>NW_027256881.1:294145554-298945554 GCF_029215685.1 Pituophis catenifer annectens
CCATCTGTCTATGTCTGCCCCATCTCAACTGCCCACCTGGCCCACCAGTGTCCACAAAGCTGCTGCAGCCCTGAAGGCCTCAGCATGCTCCTTGACTACTTCTCCCCATCCCACCACACCTGGGCAGCCTGAGCCCCCTCCCTCTCTTTACCCCACCATGCCTGTGAGGCCTGGGCTCCCTACCTGCACCACCACATCCTGATTTACTAGCTAGAAGGCTCACTAGCGAGCAATTGTTCTGCAGGGTAGAAAGGCTTTTTTCTGGCCAGAAAGCTAATGAAGGTGATCTCTGTGAAGGTTAGAAAGGCTCTTTCAGCAGCTGCAGAAAAGGCAAAAGTAAGATGACCCAATCCTGGTGGAACAGAGAGAGGGCCCAGGCCTCCCAGCCCCTGGCAGTTTTCCATGCACCTGTGGACACTGGGCCTCCCCACATGATAGCTTAACAGTCACAATTTGGAGAGCGGAGATTGAGGTAGTTGAGTAAAACGGTCACATGGGCACAGTGGTGAAATGTAAAATTTGTTACTACCGATTCTGTGGACGTGGCTTGGGGGGGAGTAATATGACTGAGTGGGCATGGCCAACTGTTTTTTTTTTAACTTTTAAAACCATTTTTTCTACAACCTCTTCGGCTGAAGTGGTTGTAAAAAAAAGCTTTTAAAAGCCTCTGACGATCCCAGCTGACTTGCCTGATCGGCAGAGGCTTTCTCTTTTTTTTTTAAAGCCTTTGACGATCCCAGCTGACTTGCCTGATCGGCAGAGGCTTTTTTTCCTTTTAAAAACATTTTTTCTATAACCACTTCAGCCGAAGAACTTGTAGAAAAATGCTTTTAAAAGCCTCTGATGATCGCAGCTGAGCCGCGCGATCATCAGAGGCTTTTTTTTTTACTTTGAAAAGCATTTTTTCGGCCAAAGAGGTTGTAGAAAAAATGTTTTTAAAAATTAAAAAAAAAGCCTCTGATCATTGCGCGGCTCAGCTGGGCATGGTGGGGGCAGGGATTTTTGCTACCGGTTCTCCGAACCACCCACCTCCATCACTACCGGATCGGGCGATCCAGTTCAAACCGGGAGCATTTCACCCCTGCATGGGCATTTCACTTAATGACAGCTTTGTTCAACTTAGATTCAACTTCTTAGAATCAGCTTAGATTCTGGTCCCAATTATGGTTCTAAGTCAAAAACTGCCTATATGCAGTATGAGGGGATGGGGATGGGGATGTGTTCCAGCGCTTTAAAAAAAATGTTTTCAATTAATGATAAGGAACATATCTTTATTATTCATGAAAGCAAAGTAAAAATTTCTGTCAGAGGTTTTTCTCTTCCTGCCTTTAACTTCAGGAATATTGCCTCTTAAGGATGAGGAAATGTTAGACGTAATTGGTAGAAGAGAATGCAGGAGGAAGAGAATAAATTACAGATTTTTTTTAAAAAAAATATTTGTATAATCCATACCTGTAGTGAAAAAACAACGACGACGAAAACTAAGAGGCTATGGAAAATGTATTACAGTATGGATAGAACAATCACAGAAGAAATTTATGAGCAAATGAAGTACCCCATAGAATTTGTCAGTTTATTAGAAATTTAAGTGGGCTACTTTCATAACAACTCGAATTGTAAACACTGAAATTGTGGTACTTTTAAAGACAGATTTGATGAATGAGTATGAGTACTGAATTGACACAAAACTGTACACAATTCAAGATACATAAAGGGTACTTCTGGAATTCAAGTAGATTGGATTTAATTTTTTTCAAATGCCTAACTTCCTTTCAAAGATAGAAACAATAATTTCTTATACACTAACATTTGTAATGTCAATTACTAAAAGAGGCAGATAAATTCCCCGAAAACCTGGACTGCATCTACCGATAACATGTCATCATAATATCTAGGTTCAATTTATTTGAAAATTTACTTCCACACAAACTATAGACTTTGAATAGTGAGATTAGCAGCATATACTGTAAATTAAATTAAATTAAATAATTAATAAATTATATTATATATATATATATATATATATATATATATATATATATATATATAGAGAGAGAGAGAGAGAGAGAGAGAGAGAGAGAGAGAGAGAGAGAGAGAGAGAGAATCTATTATTTATATAGCAAAACTAATTCTCAGATTTTGAAAAAGTCAAGACTCATTGAGAAGAGAAAAAGAAACACTATGATGCCTCCTGAAATCATTTTATTCAATTCATAAAATTCTACATTCATAATTAAAAATTGTATTATTCCTTTGTTTAACATAATAGCGAATCAGAGCATTTCAGTTTAGCTTACAACTTTCCTATCCTCCACCCATCCAGTTTGACTTTTCTTTATCAGACTTTATATGTAATTCAACATATTATCATGGGTTGTAAAAAGTTTTTAAAAAGACTTCCATAGTTAGTTAACATAATGTTCAGCTATTTTTAGTTTTGTCTACAATACAGGCAAGAGAGAGAGGAAGAGATTTCCACTGTTCAGCTATTTCAAAGGCCATCTTAAATCACTGACATAATGGCAGATTTTGAAATCTGGGCATTCATCATGATAATTTCCTGTTCACATCCCCAGAGATGGTGCAAAAATGCAGGCAGCTGTGTTGATACATTATATGTCTCTGTGTTTGTTTATAATGGGTTTTAATTGCCCATTCAAAACCAAGCCAGCCCAGAATGTGTTACATTATCACCAGAATAACTATCAATAATGTGGCTGGAAGAAATGGTTTCTCTCTCGACTCAAGTTTTCAGCTAAGCTGAGATGGAACAAGGAAGCCTGTTCCATGACAGACTGTTACCATCTCTGCTTTAACTATTGCATGAAATGCTCACATGAAATTATCAAATGTCTAATATTTCATCCACGTGAACCTTGTCTCCACTGCAACACATTCTTGCTTTTCCAAACACAATTCAGCTTTGCAGACGTACAAGTGGATAAGATGTGCCTCTCATTGTTTTCGTATTATAATACTAATCACAGATGGGTGTAATCTAAAAATTGGCCTTTGCTGCACCAATAAGGTGCTTGAAACTGAAATTGGGGAGTGCACTGCTGCCCTTGAATTTGTGCATAGCTATTATTCTATTAAACAAACTATGAACACAGATGCCCTTTTAGATCTCCTAAATTCTAAGTTAACATAATAATTGTTTTAGTTATTTCTCCTATATGAAGCTTGTATAAACCTAGCAAACCCTTGCCCTAATGGCACATTTAAATTCATGTTTATTATACTATCCTTTTTGTAATGTCCTTTTTAAAAAAAAAAAAAGTTCAAATGGATACTTCTGTATCAACTGCGATATTCAAATAATCATTAGCCATTGTCTGGATACTCCATTCAAAATATTTTCTTCCACAGTCTGAATACACTACTTTCTCAAGAAAAACAACATCTGCAAGTGAAGGTTTTAAAACTTGGGTAATAGAAGTTTCAGCACAAGTACTAAAAAAATTCCAGTACATTAAGTTTCATGACCTGAAGTATATGCTGGGATCTAAAGCTAAAGAAGGGGGGGGGGAGATGCAGTGGCTCAGTGGCTAAGATGCTGAGCTTGTCGATCGAAAGGTCAGCAGTTTAGCGTTTCAAATCCTTAGTGCCGCGTAATGGGGTGAGCTCCCGTTACTTGTCCCAGCTTCTGCCAACTTAGCAGTTCGAAAGCACATAAAAAATGCAAATAGACAAATATGGACCACTGTTGGTGGGAAGGTAACAGCGTTCCGTGCTCCTTTGATGTTTAGTCATGCTGGCCACATGACCACGGAGACATCTTTGGACAGCACTGGCTCTTCGGCTTTGAAATGGAAATGTCGGGAACGACTAGCACATATGTGCGAGGGGAACCTTTACCTTTACCTTAAAGCTTTGTAGATGAAGAATTGTATTCCCTTTCCCATAGTAGTATTCAGATCCCCTTTAAGTTCAGCAAATTCTCAAACAACATGTCTTGAGAAATACTTTGCGCTGTTGAGGTTTCCCTGGGATGGCCATGGGTATGAGAAGTGGAATTTGAATAATAAAATAATAAAATAATTGGGATAGTTAGTTCAACATTATATTCTAACAATGGCCTACTGGACGCATCTGGAAAATCTCAAACAGGTCATTAATTCTCCCCCCCCCTCCACAGCAACTACTAGTGGGAAACATATTAATAGCTGTTTAGCCATTAATTATGGGTTTCAGCAGGGGTGGGTTCCACTTACCTTCGCTACCAGTTTGCAACGGGAGCACACACGCACGCTTCTATGCATGCACATATTGTCCATGATGATGTCCGGGTGGGTGGGCGGAGCTTCCTGCTGCCATTACTATCAGTTTGCAAGAACTGGACCGAACCAGTAGCAACCCACCACTGGGTTTCAGCCAACAATACAAATGGAAGAATGTTTAATTCCACATGTATTATTTAGGATTTCCCTACTACTCAATTCTTAAAAGCAGAGAAGTTTTTTGAAGATTATTGCTACATGATGTGTCTGCGGGTTAAACACTCAAATCAAAACATATATTTATATATATTTTTTTACAATGTGGTGATTCCTCCACCCTTGCATTCATTATATTACTTGGGTTAATTCTTCCTTTAATTTAGAAAGATCCCTGATAACAAAGTGATTGCTTCTCATGACAATAGTGTGAATACTGAGCATATCAAGATATGAACTCATGGAAGGTCACAAAAATTAAACTCCAGATTTTTAAAACGCTTCATTGATGATACACAGTTGTTTCTCATACATCTCTTTTTTCAGCAAAAGCAGCCAGTTCTTGATAATTTAGCAATATTGTGATGAAATGAGCCTTCTTTCCATCAAATGAGATTCATTTGCTTTATTTAATATTTCTTTCTTGAGAAATAGTGGAAGAAAAAAAGAATCTACCTTGTACCCGAGGAAGAAATTCCAGAATGTCTTACTTTACATCAACAATTTTAGAAACAATAGATATGTATATCTGTGACAGATGTACAATTTGCAGCTGCCAAGGTCTTGCATGTAATTTGTCCAAAATTTGTTTGGTACTAAGTAGAGCACTATAGCCTATTGTGGCAATTGGTCTGAAAAAGACTGTGCACTTCTGACCTCTGACAGTGTTTAGATGATTGGGTGGGTGGAGATAAGCAGTCTGATTTCATGTGCAATCTACACAGGATGCACATATACCAAAACTGAGAACATTTGAAATTAATTTAATTAAATATAATCTATGGCTGCATTGTCTTTTTCATGGTTAGGTCTACTTGCTCTGTGAGTGGCATGCCAAGGTCCTAAAAGTGGCCAAATCCAAGATAAACGTTGTCTAAGCAAGGACAAAATTATTTAAAGTTAATTTTTATGTAATTTAATTTGAATGTAAGTATACATTTAATTAAACTTGAATTAAACCAATTAAACGCAGCTAATGTGATTACTCTCTGTGTAAAGCAAGGTTTTTCTTTCTATTTCTTTCACATAAGAATTACAGGATGTTGGCAGTCCTTGGAGATTAAGTACAGCAGTTTTTCTTCTCTTTTTTTACACTTGGATTTGGATCTTGTTGTGAAGCAAATGATACTTCACATGGTCTATTGTCTTGGTGTCCCTGCAGCTGCAAAAATAATGCTATTGTCTTCCAACTGCCTGCAATATAATATGAGGGGGCTTAACATCTTTTGTAGCTTCTCTACCTATTTATTATTACATTATGTAATTCCATGTAGTTCATGTCTTTTCTCTGCACTATTTGTTTAGTTGTTTTTGAGATTGAAATTGCCATGTAGGAATGCGTCTGCCCTGGAATCTAGATCAATTTCCGTCATTGTGATGTATTGGAAAGAATGAGCACTTGTGGTGAAAAACATAGTTTCAATAAACAATGAAGAAAGAGTTCCCTGCTTTAAATTGGAGGTCTATCAGTGGATCTGCTTTGAGGCACTTGGACTAATTGTTTGACATCGATCTATTATAATTTCATTTGCACAGCAGTAATATTTTATTATATCAAATGGTATTTTGTCATTAATGTTAATGTCCTATTCAGATGTAAACCTAAGTGAATTTAATAGAATTTATTCCTAAACAGGTATGAGTAAGACTACAGCCTGAGAAAGTAAGGAAAATAATAATTTCTTATATTTTTCCTTTTGAGGAGGTTAATGGACATGTTATCTTCTAACAAATAAACATGCTGGTTGCCATTGAAAAAAAATCTGCATTTACTTGTAAATTATACTATTTACTATTAATACTATTAATACTAATACTATATTAATACTATTCACAGAATTCAGTTTTGGGATGAAAAGTTTAGTAAGAAAAATTCCTTTATGAAGGACAAACATAAAACAAATATCTCCCCTACTTACATCTTAAAGAAAAAAGATAGTTTCCTCTAAAGTAAAATGTAGAAGAACAGATATCTTGTACAATTGGCATATCTTCTTATTTTGTTTATATTAAAATATTTGCCATGTATGTTAAATGAGCAAACTGAACAAACTACACATGACCAAGTAAATCATAATGGCTATAATTCAAGATTTTGTTTGTTTGTTTCCCTGTGGGTTCATAGTTTATGTGGCAGGAAGTACACTGATATTAAGTTTCCAGGAAACCCATTGTGAAGTATACGAAAATAGAAATACTGGCTGAGGAATAATAGCATATAGATTGTGCAAAAGGTCTGAATCTATAAAATCTGCAGCTAATTATATGGTTTGGGAATTTCATAGATACAGTCCAGGATACCAGAGAAGAAGAAAGATAGAATGCAGGAAATTGGATTAATTTAGAATAATGGGAGGGGGGAAACTATTTATTCCTCTGTAGCAACATAAAATAATCTTATCCAGTTATATCAAAGCTTTACTTGTATTAATTCATAGAGAATTTATTATGCCCCAATAAAAATTAAATTGCTCCCTTCAGGGGAACTTCATACTTTGGTCTGAGGGTGTTTTCCCATTTTATTTTTATTTCTTGGAGCAATAGTAGTCTTATAGGATGGTTGCTTTGTCAGCATTTATCTTGAAACTCTTGGATATTAGTTTTGACTGCAGTCACCTTTCTGACAAGTGTTGTTGCGAGTGTGGTTTATATCCCTGTTCAGGGTGATTTCTGATGATAATGCTCTGTCTACCTCACTGCTTCACACTAAATTATAGATGCCACGATGACAGGACAAACAGTATTCAGGTGCTAAACTCTACTTCCTTTGTGTGATGTCTGTGCCTTTCCCACGACATGAGTGAGTTAACATTAGGAAGAGAAAATATGCAAAATATTTCTGCTTAAAAGTAATGTTCTGACGGTTATTAAACAAGTAATATTTCATTTAATCACCCAAAGGGATTACTTTAAATGAGCAGACAGAAAGAATAATTTTCTTAACACATTCTTGCCCTAGAGTCCTACTATAATGGATCTTCACTTGCCAAATTAAGAAGTTATAATTCAGGGTATAATCAGGATCTATCTTTTTTAGAATGTTATATACAGCTCACCTTCCTGACATAAGTTCTCAGACAAAAAGATACAGATGTGATACCATGCCCACAGTTTATATGATTTCTACTGCCACTTGCGTGGTGGTGGGCGGGGAGGAGATTCTTCTTTTTTTACATGTAAACGTCCTATGTGGTAGGTTTTTGGGTTTTTTTTTACTTTTCTTGGCCACTAAAGGCAGTAGCCAATCAGTTTTGTTTTATTTGAGGCTACACGTTTTACTACTACTAGATTACTACTAGATTCAAACCAGGGGTGAAATCCAGCAGGTTCTGACAAGTTCTGGTAGCGGAAATTTTGAGTAGTTTGGAGAACCGGTAGCGGAAATTTTGAATAGTTTGGAGAATTGGCAAATACTACTTCTGGCTGGTCCCAGAATGGGGTGGGAATGGAGATTTTGCAATATCCTTCCCCCAGGAGTGGGGAGGGAATGGGGATTTTGCAGTATCCTTCCCCTGGAGTGGGGTGGAAATGAAGATTTTGCAGTATCCTTCCCCTGCCACGCCCACCAAGCCACGCCCACAGAATCGGTAGTAAAAAAATTTGAATTTCACCACTGGTTCAAACTACTAGTTCCTATATACAGTGCATTAGGTTTAGGAGCTATTGAAATCCTAGCACTCAGCAGTATTGCGAAGGACATGTAAAGTCTCTCTTTTTAAAAATGATATGCAGAGAAGTATAGATGTTATATTATGGTATGCCTTTATTAACAGGAGACACCTAAAAATGGTCCTATTTCATTACAGTCTGTTGGTGGCACAGCATAAACTGTAGTAACAGAGATACCACTGTTGTTTTTAAATAAATACTACAAAGGAGTTGTAATTATTTGAGCTGACTTACCATACAGTGCTGTAAACAACAGTTACAAATTCTGGCTTCACCTGTGCATGGTTATCTTCCTCTCTTGTCTAACTCTTTGCCTCTTAGGCTCAAGATCCAGATGGATCTCGAAAGACTTGAACACTGAGCCCTATCTAAAAAATGAAATTCAGTGTGTAGAAAAATAAGGTTTTTACACTTAAACAAGAAAAAACAAATATACAGATGGAGATTAGGTGAAACCTGGCTTAATAGCAAAAACTGTGAGAGAGATCTTGGAGTCCTAGTGGACAATCATTTAAATATGAGCCAGCAGTGTGGGGAAGCAGCCAAAAGAAGCCAATGCAATACTAGGTTGCATTAACAGAGGGATAGAATCAAGATCACATGAAGTATTAATACCTCTTTATAAAGCCTTAGTAAGACCACACTTAGAATACTGCATCCAGTTTTGCTCACCATATTATTAAAAAGATGCAGAGACTCGGGAAAGAGTACAAAAAAGAGCAACAAAGATGATTAGGGGGCTGGAAGCTAAATAATATGAAGACTTGTTGCAGGAATTGGATATGTCTAGTCTAGTGAAAAGAAGGAATGGGGGTGAATGATAGCAGTGTTCCAATATCTAAGGGCTTGCCACAAAGATGAGGAGGTCAACCTGTTTTCCAAAGCACCAGAAGGCAAGACAAGAAACAATGGATGGAAACTAATCAAGGAGAGAAGCAACCCAAACTGTGGAGAAATTTCCTAACAGTGAGAACAATTAACCAGTAGAATGGCTTGCCTTCAGAAGCTCCATCATTGGAGGCTTTTAAGAAGAGACTGGACAGCCAAATGTCTGGAATGAGCAGGAGGTTGGACTAGAAGACCTCCAAGGTCCCTTCCAACTTTGTTATTCTGTTAATCTGCCTCCTTTCTCTTTGGTTATTTAGCAAGAGTGTTCCACAAATCTCACATGAACAATAGTAAACAAAAATCATCTATTCTCTCTTCTGTTCCAAGAAAAGGTGATAACAAGTATTGGCTTAGTCCATTCCAGCTTCCCTATAAACTTAGAAATGAAGAGTGAGACAGAAAATCATTGTAAATGTTGGAACACAACTTCTGGGAGTTCAGTTTATCATAGTTTTCAAAGACCTCATGGGAGGTTGACACCATGACTCTTCTTCTTCTGTTTAGTATTTATTTTATCATGGTTTTCATGCCACTTGCATCACACTTTTTTTTCACTAATAGAACAGGTAGATCTGATATATTTTATACTTCCTTTTTATTTGCAGATACAGATACAGCTGTTACACTTAGTGTGGCCAAATTTTGTGCTGTGGCTTGTCCAGTCCACCAAATGACTCTTCAGGAATCGGGTTAGTGACAAGTTATTGAGGCCCTGAGCTTTATCTGGATCTTCGATCATGTTTTTATCCCAATGTTTTATTTGCTTGTTATGTTTATGTTTTGGACTTCTCAATGCTGTAACAGAGATTTGATTTGAAAGCAAGATGTATATCCTGAAGATGTATAGTATAAAATATAGTGTTTCAGAGTTCCCATATTATCTCATTCAAGCTTTTCAATCAAATCGGGTTCTTCAGTGAGAGCCTTTGGAATTCTGTTCACAAGGTGATTCATAAAGTACCTTCTATTGTTTTTTAGGAGAACCCTAAATAGGTTTTATTATTTTGTTTGAACAGCATCTACAGCAAACTGTGATGGTGCCAGAATCGTAACACATATATCATGGTGTCATCACATGAACGCCACAATTTTGTACTCTCTATGTATGACACTGATAAATATGGGAGTTACTTTTTCAGCTGATTTAGTTTATATTTAATATGAATATACATACACACACACACACACACACACACACATACATACATACATACATTTGTTATGGAATTTTAAGTGGTATTAATTACAAATTCCATTATTAGGAAAAACATCACAAAGATGAGTTTTAATTATGTTGTTTAAAAAGTTGATAGCCCCAATGTCCATGTAGTCTAGCAATCTGTTTTGGACCATGCCCAAGCCCTTTGTTGCCAAAATTACTAATAATTTTGTGGGGGGGGGGGACATACTTGCCTTGAATCTTCTATCAATTTAATGGTGTGTGTGTGTGTGTGTGTGTGTGTGTGTGTGTGTGTGAGTGAGCCTTCAAGTCAGCATTGACTAGTCTGCAGTTTTCTTGGCAAGGTTTTTCAGAAGTGGTTTGCCATTGCCTTCTTACGGAGGCTGAGAGAGAGTGACTAGCCCAAGGTGACCCAGCTGCTTTGAGTCTAAGGCAGGACCAGAATTCCCAGTCTTCCAGTTTCTAGGCTGGTGCCTTAATCATAAAAACCAAACTGGATCTCTAAATTGACTTAATCAAATTCCTATAAGTGGCACAAAGTATTACTCCCCACATTTTTTCAACAGGAATATTGTATGGAGTTACTGTTAATTTGACCTCTCTATTAGTTGATAAAAACTGGATTACAAAATGCATGAAAAGGTTAAAAATATTACATCTCAAATCAATCTAAGCAGAAATTGAAATTAAAAATAAATGGCAGGCAAAAGAAAGATAGCTAAATATTGTAAACAGATAGCCTGAGCTATACTTTTATAACACTTGCCTCTGAGGATTTTTTTTTCATTTATCTTTTGAGAGAGACATTCTTATTACAAGACGCATTCACTAAAATTAATTGTTTATTAAGAATTAATTAAAAAGGTTTGCATTGGTCTAATTGAATTGGGACTATCTTTCTCACTGCTTTGAACTTATAGGTGCTGCTGTGGTTGTAGTTAAGATGTTAGAATATTGCTTTACTCCATTGCAAAGGGTTCTGTCAAGAAAATCTTTAATATAAAAATAAAAAGCAGTTCATGCATAAAGCATGATGCCCTGAAGCATATTAGATCTGTTTATCTCTGTGTTTAAAATGAACAGTACCTGGTATAGTTTACATAACAAGGCAGGGATCAGCTTGATAAAGCATTTATATCACCAGGGGAACACACTGGCTCATTTCCTCCACACTGTTCTGCATGACTAGTTTGCCCGCCAGCATAATAGCAAACAAAGTTTTAATAGGTCAAGAGCAGAGTAGCCAGTTCTGTTATAATAAAGGATGTTGTTGATTGCTCTTCTGGTTGGTTTTTTTTGTTGGCTTTTTTCCCATGTTTTGCTTTATGAGAATATTTATGGGGCTAATTATTGGTTGAGGCTTATGTACATAAGAACTTCCCAAATGGTACCACTAATAAGTCTGTTATCTGAAAAGAACCAATATCCCTTGATTCCTTGAAAAGATTAAGAAATGTGCTATAGCTTAAGCCGTCCTTTTGCCCTTCAGATGAGTTGGAACTGCAGTTCCCAGAATTTCTAGGCACTTGCCGCCTGGCATTAGTGGAAGTTGTAGTCCGAATCTATTTGGATTGGTGCCGGGTTGAGAAAGGCTGACATTTGTAGGAGCAAAAGCTGTTTCATCAAATGCAGGCAAAGCCAAATGGCCATGAATGTAATCATTCAGATAGTTACAAATTGAACTGACGTGAGGCATTTTATTTGTCAGCTATAGATTTCATTATCCTTCAAAGCAGGGAAGAGTCATTTGGTCAAATGTATTTATATACTGGGTAAAATACATGGCTCGCAAATGAAAAGTTGTACACATAGACCTCATTTAGTGACTGCCTCAGACAGTGACCACTTGCAGTTACAACAGTGATGAATAAGTAACTAATGCCTGCATTTAAGACAGTTGCAGTTCACCAATACAGTTAGTACACATTATCTTGCTCCTGGTGGTTTTTTGTTGTTGTTGTCTTCCTTCAAAGAGCAAAGAGATTGTCTAAACAAGCTGTCTCTTCCTGAACTGCTATTTTCCACACTGCAGTGCATCCTTAAAAAGTGCTAACTGCACCATAACAAGCTCAGCTCAATGACCTTAATTAACCTGCTGGCAGATATTGCCTGTAACTGACAAGACTTTGATTAGTTTCACACCTTCCACTTTTCTTTGTCTCCTAAGTAGCTTTGGGCTCAGAACTGTGATAGATAGATAGATAGATGAAAGAATTCTTTATTGGCCAAGTGTGATTGGACACACAAGGAATTTGTCTTTGGTGCATATGCTCTCAGTGTACATAAAAAGAAAAGATACATTCATTAGGAATCATAAGGTACAACACTTAATGATAGTCATAGGGTACAAATAAATAATCAAATCATACTAGGAAACAACCAATATAAATCATAAAGCTACAGCAACAAGTTACAGTCATACAGTCATAAGTGGGAGAAGATGGGTGATAGGAATTAAGAGAATATTAATAGTAATAGTAATGCAGACTTAGTAAATAGTTTAACAGTGTTGAGGGAATTACTTGTTTAGCAGAGTGATGGCATTCAGGAAAAAACTGTTCTTGTGTCTAGTTGTTCTGTGTGCAGTGCTCTATAGCGTTGTTTTGAGGGTAGGAGTTGAAACAATTTATGTCCAGGATGCGAGGGATCTGTAAATATTTTCATAGCCCTCTTTTTGAATGCAGTATACAGGTTCTCAATGGAAGACAGGTTGGGAGTAATTGTTTTTTCTGCAGTTCTAATTATCCTCTGAAGTTTGTGTTTGTCTTGTTGGGTTGCAGAACCAAATCAGACAGTTATAGCGGTGCAGATGACAGACTCAATAATTCCTCTGTAGAACTGTATCAGCAGCTCCTTGGGCAGTTTGAGCTTTCTGAGTTGCTGCAGAAAGAGCATTCTTTGTTGTGCTTTTTTGATGACGTTTTTGATGTTAGGTGTCCATTTTAGGTCTTGAAATATGATAGAAATAGCCAGTACTAGCACATTCTTTTCAATGTATATTCCCCATTGTATATGTGCTTACTCTCTTTGTAATCCCTTTCTTTCCAACAAATGTAAATATAGACATTATTTTTCTTCTTGCTAATTATCCCAGCAGCAAGTTGAGCATTCCAAAAGGCAGAGAGGGTGGAGTGGGGTTAGGGTTTTGGTTGACCTTCTTTGTGGGTCAAGTTCTGGAAACCTTCCTGCCATTTGAACTCATCAGCTGTTTGGGGTCACATTATTCTGATGCTGTTAAATATTAACAGAAACAGAATTATTATTAAAACAATGTTAAATGGAGATGCCATTTTTTTCTTACATGTAGACTTTCCAGATCCAGTTGGAGGTGATTCACTAGGAGGCACTCTTATCTATAAATTATTTTGTTGTCAGTGTGATTTGTGCTTTAAAGTCAGTTTTGAGTCCTGACTTCCAGTTTTTGGAAGCAGTTTATCATTGCCTTTTCCAAAGGGTTGAGCGAGAGCTACTGGCCTGAGGTCACACAATTGGCTTTTTGCCTAAGGTGGAGCTAGAATTCATGGTCTCCTGCATTCTAAATTGAAACCAGGAGACATCATATTATTTTGGGGTTGTCCAAGGTAGGTTTAGAGATAATTTGAATTCAGTATCTCTGTCTCAATTATGTTTCTATTAAAAATTATATCAGTTGTTCTTTCTAGGTAGTAAACAATATTCTAATGATTTAGATGGCATATGAACTCAAAATCTTTTAACTGGAACCAATGATTTAGTTTTTCTTTAAAGTACTGCGTCTCTCAATTTTCCAAGTTGTTAGAGTGGCAGAGAATTTAGGAAATCAATCTTGTTGTGACTGAAAAAAACTAAAATCCTCTGGCTTTTTGAGTTTTTTCCTTCTGATTATAAACTTTTTACTTATCTTGATATGTGACTAATGAAGTTGCTTAATAATTCTACTTTAAAAGGTTATCTAATAAAATTCTACCTTATTTTCATAATGTATATCTGAGTTTAAGGATGCATATTTTGAATGATGCTTCTGTCAGTTCATCTTGTTGAATGAGTTACTTCTTTTTCAATGAGGAAAGTTGATGGCTCATAACTTTCTATCTAAAATTAATCATTGTGTTGTGCTTGCATTAATGTTGTGTAAAAGAGACCTTCTTAGGGAGCCCTTTGTAGCTGCGAATGGGAATGACATTGCACACACATTCACATTATATTTAACAAAGAAGAAAAAACAAACCAGGCATTCTTTACATGTTGATCATTACCTTTTGATGGCCTACTGAGATTTTGGTCTCTCTTTGCACTAATCTTATGTTAGTAACTGTCATATTCTATTAGCAAATTTAATTTTGTTAATGTCATAGAAAGTTGCTAATACAATGAGACTCATTAACAACTTTTGCATCATGTTAGTAAAAGCCAAATTTGCTAACAGAATGCAAAAATTATAATGGAGGGAAATCATAATTATGTAAATGCCTGATTTGATTAAATATGCTCCCTATATTTCTTAAGCAAAATAACTAAACAGTCAGCTAATTACTGTTTTCAGTACCTACATCTTGCCTTCTAAGAACTGTAGAGATTTTTAGATTTGCTTCAGATATAGTTATGCATTAAAGAATATCATTGACCTGAGTATGACATATCTCTCTACAATAATAAAAATAGGAAACATGAATAAAAGCCAGCTGAGAAATTACTGAAAAGCTTTAAATAAAATTCTCAGGAGTTGTAAAAAAAAAAAACCCTAAATTTCCAATTTATGGTAGTTCAAATGTTCAGAGTATAATTGTCTACATATTACATTTCTTTATTCCCAATACAGAATATGTATTAGAAATCCAAATCAATGTTCAGATTGGTAGGTGTTGCTGGTAAAAAAATCTAATCCAACAAATCAAGCTAGGTACTAATTAGTTTTATAATATTATATATAATTTATTCATGGCAAAACTGTAATATACTATTTAGAAAACAAAACCATGATATCTATTATTTATTTCTATCCTTTTCCTAACTATTTGAGATAACAACAATAACAGTTGAAACATTACTTTAGAACATAATCATAAAACACAGCTAGCTAACAGCTAAATAGGGTTTGCTTTCTGTTATCATCTGAACCCAGACCATAGATTAAGTGATGGTTAAGTAAGAATGCCTTGTTACAATTTATTCCCAAGATGTTTAAAAATTAATTTATCTTAACTCCAACCATGCATGTTTTCCAAACCCAGACTTATCATTACTAACTTCATAATGATAGATTGTGAATGATTGTGACCTGCAAATTCAGTCTCTATCAGTCTCAGTGTATTTATAATCTTTAGCATCTGCTTGTCTGCTAAAATCTGTAACTGAGGAATTTTACCCTGTGTATGGTAGTTCCAACTTGACTGAGCCACCATGTGATTTTCTCTCTCCCCCCCCTCTTTCCCTCTTTCCTTCTTTCTTTCTTTCTTTCTTTCTTTCTTTCTTTCTTTCTTTCTTGTGTTACCCAAATATTTGGCATTGGTTTGACCGAGCACAAGAAGAATAGTTGGAATACTGAGTAACCAAACACAGCTTAATTTATTATGTGCACTTACAGAGTTAGTAAATTCACACTTAATTGCACTGCATTTACAGAAAAATAGGCATTCCAAAGTGAACTTCCAGACTGACTGAGCCAATCTGAAACATAACTTTATATAAAGGAAGAGGTTTTCTTCCTAAATATTTTTCAGTAGTCTAAAGCTGATACTGTAATTATATCTTGGCATACACATGAAATCAATTTTGCAGGTAAGATGCCATTACAATGTTAACACTCAATTCTAACATGCTTTAAAATACTATCTCATTTGCAGTGCTTTTTTTGTCTAAGGACAGATGGGAGAATGGCACACATTTGGAAGGTGATCTTATTATTAGGAAGTTTCTTTTAATACAATAACATATAATTAAGGGAATGGCCCGAGCCTGCATTCAGATGGCACTCAGGTAGTTTTTCCACTGCTACATGAGATAGAAGACCATTTTTCTAGAAGACAAAGCCACATTAGTGTATTAGTGAAGAGGATAGAAAATAAATTACAGCTGCCTTCAAGGTATTACTGTTGAGTGCCATTGTTTGGGTTCTTTTTCGATTGTACTTCACTGGCAATAGGGCTTCTGAAGGTTGCATATGACAGGTTAGGCGTTTTATCCTTTGAGTAAACAGTAATCGTGGTGTGAAGAAAGTGGGGCATTGGAGAATTTTCCCCATTCTTTGAGAACTCCACTCTTCCTTTTTAGTTTGCTCCAAGGGCTCTTTAGGGATACATATATTAAGCCCTTTAAATAGTTCATAATAAATCTGTGTCTCAGGCTGATTCTGACAGGTTTTTAAAGAGTCTTTTAAGAGAGAATCCTCAATCATTTGTTAATCCATGGGGTGAACTCCAGGCTTGGAGGAAGGGGAAGAAAAACAGTGCAAGCTGCTATGTAGTGAAAATGTACTGTCGAGAAAATGATAAATATGAGAGAGAAAGGAAAAGAACACAGCATTGTAGCAGTTTTACAAAATGTAATATATTTAAATACTTTTTTTCTTAATTAGGCCATATCTACGTATAGATATGGGGAAATTTCACTATTCAAAAAGAAAAATAGATAATAATCATCTAGCACATTTCCTCCCTAATTTTAATCTAAAAGTGTGCTGTCAACAAGAAACATTCAGACATATAAGTTGTCCGATTCTATTATACTTGGACATGTACAGACCCATAACAAAAGTTGTGTACATAAAGAAAAAATCAAAGACATGGTTGTCTGCAAGTAATATCAATGGGGATGCTGGCAGGAAGTTGGGACTCATTCCCATTCTCACTGCTTTTTTGCCAACCCGTGTTCATTCTGTTTCTCTCTTTAAGTAAGGATATATTTATGAAAGAATCATTCAAACAGATTGTCTAGTAATCTACTATGTGGAGAAGGCACATGTCAATTGCTGGGGTGAACAGGACTGAAATAAGAGGTAGGCAAGGTTAAACCTAAAAGCGAATGGGTATTGCATTCCTTCCTTCCTTCCTTCCTTCCTTCCTTCCTTCCTTCCTTCCTTCCTTCCTTCCTTCCTCCCTCCCTCCCTCCTCCTTCCTTCCTTCCTTCCTTCCTTCCTTTCTTTCTTTCTTTCTTTCTTTCTTTTTTTCTTTTTTTCTTTCTTTCTTTCTCTTTCTTTCTTTTTCTCTTTTCCCTTTTCTTTCTTTCTTTTCCACTTGCTCTTATCCTTTATATTTATAAGGCTACTTGGAGGATCATTTTTTCCCCTAGACTTTTGATATACTAGCTTGCAGAAGGCTTTTGAAATTAAACTGGATGATTGCATGGTTTTTGTAAGCTAAAGCAGTTTCAATATGTTAAAGTACTGCTTAGAGAAAAAAAAAGGTTCATAGAGGAGTATTAAATTATGCATGGCAGGGAAAATAAATAGAGGAAAGCATTTTCCCTCTGTTATAGTATTAGAAATTAGATCATCTATTCAGGCTAAATGTGCAGAGAAGCAAAATGGAAGTAGACCTATTTTCAGATTGCAAGCTTCCCAAATGGGTTGGACACTGTGTGATGCAAAATGCTAGACTTTCGAAGGCTGTTGTCTGACCCAGCAAGGTTTCCCTGCATTGTTCGAAAGTTTCAACTTGCCCATTTCTTCTATTACTGTACTGTTTTTAATTGGATGTGTATAGCTTTAATGTTTATTTTTATTGTACATCAACCCAGAGGTTATAAAATTACTACTCTATCCTCTTATGTTCTAAGATTCATTGAATGCAGAGTTGGAGGCAAGTTAATATACATTTTATTTCTCTTAAAACAATATGTAGCCTGGGACAGAAATATCCTTTTGCTGCAAATCTCTAAATTTCTAGGTAGTTTTTCATCTAAAAGTTACACAAACTATATTGATAAATGCATAAAAATGAATGAAATATATAGTTGACAATAAAATGCATATAAAGATGTTTACCATAAAGTATGTATGCGTGGTAATAATTCAGAAAGATTAGTGCAGAAAGTGGACAGAGCAAACTTCAGTGAAAAGCATGAAAAATAGAATATCCAAACATATTTTCCAACTTTAACAAGTTTGCTGGTATTTACAGACAGCAGTTTATCTGCTGTTTTTTTTCAGAGTAAAAATCAAACATCCCCCTTCTAGTTTAAATCTTACATAAATATTTTAACAGTGTAATTTCAGCAATTTCCCTTCTATAGTATCACATCCTATTCCTAATGCCATTAATGTTTTCCCAGTGTGTGTGTAATATATAGGTATACACACACTCACACACATATGATACTGCCTTATAATGAATTCATCAATGTTCCAACTAGCTCAAAACTGATCATATAAATACTGAGTCACCATGTACAGCAGATACTGCTGAAATATAACCCCCAGTTTTCATATTGGTTATAGTTGTTGGGGATTGTAATTTAACCACATTCTTGTGTACCTGGAAATAATGGCAATTGAATATGGTACTCTCTGTGTACTCTCTTTATATACACAGCTTCCACTACTGAGCTGGAAATCTGTGATAATAGAATCTAGGAAAAATTCTACACCTAATCACACCATAGTCTGGAGATAAATTCTCAGCAAGAAGCCGAATATTTCAATTATGGAAAATTTCTCACAGGCGTACACAATCTCACATTTAGAATACACAAAGATGAATTATGCTGATGAAAACAATGGAGAATTGCTTTGCACAATGTGCATTTTCCATGTTTGTCTTCCTTATTCATTTTTGGTTCCAACTCATTTCATAATGTAGCATTGTTCATCTCATTAAATGCTTATTTATTTATTAGATTTTTATCCCACCTTTATTACTTTATAAGTAACTCAAGGCAGTGAATATATATAATATTCCTTCTTCCTATTTTCCCCACAACATATATATTTCCTTCTAAAGATATATGTAATTGCTTTGCTAGAATTAAGATCTCTTACACATGGAACAGAGCAGGGCAGGGTCATTAATAGAGCAAATACATGCATGCATACATTTATTTGAGAGTCATAAACAGTGAATATTCTAATCCAAACTGACAGATGTGAGAAATTAATGCCTAATATTTTTGTTTCATTTTTAAGCAAGAATTTATTGAAAAGAAATAGATGGGCTTAGTTCAAGCAAAAGAAATAGTACAAAAGATTGTCGCAAAGATGCTTTTTTTCCAAAACGCAACTGGAATTTCTTGAGACAACCACGACCTCGATGTTTGAGAATCTCCATAGATAGTACAAAAGATTGTACCAGTAAAACATGAGCATTTACATTATATTAAATCAATTTCCATATGCAGCATGACACTGAAAATGTTAAGGACCAGCAGAAATAGAACTCAGCAGAATGTTGAGATTTAGTCTTTGATAGTGAAGCTGCAGTCTTTGAAATCCTGTTGAATTGAATCCACAATAGATATACTTAGGATTGGATCTTAAACACCTAACCAGTCTGCCTGTCTACCTCTCTTTCTCTCCCCCCTCCCTCTCTCTTTCTCCCTCATTCTTCTTCTTTGTGTATGTGTGTTCAGTATATTTATTTAGTATGTCTCTGTGTGTAGATATATCAGTATCAATATAAATTATTTCTTCTGCTTTCTATCATATTTCAGAATTGCTGAGCTATTTTGGTACCCAGCTGACACTCCAAAAGACTTTTCAAGATTGAAAATTTTAGCTTGAGCTGTAATAGTTTGAACCATTTTTCATCCTTGAAAGATAGGAGATGGAGAGATACGTAAACTCACATCTTTAATTGGAATATTCACTATGATAGCATTATTACAATATACAGAATAGTCTTGTATTTTTTCTGTTTTCATATTAGACATTTCTCTCACAGACATTATACTTTATTAATTTCTGGTAAATGTACATGGTTCAATGGCATCTATTCTAAACATACGATATAACCTATAGGCAACATACATATATATTTAATCAAGTTATTTGCATCAATTGAATTATAATATAACTCTTTAAAATAATGCATTATGTTAACACAATTTATTATAAGGTATTTTTAACAACAAACAAATAAAGAATCCAGCTTGCATATGAAATGTCAGCTACTCCCCTTTGTTGGGCTATGCAGACTATTCATGTATATAAAATATATATTAAAGTAAGCTTAACAAAAGCAAAGAGCAATCATTGCAACTGTATTTTTTTTCTCTTCTTCTTTGTGATTCTAATTTTAAAAGCATTAAAGAAGACAGCTGCTCGTGCTGTGATATGCGCTAAACAGCCTGAAGGATGGAAAAAAATATATTTGTAGCTCATAATAACTATTGACCTTTCTGATATACCATGTTCTCTCTGTTAGCTATTCTGTTCTATCAACAGTAAAGATTGAACATGACTTCTTAATAGAAAACATGGGGTTTCAAGCTGCCTTCACAAAGGTGTTTATGTATTGTTATTTTGTACTGTAGTACAGAGACTAAGTCCTAGTGCCCTTTGTTTGACATCATGTTATTATAAAAAAGGATCTCGCTCTTAAGGGCAGATTAATAAAAGAATTTGGCTCATAATCATTTTATAGTTGAGATAAAAGGGTTGCCATATTTGGTCCAGTATGGGAGCAGAAGAGGTGGGATCCCACATCATCTGAGTAATAGAGCATGCATTTCTCACTAGATGTACATGTTTCAACTGGCTGCATTTAGAACTGCAGGGCAATAAGATTTAACATGTTGACTTCTTGTTGTTATAGAATTTGTGTTACTTTTTCTTTCTAGAACCCTAGTTTCCTGCATAAGTTCTTATTTTGGATGTCTTGTACATCCAAAGTGTACATTTACGATGCCTCATATTCTACACTGAGCTCAGTATGGTGGCTGAAATACCATACTGAAATACCCACCTTAACATTGTGTCTTTGACTTTGTGACTTTGACATTGTCAATATTTCCTTAGAGTGTGTGTTTTTCCAAATACCAATCTTGCTCTGAAATTAAACAGGGCCAGACCATTTAAAGGTCCTTTGTTTTCTCAGGGTAGGACCACAACAAAAAGCAAAGTCCTGCTTGGCATGTGACAGTTGGAAATGGTAACTCATTGAATAAATCAAAAGAGAGTAGCAACAGAAGGCAACTATGTTAAGGGATTTGGTGGGTGTGTATTTGTAGTGGGGGTGGAATGACTTACAATTATCTCCATGGCTTTTCTGTAATTTATAGCAATGCACCTCAACCTCAGCCATTTTAAATTGTGTGAACTTCAACTCCCAGAATTCCCTAGCATGCTGGTTAGGGGATTCAGACAGTTGAACTCCACACATTTTAAAGTTACAAAGCCTGAGAAATACTGTTTTAGAGCAGTGGTCTCTTATCTTTCTGGCTTTGCGGACTGGGGGAAGGGGTAAAGGAAATGATTCAGTGCGAGTGGCAGGCCCCTGCACTAATGTGCACAGCTCCATTTGCATGAGCGGTAGGCACTCCTGCATGCAGGTGTGAAGCTCGAATTTGTGCTAATGGAGCTTCACATATGCACATGAGAGTACCTGCTGCTTGTGTAAATGGAACTGTGTGTGCATGCTTACTCACCTGCTGCTTGTGCAACCTGGTTCCGAATGGGCTGTGACCCACTATCGGGCTACGGTCCAGGGGTTGGGGACCCCTGCTTTAGAGTATTAAAAGAGTCACACAACACTAGAAAAAGGCTAACAAATTCTCATAGTGGAAAGGACAGTACTTCGTTTCTTTAGAACAAAGTATTTTGGCACATTAGCACGTTGATACATCTTCAGAATAATGTACTATAACATGAAGCAGTTACAATTTCAATCATGTTCAAGTCCAGGAAAAAGATATCATATTTTATATCAAGCATTTATTTAGAACCTAAGCTGGAGATTCCTTCTAGAAGAACTAAATTCACACAAAGCTCAGTGTGAATGTTAATGCAGTGAGATGACAAAATATATTAGACAAAAATATCCAGCCTGCACCCCAATAGATGAATGCAGTCTACAGAGTCTTGAATCTTGCCAAATTGTAATTTTTAGCATGACAGAAAAAGAAATTAAATGAGTAATCATATGGACTACATTTAATTCATTTCATTCTAATTATTTTAAAATTAAATTACTTTTGTCCTGGACCTGCTTATTCCTTTTTCCTGCCCCCAATCATTTCTGGGAATGTCCAATACCTCTTCAACTGCAAAAAATATTGTGCATTTTTGTATTAAGGCCATGATGGTAAGGAAGGAGGAGAACATAGCTCAGTCTTCCCCAACCAACTTGGCTTCCAGATGTTGAGAATTAAAGCTGACTTCAGGATGCAGGATTGGGAATTTCAAGAGTTTCAGTCACAGCATACCTAGGGCAGTGGTGAGCCCAATGTTTTAGCACTGAGAATACAAAACCCAAACTGAATCATAGAAAGCTCAGTGATAAAAGGGGAATCCAGTGCTAATTTGCTTTCATGGTGAAATTCATGTTTTATTTCTGCCACAAAGGTATCTACTCCAAAAAGTCTCAACTGAGCTTCTTATTTTTATTTCCATATATCACGTATAATTTTACTACTGTTTTAATGTTTCTGATGAGCCCTATATAATAATTGTACTGAAGCTAGGAAATACCCTTCAAATTGTGCAAATTATCATCCAATATCCGTGTTAAATATAGATGCAAAAATCTTGACTGCAACTTTAGCACACAGATTGTAGAATATGCTACCATCAATCATACATGCTGCACAATCTGGCTTTATGGAAGGACATCAAGTTTTGGATAATATGATTAGTGGAGATGAGATAATTAGTGGATATTTTAACAAATGAATATGAGAAACTTGAAACTACTCTGATGACATTGTTAGATGCGCAAAAAATTTTCAGCGTGATTACTTGGAACTTTTAATGAAAGAGATGGATTAATTTCCATTTATATTCCTTGGTTTAAAATCTATTATTTTAGTTCCTCTGCTCAAGTTTTCACAAAGGAGATTATTTCCCCTCCAATTAAGATGTATCTAGGAATTATGAATTAATTCTTCTTATATTAAGTTTTATTTTGGACATCTGAGTGGTTGGAATTGAATACAAATTGTTATTACATGGAGGTGATATTGTGGCTGTTGTTAATAATTATCAAATTTCAAAACTATCGAAATTCAAATCTGATGAAATATGGTAAATTTTCTGTGTGTATATATTCTATAGAAATAAGTAAATAATATGTTGTGATATTTATAAATACAGAAGCCACATTATCTCATTTCTCAATTCAGACAGCTACAGCTTCATGAGAGGGAGAGGCTTTTTGTCACATAGGCACACGGACTATCCCATCCCATCTCTAGCTTGTGTTGACCAGGAATCTGGAGAAAGCCTAGAACATGCAGATGGCTCCATTATCTCTGCACGCCTTCAGGGCTGTGGAAAGTTCCCAGAGGGAACACCCAATGTCCTAGAACATCCAGGACAAACCAGAGTCCTTAAAGAACCTCCCAAAAAAACCTGAAACCTGGTCTAGCTCAGCGTTTCTCAATGGAAACAACTTTTAAGAAATATGGATCCCCAGAATTCTTCATCTGGCCATATGGGCTGAGAAAACATTGATCTAGAGGCCTATTGATTATTGAAAGCTGGGCTTTCAGCTTGGAGTTTAGCCTGTTTAGGAATCATATACCCGCCAAAAGACACGCCTGTAGTATGGATGTGCTCTTTGACTCCCCAGTTGTTGGTGAATTAACAAGTGATAGATAGCAGCAACAAGCAATTTTCTGCAATTGTATACAGTTTGTCAACCACAAACTGTATAAAACTATATCCTGACAAAACTTATAAGATTTATGTTTAGCTGCTCCAAAACAAGCAAACTGACTGGACCTGGCAACATTTATCTATGACTTAGAGCTATGCAAAACATTTAGGAAGGACACTTTAGTAACCACATTGATGAGAGTATGTGAGAGGAGTGGTGCGGTGGCCTAGAGGTGGATTTCTTGCCTCACAAGCTGTGAGGCTGTGAGTTCAATCCTAGGTAGGGGCAGATATTTCTCTCTCTGGGCACACTGAGAATATATCTGCTGAACAAAACTCCGCACTGACGACAGGAAGGGTATCTGGCCATTAAAACACTCTGCTAGCTGCATTCAGTTGCCCAGACTCCACCCAGCAAGGTATTATGGGGTGGTTAAAAGAAGATGATGATGAGAGCATGTGAGAGCAAAATTGGACACATAGGAGAGAACCTTCTCATGTGTTGCCCTTAACGTATGGAATGTATTGAAATCTCTCTGCTTTTAGAAAACAAACATGATCTTGATCTTTCTTCTTAGCCAATTCAGTTTTAATTCATTTTTGTCCAAGGTTGGTATTTTTTTTTTCATTGTTAGCCTCCTTATGGCCCTCTGGTAAGACAGCAGTTGAATAAGCAACATTAATGTTAATATTCCAATTTACAATAAAAGATGTCCTATCAAGTTTACAAGTCTCCTCCCCATATCTTGCCATAAAATACAATATGCCCACTTGACTCAAAAATAAGTCCCATTAAAATAATTTCTGAATATGAAAACATTATTAATACTTTTTTTTTTTGGTATCTTAATCATGTTATCTGACAAATCCAGTATGTATACGGTCTGTTTTGAGAGTCTTGTCAGAATGATCACAGAGACTTTCCAATGTACTGATTCTTCACTTCAGTGTTGAAGCTGTGGCATCTGTTTATTTAAAATAAATATTGAGTCCCTTCACAGTCTGTGGTATAACTGTTTCTAAACTGCTGCTTCTAGCTAGTAGGATTATTTCAGAACTGCTGTGCTTCTCGGCCTGTATTTATTGTCATGGTTATTGTTATGGAATAGGTATGATTTTCATGGTCTGATTTATGAGATCAGCATTGCTTCTCATGTGTGCAGTAACCTACAAAATGATTTATTTCTGTGATAGGTGGTAAATTCTGAATCCTTCAAAATTCCATGTGCGTATATTTCATCCTGACTTTATTCAGATTATTAGTCTTAATGGTGAAACATTATTAAATTAATTGCATAAAATTAGTGCTTAAAATATAGTCTAGAATAAGTCACTTTTCCTACCTTTTACCTTTTATGCCTTGACTCCAGCAAATTGAATGGCATCCTCAGAAATCTTGATCACCCCTGAAGGATAAGATATGCACAATGGCATCATGTTATAAATTCCATCATGTTACATATTTGTGTCCTGATGCCTTAACGAAGTTCTGTTATTTGTGATATGACTCATATTTGTCCCCTAAGACACCCATGGTCAATTCTCAGTGTAGAAGGAAGAAGAAAATATTTGGCTAATAGTTTCAGTTTTGACAAGCTGAAAATACATCTGTGCTATAAGATAGAACATTTTTTTGCCAAGCTAATCCTCTTCACATGTGTTGGATGATAATTTATAATATTATTCATATCCTTAGTGTTGATTGGGAATTCTGAAGATTGTAACCAATAAGACTTGAAGGAATCATTGGTTTTATATCAAGCTGATATAAAATATAAATACTACAATGGCACAGAGCAGAGAATTCATAGGGTAAAGCAAACTAGGTTCAAGTTGGGCAATTGAGAGTGTACTTAGTTCTCATCATAGACCAAGAGGTAGGCTATGGACAATTATATAATAGAAAGTTTTAGAACTGACACTGGAATCAATCCTTTCTTATTTCTTCCTGACATCTCTTTCTCAAATGTACATAGACACACACATACATTTTCTTTCTAGATGAATCATCTTCCTAGACAAACCTGCTTTTCAAACCAGTAGGAGTTTTCAGACTTTAGTTGTTCAAATCTACTTGGAGATTTAATTTCTGGTTGACTGAAATGCCATCCTGTTGCAAGTTTCTTGCTGTAGCATGTAACATTTCTTCTCATCTTTCTTTCTTTCTTTCTTTCCTTCCTTCCTTCCTTCCTTCCTTCCTTCCTTCCTTCCTTCCTTCCTTCCTTTCTTCTCCTTTCTTCTCCATGCTTCAAAAGATTTGTCTCATTCTTTCTGTCTCATGCACAAGAGTGTGATACAGAAGAGAAGTGCAAACAGTTAAAAAAGGGAGAATCTATTGATGCTGATTCAAAAATGCAGAAATAGCATTATTTATTATTGAATTTATTTATTATTGAATTTCTATACCGCCCTTCTCCCTGAGGACTCAGGGCGGTGTACAGCCAGAATTAAAAAACATGCAGTACAAATATTAAAAAACAATTAAAAGATATATAAATTTGGCCCAATTAAAACTCATTACCAATTAAAACATTTAAAACATTTAAAAACATTTAAAAATTTCTTCTTAAGACAGCCCGGCTTGGTTGAAAAAATGGGTTTTAAGGGCACGACAGAAGGCACTGAGGTCTTGGATTCTCCTTATCTCTGGGGGCAGCTGACTCCAGAGGGTAGGTGCCCCCACAGAGAAGGCCCTCCCCCTGGGGGTCACCAGCCTACACTGTTTGGCTGATGGCACCCCGAGGAGGCCCTCTCTGTGGGAGCACACGGGTCGATGGGAGGTCGTCGGTAGCAGCAGGCGGTCTCGAAGATAGCTAGGCCCTATGCCATGGAGCGCTTTGAAGGTGATAACCAGCACCTTGAAGCGCACCCGGAAGACCACTGGGAGCCAGTGCAGCTCGCGCAGGAGCGGTGTTACATAGGAGCACCATGCTGCTCCCGTCACTACCCGCACTGCTGCGTTCTTGACCAGCTGGAGCCTCCGGGTGCTCCTCAAGGGGAGCCCCATGTAGAGAGCGTTGCAGTAGTCAAGGCGAGAGGTGACGAGGGCATGAGTGACTGTGCACAGGGAATCCCGATCAAGAAAGGGCCGCAACTGGCGAATCAGGCGAACCTGACAAAAGGTCCCCCTGGTTACAGCCGTCAGATGTTCCTCCAAAGACAGCTGCATATCCAGGAGGACTCCCAGATTGCGAGCCCTCTCTGTGGGGGCCAACGACTCGCCCCCAATAGTCAGTGATGGAGTCAACTGACTATATCGGGATGGCGGGAGCCACAGCCACTCAGTCTTGGAAGGGTTGAGCTTGAGCCTGTTCCTCCCCATCCAGACCTGCACAGCCTCCAGGCACTGGGACATCACTTCAAGGGCATCGTTGGGGTGGCCTGGGGTGGAGATGTACAGCTGGGTGTCATCAGCGTACAGGTGGTATCTCACCCCAAAGCCACGGATGATCTCACCCAGCAGCTTCACATAAATGTTGAACAGAAGGGGCGAGAGGACCGATCCCTGCGGCACTCCACAAATGAGAGGCCTCGAGGTCAACCTCTGCCCCCCTGCCAACACAAACTGCGACCGGTTGGAGAGAAAGGAGGAGAACCACCGTAATTGGTGCCTCCCACCCCCAACTCTTCCAGCCGGTGCAGCATGATACCATGGTCGATGGTATCAAAAGCCGCTGAGAGGTCTAACAGGACCAGAACAGAGGAGCAACCCCTGTCCCGAGCCCTCCAGAGATCATCAACCAACGCGACCAATGCCGTTTCCGTGCTGTGCCCAGACCTGAAACCCGACTGGAACGGATCTAGACAAGATGTTTCCTCCAGGAATTGCGGAAACTGTCACGCGACCACACTCTCAACAACCTTCGCCATAAAGCGAAGGTTGGAGACAGGACGATAGTTGGCCAATATTGCCGGATCCAGGGACGGCTTCTTGAGGAGAGGCCTCACCACCGCCTCTTTCAAGGCGGTGGGGAAGTAACCCTCACTCAACGAAGCGTTGATAACACCCTGGAGCCAGCCTCATGTAACCTCCCGGGAAGCCAGTACCAACCAGGAGGGACATGGGTCCAGTAAACATGTGGCCGCACTAAGTCTCCCCAAAATCCTGTTCACATCATCAGGAGTCACAGCATCAAACTCCTCCCAGATAACATTCTCAAGACTATTCCTCGTCACCCTGCCCTGATCTACCCAGTCAGAGTCCAAATCCCCCCGGATCTGAGCGATTTTGTCATACAGGTATTGTCCGAAATCCTCCGCCCTGCCTTCCAAGGGATCCTTCCGCACTCCCGGATGGAGCAGGGAGCGGGTTACCCTGAACAGGGCGGCCAGACGATTCCCTGATGACGCAATAGAGGCGGAAAAGTAATTAAACTTTGCCGTCTTTATCGCCACTAGGTAGGCCTTAATATGCGACCTTACCCGTGTTCGATCAGATTCAGCGAGACTGGCCCTCCAACCGCTCTCCAAGCATCTTTTCCGGCGCTTCATTTCCCTCAGCTCCTCAGTGAACCAAGGAGCCGCATGGGATCGGCACTGGGTCAGAGGCCGCAAAGGTACGACTCGGTCCAAGGCCCCACCAGCCGCCCGCTCCCAGGCGACTACCAGGTCCTCGGCCGAGTCATGTGCTAGAACCTCAGGAAATGGCCCAAGCTCCATCTGGAACCTCTCAGGATCCATCAGGCACCTGGGGCGGATCCATCTAATTGGATCTGCCTCCCTGCGGTGGGGGGCAGCGGTTCAAAGATCCAGGCGAAGGAGTGAGTGGTCTGTCCATGACAAGGGTTCCACGTCTATATCCCCAATAACAAGACCATTCAACCACTGGCCAAAGACAAAAATCAGATCCAGAGTGTGACCTCCCCTGTGAGTAGGGCCATGAACTAACTGGGTCAGGTCCATGGCCGTCATGGAAGCCATGAACTCCCGAGCCACCTCAGACGTTTCACCAATGGATGGCAAGTTGAAATCACCCATGACTAAAAGCCTGGGTGTATCTACTGCCACCGTGGCTATCACGTCGAGTAGCTCAGGTAGGACTGTTGCCACGTGGCAGGGAGCCAGGTACGTAAGCAACAAGCCCATCTGAACCCCACGACCCCACCTCACAAGGAGGGACTCACATCTGGCTATCTGAGGCACAGTGGTCTCCCTAGGACCCAGATCCTCGTTAATAATTAGAAAAATATAAAGGAAGAAGACATTCAGATAACTTTATGGCTTTCAGAGAATCAGGGTGCAGATTCCCCATTCCCTTGAGTAAAGAGGAATATTAGACCTGCAGGTTGATAAAGCAAAATGAAATCTAATTCTCTTTATGCTTCAGGCCAAGCTCTTTAGTTATTCAAAAGTGTCCAAATATAGCTTACAATATTTTGGTTTAAGCAGTTGCTGTAATGGCATCCAGTATTGTACAACAAATAGCATGGCTAACTGCAATGGAGGCGTAAGGGTGACAGAGGAGTTCCTACATGGGAAAAGGACCTAAATATGTTTTGAATCTCTGTAGGATATAATGATACCATTATATCCTATTGATTAACTCCAAATCCCAAAATCACTGCATATGCTTTCTTATGCACTTCAGTCAGGTTGTCATAGAAAAGGAATGGCCAAATTATGTTGTGCCCTTTTCCTACCCCTTTTCCACGTAGTTTCTGGATTGGTTTCTGGATTGGTTTCTGGATTCATTGCGAAAACATGTTTTATTTTATTTTATTTTTTATTTTATTTATATGCCGCCCTTCTCCGGAGACTCAGGGCGGCTTACAATGCGTTAAGCAATAGCCTTCATACTTTTGTATATTTTATACAAAGTCAGCTTATTGCCCCCACAAACTGGGTCCTCATTTAACCTACCTTAGAAAGGATGGAAGGCTGAGTCAACCTTGAGCCTGGTGAGATTCGAACTTACAGTAATTGCAGACAGCTGGTGTTAATCACAATGCTTTCAGCCTGCAGAGCCATCAGGCCCCGTGTTGTGGAAAGTAGGAGTAGGAGAGATAAAGTCCAATTATTTAGGTTGTATTATGCTAATAAAAAGACAGCAGAACTGTCGAAAACCATTGCTTATCCTCATTAAAAAGCAAAAGGGACTTCAGAAACCTCAGAACTATAGAGATACTGCCTATGTCAAAATATCAAATGGACAGCGAAAAAATTAAGTAATTTAAACAGAATAAAGTTTTTATTATTAAAACTATTTCATTTAATCAGAACTTCCACTATTATGCAGGTAACCGGGGGGGGGGGGGGGGAATCTAAAGACCTAGTTTGAGTAATTTTTAAAGGAGAGTGTTTTTATATGACACATTTAAATATACTTCACTAACTAAATATATTTAATGCATAGACCGTAATTTGATTAATGGCTGTTGGCCATAAAAACAGAACTTCACGTTCAGAAGTGCTGTACATCTGAAAACAAGTTGATGTGATTTTAAAAAAAAACAATTAAGAGAATGCTGCTTTGATGCCATGCTTCTGGGAAGTATTTGAGTCAAGAGATCTTTGTTTTTATCAAACAGAAGTCTTCCTATGTTCTTAATTAACACAACTTCCATGTGTTTAGTTCATATTTTTTTAACAATACATTGTAACATATTTTGCTCTCTGCTTATGTTAGATTATAATGTGCTGGACTGTAGCTGCCGCATGTGTGAAGCCAATTTTAATATTTATTCACTCAGCAGGAAGAACACATGCTGTGGTTTCTTAATGTACACTTTAACCACTGTACTATTGAGTGCGGTATACTAGCAGTAATAATTCATAGTGAGTCTCTTCATGCCATTATTGCTTAGGATCTTTTTTGTGTGTGTGGTTTCAGGGTTCTAGTCACCTTGATATACATTTCCTTGCTTTGAAACTTTCATTTTTTAGATGCTGCAAACATGATATTACCAAATGAAACCCAGCACTAAGGCCAGATTTGTGGTGTGGTTTCTGACGGCTAAGCACTTCACTAGGTCTCTGAGGACATCACCAATAAATGTGAAAGAAGCCAACAATAGATTGGCATACTTTTCTATTTCCACTAGAATAGAGGAAGAAATGCACTAAATTAAGTCTAACCTTAAATGTATAATCTGTCCTTGGGAAACAGAAAAAAATAGGATATAGCATCTTCGAGCTCTCAGCATCCCTTATGAGGAAAAAAAATGGTTCTAAGGGTCTCTGATCTTGTGTTTTAGTAAAATAGAACTGCACGGCTGACTGACAGTTCTGATCTAAAGCATTTACATTTAAGTTTTGATCTCTCTGCTTTTGATTAAAACTAATGAGCTCATTTAATTCAAAATGGGAATCTCTGATAAGAGAAATAAGGTTGATGTGATTGGATTAGAGGGGCAAATTAAACTCTTAGAGCAGAAGTTTGTGCTTATATAGTGTATTAAAAAGCTGTTGGCGTATTATGGCGTGTTAGATGATGAGAAAAATTTCATAGTAATTCATATTTAATCAGAAGAAATGAAAGTACTAAATATAACATGGCTCTGCTTTTCCCTCGAGTGATAAAGAGCTGTACATTTAAAATGACATGGAATTCATGCTCTCTTTAAAAAAACAGTCTTGAGACACGCTGAAGAAAAAAAGCATTATTGTCAGTGGGCTAATCACAACAGAGTAGAAATCCAAAGTAAAAATGGCTATAGGAAACTAAATATATGCAAGTTAATATCAACAGCCTAACCCTTTTCAAATAAAGGGGAAAAAACCTTGGTTGATAAAAGCAGCATTCTTTAAATTTGATGAAAACTGCTTGCCAATATATTCGTAGAGGTTTGCTTCTCAATTAAATGTCTTGCACAACAAAAGTGTGCTCGCATTTGATAGGAAAATAAAAGCACTCAAGTACGTGATCTTTTTACTCATGTTCAGGTGGACAAATGTTACAATTATCTCTTCCCTACTCTCAGATAAAAGCCAGGTCCAATTTGACGGAAAGAACAAGGGGAGACGGAAACTTCCAATTGAAGCGAGAAAACAACAATTTATTGTTTGAAAATTGTCCATAATATATGGACTGGTCGTTTTCGGGGTGGGAGTGTGGCATTGAGGAAGGCCACGTTAAATTGACAAAATTTGTGGGATAGTTTCAGAAAAATAAATAGACTCTTTTCCTAATATCAGTTTGTTTGTTTTTTCAATTTTTTTTCTGCTGTGGAATTTTGCTTGCAGAGTATTAAGAGAAGGCTATGAATTGTCATCCAAAGCAGTTTGGCTTTTTCCCTATTTCTATTATGAGCAGGGTGAAAGAGAGATTATTTATTTGCTTATTACAACTTCTCTGCTGCTCAATTTAAAAAAAAACCTCTCCCATATCTTGCATTTGGCCCTAGGTTAGCTCAAGGGCTACACCTATGAAATTCAGAAGAGCTCTCTAAAAGTTAAACGATCAATAAATTATTTTGTTATGTCTATTTTAGTGGAAACTACAAGCCCAAGCCTACTTTCAACAGACAACAACCTAGAGCGTTCTTTTTTCATTCGGATGAAATCAACACTGACCAAGCGAGGTGTACACATAAAATCTTCAGGATATAAGGTAAACTTTTGTTTTGTCTCCCTAAATATTGTTAGACGTTCTCCATCTTTTAAAAAAGATATATGATCAATTGTAGCAGATCCCAGAATCTCCTCTCAAGAGCTTCATAACAGTTGAGCCTGAGTAGTTTTACAAATAGAAAGTGAAAGGCCATAGATGATATTTTTGAAGTATATCCATCAGGTATCATAGCAAGATCAAAAAATCAGAAGCATTCTTTAGTGTCACAGACTATCTGGGTCAATCCCTAAAAATTCTTCATGTAGAATGAAATAATTAAAAGCCTCATTTAACACAACAGGAGATGCTTCTTAGGAAGCATAGATTCCATAGATTTAATGAGAAGGAATGCTGTATTGGGAGTTTACAACTATTTTTCTATCACTGCCAATGAATTGGGGAAAATGTTTTATATCAAAAATTATTTTCACTGGAAGAATTTTCATTTTTTAAAAAATGTATATATGATCCTAAATACTCTTATGAACAAGACTGATTTTGAGCTGTTGAGAACTCAGATCAACCTTCATTTTTTTCAACATTTATCACTGATGTTGTGATCTGTGGATATAGGGTTTCTTTTTATTTTATTTTTCTTGCTTTAACTTTCTTTGTGATTAATAATCCCAAATTTCACTTTCAGTCCTTGCACTTAATTTCCTGTTTGTTCTGCTGCTATCCTGCTTTCTCTTGTTTTACGAGAGATAAAGATTTGCCAATATACTCAGAATATAGCATATCTGTTGCATGCCACCCCAACCACATTGTTTGAGTTGAGTGGCCCTATAGTTCACTTGAATATGTAAATAAATAAATACTTTTTTCATGCTTTACACAACCATCTATTACCTATTTAAGCAATCCATTCTGTTATTACTTTTCTTGTTATTTTGGTTATGTTGCAGAACACTGAATCTAAAACAACCAGCCTACTCAAAGTTATTTAGGAACAATCAGACTTTGAAAATAATACAATCTGAAATGGTTTACTGTGTTATTCTGGATGCATTCCAGATGAGAGCAAATGTAAAACCGAACTTCTGTGCCAGGATCTTGAGAATATGAAAATCACAAATTCTTTCCTTTGGTTATATAGCTTATGCTTATTTCTATTAGATTTAAGACAATTTGATTTGATCTTTGATGGAGATGATAGAATAAGTCTTCAAAATAAAGTATTTCTATTATGCATAATATGTGCAATGGTTTTATAATACTGAGAACAAACTTCCAGGTTGTATTTACAGCTTTTATCAACCCTATGTCATCCCTAAAGGCTGCAGAAATATAACTTGTAGAATATACTAACAATATCTTGAAAGCCTACCAGGGCTTTCCTCTGACCTCCCTTATGTGAAACACAATCAAGATGGGATTATACTAAATCTCTTTCTCCTGCATATTCCTTTCCCAGTTTAGAGCTGTTTATTTGCTCTCTCTTAATGTCCCTCTTAATGGCTCTTATATGCTTTGGTCAAAGCTATCTTTGCACTCCTCTATATATTTGGTGTTGATTCTCCATTGCAGAATAAAGGAAAAGAACTAAATTATTACAAAATAAAAATATATAAAGAAGAATATGCTCATACAGGGAAGCATAGAAAATGCTGGAAAAAGAAGATTTTTCAGTTTTAGAAAAAATTTAAGACAATAATTTTTGTGAAGAAGAAACATCTTAGAAAAATGTTTGCTCTGGAATATTTTTTTGATATAAATGTAAATGATACTTTTGAATATTTTTTAAGAAATTATTTTTTAAAGGATTCAATGCTTTGGCTCTAATGCTGAACTCAGTATGCTTTCATGTGGTGCAAAACACACAATATAGTTGTCATTTCTTGTAGGCAAATTCTAAGCTTCATAATTAAATATTTAATTGCTCTATATAAATTTAAGATAAGAAAGTTTGTGTCTGATCAGTAATAGCAGGAGGTGTTTTTTTGCATAGGGCTGACAGTAGGGAATAAAGAGAAACTTTCCAAAATGACAACACCAAGTTAATATTGGGATAAAAAGTTTGAAAAAGACTTGAATGTTTGAGTGGAATAGTGGTTAAAGTCTAGGACTAACTCTCCTTGAGTTTCCAGAAGAATAGCAAGAAATAAATCTGATAAATAAGAATAAATGTACGTTCACAACTTGACTGCGTAATAAACTCTCAATCCAGAATTTCAGCCAATGCTAAAATCTTTCTTTGAAGTGACCAAATAAATTGTTTGACTACTGATTCTTTTGAGTAACATGTACGTCTGCTTTTACATTCTCAACTTCAACTTACAGTACATATAACATCCAGTATTTCTGAGGGAACGTTCTTGAGAGAGAAATTGGTTACAGTGATGCAGAGATTGTCTGGTGTTCAGGTGGGAATAGAAAACGTCTTGCAAAGTTTAGTCTTTATGAAGGCAGCCTATTGGGAAAAACTAAGGAGGCTTTATTTAACACAATTATCTATAATATAAAAGGTCTCAATATATATAGATCTGCACTGAAGTTTTCACAAACTTCACTTGAGTGAAGATCTATATATTTAGACCAGAGGTAGGTTTCAGCAGGTTCTGACTAGTTCTGGAGAACCGGTAGCAGAAATTTTGAGTATTCGGAGAACCGGTAAATACCACCTCTGGCTGGCCCCACCCCCATCTATTCTCTGCCTCCTGAGTCCCAGCTGATTGGGAGGAAATGGGGATTTTGCAGTAACTTTCCCCTGGAGTGGAGAGGGAATGGAGATTTTACAGTATCCTTCCCCTACCACATGTCACGCCCACCAAGCCACACCCACAGAACTGGTAGTAAAAAATTTTGAAACCCACCACTGAATTAGATCTTGTATATTATGGATATGTATTAAAGTAAAACCTCCTTAGTGGTTCCTAAGTGCCAGTTATTTATGTTATACTATATAGAAGTTAACTTTCTCCCAGTCAGAATGTGAAGAATTCAGTTTGTAAAAACTTCTCATTCCTCATATTTGGACAGATCTCAGAAATATGAATATTTAAACATCATCTTTATCTCTTTAATAGCCATTTTTATCACAGCATTTAGGCATATCATATTTAATTCAATGCAATAAACTGAGGTAAAAAAAAATAATATGAAAACATTTAATTACTGGAATGCATCCGAAGTTTTTGTAGTGAACATTGAAAAATGATGGATATATTTCCTCTAATCTACCTCCTTGCACTAAAATAATCTTGAAATAGGTACAAGTTAAAAAATTGAAAAATTTCCAATAATGTTTTCATCAAAAAATGTTGGTACACACTCAATTTAATGGTTCTATTGCTATTCTGCCAAGACTATCTTACATTATGGACTATAGAATGAGGTAATCACAGTTCTCCTGAAAACTTTAATCAATCAGTCAAATAATCAATCAATTAATAATCCAATCAACCTGTTTAATCAAATCACTCACTTGGTGTTACACTGAGTATATATATGAATTGCATTATTCAATTGAAAGAAAATCACAATATCATGGCATTGGAAGTGAGATATCAATTGATGGCCTTTTACAGGTAGTTGTTGGGATATAACAGCAGTTGGGACCAAAATTTCCCAACCAAATTTTCCCATTTAGCGAATTTTCATCACTAAATGATGTTGTCATAAAGCACAATGTTGTGTGATCACATTATTTAGCAACAGCAATTCTGGACTACTCAGGTCATAAAGTGGGAAGAGGTGGGAGTCCAAGGCAAGGAGTGGGGGTGAGGATGCCACACACAATCACTATAGAGGTCAGGAGGTATGCAGATGCTGCAGGAGATTCTATGGGCAGGCTGTAAGGAGTGCAGGCATACCAGCATGGACAAGTTGGCAAGGGCTCACAAGTGGGCTGGCAGGGGCTGCAGGTGGGCCAGCAAGAGCCAAGGCCAGGCACGTGGAGCGTGCAGACTGGTAGGGAATGGTGGTTTGGTAGGGAGATGTTGTGGACTAGGAGATCTCTGAAATCTTCTACTCTATAGCGGAGCTTACAACTGATCCATAATTATGATAGTGCAGCAAGCTGCAGTCACGTGATTGTCAAAATCAATGAAGCAAAGTCAATGGGAAAGCTGACAGAGAAGGTTGCAAGTTGATCCTATAAGTTGCTCCTGCCATGGTTTTTTTCCTGAGTAATCCTTTCATTCAGTGCCGTCATAATTTTGAACAGTTGCTGAATGAGTAGTGACCCAGAAGAATTATGACTGGAATCAAGCCTCAGAGCCAAATCATAATTGTTGTTCCCTATATTTAGCACCTAGTTTTTGTTTTGCTACATCCAATTCGTTTTATTCAATAAATAAATAGATGTCAGGTGTCATACACTTCTACAGAATAACAGAACAACAGAGTTGAAAGGGACCTTGGAGATCCCTTGAACTATATATATATAATATATATATATATATAAAATTTTAAATAGCTAATATGAAAATTGTGTGTGTGTGTTTAATCTATCTGTTTATAGATTTAAAAGACAGAGGAAGGTCTAGGCAACTTTTACTTGTACTAAAAAAAGAGAGCTGATGCACAATAAACTACAGGCATTATGGGATGCCTTCAGTCATTTTATAGTCAAATGCATTCATAAATTTTTGTAGAGTTATAAGAAGTTGACTTTGATGGTACAAAACTCACAGGAAAGCTTTAGATCACAGGAGTAGTCAGAGATGAAGTTTATGCTGACAATTTATCACCTCTTGTCTGTCAAGGAAAAACATTTTAGGATCTCCCTATTAGCAATTGTATGCTACTCTGAAATTGTATTTTGAAAAAGATAGTCTGCCATCTGTCTTTTCTTGAGGATTCTTTCTCTTCTTTTATACTTCAACATGTTAAGTTTACAAAATTGTATTTTTCAAAGCAGAATAAAATATATGATGTCCATTATACAAACACCAAGAAAAACAAACCCCTACCACCAAGATAAACAGGAATGTAAATCTCTTCAAATTTTAAGAGCGATAGAACAATTGAATTGTATATATTATCTGTGAATGTTACTTTTTTTCATTTATCATATTAGCAATCGTAGACATTTTGCATATATATATATATATATATATATATATATATATATATATATATATATATATATCAATTTTCTTACTTCTTCGTAGGGTTTATGTGTGTTTTTCTTCTAGCCAGGTTTTCCCTACGTAACCAAGGTTTTTTGTAGCTCCAGCTCAGTAGAATCACATCTACTCGGTTCTGGGCTTTTTTCCTTTCTAACAGCTAGCAAGCTCTAACTGCTAGGTGGGAGACCTAAATAGATCCATTTCTAGCTCGTTTGCTTTCATCAGTAGGCCACACCCATATCTTATGTATCCTCCCTGTAAAGGTACAGTATCAATTTTCTTACTTCTTCATAGAGTTTATGTGTGTTTTTCTTCTAGCCAGGTTTTCCCTATGTACGAAAATTCCCTACGTAGATGTGATTCTACTGAGCTGGAGCTACAAAAAACCTTGGTTACGTAGGGACCAGAACTATCGCCAAAACTGAACACTTTAACAACAGAATAATCAGAGAAGCCATCGAGATAGAAAAGCGCCCACACAGCATGAACAAACGAGACGATACCTCCCGCCTACCAGCCTTTTGGAAACCCGCCTTTATTGACAAACAAGTCCCTAACACGACGAATGACACCAGACCCACACTCACGAGAGCCACACAGGATGTCACCACCACACATCCACGCAGAAAGCAGACTCAAACCCACACTGATAATGAGCCATGACCAAGGACCAGAAGCCAGACCGCAGCTGCATCATTAGCCACTTTAAACCCCTCCAATCCATACATGAAGCAGACTGACACTCACCATGAAGAGCTCGCACGGCCACAAACACGAAGCCAAACAACAACAACGCAGCTCACCAGCTCAAATCCCCCTGCAACTGAGACTAAGCTGAGCACAACCAAGCCCCCACCCAAATAGAACACACCCCCAGCCAATCAGAGCATAACCAACCCCCCATCCAATCAGAGCACAGCCAAGCCCCTAACCAATCAGAACACACCTCCACCCAATCAGAACACAGCCAAGTTCCCACCCAATCAGCTCACACCCCCACTAGCAGTTAAAAGGAAGAGACAGCTGCGATCTCACATTGCTCCTGGAAGCACGAAGCCGAGAACACCAGCCTGAAGATGACGAATGAGACTTCGTCGAAACGTCACCAAGACACTTCCAATTTTACGTGGGAGAAGACCCGAATAACCAAAGACCTACATACAAACACCCGCGAAAACATGAGAAATATATATATATATATAGGCATATATATATGCCTATTCTTTCTAGCCAGGTTTTACCTACGTAAACTAAGTTGTTTTGCAGCTCTGGTTGTGTGAAATCTCATTCACAAGCTTCAGGGCTTTTTTTCTGTTGACAAACTGCAACTCTGTGTTGCTCTCTGGGAGACTCAGATAGCTATTTCTGCCTTATTTATTTATTTATTTATTTATTTAATTTGTATACCGCCCTTCTCCCAGAAGGGACTCAGGGCGGTGAACAGCCAAAATTAAAAAACATACAAATGCAAAAGTTAAGATAATTAAAAGAATTAAATCATTGGCTACCCAAATTTAAAACCCCAAATCCATAAAATTTAAAATCCCAATTAAAAAACCATTTAGGCTAGGCCGGCTTGATGGAATAAAAACGTCTTCAGGGCTTTACGGAAGGTCCGGAGATCCGGGATCAATCGTATTCCAGGAGGCAGCTCATTCCACAGGGCGGGTGCCCCCACAGAGAAGGCTTGCCCCCTGGGGGCCGCCAGCCGACATTCCCTGACCGACGGCACCCCGAGGAGGCCCTGTCTGTGGGAACGTATTGGCCGGTGGGAGGTTATCGGTAGCAGCAGGCGGTCTCGCAAATACCCTGGCCCTAAGCCATGGAGCGCTTTAAAGATGAGAACCAACACCTTAAAGCGCACCCGGAAGACCACCGGGAGCCAATGCAGCTCGCGCAGGAGAGGTGTTACGTGGGAGCGCCACGTCGCTCCCATAATCACCCGCGCGGCCGCATTCTGCACCAGCTGGAGCCTCCGGGTGCTCCTCAGGGGGAGCCCCATGTAGAGAGCGTTACAGTAGTCCAGGCATGACGTAACCAAGGCATGAGTGACTGTGCACAAGGAGTCCCGATCCAGAAAGGGGCGCAACTGGCGTATCAGGCGAACCTGATAAAAAGCCCCCCTGGCCACGGCCATCATATGCTCTTCTAAAGACAGCCGTGTGTCCAGGAGGACGCCCAAGTTGCGAGCCCCCTCTGTGGGGGTCAATGACTCGCCCCCAATAGCCAGCGATGGCACCAGCTGGCTATACCGGGACGCCGGCATCCACAGCCACTCGGTCTTGGAAGGGTTGAGCCGAAGCCTGTTCCTCCCCATCCAGACCCGCACGGCCTCCAGACACTGGGACATCACTTCGAGGGCATCATTGGGGTGGTCTGGGGTGGAAATGTACAGCTGAGTGTCATCAGCGTACAGATGGCATCGCACCCCAAAACCACGGATGATCTCACCCAGCGGCTTCACATAAATGTTGAACAGGAGCGGCGAGAGGACCGACCCTTGCGGCACCCCACAAGCAAGGCGCCTCGAGGTCGACCTCTGCCCCCCTGCCAACACAGACTGCGACTGGTCAGAGAGATAGGAGGAGAACCACCGCAACACGGTGCCTCCCACCCCCAGTCCCTCCAGCCGGCGCAGCATGATACCATGGTCGATGGTATCAAAAGCCGCTGAGAGGTCTAACAGGACCAGAACAGAGGAACAACCCCTGTCCCGAGCCCTCCAGAGATCATCCACCAATGCGACCAATGCCGTCTCCGTGCTGTACCCAGGCCTGAAGCCGGACTGGCACGGATCTAGATAGATGGTTTCATCCAGGAACTGTGGGAGCTGTCGCGCAACCACACTCTCCACAACCTTCGCAACAAAGCGAAGGTTGGAGACCGGACGATAGTTTGCCAAAACGGCCGGGTCCAGAGAAGGCTTCTTGAGGAGGGGCCTCACCACCGCCTCTTTCAAGGCGGGAGGCAAGAAACCCTCTCTCAGAGAAGCATTTATGATCCTCTGGAGCCAGGCTCGCGTTACCTCCCGGGTGGCCAGTACCAGCCAGGAGGGGCACGGGTCCAATAAACATGTGGTTGCGTTTAACCTCCCCAGGATCCTGTCCACGTCCTCAGGAGTCACAGGGTCGAACTCATCCCAGGTAACATTCTCAAGACCAGCCTCAGTCACCCCGCTGGGATCTACCCAGTCAGAGTCCAAGCCTTCCCGAATCTGAGCAATTTTATCGTGCAGATACTGTGCAAAATCCTCAGCCTGCCCTTGCAAGGGGTCTTCCCGCGCTCCCTGATATAGGAGGGAGCGGGTCACCCTAAACAAGCCTTATAAGGCTTTGTCGGTGAGCCACACCCACTTCTCAGATATTCCCCCTGTAAAGGTATAATGTGTCTTTTTCTTTTTCGTAGGCTTTTATGTGGCTCACCGACGAAGCCTTATAAGGCAGAAATAGCTATCTGAGTCTCCCAGAGAGCAACACAGAGTTGCAGTTTGTCAACAGAAAAAAAGCCCTGAAGCTTGTGAATGAGATTTCACACAACCAGAGCTGCAAAACAACTTAGTTTACGTAGGTAAAACCTGGCTAGAAAGAATAGGCACATAAAAGCCTACGAAAAAGAAAAAGACATATATATATATATATATATATGTATGTATGTATGTATGTATGTATGTATGTATGTATGTATATAAATGTTTTTCTTCTAGCCAGGTTTTCCCTACATAGCCAAGGTTTTTTTGTAGCTCCAGCTCAGTAGAATCACATCTACTCGGTTCTGGGCTTTTTTTCTTTTCTAACACCTAGCAAGCTCTAACTGCTAGGTGGGAGACCTAAATAGAAAATTGATACTGTACCTTTACAGGGAGGATACATAAGATATGGGTGTGGCCTACTGATGACAGCTAACGAGCTAGAAATGGATCTATTTAGGTCTCCCACCTAGCAGTTAGAGCTTGCTAGGTGTTAGAAAAGAAAAAAAACCCAGAACCGAGTAGATGAGATTCTACTGAGCTGGAGCTACAAAAAAACTTTGGCTACATAGGGAAAACCTGGCTAGAAGAAAAACACACATAAACCCTACGAAGAAGTAAGAAAATATGTGTGTGTGTGTGTGTGTGTGTGTGTGTGTGTGTGTGTGTGTGTTTCTTCTAGCCAGGTTTTCCCTACGTAACCAAGGTAGGGTTATATAGGGTTATATATTTTATATATTCCCCCTTAACAAAAATACATAGTTTCTATTACAGGAGAATTTCATGCAAGAATTGGCATAGAGAAAGACAAAAAGGCAGCTAATGTATGTTGTCTGTTTGCTATGGCACAATTTTATTACTAATAGTGCTTTATCGAACTGAAAGTCATCTTCAGGAAAGCATGCTATGTGTAGCTATCTGGATTACATCTCTCATGATATGAATGTGACAGTTCCATTGTATTGGCAATGCATTGCATGCTAATATAGATAAATATTACTGAAAAAGCTGTTCCCCTTCTCTTCCATATATGTGTGTGTGTGTGTGCTTATATTGACAGGGTATTCATGATACTGTAAATTCTATCACTGATTTTGGCCAGTTCAAATTGATTCTGCAGGAACTGCAAATAATGAACCTCCAGGTGGAGGCAAAAGAGAAAACAATTTATTCAGCCATATAAATAGATGCAAACTGTAGAGTATATTTAGCCACAGATTTTATCAGATAATGCATCCAATACTCTTCAAAGCATGAAGAGGTATTCAACAGAGAACATTAGGTCAATGCCCTGCCTTACTTTTAATTTCTCTGTTAGGCTGAGTAATAAGTTGAAGTGTGGGTTGGGGGGGGGGAGAAGAAAAGCTTTCTCCTTGGAAAGAGGAATGTTGTTTTGAAACTTCCTGAACTCTAATTATATAGAGATGGGCTTGAATATGGCAAAACAAAAGCAAAACAAAACCGCAACAGTTCACTCAAACTGGGTTCACACACTATATTAACCATAGTATTACGGGCTTGATTTTGGCTTAGCACAATGTGGTATATAAAAGTGTTTTATTTCTTAATGTGTGAACTGACACCCTGATTACTCCAATAATGACTTAAGACAAAACATGTCATCTTATGGTGTCTGAATTCAGCTTGCATTCCTGCCTTTTGTAAATTTCTATTAAGGCGTTTACTGTGGAAGAGGAGGGAGTGTTGATATCCAATTGTAATGATACTTGTGTAAAATAATAAGGTCATTGCTCTACAATTGTTACTATATGGATTCTGCATTAGTATGATTCACAGATCACTGTCCTCAATATCCTTTGACTAGTAACACTGATATCCGTGGACCTGGTTGAGAGACTGCAGTTTATTCCTGGATATGCTATTATCACTTACGGCATATCCATTTGATGGGTCCTTGGTGTTCTTTGAGCTTGCTTGTTTTCTTGCAGATGTTTCATTACCCAAACTAGGTAACATCATCAGTGCCTCATTACAACCCTGAGCTACAAATACTCTCCTTTATTGATATTCATATGAATGGAGTGGGATCTTCTGATAGGAATCTTCCTAAACAGACTCACTAAAAGGAAAGCTGATAGATACCAACTTTTGTCATGCATATGTGTATTATCTATAAATATATATATATATCTCCAGGTTGAAAAGGCAAATATATATTAAACAGTAGAGCCTTGATAGTACAGTGGTTTAGTGCACCCTGTCATTAACACAGCTGCCTGCAATTTACTGCTGGTTCGAATCTCTCCAAGGCTCGAGGTTGACTCAGCCTTCCATCCTTTCTAAGGTAGATGAAATGAGGACCCAGTTTGTGGGGGCAATAAGCTGACTTTGTATAAAATATACAAAAGAATGAAGGCTATTGCTTAACGCATTGTAAGCCGCCCTGAGTCTCCGGAGAAGGGCGGCATATAAATCAAATTAAAAAAAAAAAAACAGTACACAGGAAGTCCTCAACTTATAACAGTTTGTTTAGTGACCATTCAAAATTACAATGGCACTGAAAAAAGTGACTTATGACTATTTTTCACACTTATGACTGTTGCAGCATCCTCATGGTCATGCGATTGACTTTCAGATGCTTGACAATTGACTCATATTTGTGACAGTTGCAGTGATCTCCTAGAGTCACGTCATCCCCTTTTGTGACCTTCCAATAAGCAAAGTCAATGGGGAAACCAGATTCGCTTAACAATCATGTTGCTAATTTAACAATTGCAATGATTCACTTAACAAATGTTGCAAGAGAAGTCGTAAAATGGGACAAAAGTCACTTAACAGATTTCTCACTTAGCAATTTAAATTTTGGGCTCAATTCTGGTCATAGGTTGAGGACTACCTGTGGTTCTATAAGTCCTGCCCAGCCTACTTCCGGAAACTCAGGAGATTCAGAAAGGAGCATATGCTAGTCGATTTGAAATAAGAATGAAATCATCAGGAAAAGTCAGCTTATTCACAGTTTGCCTTTTTTTTTTTTTTTTCAAGAAAAGAATTAGTAGAAGTCAACTCCATTGAAGAGCAGGGAAAAAAACAGAAAGCAAGTGTGGCAATTTGACTTATGTGTGTAAAAACTGGGGAAAAGATAATGAGCTCAGTAATATGACAAACCGCTTCAAGGATGAGGGTACAAGTTCAAAAAGTAGTCATAGACCTCAAGGAAAAAAAATTCAAGGCCTGTTTGGGTTGACATTAGTTGAAAAAGCAGGTTGGGACCACCAAATGCAGAGAGAGAGGGGGGGGCATTATCCAAGTCAACATAGGACTTCAGAAACCTCCACCAAGCAACCAGTCCCTTTTCTGTGGCAAGTAGAATCTGTTAAAAAGAAGGACATGCTTAATTACCACCCTGGGGAATATAAACCAGAAAGGGGATAGGAGGGAGGGATATGATTTTCTGAATAATCTCAGAAAGAAGAGAAAAAGTGAGTTGAGGAGCAAATCAAGAAAAGCTGACTGTGGAACAACAAAGCAAATTGCAAGGGCTTCTTGAGCAAAAGTCACAGCAGCAGGAGGCAGAGGAAACCCCAGAGGAAGAAAGAAAAGGAGACTCAGCCCAGAAAAGACAGCCGAGGGAACTGCCCAAGCAAAGAAAGAAACCCTTCTGGCTATAGGAAAAAATGACAATGGGTGCAAACTAGAAAGTGCAGTGAAAAGTTGGGGTTAGCAAAAGGCTGAATGAGAGAAAGGAAAGAAATGTTGCTAAGAATATCCTCTTGCCTTGACTAGTTGTAGGCAAAATTCAGATATATTAAAGCTGCCTAAAGTTGAGTCTGTGTAGCTCTCAAGGATCCCTTCTCCTTTCTGCCACCAAATCAGAAGTCTTCCAGTCCTCTCAACAAGTATGAGTGAAGCAAAATTAGGTCTCAAAATTTCCCAATTCAGAAACCTCTTAAACCTGCCAGTGCAGGAAAGAATTATATCACTTGCCCAATGTCACTGCCTTAAGAAATTGACCCTGGAAGAGAGATTTCCTTGCAACTCAAGTTTGTTATCCAGCCAACAGTTTGTTGTTTTTAGTTGCTTTTCTCATTCCTATGCTATCCGTATTTCTTCTGTGACAGTGTGCCTCCCTGCACCGTAGGTTTGGACTCCGCTCTTTTTGGCTACCTCCCTTTTTGAAAAAAAGCTTTCCTGACCAATTCTTTTTCTTTCTGATTGCTGCCTGTGTTCCCAACTATTTTCTTTGCAGGCTCGGTGACAGAATATCCTACAATGTACGCACTGTAAGGCCAAATACCTTCCGTAACAATAAAAATAGAATAGAATAACAGAGTTGGAAGGGACCTTGGAGGTCTTCTAGTCCAACCCCCTGCCTAGGCAGAAAACCCTACACCACTTCAGACAAATGGTTATCCAATGATAAACAATATGCTGAATCCTCTTTTTTAGAAAAGCCCATTTCCAATTACCCTTTTATTATGTGAACTAAACTATAAGCATTTCCTGTGATTTTTGTTTTTTGTTTTTGCAAAGTATACTAATTGCAGAGTTTCAACACTCTGGAAATAAATTGGTAATTTTCATTTTGCAGAGCATCTTAGTTATTAATTGGTATCTATTGACTAAATCCTGTAGTGAAATTATTATTTTTAAAAGAAAGCACTAGTTATAAGCATTTCTGACATTAATGGCTTTGGGTTTTGGAATCCCTTACTAAATATGGTTATTTTGTATTTATTTTACAGAATAAAACTCTTTATTCCAGGGGAAGTAAAACTGAGCATAGGCATTATCAGAATGAGGCTTATATATTTCCTTCCACTTTCCTCTTCCCCTCATGGTATAACTCCCTGTTCATGAGTACAATTATAATTCACAGAAGCCCCGTTTGCTTAGAAATTTACATTGGAAAACATGCTCAATTGATGGTTTTGAGTTCAACGTACCAGATCTGTATGTAATGGCAACTTAGTTTGTTGACGTCAAAATAAAGAAGGGTATGCGAAACTGAAACTATAAATTACATTGTACTAAATCCTCATTATGTTTTTTTTTAATGTGAGTATTACTCTTGAGTATTATTCTGCCTTTAAATAGTAAAATCTAGTCAGGCGTATGTATACACATACAGTACATGAACATGAATGGATTGACAATAGTCTAGAATATCATATTCTATTTCAATTGTAATGTGATTAATTTTAGAATACATTTTTGGAGAAGCATATTTTAGATACTAAAAAGAAAAGATGATAAAAGAAAAGTAATCTCTCTGGCAAAAAAAATTTGCCTGTTTTAGAATAAATTGTATGGAGCGTAACAATCAGTTGATAGACATTAAGTAAACAAGAGTAAAGTTAGTCAATTTAAAAATGATTAGATTGATTGACAGTGGGCAAAGTAAAAGGCTGTGTTATAACGCTTTACTGGAAAACCCAAGCATGTGAATTTTTGGCTGTTTTTCCAGATAGAACATTTTAAATTATGTGGCTGTAAGGCAGTTTTTGAAAGAAGCAGTAGCCTAATGCAATACATTAGTTGCATGATCTCCTCAGCCACTGCACTGAGGAAATGAATAGTAAGGGAACCAACACTAGCAGGCATAGAGTCATCAGTATCCACTGTAGGTCACAAAAGGCAAAGTGGCAGTCACAGCACTGCAAACAAGACATCATCATCATCATCAATCATCAATAAATAAATGTATATGCTGCTTGACTCCCAGCAATACTGGGTGGTTTTGTACATTACACACATATACAAAGCAGCAGAATCCTGACTGTATCGCTGTGACACCACCTTGCATTTAATTCCCCCATCCCTAGCAAGTTCCACTGGATCAGCAGAGTTTTATCCTTTTGGTCAGCATCAGCATATCCTCTTTTACCCTTCCCTAATTCCCTGGATCTTAGCTGCCATAATCCGAGAGTTGAGATGGTAAAAGGGTGAGTGACATGGATTTTCTCAAAAAGCAGAAGGATGGATAGGAAAGAATTTCGACTCTACTTGTGTTATAGTGGAAAGTATTTTAAAGTATTTTGGTAGTTTGATGGCTTGGGCTTGAATAGGCAATTAAAACCCATTATAGACACATATGCACATTTCTAATTGTGTGCATATGTAGAAAGAAAGAAATCAACAGTGATATAATCAGCAAAGCTGTCAGCTATTTTTGAACTCTTCACTATTACTGGGACTTCGCTTAGGAGTCTGTCCCAATGAATCTTGGTTTTAAAAATTTATCACTGCACCATGGGGATAAAACATTACAGTTGATGCACTAATGCAATGGCAGACCTCTTCCCTGACCTACAGATGTTCATTAAATTGTTTGAATACATCTTGGCTTGAACATATTGTTTATGAATGGGCTCAGTAATCATTATTAGAGACCCTGAGCAAAGCTATACAGATTGCTCAAATATGTAGACAGGGCTATGTGCATACAGAATCATGTCCCCTTTAATTTACTTGGGTCATAAATTAATGCTCAGAAAAAGATGAGAAGGGGGAAGGGGAATTCAAAATGAAAGCAAGGCCTAAAGTCTGCAATTCAAGGCATCAGGTTCAAGGCATTGGCCCTGAGGAGTCCAGAATGCAACCTAAGAACCCCAGAGAAGGAATGGTCACAAATAGTTAAGCACTAGTCAACAGTTGGTGGCAATATTGAGGGGTTGCCTATCATAGACTTAAATACTGTAACAGTGTCTTTCCTCAAAGCCCAAATATTATTAATTCTTCAAAGATCTTAAATCTGCAAGACCCATACTACATACAATCTCTCCTACTCTCAAATATTGTTTTCCCTAGAATCTAGAGGAGTTCAGAAATTATTCCAGATTAATTTATTTGGCTGGTTCTTTCTGACTTTGCTCCAGTTGTTGATTGCCCTGGTTTTGCATCTAAGAATTTATCACAATACTTTGATTGGATTATGGCATACTATGCTAATCAAACTTTCACCCATATACACAGGTAGTCAAATATGTAGACATTTAATGACCACATGAAAGGTAGTGATCATTCAAAGGTACAGTGGCACTGATAAAAGGGACATGACAAGTTTTTTTACACTTACAATAGTTGCAGCATCCCCATGGTAATGTGATCAAAATTCTAACACTTGGCAACTAGCATGTATTTGTGACAGTTGCAGTGTCCCAGGGACATGTGATCACTATTTGTAACCTTCCCAACTGGCTTCGAAAAGTAATGGGACACCTGGATTCATTTAACGACTATGTGGTCCACTTAACAACTGCAGTAATTCTTTTAACAACTGTTAGCAAAAATGGACATAAAATGGGGAAAACTCACTCAACAACATCTTTGCTTAGCAATGGAAATTTGGGGCTTAATTATGATGGTAAGTCAAGGACTATTTGTATATCCATCTATTCATAAACACCATCTAAAATGCTAAATGTTTTGCCCAGGGATATGAACATGATTTTAGAACTCTTTTGATGAAATACCATCCCATATAACTAAGATAGGATTTTCAATTAATCAGGAAGTTATAAATGTATATCTATCTATCTATCTATCTGTCTATCTATCTATCATCTAGCTACCTAGCTAGCTATCAAATATATTTATCAAATAAGTAAAAGAAAAAAAAACCCTACATTTTAAGTTCCTATGATACAAAAAAAGCGCTCTAATTTGGGAACATATTTAGGGAAGCATTAAAGAATAAAATCTACTCAAGCATGCATTAGTGGAAAAATACATTTTATTTAGCTATATTACTCATATAATAAGCTTTTTAATGAACTAAGTTTCTTGTAGAACCTAAAATAGAAAAATTACTCCTGATTTAATTCTAAATTCTTCTCAAATGCAAATCATGTAAATTGGCATAGTCCTTGTACAGTAATAGTAATTCACAGAGCTATCAAAATAAGCATTGTAGATTTGTAGGAAACAGTTCGGTATTTCCAACATAATTATATATAATTTCCATGGAAAATTCTTTGGAATTAGTTAACTATAAGTTGAATATTACAGTTCAGACATAAAGATTGCTTTAGCAAATAGTTCGTGTATTTAAAAATATTCCTGTACCAGAGGTTCAAATATTAATACAAATCTATATCTAAATCCTTAGATAAATGAAAAATAAAATTTAATGTTACAAATAAAGTTTTGTGATGAAGCATAATAAAACTTTTTTCTTATTTTTAATTGGTTGGTTTAAAAAATGAGATGCCATCAATAAACTGAATATTTCTAGAAACAATATCAAAGTGTTCCACTATAGCACTTTAATGTGCTAGGAGAAAGCAGCCATTTAGATATTTTTAAACCACTTTTTTTCCATTAGAATGCATTGCCCATCTATTGTTCCACATTCAGCACCTTCTGGTTAATAATTAAAATATCCTTAATCACTTCAGAAAAGAACAAGTAGAAATATTCACCTATTTATTATTGTGGATGATAATATTTTGGGGAACTAATCAGCTTTTGCTGCTGTTGAGTTGAATGTCCAAACTCTAACAGGTGCTCCAGCAGCTGCATCTTTTGCCAAGTCAAATTGTAATAAATTCCTACCAAAGTCACACAAAGAATATGAAAACTGTTGATTATGAGCACTTGAAGGGCCTTTTCTTGCATAACCAATTATCTGGATTTTGATTGGGTTAAAAGCAGAAGTGCACAATCTTTTCCTGCCCAAGATTCATACCTGGTCTAAAATGTTTGCTTTCAGACGCAATACAAAAGGTGGATATTGCACAGCTAAGACAAAGAAGTGGGCAGGACCAGTCAGAAACAAAATGTGTTTCAGTTTAGTGTAAATAGCATTTCATTAATTTAAGGCAGCTAATGTGATTCCTCTTCATATATTAAATAGCTTCTCTCTTCTGCCATTCATTCAAGAAATTGTCTCTCTCTTGATTTCTTATTTCTGGAAATTAAAGCTATTTGGAAAGACAGGTTACAAAAAAACTAGGCGCCTTCATATTATTGTTGGTAATCATTCATTTCCTCATGACACTACTCAGCATCTGCTATTATGCTCAACTGAAGGTCTTGCTGTATCTTTTTGCATAGTGGATATCTTGTATTCCTCTAATCCAAATACAACCTAAAACTGCTACAAAAGAAACATTTAACTCACTCACAACACAGAGATCCATAAAAATAAAGGAGTATCTATTTAATGTTGTACTGATGAGTCTCTTTTTCTCTTCTCCTTATCTTGTTTTAATTAGTTTTTATTTCCAGTGTTGTAATAACTCTCTGAGAGTACCCATCATGGCAGTATGTCTCCTTTTCATTCATTTTCTTAATCTTTCTGTACATTCAAAAAAGTCAGGCTACTCTCAGCTACAATTCAAGGACAGGGATGTGTATCTTTCAAAACCACTGGAAAACAAAAGATGAACTTTGACAGATACAATCCAGGAAACTTATGTGATGGAATGTGCAGCTAAAAAAGTTGGGGGGGATGTCGGCAGTAGCACTGTGACTTCCCAGGGAGGAGGCAGCCCATTCCAGAGAATGGCCCAAGGCAAGAGACTGCACAGTCCTAAACTGGATCAGGGAGGGAGGAATAGGTTCAGAGTAGCTACATCGTAGAATCTCCCAAGGTACAGTATATCAGTTAGGTTAGAAGATTATAGCTTTAGCCTGACAAGAGTCTGTCTATTAGGTGTAAGCAAATAAAGAACTGGATTCAATTGGATCTCACTGTGTTGTCTTTTGGCTTAAGCCTGACAATTTCATTTTTCTTTTAGAGCCACTGCAGGAATAATTATAACATAAAAGTTAGGCTTTCATTAGAAAAACCCTTAATATCTAGAACGACAGTGAAAAACTAAGTCTATGGCAGATAATTATATGGTGACTTCATTTTTTCTTCTCTCTATGCAGAAAACACTTTAGTATAATTTGTTTGTTGGTTTGTTTTATCTATCTTTTGTTCACCATATTGAGAATCACCTAAGATAATGGGGGTAGGGAAAGGCTACATCAAATACAACCATTTAAAGATTTTTATTTCTGACTCCCATAATAGGAGATATTACACTTCTGAAGAATACTTAATATTGGTTATCTTTCTGGGAGACATCTTTGCCTAGGCACACAGAAAATCTAGTATTGATTTATTTCATTTATGTATTTACTCTTTTTCTTCCCACAGTCTGAAAGTTTGGCAGTTTTTATCAGGCTGTATTGTTTCTTCTATATACATGTACACAAACACATTCCAGTTTATCCCAAATATGTTTATGACCATTCAGCAAAGTTTTCTTTGTTGAAGATAAAGAAAGGGCCTTTACATAAAGCTTATGTTTACTTTATAGGATCTAACAGCAGGAGCAATTGTTGTGAGCCGGCAAGTGTTAGAGCTGATGTTTCCTTCATTAGAATCCTACCACTTTCAGGCACCAAAAGCTTTCAGGTTTCTTGAAAATAAACTGCTATTTTTAAAAAGGAATTTCAAACTTTTCCTAGTAAAATATAGATTGAGGTTTGTTAGAGGGATGTATCATGTAACACCTAGCAAAACCTTGGCTACGTAGGGAAAACCTGGCTAGAAGAAAAAAACACACATAAACCCTACGAAGAAGTAAGAAAATTGATACTGTACCTTTACAGGGAGGATATGGGTGTGGCCTACTGATGACAGCTAACGAGCTAGAAATGGATCTATTTAGGTCTCCCACCTAGCAGTTAGAGCTTGCTAGGTGTTAGAAAGGAAAAAAGCCCAGAACCGAGTAGATGTGATTCTACTGAGCTGGAGCTACAAAAAAAAAAAACCTTGGCTACGTAGGGAAAACCTGGCTAGAAGAAAAACACACATAAACCCATAAAGCTGGTGTTTTCGGCTTCGTGCTTCTAGGAGCAATGTGTGATCGCAGCTGTTTCTTCCTTTTAACTGCCAGTGTGTGTGTTTGTGTGTGTGTGTGTGTATGTGTGTGTGTATATATATATATATATATATATATATGCCTCATTTATACAGAATACAGTGGTTTTAAAAAGTTGCATAAATGTATGAGACATATACTGTATATCTTAAATAATATTTCAAATGTAGTTGTTCAGTTGCTAAGTCATGCCTAACTCATTGTAACCCAATGGACCGTAGCACCCAAGGCGCCCTGCCCTCCACTGTCTCCCAAAGTTTGCCCAAATTCATGTTCATTGCATCAATGACTCTATCTAACCATCTCATCCCCTGCTATCCCCTTTGCCTTTTGCCCACAATCCTTCCTAACATCAGGGTCTTTTCCAATGAGTCCGCTCTTCTCATTAGGTGGCCAAAATATTTGAGCTTCAGCTTCAGTATCTGTCCTTCCAAAGAACAGTCAGGGCTGATTTCCTATAGGATTGACTGATTTGATGTCCTTGTGATCCAAGGGACTCTCAAACACCAGAACTTGAAAGCATTAATTCTTCAATATTTGCATTAGACAAGTATATATAGAATTGTAATTATTTATTGTTATAATGACATACTATACCGGTAATTCTTTTCTTTTGATCATATTTTCTTCACTTTTTTGTTATAGCATTTTTTGTTTTCTTTTTTTCTTTGACAATGTGTGTGTCACTAGCTCTATTATTTTTGGGATATGCTCTTTTTTGTTATTAATTATAAAGCAATAAAAATAAATTAAAATTTAAATCTACAATAATATCACTGGAATCACATTAGAACATCAACTCAGGAACAAGCATTATATGACAGAGTATGCGCAACCTATTAATCCAAGGAAATGATGGCACATTTTTATACTTATGATTTTCTGCAGATATACAGTGTGGACGACACTAAAATATTATCAAACAACTGCTGAATTCTGCCATGTTGAGGTTAACAGATGATAGCAACAAAAAGGATTCCAGATGATGTCATCAAGTATTTGCAATTGGCCTCTGAGTGAAGAGGCTGTAATAATTTTTAATGCAAATCATTTAAGCCATAACTTAAATTGCAAGAAAATCAGATTTCTTAATCTGTTTGCAGACACAAGTTTCAGTCGCCCTAAGATGACACCCTAATAACTTGCCATTAGATATATCAGTTTGTATTTGTAACTCTCATCATCTTAAATCTCTCTGCACATGATCTGCTGTGGAGGTCATATCAAAGAGATTCTTCTATCAGTTCTAAATTGATCTAACCCAATCTTATATATATTAGTATCTTGGTATCTTGTCACAAAGGTGTCTCATTTTTTTAAAGCTGTAAAGCTGGAGAAACCATACATTTCGGTCATACTAGTTCGGAGTAAATGTTTGGTGGACTGCAGTCTCAGCCACCATTATATTTTCTGTATTATATCAAACAGATTCTTGAGATCATTTTAATTTCTTATGTATAACAGCACTCTGAACCATGAATCCTAATGCTGATTCCTTTGTTATGGAGACTTATGTTAAACAGAAATAATTTTTACTTTGTAGTTGCTACCATTTGGTTCCTGGTGTCAGTTTATATTTGACTGCCTGGGCAAATATTAAAGTGTTGCTCCTTCTGATAATATACTTGCCAAGAGCTTTCTTGAAGCAATCTGCAGTAGAATAGTTCTTGTGCCAACAGTGCTTAAAAAAATGATATCAATGTTTACTGCAAGTTGACCATTTTCAGTTTTAATGTGTTTTTTAACCTACTTTTAAAGAATGGCCAGTATAGAAAAGCTTACAGCCATATTTTTAAATCTGAAAAATAAATGCATTGGTAGTAGATTTGTTTTTTAAGTTGTCAAACAGAAAAATATGGTATGTGATTTTTTTAAAAAAATTGGCATATAAGATTACTAACACATACTGAAAGGAAAACTTTAAGCAGTCTGATCTGAGGTGCTGTGGTGATGGTGAAGAATTATTGCTCAAGTATCACATGCAATGAGTTATATAAGAAAATAGTATGATATGTGATGCCATGGCAATACCTATTATGCCTATCAGATTGCCATAAATCCAATTTTTGCGATATAGATTCAGCTTTTGTAACAAAAATTTTGTCTCATTGTTTATTTTCAAAAAGTGAGATAATTTTTCATTGTTCAGTTTGTTATAAATTTGTTTTATATGAAATAGAAAAAGAAACATTTCAAAACAGATGAACGTTGCAGCTAGCAGATACTGTTCTTCAAGAATAAAACGAGGATTGTATGGAGACAATTAAGGATTGACTAGCTTGATGCAACTGCTTATAAGCCAAAATAAAGCTCCAAAAACATGGGTACAAGTTGTTATTCAACTGTTAGTTCACTGATTATCCTAAGTTCAGTCACAAACTAACAATCAAATCAATTTTATAGAGTTACCATAATAATAAAACAGATTGAAGTCCATGTATATCACCTCCTTAAAGGCAGAATGGACTAAGAATGAAATTATAGTAATCAACCTGCCGTCTAACCATATATATGATGTCTTTCCAGGATCTGAGTCCTATATTAATAGAAATCAAATTCTGTGCAGCAAAGCAGTGTAGCCCCATTGTTTATACTTAACTCCTGAGAGGATTTTTGAATATAATTTAAAATTTGGATTGGTAATTTCTTCACCTTATTCACCACTATAAAATGGTGAAGCGGCCTGGAGCAAATATATGGATCACTGAAAATATTGTTCCTCTTGTTCATTGATAAATATTTACCAGCGATCACAAAGATATTCATAAACAGGATATAAAGATCTTCAGATCAAAAAAATTATTGAAAGAGACACTGAAGTTAGCAACTATAACTGCTGCATTTTGTTAGCTTCATTTATATAAGCCTTTACCAAAGCATAAGAGAGATACATGATTTATTTCCATTGAGTCCCATGTAATTTAACCATATTGGTTAATAATAACAAAAACAAATTATTAAATTTGTATGACATCTGATTCTCAACGACTCTGACATGTTTACTATGACACTTGCTGAAGCTCCTACTTTAACTTCTTTCCAGAAGCAATTAAAAACAGAACTCTGGGAGGAGGAGTGGGATACTTCAGTATAATCAAGGCTTATTTTATTTTATGTTTATTATTTTAAATGAACTATTAATGTTTAAATTGTTCATAATGCATCCTGAATAATTAAATAAACATTTATCATTTTGAATGGAGCCTAGCAATGAAATAATGTTTCAAGCTTGCAGCAGAGTATAAATACTGTATTAGATAGATGATAGATAGATAGATAGATAGATAGATAGATAGATAGATAGATAGATAGATAGATAGGATGAATAGATAGATGATGGAGATGAAAGAGAGAAAGATAGAGAGGATTCAGTAGAGGACAAGTCTAACCCTGAGCAAATAAATGCTTCAAATATATTTGCCATTAAACTCTACGTTGCAAACAGCATTATTGCCATACTTGCAAGAGGTAAATAGTAGACTTTAAATACAGAATGGCATTTTGAAGTTTTACACTTTGAAGTTAACACACTTCAAGCAAATAGTAACTTTCATGAAACAAGAGTATGATTACAAATTTTTTTTCTTATTTCATGTTAGTCAATAAAAAGCAGTATGTTTCCATGCATCTACAGATTTGAAATTCATTTTCCGGAACACTGAAATAAATACTGATAACTAAGTCTAGCTGGAAGAAATATATAGTATTGTAAATGGCCCATCTGTAAATCTTCTTTCTTTTAACTATTTCTTCATTATTTAATGAGGACTCACAAAAATGGACTGTTTCAGTGGTATTTTTACAGTTTCGTCTCTAGAAATATGTTAAAGTATTCATAAGGAACTTTGTCATTGAAGATACATTATACTTTATATAAAGTTAGCCAATAATTATTTCATAGATGAAAATTAAAATATTGTGGTTATCAGTAGACATACTGCTATAGTTGCTGGGTTTTTTTTTTAATTAACAATTTAGGTGTCTTTTTAAAAACATTATGGAAAAATAATAGTTTCAAGCTGGTTTTCATAGCTTGAATTCTCTTTGACATTCTGTGCAGCTGATTGTTAAAGAACTTGCTAATGGAAAATGGTGCTTTGCAGCTTCTAGTCAACATTAATAATCTGCACCGATTATTTGCAACCAACTTCTCTTGATTCATATTCCACTTTGAAAATATATCAGTGAAAGAAATGTCTATCTCCCAAAAAATCTTTATTGAAGATGGCGCTGACAACTTCTGCATTAGCATCTCATCATAAAGGTCTTTAATTGGATGAACTACAAAGATTAAACTCCTTTTTCTAAAATAAATAAACCAATGATTTCAACTCAGTGCAAAGTTAAGAATGAAAAAGGTATTTAAAATGGAAAAATCACACATTTATATGAGTGATACTGAATGATTGTGAATTATGATATTTGTTTGTTATTGTCTTGATTTATTCATGGTCAGCATAGCTATTAAAGTGGTACAGAAGATTCCTTAATAATTGAAGTAAGTGAAATGTCACCCTTTCTTTTTCATGCCCATGAAACTTCTTGATTAAAAAATATATAGGTTTTAAATTACTTCCTTTTTCTCCATAAATCTTTATTTCGCCTTTGTGAAACTCAGGCTGCATTTATTTCAAATTCTAAGTGGTCAGAATATTAGAGTAGGACTGGGAAGGCTTAGACCCTAATTCACTGATAGGCATGGAAGCTGCAAGGAAGATTTTAGCCAATCATTATGTCTTACTTACTTTGCAGAGTTACAGTTGTGAGATAAAACAAAAGGAAGAAGTACTATATATGTTTGTAAAGTGCAAAGTCCCAGATAGCCAATCCACCTGCAAAAAGAGTGCCAACAACTTCAGAAGGGAGAGATGCTGGTTGTCATATAGACAGAGACATACCTAGACATTCTCTTTTGGAGAGAGAAAGTTTGAATCCTTTTAAAACAAATGAAGAAGTCTTCTGGTAGAAATGAAAGAAGCAACAAAGGAAAAAACGGAGTACTGAGGTTGAGTAAAAGATTGGGGTTCTCCATCTCCAGAGCAGCCTTAGAATTAATTTATTGTAATCATTGAAAAATGGGAAATCCAGCAATAATTGAGACATAAAGAAAATCTGTTGCAGAAAACTAGTATCTCTGGAAAGAGATGAAAAAATTTACCTTAGATGTTATACTAGTTTAATTATTGCTTTATTATATTGTACTAGTGTTTGTCTTTTTCATACTATCTGTACAAGACAGGAAATTCATTAATAGCAATAGCAATAGCACTTAGATTTATATACCGCTTCACAGTGCTTTACAGCCCTCTCTTAAGTGGTTTTACAGAGTCAGCATATTGCCCCGAACAATCTGAGTACTCATTTTACCAACCTCAAAAAGGATGGAAGGGTGAGTCAACCTTGAGTCGGTGAGACTCGAACTGCCAAACTATTGGCAACCAGCAGACAGCAGAAGTAGCCTGCAGTACTGCATTCTAACCACTGCGCCACCACAGCTTTTACGATTAAACTATAATATTTCTGTACAGTAGACACTTGCATTCTGAAATAATAAATTAGCTTCTGTTTCAATCTCTTTAAGAGGCTTTTTTCCATTTGTAGCAGACATTGCCATCTTGTGCTATTCCTGGAGCATCTCCTTTGCGTGTCCTGTTGTATCGTATTGTTGTTGTTATGATTATGGCAAGTCTGCATTTCCTTCCTCTGCATTTATTCATTTGTTTCCAAAACACAGAGGTACTGTGTCTTAAAATCTAAAGTAAAAAAAGAATGGAATATACTTTTCTTTCTTTTTATAAAGTTTGATTTTGTTTATCTCCGATGGGATTGTTCTATCTCCCAAAAAGAAGACAATGTCTAGTGACCTACCTCTAAGTTACAAAGCCATAAAGTTTTATTACATAAATTATTTCATCCTTTTACATTTTTATCACCAGAAAAGGAATTTAAATTGCAAGCATCTTGACGAATAAACAGAGACTCATGTGCTTTGGAAGTTGCAGCAGGAAATACCATGCTGCTAAATCAGAGCAGAAGTCATGAAGACACAGAGGGTATTGGAGAAAGGAGGTCTGAAGTCTCCAGCTTTACAAACTCTAAACTTGTTTGAGTTCCTAAAGGAAAGGCAGGATATAAACTAGCATCTATGTACCTTAAATATTTATTACCAGTTTTGGCATATAAATAGTTGTAATATGTGAATAGAAATAATAGTTTGAGCAAATTTCCCCAGACTTCCCTAACATCATACTTAATACAGTACAGTAATTATTCTGCAGATATTATTGTAATCTCATTTGAAAATAGTTTGAAAATTTGAATATAGAGTCAAAACTAGTCTTAAATTATATTATCATATTTTGCCATATGTACTGACTTTCACTTCATTTAATTAAATTTTATAACTTTTTCATGCCATGTGACAAAGTTATGTGAAGACAAACTCTCGTAAAAACCTCACACATAACCTTGTCAACTTGTAATGTTTCAGTCTAACTCCCACAACCCCCTTCCATTATTCATGTTGGTCTGGAACACCTGTAGCACCATCTTGCTTATCGCTGAATTTTATTGTATTCCCCCAATGTCCTCATCAAATACAGCAAAGTACAATGACATCCTACTTATGAAATAATTATTGTGACCATTCCATATTTTGTAAGCCTATATTAAACTATAAATGAGAAAATACACTTATGCTGCAATCATGTCGTGTTTATTTTTAAAGATGGATCTGAATGTGGACACCATTTGATATCATCATATAAGACAAATATAGTTAAAATCAATAAAACTCTGGCACCAGGGAAAGACCAAAGATTAACCTGACAAAATTACGTAGAGCAATTTTTCCTACCAATTTTGGCTCGATTTCCAACACGCCTTACAAGAACCAGATTGGCAAAAGTTGCCCTTCAGGCCAATTATTAAAGGCAGTATCATTTACACAGAGTTTCTGTTCATTTAAGATCTTTGGCTATAAAGCATTTTTCAAGACCAGGTTGTTAAATAGAATCTTTGCCAGTTCAGAGTCTCACAGGAGCCCAATAAATTTTAGAATTCAAATGTCAGTGTTAGGGAGCAACCATTAAGAAAATAAATGCATCATTCAACTGACATATGTTCACCTGGAAGCATGCATTCATTTCATTATGTAATAAAAATGGCAGATATGCAGAATATTATTCCAAAATTACAAATTTAAATAATTCAAAAAAAAAAAAACCTTTTTAGAAGACAATGCTATTATCTCTGCTAAAAAATTTTGCTGCAGATGTACTCACTGTTTCTGACCCTGCTGCTTATTAGGTAGTTATTTGTAAAATGGGACGACCTGCTATGTAAGAAAGAAGAACTTAAATCAAGGCCAGTCACCGACTTGGTTGTCACTATTCATCCCATTAATAATCTTTTTTCAGAATTTCCAGTATTATAGCAGTCATCTCCTTATTCCTATGTAGAAACCCTTAGAAACCCTCATCCATCCATGATTTACAGATCCTTTTAGCTGCTTTAAACCCAGCACAGTTTCCTATTGACCAGCTGACTTGCAAATACTTCTTCCATTCCATGGTTCTGAAAAAGCTTGATGGTGCAGATAGAGGAATACCAGGGCAGCAGCAATTCTCCAATACTACCATGTGTTGATTAACATCAAGAATCTTTCATTAGTTGACACCTCTCAATGAAAGTGGATTGGTCTACAAAACGTTAGGATAGCAGGTGATACATACTGAAACTGAATTAATGTTTGCGAATGGGACTAGTCTGATGTTCTCTTATCCTTCTTTGATTCCACCACCTCATTTGTATGACTTCTGATTCCATGCTCATGTTTTGTATTTTCATATGTAATAAATCAAGGTAATGATTCCTCCTTTATTTATTTATTTTTATAATGAAGATAAAAGAGAAAGTTTGGGGTAATAGTTAAGGTACCAGGTTAAAAACCAGGAAACTCTTTGTGCCCACCTACCTTGGGCACAAAGTTGGGTGACCTTGAACCAAGCACTTTCTCAGCCCAAGAAAGGCAAACAACTTCTGAAATTTCACCAAGAAAATGGCAGGGACTAGTCCAGGCAATCTCCAAGAGTCAATACTGACTTGAAGGCACATACAAACATAAAAATTGGAGTGCATGTTTATGATCCATTGGTTACTCTATAAATAAATGTACTGTATACCTATGCCTAATATTCAGTTTATGGCAATGAAACAAAATTATGTTCTCACAGACCAAAAATACCATGCTATAATTCTGTAACTTCACCCTGATTTGACTCTTGCACATACTGATTTGTTCCTGATTATTCAGTGTGCTGGGTCAAAAGCACAGAAAAGTATTTACAAATGTCAGTAATATTTTAGTTAACTTGCTATTAGTGTATTAAACATAGCCTAGAAATTATTATTAAACATAATAGAATTACTGTTATAATTTCCAAATAAGGGTCAATTTTTTCCATCCTCCCTTTACACTGTAGATCTTTCTTTCAACTTTCCAAATTACATTTTATCCTTCTGAAAATTAACCATCAGTAACTGATGTTACACGGTGGCTCAGTAGCTTAAGATGCTGAGCTTGTTGATCAAAAGGTCGGCAGTTCAGCAGTTCGAATCCCTAGTGCCGCTTAACGGGGTGAACTCCCATTACTTGTCCCAGCTTCTGCCAACCTAGCAGTTCGTAAGCATGTAAAAAATGCAAGTAGAAAAATAGGGACCACCTTTGGTGGGAAGGTAACAGCGTTACGTGCGCCTTTGGCGTTTAGTCATGCCGGCCACATGACCATGGAGACGTCTTCGGAAAGCGCTGGCTCTTCGGCTTTGAAATGGAGATAAGCACCAACCCCTAGAGTCGGGAACAAGTAGCACATATGTGCAAGGGGAACCTTTACCTTTACCTTTTAATTGAAAACTTCTCTGGCTTTTAGATGTGCTACATTTGAAACATTGAGCTATTATGTTCTTTTTTTATTAGCATGAGAGAGAACATTCAGGACATGTTCACAGACAGTATTAATATGTTTAAGACAAATACTGGCAGTGACTAAATGCAATTCTGGCAGAGTTAAGTGCTCTGTATAGAAATTATACTGTCTGCTGAAAGAATTGCTTTCATATTTGTCTCACACAATGCTTTGACTCTTTGTTGTTTTGCAGGTGATCCATATAACAGGAAGGTTACGACTAAGAGTGTCGCTGTCTCATGGGCGGACCGTCCCGAGCCAAATCATGGGGCTTGTTGTCGTTGCTCATGCACTGCCCCCTCCTACAATCAATGAAGTCAGAATTGACTGCCACATGTTTGTTATTCGAGTAAACATGGACCTCAATATTATTTACTGTGAAAATAGGTATTGCATTTGGGCTATTTTATTTTGTTCTTCCAGAATGCTCTACTGAAATATGGGCTAGAGCATTTGTTTCATACGACAATAATGATAATGCAGATGTATGTGTTCCTCTGATCAGTACGCAGAAAGTGAGAGCTTCATTTTGAGATTTGGAAAACTGAACTGGAATCTGATTGACTGATAGTTGCCTAGGGAGTTAACTAGAAAGAAATATCACAATTTAAATATCAGTTTTCTGACTGCAAAACTCCTCTGATACTCTTTGGATTAGCATTTCCCACAATGGAATGCTAATACTCTGGAGAGTAGAGATGAGAGTGAATAAGGAAAATAAAGAATCTATTTCTCCCACCCTACAGTGTATGCAGCCTCTATTCAGACAAACATATACTGTATATAATTTCAGAATTCCTCCTGAAGCACTAAATGTTGTCCTGAGAATCTTTTCCTTGGAGCCCACCGAATGTTTCTGGTATCTTAAATTTCCTCTGATTCAGCAATACACCATCCTCTCTTTCTCACTGCCACTCCTAGGAAGCGGCAATGAGAAATATTAGTACTGATTGTAAATTGGATTTACAACTGATTGGAAAAGCCACACTATTTTTCTTGTTCACAGCTCAGTTTAATTTAAAAAAATGGGAACAGGCAGGACAGAATGAGAATATGGATATACTTTAGATGTTTTAAATTGTATTTAATCAGTTGCAAAATATTACTAAGTTTTTTTTCATGCAAGCTTGCTTTTATTTTTCTTATTAAAACTGAAAATGCTGGCAGTAATGGTTTAGCCCAATGAATTCTACATCTGTTGCTTTACTGAACCTTTCAAGAAACAGCCTTAGGTCAGTGGATATGTATGTTTGATCATATTGACAAAAGCAGAAGTTTTGCCCTTGAAAAGATGATCTGGTATATCAAAGTAATAGGAATGTCTTTAGTAAAAGCAAAAATTGTTTACGAATGAAGGCAAATATACATGTCACAGGATAATGTTGCAGGATCCAATCTGGGCCAGTCACCAGGACCAGAGGTTTTGTCTTCCGAGCTTTCAGATTCCTGCTGGAACCCATCTTCCGGGAACTTCTCTCTAGCAGAGTATGTGCTGTTCTGTGTGTGGTATTTATAGTGCCTGTTGTAAGTGGCTTTTTAGATGTTGATTGGGTGTGTTGATGTCTGGCTTTTAAGTCATTAGCTGTTGTTAGCTTGTGCTGTCCAGCCTTCACCTTCTAAGTACTTGATAGGCTGGTGGTAAATCAGCACTCCTGTTAACTAATGAGGGGCCTGTTTCCCAGACTTCAATCACTTCCCTGGCTGTTTTTGTGCCTGCTTCTCCAACAATGTTGGTAGCTGCAAAATTGAATGTGTGTCCTTGTTCATTGCAGTGTGAGGCTACCAATAAGTTTGGGTCTCCTCGTCTGACCACTCATGTGTGTTCTTGCAGTGTGGTTAGCTTTCTCCCCATCTGTCCTACGTAGTCACAGGGGCAATCCATGCAAGGGGATTCAGTAGATTACATTGGAAGTATCTCCCACCTCCAAGCGATCCTCACAATGCATAATTTGTCCTCGTATGGTAGCCTCTAGGCCCGTGATGGTGAATTTATGGCACACATGCCATAAGTGGCATGCAGAGCCCTCTTTCTGGGCATGCCAGCAGTTGCCCATTGCTCTTCCAGGTTCTGGCGTGGATATGTGCAGCAGCCAGCTGATCTTCACACACCCATGTGCACCAGAAGACCAGGTGACCAGCATGCATGTTTGGGAACTACTCTTCTGGTTTCCGGTGCTCCCGCGCGTGCACACCAGGGAGCTGCTCTTCCAGTTTCTGGTGCTCACATACGCACACGCTCCCATTTCTGCACTTGGTGCTGAAAAGGTTTGCCAACACTGCTCTAGGCAGTGTGCGATGCCCACATGCAGATTTCGGAAGCTGCATTCTACAGCTTCTGAAATGTTTTTAATGTAGGGCAGGGTGTGCAATGTGGTTGGTCTTGTAGCTTGTTTATTCCTTTCTCTCCCCACTGTGTTGCTCAGATATCGTGTGACAAATGATTGTGGGTAGCCATTCTGCTTGAATTGTTCATGTCGGTACCTGCTCTCCAGCTGCTGGGCTTGCTGGGTACTACAGTGGATTCTCACCCTGCCATATAGTGTTCTGATGCAATTCTTTTTGTGTGAAGTGCACGGTTGCTGTTGAAATTCAGAAAGCATGGAGTGTTGGTAGCCTTGTGATAAACTGTGGGTTTTAGGCTCCCTTCCTCTTTCTGTTGAAAAGTACATCTAAAAATGATAATTTAGATGTACTTGTCAACAGACAAGAGGATGGAAGCCTAGAAACCACAGTTTATCACAAGGCCACCAATGTAAGGATCTCCAACATAAAATGCATTAAACGTTTAGAACATCTGAGTTTTTTAGAAATCTCCAAATTAATAATTTTCCATTTCTTAGTAAAAATGCAAATCAGCTTTTAGGAAAGCAAGTTCCCTCTCTAAAGAGAATCTGAAGACAGTGAAATGAACTGTTCCCTTATTCTCATGATCACCTAAATACAGTGAATACTTATTGGGGGAAAGAAGAGAAAGTTGTATCTTTAGTTCCAGTCCCTGATCTACATGTATTTTGGTCATGTAAACAATTCTGTGCATTCAAAATAGATATGCATTTGGCACCTTTACAAATGGGCACAAGATCCATTCACTTGAGGAACAATAATCCTGCTCCCCTCTTTCTAATTCCCTATTTATGAATATGTTATCTAAATACAAGTATAGTCTTTCAGCATGCAACCTGTAAAAGTGTCATCTTGCCTTAAAAAGATTCAATGCAACCATTTATGAATGGCTTTTCTACATGCTTGCAACAGATCAGATAAGTGGCTGTACTGAAAACAGATGAGCAGTGAATCAGCAGAACTCAGTGTAATGAATGAAATCACATGCTCAGGAGCTCTATTTCTAATGAATTGTCAGTGTTATCATATCAATCTTCAGCTGGTTCAGTTAAATGCAGAGTCACAATATCTTAACACAGTATAATCTAAATTAATATATTAATCAAATGCAAGAATATCCCGAATTCACATACTAGAAAGATGACCATCAGCTTTACAGGCATGATGGAAAGTATCATATAAATCATATAAATATATCATATAAATATATAATACAATATCACAGTATTTCAGCACAGCCCTTCTCAACTAGAAAACTGTTATTTAGTCAACAAGAAGAGAAGAAAATGTGTGCAATACCGGTTCTTCTTTTATTGCAAAAGTTTTACAATTACATTTTCACCCCTTTTTTCACCCCCCCACCACCCTCCCCAAACTTCCCATCCTCCCTAACCCTCCCTAACCCTCCCCCCCCAGACTTCCCTATTACATACTCATAACTAATAACACTAATAAATAAACCTGAACCCATCCCTCCCCCTATATAATTTTTCCTCTTTGTCTCTTTACATTAAAATATTTCTAATACATTATTTTCAAATAAAAGCTATTTGATACTTTCTAGTTTGGTATTTGTTCTGAACATATTCTATCCACCTTTTCCATTCCCATTCATAAGTCTCTTGTGAACAATCTTTTAAATACGCTGAAATCTTCGCCATCTCTGCAAAACTGGCCATCTTCAAAGTCCATTCCTCGATAGTAGGCAAAGCTTCATTCTTCCAGTATTTACCTATCAACAATCTTGCTGCTGTTATCATATACAATATTAGTTTTATTTCACCCCGTGTAAAACCCTTAACTATACCCAATAAAAACAATTGTGGAGAAAATTGAATTTTTTTCTTCAAAACATTCTGCATGACCCACCAAATTTTTATCCAAAAAGCCTTAACTTTCCTACAGGTCCACCATACATGATAATACGTAGCATCCAAACATTCGCATCTCCAACATTTTGGCTGAACATTAGGGTACATACATGACAACTTTTTAGGATCTAAATGCCATCTATAAAACATTTTATAAAAATTTTCTCTCAGGTTTTGCGACTGTGTAAATTTAACATTCTGAACCCAAATTTTTTCCCAAGTTTCCAGCATCACTGGTTCTTCAAAATTCTGTGCCCACTTAATCATACAATCTTTAACTAATTCCGTTTCTGAATCTCTTTCTAACAAAACATTATAAAGCCTTTTAATACCTTTTAATATGCATTGGACCTTACCGGTTCTTCTTTTAGATCAAGGACTCCTTTGAGGCATCCATCTTAGAAAAATGCATCTACACACATACAAGATTGATTTTGTTATACTACACTTGAAAACACACAACTTCCTCACCCATTTAACATCAAGTATTATTACCAAACCATATTATAATAGCTAGTCTGGATGAATGCAATTATAATCAATAGTTGGAAAAATTAAATTGGCATCTTAAAATTTTAGTCTGTTTTGGTGAAAACAAAGACAGATGTTCCTAGTCATAATGATAGTACACATTTTCCTTAATTCCTATCAACCTTGGTTCCTACCATCAGTTCTTCTAGATGGCCTAACACCGCAATGATGTCCATTATTTTGCCTGCCAATGAACAGTTTTTTGCCTACACTTGTTTGGGGAGAAGCAGTTTCTAAAAGCATTATTTGACATTTTTTTCCCCACAGAAAGAATTTTCAAATAATAGAAAGGAAACTGAAGAAAAAAAAACATCTTTTTGTACTTGATTTGTCAGACCCCTGAAATCTATCCTTGGAACCCCTATTTAGGAACCACAGGTTAAAAAACTTTGTATGTACAAAGACTCCACCCTATACACAGTAACCTTGCTGAGCACATTGTAAGCCGCCCTGAGTCTCCGGAGAAGGGCGGCATATAAATCAAATTAATTAATCAAACCTTGAGCATTGCAGAGAATAGAAGAGAGATACAGTAGGTCCTGCCTCTTTTCCATGATACAGGGAATAAAATGGAGGTATAGCCTACCTGGATATTATGCAGATTGTTCCCAACTTCTGATCCTTTACATCTGTCTCTCCCTATTAGCAACACCTCCATTTTATCTTTAGTTCCGAAATGGAAAAAATCAATTTATCTATTCTGGAGGAAGAAACTAGCAGTAGATATATAGAAAATCATATTTTCTGATTTTTGTTGAGGAGTGAGAACCTGACAGGTGGCTCCCTAATTTGCTATATTTTTAAAAAAATCATATTAAGTTCTTATTATCTCTCAGAGTGACTATGGAGACTAGCTCCATGCCATCACTCTGAATGTGTGTACCAGAGGTGGTATTCAGCAGGTTCTGACCAGTTCTGGAGAACCGGTAGCAGAAATTTTGAGTAATTCGGAGAACCAGTAAATACCACCTCTGACTGGCCCCACCCCCATCTATTCTCTGCCTCCTGAGTCCCAGCTGATTGGGAGGAATTGGGGATTTTGCAGTAACCTTTCCCTGGAATGGGGTGGGAATGGAGATTTTGCAGTATCCTTCCCCTGTCACACCCACCAAGCCACACCCACCAAGCCACACCACGCCCACCAAGCCACGCCCACAGAACTGGTAGTAAAAAATTTTGAATCCCACCACTAGTGTGAACCCTACATGTACTCCGATAACTAATTCATCCCCAGTATTTCCCATTTGCCATTCAAGAACAAACTTGCAAAGAATTTTCTCAGAACCTGAGTGACAAAAGGTCCTCAGATAGTCCCAATACATTTTGTGAGTGTTAGAACATCATTTTAAAAACATAACGAAGAGTTACATCTTCCAAACAAAAGGAAGAACCCAGCTGACCAGACTAATTCGTTCTCCCAATTTTCAATTTGAGAGGATTTTTTTTTAACACAGATGCCTGAGGACATTGACATCTGGACAATCAATAAGAGGAACGCACATACAGAGAGAAGCAGAGCAGAGCACAGAGCAGGAAAGGCTACTGAAAGGATTTTAAAGTTTCTGCACAGAGTAAACCACAAAGTCCCAGTTAAAAGAGCTAGGAGTGAAAGCAGAGCTCCCAGATGAATAAGACTAAAAAAGATAACACCCTCAGGCATCTGTATGTCTCAGCATTTAAATTATATTGCTTGAAATGTCAGTTTGGACTCTGTGCCAGGAAACAGTTGAAGAGCCTTTTTTCATGAATATGCTCAATAGAAGACCAATCTGTTGAAATGAAAGATGTCTCTAATCATTTTGCATAAGCATAACATGTTCTTATTTTATAGTATAACCTTGAATTATCTTGCTCTTTTAATGAGGAGCTTTGTATTTTAAGGAATTCTTATCTTTGTGGATATTGTTAAATATGGACCTATAGACAATTTGAGACTGCATTTGTTAAAACAAATGGATTAACTTCAGCAGGGGAGGGAGGGAGGGAGGGAGGGAGGGAGGGAAGGAAGGAAGGAAGGAAGGAAGGAAGGAAGGAAGGAAGGGAGGGAGGGAGGGAGGAAGGAAGGAAGGAAATGTTAGTTTGATTTGGGTTTTATTACAGATATGTTTATTTGAGAACAAAGAGAGCCAAACTGGTCTAAGATTTAAGGTCTAGAGTAGGATTAGTGGCTAATTTTGGGTCAGTCATTCTCTCATTCCTAGGAAGTAAACTCAATCATATAAAAATGCTTCTAAAACAACTGCATTGTTCTAAAACAACTACAACTTTTCCATATAATCACCAGGAGTTAAGACCTACTCACATACATGCATACACACACACATAAAAGAAAACAAATATTAAGAATGTTACAGATGAGCTATGGGTCTTTGTTTTTAGAATTAAATTTAGGGTTTTATTCCTGGTAGATAAAACTAAATTATGAGTTGGGGTTAATTCTACCTTCTGAGATAACACAACAAAAATAATATAAAATTGTCATAAAAAGGATAGTTTTCAGGACAGATGTACAAGTTTGGGATCAGAATGGAAAGCATTTCATTGTTGTTGTATTTTCTTCCTTTCTCGGTTTATAGGCTTTATTTTTCCTTTACAGGATTAGCGATTACATGGATCTGACCCCTGTAGATATTGTAGGGAAAAGATGTTACCACTTCATTCATGCTGAAGATGTGGAAGGGATCAGGCACAGTCATTTAGACCGTAAGTACTCTGTTCTTGTAAAAAATAACACCTTACTGTTATAACGTGCAACTGAACTAATTCTTGTATTCCAATCTGTGGACCTCTCTCTTTGACTTTATTTGCGGATGGTTTAGTTATAAAGTACATATTTTCCTCTGTCACTAAAGGCAATTGGTAAACGTTCAAATGTGAGCCATGATAAATTCAAACCAAACTGTGATCACACAATGTGGAGATATTGTTTTTGTCCATGAGAAGTTTTGAAATAAAAATTGAAGTCAGTTCATATGACAAAGCATTAACAGAAGTATAGCAATTAATTGCGTTAACATGTTAAAAGTTACCTTAATATGGGATAGACCCAAAAAACCCATTGTGGCTAGAGCAGGTCAACAGAATAAAACAATATTTAATATTGCCTTACCTAAGGATGGAGAGGGTGCAGCAAAACTGTCCTCAGTTTTGTGGTCAAAGCAGGCAAATGTATATGATGCAGGCCCTGCCTCTTATATACTTGCATATAGCATTGTGATGCAGAAACCAAAGGGGCAGGGTTTACATTGTGATGTCACAGTGCATGGCTGACCTTGTTGCCAATCATAAGTGGTCTAGCTGTCATTAGGCAGCAAATACTTTTGCCTTCAACTATCCATTAGGCAAGCTGGCCACTGAGGAAAGAAAGAGCTACTGCTATTGTTAAGCATGGGAAACACAGCATGGGAAACAGGGGTGGGTGCTGAATTTATTTATTGCCAGCCTTTTGAAGCTCAAGGGAGATCAACATATCTAACATGGACCGTTCAAAGCATTCTGCCTCTGCCCAGGGGTAGTATTCACTTACCTTCGCTACCGGTTCGCAAATGGGAGCGCGCACACGCACTATGCTCATGTGTGCCACCTCAACACATGCACAGAGCCTTCTGCGCATGCGCAGAGGGTCAAAAACAGGATGTGATGACGTGCGGGGGTGGGCGGAGCCTCCCGCCACCGGCGCTACCAGTTTGCACGACCGGATAGAGCCGGCTGAATTTCATCACTGCCTCTGCTCTGAAGTATGCCTCAGTTGTATTACCTGCTTCTCTTCTGGTATGCTTCCTATGGCTTTGGTGCTAGTTGATTAGTGCACGCAAAAGGTATACTCTGTTCTAGCTATCATAACTCTAACTCAAACATGTTTATTGAAAGAAGCTCATCAAGACGGGGAAAAAACCAAATTATTCCTTTTTTTTTTTTTTTGCCTTTTAAAACACATTTATTAACAGATGCAGAAAAAATAAAAATAAAACCATATTCCTCACCACCCGCAAATCCAACTGCCGTTGACACAGAGAGTAAATCCATCTCTTGGCTGCCTGCCCCCCCCCCACTCCAGGTGCCTCCATAGAATTTATAAGGAAGGTCACCTGCTCAAGGCTCACGGGATAGTACAGTTAGTGGGGTTCAGAGAGACAGGTACATCCGCCTTGCACTGAATGATGCTGGGCACACCAGGCAGTAGCTGGCAGCTTTGCAGTTCTGGAGCCAGTTCCTTCACACATACTGCCAGATTGCGCAGCCTGCCCAAATTCTGCCGCGACTCGGCCATGGAGAGAGAGGATGTGGCGGGGCCGTCCTCGGCACTACTGTCTGCCCAAATTATTCCTTTACAGATTAAAAAGCCTTCCACTAAACCCAGGTCTTTCTACCTGAAATCTTGAAAGTTTGTTAGATAAGATAACTCTGCCATGCAGGCCAATTTCCTAACAAATATTAGGATCTGTTAGAATCAAGAAATACTTTAAGAAATATGAAAGCATGATTCCATTAGGAAAGGCAACTTTGCCTATCAATGTAATAAATATCTTCCTTAAAAAAAAAACAATTCAGTAATTTCCTATTTTAAAAAAACAATCCCTAGTCACAAACTTTGTTGAATTTGTTTGAGTATAATTTAATCAGGCACTCTGAAACTTGTTGCTGAAAAGTTTATCCAATTCTGACAAAGTAAAAAGAAATCATTGCTAACTCTGGGAAATAGAAAGACTTCAATACAGCTTCTGAATTCAGCAAAACAAAAGATTTTCAGAATTGCCAAATCAGAATCTGAATCAATCATGTGTGTATATACGTAAAGGATTTTAATGGAATTAAGATTTATTATTGGAATTGATAAATTAGGCTTCTGACCAGCCTAATTAACAGCAAATTACCTTAGTTAATACCTGCAATACTTCCTAATCAATTTTTCATCAGAAACCACATTTAATAAATAAATAAATGACCATTGGTTTTTAGCATTAGAATAATTTCTCATAATTTTAATACTTTGAGACCTATCCTGTTTCTCTTACTTAACCATGTTCAAGTTAAACTTTTTCTTGCTGTTTTATTTAATGGTCTGTTTTTGTACATTCCACACTGAATTATGATGTTATAACTATGACTACATCATAGTTCTCTATGATTGTATTACAATGCTCCGTTTACATTAAATCTCTTTCATGATGCTTTCTATCAGAGTACTGAGGTGCCATTTTTCATAAATTTTCTGTATTTTTAAAAGCCCATTCTCCAGTTGTTGCAGCCAATAATCTTGCCTCCATTTCTCTCTAACCTTCCTTATATTTATGCTCATATTTCTATTTCTATCTTTTATTTATTTATTTCCTTTATTTATCTAAACAACCCCAATCTTGAGATATTTGATGGCAAGACAGCAAAACAAGAAAATAATAAGAACAATAAAATACAATAACACACATATTTTACATACACATAGTAAGATGAATGCTCAGTCACATTTGATCAAAGTTTTTTTTTTTAAATCAACACATTTTTTAAAAAATACATTAATGAAGGGGTGTCAAACTCACGTCATCATGGCAGTGTCATGTGATGTATTGGGATTTTTTCCCCCTTTGCTAAACTGGGCATGGGTGTGGCCGCATCCAGCCCGCGGGCCGGGAGTTTGAAAGCCCTGTATTAATGTATAGAGTCCTTCAATGATATGCATTGATGACAACAAAAAACAAAGAGCAAAAAAGTTATTACAAAACTAGAAGAAATCCAGATCTAAGACGTCTTTTGTCTTCTATAAAATTTTCTAATTTAAGCACTAGCAGAAGAAGAATCAAACTCCTTGGCAGAGCATTCAGAAGATGGATCCACATCACTTTGCGGTATCCTTACATGAAATGCTATCTGTTTTCCTTGCTTTCCTTTCATTTATTAAAATAAAAAAACATAGGACTTTAATTTTATGGATTTCCTTCCTTGAAATAAGAGAGTAGACGTCAACTTCAGGGGCAGAAATCTAACATCATTTTTCCCAGTGGTCTGTCTACTTGCCTCTGCAGCTAGAAAGAAGAGTAGGTGAGAAGGAAATTGGGTATCAGGGACAACAACCCCAGAAGACTCTGTGGATTTGGAGGATCCTCTGTAACTCCCCCCCCCAATTTAGCTCAAAGGAAATGTAAATCAATCTTTAACATCATCTAAATTAATTAATTCCTTTTGCAAGCAATGGAAGGACTCATCTGCTTGCTCCTTATTATTTTTTCAGGCTGACATTGACTGTGCTTCAAAATAAGGCTATGTATTTACATTAAAAAAGTATCAGCAGTTGTATTATCTAGAAATTCTGGGATTTGTAATGCAGTACATCATAAGGATAACAGTTTGAGAAAGAAAGATACCCATTAGTTCAGAAAGCCTATAAAATAGTTAGCTGGATAGTACCTGTCTGTCTATCTGTCTATCTAATCTTTTAGTAGCGTCTCCTACTAGAGGTCAATAATCAACATTATTTGTTCTTTTCCTGTTATTGTCTGAAAAAAAGACATTCTATTTTTGCCGAACTGCATATTTAGATTTTTCAGCCAGTATATGCATTATCTTCCAACTCTGCATTGCTCTGCATTTGTTTTAAATCTTATAATTAATTGAAGCAATTTGTATTTCTCATTGCTTGTCATATGTTCCCAATATTCAATTTTTTGGTGGTATTTATTTTTTTGCTATCTTTGTCTATTGGATGGTAAAATGTCTCATTTCCTATATATTTAGCACTTAATGTGTTAAGTAATTTTCTCTAAATCTGTGTTTTAAATGCTTATATTCTGCTGATGATCATATACTTTCATTATTCATCTTCTATTCTGTGTAATTTAACTGGCAAAGCCCTAACAACATACAATCTGCCAGTGAAGCTCCATCTTAAATCCTGAGCATACATAAATGTGCTTATTTTTTCAAAGAAGTGATAGCATAGCTTTAACTATTGCAGTATTAATTATTGCTTGATGTATGATTTTCTAGATAGTGCATACTGTATGCCTATATACGTAGCTACTTATGATGGAACTTAAATGTTTTGCTAAGCATTTGAGACATTTCACTAATATAATGTGTATGTTCCTAGCATCACATTTACCTGTGCAAAGAGTAGAACTGATTTGCATTCAATTCTTCCTCGTATAAAAGAAGTTGTGTGTTTCACTGGTTGTTTCGTTTCGATAAGAGTTCCCACTGGAGAATCATAAATAAATTGGGATTTACTCTGAGAAACTACTCTGAAGTAAGCTGTTTGAAGACTGGGGCCTTATCATCCACTCCATGTAAAGAATTCACTTAAACTTCTTTTTTATTCTGCACACCAATATCAGTAAAAGATTTTAAAAAAAGTAATAAACATATTTCTTTCCACTAATATATAAAAACTCTATTCTAACCCTATTTTGGTATTGGGTGACATTGTTGCCTTGTTTTTATTTAGCAAGTCCATTTACTACTCAAAAAATAAAAGGTTGTCACATAATATAGAAGCATATATCTCCTCAATTAATTGGAAAAAAAATAGTAACATTCACTGAAGAATAATATCAAACATTTTCTGACTGGAAATCCAAGCAGGACGTAGAGGAGTTAAGACCTCTAGAGAATGTCATGAATATACTTCTGGACAAATATAGGATGATATACCAGGATTTTCAAAATGGATATATATTGCTTTTGGGAACTGTCACTCGATTGTGTAGCTACAGATATAGTATGTGCTTTTTCATTTTGGAATCTTAATTGAGGTCTAAATTCATAAACCTGACACTGACAAAAAGATGCTTGTCACCCTCAGCTATTGCTCAGAAAACGTCATCCCATTTCTTCTGGACTTGATTTACAGCTATAAGAAATACAATTCCTTAAGAACAGCAGCCCGAGCAGTTTGTTTTCCATAAAGCAAAGGTCTCTGATGACTACATTTGGGAGCATTCTCTCTTATATGCTCTAATTTAGTTTCCAATAGCTGAAACAATCCAGATTTTTTTTTAAAAGCAGCTTTACTATCACTTTATTCATGCTACTTCCCATTTTCAAAAGAATTTTGCCCTTCAATATTGAGACATTTTTTTCCCTCTGCAGTCGGTTACAAATACACAATGGCTTTTGTGTACATTCATTTGAAAATTTCTATTCAGTTATTACTATTTGCTGGTTCCATTTCCAAGATAAAAAAAACCAGTCTTTTTAAGTTATCCCTCTTTGTGTGTATAGATACAGACATGGACGCTCACAGATACACACATTTAAATGAATGTATATCTTTTAAAATCATCTTAAATTTACTATTTAAAATAGATGGAATAGCCGATCATTCTCGACGGCAAAATTTCACTTCACAAGTTTTGCTATCATAATAGGGAAAAATTATACAAAGTCAAGTAGCACACAATTAGTAAAACTGTAGGGAGAAAAACAAAGCCTTTTGATACAGAGGAATTCTAATCCTAATCAGTCTGAAATGCCTGTGCTTTTGTAGTGCTTAATATCCTCAATCATAAAAGAAATCAAACTTATTCTAGTCAAGGTATAGCATTCTGTGAAATGCTAAAATATACAAATGAATGTCAACTGTTGTACAAGTTGATGATAATCACCAAAGCAAAAGAGATTGCTTTGATATTATTTGATAGTGTGTCTTGTGTTTAGATGATGTTTGAACATGCTAACTTTAAAGCCAGCCCAACAGTTGAAAAACAAATATACATTACTGGAGGAGCATTAGCAAAAACATTAGTTGCTCTGTTCAATTAACCTGCATATCTTCAGCTCTAACATAGATCAGTAATGCCAGATGTTGTGTTACTGCAATCTAAAATCAAAAGGCATCATGAGACTTTCTTGAAACCATTTCCAGCTCCAGAGATTTTGCCATCTGAAGCAATGTCCATGTATTTCCCAAGGTATGGGTAACTGAGAAGTCAAAGCTTGTCTCTGAAATCTAACTTGCAGTCATGCAGCCATTGAATAGAACTCTAAATAGGGATTGTTCCAAAGTTGCCCTCTGACCTCCACAGCAAAATGAGGAATTGAATCTATACTACCTTGTCTCAATTCACTATTCTACAATGTTTCTAGAATTCACAAACAGAATAATGAATAAACATAAATTAAGTCTAAACTTTACCAATGAAAGAGTAACTAGTTCAGTTAAAATATAAAAATGTTTATGTCTGATTTATGTAAATTTCTAATGTCAGCCAAATTGGAAGTGCTGTTTAGATAGTATTAGATGTTTTAATCTCTATCACATAATTTTAATTCTTCTCTACTTAAGTGAAAATTAGTTAATTCCCATTATGTTTTATAATTTCTTAATTTTCAATATTTGTGTCTATTAGCATGTCAAATGAGATATTGTATGGATTGGATTCAGTTTAATTATGCTTAGTTAATTCATTAAAATCAGGGACTTGAGGTTGAATCTAGATTTAGGCTTACTTGGATCAGGCTCATAAAAAGCAATGAAATGAATTCATAATTAATTGGTGTGTCACTCTGAAAGATATGAAACTCATTGAACATGAGGAAATATAAATGTTCTAGAATATTTAAAATGCATTTTATAAAGAGACATGTCCTTATTTCAGATTGTCATCTAGCTTTATAGTATATGTATATATATATATATAAAGAATATCTTTATATATAATATATCAGAATATCTGTGCAATAGTTGCAGCATCTGTTTGAACTTTTAAACATGTATATATAAAATCTTGGTGCCAAGTTCATTTAAGATTCATTCTGAATCCCATTAATTTCCATGTAGAATCATGATCTAAAATCATATAGCTGTATCTACAATTCTGCCTGTTCCATTCTGAATTATTTAATGCACATAGTATTGCTGAATGGAAACATGTAGCTTCTTTTTTTCTTAGATATTCCAACATTTAATTATTCTATTTGACAGCACGCTCTCAAATACCTGGTATTTACATTTTGTTACACATACATAAATATCCTCATAACAAAATAGAAATAGACAAGACAATAACTAGAGTAAAATAACCATTAATAATAATGAATGCAACATATGAAATGAAGAACTCTAAACAAGACGTGGGTGTTTTTAAAATATTTATCATGGTATTAAACTATGTGTGTGTGTGTATCTTACCTGGTGGATGCTGTGTTAATTGTGAAGCAATGAAGAAGAAAGGGATAATTTCAGGGGTGAAATTTACTTATGTTCGCTACCGGTTCACAAATGTGAGCATGCGACAACTCTGCGTATGTGCAGGACTGTCTGCACATGCACAGAGGGTCAAAAACGGGACGTGATGATGTCCAGGCAGGTGGGCGGAGCTTCCCACCGCTGATGCTACCGGTTCTCCCAAGCCGGATAGAACTGGCTGAATTTCACCACTGGATAATTTGTAAGTATAAATCCCATTAAATATAAATAAATACATAACAGTATCTAGTCTGCACATAGTTAAATTAGAATATAAATTAGAAAGTAATGAACTTTGAATTTTTTAAATAATTATTTAGCAGGATTTCTTTTTAAAAATGGAAATTTTAGCCATGATACCAAATAAGTATCATTTGGTCAAAGGTTTCTTGGGGAATATGTGAATGAAAACCGGTACAAAAATAGAGATACAATATTCTTCTGGATGGAATGAATGATTTCCTTCAATGAAGCCAGGTTTATATTTAGATGGATTCTTTAAACCAAAATTCTGTGAGAATGGGTCAGAGGAAGAACTATAATTCCTTTCTTCCATCCATCCACCCACCCACCCACCCATCCATCCCTACTTATCCAATCTGTTTTTGGACAGCCAGTGAGTGTTAGATGATTCATTGATAGTTTTGGATGCATAATTCTATTTAAACAGAATGTATCCTAAAAGTTTGCTAAATAATCTTCAGCAGTCATTGCTATTTAACTTAATTGCAGAATTTGTAGTAAAAATGCCATCAAAGATACAGATAATTCTGAAAGCTAAGATTTTTAAAATGTTTTCTCTGTTTCAAGCAAGTGAGGCACTTAGTGCACTCTACCTGTGATGCTATTTTCCCCATGGGTTTTGAAAATGACCTTCTTGTAAGCATCAAGGACTGTAACTTTTCAGATAAAAAATACTTGTTCTTATTTTAAGTCAATGCCAGGTTTATTCCCCTATAGTCCACAGTTTTCAAAAGCAGAAGAAAAAGTAATCCAGAAATTTTCTTTAAAAAAACACACACACTACTGTTTCCAGAATGAAGTTACTCTGTCAGCTTGCCTTGGGCTTTAGGTGGAGAAGAAGAGATTAAAGAGTCAGTATTCCTTTTCATGTTTCCTCTGCCAGTTTTGTGAATGTAAAAAGAGAAATGATACTAACAGATAAGTGTTCAACTGTGGTACTAAATGCAGAGCTATTTCTTTCTCTCTCTCTCCCTCTCCCTCTCTCTCTCTCTCTCCCTCTCCCTCTCTCCCCCCCCCTCTTGTTAAATTAACAGTATTTTCATATTAGGACAATTTGGGAATCACTCTGGCTCATCCTTATTCTTGTGAAAGCAGTAAATACTGCATACCGAACCCCCCCCCCTTTATTCCTGGTGTAATGAGGGCTTTTGTAAACCAGTGTTTATGTGATACCTTAAATCAACTGATCTCATTTTTTTTTCATGTTTACTATTTACTGAACCAAAATGTGCAATATGCTCAAAGTTTCAAAGTCATTTGTAACCTAGGGAAACATTGTATTGTATGGAATGCTTTTTTAAAAAAGTCACATTTTGTTACAATATTTTTTTCATCTCCTCTTCAAACGGAATTAAATTACTTCCTTCTTATAAAATACAATGCGCGGTTTAGACGTTTTTTCTTTGATTTCTAAGAACAGCTTTACCAGTGGGGGAAATATGGTTTCCCCCCCAAAAAAACACAAATCTTGAAATTTATACTGATCCATTTTATTTTATTCAAAATATTTCTACATTTCTCTTTCTATTGCATCTCTAAACAAAATTCAGAAATAGATTTCCTTTTTGGGAATGATACACAATATACAACAAACTATTGAATTATACTATTGTTATAATCTTATCCTATAATCATATCTTGTTACTGTGAAGACTAACTGTGGGTCAAACTATAGTATTACTATAAAAAAGGTTCATCTAAAGAAATCTAGTGGTTTGCTTTTAGAAACAAATATAGTATAGATATTGTATAGATAATGTAAAAGGTTACTTGTAAAGATATTTTATTTTGGCAGAATGGGTTAGGTGTAGAATCAGATTGGTTCCCCATTCTCTAAAGGACTCTTCCCCAATCTATTCACTTCCATAAGTGTTTCACTAAACTCTCATAATTCCCAGTCAGCTTTTTTATCTTTAATTACACCACTCTTGTGACTTCCTGTGTGATGTTGGTTGGCCTGTGTTCACAATTCATCATACCACTTTGAAAAATTGCCATTAGAGAAAGACTTCCTTTCCTAAAACTTATTTTCCATAAGTGTTAAGGTAGAGTAAAAAGCCAAAATGTTCTTTTGTAATTATATTAACCCAGGTGAAACAAAATAATTTACAACCAGCAAATTGCATTCTTTCATCTGCTTTATTTTCAGAAAGTACATTAGTGAAAGAAGAGGTTATTAGGCCTTTAAGAATCCAAAAAAAAAAAAAAGAACATTTAATTCATGCAGTTTTGCTATTACTGCATGAACCTTCTGCCTTCTTTAGATCTCTTACCAGTGCTTTTTAGAATTGGTTAATCCTGACAGGGTACTTATTTTAATATTGCCTCTATTTCTTTTTCTTAAAACTGTATATTTTTAAAAAAATGCATGAGAATCAATGATTTATAGTATAATCCTAAATATGCCTTGGCTTAACCCAAGAAGAGGGCAACTGTAAATGTAACTAGTAAAAATATTAAGTTTATTGAAAGAAATACATTTCCCGATACCGCCATCTTAATTTTTTCTCTCAGAAATGCAGTCAGCTAACCTGTTAACAATAGATTATAATGATAAAAATCCTTTATTATTAAACTTTTTAAAATAAATTTATAAACTGAGGTATTCTAATAGAGTAAAACTTTAAAGAAATATTCCCCTATTCCTTATTCTCAGTCTTAAGCTAATTATAAATTCAAAAGTATTTGCATAAAACTGAAGTCTCAACACCATAGTTGTTTGATGGAAAAATCCACATTTTTCCACCTTCTTGCTTATCTTTGCAGTTTAGCATTGAATTATATCTGAAACATGAATACACAAAAGCCAAGATCCATTTTGATTAATGCATCAATCTGATCAACTTTACCTTGTTTACAAAACACTATAACCCAAATTGCAAATGTCTGCCATTTCTACAAAAAAAAATCTGACTGAATTTTCAAAGCTTTTAAGCTTTCAGTCAATTTATTGCAATGTCAGAACATTGTAGTCAAAATAAAATGTCTATCTGTCTTTCTCTTCCATACATATGCATATGGAAAATAAGTAATTCTTATTAATAAATGTGGTATGCCATAAATGCTGAATGCCAAAGAAGAGAAGGACAGGGCAGGAAAGAAGACCTTTTCAAACGTTGGCCCTTGACAAGAATTGGCAGATGAGAAGAAGATAAGGCTTTAAACCACAAAATATTTTAGTCCTCCAATGAACCCTAAATCCTGCCATACTATTTAGATGACATAGAATAGCTGCAGGCAGAAACTTCCCTTGGCAAAACAGCTATCAGTTAAAAGGTAAAGAGGAGCCAGTGCCCTCCGCCTCATTTTTCTTTAGCCTCAAAATGGGTGAAGCTACTAGTCTCAGGGAAGAAATGCTATCAAGTAGTGTATCCTCTGGGCCCAATTATCCTGCAATTCGCCTCCACCAAGAGCCCCAAGTTCATCTTAAATTTAGGTGTATTATTTTTAAAGAAAAAACAGAGCTCATTCACACCTATCTTCAGCCCCAGACCCGCTTGTACCATATGCCTTGAGCTCAGGAGATGAATGCATCTGGCTGTATACATGTTTGAGTCCAACATAAATCCTGAGGTGGCTTTGCGGCCTGGAATTGGTAGGCTGGGTTGCTAGAAGGGTTGATTAACTGCCATTGTAGTTACACAGTGTGTCACAGACTCTCTGGATAAATAGAAGAGCACCTAAAGCTTTAGTTGTCCCCTGAGCGAACTCTTTTGAGCTAAGCCTAAGAACTTTTGCAGCCTTTCTGCCTGAGATGGGAATCTTGAACAGCAGTGATAGCTATAGCAAACCTTTGCAGAGAGACAACAGAGAAAGTACGTAGAAAGAAAAAGCAAAAACAGAAGAAAAAACTATCCTGCACTTTTGCATTTACATCTGTGTTCCTTTTAAAAAGAGAAGAAAAGGTTTTCTAGATTGTGATAGTAATATGGATTTAGGCTTGTATCTTCTCAGGTACAGTAAGCTTTAAACTTTAGATGGCATTACATTTACTTGCATATCATTCTCTGAATCTGAAGGTACAGCCAAATTTTAAAGGCAAAGTCTAACTTTTAAGTTGAAAGTTTAACAGTACTAACCATAGTTTTTCCTGTCTTCAATGTGACTTCTTTTCTTCAATTTCCCCCACCTCTTCCCAAAAAAATCAAAATGTACTTCATGAAACTATTGTATATGAAGCACTTATTAGCCATAATTAAATGGACAATATGAATTTACTACGTCTTTAGGACTCTGGCTTGTTCTGGTTTAGAGCAAGATGATTAATGCAAATACATATTACTTGAGATAACCATTTAGCAGCTAATTTAGCCAAATTTATTACAGCAGTTAGAGGTTTTTCATTTTAGCAGACGGAGACAAGGACATGCCAAAAGCAGAGATGTATGTGAATGCACACTGCCCTCTAGTGCACAAGATTTACAGGATGGAGAACAAATACATCCCAGAAGAAGAAACGCAAGCTGGAATAATAAGAATACTGAGCAAAATATTTGTATTTCTGCCAAAAACACGTTGTTTCTTTATTTCAGCATATATACTACTGTATGAGAGTTTTAAATTAGCTAAAACTCTATTACAACATTTGGCTTGGAAATACTGGCTTGAAACAAATTTTAACATCCTTTTACGAAGCATCTTTAAGCAAAATTTCACAGAACTTATACGTTTTGCTTGTTCTTCCATTTCTAGTTCTATTTCAACATTGCAAAGAACTCTTGCTTTAACATGCTTGATTCTACAACTCCCTTAGGCCACAGTTTCTTCTGCAGTTCATTGGTTGATTTATTTTGCTCTGGTATTAAGCCAAGTCTCTACAGACATTCCTCCTATGACCACTGGAGATTTGGTTCATCTGAAGACTGTAAATTCTGTTTGACAAGATCAAAAGAAACAGATGTGTAAGTTCAGTAGTTGATATCACCTGCAATGAAGAGAAATGATCAAAGAACTAGGGTACCGTATCTTCCCAAACCTTTCAAATAGCCAGAGTCTCGGGGAGGTTTACTACCTAGCAGCTATGAATAAATCACATAGAAATTTAACATGTGTATGATACACACACACAGAGAGACACACACACACACACATGAATGAAACAGAATTGTCCACAGATTTGGTGCTTCTTGAGCCACAGCAAATTCTGCTTCTGATTGCTTTTCCCTTGCTTAGTCGAGCTGCCAACAGCAGATTAAAATCAAACTACAAATCAAGGCACTGCCTTCAACTCTTCCAGGCCTCCCAGAAATGATTTAATTGTTCTTATAATTATCCTTTCTCTGAAATGTAGGGGACAAAAATCCTTCAATTTCTTTGTACTGGTGTGGTGTGTGCTTTAATACAGAGCAATTGTATATAAGTGCAATGCCAATGATTTTCCTTTTGCCTTTGTTTCTTCCATTCAGTGCTGAACAAGGGTCAGTGTGTTACAAAATACTACCGTTGGATGCAGAAAAGTGGGGGCTATATTTGGATACAGTCTAGTGCCACTATCGCTATTAATGCCAAGAATGCAAATGAGAAGAACATCATCTGGGTTAATTACCTTCTGAGGTATATCTTTTTGCCACTTCAATTATTGACATTTTTGTTGTGACTACAGGACATATTGAAAGGGTAGTGTGTAACAACAAATGCAAGGAACTCAATGTGAGTCTGCTTATAATTAATGTGTACTAATGAATAATAGAAGCATGGTCATCGGATAGATTGCCAGTCTGGATTCTCCTAAATCCAGGTAAAGCTTTAGCTTAATCAGGTTGATTCATAGCCAACCTTTGTTAGGTTGATACTATGGACAGAGGCTTCTTTAAAAAGACATGAGATAATGTTCCTATATGCTAAGAAGCTAAGGCCCTTATTGTTTCAGAAACTCTGTTTGTTGCAATTGTCGGTATGGAATTTATTGTAAAACTCTTAAATGCAGTGCCCTTTGCTTTCCAGATATGTTAGACATGTTGATTAAATGCCAGATGTTTAAGCTCTCTGAATTGTATACAGGAAAATATTAGGTCTGAATTTAGATCTTGGTGAATGCACACTGGATGGATTATCTGGATGCTTTATGGGAAATGCCTGAATTTTATTTCTGTTGTCTGAATAATGGAAATCAAAAGAGTATATAATTTTATAGAATAGAAATAGGAATAGGAATAGGAATAGGAATAAGAATAGAATAGAATAGAATAGAATAGAATAGAATAGAATAGAATAGAATAGAATAGAATAGAATAGAATAGAATAGAATAGAATAGAATAGAATAGAATAGAATTCTTTATTGGCCAAGTGTGATTGGACATACAAGGAATTTGTCTTTGGTGCATATGCTCTCAGTGTGCAAAAAAAAAAACATTTATCAAGAATCATAAGAGACAACACTTAGTGATAGTCATAGGATACTAAATAATAAGAGGTATTTAAATTTAATAAATGTGTTTATGTAAAGAAAATGGGAAATATTGTGCACTATCAATCCTAAATTTATGTCCTCAGAATTCTTGTTGATTTAAATAAGTCTTATTTCTGTTAAACAGGGTTAAGATGTGGGACCTTACAAGCAATTATTGGGGGGGGGGGGAAATGGGCCATGTAATTCTTTTTTTTTTTTTTTTTTTTTTACTCTTTCCTCTTGCAAAGGCTGGGGCCTTATGTCAGGAGTGAGCTCAGAAAGAATTCACATTTCCTTTATTCCCAGAGAAAGGACTGTAACCCCTCTTTCCCCTCACTGTGATTTAATTGAAGATAAAGAGGAAATCAGATATTACTTAGTGCCCCAAGCACTTGTTGAAGAGAATTGAACATAGCAAGAGGCATTCTGCTTTTGAACCCAATTCTTTCCTACCATTATGATAAATGAAAATCAGAAATAGTTTCCCAGTAATTAAAGACTACCACATAATGGCCAGCAGCTTGAGGAATCCACCTACATGTTACACCTCTCCATAGTATTTGCAGATAACATAGGAGCATCCTGTCTCCTCTCCTCCATGGATTAACCTCTGATACGAGTTGCAAATTATAAAGTGATTTTCCAATAAAAACAAGAGGGACTTGTAAAAGCAGCCTAAAGCCCTCTCAAACCATCCTCCTGGATATGCAATGGTTTTATTCTTTGGGGAATTTTTTTTTATCTTGTTACATGTTCTTGGTTCATGTTTCCATGCTTGCTTGTAGAGAAGTATCACTGGGCTGGCATTAATAGAAATACAGAATAACAGAGTTCGAAGGGTCCTATATAACATGACACAGTTCATGTATGTGCCCAGAAATTGTAAATAACAATTCCTCTGTGACTTATGCAAAATAACTCACTCAAATAACTCAAAAATAAATAACTCAAAAATAAAATGAGGTCATCATATACTGAAGATGGTAATGAACAATTCACTTATAAGAGAAATAGCAGAAAACAAGGCTTATGTATTTGTTGGTTACTCAACAAAGAGTTATTATTTTGATGGATAATACCAGAACAAAAAGGACATCTATTTTTAAAGTAGTATTAATAAAAATTCCCCAAAGATTCAAGAGTGAAGAATCAAGATATGTAATTACTGTTGTTGTGCTTAGGGGTCCAAATAAGGATTATTTTTAATAGTGAAAAACCAAGATAGAAATTCTCTAAAACCCACAAACAAAAACCTCAAAAACTGTATTACATTTCATCACATGGCTATATTTGATTAATGTTAGCAATTTATTATATTATATTGTTTTTAATTACTTAGTTGCCAAGAAAGGTGTGGGAAGAAAAGAAGGAAGGAAGGAAGGAAGGAAGGAAGGAAGGAAGGAAGGAAGGGAGGAAGAGGGAGGAAGGGAGGGAGGGAGGGAGGGAGGGAGAATGCTTTCCTATGCTTTCTATTGTTTCAGGCATTCAAAATAATTTTGAAAAAAGGGGGGAACTATCATACTCCAAGTTATCATGTATGTGTACATGGGCTGCCTCTTCTCTTTTAGCGATCCAGAGTATAAGGACACTCCAATGGATATTGCACAACTTCCACACTTGCCAGAAAAAACCTCTGAATCCTCTGAGACCTCTGATTCTGAATCAGATTCAAAGGATAACTCGGGTACGTAAACGCTCATCTTGTTTGTAACTTTTTGGCATCATAGAAGCATGGTTCTTCTTGGTTTATTTTTAAATTTATTCATACCATCACAACTAAGTTAGAAACTGCAATTATAACTTATAAGTGGAGCTCTAAAATTCTCATAAAAATTGGTAAGAAACACTGGGCTGGTTTGAGGCTGTTGCACTCTGGAAAAATCAAGTATAGGGTGAGGAGTATTCTTATATCTATCACTGTTGACTGGATGTCCAGATGACCTCATCGCTTAAGAGCAGCTACTGTCATCTCAGATTCATACAGCAGCTCTGACCCTATTTGCATAGCAAGAACCCAGCATATGTGTTCTGTTAATCTCTTGGCTGGATTACTGCAAAGCATTTTATGGGAGGATGTCTTTGAAAATGGTTCAGAATATTTAGTTAGTCTAAAGCAGAGCTGCCACTAGGACTGGCAAATAATATGATGCTAATGTTTTATTAACTGCAGAAACTATTCCAAGTCTTATTTGCAATATTAGCACTGCTTGTTAAAGCCTTGGATGGTTTGGGTGCAGAGTATCCCAAAGAAGATCCCTCCTATATTGAAAATGAGCAGGTGTTTACAAAAAAAGGAGCCTTCTTACCTGTAAACACTTCACTTATAAAAGGCTCTTTCTATAAAGGCACGTATTGCATTCACATAGCAATATTATTGCTTCCAGAGCAAGATCTTCCTCTTCTCTAGGCCCTTTTAATTTTAACTGTCTGCCCTGTACTGGAATAATGGCTTTTATATAGATGATAATCTTTCTGGTGCTATTCATGCATGGTATTTTACTCTTTATGTATAGTTTTTCTGATTGTACACATATTTAGCAGCCTGTCCACAAAACTGTCATTACTGGAGAAAAAACAAGTCTTACCTTCAGCTTGAGCATGTATGTTTTTTTATTTTTTGAACAGCAGAATCTTGAACTGGAGGGAGTTAAATGACAGACAAATGTCACTCAGCTCATTCTTGGTAAAACTATCGTTTTAAACTTAAAAGAAAATGCCTTTGCCAGCAATATTGCTAGTAATAATATTTCACCAGCCTCCAGGAGTCTAAGTGGGCTCTAAATCTTACATTCTTATTCCTAATGATGTTTTTCACTTTTCTTTCTACTCAGAGGACAATGAGAATTCAAAGTCGGATGAAAAAGGAAACCATTCAGAAAACAGCGAAGATCCCGAATCAGATAGGAAGAAGTCTGGCAATCAGTCAGATAATGAAATGAACTGTAATGATGATGGGAACAGCTCCAGCAACCAGGACAGCAGGGACAGTGATGACAGCTTTGAGAATTCTGACTTTGAGAATCAAAAGGCCCCCGAAGATAGCTTTGGCACTCTTGGTTCTATGCAGATTAAGGTGGAGCGTTATGTGGAGAGTGAGTCAGACTTGCGGTTACAGAACTGTGAGTCATTAACCTCGGACAGTGCCAAGGACTCAGACAGTGCAGGAGAAGTAAATGCCCAGTCTTCCAGCAAGCATCAAAAAAGGAAGAAGAGAAGGAAAAAGCAGAAAGGAGGCAGCGTGGCCCGGAGAAGGCTCTCAAGCACCTCAAGTCCAAATGGGCTTGACTCAGCATTGGTGGATCAGCCCCAGCTGCTCTCACCGCCAAACAGTGCCTCAGTGCTCAAAATCAAAACGGAGATATCAGAACCTATCAATTTTGATAACGATAGCAGTATTTGGAATTACCCACCCAACAGGGAAATCTCAAGGAATGAATCACCTTACAGTATGACCAAGCCCCCCAACTCAGAGCACTTCCCTTCCCCCCAAACCAGCAGTAGTTTACATGTCTCCATTCCAGACTCTGTTCTAACCCCGCCAGGGACTGAAAATCCTGCCAATCGCAAATCTCAGTTCAGCACCTCATCCAACTCCGCCTTGGCTCCTGTATCCTCTGACCCTTTGTCCCCACCTCTGTCAGCATCTCCACGGGACAAGCATCCGGGTGGCCCCAGCACTTCCAATTCTTTACTGTATACGGGGGATCTGGAAGCCCTACAGAGATTGCAAGCAGGCAATGTGGTCCTTCCTTTGGTTCACAGGGTAACTGGAACCCTTGCTGCCACCAGCACGGCTGCTCAGAGGGTCTATACCACTGGCACGATCCGGTATGCCCCAGCTGAAGTTACTTTGGCCATGCAGGGCAATCTCCTCCCCAACACTCACGCTGTTAACTTTGTGGACGTTAACAGCCCCGGTTTTGGCTTAGATCCTAAAACACCAATGGAAATGCTCTACCACCACGTCCACCGACTCAATATGTCAGGACCGTTTGGAAGTGCTGTGAGCGCAGCCAGCCTGACCCAAATGCCTGCAGGGAATGTGTTCACAACTGCCGAAGGACTGTTCTCGACTCTTCCGTTTCCTGTGTACAGCAACGGCATCCATGCCGCACAGACACTGGAACGGAAGGAGGATTGAAATATGACCACATACTGTGTTCAGTGTTAAACTCCGAGGCATAGACTATGTTTTAATTTAGACCTTTAATCCTAGCACTTTGAATTTGAGCAGGTCAGTTTATTCTCTCCATATGATGCTCCCCATTTCATCCCCTTTCTCTTTAACTTGACTTATTCTTTAATGGGAAAGATACTTTTAATTTTGGCCTTCAGAGAACTGAAGTATCAGTGGCCTGCCATTTTGTCTTCTTCCAAGATGTGTATTTTTTTTTCCTTTTGCATCTTTATTAAGATGCCTTTAATATGCGTATGCCTCTGCCATAGAATACTCAGTGTTGTGGTAAAGAGATTGTAAGAATGACAACCATTGGGTTTACTTTAAATTGATCTTGATATGATCAAGGTTAAAAGAAACAAGCATAAAACAATGTGCCCTGTTTGACTAAGTCAAATGAAAAGGGGGGTATTTGTTCCTAATTCCTTTAAAAAAAAATAGGGGATAGTATTTTAGAATTTTATGCAGAGTTTAATTCACTTTTTATGGTTAAGATTTTCTTACTTGCACATACAATAATTTGGGTTCTTAAAAAATTAATTTCTGGCCTGTGATTAGAATAATAAGAAGATGGACTAAATGTTAACTACAGAAACATTAACTTAATTTCTAAAACCATGGTGCTATCATTTATTAATCTGTAATGTCTTCACACAATATGCAGCTTGTGGGCTGGGTTTGTTTGTTTTTTTTTAAATAAATGTCTTCTGTGCTAGTCCATAGTCAGGTGCTGCAGTTTCCTTGGTTAGTTAAGACAAAAGCCCTCATTAACATTTGCTGCAGGACTTAATTTGTTTACCTCCAAACTAACAAGCCTCATATTAAATTTAAATGGATCTGGAAGACTTTTCTTTTGGAGAAAAGAATGTGCTAAAAAGAACAAGAAAATGCAGTGAAATTGACTCAAAGACCAGATTTTTTAAAGGTGTATATTGTTTCTCTTTCTATTTTTTTATTCTCAGTAGAACTGAGGCTAATTTTACAACTTCCAAATAAATGAATGTGAGTGAGTGAGTGAGTGAGTGAGTGAGTGAGTGAGTGAGTGAGTGAACGTGTGTGTGTGTGTGTGTGTGTGTTTGTGCATGTGAGTGGATATGTGTATGTGGATACATACTGTACACACACATATATATACATGTATGCTTAATGTTATAGAGGGAAGGTTGTATCTTTATTTTTATGTTTTGCTCATTGTTTTCTCTCTTGTAATACCTCTCCTCCTCCTCTTCCTTTTAGTGTTAAAGCCAATATGTTTTAACAAATGGGTTAATAAGCTTGAACTAGATAACTGCAACTAAAAAACTGCACATTAAGTAAAAACAAAAGAAAAGAAGTCTATTTTGTCTTCGTTGCCAGAAATCAGTGTAGTGTCAAACACTCCAAATGACTGTCAAGTATAAATTCTTCTTCCACTCCATCTTTGGCAGCTGTTTGTTAAGGCATCTAATAACAGATGTGAAAACTGTAATGTGTACAATGTGTAAGTGTCCTTGGCTGTCAGTCTCATTGCAGTTTCAATGTGTGTTACTATATGCAGTATATACTAAGCTAATGTAGTTGTTTTGTCCTTTGTCTTCTCTGTGCTTTATCTCTAGTCTGGAGTGGCAAAGTCCCATTCCTACAGTCCTAGTGAACCAGTGATTCTTGGGGGTTAGTGGGTTTTGTGTGGTGGCCTTCCACTGTCTGTATACCTTTTCATTTCTGCTGTTGCTTTGCTGGTGTGTATTTTCAGACTTTTCTCTCCCTCTGTTTACTTCCAACCTTCACCTTTCTTCCCAATTTCTTCTTCTAACTCTTTCTCTCTTTTTCCATTCTCAGAGATAAAAGACTCTTAACTAGCTCAAGGTAATGGAGCCATTTTTCCCCACAGAGGAGTTCTGGGTATGTCTTGCTCGTACAGTGTGCATCACACAATGCACTAAAGGATGATACTCAGACATATTAAATGAAGTGATGCCATATAGCCTCAGTTGTTAACATTTCCAGAGTCCCTTGTGCTCTAATTGTAAGTAGAGGGTGCATTTCTTTGGTGTTCTCCCAAGTTGGTTAATGGAATAATGCAGAAAGAGATAGAAAATTCTTTGAGTGCTCAACCAATGTGGTTCAAAAGCAAAGCTGAGCTTTGGATTGTCAAATATATATTTTTGCATACCTGTGCAATGTATTGCTGATGTATTTTAGCTCAGCAGTTCTCTACATAGTGGATGACCCTTTGTGTTGAAATGAAGCCGAGTACAGTGGGGTTTGAATTGGAGAAGTAGAGATGAGAAAGAGTGGGATAGAGTGATGCCCACAAAGGGCACTGAATGTCATAAAATTTGATAATGAGCTTGTAAAGGGTTAATTTGAAAGATTTTAGGTAGATTCCAAGGCCAAGAGAAGCTAATTTGGGTTTCGCTTTGGAAGTTCTAGCTGTTGAACAATCAAAGGAGTGCACCTATCGGCTACAAAGACAGCTAGACAGCTGTTGTTGCTTTATTTTATTTTATTTTTTATAAATGTTTCTGTGTTGTGTCAAAATGATTTCTGGTGATTTAACCTAACAGATAATCACAGCTGCTGTCTAAATCCATAGTGTTTAAAATTACAAAATGGAAAAAAAAACTTCATTACCTGTGAAAGACTGTGTCTGTGTTTTTAACTATTTCTTGTACAAATATATGAAATCTTTTATGAGGAGACTGGTGCCAAGTAGCTGAATAAAGGGGAAAGGGATTCTGTTCGTATAAATCTTAGCAGTGTTACCAACTCTACAATATATATAAAAAAAAATTAAAATGTTTAAAAATGACAGCTATGGTACATTTATTTTGTGTTAACCTAACCGAATCTAACTTCTTGAGTGCCTGGCTTATTCGAAACATTTTTTTTTTCATTGATCATTGATAATGCTGCAAATCAGAAATGTACATACTTCATTTACAGCAGGGTTCTTTTTATACTTTTGTAGATTCTCATACATGTCATACATGGTTGTCTTTATGTAACTTAATTTTTTTCATCCTGCAGGTGCCATTTTCATAATAAACTTCTCTTGGATTTGTTACTATCTGGCATCATTTCTTTTACATACGATCATCCTGATTAATTAATGCTGGTAGTATTTGTTTAAGCAGGGTACCTTGTTTGAAAGCTTTTAAAATCTAAAAAAAGAGGCTGTAACTAGATTATTTTTAAAGTTTATAAGCTTTTCAAAGTGACCTATGTAGAAGCAGGCTAACAATGCTAATCCAAATACTACACTAAACGTGCCACCATCCTAAATTCTCAGCTACCCCAACTCATTATCATACTGAGCATTTTATGCACATTATCAAAGCTGAATAATAGGGCTGAAATGTTAACCATGGCAAAAAGGGTGACTTCAGAGAGCAGTTTGTCTATGCTGATCACCAAAAATGCAGATTTATTCTTTCATATATGATATCAATACGCTCAAACTCTTTGTCACTCATATTCTATTTAGGCATTTGATTTTATACCCCACCCTGTAAATTGGAAGACAAATACCTCATGTTTTTATACATTCTTATTAGCCAGGCTTCTGGCAAAGAAACGGAGGACAGAAGAGTTTGCCAGAACACAAAACCGGGACTTGACTTCAGGGTAAAAGCACACACAAAAATAGGGCTCAAAGTCATACAGATGTATTATCATTTAAAGTGAACAATCGACTAAAACTTCAAAAAGATACAGGATTGTATCATAATGTTTTTGGATGATAGTGAAACATATTGAAATGGTAACATCAAGAGCTGCTACTGATACATTTATGTTTAAGTGGAATGTAATATTTCAGTCCACATGCATTCCTAGACTTGAACATTGGGCACTATCTAACAAAATGAAATTCAATGGTGAAAAAAGTAAGGTTCTACATTTAGGCAAGAAAAACAAAATGCATAGGTATGGTATATGTGGTACCTTGCTCAATAGTAGTAACTGTGAGAGGGATCTTGGAGTCCTAGTGGACAATCACTTAAATATGAGCCAGCAGTGTGCTGCAGCTGCCAAAAAAGCCAACACAGTTCTAGGCTGCATAAACAGAAGGATAGACTCAAGATCACGTGAACTGTTAATACCACTTTATACTGCCTTGGTAAGGCCACACTTGGAATACTGCATCCAGTTTTGGTCACCACAAATGTAAAAAAGATGTTGAGGCTCTAGAAAGAGTGCAGAGAAGAGCAACAAAGATGATTAGGGGACTGGAGGCTAAAACATATAAAAAACAGTTGCTGGAACTGAGTATGTCTAGTTTGATGAAAACAAGGACTAGGGCAACATGATAGCAATGTTCCAATATCTCAGGGGCTGCCACAAAGAAGAGGGAGTCAAGCTATTCTCCAAAGCACCTGAGGGTAGGACAAGAAGCAATGGGTGGAAACTAATCAAGGAGAGAAGAAACTTAGTTACTAAGGAGAAATTTCCTGACAGAACAAGTAATCATTGGAACAACTTGCCTCCAGAAGTTGTAAATGCTCCAACACTGGAAGTTTTTAAGAAGAGATTGGATCATTTGTCTGAAATAGTACAGGGCCGTGATGGCAAACCTATGGTACGTGTGCCAGAGGTGGCACGCAGAGCCCTCTCTGTGGGCACATGCGTTGTTGCCAGCTGCTTTTTTTATTTCCGGCATGTACATACACGCCGGCTAGCTGGTCTTCACACACACCAGGGTGCTGGAAATCCGAAGACCAGCTGGCCGGTGCATGCATGCGCCCCGGCCAGCTGGTCTTTGGGGCTCTGGTGCACACATGTGCGTGTTCCAGTTTGAGCACTCAGTGCCAAAAAGGTTTGCCATCACTGGCAGGGTTTCCTGGCAGAGGGTTGGACTAGAAGACCTCCAAGGTCTCTTCCAACTCTGTTGTTCTATTCTATTCCACTGCTTTGGGCAATGTTCCTGGTACACTGGTTTACACACACTGTCTGCATGACAACATGACAAAAGTAGCAGATATTCTTGCTGAATTTTACTTACAGACTACACCTTTCCCATTAGCCTCACAACTCTGGGAAATTGACTGAAATTTTAATCTGAAAATAGGCTTAATTTTAGCAGTAAATTAGCAATGGAAGTTTAATTTTGAATATGAAAGAAAACAAAAACAAGCTCAGAGGGAAAGTTCTTTGATTTTCAATCAAAGCTGAATTCTCAACATGCTGATTTTCTTAGCTTTATTGAAACAAGAGACTGGCTGTTCCCTATTCTATTCATGAAACTATTATGTCCCAGGAAAAGGAAATCAAAAGGTTGTTTATCTGATGTGCTTTCTAGGGTGCAGGAGAATTTATTTATGAGCTTTTTAGTTATATGTAGGATTTAGGCTGTTTCCATATATTTAATTTTTAATAACTGCATCAGAGGTGGGTTTCAGCAGGTTCTGATCAGTTCTGGAGAACCGGTAGCAGAAATTTTGAGTAGTTCGGAAAACCGGTAGTAAAAATTCTGACTGGCCCTGCCCATATCTATTCTCTGCCTCCCAAGTCCCAGCTGATCGGGAGGAAATGGGGATTTTGCAGTATCCTTCCCCTGGAATGGGGTGAGAATGAAGATTTTACAGTATCCTTCCCTGTCACGCCCACCAAGCCACGCCTACCAAGCCATGCCATGCCCACCAAGCCACACCCATAGAACCAGTAGTAAAAAATTTTGAAACCTACCACTGAACTGCATACATATAACTATAACTGATACATTTTGGAGGATAAATACATGACGTGCCATAATGCGCATGTATGTGTTCAAACACTAAATAACTTCTGTTTATGCTGTCTTGATAATCTTGCATTTACATTAATGGACTAAAGTTTTTAATCATCTTCAGGTCAACCAGCTGTTATCAGAATTATAATGTACTAAAGCAAGGGTGTCAAACTCGCAGGCCATGGGCCAGATGAGTCACGTGCTGGCCACCCTCACCCCCCATTTTAGCAAAGGGAAAAAAAATTGTGATATTTTTCAAGTGACTATGTGTCACTTGACACCCCTGTACTAAAGAAACTTAAGGCAATAAACTCATCTACAATTATTTGGTGGTAAATACCATCCTATAAAGCAGAAAATGTTTTTTTGAATATTTAGGCTAGGATCAGGCTTTTTAATGCTCAGGTTCCAGTTTTAAGAGAAATATTTCTGCAACAGAGGTTCAATTAAGTTAAAAACTAGCAATTTCAACTTTAAATTATGAATTCCCAATTTTAATCTAAATTTTAGTGTGAATATGAAATACATTGGTTAGTTTGTCTATTCTATATAGTATTTAACACTTACAAATAATGTGAGGTCTCCTCCAAGGGCTTCATCAAACATTACATATTTAATTTACATGTTTAAATACGTAGATATACACATCTGAAACTCAGGCTTGTCAAAAGCAAATTGCATGGTCAAAAATGGATCATGTGGTCTAGCACAAGCTGACCATTAGAGTTCCAGAAGAGGCAGGGCAAAGCCTGAGTATGTTTGCCTCCTTCTCTCATAGATTGTTTACGCTGGGCATTGAGTTTTGGAACAATTCTTCTATTTGCTACCAGAACCTGTTCTGTTCTTCCAAGTCATTAGATAATTTCCTGGGCAAAAAGGTTTCAATTAAGTCTTCAGATTGCCAGAGAAATATTGTGAAGCCACAATCTCAGGCCTGCCAGCATCTCCATGTTTGACTTGCCAATGTAATTCTCGAGAGGTTAAGAATTTCCTGGTTAAATTCATTTGTTTATCAATGCAGCATCTGATTCCAAATGTAGAGATTAACTACATTTGAGATGAAATTGTGCCAAGATTTACATTAAATTTCAAAGGCCTGCAAAGGATGTACAGTAGTCACCACCAAATTTCAAAACAATAATGTAGTTATAGAAAGTGTTATTGATTTTTATATTTTATAATACTTAAAATGAATGTAACTTATAGCAGTACAATAACAAAAAAAAGTTATATCCAAAAAAGTTATTTATTATTGGGGAGAAAGCAAAGAACATAATAAGCCTTTGGAGAGTGTATGAATTACCTAGACATATCTCAGATCTGAGTTTGGAAGTATAAAGAGATTGAGAAAGAAGACTGAAAGGTCAAAAAGGCAGCCTTAGCTATGTACACTGATGCCCTGCTCCTTTTCCTTGTGTAGTACATATAGCACACATAAAGCAGGTAGAGCCTTCATCACAGTAAACTTGACATCTTTGACCATTCACAAACCATCTGCACGTGATCTGCTCTACTTCATACCCAACTGATGGTAATAAAATACTAGAATCAAGTGTGGCATCTTGCTTTCTACAGGTATGTCATAAACAGTTCCTTGCACATTTCTTCTTTCAAACCTGTTTTATATTATTTATTTATCAAAAATATTCTTTTGCTATTCTTTCTAGAAGCTCAATCTTTTCACCCATTCGCAATCTCTAAGAAATTGTATCTTGGTTATAGACAAACCACTCTGCAATAGTAACCCAAGGAGATGGTCTTGAAGCAACTATTCAGAATTCATAACAGAAGCATTCCTTAACTCATGGGAAGAGAGATAGTATTAAGAAGACACTTGAGCTGGCTCTTCCCTGACTTACTGGAATATAAAAGGGAGGGGATTCTATCACTACAACTACCTTAATAAATGTTATAGTCTTCTTGTTGAATTGGTGTCTGGTCTGATATCTCTCTCTCTCCCTCCTCTCTCTCTCTCTCTCTCTCCCTCCCTCCCTCCCTCTCTCTCTCTCTCTCTCCCTCCCTCCCTCCCTCTCTCCCTCCCTCTCTCTTTCTCTCTCTCTCTCTCCTCTTGCTTCTACACAAGTGATAACTCTGTACTCACTGAATTGACAGTATTAGAAACTATGAAAAACACTTGCCTATTTAGGAACTCCATTAATAGATATGCTTTCACATAAGCAAGTTATACAATTCGAACAACAGGACAGACAGACACCTGAATATAGATGTAACAAAAACCTCTCCTACCTATTACCACCCAAAAAAACTAGAGAAATAATTTCTGGTATTTGAGCTACAATTAAGTTTGGCTGAAAGCTCAGATCTCCTATTATCTGAGTACCTTGATTTTGAATCGTTGCTGGGTGATGCTGCTGATATATTATTTTCTAAAACCAGGCTGAAGTAATACAAGAAAAACAAGACAGGCCTGTCTCAACATCTTTGAAAAATCAAATTGGGGGAAAAAAATCAGAAGATTAAAAACCAGTTTTTTGCTGCCGTCACTACAAAGTGATTGTGTAGTATAGTGATTATGTAGTTTAGTGATTGTAAAACAATCGCATTGGGACTGTCTACTATGTTGTGGGTTAACAGGCAATCTATGTAGTGTTTTCATTAATTGTTTCCTTTTTTTTAATGGGAGGAAAATGAGGCTGGCTGAAAATCAGCATAAGTCATTTAAAAGTTACCAAGATAAGGCTAATACGTTGCTCATAAGAGCCTGATTTTTGGCAAGGAAGTGGGATACCAAGGGAACCTCAACATTTTAAAAGTAAGAGTGCAATCAAAACTGGGAAACAAAAATGCACATATTGGGCACAAAGAATACAGGTCTCAACCTATGCATATGGCAATTGAAATTGAATAGCATATTGCCTTTTAACTTATTCCTTTCTATTAAGGCTTTGTTTTTTAATGGGATATGTTTATAGTGACATGCTGAGATTGCCCCTAAATATTCTCAGGAAAGGCTTATTTCCAAGCCCCGGCCTTTCTCAAAGAATCCTCAAAGAACAAAGTAGGCTTTCCATTTCCAAGGAGGATGGTTCACCTCTGATGTTTAATCTAGGTTTGCCCACAATAATTATATGCATTTCACCCAATTTTCTCAACCTATTTGATCAGCAACACACCATTGTAAGCTAGCTTTAGTTTCCTGAAAGCACAAGGAATACAACTTGGCTTTTATCTGCCTTCTAAATATAGAGGAAATGACAGCAGCAGGACACAATAAGTTGCATTTCCTGAGCAGAATTAACATTTCCTTGTTGGATTATTGATTTGGGTGTTTATCTGTTCTGCATTATAACTAAACATATTAAAATCAATCAATAGTATTCTAAATGCTGATGCAGTCCTCAATTTTGCTCTAAGTGTTAACATTTTACTTAAAAATGTAAACATGCAACATCAACTCTAATAATAATAGAAGTAGAAGTAACTTTCGATGAAGCTGGGTTCATACTGTAAAACTCTTCATGCACGTTCAGATTTATGCTGGGTCCATTAAACAAGGAAGTTGTTTCAATACAAGGTATGTAAACTGAAAGTTAACTGTACATATATACAAATCATTCACAATTCAGAGACAATGGACTACATCATCATGAAATGGCATTTGTTCCAGGAGTCCAGGGGGACTTCAGTTAAAACAACATTTCACACTGGCACTAATGAATCCTAAAACCAACAGTGTATTATTGAATGCTCCTTCATGTTTCTATAAGCCTCTCTCTTTCAAGTTTCTGGTGTCTTTGTCTTTCTCAGTTCTAAGATGAGTGAAAAAAGACTCTGGGATTTTCAAAAATGCCTTATGTTAGCTTATATGTCCTTTTATATTTTGACATAAACTTTAATCTTGTCTAACTCTTTAATTATCTCATCTGCTGCAAAACATATGTGGCTACTGAGATTCAAACCATTTTGAGGTTCACTTCCTTTATTTTTCATTACTCTGTCAACATTGATGGTTATATAGTCAAAGTGGCATCATTCACAAGTGATAAGGTAATATGAACAAGATTGCAGTTGTACAAAAACAATGGGGGTGGACCTAATACTGAAGACTCTGGCCATTTTTTGTGCCATAAATAGGCAGTTCAGCAGGAAATAAAAAGGTATAGAATAGAATGGAGCAGGGGTGAAATTCAGCAGGTTCTGACAGGTTCTGGAGAACCGGTAGTGGAAACTTTGAGTAGTTCGGAGAACCGGCTAGCCCCAGAGTAGGGTGGGAATGGAGATTTTGCAATATCATTCCCCTGGAGTAGGGTGGGAATGGAGATTTTGCAGTATCCTTCCCCTGTCACGCCCACCAAGCCACTCCCACAGAACCGGTAGGGAAAAATTTGAATTTCACCCGGGAATGGAGTAAGTAGAATCTACCTGCTCTCTAAAATGGTACCATCTAGTCTCAGGCTTAGCTTAATGAGGGCATTCCTTTTAGAATAAACAACAATATTATGTGAATTTTACCTAAATCAGAGATTGTCCATATGTGGCCACAAAAGTCTTGGTACTGCAGCTTGAATCTCCCTTGAATGCCACTGGAGTCAGAAACCATGCTGAAAATTGGCAGGATGCATATCTGCTGTTTTGAGATAGGAATCCCTAAAACTGGACTGTGAACTTTAGGTTTAACACAGTTAAATCAAAAGGGGGAAAACACAGAATAACTCAAACTACTCCATCAGTATAAGCTTGGCCTATTTTGCAGGCATTAGCCCCAGTCCACAAAGCACATTAAATATCAGCTGGCTACTCAAAGACTACCCACCTCTGCATAAGAAGATGGATTAGTTATTAATTTGGTAGGGCTTGAAAATCAGCAACATTTTAATGCAATAAATGTAACCACATTATGTTATCCAGAATATTCTTACATTTTCTTCTGGTATGGAGAGCGATATTTTTTGGTATCCACCAGTGTACGGATCCCATGATATATATATTATTCTTTAATATGTGATTTGTAACTGTTACCATCATCTGCCTGTTGCTAAACCAATGTGATATACAATTGATTATTTCACCATCAATGCTATACCCCCAGCCATACAAAAGAATCTGTTATATGGTGCAGTATATTGAAAGTTCTTTCAAGTCCAAGAAAATTATGTCTAGTTCTTCACTCTTGTCCACTTCTATTGCTAGTTCCAGAAAAAAGGAAGCAATTTATTAAAAAAAGGCATCCTTCTGTGGATCTATGTCAGCTGTCTCTAACTTAATCTGTATTAGATCGTTACTAAATCCAGATTCCCCAGAGACCTACCAAACACATAGGAAATGAGGTCAAAACACTCTTGTTCCGAATAACTTTTGTGTCAGCCTGAACAACAACCTTCCATTAGCCTGATTAGTACATTAACCAAGTTTATGAGGTTAATATTTATTACTGGGTATAATATTAGGATACAATATATCTTAAATAGAAAAGGAAATTGAATTAAAAGGGAATTAAAGATATTACCTTTAAATGTTATAGGAGATGTTTAAAGTATTGTAGTAAAATTCATATTTGAATATCAATAATTAAAAGGAATTATGTGATTGAAAGATAGGTCAGTAATTATCTAGAATGTTCAACATCCCTGTTTTTTTCATAAAGACGGAGAACCTAAAGTTCCGTAAAATAAATGTTTAAATATTTGTTTTAACAACAAAAGAAAACCCTGATACTGCCTTAAGAACTTAACTGTTCCTGTTTTCTGTGCAGGATTAAAGCAGAAGCTATGTTGTATGGCAACACCTTTTGTTATACAGGTAGTCCTTGATTTATCACAGTTCATTTAGTGACTGTTCAAAAGTTAAAATGGCACTGAAAAAAGTGTCCTACAGCCATTTTTCTTGCTTACGACCATTGCAACATCTCCATAGTCATGTGATCCAAATTCAGACACTTGGCAACAGACTCATATTTATGACGGTTGCAGTATCCCGGAGTGATCATCTTTTGCGGCCTTCTGACAAGCAAAGTCAATGAGGAAGCCAGATTCACTTAACAACTGTGTCACTAACTTAATAATTGCAGTGATTCACTTAACAACGGTGGCAAGAAAGGTTGTAAACTGGGGCAAAATTCACTTAGCACATGTCTCACTTAGCAACAGAAATGTTGGGCTCAATTATGGTTGTACAGTATGTCAAGGACTATCTGTACTTGTTTGATAAATCATCTGCAGTTAATATAATTATTTTTATTTAAAGTTTTTTGGCTCCAAACACTCTAAATTTTACTTCCCATCATTTGCTTCCTGAAAAGAACCTCAAGTATTTACTTGAATACAACAATAAAAAATTAAGACCAGAGAAAACTATAGGATACTGCATTTATATGATAGGAAAAAGAGGATTTTTTTCCCAATAATTATCCAGAGGGGGGAATTAGCTTATTATACACTAAAAAAAAACTTGAAATGACTAGGCAACAAATGGATATAAATGCAGACATTTTGCTAAAAGGCATACATCTCTTTGAAGAACCACCAGGACCTGTGAGGACTTTCTTATCTGCTGAAGTTTAATTCTTTTTGTAATACCTAAACAGGGTTGGCTGTTTTCGTTTTTACAGTGTTCAGTTTCATCCTTTCAGTTGAATTGGAAAGTATTAGTGGCAGCAACTGAAACGTTAGAATTTGATGGGTGAGGCTTTCCAATATTGTGAAATACAAGTATGAGAAGCTTTAATGGCTGCCTTAGTGAACCACGAGGAGACAAGAACTCTCCAAAGGCTGGGATATCCCTGGAAGCTCAGCTGGAGCTGAAATAATTAAAGGAATAGGAGAGAGAAAAGAACGATTAACTTTGGAAGTCTGGGAGGCTGAAAAGACTCATGAGGTGTGTGTGTGGTGGTGTGTTTCCCTAACTATAAAGGTGGATAATGTGGACTCCTTTATTTAACTGGTAGTAATTATTTGCTTTTCTTATCTTGTGTTGTGCTTGTTTTAATTAAAAGAAAACAAACTGCCATCTTGGTGCCTAGCCATAGTAGACCAATAACGAGAATAATATCTCATTTTCCTTGTTCAACATAATGCAGTTTAGACAGAATTTGAAAACATAGGTTTCCTTTCACTCAATATTTATATGTATTGGGAAAGGGAAAAGGGGGGAAAAGCTATTTAAAATTATTTTAAGAACTAGAATTGCATCCTATTGCTTCACAATGAATTTTTAGCGCTATATGAACAATGAATTCTTAGTGCTTCCTTCTTAATCCATTTTCAGAGTGAATTTTTAGTGTTTGCATCTAAATCCTACATTGCCACTTTCTTACAACAAATATTATTTTGGAAAGACACTCAAAGGAGCTGTATTATATTCTTCAGCCCAAAGCAAACCAATAATTTTGCATAAGTGTAGATAAATATACTTTGGCCTTATGCTAGTAGACTTCCTGACAGTTTTGCAAAGATGACTTAGCCATTTACATTAAGATATCAGAGTTCATAACAAGAGCAATGTCATGGATTTTATATCAGCTAATGGAAAAGCTTTGACATGTAAAAAAGGGGAACGTGCTTCCAGGCTGTTCATTTTCTATATAAATGTTCATGAGTTTGTGATCATTTTTACTAGCTACGTAGGATAAAAGGGATGTGTACCTTGCTGGTACCTTGCTACCCTGCTACCTTGCTGGTCATAATGTTCAGGTAACTTATATGTGATGATTTTCAGAGTTTCTGGGTCTTTGAGTTACCCTCCAATCTCTGACATTACGTAAAAGCAAATTTAAATAAGTATATGGCTTGAAGAAATGGAATATAAGTTTGATCTCTCAGAATCTTCTGACAATAATTTTGTCTCACTATTTTGATGCTTTGCTTTCTTTCGCTTACCAACTCACATGTCTCAGTCTTAGGATCGGCTGGAATTTGAAATTGGTACTATGTACAGTGATTTTTTTACCCCTGTAATGCCAGTGTTTAAATGATTGGGATTTCAAGGAGCTTATCACCTAGTGACAACTTTACTGTTATGCTCCTTTCCTAGCTATGTGACATTAGTAAAAAGTGCCCCCAAAAGTAGCAACACCAAAAATCATTCTAGTCTTTCAGGCAACCTAGGAGAAACTTTAGAAAAGCAACTCCCACACTGCTAGTAAGTAATCTTTAAAGGGGTCACAAGAGAAACCTAAACAATAACTATGCAACTGAGTTAGAAATAGGAACCATTATCAGAGTTAAGCACTAATATAGTCTCATGGGTCATTTGAGCTTCATTCTTATGTGAAACCAGGTGATACACAAACAGCAGCATAAGAGAAACACTCTTTAGAAGTATTGTCTCCACTATGTTTCCTCAAGGGTTGCTTGTAGTACTGTCCTAACAACTTGATATTTGTTCCCAAGCTGATATAATTTCCTTTTTTGAAGAAACATAATCACAAAATTGCTAAGATACTTGTGAAATTTTGTACTTTAAATATTTGAAACATAGACAAATAAGTATTTAAGATATAGAATGGTTCAAAAAGTCTTTGCGAAAGCTAATCTCGAATCTAAAACCTAAGATTAGGTTCACAGTGACAGTGGCAGTTTGCTAATGGCCTTGCAGTTCACTCCAATAGCAAGATTAAAAGTTTCAATTTTCATCCTGTTTTATAGACAGAAATAAAAAGAGAACATATTCCTGATGTGCTTGTCTTTGAAGAATAACGAAATTTGACAAATTGGTCATTTTAATGAGTCTGGCATCACAGTGACTGGAAAACGGGGGGGGGGGGGGGAAGGAATCCATGGCAATAATTTAAATAGGTCTTAAATCAGTTTGACCTTAAATAACATCTTGAACCTTTCTGTCAAACAGTTGATATGTGCCTGGAAAATAGATCTATTGATAAATAATTAAATAACCAAAAAAATAACTAATTCAGAAATGAATAATTGAATGAGGATACAAACAAGCTTGCTTTATATTGTTTCTTCTTAAATATTCATAGTGACAGTGTTAAGAAACATGTTTAGATAATAGGTAATAGTTGCCAATGTTATAATATCTAAGATTTGGTTAAGAACATTGTGGCCATGCAGAAGCTGCGTGTACTCAATAGCGTATAATTGCAACAATATGTTGGGAGCCATGAAAACCACAGCAGTCATATGTAATCCAAGAATAAACATATATCCATCTCATGTGTTAGCTTCTGCTATGTAATTATAACCTCACCCGGGATATCAACTGGAAGAATTGGAGCCTAGTGCTTGGAATGTTAATTCTAGCTACAATTTTCCAACCAGACTGTTATGTAATAGCTCTTGTATGCAAATAACTTCTCAAACACCATTCATTTCTGCAATGTCGCTACTCACATGACCAGAGGGCTGCATAGACAGAACATATCCTTCAATTGAATCATTTGGGATATCTCATATGTGCCAGAATCTAGATTTCACCTGACAAGTTAATGGAAGAGAGAATCAAGATTGTGGGTTATACCTGAGGGTAATTCCTCCTCCATCTAATTGAGGAGACAATACTAGTAGACATTCTAATTGCTTAGAAGAATCTGTATAAGAGCAGAGTGCTTCCCCTTTTGTAGAGAGCCAGGCAAATGACCTGGGAAAGGAATCCAGAAGGAAAGTAGTAGGAGCAGAACAAACATTGTTCATTTCAGCCACCCTCAGCTCTTCTGACTCCCTGCAATATAAGAGGGTAGAAAGGAAAGACACGGGGAAGCTTATGAGACTCTGTGGTTAACTACTTAATAAAGTAGTTCTACACTTGAAGCGTTGATGAGCCTTGTGGCACAATGGTTAGAGTTCAGGCTACTTCACAATGGTTCAGGCTACTTCTGCTGACTGCCAGCTGCCTGCAATTTGGCAGTTCAAATGTCACCAGGCTCAAGGTTGACTCAGCTTTCCATACTTCTGAGGTGGTAAAATGAGGACCCAGATTGTTTGGGGGAAATACGTTGACTCTGTAAACTGCTTAGAGGGGACTGTAAAGCACTGTAAAGCAGTATATGAGTCTAAGTGCTATTGCTATCCTAGTACAATTCTTGCTGAAGTTGGAAAGGTAGAACAGCATAGTGCAGCTCTTCTGAACTGCTCACATGGCCAACACTGCATCAGAGTTACAAAACTCTTTGTCTTGGATTGAACTCTTAACTCAGCTAAAATGTTTTAAACCAGCCATTCTAAAGTACCAATTAAAAAGCACAAAAATGATCAACTAGTAGCAAATTATATCTTCTGTTCATAATAAAAATATTTGGATAATTCAAGATTGAGGGCAAACTGGTAATCCTTCTCACATTTGTGCTTAAATTAAATTATGCTTCTCATGGGATGATTAATTTGGAGGATGCTGTATCTCATCTTTGTTTCCTTGCCCCCTTTGGAAACAGTAAGCTTTTCTAAACTACTTTGGAAATAAAAGTTAATATAAACCAGGAGCCGTGGTGGCACAGTGGTTAGAATGCAGTATTGCAAGCTAATTCTGCTTACTGCCAGCAGTTCGATTCTCACTGGCTCAAGATTGACTCAGTCTTCCAGCCTTCTGATGTTGGTAAAATGAGGACTCAGATTGTTGAGGGCAATATGCTGACTCTGTAAATCACTTAGAGAGGGCTATAAAGCAGTGGTGGGTTCTGTTCTGTCCCCGTCTCACACACGCACACAAACAGTCAGCCAAGAGTTAATAAAACCAGCAGTCAGGAATTCCTTTGAGATAACAGAATTGGCAGCAACCCAGTAGCTGTCTGCCAAAAACTTTACTCACAAAGGGAGGTTTTTCTCCTCCGTCCGATAAACCAAAATAAGTCCACAAAGCCAAAGAATTGTCAAGTCCAGTCCATAATAAATCCAAGGAGGGCATATAATGAAGTTCCAGAAACCTAGTATGACTTGCTAGTTTTTCAGTTTTGTCCATCACAAGGCCTGAATGGCCACCACACCTCCTTTTATCCCCTGTGGGATGTGGTCCAGTGACTCAGCTTAATCTCTGGCACGCCTCCTTCTCTGCTGCGCGCGCTTGTCTTTCTGACGCTGTTGAGGATCCAGCCAAGACTCATCTCCGTCGCTGTCTGTGGCTGCTTGGAAGTGCCTGGCTCCTGGCCTATCTCTTGGCCTTCGGAGGACACCTGAGGCATTTCCAGAGAGGAGGGTCCTGGAGAGAGAGGCCTTGTCAACTACTCTCCTTCACTTTTGGAGTCTTCTCCCTCTGATAAGATGGGCTTGGGGGTTGGAGTCACAACAGGTTCCTCCCGGTTCGGCCCGGTTCTCCCAAGCCGGTAGCAGTGACAATATGACATCACTGAACCGGTTCTGCCCCCCCACGGCCCCCACCCCCCACGTTATTCTTACCTTTTATTTGGCCCCACCCCCAATCTATTGCTGCCTCCTGAGTCCCAGCTGATGGCTAGAGGGAAAAAAACTGTTTAAACTCTTGCCGCGGGGCTTCAAAGGGCCGTCCTACAGCTGATCAGTGTTAAAAGAAAACAAATGAGTAGACCAGTGCCTACAAAAATACATGAGTAGATCAGTGCCTGCAAAAATAAATGGGTAGATTGGTACAGCTCTGCAAGCAGTTAAAAGTTTAGTTTTAGTTTAGTTTATTATATTTATATACCGCCCTTCTCCCGAAGGACTCAGGGTGGTGAACAGCCATGGTAAAAACAATATACAACAAAAATTTAAAAACTTAATTAAAATAATTCAATCATTGGCCAAATTTAAAACACCCAACTAAAACCATTTTAAAACCCCTATCAAAACCCAATTTAAAATCCTTTATCCCTTCAGACCAGCTTGCTGGAATAATAGAGTCTTCAGAGCACGACGGAAGGCGCGGAGGTCAGGGATCCTTCATATGTCCGGGGGCAGTTTGTTTCATAGGGCCAGGGCCCCCACAGAGAAGGCTCTCCCCCTGGGGGTCGCCAGCCTACATTGTTTGGCTGACGGCACCCTGAGGAGGCCCTCTCTGTGGGACCATATTGGTCGGTGGGAGGCAATCGGTGGCAGAATGCGGTCCTGTAGATAACCAAAAAGCCTGGTAGACCAGTACCTCTGCTAAATCCTAAATAATTGTCACATGACCATCAAGCCACGCCCACAAAATAAGCCACACCCACAGAACCGGTAGTAAAAAAGTTTAGAACCCACCCCTGCTATAAAGCACTGTGAAGTGGTATATAAGTCTAAGTGCTAGTGCTAGTGCTAAACCAACATGTTGGGCACTGGAATGACACAGTTGTAAGGATACCCGAAAGAAAAATGACAAAGATGACAATTTAATGATTTAGTCATTACTCTAATCCTGCATCTCTTTCCAGACAATTCACTGTATGCCTACTTTTTCTGTATTCCTCAGATATCTACTGAGAAATAAAGATGAGCGAGACATGCTTGATGAACCTGACCTGTATAATGAAACGGTTTATGAGAAATTATGATATATGATGAAAATACAAAGCTCTGATGTTAATGGGCTTATTTATTGATTGCAAATAAAATTCGTGAAGTGTGAAGCCAGAACCAGGGCTGTAGGGAATTGAGCCAGGAGGACATTAGCCGGGAAATGTGCATTACACCTAAATGAAGCTAAAGGTTGCCTAAAGTCTTCTGCTTTCAGAAGCAAAGCCTTTGAGGATACAACAGGAAAGCCTTTAATACAGCTAAGGCTCTGTCAAGCTGCTATTTGCATACTTTGCTGACAAAAGGGAAATGCTGTATTAATTCATTTTTATTTACCATTGTGAGCCTTCCAACAAAAACCTCCCAGGAACACCACCCGCAGTGCAGCTTTACAAGATTATTTCTACAATAGAGTTTTGGAGTGGGGGGGGGAGATGCAAATAAAATTTAGGTTATTGCTAGTACAATTATTGTCCAGACAATATCTTGAAATCCAAATTTCTAAAATTTGAATCTGTAAGTGACTTGACCCCTTTCTCTTGATTTTCTTCTCTTGATTTTTCCCTGCCCATCCCCAATCTCCTCCCCATCATTTTCAGAGACTTCCTTTAAAAAAAAATAGAAAAGGGGAATAATGGATAGAGCTCACAGCTCTATTTTCAATGCACTGACTTATTGATTTCCATTCTACCTAATACAAAATAATCCTATAGGAAACAAGCCATTCCTTCTAGGCCCAATCATGACTTTTTATTCATTCTGAAGAGGACTGCCACTAAGGAATTTAATCTAATCCCAACTGTCCAGCATATGAGGACCTGGATTGTGGAGGCAATAAGCTGACTTTGTATAAAAAAGAACACCGCTTAGGGGGGCTGAAAGCCCTACTAAGCAGGTATATACAAAAGTATGAAGGCTATTGCTTAACGCATTGTAAGACGCCCTGAGTCTCTGGAGAAGGGCGGCATATAAATCGAACCAATAAATAAATAAATAATATAATTTGTGTGGATTCCATACTTCATGGTTAATCATCCAAACTTTGGAACTATTCTTCAGATACTGGGGGAAGAATCCATACCTCCAGTTAGAACAAACTATAACACTCTTGTTTCTACTGTCTGGTTTTTAAAAATGTTGCAGCTCTTCTGTGTCTTGTTCACTATAGAACAGAGTTTATTAATATTGTGATGAAATTTATCATCAGTGGATCAATACTTTTTTCCTGTTGCATGTTGTTCTGTTTTTCTCTTTCCCCCATGGTTTCCCATATATATTCATGATGTTTATTCATGGTATCCACTCTAATAGAAAAATTGCAGAAATCTGATGGCATACAGAGGTCAAAATTCTCTAACACATATTTTTGTCCTCTTTAACACTAATCTAATGGCCAGATGTTAATGCCCCATCAATGAGAATTTCATCCAAAATGTATTTTCCAACAGACTGAATGAAAAATATACATACTTTTTTCCCATAACAGTGATAAAAGCGCTTTCTTGGTTTGGATCCTTCCCAGCAATTGATACCTTGAATAGAACCAACAAGATATATTTCTTATTATCTTCTTATATGAGTTTTGTGATTTTCTTCCAATATTATAACAGTAATTCAAACAGTGCTGAAGAATTTTCTAGTTCTCAAATCTTACTAGGGTCCTTTCAATAAGACATGGAATAACAAAAAAAAAAAAAAAAAAAAAGCTCAGACAGGTGATTTGTCTGATCCTATTGCAGAAATTATCCTCTAAAAAAGTGGTCCCCACACTTTTGCAGTTTGGTGGCCCGGCTCGGGGAGGAGAGGGGAATTGGGCCACACAAGTGGTAGTCCAGCATGCACACATACACACACACACACACAACCACAGAGCCCTTGACAAGTGGCAGGCCAATGCGCCAGAGGTGGTATTCAGCAGGTTCTGACTAGTTCTGGAGAACCAGTAGTGGAAATTTTGAGTAGTTCAGAGAACCGGTAAATACCACCTCTGACTGGCCATCTATTCTCTCCCTCTCGAATCCCAGCTGATCGGGAGGAAATGGGGATTTTGCAGTAACCTTCCCTTGGAGTGGGGTGGGAATGGAGATTTTACAGTATCCTTCCCCTGCCATGTCCATCAAGCCATGCCACGCCCACCAAGCCACACCCACAGAACTGTTAGTAAAAAAATTTGAATCTCACCACTGCAGTACGCATGCACGCAGATCAACTTGCACAAGCAGTGGACTTGCACACACGCTCATGAATGCCCGATGGCCTGTGTCTTGCACAAGTTGACCCGCATGTGCACTCAAATGTTCTGGACAGCCACTTACGCAGCCAAATTCCAAATAAGCCATAGGCCAGTAGTGGGTCATGGTCGGGGGGGTTTGGAGACCCCTGCTCTAAAACATATACCAGCCTTCCCCATTTTCAGTGCCATGCAGGTATCTGTTCTTCAACTGCCACAATGGACCTTGTGGAAATGGGAAGCACTGCAGCTGAAGAGTTCTACAGTCTCCTTTTGATATGCCTTTGACTAAGAAATTAGATGGACATCTATGTCTTCTAGGATAGATTATTTGATTGCAAATGTTGGAGAAATATTGTATTTTGAAGGTTCTGTAAGCTTTAGATCCTGTCTCTAAACCATACTGAGAGGTCACTGAATCTGTGGCTAGATATCTTCACTCTATTATCACACCCTGCATAACATTAGAAAATGCAAAATCTCAAAACTTTCCAGCCAAGGTCAGGTAGCACTTGGGACAACTCATCTTACTAGCAGCGCTCTTGTGATGGAGTTAGCGAGATCATCTGCAAAGCTGATTATTACTAAACCTCAAACTCATTTCAAATATGGTACTATATTATTTACAGAGTGGAAAATAAGACTTTCTAGTATTAGACCCAAGACCCAGTTAATGATGTAGAAATGACACTCCCCCCCCTTCGCCTGTTTAAATCTAAAGCAGATTAAAAACATTTTTGGGTGAAAAAAGAATGAAAAGTTGTTTAGACTGGATGAAGAGCAGGGATTTGCACACATAAAATATATGGATAATATGGATAATATCTCTCAAAGGCAACGGCTGCAGTTTATTATCCCCTTGAATATCTTATATAGATGCTGCACAAGGATGTACTGTAAGCTAATACAATTTTTACTTAAGTTACGTAAGCATATATCAGCCAGGACCCCAGGATTTTTTCAGCAATAGAAACATTTCATCAACACATTCTTTATTGCATCCAACTTTTATGTAAGAATCATCACAAAACATGAAGTCAGGGTATATACTTCCTAATCCAGTATCTACAATCAATGAATGAAAAGTTTGAGTTGATGAAGCTACAACACAGGAACAAAAGAGCCTTGGTACTACAGTGGTTTAAAGCACCCTGTTATTAACACAGCTGCCTGCAATTTACTGCTGGTTCGAATCTCTCCAAGGCTCAAGGTTGACTCAGCCTTCCATCCTTTCTAAGGTAGGTTAAATGAGGACCCAGTTTGTGGGGGCAATAAGCTGACTTTGTATAAATATACAAAAGTATGAAGGCTATTGCTTAACGCACTGTAAGCCGCCCTGAGTCTCCGGAGAAGGGCGGCATATAAATCAAATTAAAAAAAAAAAAAAAAAATCTGTCATGCTGGGGCAAAAGAGGTAGAAACAGAAATGTGCCAAGTTGGGTAAGGCAGTCATAAAACACTTGAATAGAAATAAATGTAAAGGTATTAAAATTTACATTTTGTTTAAAGGAAAATTTGAAGCAAATTGGATGTGTGGGTTTATTTAGGAAATATTTCTAAAAGTTAAATGAAGCTTGAAATAATGTTTTCACTTCAATCTTTTTTATTGTTCTTTTTAAATGTGGGGTCAAGCTGTACGTTTTTAAAAAACTGTTTTGATAACATCTCTTTCTGGCCATTTCCTTGGCAAGGTTGGATGTTTTTCTGGCAGTGAAACATCTGAAAACACAAAACACTTTGTGGTTGTTCTATTCCTTCTGCTGAGGGCTTGTCCTCTTCTCTGAGGGCTTTTCCACATGGCTTCTTTCAGCTCACTGCCTCCTCCGCTGAAAATGAAACTGACTTTAAAAATGCCTTTCCTACTTTTCCTAAGACAGTAGTAGGTTGCCCCCGGTTCGGACCGGTTCGCAAGAACCAGTAGTAAAACCGGCGGGAGGCTCCACCCACTGACCCAGATGTCATCAGAAGTAATCTGCATGCGCGCAGGCAGGATGCGAACCGGTTGTAAAAGTAAGTAGAACCCACCCCTGTTTCAGGGCCTTCCTTTGCTTTAGTCATTTTTGATGGTCTGGTGTTCATTTACCAGAGACTCTGATTGGTTGAATTCCCCTACTTCTTTACTCCTTCTGAAAAAAAAGTTTCACCATTTACCCCATAGAAGGGCTAGAAATGAAAGAGGCAGAATTCTGGTCAATTTTTCCTGGTTTTAAAAAACACAACCAAGTAAGGTTTATCTTTGCTTTGTTTCATCAATGAACATATCTAGAAAGAAAAATCAACATTTCACTGTTCCTTCAATTTGCTTGTTTTTTACATTTATTTTTGTTGCTTTTAAAATAATAATAGAGAAAAGAAAAAAAACAAAAGGAACAAAACACAACAATATATACAGTATCAAAAAATACATAACAAGTGTGTAAAAAATAAGTGGAAAATGTATCAGAAAAAAAATAAACAATGGAATGTTTATTGTGGAAAATGCTGCTGGTCCAAGCAATGTTGTTAACAAATGGTGTAGTTGTAAATATTGTCATTGAGTTACATCTGATAGATTATATTTATATCTTAGCACAAATGACAAAAAATTGTTGATATATAGCTTCTTCCCTATTATAATCTGGTAAGCATCTCTCACTCCCTTTCTTCCTTCTGCTAAGTGTTAAACATAGTAGAACTCCAAAAATCAGATTTCTCCAGAACCAAGAAGAACATTTTTTTTTAAAGATTGAAGGATTTGTTAGGAATGTTAGGAAAAATATTGTTTTAAAAGGTGCCAATCAGAAAAGGTAAAACTACCTCCATGGTTTTATTTCCAATGATATTACAAAAGGAGGGAAACAAGGTGCAATTCTGATTTAACAGGATTGTATTACAATTTGTAATCGCTGATTTGGAGGGAGGAAAAGGAGTTAAATCAAGGTAACAAACAAGTCAGGTAAACCTATGCACTTATTATAACAGGCCTGAAAAGGAGATGCTGCTTTGAAGATCTGGGAAGGTGCATGTATTCCTACCATACTAAAGTGGACCCCCCTCCTCCTAGACTAATCAGACTAGTACTGACCAAATATACACAACAGAAAATCTCTTGTCTGGAACCTCCAATGTACACTAATCTCAGATTAATAGCTGACTAATTATAATTATTATATAAACATTATCCCTGATGGTGATTGCCTTTTTCTTGTTGCCTGGGATTACATCTGACAGTTCATTTCACCTGCTTTTCCAAAGATGCTTCAAGGCAGTGGGATTGTGTGTTGTACAAGGAGAATCCTCTTACATGGACGAGGAAGAGAGATTCTATATAAATGCTAAATAGAGCATTTCCTTACTTTACTTCCTTTACGGCTGAGATGGGACCCTTCTACCTCGGAACTATTCATTTCATAATTCCAGAGTCCCCTTAAAATCAAATCCTGAAATTTAGTGCTAAATCACAGGAAAAACATTCTTTCTCTTACTCATCTGTGGCTGAAAAACCAGAAGAAATGTATAACCTTCAGAAAAAGCTGAATAATTTCTTGTCTCAACTGCACTTCCCAAGATAGTTGTTCATTATGTTACTGCAATCTTTAATTTGCAGGGGGAGTACAGCCTCCAACCATCAAAAATCCCCCTCCCCAAGCTTAGATTTTTCATAAAAACCATGCTACAATTCTGAATTCAACAGAAGTCAAGGATGTACTTCTAAACATATGCATAGTGCTAAAAGAAACTGAGTAATGAAATAGCATGACTCCAAATTTTAAAAGGATAAAATCAAATGCTGTTCATATAGTTGTCTTGGAAGTATATGGTATGGGCTTAGTCCAGCAATCAATGAATATCAGCAGGCACTCACTATTTTTAATTCAAAAGTTCAAATTATAAAGAAAAATATAGGCTGGGAATGCATCTCATCTACCTAAACTATATCTTGAGGAGACAAGGGGAAAGAGAGAGGGGGGGAGGGAGGGAGGGAAAGGGAGAGGGAGAGGGAGAGGAAGAAGGAGAGAACCAAATATCCTGTCCTTTATCAATCTCTTACCATTTGCCCTTGTGTTCAAAACTGCTCATTGGTGAAGAGAGATATGGTAATCTCCAACATTGAGTTTACCTACAGTGGAACTCCATGGTAAATATTATGCAGACTTCTATCCCTCCAAATAAGCCTAGGAGAAAACAAATCTGCCTGAAATATTTGCCTGAAACCCTGAGAGAACCTTGCCAGATAGTATAGTAATGCTAAACTGAAAGGGCAGCTGTCTGTTTCACTTCCCATCAAGCAATAGACTATGCCACTACATCTGGGCTATAAAAATCCAGATATCACCAGATGAAAGCCAGAGTTAGAGGGCGAAGTATATTTTTATTGCAACCTATAGTTGTATGGATTTTTTGCAGACCTGTTCATCCTATAACACATATAGTGTTTTCAGGGCAAGATGAACACTCAAGATGGAGTACAACTCCATTTATATTATGTGCTGCTGCAGCATCTATATTTTTCAACAGAAATATTCATCTTCTTCCTTCTCTTTTTACCCATTTTGACAATCACAGCCATCTGGGATATGCTGAGCTGCTTCAGTCTTTTTCTGCTTGCGGATGAAATGATACACTAAAATAAACATTTCAGTGTGCGGATGGAGATATCACTATCAATACATGAAAAGATGGCTAGCAACTGAAGATGTTAAGATTTCTAAAGAGTATTTTTAACACTAAATTAAGGTGACTAACCCATCTCGCACCACTTGGTGGCAACACTTCCATATTTGATTTATTGAATCTTGTCAGTATAGCTGCCGTTCTGATAATTGAAAAAAAAGAAGTGTGAGCCCAAGAATGAAGTGCTGTACCACTAATTACAGCAGATTTCAAAGATGTCAATCCCATCATGATGATTAGTCTTCCACTTAACCATCAGTCTTCCCCCACCCTTCGATTCACCAAGAGAAATAAATAATGTCTTATGCTGCCTAGAATATTTTAATAAGATCTTTTGCTTCCCACAGAAGCATCATTAAAAGGTTTGTTAGGTCATCAACACATCAGAAATAGGGACTTCAAATATTTCCAAGGTATTTAATTCCTTCTTTTTATGCTGCAGCCAAGGCAAAATGATTAATAAATTTGGTGAGACTAGTTTTTTGCTTTTGTTTTAATGCCTTAACTTCATACAGAATTTTTTGCAGAGCAATGGAGGAAAGACTGCTGTCCAAATTTTCATGACATTTTCATTGTATAAGGTCTCACTTCCAGGCATTGTAGGAAGAAAGGCATATTAGTCGATGATAGTTAAAAATCAGGAGACTGCCATCGCCTTTTCAGACTAGTAGATCAGTGGTGGGTTGCCCCCGGTTCGGACTAGTTCTATAGAACCGATAGTAAAACTGGCGGGAGGCTCCACCCACTGACCCTGACATCATCAGAAGCGATCTGCACATGTGCGCACGCGATCCCATTGCAAACCGGTAGTAAAGGTAAGTAGAACCCACCCGTGTAGTAAACGCTATTAAAAGGCAAACATTTTTGTGAGCTACAGTTTATTTCATCAGATGTATGGAGTGGTCAAACTGATGCAGCATTTAAAGTGAGATGGGGTAAAAAAGAGAAAGACAAGAGGGCTATGCAGAGGTGGTATACTGCACTTGTGCTGGCAGAGGAGGCCTTCTGTGGGTCCTATCCAGTGGTGGGATTCAGCCAGTTCGCACCACTTCGGGAGAACCAGTTGTTAACTTTCTGAGCAGTTTGATGAACTGGTTGTTGGAAGAAATCATTAGGGCAGAGAACCGGTTGTTAAATTACTTGAATCCCACCACTTGTCCTATCATCCTAATTATTCCAACTGGTGGGGTCCAGGAGGAGGGCCTTCTCTGCTGTTGTTCCTGCCTGCCCTCTGGAGCATCTTCCCACCCCCCAATGTGAGGTTGGCACCAACCTCCTATCCTTTTGTAAGGGTCTGGCTCTGCCAGGTGGCCTGAGTCCCCAATGGGGGAACAGCACAGTGGAGGTGGTTGATCAAATAACAACAGATCTCACCTCCCCACATTCTGGCTCTGCGCTCCCCACATGTCCTTAGATTTTAATCTTTGGGTTTAATTTATTTATGTTTTAATGTAGATGTATGTCATGTATACTCTAGTGCTGACAATGTATTTTTATGACTGTAAGCTACCCAGAGTTACCTTATGGTAAGATGGGCATCCAATAAATTTTATAAATAAATAATAAATAAATGCTGATACCGGTTACATGAGAGACAGTTACAACTGATATAACCTTATCAGTTAAAAACCCATTGTGTTTATTGAGATCTTTTGAGATTGCCTGAAATCTTGTGATGTACGTGAGTTCAGCAATCTTTCATTTAAAGATAATGTTTTGTTTTCTCGGGGGATTACTTTGAAACCTGTCATATAGTGTCCAGCGAGATTGAAATGCTTTGATAATACTTTATATTTTTGAGTCCTGATGTCAAACCCGTATCCTTTAATTTTTGCATACAACATCTGTCCCCTTTGTCCTATGTGGAATCTAGACGGGCATTCCTGGCAGATGATGATAGGTAGTAAAGTAAAGAAGAATTGTGAAGCCACTTTTAATCTTATGTTCATATTTGTTGGGGCCTATAAGGTACTGTTGATGCAAATGTGAGGCCAAAATCAAAACCTAGGCTCTTAGCAGGGTTTGGTTCTCATTTCAATATTATTATCTTGTTTATTGTTGCTTGTAAGCATCTGCTTCAGGTTGTGGGGTTGTCTGTATGCAAATATGGACCTGCCATCCCAGGCCTGAGAAAGTACAGTTGTTCAGTATGGATTGTAGCATGTTGATGATACATTTGAGCTGAGGTGTGAACAATGGGTGGCAACCATGGTCTTCTGTTATTCTGCTTTTGTGCTTATTCATTTAAAAGGTCCTATTAGTGTGTCTATTTGATCTTATAGGACAGTTAAGTCTCTTGGATGGCTACCTTAATTCCATCAGTTGAGCATCTCTGTCAAGGGGATCAGGAAAAAATGTCATTGGGACATAAAACCTAGTTATCAGTAATAGATTTGGAGGTATGTTTTGGACAGAAGCTTTAATCATGTAGATATGCAAGGTGGTTTGTGAGTTTTCAGTGTAATGTAGATTTATTTGTGTATATTGTGTTGTTTCATTGTGATCTCCGTATATAGATCAAGTCTGAGATTGATGGTGTGATGGGAATTGATGAGGTCATGACGGAATTTGATGAGACATTCTTTTCCACAGGTCCAGGTGAAAAAAAAATGTCATCAATGACACTTGGGGTTTCAGGAATAAGAGTTGAGAATACCTTTTTCTGTGTCAACACATTATGAAGTCATGTGTATACTTGTGTCAATATACTTGTGTTAGTTACACAGAGATTTTAAAAAAATAATAATCTAGGAAATAAGACGGTACCAGGTCTTAATTTTTAATTCTGAAAAAATAGGAGCATTGTGAATATGTTATCAAGTCTGAAAAACTGATGCTAATGGGTATTCTTGTTGAATATACTAGTATCTTGTGAATGCTTCTTGATTCATTATTCTCATTAAAAAAACTATTGTAATCCATGTGATTTGGAACTCCTTTGTATTTTTTGTTGTCAGTTTACATGGAAATATAAATTGGATTGTTATATATTATAAAAATGTCCTTACATTTTTTGAAACAGAATTCATCTCAAAATGATAGCCTATTTATCAAAATGGAAAATTGTTGTATCAGTTCAAAATTACATATATTGACTGTCTATTTGCTTTCACATTCACATCATTACTGATCTTACTTTTAAACTGGTTTTGGAAAATAATCTGAAATTTTCACCTATTTTAAATTTTATGAAATCTATAGTTTTTCTTATTTATTTATTTATTTTGCTGTTTGCCATAATTAAAGATGACTGCAGAATTCTATCCATGTGACATAAAACTACATTATTTGTAAAATCGTAAAAATGTTGCCACATTTATTGTACGAGTTCAGACAGCTAATCTGTCTGGTTAAAGTCTTTTCATATGAAATGCACAACTGTAGTTTTCCACTATAAAAACTAACCTGTTTTATCTCAGTCATAAATTAAGATTGAAACATTCATTTGTTTTTATTTGAAATAGTCCCTTGGGAGTTGGGCGGCATAGAAATGCGACAAAATAAATAAATAAATAAATAAATAAATAAATAAATAAATAAATAATCTCAATTTGAAAACAAATCAGGCTTTGGAACATGGTCATAGTCAGTGGTGGGTTTTAAAAAATTTTTACTACCGGTTCTGTGGGCGTGGCTTGGTGGGCATGGCATGGCTTGGTGGGCATGGCATGGCTTGGTGGGCGTGGCTTGGTGGGCATGGCAGGGGAAGAATACTGGAAAATCCCCATTTCCTCCCGATCAGCTGGGACTTGGGAGGCAGAGAATAGATGGGGGTGGGGCCAGTCAGAATTTTTACTACCAGTTCTCCGAACTACTCAAAATTTTCGCTACCAGTTCTCCAGAACTGGTCAGAACCTGCTGAAATCCACCTCTGGTCATAGTGTGTTCTCATTAATTGTACTTTCAACAAGACAGCATTTCCTGGGTTCAGCAATCATAGGAAACTATAATTAATTTTAGGGTGGAAACTTTTGATCCATTCATAGGTAGAAAACAAGGGAAGAGAGAAGTGTGTAATACTGAGATTTTGGATTATTTCATAGTGGGAAACCATATCTTACCAATTTAAATGATTTGGGACTAAGTATCTAGCATGTTACTTGAAAATACCTATCTATCGAGTACAAACCTGAATTTGAAGATGACAGGAACAGAGACCTTAACTCTAGCCAGTCATAAAGCACATTTTTCTCTACAACCCCACACTCCCCAAAGGAGGTTTTTTTTGGGGGGGGGGGGAATGGGGTGTAACATGCCATTCACATAAATGGGGAGGCTGAAAAGACTTGTAGAAAAAGGAGACATGGGACGAAGGGAGAAAGGAAATGCTGAATAACCCTCCCTTTCCACTTCTCTGCACCCTAAATCAGCCTCTTTAGATATTTTCCATCAAAGAAGTCTCTTGCAATTGTCTTCTTTGCCCATGCTTGGTCCCTACCCAGAGTAAGTTGGTGATTTCCTCTTTGTGGCTGGCAGCTTGGTAATTAAAGGAAATGCAGGCAAAGGGAAGGGGGGAAGTATGGAGGGAGGAAAATGAGGAAGCCAGAAAACCATTTGTATTGACACTTGTTTTAAAACTAAGGACATAATTACCCTGTTGTGATCCGGTGCTGCAGAGAAAGCATCTTGTTGGGAACTAATTAAAGAATTATCCAATGTTTAGCTTCTCATAGATAAAGAAGCAGAAGCTTTGAAGCAGAAGTGTTTGCAGTGAGCTTTTGAAAACTCTCTAAAGGATGGGCTTAAGTCAGTTAAGCTTTTTTCCTTTGCCAATTAAACAGCTTTTGAACTTTTTTTTTTTTTGAGAAAGTATGATAGAAGCTGTCAGAGCTTCTGAAATGTGACCAATTTATTTCTTAATCTCCAGGCGGTGACAAACCATAGCATAATGCTATTAGGTCTGAAACTAATAGGTAGGTCAGGCAGGGCTATAGATGGGCCCTTTTGCCCTGCAAATGAGGGTAAAACAAGCCTTCTGACTCAGAATGTCCTTCCACTTTGGGCTTTCTAAATCCATGGGTTTAGGGGGCAGCCTGGGAATCAGTCTCTGAATAGGAAGGATTTCCTCCCCCAATAGGAAAACAAAGGGTGGGAGACAGGTTTAGGCATTATATTCCTCCTGCAATGATAGCCTAATGATAAAAACATAATCAAATAATATTTGATTATTTGCAACAAGCTGGGATCAGATATCCTGCAGGGTATGATAGAACCCAGAGATGTTTCCAGGATCAGAATCTCATCTTTCTCACAGTGTGATAGCACTCAAAGGGCCCGTCCTTACTATTTTACTATGCCACACGCATCTCCTGCCTATATCGTTATTCCACTATGCCTCCATGACATTGCCTTCATTTCATTCTTACCCTGTTTCCCTGAAAACACAACATCCCGATAATAAGCCCAATCGGGCTTTTGAGCACATGCGCTAAAATAAGCCCTCCCAAAAAATATTTAAACCCATGCCCAGCCGGTCCCCACCATTTCCTCTGGTTAGGGTTAGGGAGGCAGAGTTGGAAATCAGGTAAGACAGCAAGAGGAGCCCCGTCTTGCTCCAGGCTACCCAAAATAATAAGACCTCCATGAAAATAAGGCCAATTGCTTATTTCAGGGTTCAAAAAAATATAAGACAGGGTCTTATTTTTGGGGAAATAGGGTAGCCCATGTGTCATTTTAAATTGACCTCAATTCAACAGCAACAAGCAGCAGTTTCAAGGAGATTCAAATCATAAAAACATAAATACTGCCCTGATGGAACCCCAACCCATTTTGTCCAGGAGTTTGTTCTTGCAACAACTGACCAGTTGCATATGAAGCCCACTAGTCTCCTAGCGGATGGCCTTCGGAGACAGCCACCTTACCATCAACACACTGTTTACCATGGCTTCCACTAATTGGTTCAAACTTTTTTGAAGCCAACCAAGGTGGTAGCTAGCTAGCTTCCACATCTAGAGGTATATGAGAGAAGTGCAGCCCAGTGAATTATGGGAGGTGAGAAAAGCCCAAGTGTCATAGCCCTGTTGGATCCTGGTTTGGAGGAAGAGGAGGGGGAGGAACTGGGATCATCGGATAAGAATGACATGTCTTCTCTGGAACGCCAGGAGTGTCCACAGGCTGAGGACAATGCTGTCCCAAGACCGTCCAGCATTGGGGGAAATGGTCGACCAGATGGAGAGCTGCCTGCCTTGATGAATGCAGAGGATCGGCTGCAGATGGGCAGCAGTGATGAGAGACAACAGATCCCCTCTGACAAGCAACAGCTGCCTCCCCCACCTGAGCTGCAGGCATAGAGAATGGAGTGAAGAGAAGCTCAGAGGAGGTCTGCGAGGCTGCTCATAAGGAGACTGCCCTGCCTCACTCACAAGGCACACCTGGTTCAGGGAAATTTAGCCAGAAGCCAGGGGAGGGTGAGTTTGTAGGGAATGACCATTCGTCTTGGCACACTCTCCCCTGACTTTTTGAAATCTTCATTGTGTTTCACCCTTTGGATTTGCATACATAGCTTTGTATACATAGCTTTGCAGACTCTGACTCTGGGTTGTGGATTATGGACCTTGTTTTGCAAACTCTGTACCTGGTTTGTGGGCTTAGACTTTCTTTCCAAGGGGTCTTGGTTCTGGTGAGTAGTGGATTTAGCTGGTGGGACTGGGTTACAGTGGTTGTTTTGTGGGGAAAAGTGGAGTGGAAGTTTACCAACAGCCCTGGAGGGCTGTCTGTCATGATTTAGTGATGCAATAAAAGACTTCATTGGTGCCTGCATCTGCCTAAATGACCAGCCCTTGTTTCCAACTTCAAATCAATGTAGGCAGCCCCCCCCCCACACACACCTCCAGTCCTTGGATATTTTCTTCTATTATTTTTTTGGTTATCATTCCCCTGCAACACTGAGGACAGCTGTGGAGAAAAAAAATATTTTCTGTTTATAAAATTAAGATTAACCATAGCAGTAAATATTTAATTCTATCCTGAGACTTAAAGAAGTATTACTAGATTTGATGGGATGAAATTACAGCATTTTCAAAGTTAGCCATATAAAAATGTCAAAATTAAGGAAACTGAATGGGAACAACTTCCTCAGTGCCAGAAAAAAGTATGCTGTAGAATAATCCTAATAATACTAAGGAAGTAATTTTAGTATAGATATCAATGAGGATGGAATAAAAACATGGCCGAGTATTTTAATTAGAATTCACAAAGAACAAAACATTAACACTCCCTTTGTGTTAACAATGAAAAGTGATTTCATAAATTACTAGCTGTCACTGTTTGCATCTTGCTTTTATGTGAATAGCTTGCTATTGCTACCTCTAATTAGGATATAGAATGGCTGCCTGCTACCTCTGAGTGAGCAGTATTGCTATAGCTTTTTGCCTCATCATCTTTTTTTTTTTTTTAGTTTAGTTTACTTTTTTTGTCATTGCACCTCGTACAATTTGGCTTTTGTTGTGTGGGAAGAAAGGTAATAAAAAGGTCTTCTGTTTATTTTTGTTTCTCAAGACAAAAATCAGGATATGTTGAGATAATTTAAATAGGTATAAATATCTGAAGGCACTATTTTAGGATTCCAGCGTATTCAACAAGTGCTAGTGCTGAAATGAGAAATATAGGTGAGGGTAGAATTCATTTCAGGACCTGACTGGAATGTCAAGAGGACAAGTCTGCATTAAGCTTCTATACTTGTACACCACAAATCCATAATGTGTTGCAATGTGGACAATAAATATATTTCTTCTTCCTTCAAAGCTTCCAAAGCAACACAGAAGATGATGGTGTTGGCCAGATAAGAAGTCATAATTGTTATTTTTAAAAAGTGATGAACACCTGGCTGGTTGGTCAAATGTGTATCTCCTTTGGGTTCTCCATTTGCATCTTCAAATTTTCCTAGATAAATTACTCCTCATTAACTCCCAAGCTTTCTTGGTAGTCTAACTCCTGGTTATGGATATTACTTCAAACTGCTGGCAGGAACCCTAGATCAATTAGGGGAAAACAGGGTGGGAAACAGGCTGGAAATGGACAAAGTCATATCCACAACACCAACCATGTCTGATCCTCATCAGGATTGCAATACAGCCCTCAACATGTTTCAACTAAAGGCAGTGGATGGAGCTAATTCCCTACTTAACATTGTTCTTCCATGGAAAAAAAAGAACAGGAAATACATAAAACAAATTTAAAATAAAAAATGAATAAAGGTGGTGTTTGCCCTAATTATTTGACTGCAAATCAGGGGTGAAATGCTCCCGGTTCGGACTGGATCACCTGATCTGGTAGTGATGGCGACAGGTGGTTTGGAGAACCGGTAGCAAAAATCCCTGTACCCCCACCCCACCCCATGCCCAGCTATGCCACGCAATCAACAGAGTCTCTTTTTTTTTACTTTTAAAAGCATTTTATCTACAACCTCTTCGGCCAAAAAAATGCTTTTAAAAGTAAAAAAAAAAGCCTCTGATGATCATGCAGCTCAGCTGGGATCGTCAGAGGCTTTTAAAAGCATTTTTTCTACAACCTCTTTGGCCGAGGTTGCAGAAAAAAATGCCTTTAAAAGCCTCTGGCGATCCCAGCTGAGTTGCCTGATCTTCAGAGGCTTTTAAAAGCATTTTTTTCTGCAACCTCTTAAGGTTATAGAAAAAATGCTTTTAAAAGTAAAAAAAAAAAAGTTGGCCATGCCCACCCAGTCACATTAACCCCCCCCCAAGCCACACCCACCGAACTGGTAGTAACAAATTTTACATTTCACCACTGCTGCATATCATTTATACAGGAAAATTCTGTATTATTGCTGCAATCCCTGCAGAAAGGGTTAGAGTTTCCTATTATTTTTGCCATCATCAGTTCTCCCCTATCAAAACCTCTTTTTCTGAAATTGTTTCAACCTTGGATCCTTTTATTATTTCTAGGCTGTATGGCGGCTCATGGCAAACAGGGGCTTTTTCTTGCTTCTAGCAGTATGGAAGGATGGATATGTGGCAAGATATATGATATGATATAGATATTGATGACATAGGAATATAGATATACGACAAAAATGCATATAGTCGAGGCTATAGTTTTCCCAGTTGCAATGTATGGCTGTGAAAGTTGGACCATAAGAAAGGCTGAGCACCAAAGAATTGACGCCTTTCAACTATGGTGCTAGAGAAGACTCCTGCGAGCCCCTTGGACCGCAAGGCGATCAAACCGATCAGTCCTAGGGGAGATCAACCCTGACTGCTCTTTAGAAGGCCAGATCCTGAAGGTGAAACTCAAATACTTTGGCCACCTAATAAGAAGGAAGGACTCACTGGAGAAGAGCCTAATGCTGGGAAAGATTGAGGGCAAAAGAAGAAAGGGACGACAGAGAATGAGGTGGCTGGATGGAGTCACTGAAGCAGTCGGCGTGAGCTTAAATGGACTCCAGAGGATGGTAGAGGACAGGAAGGCTTGGAGGAATATTGTCCATGGGGTCGCGATGGGTCGGACATGACTTCACAACTAACAACATCAAGATATATATGATGTGGATATGTTTTGCATAACTGCATTCAGAGCCGATTCTAAATTTGAAGGGATGGTTCACTTTCTTGTCCAAATGCTGGTTTCAACCACTTTCGTTCATGTGTTCAGAAAAAATGGAAGGTGATTTTATCAATGTATTACTGTAGCCCACAGGAAAGTCACATTTTTTTCTCTCTCTCTTGAGGGTCTTAGTTTTTTTCAGGGTTAATTTGTTGAAGGCCTGAGGCCAAATGGAGAAGGTTGCATCAAGAACCAGACACATCCTGGGCTCATATAGTCTGGATAGGGTTACCACACATTTGGCAAAATGACATGTCCTCATGTGCCCATCTGGGAGCATAGCCTTAAAGACAAATATTGTCCACTTTCTGAGTATCTCTTTCTGAGCAGCAAACTAAACATTAATAAGTTCAGTTCTGTGACTTTAATTAGCTGATTGGTATCCTCCTTCCTGTGCCTGACCTTAATCAGTCATACCTTAAAGACTTTTGCTTCCAGCTCTAACACATTCCTTGTTGCGTATTTTTGAGGATCAGACTCAATAAATGATTCAGGAACAAAGTATTTAAAGCACTATTTATTTACATTAGGCATTCTATATTCTCTGAATGATCGTAGATAGAAGCGAAGAAAGAGGTGCATACCTTTTATATCAATGAGGCGGAGTAAAGGATGGGAGTGGTTACATATGAATATATTAAGGAAGGAAGAATAAATTAACCCCTGATACCCTGTGTATGTACATTTTCCCCATTTGAGAATAAGGCATTTACTTGTGACATTCCTGAGATTTGGGGGTGGGGGGGACACCTAGTCTTTCTGATGCTGGAGACAGTAATTTCATATACATGTGGTCTAAGTACTTTTTTGTAGTTTTACTGTAATTTTTGTCACAGATGCCAAGAAATTTAACAGTATGTCCTCCCCCCCCCCCCCCGCACCATCCATTTCTACTCCTTTCTGTGTCCTCCTTTGCCTGTTCAGGTACCTAGTAACCATAAACCTGGATCCTCAACGTAACACTGGTGGGTATCCATCTGCCTATAAATCTTCCCTTGGCATCTCCCAGATTCTCTGATTTAACTTTTCGAAAAGGTTTTGTTTAATTTAGCAAAAGAAAAAAGAAAAACAAAGAAATGGTTTTAAGTATAATCCATATTTCTAATAAAACCTTTGGCCCAACATAGACGCTAAAAGTATTCTTAGGAAAATCAGTATGGTGGCTATACATTCTATCTCAATATAACACATTTCCCTTTTCTTTTTATGCTGTGCATCTTTCTGACACTCTTCTTTCTCTCCTAAGCTTACAGTGCCAGAGAAGGGAGAAAATATTCTCAGCAATCTAAACTGAGCATATGTGGATGGATTTGAAAATAAAGCAAGGACTGTATGAAATTAGGTGCTGGGCTTTGAGTGACCCTAGATTTCCAGGTGGCCTTATCTGGCATAGATGTATAAACTGCATCCTTGATAAGTAAGGATTATTTCTGGTCCAGCACTAACTTCCCTTCTCGGTCATATGTGCCTGGGTCATCATGTAGAACAGGGGTGTAAAAATCGCATTGTCATGGTGTCATCATGTGACATATTATGACTTTTTCTCCCTTCGCTAAACCGGGCGTGGGTGTGGCCAGCATGTGACGCATCTGGCCCGTGGGCCACGAGTTTGACACCCCTGATGTAGAACAAAGATTCTTTTTGGTCATGTCATGTGAGTTTTGGTGAGTGCCTTCCTCCCTGGGTCCTGCACAGACTCCATAGAGTAAGCACTATGCCCCATTCTAGGATTGATTGATTGATTGACTAACTGACTGACTGGCTAACTGATTGATTTTACAAATAACTCAAGGTGGCAAACACCTTCAACACACTTTCCTCCTCCTATTTTCCCCACAACATGAACCCTGTGAGGTGAGAGAGTGACTGGCCTTAAGTCACCCAGGTGGCTTTCATGGTATATTCTTGTTAATAGGACTAAACTTTCACCTTGAAAATATAATAGGTGTGTAACATGTGACCTGTTATTTTCAAAATAATGTTAAAATGTTAAAATAATTACTTTACTTTTTAAAATAAATAATAGTAAACAACATTTAAAATTCTGTTACCATTCTTTTCACATCAGAACATTGCTTGGTTATTTAATAAAAGGAGGATAAAATGGGCACTAACTGCTCTAAGGTAGCACTTTGAAGTTGATACTACTAAAAAATACCTATTGTTTTAATAGATCTGGTTATTTCAAGCTATAAATTAGAAGTAGCAACATGAGGCTGTCCCAGGCACTGTCTCCAAAGAGATCAAGTCTAGACTTGCTTAAAACCATTATTAAATTCTGTTGGGATTGTGCAGTTCACAATCTTTTGTGACTGAATAACAGGGAGTAGGGTAGATTGAGCATCCAGTCAAAATGTGCCACCTGGCAAGTTTGCTCATGATGCCTTATAATTACTCTAATACTTGTTGATCCTCCTGGAAATACTAGATAGACCTCTCCAACCTCCTGTTCTTCAGATGTGTGCAGATTGCAAATCCAGTGCCTCTGAATGGTTAATATGAGAGACAGGAGAACACCCAGTGCGGAACTGCTTATTTACATAATTCCATTTGGTAAATCATCATTTGATGACAAAGGAGAACTAGGTGAAGATATCTCTCTCTCCTCTCTCTCTCTCTCTCTCCCCCTCCCTCCCTCCCTCCCTCCCTCCCTCCCTCCTTCCTCTACTTGTCTCTGACTTTCAGAGACTTTACAACTCTTTCCATTCTTTCAGTGTTTTATAACTTTATTTAATGTTTCCAGGATTAATCCTGTATTAGCCTGATGGTATCTATACTATGCCTTCTTTGCCAGCCTCATTTGCTAGCATAACTGATTTTTCTAAGGAATTTTATTGCATGATATGACCAAAACAAGATCACCTTAGTTTGGTGAACTTAACTTCCAGTAATATTTCAGGCTTGTTGTCTAAATTTTGCTAGTTATTTTTGCTGTCCAAGGTACATGCAGTAGCCACATCCAAACCCAAAATTCGAAGGAATCTAGTTTTTTAAAATGTTTTTTATTATCCAACTTTCACAGCTATGGGTGATTAAAGGAAAAACAATAGCATTTACTATTCTGCACTTGGTATTAAACTGACATCCTGATTTTCAAGATCTTCTCCAGTTAATAATTGCAATATGCCCTAGTGATATTTTGCATTTAATTTAGGGGCACAGTGTCTTCTGTTTGGTCGGTTTTGGAACCAAGGAAAATAAAGCCCTGAACTAATTACTTTGTTTTGATTCTCAACTTTTATCTTGATGTCACTATAGCCAACTATTATCTTTACTTTAATATTCTTGATGTTTAAATGTAGTTCAGTTTTTCACTTTCTGCCTTGACTTTTAGGATATTACTTTTTAATCTGTTTTACATCTTCTTCATTTTCTGTGAGTGACACGGTGCCATCTGCTTATCTTAGATTGTTAATACTTTTGCCACCAAATTTTATTCAGATTTGTACAAAGTTAAGATTCCTGAAAACTGTCTAGAATACAACCCTGCCTCTTAACTTTTCCTATCTTTTTTATTTATGTTATGTTATTGAGAATTTTATATAACATAAAAGGCAAATTTAAAGGAAAGTAAAAAAAATAATGCAGAAAAGAAAAAAGTAAAGTTATGAAATATGACTTCTGACATTCTCTTCATCAGATAATTACAATCTTATAATCCCTTCTCTCGCTTAGATGTTTTACAAATCGCTTCAGGACCTCATTTAATCAACATCTTTTTAAATCTTTAAACTCATAAATCATTGTATCATTTTTTTCTTCTTCCAGAAAAAGTCCATATAAGATTTCTAGTCTTTCAGAATTTTTTTTTGTTGTTTTCTCTGATCAAACAGGTTACTTTGCTCTCAGCAGATTCTGACATTTTTACAATCCATTCCTCCACTGTGAGAATTTCATTGTTCTTCCATTGTTGAACTTGCTACAAAATTGGTCTGCCATGGTTCATTTGTAATACATTGTCCATAAATCCCAATTTAAAAAGTTCACATTTCTTACTTTATCTTTGTCTTTGTCCCACTCTGTGTCTCTGAAAGTTGTTTCATAGTTGCTGTTGTTGATGTAAGCCAGGGGTGTCAAACTCGATTTTATTGAGGGCCGCATCAGGGTTGTGTTTGACCTCAGAGGCCAGGGTGGGCATGGCCAGCTCAATGTTACTCGTGTCAGGGGTGCCTGTGATGGCCTGAGCCCTCTGCTAGCAAAAACGGGCTTGTGAGCTCCACTTTCAGCTGCGACGGCCTGCTGCAACCCCCTGCCAGCAAAAATGGAGCTTGGGAGGGCCGAGGGCTCCATTTTTGCTGGCAAAGGCATCGCAGGTCATTCCTTTGCTGTTTCCAGGGCAGCCACAGGGGCCAGATCTAAGCACACCATGGGCTGGGTCTGGGCTCTGAGCCTTGAGTTGACACCCCAGATGTAAGCAGTTGGATGGAAATGCCATCAGTTTCAGGGGCTTTTCTGTTTGGGCAGCAGGGGTTTGGACTGGAAGACCTCCAAGGTCCCTTCCAGCTTGTTTTTCTATTATTCAGTATCTATGTGACCTCATCTTGCAATACATCTGGCTATGCTTTCGGATTTCTAGTTATGTAAAATTTCTAAATGTATTTCTTTCATCTATTTTGTTGTTTCTGATAATTAATTCTTCCTATGGTTTATGGATTGTACGTTCCATATGCCAGTTTTGTTAACTGTATTCCAGTGCAAAACTTCCAGAGCTGACAATATCAAGAATTGCACTAGAAAGAGCAATATAGCAGTGATCATTGTGCTGCTTTTTCAATTTGAGCTAATCCCTTCCATGGGTTGATGCTCCTCTCCCTTAATCCCAATCTGCACATAAATTTCTCTGGATGCAACAACTCCCAGATGAACTAGTCACTCTCATTTCTCATTTTCCTCCAGAGAAATCTGAATCTACTGTATAAAAGCCCCTTGGCTAGGATCAAGGACCAAAATCTCTTATCTCATAGCTGTATTGAGGAGATTTACCTCTGTGGGAACCCAGCAGAGGAACCAAATAAGATATTGGCATTAACTAGAGTTGTCGGCATGAGAGAATTGCTGTACTGAGATCTTTTAGTTTAGTTGGTGTAATATTTCTTATAGTCTTCAGCTTCTGCTCTGCTCTAAGAGAAGCATTATTGTGTCTTCTTTCACAGAGTTTTTAAGCAGTGAGAAATAGAAGATGATCTGTAGGAGTGTGTAACTCTTCAGTCAGGGGACACTATAACCATATCTATCAAAATGCTGTGTGTTTACATCTTATTTACTCAACCAGATGCTCTCCAGGTAGACTGATAGTTCCTTATTTTGGGATTAAAACAATGAAAATATGGCATATAAACATTATAAATAAAATAAGCTATCAGAACCCACATTAAGCAATCCCAATAAAGTGGCTAGTAAAATGGAATGGTTGTTCTATGTTCTTTGTATTTTAGCTTGTTCCTCAACTATTCTTTTCCCTTTAAGTGATTAGAATGATTTTTTTCTATCAGCAACTGCTTTCCTGGTTTCCCTTCCCTGTAAACCTTTTCATTCTTCTTTCTTCTCTCCTTTCTTATAATCCTGCCTGTTAGTACCTCCCTATCTTGTTCTCCTCTTTAACCCAATATCCTACTCTTCTGGGGTCTCATCACTGTTCTCTTCAGCACCTCTCATTAAATGTTTTTTCATTCATCAGAAAGGAAGGGATTACAAGAGAGTAAAACGGCACAGTGGGAAATACATATTGACAGGAATGCAGTGGTGCTGGCAGTTCCAAGCCCACTGGCAATCAACTGATTGTTCCCCATTGTGTGCCTACTTAGTCTCTGTAATCCTTTACTCTCCAAACTCTCTATTCCTCAAGATGGTGAGAAATGGGCCAGCCACAGAATAACATGTACTGACCATAATGGCAATTATGTGACTGGGGGAATGCTGTGAAGATTGCAAACATGTGCCTTGGTAGCCCAAATTATTTTTCAGGACTGTCATAATTTTCAACAGTTGCTGCACGGTAACATTAAGTCTGTTGTATTTTTATTGCCGCTAGTAAGATGCCTAGAACGCTTAAGGGAGTGATTGGTCTCGATATTTAAGAGAGCCACGATGGCACAGTGGTTACAGTGCAGTACTGCAAGCTACCTGTCCTCACTGCCGGCTAACTGCACTTTGGCAGTTAAACTCTCACCAGGCTCAAGGTTGACTCCAAGGTGGGTAAAATGAGGACCCAAATTGTTGGGGGCAATATGCTGACTCTGTAAACCACTTAGAGGGCTGTAAAGCACTGTAAAGCAGTATAAGTGCTATTGCTATTTAGAAATATAAATTGCCTATTACAGTAGTTCAAAGCCACCTTTCCTGAAATTTTAGAAGTCTTGACACTGTTATGTCCCGCATAGAAGAAAATTGGACAATGATAAAATCCACAGCTTAGTTTATTGAGTCCTGCAAGATTTTATTTCATTCTACATTTTTTTTTAAATAACACAAACACAAACGTGGATAGGATGGCAACATTCCACAGTATAGTTCAGTATCCAGCCCACCTGCCAGCAACAATGACCAGCATGTAGCCTGGCAAAAGGTTTGCCCTCCTGAGAGACGGTTGGGGAGCCAGTCACAAAATAAGATTAAAAATGGGCGGCAAATTAATGCACTTTCCAAAGCAAGCAGTAGTAGAAATAGTTACACCAAAAAGCAATCATGCAGGAATAGAACACAGTATTATTATTTTTTCAAAAATGACATTTCTGAATTTTGTTTTTCCACAAGTTCCAACCTTATTGGAAACACAGGGAACACAGAAGAGATAAAATATTTTTCATTGTGTTATTTCCAAAATCTGTGTTAAGTTTAAAAATACAAATAGACTCTTCATATTAAGGTGGTGAAATTGACCTTTTTGGACCTTCCTCCCCAGCTTTTTTCTGTAGTAAATACACTTTATTTAAAATGACTTTGTACAGGACTTCAGTCTGGTGTGATAATTATTGATTGCATTTAAATTGACTATTAAACTAATCCTAGAAAGCTGTAATCCTGACAATTTAACAATGGGTGCAATGTGACAACTTTTTGTAGTTCAAAAGAATTATCTTGCCACTCCATGAAATGTAGAATTGAACATAGCCCTAGATATGACACTAAACTGTTTAGTCATCATAGTTTATTTATTGATAAATGCAATTAAATTATTTCACTCTTCACTTTTGCCCAAGCACACTTTTCAAGCCCAATGGCCAAGAGGTGCCTTGAGTCATGACAAGAAAAAGGCAATAAAAGTACCTTTGGCTCTTCAACTATAAATATCCAAATCAACATTTTTTCCTGTTGATCCAATAACTTCATTTGAGCTCCCCTATGACAATTTCTTAACAGACTACTTATTGAAAATGCACTCAGAACCATTAAAAGAAATGTTTTTGCAATAATCTGGAAGTTAATCATTCTGCATAAATAAAACACAATGAAAATAGGTAAATAACATTTCACTATCACACTATAATCACAGCCAATTGATGATCACACTAGCTTTTCAAGTTCTAAATTGCTTAGGCAGTTGAAGGGTTCAGCTACGACTGATAGATTTTTTTCCCCCAACTATAAAAAAAAAGCTGATACCTTTTACAAAGGATGTTACACAGAAATTGTTACCCAATTTCTTCTCTTTCAAGACATAAGCAGTCACCATGAAGGAATTCTCCCATTATATGTGTCTACAGCAAGGTGGGAACAATACTAAAAATAACATTTTTTTTTAAATTTAGGTGAATGAGGAAAAATAGGTCTGATTGCCTAATCTTGTGGGGAAATCATAAATGGGTTTATTTTGTCACATGTAAAAACCTATTTCTTGAAAGAGAATGTAGGGTTATGAGATGTGTGGTTTTTTTCCCTTTGAAGAAGCTTCTGTGGATCAAAAAGTTTTCTCCAAATGAAAGGAGAATGAAGGATGCTATGCAAGTTTCCTGATCTAGACAAACAGGTCTTTGTATCTCAGGCATAGTAGCCTGGATTCCTACTTATTCCTAGTAATGAAGTACTAAATTCCTAGTAATTCCTATATATTTTACTATATCTCTTTAAGGATGCATCATTGAGATGATAATGGATTCCTTTAAGGTTATGGTTAAATAGACTTGGCAGCTGGCAAAGTAGGCCTCACCCATTTCCTGACCTTCTACAATTTGCTCAGATTGGCTTCCACTTCATGATCCAACTGCTCCCTTCCCAATAAGATGTACTGAGTAGCCTTGGAGCAGACATCTGTTTCTGTTCTTGAGACTTGAGACTTGATACCTGAGACTTGAACATTCTGACACAGAATAGAAATAAGCATGCTTGGGCTGATGCCTATCTACTCTTTCAAGTCATTTCTTGAAGGTTGGCTATCACAGTCTGCGGCAGTCAAAAAGAAACAAAAATCTATTATAGTCAACTGTAGTTTAGGAGAGTTAAGCTATATCCATATCAATCTTTAAGATGCTACCAGATGCTTTTCATGTTTTTTAAAATAAATACTATCATCTCTTGAATTGTAAAATCTCACTTTGATGCCTATAAAATTCTCCTGCCACAATTTTCCTTCCAATTATGAGCTCTTTACACAAGAAAGGGGAGGGGGGGAAATCACTCACTAGCACAAATGAAAGCAATTAGTTTCTAAGTCAAATTTTCCACAAGTCAAATTTAAGCTGACCGTTCTTTCCTGAAATATTTTATACAAGAAAAACATATCATAAAGTCTCCATGTATAAAACTATGTGATCAAAGGGAACATTCAAGGGAATATTTAAGAAGAAAAGGAATCATCATAAGAGTAAAATTCAGACATCAAATGCAGGCAGGAGAGCCTTGTTTCCTGAAATAAACAATTGCCATTTTGTTAGAAATTATATTGCTTTATACTGTACATACTGTGTTGCTGAAAAAAATACTTTCAGTTGGATTTGGGCTTAGTCTGCACAATTCCTAAATATATTAGCCTTGTTCTGTGGCTCATGTTTTGGGAAAGTGACTTCCATGTCTCCAGAAAATACAAGGTGATATTGTATCAGACATCCTTTTTAAAGCCATAATAGCCAAAACTGAACCGAAAAGTTTAATTGGAATGAAAAGGAAGTATTAAAATGGAATCCAGAGGAAAATATGGACACGTGGAAGAACAAATACAGTCTCCATCACAATATTCAAAACATTGCTAGAGACTCCAAAGAAATGAGCAATTATCTTCAAAGGATTCAATTGCATTCATTCATTGCATATTTTGATGAAAACAATTTGTTGTTTTTTTGTCTAAGTGCATTTGCTGCTAAGTTTATTCATCAGAGGTTCTTTTCTTTGAAAAATTGACATTAGAAGAAAGTATGTGCTTCATAATCTCTCTCTGTAAAACCCATGGCGTCAATGCAGGAATTTATCTGTAGCAAAGTGACATTTGGGACCACATTTTATATCTGTATTTGTAATCTCAATACAATACATCATGATAGCAACCTATATCCTGACCTCGTGCTGACAATAGAGATCTATGAATCTTATCTTAAATATTTTCATAGTGCATCCAAGATTCATGCTATATGACACTGCATATGTATAGCAACTGGAATATCCCATCTAACACATTATTTATTTTGCTGGCATTTCAAATGTTAAGACTGAGTTGTAAGTCTACAGTTCAAAGCACTTTCTTACGAGTTCCAAAACAACAGTGATTAGGTCTAAAATTCAGTTGTACAATCTTAGCCCCATTTATATAACAGATGCAAAATTTACACTACAACCAAATGCCAGTTTACATGCCATTTTCAGTGGCCACTGCAAATGCTCCCAAGTATAACAGTTAAGAGCCAGCTGGACATGGCTTTCTATGTCTCTTCAACAGCTAGTTAGTCATCAAGCCCATCTTAACAATACACTCGATTGCTGGAGTTCAGTTTTTGTCACATACAATATGTGACTAGTGGAAGATCAGTTGAAAAATATTAAAATGAAAATGAAATTCGATTAGATGATTTCTTGGCATACTTGCTCTTAGCTTGCCATCAACATTTCCCAAAGTTTGTAACGGGCAGGAGCTGGTGAGGCTGGCTAGCTATTTGCAAAACAGTTTTAAATGATAATAAAAATAATTCCCAGAGCTACCCCACAAAGGAACTCTTTTTTTTTTTTTTTTAAGAACACTACGGGTAGGTGCACAACAGCTACCACTTCTGTTTGGGGGCTCTAAAAGGCAAAGTGATAGAACTGCTTTTGCTTGGCTTGAACAATGTGGATAAAATCCAGGCAATTTTATGGCAAGTGGGAGGCTTCGATATGGCAATGAGCAAGGCCAACGAAGCCAATAATAGTCTGTAAGCAAAATGATGAGGCACACCATCAAATGCTCTGCACTGACACAATGAATTTGGCTCCTGACAAGCGTGCAGTTCTGGTTTGCAACTTGGCTTGCTGGTGTTGCTCATCTGCAACCTGCCAGTGAGGATCCTTCGTAAAAGTTCCTTTACACCGAACCAGAAAATGTAACTAAAGTGCAAATATACTCAGTTTCCTCCAATTGTTTCAAATGTTTAGTATTTTTATTACTAGTATTGCCATCTTCACCTTGATATCGTTATGAGACTTGGTGATATTCTTCATTCTTGTGGTATTCTTCAATTCAAAGGCAAGAACAGAAGAGGGATGCTTTATGCCAAATAGAAGAGATTGGAAGCTGTCATGAGTACCATCACGGTAATATGCAAACATTAGGTAATGTCAAAAATAGTGCATTGAAGAATATCCGATAATCATAAAAAACAGACCATGTAATCTTTGGATCTTATTGCTTGCAAATAGTCCGAAAATTATCATCATACAAAAATTGTATCAAGTCATTTGTTATTCAGTCTTCACTGAGAACTGCTTCTGTCTTTCCTGCATCTGCAATGAATAATTGAAGAGATAGTTAAATAGCCACACAACAAAAAAATAAATAAATTCATGCACAACCCCTGCACAAAGTTAATCAGCATGAACATTTCATATGCTGTTTGACCATTTTTCTTATTATTATTTTTTGTTGTAGAATAGTACACATAAAATTATAAAAACAATATAATCAAAATGTGAAACTTTTAACACATACCCACACCAAAAAAACCCCTATCAGGAAAAATAAATCTTAAAAAACCTAAGTTAAGCATAGATTGTGCGTTTAATTCCACTTCCAAATTTTCTTCAGAATGCTTGAGCAAAGAGAATTTTAATTTAAGACTGAAAAGAGTCAATCCTATCATCTTTGAGAAGATACCTTTAAGTTCAGTGACATCACAGAAAGGATTTATTTTTGTACACATGTAGCATTTCTCTGAACAAAGATACGTAGAGAAGAATTTCCTGTGAAGTTCTTGGTAAAGGAAGGATGGTATGAAAGGCATTCTTTGAGATATTGAATTGGGGGGGGGGAGGTGTCACGGGGGGGGTATTGCTATTTAATATTTTTATATTGTTTTTTTTTTAATCTTTGCAAGCCACCAGCAATTACTGAGCTGGGTAGCCATATACATTTTCTTAAATAAAAGAAATAAATATTTGAGTCCTAGTCATTTAGGCATGACACAGGCATAGAACACCCTACAGAAACTTGTTTCAATGTGTAGCCTGTATTTCTGGACTGGGCAAGGTGTTCTCTATGTAATTAATTCTGTGACATCAGAACACAGTAGAATGTGTTCTTGGAATACATGGGAGTTAAAAATAAATTCTCATACCAACTAAATTTCTGAATTTCTTTTTGGCTTCTGCTCTTTCCTCCGCATCGAAATACCACACAGTCATTGCATACCTACAGAGGGGAAAAAAATCCATGATCCATTACATTAAGGCTTCATTATATCTTTGGAAACTCACAGAGCATACAATTTATTATGTTGCTTGGTGACTTTACATGGCAATAGTTTCAAATATGAAGACAGTCAGATAGTTACTAAACTATTTTCTTCATTCTGGCACCTTCAGCTGTGCTGGAACTGCAACTCCCATTAGTCCTAACCAGTAATGCAAGCCCAACCAAACTAGAGGGCACTAGTTTGGGGAAAACTGTTGTGAAATTTGTAAGTTCTCCTAAAACGCCATGTCTTGCTTACATATTACTATGAAAAGGGACATCATCAGAAAGAAGCACATGGGCAGAAGCCTTAATACATTCTCTAGCCAGGGCAAGAACAATTACTGAAAAAGCATCAGCATTACAAATGCAGTAACGCTGAAAGTCATGGGTGCTTGTGACAAAGAAAAAAATGTCTAAATTCCAAGAAAGGCATTACTCACAATTTGCTATATGGATCAAAACACACCTATCAAAATTTTACCAATTTTACCTGAATTGGTGGGGGGAAAAAATCTCTCAAATGGTTTGTGTGTGCATGCATATGTGTTTAGTTGGGTCCTTTAAATGAGGCTGAATATCTGGCACACTAAACTAGAGGGCAGAAATGCCTATTGAGCCCAGAAGTTAACATTAATTTGCATAACTGCATTCTTTTTTTTCTTTCTGTTCAGTCATGTCTGATACTTGGACATTGCCTGGGCAATTCCCTGCAGTTTTCCTGGCAAGGTTTTTTTGGAAGTGGGTTGCCATTGCCTTCTTCCTAGGGCTGAGAGAAAGTGCCTGGCTCAAATTCACACGATTGGCTTTGTGCCCAAGGCTGGATTAGAATTTGTGCCCAAGGCTGGATTAGAATGACTCCCAGTTCCCAGGCTAAAGTCTTAATCACTATATCAAACTGGCTCTTAACTACATATTATGTATATATACGTAGTAAACACCAATCAGTAGATATTCAATACAGAGTTAAAAATGAAAAATGTGATGATTTCCTTTTCAATAAAGTAGGTAATTAGAAAAATGCAAGAATAAAAGAACACACTTCTATATCAAAACTGTTTCTACGTAATAGATCATTTTCTCTAATATAATTCCCAAATTATATGACAACCGGAATATTGTTCCTTTCATCCAGCAAGCTTAAGAATTTATATTTCAGAAGTCTACTGGATCCTTTCTGAATCTGCTACCTGAAATCATTTTATTGACAATGCTGGAATTGTACACCTAACTATATATGCAATCTCTCACTGAGCAACAGACTGCTGTCCTGTATAATTATCTTTAAAACCCACACCTAAGGTCTTTACCTTGTTGCATAGGAAGGCTGCACTTCATGTGGGTTTCTTCGATCTGACCAGAAAAAAAGTAATCTGTCAAAGATGGGCTCAACATCAGCTACATAGGACCTGCCCTCTGGGAATATTCGTAGGATCCCCCCATGCAGCTTAAACAGAAAGAAAAGAAAAACATTTTTGATTAGACAGGATAAGCAGATCTTAAAACAGCTTATTTTGTATATATGTGCATAAAAAAAATAAGCCAGATGGGGAGATTTACTGAGGACCTCACTGGACATGAATGGGGAGGATGAAGAACTCATCTGCTGATAGCAATAACAACAGCACTTATATATACTGCTTCACAATGCTTTACAGCCCTCTCTAAGTGGTTTTCAGCATATTGCCCCCAACTATCTGAGTCCTCATTTTACCGACCTCGGAAGGATGGAAAGCTGGTTCATGATGAAAAATTTGCCACAACCATAGAGGTAGAACCTTCCTCTCATCATCCTTCAATGGAAGAACATAATTAACTCATAATCCCAGGGCTGACCTAAGTATGTTCCATTTGTGTTGCAGTTCCTGAAGGGTCTTTGGATATAATATAGTTGAAACTCCTGCCACATTCTCTTTGCTCTAGTATAATGGTGGACATTTTGACTGATGTGCCTAGAGATATCTAGCACCAATTTAGTTATACCTCTGCCAGCTGAGAAGCACAGCTTCGTAACTCATCAATCACCCTTCCAGCAGGGGGGCAGTTGCATCATTTGTGAAATATTAATGGGAATATTAATGGGTAATAAATGGGTCAATTTGAAGCACTGATCACTTCTTTTCCCTGGTGTTTATATTTATCGAAATCCCAATAAATATAAGTAAATGAATGCACTTTTTTTAAAAAAAAAGGAAAATCATGTCTAAGGGCATGATAGTTGTTAAACATAAAGCAAGTAAAAAATAATATACAGATAATACTATTATTTAAAACTGCTTTTTTACTTAGCCAAATTAATTTGTCCTTTGTGTTTATTGAACAAATCTTAAAATGAATCAAGTATTAATGAGGTATGTGGGGAAAACAATGCTGCTTTTCTCAAGGCTTTCTGACCCTGATTTTGTCTGGTTTTCCAGAACAGACCTGTTGTACTCTTTTTTTTTTGTTTTGACAAACTTCTCGCTATCACATCCAGATGGAAAATTTGAATCACTTCCATCCCCAAACTTAAGTGTTTCATATATATAACAAGCAAAATATTTACAGAAAAAGAAAGTTGTATTTTCTGCTGGGAAATCCTGACTCAGTTTCCTTAACTGATGGACTTCAAACCCTTATCTGATTTCTTAATCGCATGGTAAAAACACAGAGAGGAATGGGGGAATTAATATTTTGTTCTGTCTTTTCAGAAGCAGGCACCATAGTCTGACTTCATATAAAACTGTCTGTTCCAATTTATTTAAATGTAAACATTTAATTTGTTACAGCAATTAAAAATGTGCAGAATCCCTTGACAATTCTTCAGAGAATGCTTTTGCTAGCCATTTATCTTTTCCTTTTTTAACAAAAAGCTGGAAGATTCTTGATAACTTTTAGTATTGGTGGAAAGCGGTATCCAAGGATGCTGCACAATCAACAAGTAATCATTACTGCTATCTGTTAAATTTATAACCCATCATCGTCCTGTCTGTAATGTTGATTGAGAGAGAATGTCACATTCCAAGTCATAGTTTCAGTGGTTGAGGGGAATTTTAAACTTGGTATGGTTACCGTGTTTATTTCAGATTATGCCAAAAGCACTTTCGCCAAAATATTAACATTTCAAATTTAACTGTCTCCTTTTTCTATTTAAAACTTTCTCAGATCAAAATCTTGTTATGTTTTGAGCTGCCGGTATTATGTTTGCTGCTATGTTCAAACTCCTGGATTATTATTTTTCTCCTTTTTTTTTTTCTTAATCCAGAATGAACGATACCTCACTGAGTGTTTCTTTTTCTTTCCTGCTGTTCCAAAAATGTTTCTTTAACTTTCACATCATTGTATCCAAATGTATTTAAGAAAGTGAGGTTTCGGTCAAACCCAGGGTCCTTAAAGGCTCCACTGTGGCTACGAGCTAGATTTCTTTCATTTCCCAGCCGCTCAACTCATGAGCTGACCATAAGCATCTTCAAATCCTGTGGACTTCTCCAGAGAAGTGCAGGTGGGCAATCTCTGGGTCACTCCTTATCTGGAGAGGCTCCACTGGCCTGGACTAGTTAACTGTCCACAGGCAGCACTATAACAGATTCTTCGTTCCCTCAGAGATGTCCTAGTTTGCCATAGTCTTCACCCAGAAGCTGAATGTGCCCAGACTTAATAGAACACTACTGTAACACGCCATGCATGCCATGTTGACAGTGAGGTTTGCAGCTAGATTGTTATTATAATCAAATTTACATCTTTCTTATCCAGATGGCATCTGTGGTCTTTTATGACAAGTAAGCACTGGCTTACCACCAAATGTATATTCATCAGAGGGCTGCAGTTAAAGAGTTCTTCCAGCATGCTTAATACATTGGCATTAATGCACAGAGTTTTAAAACATATAAATAATTTTCTTTACTTCTTGGATGCCTCCAAATGATAAGAAATGTCCCTATGTCGTCTATTCATTTTGGTGTATTTTTTTAGAGAAAAGGGAAGGATTGTTTTTATTTTCCACTCTGAGAAAAGTTTATGGGATCTCAATGTCATATTAAAAAATAATGTTCAAGTGTTCCTAGGCATCCACAAGAATTGGACATGGTTTGAAGTGGGCAATCTTCTAGATTTAGGGCTTTGAGTAGCTGAAAACCAATGCTTTTGACAGTTAGCAAACCTAAAGGCAGAATGTCAACTTGCTTTTCTTTAAATATATCACAGCAAACAGCCTCTAAACTGCCCCACACAGATGTTAGCAAATACAATGCTTTTTATAAGGCCAAGGCATGGCAAACAGAGGGAGAAGTTTTCATGATCTTATACTGTACGTAGGGCAAAATCAAACAAGTATTCTTTTTCAAAGGCGGCTTTATATGGGACAAAAACAAGACGACCACAGCTGAACCTGCCAATCTTGAGTTAAACTACCTCAGTTGTCAGAATCCATTCATTCCTTTACAGGCACCCATTTGTTTTCATCAAACTAAATCCTTTACCTGTATCTTTAAATAGTGACAGACACGCCAATGGCTCAAAAATTCTAAGCTGCCCCCATCTTCAATAAGCTGTCTATCCAATTGAAATTAAAAAATAATGCAACCATGAAATGGATTTATCTTCACATCTCAGCTACCCAGAAGCAATGGTGTTGTTGTATTCAGAAATTTCACGGTACTTCATAAAAAATGGAAGAGCAAGAAAACAGCTATGTGGAGAAGTATTGTTTCTGGAGTAGGTTCCTTTTGAGTCTGCATCGCAACAACATGTGAGAAGCTACATACCTTTGAATCCCAGTTCTTGTTCAGGTAATAAATGCAGGTGATACATCGCCCATCTCCATTGGGATTGTCCACATGACGCACATAGCCAGTTCCATTCCCAGGATAGCAAGCTACCATAGCCTGGAAGATGATATAAAAAGAGAAAGAAAGATACTCAGGATTTTTTCCTATAGTTTGGTAGTTTTTAAAATTTCTCTATTTGCTTTTCAGATGCAAATCAAAATACAATTTTAAACCACCTGTCTTAGAACTGAACAGTTGTAGATGCTGTTAAGTTTAGTCAGACATATTGTATTCTTCAAAGTAATTCTGCTCCTACAGAACAGTGCTTTTAAGGAGGAACGCTCCTAGCGAAGATGATACTAAATCTTCTTTGACCTGATTCCTTAGCAAATGCAGGCTGGAAGTTCGAAGCCAATATTAACAGTCAGTAAAAGAATTGTGGCAGATACGAATAATTTTTAAAATGCAGCATGGTTTTGCTTTATTTTACTAACTTATTTGATCAATTTGCATGGCTGCTCATCTTGCAGCTTAGCAACTCTATTTAAGAATAGTTGTCCACCACAAGTCTGAAATGAAACAATTAAGATATGAGTGTGCATACCATAAGGGCAAATGGTTGGAACATGATCTTAAGGTTCATTACATTCCTACTGGACATAACCGAGAAATATATGTAGTATATCTTCAAATGTCTTCCTTCTACCACAAAACATGAGCATCTTTACAAATATGGTTTTGAATCTGAATGGAATAGCCTTCGCTATACTAGTTATCTCTCTTGGACATTTTTACATTTATTTCAGATTTAAATTATTTTGCAGAAAAAATTGTATCTCACTAAAGCGCCCTACGTCAACTGGGTACCTTTAAAATGTGTTGGTATTACAAATCCTGTAATTGTAACCCTAATCAGTTCCTACACTTTGGGAAATTAGTTGAACAATTGGAAGCAAGTACTAGGAAAGTTTGCTGAGCAACATTTGGTAAAACGAATGGTAAACAGCAAGCAGTATAGTTTTCATTTCACTGAACTTGTACAGGAGAACATGTGCTTTAAAGAAGTATCTTTAAGTCTGTAGAAAAGTGTGAATACCACTTTTTTCAGGTACCATAATTCAGGATTTCCCCCCCCCCCCAATATTCCCATTAAATAAATATAATAAAATCCATTTTCCACCCCTCTGAATGTTTATATCTAATGCCTTTCATCAAGTAAAACTTAGATACTGTGCACAGATGTTTAATTTCTTGTCTATATGGGACTGTAAGGACCTCCCTGTCAAGGCTTAAACCCCAGAATTAGCCAACTGTGTTTCAGAAGTAATTTCTTGTTTTAATACTTTCATGCCTGCTCATATAACCATCCTCATTTCGTGGAATTAAGCAGAAGACCAAAGATGAAGCTACCCTGCTTAAGAATCATAAGGGACTGCTACAGAGGATATGAGCAAAAGCATATTTAGTGCTGGTTATGGAGGAAATGGGCTCTTCACTCATTTATTCTGGGGTTTTTTTTTAAAACACAACTAGAACCATGTCAGAGGCCTAAGGCTGCCATTCCTGATTATAGTAATCACCACCATTACCATTTAATGGAACCCAAAGCTCTATGGCCTGAGGAGGCAGATTTTAGTAGTCACAGCAGCATATTCCTCAACTCATTTTTCTTTTAGAGACAAATGACATTACAGCATAAAACCACAGTCTGATGACAAGGCTGTGAAAAAAGTTATATTTGGTGGGACAGCAAAGCAATCATCACTCACAATGGCTCGGAATTACTAGAACTGAACTGCTACATCTCTGTAGGACAACAAACTAGGAAAGATCCCGATTCTTTCTTCCCCCTTTTAAAGAAAATCCCAAGAGAGTACTAGTTAGGCATTTTTAAAAATATTTCCTAAGTTACCACCAAAGATCATTTTACATTGCAAAAAGAAAGACAAAACAAAATCTTACTTCAACAAATCATCTGTCATATCCATTTCAGAAACCTAGACTTAATGTAACTTTTCTTTTTTTAAAAAAAAGAGTGCCCCCTTTTCATGGAAAGGAAGACAGATTTACCAGCTCTTAGAAATTAAAAATGGAAAGAAAGATTACAAATCCAATTGTTCATCATCTGCTTCACATCTTTTTTCCTCACAAGACCTTCAACCTACCATTTACCACATGCCCTTGTGCATTTCCCCAAATTAATAAATACTTGGCTCTGTAAATTTTTACTGATCGAAATATTTATTGAAGGACAAGGCTTCAAGTCACTTTTCTTCTAACCTCACAACCAACTGTAAACATGCATGTGGGTTAGATTTGGATGCAACATGCACCTATAAATGGTAACCTATAAATAAGAGCTACCGTACCTGTTTTAAGGCAGGGATTGGTCCTGCTAGAATATGTAAACTTTTGTTCTTTCTGAAAACGATGCATGCAATCCATCTGAAGATTAGAAGGCTGAATGGAGCTGGTGTAGTATAATTGTTAAAGCACGAATAAGAAATCTAAAATCCTCCAGGGATGATTAGAATCTCCTTCTTGCTAGTTGCATCTAGACTGAACGAGGCTCCCACTTCTAAGTCTGAAATTTAGTCCCAGGCATTATGAAGTGGGAAAATTGGGGCATCTGAAAACCTGAAGAGCTACTTAAAGACTCATGCTCTGTTTCCTCATCTTTGAGAAAAACTTGCCATCCTAACAGAAAAATGTTCTGAACATGAAAGATATACTTTCACCAAGTATAGTTCGGTTTAAAAATGAGAGCAAAAAGGAGTACTGAAATATTATTAATTTCCTTAAACCAGCAAACAATTTGGATGGAGGTTTAAAGAAGAGATTTTTTCTGAATCTCCTAGGACTTATTGAAAGAAGATTATCAAAGTTACAGCTGGAATAATTCCAGCACAGATGAGGCTGGCTTCCATGTAGAAAACTGGCTGTTGACGGCTTCTTTTGCATAAATTTAAAAGCAGAAAAGGAAAAAGACCAGAAGGAGCCAAAGGTCCTATCAATAATTGTAGAAGGTAGTTTAAAATAACTGAAAGTGGCCAAATCAATACAGATCACATCTTCCTCTACCAGTGCCACAAATAACACTATGCACTTTGCATTTTCATAGCTGTGATGTTGATACATAAACACCCAGCTTATTTGAAGTCCTTGTTTCTATGCTTCATGCTGCTTTTTAAAAATTGCTTAACTCTATTACTGAAACGCATCTTGGAATCCACTTTCAATGGTGACAAATGATACAAACATATTGGAAACAAGCATATAAGAGAAAGAAGATAAGTTATTCTAAACAGTGTTGTTTATTTTTTAAAAAGGGGAAGGAGTGCACTTGAACTGTGTTTTGTTACAATAGGTCTCTATAAATTAGAAGCATGTTGGAAGTCTGTTTGAAACAGGCTTGGAAATGAAATCCTGGGATCTTAACAGCTGAACACAAAGTCAAGTCAGTCTCCAAAACAAGTAGCAGAATTATTCAAGCCAAGTTCATGTTACCTATGATCTTAAGTGGCTTAGTGAGGGATTTCTTTTCATAGCACTTTTTCTCAAACATGCCTTTTTTATGAGCCTAGAGTGGATGGCGAAGTAGGAAATATTTATTTCCTGATTCTGGGCTTGAGAAACAATTTTTTTTTTCACTTGCCAGCTTGCACAAGAGAAACTTATTATTTCCAAATGAATTGGAAGTTATCAATACATCTCATTCTGGATTCAGATCAACAGAATTAAGGTGTTTATCTCCAAAGCAGCAGGACAGTTTTGAGTACACCTTGTGAGTCTTGCCTCGTCTGAGGAAGACTAGAGGTGTGCAAAATATTAATTCCATTTCAATGTGTCTGACAAATGTATTTTTTCCATGTAATAAGTGTCAGCCAATTGTAGCGTAATGTCCCAGATGTGCTCTTAATACTGGCTAACAGTTTATGTTATAGCTTCTTATTCTCACCTATGTAGTTGCCCAGAAAGCCTCTCCTGATTTAGCATCTCCAAGCCAGATGACTTAAAGACTTCTCGACTGCCACCTGCCTAATATTTTAAGTTAGTAGCAGCTATTTATACTATGTTGACCCTGGTTCTTGGTATTCATTCTTGGCTTACATCTTAATAGTGATTTTTAGACTTTTCAAACAATATAATATATTCGGTTATCCAGAACTAACAAATGATATACAGGTAGTCCTCAACTTACAACCATTAATTTAGTTACCATTGAAAGTTACTGAAAAAAGTTGACTTACAACCAGTACTCACACTTATGACTGTGGCAGCATCCCCAGGGTCATGTGATCAAAATTCAGATGCTTAGCAACAGACATGCGTTTAAAATGGTTGCTGCATCCCAGGGTCACATGATCAAATTTCAGATGCTTAGCAACAGACATGCGTTTAAAATGGTTGCTGCATCCGAGGGTCACGTGATCGCCATCTGCGACCTACCCAGCTAGCTTTCGACAAGCAAAGTCCACAAGGAAAGCCAGATCATTTAATGACTGCACAATTCATTTAATGATTTTAATTTTAAAATCATTTTAAAATCATTTAAAATTCTAATTGAAATTTAATTTTAATTTTAAAATGTTAAGCAAATTTTAGTGATTTGCTTAACAACTGTAGCAAAAAAGGTCATAAAATAGGATGTGACACATTTAACAACCACTGAGCTTAGCAACAGAAATTCTGGTCCCATTTGTGGTCATAAGTCAAAGAGCACACTGAAATTGATAGAGTTCTGCCATTTTCCTCTTTTATCATAAAATAAAGAACAAAACTGTGCTGCATATTTTTTTCTTTTTCTTTTTTTTTACTGATTCAGGAAGGGTAAAGAAGAATGTCAGGGACCATGTTGAACCAAGTTCAAAGAAAACTATGGGTCATCACCTGGCCAAAGCGTAGGAAGCTATTGAAATACAGAAAGTATTTTTGAAAACCAGCTTCATTTCCAGTTGATTTACTTGTAGGAGTCCAGCAGTTGAAGTGTGTGGAAAATTCATTAGACTGAAAACAGTGGATTTCGGCTGATGGAATTTATATTTTAAAAAACAGGAGCCTTTGAAATAAAAGGCTTAGCACCCCTAAGAAAAACAATCTACTTGTAATTCTATATTACTTAACATTACTCCATAACAGCTATATAACAAATGGTTATAGCTGTTCATGCTTTTTCTGTCTTCAACCATATTGCTCAAACAGGAATTTTAATAAACTCTTAAGCATGCAACTATTCTAAAATTTAAATTGGCCTAAATAAAGATATCATCACTGTGTATTTTTCATTCTGATTCTTCTCATATATACTAGGTAAGATCAGTAATCTGATTCAGAATGAACTGGCTCAATATTTTATTTGGTTCACCAGTCATGGGATCTGATATTGTAATGGTTATTCCAGGTGGCCTCCAGGAAATACAAAATACAAGAGAAAGACACATTTACAACTGGTGAATTATTAACGCTGATCACAGTATATAAATCTCTACAGGAATTTTCTAATACCCCACAAGGTGTACCAGATTAACTCATGATTTGGGATGGGGGTAATGAATGGGGAGGACATTGGTCACACCAGTTTGGAAGCAAAGGTACCCTTGATCACAAGGACCAGATCAAAATCAAATTAAATTTTACATTATGAAAAAGGAGGGAGGAAGTCACATGCAAAATTTGCGTATCAACCACTCTATCCTCTTGGTCTGACAGAATTATATTGCAAGACTGAGGGTTAATTTTGAAGGTATAAATTAATGAAATACATAAATAAAAGCCTGCAATCCCCATTGTAAAACATTCTGTCAAAACAGGCTGCATTTTGTCACAATGCATTTTTAGGACAAAGCAAAACGCTAAAGGCTATGACAACAACACTGAGGCTGAAGGGAATTTGCTAGATAGAGAATCATAATTCTGCTTGCAATGAACACCCTCGTCTCTTCCCATTATCAAAACAATTAATCTTTCTTTTATAAGGAGGGTGTTGCTTTGCTCTTTAGCCCCACATACTTCAGTATACACCGTGATGAATATTTATCTGTAAGCATCGTATTGCTCATATGCTTTCATTTTAGCTTTCCTGCAGTCCTGGCTCTTACACTTTTTTCTTTCCTTTTATAAAGTTAAAATTGCTGCCAGCGGATGTTCTCTTTTATGTCTACAGAAGCGCATGTAATTTCAAGAATCATCTAGACCAAAGCACTGCCTGCTGAGAGCAGCCATGCCAACGCTACTTCAAATGCAAAAGGCTGGGTTTTTTTTTAAGTCAGGACAATCCAAGTTAGCTTCCAATTAGCAGAAATAAACATTCTTCTTGCATTGATGTACACACACATATATCAACTCTTTCGGTTTAGGAAGACTTCCTCAGAACTGCTGTGTGATCTGGCTCCTGGCCAGCCATATGATGGCTTAATGACAGTGCTACGTGCAGTGCGTGAGGCTATCAGCAATCAAACACTAACTTCGCTCCTGAGTACACTTCACAGAGAAACGGCTGAAGAAAGGAAAAGCATATACAAAACATACAGAATTGATTCTTGCTGAATTCTTTCAGAAATCAGGGGGGAACGAGGATGGGGATTGTTTGTCTTCCCTCTCCTTTTTATGACAGACACATATTCAGAACTTTTCTACTTGTTGTTTTTGTTGTTGTTGTTTGTCTCTCATACATTCTTTGAAACCTCAGCTCAGGAGAGTGGGCCAAGAGGGAAAAGCATAGCAATTTGCTATTGTTTTTCTCTTTTTCTTTGAAAAAAAGTCAAAATTCTAAAGCCCTGTTTTGACAATTTCTAACTTTAATGTTCTTTTATGCCTTCAAAAAATTGCTGCCAGTTTTTATTTCTCTTGTGCATTAAAGGCTGTGAGATAAATTTTGTAAAACAGACCACAATCACTATTGCTGGGGTTCCCAGCAAGGGGGTGGAGAGAAACACCAGCTCCTCCTGAATGTATTCCTTGAGAAGGAACTAAAAGAAATTTTGAAAGACAGTAGGTGGAAACTATTTAGTTGAACATAAAACACTACTTCTCCCATCAAGGAGAAAGCAGCCAAGTTGAAGATGAGTTGTTTTATTTATGTTTTTCCAATGTCCTTTTAATGTTACTGATCTTAGGATCATTTCATATTTTTAACGTAAGTCAATAGAATTAAAACACATGGGTAACTGAAAATTGAATTTAAAAAGTGAGTGGAATTTTAAAAAATGAGTCCATCTGTTTCACAAGGGAAGGCATGCCTCTGATCTGATAAAGGCACAGTGGCCACTGAAGATAAGGTCCTGCACTCCTGGTAGATAACAAATAGAGAAGGATTTATGGCAGAATTTATTCCTATGCATCCTAGAATTAAGGAGCAAATGTAAAGGAAATTTAAAGATCATCTAATATAATTCTTCCTACAGTGTCAATTCAGGATCTGCTACATAGGATAAGATTCTAGAATTCCTGTCAGACAGCCATATAGGTGCTGTTTAAATATTTCTAGCATAAGAGAGCCAACTATCTTCTGAGACAATCTGTTCCATTGTCAGTTTCTCTAATGTTTAGCAGAAATCTATTCCTCAGCGATTTCCACGCAAAGGTTCTACCTTTTTCTCTAAATCAACAAATAAATCTGTTCATCTTCCACTAGGCAGCCTCAGATATCTGAGAGGCTGTTATGTTTCTTCTTAATCTTTTCTCCTCAGGCTAAAGATATTCAGCTCTTTCAATCATTCCTTCTAAGATGTGGTTTCCAGACATCTCCACATCCTGTCTGCCCTCCTTTGGATATACTCTAGTTTGGTAAGGTCCTTCTTGGAAAAAATAAACTGTCAGATACTTCAGTAATCAGCAAAAAGATTACCCAAAACACTGATGAAAAAACTATGAAAGACAATGAATAACAAAAGGGCTCAACACAAAACAAACAAATACTCAAAGATAATTGGAAAAAAACAACAACCCGAAGACAACAGGGTGGGGTGCATTGTGTACTTCTTTTGGTTTAAATGCATATGAGCCACGGTGGCGCAGTGGTTAGAGTGTAGTACTGCAGGCTACTTCTACTGACTGCCGGCTGCCTGCAATTTGGCAGTTCAAATCTCACCAGGCTCAAGGTTGACTCAGTCTTCTATTCTTCTGAGGTTGGTAAAATGAGAACCCAGATTGTTGGGGGCAATATGCCGACTCTGTAAACCGCTTAGAGAGGACTATAAAGTGGATATAAGTCTACATGACGATGGAGAATGGGTAGTTCATTCTGAAGTCCACATGTCCTGTAAGAGAACATGGCCATTTTTTTTTTGCAGCGCACCAATTGAATGCAGAACATTGCAAGATGGAAAAGTGTGCTTGCTTCCTTTGTATTTGTACAAAAAAAGCTAAAGTCAAAAGGTTTTTTAAATTCCTCCTCTCTTTCTCCATTTCTCTGTCTTAGCTGAAATCAATGGAAATAATTTATATTATACAAATGGGTGTCTCTGGATTTGGTCCTAGTCAGGGCTACTTTTTCATGGATCGTTCACATATGTGAAATATTTATTTGCTTATTTGTTCCCTATGACTATCATTAAATGTTGTACCTTCTGATTCTTGACAAATGTATCTTTTCTTTTATGTACACTGAGAGCATATGCACCAAGACAAATTCCTTGTGTGTCCATCACACTTGGCCAATAAAGAATTCTATTCTATTCTATTCTATTCTATTCTATTCTATTCTATTCTATTCTATTCTATTCTATTCTATTCTATTCTATTCCTCTTTCTCTGTATTACTTGTTTTCAGAAAGTGAGGATATGTTTGCACTGCCCTTTCTTTCTTTTATTTACTTATTTTGGTTGCTACTATACTGTAATTTTTAAAAAAATATTTGTCATCACCTCTTCCCCCTCTGCTCCCAAAAAATCAGCAGAGAAATGATTAAGTATTACCATATCAGAAGAATTTCAGATCAAGTCCTTCTTTCTAACTCAATCTGCTAGTGGGTGAGAACTCTGCTTGCTCTGGCAGTCTGTAGTTGGGCCCAATTTTCTCAGCAGGTTTACTCAGAAATAGAAATACATTTTGTGATGGCTGGATGTTGTGTCTTCCTCATACAATTTCTAGTCAGTAGAAAAAGGTAACCTGCTTGTTACAGGCAGATTTTCATTTCCACTCTGATCAATGATACCTATGGAGATCATTAAACTCAGCAAGATGGTGGATGGAGTGTTAAACACTGCTCTTTTTGTACATGCATAAGTGTCAAAGATTCATAGAGGGTGGGGCTTAAAGAGCACCACATCATCCATCATCTGGCCAGTGGTACATGCAAATCCTGCAGACATCACAGTTTGATACTGCAACCTGCAACCTTTGTTCTTCTGAATAATATTAGAAACAAGAGGTTCATGAACAGAAGTCTCATGGAAACAATGATTTCCAACATATGAGAAGGTTGCGAGCTGCTGACAGAGAACATTTCTGAAATACTTTCAACTTGGTAGTTCCTCATATGAAATTAGTATAAAAGTCTTAAGTACAGACTACACTAACCATGCACGGGGACAATAATAGCTGGTATGAATGCACCTAGCCAATAAGAATAATTTTTACTTATTGACCATGTTATGTTAATGTCAATGTCAATGTTACTTTAAAAAGTAACATGATCATGATCAATGGATGCAGTGGTTCACACAAGGGGGAGTCAACAGTAATTTCAACTTGAACAATAAAAACCCAGTCAAATGGTGAGAAAGGAAGAAAGGACTTGATTGCTACATTGAAGTGAGTCTCATTATACAGATATGCTAAAGGATCATGACCACAGACTTCACAATTCAGATGCACAGAGAAAACAGAGCACCCAAATATGAAAGTGTAACAAAACGACAAATCCTAGAAGCTCAAACCAGAAATCTTCAAGATAAGGATACAAAATCAATACAAAACGTGATTCATAGGTTTCCTCAATATAATCACTTCAGAGGTGAGAACCAAGTGGTTTTTCAATAAGCAGGTAACAAGAGCCTAAAAGTAAAGCAGAAATGGATTCTGGAAAGAGTACTTTAGCCATTGCCAAGATTACTGAATCTATCGAAGCCTGATACTGAATTACACACTATAATACACCTGTAAGAAATTGTAAAACTTTTATGTTTGCAATGTACACAAATATTCTGCCAACAGACTCTATCCAAAGAAATGCAGAGTGCATGCACACCCTAATTCATTAGCATTTTGAAAATTGGATGCAACATCTAAACGAGATTCTGTATATATACAATACTGGAAGTTACAACTGTAACACATATGAAACGATATATCAGGAAGGAACTGTGGATTGTCCTTCCCTTGCTTAACCCAAAAACATCTCACTATTTACATCTTTTTTTATATTAATGGTAAAAGCACATATATTTCTGTAGTCTTATTGTTTCTTACACCTAATTTTTTTCTTTTCTATTTTGAAACTCAGAATAGCCATCTTACATTTTCTGTTGATTATTTTGCTCATGTGGGCTACCCCCACCCCCAGTTTCTTATATTTATTCCATTCAGGTTTCCAAGATCAACAGCCCAATTAAAAAGTAAATTTCAAATAGATTTGTTTTAGCATTTTTAAGAGTACGTAGGAAGGGACCAATTTCATCTGACCTGTATTAAACACATGTTGCTGGTGCTTAGTGAGATTAAATATCAAAAGATAAAAAGAATACAGAATAACAGAGTTAGAAGAGACCTTGTAGGTCGTCTAGTCCAACCCCCTGCTCAAGCAGGAGACCCTATACCATTCCAGACAAATGATTGTCCAATCTCTTCTTAAAAACATCCAACATTGTGGACGGAACACCCACAATTTCTGGAGATAAGATGTTCCACTTTCTCACTGACAGAAAATTTCTCCTTAATTCTAGATCGAATCTCCTTGTTAAGCTTCCTTCCATTACTTCTTGTCTTGCCCTCAGGTGCTTTGGAGAATAGACTGACCCCTTCCTTTCTGTAACAGCCACTCAAGTATTGGAAGACTGCTATCATGTCACCCCCAGTCCTTCTATTTGTTAGACCACATGTTCCCACTTCCCATTCATCATATGGGTTAGCCTCCCTCCTCAATTATCTTTGTTATTCTTCTCTGCATGCTTTCTGGAATCTCAACAACTTTTTGTATTGTGGTGACTAAAATTGGATTCAGTATTCCAAGTGTGGTCTTACCAGTTCAGTATGAACCAATACTAACACTTCATGTGATATTGATTCTGTTAATGCAGCCTTGAACTGCATTGGTCTGCAGCACACTGCTGGCTCATCCTTAAGTGATTGTCATGGTGGCACAGTGGTTAGAATGCAGTACTGCAGACTACTTCTGCTGATCACTGGTTGCCAGCAGTTTGGCAGTTCAGGTCTCACCGGCTCAAGGTTGACTGAGCCTTCCATCCTTCTGAGGTTGGTAAATGAGGACCCAGACTGTTGGAGACAATAATCTGACTCTGTAAACTGCTTAGAGAGGGCTGTAAAGCACTGTGACGCAGTATATAAGTCTAAGTGCTAAGTGCTATTGTCCACTAGGACTCCTAGGTCCCTTTTACAGTTACTACTGTTGAGCCAGAATATACCTATTCTATATCTGTGCATTTGGGTTTGGTTTTTTTTTTTTTTTTTTTGCCTGAATGTAAAATGGATGTTGTCTTACCTGAACGTCCCTTTTCTGGGCGCTGCGTACACTATCCATGGATGGGAGTTAATGCTTCAGCCTTTGGCAAACAACTGAGTGTTCCTTTAAGACAAAAAGACCTTCCCCAGGGACTTCCCCTTTTCCCCTTGTCTAGCCACACCCCCAGTCCCATGATCCCCAGTCTGAGCGAAGATGTGGCGTAAAAAAGGCTCAACGACAACTAGTGGTGAAGTAACACACATAACTTTATTAACTAAACTAAAACAACGTGGTTAACTGCATAACGGAAACCAACCCTCTACAGTCGGGCAGGCAGCCCATAGATACGGGCGGGAATGGATAGTGTACGCAGCGCCCAGAAAAGGGACGTTCAGGTAAGACAACGTCCATTTTCCTGTGCGCTGCTCCCACTATCCATGGATGGGATATACCCAAGCTTAAACCCCTAGGGCGGGGGCTGACTGCCTGCAGAGTCCTCTCCGGTCACAACACGTTGAAGTACCCGGCGGCCGAATGCCGCCTCGGCTGAATCATAAGCATCTATCTTGTAGTGCCGGATGAAGGGTGACAATGAGGACCAGGTTGCCGCTCTGCAGATATCCGCTACTGAAGCCTGTGTAGCCCAGGCTGCGGACGTGGCCGCACTTCTAGTGGAATGGGGAAGAATGTTGTGCGGTAGCGGCTTGGAGCTTACGTCATAGGCCAAGGTAATGCAGGCTCTGATCCATCTGCTGACCGTGGGGGACGAGATCTTCTGGCCCATGGAGGCCGGGTTGAATGAGACCAGGAGCGCTTCAGTGCGTCGGAAGGGCGCCGTCCTGTTTATGTACGTCCGGATCGCTCGACGGACATCCAGGGTATGCCACCTTCTCTCCCTGTGGTCCTTTGGCGCCGGGCAGAAGTCCGGCAGGGTAAGTTCCTGTGCCCGGTGGAACCAGGAGTTCACTTTTGGGATGAAAGTCGGGTCTAGACGGAGGACCACCGAGGACTCTCTAAAGATGCAGAGGTCCCTACGGATGGACAGAGCTGCTAGCTCTGAGACTCGCCTCGCTGAGGTGATTGCTAGTAGAAAAGTCACCTTGAGGGTCAAGTGTTTGAAGTTGACGGAAGCCAGAGGTTCGAAGGGAGGGCCCGTTAGGGCCTGTAAGACTAGGGACAGGTCCCAGGTTGGGTAACGGTGCACCGTCGGCGGGTGGAGGTTCGTAGCCCCGTGGAGGAACCCTCTGATACGCGGGTGGTGTGATAGAGTCTGGTAAGGTGCACAGGATATGACGGTTGATAGAGCTGCCGTCTGACGCCTTAGTGTAGCTGGGGCCAGCCCTTTGTCTAACCCGGCCTGTAGGAAACTTAGAATGTCCTGAACTGATGCTGAGGTGGGGTCCACGTGGTGACCGGAACTCCAGCTGCAGAAAGCCCTCCATGTCGCCTCGTAAATACGAGTTGTTGACGGGCGTCTGGCTGCCTGAATGGTGCTGACGACGCTATCAGGTAAGTTGTCCTTTTTCAGGATGACCCGCTCAAGTGCCAGACGGCTAATTGAAGCCACTGAGGATCTGGATGGTTGACCTCGCCCTGGCACAGTACCACCTGATGTGGTGGGATCACCCACAGTTGTTCCACCGACAGGGCCACCAGGTCGGCGAACCACGGCCTTCGGGGCCAGTTTGGGGCCACCAGGAGTAGATTGGCCCTCTCTGCCAGCAATTTTCGCACCAGGCGTGGGATCAACGGGATTGGCGGGAACGCGTAGAGGAGGCCCGCTGGCCACCTGCAGTGTAGAGCGTCGTGGTCCTCTGCTTGTGGCGTCGGGTAGCGTGACACGAACCGGGGGAGCTGGGCGTTGGTTGGAGAGGCAAACAGGTCCAACACTGGCATCCCGAACCTGGCGGTGAGCTTGTTGAAGAGGCGGGGGTGGAGTTGCCATTCCGCCTGATCTATCGTTGTTCGACTGAGCCAATCTGCTCTTACATTGGCCGACCCTGAAATGTGGTCTGCCTTGATCGAAAGCAGGTGTTTCTCCGCCCACTCGAATAGGGCCTCTGATTCCAGCATCAGGGAGCGGGATTTCGTGCCTCCCTCTCTGTTCACGTGCGCCTTGGCCGAGATGTTGTCCGTCAGGACCAGCACGTGCCGGCCTTGCACCGTGGCCTGGAAGTGGCGCAATGCTAATCTGATCGCCCGGAGTTCGAGCAGGTTGATGCTGTTGTGCTGCTCGGCCCTGGACCACTGGCCCTGTGCCACCCCGTTGTGCAGGTGTGCTCCCCACCCTCGCAGGCTTGCATCCGTGGTGAGGATCAGTCTGTCCGGGTCTAGGAACTCTGTCCCCTTGGAGAGTGCTCTGGAAGTCCACCATTTGAGGGAGCGTCTGACCTTGGGGGTGAGGGTGACCTTGCGCTTCGAGTTTGCCCTCCCCGAGCGTTGAAAGGGGAGCAGGAACCACTGGAGGGCCCTCGAGTGTTTGCGTGCCCACGGAACGATGCCGAAACAGGAAACCATCTTCCCCAGCAGGCATGACAGTTGTAAGAGGGAGACTCTCCTCCCTGTCCGGATTCGGAGGGCCAGTTGTTGGAGATTCTGGACCCTGTCCGGCGACAGGAAGACCTGGCCTCTGGTGGCATCTATCACTGCTCCTAGGTGCAGGATTCGAGTGGATGGGTAAAGTTGGCTTTTCTCGAGGTTGATTGTGAATCCGTGGGTTTGGAACGTCTCTAGAACTAGGTGTCGGTCCCTGACTGCCTGGTTGTGAGTTGACGAGAGTATCAGAATGTCGTCTAAGTAGCAGAGGACCCGGACCGGGATGGCCCGGAGCTTGGCTGCCACCACCGCCACCAGTTTGGTGAAGGTGCGGGGTGCCGACGACAGTCCGAAGGGCATAGCCCGATACTGGAAGTGCTGCCCGCCATACTCGAACCTCAGGAACTGTCTGTGGTCGGGGTGAATGGGTACGTGAAGGTAGGCCTCCCGAAGATCGACTGACTGGAGGAGGTCCCCCCGTCTCACCCCCGTTAGGATTGACTGCAGTGAGTGCATTTTGAACCTGTGGTATCGCACCGACAGATTCAGTCTTTTTAGGTTCAAGATGGCTCTCCATCCCCCCGAGTTCTTGGGGACAAGGAATAGGCTGGAGTAGAACCCGGAGCCCCGGTGGGCTGGTGGTACTATCTCTATAGCTCTGACCTCCTGAAGGTGGGTCAGTTCTTGTACCATCAGGGCCCGCAGCTCGGGGGACTGTGGGACAGGGCACCGCACGAAACGCTGTGGCGGCGTACCTGCAAATTCTATTGATAGTCCAAATGAGGTGGTGCGCCTTACCCACGAGTCCGATGTCGACCGGGCCCATTGCTGGTGGAAGAGGAGCAGTCTTCCCCCTATGGGCCCCTCGGTCCTGGAGTCACTTGCCTCTTCTGGTGGATTTGAAGCCTGCCCCCCGGAAGGGTCTTCTGGATTGTTGATTCCTGCCCCGGTCTCGGAAGTGTTGTCTGTCATGTGATCTGTCGCCTCCCAGGTAATTGGAGCGTTGTGAGAAGGACCCCCTGGGCCCTGCGCCGGGGCAAAAGGGCTGTTGGACTGGATAAGGTGAGTATCTCTGCTCGTGGCGGCGGTAGGACGATGGCAATATCTTTCTCTTGTCCTTATCCTCAATTAGGACAGGATCCAGAGCTGCTCCAAATAGGTTAGGAGCCTTGTAGGGAGCTGCGGCCAGCTTCCATTTGGCTTTGAGGTCCGCCTTCCATGGGCGGAGCCAGAACAGCCTCCTAGCCGTAACGGTGGAGGCTAGAGCCCTCGAAGCGAACTTTGCCGAGTTCAGGGAGGCATCTGATGCGTATTCGGTGGCTGCTATAATCTTATTGATGTCTTGGTGCAGCCTGGTGTCGTCTGAAGGGAGTCTCTCTTGCATCTGGCGTAGCCAGATGAGGGCTGCTCTATTGAAGAAGGACGTGGCTGTGGATGTTCTGATCGCCCAGGCCACTGCCTGATGTGCTTTACGGAAGGCCCACTCCGTCCTCTTCTCCTCCGCCTTGAGCCCATCCAGTGCCTCTGAGGAAACTAGTGATGGGGATGAGAGTGCTGCAACCGGTTGGTCCACCGTCGGGAGGAGTAGTAGGTCCTCTAGTTCAGGAGCCGAGCAATAAAGTTTCTTGTCTAGGCTGCTCGGTGTAGTTTGAGAAGCTGGTTGCCCCCAGGCGTTTTGTATTACGTCAGTAAATAGTTGGGGACAGGGGATGTATTCCTTCTCCTGTTTAGACGACTTGAAGAGGGCATCGTGTGGTCCCGCTGTAGAGGACGGGGTTGGTTCTACGTCCCCCGGTACACCCAGGTTAGTTGTGAGTCTCGCCTTGTGGAGGAGTGACCTAAACAGTGACGGTCGAAAGAGCCCAGAAAATACTGGTGTGTCTGGGTTCAGTCCTTCGTCTTCTGAGAACTCGACGTCCTCAGGGGCCTCATCTGCTTGGTCTGACTCCTCAGAGGAAGACTCCGGTGCTGCGGGGGCGCGGGTCTTGTTCTGGACCTGTTGGTGTGGTCCCTGGACCTGTGCTGGTTGCGGGGGAGGTACCGCCTGCTGCCAACTGGCAGCTAGGAAGGATGACAATGCCGTGGAGAACATGGCTTGGAAATCCAACTGCGTGGGCGGTGGCGGTGCCCCTTGCGCTCCTGTGCCCGGGCCTGGGCCCCGGGACGGCCCTGCCGGGGAGAAAGGTGCTGGCCCGCTCCGTGCAGGGGTGGGGGTTCCATCCTGTTGGGTCCCTCTCTCCATTATGTTCGGAGTTACTGGGGACTGGGCCAACTCCGTCCAGGTGACCGGTGCTGGATCTGCCTCTCTGGGTGTGGGAGCCGCTGTGCTCTCTGGGCCTGGCCCCTTGTTGGGTGACAATTCCAATGCTCTCTGAGCTTTAGCACACTGCCGCTCTAGCGCCAGATGGCGTCTTTGGGCGTCCTTATCTTGGAAAGTCAGCCCCTTTCCAGATTTGGAACTGCGGTCGGTACCTTCAGACCGCTTCCGGGCACTCTTCTTGGAAGACTTAGCCCCCTTGCGAGGCGGGCTTAACTCCAGTTCTGGATCCGAGGAGAAGGGGGAGTCAGACATGGCCATTTGTTGGAAGCAAGGCCACCCCTCTCTGTTTGTGCCCGCAATCTCCACGCCAGGTGATGGTACTGGTGAGGCTCACCCGCTCTGCCCTTAGATGGGGAGGTGGCAGCTGAAAGCCCGAAGGTCTCACCAGCTAACCCCTTTTTATTTAATTTTTTTTTTTTTGGTACCGCCCTAGAGGGAGGGCGTAGAAGAGCCTCTAGGAGTCGGTGGGGGCCTCTGCACCCAAAATGGCGGCCCGCGTGGAATCCAAGATGGCGGGCGCCACGTGGTGCTGGCTTGGGTGCCCTCCGCCGGCTACGGTCTTATGCTGGAGGCCCGAGGGTCCAGCCAGCTGCCGTGCCTGTTTGCGCTGGGATCGCCTTCCTGTAGCGCGGCGGCGGCTGGCAGGGCTAGCCGGGCGGACCACGGCTGCACGCTGCCCCGTTCAGCTCGAGCGGCGTGAATCCGAGCCGCTCTTCCTTCTTTATGCCCCGCGCGGCTGCTGCTTGCTTCTGGTGAGGCTGGGGCTTGAAGCAAGTTTAAATTTGGCGCCGTGTGTAAATGAGCGGCGTGGGCGGCTCGGCTTTCCGATCCGGCGCCCAGCTGATTAGCGCTGCAGCGAGCGGCGCTCCAGCGAAGATAATGTACAAGGGACCAACCAAAAACTCTATTTTAAAATAAAATGAAAACCCCGAGGGAAAGGATACTCAAAAATAAAATAAAATCCTAAACGCCCCTGAGGAAGGGTGAAAGAAAACTCAAAGAAAAAAACCACAAGAATAAGGGGAGACCAATACCTTAAGGCAGGAGCTCCCGGAGAACACTTCAGCGTTGCCAAACAACTGAGCGAAGACTGGGGATCATGGGACTGGGGGTGTGGCTAGACAAGGGGAAAAGGGGAAGTCCCTGGGGAAGGTCTTTTTGTCTTAAAGGAACACTCAGTTGTTTGCCAAAGGCTGAAGCATTAACTCCCATCCATGGATAGTGGGAGCAGCGCACAGGAAAACCCTACTTTTTCTCACCACTAAATTACAATTCGTTGGATTGGACCCAGTGTTCAACTCTGGCAAGATTGTTTTGGTTCCTGAGTTTAAGAAGTGTTGGCTATTCCCTGCAGCTTGGTTTTATTTGCATCCCCTTTTATGCCTTCATCTAAATCATTTATGAAGATGTTGAAAAGTACTGGACCTAAAATAGAACCTTGAGGTACCCCACTGCTTGCTTCCCTCCATGTCAATGTAGTTCCATTGAGGACTACAGGTTGAAGACAGTTGGTCAGCCAGTTATAAATCCATCTGGTGGTGATGCTGTCTACTGCTCCACATTTTTCTATCTTACCAAGAAGTAAAGAGTGTGGTCTACTTTGTCAAATTTAGTCATAAGGCGCCCTTTTGATTTAGTGTGGCCAAGAAAAAAAAAACCCAGGATAAACATAGGCAGGCTAGGAACAATGTCTACACATTTCAATTCTTGCAATGACAACCCTTTATCTCCCTCTATGTAAATGAATTATTGTCATTCATTCCTAGGATAAAAATTAAAGTATTGCACTTCAGATCTTCACCCTGATATTAAGTGGCTTAGCCCTTCCTAATGGGATCAGGAAAAAGCATTTCTCAGAGCTATATAAGATTTTCCAACACACACACACACACATCATAACGATGGGCACATTGATAGCTAATAATCAACTTCTACTTCAATTACAAACTGTACTAAACCTGTGCTATAAAAGCAGACTCTAGACCAGCAGACAGACCAGATAGGGGGTCAGGTCTGTTGCTAATGCAATGAGATTTATATCAATGGCTCATTGGTGTTACCCAAGTAATCAATGAGAAATAAATGCCTTAAGATGTATAACCTACCATGGAGGAACCCTGATTATTTCCTAGTTCATCGATCATGCTGGAAGCTGCTACACGAAGAAAGCAAGAGTATTAATCTCCTAACCCAAGAAGCAATGACCCCCCCTCCCCACACCTTCTTTTTCTCTTCAACAGATACAGCTTTTTTCCTCAAATGGAGATATATAAATATATATGGTTTGTCCTTTGGATATGGAACCTAGAGGGATGCTGCCACCATCTGACAATAAGAATTGTGTTTTAGATATTTAAGCTACAGTTACCCTCAGTTTAGGTTAAAAACAGGATGCATTAGAAGAGGCAGTCAACCACAGCATTTTTATATTAAACTGTCTATGAAGACTTTCCTACATTCTGTTTAAATATCAAGGTGACACTATAGCAAAAAAAGAAAAAAAAAACAAAGAAAAAAACACCAATTCAACTCTCAATGTTGAAAATATTCCTGTGAATACATAATAAGACAACACAAATTATTCCTCCTGGCTTCTGACTACATATGGGGGCCAAACTTTACAGAAAATAAACAACTGGGTATATTGTAGTGTAATTGTACTGTATTGACTGCTTCTTTGTTTTAAAACAAAAACTTTGTTTTTCAACCAGATTTTCATAATTGCACTGAAAGCACAAAAGCATCCGAGCTATCCACAGTCTGTCACCATTTAGAGAAGGACAAAGCACACGTTTAAGATGTTCTCCTTGTTTCCCAGAGTTACTTGAGCCCTCACTTCACAGAATAGCTCCTTGAAAGCCTAAAGGGGACTTTTCAAAAAGCTCCAATTTTTGACAGGCAGAAGTTTTCCCAAGGGCAGAAGCGCTTACCACATCAAGGCCTTACTCTGTAATATAGGAATCTGACAATTGTTGATATGCTTCCAGAATCAGTCAGCAAACGCAAGGCATTTCTATGTCTCTTTGTGCTGTGCTTTCTGCAATATAGCCCCCAATCTATACTGCCTCCTAGAAACAGTATTCCCAAAAACCAAACCAAGCCTCTGTTTGGGGCTATAAAATTGTCCCTAATCTAAACTTAATGCTGCCAAACACCCTGTTGTAGCTAAACATTGTAATTAGTGAAACAACCACAGTATTTCAATGACCGTATTAACTGCTGTAAATGCAATTGATTTTTATTGTCAAAAAATTACTTTTGTTGCAACACATTATTACTCTGATTCTGTATAGGTTTGCAGGAATTTACTCCCACTCGTACAGAAGCAAGTGGTAATTTTTCTCAGCGAAACCTATTATGGAACAATGCCTGTGACAGCTAAAAGGAAGGATGGCCAACTCCAAAGGGGATATCGACTTGGATCTCTAAACTACAGCAACTTTACTCTCATTGCCCATTAAATTCTGCATGCTGATGCTTTTGAGAAAACAAAAGGTAAAAGTAATGTGGAATTCAAATGTCATGATTTTCTGGATCAGTCAACCAGTTAAGATCATTGCTGCATTCAATTATTAAAATAGATGGGGCAGAAATTTGTGCAAAGGCGACAGACAGCTGTCCTGGGCAATGAATGTGACCTTTGGCAAAAGTTTCTAATTTAGATTGCCAAAAATTCAAGAATTCAGCATCTGTTGCCTATACTTAATATAATATCATAAAGATAAGATTGTTGGCAATAAATATGTTATATGAGATAGAAACATAAGTTAATATGCTGGTCCAGTGAAGATTAACGGGAAAAATAGCAACACGAGTTAAACCTTAAATTGCTATAAACTAGAGAAGAAATAACCCCTAATGGTGTAAGGGAGACAAGCAACAGCAAAAGCTGGCTGTTATTTGGAACTCACTATTCTGAGGAAGGTTAGCCTAGGGGAAAAAAATTATAAAGCTGAAGCAGAGTGTGTTGATGTCAAAGTAAATGATTGATTAAAAATAAAGAAGAACAGATCCTTTCTGGTTTGCTGTTGGTAAGGGAGGAATGAAATAGAAGAAAGCATTGCTCTGCCCCTCTGAATGGGGATTGTCTCTCAGACAGCAGAATATGGAATAAGTGTCCTACACAAACAAACACAAAAAAGGCTGGAATGGAGGCTTAGCATTCTTTGGAACTTGAGTCAACCCTGACCTTCCCTTTGTGGGCTTTCTGAGGTTAGGATTTCTTCCAGATGTTAGAAAGAGCTGGCTCTTAGAATCTCCCTCTCCAAGGTCACAGCCCTAATCTCCAGCTCCAGAGAGGGGGAAACAAGCACATGCTATGTTACTTGGTATAGTCTACATATATTCTTCAGAAATGAAAAACAAAATGAGCTTACATACACCGGCACAATGGATTGACTGGATAATAATAATAATAATAATAATTTTATTTCTATACCGCCCTTCTCCCGAAGGACTCAGGGCGGTGTACAGCCTATTTAAAAACACAGACAAAACAATGATATAAAATTTAAAATAATTAAATAAGTGGCTCAAATTTAAAACCCCAATAAATTTAAATACCCCAATTTAAAACTATTGTGTTGATAGTCCGGCCTGGTGGAACAACAGGGTCTTCAATGCGCAGCGAAACACCCGGAGGTCGGAGATCTTACGAATTTCCGGGGGCAGTTCGTTCCACAGGGCTGGGGCTCCCACAGAGAAGACCCTCCCCCTGGGCGTCGCCAGCCGACATAGCTTGGCAGATGGCACCCTGAGGAGACCCTCTCTGTGGGAACGAACTGGTCGGTGGGAGGCTATTGGTGGCAGAAGACGGTCTCGGAGGTACCCGGGTCCTATGCCATGGAGCGCTTTAAAGGATGATGACTAATGTACCTCAATATCACAGATTATTAAACATAGTGAGGGGTGTCTTCACAAATTTTCCTTTGCCTTTTCATGTGAAAAGTCAACCTACCATATTTGTAGTGTTATCACAGGGTTGACCCAAGACATTTCAATCTCTAAAGATGAAAAGCAAATAGCAAACTCCCCATAAACCAAGGTACAAAGTAGCTAAGATTTGGCACTTGAAGCAGAATTCCCATAATGGTCAATCCCTAACACTAATTAAATAATGACAAAGCCACTTTCCTTAACCCCTACAGTCAGGTGATTGAGGTAAGCACCTCACTTTTCCTATGATAGCCTCCTTAATCTGGTAGTGTGGAGTTTCTCAGAGATGACCTTGGAGAAATTGCACAGCAACAGTTACAAAAGCAGGTTTTCAGCCCCAGAAATGAATATATTCGAAAGACACTTAAACTGGCTTTGCCTTAACTCCCTAGGATATAAGAGGGAGAGAAAGAAAAACAGAGACAGCTTTCAAGAGCCCATTACTAAAGCTTATCTCAATAAAGTATACTTTCAACCATTCTTGAAGAATCTGTTTCTTGACCTGGTCTACCTGGAAGATATTTTCCTGAGCGACTGAAAACACATGTGTGCAGTTAGAATACAGCCATTCCAATGTATCTGGAGGTCTTATTTTGCTATACATATATAAAATATAATAAGCCAAGATTTACAATTCAGAATATTTTTTACAAATCCTCAGATATTTACTTCTTGAAGTTTTTTTATAAATAATATTAAATGTAATAAATTCATACAGCATTAAATCTAGTAAAATGAGGCTTTACTGGTTTTATCATGTATTTTACTGATAACCTCTCTGCTATAATTTTTATGACAATGAAAGAGATAGGCTAAAACAAAATATTCATTTTTATATACTATCTCAAGTAAATAGTCAAAGAAAATATCATACTTTTAAACAATTTGCATAATGTCCATTCAGTCCAACTGGACTTTTTCTTTTAATTTTCAGCATTGACTTAAAAATTATTATGATTATCATACAAAAGCCATATTGGTGCACTGGTGCAGTCGTTAGAAAGCAGTATTGCAGGAGAACTCTGCCCACTGCAAGGTTGACTCAGCCTTCCATCCTTCTGAGGTCGGTAAAATGTGGACCCAGATTTTTGGGGGCAATATGCTGACTGTATGTAAACAGTCAGAGAGAGCTGTAAAGCACTGTGAAGCGGTATGTAAGTCTAAGTGCTATTGCTATTATGCTATTATGAAAAAAACAGTAACTTTCCTTAGTGTCAGGCCTAGAAGCTTTATATTAAAATTTATTGTTTTATCCCAAAAATATAAAAGTAAAGAACGAATAGATTTTTATTTTACTATATTTAGGTAGCATAGACAGCATGCAATAAAATAGCTTTTTAGTTGTTTTATTTTTACCATATTCAGAAAATCTTGCATTTCATACAAACCCCCATAAAAATGAGATGACAGAAAACTGCTCAATCGCTAGTACATCTGCCACATATGCTCAGTGACTTCAAGATGAACATCTCATATGAAACCTATGCTAGGATAATTTTTCATATACTATTTAACTGTATGGTTATCTTGGATTGTAAATTGAAATCTCAAATTCATGAAAACCAGGGATTACTTGCTAGATTGTAACCAAATGATAGTCAGCTAACTATTTTCACCACCCAAATATCACAGGCAGAACAGTTCACATTTTATTAAGATGTGGTAGGGAAAAAAAAACACAGGGACATCTATGTAAAGAGATGGAAAGTTATTCCATCTTTTATTCAGGATATAACACATGCCTAAAAGAACCAGAATGTAAAACAACAGAACTATTAATTTTCACTTGCCACTAAGACACAATTAACTGCTGTCTGACCTAAGATGAAAGATCTCTGCATAAACTGTTTCCCCTTAGCACATTCCAGATTTTTTCATTTACTTATGCCCATAAGCTTATGAAAGAAGGATGACATTTACTAAAGCAACTGATTCAAGAAGGAAATAAAGATACCAACGAAATTTGTAAACTCAATTAGACACCTGGAATTCCTTTTCCAACCAAACAGGTTTGCCTTTCAGCAGACACACTTGTTCACATCAATCAGCATAATGAACATCCATGTCTTTCCATTCATTAGGGATATTTTTCATGCATTATTCATTTTGAAAGCATTTCTGGGGGTGAAAAGAATTATAATAAAACATGTAAGCAGAAGTAGATTATCCCATACTTAGAGAACCAATGTCCATCTACCCTAATATTCTCCAGATGTATGGAGACTGTAACTCCCAGAATTCCCAGGTAGTAAGCATGCAGCACATTGATGAGGAATTCTAGGCACCAGAGCATCAGGCACCACAAGGCATTGGGCAAGAAAAGACTCTCCTGGTTCACACAAAATTAAACCGTAAAATGATTTGTCTGGGTTTGGAGAATTTTAAGACTTAGAGGAATACATTATATGAACACAAACTTTTGACAAACCATGCTTGGTTACGTCTGTATCATTTGCTTCTTTTTGCATATTATGCATGCCTAACAATTTATCCAGTAACCATAGTTAAGCAAAATGTGGGTTATTATGAAATGTTCACTATGCTCAATATGACTACACTTCAACTATGGTATATCCTACATAGTTTCCTTTATGGAATGGAGAGAAATTACTTCAGAAGGAAATGACGCCCGGACAGAATTTCATTCATTTCAATTCAGTTTAATGTAAATACTGTAAACCTAATTATATGGATCCTTTTCATGAATCCATTGTGTCAAAAATGACTCTAATCCTACGCATATTTAGTTGGATGTAAGTTCTTCTGAATACAATAGTACTTTTTCCAAATAATCTTTATTTATTTTTTTATTTTAATGCAGACATCCTCATGAGCCAAAAGGTACTGGATGCAAATTCTGTATGCTGAAGGTGGCAGACAGACTAATCAGAGACAGGAAGCAAACACCTATCTGGGAAGCAAACATCTAAGCATTGCAAAGAGCAAAGATAAGAGATAAGCACAGTATGAAAAAGATGCCATACGAGATGAACCCATTTCTATCAAGGTGCAAAAAATCACTGGAAACCCAAAAATCGGAGAAGGAAAACTTCAAATCTACCCAGGGAAAATCTGGAGTGATACAGAGTTTTATGGAGGAGAACGCTACATAAACACTCCATGTTGTAACATTTTATTATTGATAATGTAAGATTTTAAAAAATCACAACTGCTAGAAAATATTTTGAAGACTGGGCAGTTTTCTTCCGCTTTGTAATACCAAATAATATTCCATTTAAATACACTAATCGCATATGCGTAGGGTTATTTCCAAACTAATTGGTTAACTTTTGAGAATTAAGACATTTTAAACTGTTAATTACATTATTAATTTCCTGAGTGAAATCAGTAAGCCATTTCTATATATATATTGTTAACAATATATATGTTAGAAGTCTATGTCCTCCAGATGTTTCGGGACTACATTTCCCAGAGTTCCCTGATAGCAATAGTACAGTACATTAATGAGGAATTCTAGGCGCTGGAGTCTCAGACACCAGAAGACAAATAAGGATTATTCTATGCACCATGGTTCATACAACACTAAACCATAAAATACTTTGTTTGGGTTACAGAATTTAAGGCTCAGAAGAATGCAGTAAAATAAAAATAAAATATAAAAATTAAGAATGGTTCATCAAAATTTCAAAAACATATTTCAAAGTTCTTTTAATGCTTCCTAACTATTTCCTCCTTTTCTTCTAAAAGTATTTGACGATAAATGTCACTGTTTTTGTCTCTACAGTAGGCTAATTTGCTTCTACTGAATTCACAGGAAAGGTTGCTTACAGAGTCAAAAACGTTGGCTCTATTTTATAGGAATAAGGGCAGAGTAATAACCAGTGGCAATACTGATTTACAATCTGATTAAAACTAATCTGCTGCTATATTTTGATTCCAAGAAAACAAAATAAAAGACCTGGTGTACCAAGAATCCAGATAAAACCATAGGGCATTTAAGTGGCATGACAGATAAAGAATCATTTATGGAGCAGAAACATGTAGAATGTGGGGCCAATTAGTTCTCGTCAAATGATATCCACAAAACTGGATATTCATAAGAGATTCTTCTATTCACCCTCTCAGAAATGTGAACTATATCACAGTTCAGATCAAGACTTCTATATAGACTATCCATCAGGGGTGGGTTCTAAAAATTTTTACTACCGGTTCTGTGGGCATGGCTTATTTTGTGGGTGTGGCTTGATGGTCATGTGACAATTCTTTAGGATTTAGCAGAGGTACTGGTCTACCAGACTTTTAACTACTTGCAGAGCTGTACCGGTCTACTCATTTGTTTTTGGAGGCACCGGTCTACCCATTTGTTTTTGCAGGCACCAGTCTACCCATTTGTTTTTGGAGGCACTGGTCTATCCATTTATTTTTGGAGGCACCGGTCTACCCATTTATTTTTGCAGGCACCGGTCTACTCATTTGTTTTTGGAGGCACCAGTCTACCACCACACTGCCTTTTAACACTGATCAGCTGTAGGGTGGCCCTTTGAAGCCCTGCAGCAAGAGTTTAAACAGTTTTTTTCCTTCTAGCCAATCAGCTGGGACTCAGGAGGCAGCAATAGATTGGGGGTGAGGCCAAATAAAAGGCAAGAATAATGCGGGGCAGGGGCAGAACCGGTTCGGTGATGTCATATCGTCACCGTTACTGGCTCGGCAGAACCGGGCCGATCTAGGAGGAACCCACCACTGCTGCCCATCTATTTGATCAATAATTTCTATAGCAAATGTCACTCTACAGTAACACTACATTTTAAACTCTGCCTTTCGCAAGAACATTATGACCAAAATATAACAAAGAGCAGTTGAAAAATTATACCATTATATAGATCTTCCTGAATCCAAATTAAATATCTAACTTTTGCATGAAGTTTTTAACAGAATGGGATGTTGCTTTTGCCACACAGCTGAATGCAAGCATTTTCAAAACAGCGTTCTTATTTTTCCACAGAATTCTAGAGCTAGATCTCCTTGTTCACACTGCTTAAATCAAGTTAAATTAGATTGTTGATTAAGATGAGAGAATATTTTTCATAATCTATTTCTTTTGAATATCTCCCTGTGATAAAACTGATGCCCTAATTTTAAATATAATAGCACTGTGATATTTAAACTATAACCACTGGCAATATACGGACAATGCATGATACACAGACACAATGAACTAAATAAATCATCTATGCTGTATTTCACTTTTTAAAAATGCTGTTAGAAAGATAATGTGAAAAGCATGTTTTCCATAAAACAACAACATAGAAACAGGAAAACAAAAGTACATCAAACTGGAAAATTACAACACCTTGTTTTTTTGGGGGAAAAAAAGGCAAAACAAGAAATAAAACCACTCAAAAACCTATATCTGAAAATAATATCAACTAATCTTGCTTGACAAATACAATATAAACATTAGTTTTGATACAAAGCCACAGCAACTGCTCCGGGATCTCTGCCAAAGCTGAATTCATCTGATATTATAAAATGATTTTTGTGTTCTATTTACAATTCTAGTAATTTTGGTCCAGTTTGATGAACACGGGGCAATAACACGTGTCCTTAGTTAGAAAAAGAAAGACAAACTGTGAATATTTCTCCAGGATCATCTACTGTAAACTACTTGCAATGCTGCTTTCCAAATATGAAACCCTTTTGGGACTTATAATAAACAACAGTAGTTTCAAAGGTGTTAAGTCTTCAGCAGTCCAATACTGAATCTTGTTCACATTGCCGTTAAATTTTAAGCCCAGAAGAGAAACACATTCACACTTCTGAAGCTTACAGATCTTTGGGATTTAAGAGTTACAATGATTCTTCAAGATACACATAGCTACCAATGGGGAGAAACAGTCATTATGAGTTGGATCCAAAACAAGGTTTCCGCAAATTGATATACTGAAGTTGAGATGAGAATTATGACAATCTTACATTCATTTGATTCAGTGCAATTTAGTTGTCTTAAAATCTTGCTCACATTAGACCTTACCTATACTTACTACAGGTGGTCCTCAATTTACAACCATTTGTTTAGTAATGTTCAAAGTTACAACGGTACTGAAAAAAGTGACTTATGACCATTTTTCACATACGACTGTGGCAGCATCCTATGGCCACATGATCGAAATTTGGATGCTTGGTAAATGATTCATATTTATGAGTCTCAGGATCACCTTTTGCAACTTTCTGACAAATACAGTCAATGGGGAAGCCAGATTCATTTAACAACCATGTTACTAACTTAACTGCAGGGATTTATTTAACAACTGGCAAGAAAGGTCGTAAAATGGGGCAAAACTGTCTCACTTAGCAACTGAAATATGGGCTCAATTGTGGTCATAAGTTGAGGGCTACTGTATTTTTCCTCTGACCTGGCAAAAGAAGTGGAATTATATCAATGCAAGATAAACTATTAACTATTATGTGAGACATTAGAATTTGGCAATTCTTTAGATAAGAAGTAAAAAGGTGCTGCATTGGCACCCTTGTACATTCCAAGCATTGTTTTAAAAACATTGTTTTCTTTCTTTCTAACTTTCTAAAATAGAATTAAATTTCTTTAGAAACTCATGCAAGCAGGCCTTAATGTTCTCCTAGGATTTGTTAATATGCCAACATTATTTCAGTTAATGCCAAGGGAGAACTAACCAAAAGCATCTGATCCACCAACTTTCACTTTTGATTATGATGGGATATAAATGCAATAAAGAAATAAAATATACCTGCCCAGCATTTTTTAAGCTATAGCAGTATGTAAAATTGATAAATTTTAAATTTAAGATTAGGCAATCAGGACACAATTATTTTGTTTTTAATTAGTTACTTTAATAGCAAATGTTGACTTCTGTGCCTGTATAAAATGTTATCTTAGTCTGTTTAAGATTAAGAACAATGTGACGCTTATGCTTTCAACTATGTTTCTTAGTAACAGATATTATACATACTTACACTTGGTTTTTTGAACTGGAAAACATTATTGTAATTACTACTTGCTAGTACTGGTTTTATGTAAACACTCCAGGTTGGTTTTATAACTATGTAATATCAGGCGTACCTAGACAGAACTAAATCTTACCGCATACAAAGACACTTGTTCCCAAGATCACAGCTGATTTAAAATAATTATTTTATTTTCAATAATTTAGTTTATTAATTATAAAATAATATAAATATAAAACCTTTGGTTGCAATGTACATTTGATTCTTCTTAAAATTCCAATCCCTGGGGAATAGCTTTAAGCAAAACTTAGATATGTCTTTCAAATGTTCTTGGATTAAAATAAAGTCATACCCCCGTATATTTTATAGTTGAGATTCTATTTAATATTTTTTCATCCTGCCTGAGACTTCTAGTTGTCATTCCAACACAAGAAGGCACTAGATGATAGAAACTGCACCACTGTGACCAGAGGATATGACTAGGCCATTTCTTCAACATGCTAAGGAAATCAGGAACACCCTATGGTAATGTGCATTATTTACATCATGGATGGCATTCTCTTCCCTTCCATTTTTAGGGCCAGCCAGCATGATAGGCTCTGCACTGTCCTTAGGCTATAATTAGGTCAATTGGATAGATGAAGTTTGAATTTACTATCATGGAACATTAAAGTTTAGTTCCTACAAGGCAAAGATCAGCTATATGACAGCTATATTTAATTTTGAAAGTGTTTGGAGGAACATGAAATTGAGGGTCTTTTCTGTATTAGGTATTATAATATTATGGCAGGAGGATAAGCTTTTTACATTTTTAATTATTTGCACCTTGTCATTTGGGCAGTCTACAAGTTTAATATATTATTTTTACTGGTTTGTCCCACAGCCAGCCAGATGTTTAGGATGGATTTGGAATTATTATATTTATCCATGTTTCACCAATTTAAACACTGTGATCTGAGGAGGATGTGTGTGTGTGTGTGTGTGTGTGCATGACACAGCACCTTTTAAAATAATGGAGATTTACTGAAATATCTCATCAGCAAAGTGTTGTGACAGATGGGTGAATTGTTGCAAATAACCAAATCAATTAAACTGAAAACCAAATGACAAGAACTTGGCTTTCCAGACATTCAGTCAACCATTTTTTCAAGGCAAGTAGTTTTCTCAAGGTTCCCTGCGGGAATCAACTGTATGCAAGCAGACTTTTTATTGTTGTTGTTGGTTGGCTGGTTAGGAAACCTTCACACTGTAAATAATAGGTTGGGTAACCAGGCACATACTGTCCACAATACTTCTAAGCACCTTTCATACTGAATTCAATGGGATCTAGTTCACAATAAGTGTGCTTACACCTGTCGCTTTGGAACGTTAATTGTCAAGAAGAAGAAAAAAAAAGGCTAGATAAAATTCTGATCAAGAGTTCCACCTGTGACCCTAAATAATGAAGCTTTAGAAAAGTTACATTTTATATTATGTATACTAAAACACTAACAGAAAAAGAGCTTTAGAAATTCTGGTTCATTCAGTCACTAGCAGAAAGAGACAGACAGGCTTTTGAATAGGATTTTGTTCAAGCATTTAAGTAACACAATTCACTTTTCTACTTCTTTGCTTTGAAAAATTCTTTATGAATAAAGTTTGATACAAGGGGGGAAATACTAGTATGACTACTACGGCAGGCCCTTCTGTTACACCAGTGTGATCATTGTAATAAATTTAATAAATTATTATTAACCTTTCTAAGCACCTCTTGAATGTTCTATGTCAGTAATCCTACACACATTTACTAAGTGGTATTTATTCTGTGTAAACACTCATTGGTTCAGGTTAATAAAAATTTGAAGTGGTATAAGAGTTACATTAAAGCAAACTTCAAACATCAGGAAGAATTAACTCTTGCGCACAAACATTCTGCATTATCAATTAATTTATTAATTACTATGGATGTTGTTTATGTATTCAGTTGTGCAGTGGACTCTATTGGAATATATATGCATAAATTAGAAAGGTAATAAAGTTAATCCCTCAAGACAAGCTAAAGTAGCTTGATAAACACTTGATATCTGAGCACAATGAGCAAACTCAAGTTTAGTTGAAGCAGACTTGCAAACTTTAAAAAAGTAAGGGTGCTGTCTAAAGCAGCACTAGAAAACTTTTACAGTTTTATTAGAGGGCTGGTATTACCATTGTTGTTCAAGAACTACTTTTAAAAATCCCAAACAAAAGAAATACTCTGCATATAGGCAGATTTGTCATTCAGATTAATACAATCTTACTAAACTTAACTTCACAAATTGTACATTCATTCATTAGCTTATGCAGTACTTAAATATACAAAGTTGTTAAACTGACTTCGACATCACAATGGATCTTATTCATATGATAGTTAAGTTGGTAGTACAGTGGTCTAAAGCACCCTGTTATTAAGACCAGCTGCCTGCAATTACTGCAGGTTTGAATCTCACCAGGCTCAAGGTTGACTCAGCCTTCCATCCTTCCTAAGGTAGGTAAATTGAGGACCCAGTTGTGGGGGCAATAAGCTGACTTTGTATAAATATACAAAAGGATGAAGGCTATTGCTTAGCACATTGTAAGCCGCCCTGAGTCTCCGGAGAAGGGCGGCATATAAATCAAATTTTAAAAAAAAAAGTTCAAGATTTTTAAAAAATGAGAGAAAGACTGAAATGTGGCACTTTAAGATCACCAATTAATTCCAGGGACAATAGTGGAATGAATGAAATAAAACCAGTAAGTCAAACATCCAACATCTTATTTTTAAAGCTCTTACCTTGGACCTTTCCTTGACATAGTATTTACCCAATCTACTGCCACAAAACATCACCAGCCTATCTACCAGCGACAAGAGAAAGTTGATGGCCTCGCATCCTTCCTCGGTGCCTGCGATCCATTTTATCTGGTCTCCTCGCAAGTGTCTCTTGGAGATGCCCTGGCGCTGGCCGGCCAGTTGACCGTCCTGCAACTCCCCTCTATAATGCATCTGTTTCACACATTCCAAGACGCAGTCCCCTATTATCTCGCCCAAGAAATTGTCCAAGTAGCAAAAGCCAATCTCACGCAAACAAGGTACAATATAGTCCAGGGCGATTTTCTCTAAATCCAATCTCATAATATCGCCCAATAGCATTTCAGTAACGCGATTGATTTCTCACCTCTAAATAATGTCCGAAAGAGCAATCGAGTATTGGATTGGTCCCAGAGGCTGCTCGGGTATCGGTTATTTTTAACAAAACGAATCGGCCGCTCGCTTAAAGCATATCTAACCCTTGAAGATGTCGGGATGGAGAACCGCAATCTGTGTCAGGGAAGCAACGAAGCGGGGCGCTCAAAAAGTTTTGCTGAAGTAATACTCGGTCTTCCGTGCAGCCAGCGGTCACCGTCTCCGCTCCTCGCCACTCCCGGCGACCCAAGCAAGGCTGGAGAATGGAATGAAAATTACCACCACTCCCCCCGCCCTCGGGGCTGCCTTCCACCTACTGTAAGGGTAACACCTTGGCTGACAGACAATTGCTGAAGCTCTTTGCTATCGGTGTAGATCAGTGAGAAAAGTGAACGACCCCCCCCTTTTTTTTTTTTCTTTTGGCTGATAGGATCACTCCCCCTTTTGGGGAGCCACGTCCGGCAAACTCCTTTCCAATTTAATTACCAAGGCAAGCAGATGGGCCCCCTCTCTGATTTAATACGTCTGCTACGTGCAGAATGTGTTCCCAACTTCTACAGCCAGCGGCACGTGGGTGGAGCCCCGGCCCAGAAACAATCTCTGCCGCGCGCGCCCACACATCAACCAAAGGGAGCGTGGACGCAGCCAATCAACGAAGAGACGAGGTGTGGCTCCGGACGGTCCTTCCAGCCACCCTTCCCTCCCCCCCACTCCGCGCCACACACCCTCCCCCAATTCACGGCTGGAATAGCCGCGTGGGGGGGGAGAGGGGAGTCGAAGAGCCGCGTGGCTGTAGGGGGCGTGGCTTGGGGCTTGCCAGGCCTGAAGACCACACTCCGAGGGGGGCGTGGCCTCCGCCATTGAGGAATTCTACCCCAGCATGTACGCGGGTCACATACTACAGGACAATGTAAACAAACGGGAGGGAAAGGGTGTAAACGCGCAAGTGACAGGGGAGTTTCTTCTGGCAAATGAACCTAACCGAAAGGGGTTGAGTTTACAAGCGCTCAGCATTTTTGCCCCGGAAGGCGTCTTCCCCTTTTTTCCCCCCCACACCTGACTTTCTGCTCACAACAATTATTTTATAAGCGACGTTAGTCGTATTTTAACGTTTTAAGTGCCCTCGTTGCAGAACCTGCATCCAAAAGGCTCCTACGATTTTAACCGAATGGATATCGCATCTCATATATGCCATCTTAAAAAAAAAAAGCAAGACACCCCTCCCGATTCTTGCTGGGTAACAATATAAAAAATCAACAAGAAGAAAACTTTTGAATAAAAATCTTCGAGATGTATTTCCGATGAAGTGTATTTTCATGTTTCCGGAAAAGTAAAATGAAAGAAAAAGAGAGAAAAAGACAAGAATTGCTCTTGATGTTGCGATAATACCCCCTTCTTGTCTGGTTCGGAAATCAATCACGTGTAACTCGTATTATCTTGTGGGAATTCAACCCTTAAACTTGTATTTTACTAAACGAACGGATTAGGGTATTTAAAAGAGAAAAATAATGCCAAGACAAACAAACATACAAGAGTGACCAGAACGGCACAGCTAAGAGTTCAGACTCCAAGTGACAGCGAGATTAGAAACTTTGGGAAAGTTGTTGGTAGTAAGTGAAGAACAAAGTCCTGGATACTGAAACTACTAACCTTGTGTCTTCCTCTAATTTTGTAATGCCCCAGCTTCCCATCTGCGTACATGATGAGCTTATCCATTTTTTTCAGGAGGTAGCCTATGTTCTCACATCCTGGTTCACTGCCCTCTACCCACAAGATCTTGTCCCCGCGGATGGCTTTGTTGCTGCCCAGTTTCTGACTCGCCAGGGCTCCGTCCTGGAATTTGTCACTCAGGTGCAAAGCCAGGACTTCTTGGAAGATTTTCTCGGCTATCCGGGATCCCAGGAAATGGTCTACAACGCACAAGCCATAGGCGTTCATGCAAGGCACTATATAGTGTAAGACTAGCCTCTGAGCATCTCGGCGGTGCTCTCGGACCGGCGCCCGCTTAGGCGGCGGAGGGCCGGAGGGCAAGGCGCCCTCGACCACTCGCACTTCGCCCGAGTTGCCGGGGGAGAGGAGAGCTCCCAGGGAGCCCCTCGCCGGCCCGTCCGGCTGCTCCTTTCGCCCGGCTCGGTCCCCATCCTCGCTGCTTTCGGGGTGACCGATGAAAATCTTCCTCATGCTTTCTACTGAGTCGCCACTGAGTTCGGTCGGAGGCCGCACGGCTGCTTCCCTGCCCGAGGCCATCTGCAGGCAAGTCAGATCCGCCTGGCGGCCGGCATCGCCTTACTAGGGCGACGGCATGCCGCTGCTGTTGCGTGTGGCCCTGCCCGAGCCGGCCCCGTGCGGGAAATGCCATGTTCGCCGCACACTACCGGATACCAGAGGACAAGCCGCTCGGGAGCGTGCACACGTACCAATGGGAGCGAGCGGCACATTGCCCTCCCGCCCCCCGCCTCCCTCGATCCCGCCTCCTTCTCGTGCCGCCTCCTCCTCCCCCGCCATCCCTCGGGGACACGGGCTGGGAACACGCGAGATCCAACGAAGCGCACGAAAAACTCCCGGGCAGTGCTGGACGTGCAAGGGAGAGGAGGGAGTCTGGGATTGGTACGTGCCCTCTCTAGTTGGGAACGGCCGACGTGAGTCACCCAAAAAAAAACTGGAAAGCGCGCTGGAGCTATCTTTTTCCGTTCACCTGGATGGCCCCGGTCTTTCTCCGAAATATATATATATATTCCCCCAGACCCTCACTTCTTTCATTTTGTCCCAAGCCGGAGATCGTGAAAATGGTGGCTGCCCGCGAGTAGTTCCATCTGCTTGGTGGATGGAGCAATAATGCCTGGACTAGAGCGGGCGCAAACATTTTAGGCAGTAAATATTTTTCATAATCCCCTCTTGAAGAAAACTACTGAAACCAAGAATTTGCAGTCCCAGGAAGGCCTTAGGAGATAATAGGAGCGTGCATATTCCCATAACTGGGTTCTATTACAGTCTAGTTTACCAGGATAGATAGATTCCTGTGGATGGTGCCCAGTTTGAGAGATCAGGTTTGGTGTAATCGTTTAAAACAGCAAGCTAGAAATAGGAAGACTGAGTTCTAGTCCTGGTTTAGGGTGAAACTAGCTGGGTGATCTTGGACCAGTCATTCCATCTCAGCCCTAGGAAGCAGACAATGGCAAACCAGTTTGGAAAAACTTGAAAAACTACAGAGACTTGTCCAGGCAGTCATCAGGAGTCAACACTATATTGAAGACACACACACACACACACACACACACACACACACACACACACACAAAACCACCAAGTTTAGTTTGTGCACTCCCAGTCAGTCCCTGTATCCAGATCAGAGCAAGTACGCATGCCATTGAGTTCACCTAGCCAAAAAAATACAGCTTGGAGTTTCTTTTGGAAATATTGGCAAGCATTAAAAATTGAACTGGGAAAACGGGATTAAAAGCAGGTGGGATTGAGATCTTAATACTAACTCTGGTTCTGGTTCTGATAGTGTATCAGCAGTTCCTTCTGAACCTAACTCTTATCATATTCTTCAGACTCATTTTCAGAAACCTGACTGCACACCACTCTGAATTAAATGTCAAATTCAACCTCAGAATTATTTCAGACATCAGCAGTCTATTCTTTTTTATCCAAGTTATCTTGGCTTGATCTTTTAGCAAGATTTTTTTTTTTTGATCCCAAGGTCACTGCCACTTTCAACACTTTATGCTAAGGCGGCTCAATTAGGATGTTTTAAGCCCTAATGAATATCCATTGTGTACAATTCCTAAGTGCTGGTTCAGCTGTCTGCTTAACAATGAACTTGAAAATACATGGAGATGGTTTTGTGAATGTGAAGCTTGAAGGTGCTCTGGGTGCTCAGGGGTTGGTTCTGGTTTCCTGGTGAACCCATATTTATTTGCTAGCTTTTTAAGTATCTTTAGCATTTATCTAGTGTTCAAGAACAAAGAACGGGCTGATACATGTACTTCAGAAAAGAAGTTATTTCTTTGTCTAATAATAGTTGGTGAAACTTACAAATGCCAGTTTTGAAATGAGCCTCAACAGCAGATCTCACTCTTATGCCATTTTGCTTTTTAAAAATTAATAGCAATAGCACTTATACTTATATACCACTTCACGTTGCTTTACAGCCCTCTCTAAGTGGTTTACAGAGTCAGCATATTGCCCCCCCCAACAACCTGGGTCCAAATATATTACCTTTTGGATGTTCAGGCAGAGGCAAAACAACCATTTATTGGGATACCTTAATTTTAATTTTTGCACTGGACTAATAGCATAAATAACTATTTCCAATCATTGATGTGGGTACAAGAGAGGTACAAAAGTAGTTCCTAAAGAGTCTTCCTCATTGATAGCATTGCAGAAAATATATCAGACCAAAGAAGGCGAAGAACTGCTTTCTGTCGTCCCAGAAGTCAGGAGACAGAGTAATTAAATTAGCTTGCAGGAAGCCAGATAAACCAGATGAATCTGCTTTTATGAAACTTAAATCAACTGGATATCTTTAAGCAGAGGCTGGACAGCCAAGTTCTGCGGAAGCTTTAGTTTGGATCCCAGTGTTGGAAGCATGCCTGCAAGGGGTAGGACTTTTAATATCCCTGTCTGTTGTCATAATTTTCTATGGAAATAGTCATACTTTAAGATGTTATTTTAGTTAGTCTAAGTAAAAGGATAAAAGATGGGGAGTAGAATATGGGGAATAGCCAAAACAAAGGAAAGCTGGTTTCTATGATTCCTGCAATGAATGTTTGGCCTTGAGGTTCAAGGGCAGGCTTAAGACTCAAGTGATGGCCTCTGATCACATCACCTCTGATTACATCAACTGATCACTTGTTTCCTGTCTGGATTATTCTATCTATTTGTATAATCTCTCCCTTAATCATATAGGAGAAGCTAGTGAGATGGAGCTGCCCTTTCCTTAGAAAGAGGAAACTTGCTTTTGGTTGCACACTCTTGGAGTGTGGAGAATTAGTCTTCACCAACACACCATTCAGTTGGAGGGGGGAAAAGTAGCTAACACAAGGTGCTATTGTTTTTCATTTCCAAGCATTCTTCACTGCCCAGGAAGTTAATGAGTATAAGTTGCACTTTCTGGATAGCTGCATTAGGGGCCCAATCCCCTTTTCTATGATATCCATGGTTTGTGAACCAGAAACAAAAAGGAGGAACTACGGTTGTTTCCTCTTCTTTGCACATTCCTGCCCATCTTCAGAAGCTATGGAAGTTAAAAGCACCGTTATATATGAAAGCTACTTTGGTACAAGCACCAGGCTAGAACCCAAGAGACCATGAGTTCTACTCCCACCTTAAACACAAAGCCAGCTAGATGATTTTGGACCAGTTCTCATCCTGGGAAGGAGGCATCTGCAAAGCACTTCTGAAATCTTGCCAAGAAAATTGCAGGGACTTACCCAGGTAGTCACTAGGAGTCAACACTGATTACAGAGCACCTAAGCAATATAAACAACAACAGCCCACCTGTTGTAGCTAAAGGAATAATCAAAGTGCTTTGATTATTGAATAGCTGGAGTGCAAATCTTTATTCAAATTAAAACCTAATGTGGAACAAATTACATACTCATTTTCTTAACTACACAATTTACAGTATACCTGGGAGTACAGCTGTAAAGTTCTACCACCTTCTCTATAGATTTTGCTGTAGCACTGTAGTTCCATAATTTTTAGTCTAAAATCTGTTAAAGGTAAATCTTGTTTTTATTGTACATCGAGCCACAAGGCTGAAATATTTAGAAAGACTTTCTTTAACAGCGTTACTTTTCAAATACCTTTTAGATTATCTGTCCTGCTTATATTACAGGATCCTGTTATTCTAAATGTTGCTTAAACTAATGTCCAGCATGTGACAGGCATATCTCAAAACACTTTGATTAAATAGCAGTTCTTATGTATAATACAGTAGTATATTCCAAACATAAAAAGTATCAGCATTTAATAAGAAAGCTCTACAATTAATAACTCATGTCTTTTATGTAAATTGTGTCAATTTGGAATCTGAGCAACTGTAGCACAGTAAGTATATTTCCTTGTCTTTAAAGGAGCTTGCTGTCCTTTTGAATTTATAGTAGCAACTTGTAGAACAGCTCCCAGCAATGGCACTTAAGTTTGAGAAAAGAGATATAGAAATTTGCTATAAATCACTTTTGATTGTGTTAAGATTGAGGTATCTTTTTAAATATGTTATTGTTCAGTGCTATTCCCCACTCCCATTGTTCATTTTTTAGGAATTGAACTGAATACTGTTAGATGTATAGCATAGCATATAAACACTTTGCTGTGAGATACTCCTACCTCGCCAATGAAATCTAGGTAAACCTCTTAGATAGCATATTGAAGTCAAAACTTACTAAAAATAAAGGTTGTTTCATATCATTATTGGGTACCTTAGGTTTCTTTTTCATTAAAATTCCATGTCTAAATCAGGTAACTTATGTATGAGAGAGATTCTCCAGTTACTTTTTAGAAGCGTAAACAAGCTAAATTTATATGGGCCTCCTGACTACTGGTATATTAATGTACTTTAGTACTACTAACTCAGGTACTATCTTGATAATTAAAGCAACATTCCAAGATCAGCAAGTATCGTATAAATGTATCGGGGTGCTCATGGTGCAGTCGTATAAGGAAGGCAATAGATGTTGTTTTAAAACATGTTCCCTACATTCCAGTGCCTTTTTTCCCCCACTGAAAAGAATGTATGTTGAAACCACTTCCTCTATACGTAGAACATTGGTCTGTTTTCGCACTTGGAATGACTGCAGTGGGAAGGCTGCAAATGTAAATCCATCCCAGTATTGGAGAAATATTTACCTGAAAAGGATACAGTGAGGAGGAGGGGGGAGGAGGAGGAGGAGGAGAAGAAGAAGGAGAAGGAGAAGAAGAAGAAGGAGAAGGAGAAGGAGAAGAAGAAGAAGAAGAAGAAGAAGAAGAAGAAGAAGAAGAAGAAGAAGAAGAAGAAGAAGAAGATGATGATGATTTGTCAACTCCAATTGAAACCAAACCTGGAGATATCCCATCCCCATGGTGGTATTCAGCGAGTACGTACCAATCCGCGTGAACCTATAGCAGAAATCACGGGTGGGCCTGCCCCCCCCGCCCCGGCTCTATTCCGTCCTATTTAGGCACATTTTCGAGGCCTGGTGCATGCACAGAAGGCGCGTGAGCAAGCAAAGCGCATGCACCGAAGGTGTGCACGAAGCGATCGTGCACAGTGAACCGGTCGTAAGAATATTAGAAACCCACCACTGCCCACCCCCCATTTCAAGAGGAATGGCTAAAGGAAAGATACTGTGCAGAGTTGCTCTATGAGGGAGATGGGTAATTCTTATATATGATAAATAAATAATATAAATATAAATAAACCATTCCTTTGGCCGTTGAAAAAGGAGTATGGTGAAAAGTAAGTAAGTATGCATTGTTAACCATCAATTTTTCAGCTTCTGAGGCAAGGAATGAATCCTAGCCTCCCTGAAGATTATAAGAATTGTGTGAGACTGTTTATTTTTCACACATAGAGAGGATGCTAAGTCCAGAAGGGTATTTAAAATTCTCCAAGCAAGAGATAAGGCAATAATAATAATACTAATACTAAAAGATGCAGGATTATAATCATTAGTTAGGTGTCACATTCTAATAATATAAATATCAAGAAAAATCTACATGTTCCTCTGGGAAATCCATAGTAAATTCCCTTTTTTTTCTTTGTTAACTAAATAGAGTTTTTATTGATTAAAGTAAGTAAATCCTCTGCTGATCTCACACCCTGATTGCCTTTATCACTGTTGTTTCCTCCTTAAAATGCCTACATCATTCCTGAATCCCACTTCCCCAAATAAATTTCAGCTGTGGGGATGATAACAATAAGGAAAATGATATAGAGAAACTTTAAACATCCTTTCTTTACTTCCATGTCTATAAGCAGTTGCCAATAACCCAATATTTACTTTATTTAAAATGGAAAATTACCCTTTGGGACTTTTTAAAGAGCCTGTAACAATAGGATTTGGCAAGCCCCAATTAATTGTACAGATAGTCCTGAATTCAACAACCATTTGTTTGACTCAAAAATTCAGAATATAAATTACAGGTCCGTATTTTTTGGAGATGTTGGTCAGTGCTTTGCAGCACTGGCTAGGGCTTGTTAGATGCAGAAACCAATCCGCAATGCAACAAAGAGTTTTGAGTCTGGCCAAATGGCAGTGTCTCTCTCCATTTCTTTTTCAAAAAATTACATAGCTCTGTATTTCAGAAGGAAAAAACAATTTCCCAAATCCATAGTAAATACTTTTATAAGAATTAACCCAAACAGTTAGTTCTTTTATAAGAACTAACTCTGACAGTAATGTTATCCAAATTTTATTCTGAGAGAAATTTGGTGAAGCCCTGCTATGACAGATTCTGCAGTGGCCTGCAGTTGGCCTTGTAACCCCAGCGTGCCCAATGGATCTGCTACATGTTTTATCATAATAATTAACGGCACGGTGTGGCCATTCGAATACGTGCTTCTCTGCACACATAAAGTTCTGAGAAAGGGAAAAATGTGTCGTAAATACTTCCTCCACCGTTGGTTAAAAAAATTCTGTGGTTTCTTCACTTTTTTTTTTTCAAGAATGGAGTCAGAACTGCTAGCAAAAAGGTCATAAAAAGTTAAGAGCTTCTCCTTTTCTCTTGGGACAATTGCAGAGCTCGTAAAATATTCTTTCAGACAGGGTGAAATTTATTATCACAGGATTGTTGTGATATTGGACAGAATATATTGTTATCTTTTAAGTGATGTAAATATTTTTGTGGATAAATCTAAGCACCCATAAAGTTATGGTTTATCATTTACATTAAAATCCTACCTTTATTTTTGTATTCATGATTATTCCCTCCGCATTTTACTCCCCTAACAAGTATGTAAGTAAGATTAAAGATACTGATTAGTAACCCAAAGTCATCTGGGGTTTGATGCTGAGTGCTGATCTGAACTGAGATCTCCCAGTCCTAAATTAACATTGTAAGCCAATTAGGTGTCCTCTAGATATATTAACTGTATCTCCCATCCTTCGGTCCTATAATTACTGGAGCTGATGGCAGTAGAAATTCAAATCATTGGTGTACTATCATGGCTGATATTTAATCATGTATCCTTTTGAGCAAAGAACTAGGTTGTCTTCAAGATGAATCTATATTTGTGAAACCAATTAACAAAACAATTCTGTAAATATCTAGTCATATAGCCTCAGATACATTTATAGGATTGCCACTTAAGGTGTTAAAAAAGATGTAAACAGAGAGAGATAGGGGGATACTATTTAATTCTGAATACTTCAATTTCTTTCTTTCAAGTTGCATGGCTGTTTGTCTTGCCCAAACAGTTCTGGTTGGGGTGCAGAATTTATTTATTTATTATTCATATTTCTATGCCGCCCAACTCTCCATGGACTCTGGGCGGCTTACAACAAGAACAATGTGAACAATATACAATAAAAAACATTAAAAAAAAACCTATACACACTGTTCATGGCCGGAACTCGCAAGATCACAGTGGTGAGATCAACGGCCCCAAGCCTGCCAGAAAAGCCAGGTTTTCACCATTTTCCAGAAGGCTAGTAGGGTGGGAGCGGTCCGGGCCTCAGAAGGTAGCTGATTCCAGAGAGCCGGGGCAGCCACAGAGAAGGCTCTCCCCCGTGGACCCGCCAACCAACATTGTTTAGCTGACGGGACCCAGAGGAGGCCAACTCTGTGGGCTCTTACCGGTCGTTGGGAGCTATTTAATTTTAATTTAAAATTAAAACAGCGACAGAGTGGGCGACAGAAAAATAAAAGGGCATCTGAGAATACCTACACACATATAAATGTGTGTGGCCCTGGAGGATACAGACTACCTGGATCCGTACCAATCGGGTTTCAGGCCGGGGTACAGCACGGAGGCGGCATTGGTCGCACTGGTGGATGATCTTTGGAGGGCTCGTGACGGGATACTCCTCTGTTCTGGTCCTCTTGGATCTTTCAGCGGCGTTTGATACCATCGACCATGGTATCTTGCTGCGACGTCTCGAGGGGTTGGGAGTGGGAGGCACCATTCTATGGTGGTTCTCCTATCTCTTGGGCCATACGCAAGCGGTGTTGGCAGGGGGGCAGAAGTCGGCTATGAGGCCCCTCACTTGTGGGGTGCCCCAGGGGCCAGCTCTCTCGCCTCTCCTGTTCAACATCTATATGAAGCCGCTTGGGAAGATCATCTGTGGTTTTGGGGTGCGGTATCATCAGTACGCTGATGATACCCAGCTTTTTATATCCACCCCAAACCAGCCCAGTGATGCCCTCGACGTGATGTCCCGTTGCCTGGAAGCGGTATGGACCTGGATGGGGAGGAACAGGCTTCAACTCAACCCTGCCAAGACCGAGTGCTGTGGGTACTGGCATCTTGTTCCGATCGAGATGTTCCATTGTTGACCATTGAGGGTGAGATGTTACCCCCTGTGGATAGGGCCTGGAACCTGGGAGTCCTCCTGGATTCACGCTTATCTCTGGAAGACCATGTGACGACCGTGACCAGGGGGGCATTTGCCCAGGTTCGCCTTGTGCGACAGTTGCGCCCTTACTTGGACCAAGATGCCCTACGCACCATTACTCATGCGCTGGTCACCTCCCGTCTTGACTACTGCAATGCTCTCTACCTAGGGCTGCCCTTGAAGACCACTTGAAGGCTTCAGCTGGTGCAAAATGCGGCCGCACGGGTTGTGATGGGAGCGTCCCGACACTCCCATGTTACACCCCTCCTGCGTGGCTTGCATTGGTTACCGGTTGCCCTTCGGGTGAGGTTCAAGGTGCTGGTTATCACCTATAAAGCCCTTCATGGCCTAGGCTCGGTATACCTGTCGGACCCCCTGCAGCCAGCGACAATCCCCAATCGTCCGGTGCGTTCCCACAGACAGGGCCTCCTCAGGGTGCCTTCGGCCAGACAGTGTCAGCTGGTGACCCCCGGGGGAGAACTTTCTCTGTGGGCACACCCACCCTCTGGAACCAACTTCCGTTGGAGCTCCGGATGGCCCCTGACCTTTGCTTGTTCTGCCGCGAGTTGAAGACCTGGTTGTTTCGTAGCCTGGACTGATTGGGGGGGGGGGTTAATGAATTTTAAACTGTTTTAAACTGGGTTTTAACTCTATATCGTTTTAATAGGAATTATGCATTTTACTGTTGTGAGCCGCCCTGAGTCCTCGGAGATAGGGCAGCATATAAATTGCATAAAATAAATAAATAAAAAGCTCTCTACAAACAGAAAACTGCCAAATCAAGAATAGAAGTTCAAAAGTAGTCTTTTGCTTGCTCATTTTTTATTGCCTGATTTATTGGCCAATTTTATTCATGCATTTTTTTAAACCCAAGAGAACATTACCAATCAAATGCATGGGCATACTGGTTGAAGCAATGCAGTCTATTTTCCTACCTCAGCATGCAATCCCTTCATTCTGATAGATGGAACCAGATTTCAGACAGTTGCCTGTGCATTAGGCTGTTACATTTCCCCCCATTTATTGTAAATGGGTATCAATATGGATACTAATGGTTGTTAATATGAGCAGCTAACCTTACTAATCATATAAAGGGAATTCACTGGGTTCAAATGACAAAAGTGTTGGTTTTGAAATTAAGCAGCATTGAATCTACTTAATGAAAAGTCTGATGCTCTCACATAATAGTTAGTTCTCTGTGATATGGCCAAAATTCCTAGCTTGGAAGAAAGACATCATTTCTGCACTTCAGAAAATTCTGCTGTTGGCCACCCTACTGTTCATAAATGTGATCTCTGAATAGCCATGGGGCTCATTCCCTTTTCTTTAATCTTTTCTTGTCTCAAGAGCCTTAACAAATTGCCCTATTAGCAACTGAAATCAATTGGTTATTAGATAATTACCATAAGTAAAAAGCAGCATGCACTCATGATGGGTATCACGCATATGCAGCTTTCAACTCCTGCTGGGCAAATATTACTTTAAAAAAAACAAAGCAACAAAGAAGCCTTCTAAGTTCTTATCCTAATGTTTAAACAGTTTGGAAACAGCATTAGAGAGTCTAATATTTGGTTCACAGGATGTTGATTTTCAAGATGCTGTCACCTTTCAGCATTCAGGCTACGGTTACTTTGAGAAATAATATGCTTTGAAGGTATTTAAAATGCAACTTTCATAATTGGACCCAAAAAGAAAATCCACTTATTTAATACTTATTTGTCTGAACGTGTGAATAAAATGGAATTGTAGTACATGTGAGGAAGTAGACTTAAACGATATTCCATAATACTAAATATTATTGTCACTTGCAGTTTCAACACTTGATGAATAGGAAAATAGCATAGTTTTTAAAATTGATCTGAACATTCCTCACATTACTCATTTGTGCACAAAAATTGAATGTTTAGAACTTTTTGGTTTTGAGAAATAGATGTCTATGGAGATTCTCAGTCATCCCGTTCATGGTTGTCCCAAAGGTGTTTTTTCGAAAGGCAATCTTGTTTTTCTTTGAAGACATTTTGCTTCTTATCTAAGAAGCTTCTTCAGTTCTGACTGAATGGTGGAGGGTGGAAGGATTTATATTACTTGCAATCATATCGCTGTTAGCTCTCTTTTGAGAAATAGGCAGGTATGGTAGGGGTGAGACATGATAAAGATTGATAAAATTATGCATGGCATAAAGATAATAGAAGGTGAAATTATTTTATTTATTTATATGCTGCCTTTATTATTTTTATAAATAAATCAGAAGGAACATACAATGCTCCTTCCTCCACCTGCTTTCCCTAAAACAACAACTTTGTAAAGTGAATTGAGCTGAGAGAGAATGACTGGCCCAAAATCAACCAGCTGACTTTCTTGCCTAAGGCTGGATTAGAAATTATCTATAGAATTTTGCTATAGGTGATAATAATTCCAAACACAATAGCTTTAAGAGGCTAATTCAGACAGTGTACAGCTATTAATAGTCAAATGTCCACTTCCAGGAGCAAACAGCAACATGCCTTGCCTGCTACTAAGCAACAGTGTGGAAAATGATTGTATCTATACAGTATGTCTTGCTCATGGCATTCCAAGACACCTGCGCAGCCACTTGAAGAAAAGGTACTTTGACTACATACAGTAGATGTTTCCTCTGAATCAGCACTGCTCTGCCTTTTTTTTAAGCGTGAAGACTTATTTACAGCTTTAATCAGTAGTGTTTCTTTTCATTAAAAAAAATCATTGTGCTGAATATATTAACAAAAGATATGCATATATTCTGTGGAAGGATTAATGTGCCATGGCAATTATGGCACATAAATCTCCCTTTTCTGTCCCTTTTCCTTTTTATAGCAATAGCAAAAGCAGTTAGGCTTATATACCACCCCATAGTGCTTTGCAGCACTTTCTAGATCAGGGGTCTCCAACCTTAGCAACTTTAAGCCTGGCAGACTTCAACTCCCTGGCTGGGGAATTCTGGGAGTTGAAGTCCACCAGGCTTAAAGTTCCCCTGATCTAGGTGGTTTAAGTGCATTTGCATATTGCTCCCAACAATCTCGGTTCTCATTTTACCAACGTTGGAAGGATGAAAGGCTGAGTCAACCTGGATCTCCTTCAGGATTGAGTTCTAGGATATGGGCAGAGTTTGCCTGCAATACTGCATTCTAGCCACTGTGCTATCAGGGGTCATTTTTATCTTTTAAGGGACCCATCACTAAAGATTGGATGAGCTGTTGTTTTTTTTCAAAGAAGGGTCAAGTATGGCAGAGTAGAAAGAAGGGAGAAAAAAGGAGGAGGAGGAGAGCTGAAAAAAAGAGGGCAATGACAGAACTGTGGAAATTAGAATGGGGCAGCCTGAGCTGGAGGAAATGCTGGCAGGAGCAGGACAGCATTCAGCCAAGAACACTGGCAATTGAGAGAAACCTTGAGCACCAGTTTGCAACCTAGGCACTGGCAGAGAAGAGGAGATTCTGAATACTAGCTGCCACCACCCTAGGACAGCCCAGGGCACTGATAACAGTCCAGCAGACTGTTACGATGGGTTGGTGATCATAAACGCCCAGAGAACTGACAGTGGAGCAGCCTGGAGCCGATGGAGAAGCCAAACTTGCTGACCTACCAGGGTGCACTTCAACAAAGCATTGAACATTGGTAACATTCTGAAGACCTGAAGCTGAGCAGCCCAACAGGCATCTGATAGGAGAAAAGGAACGGTTGCAGTTCCCCCTTCATACTCTGGTTCTCCTGCACTGAACTATGTGTCAAGTGGCTTTGACCAGGGTTGGCTAGGGAGCACAGAAGTGATATTGGAATACAGAATATACACAAAACCAAGAATTTTTAAAAGCTGATTTGAATTACAGTATAGGATATTGTTTGTATAAGATACAGAAAATGTTATGTGTGATGCTAAAGATAGACAATAATAAGATACATTAAGCACTAAGTAAGATAGGAAGTTGTCTAAAATCAAATGAATCTCAAATTTAATAATATAAAATGTACTGTGTTTCCCCGAAAATAAGACCTCCCCAGATAATACGCCCAATCGGGCTTTTGAGCACATGCACTAAAATAAGCCCTCCCTGAAAATAAGCCCTCCCTGAAAACATTTAAACACATGTGCAGCTGGTCCCTGCCATTTCCTCTGGTTAGGGTTAAGAAGACAGGGCTGGAAATCAGGTAAAATGGCAAGAGAAGTCCCATCTTGCTCCACACACCTCAAAATAATAAGACCTCCCCAAAAATAAGCCAAGTGCTTGTTTCAGGGTTCAAAAAAATATAAATCAGGGTCTTATTTGTGGGAAAACATGGTATATTTTGTGTAGCTTCTCTAATAGAGGACCTTGGTACATATGCATATTAATTTCTTTAGCCAAATCTTCACGCTCCCAAATACTGTTTTTGACTATCTGAATCTTGAGAATACAGCTTGTCAGAAAGAAGGTTAGAGTCTAAAATCTACGATGCCAAATATAATCACCGGGTTTTTTTTAAAAAAAAAAAATCTGAACCAAGTTACTCAGTTTCTAAGAAAAGTATTTATTTATTTATGGAAGGCCACTCACTCCCGAATGACTCTGGGCAGTTTATATTGTTAAAACGAGAAGAAAAATAATAAAAGAAAATTTAAAAAGAAGTATATATTTAAATGTTCTAATAAAAGATTCTGTTAATTCACTCTGCCTAGATTGATTTAGCATGGATCAGCAGAGGTCAAATAGAGAAAAAAAGTTGTATCATTCCTGATCATTTCACCAGCTGAATATATCCAACATTTAACACCATGCTCCTAGAACAGATCTGGCAGGGCTGTTTTTGATATTCACCTTTGCATTTCCAATTTCCTTAATGATAGGTGGAGAACTGGGAAAATCTGAGAAGAGTTTGGATTTTTCCTGCACTGTTCTAACTTGCATAAAACATCAAAGTACCATCTATGTACTTTCAGAACAGAGTGAAAATGCAAATAGAGCTCTGCCTTGGGGCTTGTAGTGAGGGAAGCCTGCCACCTTGCTTATAGAAGGCACGCGTGTGCTTCACATTGTCTTAGGCCATACGGTACAGAGAAGCAAAATGTCTGAGGATCCAGGGAGGCATTTTGGGGAAAGGAAGAAAGAACATGCATGTGTTATCTTAGCACGTGCCCATCCAAAGTTGAGCATGCAAAAGAGGGATTAGAGAACATTTTCTTCAGGCCAAACATTCCAGCATGAGCTGCATTGAGGGTTTCCGCTCTCATAGTGTAGAAATCCAGTAACGAAACAGTGCTCAAAAGTAAATCTGCTTCCTGGGCTCTATTGTTGGCATTCCTCATTTCTGGTCCCATTTCCACTCTTTCTTCCCCTCCCAATATTCACAAGAGTTAACTGAAAGGCCAAAAAATGTCTGACCTATCAAAATGCTATCCTGTTTCTCATATACAACAGCATACATTGGGGACAGGAAGAGAACTGAGTTATGATTCATCTGATCCAGGGGATTACTTTTCCTGAAACCAAGACGTTTCCTTCTTCAGTTACATCTTCATTTGTTATCCATGGCTAACAAGAAACTATTGGCATTTTTGCAATTATGACGTTTTCTGTACGTTTCTAGTTTTGTCAGTAAATAATTTCAGATTTGTATTGAGCAACATTGTCACTGAAACACATTTTAATTTCAAGCACAACCCCAGACCAATTTACTTTTGCATCCCACTGGTTTTGATGATAAAACATAGCTGTTTTAGACTGTAAATCCATTTATTTATTTGTTTGCTTGCTTGCTTGTTTCTTCAGTTTCAATAGCTGCCCATCTCAATCAATGAGTCTGAGGGGCTTACAGGGAAGCAAGAGACCTGACCAATTAGCAATACAGCCAGGAAACAGGGCCACCTTCACATTCAGCATCCCAGTCACAGAAACATTAGCCAGGATATTAGGGCCTTACTAAAGTCTAACAACTTGTGGCCATTCTGATCTCCAAAGGGAGGATGTTCCATAGAGCAGGGGCCTTTGCATTTTCTAGTCCCCACTATTTGGCTGATGGGATCTACAACATGCCCATTCTGCTCAATATGATAGGACAAAAGTTGCATTTGGAAACATGCAATCCCTCAGGTACCCTAGTCCCAAGCCATGTAGGACTTTAAAGGTAACCACCTTGAATTGCACCCAGAAACACTGGTAACCAAGGCAGCTCACGTAAAAGTGGCATTACATGTGCCAAATATCTGGTACCATTTGCGCAGCTGCATTTGCAACAGTTGAAGTTTCCAAATGATCTTCAGGGTCAACCCCATGTAGAGGGTTAAATGAGAGGTTGTCTATACACTCGTTTTTTTTAAGTGTTAATAAGTCACATAATTCATTGCAAAATGAATAAAATACACCTTCTTGCAGGTAAAAATGGATTCTGAGCATACAATTTCTGATCATTTGACATCTGACATTTTGTACTATGTACTTTTCTATGTTAATACTTTAGATTTTCAAAATGCTATTCATAATTATTTAGATCACATACAATATATTAAAGATCTGTACCTGAAAAATATTTGTTAAGGAATGTTTCTTTCTTTAGGTAGAAGAACAGATCTGAGATATTAAATATTGAATTAACCTCAAAAATACATGATATATTTTAAATCTCAAAGTGCATAGTTCATTAGGTAATATTTTTGATATTCAGTGCTTAAATTTCCAGTTGTCTGTAGCTCTTTGCATGTGTGTGTGTGCACGCGCATGTGTGTCTTAATTTGTAGCAGAATTATTAACGCAAGTTCTTTGCTTAGATAGAAAGCATGTTTACCCAGGTATTCCTGATAGAAATAGAACTGATGAATTTAGAATTATGCAATATGTACCAAGACGGCATTCCAGATTATTTCATTTGCAATATTAATATTTGAATTATAAATGAAAAAAATTAAAGGGGCTATAGAATTTCATCAAATGGAAAGGGAAAGTTTTGGTCATCATATAGTGATCAAATTCTATTGTTTTCTGAAAAGGGCAAATCTAAACTCAAATTACAGGATCTTTTGCTTTCCAATACACGCTACTCTTCATAATTACTCCAGGTAAAAATGTTTGTCTGTATAGTTGGGATGTGTGAGTTCAGTTTGATCCATTGCTTGATTCAATGGCTATTGATTTAGAAGTATGCCTGAGATTCAGATTTGCCATTTCTATGAAAATATAAACAAGACTACTGTATAACCAGTGGTGGGATTCAAATAATTTAACATCCGGTTCTCTGCCCTAATGACCAGCTGGGTAGGTGTGGCTTGGTGCTCGTGACTGTGTGGGCATGGCCAACTCAACGTCACTCACGTCGATGGGTGCTTCACCTTAGCTGTTACAATATAATAAGGGTTAACCAGAGAGGCAGTTTCTGTAAGCAGGGCAATAAAGATTAGGCTAGAAACAACACCATGTTTCCTTCCTGCCTTCCTTACAGGATTAGCCCTGTAAAGTAGAAAAAAACAAAAGGAGATTTCTTCCAATAACCGGTTCTCCAAACTGCTTAGAAAGTTAACAACCGGTTCTCCCGAATAGGTGCAAACTGGCTGAATCCCACCACTGTGTATAACCCATGATTTTACGGTACCTCAAAGAAGACAAATTAGTCATTCAGTCAACTAATTAGATTAATGTATGTTATCAAATATTACATTGGCTCCAATCCATTGGATGGCAATTTTTATTTTTATTATTCATAATACATCCTTATGAAACCTTGAAAAAAGTGTCATGCCTTTAAGTTTGGAATATGCAACGAAGGTTGATTCACATTTCTTAAACACCTGGGAAGTTCACTGTGTGACAATGGCTCAATTACTGTTTCTCTGCCATTCTCACAAGATTATGGGGGAGAGGATTGAAGAAATGTTATGAATTCTGTCTCTAGATCTTAGGACAATATCAATCAGAAATAATAATAAATGTAGATCATCTCAATGTAAATTTTGTGCCTTGCCATTAATCCCACATAATGGCTAAGCCCATCTGGCATAGTTTAGATGAGCCTTTCTTAATCATTTTATCTTGGGGAAATCTTGAAATAATTGTCAAAACTCAGGAAACTCCTGCATAAAAATCACAAAAAAATATTGAAAGCTTCATAATACAAGTCACTTCTATTGTACACAATTTATGTTTTACAGAAAGTTTACAATAACAGCAAAGTGGTAGACTAGACTTGCAGCTGAGTCATGGTGTATAAATGTTCCTACTACTGTGAATACTACCATTGCACAGTAGGCAAACTTTTTTAAAAATGATTTTTTTAAAACAGCTGGTCTAGACTTCAACGACAATTTGAGAGTTTGAAGGCAATGAGTAAAACTGTGAACTGAGATGCTCCACCTCCCAGACTTGTGAAATTCCTAATCATCATTTCTTTTGATTATTTTAATCAATGGTTGTCCAATCTCTTCTTTAAAATATCCAGTGTTGGAGCGTTCACAACTTCTGGAGGAAAGTCATTCCACTGATTAATTGTTCTTTCAGGAAATTTCTCCTTAGTTCTAGATTGCATTGTGGCTAGCATGTGTAGATTTTTCTGACATTGTATGCCATATGCTGAATAAATCAATTAATCAATCAATTGAATCATTACAGGAATGTATATAATGCAACCCTTAAAGCAATGGCATTTTTTCTAGTATCATCCCAAAAAGTGCTTATACAGTATGAATAGTAGAGAGAGAGAGATGTGCTCACATTATGTCCAAAGCACTTCTGTCAAATTATTTTTAAAGGATGCACCATTCTAATAGATGGAGATAATTCAAGTCCATTACATTGTTCTATATGCCATTACTTGGGGGATTTCATGATATATGTAAGGAGGAAGGCAAGGGGAACAGAATGTTTAATACAAAAGAAGTATAATTTGTCATCATTCACTATGGGAATTGATTGATATGATCTCCCTGTATGCTAAGCCCCATGATTTGTTTCTAGTTCTGCTTCCCTGGCTATGTGTCAACACCAACATTTAAGCTGTTAACCCTTCCTATATGGCAAGTATTCTTAATCATGGGTAATGACCAGATTTGAATGGGCATCCCATTTGCTTCCACTCTGTCTAGACACAATATAGCAGCTTTTGCCTGCTTGCTGGTACAAGGTCATACTCCTGCAACAACTCTAACTCTAAGCATTGTTCAAGACAATTCAACCATGATCAAGATTCTGTTGTCTAGTCTGATCTTTCCCTTCTTCCAAAGCTGGCTCTTCCTGGCCATCCTCCTGGGTGGCATCATGCTTGGTCCTGGATCAAGCTTGCAGGCCCATTCCAGCAACCCTGAGCGTTGCACATTTTCTACCATGCTATAGGTCAAAAGACTAGCATGCTCAGCCTGCATCAAGATCCTACTCCACGAGATATGAAAAAGATGTTAAATTACAAGGTTTTTATTTATAGAAGACTAAGCTTGATAAGATACTCACAGGAATAGAGGATAAACTAATTAAAAAATATTACAATTTTTTACTAAATACAGAACTAGAGGAAGAACAAGTAAAAGAAACAACGATAGCCTGGGCAAAAACTTTGGATATTCAATTGAATTGGATAAATGGCAACAATTATGGGAAAGAAATTATGAATTAACGATGTCCACTGCATATAAGGAAAATCTATATAAAATGTTTTATGGATGGCATATTCCCCCTGAGAAACTGGCAAAAATGTTTAAAGATAAATCAGCTAAATGTTGGAAATGTCACCAGTTACCAGGTTCATATTACCAGATGTGGTGGACATGTCCTGAAGCGAAAAACTATTGGAATAAAATTAAGTTATGGATGGAGGAAATGATACAAGAATGTATAGATTTAAAACCAGAGCTATTCCTATTGGGTATCTTACCAGAGAAAACTAGTAAAGATAATATATATTTGATTATACATGTAATAACAGCAGCAAGGATTGCTTATGCACAAAAGTGGAAAGCAGAGAATATACCTCTGCTTAGGGAGAAATAATTTAAAAAATCTTAGATTGTGCAGAAATGAATAGATTAACTATGATGATAAAGGAAAGAGAATATACAGAATATTTTAAGATATGGAATAAATTTTACTATTGGTTAGAAAAGAGATACAAATAAGTTTTTAAAAGAGATTGAAAAAAATTGGTTGTAATTAGAATAATATATTAGTGAAAAACCTTTGTAATGGATTTGATGAGATTGAAGACAGAAGAGGTAGAGAAGAGAAGATACCTTTGAAGGTAACACTGAAATGTCACATGGAAGAAATGAATGATGTACTAAATGTTTGTTTTTCTTAAAAAATAAAAATTAATAATAAAAAAGATCCTACTTCAGGAAGAATCACCACTGAAAGAGATGTAAGGTGAGACTAAGCAAAGGCACCTCAACCTTGCCAAAGTTGACTTAAAGAAAGTTTGATCTGTTGCAATACAAAGTACAAAGACCATTGAAGAAGAGTCCCATCCCCAAGAACATATTGATTTAGTGGATAAGCCTGGCTTGCCCATGCTAGGTGGATTGCTGCCAGACCACATTCTGCTTTGCTTGGACAAACCAGCAGCCAACTTCTCTGGGCAGAATAGAAGTCCTATCTGAATTTGATAATTGTGTTAAAATGGGAGAAAGGATAAATTCATTAATTATTTCAGGAGTCATGGCTCTACAAAGTGTGAAAGCTCCTGTCATTTGAGTTTTCTTTTCATTTGCAAATCCTCTATGTCAGAGTGAGCAACTTCTCTTGAAAAGATAGCCATATTAGAACTTCCTGGATATACCACATCCTCTACTCCAAAAATGAATGAGGGCAGGAACTGTTTTAATGGGTGAAATGGATGCCATACTGCATGTCTCAGTAAAGCCTACAGAACCCATGTTATTCCTTAACCTCCATCCATCCACTAGTTGAAAAAATTGGGGAGGGAAGGCACTTTGTTGACTTCATCCTTTCTAAGAGAGTCCAAGAGAGTCTTATAAAATTATGTTGGCAGGCTGAGTGCAGTTCCTTGGACACCTTTTTCTTCCTTTATTCTATAGGTTCTATACCTTCTTCTGAAACAAGCTTCATTTGATTAAATCCAACATTACTTCTCCATGTATTGATGATGTTGCAACTTTCCTATCTGTATGTTCTTTTGACATGTCGCTCTAAACTACTTTTCTCCAGGTCTGGGGAAGACAGGCCCTGCTCCCTTGCAAAATAGTATCATGAGTGACATAGTCATACAGGTATACAGGTCTCACCTGTTGCCATTCTCCTGAGGTTATAATGAAAAATATGCTCATTTAATGAGAACTTGTTACCACACCTAATAGGTTATCATTTTTTCCAGGAAAAACAAGCAGGTCCTGCCCTTTTCTAAAAGCTGAGGTAGCAAAGTACATTTCATACTATGTGGACGTGTAACACTGCCAGCAACATTTCTATGAGTTGACTCATTGCAAATTACTTCCGAATTTCAGTTTTCCATTGTAAAATGTAGTGGGTGTAAGTGAGAGAGAGGGAAGGAAAGTGAGTTATGTCAAGGAAAGAAATTGGCTGTCTCTTGAGAAACGTTCTTTGAAATTTTTGGCTTTGGGGAGAGTCCTAAACTCAAACCTTGGTGGCTCTATGGAAGTTTTTGTTGGGTATCCATAAGTGGCTGTAGCTCTGCAGGATGTAATGTCTCCTAGAGACTTCTTCTTGCCATTAAGATAAATAGAGTTTTTTGCCAAACTTGGATTTGGTACAACTCATTTTTTCCTTTGGAATCAATATGAAGGAAAGTTAAAACAGAAAATGGTTAAATAAAAAGAAAATATAAGCAAACTGTTAGGGCACTGTTAAAAATGTATTTGTCTTGATTCTTTCCTCTCCCTCCCTAATAGTTTTGGTTTCATTTAGTTCACCCTTAATAGAAACTGGTACATTTTTTTCTGGTAAAGGTAAAGGTTCCCCTCACACATATGTGCTAGTTGTTCCCGACTCTGGGGGTAGGTGCTCATCTCTGTTTCAAAGCTGAAGAGTCAGCGCTCTCTGAAGACATGATCATGTGGCCGGCATGTCTAAATGCCAAAGGTGCACGGAACACTGTCACCTTCCCACCAAAGGTGGTCCCTATTTTTCTACTTGCATTTTTTACGTGCTTTCGAACTGCTAGGTTGGCAGAAGCTGGGACAAGTAACAGGAGCTCACCCCGTTATGCGGCACTAGGGATTTGAACCGCTGAAGTGCCGACCTTTCGATTGACAAGCTCAGCATCTTAGCCACTGAGCCACCGTGTCCCGCTTTCTGATAGATTGCTATAAAAATGTTGATATGTATATAGTCTATTAAAAGCCTCAGTACACTAGTTTATATACGGTAATTAAGCCATACTGTCTATACCTGAAGTTACCAAACTTTTTCATGTAATAGAATATCCTGTCACATCTCCCTCCCTCCCTCCCTCCCTCCCTCCCTCTCTCTCTCTCTCTCTCTCTCTCTTAGAAACTCTATTTAAGAGGCAAAGTTTTAGTAGTACAAAATTAGATGTGTTTCAGTGAATGTTTTTGCCTTTAATTTCTCACTGGACTCCATCAAATTCTTGCAGAACTATAGGACTCCATAGAACACAATTTTTAAGGCATATGGGATAAAGAGAGAAGGATTGTTCCTTCTTTAATACATTTTGCAGTACATCATTTTTTGCAGAACCTCAAAAGCAAGGCTGGCATATCATTAAATAATTTGAAGATAGCAGATGATAGTTTCCTAACAGTTAAGATCCCAGATGATAGTCTCCTAATGATTCTCTTCAGATGTAAACCAGACCTGTACAGTATATGTAGTACAACTTGCCTTTGGTTCTCTAAAATAATGGATTGCTTTAGCTATAGTGTTCCATAGGTGCTTTTTCAAGAGGTAACTGGACTTTCTGGTTTTCCTTTGAAGACGTTTCACTTTCATCCAAGAAGCTTCTTCAGCTCTGGATGGATGGTGGGAATGGAAGAATTTATACTCCTTGCAGACAGCTGGTCATTTGCATTCTTTTAGAGAGTCACTGAGGCAACCTGGAGGTTTATCTGTGTCACCTGAGTAGTGCAAATTGATGTAGAGCCTTCTTGGAACTGTTGAAAGGACTGTGTTGTAGACTGGAGACAGATGATGTTGTATACCTCCCGCTGTGTTGAGAGAGGGCTGTTCAATTTTGACAACCTCTTTCAAACCAGTAGTACTCTCTGTCCAAAATTTGGACTTTGCTGTCTTCAAAAGAGTGGCCTTTGTCTTTTAAATGCAGAGGGACTGCTGAATCTTGTCCAGATGGGTTTGTTCTTCTATGTTGTGCCCTGCTTTTATGAAGTGGATGTTTTGTTTCTCCAATGTACAGATCTGCACATGGCTCACTGCATTGTACTGCATATAGTAAATTGCTCAGTTTGTGTCTGGGTGTTTTTTCTTTGGGGAGAACAAGCTTCTGCCTTAGTGTATTTTTGGGTTTGAAGTATACACATATGTTGTATTGGCTGAAGATCCTCCTGAGCTTTTCTGATATTCCTGCAACATATGGAATGACAACATTGCTTCATTTTTTGTTCTCTTCATTTCTGTTATGGAGGAACTCCTGTAAGGTCTTTTTTTTTTTAGACTTAATGAAGGCCCACTTGGGATAGCCACACATTCTGAGGGCTTCCTTGATGTGTTTCAGTTCTTTTTCTTTCCCATCTTTGCTGGTAGGCAGGCCTTCAGCTTGGTGGTGTAGGTTTCTGATGATTCCTATTTTGTGCTCCAGTGGGTGGTGAGAATCAAAATGTAAATATTGATCTGTATGTGGGGGTTTCTGTAAACTTCAATGTTAAGGCTTCTGTCTTCCTTAATGTGTACTGCACAGTCCAGGAAGGCTAGACTATTTTCCTTAACATCTTCCCATGTGACTTTGATGTATCTGTCCACAGAGTTGGTATTTGGTGAACACTTCCAATTCCTGTGTTTTGATCTTGACCCAAGTATCATCCACATACCTATACCAGTGAGTGGATCGAATTCCTGTGAAGGAGTCTAGGCCTACCTCTTCCATATAGAGATTGGCCACAATGGGGGACACAGGTGAACCCATGGCACAGTTGTGTTTTTGTCTGTAAATACAACCTTCATTGTATTTAAAATAGGTAGTGGTCAGGCATAGGTCCAGTATGGCACATATATGATCTGAGCTGAGGTTAGGTTGATTCTGTCACCTAAGGTGCTGTCTTGTAGCAGTAGTTTCTTCACTACTGTAACAAGCTTCAGTTGTTGGAATGCAGATAAGGGGGAAGTCACATTATAGGAAACCATGGTATCATCCAGATCCAGTTTTAGTTTCCAAACTAAAGTCCTGTGGCAAAGTCCTGTGAATAATTGATGTGATGGGTGGTATTACCAACTAGAGGAGTTAATAAGGTGGTTATATGTTTTGCAGTGTTGTAGGTGACAGAGTTGATGCTGCTAACAATTGATCTGAGTGGAGTTTCCTCTTTGTGGATTTTGGGGAGTCCATATATTAACGGGGTGGCTTCCCCAGGGTAAAGATGGTAATATTGTGGCTTGTTGATGGCATTGTCCTTCAGTAGGCATTGCAAGAAATCAATGACCTTTTTCTTGTAACTGCTGGTGGGGTCTCTCTTCAGAGTCTCATATGTACAGTGTCCTTCAGAAGACTCACATGTACAGTGTCCTTTACCTTGGCCTTGTAGTCATCTGTGTTCAGGATGACTGTGCATCTTCTTTTATCAGCTGGCAGGATGGTGATACTGTATTTGGGATTCCTAGGGATGTCAATGCTCTCTTGAATTGTGAGGTTGGAAGGGGGTGTTTTGGCACTGGCGAGGGCTGCAGGTACCTTCATCCTTAATTGTTCTGCCTCTAGTTCTGCCAGTTTATTGTTCTTGATGGCTAACTCTGTGATAGTGAGGAGATCTACAATTGGCAGCTGTTCTGATGTTACTGCAAAATTCAGTCCTTTGGCCAAAACATTATTTTCTGTCTGGGTAAGCTCTCTGTCAGACAGATTTCTCACCCATTGATCAGTTTTCTGAGACATGCCACTGTCCATCTGGGTTGGTTTTCTGTTTTGTATGGTTTTCCTGTCTAAGCTGTAGGGTAGAAAATTTGCCTTTTTGTCATTCTTTGCTCTCGTTGTGTTGTGTTTGTTATGCTTTATAAATCCTGTGATCTGTTCCAATACTTCTGTTGGTAAAAGTGATTTAAGCTCTTGGAGTTTGTGTTCCACTCTCTCTTCAATAATAAAATTAATCTATTTTATTCTTTCATTGAGAAGTTGGAGTTCTGCTTTCTGCAGGAAGTTTTCTTCCCTGTGTCCCTGTACTGTTGAACACAGGCACAGGTTGTTGGGGATTTGTCTGTGTTGTCTCCATCTCAAAATGAAGTGCAAATGGTTCCTGTAGTCTGCAATTTTTCTGGAAATCCATTCATACTCCCGCACAGTGGTGAAATGCTACCGGTTTGGGCAAACCGGTAGTGATAAAATTTTTAAAAAGCTACCGGTTCCTTTGAACTGGTATTTCCGATGATCAACTGTGCCGCACAATTTAAAATCGCTAGAAAGCAAGAAATTGCTGCTCTACTTACCTTCCCAAGCCTCTTTTTAGCACGTACTGTGCATGCGCACACATGCAGCGTGCGATTGGTTGCACTGCGCATGCACATGCAGCACATGTTTGGCACATGGCACGCATGCACAGCCAGCGAACCAGTGGCAAACTGTTTCAGATTTCACCACTGCTCCCACACCATTCGAAGGATGTTCATCCCAAAAGCACCTTGGGGACAACCATGACCTGGATGACTGAGAATCCCCATAGACATTTAGCTATAGTGGAAATTATTAACCTATCAGTAGTATTGATGAAAGATTTAGCAAGCCACTGTGAATGGGAAAAAAGATAATGGATAACACCTTTTTAGCAACATGTCTGAATCATGTCTCTTGGATTCCATCTTGTAATGATAATTGCCCTGACAAAATATGTAAAAGTTCAATATACAGCTATCTGAATGTATAATGAAGACAATTATGAATTGTGGTCCTTCTAATCCAAATCAACAATTGATCTGAAGCTTTTGCACAAATGCATTCTGTCCTATTTGATGATGAGTAAATGGTGCATGCATGCAGGTCTTCAGGGAATAGCCAGAACAAATTGACACTGAGGAAAAGTCACTGGTGTGCCATAGGGGTTAATGTAAACTTCCACCCAAGACAGTTCATGAATTCACATGGGTTAAAGGATCTATGGTTCCAGTAGAAAGGCCACTGTCATTCAAACTGCATTTGAACTTTGGAATTGAAACAGCACTGACAGGGTAAAAGTCATGAATGTTAAACAAGACTACTGCTTCCTTCAGCTGCTATTTTATTTCACAGTATTGTCCACCAGTAGATTCTGGTTCTGCCTGAACTAAAGACTAAAAATATAGCTTACTCTCGGTGAGAAAAAGTAACAATTCAAAAGCTTGCCTTGGTTGTATTAAGACAGAAAAATAGTACTAAGGATCTGGACAACTACTAAAGGGAAGCAATAAGGCACATAAAATAATCTAAAAGTAAGATTGTATTGTCTTAATTTTCAAGGATTAGCAAAAAAATTAATCCATGTTATTCTCCATTCACAATAACTAAGGAGTTCATTACTCTCTTTTAAAAATAAAAAGACCTTGGATTGATTGCTTTAATAAATGTGACTCAGAGAACAAAAGGGTTAAATCTTGATCCTTGTAGAAGGCCAAGGGCACTTTCTGCATGAATGCTTCCAAGTGTTACTTAAGCACCAAAAGCTGTGGGTAAAAGGTAAACTTTATGGATAATTGATCTATACTATCTTTAATATTCTCAATGAAACTGTCTTTCACTGTGTTTCTTCCAGATCAATAGATGGGTCTCAGTGACATTTAGATCTTGATTGATTCAAATCTGGACAATCTCTCTCCTCGCTGGTTGCTTCCATGCTATTTGAGCAAAGTGAGAATAATAAAACAGGAGAGTTATAAGCAGATAAAATCTTTGCAAAAACATACAAATAAGAGCACTCACTTTTTGGCAGGCAGAAAAATAATGGTTTCATTCCTCATTCATCCTCACAATTCACAGTCCATCTGCTTTAAACACAACACAAGACTTCAGAAATCCTAAAATCCTAGACAATAGGATTGCATACCTATTTGAACCTGGTTCAATATTTAATAGCTGATCTTCAAAAAGGATAGGTTATGAGTCAGAGAATAATGGTGTTGCTCTACCAGCATGGTAGATCAGCTCTGTGGATAATGAGAATAAGGGCAAGCACTTAAACCTGTTATGCACTGTACAAACAAGGGAAACAAGCAAACTGACAGAGGTATGTCTAATGGTAATCCAAGACAGAATAGGACATGGGGAAATCTCCTTCATGTTCTTCATCCAGGAAATACCACTCAGAATTAATGCAAGATACATGAACATGCCACTGTGTAGGAATATGATGACACTGAAAATAAAAATACTATTTTTTTCAGGGCAAGGGGAAAAAGCAAGATGATGGCCTGTTTGACAGATTAGTTATTATATGGAGCTTGTATTTTATGGGTCATGTGCAAATCAGGGTTAGACAAAGCACCTGGATACTTCAATGAGCCCCTAGAATGAAAACACTTAAAGATATGTTTAGTTCTTTGCAATACTAAGTCCAACCTTCACCTTATCAAGAACTTTCTTTTTAAAGAAATTTAAAGGAACCAAAAACTGTGAAATCTTGCATCAGCAAAACAAAAAACAAACAAATCAAAAGCCTATCAAATATTATGATAACACAGACATATGTGAAACTTGCAAGTTATGCCATGTAGGTCTGGAATACATCAGAATACATAGCCTATAGCAGTGTTTCTCAACTTTAAGAACTTTAAGATGTCTGGACTTCAACTCCCAGAATTCCCCAACCAGCATAACATAGCTGGCAGGGGTGAAATTCAAAATTTTTCCCAACAGTTCTGTGGGCGTGGCTTGGTGGGAATGGCAGAGGAAGGGTATTGCAAAATCTCCATTCCCACCCTACTCTGGAGCCAGCCAGAGGTGGTTTTGCCGGTTCTCTGAACTACTCAAAATTTCCACTACCGGTTCTCCAGAACCTGTTAGAACCTGCTGGATTTCAACCCTGATAGCTGACTAGATTGATGTCAAGAGTCCACATCAGGAGTGTTAAACTGGTAGCCGTGGGCCAGACTCATCATGTGCAGGCCACGCCTACCCCAGCTCCGCAAAGACAAAAAACATCGCAATATGTTGTGATACATCACATGAGTTTGACACCCATGGTCCACAGGGCCTGCTGAAGACCAATACACCTGAAAGAATTAGTAACCCCCTTGGTTGAGTCCTCCCCTTCTCTATTGCAATATGCTTATACACCTCTTGTTCTGCACCTCTCTCCCTCACAAAAAGATTGGCTATGTGAAACAGAAACTGCTAATGCCATTGCCTACTAGCTTGTTGGCCCTTTCTTATTGATGATGAAGAGTGACAGCAGCTGCTGGTGTCAGTACAAACATACTAATGGAATAGAAAGCCTGGTGAGGTTGTCTTGCTGAAGAATCATTTAAAATTTTGAACTGGCATATAGTTCAGTCTATTTTAGTGGATTTTAACATATGTGAGATTAGGTTGTTGGTTATATGACTTGGCAAAAAACAATATATGATAAATTATAGTAAATGAAGATGCTAGAATTAACACCATCCTACTGATGGACCAAGTAGCTCAGTGGCTAAGATGCTGAGCTTGTCAGTTGAAAGGTCGGCAGTTCAGTGGTTCGAATCCCTAGTGCCGCGTAATGGGGTGAGCTCCCGTTACTTGTCCCAGCTTCTGCCAACCTTCAAACGCATGTAAAAAATGCAAGTAGAAAAATAGGGACCATTTTTGGTGGGAAGGTAACAGCGTTCCATGCGCTTTTGGCATTTAGGCATGCCAGCCACATGACCACAGAGACATCTTCAGACAGCGCTGGCTCTTCAGCTTTGAAATGGAGATGAGCACCACCCCCTAGAGTCGGAAATGTCTAGCACATATGTGTGAGGGGAACCTTTACCTTTATCTTACTGATGGACCTGAGAAGATTATTTTCTGTTTGGATTCCTGAGGACAGCTGTCCTTGAGAAACAAATAATTGTTGAAAATATACATTTAAATTGTTATTTGAATCAATGTCCATCCTTGGGTCGCAGAGTTAGGACTCTTTGTAGGGAAAAAATAAGAATGGATATTAGATACCTTTTATATAAACAAGGAAAGCCACTTTGGTGTAGAGGTTAGACTGGCGGCAGACTAGAAACTGGGAGACAATGTGTTCTAGTACCACCTTAGGCTCAAAGTTAGTTTGAGTGACCTTGGACCACTCATTCACTCTCAGCCCTAAGAATAACTTGCAATGGCAAACCAGTTCTGAAAAACCTTGCCAAAAAAATTGCAGTGACTTGTCCAGGCACTCTCCTAGAATTGGACATGGTTGAACAACAAAAATATGCAAACAAAGCCAGAAATAATTTTAGATAGATTGATTAATAATAATAATACCAGCCTTTGTATTATAGTATAGAGCTACAGTATCATGCATACGTTTTAAAGATTCTCAAACACAAATACTAAAATAATCTAGTCCGCCAAAGAAAAATACTCACAAATTAAATCTGGGGGGTTTTTTTTGCTTCTTTTACCTGAAAAGCAAGATCTAGTGAATTCTCCTCCATATTAAACTATCATACCTTTTTAATTAAACTGTCCATTTCTCTCTTTTTTCTGCCTAGTCTAGTCTCTTCTTTTTTGCCACTTGCTTCATGTTATCAGTTAAAAAATACAGGATTTTATTTAAAAAAAAAAAAAGCCCTGAGTAATGTAAAGTGAAAAGGGGAAATATACGTAAGTGTCAGCACATGCCTATGTGTATATATGCACGTACACACACTCAGTCACTTGGCTTTAGTGTTCATTTAATGATTCCTGTAATTATTTTAAATTGTATGACTAGCAATCTCTTAAAAAGTATAGCATTGAAACACACTGTTTCAAGTCTTGAAAGTATTAGTTGTAATTGTTGAAACTACTAACAAATAACTAGGGTAGATACTATTTATGCATATGTCCTGTTGTTTTAAATGATTTTTTATACTTGGCCAGATTCCAGAAAAAAAATAAGCATGATTAAATCCAATGAAGATGATTCCTACATGGTTAAGTGCTTTTTACTACCATATTGCAAAATAGTAGGTATGATCATCTCTTACAGCAAAAACAACAAAGCCTTGTGGCACTTAAAAAACAGAACAATTTTAATGCAGTAAATATTTTAATGGGACAGATTCTATTATGCAACTCATAATATGGACTTTTTAATGTCTCCATAAAATTGTTTGCATCATCCCATGTTTCTTTCATGTTTAAGCTTCATGAATTTTTTCAGTTAGAGAATATAGTACATGATTAAACCTGTTCTACTGGGGAAAAAAATGAAATTCCCTTTAGGCTTTGCTCCCTCTAACAGATTCTAATGATAAAAATCTGTAAACGGAAGAAACATTTGACTATTGATCTGGGATTAAAATGAAAGCCACTTACTGCTGATCAATAAGTGACCTCAATATCAACCATTTGTCTGTCTTTTTTAAACGTGGATTCCCCCAGCACGATTTCCCTTAATGCCAACTAGGACTGAGTAGAGCTCTGAAGAGATGATTTGATTCAAAGGAGATTAGATGACTCACCTCTTTAAATCAAATCTTTGAATCAATCTGAGGTGTCAAATAGAATCAGGTTCCTTTGAATCCCCTCAGAGAGATGTGAAAGTGATTCAGAGATTCAACAGAGTCTGTGAAGTTATGAACCTTTGGAGGGTCTCAAACACTGGGACAAATCTCATTCTGTACATGGCCAAAGAGGGTGGAAGGGGGGCAGAGGTGGCACTTGTGACATGATGGGCTTTCTAAGATTGGCAAAATTAATGAGTATTTATCAACTTCACAAATGGTCTCTCACAGCATTTGGGGAATTGTACTCTACTGTTTGTGTCTTATTCTGCTAAAATGTGAATAGAAAGATTTGTTTGGAAGGAAAAAGAGAAGCAGATATATTTTGTTCGTGTTTTTTAATCTGGCTTGCTGTTTCTTTGTGAATCTACTACTCCCTTTCCCCAAATCCATATCCTTTTATCTTTATCCTCCTTTCATCCTTTCTTTGTCTGACTTGAAGTCTCACTTTCCAGTTTATCTACAGTTCTTCAAGGCTTTCGGTCTCTTTTTCCATTTTCCCTGATTTCCCTTGAAAACAATTCCTCTGTTTTCTTTTGGCTATTTGTCTTTTGTTCTGAACTGAATGAATATGTAGCTGAGTATGAATAGGTTTGAGATGATGTATTTTCTGTTGGCTTATTTTGTGTAACATATACTATTTATGTATTTCATAGTGCATTATATATACAAATATGATGGCACATATATTTCCCAAAGTTTTAAAAAGTTTTTTTATGCTTTTTAAAAAAATGTATAAACAGTAAATAAGGTGATCATGTCCAGAAGCTGACTTAGCCAATAAGCTAAATTAATTTATGTGCCTACAAACTTTATTATCCTGTCCTAGAAAAGCAAGTTGTCTCTTCATTCTTAAGTACAATATATTTCTCTTTTTAAAAAATCAGTCTAACATAGGTTGTCTATAGACTCTTTATTAGACAGTTTAGAGTCTGCTGTGTTATACTGTATTTCTCAACTTTGCTCCATAAAAAGGAAATGATTAATATGTAAAAAATGTATTGCTGGGAAATCTTTGAAGTTATCTGCCTGAAACTTTGCATATTTAATGTCTTCTAAAAGTTTATCATTTCTGTTATAGTCATCTCATTTGGCCAAAATGAAGCCACTGCAATACATTATTTGATGTTTTCCCATTTTATTCTTTAGCTATACTTTTAATCAAACCTTGGTTCTGAACTTGATTTGAATCAACCATTATTGAAATGTCAGTGTTCACATTTCAAACATATCTTGGCTTATTTGCATTTATCACAGATTTTCCACTTTGACATATTGTGCTTAAATTTCTGAGAGAATTTGGAGAGTATCTTATGGGTGCTTTCAGAGAATGATGATGTTATACTTGCAGTGGGCTGTTCCTGCTCTTTTTGTTTATGTCTTAGTGCTTATCTTTTACTTGGACATATATTTAAACATTTCAGAGGACCATGATTGACTGTTAGCAGGTATTTGGACTGCATTGCTGGTATCAGTAGCGGGTTGCTACCAGTTCGCCACGGTTCGGGTGAACTGGTAATAGCGGCGGTGGGAGGCTCCGCCCACCTGCCCAGACGTCATCAAATACAACTTGCGCATGCGCAAAAGCTTCTGGGAATGAGTAGACATTCCCATGTGTGAGCAAAGGTGCATGTGTGAGCAAAGCGAGCACGCATGCGCAAGTGAACCGATAGCAAGTGAAACCCACCCCTGGCCAGCATCTATATAGAAAGAAAGAGTACATTGATTTTAGATAATTGCAGAATCTGATAAAGTTGAGTTGCGTGCAAGTGTAAAATTAGGGCGAAGACAGATACTGAGTCTTGAATTTCAAGGTCATCATTGACTAATGCATTCTTGGACATTTTGTCAGAAGTGAACTTTTACCAAACAATGGAAAAAACCCAAACTGAATGTTACTGAAGCAAAAGCCCTCTGCTGTACAGCGGGGCTTAAAACAAAACCCTAATTATACCAAAACTCTAAGATGTGAAGTTCACTGTTATCAGGGAGGGGTGAGCAAAAACAACAGTTAGCAAATGCTTACTGGGACATGCAAAAGAGTTCTGTCATGTAAACCAGGATAATTACATGGTAACTTACAGTTCCCACAGAGGAAAAGACAATTTCTGGAAAGCCCAGTAGTCCCTATACTGCAGGAAGATTTCACCATGACACTAATCTAAAGGATATGAAATCTGAAATCTCAGCAGATATGTCTGCTAACTCTTGCAGGACATCTCAATATCTTTGGACTTTGAAGTGCCCTTCTCAGAAGGATACGGCTGCCACCATCCTTGTTAACTTTTTGGCAACAGACAAAGATATTTTTATTCTCCCGGGCTTTTAAAATTAATGGGCTGTGTTGGTTTTTTCCCACAAATTCTTTATAATATTTTGTTATTTTGTGGTTTATATTTTATATACATTCATACATACATACCTCCTGAGTTCCGTTTTCACTGGCAGAGGGTTGCAGGAGGCCGTGACAGCCAAATACCGAGCTTGAGAGCCCGTTTTTGCTGGCAGAGCGCTCGGGCCACCACAGGCACCCCCCAAAAGGGGTGATGTCAAGCTGGCCACACCCACACCCACCCCAGCCATGGTCCCCGGCCCCCCCAAGGTCAACACAATCCTGATGCGGCCTTCAATGAAATTGAGTTTGACACCTCTGTCCTAGAGGATATAAATCCAACAAATTAAAAATAAATTTGCCTAATCCCAAAAAGCTACCTTGATAGGCATGGCCAGTCCCCCAACATCATTTTGTAGAAGACAAATGATAAAAGTTATCTACCATCTTCTCTGGGCTTTATCTAGTTTTAGGTAATCTAGTTTCAGAGTGTGCTCTTGACCACCCCAGCTTATCTTTATTAGCTGTTTTTGATTTGGGGGCAGATGTACCTATATGCAAATCAAGGTTGGGAGGTTGCAGCTGCTCATCATTTGTCTTACTAAGAATGCCTATAGTGCTTTTGTTTGCCCTACAGCATTTTTGTAAATAAAGAATAATGGGTTGTTCCTCAGCATTTCTGCTATTTATTTATTGTTTAATTAAACAAACCTTTAGGAGCGGGGAGCTGGTGGAAGCATATTGATTACTTTCATCATTGGATTGTGCTCTAGGTATTAACTAATAGGAGGGGGCAATAAGAGGAAGGTTAGACCTTGACAGTTTTTCCTTAACAACTTGTCTTGTCTTTTTAGCCCCTTCTAAACTTCTGCATCTCCTTTGATTTGAATAAACCATGTGCCTGAGAAAGATGTGGGTAGCATTTAGATCAATGGCCTCTGCTACTGAGTAGGAATATCAGAATTGCTTTTACTGGACCAGAGTATGTGTCCATCAAATTCAATATTGCTGATGGTGATTTGCAGCAAGATTTCAGGGAGGGAAATATTTTTCCAATATTCTATGGAGGTGCAGGAGATTGAATCTTGATACTTCAGAAAACAAAGTATGAGTTCAAACATTGAGTTATATTTTCTTCCTTCCTTCCTTCCTTCCTTCCTTCCTTCCTTCCTTCCTTCCTTCCTTCCTTCCTTCTTTCCTTCCTCTTTAAGTACGAATCTGCCTGCCTATTATTTCCAAACCCATGATTCCAAAATATCATGTCAAAAAACATGTATCCCAGGGGTGGGTTCTAAATTTTTTTACCGGTTCTGTGGGTGTGGCTTATTTTGTGGGCGTGGCTTGATGGTCACGTGACAATTATTTAGGATTTAGCAGAGGTACTGGTCTACCAGGCTTTTAACTGCTTGCAGAGCTGTACCGATCTACCCATTTATTTTTCAAGGCACTGGTCTACTCATTTATTTTTGCAGGCACTGATCTACTCATGTATTTTTGCAGGCACTGATCTACTCATGTATTTTTTCAGGCACTGGTCTACCCATTTATTTTTCAGGCACTGATCTACTCATGTATTTTTGCAGGCACTGATATACTCATGTATTTTTGCAGGCACCGGTCTACTCATTTGTTTTCTTTTAACACTGATCAGCTGTAGGGCGGCCCTTTGAAGCCCCACGGCAAGAGTTTAAACAGTTTTTTTTCCCTCTAGCCATCAGCTGGGACTCAGGAGGCAGCAATAGATTGGGGGTGGGGCCAAATAAAAGGTAAGAATAACGCGGGGGTGAGGGGCGGGGGGCAGGGGGGCAGGGGGGCAGAACCGGTTTGGTGATGTCATATCATCACCGCTACCAGCTCGGCGGAACTGGGTGGAACCAGGAGGAACCCACCACTGATGTATCCCCTTTACATTTCTTGAAGCAACTATCTGAATCTCTGACACAAGACCTGAGGTTAATAATTTTGCCTGATTGGTACAAGTATGTTATTTTCACATGTTTTCTGTTATTGCAACCATGCCAAAAATCCCCCATTTAAATAATTTTGGCATGTTCTTTAATTAATAGAATATTTATTTTGTTGAACTTTTATGATTGACAGCTGGGAAGGAAGTGTTCAAATGACTATTATTTCTCTCCTGCGCTATAATTAAAGGGTTTTTTTTAATTGTTTTAATACCTTCCCATTTTTATCCCCTTGTACACATAGAAGATTAGAAATATGTCAGAGAAATTGAAAACAATCCCTCATGGGCCAAAATATGTTTGATTACATGAGTTCAATAATAAAGGAAAAAAATAAAATGTTCTGTAATTAGTTGATGATATCTATGTTAGATTGTCCCAGCCCTTTCCACTCCCAGAATATAAAAGGCAGTATTGAGATCTAGCATTGATAATACAATTTGATTAAAAGGCAAATAAAAGTGTATTTTTGTAATGTTATCTACATGAGAAAATGGTCAGTGCAGACGTTTGCCATGAAGAAATATTGAATTCTTAAAATGGAATTGTGAAGTGGGTATTTTTTAAAAAAACAAACAAACATGCATAATTAAAATCAGACTCCAAATCAAAAATAATTACATTATTTTCTAGCCATGTTTAGTTTTCATATAGAAGACAGTGTTTCTCATGCTTTGGGGGCAATTATATGTTAAGAAATCAATCTGTAATTTTAATGCCTCCAAAATTAAAACACAACATTCAGTTTTTAAACATTTTTTGAGTAGCACCCAAGAGTTAATTATCCTAAACAAACTACATTTTGTAGATTCACTTAAAACTTATTTAAATGAAAGAAAGTTAATTTTTGCTTTGGGACTTATGAAAGTAATACTAGCACATAGAAAGTGTGCAAGTATTCACTTTTAGACCTGGGGTATTTATTACTCAATTGCCTGGAGTGAGAAATGCCATCACAATCAGATCATTTTATTTCTAAACGGAAGATGTTTATCCAAAAAGCCTGGCCATTAGAAAAGTATAAAAATCTCTATTAGGAAAGTAGCCCAAAATACATTTTGAGAACGTAATGTCACAAACATACATGTATGCAGCCAAACATACAGATTCTCAGAAGAATGCACGATTTCATGATTTTTCAAATTCCATTTCAAAATTGTGATTTTTTTAATGATGAATTAATATTAATTTGGCAAATTTATTCAGATTTTCATTTTTAGATGTTTAAGAACAGTTTTAAATATCTGTTTTTCTTTTATTTTGCACTATTATTTAAAAACATAAGGAACCTGATGATTAGGTGAATCACAATGCAAAAAAGGTCAATGTTATTAACTATCTATATCCGCCTTTTGCATCCTGGTGTCCTCTAGGTATTTTAGTTGTCAATTCCCATGGTTTTCTAGTTAGCATAGTCAATCACCATATTGTTTGAGGATTACCAGAATTTAATCCAAAACGTTTAAAGGGTATCAGGTGGGGAAAGCCTTGTCTTTATCGGGTATTAAATTGCAACTATTTTGTATCTAATATAGTACAAAATAGTTTCCCCAGAGAATTAAAGCATGTTTTCAAATATAATAGTCTTTATTCTGTTGCTAAAGTATATTTGGCCTCACAAGATTTTTTTTTCAAATGCCAGGAATTTGATTAATGGAAAAATTAATATAGGCTATTATTATTATATACAATCGTATACAGTATCTCTAATCTTAGATAAAGTTAAAGTCAACAATATTTAGCATTTAGCTCCTAATGAGTAGCATCAGTAGGTTGTTTAAAAGCAAACTGATATCAGCCACCCACAATAGACCTCTGATGGAAGCCATATGGAACTGAGTCATCCAAATTAGTTCCAAAAAAAGATTAAATAATGTCTTGCTGAAAATCTGCCACAGAGTCTAATAATTCAGACAATTATGTTTAGTGAGTAAGAAGAACCACTCCATTATCACAGCTCATTGCATAGTGATTTGGCAAACAAACTTTATACAGAAAGTTTATCCACATCAACAATGCAAATACCCTTGCCAGGTGTCCACTATTTGAGCAGACAGTCCGCTTTTTTCACATTATGTTCACTATTTTTTTTCACAAAATAGTGGACATTTTTTTTATTCAAAAGCTTTATGATGAAATGGTACGTAATCTAAAGCTGTACAGTCTAAGAAAATAAGGATAGGAGAATCGTGTTTTGTCTTTTTTTTCATAAGTTAGAATGAGACAAAAATCAAATATCCATTGAACTCGATTCTCCGAAAAAATTAATGATGAGATTAAAATAAAAATATATTATAAAATAATGTACAGTTCACATTTTTAAAATGTATTGTAGCTTGTGTCGACTGACCTAAAATGGCGTCGAGTGATGAGAGTGACAGTGGCGAGATTTCAAATTCTTTAAAACGAAAGAGAGGAGTGTGCAAATACACCAAAGACTGGGAAGCTACTTTTGCATGGATTACCAACAACGAAACCGACAGAACAAATACGACGGCCTACTGTAAATTGTGTCAGAAATCATTCACAATTGAATATAATGGTATAAAAGCTATCACACAGCATGCAAGCACAAAAAATCATTTAGATAAGGAGAAAATAGCTTCCAGCAACAAGCGAATCAATTCGTTTTTCATTGTTAAAGATTCCTCTTTTAGTGACTGTAGCTGAAATGGCTGAAACTTACCATGGGATCAAACACCATATTTCTTTCCTGGCTCAAGATTGCAGTATTAAGTTAATGAAGCAAATTTTTGATGATTCAGAAATTGTAAAAAAGATGTCTTGTGGAAGAACCAAATCATCAGCTATTGTCAATAAGGTTTTGTATCCTTTTTCTATTGAGTTGGTTCTCAATGATCTTAAAACTGGAATTCCATTTTCTCTCTCCACTGACGCATCAAACAAGGGAAATCGCAAAATGTATCCTGCTGTTGCACAATATTTTACTTATGAAGAAGGACTGTGTGTGAAAATTTTAGACTTTTATGAGGATTCTTTCAAAGATTCTACATCAATAAAAAATCAGCTGTGTCGAGTTCTTAGTGATAATGGATTGGAAATAAATAATGTTTCAGCTTACTCAGCAGATAATGCATCGGTCAATTATGGAGTGAAAAATCTGTTTACCAAAAATTATTGCTGGAAAATGACAATATTGTAGCTGCTCATTGCAATAATCACTTTAAAATAATAATCGTTTTACCCAACAGCGCAAAAAATGCATTAAAGCAGTTATCTTTTGATATCGAAAATATAGTGCTGAAGGTTTTTGCCGAATTTTCGAATTCTGTGAAGAAACGAGAAGAGTTGAAATCATTTTTTGAGTTTTGCGAGTCAGAATTCCATGAAGCTTTGCGCCATGTTCCAACACGTTGGTTAAGTTTGTTTAAAGCGGTCGAAAGACTTCTTTTAAACTGGATACCTCTAAAATCGTATTTTATTTCTCTTGGATCTGATGAGTGCCATAAGGTTATCTGGAACCTTATTTCGGATCAGGAAAATGAACTCGCAAAGGACGATGAACCAACAATTTCAGAATTGTATTTATATTTCATGCACTTCTTCATGTCAATAATGCAAGACACCCTATTGAAGCTGGAAAGCAAGAAAATTCTTGCATATGATCTTCACATTATCATGTGTAAGCTGCGTGATTCTTTGCAATAAAAATACGATGAGCAGTTTTTTGGAATGAAAGTTTTATTTGCCTTACGTAAAAAACATTTGCCTGAGAATGCCATGCAAAAGTTCAAGAAAGAAGCCACCAACGTGTATCAAAGAGCCATTGCGTACCTAGAAAAGTGGTATAATTTAACCAATTCAGTATATGAGACGCTAAGTTGTTTCAATCTAATTGATCGCAATAATCCTCCAATTTTAGAAGAAGTGACGAACATCTGATTATTATCACCATGGCGAGAAGAACTTCCACCCAACACTCTCTTCAATGAAATTTCTGCCTTAGAAGAAGTTTATGTTCATCTGCAGGGTGATTCATCCCTTGATAAGTGGACGTACTTTTTCAAGAAAGAGCCAGCTCCGAGTTTACTGAAACTGTTCCAGTATTGTGCATCAATTCCGGTATCAAATTCAAACGTTGAACGAATTTTCAGCATCATGGGAAATTTGTGGACTGACGAATGTAACCGATTGCTTGTATCAGTTCGAAGTGAACTTTGTATATTTTTTAATATTTCTCAACGTTGTACTGAAATTAAAGAATTATTCCTTAAACACAAAGAGTTGATCAAAGCTGCGCAGTCAAATAAAAAATACACACGACAGCAAAGTAAAATGTAATTTAATATTTTACATATTATTATAATATATTTGATGTTTTGAATTTTAAGTAAAGTTTTGAAGTGATTATTTTAATACGTGTTAAAATGTTTGTGAGAAAATATATAATTTAATTGTAATTTTTTTTTATTTTTTTACTACTTAACACCCCCCCCCCTGCTTGTCCGCTATTTTTTGGAAGCAGACCTGGCAACCCTAAATGCAAATATCTTAAGTGGTGTTCCTTCTAGGAAGTCCAATAAAAAACTGCATGTGTCTGAAACAGGTTATATCCAGGAGTTAAATTGTTCAGCAATGCAAAATTACAAACATATTTTTGAGTATCCCTTTTGTCTTTGAAGTAATCAGAGGTCATTCCACAAAAGATCTTCTTGAATGGTTCAAGTGTTGCTGACTTGCCTCATAATACCTTTATGTATTAAGGGTCAAATATTCTTTAAAATCGCTGCTGTGAGATGAAAGTAGGAGAGAATCACAATACAATATTTGTTGAATCCTGTTGCTTCTTATTTAATCATTGAAAGTCCTAAGGTTCAGATATTATTAAGAAAAAAATATCACTATGTTCTTGATGTTCTATCTCTTGAACAAAGCAGAATTATGAAGCTATGGGCTTTTGAACCAAGATACCTAAAATGGACTAATTTACAGAATGTGTCCAAAATCTGAGACCCATAACTCTTGTGTGGATGCTTCAGTACTACTGGCTGCTTCCATATTGTTGGGCTGCTGCTGTGGTCGCATTATCTTCATTTTTAATGTTTCGTGATAGTTTCTCAGCCAATTTTGCAATACCTTGCTCCCTCCCTACCCAATAGCAGTCATTTACCTGCCTGTAGAAAGTGAAGTGGAGTGGAATGGAGAGGAAGGAAGGAAGGAAGGAAGGAAGGAAGGAAGGAAGGAAGGAAGGAAGGAAGGAAGGAAGGAAGATTTGTGATGCTCCCTGCCAGATTCCCTCAAGGAAATTCAGTGGAGAAGCCATAAAGAAACAGGAAATTGGTTCTGAGTCCACTGCTTTTTTGTCTGGTTCTGGTCATTTTGTTTCAATAAGGAACTGTCACTGAAATGATGACTCAAAAGGGCATTGTTTGCCATAAATACATACGTTCATATATGTAGAAATGTATGTATACACACAAACATACACACACATGGTAGCACAATGGTTGGAATGCAGTATTGCAGGCTATTTTTTTTTTTTTTAATTTGATTTATATGCCGCCCTTCTCCGGAGACTCAGGGCGGCTTACAGTGCGTTAAGCAATAGCCTTCATACTTTTGTATATTTTATACAAAGTCAGCTTATTGCCCCCACAAACTGGGTCCTCAATTTACCTACCTTAGAAAGGATGGAAGGCTGAGTCAACCTTGAGCCTGGCAAGATTCGAACTTACTTTAATTGCAGACAGCTGGTGTTAAATTACAGTGCTTAGTCTGCAGAGCTATCCAGGCTCACTGCCAGGAGTTCAATCCTGACCGGCTCACATTTTGTATATATTCTGACTATTCTACAGGCCTTGAGATAAAGTGGATAGGTTTTGTTGTACTCATTCTTGAAGCTCATTTTTAAATTGTTACGATCCATTTTAATATTTTAAGCTGCCCACAGTTCTTGTGGAGTCAGGCAGCTATGCTATGCCTTTCAGAATCCTACATCCAGAATACCTCCCACCTCCCACCTTCTTTTTGAAATTTTACCTCATTTTCCATCACTGGTATAAAAAGTGATGGAAAATCTCATTTTCCATCACTGGTATAAATCTTAGCCTAATTTATTTATTATTTACAAATAAATAAATAGCTCCAACTATTTGTTACATTTTCTTTTGAAAATAGCATCTTTATCATTTTAGTAATTGGTTTTAAAACATGATGTGATATATGGACCAACGACTGTTGTAATACATTTAAAGGCAAAACATAGTTCAGCTTGGTTGTAAATAACACTTTCTAGTTCCCATGTTGTGCACCTATGTTGCATTTTAGATTTTTAAACTGTATTTATGGTGGTAAGGATTTTTTCAACAGGAATTGCAAATACTATTCCATTCCTTTATATGATTATATTTTCATAATTCCTGAGGAAATATTCTGGGTTTCATATGACAATTCACTGATATCCATATATGCAGCAACAGACACACATAAATGACAGTATTTGATCTTCTTCCCCGTCCTTATTTCTGATACCAGTTTTTATGGTGTTTTATCTCATCAACCAATAGAGTAAAAAGTCAAACTAGATACGTTGAAGAGATAAATACAGCAAAGCTTCTAACTCTTTAAAAAATGAAAAGGAACCCTAAAAAAACCAAATTCGTTTACAAATAAGGAGGATGAAAGCTGCTTAATCTTTCCCTTATCAAATCTTTTCCCACTCAACACTTCCTCCACCAAAGCTGCTTTATTTCTGGTAGGTGTTTATAGAAGAAGGAAATGATTCTTCAGCTGAAAACTGTAACCTCCTAAGATTTTATTATTCAAAATATTGGGGCTTTGTTAGCCATGTTAATATTATATTTATAGGCTGGCCCAGAGATATCCATTGAATAGTGTTTTGGTTTTGTCTGTTTTTTAGATTGTTTATTACTGATGGGGTATAATTGAGACTAAAAGTATCTGTTCCAAAAATAACTTTCTGAATAAATTTTCTGATGCCATGTGTATACAGTTCTATGCTCAATCAGCCTTCTCGCCTTCTATTCAAAACAGCTAATAAAAATGTGTCAAAGTTTGTCTTGTTAGTCACTCTGAAACTGGTAAGTAAACAGTGAGTTTTAAGAGGTGCACATCATCAGGGGATCAAAAAAAAAAAAGTATTGTGTTCTGGAAGCATATGGAGGAGTATAGGGTGTGGACACCATAAGATAATAGTTTCCCTTCAGTGCCTTGGTGAAAAGTGAGACTATAATTTCTTCTCTCTGTTTTTCCAGGACATTTAGAAACCAAATCTCCAAGGGAATTTGCTTGAGTCATTGTTATTTACAATATTGAGATGCCTATTTGGTTACTAAGGGTGATTTTTTTCTGTCTCTTCTTGGTGCCCTCTAGTGATGGTTTGGACTTTTCTAGCCTATAGTAGTTATAGTTTTATTCAGGAGGTGGTTAACTGTTACCTGTTTTAGATAAAGGATGGGTCTTTTCTTCACTGTCTTTGTGTTTTTTTTTAATTTTTAATTATCAGATTCAGATTTTCAGATTTCAGATTTCTATACCTTCTCCTTTCGGACTCTATCATCTTGATTTTAATTTCATATGTACCTGATAAATTTTAACAAATTTTAACTCCACTACTAGTGCAGTCTTTTTTTTTTGTTTTTTTGTTTTTAATTTGATTTATATGCCGCCCTTCTCCGGAGACTCAGGGCGGCTTACAATGCGTTAAGCAATAGCCTTCATACTTTTGTATATTTTATACAAAGTCAGCTTATTGCCCCCACAAACTGGGTCCTCATTTCACCTACCTTAGAAAGGATGGAAGGCTGAGTCAACCTTGAGCCTTGGAGAGATTCGAACCAGCAGAAATTGCAGGCAGCTGTGTTAATAACAGGGTGCGTATACCACTGTACACCAATTTTCTACACCAATATCAGAAAAAAAAGAGAAAGAGAAAGGAGAGGAGAGGAAAGGAAAGGGGGAGGGGGGAGGGAGGGAGGGAGAGGAAGAAGGAAGGAAGGAAGGAAGGAAGGAAGGAAGGAAGGAAGGAAGGAAGGAAGGGAAGTATCAATGAGATCCAGAAAAAAGCTAACTTGGTGCTGCCATCAACTGGTTATCCATAGCAGCCCAGACCTGGTACCTCAGATTTGAAAACCAGTCAGTGTAACATGATTCCGAGCTGATTCCGAACAAATGCAAAGCTTTCACATAGAGGTACCTTCTCCACCCCCCCAAAAAACCATGTGTTTTCCCCCAAAAAACCATTTTATTTTTATAAATGGTCCAGGGGTGGATTCCACTTATCTTTACTACCAGTTAGCAATGGGAGTTTTGCTCGTGTGCGTGCATGCACGCACTTCTGCGCATGTGCAGATCATCTATGATGACGTCATGGTGGGTGGGCATAGCCTCCTGCCAGATTAACTACCGGTTCTATAGAATCGCACCGAACCGGGAGCAACCCACCATTGAAATGGTCATGAAAAAAGAATATAAGTATACACACTGATACTTTTGAAAATTGAAAACATAGCCTTTATTGTTTTCACTTTCTCAGGATAGGTCTATTCGGAGCTGTAAATGTACAGCTTCCCCCAAAGAGATCTTCATATCTATGAAGTTTCAAATGAGTTCTGGTCGAGAATTTCTAACAAAAATATTGGCAAAGCTAATTCACATGTGTATGGGATGTCATTAACTGTTCCTTCCAAATACTCCATTGTATATGCATTTAATTTTGTCTGATTTATTTGAGACACTATCGGACAAAATGAAATCTTTCTCTCAGTAGTGACAGTATGATATGTGCAAGCCAGCACTTCAAATTTTGATCACTATGATAAACGCAAATGTAAATGTTCACTCAGAGGCAAACTGATTTCTGAATAAGGTAAAGAATTGTATTTCAAAAGGAAGCTTTGATCTTTCTTCTCAGAACATCATTCTAGAAGATAAAGGGATAGGCTTCTATCATATATTATTTTAATATATATAGGACTATCATTTTATTATCTTGCAAGCGGTTCACACAAAATGTTCACACTTTCTGGAAATCTGATCTGCTCCATCAATGTTGTGAAGGAGATTAAATAAATTTAAAATCTTACCAGGATGATAGTTTATTTTAAGCTTAGTATCAAAGGAAAACAATACATACATCTTATTTTTAGGAGAGTATTCAACTTCAAGGAGTTGCGTAATTGTGTTTAAATACCTACCATAGGTTATTGACTCTCAACAGAAGCAATTTATGCAGTCTCTGTATCTTTCAGACAGGATGATGCAGGTTGTAAAATATATATATAGTTGACTCACACATTACACTAGTCCTATGGAACAAACCAAACAAAAAGTAGAAGTCTGTGTAATCGTTTTTGGCTCCTACGTTCAGCAAGGTCATCACCAATTACAGAATGAAATTGCATCAATGGTTTTAAACAATGTTGCTTTTTCAGTTTCCATTGTTGAAATAATTTGTTTTATGGAAACATTATTTTAATCTGGATTTCCAGTATACTTATATATTAATTAATTAATTAATTAATTAATTAATTAATTAATTAATTTGATTGATTGATCAATTAATTGATTTCTATAGCCATCTTCTCAAAGCAACTATACTGTAAATAAATATAAAAGTGAGCCATGTAATGGAAAACTCTTGTGCCCTCAAAAGTTCAAAAACATTACTTCTGTTGCTTTATTTCTACAAATTGTTCAGGAAACAAATAGTGTTGAAGAGCAGTGAGCACCATTGGTGCTAAAATATTACTTACTAATGTTGCAAACTATGAAAAATTGTCAAAGTGGTTTTTATGTGGTTCAGCAAAAATTATTACAATATTCAGACAGGGATGACAATAACTACTATAGATCTCAAAGTTTAGTTTGGCAAAGATTAGTATTGAATGGAACAATCCACAAACTATTTTAGAATAGAATAACAGAGTTGGAAGGGACCTTGGAGGTCTTCTAGTCCAATCCCCTGCCCAGGCAGGAAACTTATACCACTTCAGACAAATGGTTATCTAATCTCTTCTTAAAAACTTCTGATGTTGGAGTATTTACAACTTCTGGAGGCAAGTTGTTCCACTGATTAATTGTTCTAATTGTCAGGAAATTTCTCCTTAGTTCTAATTGCTTCTTTCCTTGTTTAGTTTTGCTTCTTGTTCTACCTTCAGGTGCTTTGGAGAATAGTTTGACTCCCTCTTCTTTGTGGCAACCCCTGAGATATTGGAACACTGCTATCATGTCACATTTTAAAATAGAACAGAAAGGCTGTATATGAAATACAAACTAAACAGGTAGAAGAGAATATTACTGTATTAATATTATTGTTACCAATATTAACTGTGTCTCTAAAACAGTTATTTGTGTGAAGTACTTAACATTAGTGACACAAAAAAGATTCAAAGGCAAAAGTAGGAAAAAATAAAGATAAAGTACTTTGTCCACAGGATGTATATACTTATTCAGAGTTATTCAAGTGTTAGTCACCATGGATCTTATCTTGCTGCAGCATAACAGAATTTGGCAATGTTCACAGAGGTACAAGTAGGAAATGTCCAGGCTGAGCCTGAGGGAGGGGGTCAATGCATCATCAGTCATGAGTCCCTACATGCCCACAAGAGATCTAAGTCCAGCGCACCTTGAATTCCTTTCTATTCTATTCTTTGAATTCCTTTCTATTCCTGCAAATTTCCCTTGACTGTTAGTAGGTCAGATTCTTGTAGAGAGTTTAAGATTACAATATATCTTTATACACATTTGAACTGCCTGGATCTCCTGGTTTCCCTGGTGCCTGACAGTGCAGTACAGTACAATTCCTTTGCTCCGAAATAATAATTTATATTTAAACTATTATGTACCAGAATAATTTGAATATTTTATCAGACGGGGAAAATAAAATTGATTTTAATATCCATTTGAAAGCAACAATACACTAAAATATGGGCAATAGATCTTCTATCACGTGGACCTAGTGGGCAATATATGAAGAACATTACATCAAGCCAGTGTTAAAGCTGTTCTCAACTTGGATATCATGATATAATTTAAGTATCTCATCAATTTAAAAAATAAGATTGACTACTCAAGAAAATGTTCTTGGACAGGAGAGACTTGTCTTATCGGTTATACATGTCCAGAATGTACTTATCAAACTTTCTGTTTATTCATATTCCATGAAGAAAAGAGTCTCCTATGAAAAGTCAAGTACCATATTTTTCGGAGTATAAGACGCTCCAGAGTATAAGACACACCTTATTTTGGGGGGAGGAAAATAAGAAAAAAAAAATTCTGCTTGAGAGGCTCTCTGTTTGCAGACTCCAAAAGCTCCAAAAGCTTCATTTGCAAAGGAGCTTCTCTTTGCAAAGGCAGCCTCTCAAACGGACCTTTTGGAGGCTGTTTGAGAGGCTGCATTTTCAGTCTCCAAAAGTTCCATTTGAGAGGATGTGCGGAAGTTGAAGGGTGGGGGCTGGCAGGTGGGCGGGGCTACTTTCAGTGTATAAAACGCACCCAAATTTTCACCCTCTTTTAGGGGGGGAAGTGCATCTTATACTCCGAAAATACAGTAACCAAATTTGGATTTATTGATAAATCTCTACTTCATTTGAGGTAAATCAGTAAAGACTGTTGATTCACAATTCCTTAGCTATGGCAAGAATATTGGCCATAAATGGTCTTGTGGTGCTTATTCATCCATAGTTCCATCCCTCTTCTTTAATACAGGGATAGTAATCAGTTGCAATTCTTGGAAGTTTTGGAAGGTTCCATTAAACTTTTAATATGCAGAATTATACTTGTAAATGGTATTTTATTTGGAAGCTCAAATATGTAATTGGTTCTGTTGTCTGAGCCTGCAATTTGCATACACTTCAATTCCTAACCACTATTTTGCATCTCTCGTGAGTTCATAGTTTTTGGGGTCTAAAAAAGCTAGAATCTCCAAGCTGATCCAGGTCAGAGATCAATGTGCATTTAAAGATACTGAGTGGAGGAGTTACAATATAATCAGAAAAATACATACTCCAGAAGAATAACCATCTATAATACAAAATATAAGAATATATTCAATACAAAATATAAGAATATATTCAGTGAGCAATGTTAATCTAACTCTAAACCAGGGGTGAAATACAGCAGGTTCTGACAGGTTCTGGAGAACCAGTAGTGGAAATTTTGTGCAGTTCGGAGAATCGGTAGCGGAAATTTTGAGTAGTTTGGAGAACTGGAAAATTCCACTTCTGGCTGGCCCCAAAGTGGGGTGGGAATGGAGATTTTGCAATATCCTTTCCCCAGGAGGGGAGAGGGAATGGGGATTTTGCAGTATCCTTTCCCCTGCCACACCCACCAAGCCACACCATGCCCACCAAGCCCACAGAATCAGTAGTAAAAAAAATTGAATTTCACCACTACTCTAAACTGATTTAAATTTGTTTTTAAATCATTCCCTTTGAGAACAGTAAAATGGTAAGATATTTATATTTACTCAAAAATGTGTTTTAATGCCCCAAATGTTCTAGATCATGGGTATCAAACTGGCAGCCCATGGGTCGGATGCATCATGCACAGGCCATGCCCACTACAGCTCCACGAATGGGAAAAACATCACAAAACATCATGTGACGACAATGTGACATGGCGAGAATAATCAATTATGGATCTCTCTCTCTCTCTCTATCTATCTCTCTATCTATCTGTCTCTGTCTCTGTCTCTCTCTCTCTGTCTCTCTCTCTCTCTCTTTCCCTCCCTCCCTCTCTCTCTCTCTCTGTCTCTCTCTCTGTCTCTCTCTCGCTCTCGCTCTCCACTGATAACTAGTACATACAAATGCATTCACTCAAATCACTTGAAAAGTCAATCATGCTGGGAGTGGTTGGAGGAAAAAGAAGGAGCCACTCTAGTACCCATTGGCTGGACACTATATAAAGGATGACATTGGGATGACTTTGGTGGGTCTGAAGGAGACATGCAAGACAGATGGGCATGGAGAGTGCTGATCCATAGAGTAACTGAGGTTCGGACATGACTGAATGGCTAACAACAATGATGACATATAAATGTGATCTAGTAATAAAGAATTTCAAATTGTCCACCACATATAAAAAAGATATTGAGACTCTAGAAAAAGTGCAGAGAAGAACAACCAGGATTATTAGGGGACTGGAGACTAAAACATATGAAGAAGGGTTACAGGAACTGGGCATGGCTAGTCTAGTGAAGAGAAGGGCCAGGGGAGACATGATAACAGTGTTGAAGGGCTGCCACAGAGAGGAGGATTTCAACCTATTTTCCAAAGTACCTGAAGATCAGACAAGGAATAATGGATGGAAACTGATCAAGGAGAAAGATTCAACCTGGAAATAAGGAGACATTTCTGACAGTGAGAACAATCAACCAATCAAATGGAACAGCTTGCCTTCGAAAGTTGTGGGAGCTTCATCACTGGAGGCTTTCAAGAAGAAATGGGACTGCCATTTGTCAGAAATGGTGTAGGGTCTCCTGCTTGGATGAAGGGTTGGACTAAATGACCTACAAAGTCCCTTCCAACTCTGTTAATCTGTCCATAGTCTCAAACCCAGTTATTTTCAAAAGAATTTAATTCACATATAGTATTGTTAATTGAAATGATGAAAAATAAAATAATGTAAATAATTTTATGAACTAATCCTTCATGTCTGTGTCCTTAATCCATCCCCTTCAATGGCCCAAAAAACAAAATGTAATGTTAAAAAGAGTGTTATTTATTTTCAAACTATGGCATACAGTCTTGCTTTTTTAAAACATTGATAAAACAAACTGATATTATGCATTCATTGTTGTCAATCAAAGTACGGTACTGATTTCTCATTATTTTCAGTTGCATATCCAATTATGCACAAATAAATTTTACTATTCCAATTTCATGCTCTGGACTAAAATTAATCACAAGTGAATCTCTATTGTCCTTGACTGTCCTTCTAAGACTAAAAGGAGTAACGCTAAGACTGTTTTGGCTTGTGCCTATCATTTGAAACAAAATACAATACCTTTCAAAATGCAAAAAAAGATAATAATAGGTTTCAACTTTGTCCAAATAACAGCATACTTATCTTCATATTGAAGTATTTGCAAAGCCATTTGGACCTTTTCAGAAACGCTGGAAGAAGAAACAGAGAATTATACAGCTGATAACCCTCTAAGCTTTATTAATTTTATGTCAAAGTTATCAGATATTCTTGTATCCTTTGCAGATCACCTTTTCATACAAAAAAAAAGGCAACAGCTTATTCACAACCACATCAAAGGTGCATGCAGAACTCACATCTACTAAATAAACACTAATGCCCAGTGGCAGTAATACAGCTATTTATATTCACTGCTTGATTTAACCAATAGAATTCCTTTAATACAATAATAAGCATGAGTGCTTTGCTGTGCAAAGTAAAGGCTTGTGTATTAGTGGTATTCAGGATTGTTTTTAACATCATATCAAAAACTGACATTGGTTGGTCAAATCATCTTAGATACACTGATTGTCTTTCCATAATGATAAAATAGAGCACTTAAACTTAAATTAAGTCTTTCAAGGTTGGCATGCACATACTCTCCAATTTGCAATTTATATATATTTATCTGTGTTTGTGCTCTCTCTTGCCTCTTGCGTTCTCTCTCTATATTATGCACGTACACACAAACACACACATAAATATATACAGACAGTGAGCCAGCAATTACTCATCTGACACACAGAAAAACCTGCCATCTCTTTAAAAATATATAAATCATACTGAACTTATTGTTTAAATTGTGCAATTTACCATTTTGGGACCCACCACATTCCCAGTTATGCATTTCCCTGTTTCCAGCACTATGAATCATCCAATGGATCATCAGCTATGTTTCCTTATCTTGAATTCATTTTTTTTTCTCAAAGACCAAACCGTTTTGTCTTTATGTGAATGCATGAATGAGTATAACCATTGTTTATTTTTATTACAGAGAGGGTTTTGGAAGGGTTGTACATTATTGCTATGAAATTTTGAACAACTTGATCTTTCACTGATAATTGTGAACTTCCACAGATATTGTACGAAGCTCAGTTGATTAGTGACTTGCCTTCTTCCCTCTACCTTTACCACATCTAACATTTAGCTTTTTTTCATTGTTTACATTCTTGTGAACCATTCATAATGCTTAATCTGATTTGGATAAAGATTTTTCTTCTATGGTACAGAGTGCCATAAAATAGCAGAATTCTATTTCCCAGTCTTGCTGATAAGGCCAATTCAGCTCAGACCTGTGGTTTTGACTTATTTGCTGATTTGCTTGATAAAGAGCAAAACTTAACACCCTAAAGGAAGATGAATACATATAGAGGCAGAATAACAATGAAGAACATTTGGGCATTTAGTACGGGGATTTTGTTTTGAAAACCACATATGCTATTATCTGATTCAAAAGCTTTGAAAAATGTCAGCTCATCCCCTCCCTTTGCTGCTCTTCAAGATTTGTTAGGGGAAAAAATATAAGAGTTATCACTGTTATATACAACTTTGATGTTATTTTAAGACTTAACACCTATCTCCCAAATAATGATAAAGACACTTTCTTAGTTATTTGAGAGAAAGGGATGAAAAGCTCGTGCATTTGAAGGATGGATTTATCTCCTTGAAAATATGGGAAAGTTGCTGCCTATATTTCTGCTGTCCGTTTACAAAACAATATCTGCTGATTCTGATCTACTTGGTTGGAGATAGTTTGACATCATATTACTGTCTTTCATAACATAGTTAAATAGCAGCTCACAGAAATTCTACAAACTGCTACCTCGAATTGTGGTAACCGTACTACATTGCATACAATGCTGTCTTACAGACAGAACCCTTTTATGGCAATAAGATCAAAGCAAAAAGGAGGTGGGACAGAAATTTATTTAAGAATTATAATTACTTCATCAACAGTAGAGATAAAGCTTTCTTTGGGAGAAAAAAATCATTGCTGTTTTATCTTAAAAATAACTCCAGTGTCTAGCAAGCATTCAAAATTTTAATCATGCAAAACAAAAAAGCTTTGTGATCAGTCCTCACATTTACATTTATATAATATGAAATATTAATAATTTATATTTAAAGACCTATTAAAATCTTATTAAAAATAAAGAAACGATTTAGAGACAATAATGATGATTGTGGAAGTAGCTACTAAATCCTGTAAGAGAAATAGTTTTCAGCAGTAAAAGAAACTAACATCGAGATCCTACCACAAATGATGAAATGTCATTCAAAATCCATGCTCATATAGCTGTACATGTTTGAGTTTCCCTCTCTCCCTCCCACTCCTTGCCAATATCATGCTCAGCACATGAATTCTTGTAAGGAGCACATCCCTCAGGGCAGAATGAGAAAACATAACCTCACTCAGCATCCATTCTGTAACCTGTAAAGCCTTTTCTTTTGTCACGATCAGGAATGAAGTTTTTGACTTGAAGGTAGATTGTACCTTGCTCAGTGAAGCAATTCTTGATCTTGTATCTTTCATTTCAAATTGATTCCGCAATGTTAAAGATAATTCTTATTCACCATGATGAACAAAGAACTGAGGGGAGGATGGTTGCTCGGCTATTAACTAGGAACATATGGTGTCCAGTGGTACTGGTTAAGGAAGCATTGGACATGGAGGAAAGTGATGGTTTACCTTCCTAATTCAGGTTTGATTAATGAACCAGAAAACTCCAGAGCCTCTAGAAAGACCCAAAGGAGTCGTGGTGCAGAACTTTTTTTTTCTTTTGTGATTTCCCTTTTTCAATTAAGTTTGACATTTTTGAGAGTGTGCTTGGTTACAGACCATTAATCTGTACTTGAAAGCCAAAAAGGAGACAAAACTTTAATAAAATAAAAAGAATAAATGAACACTGAAATGTCATGTTGAATATTACACTCTGTTGTTTAGGTCACTGCATCATGAGTTCGCGAGAAGTCAAGTTTAAACAATTAAAGAGAACTGAAACTTAATACTGTAAGGCAGAGATGTCACCAGCTTCTCTAAACTCATCTCCTCCCCCCCTGCAGAATACTATACTTTCAGGAATTTTTTCAAAGCATCCCTCCTTCAAAAAAAAGTGAGAGCTTTTTTGGCTTGGGAAATTATAGATCTTTTTAAAAAGAAAGTAAGAATAAAGTTGTGGTACTTTAAACAGGTAGCCGTTGCTGCAGAGAGCACAAAGTGACGTGAGTATCATTTTATCCTTTATGTTGACGTATTGGTGGCCTCAGTTCATCAAATTGGAATAAGCTGTAAATGAGGGTAGACTTTGGGGAGAAACCTGTTCTCAAGGTATCTGCTAATTGCACAAATAAAACAAATATATTAGAAAATAATGAGGCACATTTTCTTCCCGGAAAATGTTCCACTTCCTTCCTCCTTCTCCTTTCTGTCCCATTCAAATTAACAAGTATAAACTTCATTGAGCTGCTTGGTTTACTCTTTAAGGATAGACTTACTAATTAAGAGAAGCTTGCGGATAAAATATTGGTGTGCTTTAGCTGCACCATACTAATTGTGCATACTAATTATGGGCTTTAATCACTTTAGATAAAGTAAATCAAATTAATAAACATGCATGGCTAAATAGAAACGAGGTGGGGAATCAATTTCTGCACTCTTGGTATTGGCTTTTTTTTTTTTAATTTGAACTGTTACTGTAAGTAAACATTTTACTAGCTGCTACTGTTCTGTAATGCACATCCAAGGAATTAAAGAAGCATTTCACTGACCATAAAGTTGAAAGAAAAATCTTTGGACTGAAAAGAACTTTTGTTCCTTTGAACCAGCTGAGTTTATTACATGTCCAGAATGTATTTATCAAACTTTCTGTTTATTCATATTCCATGAAGAAAAGAGTCTCCTATGAAAAGTCAAGTACTGTATTTTTCAGAGTATAAGACGCTCCGGAGTGTAAGCGTATTTTGGGGGGAGGAAAATAAGAAAAAAAAAATCTGCTTGAGAGGCTCTCCATTTGCAGCCTCCATGTTTATTTCTATACATATTGCAGCATGTTTATTTCTATAATTAATACTTTATCATAATCTGTGGCTTGAAAGAAATGTTAGAAATCAAAATCTTGCAAGCTTCATTTAATCCAACCTTATAAATAATGGAATATGCATACCTTTCAAAAAATAATTTACCTGTGAAGTTATTTGCTTTAGTAGAGTAAGAATATTAGGACACACAAAGCTAAATCTGCACCAAGATTTTTAAAATGCATTGTTCTTTAAGCAGAAAACTAGTACAGTTACAACTTACAACAGTTCATTTAGTGACTGTTTGAAGTTACAACGGCACTGAAAAAAGTGATTTATGACCATTTTTCACACTTAACGACTGTTGCAGCATCCCTGTGGTCACATGATCGAAATTCAGATGCTTGGCAACTGATTCATATTTATGACAGTTGCAGTGCCTTGGGGTCATGTGATCAGCTTCTGCAACCTTCCGACAAGCAAAGTCCATGGGGAAACCAGTTTCATTTAACAACCGTCTTACTAACTCAACAACTGTAGTTATTCATGCAAGAACTGTGGCAAGAAAGGTCGTAAAATGGGGCAAAATTTACTTAACAAATGCTTCACTTAGCAACAGAAATATTGGGTTTAATTGTGGTCATAAATCGAGGACTACCTGGGTAGGGCTCAACAATTTCAATCTAATAAGAGGTCAACATCCCATGAGTTTGATGCAAAGATGCTCAGCCCAGCTCTCATTTCTATCCATGGTTCTAGTTCCTTTCTCTAGAACCAAAAAATGAAAGAAAACATCAAACCTTCAGATATCGGAAGACACCAGAGGTGAGTTTCAGCAGGTTCTGACCAGTTCTGAAGAACCAGTAGTGGACATTTTGAGTAGTTCGGGGAACCAGTAGTAAAAATTCTGACTGGCCCCGCCCCCATCTATTCTCTGCCTTCCAAGTCCCAGCTGATTGGGAGGAAATGGGGATTTTGCAGTATCCTTCCCCTGGAGTAGGGTGGGAATGGAGGCTTTACAGTATCCTTCCCCTGCCACGCCCACCAAGCCACACCCACAGAACCGGCAGTAAAAAAATTTGAAACCCACCACTGGAAGACACATAACTCCTCTTCTTGATCCCACTCTAAGCATATACAGCTTTGTCAATTATTCCTGATGAAACTTTCACTTGCATATCTCTCAAGACGTGCCCTCGCTTGCTTGTAATAAAAATGCTCGCTGCATTGCACATTGGGAAACCAGTACAGGTCTTCTGCAGCTGCTTCTTGAACCTAGTAGAACCAGACCAACCAAAGACTATGAAAATTAAATCAACACATCAACCACATGTAATGACATATCTACATATTACTTCCAAATCAGAAGAGACAACAAACAAAAACAAGCTATTCCACAGTATTCTGGACACAAACTGGTTCTCATTCTCAGGCAAGAACATATCGTATTGCAAGGAGGTGCTGTATAACTGAAATGTAGGCCAGGTTAAGTGAAAGGCTTTTCAGAAATAGTTTGCTTTTTTTGGTTTTTCATTGCAAATATTGCCAATGTTTTTATTTTAATACTTTATGCAATTCATAATAGCAATAGCACTTAGGCTTATATACCGCTTCACAGTGCTTTACAACCCTCTCTAAGTGGTTTACAGAGTCAGCAAATTGCCCCCAACAATCTGGGTCCTTGTAAGGAAGGAAGGCTGAATCAACCTTGAGCTGGTGAGAATCGAGTGAGCAGTGAGTTAGCCCTATGATACTGCATTCTAACCACTGTGCCACCACAGCTCAATTTCAATTGTGGTACTAAATGACCATAGTGATGAATTTACTTCTCTGAAATCCTCGATCAGACCACATTGGATGTTCTGCTTCTCATTAATATTTTGGAAGGGGAGTATATATTTCTGGCACATCTCCCAGAACCATTTCCGCTAATACCTGAAATGGTATATTCTATTGTGAATGATTTTTACATTAACTGTTTCTAGAAAATGTATGTTTTGTCTATAAAGTGAAGCTGAACTCATCAGCTTCACCACAGCAAAATTTCAATCTGTGGTACTAAATGACCATAGTGATGAACTTACTTCTCTGAAATCCTCGATCAGACCACATTAGATGGTCTGCTTATCCTTAATATTTTGGAAGGGGATATATATATATATTTCTGGCACATCTCCCAGAACCATTTCCACTAATACCTGAAATGGTATGTTCTATTGTGAATGATTTTTACATTAACTGTTTCTAGAAAACGTATGTTTTGTCTATAAAGTGAAGCTGAATTCATCACAGTGTGATCCTGCCAGAAAAAAAAAAAATGAGAATCCTTACTGGGACTGTATCTTTAGCATGAAATCTTAAATATATATATATTTACCTGTTCTTTAACCTAAAGATTTCCAAAACAGTTTAAGATAGTAGAAGTAATGCAGCCCCTGCTTTCAGGATCAATTATCAACACAACAAAAAAAGGAGGAGTAAAAGGGACTTCAAGTATTCAAATTTCTTCCCGTGGCCCCTGGGAGGAAAACAGGAGGAGGAGGAGGAGAAGGAGGAAGAAGAATTGTAAAACTAGAATTGCCTCAACTCAATTAATAAAATAAATCATGCATGCACACATGACATCATAACAATCAGGCATTTTTAGTTGAAAGGATCTTAAATACATTTTAGGAAGATAATTAAAAGAGACAATGCAATGCCCAGTGGGGTGTGGCTGACTAATGTTCAGGAATAATGAAAGGAGTATATTGTATTTTAACAAATTTTGAATAAGAATTTCTTTGGAAAACTACCAATGAAGATATGTAAATGTCTTTAGTTTAGTGCATTCTTTACATGTGAAAATTCGTAATATATATTCACCTAAAGCTATTGAAACTGTTGACCATTTCCCCCAAATTTCAGTTTACAATATAGATAAGACAAATCTATATCTTTCCCAAGGAATTTCAGTGACAATGCTTAAATCTAGAACAACTACACTTTAAATGACTAATTCAACTGTTCAAACATAAGACTGTGCATGCATTTTATGGTAAAATGCAAGTTAAATATTAAAGGATCTGATGACTAAAATGGCTGTTTTTATGCTTTATAAAATAAATAACAGTCAATGGAAAGTTGAAAAGTTCAAAATCTAGCATTTGAGCGTGGCAAAACAACATTGAAAAAACATTCAGTGGCAAAGTTTTTATAGATATTTTTTGACCTCTTTTTGTTTGTTTTGAAATCATAGGTATTATTGAACTGAATTCAGCTGTCTACATAAGAAAACAAAGGTACACCATCTACATTTTATAACAGGAACTAAGGAAATAAAACTGTCTTTCAGATTATTTGGCTTATTTCAACAGAACTTTTAAAACATTAGTTGATGTGCAAAAATGATACATGTGCTCCTACACAATCCTGCATATTAGCAAAAAATATGCTTGCATGAAAACAGGATTTCACCAGAGTGCAAAAAACAAACAAAACCCAAACCAATTGGATTTCACTCCTCTCACTTTCACAAAGGATAGAATGAATAGGCGCATCCTCTTCATGTTAAATAAAGGATTGCGAAATCTACAGCAGACTAATGTGGTCACCAGTTGCTGGAACCACTAAAACCAGCAAGGGCTCCCTACTTTGAATGAACCACCTTTGACTTCTCACACTTTTTCAAAAAATTACCTCTGATCTGTCTTTTATGACATCTCCTAGAATCAAAGAACATAATGCTAGTCCAACATCAGTGTTCTGGGATTTTTTCCAAACCTTATATTAGTGTATATTATTCAAATCCCTATTTAGGATTTGAAAACAAAGGGCAGAAAACCTGAAAAAATATGTTTCAGATCTGAAAGGCTCAAAACTCAACTTTCAAGCCAGAGGAGTGCAGCCTATGTTCTTAATGGAATAGAAGTAACAACTTAATGCACAACTGAGCATAAAGGGAAAAGCTTGCATCAAGAGAAAATAGAGTTGAGACTATATGAGCTCTATACAATAAACAAACACGTACAACTGTCATATCAGGAAGCTTATACATGAGCTGAGAAAGGATGACCAACATCCTGAGAAAGGGAGTTCATAGCATCAGATCACTTAAGGTTTTGGGGTCTCTGTGCCTTATTTCAAAGAAAACTAAGGCAGAGCTAAATCATTTGTCTACTGGTAAGCCTACAAAACACTGTCAAGTACCCAATTGTTACAGTGTTGAAGAAAGGAAGGAAAGAAGATAGGGAGGGAGGGAGGGAGGGAGAACAGAATAGAAGAAAACAGTTGGAAAGGACCTTGGAGGTCTCCAAGTCCACCCCCCTGCTCAGGCAGAAAACCCTATACCATTTTAAACAAAGGGAGGGAGGGAGGGAGGGAGGGAGGAGAGGCATATGTAGCGCAGCACTATGCATCTGTTCACTGTGTTGATAATTGCTATGCTTTTTTGTGTGTGAGAACTCTAAAGGGAGGAAAGAAGGAAGGAAAGAGAAGAGGCAAGCTTCAAGCCAAAGTTAAAAACTGACGATTGATGTTATGTTATGAACGATGTAATTGTATGTTGACTGTATGTTATGAAAGTTGTAATTGTAAGAAAATTGTAACTCTGTAATTGTGATCCTATTTCTCTAACTATGAATGCCTGACTTAATGGTTTAAGTTTTCCTAAAGTAATTATTTACATCAATAAGCTGACAATACATTGTTTATTTTGAAGCGGTGGGCAGTAGCTTAGTTTTGAGTTATTTTTATTGCTTTTTAATTAGTAACAAAAATGCTTTAACAAAAAAATGAAATATGACAAAGAGAAAAAATAGTAATAACAAATCATTTTAACAGTAAACAGTTACCATTCTAAATATAATCTAATGTGAAGATCATTCAAATATGTATACATTTCTAACATATCATAACATAAATGGATTCTCTGTACTATTACTATAGCCAAAAGACTGATATTGCAGCATTGGTACGTATGGCCTGCCCTGTTTCACCCATGGGTTGAAGACCTGATTGCACTTGGCACCTATGAGCACGTTGCCCTATAGAGGTAGACTTTATAGCACTAGCACTTATATACCGTTTCATAGTGCTTTACAGCCCTCTCTAGGCGGTTTACAGAGCCAGCATATTGCCCCTAACAAACTGGGTGCTCATTTTTCTGATCTTGGAAGGATAGAAGGCTGAGTCAACTTTGAGCCCTGTCAGGATATTTATTACATTCATTATATTTATATGGAGAAATATAATGAAATATGTGGATCATTTATACAAAATACAATAGCTTAAAAAAAAAACTGTTAGCAACAGATTGAAACGTCAGTCTAATTGCATTGGCAGAAATGATTCGGTTCTAAAAGTATCTCAATGCAGAGCCAAAGTTAGGTGCCTGCAGGCAGCAGGAATATTGAACTGAATGGATATGTAGATAGGGAATATTTCACAGGTCTAAACAATCTCCTTATACAAGAGTTGCACTATGTACTTCCTGGTTGCATTATATAAAATGTTTAAAGTACAAGCTGATAGTTTTCTCCTACTATTTAACAAGCTGACTGCCACAGATGGTGAAAAAAAGCAACATCTTGTTTTTATTAAGAGTATTATTTTAGCATTGTACAGCTTTTGAAAGTCAGCATCAGTTAATCTATGGTTACCGTGTCTCAGACAAGCAAACTCTCAGTCTAAGGAGCGCAGCACTGAATGGCCTCAGAACAGCCCTTGTAGAGAGGCTCATCTAAACAGCAGCAGGCTACACATGCAGTTCAGAGAGGTTATTCAAATAGCTTTTGAATCCTCTGAATGAACATGCCCGTCCCCAGGTTGTGATGAGAATTTGAGAGTCTGAGTCAAGGGATTACGAGAAGGAAGAAGGAAGAAAAACAAATGGGATGAAGTTTATGGGAGAAGGTCAGGGTGGCAGAAGAGGGAGCCAAACCAAAGGAGGAAAGGAAAAAGTGATTGAGCAAGAGATCAAATGCAGAAGAAGGAATCAAACTTTAGGAAGGGGAAAAAAGTACAGGGAGAAGGAAATGAACTGAGCATGGCAGAGATTTAGTCCCAAAGACAAACAGTAGGCAAGGCAAAAGAAGAAGCCAAAAAAAAAAAAATGGAGGTGAGACTATACAGAAGCCTGAGAGGAAGAAAGGAAGTTTGGAAAAGGAGTAAGGAGAGAAAAGCACTTTAGGAATACAGAGAGCAACAGAGTGGATTGTGGATTTGATTTGTTTCCAGTGCTCAATTCCAAATGAATTCTGAGTTCACAATATAAAAGAATAAGATAAAAAGGACAATAAAATAAATAGACAAGATGGAAAATCCAGCCAACTAACCATATGGAAACAGATAATAAAATAAATTAACAAGGGCTTTGCCTACCCTATCCAAGTCCTGGGAGAACATCCAGACATTTAAGTCATTCCAAAACACCATCAGGTTTAGTTATTAATCAAGATTCTCTTGGGGGTTTGAGGCAATATATCAGAGGTTTCATGTCTTCATAGGATGCTCTCTAAACAGATTTGGCTGCCCACTGTGGAAAACAGGATATCAATTCCTATGTTTGTTCTTATGCTTGAAACTTAGGGACTTTGTCCTAATAACTTAAAAAGTATCCATTCATTGCATGAATTTTAGCTGATCTTTCATTTGATTAATTATAATCAAAATAATATAATACTAGGAAGCCCAGTTTTGGAAAGTTCATTTTTGAACGTGGAAAATGTATGAAAAACAAACAGGAAGGAAGGAGGGAGGAAGGAAGGAAGGAAGGAAGGAAGGAAGGAAGGGAGAGAGAGAGAGAGAGAGAGAGAGAGAGAGAGAGAGAGAGAGAGAGAGAGAGAGAGAGAGAGAGAGAAAGAAAGAAAGAAAGAAAGAAAGAAAGAAAGAAAGAAAGAAAGAAAGAAAGAAAGAAAGAAAGAAAGTAGGTAGGTAGATAGGTAGGAAAGAAAATATACTGCAATGGGAAAGATCTTTGAAAAATTATCTCTCTTTCCTATCCAATGGAAGGATATACTTTTAACAGATTGGCTATATCATTTCTAGTTTTTAGAAGTGTTTCTATTAATAATATTATCTTTAAAAATTTAATGAATTGCTTAACTGCAAAAAACAACAAATAAACGGTTATATGATTAATCAATTTATCTAATTCAGCCATCTACAATCTGGTGGCTTCCAAATATACTAGATGGGTTTAACTCTCATAATTCCTCTGAAGGACAGGAGGTGGGAGAACATTGATCTAACTCAGTGGTCCCCAACCTTTTTATCGCCGCGGCCCGCTGAGCGCGCGCAGGGGTGGGGGCACGGCCCAGGAGCTTTTGCGCACGGCCCATTGCGCACGGCCCAGGAGCTTTTGCGCACGGCCCAGGAGCCTTTGCGCTGCAGCGTTTATGTCCCCCGGCCGCTGCGCGGCCCGGTGCCAGGTACTCCACAGCCCAGCACCGGTCCGCGGACCGGGGGTTGGGGACCACTGATCTAACTGATTGACTCTAAACTAGTTGGGATCTAAGGTCTTTTAAGCATATTGAAGCTTAATTCTGAGTAAACATGAATTATATGGCTTGAATTAGCAGATTTGAATTTATAATCTATACTATTCTTTTTAAAATAAACACTTGTGCAAATATACAATTGCAATGATTCCTTGCACTAGACTAGAATGAATGAATGGACTCATTTGTACTTATTTATAAAAAATAATTTAATGCTTTTATTAAACATAATTCTAATACTTCCACTTGGAAGGGAAGATCACCATAATCCAAGGTGGATATATTTGATCACAGTTATCAGCCATTGCCCATATGGTTAAAATCTCCTTGCCTGTCTAACTTTGTGTTTAAATTCCCAAGTCTGCTTCTATCTTAATTGCTCAACAAAAGCCACCTACAACAAACAGAACATCCCCACAGCTGTATATTGCACATACTATGCAAATTAAATGAATGTATGTAAATCTGCAATATTTACATGCTTAGTATAGATTGCAACATTTTAAGAATGCATTCAGCATTGAGAGAGAGATGAATTTGGGAACTCATTAGTATTTGGCAAAGAGCATTGGTGGCACTATCTTAGAGAAAGGCATGGTGGCTAGGGCATTATTAAAACAGACAACGTTGGAGCCAGGTTCATTATCTGTTCCTAGGATAACAAGCCATTCTCGATAATCATCTTTATCTTTGCACATTGGAAAATTATTTAATCCATCTACTCTCTATCCATTCTCTTCAAAGGCTACATTTTTGTTGGCTGATTGGCAAATTTTCGAGGATATCTAGAATCAGTATTAAAGCCTAGCTCAGTGATAGGAGAAATAGTTTACAGTCACAAAACTGGAGGCTGCAATCCAGCATAGGCTAAGGAAGGCTGAAAATACATGGAAGGGAATCTTTGAGCTTCCAGAGTCAAAGAAACAAACCTTGTGCTGCCACCTTGTGTCCAAGGTTAAAATTTCAGAGAACTCAAGGCTCTTTCCCACTGTAGGATTATAAGGATTCTTATCTAGCTATACTGGATCTGAGAATCTTCTCAGTCAAAGATCCTGGACAGGTTGTGCCAACTCAAATGTCTGGGAACTCCTGATTTAAGCCTCAGCCTATTTACTGTTCTAAAATGTTAACAATGGTGATAATCATTCAATTACCAAAACAAACCTAATAATGGAAAATGGAATTTCAAAATAATACGCCTTTTCTTTCTTTTTTTATAGTCCTCCATTTTCAATTCTTATTATTATTTATTTATTTATTTATTTATTTATTTATTTAATTATTTAATTAATTAATTAATTTGTATACCGCCCTTCTCCAACAGGACTCAGGGCGGTGAACAGCCATGGTAAAACATAACATATAAAATTTAAATTTTATATAAAATTTAAAAAGATCTCTTTAACTTCACTGTTGAGAGCTGTACTCCAGCAATTCCTGGAGAGACACAATTCCCCGCCTCTGTTTCAAGCTTCACATTCTTCTTTGTGGGAAGAAATATAGGGATGAAATTGTGCTATGCCTCAAGAACAGTGGTGGGTTGCCCCCGGTTCAGACCGGTTCTATAGAACTGATAGTAAAACCAGCGGGAGGCTCCACCCACTGACCCGGACGTCATCAGAAGCGATCTGCTCATGCAGGCACGATGCGAACCTGTAGTAAAGGTAAGTAGAACCTACCCCTGCTCAAGAAGTAAATCCTAATGCCCTGAGCAGAGACTGACTGGTGATGAATTCCACTCTTAAATTGTTCCTTCAGGGAATCTTATCAGTACTCCTCATTCTCCATGCTTCTCTAGTACCTAAAACTTTAAGAAAATCCTAAGCCTACATAGTTTATCTTTCTTAACTGGTACATTATCTGCACAATGCAAAATGTACAGTTCAAAGTGTTTAAAATAAATGCATTGGTTTCCGCCAGAGTTCACAAAAGAGAAAGCCAGGTTCCCTACCAGGTTCCCTACCAATAGTAAGAGCACCTTCACTCACAGACAGATTGTGTGAAAAGCATTTCCTGATAGACAGACAGATAGTTTAACTACACAAGCACCAGACATTCAAAGATCATTTCAAGTGAGAACATGTGAATATTATGAAACAAGTTAAACAGATTTAACTATAGTTAGATACATCCCAACCTTTCTCTCCATCCTAGCAAAAGAAAGCCATGTTCCTGCTCACTTTTCCTCATGCACTGGATTAATCAGCATCCCTAAGATATTAGGTGTGGCCTTCAATTAGCACCCAGTTATCCATCTCTCCTTAGGGAATGGTTTTGTAATTTACATGTAGTCTTCCTCACTATTACCAATTCAAGTAAATCAGTCCATAAATTATCATACTGTATGTGAGAATGACCTTAGGAGATGGGGGCAAAGAGATGCTGCCTAGGGAACGGTCAGATAAGAGACATCATAGTCCACAACAGCATAGGGGGTGGAACAAGAGGCTCAGAAGTGATCCTTCCTAAGTTCTCAGGCTGTAAAGGTGATGGTACTTTTAATACAACCTTGTATTGTAATATTGATTGTGAAACCAAGTTCACAGAACACCGAGGTCCCTTCATGTAAAGGTGGTTGCATTTTTAGGTTTGCAAGTTTCTGTTAATGTAATTTTACAATAAAGTTGAATTAGTTTATCTGGCCATGTTCTCCATCTGGCCTACTTGGTAAGACCTTTCTCTAAAGCAATGTTTCTCAACTTGAACAACTTTAAAATATGTGAATTCCCCAGGCAGAATTCCCCATCTCAAAGCTACCAAGATTGCAAAATTCTGTTCAAAAAGGTTCAACAGAAAACTTATTTTCCATAGCCTTACTGCACATTAGATTACCAGGCCAACCTGTGGGTTTCCTGCTGAACATTTGGGACAAAGAGTCTGGTAATATCCTGGGAATAACCTGAATAAAAAGGATGTTTTTGCAAATGCTTCACAGAGCACTTACTGGATATGTGGGCACAGCATGTTTCATTGGAAACGATGACCGCTCCTTTTCAACCTTTTAGCATTTAGGCAGAGTTGCTAATGGATCAGAGTCCCAAAGTACAACTTGTTTGCCATGCTGAATCCCCCCCCCAACCCCCCAGACAGCAACCTTGTTAATGCTACTTCTGTTGTCAATAACAAACTTCCAAAGCTACATTTACACATCAGTATAGTGTACGTGAGCCCTTGCTCATTCTGTGATTACAAATGTAAGCACCTACTATTTCCAGCCTGACATTCTGCCAAAGCCTTTGTATATAAGCTGGCACCAGAAACTTCTCTCCTACCAATCAGTTGTATCCATAATAAGAAAAAAAATTATGTGGCCAAATATATTTAAATCCTCTTTTCTGTTTTGGTATTTGATTTGCTCGTGGCTTCACTAGTCATTCCATAAATTCTTATCATAAAGCATTACATAACACCTATGTCTAGTTGTCAGGTCCTTCAAAGTAAAACAGTGGGTCAGGTAGAAACAAGGACCAGAAAAGAAGTTCTCCAAATATTTTGAAACAGAATAACAGAATAGCAGAATAATAGAGTTGGAAGGGACTTTGGAGATCTTCTAGTCCAACCCCTGGACTGGACAAATGGTTGTCCAATCTCCTCTTTAAAAATTCCAGTGCTAGAGCATTCACAACGTCTGGAGGTAAGCTGTTCCTCTGATTAATTGTTGTAACTATCAGGAAATTTGTCCTTAGTTTTAGGTTGGATCTTTCCTTGATTAGATTTCATCCATTGCTCCTTGTCCTGCTTAAACTAACTCGCTTTCCATAAATAAAAGATGAATTCAACTTGAAAATTGTTTGCTTGTTAGAATTCTAGATTGTTAGCTTGCTGGAGTCCTACGTTGTTTTTTCATTTTATTTTATTTATCTTTGCCACATGCTGCCATTCCCATTAGTTGGTGACTGATTTTATTTGATCACTTTTTGTCTAAAGTGTCATGAACATAAGGAAAATCTTATTAGATGACCCTAAGGCCTACCTAGTCCAGTATTCTGCTTTACACCAAGGCCAACCGAATAAATAGAGGACAAAGAGAACCTGAATGCAATAACAGTCTCAAATGTTATTCAACTGAAATTCAGAGGAATGCTTCCTCTGATTCTAAATAATTTTAGAATAATCTCACATTTAGTATATGATACATGTTTGCATTGGATACTGTAGCTTTTGAGAGACAATTCCAAATACACATCATTGTGGGGTGGATGAAATATATAATTAACCTGTAAAGTGGACAATGCAAGCCAATTAAAGTACCAGGAATATCTGAAGGTTAAACTGGGTCATGTAATGTAAATAATATATAGAAATCTTTCTTTTGCAAACAAATTATATCATTGACTGAATAAAGAAGAATATGATTAAGTCAGTTTTCTTTTAGAGTGTTATACTGATAACCAGATATAAATGTCTGACCTTTGGTACTTGCATATCTTAGAGAAAAGATCCTCTAAATAATTCCCCATTACTATTCTATCTAACTGTTTATTACACTTAGAAATGAATGATGGCTTGGAAGCATCAGCGTATGTATTTGTAAACCTTCTGTTCCGATGTCTACATTTTATAAATATGTATTAGTATTCTGCAAATTATATTTTTTTTAAAAAAAAATTCCCAAGCATAATTAGATACATTGACTTGATAACCCTTCTTAATTGATTTAAGACAAACCCTGAAGCCAATCAGCTGATAAGGGGAAACAACTATTAATTAAAATGCTTTTATCTATTCAGTAAGTGCTCCACCAGCTTGCTATAAGATGTTCCGTGTTTGTTTTTAACAGTTTCAAAATTCATTGTTCATGTATTGTAGTATTTAGTAACATCCACTTAATTATTCAAAATGGTTTCTCACCTTCTCAGGAAAAGCTCCAGCAGTTTTATCAAATGCACTCAGGAAATTGTTCTGACCCATAGTTCTTAGATTTTTCTAGAGCATTCTTGATCTCATAACCTTGCTTATAAAGTATGAGCAATTTTAACCTAATGCAAGTTCTCTCTCATTACATTATTTAAAGGTACACTGAGAGCATATGCACCAAAGACAAATTCCTTGTGTGTCCAATCACACTTGGCCAATAAAGAATTCTATTCTATTCTATTCTAAATAAGAAATTTCATGGTCAGTTTTGAATGCAATTGAATCAGTTCATTAAATAATATATGAAATGTGATCATCTATGTAGAACAAAAATGATCACATTGTTGCATGTTTAAGGTATTTTATAGCAGCAAGTAACTGAACAAATATAGTGTATAAACAATACAGATTATGGACGGATACCAGGCAGCATAACTACATTTCAAATAATTTCAGATTTGTTCCAGGTTGCATTGCTACACTGTAATCAGCTCTTCATCTTGTCACCTTTCCCTTGCAATGGGTGATGTGATGTCATTGCAATCAACAGTGCTATATAAAAATATGGAGTCTTCTAGTATCAGATCGCATTCCATATCGTGCTATACTGCTTGTTACCAAAGAGAGAGAAAAACTGAAAACTCTCATATGGGGATAAAAGTACCAATAGAAGACAATATCATATATGTTGCTCAGGATTCAATCAATCAATCAATCAATCAATCAATCAATCAATCAATCAATTTATTATTACAATCTTAGACCAGAACAGTAGCCTCTCTGTCTCCCTCCCTCCCCAACCAAACATACACAAACCCAATCAGGTAGACTCAGCTGGGCATGGATTTTACCCCAGGTTCCACCTCTACTTTTCCTGCAGGCCCAATGGCCTCACCTGTTGGGAAATTGACTCAGGTTGGGTTCCTGCCATGATGTCAGAGGGAGACAAACGGAGTGCCTGTTAAATTTTATCCCCCAGTTAGAGCTGGGGAGAAAGAGTTCACCTAAATAGCTCAGGATTGAATCGTGAAGTTTTTGGTGGTTTCTGAGCTTTGTTGTTTGCTTGCAGACATTTCATTACTCAATTAGGTAATATTATCAGTGCAGGTGTGGGTTTGCTCCCAGTTTACATACAGTAGCCTTCCTAACAGGATAGGTGGAAGCTGTAGTTTTCTCCTTGATAGTTCCTTGATTAGGGTATTGTTTTCAGCTTGCTAGGGTCATTTTTTTTATTTGTGTTTTTTTTTTATTTGAATGATGTGTAAATATAGTTTATGTATCTATTGATGATTGATTTGCCTCATTGCCAAGCATGTAGGAATTTGCTAGTGTTCAAAAAATACTTGTTGTAGTGGGTTGAATGGTCAGGCATAAATTATATAGTTGATAAAGTTGTGTTGGTATCCATTTTGTTGATAGATGTTGTATATGTCTCTTTCCTTTTTCTGGTGTCCAGGTAGAATTCACCTAAATAAATGGAGCACTTGGATAAAAGTTTAACATGCAACGCTGTAACCTTGTGGATGAGCTTTTGTTTCAGCTCTGGTTTATATTTATTAACATCACTTTGGTCCTAGCATTTTTTTTTAAAGATTAGCTATAACTGATTACTGAATTTCAGGAGCCGTGAAATATCTTAATCTATGGTCTAAGATTCTGTCTGCCTAATCAAATTTCTAAAGAAATGCTAAAATGTTCCTTTGCACAAAAGAACTTTTGATTAATCTGCATATTTGATTAAATGCTTAGCCATTGGCAAACACATCTGGAAATCAAGCATCTGGACTATTTTGCTTATCAATAGCCCATGGCATATGCAATGCAAGGGAAATTGAATTTTCTAGAGTTAATCAGGTAATCATGGAACGGTCACGTATCTCTAAAGTAATGTTTTTCTTTTTAGCTGCTTCTACTTATATCATATTTCCTTTTCATGAATCATCAAATGACTTTTTGTTCTCTGCCACAAAATCCATTCAAAGGTGATTTTAGCTATTGTTCCGTTTGTATAGGAAACTATAAATGCAATTACCGAAGCCTAGAATTTTGTTACTTTGGGACAATTCTTATTGGATTAATGAAGCACAACTATTATTTATTCTTCTAAATGTCCCACAGAGATAAAGAGAAAGATTATGCTTTTGCCCAGGCAGAACTGCTATTCCCAAGAAGCTTTTTCTAATCCACAAGAGAACTGAAGTCAGTGACCCCAGGGAGAAAGTTCCCATTATTCCATTGATTGAGGGTGGAGGCTAGCTACTCAGCTGTCCCTTGTTTGAACAGCCAGATGTGTAGGACCCTTAGCCAAGTTCATGGGTGTCCTGACTGCAAATCTAGAAAATTGAAGATCTGTAGTCAAGCAAGGAGAACTAACACATTTCTGTTTTCAGTTCAGCAATCAGGCCTAAATGAACAGTAACATAGGCCAGAACTAAATCATCAATCGAGTATCAGGGTGAATCGGGTTGGAATTTCAATGTGCTGTAATACAAATAGCACAAGAACACAAATTAAGAATGATGTGATGCAAAGTTTAACAAGGTGGAATAAATAGGGAAAGGTTTTGGTGTCTCCCCTTGCTCTATTTCCTTTATGGTCTGCTCTTATTTTCCTGCTTTTTCCAGAAACCTCACCTCTGGTTTTCAGTTGTCTTTATCTCTAATGCTGAGATGTTGGATCATTTCAGTTCTGATTTAAATACAGGTTGAAAGTTGCTCAGCAGTTCTTTGATCTCAGAAATCCTTATCTGCATATGTCTAGAGCTCAAAGTTTCTTGTATATTATTTCTGACTCTCTGAAGCAGCTCTTAGATGTTCTGATTCATCATCTAAGAACTGGCTGAGTGTAAAATCAGTTAACAGGGGTCCTCCAGAGTTATTGTGGGATAAGCTTCCTAGTCTGCAATGCAAGGCATATTTTGGTTATTAAGAATACGGCTATCCCAACCATGGACAGGCAAAAAATATACTTTACGGTGTGCTCTGTTGACTGCAGAATGAAGTAAACCATTCATGACATTTCCAAGACCAAAAACCCAAAAAACCCTTTATTAGAATTCTTTTCTTAATTATCCTCTAATATTTAGACACACTTCTACCCCTACTTGCTTAAGTTCACTATTCTCTAACAATCCTGGATCCCATTTCTGATTGTTCTATCCAGATTAATGTAATCAGTAAGTTTCTGAAATCTGAAACCCAAATAAAAGACCTCTAAAACCAAGCTTTTCCAGCTGCACCTAGAGTTCATTCAGACCCAGACATTGCTCTGTTATTTATATTGCTTAAATTTGTTTTTGTGCAGTTATAATTTTAACCTGCATTATGGGAGCTAATTACTTCCATTTTAGCAACTTTGGTTAACTATAGTAAAACCAATTGGATTGTTGTAATTGCTATTCCTAAAAAAACCCAACACTTTGATTTGGGCTCAGTATCTTCCACAAAGTATTCCTCATCTACCAACTCTGCAGGCTACAGCATCTCCCTGTTAAAAACAAAATGTAGCAATACTACTTGGTCACATGTTTCACACAGGGTAGTGCCACATTTTGAAATATGACTGTAGCAACAGTGACAAGCCCCTTCCATATTAGTGTCAAAGGAACTACATAGATGTGTCCGTGAAGCCACCAGGAGTCAAGCTTGACTCAAAATAGGCCTCTGCTAATGTACTTCGGAGAGAAATGCCTACCAAATGTGAAACAAAGTAAATTTCTGTATAATGATTGATAATTATGTGCTATCAAGTCAATGTGACTGCTTATAACTCAGTGATTAAAGACACTGAGCTTGTTAGCTAGAAAGCTGAAAACTCAGCTTTGAGACCTGAGCACCATGCAACAGGGTGAGCTCCCATTACTTGCTTCAGCTCCTGCCCACTTAGCAGTTTGAAAGCATGCAAATGTGAGTAGATAAATAGGTACCACTTCGGTGGGAAAGTAATAGAGTTCTGTGTGGCTCAGCATATAATCATGCTGGCCACACGACCACAGAAATGTCTTCAGACAACTCTGGCTCCCTCAAGCTAAGAAACAAAGATAGGAACTGTCCCTTAGAGTTGAACACGACTGGACAGGAGAAACCTGTATCTTTTTATCCCTTCAGGTTTTCCAGTGGTATACCCATCAAGGCCATTATCCTTGGTGCTGGTCAGCCTCTTTTTTTTCCTTCCACTTGTTCCAGCATTACGGATTTTTCAAGGGTCCTGGGTATTCACACAATATGTCCAAAATATAATACTTTAAATTTGGTAAATTTTGCCCTTGATGAGAACCCTAGGCTGAGAGTATGGATAATAACCCATTATTTGAGACCATGCTATCTCAATTATATTTATTTCCAAGAGAAAAAAGCAGCTGGGAAATTAGCATTGCAAATAAGATACAAAAGATAATCTCAGAGAAAAAAATGAGCCCATGAGTTAACTCAGGTGAGTAATATTGTGTTATTGATTTGCCTCAGATTTTTGCATCCTTATTTACATGACTTTCAGAGTTGTCTGGTTAATCTGACTAAAGTCTATCAAATTCAGTGTGATGCAGGAACAGCAATATTTGATATTCCTAGGAAACTTATAGGCTCACTTCTAATTGGGAAAGCAGAAGATAAGTACCTGAAAACTTATATCACAATAGAAAGATTCTATTTAGTTGCTATGGTTAATGCCTTTAGTAGGATTGACTGGCCCTTATGAACTTGCCTTTAAGATATCTAAAGCTGGGTAAAACCTATTCCAGACAACATTTCAATTTAAGGACAAGGGTAGATTTGGCCATAACCTGGGATCTCTAAAATCACAGTGTCTTTTGACAATGCTAAAAGTCAACTGTAGCTCAAATAAAAATTGCTTCTATTACTAGTCTTGAGGACTGGTCGACTTTATTCGATTCTTCCATGGTCTAATGACTGAAGTATAATCGGAGGTTTTCTTTTTCATTTTCATATATATCACAAGGGATAATTATGATGCCATATTTAAAAGGTGGATGTTAAAATACATCTATGACAATTGCATTGTCAATAGTGTGATTATTAAGAATGTAAAACTATCATGAGATCATATGGAACAAACTGTTATTGTCATTGGGTGAAAGCTAAAACAAAACCATTGTTTTATTTTCCAATAAAAACAATCCATAAAACCCTTTCTGTGTGTGGAGAGCTACTGAAAGCTACACCCAAACAATAGCAGTCACATTTTAAAAGAGAGTTGACATGGGGAAAACTTGTATTTGAAAAGGTTACATCAAGTTTGTCAGTATATCAAAGAACAAGAATATTTCCATTTTTAAAAGATAATTTGACAATCTTTGGTATGTCACTTAACAGTGACATATCAAAAGATGTCAATAAAGCCCTTTCTAATTTGCAAGACTTTATAAATGTAAATAGTAAAAAAAAAAAAAAACCTATGAACAATTTAAAATATTTGTACAACCTACCCATCTGGATCAAAAGTCTGTAAATCAGCCAGGACTTTTAGTGATCGACACACAATTCTAAATAGCTATTATTTCCTCGTTTCTTAAAAATGAAATGGAACAATTAATCTAGATAACTGGGAAAATGTGTTCTTAAGTACCATTATAAAAGTGCCAACATTTATTTTCTGAAGATGAAAGGGATTGCAAGGACCACAAAATGGGTTTCAACACTTGAGCAAAACTGTCTACAAGTAGAGAATTAAAAATACTAGAAGTCAGCTGAAGTTACCATATGCTTTCTTTCAAGAAGTTCAAGATGGCTTGAAGAATTTAAGGCCAATACCAATTGATTATAATTGGTTATTAATCATCAGGCTGTCTAGATGCAGCTAAAGTAACTGAACCTTAAATATGACCTTCATGATTGATAGTTATTAATAAAGTTCTCCACATTGTTTTAGAAAGTCGGGATTTAGTTATACAAAGGGAGTGGAGCTTTACCTCTATGACTGAAAGGGATAAATAGGATTCTTAAAGGTTAAAGAATGCAGTCAGTTGCTCAAACTCTTGAAGCTTAATACCTTTGGCTATTCAAAAAGCTAATTAAAACCCAGCTGGAACAAAGTCAATAGACAGTATTTCAAAGGAAAACACATCACAATAGAATGTGTAATTTGTGATGATTGGAGCAGTTCATAGCAGATTGAGTATTCAGAAGTTTAAGAATAAGTGCTTTAGAGAAAAATTTACATATTTTGTGCACTTAGAGTGTAGATCAGATTTTCCCACCAGCTGCCACCCACATTTGTTGGTTACAACTTCCATCACACAACTTGGCTGCTTGTATACCATGAACTACAGTCCAACACATCTGGAGCATGACATAAATGTCAAAGGAAGTGTAGGCAGTTGGCAAATTAAAAAAAAATTAAAAAATCTCTTCTTTAGCACCACAGTTGCTATGACTAATATATACTTTAGAAATGATGTGGTCAGTGTGCTTCTTTTTGTACCTTTGATATCATTTACTCAACAGAAAATTAAATCTGGATTTAAGATGACTCCTCCAACAAATATTTAGCAGGATAAGCATTAGACCCTCCTGTGCATGTGGCATATCAGGCTACTCCAGCATTTTTGGTTTGGGACGAGTACTTCAGCATCTTCCTGTGTGATGTTTACAGTGTTTAAGCCTTCCATGAACATTCTTTGCCATGTATTTCGAGGGCCTCCTCTTGGTCATTTGGCTTCAGGAGGGGGGTGTCAATCTCATTGCATTTTGGGAATTCGATTATTCTCCATGTGGAGAATATGACCTGCAAGTTGGAGTCTTCTGCTTGTGACAATGTTATGTAATTTGCAGGAAAAACTCTTTTGGATCACTTCTCTATCAATATCAACAAATATTAGATAGGAAAAAAATCTGTTGTTGGTTTGAGCTCCGAGTTTGGCGATTTGGCTGCAAATGTTTCATCTCCATTCAAGGAGACATCTTCAGTGCGCTTTGGATTGTGCTTGTCTGGGGGAGTACTAGCCTTTAAATACCTTTCTGAGTCCTGGTCTGATTTTAGGTTGTGCGATTGGCTGACCGTAGTTGCCGAGTCATAGTCCTTGGTTTTAAGTACCATCTGTATGATGTAAATTATTACTGTTGTTGTTGTTCAGATGTCTTCTGATGATGTCATGGTCTGGTTTGATCGGCTGCGTGTGATGTGGTCCGATTTCTTGTGATCTGTCGAGTTATAACTTTGTTTGCAACATGGCTGTTCGTTGGTCTTTAAATGCTGCCTTTGGGATCATGGTTGATGTTGTTCTTTTGTTCTAAGGAGTTGGTAGATTGAGTCGATGTCAATGTGTCTGTTTATTGATTTATTGGTGGAAAACCGGCCTTCCAGGAATTCCCTTTCTCTCCTTGACTTTCCTGGGTTACCACTGTGATCCCAGTTAGATCGAATTTGTGTTCTTTTGAGTCTTCATGGATGAACATGAGGGATAGATGGTCATGTCTCTTGATAGCCAGGAAGTGTTTGTGGAGTCTGGTTGATAGTTTTCTTCCTGTTTGGCAGTTGCTGCATTGGATCCAATATACGGTGCCTGATCTTTGATTCATTTCTGTCTGCCCTTTTGGTTTTGATGGAGTCCGTCTGAGGGTTGAGGTTGGTTTGTGGATCATTGTGAGGTTGTGTTGGTGCAGCAATCTTGCCATCATTTCTTAAACTTTTTGCGCATAAGGGATTGTGATACGTCTGGTCATTGTTGTTTTTGTAGTAGTTGTTGTGTTGCTTTGCATGTTTGTGTTTTTTGCAGGTAGGTATCTCCGGATGATGCCTTCATTAGTATATTTTCAGTTAAACAATTCTCCTCCTCTAAAGGTAAATCACTGGGGGAGGGAAAACAATGTTATTTTTGGACAAGCCAAATATTTTACATATCGTTACAGCTTAGTAAAGTAATCATTTATTTAGTAACACTCACATGAATTGTTATTCTGCTGACTAATCTTGTACTAGGAATAAGGTGTTTGTTAATCCTGTACAGGACAAATCTGACTAGTTATTTCAAGTCACTTTTTCATTGATTCAGTTTTTTATATTGAGAATCAGATGGGCTTATCAAACATCCATTGAGTTCATTGTTGGCATACCAGCAATACTTATATGAGACACCATTTACAAACTGCAATATAAACAAAACCCAATGATAAGATTAATAGACAATTCAGTTTTAACACCTGTATTTCATATGGATCCAATCTGTACATGATGCAGGAACACATATGGACCAAACAAGCAGATTTATAACAAAAGGTCTTCCTTTTGATCCAGATCACTCTTTAGCCAGTACATGAAACTGAGAGGTTAGGTACATTTTTCTCACGTGTCCGTGAACTGGACAGGTGAGTGTCTAGTTGGGAACTCTGTAGGCAATGCATACTCCTTGACTCTCCTCCTCCTCTATGCACATGTATAAACTGGCCCTACTAAGAAAATATCTGCAGCAATAAAATGTATTCAAGGGTTTACCATTTTATTAAGAATGTTTTCATGGCCTTTTGCATAAATGGTGACTGTCAAAATTTAAGTCAACAATGTGGGGTTTCACATGTAAACATCTCCCCAAGTCTCTATGAGCCATCCATAGATCCCTCAAATCTCAGAGTAATATCCAATTACTGTCAATTTTTTAAAAAATTCAAAAGTTACATAAATCTTACCAGATCATCACATATCTGTAATACATTTGAATTACTGCAATGTGCTCTACATGGGACTGCCCTTGAAAACCACCTGGAAACTTCAACTGGCCTGAGAACATGGGAGTGCCTACTCTGATAGGTGCCCCTAGGTTTGTCCATGTAACACCTCTGCATTGGCATCCAGTTTCTTCCCAGGTGCAACTCAAGAGATGCTGGTCATCATCTTTAAAGCCTTATAAGGCACAGGACCATAATCCCTCACATTCCCAGCAAAATAACTTTACCTTGTAGTATGGTCAACTGCAGGACAGTCCTAAGCAAAGTAGATCAGGAGCATGATGCAATGTAAAAAAAAAAAAAAGCATCTTTACTTCCATAATCCAAGCTGTTGTGTTGACAAATAGCCCCATATTGAAGATATATTCTCTGATTTTAGTTCAAGTTTAAAGGCTCCATTTAATATATGGTAACTGTACTTCATATCTGACAGTCAGAGTTTGTACTCCCTATTGCTGACATAACTTCAATATTAGCACAGCATGATTTATAGCCGTATTGCTTGAATAAAGATTCAAACAAACCTTTAGGGCTGCAACACAAGGAGAAACCATTTTAATGGATAAAAGCAATGTATTCACAGGGAATTCATTCATAAAAAAGCTGCAGTGCTAGAGTTAAAATGTGTACTGTGTGCAGACAAAATAACAACAACCCCAAAGTGATGTTAATGAGACATAAATTGAGAACTACATTTCAGAATTAATTTTTACAATTTAAGAGTCCAATAACACATTACAATGACCGTAGTATTTCAATGCAGTTCTGTTTCCCTTTTTGTTTTTGATTCCAAGATAAGCTAATGGATATCTAAGGAATATTTAAATCAGAATTATCCAATCTTGGGAACTTTTAAAACCTGTGGACTCAGTTCAGCTCCCAGAATTCCCCAGCCAGTATGAAGTCCACAGTTCTTAATGTTACTAAGATTGGACACCCTTGATTTAAATGTTTTCTCCTCAGCCATAATTAAAAATAAAATGAAAGATGGAAGACATTATTTTCCCAAATGTAACTATCAAGTTTAAACACAAATCTTCTGATAAAAATTGCTTTCTCCCCCATCCCCATTTCCCTGACTTAACATCATAGACTGGGAGAGAGCAATTCTTCTTGGGATTATGACTTGGAAATGTTTAAACCTCCTCTTCCTGTGAACCGTCATTCCAAAACAACCCTGAAACTATTATCATACAGTATTTGTAATTTTAAAAAAGAAAAAAAAACACAAATAGAGATGCAGCATAAGGATTTAAGGATAGCTAAATGCAAACCAGAATGCCGTCCAAATGTACCAGGTTCAATTCACAGAGTTTTCCAGCCAGCATAAAGAATGTGAAGAGAGTGGTGCGGTGGCCTAGAGGTGGAGCTCTTGCCTCACAATCAAGAGGCTGTGAGTTCAATCCTAGGTAGAGGTAGATATTTCTCTCTCTGGGCACAATGAGAATATATCTGCTGAACAAAGCTCTGCATTGGCGACAGGAAGGACATCTGGCCAGTAAACACTCAATTCCATTCACTTGCCCAGACTCCATCCCATGAGCGATTATGGGGTCTTTAAAAGAAGATGGTGATAAAGATTGCAAAGAATTCCTGAAGTGGACATTCACAAATTCATAATGCAGTGAGGTTAGATAAGGTTTTATTCATTTACTATGTTTATAAGCTGTCCCAATCAGCCAGAGCTCTGGACAACAAGCAATACAATCAGTACACATTTGGAAACAGCTATAGGTTCTGAATTATTTACAAAGACAACCCCACATACAGACAGTCCTCGATTTACAAGCACAATCGGGACCAAAATTTCCATTGCTAAGCAAGGTGGTTACTATGACCCTTTTTGCCATGTTTGTTAAGTGAATCACTGCAGTTACGTGAGTCATGCAGTTGTTAAATGAATTCAGCTTCCTCTGTTGACGTTGCTTAATGGAAGCCGGCTAGAAAGGTCACATGACCCTGGGACACTGCAACCATTTTAAATACATGCCAGTTGCCAAGCAACTGAACTAGGGATGCTGCAATGGTTGTAAGTACAAGGATCGGTAGTAAGTTACTTTTTTCAGTCCTGTTCAGTGGTGGGTTGCCCTTGGTTCAGACCGGTTCGCAAGAACTCTTTCAGTTAGCCGGTCTCTCTTGATTTTATGATTTTATGGTTGATTTTAAATTTTGATATGGATTTTAAATTGATAAATTTTAAACTATGGGCCAAATTTAATTATTTTAAATCTATTTTTAATCGTACTTTATGTATAAATGTTTTATTTTGGCTGTTCACCGCCCTGAGTCCGAAAGGAGAAGGGCGGTATAGAAATTTGAATAATAATAAATAAATAAAATAAAAAAAACCAGCGGGAGGCCCCGCCCACCACCCCAGATGTCATCATCTGCAATCTGCGCATGCGCAGAAGCAAGGCACACGCGCGAGATCCCATTGTGAACTGGTAGTAAAGGTAAGTAGAACCCACCCCTGGTACTGTTGTAAGTTTGAAGAATCATTAAACAAACAGTTATAAGTTGAGAACTATCTGTAAAGAGCATTGAAGTGATTAAACCACAAAGTTTAATCAGGACATGTTGCCAGATTGATTTAGGATGGTGCATAGTTTGATTATCTAACCAGTAATCTATTGGCTGAAAGTTTGCCTTCTGCATTCCTGTTCTCTCAGAATTCAGCAAAAATCAATGGCGTAGGGCAGGCCTGCACAAAACACAGCCTGTAGGGCTCATGCAGCCCAGCAGGCAGCCTTCTGTGGCCCACAGGTGTTTTATAAACATTCAGTAAATTCATTCACCATACGTCACCACTGCTAGGAAGGATTCACTGGTACCCTCAAAGAAATGTTACGTCCAGGGGTGGGATTCAGCCGGTTCAAACCGGTTTTGGCAAACCAGTAGTTACGGCCAGAGGTTGGCCCACCCACCTTCCCTGGCGCTATCCCATTTTATGCAATCACTGTGTTTTTGACGCAGTGTGCATGTGCACAGGGCGCGCACATGCAAACAAAACTATCCTGTCCTATACAATCACCATGTTTTTGATGTAGTGTGCATGTGCGTAAGGCGTGCATGTGCGAGCAAAGCGAGCATGCACACGCATGCTCACATATTCAATTCTGGGTGAACCGGTTGTTAAATTATGCGAAGCTCACCTCTGGTTACCTACAATACCTCCAGGCCTCACAGATATAACAGCTCAATCACTGCCATTGCTCCACTAGCCACTGAATAGCTGATTATTATGCCAGCCATTCTTTTCCAGCCTGTAATAATTTTTAATCTATTAATGTGACCCATTACTCTCTCTGAGCTGTGCAAGCCTGGAAATCAGATTTTTTTTCGATATATATACAGGTAGTTCTTAAGTTACGAACATAATTGAGCCCAAAATTTATGTGGCTAAGTGAATCATTTGTTCAGTGAGTTTTGTCCCGTGTTATAACCTTTCTTGCAACAATTACTGGTAAGTGAATCACTGCAATTGTTTAGTTAGTAATATGGTTGTTAGGTGAATCTAGGTCCCTCCATTGTCTATGCTTGTCAGAAGGTCACAAAAGAGGATCACATGACCCCAGGACACTGCAACCATCATAAATATGAACCAGCTGCCAAGATCTGAATTTTGATCATGTGACCATGGGGATGCTTCAACAGTTATAAGTGTGACATCAGATTTTAAAAAATATTTTCAAGTATAATATTTCAAAATATTAACAACCACTTTAGTATTTTTAAAATTAGAACTGATGTCCTTTTTGTCACTTTTATTATTCTGATTTATATGTTACATTTATGGCTATTATCTAACAATGTGTGGTAGTGTCTTTGGGAGACAGGAGGAAGAGCCGCAGATTAGAGAACCATCATGCAAAAGGTATCTCAACCCACAGAAAGAAAGGGGCACAAGAAGAATATCAGAAGAGATTTTCCCTAGTTTTCTGTTACTATAATGTTACAATAAAGGTAGTGTTAGTACTCTTGGTTTGTGCTTCTTGTCTGGGCTACCTTGAAAAGCTAACATATTACTGTTGTTGCTAACTTTACTTTCTTCTTTTTTAGCTTTGATTTTTTTTTCTAATATGCTTTAATACAGGGGTGTCAAACTCAAGGCCCACGGGCCGGTTCCAGCCTGCCGGGTGCTTAGATATGGCCCACGGGGCCACCCTGGAAACAGTGACGGATCGGCCCATGGTGCTTCTGCCAGAGAAAATGGGCTCCTGAGCTCCGTTTTTGGCTGCGAAGGCCACCTGCAAAACCCTCTGCCAGTGAAAACACACGCAGCCCTCCCAAGCTCCGTTTTCACTGGCAGAGGGCTGCAGGAGGCCGTTGCAGCCAAAAACAGAGCTCAGAAGCCCTTTTTCTCTGGCAGAGCACTTGGGCCACCACAGGTGCCGATACGAGTGAAGTTGAGCTGGCCATGCCCACCCCGGCCATGCCCACCCCAGCCCCCCAAAGTCAAACACAACCCTGATGCAGCCCTCAAAGAAATCGAGTTTGACACCCCTGCTTTAATACATTTGCATGCCATTAAGAGAAGCATGGTTACCGGACAGTCTAAAATCACAATAAGTGAACAAAGAAACAAACTAGGTTTTTCTATACCTCTAAAACGGGGGTGTCAAACTCGATCCCATCATGGGCTGTATTAGGATTTTGTTTGCCCTTGGGGGGCTGGGGTGGGTTTGGTTTGGTCATCATGGCTGACTCGGTAGATGTCGGGAGCTTGGGTGGTCCCTTGCCATCTCTGGTACTGTCCCACAGGACAATTCTGGGCCTGATACCCCCTGCTCTAGAACATAAGGATCAGTCAGCCTTTTGAGTTAGTCAGGCTAAGAAACAGGCTAAGAAACAGATTTCACATATTTTATTATTGCTGGGTAAAATAAGAGAATCTTGTAAGCTTGACAGTTTTCCTCTATCCTTTTTTATACAAAAGAGAATCAAAATGGGGTACCTTGAGTTTCTTTCTTATCCTTCTTCTTTTCCAGGGCCAAGTTGATGTTAACAATTCTTGAATTTTTTTCCCCTCTGTATTCTTCTACAGGATTGCAGTTTGTGAATTGGACAATGTTCTACTTCTTCCTGAAATTCTGTTATATAAGTATTCTCCCAGTAAATGACCTGATTAGAGCCACACTTACTTGATTTCAGCTGATTTCATCTCCCGCTTCCAATGCATGGCACATCCTCTGAGAGCTCTTCATTTAGGCAGCTCAGTCTCACCTTATTATTGCATATCGCTTTCAGTTCTGTCATGAAAGAGGTTGCTTGATTGATTGATTATGTGTCAGCAAATCACTGTCAACTCCAAGGAACAACTTAGATTTTTATCCATGATTATTTTTTTCTAAATCTTTTAGGTTTCCCACAGTACACTTATTGCCACTATAACCCAGTCTATCCACTTTTCTGCTGGTCATTCTCTTCTTTGCTTTCCTTCCACCTTGCCAGCATTAAAGCTGCTCAAAATCTCAAATTTTCATGTAATATTTCTGAAGCAGGACAAATTCTGATAATTTATTCCACAAATAAGAACTCTGGGTTGATTTGTTAGATCAGGGTTCCCCAAACCTGGACTGCACCCACTACCAAGCCTTTAGCCATTGCAAAGTGGCGAGCAAGCACATACTCATCCCCACTTGTGCGAGCAGCGGGCGAACATGTGTGCACGCGCTCCAGTTGTGCTAGTAGCAGGTTCGCATGCCTGCTGCTCACGCAAATGGAGCTGTGCACATGTGGTTGCCCACCGCTCACGTAGAACCATCCCCTCTCCCCCCCCTCCCCAATGGGCCACAAAGCCAGAAAGTTTGGGGAATTCTGTGTTAGATGATCCATTTGTTTGTTTTCTTGACTGTTCAAAGCATTGATACTCTTTCTATCCTTCAAAGTCCAACTTTTGCTTCCCTAGAGCATCACAGGAAATACTGTGGCTTGCACAATTCTGTAAGTATAAACTCATCACAGTGTTTGAATATTCTTTCCAAGGCTTTCGTGGCTGCTCTGCCAAGTGCTACTCTACAACTTATTTCTTGACTGCTTGTCCTTTGATAGTTAAAGGCAGAAGCTATCCACCAATTCAATATCTTGTTAACTGTAACACAAAGAGAGGTGGGATATAAATGTAATACAGCCATAGTGTAACTTGTGTATATGTAGAAAACCTTTATAATAATGTTCATAGCTAGATATTTCTTACACTGTCTCAAGCACAGTGCTCAATTCAAGACCCCACACCCCCCATCGATGGCGAGCTCCAGTAGGACTCGACAACCTGTTTGCATCATGCCATAAAAGTGTTCCCTGTTTTTCCTGAGAACTAAGCACAGGAAATAGAAATAATGTCCAGGGATTATAATCTGTTTGCCAAACTGTTTCTTAGTGTAAAATAAACTGCATGCCTAAAAACTGTCCAACAACCACAATCATTTCCATGGAAAATGAATCTGGATAAAAGTTAGGAACAGGATTGTCTATGTGAAAGAGGCAGGATCAACACTAAAATCTAGTACTAGTACTAGTACTAGTACTAGTACTAGTACTAGTACTACTACTACTACTACTACTACCACCACCACCACCACCATTTCTCCTCAAAGCTAAGACAGTTTGTGGACAAATTAATGTTTTCTTTCATTTCTTTCATTTTATTATGAAACTGACAGTCATGAGTAAAATATAAATAAGAAAACTTCATTCCAGTTTGTGTGTATTCACACAAGTTTCATAGGACAGTTGCTTTCTCATGTTTTATCATACCAAAATTTATCACTTCAGTTTCTGTCAAACAGAACAGCTTTGGTATCTAATTATGAGCTTCAAGTCTTCCATTGTAAATATCAGTGGCAAGGTATTTACAGCCTTTTAAATTACAACTACAGGTAGTCCTCGACTTGCAACCATTCATTTAATGATCATTTGATGGCACTGAACAAAGTGACTTCTGTTTTTCACACTTACGATTGTTGTAGCATAGCATCCCTGTGGTGACATGATCAACATTCAGATGCTTGACAACCTGGCATGTATTTATGATAATCGCAGTATCCCAGGATCATGTGATCCCCTTTTGCAATCTGCTGACAAGCCAAGTCAAGATTCACTTAACAACAGTGTTACTAACTTAACAACTGCAGTGATTCACTTGACACGTGTGGCAAGAAAGGTCATAAAATGGGGTAAAACTCACTTAACTGTCTTGCTTAGCAATGGAAATTTTGAGCTCAATTGTGGTTGTAAGTCGAGGAATACCTGTAATTACATGTTGAAATTTTGAATCAAACCTCTTTGATCCAAACACAGATGTTCCTTGAACTGTATGCATGCCTGATAGTTTAGTCACCCATATCTCATAGGAACCCTTTACACCTTCCCTACACATTTCTATCAAGCTTCCACATCTAAATTTTAACATCTCTGTACTTCTCTGATTCTGTTCACTGTTGGACATTTTCCCTTACAAAAAAATGGAAAAGCCTAATGAAGGCTATCATGCTCACATATTTACCCCACGATAATTTTTGTTTCCAAAATACTACAGACCCAGTGTTCCTATCAAAATAACAAGCTAAACCTCAGCAGAGCTCTTGGCATATTATAATTTTCCCCCCTTGGCAATCAGTGCTGGGTGGCTGGTTGACAGCCAGTTTCATTTTCATCTTGCACACTGCTGCAAAGCAATACTGTAAGAAATGTAAATAGCAGCTACTGAATACCAGTAGTTTTTACGAACACTGTCATAAAAAGCCACATATACAGTATTCTTTCCGTTGTGGAGCATGTATATATCAAAAAGCAAGTTCAAAGGCTAATTTGGCTCTCCATCTCTTCAAAGTGTCAAGAGTCATTGAGAGGAGCAACTATATAAATTGATTGAATACATAAATAAATATCAAGCAAAGCTAAATATCTATGGAGATTCTCAGTCATCCAGGTTGTGGTTGTCCCAAAGACGGTTCACTTCTCACCCAAGAAGCTTCTTCTGAAGAGCTGAAGAAGCTTCTTGGATGAGAAGCAAAACGTCTTCAAAGAAAAACCAGAAAGTCCAGTTGCCTCTTGAAAAAAGCATCTTTGGGACAAATATCAAGCAACAACAATTTCTTGACCTTGTTTGTGTACTGTCTCAGGGAGGGTATTCTTCCAATTTATATGTTCAGACAAACTTATTTCTCCAAATCCTTCCTACAAGGTATGTTTCTTCGTTACTTTCCCATATTCTAATGGCCATTCATCTTCTACAAATATCTGCCTTTTTAATCCTTAAACTCTCCTCATCTCTTTATCCCTAGAAATTCTCAATCATTCAGGGTTGATGGGTCTGTTTGGAATTTTGAGGCGTGTTGTAGGTAGAAGTAGTCTTCAACTTACAACCACAATTGAGCCCATAATTCCTCCTCCTAACTGAAACATTTGTTAAGTGAGTTTCCCATTTTATGACCTTTCTTGATGGAATTGTTAAATGAATCACTACAGCTGTTAAGTTAGTAACACAGTTGTTACGTGAATGCAGCTTCCCCATTGACTTTGCTTGTCAGAAGATCACAAAAGGTGACCACACAATCTCGGGACACTGCAACTCTCAAAAATACATGTCAGTTGCCAACTATCCAAATGTTGATCACATGTCCTTGGGAATGCTGCAAAGGTCATAAGTATGAAAAACTGTCATAAGTCACTTTTTTCAGTGCCGTTCTAACTTCAAATGGTCTCTAAATGAAGTTGTAAATTGTACTCTTGTAAAATAGCTCATTTGCAAAATGCTTGCTTCAAAATAAGCATAATTACAAGTTACAAAGCATGGAATTAGCAGAATGTTACCACTGTTCATTCCAGTGGTGAAATGTAAAATTTGTTACTACCGGTTCTGTGGGCGTGGCTTGGTGGGGGGGATGTAATGTGACTGGGTGGGCGTGACCAACTTTGTTTTTTTTTAACTTTTAAAAGCATTTTTTCTACAACCTCTTCAGCCTTTTAAAAGCCATTAAAAATGCTTTTAAAAGGCTCTGACGATCCCAGCTGAGCTGCGCAATCATCAGAGGCTTTTTTTTTTACTTTTAAAAGTATTTTTTCGGCCGAAGAAAAAATGCTTTTAAAAGTAAAAAAAAAAAAGCCTCTGATGATCGTGCGACTCAGCTGGGCATGAGGGGGGCGGGTAGGGATTTTTGCTACCGGTTCTCTGAACCACTCACCGCCATCGCTACCGGATTGGGCGATCCGGTCCAAACTGGGAACTTTTCACCCCTGGTTCATTCCCTTTATTCTCATGCAACCAGCAGAATACTCTCAGCGCACTCCTAAACAAAGCATTGAGCTGGAACTACCCATCACTGTTCCTTTTTAACAAAATTTGTGGAGCCCAACTGAAACATCCTATGTCTAGAAACATCCTTAAAACATCCTATGAGCTATTTCGCATTGCAGTATCCCATTTTTAAAATATTTGGGGCGTTATTTTCTTAAAGGAACCATTTTGTAGATTCAGCCCTAAACTATGACTCAAATAGCGATTAAAGTTCTTTGGAGCAAGCATAACTTATCATTCTACTCAAATAGTACCTCTGGTAAAAAAAATGAAAACAGGTTTCTTATATATTACTCATACGTCTGTATATAAGCCTGCTCCCATTTTAACCCTATCCCAAATTCAGGGGTGCTAAATTCGTGGCCCGCGAGCCAGATGCGTTACACACTGGCCATGCCCACCCCCATTTTAGTGAAGGGGGAAAAGTCACGATACATCACGTGATGACAACATGATGCCAGGAGTTTGACACCCCTGCCCTAATTTTCCCAAATTCCTTTGCATAAGCAGATAGATGGTAAGTTTGATCCATTAGTCACTTGACAAATATTCCCTGTCCAGCACCAAAAGATTTGCAAGCTAAATCATAGGAAGGTGTTGCTTATCTTGTTAACCTTTTAGCCTGGTTAATTTCTTAATTTCGAATTGTTTCACTTTTAACTTGTAAGTTTTAACCTTGTTTTTAACCTCTGTTTTTAACTGTGCTTTTAGTCCTGTTTTTACAATATTTTGTCTTTAAACAACTCAAAGTCACATTTCTACACTGCTCTGTGACTTTGGGCAGTATAGAAATGTGATAAAGAAAGAAAGAAAGGCAGGGCTGTAACTTCATCTACTCTTTTTCTTTCTATATCCCACGCACTGATTTACTTGAAGCAAGAAATAATTTAGCATTTTTGTTCTTCCTCCACGCCCAAGCCTAGATCCCAAGCTCCTAAAGAAAAGAACTAGGGACTTCCCTTCCTTGAAGGGGATTATGTGCACCTTGTATAGACAAGTCTAATTTAGTCAAAAACAGATTACATCTCCTCCCTGAATTTAAATAATATTAAATAATTGTTGACAGTAGTGCAGGCAAATAGATATTTGCTATTAGGTGTAAAATATATCCCTGTAATTACTGAAGTTGTACATGCAAAATAAACTATAGCCACAGAGCTGGGCATAAATTCTAACTAGTAGCACTTAAGCGAACAATCTGAACCATCTTCAGATGTTGAAGTTCTAAGAGCTGCTACTGAGATCATGAACACAAATTTATTAAAGAAATTCCTCAGAATTACGGTAATAGAAAAGTTCTAAATAATCACTGGAGTGTTCTAGAGGCCAAATATTTTGGCACAATTCCAGAATCCCCACCTGTACAATCAAAGCCATTTGCAAGATACCTGAAGGATGTAAGGTTAGGAAAGATTCAAGTCAAGATCTTAATCCAGAATATTGCCATTGTTTTATTTATTATTATTTTAACTAACAAGCATAAAACATTAAACAGATAGAATTAGCATATGGATTATTATTAATTTGTTCCCTTTTAAGAAAACATATATTTAAAAAAAGAACCCTTACAATTTCATTTTGAAAAGTCGAAAACATCTATCATACTTTTCAGAGTATAAGACACACTCCCCCCCCAAAAAAAAGTGGGTGAAAATTGTGGTGTGTCTTATACACCAAATGTTGCCAAAGCCCCGCCCATCCTTGGGCCCCACCCTTCAGCCATTTTAGGCCTCTGTGCATCGCGTTTTCAGCCTCTGCATGCCCCATTTTAGACTGGTTCCAGGCTGTGGGAATCGCCACAGCACATCACCACCAATCGCCACCTCTGTGCATTGCATTTTCGGTCTCCGTGCGTCATGTTTTTGGGCTCTGCACACCCCATTTTTGGCCTCTGTGCATCACATTTTTGGCCAGCTCCAGGCAGCAGGGATCAGCAGTGGTGGTGGCAATCCCCGCTGCCTGGAACCGGCTGAAAATGTGATGTGCAGAGATCAAAAACGGGGCATGCGGAGGCTGGAAATGCGACGCATGGAGGCTGAAAACACAACACACGGAGGCAATGATCAGCGGCAATATGTTGTGGCGATCCCTGCAGCCTGGAACAGGTCTAAAATGGAGTGCGCAAAGGTCAAAAATGCAATGCATGGAGGCCAAAAACGCGACATGCGGAGGCCAAAAATGTGATGCACAGAGGCCAAAAATGGGGCGTGCAGAGCCCAAAAACATGATGCATGGAGACCGAAAATGCAATGCACAGAGATGGTGATTGGTGGTGATGTGCTGTGGTGATTCCCACAGCCTGGAACTTTGCGACTCGCAAAGGCAGCAATGGGGTCTGGTGATCCCTGCAGCCTGGAACAACTGATTGGCGGTATTCTGGGAGGCCAATCAGCTGCTCATGCTAAATCAGGTTGTGGTAACGTGCTGAAGCTAACCAGGCTGTTTGCTGTTTGCTACAAGGATGCTAGCCAGATGAATACCGATGGAGGCTCGTAGGCAGAGGCAGATTTTTTTTTCTTGTTTTCCTCCCCAAAAACTAATGTGCGTCTGATACTCCGGAGCATTTTATACTCTGAAGAATATGGCATATTGTTTTCTTTCTTAATTTCACATTCTATCTATCCCTTCTTAACAGCTCTGATTGGTTTTTTTCAGAAGAACTTTTAAAGTCAGAAATTAACTTAGCCCACATAACTATTTAATTTAATAAATATTACAGTGTCTTAATAGTTAACAGCGTACATAAATTAGCATTTATAAAAATCAATTACATTGTCTTGTAAGACAGAGGAGAAGCAAGACCTTCACCAAGGGATCATTTGTATTATCTGTTAATTATAATCCATAATTGTCCCTTCTTATCATTTTAATTTGCATAAATAGCATAACTTTAGCATTTACCAGATTTGGATACTTGAATACAATTATACTTTAAGCTTTCTTTTTTGAAATGTTCAGTATTAATTATGGTTTTAAAATTAGCCAGTTCTGATCGCTGACCTTGGAATTACCTTGCAGCTGTCCTCTCTGACTTTGAGGTCATTTATATCATGATTATACAGGCTTGTTAATTTATCGCTTTTACACAAAGTTTTAAACATTTTTTTATAGCATGGCAGTTTGCCAAGGTGTGTTTTGGAGGTTTGGTTTCTCCTATGCAAAAATATAGGAGAATTCATTTATCAAGCGTGCCCAGAAGGTACCTTATTTGATAGGCTCCTGAGCAAAAGAGTACTAGAGATAACAATGAGCAAAATTTGGGAAGCAATGAGTATCTTTATCCTGAGCAAGGCATGCAAGACCAGATAGCTGCTCTTCAATAGGTCACTGAAAAATGTATGAATGTGAGCAAGTTTATTGTATATGTAGTGACTTAAAGAAAGTATACGTTAAGGTGAATAAGCTTGAATTACGGAACATTTGTGCTAGTATGGTGTTATTAAATGCAATAGTGTAAGGATAGTATGTGTGAGAATAAATGGAAAGTTTTGTAAGTTTTGTAAATTTTGAGTATAGATTAAGACAAGGATATGTGATGTGCTCTTGGTTGCTTAATATATGTAAATGGATAAAACTTCAAGGAATGCTTATAATAATGTTAGAGTGTGTTGGTTGAAGAAGCGAATGTAGGTGAAATTATGTGAAAGATTATGTTGTTATCTGGAGACCTGAAAGCTTTGCAGCAAATGGTGGCATCATTCCTCTTATAAAGGATCTCTTGTAGGGGTGAAATGTAAAATTTGTTACTACCGGTTCTGTGGGCGTGGCTTGGTGGGGGGGTACTGTGACTGGGTGGGAGTGGCCAACTTTTTTTTTTTTTTACTTTTCAAAGCATTTTTTCTACAACCTCTTCGGCTGAAGAAGTTGCAAAAAATACTTTGAAAAGCCTCTGCCGATCAGGCAACTCAGCTGGGATCATCCGAGACTTTTCAAAGCATTTTTTTAACCACCTCTTCGGCCGAAGAGGTTGCAGAAAAAAATGCTTTGAAAAGCCTCTGACGATCCCAGCTGAGCCGCGCGATCATCTGAGGTTTTTTTTTTTTTACTTTTAAAAACATTTTTTCGTCGGAAGAGGTTGTAGAAAAAATGCTTTTAAAAGTTTTTTAAAAAAGCCTCTGATGATCGTGCAGCTCAGCTGGGCATGGTGGAGGGGCACAGGGATTTTTGCTACCGGTTCTCCGAACCACCCGCCACCATCACTGCCGGATCAGGCGATCCAGTCCAAAAAGGGAGCATTTCACCCCTGGTCTCTTGACAAGAAGGGCCTCTCATGGCTTTCCAGAAGCCAGGAATATAGAATAATACAGAGTTGGAAGAGAGCTTGGAGGTCTTCTAGTCCAACCCTTTGCCCAAGCAGGAGACTCTATACCATACTGGACAAATGGCTGTGCAATCTCTTCTTAAAAATCACCACTGATGGAGCACCCACTACTTCGGAAGGCAAGCCATTCCACTAGTTAATTGTTCTCACTGTCAGGAAATTTCTCCTTGGTTCTAGACTGGATTTCTCTTTGATAGGTTTCCATCTGTTTCTTATTGCCTTGCCTCCAGGTACTTTGGAGAATAGGTTGTCCCCTTCCTCTTTGTGACAGTCTCTCCAATATTGGAAGACTGCTATCATGTCACCCTAGTTCTTCTCTTCATTAAACTAGACACTGTTCTTAGTATGTTTTAGCCTCCAGCCACCTAATCACCTCTGCTGCTCTTCTCTGCTCTTTTTCTAGAATCTCAATATCTTTTTTATTTGTGGTAACCAGAACTGGGTGCAATCTTTCAAATGTGGTTTTACCAAGGCAGTATATAGCACTAATACTTTATGTCATCTTGATACTATTCCTCTGTTGATGCAGCCTTGGATTGCATTTGGGGGGGGGGGTTTGCCAGTTGGAGCACACTGTTAGTTCATACTTAAATGGTTGTCCACTAGGATTCCTAGATCCCTCTCATGATTAAATCTCACAGCAGTTTTGGAAAGCCTCTGGAGACTAACTGCAGAGCCTCAGACAGTTGTGTGCGTGCGTGCTTGCACAGGCACATATGCATTTATGAACAAATTTTTGGGCAGATATTGTTCCAGAAGGCAGGTCCTGCACTTCTTGGGTCCCATAACATAGTTTAAACAACAGAGTTTGGCTCACTCAAACTGAATGGGAAAAAACAGTTGGAAATAGGTAGTAATAGACAGTATTACACAGCCATGGTATGAAGAGCTTTAATGGTGAATTGCATCTGGAAACCAATTGATAACTTGTTGCAGACTGCAAAGCAGTAGGGTCATATTGGTGACTATGGTACTTGGTGCCCTCAAAACTGCCCATGTCACCAACATTTTGGAACAGATGTAGTGTTTAGATGGTCTTCAAAGGGAAACCCTAGGTAAAGTGCATGACATAATCCAATTGTGAGATGACCAGAGCAAAAGTGACTACCTGCATGGCTCCTGGTCCAGGTGCTTTAGATGGACCTCTGCAAAGTTTCTTTTGCATACAGCTGCCTCCTACTCTTTGAGCAGGAGCTCAGAGACTAAGAACTCTCCCAGGTTGTGTGCCAGTTTTGAACTAGGAAGTATAACATCATTAAGAGCAAGCAATAAAATATCCCCAGAAATGGAAAGGCCAAATAAATGCAACCACTTGATCTCGTCAGGATTGAGCCTGAGACTCAGGACCGAACCTTGTCCTACTTCTCTCCATCCCAAACAGCACAATACTGTAGGTACTGGGTTAGACTTTGACACTATTGGATACTCACCGAGCCCAGGGTTGAGATGTACAACTTGTTATCTTCTTGTAACTGTAGTTTTAAAATGTGTTTTTATTCTTGTGGCTCTGTAAATATCTGAAAACTGCCTAGAGTCCATGATGATTGAAGCTGTAGATAGTAAACTGTATAAATGAATACATAAATAAATAGAGAAAAAAGGATAGAGTCGTTTTAAAATGTGTAAATGCTATAGAAAGGTAATAGGTGGCGTGTTGTGAGGAATGAATATTTTACAAAAGGAACAAAAAGGACTGTATAAAAGAGCGCTTCTAGCTACTTTGTTATAAGGAAGTGAGAGAAAGAACAACATAAAAGGAAATTTAATGCATAGGAATGGATTACTTAGGAAGTGTATGTAATAAAACATAAAAAGATAAGGTCAATAACAAATGAGGGCTGAATGAATACGGACTGAGCACAAAGGAAAAAAACTGGGATGGCAGAAGTACAATGAAAAGTTTAATAATACTAACATAATGAATGAGAATCAATTTGCAAAACAAATTTCTGAAGGAACAGTGAATAAGTTGAAGGGGAAGGGGAAAACTGAGAAAGTCATGGTTGGGTGACTGATGAGCTCCTCAAAAGGAGAAGTGAGGAATTTAAGAAACAAAAGACAATATACAGTATGTAGCAGTGTATGAATGGTGGAAATGAGGATGGTTTGTAAGGATGAAAAAACATGGAAAGTCATAGTGAAGGATGTTGGTGTAAACTAGATATATCTATATTTCCTTTTCTTCTTATCTCACATTTTTATTTCTTTCGTCTCCTATTTTTTACTCCTGTTCTGTGCTCTGCACAACTTTGTATCAGGAATACAGGTAGTTCTTGATTTACAACTATTTGTTTAGGGAATGTTCAAAATTACAATACTTACAACCAGTCCTTGCACTTATGACCATCACTGCATTCCTACAGTCACATGATCAAAGTTTGAGTACTTTGCAACAAGGCACGTATTTGTGAAGGTTGCAGTGCCCCGGTTTCACATGATCACCATTGGGAAGCCAGATTTGCTTAACAACTGTGTGATTCATTTAATGACTATGGTGTTTCACTTAATGACTGCAGCAAAAAAAAGGTTAGCACAACTCATTTAACAACTGCCTCACTTAGCTACAGAAGTTCCAGTTCCAATTGTGGTTGTAAATTGAGGATCACGTGTGATAGGATTGGTTCATACATAAGTAGACTATGGACGCGTCCAGTTTTCATCACTAAGTCCATGCTTGATTGTTCTCCCAATACTGTTTGTTTGGGGAAATAAATTTGCCTATTCTAGCCTCTTGCCCCCAGTTCCTCATCGCACAAGCAGATGCTGTGAAGCTGCTTTCTGAGGGGTCCTTGGTGCTCTCTGAGCTTGCTTGCTAACGAGTAACATCATCAGTGCTAGTAAGAAGTGCTGTTGGCTGTCAGTTTATATTCTAGCGCCTGTTTGTGTGGGTGGGGGCAATCTTAAGAGATTCTTTGCTTGGGCTGTTTACCAATGGCTCTTTGGCAGTTTCTTGATTGGGATATTGCTTACTTGATTGTTGGTCTGAAGTTGACCTTGGAGTTAATCTATGCTGATCTAGTTGCTGATTACTAGTGCAGAGGTGCTGGAGTCTTTTTATTTTTGGGATTGGTTGATTGGTCTCTTTTGCATAGTCTATAGATGTTGTTAATGTCTATGTGTCTATTGATGGCTAATTTGTCAGACTTCCAGACTTCTAGAAATTCCATGACATTTTTGGATTTGGCCTGGTCTAGGATTGTCACATTTTCCCAATTGAAACTATAGTTAAATCGTCATGCCTTCTGATTGCCAGTTGGTGTTCATGGATTCGTTCTGCCAGTCTTCTGCTTTCTGTTCCCTTACCCAGCATACTGTTTACAGAATCCCTGATATGATTTTGAGTAGTTTTTCATGAGTTTGAGGAGAGCATCCATTAGATTTGTTATCCCAAAATACAATAAAACACAAAATCAACAGTAACTTCACTTAGACAATATAAAACTCAATTTTGAATTGATTTCATTATAATGGATTTTGAAATTCCCTTAAAGCTATACCTCACCTTGATGCAAAGGAGGGTTTGTATCGTGGCAATCAGGAAGCTGTGAAGGAATTTCAGTGAATTTCTTTACATCAGCCTTCCCTCGTGTACTCTCCCTTTGATGGGTACACCATTACATGTACAAAGAAACACGGAGGGGAATTTTTCCATTTATTTTATTATCAATCAATCAATTTATTTTATTTCTCTTTTAATGAGGAGTTAGTGTTTTTGTTCCTCCAAAAGCCATGATAGCTCATTAGGTGGGAACTGATTGGATCAGTGGTGGGTTTCAAAAAATTTTACTACTGGTTCTGTGGGTGTGGCTTGTGGGCGTGGCAGGGGAAGGATACTGTAAAATCTCCATTCTGTCCCCAGTCCAGGGGAAGGTTACTGCAAAATTCCCATTTCCTCCCGAGCAGCTGGGACTTGGGAGGCAGAGAATAGATAGGGGCGGGTCCAGTGGTGAGATTCAAGTAATTTAACAACCGGTTCTCTGCCCTAATAATTTCTTCCAACAACCAGTACACCAAACTGCTCAGAAAGTTAACAACCGGTTCTCCCGAAGTGGTGCGAACTGGCTGAATGCCACCACTGGGTGGGTCCAGTCAGAATTTTTACTACCGGTTCTCCGAACTACTCAAAATTTCCACTACCGGTTCTCCAGAACTGGTCAGAACCTGCTGAAAACTACCTCTGGATTGGATGATGTATTTTGCACTTGTTTATTTGTCAACTGGAGTTCTCCAAATGTGCAATCATGATAGCCTTCAACTTATTTGATTGTCAACAGAGATGTATAAATAATGAAAATGATCACGAGCCACTTATAAGCCTACAAAAAAATTCACATGGATTACCAAACCAAATTCCACCAATTTACAGTTTGATTCCTTGTATCTAACAAAGACATTCTGAAAATTGTACATATTCTTTAGCTTCAATTTTTCTTTTCAATTTTACAAGCTACAATGTCCCCTCCAGCATCTCTCTTAAGGTCATCAAAGTTAGTGAGCCTTTTCACCATATCAAGAGGATAACCCCTTGGAATAGTTCACTGGTTAATACTACAACATAATAAATGTACCATCTGACTTCAATATAAAATTAGATTGTGAATGTGCAATATCCTGTGGTGCAAATTAATAAGTAGCCATAGATAGATAGATGAACAACAAAAAATATGCATATGCTTTTCCCCTAATACTGATATTAGCATATCAGAAACCTTTGATCTGAATTTTTATAAGTTGCCTTAAATAACTGGCTAGAGACAGTTTTTGTTTTTTACTTTTGTTTGTTAATGAAATTATTATAATTGCAGCTGCACTATGCAAATAAAAGTAATTAATGCTTACTTTTTATGATGCTTCTACATGCATGAACATCATCCAAGCCACACAGTTGTGGGGAAAATAAATGGTTCCTACTTTTTATGATGTATACTTCTTTTACCTACAGATGGAATAGCAGTTGGATTTTCATCATAGCAGGGGAATATTACACATTATTTGTGTTCACTATTTGATTCGCATCACTGCTATTAGCATTTACTCTTTTAGATGTTGAAGAATCATGCTTTAAATGTGGGCATAATATATTGGCAACTAGTGCTATTATCAGCTCAGCAGACATTAATTCATAGACTGCAAGAAGGCCATATTTAATTGCCTGTTTAATATCTTTATCAAGACTTTAAACAGCACTAAACCATTTTTATGCAATCTATATTCAATTAAATTAAAATAATGGTGAAATCTTCTCACTGAAAAATGGAACCACAGAAAACATGAATGTATTAGTTTACTTAGTGGGACAATTTGTACAATTCTATGAGTAGAGCTTTCATAATACAGGCAAGCCTTGGCTTTCGAGAGGTATGCCAAAAGTTCTACCTCAGGTTCAACTGTGGAAAAATGGCCACAGTAAAATATTTCATTTAACTCTAATATGATTTCATTAATGTGATTGTGCCCTAGCTAGTTATAATCTCCACTTAATCACCTTAAAAAATTAAGGTGATTTTAAAAATCATAATTAAAAAATTAAGTATGGTAGTACATTTGGAGTAACATTCTGCAGCCCTAAATTTGCATGTGATATACCAAATATAGTATAGATTGGAGGACTCTGATGTCCAGTAAGGAGCATCCTAGTTGAGAAATTCTAGGGGGTCAAGATCATACATGGAGGACATCTAGGTTGGAAACAGTGTTCCATATATCTAATTTATAACAAGCAAAACTGGAACTATAAGTGACCAGGCTTGGTTTCAGGATACAGTATAGTGACCTCCTTTGATATCTGCCTGGGGTGGGGGGGTTCTCCTTCAAAAGGTCACAGGTCTAGAAGAAGCAATTCAAAGTCTCCCCAGTGCCCCAGAATGATGCTATGTTATAGGAATCTGAAACAGTCCATGGCCATTGGAAGCATTCTTGCTATCTGTCACTGTCATCAGAAAGCACATCATATCTTGGCACAGCTTTGAAGGTGGATAAAGTAGGCTCTGAAGGCAGTTGGAGCAGCCAATCTTTCTATATTTGGTGACTATTGGTGACAAATGTGGCCTTGGAATACTGCATTATAAAGTGGTATTAACACTTCACATGTTCTTGATTCTATCCCTCTGTTTATGCAGCCTAGAATTGTGTTGGCTTTTCTGGCAGCTGCTGCACACTGCTGGCTCATATTTAAGTGATTGTCCACTCCATTATCCCTCTCACAGTTACTACTATTGAGGAAGGTACCACCTACAGTATACCATACCTGTGCATTTTGCTCTAAGAGAATTGAACTCGCAGTAATTGCAGGCAGCTGGAAGCTAAATATTATCTTTAACAGTAGCATTAGTCTGCTGCACCACTCAGGCTAAACAGGGATTTGGTGCCATTTTGGATCTTGTAACATGCCTCAGAAGGCCTAGAACTTTAAAGATTGATTACTACTGGCTACCAGATCAAAGCCAGGTATTAAACAGTCAAGATGGTGGCTGTGACTGAATGATTTAAGCCCCATTGCATTTTTATATGCATTACATGCATGTAACTTAAATGAGGAAATATAGTCTGGATACAGTGTGGGCATCCAGGATCTGGAAAAAATACAACTCCCTTTAATTGCTGCTCACTGGTTTTCGGAACATGCTCACACCTGATCTAAATCAATGTTGTATTTGTATGTGAATACTGCACACTTCTAGTGCCCTGGTATTGCCCAATAACAGAAAATATATCATTGTTGGCCTTGCTGTTATAGGCCTGCTAGAAGGAAGGAAGAAAAAGTGGTAGCACCAAACATCAATTGAAGGTGATAAATGTTGCACCTCCCAGGCCATCTTTGTTGGGTGGTAAGAGAAATTTATATTGTATAAAAATGTATATATTATATTAAAAACAAAGTTGTAAAGGAAAGCCCTTCATTCGCTATCCTTAAAAGTGCCTGTAATTTACAAGCCCAAAGTGGCATAAGGGTTTCAATTTAAGGAAAACCGATACAAAGCATTAGAAGCATGGAATGTTCTATATTATGCTAGCATGGGGTGGGGGAGAGTAATATTTCAAGTCAGGCCATAACAGCTGACTTGAAAACTACAAACATATGCACCATCTGTGGCTAGCAATGGTCCACAACTGTAATGCAATGCAAATGGAGCCTAATAATCAAAATTCTGGGGGGGAAATGAATGGAAGCTTCTTAAATTGAGCCTTCAGGTGGATTATTCATTTCTCAGCAGAGATGCAAAGTAGCATAGTCCCATTCATGGTTACCTCTATAACAGCCTTCTGAATTTCTGCATTTTGTGGTGCTATCAAAATGAGTTGGATTTCAACTCCCTTAATCCCCAGCTAACACAATTCTTCCTTCTTAAGGGTTATGATTGGTGAAAGCCAACACTTGGAATATACTGAGTTGGAAAAGGCAGTTCTGCATGCTGTTATAAATGTCTGTTTATCTTGGAAATAAATTATTTGTTGCTATGAAATAGGAGGCTTATTTATATAGTAGGCAAAAGCAGCTAGGCATAATTTTGATCAAATCATGGATGAAAGGAGAGATCTGGCATTTGTCACTGAGATTTGGCTGGATGAAGAGGAAACAAGAGAAAACAGTTCCACTCACAAACATCAGCCAGGTTTCATGTTTTGCATCTGTCCGAACCTTGGAGCAAATGAGCTAGTGGGGCAATTGTTTACTGGAAGACTCTAGTTATTGTGAAGACTACTGTTCTGCAAGGAGCCAAAAGTGAAGCCTTGCTTGTGAAATTTGGCCAAGGGACAAGTTGGGTGCTGTTTTTGTACCATTGTCCAATCTGCATGTTGACATCTGTCACTGAGCTGTTTGATCTCATTGTTAGGATAGTTGTGGATTTACTTAAACAGTGAGTACCGAGTGATTTAAAACTGCCTTCCTTGGGATCAGAAGTGGCTTAGGAATTTATGTGAACTGAAAGTGAAAATCATGGGCTTGTCCCAAATCACCACTGGACCAATTCATGTGGCTTGTAATACCGTAGATCTGGTGTTTACCTCAGAGCAGATGTGTTAAGATCTGATTCTGTAGGATTCATCATACCACTGTCAAATTCAGATCGCTTCCAGTAGAAGAGAATATTGGTACCTCAGAGTTGAACTGTGGGATCCTTGGTGTTCTTTAAGATTGGTTGTTTTCCTGCAGACATCTCATTATCCAACTGCGTACATCATCAGTGGTAGAAGGGAGTGGGCTTTGTTCTCTGTTTATATACAAGTGGCTTGCCCTGTTAGCAGTGGTGGGATTCAGCCAATTTGCACCACTTCCGGAGAACCGGTTGTTAACTTTCTGAGCAGTGTGGCAAACTGATTGTTGGAAGAAATCATTAGGGCAGAGAACCGGTTGTTAAATTACTTGAATCCAACCACTGCCTGTTAGTATTAGTGTAAGTGTTGTTTTATTCTTGGTAGTTTAGGTAGTTCACTTCCCCATAACAATAGGATTTAACTAGAGCTACCAATCTCTGCAGGGCAGAGGAGTTTATTAAGATGCTATGCATCAAATATTAGGTAGATCCAGCAGCTTCCCAATGCCACTAGGAGTTTTTTCAGTAATCTGGATAGTGCTTCTTCTGAATGCCCTGTTGATCATTGCAATATGGAGGCAATGCTCTTAATGAGATCACTTCTGAGCAACCTATTCTCACCACCAATCTTGTGGGGTCTTTGGTTTATTGCGGGAAACAAGAAAATCTGGCTGGAAACATGTAACAGCCCAACTGAAGGTGTTTTCTGTTTCAACTAAGCTAAGGCAACAAAACATAATTACTTCTATGCCCTTATTGTGTCTGTGAATGTCAACCAACTGTGCTGTTCAGAGTGTCCTGCTTTTGAGAAAGGATGGGCCAAAAAAATCAGCAAGTGTAAGTTGTGATTACTTGACAAAGCAGTTCATTGGTAAAATCACTCACATTTGCTCTGAGCTGGAAGCTGAATGGATAGAATCTACTGAAATGGACAGGGCTGATATCTCACAGTGTCATCTGGGAGGACTTCTGAGTCTATGAATCTTGATGTTCATAGACATCATAGACTATGCTATGCTATGCTATGCTATGCTATGCTATGCTATGCTATGCTATGCTATGCTATGCTATGCTATGCTATACTATACTATACTATACTATACTATACTATACTATACTATACTATACTATACTATCAGAGTTGGAAGGTCTAGTCCAACCCCATGTTTAGGCAAGAAACCCTACACCACTTCAGACAAATGGTTATCCAACGTCTTCTTAAAAACTTCCAGTGTTGGAGCATTCACAACTTCTGAAGATAAGTTGTTCCACTGATTAATTGTTCTAACTAAACATGAAGTTCTCTGTGATCTTGACTCTGCCACTTGTGGACTGGATCCCTGACCTGGATAATGAAAGTGGTCTGGAAGCAGACTGCTGGAAACAGGCTGCAATCAACATCTTTTTAACAGAAGTAAAGATACCAAAGACCCTTACAGAGATACTGGTTCACTCGCTTGAGAGACCAGATCTGGATCCAATAAAAATGGATAACTATTGTCCTAACTGTAATCTTTCTTTTGAGAAGAAAAGTAAGAGAGTAATATAATACATATAGAATTTTAAAGTATCAATTTCTGCCTGGAGAAAGTACAAACTTCCATTAAGTTAACTCTCTGCAATTACTCTCTGCAATTCTATCCATATTATTATATTTTTTTCTGTATTTTTTAATAATTTTCAATAAAAAATTTAAAAAAAAAAGTAAGGCTGCAATTTCAGAGGATTTCTAGAGGATATGAATTATCTAGAACCATGGTCATCCGGGTATAAAACAGAAACTACATTTTTAATTTTTTAAAAAATTGTCTTATAGAAGGACAAAAAAAAAACTATTATGATGACTCTGCATTGTTTGTACTCAAGAATAACCTATGAGGAGGCTTGGATTGAGTTCATGCAACCATTTTTGTCCTTTTAGATTTCTGAGTTTGATATTTTAAATAAATATTATGCTGATTTTTATTGTACTTTATAAGGAAGCTCTTTAAACTGCCTGGAGTCTGGTAAGGTTTCAGGCAGTAGATAAATCTCAAACATACATGCCCTAAAATCAATAAACTCCTAGAATACTCACGAGAACAAATTTCCAAGATCCTAAAAGAGTCCTGGGATTATTCTACGCTTTATGCTAAGAACAACTAGAGTTTCCCATTGTCACAAAAGAGCCATGTATTTACAACACATCTGAAAAGTAATGAACAATATATTTGTTATTGTATCAAAGGTCCCAAGCATTCTGGAAATAAATCATGTTGACCCTCTATTTAAATGCTGGTTAGCTACTGAGGATGTGGCCTTTGTTGTTGTTGCACAATATGATAATTTTAAAAACAGATTTGCCAGAGAAAATAAAATCTGGATACATTAGGGTCAAAGGCAATATTTCATTATATGCATAAGACAAGAATCTCTCAAGAAGCACGTACATTCTTCCAGTGGCAAAATAATTTATCAGCTTGGTTTACTTTAATCTGTCGTAGCTTCAAATGACTTTCATTCGAAGTTTGCGTTCTCCAACTTGAAGCCTTCCAATCAGGGGTGCTATTCAGCAGGTTCTGACAGGTTCTGGAGAACCGGTAGCAGAAATTTTGAGTAGTTCGGAGAACTGGAAAATACCACCTCTGGCTGGCCCCAGAGTGGGGTGGGAATGGCGATTTTGCAGTATCCTTCCCCTGGAGTGGGGTGGGAATGGCGATTTTGCAGAATCCTTCCCCTGGAGTGGGGTGGGAATGGAGATTTTGCTGTATCCTTCCGCTGCCACGCCCACCAAGCCACACCACACCCACCAAGCCACGCCCACAGAACCAGTAGTAAAAAAAATTGAATTCCACCACTCCTTCCAATTCCGTTGACCAGAATTTCAATCATCACAGCGATTGGATCTGTTAACTGGAGGTGAGAGTAGACCTAGTCTGACATGGCTGTGGGTGCTAGATTGAGGAATGCCACCTCAATTCAGGAAAAAGAAATAATAATATTCAGCTTTTCTTTTCATTGCAACAGCTCCTCAGCCAAGGTTGCTGTTAAACAATTGCATTTTATTCCTTTCATTTGGCTTCAAGGGTTTTTGCTTGGTGAAAGGTTGCTCTTTGGAGGTCAAAGTGATTAACTTTGTCAAGGGTGTCTTTCCCAGAATGAAAGCAAAGCAGTTACACGTTAACAGGTTTTAACAGAAGGTGATAGGTCTGCCTGACATTTTGTGACCTTTGCTATGTAATATGGATTCCAAATAGCACAGACCTAATTAAGCAGAATAAGTAGAAAATGGACACTGGGTTTGCTGGCACAGCAGACTGTTGCTAGAGTTTAAAACAGGTTAGTTACAAGCAATTTCCCCACTTTCAAGTAGTGTAGTGGCCAATAATTTTCATTCCATTCCAGTACTTTGTTTCTGAAAAATAAAATCAGCCCTATAAATGTTTGGAAATATATTTTTCCAGTCATCTTTTTGCATCTTCCATTTCAACTTATTTCTCATTTTAGCTTCTCAAAATCCATCACATGATGTTTCTTTTTTCCACAATCAGATATCTTTCCTGAACTATTAATGTCTTGTTTTTGTTAAAAGGAGATTCCTTCTTACTGGACAAAAAAGGGGCACAAAAGTTCACGGTGACTCCCAAATTCTCAAGAAAACTCCTGGACATGATTCAACCTTGGCTGTGAGCCCAAACAACAGAACAGGAGCCAAATGCATCAACACCGCCAAGATCCCTAAAGCAAAGTTATTGTGATTTGTTTAACTTCATAAGAACTATGGAAAATCCACTGCAGCCTTTCTGTTTCCTTTTAAAGTTCATTGTTAGTCATAGAAAATGTTGTAATTGCTCCTCAACTTGTGAAAGTCACCTTAAAAAATATAGTTGTGGGGAGCGGGGGCTTGATTTGCTGTTTAAATAATGAATATAATATGGTTAGTATTTTATTGTATTTTACAGTATTGTGTTTCAAACTGAAGCATTTTGAGGATAAAATCTTTCATATTCACTCAGGATTGAGTAATGGCTGCATTGACATGGATACCATCTTACAATATTATCTAGGATTCATTTGGACCTTTAGATTTCAATGAGGTACACAGGATCTTTGTGAGATGAGCCTTGCCCTTCCTGGTTCATTCCAATTGTCAAAGAGGAGATATACCAAGTAGAAGATTTAGTCCTGTGCTTGGAGGTTGTAAGGCACTAGATGGGAAGAAGCAAGTTAGAGACTTAATCTCAGCAAGGTGGAAGTCAGATTTAGGATTTGTGGTCCTTTAAAAGCACTGGTCCAAAATTTTGAGATCCTTCTAGAAGATGCATGACCCTGCTAAGGAAGCAAGTCGAAGCCATAACTGAGAGAGCTATTCTCAGCAATTTCAGCTGTACTTGGGACAGGATGAGCTAGCCATAATCATTCAAAAGCCCTTGCCACCTTGCAATTGGACTACTGCACTTTACTCTATATGGGCTGCCCTTAAATGCCATAGAAACTACAGTTAATGCAAAATACAATTGCCTATTTGACCATGGACAGGAGCAGGTATGGCCACATTTATATTTTTATTATGGCCTCCACCTGCTGAAATATTCTGTTCTCCTTCCATTTATTTTCCGGAGACTCAGGGCGGCTTACAATGCGTTAAGCAATAGCCTTCATACTTTTGTATATACCTGCTTAGTAGGGCTTTTGCCCCCCACCCTAAGCAGTGTTCTTTTTTAAACAAAGTCAGCTTATTGCCCCCACAAACCGGGTCCTCATTTTACCTACCTCAAAAGGATGGAAGGCTGAGTCAACCTTGAGCCTGGTGAGATTTGAACTTGCAGTAATTGCAGGCAGCTGGTGTTACTTAACAGTGCTTTAGTCTGCTGTGCCACCAAGGCTTCCATCCCACTTTAAAATATTTCCCTTCCTGGTAATATTTAGGAGGACAGTTAAAACAATGTCTTTCCACAGAATCTTTTGGGATTGATTCTTAGTGTTAAATCTGTGTTAAATCTAAATTAAGTTTTTATTATTTGGTGAAGTTTTGTGAGAGGGTTACGATACTGCTACCTGATCTGCCAAGTTGATAATTATTGGCTGTTATTTTATTGTGATTTTAATGTGTTAGTTGTAAGCTGCTTATACTCTATGACTGAAGTGTCATGCACTTTTGTTAATTTTTTTTTAAAGCTTTAGTCATCATTAATTTTAGACCACAAAAAGAACACTCTATTCTACAAGTCAGCAGAATATAAACTTACAGCAAACAGCACTCCTTACTAGCACTAATGATGTTACCTAGTTAGGTAATGAAACTTCTGCAAGAAAACAAGCAAGCTCAGAGACCCCTCAGAAAGCAGCTTCACAGCATTTGATCCTTCTTTTGTTATTGATATGGTAGTCATTCAACCAGGAATCCAGCTAGCATTTTCAAGCATGAAATTCCATCATTGAGGAAATGAAATAAAGCGTGAAAGGTCAAGCTCTGTTGTCCTTGTCAGAGACATCCTGGAAGAGATTGCTCCATAAAGGACTATTTTTTTTTCTGGAGTTCTGTACTCTGGTGAACTCCTCAGTTTCCTCTTTCACATGCACGTAGCTATGTGTGATTCACTGGACAGAGAGGCTTGCAGCAAACTTGGGGGTGTGAGGTAGGGAAGGCAGAACAATCCTGTGATCCACACAGTTGGTAAAGTGTCCATAGCTGTGAAAGAGTAAACCAGTGCTGACACACCTCACGTAGCAAAAATAAAACATTCTAAAATCAGGCTGCTTTCCACATTACCAGCCTGTATTACTCCCTGTACTTTTACAGAGGTCTAAATGAAATCTGAACATGTTCATGCTAACTTTGTTTTTTGCTTTTAATTCTGAAATTCATAGTAAAATTTAAAAGGTGTCTGCATATGTTTTTGAATTTCTGTTTTAGCATCCTTAGTTTGCATTGCATACTAACCAATTAGCATACTTGATGGTGGCAAGTAGCCAATAAACCAATATCCTTTGTTGGTCCCACCCCTCTACCTCTCCTGTGTATCTGAATAGAGACATGAGACATAAACTAACCATTCTTCTACTCAAAACTAAATGAAACAACATACTGCTGATTTCCTCCTTCCTGAGCCATGAGCAATGCATGCTTTGTTTCACAATCTGCAAAAAAAACCCTAAACCCCTTCTTCCTGGAGGCTCCTGTATGAGAGATGACAAGTAACAGATTATTTCTTTTTTAAAAAAAAACATAAAGACCACTGGATACTGAAGCACCTCTAAACTTGCACACACCCTTCCAAATGCTAGCCCCAATACAGAATCTTAACTTGAAATCTACATTTCTGAAAGGCGAGATGGAGAATGAAGCCAGATGAAATGAAAGAAACCAATGTATAAACCAGTGCCAGGACATGGCAGCCTCTGAAAAAATGTGGGGGGGGGGGGTGGAGATGAGAAACGTCAAGAGACGGGAAGAGGCTATTGCAGATGCTCAATGCCCTCGTATCGAGTGAAGCAAAATGCTGGACTTAACCATGTGTAATGGGGGGCAAGATGTGTGCTGAGACATGATCTCTTCCATAGAAAACAGGTAGACTTCCTAGTGTGCAGGAGGGCAGTTGAAGGTACTGATAAAGGGATGGTGTCAATAGAATTATGCATTTCAAAGAGGAAAATGGCTTTTCGTACATCCTGAAAATGCCAAGATGCATTTGGTTATGTACAGAAATATGTCTGCTTCGGGAAAATAACATGAACTAAGTTGCCCACTCTAAAGAAAGACTGAAGCTTTTTGGAAGAGGCATTCACCCATTCTGGATGGCTTCAGTTTTTTCCATTATATAACAAAGAACAGGTTTGCTTTAAGGACACCTGCATAAGCAAAAAAATAAAATAGTTGGAAAGGAAAGAAAATGTGCAAGTATACAGGGCTTTTAGGAAATTAGAAAAGAAGCAGGGTTTATGTCTATTAAGTCCCATATCATTTTTTTTTTCATATTTGTAGCACATATTTTATGCTTTCTGGATATCAGTAGTAACTGTAAATTATATATGTAAATATTTCTGCTGTTGTTGCGCTTAAACAATGAAAAAAAAATTAGTAATATAGTTTAAAATTCAAATAAAATTAAAAATATTAAAATAGGCTTAAAAGAAATACAGGAAGATGTCTATTTTGTGAAAATATCATTAACTAAGCTAACCCAGCCTGAAGAAAGACTGAAGTATTTGGCAGGAGCAGTCACACATCATAATTATAATGTAATTGTGATTTCCACTTTATTTTTTATTGCTTTTTAATTATTAACACACAAAAAAGAGCAAAAGAAAAAATAGTAATCTCTTTCCTTCGATTGATTGATTGATTGATTGATTGATTGATTGATTGATTATTAGTTTGATTTATATGCCGCCCTTCTCCGGAGACTCAGGGTGGCTTACAATGCTTTTAAGCAATAGCCTTCATACTTTTGTATATACCTGCTTAGTAGGGCTTTTGCCCCCCACCCCCCAAGCGGTGTTCTTTTTTATAAAAAGTCAGCTTATTGCCCCCACAAACCGGGTCCTCATTTTACCTACCTCGGAAGGATGAAAGGCTGAGTCAACCTTGAGCCTGATGAGAATTGAACTCGCAGTAATTGCAGGCAGCTGGCAGCTAAATATTACTTTAACAGTAGTTTAGTCCACTGCGCCATCAGGCTCCTTGCTTTGACTTTGTCAGAAAGAAAAGCCTGTACTATTTTGTCTGAAATGGTATAGGGTTTCCTGCCTAAGCATGGGGCTGGACTAGAAGATCTTCAAGGTCCCTTCCAACTCTGTTATTCTGTTCTATTCTAAAATACATATAAAAAGTCCTTTAACAAAAATATGACTATGTATATATATCAGTTACATTCTACATATATTTGTCTAATGCATGTTGCAACTGTCAGTACTGTATTGCTTTTGGGTTATATCTGATAAATGATTTTTATCACTTAACACAGAGTATGTTTTTAAAAAAATCATCATTTAGCAATTGGTCCAAAATCAATATCTCTGCTTCCATCCAATTTTTCCATATCATCATCTTTCCCCCCAGTTTTTAAAGATGGGGTTTCCCATAAATATAAATTACCAAACCTGGCAATGAAATGTTTGCAGAACTTGGAGAACATCAAGAATCCAAAAGCTGTCAAAAAATAACAGATGAGCCAACCTGTATCTTTGTACATGAGGTTTTCCACCTTACAATCCCTACCCCTATTCTCCTTGGAGACTGTCTGCCTCGCAGTTTGCATTTCACACACTTCAATTCAGGAAGAAGTCCTAAATTAGAGCTTGGGTTGCTCGCAAGGTTGCTGCCCTAGCCCAGCTATTATTGCATGAAGAGCTTCCTAATGCTTGTTGATCTGGTGACATGGTGAAAAGAAAACGTATGAAATTATTTGGCACCTTCAGATTTAAAAATCAATTTTAAAAAAAATCATTTTTTGAACCACTCCCAAACCGGCTCTTCTCCCTCTGTCACCTGGATAATCAGCTTGTTCCAAACACTGATTTGGCATTTCTGGTTTTGTACTAGTTTTATTTAAAACGAGCAAAACCACACTTTTTTTCTGCAACACTGATATTTGTTATCCTTATCACTGATACCAGTGTTATCAATGATATCTGTTAATTAATCTCTTGCTCTTTCTTTATCAGGTGTCCCAGCAATACGGCACAAACAAAATCTTATTCAGCATCCACTGCAAACTATCTAGGCTAGAGAACGTAACCTTACCAATGAACCTAATCATAATTCTCCTGGTCAAATACTCTCTTGTTCCGACAGAAACACCCCAAAACCTACCTAATTTATTTCTTGTCACTTGCTCTTAATCTTTCTAACCTCTTTTTATAGAAGTTCACAGTACTTGCCCCCCCCCAAAACCCCACTAGCTTGATTTTCCTTGCTTATATAAGCAAAATGCATCCAATGTAGAGGTGAAGAAAGGAGGGGTCCACGGTGCTTTCTGAGCTTGTTTATTTTCTTGCAGACTTTTCACTTCCCAAACTAGGTAATATTGTATAATCAGGGCTGGTAGGGAGTGGTGTTTGTTCTCCTCACTCCCTATCAGCACTGATAATGTTACCTAGTTTGGGCTAGGAAATGTCTGCAAGAAAATAAGCAAGCTCACTAAGGATACCAAGAATCCTTCATTTCTACCTTGAGCTACAACTATTCTCTTCTTTCAGTAGGGAACAGAATGCTAAAGATTACTATCTTTTTTTCCTCTATGAGTAGAATGTGAGTGATGGAATTTTGGCTCTTGGACATTTAGGAAGCAGTATATCATTTGATTTGTGCAAAAAAAAAAAAGCCTTCTCCAATCAGTCAGCTGAGAGGGGAACTGATTGGTTCATGGAATTCCCAGCTGGCTCTCAGTATTTCAAGGCCAGGGGAATGTCAGCTTTAAAATGGTTTGGGAGGTAAAAATGGATTGAAAATTGAGCTTTGAGGCTCTAAATTACTAGAACAGATAGAAGGATATGGAAAAGTATCTGGTTTGAAAATAAACAAAGACAAAACAAAAATTTTGGTGAAGAATACAACAGAAAAACAAAATAGAGAGATAAAAGAAAATGTAGATATACAAGTGGTGAAAAAAGTGAAATATCTGGGAGTATACGTAACTTCAAAATGTGCAACAATAAAAGAAGAAAACTACTACAAGTTAAAGCATCAAATTGAAAAAGACTTGGAAAAATGGAAGAACCTTCAACTATCACTTATAGGTCGGATTGCATTGATAAAGATGAACATATTACCAAGACTATTATTTTTATTCCAAACTGTGCCAATAAAAATTGAAAAGACTTACTTTAATATCTTAATAAGATAATGAGGAAATTTATATGGCAAAGGAAAGAATAAGTTTAAGAATGTTGCAAGACACGAGACTATGAGGGGGATTTGGTTTACCAAATTGGGAATTATATTATCAAGCAGCAGCATTGACATGGTTGAAGGAATGGATTGAACTAAGAAATACAAGGTTGCTAACATTGGAAGGGCATGATTTACAAAGGGATGGCATGCCTTTTTATGGCATGGTAGAAGTAAGATACACACATACTTTCATAGACATTATATAAGAAAATTGAGCTTTGAGGAAGTGCCATCATTTCTAGCCATACTATAGGGCTAAGAGAATTTAAGAGCATGGGGAGGGAGATCAAATTTAATTTTTTAGTTGTTGACAAAGCTAGTTACATATGTTTCCTAGCAAAGTAAATGAAATCCCTGTTAATTTATTTTTTTTACAAATTACTTCTATTGTTTCAGAAATACAGTGTGTAAATAATTGCAAGAAGTATCTGAACCATTCTCATCTGGAACTGCTATCAGGATTAGCATAAATTACAGTGCCATCTAATAATGAAATCACTGAACGCTGATTGTTCCAACTATTTAAACCTGTAATTATTGCACATTAGAAACGTGTTACATATTATTTGCTCCTTACAGACCCAAATTTGTACTCAAAGTGATAACCAGCCAGGATTTAATCAAACAGAAACCATGAGCAAAGCAACACCATGGCTTTACCAGATATGCAACTTTAATAATTATGTGAGAATAAAACAAAAAAGCAGCTGTTTAAGCTGTTATGCAGGTCATTTCCTTCAGCCTTTACAATAAATGCAAGATTGGAATCTCTGTGTAGACTCTGATGAAAGGTTTTGTGTGACATTTGTACAAGTATTGATTGTATCTGCAAAAAAGGTTAAACAGCACAGATTATAAAAACCTCAGGAGAGGTCAAACAGCCTGCAGAGCTGTTTACCTGTAGGCTAGTAATAGCCATGTGAGAAAACATGGAGAAAATAAAAGTACAATATCAGGAAAGTTTAAACAAGAAGTCCAACTATCATTACTTTGATTTTTGTTTCAATTTAAGTTAGGTTGTTTCCATGGCTTATGGCTTTAGGAGTCTCAATGTGAGTAGAAGCAACAAAAAAGCATACCTCAATTTTCATGAAAGAAACGTATCACTTATTTATATCAGTGACTTGTCTAGATTTGCAAGCACAGAGTATTTTATTTGACATTTCCTCAACCAAAAGTGTGTATTATAATGGCTATATTTAGTTGTATACTATTCCTATTCTATTAGGAAAAGTCTGCTTTTCAACAAACACAATTGTTTTTAAAAAACTAAAATATCCAGGTAGGACTGGGAAAGACTCCTGCCCAAAGCAACTATCTGATTTCATTATACCTGTCTATACAAAGTCTACATCTATTGGCAATACTCTCATAACGTTTTTTAATAAAACACCACCACCACCAAAAATTGCCTGAAAAGAACCTGTGAGCTTTCAAAATACAGATAGCAGATAGATGGCTAAGATTATAGAGAGGAAGAAAATAATTCTAAACAAACCCAAAGCTGATCAGTGTAAATCTATCTGTTAGGTCTATAGTTGAGAATGGCTGAGGCATAAATTGTTAGAACGTCAGCTAAAAGACAATTTTGCAAACAACAAGGACTGAGAGGGAAATAAAGAGGTGCTCTTGATAAGAGTAAAGGTTTATGTTCAAGAAACAAGGGGTTAAAATATTATCCTCTACATTATGGAAAGATGATTCAGACTGGTACAAATCTATAAACTCTTTGTTTTGTGACCAGACCTCTGATGCTTTCTGCTGAGAACTAAAATGGTATTATATAATATAATAACAGAGATGGACGGGACCTTGGAGGTCTTCTAATCCAACCCCCTGTTTAGGCAGGAAACCCTACACCACTTCAGACAAATGGTTATCCAACATCTTCTTAAAAACTTCCAGTATTATATTTCCAGTGTTATATTTAGGTGTCATTAAGTACAAATGCCCAGCAGAAACTATGCTTTTGAAGCATGGTCGTCAACAATGCTCTATGGTGCTGATGTTAACTATGAGCCATTGCCAGTTGTGCACTCCCTATCCTGAGCACAAAACATGGCTTTCAAAATCACAATAGCAGAGGTGATATAGCACACTCTGCCACACCTGGAACACTCTGCCACACCTGGAAAAGCCTCCATAATCATGAACACAATCTAGGAACTCTGTGAATCTGTTAATCTTATTTTCTGAGTGCTAATTTTTTTTTAAAAAAAAAAAGACAAAAGAAGGCAAAACAATGTATCTGGATCCTTTCTTCTTCACCCCAGCAGCTTTAATTTTTTCCAAATGAGGTGCAGCAATTGCACTGTCTTAACCTTGCCTGAAAATACCCAGATTTTTTTCTCTTGCATTTTTATCAATTTTGTTTGCCCTAGGACAGGGGTATCAAACTCAAGGCCCGGGCCCCGGATCTGTCCCGCAGGGTGCTTAGATCTGGCCCACCCTGGCTACCCTGGAAACAGTGAAGGACTGGCCCAAGGTGCCTCTGCCAGCAAAAACAGAACTTGGGAGGGCCATGCTGAGCTCCGTTTTCCTCCGTTTTCCTCTGTTTTCCGGCCTCCTGAGCTCCGTTTTCGCTGGCAGAGGGTTGCAGTAGGCCATCGCAGCCAAAAATGGAGCTTGGGAGCCCGTTTTCGCTGGCAGAACACTCAAGCCACCACAAACTCCCCCGACATGAGTGATGAGCTGGCCACGTCCACCCTGGCCATGCCCACCCCGGCCCCCTGAGGTCAAACAGAACCTTGATGCGGCCCTCAATGAAATCGAGTTTGACACCCCTGCCCTAGAAAAAAGAGTGGGATTATTTATTTATTTATTCAGTTTCAAAGATTTTCAGTTGTTTGCAAGTGTCTTTTCCTAGAATATTCTCTTGGTCTTAGATGAACGTGAGAATAGGACACTATTGCTCTCAGAATTTTTTTTAAAAAGAACAGCTTGATTTAAATGGTTTAATTTTTTTTTTATTGGAAAGGAAATTGGTTTCCTTTAACAAGATAAAGTAAAATTCTATTCAGTGGATCTTTCTTCCCTGGCAATAGAAACCAGGTCTGCTTGGTTGATTCGTCTTCTTTTCAACTGGATTGCAAGATTGTATTATGTTTTATAGCACACATAGAAATGGTGATTTATTGTGACAAGAAAAAAGAATTTGTGTTTTTACACTATGGAAGAAAGGTTGATATATGAATATATTTTACAGTTCTTAATATAGGTAAAGAGTAAGGCATTGAAAACTTGCCCAATTATCTGTCTTCTTTGTTTACTCAAATGAATGGGGAAAATGAATTGGCTAGAGATGGAAAATCAAGAACAAGGAAAGCATTTCAAGTAGCATCAGCTTGTGAAATTATGCTTCCAGAGGGTAGCCAACTGTACAGTAAGACATCCGAGATAAACCTTTTCAGATTAGATCATGGCAAGGTGTCTCTCCATGTTAGTACAGCTGGTTTACAATTGGGACATTCACTGAGCAGAGTAAAGGAATGATGAAACTTTGGTGGACATTAAAATAAGATAAAGCCTATTCAGCATAGAGTTCCAGGCTTTTCCTTAATCTTATAGGAAATGATGCATATAATATGCATCCCGATAACTGATATGCTATTCATAATGAGACCATTGAAGTGCATGGCTGAATTTTTCCTTCTCCCTCCCCAAAAGTGTATTTTTAACATCTACCAACTTCAACCAGAGGTGGTATTCAACTGGTTCGGACCAGTTCAGGTGAACTGGTAGTGGTAACCTGTGGGTGGGCCCATCCACCTGCCTGGGCGCAATCCCATCCTATATTGCTGTTTTTTTTTTATGCCACACGCATGCGCGGATGGCGTGTGTGAGTGAATTGCCATGTTGTTAGATATCGCATGTATGTGTGGATGGTGCACATGCAAGCGAATTGCTGTGTTTTGTGATGCTGCATGCATGCGTGGATGGCGCGTGCGCGACTGAAGCAAGTGTGCGCATGCACATTCACATTTCCGGTGCTGGCCGAACCGGTTGCTACAGTATATGAATCCCACCTCTGACTTCAACCCTATTTACATGCATCTTAACCAATGTAGCACCTACTTCTGGGCAATTCTTTAAATATTGGAATCATAGGGGCAAAGCCAAATGTGATATACAAACACACACACACACATATTATTCATCAGACTTAGAGGAAGATTAGGTGGAAAGAAATTACGACATTGTCTTCATAGCCCAATCATGGTGCCCTTCAGATATTTGGACTTCAATTTTCAAAATTTCCCAACCAGAATGGCAAAGTTGTTTATTATCAGAAATGGCTCTAACTCTAGAGACTTTGTTTTTTTAATGATTAGACTACAACTCAATGTTTAGTTTTATTTTTAAGAAACCTACTGTATCCATAAAAAGGAAGAATCTAGAGGTAGGAAGGAATGAGGAATGGAGGTCTTTCTTCTGATATTTGGTCTATTGTTGAATTTGTGATTTCTGTGTGTACTGTATATCATCTGTTGTGACTGTTGTGATATGTGCTTGCCTTTGTGTATGTGTGTAGTGCCAAATTTAGTGGGCATTTTTCTTGAGTTATATATTTCAGCACGAATTTAACTGTGCCTTCTGTGAAATGGGCCTTTTATTGCTTAAGGCAACAAATATCTAAATTGGGCTGCAAACACCCTAACCAGGTTTTATACTTTTTCTTAATGATGTTATTTACCTCTGAATCTTCATCAGTTTGGTGATGATGTGCTGGTAGTGTGGTTACAATTATATTTCAACCTCACCTGTGCCTAATGCTTCAGTTCTTTGGCAAGATATTTTCCTTTCAGGTCTAGGGAAAAAAATCAAGCTACAGATCTGATAGTCTGCTTCCCTTCATGGAAACCACAGCGTATTTTCAAAATTCCACATTTGGTGCATTGCCCTCACCCCAAAGGTTGTGAATTTATAACAATTAAGAATACCTCTTTTGAGTTTTTACTATTCTTGTCTCCCAAATCATTGCCATTACATGAAGTCTTGGAGTTTCTTCTTTAATATTGTTAATCAAATTTTTCAAATAAAGTTCTAAGGTTCCACAAGGTTTTATGAGAAGTTAAAGGCAAAGAAAAATTCACTTGAATGTGGACAATTTTCTATTACTAAAGCTTTGCCTCTTGAACAGGTGTTCTGGGAGTTTTGTTTTAAAGTAACAGCTTTCACACAGCCTGAAAAATATTGAAAATCCTATGGTCAAGACTGGTTCTTTAGGGATCTTTTCCAGTCTTACCTGGAGATGCTGAACCAGAAACCTTCTTCTAACAAATAACTAAGGTCCTACTGGCCAATTTCATTGCAAGGAATCTAAAAATCAAAACACCATGGAATCCCATCCACCCCGACCTCCCAAAAATATTAGCAAGATGACTTAGTCATTTTTTTACATGTTCAAAAGAAAATATACTCCTCTATATTTCTCTCAAAATGATTTATATTTTGTATATCTATATAAATAGAGATAAGGGATGTGGTGGCTTAGAGGCTAAGATGCTGAGCTTGTCGATCGAAAAGTCAGCAGTTCAGCGGTTCGAATCCCTAGTGCCGCGTAACGGGGTGAGTTCCCGTTACTTGTCCCAGCTTCTGCCAACTTAGCAGTTCAAAAGCACGTAAAAAATGCAAGTAGAAAAATAGAGACCACCTTTGGTGGAAAGGTAAGAGTGTTCCGTGTGCCTTTGGCATTTAGTCATGCCAGCCACATGACCACGGAGATGTCTTCGGACAGCACTGGCTCTTCAGCTTTGAAACGAAGATGAGCACCGCCCCCTAGAGTCAGGAACAACTAGCACATATGTGCGAGGAGAACCTTTACCTTTACCTTATAAATAGAGATCACCATTGATAAAATCCTCCTCTCACTGCCTATAGTTTGCAATTTCCATTATTTTTCAACTTTTGTTTTCTTATTTTACATATTACCAAAGTTGTTCCACTTACATTAAACAAATTGAAAAGAAATTAATTATATCATTCTTTTTATTCATAATTACAGAATCTTCTTATCTGTACACTTTTTGTTACAGATGTAACAAAAAGTGCGAATTGTTAGAACAATTGTATAGAGTTAGGAAACCAATACATAAAAATAAATGACCTTCACTCTGCATTCCGACAAAACTCAAGAAAAAGGCAATTTAACTGGCTATATCTTATCATAACCTCTGAAATTCAAAGTACAAATGTCATACATGCATTTATACATCCATTATATGCAAATGGAACTAATACCTATCAGCTTAAATGTTATAGCATTGTGTAGGCACAAATGAAGGATTTATTCTTTATTTCTCACAATTTATCCCATTTCTTTCCACCTCTGCAGAATAGATGGTAGCTCATACAGCTAACATCTATTTAAATGTCTTCAGCACATCCCTGTAAGGTAGATTCACAAATAGTCTAATCAAAAATAATTACATTTTCCCATCCATTGTGAACATTAATTACTCTGATTAGTAATGAATTTTGTATAATGAAATTATTCATAAATAAAAGATAAGACAGGCTACAAATAGGGGGTTTCATTTCCATCATAGCAGAAGAGCAACCATCTTTGTAACATTCGGTATGAGTATGTACTGTATACATGGCATCTTAATTTAATCCAAGGAGATAAATATGCCCTAGTTTTACATATTTTCAAGTTTTTCTTCCTTTCTCTCCCTATATATTAATTTTATAGATTGTTTTATTGTCTGAGTATACTAGTTGCGTGAGAAGCAAAACAATAGGCTATCTACTTTCATTTTAAACATGGCATTTCTATAATTCAGCCAAGTGTGCTTAAATAAATCTATAAATGGCTTATAAATCAGTGTTCTTTGCTAAACAAACTATTGAAATAATTTATGGTAAAAATATTTCTAGGAAAGAGATTCTTCACCTTGCATTTCAAATGTGTATAATATTCTCAACGGTCCAAATTCTGATGGCAGTTGTAAAATATGACTAGAACAGGGGTGGGAAAATGCTTTCTCACTTGCATATCTAGACCTCTTATGGAAGAACTTTCATTCATTCATTCATTCATTCATCAAAATTATATGAGACTCATAATGGTCATGATAGGCTATTCCCCAAAAATTACACAGTTAAAATGTATTTTTCACCAAATCTAAATTTCTTGGATCCCATATTAAAACCTTATACGTATGAGATCTTTCCCTCTGTTTGCCATGTTTAGAAGTGAGTTGGATCTATCCTAACACCAACTTTGAACGGTCACTAAATGAGCTGTTGTAAGTCAAGGACTGCCTGTAGATGGTCTTAAAGATATTTACAATATGTAGGAATATGTTTTTTTACAGAGACTGATCTTACAACATCCATGTTTTAAGTCGAGTGCTAAGCCAAGAGGGCAGCTCCTAAGTCCAACTAGCGAGTTTATAACAAAAGCTATATCCAAACCAATGGAGAATCCCTGTGGCATAGCATTATTGGATTGTCACCAGGGAATTCCAGGCTACCATACAATGGATGATTTTAGCCAATAAATCTCAATCCAACAAATCTACCTAGGCTTGTTTTAGGGATTAGGGAAAAAAGAGATACCCTTCGATACTGTAATACTTTCAAATTCCATCATCCCTCATTAGGCAAACAAAATGCTTAATATGTTCTGGGAATCTCTGGGGTTGCTTCACCACACTTTGGAGATGTTTCATTTGGTTTTTTTCCAGATGATTAAAAAGAAGACAATTAATATTATTATATTTATGAGCCATCTGGCCTGAGGGAGTTTAAGATAGCAAATTGGGGAAAGTCCAATTTGCTATCTTAAACTCCCTCAGGCCAGATGGCTCATAAATTTTCTCATTTTATCTCAACACAACAACCCTGTGAGAAAAGGTGGGCTTAGAGATCGTGATTAACTCCAAATCACCCAGTGAGCTCTATAAACCTTATGGAATCCCAATATGACATTTTATCCATTTTTGTCCAGTTTTAGTGCTGCATTTCTACCAGTCACAATCCCGGTTCAATTTACATTATCATGGTACATACAAGTACAGATAGTCTTCAACTTACAACCATTCATTTAGTGACAGTTACAACACTGAAAAAAGTGACTTATGACCATTGCAACATCCCCATGGTCAACATGATCAAAATTTAGATGCTTGGCAACTGATTCATATTTATGACCATTGCATTGTCTCAGGGTCATGCGATCAACTCTTGCGACCTTGCGAGCAAACTCAGTGGGGAACCTAGATTCATTTAACAACTGTGTTAAGAACTTAACAAGTGCAGTGATTCAGTTAACAACTATGGCAAGAAAAGTCATAAAAGGGGCAAAACCAGTGGTGGTATTGGACCGGTTCAGGCAAATCGGTAGTGGCGACATGCAGGTGGGCCCACCGACCTGCCCCTGTGCTATCCTGTCCTATTTAGCCATGTTTTCTAAGCCATGCACATGTGTGCAAGCCATGCATGCAGGTTGCGTGCACAAGCCGCATGTGCGGCGAACCGTTGATAAAATTATGTGAAACCCACCTCTCGGCAAAACTCATTTAACAAATGTCTCCTTTAGCAACATAACTTTTGGGCTCGATAGCCATCATAGGTGGAGGACTACCTGTGCCGAATGGTGGACCATGTGTGAAGACTTGGTTCATAGGCTCTACAGAGGGGCGAAGAAGACCAAATGACAAAATATGCGTTGCATATCATGCCTCAGTTACTATGACCGATATACCAGAGGTGCGTTTCAGCAGGTTCTGACCAGTTTTGGAGAACCGGTAGTGGAAATTTTGAGTAGCTCAAAGAACCGGTAGTAAAAATTCTGACTGGCCCCGCCCCCATCTATTCTCTGCCTCCCAAGTCCCAGCTGACTAGGAAGAAATGAAGATTTTCCAGTAACCTTCCCCTGGAGTGGGGTGGGAATGGAGATTTTACAGTATCCTTCCCCTGTCACGCCCACCAAGTCATACCCACCAAGCTATGCCACACCCACCAAGCCACACTCACAGAACCGGTAGTAAAAAAATTTGAAACCCACCACTGCGATGTACATATGTTTGAAGTCTGGATGGAAGTAGGATTTCTATCACAATCTCACCACACACTTGCCCTTACTTCTTTATATTTGTGGTTACTTGCAGATGCTATGATTTAAAGCTGTTATTCTGTGTACCTTGTTTGGAGATAAATAAAGGTCTTGACTTTCTTCCACAGGACATTTGAACAATGCTATTAATCTCTCCTGAGTCTTCTCTTCTAACTAAACACTTTGACTTCCTTCAATCTCTCTTCATAAAATTTAGTTTGTCATTTGCTGGTCATCCAACTTGCCCTTCTCTGAAACTTGATGCAGTTGGCTGACTCGTACTGTAGATTCCAGAACGAGATGCAGTAAATGAGCTGGGCTGTTACTAACATAAAGTAAAATGAAATTATTACTTCCCATGATTTAGAAACTGTATTTCTGTTGATGCAGGCTAAATTCTTTTTTTGCATTCATATCATACTATTAATTCATATTCATTATTATTACAATTACAATTACAATTATTACTATAACAGATTTTCCATAAGTATTGTTACTAAGCAATGAGTCCCCCATTCTGTATTTATATATTTCGTTTCTGTTTCCTAAATAAATAATATGCAGTTCTATAGTATTTTATATTCAATTCTGTTCTTTCCAGCTATGTCTCTAACCTATCAAGAGCATTTTGAACTTTTATCTTGGGTATTAGCTTCCCTTCTTAATGTGTGGAATCTGCAGACTTTTCTTACAATCCAGTTATAAAAATATTGAAGAGATAGTCATTTGGATGGATTAAAAGATTTAGTTAGTAACTGACTAAATAATTAACTCTATATTGTTTATTACATTCCAAACTTTCAGTATATCTTCAGTATATCTAAGAGCCTTGGCGGTGCAGCAGACTAAAGTGCTGTTAAGTAGCACTTAGCTGCCAGCTGCCTGCAATTACTGCGAGTTCAAATCTCACCAGGCTGAAGGTTGACTCAGCCTTCCATCCTTCCGAGGTAGGTAAAATGAGGACCCGGATTGTGGGGGCAATAAGCTGACTTTGTATAAAAAAGAACACTGCTTAGGGCGGGCTGAAAGCCCTACTAAACAGGCATATACAAAAGTATGAAGGTTATTGCTTAACGCATTGTAAGCCGCCCTGAGTCTCCGGAGAAGGGCGGCATATAAATCGAAGAAATAAATAAATAAATAAATAAATAAATAAATAAATAAATAAATAAATAAATAAATAAATAAATACCTCCTTTCATATATTCACACGATCATATACAACAGTTGAACAGCAAAAATTATTTTATAGGTATGATGCTAACATAATATACTCATTATTTATTTATTTATTTATTTATTTATTTGTTTGTTTGTTTGTTTGTTTGTTTGTTTCAATTTGTATACCGCCCTTCTCCAACAGGACTCAGGATGGTGAACAGCCAGAATAAAAACAGAACATACAAAATTTAAAAACAATTTAAAATAATTAAATATTTTTGGCCGCAGTTTAAAACAAACCCAATTTAAAATCAATTAAATTTAACTCAAAAACTGTGGGATCAAGCCAGCCCGGTTATGGCTAATTTAGTCACCCAAGTAATTTAATATATTACTGTGCTACCCTATCTTAAATCTATAGCAGTTACTGATATTAAATTGGTCTATAATTAAAACAAAGGTTAATTAAATGATTTTCTTTATACATTCAATTCACTCATAATCCATGGTGAAAATACAATGCACACAGCAAAGAAAATGTGATTATTTACAATCAATCTATAAAGCAATAATGTGCAAATTATATTAATTGTATATTAATTTATTCATTTGTTGCATTGGATCCAATTGTGACTTCCAGGACTATGTTCAGGAGGGGCAGGAAAATCAAGATTGCAGCTGTGACCACCCAATTGAAACCCCACCCCCTTTACATGAATAGCACATAAAAAGAGAGAGGGTTTTGGTCACACAGCTGTGGCAACCCACACACCTGGCCATTCACATTCTTTTCGCATGATAGTGCATCAATACATGCCATATCACATTTTCCACCATATTGCACATTGTTCTGCTGCTATTGACAATACAATGTTGAATAGTTCTCTAGGCTAACAAACTTGTTTGTCTTCATTTTATTTATTTATTAAATTTATATGCCATCCATGTCACTATCCAAGTGACTCTGGGCGGCCCCCTAGAAAGACAATGTTTAAAATTCAGTCTTGTGTTTTTCAAGAATTGTACTTTTAAACAGAAAGTAGAGTTTCATGCAGTTTTAGAAAGTCCTATATATAGTAAAACTGATACTTATAAAAGAATCCAGTCATCAAACTGGGCATTGTTCCTACTACAGTTTTGAATCAACTCATGCAGAAATCATTAATAATCTATCACAATAATAGAGTTAGAAGTGAGCATTTAGACCACTCTGTTCAAACCCCATCTCAGTGCAGTAATCCAAAATGAACTACCCTAGACAGATGGATCTACTTCGACATATCTAGAGAATGAAATATGGGGAATATTAAAAGAGGCAGAATATTATATTTCCCCTAAAGGAAAAGGGGAGAAAAATGTTCTTAAAGGCAGAAAGCAGCCCCAGTCTTCCTGCCATAGGAAAACAGCCTCAAGCATAAGGTGACCAGATTTTAACATTGGTAAAGAGGGACATTGTGGGCGTGGCTTATTTTGTGGGCGTGGCTAGCTGGTCATGTGACCAGGTGGCCATGGCTATGTCTATAGGGTAAGGTGAACAGATTTTAACATTGGTAAGAAGGACACCATTGTGGGCGTGGCTTATTGTGTGGGCGTGGCTTGGAGGCCATGTGACTGGGTGGGCGTGGCTACCTGGTCATGTGACCGGGTGGCCATGGCTATGTGTATAGGGACTACTCAGAGGGCTGAAAAGTCATTTCTGACAGGTCCTCACACTTTTGACTGGTCCTCACACTTATGACCATCCCCACATTTATGCCCGTGCAGCATTCTTAACAACCATGTCACTCATTTCACAACTGCTTCTCTTCAACAAGGTGACAAGATAGGGCAAAAATGTAAAATGTGAGGACAGTCGTAAGTTCGAGGACTGGTCAAAAGTGTGAGGACCAGTCAAAAATAACTTTTTCAGCCCTCTGAGTAGTCCATATGCACAAAAGGACTAACCAGAGGGCTGAAAAAAGTCATTTCTGACAGGTCCTCGCACTTTTGACTGGTCCTCACACTTATGACCATCCTCACATTTATGCCCGTGCAGCATTCTTAACAACCATGTCACTCATTTCACAACTGCTTCTCTTCAACAAGATGACAAGATAGGGCAAAAATGTAAAATGTGAGGACAGTCGTAAGTTCGAGGACTGGTCAAAAGTGTGAGGACCAGTCAAAAATAACTTTTTCAGCCCTCTGAGTAGTCCATATGCATTAAAGGATTACAGCAATAGAGAGGGATGAAGGAATGGAAATTAGAGTAGGAGTGAGGGTAAGAGAGGGAGGAAGAGAGGAGGAGAAGGAGAAAGAAAGAGGAAGTAGGGAGGAGAAAAAGAGGGTGGGGGGAAGAGAAAGTAAGAAGGAAAGAAAAGAGAGAGGTGGTAGGTTTGAGAAGAAAGATTGCTGTACAATAAAAAAGATGAAAGGGAAGAAAGCCAACCCCAAGCAAATATAAAGATATTAAGATAAAGAATGAATTGTTAAACTTTAAAGAATAAAAGAGAACAAATATGAATAAATAGCAATAATTAGAAACACACATACAAACATACAATGTATTTTCTTTGAACAGAATATTTGGCTGGTTCACAAATTTAAACAGCATTTAGTCATTTCAATTAAATTTACAATTTCTATATTTCCTTTTTGCCATATTTATTCCTCATCTATTTTTTAAAAAAACCAATATTACCCTTCATCCTCATCTCTAATCTTAATCAAATTCAATTTTTCCCTTCTATTCTATATTATACCCCTTCCCATTGTCATCTATTTTTATATCCATCCTCACATTGTTTAATTATGTAATACAGTTGTTTAATACAAATTCAACATTTTAATATAAATCAATTAGTTATAAAACTATCTTTTTTGTATATTAATCAATATGAACATGAATATTCCAATTATTTCCATGCAATCCAATTTCTTACAAATCAATTAATTATATTTACCAATAATAATAAACCAAATAATTTCTCCCATATATTCCTCCGAACCACAACTTAACCATTTCTGCTTTCAACACAATATACAATTAATAGTATCTCAATTATTACAATTCCCTAGTTAAATACAGCTTTTTTTCCTTTGTGTTTTAAAATCTTGAACTCTCCTCCTAAATTTCCCATTGTTTGCAGTTTTTCACCTACCTTTTTTGGGGAGGAAAAATAAAAATAAAAATAAATCTCTCTCTGCCTCATTTTGTCACGCTGCACCAAAGACCCTGGTTTCGGTTTCGTTTCTGAAGCTTAGCTAGGGGAAAAAAAAACTGCTTTACACTGATTGCCTGTAGGGCGGCCCTTTGAAGCCCCGGGCAAGAATTTAAACAGTTTTTTTTTCTTCTAGCCATCAGCCGGGGCTCAAGAAAAATCGGGACTTTTTTGAAACGCTGCGGGACGCGGGACAAATTGCTCAAAAGCGGGACTGTCCCGCCAAAAGCGGGACGTCTGGTCACCTTACTCAAGCAGAAGTTTGAAGAGGCTGGATTTTTGGAATGGAGATTTTGTATCCATTCAGAAATACTGGACTAATCTATTCATAAGCAAAGAAACTCCAAATAAGCAACACAATTAGGCAAGTTGACAAGATTAGCTCAGGCAAACACCTAGGATTTGCATTTCCCTTTTTGCCTGAAGAGCCAGTCATGACTCCTACAAGACCCCATAGGAATCTGGCAATAGCCATTAAACTATTAAAGCACACATTCTTACACAGGAACAGGCATCTCAATCACAAAGCCCCAAAGGATATATAAAAGCCCACCTATCCCAACCCCATTTTGTCAGCCACCCCAAAAACATGCTGCTGTCAACTAAAGTTTCTGGCATCCAAATAAACAGAGACCTTCTTTCCTTGCGGCCAGCCTCCATTTTATTTCCAGCGTCTTTCTCCCAGCTTGGAACCAGACTGGATTTTTCTTCCAACAATAATACTGACTCATATTCAGTTTGCAATCAAATACTAAGAACTTTTTCACAGGTGTTTTTATTAAATAAGTTAGACCCACCCTATACCTCAACATTTGGTTTCTATTTTCTAAGCGAAGAACTTTCTATTTGTTTCTGTTCAAATTCATTATCTGACTTTAAGCCATCTGTTATGGTGATCAAAATAATTCTAATTTTATTTCTGTCTTCTGGGTATTAACTATTCTATCTATGGAGCATCGTCTGCAAATTTGATAAGTATTCTATTTTTACTCAAGTCATTAAGAAAAAAAGTAAAGCAGAGGACTTGGATTTTTTTTTCCCAGAACCCATCATTTGCAGGCTATGTGCCAACTTCTGAATTCTATTTTGGAGACCCCAGGATGCAATAAAATTTGGCAGCAGATTGCTGGAGGGTGGGGAGGAGATCATCTGGAAATTTTTGATAGAAAATAAAACAAAAATAGGCATTAAGCCATTACAAAGGGAGGGAAGGAATCAACCTTGTCAAAAAATAAAAAATAAAAACCTCACAAATTACCACATGATATAAATTGCCATTGTGTCATTGCAACCTCTCAAGAAAGATCCATTTGGTATCTTCATTACCATCTTCTAGGATTCATGGAAAGACCATCATGTTCAAATAGAATTTGGATGGGTAAACTGATACGTTGTACTTTTCAGTTTAGGATTTGATTCTGTTTTGGCCCTGGCCTGGTTGACCTCATTTCTGACTATCTAAGTGCTGTTAGAGATCTGTGTGTGAGGGTATGCTGATTCCAACTTACTATTTACATACTATTTTTGATTAATACTTTAAAAGGGTCTTAAGTACTTTGAATGGTGGCTATTTTAGAACAGTAGACAGGTTCTAAAAAAGTTCTAACAAAGTGGTCTGACCAAATTCTCACATTGCAAAACAAAAGCATGCTTTCTTCTCCCGGACTATCATAAAGAGGAAGGTTCCCATCAAAGATATTTTAGAGAGTCTGTAGAATTAAGTATAGGAGATATTTTGCCCAAAGAAAATCCCCCAAATTCAACAAAAGCATCTTGAAAAACTGCTGCAAAATGCAAAGAAATGCTGACAATCAAGTCTTAGATTAGATGAATCAGATATCTAAGCTATTATACAACTTCCAATGTTCCTCTTCAAAGTAAATGAGGTTGGTGTTTATATATGGATTATGTGGGTTCCTCCTTTACTTCTCATTCCCATAGAAAAGGCTTTGTAATGCTCTTATCCTGGGTACATCCCCTTGCGTTCTTATCTTAGATCCTGTGGTCATTTTGTGTACTTTTGCACTTATTTTTCTCATCAGTACAGGTAAAGTGAAGTTTTTATTTTATTTAATCTGAGTATTTATTATTTTTTAGGTTTATTTCTCAAGTAAAGTAATGATATATAACACTATCTTTTTACATATTGCCCTAAAATGTGCATTGTCTTTTGTTTCGAAAAGCATTAAATTTATTTACATTATTCCATGTGAGAAAAATTTGGTACTTGTCATTTTGATACTCACCTCTCAGAATAAATTAACAATGAGTACCAAGATACCACTGTATTTCATTCTTTTTGTTTGCAGACTTAGTTTGAAGGTTCTAGGCAGCGAAGAATCCCATCATAAGATAAAGGCATTCATAAGTAATACGAATATCCAAAATATTTATTGAAGTGAAGAATATTTTTTGCATTTTTAGTAATGTATTTATTTATCAAATTTATTTGCCACACATGTTAGCTAATAGCCATAAATGTAACATATAAATCAGAATAATAAAAGTGTAAAAAAGGGCATCAGTTCTAGTTTTAAAAATAGTAAAGTGGTTGTTAAAATACTGGAAAATATAACAAATCTGATGTAAAATGTATATTTAAAAATCTTATGTCCAAACTCCTTTTTCAGGCTTGCACAATTCATAGAGGGTGGCATACTAATCAGCTATTCAGTGGCTAGTGGAGCAGTAGCAGTAATTGAGCTGTTATGTCTATGAGGCCTGGAGGTATTGGAGGTAACATTTCTTTGAGGGTGCCAATGAATCCTTCCTAGCAGTGGCAACTTGTGGTGATTGAATTTGGGCGCTATCTAATAAAATGAAATTCAATGGTGAGAAAAGTAAGTTTCTATATTTAAGCAAGAAAAACCAAATGCACAGGTATGGTATAGGCGGTACCTTCCTCAATAGTAGTAACTGTGAGAGGGATATTGGAGTGGACAATCACTTAAATATGAGCCAGCAGTGTGCCAAAAAGGTCAACACAGTTCTAGGCTGCATTAACTGAAGGATAGAATCAAGATCATGTGAAGTGTTAATACCACTTTATAATACCTTGGTTAGACAACACTTGGAATACTGCATCCGGTTTTGGTTGCCACCAGTGGTGGGTTGCCCCCGGTTCACACCGGTTCTATAGAACCAGTAGTAAAACCAGCGGGAGGCTCCACCCACCAACTCCGACATCATCAAAATGCTTCTGCACTTGCGCAGAAGAGCGCGTGCGCACGAGCGAATCAAGCACACGTGTGCGGCTCTGCTGCAAACCAGTAGTAAAGGTAAGTAGAACCCATCCCTGATTGCCACAATGTAAAAAAGATGTTGAGACCCTAGAAAGAGTACAGAGAAGAGCAACAAAGATTATTAGAGGACTGGAGGCTAAAACATATAAAGAATGGTTGCTGGAATTGAATATGTCTAGTTTAATGAAAAGAAGGACTAGGGGTAACATGATAGTGTTCCAATATCTAAGGGGTTGCCAGAAATAAGAGGGAGTCAAGCTATTCTCCAAAATACCTGAGGGCAGGACAAGAAACAGTGGGTGGAAATCAGGGGTGGGTTCTAAATTTTTTACTACTGGTTCTGTGGCAGTGGCTTATTTTGTGGGTGTGGCTTGGTGGGGGGTAATGTGACTGGGTGGACGTAGCCAACTTTTTTTTTTTACTTTTAAAAGCATTTTTTCTACAACCTTAAGAGGTTGCAGAAAAAAATGCTTTTAGAAGCCTCTGACGATCAGACAACTCAGCTGGGATCGCCAGAGGCTTTTAAAGGCTTTTTTTTTCAGAAAAAAATGCTTTAAATGCTTTAAAAGCCTCTGACAATCCCAGCTGAGCCGCGCTTTTAAAAGCATTTTTTCAGCCGAAGAGGTTGTAGAAAAAATGCTTTTAAAAGTTAAAAAAAAAAGCCTCTGATGAGGTGGGTGGGGTAAGCAAGCAGCGACCAGGCCGGGGACTAGCCAATGTTATTACCGGTTCTCCGAACTACTACAAATTTTTACTACCGGTTCTTGTGAACCGGTGCGAACCAGGAGCAACCCACCACTGGTGGAAACTAATTAAGGAGAGAACCAACCTTAGAACTAAGAAGAAATTTTCTGATAGTTAGAACAATCAACCAGTGGAACAACTTGCCTTCAGAAGTTGTGAATTCTCCAACACTGGAAGTTTTTAAGAAGAGATTGGACAACCATTTGTCTGAAATGGTATAGGGTTTCCTGCCTGAGCAGGGGGTTTGACTCAGTGGTCGGTTCCAAAATTTTTTACTACCAGTTCTGTGGGCGTGGCTTATTTTATGGGTGTGGCTTGATGATCATGTGACTGGGTGGGCATGGCTAGGGTTAGGGTGCCTGGCCTTTCCTCGCCTCAAAGACCTCAACGAGATACAATTTCCCTGTCTATTTATTTACTACTACTTAACATCCAAAATATACTATATAATCCTATGTATATATGCCATATGTGTACATACATATTACATAGTATATAGTGTATATAGGCACACAAAAAGTTACATTATCTACTATGCACACAGCTCTTCTAAAACTATACACATTCAACTTTGGAAAGACACACACAGAGTCCACTTTCTGCCACACATTTAACTATAACGTCTGTACATTTAGAACATTACACACACCTTCTTCCCTAGCTTGCACATGACTGTTAGAGCCAGGAGAGGTCATGGATTGAGTAAAATGTGGTGAAATTCACTTAACAATGCTCTTGCTTAGCAACCAAAATTTTGGGCTCAATTGTGGTCATAAATGAAGGACTATCTCTGTCTTCCTCTGCATGATAGCCTAGTAAACTCCTTCTCCTTTCTCGCAATGTTCCTCTCTGTCAGAGGCACCAAAATAATCCAGACCATATAAGATTTCCTGCTGGAGCAGGGGGTTGGACTAGATGACCTCCAAGGTTCCTTCCAGCCCTAGATTGCTGTCCTGTTTCAAAGTGTTTTCTGAAGCCACATCTAGTGCCAGGGTTTGTGGTCCTTCCTTCCTCTTTCTTTCTCTTTCTTCTTTCTTTCTCTTTCTTCTCTCTTTTCTCTCTCTCCCTTCCTCTTTCCTTCTTTCTTTCTTTCTTTCTTTCTTTCTTTCTTTCTTTCTCTCTCTCTCTCTCTCTCTCTCTCTCTCTCTCTCTCTCTCTCTCTCTCTCTCTCTCCCTCCCTCCCTCCCTCCCTCCCTCCCCTTCCTCCTGAAACACCAGCAAAACCCACCACTTTGCTCCTAAAGTGGTCTAGGGCAGGGGTCTCCAACCTTGGCAACGTTTAGACTTGTGGACTTCAACTCCCAAAGATCCTCAGCCAGCAAAGCATAGCTGGCTGGAAAATTCTGGGAGTTGAAGTCCACAAGTCTTAAAGCTGCCAAGTTTGAAGATCTCTGGCATACAGTATGTCTTATCCAGATCGGGAAGCCATGGCCCTTGGGGAGGAAGAAACTGTTGCACTTCTCTGTATGTCTCTCTCTTTCAGTGTCTGTGTGTGTGGGTATGCTTGCACACACATGAACCAGTACAAGAGTTCTATTTTTAATCTTTTCCCAAGTTTGATTGACATGTGCTATTAGCAAGTTTTGCATACAGAGATAAGAAAGGTGGGACATCTCTGATAGGGTGTTTTTTCGCTTCAGGGGTATGTTTTCTTCCTGGGAACATATGAGATATTTGTCTGGAAAGCTTCTTACCTTCAGGTTAAAAACAAAGCAATTAAGACAGCCATTTTAACCTTGATTTAAGTCAACAGTAAAAAGCTGTTTTAAGTCAGCAATAAAGAGCTAAGATTTGTGCTTTGGTTTACTTCTACAAACCAGACATTCCCAGTTCAGGTCAACCGGATTTTATAGACAGCACAGCAAATAAAACATGCTTCAGTGAGATAGTTGGGCCCTCTATTTCTCACCTTTACAATGATTTGTAACATGGACAGTATTACCTTTCTGATATATATGTCAAATATAATTTTCTTCAGAGATCTCATGAGGAGTTGTACCATGACTTCAATATAACAATCTTATACTTCAAACAGTGTTTCTTAATCTTGACTACTTTAAGATGTGTGGATATCAACTCCCAGAATTCTCCAGCCAGCCTGGGAGTTGAAGTCTACATACGCCAAGAATGAGAAACACAGCTTTAAACCAATGAAAAAACTGTTCTCATTTCCACTGAATTTTAACATTTGCCGTCCATCTAGTCTTTGGACAATAGGTTAATTAATGCAAAACAAAAATATTTAATGTTTTCTCACTGGTCCGTTTTCATCCTATTTTATGTGTCCTATTTTTTTGACTGGGAGGATTACAGGACTTCCAGCACTGTTCATGATAATAGTTTTCTTTAAATGTGATTATTGGAGATTTAATGTAATACAGTTAAAGGATGCAATATATTTTAAATAGATATAAGTAAAAATATTTACATATATTTCCTACATTTATAAACATATAGCTTACCAAAAACCTGAGGCTGACCCAGGGGTGAAATTTACTTACCTTTGCTACCGGTTTGCAAATGTGAGCGCACACGCCTCCTCCACACATGCACAGAGCCTTCTGCGCATGCGCAGAGGGTCAAAAACAGGATGTGATGATGTCTGGGCGAGTGGGAGGAGCCTCCTGCCACCGGAGCTACCAGTTCGCCCGAGCTGAATAGAACCAAGTAAATTTCACCACTGGGCTGACCCCTTAAGGACACTTCAAAAGATACTGTTCCAACATCATCAATATTGAGATATCGAGATAATGAGTCTTGACTTAAATCTCCAAAGAAATACCCAACTCTAAACTTTCTTCCAACAAATTCAACTCAAATGTCTTATCCCCTTTAATTTGTTCATGGAAGTTGTTTCACTCTGCAGCTGGAAAAAGGAAGAGAGTTAAATTCTGAAATAATTGTTAAGAAGACCGGTGATCAATCAGACCAAAAGTCTGTTTCCTTCTAGCATTCTGTTCCCATAATAACTAACCAGGTGCCTATGGAAAACAAATGCTATAACACAAGACCAGTATCAGCTTTCTTTAGTGAGGCCTTTTATAACCTCTGTTACAGCGTCTTGAAGAACCTTGAAGGATGAAATCCTTTCCCTAATTGTAATGAAAGTGGCATAGACCAAGCACAGAACAGAACAACTCTGCCTTGCATGCACGATGGAAGTTTTCCTTGCATCTTTACCTCTCTGTTCATGCTACTTTTCCATACCTACTATAATGGAAAAGCTCAGAGGTGGGTTTCAGCATGTTCTGACCAGTTCTGAAGAACCAGTAGCGGAAATACCACCGGTAAATACCACCTCTGACTGGCCCTGCCCCCATCTATTCTCTACCTCCCGAGTCCCAGCTGATCAGGAGGAAATTGGAATTTTGCAGTATCCTTCTTCTGGAGTCAGGTGGGAATGGAGATTTTTTCAGTATCCTTCCCCTGCCATGCCCACCAAGCCATGTCCACCAAGCTATGCCACGCCCACCAAGCCACGCCCACAGAATCGGTAGTAAAAAAATTTGAAACCCACCACTGGAAAGGCTGACACTTACATAAAAATGGTAATGAAACTTTCCAGGACAGATACTGCTGAGCTTACTGGCTTGTTTTGTTTATTTCATATATTATTCTACTAACAAGATTCTGGGAAATTTATAAATATTCTGCAATAATGCTATTGGAGTACTCCAATAATACTCCATACAACAAAATACTCACTATTCAATATTCAGTAACATTTTCACTTACATACTTGTTAAATTAATTTTCTAATGTAACAGTTGTTCAGCAATGCAGCCGATTTTCTTGGGAGGTGATGGGTATTATTTCAAAGAGGATAAAGGGCCATCCTTCAAATGGCAAGGAAAAAGAGGCAAAAAGTGAAAGAGAAATGTTGTGGCCTTCCTGTTCACTTCTTGTTCTCTTGTTGTTTACTCTAGCATGCAACTCCTAAAAGATTTCTCTGAAGAATGTGATCCTAGCTAGAAGTAAGATTCCCTAGATCAAAGAAAGATGTTGGGCGCAGTTCTTTCCCATTCTACCTCCGGATTGTGTAGCAGAATACATGTTTCACAGAGCTTTTAAAAGATGGTGACAATCAATAACAAGATTATCTCACTGCAGGCTACTTATATTTCTATTCTGGCAGATAATGTATTGTAAAACATCAGTTGTACAATCCTGTGGAATGGATAATATGCAGTTGAGTCATGCTTTGATTTACTGATATATGTAAGGGTTCTTAAAAGAGTATCTGTTCGGCATGCTGCAGCCAATAAAATAAATTTCTCTTTACATGTTGTTTATTTTTTCATAGTTCTATTTAGATTCTTCCACTAATACTGCAAATGATTTGCAATTCACAACTATAACTCACTACCCAGCAAAAGTTGAAACTTTGAGAGGATGAATACATGTTATATTGCACAATGTAAGCCAAACTAAATAGGGCTTGGCTCATGCTATTTCCTTATAAACTGTCATAACTGCTGATTCCAAACTATAGTTTAATCACCAGAGGTAAAATGAGTCAAGGATGGGTCTTAATACTGTTACATGTGAACAGTGTCTCCAATGCAATTGAATCATGCCCATCTCTTAGGAAAGAAGTGCACCAAGATGTCAAGCTTCAAACCTGAACTTGAAGATTTCATAGTTCAGACCAAATTAGCTATGCATGGGTAGAAATCAAGATGATTTCTACAAAATCTGATGATAAAAGCAGGAACAAGGAGGGGAAATGAGCAGGAAAAATCTCATGATGTTTCTATCTATGGTAATATTTTCCTCCCCTGGGAGATAATTAAGTTGCACAATAACCTCTATTGCATATATAAGGATACACATGCATATCTTAAAATGGTACAGTAAAGGAAACATTTACTGTTTGATTTTGATAATTGAATAAATTGGACCTTTAAAATTGGACTTGCTACCCTGACAAGGAGCCACTTAATTCACATGTTTCAGCAAAATCACTTTAGTAGGCCATAGAATTAGGGAAAGACATGAGGGTGGTGAGGAGTTCTGAAGATGGGACTGGTTCTGTTTGGTTAGGTAAGCATCATTACCAAACAAAGAACTGACTGTTCCCCAGAGTTAGGATTACTGCACTTATTTAAGGGATTAAACCTCAAGCTTAAAGCAAGGAATTTATTATTTACTTAATCTTAGCAGTTAAAATAATAATTGCCCAACAGTGAAAACCTTGGATAATTGAGATGTGGATTAACAACACCTATTCAATTGCCATGTTAGAAAAGTTTTCAAACAAAGTTAAAATAAAGAAACATCAGAAGCAGGAATCACAATTCTATTGAATTTAGGCTTTGTAGTTTATCTTAACTGCAACAGACCTATGATCTGCAACCCTTCTGATAAACGGTAAATATGAATGTCTATATTATGTGGGGTTTCTTTTTTAGTTTTTAGCCATTTCTTTCCTCTGTGCCTCATGGATTTACGTTACTCAGTTACTTGATAAGGTTCATTGTTAATTACTGTTCAGCAATTTAAAAAGAAGAAGAGGAAAGTGCCTCATCCCATTTCTTTACACAGACGTTACTAAGAGGTCTATAAGGGGCGCTCATAAGCGCACACCAGCGTGCCTTCCGTCCCTGTCCTAATGTTTTTTTTTATTTGTATCCTTTTCGTGTATTTATAATTATGTTTACACTTGTATCTGTCATAAAATACATGCTTGACAAAATAAAATAAATAAATAAATAAATAAATAAATAAATAAATAAATAAATAAATAAATAAATAAATAAATAAATAAAATGATTAAGAATGCAAGATGCTACAATACTAAAATGTGTTCATACCAGAGGTGAAATCCAGCAGGTTCTGACAGGTTCTGGAGAACCGGTAGCAGAATTTTTGAGGAAAGAGCATGAAATAAATTTATTATAATAGTTACATAGGAAATATGGAGTAAAGCAAGAAAAGGTTAAGAATGAATGGGCAATGAATGAATATAGATTCATTTATCCCTTCAAAACTGGATGTTACCAAAAAGAAAAACTTTCCAATGTAACATTTATTTAGCTGCCTTATCAGAGAGAGGTTTGAGGAGAGAAAAGGCAAAAGAAGGAAGATTAAAGTCTCACTTGTTCAAATGTATCTTGAACTACACCAATTTTATCTACTGCAGCCTTGGCTTCGTGCAGAATCCCTGAGAATCAGCCAAGCCAATTTTCTTCTAGCTAAAGTTGCAGAGTTGTTGTTATGACCCCATGTTGTAGGGTCACTTTTGCTCCACAAAGGCGGGAAAGGTAGGCTGCTGGACATCTAGCCAAACTCAAACTCACAGTTCCATGTTTTTCCTGTTACTCGGTGTGAACCAGTGGTGAAATCCAAATTTTTTTTACTACCAGTTCTGTGGGCCTGGCTTGGTGGGCATGGCGTGGTGGGCGTGGCAGGGAAAGGATACTGCAAAATCTCCATTTCCACCCCACTCCAGGGAAAGGATACTGCAAAAATCCCCATTCCCACCCCACTCTGGGGCCAGCCAGAGGTGGTATTTGCCAGTTCTCCAAACTACTCAAAATTTCCGCTACCGGTTCTCTGAACTGCTCAAAATTTCCGCTACCAGTTCTCCAGAACCTGTCAGAACCTGCTGGATTTCACCCCTGGTATGAACACATTTTAGTATTGTAGCATCTTGCATTGACCTACACAGCTTTCTCAGGAAAACCACTCTTTCTCCCATCCCCATAGTAAATTTAAAACATCATGTAAAAAATGTAGGCATTGGCTGAGGACTGAGTTCTAGATTTCCTCATTGATTGGATAAAAGAAGCAGAGGTTGATTTGAAGGAGGGAAAATGTGAGAAACAACAGTGCTGGCTATGTGGGTGCATCTTCACTGCACAGATAATCTTTTTCATTTGTTTGTTTGTGTACAAGCAAAAGACAGATTGCCTTGCCATTGTTATTCAAGTGCTTAAAATCCCCATACTTTACAATTATGTGTTGACAATAAAAACTGCTATTGATAGTTTTCAGGAAGCTGATTAGTTCAAATTCAAACTGATTAGTTCAAATTAGTTTCTAAGAGGTCCATAAAGGGGCATGAATAAGCGTACCAGCGTGCCTACCATCCCTGTCCTATTGTCTCCATTTATTTGTATTCATTTCTTTCATTCATAACCATGTTTATATTTATACCTGCTATCTTGTACATGTTTGAAAAACTAATAAATACTAAATACTAAAATGCAATTGTTGACTTTCTAACTGGGACCTGATATACAGAAAGCCGAACAGCTCTTAAATAGCTACACCAGTTGCTGATCTGTTTGTGGGCACAATTCAAAATATGTACATCCTTAAATGGCTTGGAATTAAGGTATCTTAAAAGCTATCTCAGATTATGTGGATATACCTTGACTTTACAATTGTCCTCAATGTTTTCTGGATCTGCTTGTATCATCACCCATACTGCTAGTTTTACTACAAACACGCTACAAGTCATGATAGTCTTGTAAAAGACTAAAGCATTAGTTGCTTTTTAATTGGTTTTAAGAGACATTGCTTAGAGAGCCACAATAACAGCTCTGCATATGTTAAGATTAGACTCAATGTACAGTACAACATAGTGGGAAGAAATTCTTCATGCCAAGATCCACACATTTGTATTTATTCCTCCAGGTAACTGGGAGTGGGACGGGAGACGTTGATGATAGAGAAACAACATCAGGCTACCACAAAAATGGTTTCTCGGGGTGTTTTGTGTCAACCCAAATTTTAAATGTATAAAATTAACTTAAATAGTAGCATACTTCTTTTCTAGTTAAAAATTATCAAAAATTCTACCTCCATGATTTTATGGTTGTCATGAAATTTTGATATTGTAAACTGGGTAGTTTGAGGACTTTAGAAAGGTAGCTTGGGAGCCCTTTGTGATCTTGAACATTACAGATTTTTATATATTTTATATACCAAAACAGAATTTTTCTGAATTACTACTGAGAAAGAGACACTGTCCTTGATATTTATGTAACTGTGCTTGAATATTCAAATAAATGGTCTCATTACTACTGACAGCATTGCTTTGTATTATATTTTTATAGCATATATCATATTTTAAGATTCATAAGGTTCACTAAGATAACTATGAATAACTTTATTAAAGATCTAGCTTTTTTCTGCTAGTTCACAGCACCATCTACAGGTTTCTCCATTTGCAAAACAACAATTTATCTAACTCTCAGTGTGAACCGTTCCATATTGTAATATAAATTGTGCTGCTGCTTTAATCTCGGTTAGGATGATAGATTGATGTTTGTAAATTAAATAAATAGAAAATATTAATAAGATTGGGAGGTGTAGGTTATTTTAAATAAAGTACAAAAGTGTAAATGTTATTTCTATAATTATTAGGGAGGATTTGGTTTATAACGTTCAACTAAAAATGGAAGAAGTGCTAAATCTTGTTGATCTTATAAAATACAATGAAGTGAAAGATTAATCCTCAAAAAACCCTGATAAAAATAATTGCATTAGTTGCAAGAAAATATCTACTCTTCCAAGTTTCATGTAAAAAAAAAATTAAAATAGTGCTTCAGGATTCAAATATGGTTAACTTTGATCTCTATATTTATACCAATTCTTTCTCACAGCATAATATTTATGCTGATTTAAACACCAGAAACTGGGTCCTATGAGGAAATAATCATATTGCATATTTCATGTTTTGAAAAGAGATAAGTGATATAAGGAGGGGATATAACAGTAGTTCTCAAATACCTGATTCAAACTCACCATGTCACATTGCCGTCACATGATGTTTTGTGACATGTTTCCCATTCAGGGAGCTAGGGTGGGTGTGGCCGGTCCATGATGCATCCAGCCCACAGGCCACCAGTTTGACACTAAGTTATCCCTTCTAATGTTAAGATTTTATGAATATTCTATAATTTTTATACATGACATTAACACTAGTAGCTAAGTGCACTGATAATTCAATACTAGTTCACATTTGAAGAGAAAGAGAAAATGTCATTGCATCCTATAGATTTTTTGATTAGAGGCTGCTGGTGCTCTCCACAAAGCAATAGCATATGGCAGGAACCTACACTGTGTTTGGCCAGTTATGGACAATTAGGTAAAGGACTTCTTTACACCACAGCAACTTTACATACAATGCTGGGCGACCTATAATTTCACTCCATCCTCTATTGCCCTCTCCAGCTCTCCATCATACCTTAACATAAAGATGGGACAGAACTGTTTATACCTAAAACAAGTTCAAACTACATTCAGTGTTTTCCATCTCAGTCAAACAAGGTCATAGAGGCTCTAAGTTGATGTCCAAGATACGTAAAAATCTGCATGCGGGATAACAAATTCGAACCTAATCGAAACAAAGGGCTCCTTTCCAGTAGTAACACCAATCCAGAAACAGGCATTTTATTCTGTTTTAGGTATAGTTATATCCTTTTTAAAAAGGCTGTAATCTGAATGTACCTAATAATGAGTTGATCCTAGATGATTTAGTAACTGTTACAATCTGGTACATTTTTGCCTAGGTTCACCTGATATGTTGATTATACTGTATATCTTTTGAAAGAATGTGGATCTGTGCATGATCATGCATAACTTAGCTAAATCAAGACTGATGTATTGAAATGTGTTCTATTTATGTCTGCTTTTGAGACTGTCTGGAAACTAGCTGCTACAGAACATTGGGCTGCTAAAATATCAAGCCACCATTGGGGAATTTATGATTCTCTCTTGATGTCAGTGTTTCTGGCTTTCAGAACAAGTTTAGCTAAGTTCAAAGCACAGGTTCTCATATTTAAATTTCATAGGAGCCTTCCCATACTTTGAGGTCATCTAAAAAGGTTCTTCGGGGCATTCAACCAACGATTCAACTAATGATATTATCATATGCCATAACGTATCTTGAGCTAGTGTATATATATAAAAGTATGATCATGTATGGTATTAATGTGTTGTAATAAAATTATATACACAATGTAAATGTATTATGAAGCATCCAGGTGGTGTATCAAAATTAGATTTCTTTATCCTGCCTTTATTATTTTTATAAATAGCTCAAGGCAATGAACATACCTAGTACTCTTTTTGTCTTCTATTTTCCTAAAAAAAAACAACAACCCTTGAGGTGAGTTGGGTTGATAGTGACTCACCCAAAGTCACTCAGACGGCTTTCATACTTAGTCTCCTGGTTCCTAGCTGGAGCCTTAATCACTAGATCAAACTGATTCTATCTATATCAAAATTAACTGATATTTCTAGAATAATAATCTTGTCTTTCTGTATGGCAGACATATGCACGTGTATTTGTATCTATCTACCTAGATACTGTAGATGTTTCTGAATAATAACCATATATGATATGAATTATGGAAGGAAGAGAAGCATCCTCTCTTCCTAATTGGCACTCTTGAGGAAGAAAAACAATATATTTCCAAGATGCTGATGGAATGATTTATGCCAATTATTTCCTTGGTGACTAGTAGCAAGAGGCAATTGAACTTGCTCTGCACACAGATTTTTTTCAAAGCAAGATGTCCCATCTCTGCAGCCAATAGGACTGAGTTGCATGATTACCACCAGTATGTACTATCAGGCTCTTGTTGACAGAAATAATACAGATGCCAATTTATAATGTTCCTGGATTGCATGTATGCAGTAGCTTATTTAATATATATATATAAAGTAGATATTCCCATATATAAAGCTGATTTCCTTGGGCAAAAAAGTCTTGCGTGCGGAAAAGAATCATTAATTTCATTCAAAGTGATTCCCACACAGGAAATGGAGCCTCTAACAAGCTCTTTGGGCTCTGCCAATTGTTTAGTGCAGGTGTTTAATCCAAGTGCTCAACTGCACGTAGGGAGCAGTCATTTTGCAAAGGAGCAACTACATGCCAAGTGTCACAGAGCTGCAAGGGGTTGATTCCTTGAAATCAGCAGAAACCTTGGGAAGCTGCTAATTTTTGTCAACAAGAGCCTTCATTTTGTGGAGCAAAACCAAGCAGAAAACAATGCTACTCAACGAGAACCAAGCTGCTTCTGCAAAAACCTCTTTTATTATAGCACTGAAGCACTAAAACTTGCCATAAACAAATTGATTGCTCATTTCTCCCTATTTCTCTCTGTGCCTGTAGCCAGAAAAAGCTGCAGTAGCAACAGCAGTCTTAAATGGTATTTGCTAGGATCAGAAACTCTCCTGAAGGTCATGCTCAATTTTATTTTAGTTTGTTTTGAATTTCTTTATTCTCATAGCCAAAGAAACAATGTTTAGGATGCTGCAATAGAAGTATCAAAAATAATGGCATATAGTATGTGGACAAATCCTTTCTTAGTGTTATAGGGCAGTGGATCATATAAAGCTGCTACAGTGGGAATGAAAACATGAGTGACTGCCAGATAATATAAAGGGATAGATTCTTGTGTGTCTCATATTAAACCTTTGAACCCAGTGGAAGCTAGATAGAAGTCATTAGGGACTATATTTTAAGGGCTGGCCAGTTCCGGGGGAGTAATTCAGCCTATATGCTATCATCATAAATAGCTTTCCCTTAGAAATCTTCTAAATGGTATTTTCTTGAAATTGCTAGCATTTTCTTCCAGATTCATAGGAATGTAGGATGCTGTCTTATATTGATCTGGCTAGCTAGCTAGAATCATCTGACCCAGACAAGATGATCTGATGTCCTCCACAAAGATGCTTGTATCACAGCAAGCATTTCTAATGGTGAGAGAAATATCTACAAATCCTGCACTGCCTAGTCTCTTTCTTTATTCCTCAGTCTTATTTGGAGATGTTTGCAAATGAGCCTGGGACTACCATGAAAAGACAAGCAATTCTAATGGTTTAAAATTATTATTGTGCAGAACTGTCCTAAAGATGCTCAGCAGCATAACTACTACCTCTAATCTACTGTATTCGCTTCTGAAGACTATTGATACATAACTGTTACCCGTTAGTTCATAGAGCATCATTGAATCCATTTTAAATTGAATTGCATGCAAGCAGTTAATTCAATGGTGTGCTGTTTTGCCTATGAGGTGGCACTAGCTCACATCAAGCACAGAGGCAGGAAGCTATGGGGAATTCAATCCACATAATAGCCCATTTTAAGACATAGTCCAATGAAATTTAATTCTGGCTGAAGGAATTTCCCAACCACAGCACCTTTGAACTCTTGGACTTTTGATGCATACTCTGCCATCATTTTAGTCAGCACAGCCAATTTTCAAGGATAATGAACATTGTAGAATATGTGCAACCCCATCCAAGAACACAGGTGAAAATGTCCATGACCCAGGGGGTCCAAACTGTCACAGTTATTCAATCTTGTCAGGACTGAGCCAAAACATGCAAGAGCATTTTTCAATTATAATCTCTTATGTAACTGGGGAACTAAGTGAAGACTGATTTTATGAATCCTTCCAAAAATGGTGCCTTTCCATTTTTGCATGGCATTCAAAAGGTCAGGATCCATTCATCTGACTCCTGTAATAAAAGAATTGTTTTACTGTTACTAGCAGTTACCATTTATTTATTTTATCTGTGGTAGAACAAATAGAGTGTTAGGGATATTCCAAGAGAGTGATGGGCAACCTTTTAGGGAAAGAGACATAATCTTTCTATAAAATGTGAGAGTAAAATCAGAAGAGGGGAAGCTGAAGCTAGGAGGCTATATGAAACAGGTGAGTTTATTGGAAGCTTTGATTTAAGCTTTACAAAATTAAAAACAATCCACTGAGTCTAATGGCAGAAATGTGACTTGTAGTTTGCAGTTGCCATCCCTATTCTGAAAGTAGAAAACAGAAGCAGACCTATGTGGCCATATTATTTATTTATAATTTGTTTTATTTTACTTTACTCTTCCTCCCAAAAACAGCATTTTCTTTCTGAAAAGTCCAGATACATAGGCCAGATATAAATCCTATGATGGTTCAGCACCTAAGGAATTCAAACCAACAATACCTTACATTTTTCCTCTCCCCAAATCTTTAAAAAAAACTAAGTTGAACTCTGAATTCTGAAACTAAGTTGAGTTTTACGTGAAGTTAGGTTACTGGAACACCAGGGACTTTCAGCTGCTCATACAATGCCATAACTAATAGGATTGGGGAAAAGAACTGAAGAAAAGTTTCCAATGCTGGAAACCTGTTGCATTATAAGATCTAAAAAGGTATCAACATCTAGGGTTCCCTTCCCATAGAGGTATTGATGAAAATGTTAGCTGATGTTGGCTAGGCTCCCTAAACCTATGATTTAACACTTTTCCCCCTTCCATGAATGAATAGTTTATTTAGGAAACTGGCATTCCACAGATTGAAGCACCAATCTCTCAAAATATCTGTATTTCAAGAATGCTTTAGAGACCTAGTGAGTCTCAGGTGTAGAAAATAGAAATGGTAGCTTGCCGCAATCTATCATATAAATCCAGATGGTCAGAATAAAAGGGGAAAAATAAACTAGGTGGGTGATAAGGAACACTGGGAAACAGGGCTAGGGGGAAGAAGAAAATATATTTCTTAATGTTGTGGTAGAAAGATATGTGCATTAACAGTATTTGGTTTTTGATACAAATATGGTTCTGCTTTGTTTTGATATGAGTTGTACAAATAGATATTTTGTTTGTATGAGTTTGTTTCTCTCAACATCACTCATTTGCCTTCTCTGAAATGACTACTAATGTATTTTTCCAATTTCGGAATGGAGAAATGGGGCTCAGTTTTGTGGTCCAGGCCCAACTTCTGTCTTACATTTAGTTTCTTAGCCAAGCAACATTTCTCTGAGACTATCATCTGCAATAGAAACCATGGAGCAAAAAAGAAGTTGAATTAAAAGAAAGATTATATGTTTCATAGCTAGCTTGTTGGGCGTGTTAAATTTTCTTAAGACTTTTACAACTTGGGTGTTTTGTGGCTGATCATGTCCATCATGGCAGCTGTTTTGTGACTTAACTTTCCCACTGTACCAAGTGTCTACAGGTATCAGCCCACCTCCAAAAGTGTGAAGACCACTGATACATCTACTAACAATGATTTTCTGTCTCACATAGAATTGTCATGTAAGATCAGTTCTATTTATAAAATGTAGATATCCAGAACTATATTAGTTTTAACAAACGCATATCAATGATACTACAAGTACAAGAGCATAGGCCAGGTCATATCAAGGACTACTGTGCCTCCAGTCTGACTAGTGGCAACAGCAATCAGCCACATAGGGTCTGGACTTTGCTGATGCCTCATGATATTCTTAGAAATAAAACCATTCTGCACAGTATATCAACAACAAAGAAAAAAGAACATTTTCTCTTCTCTTATATTTAAGATTTATCTTTGGCTTCACTTGGACTGGTCCTTACATTTGGCAACTGAATCCAGTTCCAAATGCATGCAGATGCATCCAACTTATTTCTTCTTGCTCTGGTTATTAAGAGGAAGACCATATAAAACTTTGCAGGAAATTCCTATGAACTACGCAAAACATAGCAATCAATATAAATGGTGAATGATCCCTGGGCAGAATGAGAATGGATTGTTGAGAGTTAGATGGTCTTTGACTGCAAGTCAAAATTAGTAAGAAGTGTCCATCCTTGCCTAAAGAATTACATCTGACTTTAAAGCTTTATTCATAAGAAAAATACTGAATTTACACTTACATGTTCAAAAATAGTTATATGATATTAGCACCATTTTCACATATGTAGGAATAAATAAATGGTGAGGAATCTAATATCAATCCCATTTTGTTAAAAAAAATCCACAGGGAATGTATTTCAAATACTTCCATGCAGAATTGTTATATACAAAGCCAAGCTGAGTTACCATTTATTAAGGAATATTTAGGACTCCTTACCCAGAAACACTTAATTCAATGGAATTGCCTATTCTTGATCTCATTGCTCCTTCTAACAGTGTTATTATTAGAAGGTTGGCCCTAATCCTCAAAGCAGAGAGGATATTGGAGTAGAAGCTGATGGCTGATAATGAAATCTGATGTAAGAAATCTCAGCTTCTAGCAAAGCATGTATGCGCAGTGATAAAATCTAAGGCTCAAAATATGAGTTCTAAAATAAACTCAGTGATAATTTAAAAGTCGCCACCTAGGATTTGGTAGCACAAAGACTGAATCCATTTTTGACAGACACAAGTAGAGATGTTGTTGATACAAAAAAAAATGAAGGAATTAAGTAATGTAAGAATCCTGATCCTGTTAGATCCTTGTCAGTAGAAAATTCAAAATTCAAATTAAAAATCAGAAACATAAACCCTTAAGAAAGTTCCATTTGGAACTTTGCATAAAGTTCCAAATGGATTTATTATATATCTATAGGGACTTTTGTACCATGGTTGATCAGGATTATGGAATTCTGAATAACACATTCAACCAGGTTTCCATGATTCTCTGAAAGAAGCCAAACAGAGAAAATGAAAGTAGAAACGAAAACATTTAGATCAGCAGTTCCGCAACCTTTGTAGCTTAGCAAACCAACCGTAGAGGGGGAGGGGAACCGATCCGAGTGAGTAGCAGGCCGAAGCACATGCACAGCTCGACTCGCGTGAGTGACGGACCAGCGGCACATGCACATGCAGACGCAGCGGGCTAATTCCATTCTGCAACAGTAATATTTAAAGCAAACTGGGACCTTGGAATTGCTAGGACGAAAAGGCCAAGCAGTTTGTACACAAGTGGGATAAATAACATAATAGTAAATAATAGATTGCTTCCAGAGAACTTTTGGAAGTAGGCTAAAGGCCACAATTTCAAACTTGCCAACCCCTGCTCTACAATATGCCCTTTCCCTCATTCTGTTCCTTTACCTCTAGATCTGATATTGCTCTTCTGAACTGCAATATAGCATCCCATAATACCATAAGATCCAAAATCAACAATAAAAATGGAGAATTGAACATTATGAATATTGCTGTATCTCATTTAATAGAATGAGCTCTTTCCTTGACCCAATACGCACACCTTCAACTGATCACGTTCAGCCTATCACAAAGAACTTTAGCTAACCTTCTCCATATCACACTGCTTTTAGGGTACAAAATAATTTAAAACACAAAGAGCACTTAAACTTCTTCTACTAATGCTCATTAAAGTACAACAATTCTGGAAGCACTATATATTTGAGGTGACTCAGACAAGAAACTTAGAAGATAGTATATTTGTTGGTACCTAATCTAATTTCTCCAGGGTAAATCTAAAACCTTAGTCAATAAACTTAATGTGCCTAACTGCGTTAAAAGGATCTGCAAAATTTCAATAAATATGCTGCTGTTTAAATTAAATGTTAATAGGGACAGAAGAGGACAGACACAATCTACAATGAGTATTTACTAAAATCAATTCTGTTGTAAATGCTCAATGCCGTTATTTGCATGGATTTCACATGTGCGTGACCAATGTTTTTTTTTTCTTGTTTAATTTGTAGATGTTTTTACTAACTTACATGCCTCATAGGAAGCCCTTTTTCCTCTAAATCAGTTCCATAATGCTTCACACACAATCAGCTGCCACGGATCAGATCCATAAAAAGAACATTTAAGAAAGCAGGTGTCTTCCGGAGTGACTAGCATTCCACAGATGGGAGAAATGATTAAGCTTAACAGGAAGTGCTATCTTGCTCTACAACAAAATGCAGTGACAGATTGATAATTGTGTTATTCTCATGAGAAAAACCGAGGTCATTATTAAATGGATGGAAACTGTTATTCATAATAAAGACGTTTGTACAAATGCTTTCTTAGAGGCACATTAAGTTCATCACAAAACAAAACAAAAACTGATAGCTCTTCTGGCTCTTAGCCCTCAGTATAAATCTTAATTCCCTTTTTACTACCAATTTAAACCAGTCAAAACATCATATGCACAAGAATTCATTCCTCTGCTTCCTCTGTATCATATCTTTGTGCTTTCCATACACATTTCCATAGGATTCTCTGTATAAGGTTGTTGCTACAGTCAAAAATAATGGTAATATGTGGAACTGCAGAAACAGAACTCCTATTCTGTTACAGGGAATGCTCAGACAGCAATTTGATCTTCTGATCAGCTGACTTTGTCACTGGCCTCTTAGCATCACATACGCCTTCCTTTGTGCTACACTCTCAGAGCTTTGCAAAACCCTAATTTTCAGACAAATTTTTGTAGCAAAAGCTGTTTGTATAAATTTAGTCAGAAAACTTTGATAATAGAAAGGCTGGTGCTCTAGAATAAGGGTCCCTAACCCCTAGGCAGCAGCCCATCCCTGGGACATGGCCTATTCAGAATTGGGCCATGTGAGTGGCTGGCTGGAGTGCATGAGCACATGCACACAGTTCAATTTGTACAAATGAAAGGCTGGTGGGTATTGCACCAGCCCACTGCTCGTGCAAATTGAGCTGCATGCATGCGCACCAGCCCACTGCTTACACAAGGGCTGCACATGTGCGTGCCAGTCTGCCACTCATGTGGCCCAGTTTATCTCCCCCCACCCACCCAGTCAGGCCACCAAGCTACAAAGGTGGGGACCGCTGCTCTAGAAAAGCCAGAGATAAGGAATTCCAAATTATCTGATGCCCTTTGCTGTTCACATTTCAAGGGGACCAAAATAACGACTCATCTCTTTGCTTGCTTTCTGGATTATTATCATTAAACTGGCTTTTTTATGGAGGTGTGAATCCAAAAACACTGACTTTCAATGTAGATTGAAGGTTAAGGATTTACTCTGTATTACAACTTTGTACATCACTCCACTTGCTCTTTGTTTCATGGGACTGCTAATCTCTTCTGTCCTTCTTTGATACTCCTCCTGATAAAATACGGTTAGTTAGGTACTAGGGTTTGCCTAGCCATGTAATTAATTTCCTATAAATATATTAAAGTGATAATTATAAAACCTACTTTATTAAGTCATTGCTCAGGATAGATTCCCACTCTCAGAAATATTCACATGTTCACACAGAATGGTTCAACCAATAATATGTTTTCTATTATAAGCAACAGTAATGACTTTTCTTATGCCAACGTAATGGTTGGTTTACATTTTCCCTGGCTCAAGAGTGGGGTACCAGATGGAAGGGGGGGGATACATCTCTTCTGAACCCCAAGAATATTGTATTCTCTCCTGCCCAACCCCACAACATTTGGAAATGGATTTTTGGTTAGATTTTCATGGAGAAAATTAACAATATTGTTCACATTGAGATATAACATGTGCATAACCTTATTCTAAGGCCATGATAACAGATATCTATATTGCACTGACTTTACTGTTAAGCATATATACAAAACAGGTGGGTTGAGCAGCAGCCAATGCAAGGAAATTGGTTTTTGTGTATATTTTAAATAGATACTCATTGGCAGGGAGCCTTTTTTTCTCAAAAAAAAACATGATTACTATGGAAATGAACTTGGCATTCATTGAATTGTACAAATATTTTTCAGAGCAAACAACCATTTTTCCAAAGTTATTTCATCAGCAAAAAGATAAATAGAAACAAGATGACCTTGAATTTAGAGTAAAATATTCCATGACATTTAGGAGGAAAGTATTTTATGGACACCACATTCATTTTACCACAGGAATAAAATCTTCATTTATTACAGTGCTCCCAACGGTACCAATCACCTTAAAACAATATTGTCCTTTTTTTTTCAGTCTTTAGATGTTACATTCAAAGAGATATATATGTGTGGCACACATGGGTAACTAACCACTCAATTGGCATTATATATTGTACTTTGCTTATATGTCACTTTGTGGCTTATTTATTTTTATTCCCTTTCCAAAACTCATTTTGGATTATACTCAACTTTTCCTTAATGGGATTTTAAGCAAGTGGCTCACAGGCAACTTTTTTCCTCATATAATTCTCTCTCAGAGCTGTTGAACCCATCCTTTCCATGTTGCCAAATTATTCCTTTCATGAAGACAGCCAAAAAATTATTCTCTTTCCTCTATTATTTCATCCCAGGATCATCTGGTGAATCTTACGTTAACTTTATTTTTCATACTGCAAAATTGCATGGGAGCCATCAAAACACAAGGCTATCAAAACAAACAATGACCTCAGATTCTATTGGGTAATATGTTCACATGGCTCTCTTTAAAAAAATGTTGACATTGTTGGTATTGAAAGGATGTTTTCTCTTTGTTTTATTCTTTGTTTTGCGTCTTGAACAAAATGAATTGAATTGATTTATAGTTTTCTATATTGTTATCCAAACAGTTCTGCATTGACTTGGAAATCTTATACAGAAATAAGCACCATTGGAATTTTAGTTATAATTTTCAGGTCCGAACACCAAAGAGGATTTCCCCTTTCAAGATAGGCTATAGTTGATTTATTTCAACAATAAGTATCATAAATTCATGAGCAGCTCTCTTCTCTTTCTCATGGGCAAGGAGGTCAGGAGGAGCTATGAGCCTGACTATAATGGGAACATTTTCCAATCCATCAGTTTGTACAGTGTATATTTTGTAATATAGCTTATGCTGTATGCTGCATAGCCCCCCAGGCTGGTATTCATGTCTTTTAGTCCCTTTATAGCCACAATAGGAGGTGGAGTGATACCAATTTAAACTTCCTTCATCATGAATGATTTATTTATATGGAAGAACAAGAGGACCTGATCTGCCCCGCATGTAAATGTCCAGCAGTGCCTTCGCTAATCCTATGTGAAATGTCTGCAAATTTCAGCTTTTATGGCTCTTTATACTCTGGGGAATTCACATTAAAATGGAAGGTTGGAATAGCTGATGATCTTTTTTTTTTTTTGTAATAGGAAACATCCCTATTCTAATACAAAACCCACAACCATTCTCTAAATAGATAAACATTTTACATCTTGCTCTTTGATATTTATTACATGGTAACCAAGTGCTTCTTATAGACTAACTACTTTCAAGGATTTTCAATGCTCTGTGTTGTTAGAGTGACATGTTAACCTTTTTATTTCTAAAATATTTCTCTGGTCTCCCTATGAGTTGTCTCATGTGCTCATCTTTTCCCCTTACTTTTTAGTCCAAGGAACCCAAATTCATTTTATAAAATTAAAGAGCATTTTTTGAATATCTGAACAGACAATGCCACTCTGTTGTGAACCTTGCTGATAAACATGGACTCACCAGTTAAATGGGTCTTGAGGAAGTAGAGAGGACAGAAAATTTACATGAGATTCTGATATTCTCTTTTCCTTTGGTCCTTGGAGGAAGAGTATTAGACATGTTGGAAACCTTTGATAATGTAGATGTCAACTTCGAAACGACTTCGGCCAAAGCCATATTTACTTTCACTTTGTTTCTTAATTGCCACTCTTGGGATGACAGGGGGAGCTAGAAAGGACTGGAATGTGGTGCCTGAGTCCACTAGACCAGGGATCTCCAACCTTAAACACTCAAAGAGCCATTTGGATCTATTTCCCACAGAAAAGAAAACACTAGGAGCCACAAACCCTTCCCGTGCCTGACTATTTCTTGAGCGGCCTACAAACTAGCATATGTAGTTGAATTAAATGTTCTGTTTTCTTCTAAAACTTTTCTTTTCTTGGATTTATCCATGGTTGGCCTACCGGGATTGAAAAACTCAATAAATCGTGTGGCAGTTGATGTCGCACATTGGCGGTTGTGATGCATATTTTCAGTGACAGGGAGCCGCAGCAGAGGGTTGAAAGAGCCACATGCGGCTCCAGAGCCACAGGTTGCTGACCCCTGCACTAGATAAAACATCAACCAGATGCAGTGTGTGAACCAAGGTCATAGCAATGAACATCTGCTAAGACCAAGGAGGAGCTATTGCTGGACTTATTGGTTAACGTGACCCAAGACACCTGAGGGGGGTGGGAAGGTTCTATTCTTTTTATTACTCTGAAGCATCAGAATTCGCCAGAGCTAGTTTTACCCTTTCTAAGTGTCAATACGATGTACTCAATAAAAGGTCTTTCAAGCCTGAATCGAACTTCCTGATTCAATTGGGTTCATTGTCAGAACTATGACAGTAGACTTGCCTGTTACTGTAAACATAACTTGGTATGCAAGTAAAGTTTAGGTGAAGATTTTAAGTTCAGTTTAAAACTTCAGCCCTAAGCTTGCTTTTAAAATCTGGAGTATAACTTTATAAAAGTGCAAATTAACTCAAGCTTGGATTTCAGAGCACACATCCTGTCTGTAATCACATTCTAATCACCACTCTATTGTTCACTCACTGATAAGAAATCTCCATAGTAAAGAGATGTAACTGATCTACATTCTATTTTGAACTCCCATGCACTCCTATTTTTGCACTAAGCCCTCTCTATCCGAGTAGCTGCAACAGAAGTTGGAGAAAACCACCCTGAAGTGTATAAATAAAAGAACTTTGCAAGGGAGCTCAGGAAATTCCAGGTAATCAAATATCAAGATAAATAGGAATGTATTAAGACTCTTGCATTATATGTCCTAGAAAGTTTGACAGTAGCTTTTATAGTCCAGCATTCTTGACCTTCCCTTCTCTTGATACGTACATGGTCAGGAAATACCTCTTTCCTTCAAATCAATTTACATTTTCAGAACCAGATGAACTGTATCCTAAGCTACTGAAAAAACTAGTGGATGATGTTAAAGCGAAAGCTAGAGATCCATCTATCTGGGATGTTTTAATTTGGCTTTATATACAGAGCATGTGGCTCATCACAATAACTAAAATCCTTCCATCTCTATGAATCTTATCAATCAAATGAGGATCACAACATAACTACAAAAGTTATTACTGCATTCCAATTTATATAGCTGCCCATCTGACATATAGGAAATCCTCAACCAACAACCATTTGTTTAACAAAGGTTCAAAGTCACAATAGCCTCAAAAAAAAGTGATCTATGACCTGTCCTTACATTTTCAGCCATGATGCTACTTTCTTGGTCACATGATCCCAATTTAGGCACTTGGCAACTGGCTCACATTTACAATCATTTGCAGGCCATATGGTTGCAATATGCAATCTTCCCAGCTAGTTTCTGACAAAAAAATGTTAACCGGGAAATCTGGAGTCATTTAACAACTGCAGTAAACATGGTCATAAAATCAGGTCCACATGATGACCACCCCAACTTGTGTCAGAAATTCCAGTCCCAATGTGGTCACAAGTTGAGAACTATCTACATCACGGGTGTCAAACTCGATTATGTCACGTTACATATCGCAACAGGTTTTTTTTGCTTTTGAAGAGCGAGGTTGAACATGGGTTGCACGTGACGCATCCAGCCTGCAGGCCGCCAGTTTGACAGGCCTGACCTACATATACTCTTTCTGACTCACAAACACAATATAACACAACAAAACTGTACAATTTAAAACATTAATGATAATAAGAATAATTTTAAAACTGATAAAATTCATAGCTAAGATAGTTATGCATTTAAAAATCCAGGAAGGGCATATGGGTTATCCAGAGTATCTTTGGCTAGGCAGTTACCAGCATGTGATTGCTACAATAAGCAAAGAGAAGATAGACAATCCCCATTCATAAACAACAGATCTGCTGGAGAGTCTATCCATTAACTCAGGATAATTAACATCAACACTGAAGTTGAGCCCTAGCAAGATGGATTTATGATTTATGCATGAAGGTTGTCTATTGCTTCCAATGTTGATTCTCAGCAGTGTCACTAACCCTGAAGTAGCAGGTCCACTTCTTTGGTTTACTCCTGAATTCAGAGTTACTGCTGGATAGACAGGCAGAGGCCATGGCTGAGTCCTTTCCCAACTTCAGTTGGTACACCAGTTGTAGTTCTAATTGGAGCAAAAAGACCTTGTGACTTGGTGCTTGGAACTTGAGGACCTCTTCCTCCAGTTGGGTTCAATGTGTCTCCTTGAATAACCTTGAATAACTTATTCAAGGGGACACATTGAACCCAATTGGAGAAAGAGATTCTCAGGTTCCTAAGCACCAAGTCACAGGGTCTTTTTATTCCAAGTAGATTGCAACTGGTGCACCAACGGAAGCTGGGAAAGGACCCAGCCTTGACTCTGCCTTCCTATCCAGCAGTAACTCTGAATTCAGAAAGAAACCAAAGTAGTGGACTTGTTACTTCAGGGCTAGTTCCTAAGTTCCCAAGTTCCTAAGCACCAAGTCATGAGGTATTTTTGCTCCAATTGGAGCTGTAATTGGTGCCCCAGCTGAAGCTGGTGGTTCCTCACTTTTATGCAGCAAAGGAAGTTAAGGCCTGGAGATTCTGATCCTCATTGCCAATCTTTTTTTTTTTTTAATTTGATTTATATGCCGCCCTTCTCCAGAGACTCAGGACGGCTTACAATGTGCTCAGCAATAGCCTTCATCCTTTTGTATATTTATACAAAGTCAGCTTATTGCCCCCACAACTGGGTCCTCAATTTACCTACCTTAGAAAGGATGGAAGGCTGAGTCAACCTTTCTCCTCAAATTATGCTGGCCCCTCTCTTTTAGCTTTGGGAAGCTGGTTAAAACAACTTTTCCATAAAGTATTTGGGAAATAATTTGGGTGACAATATTACTTCTTATTCCGCCATAAAACTAATTCCATATGACTATTGTTTTACTATGGATGTTTTCATTTTGATATTTGCTTGGATGAATAGAATAGAATAGAATAGAATAGAATAGAATAGAATAGAATAGAATAGAATAGAATAGAATAGAATAGAATAGAATAGAATAGAATAGAATAGAATAGAATAGAGTTGGAAAGAACCTTGGAGGTCTTCTAGTCCAACCACCTGCTTAGGCAGGAAACCCTACACCACTTCAGTCAAACGGATATCCAACATCTTCTTAAAAACTTCCAGTGTTGGAGCATTCACAATTTCCGGAGGCAAGTTGTTCCACTTATTAATTGTTCTAACTGTCAGGAAATTTCTCCTTAGTTCTAAGTTGCTTCTCTCTTTGATTAGTTTCCACCCATTGCTTCTTGTCCTACCCTCAGGTGCTTGGGAGAATAGCTTGACTCCCTCTTCTTTGTGGCAGCCCCTGAGATATTGGAACACTCCTATCATGTCTCCCCTAGTCCTTCTTTTCATTAAACTAGACATGCCCAGTTCCTGCAACCATTCTTCATGTTTTAACCGCCAGTCCCCTAATCATCTTTGTTGCTCTTCTCTGCACTCTTTCTAGAGTCTTCACATCTTTTTTACATCATGGTGATGTAAAAAATGCTTTTATTATTATTAACTGCCAGAAGTCTTTTGAGGTTACGATGGAACAAGTGAGTGAATGGATGGATGGGTGGATGGGTAGATGGATGGATGGATGGATGGATGGATGGATGGATGGATATTGATTCCATGGAAGCTTAGTTTTAATTCTTCTTTTACAGGTGCGGAAATGTGATGCCATAAAAAATGCAAAAGGGCAATTGTACAGAAGCAGCCCTGCTTAACCACCTGTAAAGTTCCAATCTTGCAAGGTTATTTATCCCACTTGTGTACAAACTGCTTGGTTTCTTCATCCTAGCAATGTCAATGTCCCAGTTTGCTTTAACTATTACTGCTGCAGAATGGAATTAGCCCGCTGGTTAGTTCCCCACCAAATCAATAATTTCTTTTGGCACAGATTCTGTAGTTATGTCTCTCTTTTTCTGACACAGAAAATCATTATCTGCATGCAGGTGCAGAGGAGAAGGTGGTGGGTGCTTGGAACTCAAGGTCAAAGGGGGGGAATAAAAAGTAACTAATTTGTCCTATAGAGCAGTTATTTTATTCTGCAATAACACGAGAGTAACAAATAATGTAATAAAGATTGGCATGCTGCCAGAATGGCTGAATTGATTCTTATGCTGCACAGCACAAATCTCTTGATCTCAACATAAAGAATTGGAAATTATAGCCAGGGAGGATACCTCACAGGAAAAGCAAATAAAAACGAAATGAACATTTCTAGCAGTGCTGACCTTGCTTTAGGGAATACTGCTTTAAATTTGATTGCCCTGCCCACTTATTATTTTACTAGAAGGCTCCACCAAGTAACAAAGCTGCTGCTTAACTTTTTTCTTTTAGTATTCTCTCAGTTGAGATGGTTCTATTTTCCTCTTCTTCCAGTGTATTTGTGTGTGGTTTGTGTATGTCTATGTCTATGTCTATGTCTATGAACGGGGTAAAGAGAAAAGAAAGGAGAATAAGAGATAGAGAATACTCAGCAGAGTAGATCATATTCAAGCTTTGATTTGATTTTCATGCTTTCTGGTGAGAAAATCTGTATAGCTGATACACTTATGGGGCTTACAAAGTTACTCTAATTATTTTTGACATTTTGCCCATCAAATTGTGAGTTTCTTCAAAGAATTGAAAGACAAGTTGCTTCTCTTCAAGGTGTCAGTTGTTGACGTTTGAATCTTGTTGTCTTGGAAACAAGCTTCTTCTTGTCATTGAATATAGTCATAAAAATCATGGCTGAAAAAAGGTAATCACATCCTCACTTGTCAAAAAAAATACACTTTTGCAGGACTTTGTATCAAGAACTGCTACTGAAGTTAGATTTTGGCTTTCTGGTGGAGTGTAGGCACCAAAGTAATTTTTTTTAAAATCATCTATATTATAACCCAGATTAGAACCAGGAATATGATTATGCAGAAGGCATAAGTCCATACTTCAACATCTTGAGCAATTAATTTTTCATCTTTCATAGAGTTTCATAGAGCCAAAGAAGCACATACAAAGAGCCTCTTAAAGGAGCTGTCATCTTTTCTACCTCTTAAAATGGGGGAAACAAGCAGTCCTGCAGACACACAAAAAAAAGCTCAAAGTGTTTTGCTGTGCTGTGAGTGGCCAGCCTGCATTCAGAACACAGCTGCCTCTGTGTCAATTTAAATGCCAGAAAATGTTTACCTTCTCTAAGGCATGGCGTTCAGCATGGACACTCAGGAGATGCCTTAATCCTTCCTTTTCCAAACAGAGAAGAAGTTTTCTTCTTCTAAGAGGCAGTGTCTCTCATACATCTAAAATTGGGAGAGACCACCCCAGTTATGACACTTGTTAGAAGGTATGTGATGGCAGCAGGAACTACCAAGCTGCTACTCCAGGATAAAAGACAGGGCCAGAATAGAAAAACTTAATGGTTCTGGGAGACAAGGTATGAGGACTCAGCCTATCATGCTGGGGTGTTTTGTAGTGACCACATTTTCACCCCTCCCATGTGAAGGATTGCTTCATCCATTCCACAACTCAAAATAACAAACAGAGGAAAACATGCATCATCATAAAACAGTATGTTATATATGCATAGATATGTGTGCACAAACAACCCATACAAATAATAACCACCATTTAAAGAAAAACAGTATGTAACATAGTGGTGAACTTTGTAGTTCAGTGCTAACTCTGTGTTGTTGATCAAGAATATCAGAAGGCCACTTTCAGCACCAAAACTTGTAATAGGTAGGAAAAGTTATATACAGGAAACAAGAGAAACGAAAACTTGCAGCCTGGATTAACACTAACCATAAATACTTCATAAACTCATACAGTCATTAATAAATTGCTTAGTTACTGCAGTGAATTTCACACTCACACCCACCATATTTCCCTACTGAAAGCTACAACAAAACCAAGGGATCAAGGGATTGCATGGCAAGCACTGGATTGCACAAGTAGGTTTAATGATACTGAGCTATTTAATCATTACAGTCTCAGTCACCATCTGATTTTTTTTTTTTTATGATGTTTAGATGTTTCAAACCGAACAGTTTGGAACAAGAATCAGAGCTTTCTACTAGTGTTGCCTTAAAAAGAAATAGAAATAAAGATAAACAAACTTGAATCTGAACTTATTCTGCAGTGTCTGTGGCATGTTTTTGTTTTTCTCCGAAAACAACCTTGTATATACTGTATTGAGGTTTCTGGTGGCCATTGAAGAAAATGTCAGAGGAGTAGAACACAGAGTAGCCACATTTCAGGTTGGAAAAGAGGATATGCTGTACATTATTAGACCAAACAAAGGAGGAGTTACAACTCAAGATGACAGAGGAAACAATTCTCTGGAAGAAAGAGAAAGGAAAATAAAGAAAAGAACAAAGTCAGAGGATGACAGCAGCCAGAAATAAGAAACCTAGAGGATATTCTGCACTGTTAAAATTCAAAAACAGCTATCAGGTCCTTTCAAAAGAAACAGACTCTGAGCTCTCAGAGAAGAAAAAGAGACCTTGCTGAACAAGAAACAGAATGATAACTTTCTGAAAACAGAGGGGATGCACCTGTGTCCTGCCAGAAGACTAAAAGAAGAGTCATTACAGTTGGCAAATTCCTGCTACAATGATCAAAAACTAATGGATGTGAAATAGACCCATCATATCATAAAATTTGCTTCCTGTCAGGAGCATAGAATAGGGATGTGAGCAGGGGTGAAATTCAGCAGGTTCTGACAGGTTCTGGAGATCCGGTAGCAGATATTTTGAGTAGTTCAGAGAACTGGCAAATACCACCTCTGGCTGGCCACAGAGTGGTGTGGGAATGCAGATTTTGTAATATCCTTCCCCCAGGAGTGGGGAGGGAATGGAGATTTTGCAGTATCCTTCCCCTGGATTGTGATGGGAATGGAGATTTTGCAGTGTCCTTCCCCTGCCATGCCCACCAAGCTATGCCCACCAAGCCACACCACACCCACCAAGCCACACCACGCCTACCAAGCCATGCCCACAGAAATGGTAGTAAAAAAATTAGCATTTCATCACTGGATATGAGTAAAGAACTCCCAAGACTTATCAAATCTACTGAACTTTATTCTTCTCTGATTCTCCATGTGATATTGCCAAAACTTTGAGTATCTACGGTGGAAATTCTAGAATCAGGAACTTAGAAGTTGTTCTCATCCATCCTTCCAATTAATGACAAGGGACTGGAAAGAGAGAGAAAAATACCATAGGTAATTGACTAGCTTTAGAAATTGATGCAAAGTTGATTTCTGGGATTACAATCTGAATTTCCGAATGATGGATTGCTGGCATGAGACGTCTGCACTTCACAAGGATTATAAAAATTAGTTGCCCCAAGGCATAGTGAGTTTTGCTAAGTAGGGTTACAGATGATCCTATAAGAGTTAAGAGGGGTGGAAACCCTGAAGTAAAAAATCTCAAATTTTATGTACTATAGAAGGAAATGGATGGATTGTTATAATGGAATTACACAATGAAAATTCAGAACGAACGTTTGCTCATACTTTTCATGGTCTTTTTGTTTATGGTAATGTTCCAAATAGGGAAAATGAACAACATGAACTTGAACTTAATGCAGGAAGACAAATATGATCTAATAAGAATGAAGGAGAGCTGATGGGGTAATTTTCATCATTGGAATATAGTAACAGAAGGCAAAATTGCAGCACCCACCAGGGTCTGAAGACCATTGGGCTCAGTGTAGATGTACAGAAAGCCCGGTGTCTGCAGCATCGAATAGGCATGCAGGCTGGTGCTCAGCAGCCCAAAGGTGACGGTCGGTGAGGTGACACAGACAGTCACTCCCAAAGGGGCCCTGGCAGGCTAGTGGCGCTCAGGATGTTTTCAGAGGCTTTCAATCTGGAATGATTCAACCCGGCCAGGCAGGACAGGGCGAAGAGGCCAGCAGCAGCATGGGCAGCCGCTTAGCCATTTAAAGACTTGTGGATTTCAACTCCCAGAATTTCCCACAGCCTCCCCCCCCCAATCAGCTCCTTCCCCATTTTAGGTTGGGGTAGCTCGTGCCCACCGGATCCGTTGGGGTTGGAAGTTCAATCATACCCCACTAGGGAGCCTCCATCAGCTGAGCCAGCATGGGCCGGGAGCTGCCTCTCATTCTGTCTCTCTGCAGAGGCCTCTCAGTGCAATGCTCTGCCACAGCTTTGGAGCAAGCCTTTCCTGTGGAGGATTGCAAAGCTGAAGGCTTTGCCTTGCTCCAATCAGCAGGAAAATCCCCTCCCCTATTTCCCTGCCGATCATTCTATCCTTGGGGAGCTCTTCACAGACACACATCCTAAAAATGCTTCCTCCAAAGCCTTCAGCCTTGCAATGCTGTGCAGGGAAGGCAGAGATTTGCTCCAAAGCTGTGGCAGAGCATTGCACTGGGAGGCTGCTGCAGAGAGACAGAGAGGCAGCTTCTAGCCCTTGCTGGCTCAGCTGATCCACGGGCCGCAATTAAGGTGCTGAGCTTCCATAAAGTGACCATGGAAGGGAAAGGCTGCCTCCTGTGCTGACCACACCCACCCCTTCACTAGGGCTTATTTTCGGGGGAGGGCGTATTTTTGGGAAAACACAGTATGTCATTCATTGTTAAGGCTGTTCATTAACTGACTAACAATATTGAAAAATAAGGGCAGCCTTTTGTTACAAGCTGATAGAAAACTGACTGGATTTTGTTTTATATCTCAGTTATATCAAGACTAATAACTACCTCATTTTTAAATAAAATCAGGGAACCTGGAGTTTATGATCCAGCCAAATAATCATGAAGGGCCTCTTTATTCTCTTCTTTCTTAGCTGCTTTAACAAAAGCCAAACTAATCTATAATGCTATATTTGAATTTCTACCAGGCAATGAATTTCTATCAGCCTACTTCAAACATCTTACTGCTAAGATAGTAGTTATTCATGTGGCAAGACTTGTTGACTAGTTAAAGAGAAATATGTGGTATTTCTGCTATTGCAAATCTGTTGTTATATTTGTTTTAGTTTTTATGTTATTTTATTTATTTATACTACTTCAATTTAAAAAGACTTCAAACACCATGTATGAATTATTGCTCTCAGTAATAGCATGAGCAATACCAATACTGTTAAGTATGCTGAATGCTGAAAGGGAATGCAATTTGATTGACATGACATTTTTCACCAATTCACATGCCTTTTGCTGTAAGACCATCATGTTCTTTAAATTAGGTTTGATTCCATATATGTACACTATTCAAAATCCTTAATTACAATATTAAGTACGTACAAGAAATGGGAGTATCTCAGATAGGCCATCAGCTGACTTTTAACATGACACTTTATCACTCCTCTGTTTTTCAAAAGTTTTGCACCAGATAGCCAGTTTCACAACAGGTAACAAACTTTTAGGAACAGATCAGTATTTATTCTCAAATGCCAACCAAGGACAACTTTAGGAAAGCTGTTTGAAAGATCACAGTAACCACTTTCATTCGGAGTCAATGCTTAGCTATCAAAACAGAATTTTCAATCGGGAAGAATGCTTTCAGATTAGTGTGCACACCTCCAGTGGTTTTAAAGTCATTTATTCGTGGACAAATTTACTAATCTATTTACAGTAACTACCCCACTTACTTTTAAAATCCTGTACAGTACAACTTCTGGCCCTGATTCCTAAAATGATCCAGAAGACAAGCATTTGTCTACAATTTAAGTCAAAAGCAGTAGCTACTCAAGACAAAGTTATTTCCTAAGAGATAACTTTACTTGGCAATGGCCTTGTCACACCAAATGCTTTTAAGACCAACTCGGGAAGCTCAATCTGCCCAAGGAGCTGCTAACACAGTTCTACAGAGGAATTATTGAGTCTGTCATCTGCACCTCTATAACTGTCTGGTTTGGTTCTGCAACCCAACAAGATAGACAGAGACTTCAGAGGATAATTAGAACTGCAGAAAAAACAATTACTACCAACCTGCCTTCCATTGAAGACCTGTATACTGCACAAGTCAAAAAGTGGGCTGTGAAAATATTTACAGACCCCTCGCATGCTGGACATAAATTGTTTCAACTCCTACCCTCAAAACGCTATAGAGCACTGCACACCAGAACAACTAGACACAAGAACAGTTTTTTCCCGAATGCCATCACTCTGCTAAATAAATATTTCCCTCAACACTGTCAAACTATTTACTAAGTCTGCACTACTATTAATCTTCTCATTGTTCTCACCACCTATCTCCTTCCACTTATGAGTGTATGACTGTAATTTTGTTGTTTGTATCCTTACGATTTGTATTGATATTGTTTCCTGATTGCTTATTTGTACCCTATGACTATCATTAAGTGTTGTACCTTATAATTCTTGATGAACATATTTTTCTTTTATGTACACTGTATGCACCAAGACAAATTCCTTGTGTGTCTGATCACACTTGGCCAATAAAAAATTCTATTCTATTCTATTCTATTCTATTCTATTCTATTCTATTCTATTCTATTCTATTCTATTCTATTCTATTCTATTCTATTCTATTCTATTCTATTATAAATTTAATAAACACTAAATATTTTACTGTGTTCTCTACGTTTAATTATGCACATACCTGTGGATAAGTCAACCGTTGCATTTGTAACCAAAATATCATGAAAAATATATCACCCAGGGATAAGCTAACCCTCAATATTTTCATGTTTTAATTTTCACAGTTAATTTTAAGTTTCATAGCTTATCTGTGGCTGGCACATTTTTCATAGTATTTTGCTAAATATCCAAAGGTTGGCTTATCCATGGATGACTTATTTGCAAGTACGTAAAAAATGTACAGATACTTTAAAAAGTATTATTGTATATGCAGTTGGGTAATTTTGTGAAGGGGTGTTTTGGAACCTAACATTCTTGGCTTATCCATGAGTATCTACAGTACATTGGTCCTCCACTCAGCCTCTCCTCAAAGATTTAATGGTATATTTTTGGTCTTCAACACAATTGCATGAGGTTGCTAATATTTTAGAATAAATGAACTCTGAAATGTGACTTCTTACATGTATTTTCTGCATTGTGTCTAGTTTAATCTTGAGTGGTTCAGTTCAGAGCCTACTGCCCAATAGCCAGGGTGGGAAATGTTGTCACAGCTGTTAAAATAAGATTCAACTCTCAGTCCTGTTAATGCTGTGGCAGGAGCATAAATCTGGATGATCATCATTCCTTCCCCCCACCCGTAGAAGCCCTGCTGTGCTGCCTCATCATGACAGGAGGGGAGGGGGTTGGGAGGGATGAGCAAAGAACATTAGGAATATATGCCAAAAGTGTACTTCCTCAGCAGGGTAATCCAAGACCTGAAGATCATCCCAGCTACCCAGATGAAGCTACCAGGCATACATATAGGGCAGTAACTGTATAAGAAGAGATGGATAATCACTTTACTGACAATGGCAGTAAACTGATCAATTCCTACTGCTAAGGAGAAGATAATAATAAAGGCTTCCTGTATTTTTACCAAGAAAACTATATGGATGGCTAAACTAACTTAGCTAAAGCTTCCGAAGACTGCATGTATTTGAAAAGCAGACTTTTCATCCAGTGGTGGAATTCAAATTTTTTTACTACCGGTTCTGTGGGTGTGGCTTGGTAGGCATGGCTTGGTGGGCATGACAGGGGAAGGATATTGCAAAATCTCCATTCCCACCCCACTTTAGGGGAAGGATACTGCAAAATCCCCATTCCCTCCCCATTCTGGGGCCAGCCAGAGGTGGTATTTGCTGGTTCTCCGAACTACTCAAAATTTCTGCTACTGGTTCTTCAGAACCTGTCAGAACCTGATGAATTTCACCCCTGTTTTCATCTATGTATAACATGAAGAAAAGCTTCCAAATATGCTTTTAAAAAGATATGTCTCATTTGAGATCCAAAATGTAGTGGGTCCTAAATGTGAATCTTTTGCATAAAATAAAGAGGGCATGCTACTGCATATGTATAAAATGACCAAATTCTGGTTTATGTTCATATATTGAAAAAAATACTTTAGCTAGACATGTACTATCATTTCTGAGTGAAGTTAATTGACTTCTGAAAACTGCCTTACATGCCATTGGCTGATTCTGTTTCTTTTTCTTTCCCTTCCCTACCTCTTGCCAATAAACACCTATGGGACAAACCATTAAAAAAATTCTTTGCATTGCCAAGTTTTGTTAAGAACCATTTAGCTGAATAGAGCAAGCCTGTGGGACAACTGAGGAAATTAAAACCCTAAATTACTACTGTGGGACTGGCTATAATAGATCAACTGTGAATATCCTACTAGGAGGATTTAGAGATTTGTTCTTTTGCACAGCAGCACATCATGACCCTCTAAAGTCTCATAAGCACTTTTCATAGAATGTAAAAGGGGAGATTATTGCGTGATGTTAATTTTTACCATGAAGTTTTCACAACTATTCATTTTATCTATCTCTGTATCAATTATACCGAGGCAATTTTAGAAGATACCATGTGTATCTTAAAACTCAGGGTTGGAACCTATAGTCCTTTAGATGTCATTGTACCGTGGCTCACATCATTCTTGTCTGTCAATCATGCTATTTTGAACTGATGGGAGCAAGAGTTCAAGGGGCTCTGCACCCTTGGTATAACTTAAAAAGGATAAGGTTGAAATCCAAATTAGTTGACTTACCACTAGTATATAGCCAAGAGTGTATCTATTTGCTTGCTTTCCTAAGAGAGCCAGTTTGCAGTGATTAAGGCACCTACTAGAAACAAGGGACTGTCAGTTCTATTACTGTCTTAGGCACAAAGCCAGCTAGATGACCTTGAGCCAATCTATCTCAGCCCTAGGAAGGAGGCAATGGCAAATCACTTCTTGTTGTGGCCCGCCAGCGGCCTGTGTGGATCATGGCTGATCCCGACAAAGAGGAGGCTGATGTGGTGTCGCGCCAGCAGCCTGCGCAGCCACCGCTCGCGTCGGACAGCGAGGAGGCTGAAGAGGATGTGGTGCCAGAGGCAGAGACTCAGCCAGGGCTTTCAGAACCTCCAGAGGTTCCTTCAAGTGGAGAGAGTGAAGTAGAGGAGCCTCTCCTCAATGCATGAGCACGCAGGGCTGCCAAAAGGCAGGAGTCTACTCGAGAGTAGGTCTTGAGGATAATTGGCCACTCCTTTAGCCTATTTAAGTCGCACGCAGCTAGTGCTTTCTTGCTGGAAACAACTCATATTTATTATCAGAGTATTTTGGTTTATCGTATCTTGTTTTCTGGGCTGGTTGCCAACCTTTGCCAGTCTTGTTTATTCTTGCTACTTAATAAATTTGATAAGGACCGTTAGTGTATGTCAATATCCTCGGAAATCCAGAGCTGGGGCAGAACACTTCTCAAATCTTTCCAAGAAAACTGCAGGGACTTCTCCAATGAATTGCCAGGAATTAACAATGAGCCGAGACACAATCAGGTTAGAGCTAGAGCTACAGATATGGATTTATATAGTCTAATACTATTAGACTAATACTAAGACTAATACTATTTGGCATTAAGGTAATTTTTTCTAAGAAAATGTTCTAGTAAAAAAAAGAAACTTTATTGGACATGTCCAAGACTTTGCATGGATTTAAATAGAGAATTTACAATTTCTGGAGGCCTTTGAGATAAAATGGCTGCTATGAGACATGACTAATGCAAATGTTGGGAGATTCCACTCTTTTTCACAAAGGGTAAGAGAGAGAAACAAATCCAGGCAGAACAGCAACTGAGAAGGAAGTAGACAAGAATGAAGATTGGGAGTAGAGGGCAAAAGGCAGGAAGAGAAGGTGCCATGTTTATTTAATACACTGGGGGGGGGATTTCATATTAACAAATGGCTGGATTTATTTATTATTAATATTATTATGTTTGCCACCTATTTCACAACTCTGGGCACCTTACAATGTTAAAAACAAATAGTACAACAACACAAATACAATAAGAATAAAACACAATAAAAATACAAATGAACAGCTATAACTAATAGATGGGGAGGGAGGAAGTAAGATGTGGAGGGAAGGTGAGATTTGTTATTAATCTATCAGTTACCTCCAGCATGGCGCTCCTCCATTGGAGCCCCAGGCCAACTGGCAGAGCCAGGTTTTTAAAGCTCTTGTGGAAGGTCAGGAGGGCAGGATTGGATTAACCTGGATTAAAACAGAAGCTTCACTTCCAAGCCTCTATTGCCATAAAGATTCTTGGTAGTAAGTAAAAACCTGTCTGCTGTGGGAGAGGGATTTTTATCATTTGCAAGGGCCTAGAATAAATTGTTTTATTCCCTTGCATAGGCAAGAACTTGTCTGGCAGCCTGTCAGTATATCTTCAAAGACACAACAATACTGACAGCCATCATCAAGTTGAAGACTTCAGATATACAGAAGTACCCCTTTTAAACTTAATCTCTCATTTTTGAGTAGGCCCACAAAAATGTGGATGGTAAAATCTGCTTAAGATCCTCTTTTAAAATCTAAAAAGCCAAGATATTATAAACACGAGACATCTTCCAGATTCTTTTCCCCCACTTCTTTTTTACTGAACTGAAAGAGAACCGAAAAAAACTGACATTTCGGTATGCATTTATTTACTGGAAGGGTGCCATTTAGTTGTGCTCATAACTAGCAGTATCAACAGCTCTTTAATTTGGCAATGAAATTATGAGGGAGAGGGACAATTATTTTTCCAATTTCTACCTCATAAATCCGAATCAAAAAGACAATCAATAATAGGAATGCTAGCTAATTTGTGAATAAAGTTTATGAAGGTGAAGCTGAATCTTTGACTGCCATGCACTAGTGCAGGTATGATAGCTTTAAATCATGGAGCTCATGGTAGTCATGTTTCAAGCACTTGGAAATAGTTATGAGAAAAGGGACTGTCAAACAAGGAAGTAACTGATTCTCCCATACTCTGCCTGATGGAGAGTTAATAGGTTTTTTTTTTTACTCAGTGGTGCTAAAAATGGTCCAGGAATTAGCAATAACAACAGCACTCTCTGGGCAGTTTACAACATCAGCATATTGCCCCCAACAATCTGGGTCCTCATAGAATGAAGACAGAAGAAATAACAAAAAGAACGATTGGAGACAACACCGAGATGTCACATGGAAGGAATGACTGATGTATTAAATGTTTGTTTGTTTAAAAAATAAAAAAAAACTTTTTTAAAAAATCTGGGTCGTCATTGAACCAACCTCAGAAGGATGGAAGGTTGAATCAACCTTGAGCCTGTAAGAATTGAACTCCAGGCTATGGACAGAGTTAGCCTGCAATGCTGCATTCTAACCACTGGTTAGGGCTCTTAATTCATGTTTCCTAACATTTTTTACATCTAGAACATTTGGTTTGTGAAATATAAGAATTTTATAATACATTGCTCATATTACAGCACTATTGCATGGATTTAGGGTGATATTACAGGGCTTAGTTCTTTCTCAAATGACTATTGGCTTTTGTTTGACAAGATCTCTGAATACCTGTTTTAGATAGGCAAGCAGAAATACCTGGCTGATGCTCTCTGGGATCAAAAACTAAGGGAGATAAGGCCTGGTAATCTCAATCAGGAGAACATCAGGGTTTTGGCTAGACTGGGAAAATGAGAAAATGCTAGAAAAAGGAGTAGCAAAACATGTTTGTACTCTTGTTGAGAAAATGGTAGGGACATGTCACCAGGAATTGAGTATGATTCAAAGGAAACATTATTTTTTTATAACCAATGGATAGACACAGATTTCTTGACATTATTTTTTTTAACATTAGTTTAATTAATTTCTTGACCTCCTTGAAATATGGTCTGTTGAAATCTTAAACACAGAAATATTATTTTAAAATCTCTGGTGCCAAAATAATAATTCTTACTAAAACAGATTATAGAAGGACACTAGTCATATCAATATCAAGTTAATACATCAATACAACATGGCTTAGATTGTTCATCAAACCATAAATAAATCAAATATGTCTTTAAAAAGTAAAACAATAAAAAGCTCACCCATTTATTAATGCAAACAAGAGGATAAGAAGTTCTCAGAGAATTAAACTTTTGTTAATTACAATTGTATTTTTTTTTTCATGAGCTAGGTCTTCATATAATGTGCCCAAAGTGTGACATTTTGACCCTGACCATTTCTACTTTGAGTGAGAACACTGGATTGATTTGTTCTATGATCCATTTGATTTTTTTGACTATCCATGAGACGCCATGATACAAAACATGAACATGGGAAAGCTCAGCAAAGTGATAGATGGAATAATTAACACATCAACACCTAGGCAACAGCAAATCAAAATGTTTTGGAACTAGACTGTTTCAGAGAGAAGATCATACTGTTTACAACTCAGGATATGAAAAACAAAGAAGGGATAGTGTTACTATCAAAGTCAACAAGGGTGTAGCATAGGCAGGACTTGGGTACAGGGCAATCAATTAGGAAATAATATATCTTTGCAGGCATCAATACATCATCAATAACATCAGTAAATGTGTTGGGCTGATGAGATTTCTCTGAGAACTGAAAGAGCAAATAATCTGGAAGCTGTAGTAATGAAAGACAAAGGAAAAGTGAAAAAAATAGACTAAGATTAAATATAAAGAAGGCAAAATTAGCGATTACATTCTAAGGCAACCAGCCTAAGAACTGACAAGAAGATACTGAAAGAATAAATAATTTGTGCTTTTAGGATTGACAATAAAGGAAGCAGAAGTCAAGAAATACTTGACAGACTACCACTTGGTTAGGGAAGCAATGATAGCCTTGGAAAAGATATTCAGATGCCCTGACATGACAGAACCTACAAAAACCTGCAGGCAGTGGTTTCCCTATGATAATATATAGAAGTGAAATTTGGACTTTGAAATAGCAGGATAGTAATTGTATTTGTGCTGTTGAATTTTCATGTTAAGGAAAAGATGCATGCAGCCCTCCCAAGCTCCGTTTTCACTGGCAAAGAGTTGCAGGAGGCTGTGGCAGCCAAAAATTGAGCTCAGGAGCCTGTTTTCACTGGCAGAGCACTTGGGCCCCCACAGGCTCCCCCAACAGAACTGACATTGAGCTGGCCACACCCACCCTGGTCACACACCCCAGCCCCCCCTTCCCCGAGGTCAAACACAACCCTAATGTGGCCCTCAAAGAAATTGAATTTGACATCCCTGTTCTAAACAGTAAGGAGATATATTCTTAGAGATGTAGGTTAATATGTGGCCTTTTTCCAAAATGCTGTGCTATAGGTACTTAATAAAAAGTTGCAATTTAGTAAATACCATGAATTCTTATGGAATTATCCTCAGATAAAGATGCATCTAGTCAAGTTTGGTTAATCTTGAAAAACTAAACAGGGTTAGACCAGACTACTACTGGGATAGGAGATAATCAAAAATCATAGGGCTGTAGACTAAACAAAGAATTCAAAATATTTCCTGAAAGATGGCAAAGATTTCCATACTGTTGTCAAAAAAATCTGCATGGGTCCTTGTAATCACAAGAAGTCAAGCTCAATTTAAAGGAGATTTTAGATTTACCTTAATTGGTTTTTGGGTTAGTGTGAAAATATGACCTGAGACAATTAGTCACCAATGAATGTCTCATCTTAGAAGCTCCAATATGATATCATGTCACTCATGTTGGCTGCTCAAACAATTACAGATCACTTTAATTCTTTCTTTCTTTTTGGATTGAGAAGATAGATATAAACAGGCTTGCCAAAACATTTGTAAGCAAAGCAAAGATAAGATAAATTAAGGTTCCTGAAACCCAAACATATGCTATTCAGCTACCAGGTGATTATGTGCTTCTGGGAGGAAAAAAAATAGACCATTTGATAGATTTGTTCATGGTGACCAACAGGAAACTCTGCCAGAATAAACTAGAGAGTTGGCTTCAAATCAAGATTTTCATCATACCTAAGGCAGACAGAACCAGGCTCATATCATCAGTCAGCTTCATGCTGCCATTGGCTTGACCACCATTATAGACAAGGACAGTATTTTGACAAATCATATTATTAATTATGGAGAAACTTTTGCAATTCAGATTGCTAGAATTGGCAGGACAACATTCCTCTCCATCAGACAAAGCAAACTACATTAGCATCCTTCCAAACAAGCCAAGAATGATAAAAGTAAGACTAATATGTCTGTGACTTGCTCTGAGCAGTCAAGGATCAATCATTCATTTATTCATTCATTTATTCACTCACTCACTCACTCACTCACTTATTTGCTACTCATCAGGTGATTCTAGACGGCTATATATATATATATATATGAAGTGTTTCTCAGATCAACTGTAACTTCCAAATAGAACAAAACATCTCCAGATCAACTGGTATAGATGTGAACTCTTCACACAGTCCCAAGTATTAGCTGACAATATTTAGTCTAGATCTTTTCCACGTACCACATTACTGTCCTGTGTTTCTCATTATTACTAACTGGTGTATAAATTGTTTTGCCCTGATGGGTTATTTTAAATATTTTTAAACACAAAATTATGACTGGGATTTATTTTCTGACTTATTATTTCATTTCACATTCTTTTAACTTGGAGAATACCCACACGAGTTGCACAAAGTAGACAGCCTACAGAAGCCAAAGCAGACCCCTGCGATTGCAGAAGTATACAACACACCTACCCCAGTCACATGCTACAGCATCACAATGACTTTTCCCCCCACTTTCAGGTAATATATTAAATGGGATGACAGTAAAACCAGTGGAAAAAGCAATCAGCATGCATGTAACAGCTGGTGTATCTGGAAAGCTAGGCAATACAGTTCACAACAAATATAACACAGGACTGGCACTGTGGACAGCTAAATCTATGACAGCATTATTCCATATGAAGAATATTAACTCGTTAGTGGGGAAAGGGCAATAACTGGAAGAATGATTAATAATTTTTCCTGATGTTAAACCAAGATTTAGACTATGCCATCTTTGACTTTAAACAAATATAAAACAAAATGATTCCTGGAAGATCATTCAGACAAACCTTCATTAGGAGGGAGGGAGGGAAGGAAGGAAGAATCTATAACCCAATTAAGCCAGAGCTCTTAAATCTGAGTTAAAACTTAGTTTCAGGGGTATTGGAGCAATAACACTTTGCTTAAATCTAAGGCCTATTTCACATAAATACATGAGGTAATAAAAATGTTCCTGGACTTTTTTTGCAGCTTGCAAATGATTAGGTTTTTTTTAAAAAAAAATGTATAAATGTCAGGCAAAATAATTCTGTCTTCATCCTGACTTTATTAAAATGCAGATTGTTAAGTCTGCAGGAAATCTTCTTGAGGAAACACTGAATTCCCAATGTGGCATATTCCAGAATTATATCAGTCAACCAGAAAATCTCCCTTTGCTTCCCCCCTTGTGAGACAAATAAAAGTCAGCTATACTACTCCACATCCAATGTCTCACATTAGGTTTATAACATATTAAATACATATATAATATATGCACAAACTTACCTATTACTGTAGATCACTGTAAAAGGACCATATTGCATGAGGAGAAAGTCACATGACCTCTATATATTCATCACATCACTTTCCACTTGACTGAGTTGCATCTCTGCAGTATAAGTAGCAGCAGGTGATGGTCTGATTGGCTAGGTCTCTCGTTCAGAATTACTGTGGCAGTCCAGGAGATATGGACAGGTTGACAGCAAAAGTGACAAGAGAAGCCACAGTTGTGTTTCTGGGCTAGTTCATTTGAGCTTGCTACTCATATTACAGAAAATTTCACTATCATCATGAGATTTGCTTCCCTTTTCCACTGACATAGTTCCTTAAGGGTTTATATGGCTTCCCCCAAATTATTTATTTATTCATTCATTCATTCATTCATTCATTCATTTCATTCAATTTCTATAGTCCCCCACCCAGCTCAACCAAATGACTAATTTATTGAATTTATTATTCATTTGCCGTAGATTCTATCTTGGTTTTAGGGGCTTTTGTTTGTCTTTGAGTGACCTGCTTTGCATAAATTTGGAATTTTTATGGCGCTTTTACACTAAGTACTACAGCTATAATATACTACATTATGAAGTAATGTACTAACCCTTAAGTACTACTAGGCCAGCAATTTTTTTAATAACTGTGACAGAAGAATAACTATATTTTTTACCAATAAGAAGGTTGTAAATCATATGAAGATGGGAGGTGGTCTCTGAAAGTGAAAGATTTTTTTTTAAGAAATCTTTCAGTTCATAGAAATATCTTTATGGATTACTTTAAAAGATTGACTTAGACATCAGGAGAGAATCTGCATTGAACTGAATTCTCAGGCTTTACATCATGGGTGTCAAATCTTTCGGATTGCCTGAGCCACATTGAGTGAAGGGGAATTGTCGGGCTACATATAAAATATATAAAATAGTTAATGTATATAAATCACATAATAATGTTAAAATTTTACGATCTTGTGGGGACGTATTACTACCTGTCCGGAGCCACGTATTGCAGGATAATAAGTTCTTTTCATTCCTTTAATGCAGAGTACAGATAGATCATTAATTTCAATCAAGATAAATACCTTTTTCTTTTGCTCCAAGTTATCTTAGGATAGATAAATGCTTTTCCAGGAGACAAGTATGTTCTGTTCACTTGAATATACATGCAAAGAAAAGAGCCTTGGTAGTACAATGGTCTAAAGCACCCTGTTATTAAGAACAGCTGCCTGCAATTACTGCAGGTTCGAATCTCGCCAAGGCTCAAGGTTGACTCAGCCTTCCATCCTTTCTAAGGTAGGTAAATTGAGGACCCAGTTGTGGGGGCAATAAGATGACTTTGTATAAATATACAAAAGAATGAAGGCTACTGCTTAGCGCATTGTAAGCCGCCCTGAGTCTCCGGAGAAGGGCAGCATATAAATCAAATTAAAAAAAAAAATTACAAAGCTTTTATAAAAAATAAAATATTTTTTATAAAGGGCCTAACTACTTGAAAGTGTTAGACCCTTTATAGGTAACTACATTTAGTAAGTACCTGTTGTGGTCCGCCAGCAGCCTGCGGAGCTGGCAGCGGAGTCAGACAGTGAGGAGGCTGAGGAAGAACATGGGTCAGTCCTGGAGGCTGGGAAGGCCCGGATTAGGGCTCTGCATCAGAGGCAGAGATGGCGCCAGGGCCATCTGGGAGTGATGTGAGGACTCCGGAGCCTCCAAAGGCTGACAGCAGAGAGGCAGAGGAACAGGAGGAGCCTATTCCTAGTGCACACATGAGAAGAGCTGCAAGAAGGCAAGAGCAGCTAAAGCAAAAAGGACTTCTTGGGAGTAGGGCCAAGAGATGATTGACCCCTCCCATAAGGCTTAAAAGACCAGCAATGGCTCTTGGGCTCTTTGTCGGAAAACAACGTTGATAGATTTGTTTCTTGTCTTGCTGCATTTATTTCTTGTCGGCATCTTCTGCTTCTGAACTTTTGCCAAGAAAAGCCTTTGGCAGGTTGCCTAAGTAGACCAAGGTTGGTGATAAGGCTGAAGAATTGTGTTATGAAAAATTTGTTTTGAACTAGTTTGGACTATGCTGAGAATGAGTTAATTCTCTTCTAATAAAGTCTGTTTTCGAACTGATTGCGTCTGATAATACCTACTTGGGCCTGGGTCACAACAGTACCTCGCTGAATGATATCACCTTGATTAAGATGTAATTCAGAAGCAGAAATCATAACCAGAAACATGTCTCGGCTAAATATTTCTGAACATGTGTATATCACTTAGCATTTCTCTTTATATTTCTTCTTCCCCCCCCCCCAGGTACTTTGATTCATTCAGGCTCTGTCCTAAATTCACCTCCCTCTAAAATGGAAATAGTGTGAGTAGTAGTACCTTTGTTGTATTGGGATTCTATTGGAAATATGGATTACAGTATTGTGTGAAAAACATTTATTACTCTGAACTGTGACTCAGACATTGTTGCATTTCTAAGGTTATAGATTTTCCTTCAGCTAAACTAAGGCTGTAAGTCACTATGACAGCTGTAATGTGTGCAGAACCATAGAACCAGATTCTATTACATACATATTTTTCCTAGAGGTTTATGATGTTAAAAATGTTTCTTCTGCGTCCTCTCCTCCTCCTTTCTGTGCCTGTTGTGTGTATATATAGGAGAGTATAACATTGAAGTCAATTTCCAGATCAAATCTTCCCAGGGATACTAGTTTGTCTTTTGAAAAAATGGGGGGGAGGGGCGGGGGGAGAAGACAGAGAAAATGGAACACAGCATACAAACTAATTATATTCAAGCACAATATTGAATTGTAATAAAAGATGAATGACAGAAAGCCTGTGTCATTGTGAGGAATGGGAAAGGTTACAGAAAGCTGAAGCTGGGAAAGGATTTATCATGTGCAGTGGCTTCGGGCATTGTGTTGAAAGATCTGCAAGCTTATTTGCAAGGGTGTTTGACAGGAAAATAGAGCAGACTCCACTAGAAAGAATGGTGATAGATTTTTATCCTTTATACATAGCAAAGATAGAAAGATGAATCAGGTTTTTCATTTTCAAAAAAAAAAAAAATCTATGGGAAATTGCAAGGCAGGGGAAAGAGCAAGGGGAGGGAATTGTCAAACTCATTTTAAAACCCCGGCAGTTCCCTAAATTCAGAGAGTAGAGAGTTGCTAGAAAGCAGCTGATCCATAATTTCTCCTATTGTAAGCATAACCCATTCCAGGGGGTTTGGACAGAGAACAAAAACATCACAACAATTGGAGACTATCAGAATGATTTTGAGTGTTGCTTGCAAAACCCTTCGGGTGGAATTCTAGGCCAAAGAAAACCCTGTTAGGTAGTCCTGAGAATTCAGATCTAGTATTCAGAATACAGCAGTGGAAGTAGGAGAAAACAATGGATCCAATCTGAATCAGTTACCGAGCTTTCAGAATCATGCTGGAGCCCATCCTCAGGGAACTTCTCTCTACCAGAATGTGTGCTTTGGGCTATTCTATTTGATCGATCAGATTGGATCCTGTAACATTATCCTAGGGCACGTATATTTGCCTTCATTCATGAGAAAAGAATGACTTTCTGCAATTGTTAGAATGCAAAGCAGAATTGTCAACAAGTAGGTCATCCATGGAAGGAGAATCAATCAAATAAACATCAACATTTTGGTTTGGGGGGGGGACCACAAACATAGAAATTTGACAACATCAAAATGGCAGGAACAATCAAATGATCGAAGCCCCACCTTTTTAAGGTGCACCTCCTGTGCATTGCACACAAGTAAAGAAAGCAGAACTTCCATTTCACAGTCAGCTATGCTATTTTGATGACATTCATATGGATACCACTGTCAATCTGTAATTTTAAGTAATATCAATAGTGATCAAAAAGAGAAAACAATACAATTTGGCTTTCTCTAAGATGACCCTCTCAAGTATGCTTGGGATTCTCCTCCCAGAATTCACAGACATGTGGCTGGAGAGAATTTGTGATTCTGAGTCCAAAACTAGGGAAGAGTGATATGTTGAGCCAAGATACTCCATTATTGTTCTTTAGCATAATGCTACATCAAATCATTGCTTATGAATGACTTTCTGATATAATAAGCTTTCCCATGTAACAAACGGCTCTTCAGGTATGATCATGGCCAGAAGGTTGTAATAAGGATGAATCAGAACAATTCTTGCAGTATTTTGATGAGCTCAGTAATAAAGTGATAAAATAGAAGGTTGGTTGTTGGATGAATAGATGAGTTTTTTGAAAAAAAATTATGTCTGGTTTTTTTTAAATGATTACTTGGTTGTATCATAGCAAGGTCAGTTTCCAATGCTTAATAATAAATCATTTATACTTCTGCTACAATAATATTTCCAATTAACTGAAGTACCGGAGTTTCTCTCTTCTGCTACAGAACATTTACCATGTTCAAATGGGAATTATTATTAATGACTATAGCCAGCTTTTTGTTATACCTCCATGCTGCTGTATCATTGCATGTGTATTACAAATTTGTACAGCACTGGGAACTGCTACTATACACTCAATATATATTGTATGGCAAAAACAAAAGCAAAGAAGGATATCCAAATATTACTTCCAAAGCACTAAACAATTCGCTTCCTGATACAGTATCTGCTATATTACATTTGCTATACCAGAGCAGGGTAGTGAGGAACCCCAAATATTGTTAAACTCCGACTCCTACAAACCAAAGCAACTTTTGTATGGTGACATATTGCCATCCTTTGTAGAACATCTGGTTGTATTTTCTTATAATAATAATATGTTTTATTAATAATAGGTGATCCCTTCTGTGCCTCATAAGAACAATTTCCAAGATCTAATTCCCAACCTGAATAATAGCAATAGTAATAGCACTTATACCGGTACTTATGTAATGTCCCATAGTCTTTACAGTACTCTCTGAGTGGTTTACAATGTCAACATATTGCTTCCAACAATCTGGATCCTTGTTTTATTGACCTCAGAAGGATGGAAGGCTGAGTCAACCTTGAGCCAGTGAGAATCGAACTGCTGGCAGTGGGCAGAGTTAGCCTGCAATACTGCATTCTAACCATAGCACCACCACAGCTCTTAATGGTTATGGAAAATTAACCCTTTCCCCTGCATTTATTTCTTCACTGATTTTTTTTTTCCCTCTCCAAATTGCTCTTTGTAACTAAAGCACTATAGTAGTGATTCAACTATTGGGAAAATAGCATTTTTTGAATAGGGAATATTCATATTTTTAATGAATAACTATTGTAGGGAAAAGGGTTTCTTTTCCTTGCAACTCCCTTTTTAGGAGGTTAAAACACCATGAAAATTGTGCTCCACTAGAATATACTCCAGAAGGTAAGAAAGAAAGGCCAACCAAATCCAGGAAGAGGGCAGCATGGCTTTCTAGTTGTGTCCAGGTAGCTATTAAACTCAAGAGTGCTTAATTCAAGGAATGAAAAATGTGTCTTAATGAGAAAACAAAAAAGAACACAAACTCTGGCAGAAACATTATAAGGTTATAATTTATTTATTTAGCTGCCCATCTCAAAAATAACTCTGGGCAGAAAATAATAAAATAAAACACATACAGATATAAAACTTACAATACATAACAGCTGAGATCCTCATCTACATAATAAGAAATGCAAACAGAAAAGAAAAAAAGTATATATGGTGTGCATACATACATAAATAAATCCAAAGCAATTATTTTGGAAGGAGGTGAAAAGGACTAAAGGAACAGCATCCTGCAGAGGTAATAGTTAATAAAAAATAAGTTAATATTTTAAAGTTAATAGTTAATAAAAATAAAAATGATTAAATTATAATAGAAAAAATCTAAAACAGGGATGGTGGAAGAAATATTTTGGAGATTTGTATGGAAATGATAGTGATAAAGAGTAAAATGAAAATCACTATTATAAATGCTAGTGTGCAAGAATGAGATGACAAAAAGCAAAGCAAACGGTATTAAGCAACCAAAAAAGCTGCAGGTGTAGATAGTGTAATCAGAAAAATATAAAAATATGGGTGTGGCTTGAAATGTTTATTCAGCATGTCTATAAAAGCTGATGTTATGGTTAATCTCCAACCTCCAGGTATTTCGCTGTGTACTCAAGACCCTGTTGTTCCGCCAGGCCGGGCTATCAACATAATAATTTTAAATTGGGTGTTTTAAATTTCTGGGGTTTTAAATTGAGCCGAATTATTTAATAATTTTAAATTATTTTAATTGATGTTTGTCTTGTGCTTTTAATAGGCTGTACACCACCCTGAGTCCTTCGGGAGAAGGCGGTATAGAAATAAAATTATTCTATTCTATTCTATTCTATTCTATTCTATTCTATTCTATTCTATTCTATTCTATTCTAATGCACCCAGGTAAATTACCATACTTATGCATCAGCCAGATTCAAAAAAACCTTTATTGAGTGCAGATCATCAGCATGTAATGAAATGAAATCCAGCTCTACTGGACTTCTGCACTCCAGCGGCATAGGAAAGCTTGACAGTTGTGTTCCCCCCCCACCTTCCAGGTGTTCTCAGGTACTTAGGGCAATCATCTGTCTCTTCTCCCTCAGTCCGTTCTCAGCAGACACTGATCTTGATTCCCATGCTGGGTCCGGTCACTGTTACAGCCAGCTACATAGGGCACCCACTCCTCACTCCCTCCATGCTACCACCACCATCCCCCCTCCATGCTGGGGCCTCTCCCCTACCACATGTGGCAACTACAAAACAGAGCGCAGGAACGCCTGGCTTTGGCCAACACCGTTTCGGAAATTGACAGCTGAATTAGTACAATAATTAGAAAAATGCTGATAATGTTCCCCACACATAGAGAAAGGTAAGAAGAGTGAATACAAAGCTATGGGAGAATGAGTTTGCTAACTATTCCTGGGGGGAAAAGTTTGCAGAATTCTGGCTGCAATTATTCAAGAGTCACAATGAGCAAACTTTGGGAAGCACTGTGTGAGTTTTGGTTTATGTGCAGACCCAATATTTCAGCAGATCATTGGGAAATTTATGAAATGTGAGAACATTCATTATACACATGGAAATCCACAGGGATGATGATGTAATCAAAAAATGCTACAATGATGCACTTGTATCAGGCTGTAACATTATTTGTCATTGTCTGAGGTTGCAACTGACTAAATCAGTACATTTGCTGATTTAGAAAAAGCATATAATGAAGTGAATCGGCCAGCATTATGGAATTTTTTTGTGTGAATACGAAAGTTGGTTGCTAATTGTAGAACGAATGCTATATACTGAAAGTTAAGTCATGCTTGAGAATAAATACATGTGTACTGAACATAGCCAGTTTAACACAGCCAGAAGCAATGCAAGGATGTCTGATGTTCCTTTAGCCCTTTAACCTAATTATAGATAAGTGTTAGAAGTGTGTTGGTTGAGAGCATGAATGTGTGTGTATTTTTGAATGCAGATGACATTGCATTGTTACCCGATAACCCAAATGATTTGCAGTGAATGTTTGATAGATGGCATGGGATAAGGGAAGAGATGATAGAGGAAGCCTTTGTAAAAACTCTGAAATGACACGGACCAGAGAATAGTTCATTTTTCAGATCAATGTGAAAATGTTCATAGTTTTTATACAATGCACCATCACAGATTCTGTTGTATTTGATATATGTGATCCTAGTTTATTTATGTTTCACTTCTCTATCGTTTGTCTCAGACTATTATCCTAAGATCACTAATCTATCACACATATTTATATGTCCTTAACATGTTTTTCTCTAACGCATCTGCATTATCACAAATAGTTACAACCAAGACAGAATTTATATTGGAGCTCCTTCCAATGTATTGGGCACTGTTGTATTGGGCACTGGGGCAAGAACAGTTTTCTATAAGCAACTGCTGTTCAGTAGGTACAAAATAGCTAATACAGTATAATATCTGCACTATATATAACATGAGCACAAAATACCCACCTAACTGTGGGAGAAGCTGAAGACCCTAGAAAGGCTATGCATTCCCAAAGTGTGCACAGACCTATATTGCAGCAATATCCTGAATGTTCACAGAACATTTAATTCAAGTATTTGATGTTCAAAAGCATTTTATATTGAATGTTGCTTGTGAGATAGGAGTTGCATTAATATAATTTAGCATTCAGTAGGAATCAATAGCTGCTGTACAAAAATGCTTCTAATTCGGATGTATTTGATAGCCAGCATTATAACAGAGCTAATACTGTTTCTCATGATAACCTATTTTATGGACACAATTCCAGGACTGATTTCCTCATTTATTCATTAGCTTTATATATCACTTTAATCCAACAGGGCTCTAAGTAGTTCGCAGGCTTCCAGGAGAGGTATATTGATCTAGAACATCTCCAAAACAGCAGAGATGACGACCATGGCAAAGACTGAAGAACTAGCTATGGAACCTCTCCAAATAAAAAATATGATAAAAGATTACCCATATATACTTCAGACAGCTGCTTCTTACTAGGAGACCACAGGGCAGCAACCTCCCACAGATATGAGAAGTATGAGATGAAGGGAAGTAATCTGTCAGACCCAAGCCCAGAGACAAGATAGTGAGATCTATCTGAGTTCGGTCCTTTATTTGCTTACACCTAATGGACAGAATCTTGCCAAATTAATGGCATAACTTTCTAACCTACTAGATATATCCTGAGAAGATCTAAGGTGTGGCTACCCTGAACCTTTTCCTCCCTCCCCCATCTTAATCTGTGCCTCTTTCTGGGAAAACTCTGTTTTACCGAAAGTCTCCCCCATTGCTCCTGCAGGTACATATTCCATCACACTATCATCCTCATAATCACAGCAAAGCCTTTTAAAGAACACTGGGTTCACCAACCTCACTTTCTAATCACTTTTGTAAATTGCCTCTTTTGACTATTTTAGAGTTCTTCAGATTAAGAAGTTTGAAAAGTCACCTAGTAAGTTTATTTTTATTCTTGAACCAAAAAAAAAAAAACCTTAAGAATTGAAAGAATTGAAAATAAAAAGCAAAAAGCTAAAGAGATTTTTGATGTAAAAAAAATTGTAAATGGGTTAAGGGATAAATTTGGAATACTAAGATTTTTACTACAAGGATTTTGAAATAATTATATAAATAAACAGCCTTTCATTGGAACTAAATTGTTTTGTCTATCCTAAGTCATAATAGAGATTTGAGACTTTATGCTTTCAGAACTTGAATACTTGAATAGACCAACAATTCCAGGCAGAAAAGGAAAAAGAGTATAGCTTGCCTTTTGATTAGGTTAGTCCTGGAATTTATAAAACGACACAAAATGTTACGATATTTAAAATACTCCAGGAGATTTTTGAAGAATGGGGTCAGAAATTAGCAGCTACAATATCAGCAATGATGTCTATCTCTGTGGAAAACTGTCCAAAAGATGTCAGTGAAGGAATATCAAATGTAAAATAAATTTTGCTTGATGTAGAAATATTAGAACCAAAAATACTCGATAATAATAATTTTTAAAACAATGGATTATAAGACAAAGATGACAACTAAAGTGGAAATACAAATGACAAGAGAATGAGATTTATAAGGACTTTCTACTGTATACACAAAAATTGGTTAAAGTTTTGACAATTAAAGTGGAAAAACAAATGCTAAACCAAGAGCTAAACCTAGATAACTTTTTATTGAATTTGCAAAAGGGCTTTGCTAAAGCCACGAAGAAGCCTTTGAAATGGGAGAAATAAAAATTGAAGATTTATCAAATCCTACAACGACATCTGAATGAATTAAAGATCAAGATTGTAGAAGTAAAAGGAAGACATGTTTCTATAATGCTCTGGGGACCCTTTACAGACTTTTTGCTGACATTTTTTGCTGAAAAGTTGATGATTTATGGATTTGCATACAGATATGTGACAGTTACAGGAAGAAGATTAATTTGTTTATAATGATACAGTAGGTGAAGAGTTATTAAGTTGGTTTAAACTTGTGATGAAGATTAGAAATCACTTCTTTAAATATTACTCTTTTTATCTTTCTTTTTTTCTTTACTTGCACTTTTCATTCTTTTAATCTCTTTTTCGCTTTGATTTTGTTTGCATTTGCTTTTACTATTGAAGTAAAAGCAAAGACTTTAAGAAGTTTGCAATAACAAATACATAAGAACAATACAGTATTAATATGTTTCTCAATGCAACATAGAGCTTCTAGGGCAGTGATGTTTAACCTTTTCGGCACCGAGTACTGAAACTGGAGCCTGCAAATGCGCTGGAACATCAGAACCCAGAAGAGAGCAGCTGTTGGTCGCTTATGTATGCAACGGAACCAGAAGAGCAGCTGGCAACGGCGTGTGTGCCCACAGAGAGGGCTCTGCATGCCACTTCTGTCACACGTGCCATAAGTTCTCCATCATGGCTCTAGGGAGCCATAGGTTCTCCATCATGGCTCTAGGGAATAAATCTAGACTCCCTCACACATTTATTCTAAAAGTTTTTAAAAAGTGTAAATAAATTGTGGAATAGGGCAACCGGATCTGTAGTGGAAGTAGTAGATGGCACTAAGAAGTTAGAGATATCTGTATTTGTTTGCTGTTATCTTATGGTCCTCTAGATTTTTGCCGCTTAGATCTGATAGGCTACCATATAGTAGGAGAATTAGGTAGAAAACCTGAGTTGATTTCCATTTACTGTTTGCATTTTCAGTAATTAAATAATTCATAACAAGCAAGGCTAGGAATTTATTCATGAGCTTTAGTCATGCCAGAAGACCAAGATCAGCTTTCTATACTCCTATGTTAGAACACCCATTTCTTTTTTTCCATTTCTTAGGGGGATATTGTAATTACACCATTACAAATGAATTCACTGTGGTGCTTGGATATGTTGTCCTGTTTCTTAGCCTACTGTCTGAATTACATAACCTTCAGGTGCCTTTGAAGGCCAAGAAGTCTATGGAAATGCTTGAAGAAATTCCACAGCACTGGATAAGAAAGTGATTGTTAAGAGACCATGCTCTCACAACGTGATTGCTATTCCAAAATTGTTAGCATTCAATTCAAATTCATTCTTCTTGAATAGCAATATTTGTTACACTTTTCAGCAGGGAATGATCACCACTAGACACCTTATTACAAACTTCTACAGTGAATGTTTTGAAAAGATTTTCCATTTCTACAGTTTTCTGATCCCTTTTGTTCTTTGTGCATTGTTTTCTTTTAGCAAGAGAGCATAGTGGGACTAAAGACAAAAAAAACCTAGAATTTTAAATCATTTCAGCTATGCAGCTAATGCTAAAACAAGAATTGAATACTAAACAAAAATAGAGAATAGCTCATTAGAAATATATACACTTTATATTGCTTTAAGAATACGGTTATTTCTCCCTGGTAGAGCAAGGCAAATGGCCAGCAGTTCAGTGACACCAGTATTCCCATCTTAAATGTGGGTGCTTTGACATTGCAACAGCTTTCCAAGGACTGAAACATTAAACTACCTCATGTGGTCAAAGAAGCCACCTTCATTCAATATAAATCAAGATTTCCCAATGGCTATTTGTGTTTCATAAAGGTTTATAAAGTCTCATTGCATACTTGGTGTGGCTAATAAATAGATGTCTTGTCTACTTCAGTCTGTGCTTCACATCCTGTCCTTGTCAACTTCCAGGCATTCTGCCCACCGCAAAAAGCCTTAAATCTTACAAGAAATAACTGGTGAGTACATTTATCCTTCTTAAGGTCATTTCAAAATCTTCAATATATGTGTGAGCAATGTTTCCAGAAAGTTCAAGTGAGAAAGTGTTTATTTAATAAAAAAAAATAGCACTTCCTGTGCTTTCACAGATTGGAAATGAAAATAATTCTTATAATTAATTAAAAGTCATAGTAATTGGAATAGTCTTGATCTGCAAATTTTACTTCAGCCTACTAATGAACATTAATTAATATCCCACTTAAGAAGGGATTTTTTAAGTTAGGAAACTAACTCTGTTATTTTATAGAGAAACATAATAACATTTAATATTAAATGAAATTTGTTCATTTTACTGATGTGAATCATTAATTCAGATGAATTTCATTTATGTATTGCTCCTTCAAAAGTGTTTCTACTTTAATTACTGTAGTACAATAAAAGAGTATATATCAGTTTCGTTTGGAACTGAATAAGGAAGAAATGTACAGCATTGCATTTTTTTTAAAAGAAAAAAAAAGCTATACACATTTGTTTATCCAGTTAGCAGTCATATGATTTAAAAAAAAATTAATGGACCCAAAATGGAAATTGAAACAGAGTTAAATAAAATAAAAAGATTTGTTTGCAAAACCAATTCAGCAATTCAGCCATGTTGATTTTTTCAATAATCTTTTTATTAGAAACATAAATACATTTTGACATAAAGAATATAATATAGAATTTACTACATGCTGTGTTATACACTTTCTTATATTATTATTTATTATTATTTATTTCAGACACCACCCAGATAAACTCTCTCCTCCAAACATACTATACTCTTTAGTGATCTCATTCTACCTAACTCCATGAACCAATTAAGCTTAATGGTATATTTTAATTTCTAATTTTGAAACAGCTGGTTAACAATAACAGAGATTTTTAATAGCATAACCTACTAACCAACAAATGGGGTATTGGCTGGGCATTTGTCCACACCAGCAGATGTATTCTATAATGAATAGCTAATAGCACTGAAGGAAACATTTTGTAAACCATTCCATTAAAGGCTTTATCATTCATCAGTATTAAACTGATCTTCATGTTTCAAACTGATTACTATTATTATAGAAATGAGGAGGAGGAGGAGATATTTATATATTTTTTAAAAAAATATTTCAAACCTTTAAAGGATTTTACTTAGTATTTCTTCAGGAAACCTTACAATACCTCTGTAAAGTATGCCATTTCTACTAACCACTATAGCAGTAGTTCTTAATCTGTATGACCCAATTATCCCTTTTCCTTCTCTTGAATAATGTAATTACCTCTACAAAAAAAACCCCAAAGTTTATTGTTTTATGCAAGCATCTCAGCAATTGGCAGTCCCAGACTGGGTTCTTGATTGACAAACAAGCCATTACAAATTGCTCCATTACCCCCAGGCCATGCCTGTATTACCCTCTTGGGGGTAATTGCCCCTAGTTTAAGAACCACTGCATTATAATAAAACTTTCCTTGGATTAAACTTGATTTTGGACAGGAGGGATACAATAGAATGACTTATCCATGTAGTCTTTTTGACAACAGTTGAGCTAGTTCACAAGATAAGGTTCTCCTAGATTCATAGTTCCTGCTTCAGCAGCTGGTAGGGACTTGCACAATTATATCTGATACACCAATAGCAATCCTTCCTAGATATAAAATATGAAGTTGGTTTATTTGTTCAAGATTAAAATATTTCTGGTAATAGACTCCTGCTGAACAGGACTAAAATGATGAGGTTTTAAGGACTTGTTTATAGATAAGAGATGGATATTGGGATAAGAAATCATTTCTTCGGGGGGAGGGGAAATAAATTGCTAAAGTTGGTTATTATTATATTATTTATTTATTTATTAAATTTGTTTTCCACCCATCTTATTATAAACTGAAGTTATACTTGCTGTGATGAAGGGGAACATCATTCCCTTTCCTATATATATATATTAGTTTGTATTAGTTCTTTTATTATCGAGATTGTAATTTTTAATAAAATTACTGTTAAAAATAACAATAAGGGGAAAAGAAAGCATACTAAATAATTGAGGTATGAGTGGTGTCACCATACTATATTCAGTGTTACACAGTTATTTATATGATAACTGGCCGTATTTATGTACAGATATTAATATGTATAAAGGGTACATGAAAGTACATGAGATTAATTCAAAGAAGATCTTTAACGGAGAAAAATAGATTTCAGATCACTTTCAAAAAAGAGACCACTCTCAAAACAATAGATGATTCCTATGTGAACTTATGAAGTGATTGCACCTGAAGGACATGTGAGAAGAGGATCAAGCTGGAATTGACCAAGTCTTATTAGAAGATAGAAACAATAGCACTTCACAGTCAATACATAATATGAGGTAACTTGCATGACGAGTGTGCCAGCTGGATTCTTCTAAAATTCACTTAGCCTGGCCAACTGGACTTTGAGTTGGATAGATAAGTATTAGTGCAAGTATAATATTAGCTCCTAAAATGAACAATAAAAGTTGTAAACCTGAATTGGTTTTTATATGTCCTGATTCTCTGCATAAAAAAGAGCAACTAGTACATGAAGTATTATATAAATAACTTCTTTATAACCCTATATGTAATAGTGGCAACTTTTGACATGTCTTTTACTGGTAATATAAAGAAAAATGTATTTTATAATTATATCATTTAGATATATACAAAATTAAAAATGAAATGTTCCATATCTTTCCAGAACTTGCTTCTGTTCGTGAATCTCCTAGGCTATGTTAATTTGGGGATGACGTGATAGTTTCCAGAAGTAAATCATGTTCAAGTTATTCTGGATATAGCATTACAGACAAAAAAGCCATGATTGAGGGGTCTCTAGAATGTTTCATTTCCTAATCACCAAAGTTTACACGTATCTCATACATTCAAAATAAGAATAACAGAGTTGGAAGGGACCTTGGCAGGGCCGGATTTAGATTGAAAGAGGCCCTAGGCTATTCCACTTATGAGGCCCTTTCACCAGTGGTGGGATTCAATTTTTTAACAACAGGTTCTGTGGGCGTGGCTTAGTTGGAGGTGTGGCTTGGCAATCATGTGACTGGGTGGGCGTGGCTAGCTGGTCACGTGACTGTGTAGGCGTGGGTAGCTCGTCATGTGACCGGGTGGGCGTGGCTATGTGCATAGACTTTTTTCAGAGGGCTGAAAAAAGTCATTTCTGACTGGGCCTCGCACTTTTGACCGGTCCTCACACTTATGACCATCCTCACATTTATGCCCATGCAGCTTTCTTAACAACCATGTCACTCATTTCACAACTGCTTTTCTTCACCATGGTGACAAGATAGGGCAAAAACGTAAAATGTGAGGACAGTCGTAAGTTCGAGGACTGGTCAAAAGTGCGAGGACCAGTCAAAAATAACTTTTTCAGCCCTCTGAGTAGTCCATATGCACAAAAGGACTACCCAGAGGGCTGAAAAAAGTCATTTCTGACTGGGCCTCGCACTTTTGACCGGTCCTCACACTTATGACCATCCTCACATTTATGCCCGTGCAGCTTTCTTAACAACCATGTCACTCATTTCACAACTGCTTCTCTTCACCATGGTGACAAGATAGGGCAAAAATGTAAAATGTGAGGACAGTCGTAAGTTCGAGGACTGATCAAAAGTGCGAGGACCAGTCAAAAATAACTTTTTCAGCCCTCTGAGTAGTCCATATGCATTAAAGGATACAGCAATAGAGAGGGATGAAGGAAGGGAAGGGAAATTAGAGTAGGAGAGAGAGGGAGGAAGAGAGGAGGAGAAGGAGAAAGGAAGAGGAAGTAGGGAGGAGAAGAAGAGGGGGAGGAAGAGAAAGTAAGAAGGAAAGAAAAGAGAGGTGGTAGGTTTGAGGAGAAAGATTGCTGTACAATAAGAAAGATGAAAGGGAAGAAAGCCAACCCCAAACAAATATAAAGATATTAAGATAAAGAATGAATTGTTAAACTTTAAAGAATAAAAGAGAACAAATATGAATAAATAACAATAATTAGAAACACACAAACAAACATACAATGTATTTTCTTTGAACAGAGTATTTGGCCGGTTCACAAATTTAAACAGTGTTTAGTCATTTCAATTAAATTTACAATTTCTATATTTCCTTTTTGCCATATTTATTCCTCATCTATTTTTGTAAAAAACCAATATTACCCTCATCCTCATCTCTAATCTTAATCAAATTCAATTTTTCCCTTCTATTCTATATTATACCCTTCCCATTGTCATCTATTTTTATATCGATCCTCACATTGGTTAATTATGTAATATTACAGTTGTTTAATATGAATTCAACATTTTAATATAAATCAATTAGTTATATAACTACCTTTTTTGTATATTAATCAATATGAACATGAATATTCCAATTATTTCCATGCAATCCAATTTCTTACAAATCAATGAATTATATTTACCAATAATAATAAACCAAATAATTTCCCCCATATATTCCTCCAAACCACAACTTAACCATTTCTGCTTTCAACACAATATACAATTAATAGTATCTCAATTATTACAATTCCCTAGTTAAATAGAGCTTTTTTTCTTTTGTGTTTTAAAATCTCCTCTTTTTCCCTAAATTTCCTGTTGTTTGCACCTACCTTTTTTGGTGAGGAAAAAGAAATCTGCCTGCCTAATTTTCCAACATGCAAAGCCAACAGCCTGCATTACTTTCTCTTTCGTTTTTCAGTATAGCTAGGGGGGGGGGAAATCAGCACTCTTTGCAAGCAAGGAGCAGAGCCGCGAGCAAAGCTGAGAGCAAATCAGCTGGGGGTCGGGAGCCGATCTAAGCAAGGGCTAATTAGCCTATGCTGAAGCTCCGGGGGCCAATAAAATTACAAAAAAAACACCGAACCCTTTGTTAAATTGCTGGCTCCCCCGCCCCTCGCCCACCACTATTTATTGGCAATAAATAGTGGTGCGGAGGGGCGGGGCAAGCCAGCAATTTAACAAAGGGTTCGGCTGCAGCACTGGCTCTAGGGCGGCCCTTTGAAGCCCCGCGGCAAGAATTTGAAGGTTTTTTTTCCTCCAGCCATCGGAGGCAGCAATAGATGGGGAGTGGGCGGGGTAAGCGAAGGGCCGCCGATCCAACAGAGCAGAGAGTGAGGGTGAGTGAAGGCATGGTAGCTGCTTTCTCCATCCTGCTCTCTTGTGTCTGGAGCCGGTGGGGAACCACATGGCAGCCCACGTGGATCCCAGGCAGCGGAACTCAGGCTAGGGAAGGGGTGGGCAATTGTGGCTCTTTTACAACCTGTGGCCTTCAACTCCCAGAATTCCTGAGACAGCCAAGCTGTCTCAGGAATTCTGGAAGTTGAAGTCCACAGGTTGTAAAAGAGCCACAATTGCCTACCCCTGGCTACGGTAGGCTGGCGCCGCGCAGGTGGGAGGCGAGGGGCGGGCGAGCCAGCAATTTAACAAAGGGCTCGGCCGAACCCCCTAGAACCCCCAGAATCCCACCACTGTGTAGGCCCCTCTTGATCTTGAGGCCCTAGGCTGAAGCCTAGTTAGCCTATAGGAAAATCCGGCCCTGGACCTTGGATATCTTCTAGTCCAACTCCCTGCTCAAGCAGGAAACCCTGTACCATTTCAGACAAATTGTTGTCCAATCTCTTCTTAAATAATCAGTTTTCCTCCATACATCTTATGCATTATTCTGTCCTTCCCAGGGAATGGGGAAATGAAAAATGTGTTGTTTTTAAAAAATAGAAAGTACAGTTGACCAATGGCAGTCAGACAGGTTAGATCCTCAGTCAACACACATTTCACAACACATGCATAATTTCCAGTGGTGGGATGAAAATTTTCAACACAACAGTCAATCATGAAAGAAAAGCAAACTGCTTTTTTTATCCTATAGTTGCCACAGAAATTTTCTTAAGCACAAATAGAATTTGGGCCTTTGTTGTGGCAGTGGTTAAACTGTACAAAAATCAGATTTCATTGTATTGCACTGCCCTCTAGAGTTAAGGAAATATTTTTTTCACTGCAGTCTTAATAGCTTTTTCATATACAAAAAAAAAGTATGGAGAACATTGATTCTACCAAAAGGAAGGTTATGATAAATGAGTGATGTTTTTATGTAAGGGAATAATTAAGGAAAGCGCCGATGTATTGATTTCCAAATCCTAATTTTTTATTAAACTGTCAGGCTGAAGAAAAAATTATTAATATTATTAAAATGTATTGTTACAAATACATTTTTGTGAGTATTTATCAGTTGCCAGACATCTTTCTCCAGAGATTTTTCCACTCTTCATGAAAAACAAAGATCAGAAAATAGCTAATGAGCTATTGGTTAGGTTACCAGGCAACAAAAAACAGCATCATGAAGTAGCTGTCAAGAAGACAAGGGTTCAAGAAGAAAATTGGGAGAAGGACTATACAAATACAGTAATCATTGTCAGAAAACAAAACATTGCTATCTCTCAAACATAAAGGGTAAAGGTAAAGGTTCCCCTTGCACATATGTGCTAGTCATTCCCGACTCTAGGGGGCGGTGCTCATCTCCGTTTCAAAGCTGAAGAGCCAGCGCTGTCCAAAGACATCTCCGTGGTCATGTAGCCGGCATGACTAAATGCCAAAGGCACACAGAATGCTGTTACCTTCCCACCAAAGGTGGTCCCTATTTTTCTACTTGCATTTTTTACGTACTTTAAAACTGCTAGGTTGGCAGAGGCTGGGACAAGTAACGGGAGCTCACCCCATTACACAGCACTAGGGATTCAAACCGCTGAACTGCCGACCTTTCGATCAACAAGCTCAGCATCTTAGCCACTGAGCCACCGCATCCTTTCTCTCAAATATGCATGTCCCCAAAACAGAGGAGGAAAAATAGATACAATTTTGTATAGATGTTTTACTGTGGAGAGAAAGAGCTTGCAAAAGAGATTATTTATCACAGTAAAATTAGGAATAATTGATAGCTCTCCAATAATGACTTAGACCAAGTTAAATCCAAAATGCTAGAGAATTCATGGAAGCCTGGCACTCAGACAAATCCACCATCAACAGGCACATAGAGATAAGCAACATCTACATATCATTCAAAAGAGACAATCAAACTGAAAAGCAAACAAAAAGAGCAAAACAACTCCTTGCCAGCAATCAACAACCAGATCAGCAGCGAACAACATCAAGATTCACACTACTAGACCAACAACCAAACTGCAAACAACACTCCAATCAAGGAATTACAACTCTGACTAACAATCAAAAGTAAACAACAGCCTAATTAAGGAACCATTAAAAACACTCCCACCAACACTGACAGGGCAAACCACTTATATATAACCCAAAAGCAAATTCCATTCACTTCCAGCATTGATGACGTTATCTAGTTGAGTAATGAAATGTTTGCAAGGAAACAACCAAGCTCAAAGAATATTAAAGACCCCACAGTGATAACTCTCTTCAAAACCTCAAACTTTCCAACCTTATTCTGGACCTTATTTTTTGCCCCTACCTATTTAACCTGTATCTTTTATGCCTTTGCTTTCTCTATCTCTAGATAAACTCCAGATCAGTATTTTTCAACCTTGGCAAGTTTATAATGTGTGGACTTCCACTCTCTAAATTGCTCAGCTGGCATGTACAAAAACCCCAGTCTGATTTGGGATTCATTTCAATTAGCTGTTTATCCTTAATGATCCATGTATGGACCCAAAGATTGTGAAGAATCACCAACCTATATCCATAGCTTTAATGAAGAATCTCCTGCAAATGCTACCACCTCTGGAGGTAAGGCTGAAGCCAATCAGAGAAAAGCTTTCTCAGGCATGGTATCCTTACTTTATTTTTATTTTTATTTTTATTTGATTTGATTTATATGCCGCCCTATCTCTGTAGGACTCAGGGCAGCTCACAACAATAAAATATCCGAATAAAAGCGTGTTAAAATATATATTACCCCCTCCCCAGTCCAGGCTGAACAGCCATGTCTTTAAGTCGCTGCGGAAGGTGCAGAGGTCAGGAGCTAACCGGAGCCCCAGAGGAAGTTGGTTCCAGAGGGTGGGAACACCCACAGAGAAAGCTCTGCCTCTAGGGGTCGCCAGTCGACACTGTCTAGCCAACGGCACCCTGAGTAGGCTCTCCCTGTGAGAACGCATCGGGCGATGGGGAGCTGTTGCTGGTTGCAGATGGTCCGACAAATTACATGGACTGCAGTTGGTTAATGATTTTCTCTTTCACCTCTTCAAATCAAGACTCATTTTTTTCTTTTATACTTTCTTTCAAGCCATCCTTGCTATAACAAACAAAAAATATATTCATAACAAGCCACCTGCTGGAGTGTGGTCTAACCACAATAAAAATATAACAAATAAAACTAATGAGCAATTGAACTTACTCCAAGAGTGGAAAAATCAACATTCACCATACTCAACATTCACCATAAGGCATTTTAAAGTCGTGATGAAAATAATGCTACAATTGTAAGAAACCTGACCCTACCTAACATCTAACTTTATTAATAAGATTTACAGTGAAACTGTTTTATCACCTTTCTCAGCATCTGCTCACAACCACTTCTACAATCAATCCACTTTATTGAATAATCAATCAATGAAATGCCTGCAGTTAATAAATAATAAAGCAAATTTAGGTGAGGAATATTGCTAGGCATAGAGCCAAATCAGCAGGGGGAAAGATGGCATTTGTCTGAGTCAAGTAAACCACCGTGCAATTTCACTTTGCCTGTAGGATAATGTAACTAGTACTATAAAAATGTTGTCACATGAGTGTCATCCAAACACATTGTTTTATAAACACACTATAAGGATTACTATTTTCACAGTGAATTTATCACATTCCCCTCCATGACCAGTTAAGGAACACCATGCTATCTCATCAAGAGGAACAGAGCCACTGCTTGTAGTGTTTGCCTTCAATAAAGGAAATCACAGAAGACTTTAATCATTCTTGTGGTTATATAAAAATGGACGGGTGACTGTAGAAACATGAGTATTGCTGAGAGCTATCATTTTTTCTTGAACATGGAATGGTTATCTATTAAGGGTCTTTGAAGCTTTTTGTTACAGTATTTATTCACTGTATATTACTGCCTGCAGGCTACATGGCTCACTGCTTACTAACACCCATCTTTCCAATATTTTTATCTTTGCAAAGAAGGCTGTACCTTCAGAATTTTAGTAATAATAATTAATAACAATGATAATAAAAAAGACAGTTTAGCAAATGCTTTGCTAGTTTTCTTGTCAAGGACATTATCGTCTTCAATGCTTGCACTTCTGATGAAAAGTTTTAAATGTCTATTTTGTTCTATTTCTGTTTTTAGTGAGGGGTAATATTTCTACTCTTTGTTCTTTTTTTATTATGAGATCTTTACAAATATTTATCTGTGGAAAAAGGTGTCCATTGTCAATAGAGTTAAAATCCCCATAATTAATATTTATTTTTATGTATTTATTAAACAAATTTATATGGCCACCTAACACACATACAGTGACTGGCCAACTTACTACATTAAAATATCACCACATAGCTCTTGAGTTCCTTAGGAAACTGCTTGAGGGAGGGGAAATATTGAGCTTGTTCCACAACACACTACAGTGTAATTTGAAAAGTAGGGTATGTGGGTAAATATTTTCATAAGCACTACTTCTGAAGTACATCACAGCCTTTTATTCATATGTGGGATATTTTATATTCCAACAAAAGAATTATCGATTTATCATTGATTGCCTTGGCATTTGGAAATTTAATTTCACTAAATACAGAGTATAAATATATCTATCTATATCTATCTATATCTATCTCTATATATCTATATCTATATATCTCTAGCTCTACATATCTATATCTACAGCCTCTCTCTATCTCCCTCTCCCTCCCTCCCACTCTCTCTCTCAAATATATATATTTGAATAAGCATCAAAAGACTTCCTTTCCCCAAGTAACACCGTAATATGTAATAATAATATAAGGACCATATTGTCTTTCTTAGCACTGAGTTGACAAAAAAATTAGAAAGCCTGAAATAATGGCACTGAAATAGAATAATCTATAGCTCAGTGATGGCTAACCTTTTTGCACTGGAAAAGCAGATGATCTTCTAGTTTCCAGTGCACGCATGCGCACCAGCCACCTGCTCTTCCAGTTTCTGGCACACATGCACGCATGAAGCTAGCTGTCCGGTGCGCATATGCCGGTTCCGCCTGGCCTTTCGGGAATCCTTGCACCTTCCTGCCTGCCCCCCTGCCCCCTATCGGGGTGGCAGGACATCCCCACTGATGACCCGGTTCCACAACCCCGGACAGGAAGAGAAAGTTGGGTGGGGAATGCCGTCTCCCTCCCTTCCCGGCCTCAGAGGTAAGGGGTGTGGGTGTTTCAAGGGCTCGGGTTGGGGGGCCAGCAGGTGAGAGAACTTTGTCCTAACTCTGGCCGGGATGAGATCACCCCCAACCCACCACCAAAAACAAGCCAGCACAGCCCCCCCCCCAGTCATTTCTGGCCAGTGTGGCTCTTACCCATCAGCGGTGTCTCCATGCCACACTCTCCTCCTGCCTTCCTGAGGCAGCTTGCCTCCCTGATGGCAGCTCCTCCTCCTTTTCCTGCTCCCCGCCCCCTCGCAGTGGCAGGAGCAGCGGGCGGGGCAGCCACTCACCCAGCCAACAAACCCTGCCCCACTGCCCCATGTGCCTGAGCTGGCCAGATGCTCTGGATTGTGGACATGTGGCAGTGCTGCGGGCTGGAGGGCTGGGGCCACAGAAGAAGCCCACTCAGGCTGGGAGGGAGGGAAGCACTGGCCCACCCGTCCTGGCAGCTCTGCTACCCTTGCCCTTGCTCCCCTTGTGGGTTCCGGCATGCACATGCACACTGTCCAACTGGTCTTTGCGCAGAAACCGGAAGACCAGGTGGCCAGCACGCATGCACATGATGAAAACCGGAAGATCATTTTCCCGGCATGCACATGCGCACCGGGCAGCTGCTCTTTCAGTTTCTGGTGCTCCTGCAAGCATGAGGACCAGCTGGCTGGCATGCCAAAACGCAGAAGGGCAACTCCGCATTCCTGGAGAGATGGCTCTGCGTGCTACTTCCGGCACGCGTGCCATAGATTTGCCATCACAGATCTAGCTACTGTATATTTGCTGTTGGCGTCATTTTTAAACCCTAGAATAACATACAATGCCTAGCTTTACATTTTAGAATTTGGATTTCCATTTTTATAATGATAAAGAGTTATAGTGATAAACTTCAATATCTTTGCTTGTAGGTGAAAAATACTGGTATCAGCATTCACTTTAATGCTCCTCAGCTTTTAGAGCGATACTAATCCTAGAGGATAATGGAGCTGACAGTCTAGGAAAATGATTTCTACCTCCATATACTGTTTTCAATATGTCAGATTTACCATTAGTGAAACAAATTCCATTACTATAATAGCATATTAAATTATTCTTCTATAACTCAGTGGCCATGTTGACTGGGAGTTGTTGTCAAACAGATCTGCCATCCACCAGATTGGAAATTTAAGACACATCAAGCAAGAGATCAAGTTTGATCAAGTATAATTCTAGAATTGTCAAGATTTTGATGAGGAAGAAATATATGGGAATATCCTAATTTTCTTTGGTGATCATAAAACATTTTCTACAATAACAATATTTTTTTCAGCCAACTAGATTCGACTTTTTATAGTAAAAACTTCTCTATTTAAAAAGCTTCAGGCAGTCTTAAGAAAAAGAAATAACCAAATACGTCTGAATATTTAATTATCTATCCAGGAAATGAGAAACAGGTGTAATTAAACTAACACTTTTTAAATTAAGTGACCCCTCTTGACCAGCCATCTGTGAATAATTCAGATTTTCTTCCCATTATTACTGTAAAATTAAAACGAGGGCAAATAAATGGCTAGATCCTCTTTAACTATATTTAAGCACCAGCAATATATATTTTCCACCAGTTAAAATCCTTAATGATACAAAAAAAAAAATCTGTCAAGCATAACTCCCCCAATTCATTTGCCTGAAACCATCAATATTTTATCATGCACTTGCAGTTGGCTTTAATTTAACAGTCCAGGTTACTAATCAAACAAAACACCCAAGTCATTAAAAGTTAGCGTGCCATTTAGAAAGTGCATTTCACGTTTATTAAAATATCTTTCATGGAGCCATTAGAAGGCTAAAGTTTTAATTACAATCAGATATTTAGTTCTACTTCAGTTATGCTTTTGGCACTTTCTTGCAACTGCCTTGATTAATCTTCCGGACAGAGATCATCCATTACCTCCTGAAATTATTTTCCTCTTTACTTCTTCATAATTCATTTCTTTTTGTTCCCCAAACCACCCCAAACTATCTTTCTCCAAACATGTATATTGCATTAAGGAGGTGTATAGCATACTTACCTAGAAAATAAGTCACTAGAAAAGATTCCATTTCAAATGCAATTTTACATCTAGTTTGCTAAATCTTATTCAAATAGGACTGAGGAAAGTAAAACATAAATTTAAGTCCTCTATGTTGTCATCTTAATTTTGCAAACTATTTTTCTAGATATGAAACATTAGTGGAAGTCTCCTTTTATTTTTCTTATTTTAGGCTTGTCTGACTCATTCAGAATACATCATGAACTTCAATATGCCTTTCATTTTCATGTTCTTTCTAAATGCAATCCTAATATTTTCTCAGAATAACTGGAGGAACTCTCTCCCTCTCCCTCTCCCTCTCCCTCACCTTCCCTTTCCCTCTTTCCCTCTCTCCACAAAATAGGTTGTTCTCAAGGAATATGCTGTTTTGCATTCTAGCTCCTTGGTCTCGGCTTTAATACTCTTTCAGCAGAGCTTCAGCAACCCTGGCTTTTAGCTGCTGCTTCTAAATGCACGGCCAGTCTGTAATAAGGCCTCCTTTATTAGTGATTTAATCATTGATGAGAAAGCGGACGTGGCATGTATCACCAAGAACTGTCTCTGGAAGAGGGGTAGCCCTTTTAGATTTATGCACAGCTGGGTTTCAGGTGTGGCATCAACCAAGACTTGGGAGCAGGAGTGAGGGAATGGTAAAGGAATCTCTCATGGCTCACAGGTTGTGAAATGTGAGACCTGGTTTCTTAAGATGGTCTGTAGGGGTCAGTTGGGACTGTTGCTGTTGTACCAGCCTCCCGGTTGAATAGCAATTTCCCTACTTGAGCTCCTTGAATCCATTTCTGGGTTGGCAACTTATAGTTCTGGAGAATTCCGTTTGTCTTCTCTAGGAGTGGAGCCTGAAGTGGCTTGGGAATTTATGGCCCTCATAATGGCCATGGACCTAGATCAGCGGTCCCTAACCTTTCCAGCTTGGTAGCCTGGCCCGGGATATGGGGGTATGCGAGTGGCAGGCGCATACACAAGTACACAGCTCCATTATAAACACACTGTAAGGAGGGCAGATAAGTGGAGGGTGCTTTCACGCGAAACTCCATTCATGCAAATGGAGCTTGGTACGCAAGCATAAGACCATCCTCTCACGCAAGAGCCCTCCACTCACGCGAGTGGAGCTTCATGCATGTGTATGCGCTTGCCCGCTGCTCATACTGGTAAAGCTTCATGTGCTTGCCCATCACTCATGCAGCCTGGTTTCAAATAGCCTTACATCTGAATCACTATTTTTTTAAAATTTTTTGCATATTAGAAAGATTAAGACCTTTTACACTGGCAAGCTTTTATTGAATTCAAGAGTTTCTGCCTCCTTAAAAGATGATGATGTACATTTGATTTTTAAAGTTTTTAAAATATATGATTTTTTTTTTTGGACAGTGCAGCAAAAAGGTGTTTAATATATGGATTTTTGAAAGTTAATAACAGATTAAGAGGCCAGAGGGATTTGGAATTATAGTTTTGAATTATTTAGAAGATATTCTCTCATTGGAAAATTGAGGTTTCTTTCATTTTTTTTTAAAGATATTTGAAAGCTGGACGCTAGAGCCAGAGGATAAAGAAAATGGAACAGAAATCCTTAGTGCAAACCTTTGAATATCTTTCAGCCAGGTTTTTGGACAGAACGAATCAAATGCTTGATAAAATTGACAAGAGCATGTTCTAATGAAGTTATAAAACAAGAACAAGCTGCCATGGAAGTCTATGAAATTAATTTGAAGGGGAATTTAAATGTAATACAACCGGATCAGATGGATGACTCATTCTTTAAAGGAGAAGAACAAATATTAAACCAGGAAACTGATCTGGATAATTCTTTTCCATCTGGTTAGACAGAGCTCCATTAAGATTTGAAAAGAATTTTTTTTAGACATGGCAAACAAAAGGATAAATTTTATCTATTGATACAAAAGAAAAATGTTAAAGTTCTGAAGGATTTTTCATTTTGAAACACAGATGAGCAGGATAAATCCTTTAACTTTCCTGTTTATAGGCTTGTTTGTGGAATTATGCCAGTTTTAGAATCCAAAGAAAGTAGAGCACAGATAGATAAAATATATGTATTTATGTAACATTTCAATGTCAGATAATGCTCTATCTGTATTACCTTTGAAAAATACATAACAAACTGGAAATATTGGAAATGAGAACAATAAAAAAGATTTATTGGCACCCTGGACCCCTTCCCAGCAAGAATATCTGGGATTCTACATCTTGGGGAGAAAAGTTACTAATATGGAGGATGATCAAGGTGTATTATATCATGTACAGATGGAGAAAGAAGACAGAGGTTTTTTTTTTCCTTTCTCAAACTCTAGCATCAAAGATCATCCAAAGAAGTTGACTGTAAGGCTTTGGAATAGAGGAAAGAAAGCACTTCTTTGCATTAGACACAATTAACACATAGAATTCAATACGACGAATCATGGTGATTGCTACCTACTTTAATGGCTTTAGGAAGACTGGATAAATTCATGGACGGAAAAAAATCCATCAAAGATTTGAGGATTCAGCTTTCCCAATGGGCTGGGTACAGCATGCCTCTAAATTGTGGCAGAGTAATAATAGCAAGACAGAAGTATGTCTTCATTTTCTACCATAAGTATCCAAGCAACATTAAGTTGGTCACTGCAGAACTAAGATGAGTAGTGGCCTGATCCAACGGGGCTATTCTTATATTCTTAGGTTCTTATCTGACAGAGAACTATCAACGATCTTTAATAAGATGCTGGATGTTTCTGATCTCACTAGCCTTCCAGCCTACCTTCTAATCCATTAATTGTCTCTGCTTCTACTTTCTGTATCCTCGCTAACCAGCCACAGGTATCAGTTTTCCAACTCAGCTAATTATCTGTGATCCTGCTTCTTAACTGACTGTTTCTCAGTCAGACATGCTAACTCCACCCATCATTTCATTCTGGCTTTGCTGTCAATCTTTCTTCTACTCATTCGTCTTCCTTTCAAGTTTATTGAACCATCACTCCTTAATTTATTGCTGTCCTTATGCATATTCAAAGAGGCCGCTTTAGAGAATTTTAGCCCCAGTAGGCTAGCCTAGTCCTATGCTGGACATTACCAAGATCCTGCCTACATGCTGACTATTGCATTCATAGAATCCCCAACACATACCCATTATCCTTCCTGTCAATCATTTCTTCCACCAGGACAAGAAAAAATGATTCTCTTATCCATCTCTAGGATAAACAAATTTGCATTTTTAGATATGTATCATGTTTAAATGCCCATATGTAGATGTGTTAGTGATATGACCTGCATAGCAACTGATTAAGGTTAAAAAAAATAAAGGCCATACTACAGATTCTTGTTTGCTGATATATTTGACAATTCGGTGTCATCTAGTGTTGGATATAAGAATAACATTGCATTCATATCCACCAAATATTTTCTATTCATTCCATCTAAAGTCTCCAAAGCTCTCTACAATTATAATATGCATTTACAAAGAAAGTTATCATTTTTAGATCATCCATATATGTTTTATTAATAGAAATGTCCATGGATATTGGAAAATGACTCAGGTATATTCCATTAGTATTCACTTTGCTCTAGTTCTTGTGGAACCTAGTTACTACAAAAATTGTACTTTGATTGGGTGTGATTCTTCTGCCTACAAAATCCTACTGCTGTGATATCACAGCAGAAAATCTAATGGAATCAAGAAAGAAACAGCTGGCACAGGGATCAAAAACTGAAGAAGAATAGAGAATAATGCATTACCAATGCTCAGTGGTGAAATCCTCCGTGGTTTGCCACCAGTTCGCTGCCCGCGGATTTGCGGTGTGTGCCAAATGCATCTGTGCATGCATGCTTGTGTGTCAAATGCATGCTGCGCACGCACGCATGCACAGTGCACGCCAAACGCGCATTTCACACAGAAAAAGGAACCTTAACAAGGTAAGTAGAACAGCAAGGTGGGAACAGCTGTGCCGCACGATTTAGAATTGCTAGAAAGCAGGATTTCCTGCTTTCTAGTGAATATAAATCGCGCGGCACAGCCAATTGTCGGTTCGCGCGAACTGGTAGCTTTTATCACTACTGGTTCGCCTGAACTGGTGAGAAGCGGTAGGATTTCACCACAGCCAATGCTTATGTATTTGTTCATGTTTATCCTGCACGTATAGAAGTATATATGTCCAGTAAGGCTACCAAAAATGTATCCTGATTTTAGATATATATAATTTCAACCCAGCTTTCTGATAAAATTCTTGTTAGAATATACGAGGGAATATGCATATCATGTTGGATCTCTTTAAAAGAAAGGTCAGATCAATATTACAAGGACTGAATGAAAATCAATGTTTCCATTATTATAAGTTTCCAAAAGGTGGTAGCAATGGTGTGCTAGAAGCTCTCATGAGTTCTTTACTGTTTGGTGTGTTTTCTCTCAGTAGAAAGTTGCTATGAGAAAAAGTTAAATTGCTATTGTTCATGAAATAGAAGCCAACAATGAATACTAAGCAATGCACTGTGACTGAACTTTTTACAATTGAAGGAGTCCCTCCAACTGATATTGATGGCTAAATGCAATGGACAACTTGTGACAGCAACCAGAGAGTTTTGCATGGGAAGGGTTGATGAACTGATAAAGGAAAAATTGATGAACCAATTGAGCAAAGTGGCAGATCATACAAATGGAAATTGCCATCAAGCTTGGCATTTCATAGAAAGGTGTAGGTCACACTACAAGAATGAAAATGAGAACATTCTTCAGAGCATTGTGACAGCTGGGAAAAAAAGATGGGTTCATCATTACCTGAAAGCAAAACACCAGTCCATCGAATAGCATCATATGGTGGAGAAACTTCCTAACAGGGAGGACAATTAAACAGTGGAACAGCTTGCCTTCAGAAAGTGAGCATTCCATCACTGGAGGTTTTTAAGAAGAGACTAAACTGTCATTTGTCTGAAATGGTATAGGTTTTCCTCCTTGAGCAAGGGGCTGGACTAGAAGACCTCCAAGGTCCCTTCCAGCTATATTCTATTTTAAATTTTAAGGTTTCCCCTGAAGGGGATGGGAGAATCCGACAGCCTTCAGCAGGAAAACTTGTAGTTATTCTTTGGAGGATGCAAATAGTTATTCACCTGAATGTCCTTTAACCTGGCACTGTTATCAGCTTAGAGTACAACATTCCAATGCTTAAAATGTGGAAACAATAGCTAAGCAGAGTTCAGAAGTACAGGAAGAAAAATTTGCTGCAACATGACAGTGCTAGACTTCATACCTTAAGAGCCACTCAAGAAGCCATTGTGAAGTTGGATCTCATTGTTTCGTTCCATCCATCATACAGCCCAAATCTGGCAAGATGGCAAAACTTTCACTTTTTCCAGAAACTGGAAGAATACCTTCATGGTCATCTGTTTGATTCCATAAAGAGGTAAAAAGAACTGTCAGGGCCTGGTTGAAGAGAAAAAGTATGCAATTTTTTTGTGATAGCTTTAAGAAGCTTGCCCACTGTTAACAAAATGTGTAGTAAATGTTAATGATTATGCAGAGAAATAAATACAGGTAACAAAAGGATTTGGAGGATTATGATCCTGCTTCATTTATTCAAATATTCCTATTAACGCTAAAATTATAGGGGTGAAAATGGGGGCATTACTTTTCATTCAATCCACATACATAATTATTTACAGCAAATACTTGGTTTTAGAATAGATTAAGTTACTCCTACTTCTATAACTTGATTCCCTCATTTCTGAATCAACCTACACATTCAGTTGATGATGTTACTTATTTTCCTGACAGGTAACAAATGAACATATCCTTGGAGAAGGATGGCAACCTAATGTTCCTGTGCTAATTCTGCAAGATTCTGTATCATGAGAATGATCCAACACTTATTTATAAAGAAGGTGCTCCTATATTGGCCATAATAGTAACCTGAAGGAATGGAGAGAACCAATAAGCTATTGGTAACTCTGGGTAGCAATTCTAGTAAAAGCAGAAAACAGCACAGCAGTGTTTGTATTGGATGGGGATAGGGATGAAAGAGTAGAATAGAATATAGAATATAGAATATAGAATATAGAATATAGAATATAGAATATAGAATATAGAATATAGAATATAGAATATAGAATATAGAATATAGAATATAGAACAGAACAGGAATAAATAGACCTTGGGGGTCTTCTAGTCCAACCCCCTGCCCATGGAGTGATATGAGCATGGTAAACTGACTAAAATCAGGGATGGCAGATATACCAGATTTAATTTATTGCCATGGGTTTTGAACAGATACATATTTAACCTCAAAAAGAGGATACTTCTAAAAATCGCTGAAATAAGTTGAAAGGAAAGATCAAGAGGGTTGTATCTGTCTCAAAAAAAAAAACCCACCTGATGGATTTTACACACTGGGCTTTAAGAAAGCTAATTTCAATAAACTTAGAGAGAGCTTGGGAAGGATTCCATGAATGAGAATCTTCAAGGGGAAAACAACTCAAGAAGTTTGGGAAATTTTGAAAAGTGAGATTATAAAAGCCCAGTCTAGCACATTACCAATGAAGAAGAAAAATAACAGCTCTCAAAAGAAACCAGCATGGCTGCATAAAGAACTATCTGACAAATTGAAAGACAAAAAGGAGAAGTATAAAAAGTGGAAAGAGAGGTACATAAATAAAGCAGAATATCAGCAAGTAGCCCAAGATGCTGCAAAGATGAAGTGAGGAAAGCTAAGCCTCACAATGAACAAAGGCTTGTGATAAAAGTAAAAAAAATAACAAAGAAAGCTTCTTCCAACATGTTAAAAACAAGAAAAAAGTCAAGTAAATAATTGGTCCATTGCTGGGAGAAAGTGGCAAAAAGGTGACAAGCAACAGGGAGAAAACAGAACTACTTAACTCATTTTATGCATCTGTCTTTACACAAAGGGAAAAAACAGTCCATCCTATCAAAAACAGCACCACAAAAAACAGATTAGGAACACAAGTTAAAATAGGGAAGAAAATGGTAAGTGACCACCTGTCTACTCTAGACGAGTTCAAATCACCAGGACCAGATGGATTACACCCCAACATTCTGGAGGAACTGACAGATGAGATCTCAGAACCATTGAACTATATCTTTCAAAGATCCTGGAGCACCAGGGAACTGCCAGAGGACTGGAAAAGAGCTGATGTAGTTCCCATCTTCAAGGGGGGGGGGGAATAGATCCAGGAAACTACAGTCCTATCAGCCTGACCTCAATACCAGGGAAGAAAAGCTAATCAAGCAACAAATCAGCAAACACCTAGAAGCAAACAAAGTAATAACCAAAAGCCAGCCTGGGTTTGTCAAAAACAGATCATATCAGATTAATCTTATTGCATTCTTTGACAAAGTGACGAAATTAGTGGACCAGAGGAATGCTGTCAATATAATTTACTTGGGCTTCAGTAAGGCATTTGATAAAGTAGACCATAACCTACTACTAGATAAAATAGAAAAATGTGGGTTAGACAGCATCACAACCAGATGGATTCGTAACTGGCTGACCAACCGCACTCAACATGTAGTCCTCAATGGAATTGCATCTATATGGAGGGAAGTATGCAGTGGGGTACCCCAAGGCTTTGTTTTAGGCCCAGTACTCTTCAACATCTTCATCAATGATTTGGACAAAGGGATAGATGGGGAACACATCAAATTTGCAGACAACACCACACTAGCAGGAATAGCCAACACTCCAGACGATAGTCTTAAGATACAAAAGGATCGTGACAGACTTGAACATTGGGCGCTATCTAACAAAATGAAATTCAAAGGTGAAAAAAGTAAGATTCTACATTTAGGGAAGAAAAACAAAATGCGCAGGTACCGTATATGTGATACCTTGCTCAATAGTAGTAACTGTGAGAGGGATCTTGGAGTCTAGTGGACAACCATTTAAATATGAGCCAGCCGTGTGCTGCAGCTGCCAAAAAAACCAACACAGTTCTAGGCTGCATAAACAGAGGGATAGAATCAAGAACACGTGAAATGTTAATACCACTGTATAATGCCTTGGTAAAGCCACACTTGGAATACTGCATCCAGTTTTGGTCACCACGATATTAAAAAAAGATGTTGAGTCTCTAGAAAGAATGCAGAGAAGAGCAACAAAGATGATTAGGGGGCTTGAAGCTAAAACATATAAAGAACGGTTGCAGAAACTGGGTAGTTTAATTAAAAGGACTAAGGGCTAAGTGGTGGGATTCAGCCAGTTCGCACCACTTCGGGAGAACCGGTTGTTAACTTTCTGAGCAGTTAGGTGAACTGGTTGTTGGAAGAAATCATTAAGGCAGAGAACCAGTTGTTAAATTATTTGAATCCCACCACTGACTAAGGGTGACATGATAGCAGTGTTCCAATATCTCAGGGTCTTCCACAGAGAAGAGGGAGTCAGGCTTTTCTCCAAAGCACCTAAGGGCAGGACAAGAAGGAACTAATCAAGGAGAGAGGCAACCTAGAACTAAGGATAATTTTCCTTACAGTTAGAACAATTAAATCAATGGAACAACTTGCCTCCAGAAGTTGTGAATGCTCCAACACTGAAAGTTTTTAAGAAGATATTGGATAACCATTTGTCTGAAGTGGTGTAGGGTTTCCTGCCTGAGCAGGGGGTTGGACTAGAAAACCTCCAAGGTCCTTTCCAACTCTGTTATTCTATTATTCTGATAATTGACACAAAACCACAATGAGCAGCCCTGATCTAATAAAGTCTTTAGCAATAGTCTTTGGTAATACTTACATAGCATCCTATTCAGTAGCTAGCCTGCCAATTGTATAGCTAGCTGTGGAGCACAGCTTATGGTAGAAGTTGTAGTATAAGATTATTGCTATAGCCTACCACATGAACTTCCCTTCATTGATCTGTTTACAGCAAATTGAAAAGTGTGTTCTTAATTATTTGACCTGCAGCGGGGATCACTGGGCTATGATTTGAAGCTGTTCATCCATAATGAATTGGATTCTAGCAAAGAGAGTTGGATAAGAGTTGAAGCTCAATGAATCTTTGGATGAAATATGGCAAAAGTACTTTCCAAATTCAGATCGCTTGTGGATAAAAGGTATATTTGACTGAAAGGGATGATAGGCTACCAGCAGGCAGCCTTTTAAATTGGATCATTTAAGTTCAGCAAATACTGTCTGTCTGTGAGCACACTTATTTTTAGATTTTTGAGCTGTAGGAGTTGCAGCTAAAGTGTTGGATTAAACTAAAAGGGAGCTGAAGATTGTAAATGTCAAAGAAAAATATTATTTTTAAAGGTCAGAAAGATTTCTTAAAACTTAGGAGGATGACAAAGCTGGATAAGGCAAGAGAAGATGTTTGCAGTCAAGACAAATCATGTCTTTTTTGCTGTATGACAGAGCCATGAGAGTACATGAGTTTAATTCTTAATAGTAGAACACATTCCCAAAGTGTATGCATGAATCCCCTACATCAGGGCTGTCAAACTCATGGCCCGCGGGTTGGATGCGTCACGCACTGGCCACGCCCACACCCAGTTTAGCAAAGGGAGGGAAAGTTGCGATACGTCACGTGAAGATGCGAGTTTGACATCCCTGCCCTACATCAGTACATTTAGCTGGGGAAATCCCCATTTTAAGACTAAGCAAGGAGATATAGGTAGTCGTTGACTTACAACCACAATTGAGTCCAAAATTTCTGTTGCTAAGTGAGACTGCTGTTAAGTCAGTTTTGCCCCATTTTATGACCTTTCTTGCCACAGTTGCTAAGTGAATCACTTCAGTTGTTAAGCTAGTAACATGGTTATTAAGTGAATCTGGCTTCCTCATTGACTTTGCTGGTCAGAAGGTCGCATGACACAGGATACTGTGCAGCCATCACAAATACATGTTGCCAAGCATCTAAATTTTGATCACATAACTATGGGAATGCTGCAATCGTCATAAGGTTAAAAAACAATCGTAAGTCTCTTTTTTCAGTGCTGTTGTAACTTTGAATGGTCACTAAATCAACTGTTGGAAGTCGAAGGCTACCTGTACAAATGTTCCTTAGAGCTGGAACTCTTTTGTCCCCAAAGTAGGCATCCCACAGGACACATGCATCTTCCGTCACATGAAATTCAGTAATGCAATAAGATTCCAAAAGTCCAGGAGTATGGTTAAAATCATGGTAGTACTATCAATTTTCTCTATCCTTTTTTTTTTAAAGAAAGACTTTTTAATATAATTTACTCCCTGGCACTCCTTTGCCTGTGGACTCCAATGAACTGAACAGTGGCAGACTATCCTAAAAGAAGTTGTCCATCTCTGGGCAATCTCTTTGGAGTACATAGAAGTTACATTCTTACAGCCCTAATCCCATATCTATTTATATATATGTCACTCACATTTCCTACTTCATACTCTCCCTAGTACATGTATGCGTGTACACACATTCACATAAAATCACACATATAAAATACCAAGATCCCTGCCTAACAGACCCAACTGATCTTCTGGGAGTTTCATAGTTCAATGAGAAGAGAGGGGAAAAACAGATATACAGTATCTCTCCCAGCCAAAGCTAACATGGCCATGGCAGCACATTGAGCAGTGATGCAAGGAGGGGGCGTTTGCCCTGCAAACTTCTCAGGCAATTGGAAGTGGGCAGACCCCGGTTCCTGACTGCAGCATCTTTAGACTTAAAGGACCTTAGACAGTCTGCATGATAATGCATGAGTAAGTTTGTATTGGGAGAAGAGGAAAGCACCAATTCCAAACTACTAAACCCAGCTTTAGGTTGATTGAGAGACTGGTTGGGGATAAAATGGAGATTACATTAGGAGGATATGTTTCTTAGAGATGATTAGAAGTATGTCTTATTAAGCAAGACTAAGCAAGAAGTGAGAATATGCCCAAAGCTGGGCACATTCTTTTTTTGAAACAAGAGTAATGATTGTTTATAAATTCACATTTCTTACACTTACCTTGGTTAACTGTAATAGAATCATTATTACAGGTTTGTGATGCATTGCAATTATCTGCCAAACTTGTTTACCTTGATAATGGTCAGAATACTGTGCATTTCATAAATCATGCGTGGATAAATTAAAAATGCATAAAGGTACAATATATTCTTTTGAGAATATATTGAGAAACTTATTTCATCCTTTTATAAGTAAAGATTATAGATATAGATTCTGTTTCTTTTTCTTTTTTTAATTGATATCCCCTTTTTCTTCAGTAGTATAAGGCAATGATACTCTCCAGCTGTGTGGACTTCAACTCCCGGAATCCTTCTTATCAGCAGAACTACTGCTAAGCATTCCAGGAGTTAAAAGTCCAAAAATCTATGTTGTTCTAATCAGTATCATGTGAAAAAACAATCTGTGTGACACTATAGATATTTTTTTTATATACTGAAATTACAATTTCCTTCCAGAATCATTAACCATTACTCACCTGGGAGTGCTAAGAGTCTTTGAAGTGCCAAACGGTAGCTTATCCATCCATGTCAATTCTCTTTCTAGGTCAGTACTATCTTTACTGAGTGGCAATAGTACTGTTCCAGGATTTCAAGCAGAAATCTTCCTCACCATTGCATAGAAATATTAATTGCTGAGCCTGGAGCTCTTTACATGTGAACATACACACACACACACCAGGCAAAGCTCCCCTTTTTAAATCTCTTGGCAGGTTTCCTTTTCAGAGTAAGAAATTGTTTGAAATGACTCTCTTCAGGGGCCTTTAAAGGTTCCTCTGGATAACTCTCCACTCGTTTCTAGCACAAACTACCCCTGCTGTTTTTAAGCAGACCCTGCCAATTTTATACAAAGCGCTACTGCTGCTGCTGCTGCTGCTGCTATTATGACCTTTCAAAGACATTGCAGCTGAAGTGAATTATAGAATAGTGCACTGGGGGTTCAGCATTCAATGGGAGTAAAGCTAGTTAAACAGATGTCTTCAGCTGTAGGAAAATGCTATGACTTGTCTGCCTTGCTGGATTCTAGCCTTCATTTCCTTTTTAGTCCAAGACCTTCCTCCCATATATGAAAACTTTTGTAATATAAGCTTTAGCATATTTAATTTGTAAAAACTCCATTGATTCTAGTAAAACCTACTAAGAATTTGCTTACAGAAAATAAAGACAATATAAAAATGTCAAGCCAACAGGGCTATGTTTCCATAGATTGTTAAGAGTTATTGCTTATTTCTGGACTGGGAGGCCCTGCTCGTAATTACTCATAACTTTGTCAATTTCCACTTAGATTACTGCCACATATTCTACAAGCGCTGCCCTTGAAGAGTATTTGGAAGCTTCCACTGGTGCAAAATGCCACAGCAGTTGTAGTATTATAGCCAAATATAATTTTAGCCTTCCTGTGGAGATGATTTTCTGATTTGGTCTACCTAGTGGGGCTTACATTAGCCTTTCTAGTCTGATTGTGCTGTCCCTCTTTCTCCTCTTTATACTGTGAATTAAGGAGGCATCTGCTTAAGCCAGTGGTGGGTTTCAAAATTTTTTACTAATGGTTCTGTGGGTGTGGCTTGGCGGACGTGGCATGGCTTGGTGGCAGGGGAAGGCTACTATAAAATCTCCATTCCCACCCCACTCCAGGGGAAGGATACTGCAAAATCCCCATTTCCTCCCAATCAACTGAGACTCGGGAGGCAGAGAATAGATGGTGGAGCCAGTCAGAGATGGTATTTACTGGTTCTCCGAACTACTCAAAATTTCTGCTACCAGTTCTTCAGAACTGGTCAGAACCTGCTGAAACCCACCTCTGGCTTAAGCTGCTCCCAAATGTTATCTCATTGCTCTACATCAGGGGTGTCAAATTTGCATTGTCACAGTGGCGTCACGTGATGTATCAGGACTTTTTTCCTCTTTGCTAAACCGGGCGTTAGCATGGCCAGTGTGTGACGCATCCAGCCCGCGGGCTGCGAGTTTGACAGCCCTGCTCTAGAGTTAAGAAATGTTTCAGGCCATTTTACATTGGTAATGGTTCTTGCATATGTCCGAAAGATGCTTTTTCAAGATGCAACAGGACATTCTTTGTTTTTCCTTGAAGACATTTTGCTTCTCATTCAAGAAGCCATCCAGGTTATGGGACAACCATAACCTGAATAGTTGAGAAACTCCATAGACATTTAGCTATGTTCTTGTATATTTACATCAAGGTCATCTTCCTTGCTCTTTATAAAAAGATACTTAATGGAGTGTGCAAATGATCACATAATTAATTTCATTTGCAAGAGAAGTAATGTAGATTAGAGCTCTACAAGGAAAGGAATATGTCATGTCATGGTATATGACATGATTTTAGAGAAGACCAAGGAACAAGAGAAATTATAGCTAATGACTGTTGTACAGTCAAGAAAGGGAAGAAATATCAACAAAAGACTAGTACAAACAGAAGAGAATATACATAGCTAGGTTGAACTGTGGAGCCCTTCATTGTTTGTTGGAGACATTTCTGACTAGGTAACATCATCACTACAATAAATGTGGGGTTTGTTTTCTGTTTATATACAGTAGCTTACCTTACCATTGCTGGTGGGGCTGTGATTTTCTCCTTGGTAGTTCCTTGATTAGAATAGTTTTCTGCTTGATTGTTTGTCTGGTGTTAATCCCTGCTTATCTATATGTTGGTTGCTGGACAGGATTTGTTTTGTTTTGTTTTGTTTTGTTTCCTTCTTGACTTTTTATTGTTTCTTCTGAATGGTAGGTATATGTGGTTTATCTCTATGTTTTTATAGATGTCTGTGTGCCAAGTTTCCAGAAATTCCTAGCATTTTAAAATTTAGCTTGCCCATAGTTTCCTAGTTAACTGTCTCCAGGTCAGCAAAGGGTGAAATGAGGCTACTCTCTCTACCTATTCAACCAGTATGCTGAACATATATTGTAAGAAACTGGATTGGAGCAAAATCTTCATTTAGTTTTCTAAACAAAGAACTGATCTTCGCTCCTCCACATCCAGAAATAAGCAAAAAAAATCTCACTGCAATTGCATTTGGCATTGGGTAGGGATTAGGGCATCTTATAACAATAGCACTTAGACTTATATACCACTTCATAGTGCTTTACACTCTCTAAGCAGTTTACAGAGTCAGTATATTGCCCTTTCCCAAGTAAAACAGACAAGAAAACAAAGTGAACTAATTCTACTTTTTTTGTAAGGCTACATTAACAGAATCTTGCACATGTGAGAGGCGAGATATGCACACTTCTCACCTTCACTTTAAACTACTTGATCAATTAGGGTGGGCCCTTACTAAATTTGTTTCACCATTAAGTAACTGTGGGCTCCTGTCAGACCCTTCTTATCTGATTGATTCCTAGGCAATATCTCTTCCCATTTTTCCCTAAGGTCATTCATAAATTCCATTATTATTTAGCTCCTAATTCTGAGCTAGAGGTACAGAACCAGATTGTAAAACTCTGGATGACTACAAAATAGCAAAGGAGAATGCAATTAGTGACCATCCACAATGCAGTCCAGTTTATAGCAATATTGTCAATATGATGGATAGAGCCGTGGTCTCATATCAGTTGTCAGTTTGGGCTTGTGAAATGTTTAGATAATGTTTAAAATTATTTTTCCTTTGGCATTTTGTATGATCTTGGATAGGAAAAGAAACTAGTAAAGCTAATAAATGATTTATTTTTTAATAAATCAAAAAAAATTATTTAAAAAATAAAATAAAAAAGCTACTGTTCTGACCTAGGCTTCCCCAAAAAGCACGAAGCAGAATCCTGGTCCCAACAAAACCCCTTTTATGAAAGGAATGTGAATTCCTCTTATTCCCATTCAGCAAAGGCCTGGCAACCAGTCTTTCAAAGGTGAATTTATGACCACAGACCTTATCTAGCTTGGAAAGCTGCCATGTAAATATTTTCCAAACGCAGTGCTGTGCAAGGAAAGACTTGGCACAGAGTCTCTGAGATTCATGGACAGATCTTCACACTCCTGCACCAAATGAATGAATGAATTGTTTCCTGCAAAAGCCCCTTTCGCTCCTCTTTTATTTCCTATGGGAGGAGCCATTCATCATCCACCTGTGACCTTACTCCCAAGTCGACCCTTGTTCTTTAGCTGTTCCCTTCATCTGGCAACTCTGCACATGTGCACACTGGGAACAGGCTCCAGCTATTCGTCTGCCTATGTCTGACTCCGAAGGCAACTGATAACTGGCATACGGCCCTGGTCCCCTCTCTGTCTCCAATGTAGAGCCCTCATCAGAGCCGTCCCCAGACTCCAGGACTGCCCATGTTCCTCCCTAACCTCCTCACTGTCTGAATCTGCTACCAGCTCCGCTGGCCGCTGATGAGCCGCAACAGGTACGGACTTGTGAAGATGACAACAAAAAAGCTAGATGGTATCATGATAGATATTAAAAATGGACCCTACTTGTAGCCTGTCATTATTCAAAGCTTTAACTGTAAGCATACAGTACTGCCCAAAGGTCACCCACACAAATGCTAGGTCAGTTTCTGTGATGTGAAGAGTAAGACAAGCGTCCACCTTACTACTAATTTTTACCCTTCCCAATTAATCTTCCTGGCATTATACTAATAGAATCTTATATGATAGCGTTTCATTAAAGAGGGATATCCAATTCTTCATCGTCATCAGGAAAAATGTGGCTTTGTCCATGTGGCTCACGTGAACACCTACACTCTGACTTGTTTGCCTTTCGATTGTTAGTAATTTCCACTTTTCAGCAGTTTGTAGAACAGAATGTTTTAGACTCATGTACTTAAAGAGTTGAGGAAGTCCAGCACAAAGATTTCAAATATGTTAAATTTGTAAGGGGTTAAGTTGAATAGGATTTATTTCCAGAACATGTGTCACATGCCATTGCAGAAGGCAGTAATGGTGAAACTTTTCAGCACCGAGTGCCGAAAAGGGAATCAGCGCTCCATCTGGCCCACAACCCGGAAGAGGAGCTGCCCAGAGCACATGCGCATGCCCGAAAATGAACTTTTGGTTCATTTTGCACACCACCCAGCTAGTCTTCTGGGTTTTTGGCACGCATGCATGTGTGACGATCAGTTGGCTGGCACGTATGCTCACATAGGAAAACGGAAGACCAGCTCTTTCAGTTTCCAGCACTGCCACACGCATGAAAGCCAGCTGATCATTGTGCTTGCATGTATGCCAGAAACACGGAAGAGGAACAGGCGACTCTGCGCGTGCCAGGCAACATGGCTCCACGTGCCACTTCGGGCACACATGCCATAGGTTTGCCATCACGGGCATAAGGAATTCTGGACTTTATATATACAGTTATTGAAGTGGACAAAATTTTTGAATTTTATATTTCATATAGATTACCTCCTTTTCCATTCTGAGTCTAGGAACAGGATTTGGCTGTTTGATGTCTCAATTTAATCAAGACATTTAAAACATTACTGTACAGCAGGGAGAAGTTGGGTTATAAAACCAGTTTTGATTAGAATAGCTAACATTCAGAGGAAACTTTGAAGCTTTTAGATGGGAAATTAGAGATGGTGTTAGAAAGCGATAGGAGTTTGTAAAATGTAAAACTCTTTGAAGTTATCCTTTCTGTGAAATTTGTTCTCTGCTCAGTGCGTTATGTAGTACAGTATATAGATACTAAAGGATTTTATAAACTTTTCTAAGTTTAGAATTTTCTAAGCTCTCATTCTTTAGACTATCGAAAGTTCTTTTTTAGATTGTTCTTGTCATTTGTTTCAGTTATATTCTATTGGTGATAAATTATTTATAAAGTCTCTCAAGTCAAGTTTCTAAAAGAGTACATGGGTATGTCAATGGTATTCCTTTGGTGACAATGTGAAAGTGATTTACCACAGATGCTTCTAGATTGTTTCTTCTCAACTTTCCAGATTATTTCAGTTTTGTGATATGCTGGTCCATTTCGATGCTTTCTTCTCCAAAGCAGCTCAAAATTTTTAAGTATATGGAAATAAAAGTCTAGTATCGAAAAAGAAAAAGAACCTATGCCACTTTTTCAAACAGTAATGTGCAGAAAATACAATACAAATACTATAATCCTATGCATATTCTTACCAAATTACTGCTCATAATATAAATGAATAATTAAAATACTTTTTAAGAACTAGTTGTTTCTCCTGTATTGGATAGTGAATTGAGCTATAGCTAAGACAAATCAATCTTCATCTCTGACAATATGTTGTTTTCTTTACAATAAAAACCCAATTTGCTATATTAAGGTTATTTTGCCACTTTTTAAAAGAATCTCCTGTTCATTCAAAATCTGTTTCCTACAGAGTTCATTTCTAGCAAAGTTCATGCTTCTGGGATTTTTTTCCAGGTCCGTTTTTGTCTAACTTCATATTTCTTCTCTCTCACTTTCACACTTTTATCTTTTTCATCCAACCTTTCCTCAAGTCCTTATTGTGTTTGAATCTCTTTCTGCCCCTTTTCAAATAATCTCTGGGCTCTCTCTCTCTCTCTCTATGATTTATGGGATTCATGGACACAACTAGGACACAACTTTTGGGGAGTACAAACCTATTGGCATGGTTTCTCCCAGAACTCAAACAACCCCCACCCTACTGGTATTTCAAAGGGCCTAAAGACCTGGCTCTTCTCCCATGTCTTTGTTAAAGACAACTGATGTCCCGTTCTTTCTTTTTTGATTCCCTCTCAGTTTTATTTTCCATTGCTGTTTTTTTGTCTTGTGCTATTTTTATTTTCTAACATTTTCTTCTTCCGTAATTTTTTTAAACAATTGTAACTACAGATAGGCCTTGACTTACAACAGTTCATTTAGTGACCGTTCAAAGTTACAATGGAACTGAAAAAAAGTGACTTATGACTGGGTTTTTTTACCTATGGCTGCGTGATCAAAATTCAGGCACTTGGCAACTGATTCATATTTATGATGGTCGCAGTGTCCTGGAGTCATTTGATCGCCTTTTGCAACCTTCTGATAAGCAAAGTCAATGGTGAAGCCAATTGACTTAACAACCGTGTTACTACCTTAACAATTATAGTGATTCATTTAACAACTGTGGCAAGGAAGGTTGAAAAATGGGGCAAAGTTCACCTAACAAATGTCTCACATAGCAACATAAATGCTGGGCTCAATGGTGGTTGTAAGTTGAGGACTACCTATATATTATAGTTGATTGTTACAGACTGGAACTGCATTTTGCACTTTCAAGAGGAAAGCAACTATTTTGTCACTTTCAGAGGAAGAAATGGCAGACTGAAGAAAGCTCCAAAAAAAATCCAAACCAAAGACTATAGCAGAATGAAGAGCCAGAAAGTAAACCAGCTCTTTAAAACTTCTACAGACAAGAAGAGGACTTGAGATCACCCACAAGTGCTTCAGACAGCTACTCCTCACAGGGAGGTTTACAGTTCTGGGAGGCAAAGGAATAACCATCTTGCTCATACTGCAGTCAGTATTTTTGAAAGTATACATACCTCCTTTTCTAATATCTTTCAGAAATTGCTTGTTAACTGTTTCAGCTATTAAAAACCTTTGGATTAGTAAGTTTGACAGTACTAGGTGAGTTTGCTTCAAACCTTACTGAAAGTTTAAAAACTTTTTAAAATATTTTTTTTTAATAAACAGCAGAAAGGTGATTAAAACTCTGATTTTTAAAAAGTTAGAAATGGCTAAGTATCAAGATAAATTTGAAATAAGATTTTGAAATTAATTATAAAAAATCCTCCCCATGGGAAAATGTTTTTGATTTTTTAAAAATATTTAAAAATATTTTTTAATAATTGGACACTAGAAGCAGAAAAAGATTACATATAAAGGAGAGGAATAACCTTGCTTCACAATTGCAGAATGAAGCAGAACATTCCAACATTGAGCATATTAAAAGATATTTTTGAAAAATTGTCAATTAATTTTAATAGTCTGAACAGAGACATCTGTATCTATGGAGACATTGTTTTTAAAATGTGTTATGGACGAGAAACAGATTTTACTTGACAAGATTGAAGATTCTGAATTAAAAGTGGATTTACAAATGATAGTCCACAAGAACAACATGGAAAGATACCAATATTATACTGGACACACAAAAGAAACCAGCTGAGTTTTTAATAATTAAAAAGGATATTCAAACAATAAAACCAAGAGAATGGTCTGGATAATATTGTTATATTGGATTTACAAAAAAGCCTTTTAAAAATTTTGAAGAATCTCATGAGAAGAGACAAAGAAACATGAAATCAAATTCTATGACATTATTTGAATGGAATAAAGATTTTAAATTGTTAGAAGTAAATGACTATAATTTGATTAAGATTAAAATTGTTATTTCTGGTCATCCTTAATAGATTTTTGCTGACACTGGGACTGAAATAACAATACTTTATGGATGATAGGATTTGGGGAGATTATTGTATTTTAAGAAGGTGTGATAATTTACTAAGATTATACTTGTGAAGGTGGGGAATCACTTTTCTTTCAATAAATTTTATCCTTTGTGTGAATAGAGTTCACTTTTTGAGTAAAGAAAGAATTATGTCACGGGGGGGGGGGGGCATCAGGATTTTAGAGATGCTTAGCAGGGGTGGGTTCTACTTACCTCTGTTACCAGTTTGCAACGGGAGCACGCGCAAAAGCTTCTGCACATGCGCAGATGTCATGATGACGTCTGGGCGAGTGGATGGAGCCTCCTGCCGCCGTTACTACCAGTTCACAAGAACTGGACCAAACTGGGAACAACCCACCAGATGCTTAGGTGGGGCATGGACAAAAAAAGGTTGGTAACCACTGCTCTAAAAGGATGCAGATTACCAGCTGTCTGCAAGGAATATAAATCCTTCCATTCCCCAAGAGCTGAAGAAGCTTCTTGAAGCAAAACGTCTTCAAAAGAAAAAGCAAGAAAGTCCTGAAAAAGTACCTTTGGAACTTTGTGTGATTTTTAAATTTTTAATTAATCATTCAATTATATTTGTAAATCCATTATTTCCATCTCTTTCTTATAGGTTATACACTTTAAGTCCACCTTAAAGTCTATTTCAATTATCCTTAAAGGGACTTGTTCCTCTTCCATTATGACTTTTGGGTCCAATACTGTTAAAAGTAGAAGGCTCACATGAAGTATTCGTTCCGTTATATACTGCTTTAGTAAGACCACACTTGGAATACTGCATGCAATTTTGATCAAGATACAAATGAAAGCAACAAGGTTCAAAGGAAAGCAACAAAGGTCTGGAGACCAGACAGTATGGTGGACTACTAAAGGAACTAGGTATGTCTAGCCTAATAAAGAGAAGGACTAAGGGTTACATGATAGCAGTCTCCAATATTTAAGGGGCTGTCAGAGAAATGAGGGGGTTGACCTATTTTCTAAAGGACCTGAGGATAGGACAAGAAGAAACCAGCAGAAGCTTATTTACATGAAATAAGAATTTTCCTGATAATAAGCAAAATTAACCAATGGAACAGCTTGCTTTCCGAAATTAAGAGTCTCCATCGCTGGATATTTTCAAGAAAAGATTAGACAATCATTTGGGATGGTATAAGGATTCCTGTCTTGTGAAGGGAGTTGGACTAGAAGATCGCCAAGATTCCTTCCAGCCCTATTAATTCTATGGTTTCCTTTAAAGAGTTATAATCTGGTACCAATACCACTTGTCAAACTCAGTACACCACCACATGGGACTTATTTAAAACCTCTAATTGTAGGACTTTAAAACTATGTTGAACATATTCCCATTTTTATAAGTGAGCCTGATGATTTTAGCAAGAGACTAATACAGATGATAGTAATTTTGTCAAGAAAACACAATTCCACACTACCATGTCACAGAAACAAATGACTAGAAGTAGGTCTTTGTGTCCCTCACTTTTCCTTAGAACTGCGTCAAATATTTGGTAATCACCATTAAAGCCAACTCTGGATTTGCTATCTTCACAACAGGTTGGGGTTCACTGGGCACCTTTATTGAGACTCTGCAAGGCAAGATTTTTAAACCATGGTATTAACTGGTAATTCTATAGAGAATACTGTAAATGACAAAGAGTAATTTAAAGGGACGATTTTAATGAGATTATATAATTTGCATAGCGCTAGGGTTTCCAGTGTGGTGCTTAGCCTGTCAGTGTGCCCAGACATTTTCCGTTGTGTCTGTCAGACTCCTTTCTCAGACTTAGAAATTTATTCCAATAATGTCTTTTAGCACTGCAAGATTTCTTAGGAAATGAAATCCTAGCTGTCCACAATTAAATGCTATTTTTGGAAATGTGCACATTTAGTCAAAGATAGAAAATTAAACATGTTTAAAAATGGAGCATCATATAGAAGGCAGGAGTGGGTCAAGTGGATAGCAAGTTTTTGAATTGATAAATTGATTGGCAATTGATTATGCTAACCCATGACAGTCATTCTATAAAACAGTAATACTCCCAAGCAATGACTTTGTGAAAATACCATTCAATGCACCCTCAAAACCTTGGGAACTCTCTGATGTTGAGTATTCAATATACTTAAACCATCTAAATAGTTATTCTGATAATCCTGCCAAATCAATATAACCAATACCAATATAAGAAACTGGGGAGAGAAATGTAAAGGCAAGAACTTGTCTAAAGTTCAAAATTGAGATCTGAACATCCCAATTCAAAATTGGTTCTTTCAGCTGCCATGTTATGGTATCTGGTCTACCCAGTTTTTCTTTAAATTTCTATAGCATTGTCCATTTCTAAAAGAAGTTTACCTATGTGTTCTTCTAAAATTAAGGACACACATTAGGTATTAATGCTGTTTTCATATTTTTTTATCTCTGGAAAATAACAAAAATCACCTTAAAAATTTTAATCTTATAGTCCAAAATACAAATCTGAAAAATGCTATAAAAACTATGAGAACTCCTTACTGCTGCATATTTTAAATCAGGTCCATTCCAAACTTCATATTTTGGTGATGCAATTTAAATATTCACAAAAGTTTGAAAACTGTCAACATTGGGTTCAGAATACAGACATGATTACACTCATACTCATAGTCTTTTAAACTGAAGTCAGTAATAAAATATGTTCCTTAGGAAATAAACATATATATATTTTAGTTAGAAGTTATAGTAGCAGCATTAAAGTGCTGTCATAAAATTCCAAATGACATGCATGAAATAAATATTTTATATGCAGATAAGGAATGAATCCAGTACTTTCTTATATTTCATACTGTTATATATATATACAATCGTAAGTTTTGATGTTTTTCTCCAAGTACAAAGAAAAAGCTTTCCATTTATTGTTAAAGCAAAACAGAGAGCTACACCACAGTTTTAAACAATTCAGATAGCAACTCAAGCACCTGAGTAAGTTTTATAAGAACGTTTTATGAGTATATCCACATTTATACATGAATCTAAACACATTCTTACAAAATGTTCTACTAGAAATATACCCAGATGGACGTAAGTATACAATAGCAAAAGCTTCAAGCTCCAGTTAATAAGGTAATTTTTGATTAAAAAATAGAAGGCAAAATGTACCTACATTAGGAAAAGCTTTTACAGTATAATACTAAGACAGTCACAAAGTTAAGAAAATACTGATATCAAAGGTACAAACAATCACAGTATTAATAGATAAAATATACAAGGGAATCTTATACATAAATAAAATGGATTTGCATCTCCATGTGTTCCCAGTTGCTGCCACAATCATCAATTGGCGCTCATTTTGCCATCTGTAGGATTCCTTAAATTGTAAATAATCAGTTTTCTTAGCAGTTTGATCTTCATTTCTAACTGGCTTCTTTCTGAGATTCTTCACTGCATAATTTCAAAATAATGCAAGATGGCCATTATATGTTGAGGCATGAAAACATAGCCAGTGTAAAGGGCCATTCCAATAATAGACACCAACATGGAATCTGAATGAAAGTAAAGGAAAGCATAAAAGGCTACAAAAATGGATTACCAACATCTCAAATGATATAGTAAAAATGTTTAACATTCTTATTCATTTACCAAAATCCTATGAAGTTAAATTATTTTTAAATGGTACAACTATCAAAAATAGTCTTTGATTAGTCTGACTCAACAAATAACTGCTCAACTTCTCACTGCAGATCTTCAAGGTAAGAGCTTTTGCAACTTTGACAGAAAGGAAAAGTGATTAATAATCAGACATTTGTAAGAGTAAAAACCAGTTCTCAGAAGCAAACTTAGCACATTTATTACCTCAGATCACTGCTTAAATTCAGGCTCAGCGTAATTTCTTCACTAACAGCAACCTAGCAATAGACTGATAGGAATATATGGATGCAGAGACCGCATAAACTGATGTGGATTATAGAGTGTGTTTAAACAACAGTAGTAATCAGGACATACTATATCAAATTTCAGAAGAGAGGCAATTCAACCACTCCTCCTCTTTTTCTCTTTCAGGAAGATTTCTGTAAGAAGGGGAGAAAAGCAAGTCTTTTCTTGTATGAAATCCTTGAAACATTTTGACCGAGTCTCTGAAGAGGGAGTGGATATTGCTTCTCAACAGGACAAATCAAGCTGAACAATTGTCAGTTCTGACCAACAAAAGTAATTCTGAAGACTAGGAGGTGGGATCCAATTCCAATTTTCTATCAATAGTACAGTTTTCCTTAACGTAATTGCAAAAGATCCACATCTCCTCTCCCTCAAAATCTGTTCTGAAAGCTTAGGGAAGAAATACTGCAGCTGTAAAATATTTTTCTGTTTACGCAGTGCTCAGCACATTTGTAACAAAAGACACAATGTCAGTATCACTTACAGAACAGTACAAACAGTATGCTATGAGAAACTGAGCTAGCAGTATTACATAAAAAATACAATTAGCAAATAAAAGGAATTACACCACTGATTTGAGGGAATTATGATAGCAAGATATACATGTCACAAGATACGTTTCAAACAAGACTATCTTGCAGTATCAACAGTAACTTAGATGGAAACAAAAGAGCATTGTTGAAGCCCAATCCACTCAACTAAATTTGGATTTAGTTTCTCTGCAATATTTGCTCACTTTCTCCATGGGAGATCATAGAAAATAAGAGAAAGGATCATTTGCAAGAACTAAGAATTCTATACAGGGGTCCTGAATGAACAAATTACTTATTTAGCAACACAGATATTAAATATTAGCAGGTGGCAAGCACGACTTTAAAGAGGCATTATTGTTCTGAAAGGAGGAATTGTTTCTATGTTAATTCCAAGGCTAAGAACAGAGTAATACATGGAGGAGATAAAATACAATCTTTTAAAATAAAAAATGATTATACTGGATTTTTTCAGCACATATAATCATATATATTAATGTAAATCATTATTACCATACTAATTTAGAAACAAAAATTTGATCTGCATTAAAAAATGTAAGTTTAATGGGTAGGGAACAAAGAACTTTTATGAATTACATCTACTGTGATTTACTAAAAAGCACAATTTATTATTGAATAACCCACTTTTCCTACAGCAGCTGAAGGTGGCATACATAGCGCTTCCTCTTACAACATTTCCAACACCCTGAAAAATATTCTGTGAAGTCTGCATCTTCGACTTATGACAATTGATCCCAAAATTTCTATTCTAAGACAATTGGTGAGTTGTGCCCCATTTTACGACCTTTCTTGCCACAGATGTTAAGTGAATCACTGCAGTTAAATTAGTAATACAGTTGTTAAGAATCTGTCTTCCCCACTGACGTGTCAGAAGGTTGCAAAAGGTGTTTGCTTAACCTGGCACATTACAACCATCATAAATATGAACCAGTTGGCAAGTGTCCAAATTTTGATCACATAATCATTGGGCTGCTGCAATGGTCACGAGAAAAATGGTCATGTCACTTTTTTCAATGCTGTTGTAACTTCGAACGATCACTTAATGAATGGTTGTAAGTTGTGCACTACCTGTAGACTGTGTGACTGACCAGACACAAAGTGGACTTCCACAGCTAAATAACTACATGAATTGAATTCTCCCGTCCTATTCAACTGTTAACCACTATACCAACTGGCTGTTACTGCAGAGTTTATAGAAAAGCTTTGGTTATTCCATCAATTGCAAAACATTGAAGTGTATATTATCTAACTTCTGCCTTTAAAGATTTTGGTCAAATAATTAAAATGTTATTAACACAATTGTTCTGGAGCATTTGCTAACCATTAGGCAGTAAAAGAAAACTAGTGGTAAATTAAGGAGTGTTCTGAGAGCTGGCAAGAAAATCAAGGAATTCTGAAAGATGTAACAGATGCCATAAACTGCTCCTTCATGACAAATACAAAGGACTGCATTGGTAACTGAAATATGTAGCATGTTTTTAGAACCTAAAAAAGGATGATAGGTTGAAATTGCCACAAAAGCATGTAATTAAGACCTAAGTTTGGAATAAGGTTTTTAAAAAATGAATCTTGATTGAATTAGTTTACTGATATCAGAACTGGATATATCTATCTCCCCAACAATCCTGTGGGTAGTATAGACAGAAAACTACCAACTGATTGTCAAGCAGTGAGAATATCTCCTTTAACACATAATATATCCTCCATAGTTAAGAAAAGTGGGAAAATTTGGCTTCAATTTCCACTCCCTTTTAACTGCCAACTGCTAAGTGCCTAAATGGAGGAAATTGAACAGTGCAAATCCGGACATTGTCTTTAGAAGTAAAATACTAGGCACTAATAACAGCAAATATCTTTTCAAGATGGGGTAGGAAAATAAAAACGATAGGTTAAAATATGTCTGAAAGCACATTAAGCTTAGCCACAACCTTCTTCCCAATAAGGCACAGGATTAAGATGACAGCCCTGAAATACAATCAGACATTATTTTCCATCTCTGAGCTTTTTTCGGCTTCCACCAAACCACAGCACAAACATTTCTATTTTCGCACGCAGCCTGAGCAAGGCGTTCTTAGTTGCGTTGTTGTTAAAAAGTAGCACGTTAACCAAAAGCCTTTGAGGTCAAACAAAGTACAAGGCAAGTATTCAGGTAGCAGCAACGCCTTAAAAACGAGCAAAGGCTGGAAATAGACCAATTAACGGAGGCAGTTGATTTATGTGCCACTGGTCTTCTGCTTTCTATGGAGAACTTCCACTCCATAGAAACCTCTCCAAAAGCCAGTGGCGCACATATAGAGCACCTTCCTCGCCTCCGGCCTAAGGGGTTACCCAGCTAAAGCAAGTTCTCAAGGCCCCCCACTGCCACCCATTCCCATCCGCCCGAGTCCAAACCGGCCACGGCAACCTGCGTTCGGTTTAACGGGAACTTTCCCGACGGAGCCAGGAATCTCTCGGCCTGGGACGACAATAAAAAGAGCGAGTAAAGGATACTGAACACCGTCCGCTCCCAGGGCTCCAGCATGTAAAGAGCCGTCACCAGCAGATACTGGTAATAAAGCCACGACATTCGCTTCCAGGCCGAGCTGAACGCCATTTCCCCGGCAGGGTCTCGGTACGTAAGAGCGCGCTAGCGAAACGCACCGCCGAGCTGAGGTCGAGAGGGAAAGGCGCTTGTGACGCCCAGCTTCTCCGCGGATTGGCTGAGCCGCTTCCCGACAGCCCATTTTTGTTCTTTGCCCGGCCGAGCCACGCCTAGAGGCGGGAATCCATGCGCCAAGTTTCGCAATAGGGGGAAACGACGCACTTTCTCAGCCGGCCCGGGGAAAACGCGATCCTGCTTGCTGTCTTTGAGGCGGCGCAGAGGGTTTTTTTTTCCCCCGGAGGCCTGTCTTTGAGGCAGCTTGAGAAGGAGGGAGTCCAGTTCATAGTCATGTTGGGTGCTTTTATCCTCAAAGAAAAGAAAAAAAGTTTCCCTACCACAAAACAGACCTCATTGTTATATTGAAACTACTTTTTATTTGCCTTTCAACATAAATGTGTTTTTTCCCCACCTTTTGTGCTCACCCACAACTCTGGGGCAGGTGAACCTAAGAACTCCCCAGGGCCAGCTTCCTGACTATTTTACTACCATATTCGCTTCCTGAACGGGGAACAGTTTATTTCAGTGTTTCTCAATCTTGGCAACTTGAACATATGTGGACTTCAATTCCCAGAATTCCCCAGCAAGCTAGGCTTAGGTGGGGAATTCTGGGTATTGAAGTCCACCTGTCTTTAAATTGTCAAGGTTGAAAAATGCTGGATAATTTAAAGTTAAATCGATTTAAGGGTCGCTTCCCGTTTAAGCATTCTTTCCTCCTGTCATTTGGAGCTTAAGTATGGAAGCCGGCTGGGTGGCTTTGGGCTAGTTTCTCTCCGCCCAACTCATTTCTCAGGGTTGTGAGGAAACTATTGAGAGAGTATTAGGTATGTTCCTGTCTTGAATTATTTTTTTTAGAAACAACAAAGGAATTAAGAAACACTAGTGGAAAATTAGGTGGGGCTAATATGAAAGGTGGGGCAGCAAGAGAGAGCTTTATTAATTCTGAATTCTTCATTATGCAACAAACATTTGTCTACGTTTTCAAAAACATGTTTTTAGCTGTTAGTATTTTTATTCAAAACATGTAAAAATGGGGGAGGGGCAAATAATTAACTGCTACAAGAAAAAATCTTCAATTTAAGGGTACACCCTTGAGATAACATCAAAAAAAAAGTTTTATTATAATTGCTGCAGTGCAAAGTATGAATGGGATAACTTCATTTTTCTCAAATCCTCACTATTTGATACCATCCTTCAATCTTTTTCACATTTTCTTTATTATATAAAAATACAAAAGAAAATAGGAAAATAAGGGAGGGAAAGGGAAAGGGGAAAGTGTAGGGCAAAGGGAAAAAAGAAAAAGCATTGATCCAACTCCCTTTGGTGCAGTAGAATAAGATACCGTCTTTCCCCAAAAATAAGACTGTGTCTTATATTTTTTTGAACCCTGAAATAAGCGCTTGGCCTTATTGCCATGCGCTCAAAAGCCCGATTGGGCTTATTATCAGGGGATGCCTTATTTTGGGGGAACAGGGTAATAGCATCAAACCTCAACTTTTTACTTTTATATAAATAATATTAACTAGCCATTTCTATAACAACAAGCCTATCTAATAGATAAAACCCAAAATCAAAGTTTCAATTTTTTTCACATCAAGCACAAAATCCAGAAGTGGGTTACAAGTAGAAACAAAAATAATTGCATTTTTTTCTTTGATCAAAGCAATCAATTTGGCCATCTCTGCTAACTCCATCTATTTTTGCAACCATTGTAGGAATCGAAGTGTCCTTCCATTTTTGTGCTTAAAGTAATCTTGCTGCTGTTAACATATATAACATCAAAGTTCTAAAAAATTTTCCAAGTCTTTCCACTAAACCCAGAAGAAAAGTTTCTGGTTTTATCTTTATGTTCACTTTGAGAATCTTCTGTATTAAGATGTGAATCCTACTCCAATATTTATTTTCTTTATCAGATGTCCACCATAAGTGATAAAAGGTTCCTTCTTAACATTTTCATTTCCTTTTTTTTTTTTTTTGAATTTGATTTTTATTATAACATATAGTGATACATTCAATACATTTTCGGTTCATTGGTGCAAATATACATATATACATCTACATACATTATTACTTGTCTTTTATTTGATATTGTTTCTTAAAGCTAAATTTAATTTCAAAACACTTAAAGATAATAGTGCTCAAATCTCTAAGACTAGATGTAATACTGTTCATTTCTCCATGGATTTTGTTTATTAATACTTAATCTCTGTACTCTATTTCCTTATTTCTTTTACCCATCCATTGATATCATATGTCCCACACGCTATAAAATTCCGAATCCTCTCTATCATTAATTTCTGAAGTCAGTTTATTCATTTCGGCGCACTCCAGTATTTTGCCAATAACATGTTCTTGAGGTGGTATTTGTTTTTCTTTCCAATACTGGGCAAAGGAAATTCTAGCAGCTGTCAGAATATGTATAATTAAATACTTTTTCTTTTTTGCATATTCAATTTTCAAAATTCCCAGGAGAAAGGCTTTTGGTTCAAAATCAAATTTTTCTTTTATTATTTCTCTAATCCACATCCATATCATCCTCCAGAATTTTTGTGCCTGATTACAAGTCCACCAGCAGTGATAGAAAGTACCCTGCTGATGGTCACATTTCCAACATTTAGGGCTCGAATTGGGGTAGATCTTCGCTATCCTAGCTGGGGCCATATGCCATCTGTAAAACAGCTTGTATTGGTTTTCCTTGTAAGCCGTCGCCTTTGTCATTTTAAGATATTGAATCCCATTCGTTCAGATTTATATTCTGTCCTATATTTTTGGCCCATGCTAACATTGGTTCTTTAACTACTTCCTCTGCCATATCGTACTCCAATAAGTAATTATATAATTTAGCTAGAATTTTGTCATCCGTACCCATCCATATCTTGTCAAATCCATTTATGCTCGTCTCAATGCCAAATTCCTCCTTATCTTTTTTATATCTGGATTTAACATTTTCATTTCCAACATTCATTTGAAAAATCTTTATTTCAAGAATTAATGATGAGAGTGAACAAAAAAGAAAAGGGCAGGAAATAAGGAAAGAACAAGCTAAAAGTGCAGAAAATAAAATACATATATAAAGAAATTACTTCCAATTTTCATTTACATCAGTTAAAATATAAGTAAAAATGTAAATCAAGCTTTTTCTCTGTGGTTGCAGTATTGCTTACATTTTTTCTATAATTTATTTTTTCTAATCATCAAAAACAATTTTTTTGTTTCACACAAGTCAATCAACATTAAACTTAGCAATGTCTTATTTGTAATTAAAGCTTCTAATTAAAAATTTGGCCTTCTCAGCACGTTCCATATTCACCATCCATTTTTTCATTGTGGGTAAAGCCTTAAAGCTTCTATTGTGGTTAAAGATATTGAGGCAGGAATCTCAAGATGAACAAAGTTTATCATTAGCATATGAAAAGAACACAGCTAGAGACGAAGAGCCTAACTAATTAAATGCAGCCCTAAAATGTAGGGTTTTAGTGAGCATGGATTATGTGGCTTGCTTACGTGTATCCATAAAAATTGCTTTTCTCTATTCCAAGTCTGTCTAAGAGTACACCAAGCTGTTGCTGTGGTCTGCCGGCGGCCTGCAGAGCTGGCAGCAGAGTCGGACAGTGAGGAGGTTGGGGAGGAATATGGGCCAGTCCTGGAGTCTGGGCAAGGCTCAGATGAGGGCTCTGCGTCGGAGGCAGAGAGGGGGCCATGGCCATTGGGTAGTTATGTGCTGCCTCTGGAGCCTCCGGTATCTGACATCAGCGAGGCAGAAGAACAGTGTGAGCTTGTTCCCAGTGCATGCATGCGTAGAGCTGCCAGAAGGCAAGAACAATTAAGAAAAAGACGGGTGACTCAGGAGTAAGGCTTGGAGATGATTGGCCCCTCCCATAAGACATAAAAGAGGGGCAAACGGGCATGAGCCTTTGCAGGAAGCAATTAGTTCATATATTTGGTTCAAGCTCTGATAAATCCTGTTTGACTCTGTGCTACATTTGGCCTTGCAAAACTAATTGGCAATTAGGTCTCTGGCAGCATTTCAAGGGAGATAAAGATGGGTGTTTATCAACATTACCCTGAATGACTGTGTCAACTCGAGTAGACCTCTGTCGGAATCTGCTGACTGTGAGTCATTAAGGACTATGAATGACCATAATTCACAGCCGTCTCAATCAAAGTTTTTTTTGGGACTAAAATTGTGATTTATGCTTTCTCAAGAATCGTAGGTCAGAACAGCTGTTTCTCAATAGCCTTGATTTGGATTTGGATCTCAAGTGCATCCCTTTACTTCTGCACAGAAATAAACTGTTTGGAATTCCATTTTTCTCCACCCTGCATGAAGTTGCTGGTATCCTTAAGATTTATATTGACTGTTTCCCTATGACTATCATTAAGTGTTGTACCTTATGATTCTTGATGAATGTATCTTTTCTTTTATGTACACCAAGAACGTATGCACCAAGACAAATTCCTTGTGTGTCCAATCACACTTGGCCAATAAAGAATGCTATGCTATGCTATGCTATGCTATGCTATGCTATGCTATTCTAATTCTATTCTTATTCCTATTCCTATTCCTATTCCTATTCCTATTCCTATTCCTATTCCTATTCCTATTCCTATTCTATTCATTGGCCTATTGCACCACCTAATACAAAACCAGTGTTGAATGGGCCAACACCTTTCTCCCTCTCTTTCCCTTCCCAGCAGGCAGGTTTGTGACTGCCAGGAAGCTTGCAAGGAACATTGAAAAGGGGGAACCACATGACTGCAGCAATGTAATGGCAGTGCTGAAGTAGTCACTCCTTTCCAAAATTTGATTCCCTCAATAGTAATGGGTCTTAGTATTCTGTAAATTAGCCCATTTGAGGTACCTTGGTTAAAATAATTTTGTGCTACGATGAACCATTTTGCCCAGTTAAAGGTTAGAGTTGAGAATGTTAGTAGTATATAGATTAAATAATTATGTAGGTCTATAATTTCTTGTCAATGTCAAGTCCTGTTCCTTTGGTATTAATGCCACATTTGTGTCTTTCAAAGTCACATGCATCATTCCTCCTTGTAAGATTAAATTCACTGTGTTTTGCAAAAGTTGTAAAAGTTCATCCTCAAAGCAGTTATAATAAGAACCTGGTAAGTCATCTGGTACAGGCAGTTTAATCTTGCTTATAGCATTGAAATACCTCTCCTATTGTTATAGCTGTATTCTTAATATATCTTTGTTTTTCTATAATCTTTGCTAAACTTTTACTTTTTTTTAAGTATTAATGTTTTCTCCAAAGGAATATCATCACGTCCTTTATATAGATTGGAATAATACTGATGAAACACTTTTTCTATTGTCATATTATCCTTTTGAAGTTTCACTTTCATTCTTTTTCTTTTCTTAATTTATATGCTAACCATTTCTCTGGTGTATTTACACCAGTTACAGTTTTTTCTTTAAGCCCCAAATCCATAAATTGTTACTCTTTTTTTTTTTTCTTTAAACAAAAGTACCATATAAGGTTTACAGTTTTTTTTTTTTAAAGTCTTTAGTACTTTTGAGGAAGAAATATTCCTGTTGATACATGCTGATTTGAGAAAGCCAAAGAAAATTAAAAAGAATGCAAAATGTCCTTTATTGACTATAGAAAGACATATGACTGGCTATTATAGCTGCTTTCCTCCTGTGTTGCATTCCTCTGTAAACCAGTTTAAGTCCAAAGCTATTTTTCTGTTTTTTTCCTCTCCACCCCCCATGCAAAGCACTATTGCCTGGCACTGCACTATTGCCAAAAATAAGTTGGCAAAGGCCAAATATAAGGAAAGTGGGACAGTTTTATCTGAAAACCAGTTAGTCCAGGAATATTATCGGGAATATCAGTGGTTTGCAGAAAAGGTTAAAAAAGTCCTATGTAGAAGGTGTCTAAGCAGCTGGACATGTTTAAAACTAACCTAGAATTTCCGTGTAAACACAAATCCATAAAAATCCTGAATCCACTTCCAGGATATGTGTGCAACAACTCGTGTTGATCTAGTAGCTTCTGGTAAAGAAATCTGGTCAGAAATGTTGGCTGTCAGAGACTTTCACTATGAGCTAGGCATCTGACAATCTGATTGGCTCTCAAGCACAGAAACAGAGGATTGATAATATTGGATGAACTCCATCAACAAGTGATCAAATGAAGAGGAAAATGACCTCAACATTCCATCTCCTTTAATAAAAGATTACAGACAGCACATAATTCAGGAATTATATGACGTAATAGGCAGGAAAACGTACACTGGATTATTCATAATTAAAGAGAATTAATCTTGGACTGTTAAATGTTGAAAGTATGTTTTTTATAAATCAGCCATTAAATAAAGTATGAACATTGACTGATATCTCTTTACCTCAGAACTGTTTTGATTCTACTTAACAGAACGAAACTGTTCAACTTCTGTACATAAATTAAAAGTTCCCTTGTTTTATCTTTACAGAGAAGAACACAGATAGCATAATCTCCATTTCAGATTAGTCAAGCAGTGTTTTTAAAAATATAAAAGGGGCCTTAGATTAAATCATCTTTCACTTTGAAATTTTAGTATAATCTTGAAGGATGTAAAATAGTGCACCTTAGCAATGGCTTGCCAAGACATTGAAAAAATGAAAGACTTCATCCTTATCTAATGCAGCCACTTCTGTTGAACATTCGGTACATTTTACTGGGTGATATATCTCTTCTTCCTGGCTTTCTGAGCCAGTTATTGATTCATTACTCTGCTTAATTTTCTTGTGTCCTCTCTTCGTCTTCTTTTTCAGTGGGTATTTGTATTTCAAAATTTCTTCTTTGACAACTGTACAGTTCATCACAAACATTGCTCTGTATTGAGTTCTGTATAATTCATGCCTAAAAAGAACAGCAGGGGAGAAGGAAAAACATAGTGACCTTGACTGATTAAATATTTCTAAATTGATAACCCTTTAAATATTGAATGCAACCTGAGGCACTCTGTGCTCGTTATTGACCCACACATGGGCACACTTAACAATCATCACAACCTCCAGCTGTAACCTGCAGGCTCTATTACAGCTATAACTCAAGGACTATCTGTATAGCTCATATTACCATTTTATTCTGAACTTCAAAAATAATGAATCTCCCTTCTCTACACTGTATGTGTTATTTGTTTTAAATTTGTAACTTTAAGGCAGGGAAGAGATTTGCTATATCGATGTGAGCCATCTTAGATAACAATTGCCTGCTATTACTCAATCTATTGTAAACAGCATCAGTGAACTGGCAGAAGTATATTCACCAATGAAACTGATTTTTCCTCTAGTGTGCTGTAAAAGGTGGGAGACTCCACCACAGCAGACTCGGGGCAGGCTGCATATGAAGAATGTAAACTTTCATCACACAACAGATATCGGTCTGAATAGGTTTATGCATCTAAATGTACTAGTAAAGAAATTATTCCTCTCCATATTTTCACTACTGACAAACTAACGATGAAAAACTATGTACAGGTTGACTTAGAACCATTCATTTAATGACTGTTCAAAGTTACGACAACACTGGAAAAAGTGACTTATTTTCCTACTTACGACCATTGCAGCATCCCCTTGGTCATGTGATAAAAATCTGTTTTAATGACAGTTGCACTGTCCCGAGATCAGGTGATCACCATTTGTAACCTTCCCAGTTGACTTTTGATAAGCAAAGTCAATGGGAGAAGCCAGATTTGCTTAACAACTGCAGTGATCATCTTAACTGTAACAAAAAAAGGTTGTAAAATGGGACACAACTTACTTAACTGTCTTGCTTAGCAACAGAAATTTGGGATTCAATTGTGGTTGTAAATCGAGAACTATCTATACTAAGTCCCTATTTATTTATTTTTTGAGGACATGCAAGGTAAATACCTCTGGAAACTGAATTGAAAATTAAACTATTAACTTAACCACAAAAACAAATAGTTTATATTATGCAGAGTTCAATAATTACCTTTGACAATCAAGGCATAATGTTGTCATACAAGCAGGACAGTTCAAAATAGCATCACTGTTGGGAATGGCAGGAAGCTTTTCTTGTTGTTGTGATCGAACATTTCTTATATTATGATAACTACAGCAAGAGAGCAAAAAAGTAAAGAAACATCACTATTAGTGTAGCAAGCTTTACTGAAACGATGCATACCAAAAACCCAGAAATGGTGGATGATATTTCAATGCTCAGCGTTTAGTCCTAACTACATAAATATCACATCCAAAATGAAATGGCTTCACCCTCCACCACCACCCTTTTGATACAGGTTTTACACAAATTCTTATTTCTCTCCAGATTACCCATATTATTCATATTTAATGCAAGCAGAAGCAAATTGACATGAGAAACCCAACAGGACAATCCCACATCACTCCAGAACACAAAAAGATGTCACCCTGAAGGTGTTTATTGTCATCAGACCCATACTGGCAGAACTAGAGATCTCTTATATAATTATTGGATAGGCAAGGAGAAAGTTGGTATTTACACAATCTCGGCCTCCAAAAAACTCCAGTTCTTATTTAACTGAATGTACTTAGATATATTTAGATCTGACTCTAAGTATAAAATTATTTGAGTCTTTACATGTTCTCTAGTGCATGTATTTCAGTGCAATTTTATCATATGTACATTTGTATATACTAGAAAATCCAGCAATGCAAATGAAATGTCTTCCTGCCTTAAACTAGCTCAAAATATGATTCCAACTGGCACATCTTTCCCCAACTGAATGTGCAGAAAGGAATTACCAGAATCTAAGATTCATTTGATGTACCAATAATTAAACACAAAATTACAACAATGGCAGGAAATCAGAAATATGTAAGACTCTTATCATAATTTATTCCAAAATAATAAATAAATAAATAAATCTGCCAACAGCAGGAGGGTGGATTTGGTGACAATGATGAGTGCACTACGGGGAGACTTGAAAGAATAGGTTAGAGATAGAATAAAATAAAGAATATCTATATGGTCACTAGGAGTTTAAAACGACTTGATGGCACACAAGCAAATCTAAACATCCTTAAGTAAAATTAAGACTTCACACTAAGAAAAAAAAAGGTAGGTAATGAAATTTGCAGTGACATAAAATATTGACAGGAATAAAAGATTCTATCATATAGTCTTAGAAGTCTCAATAATTAATCTTCATCTTAGGGATTCAGAAAGAAAGGTGGTGTTAAGGCAATAAGATGATCTGTGGACCGCATAAACTGTGGTGAAAATGCAATTTATTTAATTATTTATTTACTAACTATATCAATTTAAATTCCACCATATTCAGGAAAGTTTAGGTGATGTCTAAATTTAAAGGTTGAGTGCAGAACTTTAAAGCTCTTGAGTTCTTAATATAAACCACCTTTTAGTCACAGAGTAAAGTTTCAGAGTAAAGTTTCACCATTCTTCTTACCTCCTTCTTATCGCATCTACCCATTCCTGATCTCTATTGTCTTCTTCTGGATCATAAAATAACTCATCATTAGTTGGAATTCGTCGTTGATGATGTTTTCTTTTTTTTCTGGTTTCTGTAGAAGCTGTCATGTTTGAAACAGATTATATTTGTAGTCATGACACAAAATATGTAACTCAAAAACAGAAGCTCCTGTTGAATTAACATTCCCTGGGTGGGTATCTATGAAAAATATTCCAAACAGGTATTTCCTAAATGTGATAGTTTAAATTTGGTCTTACCCAGTCTGATATCTCCATATGTGATAGTCACATATGTATATGTTTGGTGGTTCGGGCGCATGCACATTCACGCACATGCGTGCACGCTTTGGGCACTCGGTCTGGAAAAGGTTAGCCATCACTGGACTAAAATCAATGCCATTTTCCAATGGCTTGTATGTGTGTATTGGAGGGGGAAGGAGGAAATACACATTCAATTTTTGTGCAGCTCAAATTCATAGACTAAAGATAATACTGTAATCCTTAAGTAAAAATAAACACATTAGTGACCCTACTCACAAACACAAAAAAATCACCTGCATTCACCGTTTCTTTTTGGATAGTGAAATGGGCAATGTATAAATTTAATTAATAACATCCATCCATGATGTCATCCAGAGAATTGTATACTAAATTTGCATGGAGATGTATATGCGTTGATTTCATTTCATTTCAATTTTTTAAAATTAGCAAACAAATTATAACTAGCACTTCAGATTTTGCGATTTAGTCTGTATTTGGAAGACAAAGGAATTTTACTGTTTATGTTTTTAGACAGGCTATAAAATTATTGGTTATTTACCTGCTGCATCTTCATCATCTGAATCGGAATCAAAATAAATGTCATCATAATACTTAGAAGTGGAGACAGTTCCAGACTGCCCAGCAATAGAAGCATCACCTAAGTCACAAAAAACATACAATTATGAGATCACTCTACATATGCAAATGTGACCTATCCTCCTAGTAATACACTGAAATTCCGTGCAACTGTAATTGCTTTTGTGTTTATATTCTTTATATGTAAGATCAACTGTACTCAACCCAATTAGCATTCTGCTTTCACAGTAATCAACTAAATACCTACAGGAGCCTACAAGCAGAACATGGGTCCAAACACCCTGTCTGTCTCAGCAACTGGTACCAATTTCTAATCCAGGAGGTAATATATGATCAGTGTAGCACTACAAATATAGATGGTCTTATTCTTCATAAGTTGTTCTAATTCTCCTTTAAACCCATGCCCTCAGATAGCCATTCCCAGATGTTCATTAATAATAGTTACTTTTTAAGCAATAGCTTAGCAAATGATGTATTAATTTTTATTCCGACATCTCTCAAAAAAACCCAGATATCACCAGCCTGACAACAATGCTGTGAGTGATTATACTGGAAGAATATGCTTGTTCAAACTACCTAGGATGCAATCCTATACAAAATGCACTCAGAAGTAAATCCCAGGGTAGGATTGCATTGTCAGTTAATTATACAAAAGAGAAACTATTTAATTCAATGTCAATATCCTGGCGTCTCATTACAATGATTCTGTGATTGCACAAATTAAACTGATTTCTCAGTGAATATGAGAAACCCTGTATCTTCTGGACTTAAAATCTTAAATAGGCACGAATTTGCCTCAAACGCTTGGAGTGCCTTGACACAAAAATATCACACACAGCAAATTATCTTTCAATCTCCAAAGTATAGCTGCCTGAATGGGATTTCTGTTGTTTAAAATTTTAAATGTAGCTGTATTATTAAAAATATATGTAAAATAGAAATTGATATTAGCAACTTTATTAACATTCTCTACATTTATTGATAGAAAATGTGAAGAGACTGGATATGAAAATATAACCTTGAGTGCTGTTGCCCTGTTCACATTTTGTAATTGCATAGAATTAAAAAAAACAAGCACTTTGATTTATTTTGGTTATTTTTGTAGACAATAGGACTCAGGATTACATTTCCATTATCCAGTCTCTTCATATTCCTCAATAATTAGAGCTGAGTATCCCCTCATGGTTACAGCAAATAGGTGAAATTAGTTGAACTGAGCTGATTTCTCAAAACTAATCAGGGTTGAACAGTCCTGGAAAGCCAATTCATATTTTTAAATTTTGGAAAAATGTTTACCTGGGAGTTGTGACTTCCACTGGCCTTCCATATTTTTCATGGTGCTGCTAAGTTCAGCTTCCATTTCCTTCTGGAATTCATCATCACTAGAAGATTCACTTTCTCCTGTGAGACACTCCCGTATCAGTTTACGCTTCTGGTCTGGGGTGCCATATAAAAGCACATCCACTTCATCTTCAGAACTACACAGTGGTGTAGATGACGAGATTAGAGATCGTTATTTCAAGATGAATATCACACACATGGTCCTTGTTTAACATTACTTAAAGAAGGTATTTCTAAGTAGCTTTTTTAATTAGCAGCTGGCTAGAAACATCAGCTAACAAGAAAAAAAAGTGAGTTTAAGGGTTAGGGTTAGGGTTGAGAGACAATTATTTGAAGAACATTTATGAAAAGTAACTAAGTAAATTTATGTCTGCCCTTTCACAACAGAATTATATTTCAATCTATATATCACTAAAACTCTCAATGGCATGAACTTTAATTGGGCAAAACTGGGTATAATACAGCAACAATTTTTAAACCAAGGTATCTCAAATGGGATAACTTTCAGAATGTGTCCAAAATCCAAGACTGATTATTTATGAGGTTATGAAAATTGGGAAAGATATCCCTGCTTCAATGCTACTGGATGCTCCTTTGGTGACATGATCTTCATTTTTAATGTTTCATGCCAGTTTTCCAGACACTCCCATTCCCACCCCCCCAGCATCAGCCATTTACCTGCCTGCTGGGAAGAGGTAAGAACGGAGGGAGGGACGAACTGAAAGAAGGAAGATTTCAAATGCTCCCTGCCAAGCAGCAGGAAGTCCAAAGTTGCTCCTGCTCCCACTGCTTTATTGCCCACCCTGGTCATTCTGTTTCTCTGTTCGGGTAAGGGAATATTTCTGAAACAATGACCCAAATGAGCACGGATTGTCTAGTATGGGATAATACTCAAATACACTACAAAGTAGCATACCACTGTGCAAAACAGCTTGTTGATTTCTTAGTTAAAAATAAGGAAGAGCGATTCTCAAAATCAAAATTTACAAAGCCGTTTAAGATATTAACTGCGGGAAGAAAAACGTGAAGATCTCAAGGATTTTTTGTTTGTTTGTTTTTGCAAAATATAGAAAGCGGCAGGTTGCAATACACAGCAGCTTCACCTGATCTCAGAAAAGTAACCAATGATCTCTCCACAGTAAATAATGAAAAGGGAAGAGAGGCCTTTCCTGGTTTCTCCTTCTCCGTAACATCCCAACCCCACAAAGACGTAAGGAAACGCAAAGATATTGCCGTCTGCCTTCCCAAACCCAAAAGACCTGCTCTGCGCTGGGTCCTCGTCGCTGGGCTCCTCGATCACGTAAGGATCATCTTCTTCCCGCAGAGAACTCATGCCGGCTTCTTCCTTGTAGTAAACAATCCTGGTCTATTCCTTCCCCCAACTAGGACAAAACGCCTTTCTCGTCACTTCCTGTTTCCGCTAAGCCGGGGGAGGGGGTTGGTGCCACCGATTTCTGATTCCGTATAGAAATCCGGAAAACATTTAGTTCCGGTTTCAAACTTCATGCGCCCGTATCTGCATCTCTGCGTCTCTGTCTGCTCAGTCATCCAGGTCGTGGTTATCCCAAAGGTAGTTTTTCAAGAGGCAATTGGATTTTCTGGGTTTTTTTTTTTTTGAAGACGTTTCGCTTCTCATCCAGGAAGTTTCTTCAGCTCTGACTGGATGGTGGGGAATGGAAGAATTTATATTCCTTGCACGGCTTCAAAGAAAAAACAAAGTCCAGTTGCCTCTTGAAAAAAACACTTTTGGGACAATTTGATCTTTGAAAAACACCAAGAAAAGGAAAAAGCAGCCAATTAAAGCGACGGAAGTTTTCCAAAAAGCCCAATCTGCTTTAGCTCGAAAGGCAAAAAAGAAAAAAAACTCTCCACGCTCGCAGAAGGGAAAGGCTCTCCCCTATTAAAATCTGGAGTGATCAGACTGACTGACTGATCACTGGGAATGGGGAAACTTCCCATTCCTATCACCCACCTCCTCCCACTTACGCCTGTATGCCTGTAACTTGTTGATGTATCCTTACAATTTAGTTTTCTAGAATGATTCGATTGCTTATTTGTACCCTATGACTATCATTAAGTGTTGTACCTTATGATTGACGAATTTATCTTTTCTTTATGTACACAGAGCACACGCACCAAAGACAAATCCCTTGTGTGTCCAATAAAGAATTCTATTCTATTCTATTCTATTCTGGAAAAAGTGTTCTGGATTCATAAGAACCCAGGGAGGAGTTTTTCCTAGTCGCCTGATATGAGTTTGCTTATTAAGACTTAGAATTCTGAATATGGATGTTGGTAGGTTTTTTTCTAACTCTTTAGGTACGGAGTAATCAATCATTTTAATTTTAAATTATATTGTATGCATTTTCCTTAATAAATGTCACTTTCAAAATATTCTAGCCTTTTACCAGTAAAATGCTGTAACATATAACAGCACATAAAGATGCAGTTCATATATCATCCCATAACAATGTTTCTCAAGTTCAGTATTTGAGATTTTGTGAACTCCCAGATTTCCCATCATTTTCTGATTATTTAATTGGATATAACAGGGTGCTGGATAGCAATAAAGACATATATATCGCTTCAGTGCTTTACAGCCCTCTCTAAACAGTTTATAGAGTCAGCATATTGCCCCGAACAATCTGGATTTTCATTTTACTGACCTCAGAAGGATGGAAGACTAAGTCGATCTTGAGTCAGTGAGACTAGAACTGCCAGCAGCCAACAGAAGTAGCCTGCAGTACTGCATTCTAACCACTGCGCCACCAGTGAGTTTTCTACATGCTGGATGTTAGGAGCCAAGAAAATCAAACTCCTGTTTTCAAGATAGGCTTGTTCTTGCAAACCTCCATTAACTGATAACCTCTGGTGCACAATGGGAAATGAGCAATTTTTCTTGGCTTTATTAAGCCTCAGTACTTTTAAAGATCATACAGCATGGGAAATTTTGTATCGCAACTACAAAGAGTTTAGCAACACAGAGTACTGTTAATTCTAAAATACATGCACAATAGACTTCAAAGTCTAGATTTAGAAATACTGTTTAAAATGATAATCTCATTCACATGTCCTCTTCTTTTCCCCTCCAGTCATTCCTATAAATAGTACTTCTGAAGTTTGATGGATTTTCCTTTTCTTCTTTTTGAAGAGAGAGGGAGGAAAAGCTCTTTTTCAGTCACCCTACTAGTTCCAATTCCTCAAAGATACATGAAAGATTTGACTAGACCATTAGTTCCTTCAGTATCCTATTCATACTGATTTAGAGCTTCCAAAGACTTTTTTTATCACATTTCTATTAATATTTAGCTCAATCATTCTCTTCAGTTTCTTACTGGCAAATAATGCTGTTGGAGAAGATTGAACCAAAATAGGAGTTGAGTAACTCTGCCTTTTCTGTTACTAGTTAACTTCTAAGCAAATTCCTCTTATAAAGGATTTCCTATGAGTCAGCAGTGTGATGAAATTCCAAAGAAGGCAATGCAATTTTACATGTGTCAACAGAAATTTCCAAATCTGGGAAATAATGATTCAAAGTGGTTCATAGAGTAGTAATGAACTATTCTATATTGTGATCAGATCTTACCTTAAATAGTGTCCAATTCTGGACACTACACTTTAAAAAAATTAAAAAATTGAAACAGGTTGAGGAAGACAACATGTTCAATGGACCAGAAATTATGCCATACGAAGAGAGTGAAAGAACTGGGAAATATTTAACCTTAAAAACAACTGAGGGAAGAAATGAAGGATATCAAGATCTGTGTTTTTTCATTCCAAGGTCTAAAATACAGAATAAGCGATTGTAGAAAGGCAAATTCTAATTGAACGTTAGAAAAAATTCTAACAAAACAGATTGACTGAGAAATTAATTACCCAGTAATTAGAGCCCAGTTGATGGGCTCTGTTTCGTTGAGTATATTCAAGTGGCAACTAAAAGCTGTTTGTGTGGAACACTTTAATTTGGATTCCTCCTCTGAGCAGGAGACTGGACTTGAGGCCCCAAATTGCCTTTTCCAACCCTGTATTCTATATGATCCACTAAACATGTGTCTCAATGTATATATAGTAGTATGGAATCAAGTATTTATTTAAAAACAAACATAATTAAAAAGTATAAAGTGGAGACAATTGTCAGATCACCAGGCTTAACAATTACAATGATACAATGACTTGTGATTTTAGAAAAATTCAATGATTGCGCTGTTTATTTTACAGTAATTGGGATTAGTCTACAAGTTAAGGCAAATATACTAATGCATTTGCTTTTTTTCTGAAGTTGTATTATAAAGATTACATAAAGTTTGCTCCAAAATTTCTAGGAAATGTTATTTGAAAAAGTTAAGATGCTTGATAACAATATGTGAAATAACCAATACAATGCTTTACAGTAACATTATCCAAACACCTAGTGGCAATATTTAATTGTTTTGAAACCATATGTTTCAAATCAGCTTCAGACATTACAAAGGTAGTAAAATAAGAGTGGCAGCAATATTTAACACTAGCTTTAAACAAAAACATAATTCTATTGGCTACTCTCACAAAAGAAAGACTCAGAACATTTGGTTTCTTAGACAATAAGAGTGTACAGTGATTAAATTAACGTGACTGTATGTAGCAAATATATTGTTGCTTCATATAATTTGGAATTATTCTGATACGCTTATGTGGGTTTTTTTGGAAAAAAGGAACATGTTTGTGTATCCTTTGTCACCAAATTCACCAAGTTGTAAATATTAACTCATTATCCTTTGCCACCAAATTCACCAAGTTGTAAATATTAACTCAAAGTCGTAAACTCCAGTGGAAGGCAGCCCTTATTAACAGGATGACAGATTCTAGTTTATGTATCACCATTAAGCACTGCCAGACAACTCTGCAACAGCTGTAAATTGCCCTGTAGTAATGAAAAAAAAACAGAGGTCACTGTTAATTTGTGATTTCCTCCTATCTCAAACTAGTAATATTATTAAAGATGTATATCATTATAAGTGAACTGACAAGACAGTATTTTATATAATCCAGTTTCAGTACAAATCATGCTGGGATTTAGTAGTTTCATAAACTGCTCTTACAGCTGTTACACATTGCTAACGCTGGCATGTTCAGCTAAAGTGCAAGTGGAAGCAATTTGATATTCATTTTTTAAATTGCAAATATTCTGTTAATGTCTCAAATTGGTACTGAAAGCAATGACAATATATAATAAAACATAAATTCAATACTTAAAACTCAATTTACCAATTAAAATGTAAAGATTAAGATATACAAAACTAAAAACAAATTTACTGCCGTCATTTTCTGAGTACTCCAATGATTTCAACACATTATTTGATTAGTGTCTGCCAGAATCCCAGAATTCTCAGCAATTGTCATATTGTTTTTCAGGAATTGTGATAATTAAAACCCACACAGCAGAAGAATACCCAGGCTGGGGAAGTCTGAGTGTAGTTATTTTTACTTATTAGGCTTATACGCTAGTAAGTTCAATCAAAGTTGACGCTCAGTTTTCAAAGATTGTTTTAAGAAAAGAAACATTAAGCTTAAGTAACTTTACAGATATAAAACAGACAAAAAGACTGAATTAGAATTTAAGAAAAGTTTTAAATGGATTAAGGGACCAAATAAACTGGGATATTAGGACTTTTGCTAAAGTCCTGTTGAAAAAATTAATAAACAAAACATTTCCATGGGAATGCATACTGTTTATTCTACCAGAAAGATCATTGGTGGAAAGTTGAAAACAAAACAGTAATGAAACCTGAAATTTCATGAATATAAAAATGGACCATTAGACGGAATTAAAGTTTCAGGCAAGAAAAAGAAAAGTGAAATCTGCAAAATGAGAAATAAAGTTATGACATTTGACACATTTTTAAGAACTGGGAAAGAAATTTATAACCAATCTGACAGCAATTATCGCTGTACCTGAAAATGTATTTTTCAGATGATTATAAAGAAGAAAGAAATATGTGGCAGACAAAACTATGGAAGAATATATGGATAGACAGGATGAAGAGGAGATACAAATATTAGTTCATAGAGAAATATGAACTAATATGGGGGGGAGAGAAATTGAAGGTTATAAGACAGATATCATAGAATGAAAACACACATGACACAAAGATTTAAAAGGTGACAAAATGATAAAGAAGGAACTGGGCAAGGATTTATTTTTTTATTTACAAAAGGGATTTAAGGAAAAAAAATATAATAAACTAAAATAACCTGCTAAACAAAATAGTTTATCTAAGAGACATAACTTTATCTCTTACTCCTTTTCACTAAAACATCTATCCAACATCTATCCATCACTGCTGCTATGAAAGCCACATCCCCATCTTTCCTTTTTTTTTTTAAATTAAAAAAAAGATACTTCTAGTTAATGAGTTGGAAAATGGAAAAAGCACACAAACTTGCAACTTATTATGGATGCAAATCAGTGGAGGGTTGCCCCCGGTTCAGACCGGTTCTATAGAACCAGTAGTAAAACTGGCGGGAGGCTCCGCCCACCGATGTTGACGTCATCAGAATGCTTCTGCGCATGCGCAGAAGAGCGCACATGCACGTGAGCAAAGCAAGCGTGTGGCCCCATTGCGAACTGGTAGTAAAGGTAGGTAGAACCCATCCCTGATGCAAATATAACGGATGCCAGAGCTTCCATTAATTTCAACAACACTCACTGCTTCAATTATTAAAATTGATTCAGAAATAAATATTCTGTATTAGAGGTAACCCTGAAATGTTAATTCAAATTGAGATTGCTCATCCTTTGTCTTACAAAAGGCTACAATCTATGTATCACACGTATTTAATTTCCATCTCAATTTTTAAATTAAGACATATTGTGTATTCTTTTGGCTTTTAAAGTACACAATATTTAAATTACAAGAAAAAAGAAAACAATGACCTTAGCATGTTTCAGTTCCAATTCCGCCAGTTCTACTAGATTCTTCCGGAATGCAGCAACTCTTCTAGTTTTAAAATCTATAAGTTCTGTGGGAAATGAAAAGATTTGGCATTTCAGTCATAAAAATGTAACATTTAAGAGAATTCTGCTTAGATCCAAACACAAAGTTAAATCCAGCAGCTCTTTTATAAACTTGATTTATGAAGTCTAATAGCATTAAATCTAGCCAAGTGATTTTACATAATTAAAACATGAAGTCATCACTGTTTTGTGTAACAGATAAAAAATTTTTTAACAGTATTACAATCCATAATCTTCATCATATTTGGATAGTCTAGGATAAAAACTTACTTTTATTTTAACTGGTTTACATTTTCTAGCTACAATTGCCTATCAGTCTTCTATTGAGAAGGAACTCAGATGTTAACAGTGAGTTTCTGGCAGGTAATCTGGTTAAACATTCAGTGACCCTAACTTGATTTAATTACCATTCTAAGCGCTTTAATTTTGTTAAACCTATCAATCAGCATTACCATTTCTGATTACAAGGACAATTTAGCAAATGTATTCTATATAAAGGCATTTTCTTATAGGAATAAATACGAACTAATGAACAATACTTATTTTTCAGGTATTAAATACATTAAAAAAAATTTCCATATCTTACAGAATCTTAAATGTTAACAAAGTATAAGCTTTTGTGGATTTCATGATACCATTTCATGATATGCTGCTACTAGTACCTACAGAAGTATTGGATGGCAGGGGGACTGAGAGTGAAGGGAAATGTAAACAATATTAGAAGTAAATCAAATGCAATAGAGATATTTCATTATTATCGCTCCTTACCACTGTCCATATAGCCTGCATTTCGTTTCCTCTGAACCCTTAGAAATTCACGACTCCTCAAAATGTAAATACACATACTCAGTCCTCGACTTAAATTGATCACTTACTGACCATTCAAAGCCATGGCAGACCCTTCCCCCAAAAACTATTTAGACCTAGTTCCAAAGTTCGGCTACCCCCCAGGTCACATGACTGCATGTTGGTGCTTGGAAACCAGCCCACATTTACAGGCATTTGCAGTATTCTATAGTTACATGACCACGATTTATTTTGCCAGAAACTGGTATTTACTTTCAGTTTACTTAACCATTGGGTTCACTTAACAACCGCTGTATTTGCTACACGACCACATTTGCTTAATGACCACCACAAAAAAGGTTATAAAATCAGGTCAGTCACGTGATGACCCACTTTATGATCATCCTGACTTACAACAATAATTGTCAGGCACAATATGGCCGTAAGTCAAGGACTACCTATATATTCTTGTATTTCAGAAGATTGAAAAATCTGATGGAGTGTACTGTAGTCCACAATACATTATACCATAATTAACTTGTTAGCCTTAAGGTGCCAGAGGACTTACTCTTCTGGAAATTAATGCATTATAAAATTTGACAATTTCCAAGACTATTTCAGTACCTTGTTTTGCTGATTCAGATATTTTTTCAAATTTATGACAGCAAAGCTGCTGAGTATTTTCAGCTTGCAGTACATCTTTGTTCTTTGCTCTTGCTTTGTCCAGTGCCTTGTTAGCATTTTCATAATCTACCAATGACCTTGATCTCCTATACAAAAGGTCCTGTAATAAATAAAAAAGGAATAAAATCCAATTCTGTGTATTAACTTTGGAAAGAATACTTTAAAGGTTGATCCAATGTTACTCCAAATAGTATTTTTACTCTATTATTAAGATAGTCACTTTACAAAACTATTTTTTTTTCCTATCATAAAAATGAAAGCTCATTTCTTTAAGGGGAACTATATCAGAAAACAAGTAACTACAAGTAACCAACTGAATCAATCATCCTGTCTTTTTAAAAAAGTAACTATAGCGCAAGAATACTTCTGTTTCCATTATGCTTGTTTCATTTCCCCATCCTCACACACATCCAAACTGAAAGGACCATATGTTATGAGTTTTTAGCAAATATGGCTTAGTACAAACTAGTGAATGGGAGCATCTAAACACTATTTTAGCACATCAAATATTAGTTCTATTGAATTCTACTTTCTGAATATTTTCAGGCTGTTATTCTATTACAACATCAAATTTACAAGATACTTTTCCAACCAGAAATTTAGTTCACCTTTGCAGCTTGTGATTCTCTTAGGTAGTATTTTAGAAGATCTGAGAGTTTAAGATCCTCATCAGCAGATACGCGGGCCTCTACTTTCTAAACAAGAAAAGCAAATCAGAAATATTTTAGGCACTACATACCATCTCCATTTATAATGTCCCAATTACATGCTCCTACTTTATTATTAAAAGCAGACATTTACAGAAAGCTATTGTCTACATCTTAAAATGCCTGGTCATCGCAACTCAAATACTATATAGTAGAGCTAAAGGAGGTTCAGAAGAGGCAACTAAGATGAGCAAGGAGTTTCCCTATGAGGAAGATTGTGATATTTTGGACTTTTTAATCACTCGATTTCATTGAGGGCCGCACCCGGGTTGTGTTTGACCTTGGGGGCCGGAGTGGGTGTGGCCAGCTTGTGTCGGGGGCACCTGTGGCCCAAGCGCTCTGCCAGAGAAAACAGGCTCCCGAGCTTCAGTTTTCGGCCGCAATGGCCTCCTGCAGTCCTCTGCCAGCAAAAATGGAGCTCAGGGGGGCTGTGGTCCCGAGTTCCATTTTCAATGGCAGAGGGCTGCAGGAGGCAGTCCCGTATGAAAACGGAGCCTAGAAGGGCTATATGTGGCCCTCCCGAGCTCAGTTTTTGCTGGCAGCGGCACCGCTGTTTCCAAGTTGGCCCCATGGGTCAGATCTAAGCACCCCACAGGCCGTATCTGCCCCATGGGCTGCATCTGGCCCACAGGCCTTGAGTTTGACACCCCTGGTCTAAAGAGTTGAATAAAAGGAGACATGATTGAGATGTATAACATTATGCATGGTGAGGATAAAGTGGACAAGCTATTTCCTAAAATACTGACAGTGGTGATCCCATGGATGTTCCTCTGATCAAACAGAAAGTAGGTAGTACTTTGTAGAAGTTTGTGGTCTTTATTTTATTCATATTTCTGTTGTTACAGTCTGTTTTTGTTGGTTAATTAAGTAATGTTTTACAAGTTTGGACAGGAGGTATTTCTGGAAGCATAAGTAACACTGAATAATAGTAAGATGTCACAGGAACCCAAACCAGAGAAAAATATCAAAATCTGAAGAACCCGTGAGTTAACCAAATTGAAATTTTGCAATCTTTCATAATACATACCCTTGTTTTATCAAACAATTCAGAAACTTTCAGGAAAAATCTGTAAATGAAAAGTAAATATAGTAAATAGTTTTTTGATCATAATGTTGTTTATAATTTATGGTGGATATCATTCCATATCAATAATTGCCTGATGAACAACATTATCAACTATAAATAGAAACTACTGAATCATGTTAACTTTCAATAGTTATCAAAGTAATTTCCTTAATGTTTATAAGAGTTATCCCTTTCCTAAATCTTCAAGATGGCATACACCAGGGCTTCCGATCTGGCTTCCATCGCCACCAGACGGTCCTCTGAGACCGCCAGCCCCGTTGCCTGTAAAGAGCCGCCTTTACATCTGAAAGGCAGCTCGAAAAACTCCATTTCCTGAAGGAAATGTGAGACAGAGCAGGCGAGGGCAGGTAGAGCCCTCTGCGAAGTCCCCAGAGTTCTTTTTTTACTCTTGGGGACGAGCAGGTTGTGGCTCCCTATTTCCGCTCGCTGCTGCTCCGGGCTTCGGGAGAACTCTGCCTTTTTGCAGAGCTAGGCGCTGGAACTGGACCAATTAACGAAATTAACAGATGGACTAATTAAAAAGGACGAGATTTGGACTTGGGACCCTAAATCGCAAGTATTTTTAATGATTTTACAAGCGTTTCAGAGTGAAGGGAAAAAAAAGTTTAAAATGGCGACTGCTGAGGCTTGAGAAGAAGAAAGCCGAAAGTGAAAGTCCTTCCATAACAAGCTACAAAGTAGCGGAATAAACAGTGCTTGCTAGAATCTGGAAGAAAAATATCTATTTTAAGTTTCTTTTTTCTTGGAGATTTGTACTTAATCTTGCTTGGGGAAAAGTTTTCTTTCTTTAAAAAGAGTTTGTGTGGCAGGATGGCGTTAAAACTAATAAAGCCTGACAAACAAGCAGTGAGGGGGGTGTTCCCCCATTTACAATTATGTGAACAAGTTCTGAGCTTACAGACTCAGCAGAATGGCTTTAATTTAAAAGAATTTGTCCAGGAGGAAATGGCAAGATATCACGAGACTGTGAACCAGAAACTTGAAAAATTTAGGCAAGAAATTTAAAAAATGATACAACTAAAGTATGATAATTTGCAACGAAAGATTGTAACAGTGACTAATGCTTTTTCAGAAATTGTTATAAAGATGGATACAAATATCAAGTTATTCGAGTCTAAAATGGAAGAAGTTCATGATAAGATTAATAATTTGGACAATAAAATACAAATAATTGAAAATGATTTGACAAATATTCAAGACAATAGTTTAGAAGTAAAGTCTAAAAAGAAAGCTGCTCACGAGACTTACAATGCAGAAGATATAAAGCAAGGGATTGAAAAAGAAATTACAATGATGAAATACAGGCTCACGGAATTTGCGGTTAGAATGAGAGGGTTACAGGAAAATAATAGAGATGATTTAAGAAAAATATCTGCTCAAGTTCTGGCCAGGATTTTAAAGGTTCATCCTGAGGAGGTATCTTGTAAGATTGACAAGGCTTATAGAGTAAATTCTTGGATTGCAAAGCAAAGGCAATTGCCTAGAGATGTGGTGATTTATTTTACTGATAAAGGAATAAGAAATGATATTGTGCAAAAGTCTTTTAACTCCACTCTAGAAATGAATGGAATGAAGATCTGGATATATAAAGAGCTGCCGCCTAAGATTCTAAAAGATAGAAAGAAATTTGGATTTTTTGTGACTGAGCTAAAGAAACAAAATATCTCATTCAGGTGGGACGTTCCAGTTGGTATAATATTGAGATATCAAGGAGAAAGATATCAGCTAAATACTGTTGAAAAAGCGGAAGAATTTTACTACAAGGTTCTCCAAAAGCAAATCAACAAGAGATAGAAATTCAAGATAAGCAAAAGGAGGTGGAAGTAATGGAAAAACAACAAGTTACAGAGGTCCCCATAGATGAGCCGCTTCTGGATTCTCCTTCAGAGGTCTCAGCTGGACTATTTATAAATACAAGAGAGGCGGCTCTGGATTCTAAAGTGATGACTTATCAAGTTACAGACCAGCATGGAAATCAATCAGTTGATATAAAACTCATAGAACCAGAATGGAGATTTAAGCCACAAAAGCAAAACCAACAAGATCAAGTTATAGATCAGCATGAAAACCAAACAATTGATATACAATTTATAGAAAGGAAATCAGGATGGAGATCTAACCCACAAAAAGTCAAGAAAAGAAGAAGCAGGTCACACAAAAATAAAAACTTTTAAACCAAACAACAGTGTAATGCCAGTTATTTAAGAGATGATTGAATATATGAAAAGATAGTTGAGGCGAAGTATTGGTTTATATTATCCTGAGGAGAGTGACAGACTTCTGTAGTGCTGTACTTTTGGGATGTGAAAAGGGCCTTAAACTGAAATGATTGGAACTATCTTTTTTTTTTTTTGGACTCTTTGATAAATATACTACGTTTATGCTGAGCTACAAGGCGAGAGAGTTATGGAATTGGGACACGCAGATGATCTGGCTGTTACCCTATTACGGTGGTTGGAATTAATAATTTGGATAAAAGACACCTCTATAGACACTATATGGAATACAAATATAAAGTCACTCGGGTGGTTGTTTTTTTTTTTTTTTTTATGAAGATATTTGCTATTGATGGGGGCAGATGGTAATTGAAGATACCGAACATACTGTTGGAATTAGGATGTGATGTTACCCTAACATGGGTGATGGAGTTTACAATACAGCTGAAAGACATTACAGAAGATATTATATGGATTACAAGCTTCAAGTCTTTTTTAAGAGGATTTTATTTACATAAGGGAATATTTTTTAGTGGTGTGGGCAGAAGAATAAAGATATTATGAATTATTAAGTATGGTAGTCTTGTAGGAAAGTGGGTGGAGACAGGTTAGTTTATTGATTGTTTAGTTTAAGAAAAGGGATATTATGTTTAGATATGAATATATGTAAAAGATTTGAGTTAAGAGATATAACGATGGGGGTGAAGGAAATGGGTAGACTATGAATTGAATAAATGTTAAATTAGGATTTATTATATAGTTTTATAGCGGAAGGTTGCTTTGAAATGTTATATTAATATACATAAAAGATTTGATTTAAGAGATATATGTATGGGGGGGTAGAAAAAGGGTAGATTATGAGCAGAAATCGCTAAACTGGGAGATATAATAATATTATGCTAAATTAGGAGTTATTATATAATGTTATAGTAGAATGTCATTTTGAAATGTATAGTATAAGGGAGATATGATAATATTATTAGAAAGAAAGGGTCAGTATATGGGGATGGAGTAAGGGGACGGTAAAGTAATATATAATCTGTTATGAATTTGGGTTTTATTATGAAGAAGCCACAGGGGGAGGGGAGGGGGAGGGGGGGGTTAGGGAGGAGTGGGGGAAAAAAAGGGGGAAAAAATTTGTATTTGAAAAACTTTTTCAATAAAAAAAAAAAAGATGGCATACACCAGGGGTATCAAGCTGGATTCCTTTGAGGGCTGGATCAGCATTGTAGTTCTCTTCTGCAGGCCGGTCTGGGGTGGGGGGTGGGGGGGTGGGGAAACGGGACGGATCCCTCCTGAAGCACCCTGCCCGAGGATGGGTGGCTGTGGCTGCCAGAGGCACCACGGGCCATTCCTTTGCTATTTCCAGGCTGGCCCACAGGCTGGATTTAAGCACCCCAGGGGCTGGATGCGGCCAGCAGGCCTTGAGTTTGACACCCCTGGCATACACTGTTATCTGCCCCAATTTTTCTTTAATATAGCTCTAAATAATAGGCAGAAACTACCTAATATGACTCAATGTCATCCAGTGGACTTTATAATTTGAAGAACGTGGTCCCTCTAAGCCTGCTGGAATATCCAGATCATCTTTGAGACACTTCAAATGGGCAACAATGTGCCATCTAGACCGAAGTGTTTTTCATCCTACCATGCACACAACTCATGTTCAGTGTATTCTTTAGAATGGAATCAAGAATACTGACATCAAACAATGTAAGCATGGCCTGCAGATCTTTTACTGTTTGCTCTGAGGTTCTTTTCAATCTCCTAAAGTATCATATATCTTCGGATGACTTATGGTTGTTACTTCATGAGCATTAAAAATCTTTTTCTGGAGTTCCTCAAAAAGCTTTTACTTGGGGGCAGAATTCATTTCTGTAAACCTTTCTGAAGAACAGACTCTTAAGATTATAACCATGTAAATCAGACAAGGCTATGTACAATTTTTAAATAACTAAACAAAGAAATATTTTTTTTAATGGAACCTCACATCTCACTGGACCACCTGGCTCAGTTTACTGTATTAAGATTACTTTATACATACTTTTTCCAATAAAAAGAGTGAATATTCCCTCAAGCTGTTCAACACAAACATGAGACAGCATTTTGGGTGATATCTGTTTAATCAGGATTACAAACAGTTCTAAAAGTTCACAACTGCAATTTTAGCTTGGAAAAGAAAGCAATAAATTGGATGAACAGATTTTTTTTTTTTTTTAAAAAGGAAAGCTTAAATGTTGGAATCATGATATTCTTTTATAGCATTCTGGAATGAAGTTCAAGATTTGAGCAGTCCCTACTCTATTGGTGTTTTGAAGAGCTTGAAGACCTGTCTCTTTGCCCAGGCCTCTGGGTGTGCATGACTGAAGCTCCCCTTTTTTATTTTACCTTTTACCTAACAAACCATCTGTGTTTGCTACCTCTGTCATCATCTTTGATCCATTTTGCTTTGTTATTTTGTTTTAAAGTTTTTAACAATTTGTAAACCACTCAGTCACTAGGAATTGAGCTGCATGTAAAATTAATAAATTAGTAACAGCAATGGTGGCGACTGAAGATAGCAGAACTGAAAACTGAGAAAGCAAACTTTCTAGTCTAAGGAAATAAAAAATGAAGATCAAATTGGCAGAAGAGAGAAGAAAGTAGTACTGTGGTTCAATCAGCTTCATGCAGGAAGCAAAGACCCAATATGTGAAGGACTGAGAAATAATTCTGATCACAGAACATTGGGCATTCTCAAATATCCTATAAACAGCAAAACAAAAGCAGAGCAGAGAAAGACTACAGTACAGAATCTATTGCTAAATCATATTGTGTGGTTGGAATAGGATCCAAAGAAACCTAGCCTAAAAAAAACAAACCAAGAGCTTATTATCTGGAGATGTCTCTCAAGCATTTGCAATGGCAACAAAGGACATTTAATCTAAATTGAGTTAAGCGGTCCCTATTATTTCAAAAATCTATCCTTAATAAACATAATTTATTTTATAAGATTTTTCAATTTATCCCTTTACCTACCACATATGTACATAAATTCTTTAATGTACAGAAGTAGCACTTTGTAAAGGTAACATTCTCTAAATGTAAGATCTACTTAGAAAATCTGTTAATAACTATGGCAGGGATTTTCATAAAGCTAAGTCCAAAGTTGAGAGAAAAATAGCTGAAATTATTACATGATATGCACATCAATTTAAAAACATTCAAAATTATGTGCTATAATTTTTTAAAGTTATGTATCTTTTAAAAGAGACTTACTTGCATATATCTGTGGAGTCCTGTGTTCCCAATGTATATAATGAAGAACCAATTCTATTGTAGTCGTCTGCAACATCTGAATAAGAAAAATACATGGCATTAAATTCATTTTATATTGTTAGATTTTCTACTTTGAGCATATTTGTACATGAAGTGCATCCACAATTTTGAGAGCAGCCATGTGATTCATATTCCCAAGAATTCTATCTTCTTTAAAGTCACACCTGTCTTAAATCTCAAAACTTATTTGGAAGATATAACAAAAGCTCAGGCAATATCTATTTAGCATCAGAAAATTCTGCAAACACAGATAAAAAAGAATAAGACACAGTTTGTCACTTCCATATTTGGTCTTAGTCCTAATCAATCAAATATTGTACCTATTTTTCCAAAATACCATTTATCCTTGTCATATATTCCAGATTTATCCCATCAAATGGAATCTACAAACTAACAGTATTTTACAATTTAATGGTATTTATCCTAATGCCCCCAAAATACTTTCTAGGTATTAGCAGGCAACTTACTTTTGTGGGATCGTGTCATTTTATCAGACTTGAGAGAGGAATCCTTGACACGATTGTGATATTCTACAAGGAATGTTCTTTCATGTTCAAAAAAATCATCTACATCCTGTATGCCAAGACATATCAGAAGTAAAGAGTAATTTGAAGAGAAGCAGTTTATTTTTTACTGAACAAATGCCTCAAGATAAACTAAATTCAATTGTAGAGACAGCAGTTACATATCCATAATTACAGTGATGCTTAGTAAATTCCAAATTTTAACACTCAAAAAACCCCAATAATTCTACTAGAGTAGCATTTCAACATACTGATATAAAATATTTCTAGATCATTTCTTTTTCTAAAGCCCAGATAAATAAAATAACACCAGACATAACAATTCTGGTGAAATGGGATTGCCATGTTCTAAATTGTACTCCAGCATAACCATTGACAGCCTGAAATTTTCAGCCCATCTGAAGAACACCAAGTTGGGAAAAACAGCCAAATCCACCAAGCTATATAATGTATAAGTATAGAAAGGAAAATTATTCATATTTATATAAATATGAAAATATTGTTCTCCTTTTCTGTGTTTCTTCCAGTTTCACATCTAAAAAGGTAGAGAGCAAGAATCCATTTTGTCTTATAGGAGTCATGCACCAATAGAATGGTATAAATAGAATACTTCTGAATGACAAAGTTTGGAAATGTACCCACTAGCATAGAAGGTTAGAGGAAATAGTGGAGCACAACTTTTAATGTATTAGTATTTTGTGACCGAACATACCACTTGTGTAAGATTGCCCATACTGTATCTTTAAAATTCTAAGTATTTCCAATGACCTGTCAAAGTTAGAGATCCTTAAACTGAGAATGCCATTTAGCCCACATAATTTAAGTTGCAGGTATAAAATGAGAAAATTATGAAATTATGATTACTTTGGCAAGCATTTTAAGATTAGATGGATAGATCTGATATGGAAAAATGCTACGTATTTATGCCTCATCTCTGCAGGAGTCGAAGGGAGTAAACAGACCACAAGAATCATCCTATAATTTCTATATCCAGAAGGACAGAAAGCAAGTTTCAATTCCTTCAGGAAAGCTAAAAAGATCAAGTGCTGCAAGAGTCCCAAACAAGGTACCCCAGAAATTCTTAACACTAGATAGATGGAAAACCAATGGTATGTTGAAAAGAGCTACACTTTGTATACAAGAGTTTTCTGTAAATTACTTGAGATATATTCGTCTTGCAAATTATTTAAATTCATATCTTTGAACAATACTCAGAAATGATGCAATGGATTTAAAAAGATCACCTTTACTCCTGAAACAATGACACCATCAGCAGACTTAACCATGTTTTTAAAGAAGTCTTCAAGTTTCTCTTTCTTATTTTTTCCCCGTACACTCAACTGAAATAAGACAAATGCATAATGTAAGTTTACTTTTTTCAATTCAGAGATGTTATTAACTCAAAGCAGTTCTCACTAAAGATAAACTATTAGAATGTTGTATCATTTTCATTTCCACCTTTGTACAGTAAAATTTCATTCACTACCCAGTTAGAGTGGATTTTAATGTGCTTACTTTCTTATTTATTAGATGCATTTCTAATGTATCAAATTTCTTCCAGGATTTCAAGGTAATTTAACTGGATAGCTCCCTTCATTTTACCACATCACAACTTGTGAGTAGGCTGGGCTGGTAAGAGTGACAGGCTCAAAGTAAATCAATGAGTTAGTTACATGACTGAGGCTGGACTTAATATCCCCAATTCATCACATTAACCAAACACAGCACTGATTTTTTTTCAATATTTGTAGATCTATTGTAATTTTCTACTGTATTGCATTTATTTCAGGTTTTATAGTGCCAATAGTTTGTTCTAATTCTTGTAATTTGCTAGGAGTAAAAACTGGGTATTTAAAAATTATTATTAATGCTACATCCAAGTAAATAGCAATAGCAATAGCACTTAGACATATATATCGTTTCACAGTGCTTTACAGCCCTCTCTAAGTGGTTTACAGAGTCAGCATATTGCCCCCAACAATCTGGGTCCTCATATTACCAGCCTCAGAAGGATGGAAGGCTGAGTCAACCTTGAGCCTGGTGAGATTCGATCCGCCAACCTGCTGGCAGCCAGTGATCAGCAGAAGTAGTCTGCAGTACTGCATTCTAACCACTGTGCCACCATGGCTCAATAGGACATTTCAGTAGATGACTAGGTCAGAAAACTAACATGGTTTTTAAGAAAAGAGCCTTGGTAGTACAGTGGTCTAAGGCACCCTGTTATTAAGCTGGTTATTAAGACCAGCTGCCTGCAATTACTGCAGGTTCGAATCTCGCCAAGGCTCAAGGTTGACTCAGCCTTCCATCCTTTCTAAGGTAGGTAAATTGAGGACCCAGTTGTGGGGGCAATAAGCTGACTTTGTATAAATATACAAAAAGGATGAAGGCTATTGCTGAGCACATTGTAAGCCGCCCTGAGTCTCCGGAGAAGGGCGGCATATAAATCAAATTTAAAAAAAAAAAAAGAAGTTCATGTTAAATACTTTACTTGTATATTTGAATTGCATTTTATTTTTAGAAAGCAGGTATTCTTTTAGATAGCTGAAATATGTCAAAGAAAAAGATGTATTATATAAAACATTTTACTTTTTAAAATGCATGACTGCTTTTTAAAAACTTATCATCATTACTGATGGACTATGGCCAATTTACTGTAGTCTCCTCCAAAATGAGCATCCAACCACCTATTTGTGGATTCCTAGGTTTCTGTAGCAATCATGGAAGGTTAATCAAACATTTTACTGCTCCATAGATAAAAAGATGTTTCTGGAAATCCCAGTATCAGAGTACAAAAGCATTCTCTATGACTGTTTATCAACAACTGAGAAACAGCATCTCTCTTATATTGACTAGCAATCATTAATCTATGTAATCCTATTTTTAGAAATAGCTATCACCATATTCAATAACAAAAAGCTTCACATTTTGAATATACATTGGTAGAGAGGCACTTTAGCCTGAAATAATTGCTAATCAATGTTACTGGATGATCCCAAATTCTAGAATTTGGGAAAGATAGATTTTATTAACATTCTCTTGATTGTGCATGTTAAACCTCTAGGAAGTCCTGCTTTAGAATACTAATGCATATAAAATGCTTCGGTCCTATCATTTGGCTGTTGTTTCTTGTAAATATTCATTAATACAACATCCTTTGAAATAACTTCAATAGAAATGTTCATTTCAAATGTGATTTCTCAGCAGATTATTAGAGAGAAGTATAGTACTACCCATCTATAGTCAAATCTTGTTATTCATAGTAGTTGTGTTCTATAAAGTTGCCAAAACACTGAATTAGTGAATAGTCATCCTCAGCTGGGGACATGCAGATTTTTCCCAGTCTCTGCATGTTCACAAATAATGTGAAAATAGTGTGAGTATTGGTTGTGTGGGGGAGGGGGGGTATTTTGGTTTTATTTTATGGAATCCCAAATAATGATCAATTATATTTCAATTTTTTCATACCACCACCCAAAAAGGCATTTTCTGTTTTGTCATTTCCACAATTACAACTCAAAATCCTTTTTTTACCTGGAAAATACAGAGTTAGAAATTCCCCTCCCTAATGAATCCCATTTATGCCAGCTTTCACTTCCTATTTTATTACCAGTCCTCCCAATCTGAGAAACCATTTTTGATCTCATTTTAACCTTGAATTAACATGAAAAAAAGAAAGACTGCTACACATTTTAAATTTAAATGGGTTTTAAATTTAATGAATTTAAATGGGTGTATGTGTGTTTTAAATTGAGGGCCAAATTTTATATATCTGATTTTAATTGGTTTTAAATTTTATAAATTCATGTGTTTTAATATGGCTGTACACCGCCCTGAGTCCCTTGGGAGAAAGGCAGTATAGAAATTTAATAAAACTAAAACATTTCCAATTTTACTGTTAACAATTTTTCTACTTCCTCGGGGAGCTAGTCTCCTTGCTACCTTTTACTGGAAGAGCTGTCAATGTTTTATATCTCTTCATCTTTTGCATTTTAACTTCTTTGATTCCTAAGAGAATGGTTCCTGTTACCCTTACCAAAGTTTGATCTCTGTATGGAACATACCCAATAATTTTTAGAACTGCCATATCCTCTGCTTTTTTTTAAAGAAAAATCTATTAAATGGGACAAGAAGTTTACTGCAGAGATCATGCTGTTCCTTCTTTGTGAAGACTTTTTTGTATTTTTAGATGCTAATTTTAGCCATCATGTTCACATATTTTAAAAAGAATTTATTTCTATACCTTATATTGAATTTTATTTAACAAAAAGCACCTAAATCTTAATATAGTGCTCTACAATTGCTCAATATTATGAATATATTGTTTTCTGGATAAGCACAGATGTTTTTTTGTGATGTATTTCAGTACTCACATCCTGATTATATTCCAAAAAGACATGGAAATTTAAGTCCTTTCTCAAAATGGGATGAGCTGCTACACGGCATAAGAAGACTTCATGCATAGCTACTGTCTTTTTGAAGATTGCCAAGTATTCTCTAAATATAAAAAACAATATTATTTTGTAAAAGTGTTTCTGCATAAAAAACAATAGATTTCAAAACAAAATGCAGCAGTTAGTTGGATTTAATTAAAAGAATTTTTTTAAAAAATTAATCAAACTAAAGAGGAATTTCAAACAGACTAATAGAAAGACCACAAATTCTTTGTAGGGAACTAAAGGAAAGTTTTCTTCTCCTAAGCTCTCGCTATTCCCTAACAGCTGAGAGTTAAAATTCAGAATATCCAAATATCCAACTATTTTGCTGACAGAAGGTATTACTCAGAATGAGGTGATTTTTCCTCTTTCCAGGACCTCCACAACTTTCCCCTATAAGAGATACATTAATCACCAAATATCACTTTCTTCCTTATTCTGATAATGGTGGAAGCTGGTTTGATATCCCACAAATTACCTTAATAAATGTAAGTACTTACTGTCATAATCATGTATTTTCAAGTATACAGAAATTAAAAACGCATATACATTTCATTTTGCCTGTTATATACAAAATAGGCACTGATCTTTTAGAAGGAATTTGCATTCTCAGTCCATTATAGGTAGTTCTTGAATTTCAATCAGTCAAACCTTCCATTATTTTAATACAAGCAAGATATTAATTCAGCAATCAAAGACAAGTATGCCAATATGCCTGACACTTCTAGAAAGACTTGGAGTTGGAAATATAAAAAAAAACTATACACATACGCTTCTAATTCTTGCTTCATCTTCGTAAATTCTTCCTTAGTCATGGATCCTTCTCCTTCACCAAGCTTCTGCAATTTTTCTCTTGAAGCATCAAAGTCAGGCCTCGGTGGCGCTGGTGGTATCTGTCACATGAGTTGATCAGGTTTATTTTTAAATCTTATACAGTGAAAACTCTTTGGATAAGCATACCGTAAACTATGTAAGAACATTAACACAAACCTCTTTCTTTATACTGTCCGTTGCATTAAGACAAAAATCAATCTTACTTCAACTTCATTAACAATTTATTTATGCATTCTGATTTAGCATTGTTTTAAAATATTTAAGTATTATCTTTCAATAATAGTTCAAGATAACATGTTTCCTATTCCAATTATAATGCTTATGAGGTTCATGATATTATGAAAAAGGCATATTTTAAAATATATGCTGCATCTGTCATAAATCAGCATGGGTCATTTTAAATCAGAAATTCTTTCAAGCAGTTTAAATAATAGCATCCAAAAATTAAGTATGATTATTGGAAAGTTTAGATTCAAGTATCTTTTTAAAAAGTCACTGAGATTTAAACCATAGCCATTCAGTGGCTAACTGGCAATATATAAAACTACAAATGTAGCTAACAATTTGTAATTAATAGTACTTTTTTCTTCATAGTGATGTCACTGAAAAAGCACTATAAAATATGTAACATTATTCTTCCACTACATCCACCGTGCAGTGGTGAAAAACTGATCAAATACTACTCAGGAATATGTGTCATCTTCCTCATTTGGCTTTATTAGTTATCAGGCCTTCCTTATTGCAACAGATGTACTTTTATTCTGGGAAAATAATTTTCAAGAAGTAAAGCCTCTAATATTCCTTAAGGCAAACTTTCTTAGCAATATACCCTCAGATCAATCACCCTTAACTATTTGCCTTATTGACCAGAAATTACAGTAGTGTAATTTATTCTTTTGGGAATAAACAAAGACAAAGTAAATCTGCCTACTACAGCTAAATCAACAGGAAATACTGTTAAAGGAAATATTTAGCTGCAGAAGTAAAAATAAATCGGTACAATTGAGTTTATATTCCACTTAAAGAATTTACAGATGTGCTGCTAAAAGTTAAAATATTCTTATTGTTAATTAACAATTTATTTTTTAAAAATTGTTTCTTACAATTTAAATAATTTAAATAATTAAGCACAATTCTCTAAGACTAGAAATCACTTCTATTAATAGTGCATTCAAAAAACATGCTACTTTTCCTTCATATTAAATCAACTGCCATTTTATTACAGGGAATACATTTCATATTTCTACTTTTGCAGTAATTTATTATGTTGATATCCTGCATACTTCCACTTCAAAAAAGTCCATAGCCTAATAATCAGTTATGCCTTTTTTGAAGAGCAGTATTTCAGAATCTCTAAATATCTCCTCCCTTAACTGCAGCAATAAAAGTAATTGATGTTTCATTACATACAGCTTGTTGTTCTTATCACTTGTAAATCAGATGTAAAATATTAAGATATGGAAAGATCCTGGGTTAAGCAGCAAAAAGGCTGATGCAACAAGTGGGAAATTAAAGTAAGAACTACATCCTGAAATTCTTTCAAACATCTCATTTCATTTTCAGAAGAATAAATTTTTATGAAACATTCTGTGGTGTTTCACAGAAACGTTCAACAGGAAGTACGGGAGCATTTGCTACTGTCAGATCCTTTTCTTACAGTTTTTTTTTGGGGGGGGGGAAACTTACAATGTAGCCTGCATAATCTTCATTCTCAACAAAGGAATCATGAAGCCAGATAAACTCTTCATGTTGTCTGACAACTGAAAATTCATTTTGTTTGAAGTTTGGTAAAGAACTCTACAAAACAAAATAGAATGAACAACATAGTAAGTACTTTACCTCATGTTAATACAAAAACAACACAGATATCTCTTCAGAGTAAATTACAGTATTATACCTCAACCACAACAGATTCAGAAAGCAAAAAATAATTAAGCAACTATAAAGGGGGGGGGGAGATATGGAAATCCAGCAGCAGGTTTGATATTCACTCCCCTGCCCATAGTACAGTAAATCTTTGTTCATGTATATTACATATTTTCACAGAGGAAAAGTGTATTATCAACCTAATCATGCATTAAGACATTTTAAATTTTAGTTAAATCCTACTGAAAGCAACAAGATTGACATCAAAATATTATACAGTAAAAGTCCTTTTTGGGGATCTCAATGCAACAGACTTCACGTGAAATTAACCACATTATATTACAAATTACATTACATCATACCAATGACAAAATATGCCTAATGTTATTGAGTACCTTATATACATACCAATAACCATCATCTGAAATATAAGAATGTCTCAATTTACTGGACTTTTGGTTATGCTGGATATAACCAAAACCTCTCCCATAACTGCTTCATTAAAATGAGATCTCACTACATTTAATCTTTACACAGTAAGCTTTATTTACCTCTTTAAAAATCAATTATAGTATAAATAAAAGCAATGTCAAGGATTACCTTTGTATGAACAGTGAATTTGACTTTGTCCCTTTCACTAAGAGCATCTGAAATGTCCACTTGCAAAGCAGCATCAGTTTGCAGATCTACAGTAACAGCTCTAAGCTAAAAAGAGAAAATTAATTACTAAGGGACATAAAAGCTTATTAGAATGTACTGGATTTTGATTGTACTTTAGCTTAGAAACAACCACATTAGACACTATAAAACACTACAAACTAGAGGGAATGACAGCAGTCAGTAACACAAATCAGCATAAATTTTACTTGTAAATATATGCTAATTTATGTTACTGCCATCATTCTCTCTGATATAAAATTTGAATTTCATTAATGTTTTAAACCATTTATAATTAATTCAAAAATTACTTGCTGATTTGGAAATGATTCAGCATTTCCTTGATACTGACTATAGCAGAATTTAGGAACCTTTTTCAGCTTAATGGCTGAATTAGCATCAGGGAAGCATACTGATTGGTACATGACAGCAATAGATTTCTCCCATTATATGCAACTAAATGTTGAAAAATGAAATACACTAATATACATCAGAGTCGAAGTAACAAGCAATTCAAATATTAATTATGCTAAAATTACAATTGTTTACATGAATACAAGTATTTTTGCTAGAGATCTAAAGAATATTTGCATACATATCAGGCAGAATTCCTTTTAAAGGACAGCACTCATACTTAAAATAATAACTCTTGTAAGTTAAGTTAAATATTGTATGTTTGTTTTAAAGATTTGCAGCATATTATTAGGTGCCATGAGATTTTAAATACTAGAATATTAAACCAAAAGAGATACAAATGGGAACAGATCTCTTAACTTTAATTTTTAATTCTTCCTTTGTAACTTCATTCCTACCTTGGAATGAAATAATTCACTAATGCATAATTTCCCAACACATATTTTTTGACAGAGAAAGTTCGTTCGCTCCCTTACAAAAGAAAGATGTATTGTTTTTCTAAAAAACTAAAATGCAAGCAGTGCATGGGTGTCAACAGACTCTTTAATCTCCCAATTAACACGTCAGAGATTCTGGCACCAATTCTCAGAAAGAACTTGTTGCCTTCAATAACAGAAGTTGCTGCTTCTAGCATGTGTAGTGCATGATGTTTGAAATAGTCTTGGTTCACATGCGAGATCCACAATCTGCAATGACCACAGGATAATTCTATTACCTCCTAATTGCCACCAGTTTTCAACAGCTCCTGCTCTTACTACTGCTACTCTTTCTATCCTTCCCCTCAAGAGGAAGCATAGATTCAAAGATTAACCGTACAGTAAAGTATAGGGCTACATTCACATTTAGTATTAAAACAATTAAGATAAATGTAATACTTACATTTTAAAAGAATTTAAATCACAAATTTAAAACACCTGATTTAATTATGAATTATCAGACATATTGTTCAAGGGAAATATTTTTCTTAAATAAAATTGACTTACTGGCAGCAATGTAAATTTCCTATATTTCTATCACTTCTATTTGACACCAAATTAAGAGTGTAACTTAAGCTTCCACTAAAAAACTCTAGAATTAGAACTCAGCTTCTTTTTCCATTTTTCCATTCAAACTTTTACAAGTAAAAATTCTAAACTCCTGTAATTTTTAAATAACACATGAAACTTTGCACTGCATATGTATGCAAATATATTTATTATTTTGTCCAAGCTTTTAGAAAAACACTAAGATTTTTTTTCCTTCAAAAACAATGCTACTGCATTAATCAGGCTTGATGTTTTATACCAGTGTTTCCCAAATTAGCCAAAACTGAGTAAAAGTTATTTTTGAGTAGCCATTACCCATCACAAGACATTTAAACTTAAAGTTGACTTAAAGATTACAACTTTAAAGATAGTAAAATACATTTTAAAATCTCCCTAAGTATTCATATTAAGATAAAAATTAATTACAATGCTAATTTGTTGAAATGACACGAGGATTATTCAATGATATTGTTTTATAATACAGGTAGTTTTCAGGGTATAACCATTCAGCAACTATTTGAGGTTATATAAGAGTGCTAAAGGAAGGAAATTACAACTCGTCCTTGAAGTTTGATAAAACTCTCATAAGCAGTTTTAAGTAATGAAGGAAAAAGTTTGGGAAAGCAGTTTTACATTATGTGAAACAGTTTTCGGATCAAGCAGCCATGTTTTATCTATTATTCTCATTATGTATCAATATTTACCTTATAACATTCCAATAAAGCATTTCACAAGGGTGTTTTTTTTTTTTTTGTCAGCTGGAGTGATAGCAACCTAATATTTACTTGGTACTATCCATTCTTTTAAAAAAATACTGCTTAGGATCAGTTGGCAAGAAACAGAAACCACTCTCAATAGTAGCACTCTGTCTTCAAGAGTATTTAATCAATCGTTCAGATATTGAATATTTTATAACAATAGCACTAGAATAGCAATATGAAAGCCATTTTGAAAAATATATCAATGCACATAGAGGAAAAAGATTACAGTACTCAACTCTTGCACTTATTTTCTACTGACAAAAGAAAAAAACCCAGGAAGTTAGACAAACAAAATGATGTCTCTTTAAACTACCAAGAGTTGGGATCAGGTTCTCAAGATGGTATCAAATATAATATACAGTAGTACTGTAAATCAGTCAAGTATTTCTATCATTATTTGTAAAACTAACAATTCTTTAATTCACAGAGCTCTAGTTACATGCTTCTAGCAACAAGATTAAAGATAAATAATCTATGCCAGCCTTCCTCAATATGGTATTCTTCATGTATGATAGACTTCAGTTTCCAGAATTTACAGCCAATGATTGGCGAGTAGGAATATTCTTAACAGTTCTGAAGGGCATGCAAATTGAAGTAGGTTGGCTCCAGCCTTCATCGCATGATTTCACTATGAAACGCCTTCTAATATATTCAGAATTTTCCATCAAATTGCTGTTCAGGACAAACTGATCTTAAAGCATTTTTGCCATGGCACCATTGCCCTTTTTCATAATGATAATTAACTATAATTGTGTCCCCAACTCTCTTGAACACAAAGCTATGTTAAAAAGTACAGCCCTATGGGTTAATCCAAATATATAGTTAATTCAGCAGTTTACCCCAACCAGATAAGGCACTATTGCTTATATTATGCAAGAATTAGTCTTGAGAAAAATGTACAGACAATATGATTTATGTTGTTAAGTACAATCCTATGCACAATTACACAATTTTACTGAATTCAGATTGTCTTGCTATGAGATACATATGCATGGGATTGCAGCCTCATCCATCTATTGGTTCAAACCATTCTAAAATAGTCCAATCACATCTAAGCATATAGAAAATAGATTACTATTTATATTATAAATATATCTAATTGGAAAAACTTTTGTATTTCAGAGCCAACTACACAATTTTAGTGAAACATATATTTTAAACCACATATTAAATTATGTAAATATTTACATCCCTGTTTAGAAATCACATAAACATCACTGCTATGCCTTTGCAAATAAAAACTCTAATATTATCTCTGTAATAGAGAACTTGAGATCAATCCACAATCTTCTCCAAAGCATAATATTACCTTAATTGTTCCAAGCTTAAGAGAAAACAGAACTGGAGAAAATAACCAAGTAGACAATGTGGTGTTTCTGTTCCATAGGTGTGTTCACTTTTGAATTTCTAGTATTACTTTTTCAATCAGAATTAAATTTAAATCCATCATTTGAAATCTACATAGTATTACCATAAAAGGTATGCCCTAATTCACATTGAAAAAACCCAGTCAAATACAATTTTGTTCTTCAAGATCTCATTTCAAAATTATAATTTAGGACAGACTATCATTTTCATGTAGTACTTGCACAATTGGGAATCAGGAACCCAGGCTAATTTACTGCCAAACAACTGCAAACCACTAGCATATCTAACTTCTGCATTTTTGAAAAACAGAATTTTATAGCAAATGGGGGAATTAAGAATTATGATGGTAAAGAGTTCATTTTTGCCTAGTTGATTATTTTAAAGCAAAAATTCAGCTTAACTAGTTGATAGCCTAGATCTATACTTGATATTTCTTTCTATAATTTTCTCTTCAAAGTTTCTAAAATATTTGACTATTACTGTCTCTATGACTCTTGCAATGAACACCACACAATATATCCTTATAACTTTCTAAGTCAAAGAAATAATACTTAGAATGGTAGCTACAGAAGAGGAGTCCAACCAAGGTATGGCTCCCAAATTATAATTAAATAGTCCAACTGGCCTGGAGAAACAATAACTTTCATCTAACATAATTTGCAGGATTATTGCAAGGATAAAATGAGAAAGAAAAGAACTCACTATGCATTAATATTTCAAAGTGCCCCTTGGGAAATTAAGGAGCTACGCTAAGGACTAAAGCTAAACTATTATTTAAACTAAAAACCAGGGTACACATATGGCTAAACCAAAATCAAACAAATCACATTATGTTTTAGTCTAATGTATGAAGTAAACCACCAGGTTAAGTATCTTTTGCTTTAGCACGTTATGGGAAGACGTTTACTATAGTCTTTTAACCGTGGTCTGCGATTTCTGGTAAATTACACCACTTTATTTCACGAAACTGACCAAAAACCAATGAAATCGCGATTAACTCTTGGAATTGGAAGACGCATTTACACTCTCGCAGCAAACCATATTCCGAAAAGGAAAGGAGCATTCCGGTTGCCCTTGAGGTAATTACAGCCTTTCTCGATGGTTATTCGTTAACAGTGGTTATAAATTTTTAGCCCGACTTTACAAACCTTAAAAGAAAAAGCTCTCAGAACTGGCACAAGCATCCAGGGATTACTTGACAAATCAAAAGTGGGCCCAGAGCACCGACCGCGGCCCTTTCCTGGTTCCGCCAGACGAGGCTGCCCAGGAAAAGGCCCACTCCCGCCGCCGTCCCTCCCCCCTCCCCCCCCACACAAACTCGGCTGCCCAGCTCCTCCGCCTACCAGCCCTGAGGAGAGTAGGGTCGCGAGGACACCCCCCCCCTCGACGACCCACCCGCCCCCCCCCCACGGCTAAATGAAACTGCCCGCTTCCAGCTGGGGGCAACCTCCTCCCCTCTCCCCCCTCCCCCTTCTGCAAAGGCAGCACTTACTCCTCGGTCCTCCTCGGAAAGGAAATCTGGGCCGTCGTCCGAGCCTTCCTGTTCCCGAGCAAAGGCGGTGGCGGAGCACGAGGTGTCCAGAGGCATCCCCGAGAAGGAAAGGAAAGGAGAGAGGAGAAAGCGACAGAGAGGTTAGCGGCGAGCCGGCCAAGCCCTCCCTTGCCCACAGCTCCCCGAGCACCTACCATCATGGCTGCTCTCCCAGCCCTTCCCTTCGGCCTCGCGAGCGCCGGCTTAACCCACCAGTCCGACCCGCCCAGAGCGAAGGGGCGGGATTAAGGCGGCTCCCAGAAGAGGGCGAGGGCGGGGCCTCCGGGCGAACGTTACAGCTGCGGCGCCTTTCCTGAGTGCGGGGTTTCCTTCCCTCAGGAACGGCGTGAGGAAAGCTCGTTCGTTTAGCTGAGGGGGCGTCGCGCTTTATGAATCAGCGGCGTTTGCGGGCTTGTCCTTTGCAGGAGTTGAACTACAGATTTCTGGGAGTGGTTGCACCAAACGAGAACCCCGGGGGGAGCCGCCCCCCTACCTCACGAGAGGAAATGGCCGTTTCCTTCCGAAAAGGGGCTGTGGTCTTTCAAAGAGCTCGGGACTCTGAATCCCACTCGAGTTTTACGTGGTGTACTGGATGTGCTGCTGAGGGCTCGGGAGGGCAGAGGAGGCGACAAGGGATGAGTTGGGGGGGGGCCGCGGGGAAACATTGCCGCAGCTAGTTCGTTCCGACGCCGCTGCTGCATTCCCCTTAACGGTTATTTCAAGGCAATGCGCTTTTCAGAGACATATTACCACTCGAACCCAAATCATGTGTTCCAATCATGTGTTTCAATCGAAGCAGAATCCTTGAAAATTGCTATAATCCAATTATTGGGCTCGCTTCAAAGAAAATAGCTAAAGGGGGAGAGGTTGGTGAAGAGTAGATAGGTTCGTTGCAGGATTGTAGTTTTACTCAATCCACTATAGTATGCTGAGGATAGAGTACAGCAGTGGTGGGTTGCCCCCCGGTTCGCACCGGTTCTATAGAACTAGTAGTAAAGCCGGCGGGAGGCTCTGGCCACCGACCCCAATATCATCAGAACACTTCTGTGCATGTGCAGAAGCTTCTGCGCATGGCCCCATTGCGAACCGAACCAGTAATAAGTAGAACCCACCCCTGGAGTACAGGTAGTCCTTGACTTTCAACCTTTCATTCACTGACTGTTCAAAGTTACAACAGTACTGAAAAATGTGATTTATGACCATTTTTCACACGGCGGTTGCAGAATCCCCAGGGTCACATGATCAAAATTCAATGCTTGGCAAGTGGTTCATATTTATGTCCAGTGTGGTGTCCCAAGATCATGCGATCACCTTCTGCAGCCTTCTGACAAAGTCAATGGGCAATCCAGATTAACAACTGTGGCAAGAAAAGTCGTAAAATGGGACAAACTCACTTAACAAATCTTAGCAACTTAAATTTTGGGCTCCATTGTGGTCAAAACTGGAGGAGTAGCTCTATAGCAAGGGTGTCTAAACTCGCACCGTCACATTGTCGTCATGTAATGTATCCCAACTTTTCCTCTTTGCTAAACCGGGGTGTCCATGGCCAGCACATGACGCATCTGGCCCACAGGCTGCAAGTTTGACACTCCTCTATAATAAAGAAATATACCTTTTTTTTCAGACAGATGTTTCCCAATGTACACGTATTTGTACAGCCCCTCCCACAGTTTTTTGTCTAGGTTCAAAGCAAGTTTGGCATCAGTAAGCAGTGTCTTTAGACAGATGTTATGATCCTTGCACATTCTCCTACCTTGTGCCAGCTCTGATTTCTGCCTGCCTTTAGACTAAGCTTTTTCCCCTATATTATACAATGAATGACCAACTGTTGATTGGTCACAATATAAATCTCCACAATGTCCCAGATTAGCACCATATCAGGAGTGTAGAGGAAACTGCTTCAGCGTTCCAGGATATAACCAGGTTCTCCCAGGATCACTTTTGCTGTTGCTGACTGATCTATTTTTCTCTCTTTTATGTTAGCCTCCTCAGAACTCCATCCTATATGAGAAGAGGCCTTTCAAATGTAGAGCCTGTTACTGTAATTGCAGTACTATTTAGGATGTCTTGTTGCATTAAGTTCTCATTTATTTTACCATTCTTTTAGAGTTAGACCATAACTCTCCATAAAGCTCCCAGTGCATTAAAACAATAAAAGCTATTGCATACAACAACAATAAGGAAAGCACATACCAGCATCCAATAAAGATAAGAATTAAAAGCCCTAAGAGACAGTTCAGCCTTCACTGTCTTCTTAAATGATAGGTCAGGGGGCACAATAAGGATTTGTAATGTAAGGAATTCTAAAAAGATGGAAAATAATGCCATTTATAAAAATCTTATTACTGAGCTATTTTATGTATATATGCTACATCAAGCCTTTTGTTTTTCTTGTTTTATATCTAATTTAAAACAAAATGAAAGGCTTCATATATGTATATGTGAATAAATTGATACCATAATTCAGAAAATATTAGCTACCATTCCTTTGGCTAATGTCTGTACCTTATACAGAGAGCACCAACTTCAAGTCATATTGTCTGTTTAGGGTTTCTGCTTCTTCCTTAGTAAAGAGGAACATATACAGAGTCTGCAGAAGAATAGTTGAGTATCTTCATTTTGGGAATATATAATCTACAGATTAAGAATAGCAACAATATCCAGAACCTTGCAGAAAATACTCCAATGTATAACATACAAAACTATTTATATTAGTTTTGTATTATCAACAGCTATATGGTAGCCCTTCAGGTTCAAAGAAGACCCTCTGTTGTACAGTTCTATTGTGGACACAGAAGTGGCTCTGTAGCTCAAGTCTGTAAGCACAGTCTTAATGCACGGGGGCCATTGTGAACCCTGGAAATCCATTGTGGTAACTGGGTGTTATTTTGTGATGCCACTCTTATCAGTTTTTGGCAGCCCCTATCTTCAAAGCCAGTGGGAGGTTCACAATAGAAGGCTCACCAGCATGTTTTGTCAGCAGCTACAACTTCTAGCTCCCTTGGCTGGATATCATAGTGGCATAGGATTTCTGTCACAATGTCTTTGTAGCTCTTGCATAGCTGACCTTGAGATCTCTTCCAAACTCCAGTACACTATAGACTAGAACAAATGGTGAGGCATACAGCAGTCATCCATTCTGATGATGATTCCATCCATCTCATCTGGGATCTGATAATCAATATCTCAATGCTGATGGACTCCACACAATCCAAGACCTCAGGTTGGACACATAGTCTTGCCGATGAATGGCAAGGATGGAGCAGAGAACACTTGTGAGATATTTCTCCAGTTCTTTAATGTGCCTTCAGTACAAAGTCCAGGACACATATCTATATACCGGTAGGAGGGAAGGGATAACCACAGCTCTGGGGACTTTTAACTTTGTGAAGATACAGATGTGTTGATTGAGCACTGTACTATACAGCCACACAGCCAGCTCAGTGTCTAGCTGACCATGCTGATCCTGGAGTCAATTTCTTTGTCCAAGTACCCATTGCTTGAGATGATGCTTCCTAAGTATTTGATTCTGTTTATATTTGTCAGATGTCATCAACAATGATTTTTGGTCTATAGACTTAGTATTTGGTATGGGCTGGTAAAATTCTTCAATTTTGGTCAGGTTGAAGAGCATAGCAGCTTCGGAGAATTTGTTCAGCATCACCAGTAGATTGCTGTCTTTGTGCATCAGAAGTGCACAGTCATCAGCAAAGATGGTTCTTTGAATGACTTTGTCCATGCATTCAAGCAGTGAAGGTCATAAAGAGAGCTGTCCAACTGGTACCTGATGTACACTCCCTCTTCCAGGTCCTGGAAAGCAAATTATGACATGCAAGTGAAGAATAGAATAGGGGCTAACACACAATCCTTTTTTACCCCATTGGAAATGGCAAATGCAGCTGATTTATTACTTTTGTGAGCCTCCCTATTTACAGTGTCAAATGCCTTTGTTAGGTTAATGAAGACAGAATAAAGAGGCTTGTTCTCAATGCACTTCTGGACAAATATCATGTGTGCAGTGCTCCATTCTGACCAAAAGTCACTGGGAGGTTTCTTTCTGAGACAAGTCTGTTAAGGAGAATGCAGGCAAAGATCCTGCCTGCAGTGGACAGCAGTGAGATACCTCTGTAGTCTTGATTTGCTTCCACTATTTTTATAGAGACCTGCAAAGAGGAAAGGTATCACAGAAGTCATCATGCATCTCCTTCGTGGACCAAATGTTTTCTAGATCTCAGCAGGAATGCCACCCTGCCCTGTTGTTTCATTTCAGCTCACCTGCAAGATCACTTTCTTGATATCAGTAGAGAGAGGCAGTCTAAGTCATCCAAGAGTGGCAGCTGAGGAATCTTCTGTAAGATATGATCAATTGTGATGACCTAGTTGGAAAGCTGGAAAAGTGTTCAGCCCAACACTAACACATTGTAAGCCGCCCTGAGTTTCTGGAGAAGGGCGGCACATAAATCAAATTTTTAAAAAAACCAGTTTTTCAGTCCTTCCTGGTCTTTCATCAGGTTTGATACATCAGATTACAGGTAGGAGGAGCATCCTGATTTAGAAGGACTATAAACTGACTTTAAGGTGCGGAAGAACTCTCTGGTGGCATGCAAATCTGCATAACATTAAACCTACTCAGCCTTTTTCTGCCACCATTCATCTTGAATTTCTCACAGTTTCATTTGTACTTTGGATTGCAGGTGCTTTAACTTGTCTTTCTTTGAGACAGATGATGGATCATTGTGCCAGTCTCAATAAGGCCTTGTTCTTGGCCTGGAGGGCTGCTGAAATGGTTGGGATTTTCATCAAACCGGTCTTGATGTGCCTAGGTTTTCAGTCCAAGTACTGTACAGTTATTGCAGTCCACATGATGAAGTTTTTAAACTGCATCCACTTTTCAGAACAGATTCCTACAAAGAGTACATTGCCAAAAAGTTTTTTATTAAGTACATCGTGGAAGCATTAGACTTGGTTTTGATCATGTAGTCTGCTGATGTTGAATGACTTTCTGACAACCCTTGGTTGTTACAATGTAAAGGGACTCAGTGTAGGCCGAAGAGTGATCAGACCAGTCTGTGCTCTGTTTAGCACTTAGCACCTTGTTTGCCTTAGAATGATGGTGACATCTTTAAGATCACACTGATATACTATGACATAGTTAAATGTTAGTGTTTGGATCGGAGATGCATCCAGGTAGTTTTGTACTGTACTTGTTTGCAAGTCTGAACATAGTGTTAGTGATGCATAGGTTATACTTGGCACATTTGCTCAGAAGCAGCAGGCTGCTTTGTTTTTTCCCCTACCCAGGGCCGGATTTTCCTATAGGCTAACTAGGCTTCAGCCTAGGGCCTCAAGATCAAGAGGGGCCTACATTCAAATTGTTAGCAAAATTAAAATTACACTTTCACTATAGGTGAAAGGGCCTCATAAGTGGAATAGCCTAGGGCCTCTTTTCATCTAAATCCGGCCCTGCCCCTACCCCGTGTCTCCCAAGGACTCTGTTCCAATTGTCACTGTCTATCTCCTCCCTACTGTTGAAGTTGCTCAGAATAGAAGTTTGTCGCTGACAGGGGTTATTCAGATCATTTGGTCCAGATCCTTGTGGAAAACTTCTTTGTCTTGTCTGAACTTGCAGGAGTTGGAGCATAGGCATTGACAGTGGTGATAAACCAAGACTTGCTGAGATGCAAGTGGAACTTCATGATCCATTTATTTATTCCAGTGGGTAGAGTAGGGATGTTCTTCGGTGGAGCAGTTTTGATTTCAAAATCTACTTCTTAGGTTTTGTGGTTTCTCTTTCCAACAAAACCATATAGCCACTCACTGCTTCCTCTAATGAACCTTCATCTACCAGCCTGGCGTCACTGAATGCAGCAATGTCAATGTCATAACAGCAAAGTTCAGCTGTTACAAGTGCTGTTGGTTTTTCAGGCACTGACACCCTGTTTCTATCTAGCTGTTTCTATCTAGCTATCTATTCCCTTCTATCTGTAGGGACATTCCAGACTCCAAAAATTAGTTCTGTTTGATTCTTGATTCTTGACAGTTAAGAAGATGATTTGTATCCACAACTGCCACTGGTCATCTCTACCTGTTGCTTTGCCACTCCCCCCTTACTGCAGGTCTCAGTGAATTAAGTTTGAATGGGAAAGGTTTGCAGACGAGTTGTAGATGAAGATGAGTCACACAACAGAAATCTGTGTGTGATGGAGTTTTATGTAGAATGGCCATTGTACAGGATAGTCCCACTGTCTCGGCAGAAGAAACCTTAATCCAGTGGCACAGAGAATGATTATAGCTGGAGACCTCTCCTGACGCAGTGGATGACAAGGATGTCTGTCTTGTGCTCTTAGCACTTCCTAACAGCTGCTGGGCTTGCCTTCTCTAGAAACAGTACAAAAAAAATGAAGCTTGAACAATTGATCTCAGGTAGTTAGCAAAATAACACTTAAGGTTTTAGAAGATAGTAAATGTAGCAATAGCACTTACTTAGAGAGAGGGCTTAGAGTGGGCTATAAAGCACTATGAAGTGATATATATCACTTCACAATGTTTTACAGCCTTCTCTAAGCGGTTTACAGAGTCAATATATTGCCCCCAACAATCTGGATCCTCATTTTACCGACCTCGGAAGGATGGAAGGCTGAGTCAACCATGAGCCTGGTGAGATTCGAACTGCCAAATTGCAGGCAGCTGGCAGTCAGCACAAGAAGCCTGCAGTGCTGCATTCTAACCACTGCACCACCGCGGCTCTTGTAGTATTACTTTTGCATCTCCTAGGACTGTGATGGCAAACTTATGGCACATATGCCACAGGTGGCACGCAGAGCCTTCTCTGCGGGGATGCCAGCCGCTGCCCCAGCCCAGCTCCACCCCGCATGCATGTGCACCTCCCACTGGCCAGCTGGTCTTCAGGTCTGCTGTGCATGCATGGGGGTGGGGCGCGGGGGGGACGTGCGTGGGCATGCATGGGGGGCAGGGGCGCATGTGTGGGGGTGGAGGCTTTCCAGGCCCAAAACAGGGCACGAGGGGTCTCGTGCGGCACCCCCACACCCCATTTTGGCTTCCAGGTTGGTGTAGGAGGCTTTCCAGGCCCAAAGTGGCTTTCGGGTTGGTGCTTCCCTGTTTTGGGCCTGGAAAGCCTCCTGCACCAACCTGGAAGTCAAAACGGTATGGGGAGCGCATGCACTGGCAACATGCATGCATGCATGGAGAACACGCACACATTGCATTTTGGGGGTTCTGGCATACATGCGCGCATTTGCACGCATGCACGCTTTGGGCACTCGGCACCAAAAAAGTTAACCATCACTGTCCTATGAGCAGCATAGATTCAAGGGAAAGAGCTATATTGTGGGCTGATAATTAGGCCTGCTTTACAGTACAACAAAATAAACATGAATGACACCTTTTATGATACAAGTAGGGTGTATCATTGAATATCCTGTGGGGTTTTTTTTTAAAAAAAGGTGGCTTACAGTGATTATTTCAATATATATATTATGCAACAATATTTTATTACTGTATACAATACATGATATAATTAAAAAAGATCTAAAAGAATAGGAACATCAATAAAGCAAATTACATAGAAAAATAATCTTAAAAATCCAAATCCAAAAATCCAGTATTTTATTGGCTATGTTCATATGAGATTCTTACCTGTATTATTTAATAATATATTATAGGATTGTACAACACATTACAAAAGCTGTTGTTTGCATAACAGAATAAATAAAAAATGTGGTTGATTAATTTGTAACAAAGCGGGGGTGGCGAGGAGGCAATAAACTAATTTCCTCAAAAGTTCAATGACTTCGAACAAAACTTTAATTACATTTCCTGAAATTTGATAGCAGCAAAATGTGTCCAATTCTGTTCAGAATTAGAAAGAACTGAAACAATTCCCTTTAAAAGGGCTGCTTGTATTTATTAAACTGAAATCATGTAAATTTAATCCTTTTATGGGGTGGCATCTGCAAATAAAATGTGATTCTTCCATAAAGTTTTTTAAAAAAGCTAAAGCCTTTGTTGATTTCTTTCTCCCTTTATTATCAAGAGGAAAATATGCAAAGATTCACATTTTCTGCAGCAAGTCTCTGATTACAATTCAGGTTAAAGGAGATAGCTTGAGGAAATTATGACTTTTTCCAGGGAATTCTGGAACAAATTTTGTTTTTGCTGCATGTATCAGTTACATGGTACACAGTCTCAGCATTTTGGAGTTTGATTCTCTAATTAGCTAACAGGAAATATCTCATTTCCAAGGTAGTTCTGAATATAAGCCAAAATGTTTGTCAGGCTACAGAGCAAAAAAGAATTTATTGTTACAACTTTCATGGAATAATGCTTTTAAACCACATTCCTAATTGATAATTGAAATGGAGTATGAAAATATCTGCATGATGGAGGATTTTAATGGTATTGTAGATGAAAAACTGGACTATAAAACAAGTAGAACAACAAGACATAGTAGAAAGATATTGCCGAGGACTTTCTTTAAAATGACAGAGGAAATAAACTTGAAAGACATTTGGAGGGAGAGAAATGGGAAAAATAGACAATATACTTTCTACTCTGACAGACATTTATCTTGGTCCAGACTGGACATGATATGGGCAACAATGGAATTGACTTTAAATATTGAACAAGTGAATATAGATACGAATACATGGGCGGATCACAATCCAGTGATTGCTATTTGGAAAGAGCGAAAAGGCAGATCTAGATGGACATTGAACAATACAATATTAAAAGAGAAAGATTTTACACAGAAAATGAAACGAGAATTGGACTTTTTTTTTCAAGGAGAATAAGAAAGAAACATTGATACAAAACCGTTGGGATACAATGAAAGCCTTTGCCAGAGGATTAATTATTGATTATACACGGAAAAGAAATGTGAAGAAAAGACAAACACTTAAAATTTTGAGAGATGATCATAAAAGACTTGAAAAAGAACTCCAGAAAGATCAATATAAGAAAGATGTAAAAATTAAAATGAATACTATAAAGCACAAAATGGATCTACTGGAGAAGGAAGAATTAGCGCAAAAAATAAGAATTGTTAAACAGAATTATTTTGAAAATGCAAATAAACCTGGCAGGTGGTTAGCTTATAAATTGAAAAAAGGAAGAGAATCAAAGAAAATAACGCAATTAATTGATCAAGGACAAAGCAGATCTGGAAATAAAGAGATGGGGGAAATAATACAGGAATACTATACACAACTATACAAGAAAGATGCGATAGAAGAGGATAAAGTGGCAAGATACTTACAAAAAACTAAATTACCAAAAATTCCCAAAGAGGTTGAGCTATTGGATGGAAATATAACGATGATGGAGCTAACAGAGGCAATTAAGAAACAAAAGAATGGAAAGGCACCAGGCCCAGATGGACTGCCAGCCGAATATTACAAAACTTTACAAGATTCACTATTGATCTCAATGCTGGAGGTTATGAATGAAGTAATGATAAAAAAAGAAATACCCAAGACATGGACTGAGGCATACATTACTTTGATTCACAAGGAAGAGACAGACCCACAACAAATCAAAAACTATAGGCTAAACGCAGATTATAAAATCTTTGCTATAATATTGGCAGAAAGACTTAAGAGATACTTGAATAATTTTATACATTCCGATCAAAATGGATTCTTACCTAAAAGATAAATCCGAGACAATATAAGAATAATTTTGGACACTTTAGAATATTATGAAGTGCACCCTGAAAAGCAGATGGCCTTGATATTCTTAGATGCACAAAAAGCCTTCGACAATGTCAATTGGCGGTTTATGATGTTACAGATGGAGGAGATGGGCTTTGGGAAAAAAATTCTTCAGGCAATTGAAGCTATATACTCAAAACAAAAGGCTAAGGTAATGATAAATGGAGAATTGTCTGAACATATTGAAATAGAGAAAGGCACTAGACAAGGATGTCCACTGTCCCCATTATTGTTTATACTGACATTGGAAGTGCTAAACAGAAATATTAGAGAAGAAAAGGAGATAAAAGGTATGAAAATTTGGAAAGAGGAATATAAATTACAAGCTTTTGCAGATGATCTGGTTTTTATCATGGAAGAACTTCTAACATCTATAAATAAATTGCTAGAAATGTTGTATTTGTTTCAGACAATTCCGATAAAGTTGGATAAGGATTTTTTTAAAGATTTGAATAAAATGATATTGAAATACATTTGGCAAGGGAAAAAGGCAAGAATAATAATTAAGTTGTTACAAGATGCTAAAGTGAGGGATGGCTTTGGTTTACCTAACTTTGAATTATATTATCAAGCAGCTAGTTTAATGTGGATCAAAGAACGGGTAACACTGAAAAATACTAGACTTTTGAATTTGGAGGGACATGATTTGTTGATGGGGTGGCATGCCTTTTTATGGTACAAAGGAACTAAAATACAGGGGCCGCGCGGGGGATAATGGGAGCAAGAGGGCGCTCCCATGTGATGCCTCTCCTGCACAAGCTGCATTGGCTTTCAGTGGTCTTCTGGGTGCGCTTCAAGGTGTTGGTTACCACCTTTAAAGCGCTCCATGGCATCAGACCTGGGTATTTGCGAGACTGCCTTCTGCCACCGATAGCCTCCCACTGACCAGTACGCTCCCACAGAAAGGGACTCCTCAGGGTGCCGTCAGCCAGGCAATGTCGGCTGGCGACCCCCAGGGGGAGGGCCTTCTCTGTGGCAGCACCTGCCCTCTGGAACGATTTGCCCCCGCAGATACGAAAGATACCTGATCTCTGGGTCTTTCGCCGTGCCCTAAAAACTTTTCTTTTCCATCAAGCAGGACTGGCGTGAACCCCCCCCCTCTTTTTTAGCTCTTTTAGCATCTTAGCTTTTAAGTGTAAATTGGGTTTTAATTTGATTGTTTTAAACTGTAGGCCAAAGCTGTATAATTCTTTTAATTGATTTTAAATTTTGTATTGGTATGTTTTTTTATCCTTGGCTGTGCATCGCCCTGAGTCCAATAGGAGAAGGGTGGTATATAAATTGAATAAATAATAATAATAATAATTTTAGAAGACATCAGATACGTGAAGCGTTGTTTTTGAATTGGGAGAAGATTAAAAAATATCATTATTTGAAGATTCCAGTCTGGGTATCTACAATTGAAGCTTTTTCATATCCAGTGATATTCAAAAGGGAACAAATTGTTAGATATAGTGAATTATTGGATGAAAAGGGTGAATTTAAACTAAAGCAAGACTTAGAAGATCAGGGATTTAAGATGGATTGGTTTTCATATATGCAAATATTTTCTAGATATCGAGAAGATCTCAAACAAGGAGGTTTTTATAATATGTTGACTATCTTAGGTAAGATATTGATGGGCTCTGATGACCATGTAATTAAAAAGTTATATGGACACTTGCTAGAGGCAAAATTGGAAGAAGAACAAGTTAAAGAGACAATGATAGCATGGGGGGGAAATTTTGGTTATAGTATTGATTTAGAGAAATGGTAAAAATTGTGGTCACATAATTATAAAATGACAATGTCTACAGCATATAAGGAGAATTTGTATAAGATGTTTTACAGGTGGCATTTATCCCCGACGAGGATAGCCAGAATGTTCAAGAACAAATCGGAGAAGTGCTGGGAGTGCCATCAGACCCCAGGATCCTATTACCATATGTGGTGGACATGCGTAGAAGCAAGGAGATTTTGGACTAAGATACACACATGGTTGGAAAAAATGATAAAGAGACATATTGACTTTAAACCAGAGATATTTTTATTAGGGATCTTACCAGAGACATTTAACAAAGATTTACAATATTTGATTGTGAATATATTAACAGCGGCTAGAATTGTATTTGCAACAAACTGGAAAGGAGAGAAGATGATTACGGATGAAGAAATTATTAGGAAAATGTTGGACTGTGCTGAAATGAGTAGATTGACATTTGAAATAAGAGAACAGGAAGATAATATTATTCAATATGGGAACTATTTTATCAATGAATAGACAATAAAGCATGGAGATGAAATATTATATATGAAATGAAATTTGGATAAAATGTTTAAGCACTTGTTATTTTTTTGATAGAGGTAAGAATATTTGTCACATAATTAGAGTTTGAAAACTTTGAGAGCACGAAATGATTTTCACCGATCGAAATACTGTCTGTAAGTGTTTGGAAAGATGATGTTTTTATGTTGTTTTTGTTTAAAAAATAAAAAACTTTTTTTTAAAAAAAAAAGACCACATTCCTGACAGTAAAATTCACACACTCTTATTGACAAAATCAGGTGTTCAAAGTTCATGAGTTAGCAAGATTTGGTTTGCTCTTTAAACAAACCTTTAATAATTTCTGGCCTTTGTGAAGAAAGCTAATGAAATAATATTTGAGAACATGGCTATAAAATCCCTTTTTAAATATGTCCAGGGTTTAGTTTTATCTCCTCCTTCAACCTTATGTTCCATATGATTGGGGGAAAAAAGTATTATTATGCAAGGCAGCCCTAAAGATCAGTTGGCATAGAATGAAAAGAAAGAGAATGTGTGGCATGCATGAAACAAGAATATAACATTAGCATTTCCCCTCTATTGTGCTAAAGTGCCACCCACCCACCTATGCTTTGGCACAAAATAATGCTAGCGTAACATTTGTTATCTCCATAGTTGATCCCCATTCTGCCTCTGTTTTGTACACTGTCAGTCCTGATTTGTGAGTTTCATTAAAAGCAAGATTAGTTTTATAGCATTCTTATCTCGTTGCTGTCTTTACATCTGGAAGAAGCAAATTGCATAATTTAATTACACCCCAAGTGAAAAGTATTTCTGTTCCAGTCTGAATCTGCTACCAATCAGTTTTACTGGATGACTTTGATTCTATTATGATAATGTTTTCTATCCATATTCTTTCATGTTCTATACTTTATTAAATGTGTGAGTTGTCTTCTAAAAATAGCCTAGTGCAGCATTAGGATGTTTCTCAGTCATCCAGGTCATGGTTGTCCCAAAGGTGCTTTTTTCACGAGGCAACTGAACTTTCTGGTTTTTCTTTGAAGACATTTCGCTTCTCATCCAAGAAGCTTCTTCAAAAAGCTCAGAGTTGAAGAAGCTTCTTGGATGAGAAGCTAAATATCTTCAAAGAAAAACCAGAAAGTTCAGATGCCTCTTGAAAAAAGCACCTTTGGGACAGTATTAGAATGGTACAGTATCCATGAATCCTGAAATATGAGGGCTTTAAAAATGTATTTTGGTAAACATGAAGCTATACATGATGCTGTTATAATAAATATGAACAGTGTAGTTTATCCAAGTTGCTGTTTTTCTTTAATCAGTAATAATAAACCATGGAAATCTGCTTCTCAGACCATCATTTATTTGTCAGTGTATGTTTGCCTAATGATATTTGTATTAGGACAGGGTTTCTCAAAGTTCGTGATACCAGTACTCTCTTAAATAATTGAATATTTATGCAAAGCAGAACATTCAGGCTTCATATGAGGCTCTGGAATAATCATGTTGGTGCCCAACATATTTTTGCATCAAACCAGCAACATTTTTCAGAAAAGAGTGTAAGGAGAGCACTCTGGAATGCTTGGCAAGTGCTGTATTAGGATACAGTTGTACACTTACAGTAATTGTAGGAATACAATGTCTGAATGCAGTTGTATATTTGCAGAAAATTGTATGAATAATGTTTCCTAGTATGGTCCTGGCCAGCCCATCAACTCATGATTTACTGTATTTTATTCAATTAATTTAATTGTCTGAGATTAAACAATATTCTAAATACACAGGCATTATTATTTATTTATTTATTTATAAAATTTGTGTGCCACCCTATCTCCAAGGTCTCAGGGCGGCTCACAACAACAATCGACCAAGCAACTGTTAAAATCAACAAATATACACAAAAATATGAAAAGTTTTAAAATTTTTAAAATATACTACCCCATCAGTCCAGGCTGGGGGACATAAATAGCCAGGTTTTCAATTCACGGTGGAAGGTGCGAAGGTCATGGCTCTTTCTTTGAGATGGACAGTTTAGAAGTGTGATGAATGAATGAATGAATGTAATTATTGTTTCTGCTGGACTGAAGATGTTGCCAAATCTCTAGCTAATTATTTGAACTGCACAAATGTCTTACGTTGTTTCTAAGCCAGTTACTGGCTAGGCCTTCAAATGCTCATTCAAAACTCCCATTGTATTAAGAACTTTATCATACTATTACTAGTATGCAGAGATGATTTCAATTAAGTTTAATCATAGGGCATGTGACAGCTAACAATAAAAACATACATTCCCAGGACATATATGTTCATGTAGTTCTGAAGTAGTAATCAAGGAGAGAAGCAACCTAGAACTAAGAGAAAAATTCCTGACAGTTATAACAATCAATGGAACAACTTACTTCCAGAAGTTGTGAATGCTCCAATACTGGAAGTTTTTAAGAAGAGATGGACAACCATTTGTCTGAAATGGTATATAGGGTTTCCTGCCTGAGCAGGAGGTTGGACTAGAAGACTTCCAAGGTCCCTTCCAACTCTATTCTATTCTAGTTTGCTGCTACACTTTTTCATGATGTTTTTGTCAATTTTCCTGTCTAGCCTATTGCTCTGGGAATTTCTTCCATCCATATACAAACCAGGTTTCACCTTGCTTTGCTTTTAGGAGATCAGCCAAAATCAGCTATATATTGCCACCTGCTGTAGGCACAGCTAACAATGATTTGCATGTTTACGTTTTGTTCAGAAAATAAAATTCTTCAGATTCATTTTACCTTGTGAACATTTTAAATAAATGAAACCTAAGGTTGCCCTCACATGAATGATAATAATTATGAACCAAGTTATTTTGTTATTTACCTGGTTTCTGTAAATACTATGTAAATAATGATTTTACACATAGTAAGTTGCAAGGTGTTTTGTTGTCAGTAGATGGTGCTATGGCTATAATTTTAATACTAGTGCCAGTTCAGGCAACATCGATTAATACTCTGTCTCATTACTAAATTAATTTTCTTTTGTACATATAACATTGTAAATTATTATTTTTCCCACAGCCCAACTGGGAAGGAAATCCTAAAAAGTTTAATAACCGTGAGAAATTAGAATGGCCCCAACCCTGTTAGCCTTCCATAAAGCTTTAAAGACCTGGCTATCTATATGTGCCAAGGGCCCCACCTCCTGGTTACATTGTTAAGATGCCAAATGTCTTGCTGTGCATATATTCAAATTAGATGTTTTAATGGTTTTTAGTGTTTTAATGTTTTTTATTGTTTTAAAATATTTCTAAGGTTTTAATTATATGTATCTGAATTGTGAGTCGTCCAGAGTCTCACAAAGTCTGGATGGGAAAGGATAAACTTCCTTCGGCCGGCAAGATGTTTGATACAACCCTAAAACTGTAATTGCCAATGTCATTTGATCTGTGGCACAGCCACATTTAGAGTACTGTACTGGTTATAGTTCCAATTAATAAAATTATTGGAAGAACTTCATACCACAGAAGCTTTAAATGATTGGATGCTAATAGTTTTTGTATGAACAAAGGACTTAATTAGAATGGAGAACAGCATGGAGCTATGTCCATAAAACTAGATTATTTCATACCAATGTAATGCTATATTCCACTATAGAAAGCTTTTCACTAATTCTAGTTTAATTGTTTAGTGAAAGTAATAGTCAAAACCATTTTTATGCCCATGTTCTCAGAGTCTAAACCACTCCATTCAGACTAAGATAGCCAGATTGTTTACTAGGATATATAGCTGAAAGTACATTTCTTTTCTTCTTTGGTCAACACAATTTAAAGTACTAGTTTTTACTTTTAAAAAAGAGGGTTAAATATCTAATACATTGCAACAACCATCCCTCTTCCATCATCACTTGAAATGGCACTGCTAAGGTGATAAAATTAGCCAGTTTGGTGTAGTGGTTAAGGCACTGGCTAGAACCAGAAGTCCTTGAATTCTAGTCCCATCTTAGGCACAAAAGCCAGTTGTATGACTGTGAGCCAGTCATTATATCAACCCTAGAAAGGAGGCAATGGGAAATCTTACCAAGAAAATTGCAGAGATTAGGCAGGCAGTCATCAGAAGTCTAACCTGATTTGAAGGCACAAAAAAAAAAAAGTCACGAAACATGCTTCAGCATTTGCAAATATGAGGTAGTCCTTGACTTAACGATTGAAAATAGAACCAGTACTTCCATCACAAAATGATGCACTCATTCTAGGGCTCTTAGGGAGCTTTACCCTGTGCCTGGCTGCTCTCTTCCCCCTGGAGGGAAGGTTCTTCGCCGCTAGACAGCTGTTTTTTCGCTGTTCTAGCGGCTAACAAAGTCGCGGGGCTAGCGCTCCACAAAAAGAGCGTCTGCAACGTCCTGCAGAGCCGCCGGAAGTCCTGGGATGCTGCAATTGTCATAAATACAAGCCATTTACCAGTTTGAATTGCTATGGTGGTATAAATGTAAGGACTGGTTGTAAATCACTTTTTCCAATACCATTGTAATGGTTGTTAAACCAATAGTCAAGAAGTACCTACTGTATATCAACTATCATCTGTTCAACAAGCTTGTAGAATGGGAAATGTTTAAGTTGCATTTTAAAAATGTCATTATTTAGCGGTAGATATTTTTGATGGTGCAAAAAGTATTATTGCGGGATGAAAGCTGTTCCAAGTTGCCTTTTGCTATTGATTTATGATGATTTTGTCAATGCCAATGCTGTTCAAGGGGTGCTCCAGATGTTCTGGGATTTCACCCTTTCTATATTGGTACTATGTTTGTTTCATTTTGCCAAGTTCAATCTGAACATCTGGCTGACTGCAATGAATCAAAATAACACAATCAGCATTGACAAAATCACTATCAACCAACTACAAAAGGCAGCTTCACTTTGAAAAATTTACATCCTATGACAGTATCTTTAACACCATTAAACATCAACATCTGCCTATTGCGGGTCTTTGAGAAGGACTCAGTAGGTGGATAAAAATATCTAATCTAAATGTCTGGCTGTGCAATGAACCATAATAATAATATTTTATATTTTTCTGAGAACGAATTTATGAAGAAACCAAACATAGCTCCCTGACAATTAGTATCTGTGTGAAACTTAAATGAATCCTTATGGTGAAGTCATTAAACTCAATTGCAAATTTGATATTAATTATGTAATTAGACCAAATCTTCAACACATTTTTAGAATGAAAAAGTGATACCATATTAAGCCATTCTGAGAAAGATTGTGTATTACTGGAGATATAGATAGATATACATATACTTCAAGCCAAAACCAGAGACTCATTATAGTTAATTTTAAAAGTGGAAATTGTATCTTTTTTTGCAAATGACAGTTTCTACTGTATCCTACTTTCATTCTTGCACATAGTAATTGATAAATCCAATAGTTCATTCTTATTTGCCATAAAATGTGTGTATCCTTGTTTGCACAAACACTTTTGTTTCTTTATCCATTTTTCAAATACTCTCTAAATCATGTTGGGATTTACAGAATTTCTTAAGAAATTGAAGATACTTGCCCAAATAATAATGGAGTATTATATGGAAAGCATTTTCACATACAATAATTAGATTATTACCCAGTTTAGATTGTATGTTTTGTCATAAAATGTGCAATTATTAGAAAGCAAAATAGATGAATACATGTTTTATTATAATTGGCTAAACATGCAATTAGTTCATACCCATCTTCCCAATCATATGCACTTTTTCTGCTTCTTTTAAGCTGGGGTGAGGCAACTATACATTGCTGTTTCCTCAAACAAACAAAAAAAACCCTATTATTTTTAGTTGTGTAAAATTTCATCATTTAAAAAGCCATTGCATATATGTATTTTTGTGGCACTATTACTTTGTATACAGGTCATCCATCAGATAAAACAATAGAGCTGATAGAGATTACTATAGAAAATTATATAGAGAAGAAAAATAGTTTACTGTCTGTTGCATTTGCCTTCATAGAAAACCACTGTATATAAAAAGTAAGCAGAGCTACCCATTCACAGAATGATGGAAATCAAGATTATTTGCGTGTATAATACAGGTAGTCCTCAAATTACATCTACAATTGAGCCCAAAATTTCTATTGTTAAGTGAGTTTTTTCCCATTTTAAGACCTTTCTTGCAGTTGTTAAGCAAATCACTGTAGTTGTTAAGTTAATAACACAGTTGTTAAATTAATCCGGCTTCTCCATTGACTTTACTTGTCAGAAGGTTATAAAAGGTGATCAGATGACCCCACCACACTGCAACTGTCATAAATATGAGTTAGTTGCCAAGTGTCTGAATTTTGATCATGTGACCATGGGAATGCTGCAATGCTCATGTGAAAAACAGTCATAAATCACTTTTTCAGTTCCATTGTAACTTCGAATGATCACTAAATGAACTGTTGTAAGTCGAGGACCACCTGTAAAAGGGCAAGTATTTACTTTGTTCCTTTTTCTTAAGTATATCAACAAAGCAGATCCACTATTTGCTTTCTTCATTTTAACAAGAAAATTGGATACATAATTGAAACAATATTGGAGTTAGGGTAGAATTAATATACGTATTACTACCAGTAGTCATAAGAGAGCTTACAGTATAAATATTAGTAATTAATCAATCAGTAAATGAAACAAAAACCACTTATTTTAACACATCAGTGCTCTTTATATCCTCCTTACTGACATTTATTGGTGGTATTAAAAATGCTCATCTTTTATTCTAAGATTAATAATAAGAGAGAAGCCATCTGTTCAGAGAGACCAAAAAAATATATCAGAACAATCCTATCAGCAAAAAAAAATCCTAAAGTTTAATATTTGCTTCATTGTTTTATTTCATTCATTATTTCTTCTTTATCCAGCACTCTTGCTTTCTAGCATGTTGTATCCAATTTTCACTGGATTCTTTATGAATGAAATCAAGCTTCTAATTACTTTGATAGGATTACCACATTATTCAAAACTGGATTGCTTTGATTTGTATCTAATAATACAGTGCTACCCGAAAATCAATGTTGATTTCAATGAGCCATACCCCCACATTAATGGGCTCAGAACTGTATCCTAAAATGGGAAAAAGCTTCAGCTAAGGAAAACTGGCAGTTTAAATTAAGATCCATTATGTCAGAAGAACAAACAGCATCTGACATCAACTTAAAGGCATTGTTGAAGGTTATTACCAAAGTCATTCTTAGTTTCTGTATCTATTTTTCACCTTTTGCAATTTTCTGTTTCATTTTATATCAATCCACATGTTGTATTATTATGTATTCAATATTTAAGCCAAACCTGCTCATTTTCAAGATTTTTAAAAGAAAAAAATGCGGTATCTGCAGAGACTTTCAGTACAGTCATGAAAACTTTTATTTAACATTTCTTTATCCGTAAAATAACTGAAGCAAATTCCTAATGCCCACCAGTGATGGGAAGCATGCAAGATGCTCAGATTGTGAAGTTTTCTTCAACCTTTAAGTCACAATGAAGCCTTCATCTTTTTGCATGACAGAAAACAACAGCTGATGAACTCTGGGGAACACGTGCCAGCTGTCTTTCATTTGTTTTACTGTCCAAGCAGTAGATTGGTAGCAGCATTTAAAAAAGCAAGTTATAGCACTGAAATCAATCTCAGTACTGTTTTTCAGTTGTAAACAAAATTTGAATTATGGAGGGTTTCATACTTGATACACATAAATCAATTCTTGTTTTACATAAATCGGTGTAAACTTTTAAGTGAATAAATAGTTTGAGTCAAATGTTTATGTTCTCTTTGATATTCGGTTCTGAAGAGTGAAGAGATCCATTTTACATAATAGGCAGCCGTATATTATTTGTAGAAGATTCTATGAATTAAAAATAGTGCTTTACACTGGATATGGGATAAACATTGCAATCTAGACAGTTTTTAAAAAAATTAACACTCATTTTAAAACATTTGAAATTGCAGGCCTAGATAAGGACTGAACAAAAGTAGGTTTTTATACCAGCCAGAACTTTTTAAGTGCACACCATAATATATCCAAGAAATGTTTCATAAACTTAATTCTTATTAAAGTCTCCTAGAAATAAATTAAGTTTCTTTTTGCTACAAAACTGTTACAATCTATCAATAGTATGCATAGCTTGAATGCTACCATGAAATTCAGACAGTACTCTAAAAGATATACATTTCACTGGCAATAAGCTGGAGACAGCTGAAAGCTTGAAATAGTCTGAGTTCCACAGAAACAATCTGTAAAACTGAGTAATATTTGTCATCCAATTATTTTATTTCTTCCCCCAAAGGGTCTTAAAACAATTTTAAATCTGATTAAAATTTATTTGTATTCTCTGGCATCTTCTGTTAAGAAATTGCAACTGTTTTAAATTTTTGTCCTTTGATGAATACATTCCTTTTAGTGGTATGCACACTTCAACAGCGACTGGCTGCCTAACAAAGTTCCTTTATGCATACCAATAGAACCCTGTCCAGTTTTGCCATTTGTGGAGAACCGATGACAAGATACAAAAGCATGTGTTTGCCATAAATAGCTTTGGCTAACGGAGGACTGCTCGTACAGAGCAGATCAAATTCTCTATATGGAGTGTAGTGTCTGGCTTTTAGCCAAATGCTCCTGATGCAAGACTTAGTAGCAGCAAAAGCTTTCAGACCTATTTGTACAAAAGTTAACTGGAAAACAGCTGCCCTATGACTAGACAAAAATGTAGAACATGAAATACTAAGCTAACACAAACTGGGGAAAGTATCCTGAAATTACGCTCTAGGTTAGCTAATAATTTTTATTGTAAGTTTTTTCTGAAACAGGATAAGTTGGACTAATTGTTTCCTAATAATGAAACATATTAAAGCAACCATAGATTTGGGAAGGAAAGTTCCATATTCAAATCATTCTAAAAGCAAAATCACAATGTAATAGATTAGTGATTGAAGTGGAATATATACTAGAGGGATGGGAAGCGATACAAAATGTATTTGTATATGTTTTGTTTATTTTCCCATGAAAACAAAGGGGCCTTCTGTAATAAGCTACAGATTTTATTGCAGTGTGGTGATTCGATATTTGATTTCAAATCAGGGTTACAGTTCCTTTATATAGAAATTGCCATTATGAATGGCAATTTCTATATAATAATATTCACAAAATATATTTAGGTTGCAAGATCTGCATGGTAAACAATTCCTACTCCTGTTCAGTAGCATATATTTCAATGGGTGGGGGAACAAAAAATGCATAATTACGGTTAGTTCATTTAACAGAAATGAAGACCAAGATACAAGATACTAATGACACAATTCCATAAATTAATTGGCATTCTAGGGAGATGGAAGAAGAAATCAAACATATTACAAAAAGTGCTTAAAATGCATAGTGTTATGTGCTGCCATGTCACAAAAAATAGGCTTATAAAGGCATGTGAGGTGTCTGAATGCACAAGAGCCTCATGGAATTGCGAGTGCAACTGTAAAGTAAAACTGAATAGAGTCTCATGTGATCATTGGACAAGAGTTTAAAGGCAATCAATTAACTTAAACCTTTTCTTTTTGCTTGGCTAGACTATCCACATCAACTACCACATTCATTGTACACATTTGCAAGAAATGCCTACAGTTTGGGCTAAAATATATGGAAGGCATTCCATGGATTCTACATAAAACTACCAGGTTTAAAAAATAGTCTAATGATGGTCATTTGTAGACTGTTAATGATATCTTCTTTAGGTATTTGGGTTCTGGGAATATGGGGCCAAAAAAGGAATTAGTATTATTCCAACTGAATGAGCTGCAAAAATGGAAGCTCCAGATGGCACATGCCTGTCCTTTTATAAGGGTTTTCCTTCAAGTGAAACTACCACATTGCCTCCTAGTTTCTCTCCCAGTGTTGAACGATCCTTAATATCTTCATAACCATTTACCTGCCACTCGTGCTTAATACCTGGAAAACACAAATGAAAATACATGTTTTGTTCTGTATTTTAGTGGCAAGGATTTTCTTTTATAAGTTGCTGAAAAATAATGAATATATAGAAATCTGCCTGCTCCTTGAGCAGAAATTTAAGTAAGAGATTAGTCTGAATGCAATTGCTACTAAATTCAAAATTGTCTTATGACATGTTTTCTACTCATACCTGTAAATTTCTTTTTAATGGCATCTTTAGAGCTTGCGTATATCATCTTTGATTTTAAAGGGGCATTTTCTGGGGCCCTGCAGAGAAGAAGATAAATTGGTTAATTCAGCTCGAAATCTTGGAAAGTCAACTGTGTTTTTAACACTAATCCTTTGACTTACACACCAGAATATAAATACCAGATCTTCCTTTTTAGATTCCTTTGTTTCATATGTTGCATCATACAAAGCATATCGGCAATCATTCAGTGGTAACAGCTTCACAAAGGCTATATAAGGGTCCTCGACTGTGACACCAATGTCACCAACTAATATCTGCTTTGCTTCTTCTACAATTATTTGCTTTTTGTCAGCACTTAAACAGAAAAGAACTGCTTTCTTTCTTTTTTTAATCTCTTCCGATGTTGAAGATTTCCGTACTTTCATATCATTGAAAACCTTGATAACTTCATCATTCACTGTTACCCCAGAAGCCTATAAAACAAATTGAAATAATATTTGTTAATATAAACTGAATTTGAAGACATACTAAGAGCAGCCCTACTGAATTCAGTAATATTTACCTCAAGGGAGATATGCATAGAATCAAGTTGTGACTTGTAATCTTGTAACTTGGTCCCCAGTGAAATTTGGAACATTTTGAACACACTTTGAGGTTCAATATTTGCTAACATTATCTGCAGTTATCTATGGTTAATTCCTATCAAATTCAAGGAAATGTTAATAGCCAAGGAAATGGTCCTAATATTATACAGGCTTTGCCCCCAATACTATAATACCTGAATATTCTAATTTTGTTAAGGAAGCAGAATAAATGTATCTTGTGTTGTATCAGGATTTATGTTACGTACTTAAATTTTAGTTAATATTCTGTATATACTTCACTGAAATCACTACAGGATGAAATAACCAAGGACAGAATGTACAATTACACTGAAGCTTATTAAACCTTGCACGAGCCATGCCTAAAAGAATGTAACTCACACCATCTGACTAAGAGGAGGTGTTCCTTAAAGTCGTAGTTATTTAAAGCCACAGATTTTTTTTTCTAGCTTTCATTCAATTGCAGTGAATGAAATGAGGATGCAAAATTTGCAGGAAAGATCTATGAAATTTTTTCAATTATATTTAGTATTAAATATTATGCTGGAATGAGCCTAGTGGATAGCAACCCACCCAGCACAACTTTAATATGTAAAGGTTCCCCTCGCACATATGTGTTAGTCGTTCCCGACTCTAGGGGGCGGTGCTCATCTCCGTTTCAAAGCCAAAGAGCCAGTGCTGTCTGAAGACATCTCCGTGGTCATGTGGCCAGCATGACTAAATGCCAAAGGCACACGGAACACTATTACCTTCCCACCAAAGGTGGTCCCTATTTTTCTACTTGCATTTTTTATATGCTTTCGAACTGCTAGGTTGGCAGAAGCTGGGACAAGTAACAGGAGCTCACCCTGTTACGTGGCACTAGGGATTCAAACCGCTGAACTGCTAACCTTTCAATCAACAAGCTCAGCATCTTAGCCACTGAGCCACCGCATCCCTCATTTAATATATAAACAACATCCCAAAATGTGAGAAATAAGTCAAGCTATACTTTCAGAAACCTCATTTTCATGTAAACAAGTCCCTGCACAGAAATTAGACTTTAGATTTTACTACCTTTTCTTGAGTACAGCAAGGAACACATAGCACTTCCCTTCTCCAGTTTTTTCCTAGGGCTTTATCTCTTGGGTGGGGGGGAACTATCTGAAAAATAGAGCCTGCTTCAAAGTAACCTAAGGAGCTTCTGTGGTTGAATGTAGATTTGAACTTGGGTCTTCCAGATTTTATTTTATTACTTTAACCCCTACATCACACTACTAAGGATTCCTGAGTGCATCCAGAAAAGTAACAGCACAAGCTCAAGCTGGTATTTATTCATGTTTATCTTTAACACACAAAGAAATATATGTTTTAGTTGATGTTTTATTACACAAAAACAATTCAGTTATTTATTCATATAGCCAAACCCCAAGCATTGTTCTGTAAACAAAATATAATAGTTATCTCAGTGTTCTCTTTTACAGAATGACAACCTTTGCCATTTTCCTTCTCTACTGTTAGAAGAAAATCGAGCCTTTTGTGTACACATACTATCTAGCACCAACAGGAACAGCTGTATAATAATGTCATTCAAATACAATCAGGACATTCCTGCCGTTCTGTTGGATTTTCAGTCACATACTGGCAGTGGGCAGGCTCTAATGGGCAGTCTTCTCCGGAATAGATTAAAAGAGTAAAGATGACCCCCCCTCCCCCATGTTTGAATAACTCCTTAAATATAAGCAATATCCATACGGGGTGAATGGTATATATTACTGCACTCAGCTTTCCCAATGAGGGGGTGCTTCTGCCCCAACATTCTGATTAATTAAAGCCATCTAAGAAAGGAAAACAATGGTTTTATTCCATGTTCTTTATCCAGAAGCAATAAACTAGTGCCACAACGGAGAGGGGAAAACCCAGCTATGCGTCATTCCATCAACCTGCCTTTCAGTTAAGAAACAGCGTTTTTTCCCCCGTTAGGCAAAAGAAAGCTGCATCTTATCACACATAATGTGCCAGTACACATGCCGTTATAAGATGGAAGTCATACAAAGGATCTTACAGACGAATATTTTCCCACCAAAAAGGGGAGGCGAAAGCGCAGAAAACGTTCGTTTCTCTTTTTTGCGGGGAGGTGGGGTGGCGGAGAAAAAGCCCAAGTCATTTTGCACCGACTGTTCTCCCTTATATATCCTTCTATTAGAAGAAGGAATATTCATCTCTTCTCCCAATCTACCCCCCCCCCAAAAAAGGGTGGATGAAATCAACCAGCCCTTTTTTATTTCCCAAATTACACGCCAATAAAAAGGGGAAGCGAATGAAAGGAATCCTTTCCAGGCAATTAGGAGGCTCGGTTTCATCCTATCCGCCCCACTGCGTTCCTTCTGCCCGTCCTCTCTCTATAGAAGGCAAGGCAAGCCGGCGAAGGGAGAAGCCTGTCCCGTAATTTGGGTCCCGTTCCGTGACTCCAAAGGGCCAAATGCTGCTGCTATTTTAGACAAAAACCTTCCCCGCTGTACCTAAACGGGAAGGAAACCAGCAGGAATCGTGTCACTCCCGGGTATTTTTCCGCGTCTCTCAGCGAAAGCGTTCCGATCGGGGGAGAGCATTTCTTTAAGACCACGACAGGAGCCACCGAGGGCCAAAGCCTCCTTCACCGGCGCTCCCTTTCCCCTTCTCTCGGGGACAGCCGAGAGACCTGTCCACCCGCCCCCGGAGCCCCCCAGCCTCCCCCGCAGCCTGCGCTGGGGGGTCGTCCGCTGCCACCCCCTCAGCCTAGGCTAAAATTAGACTAAAATGGCTGCCAGGCGCCGCCACGGGGCTCTCGTCGCCCCTCTCGCCCTCAGGAGCCTGGTCCCGTCATTCCGGCGGAGTCCGAGCGGCGAGCGCTCAGGCGCGGCAGGTTGCTCCGCACTCTTACCATGGTGCCTGGGCTGGGTGGCGGCGCGGGGGGTGGGGGTGATGGCGGCGGCCGCTTGTGCCGAGGGAGCGGAGTCGGACTGACGCTACGGAGCCCACCACGGAGAAGGCAGGCGGGCAGAAGAGAGGCGATCGGCGGGGGGCTCGAGGGGAGAGGGAGGCCGGTCACATGGGCTTCGCCTTCCCTCACCACGTGCTCCAGGCCCTGCCCAGCCCTGCGGAGAAGCCAAAATGGGGAGGGGGAAAGACGGAGGGCTCCCCTCCTTTTTTCTTTTTAACGCGAGAACTTCGCCAAAAGGGCGCTTCGGGGGTGAGAGGGAGAGCGGAGCCCGCCTCGGGGTTCCTCAGGGGGAGGAATCCCTGCTGCTCCGCATTACATCCCAGGAGGGCATCATCTCCCCCTTCGCCCTCTCTTGGCCGACGCCATCCCTCCGCGGGCCAGCGGAGGAGCAGGGATGCGGGCGGCGGCGGCGTTGCCTTGCAGTCCCTTCTGCGGCTTGCTCAGCCGCCCTTGCGCTTTTCGGTTACGCGGGGCGCGGCAGGTGAGACGGGTCCTGCCGCACTTTTGGCCCCTCCCGCGGATAGCAGCCACCGCTGCTCTCGGCCACCCCGTCGTGCGACTGGCTTGGCTCTCTTTGTGTGGCTGCCAGCGCTCTCTGCTCTGGGAGCCTCCGCGCTGGGTCCTGGAAGAGATGGCTGAGAGGCGGCGGCGGCTGCAGAGCATTTGCCCCTGGCGCCGCTTCCTGCTTCTCTGAGCGCACCTGCTGAGGTTGGACCGCCTTGTTATGCCAAGGAAGCGGGCAAAAATGAACCCAGGACGAATATGCCGCAGCCGAAGGGCCGCCGCCTGATACAAAAAGGAGAGTGAAGGGTGGGAACTGGAGAAAGAGCCGAACGGGGGCGAGTTGTTCGTGTTTCACGGGCAACATGTAGTGTTTGTGTTTGAGGGTGCTGTTTTTTCAGTGGGAAAGATCCAAGACCAATTTAAAAGGTTTTTACAGCGACAGCACCTAGATCAGGAGTGGGCTGCCTGGCCCAGCTAAGGAAGAATAGATACCAAAACGCGGAGACAAAATGGAAGAAGGCTACAAGGTGTCCCGAATCCTATAGTGTAGTTGTGAGAGTAAGACTCATTTGCTGAACAACACTCCTGGGCATGTTTATCCAAGGTTAATTTTACCATAGTTTAATTAATTAGCTTTCCTGGATTCACACCACATGCAGACTTCTAAACTAACCAGATGCTGAGTTCACACAACATATGTTTGGCCAATTGGTGATTCACTTGTCATGCAGTCACCATCAGAAGCTCATAGGGGTCTTGAGAATTATGCTGTAGAAGCAGTTGGATAAGAAAGCTGATGAAAGGGGAAGGCACTCAAGGCTGTGAGAGGAAATAATTTTCACAGCAAGGTTAAGTGGAGTTGAATGTGAGTGACAGAACCTTTTTCCTTCTCCACAAACAAGGGCAATTTAGTAATAAATGCATTCTTGATTAAAAAGACAATAAAAACTTCCTCTGTGTCAGTGTGAGAAGATAATAAAGCATCTGTTCTAATATTTTGAGAATTGTCATGTGCTTGGCCACCAAAAGTGTGTATTTTCACTAGTTGTTTTTAGGCATCCGACACAAAAATATTTTCAGCATTTTTATATGGAAAATCAATTATTGTAAATTACAGATAAATGTAGAGAATTATCAAGAGGTGTTAGAATACTAGTGTTTCAGCGAAAGTAACTTGAAAAAGCTAGTTTTACAGTTTGACATTGGTTATGACCAGATTTACATTATTTTCAAGAATGACTCCTAATATATTTAATGTTGAAGTCAGCTCAAGAACTTTAAAGATTGCTCAAGATTGACCAAATGGATGTTAAAAAGATAGGATACAATAATAATGTTATATAGATATTCATCATTAGCTGAAATAAAATATCATTGTACTGTGGAATTTAGTCCTATGATTAGAAAGACCTTGTTTTTAAATATGGGAAAGGTAGATGACACTGAGATTTGTGTGAAAAGTAGGAGTTATTGAAGCTATATATTGAAGTTGTATATTGAATAACATGAAGCAGGTGATTGCCTTTTAATAAAATATACATTCTGCTATTCCAAAGGTGCTTTTTCCAAAAGGCAACTGGACTTTCTTGGGTTTATCTTTGAAAACATTTTGCTTCTCATCCAAGAATCTTCAGTTCTTCAGTCCAGTTGCCTTTTGAAAAAAGCACCTTTGGGATAAGCATGACCTGGATAATTGAGAATCTCCATAGATATGTATTTTGTTAATTTTTCTACAAGATACTACTTTTATTCTCAAAGAATTATATATATGTTAGGGTTATAATAGTTTGGGAATTCTAATGCAGAGTTCTGAAAATAAACTAATCTGGTTCTTTCAATCTAAAGGGGGTCCAGAATTAATTGCTGGCTGGTCAATGCCAAGATTCAAAACTAATTTCAGGTGAAAAATATTTAATGAGGTAAACATTCACACTTTATACCATATGAGGAATATTTTAGTAAGAAATTTCCTTTTAAATTAAACAGCTTAAATGTCTATATATTTTTCATTTCTTCAACTTCTTAAAGTAATGAAACAAAAAAATTTATATCACAAGAAAGAAGATACTGATTATATAATGAGGGAAAAAAACACCTATATTTATTATAGTGATTAAGATAAATCTGAGGAGCTGTCTGTCCTGATGGGACAAGCCTACCACTCTTGTGCTAATGGAAGAGACCTGCTATGGATCTTGTCTGCTAAGTAATTGAAGCAGGAAGGGTCAAAGAAACGAGCCTTTTCTGGCCCGATCCCTGTGGAACATTCTACCACTGGAGGTAAGAACTGCCTCCTCCCTTTTCGCCTTCCAGAAGGGTATCAAAACCTGACTTTACCAGCTGGCCTGGAGCCCTGGGTGGGCGTGCTCACTGCCAGAGGTGGCTACCAAGATAACAAGACATCATCCCCATTCCATCTGGCACTTGGCTCTTAGTTCAGGTTTAGTACAGGTAGTCCTCCACTTATGACCATAATTAAGCCCAAAATTTCTGTTGAGACATTTGTTAAGTGAGTTTTGCCCCATTTTATGACCTTTCTTGCCACAGTTGATAAGTGAATCAGTCCAATTGGTAAGTTAGAAAACCAGTTAAGTGAATCGGTCTTTCCCATTGACTTTGCTTGTCAAAAGGTTGCAGGTAATTTACATGATGTTGGGATACAGCAATGGTCAGAATATCAACCAGTTGCCAAGCATCTGAATTTTGATCACATGACCATGGGGTTGCTACAAAGGTGGTAACTGAAGAATAGTCATAAGTCACTTTTTTTTAGTGCTGTTGTAACTTTGAATGGTCACTAAATCAACTGTGGTAAGTTGAGGACTACCTGTATAGTTCTTAATATTTTAATTTTGTGTTGTTTTAATCTTTTAACTATTTTACTTGTTTTATAACCCACAAGCTGCCCAGAATCACCTTGTAGGGGAGATGGGCGGCATAAAAAATTAACAAATAAAATAAGTTATAAGGAGAAAATCTAACAGAAAAATGATATACACTAAAGTTAATTCAGTTAAATTTACAATTAAATTGGTTGTAATTAAATCTAGACCATATAACCATTGTAACATGTTATTTTCAGAACATATTATTTAAAAGTAGATAATAATCTTAAATGTCCAGATATTAAATAAATGTGAGAAGGAAAAGATAACAATTTCACAAAAAACCAGTAGTTATTCTAATTTAATTAACATGGTTCCTGCTTGAATTTGATCTTAGCTCTTAGAACAGAGTAGGCAACTCTTGAGCTGCATATGATCCACTAGTGATCATGAAAGCTAAAATGGAAAAAGCCACTTTGGGCCCTATGAGCCAGTTTCCCTTATTTTGGTAGGCTTATGAGTTGGTAATAGGCGTCTGCCATTCAAAATGGGCCAAAGGTTTTCGCCCTATTTATTTCTGTGACTTCATAGCTCCATTAGCCATTCCCTCTATAATCCTGACAGGCCCAACATTTTTTCCCCAGGTATGATTCCCCACCTGAAAAGGAAGTCTTAGTTATATATATATAAAAATAATATATAGGCTTAGTTATAAACAGGATGTTCTAAAAGCACACATTTGATTATAGGTAGTGCTCAAGTTACTGCCACAATTGAGACTGATGTGTCACTAAGCTAGGCCGCCATTAAATGAGTTGTGCCTGATTTTACATTTTTGCCATGGTTGTTGAATAATCACTATGGTTAAGTGGACCTTGAAATCATTAAATACATCTGGCTTCCTCCTTGACTTTACTTGTCGGAAGCTGTCTTGAGATGATTGAAAATGGCAATTATGTGACTCTGGAATGCTGCACAATCATAAATACATGCTGACTGTCAAGTGTCCATAAGGATGCTACAACAGTCATGTGAGGATCAGCCATTAAAAGTTCCATTAACTGTTGTTTTCAAATTAGAAAATCATTTAGCTGTGAATTCATGTGTTTGACAACTTAATCATCTTTTGTGGTGGCAGTGACTGTAAATTTATTTTTTTTTAAGAAAGTGGACTGCACAGAGTTGTTTTACAGGCCACATGCAGGTCATGAACTGTATGTTGTCCAGGACCAAATTATAACAATCCTGCAATTCTAATTATACCATTGCTCTCTTGCTCTCTATGTAGGTAGTCCTTGACTTACAATGGCAATCAGACTGGAATTTTCATTGCCAACAAATACAGTGCTAAAACATGACCTCATTATTTTGTGATGGCAACCCCTACAATCCTGAGTGCCATCATTAACCAAATCCCATGGTCATTAGTTGAGGCAACCTTCTGCCAACTTCCCATAACCAAGTTGGTGAGGAAGCCAGCAGGAAGTTGCAAGTCCCAAGCAGCTCAGAAGCAGATCACCAGCAGATAGGTGTTGCCGGGGGGGGGTGGGGGTGGGGGCGGGCAGGGAAAGAGGGGCTGTGTGAGGGCAGATAACTCTGTAAGTGACATGGCATCTTAAATATTCCTGTAATATTTGATTCAACCTCTCGGATTCCCCATTGGATGCCAGATGCAGAGAAGTTGACAAATGAATTTTAAAGTTTAATAATTGAAAAGGGGCCTTCCAAAACTTGGTGGTAAATAACAATACGTAATAAGTGTTCCAGGGTGGCAAAAGTGAGCCTAGAGATTGCCGCAAGACAGCTGGCTTTCCAGGAACAGATTTTGCCCAGCAGTGTACATCACAAAATGAAACATAATCTTTGACATCTGCCCTCGCTCTTGGCCCCCATAAGTCCCTAAGAACCTGATGCTGAGTTTTAAACACTCTCCCATGATCAGTTGTCTTACTCTCATGACCGAGTTACACTTTCCCTCTTAAATTTAGGGGAGCCTGTAAAGACCATTGTGCAATAGCTGTCCTTCCTAAAGCATGAAAGGTAAAGAAGTGTCTTGTGGATCTCCTTGGAGGTCATCTATCTGAGCCCTGATGTAAACCCATTTCCCTGCTCCCAGTTTTTCTGGATGTCCAACCTCTGGGGAGACTAGAAATTGTTTGATTATGGCATTTGGGAAAAACCTTGCTTCACTTAATGACTCCCCCATCCCTCTTGTGGTCATTAATCAATCACATGGGTCATTAAACAGGCCCAGGCCTGCCTCAAGCCTCTCAAGGTCTCCCTCCCACCCTCAGGGCCTCTGCAGGCCTTGGGCGTTGTTGAACTCAGATCTACTCCCTCACCCTCCTCCCCATTCCCATCACACCCTTACCATCTGCTGTACCGCTTGGGAGCTTGCACTGAGAAAAGAGAGCAGGTTGCTCCACTCCTTAGCATCCCTAGCCCCATGGCTCTGTCTGTCCCAGAAGCAGGCATCATTTTTGGAGCAGCCTGAATGTATTTGTGGTGCCTACTTAGGGCTGGAGCCATATGGCAGAGGGGTGGAGTGGCCTACTCTTTCCCAATGACAGCTCCACAACTCTTCAGAGGGTAAGAAGGGGGAGGTAGGTAGATCGTCAGTTGTAAAGGTGAATCTACCCAAGGTTTGTGCATGAAGGTTTGCTGGAACTGGGTATGTGTAGTCTGATGAAAAGAAGGACTAGGGGTGACATGATAGCAGTGTTCCAATATCTCAGGGGCTGCCACAAAAAAGAGGGAGTCAAGCTATTCTCCAAAGCACCTGAGGGCAGGACAAGAAGCAATGGGTGGAAACTAATCAAGGAGAGAAGCAATTTAGAACTAAGGAGAAAGTTCCTGACAGTTAGAACAATTAATCAGTGGAACAACTTGCCTGCAGAGGTTGTGAATGCTCCAACACTGAAAGTTTTTAAGAAGATATTGGATAACCATTTGTCTGAAGTGGTGTAGGGTTTCCTGCCTGAGCAGGGGGTTGGACTAGAAGACCTCCAAGGTCCCTTCCAACTCTGTTATATTCTGTTCTATGTGACTGTGAGGCTCTGCAGCAGCTACAATTTTGAAACCGGATCGTAAGTAGCTTTTTTTTTGTGGGGGGGGGGGAGGTTGCCATAACTTCAAGAATTACCTGTACATAGTATAATTAAAGCACTATTTGTGATTCATAAAACAGTATGGAAAGCACAGTAATGGACAAGACAGGAAAGATCAATTTATATTCCACTAACAAAAAAGGAAAATGCTAAAAATATTTAAGATACATAATAGTTGCTCTTATCCTACAGTTTTTGTGATTCAGACTTCAACAATCCATAGAATGAAACTACTAAATGCATAAAAAAAAAAACATAGAAAGTCACACTTCTAAAAACAAGGATTTAGTGGGCCACCAGTTACTTAGTGAAGAAATTTTATGATTACCAGAAACCAATAATAGATGAAGTTAAAACTAGAATCCTGTGTTGAAGCACTAAGAATGAAGTAAAGTGTAAATGTTTAAATTAAATAATACAAAACCAAGATTTGCTGGAGAAGATCCTGATGACTGAAGGCAATTATAAAAAATGCTGACAGAAGGCAAGATGGCCAGATACCAAGGGTGATGACACAAGCATCAACCTCAAGAATCAGAAATAAGTTGAACAAGAAATGGTGCAAACAGTTTATGTTGTCCATCATTAAAATTCCTTGCAAATTTTGTCTTCCTGTATGCTAAATAAATTTGAAAATGATACACAATGCTGAGACAAAAGTAAGCAGATCAGTAATTTTAATTCTGACTGTAAATTACTGGACATTTTAAAAAATCATTGAACAATATTTGAAGAAAAATATTTACTAAATTGACAAAACTTTTAGAAAAATAAGTAGGCAGCTGTTTGAAGCTACATGTGAAAAAACATGACATGTAGAATGCAGAGCAGTATTGCTGATGACTTGCAATCATCTGATGTTAAAGTATCATACCACTTACCTGAAGCTAACTACCGGTAGGAACAAATCTACCCCAGAAGTTAGTTTCACAAAGGGAGTTGTTCACTAGTACATGTAAAATAATACTTGATTTTTTTTATTTTTTACCAAAATTGTACAAATGAATATACAGTTTGGTAAGTTACTATTGGAAGAACTCCCAGATAAAAAGAGGTCAATTATTAAAAGTATAAACAAAACACAATGAAAACAAAATTAAGGATTTTTTTTAATTTGTAAAGTAAATATTTTATAAATAAAAAACAAATACACAAATTATTTGTAAGCTAAATAAATATCTTACTTAATAAAGTCAGGTTTAATTTTTCCAAACAGCACTGGCACAGTAATTTAAAATATATAAAATTGTACTCATTCACGTAGTGTCAAAAACTGGTATGCAATGACTTCATATATTTCACTCGTTCTACTGTACGTATTGCATATTATGATTATAGCCAAGGTAGAATTCTTACAAAACTATGCCAGAGTCTACAAAAGAAAATATTGTTCTCTAAACAATATAAGAATAGCTGGTGCTGAAAAAAAAAAAGCATTTGGACAAAAATTGTCTTTAAAATACCAAAGCTACTATAAACCAGTACTGTATTCAATACATATCAAAATTATTAGACACTGAACAAAACTGTAGAAAAGGGAACCTTTCCTACATTTTCCTGAGTGCTTAATAAATTGAGAATATAGTGCAGGCCACACTTCCAAGGTGTGGCAGATGTTATTGCTTTCTATGGCTGCATGATTTAAGTGTTTCATTTTCTATGAAAATATAAAGGCTTCTTCTAATTTAAGTCCTAAGAAGTTCTTCTTAAGATGTAAAAAGAAGTTAAATGCGTGACTTTTTGGCTGCTGGAACAATATGATTCATGTAACCTGATGCAACCGGAAGTCCAAGTTTTTGAGCCTGAACATGAAAAAATGCCTGAAGTCTTGTTCCAGCTTTTGCTTCGCTTGTATTACGAGCATTATATTCAAAGCAGTTTGAAAACATCAGTTCAACATCTTCGATGAATTCCGCTGTAAGGAAAAATATAAATATACCTTTATAGTCCTAAAAGCAAAGATTTCTAAACAAAAATGTATCTGTGAAAGTGCAGTTACTTCTATGAGAGCTAATTCAATATAGTAGCTAAGGATCAGAGACCTGTTTTTTTTTAACCTAAATACCATTCTTATTGCCAGCAGCTCTCCCACCCCAAGGAACCTCTCTGTTTGGAGTTGTAAGATCACAATCTTTCTCTCAGAATAAGACAGCATAAATGTGACAGAGAGACAATACATTCTAATATTTTATTTAAATGTTAATTGTGTTTAGATAGATATGTCCCAGGGGAATGCCGTGTTTCTGATTCAAAAGGGAAAATATACTCCAGGAAAAAATGCAGCTGCTTAAAGGAGCTGCCAGTCTAAGGAGTAACTATGCACTTCAAAACATACTTTTCCTTTTGAATCTGTAGCACTGCAGAACTCTAGTATATAGTATTCTAAGCATCATCGCATGTAATATAAGCCAAATGCTGTTAGAACTATTGAGCTGGAGGTTCCTATTCCAGTGTTATTTTCTATATTTATTATCCAAAAGCTTCTGGTTATTTAAATTAAATTGTTTTAAACATTATTAAATTATTTAGTCAACATTACTTACAGGCTACTTTGTATTCACATTTGTTCACTTTTTCACGGATTATATTTAAAGCGATGGGCTTTTTTATTATATCGTAGTAGTCTGGTACCTGTACATTGTAAACCAAAAAAATTAAGGGATAATTTCATACAAAACAAAACATTTTTTTCTTCATTCCTAGGCAAGTCCTTTGCTTCCAAGCAATTGGTCCTGCTTCTTTGGTATGAAGAATGAAATCCATATAAATATATTTGACATAAATTAGTTTTCAGATTGTGAGGAAGAGAATTATATCTTAACACAAGGTGCTTAAACACAAAGTTTGTGAACCCATTTGAATTTTTAATATTTCTGTCTAAACATGATCTAAAACATCTCTCCTCCACACAGCCTAAAAATACATAGAGAGAACCCAATTAAGCAAATATATAATCAGGTGTCTCAATCAATGATATGACAATCAGGTTTGAGTATGGGAGATCCTTCCTAAAGAACAGAATCCTGGGTATTCACTATTAAGGTCTAATCTCAACACAGATATATGGAAGTATGTCCTGGCTTGAACAAAGGGGGACCTCTGAAAAATGGTGGTTGATGCTCACCAAGCTGGAAAAAATTACAAAACTATTTCTAAAGAATTTGGACTCTACAACTCCACTATTTGGCAGATCATATGCAAACGAAGGCAATTCAACATCAGTGTTAACCTCCCCAGGAATGGTCAACCAACCAAGACCACCTGAAGATCAAGGCATGTAATACTCCAGGGAGGTCTTAAAGAACATTTCTCAGCCAAGCAGTAAGAAAGAAGACCTAATCCCACTTTGCCTTTTTAAATCAACTGAATTTAGCTAACTGTTTTGATGAGGATGAGCATAAGTAATATTATTTAGTTGATTTTAATAATACTACACATTAATTAGTTCTGCATCCATACTACCCATCAAAGGTAGCTTACTGATTATATAACCTAACAGCATATTTGTTATTTTTCAAAGAGCACACGTAGTGATAAGTGAAAATTCCTTCAAATTTAACTTTTGACTTCCTAGATACTTTCATGTAGGGTTCCCTGGAAAGAATATGGAAGTGGTTTGCCATTGCCTTTGTCTGGGAAGAGGTTTTTAAACTTTCCAATCTACCTTATTGCCTTGGTATTCTCTACTCCCACCTAATACCAGCTGTATTAACACTGCTTAGCTTCTGAGCCGGGACAAGTCAGATACACACTGCCCTCTGCTGAAACTTTATTGTAACTTCTATTTTTTTCTGACTCTCTTCAATAGCTGTCTTGTTTATGGATTGTTATTTCACATAATAATTACTGGTCCATTACAGTTAAGTTCTCTGAGAAGCACCAACATTTTTTTATAATGATGCATTCTCTACTTCCTATCATAACACTGCCATCTATTTGCAAAAGTAATTGCATTGGCAAGTCTCAATGAAGGAGCGAATTCCAAAGTGTAATTTGAATATTTCTATAACTTGAATTTTAGTATGTTACTCAAGAAATCTACAATGTTTTAATTTTATCTATGTGAGGCCTATTATTTGATTGCAATTTTCTTTCCCAGTATAACTTATTTATGAAGATCAGATTTCATTTACATTTAGTCATTTTTCCTCCTTGCAATTATTTCCAATAAATATACATTCAAGTTAATTATTTTAGTACTCTGAAATTATTAGTTACCTGTATTTTGGAAACCAATTTCATAAAAGGCCAACTGTCATCATGTCGCACCAGTTCTACAACAAGCTGCTCAAAAGCAGATAATTCATGTACTCCACCCTGACGCCCTGAGGTCCTCCGATTCAGTGGCACTTGAGAAGGTTCTGGAATAACCACATGGACATCAAAAAAGACAAATGTAGAAAAAGTAAAGAAAATTTAATATATCCACCATTATAAACTTGTTCAGGTCTTTGGACTACAGGTAGTCTTTGTTCAATGATGGTAATTAGGAATGGTAACTTTGTCACTGAGCAATGCAATCATTAAATGTAATGTCATTAAATGTAAAGTCATAACAGCAGTTGCAGCAGTTCCAGTTGTTGTTAGATGAATTCTGTGTGCAGTTCCTGTGATCATGTGATCACTATTTGCAACCTCCTATTGGCTTCCCCTAACTTTGCTTGTCAAAAGCCAGTAGTGATAGTTGAAAATGGTAATCACATTACCGTGGAACATTGCGCTGTCATAATTGTAAGTTGGTTCTCAAGTGATCAAATTGTAGTTGCATAATCAGAGGGATACTGCGAAAGCCGAATTATAAGGATGATCATAAAACCCCACATTTAGCATATTGTAATTTAGAAGGGACGTGGTGGCTCAGTGGCTAAGATGCTGAGCTTGTTGATCGAAAGGTCAGCAGTGCAGCGGTTCGAATCCTTAGTGCCACATAACGTTACTTGTCCCAGCTTCTGCCAACCTAGCAGTTTGAAAGCATGTAAAAAATGCAAGTAGAAAAATAGGGACCACCTTTGGTGGGAAGGTAACAGCGTTCCATGTGCCTTTGGCGTTTAGTCATGCCAGCCACATGACCACGGAGACGTCTTTGGACAGCACTGGCTCTTCGGCTTTGAAACGGAGATGAGCATCGTTCCCTAGAGTCAGAAACAACTAGCACATATGTGCGAGGGGAACCTTTACTGTTACCTTTAACTTAGAACAGTTGCTGAATGAGTGGTTACTGAATGAGCGTGCTATGGATGGTTGTATAGTTTTCATTTATTACTTGCTTCCAGAATGCAGATATAACTCAATCCCAAGTGTTTCAGCCAAATAAATTGAATTAAAAGAGACTTCATTTGCCAATTAATCTTCCATGCCTATTTACACTAGACTCCATATTTCCAAAATTGGAACACAAGAAAGAAAAAGTAATTTTTAGAATTCCATACTGTATAAATAGACATAAATTGTTCTGAGCCTGTCTCATTCCATTTTATGAAGAAAAACATAATCAGGAAACAGATAGTTATACTAGCACTTGTGCTAACTTATTTCAATTCAAGCTGTTCATTAAATTCACAAAAGTCAATGCAAACACAGCTCTTCCAACAAAGATAGTTTTGCTGATCAATGGTGTCTGCAGCAAATCACAATGATGTCATCATACAAGTATTATCAATTAGTGAATACCCGTGCTCCGTTACAAAACTATGTGATCAGGCTTAATAAATTGACACAGCTTGAAAATTAATAAGTAGTTACGATCGGCCTCTCCTCTCCCCTTCTCTCCCTCAGCCTTGCCCCACAGAAGCCTATCCTATCCTATCCTATCCCCCTTCTCTCCCTCAGCCTTGCCCCACAGAAGCCTATCCTATCCTATCCTATCCCCCTTCTCTCCCTCAGCCTTGCCCCACAGAAGCCTATCCTATCCTATCCCCTTCTCTCCCTCAGCCTTGCCCCACAGAAGCCTATCCTATCCTATCCTATCCCCTTCTCTCCCTCAGCCTTGCCCCACAGAAGCCTATCCTATCCTATCCCACTTCTCTCCCTCAGCCTTGCCCCACAGAAGCCTATCCTATCCTATCCTATCCTATCCCCTTCTCTCCCTCAGCCTTGCCCCACAGAAGCCTATCCTATCCTATCCCCCTTCTCTCCCTCAGACTTGTCCCACAGAAGCCTCTCCTATCCTATCCCCTTCTCTCCCTCAGCCTTGCCCCACAGAAGTCTATCCTATCCTATCCCATTTCTCTCCCTCAGCCTTGCCCCACAGAAGCCTATCCTATCCTATCCTATCCCCTTCTCTCCCTCAGCCTTGCCCCACAGAAGCCTATCCTATCCTATCCCCCTTCTCTCCCTCAGACTTGTCCCACAGAAGCCTCTCCTCTTCTCTCCAGAGTTATTTTCAGATTGGGAGGGGGAGTAGAACGTCTAACTAATTAGCATCAGAGTGTGTTAATAATAATATAAGAAATACTAATAATCTGATGATCATTTTGAAAAATCCTTTCTTAGCGAGTACCTAGAAGCCAAGAGGAACATATGTACCAAATTTTAAGTTTGTAGGCTTTACGGTCCTGGAGATCTCGTGATCGCAGCGTGAGTGGCTTTTGCTTTTATATATATAGATTGCCCAGCTTGGAAACTCATGTCACCAATGAACAAAATTTTATTTAGGCATTTTCAACTATAACTGCTATTCCAAGGATTTTCTGATCCTGATTTCTGTTTGCTTTCAACAGATTATGTTGAATATTATGAAGCTGGCTAGTCAATAAGCATAAAAAAAAACCCAAAATAATCTCACTTGAAATGATTTGGTTAAGAATTTTTATCCTTCTATTCAAGCTACCCCAAATCAAAGTAAGAAAGCAGTATTTCTTCAGTATTGCCACAAATAATTTTATGCTTGCAAATTCACCCATTAAATGCCCTTCATTCTTAATAATGGAAAGTAGCATTGGATTACTTCACTAAGCAACCAAGTGACACTAAATATGAGCTGAATTTATTCTAGCAGTCAATTTTATTTTAAAGATTTGATGTACCTGTAGACTGACGTTTCCTACCCCTTTTGGGGGGGTCTGTATCTTGTGATTTTTTTTCTACTGAAATTGGAGAGCTTTTCTCTTTCCTTAAATTCATTTCCTCAATAATTCTGAAGCCAAGGGAACCAGAACTACTGTCTGGAGTAGTGTCTGTTGTCTTCGTTCCTCTACGTTGCCTTCGATGGCTGGTCAACTCTATAAACGCATCTGCCTTCAGCATCTCTTGATTATGGCGAGTAATACGACTGCTAAGTCGTAGTGTTTTTGTCACTGACGGAGGAGCAGATTTTGTTTTTCTAATATTCTTTCCAAGAGTTTTATATGAAGAGCCAATTTGCTTAGGTGTATTCTGCTGACTGCGAGAGTTGTATCTTCCAGTACTCAGCTGATTACTAGCAAGCTTTGGGGCTCTTGTTCTTAAAGTAAGTTTTACTTGAGGGTTCCCCAATTTGGATAAGCTGTAAGAAATTAGAGAATTATAAATGTTTGTGACACAATATTTTTTATTCTGTTTTATTCTTTAAACTTGTGAATTCAGCACTTAATGGAAGAAGTAAGATACATTCAGTCAGATTTCTTAAGTTTATATACAAATGGGACACTGCAGTGGAGAAATTCCATTCTAGAATCATCAGCTATGTTATTACTTTCACAAATGATGGTTTTCAAATATGGTAATGGTAGCACAAGGACATTCCAAAATGGATATTAGCATTTCTTTATATAACTTGGTCTCAATTAATACAGGAGTTTAAATATGATAAGCAATAGTCAATGAAAAAGTTTAAAATCTAGAAAGATATTTTTCCAGTTAGTAGTTCTAGTCAGTCTCACTTTTTTTAACTAATTGGAAATTCTAAACAAATCTACAAGAAATCGCCTGAAGTGCAGTATAATGGACTACTTTAATTTGGTGTTTTCTGGAATATGAATGAATTACAAGCTCTCTCTGGCATACTAACACTATCAGGTAGAGAACATTAAATTACTACACAGATCTTCAGTCACTCTTGATCTAGAATAATGTGCAATCAGGAGTAGTCCATCTCTCTGACTAAATGTTGAAACCAAAGGCTAAACCTATGAATAAATAAATGGGTAGCTACTTTATTCAAGTATAATGCAATTTTCTCCAGTTCTTCCTCTTCTATTCTGCTGTCTCCAGGTTCTGCCACATCCACATCCGCTGTACAAACTTTTTTTGTCTTTCTTATTGACAATTGTTAAACCTGTGGTGTTTTGTAGCAGGTGCTTGTTTGTTCGAATTCTAAAATCCCAGAGCACTTTAGCATCTTCATTTTCCATTTGTCTATTGTATCCCACCAGTTCTTGCTTGTAGGCCAATGATAAGCAGATATCCCAATGTTCCAGTGTTAGTACTTTGTCATGTGGTTGTTTGTGTTAAGTTAATATACACATGTGCTCTCTTGCTTATGTCTCCAAGATTTGTATCCCTAGAAAGAAAACTAGAGACTACTGGAAGTCTGTATGCAACTTCTGCACATTTCTAACTTAGTTTTTGATTTACCTTTTTTCATCTTCTTGAGAATCAGAATTATCAATATTCTCATCCTCTTCTTCCTCTTCATAATCATCTTCACTTTGCCCAATTTCCTCATAACTAATTTCATCTTCTTCTTTGATTTCTTCTATAGCCTCTTCATCACTTTCCACAGAAGGTCTCTGTCTGGATGAAAGTCGCCTAGAGCGCTGCTTAGGTCGACATTCCGGACAAAACCAGTCTCCATCAGGAACAGCCTTGAAGAGAGACAGAATGTATTACTGAAATGTTTTTGTACTTAATATCAGAAGTAAGTTTTAACCTTCTAAAGAAAATACTTCAAATTACCTTAAGCTTTGGTCTTATACAGTAGATATGATAGCCTCGATCACAGCCATCGCAAAGCACCATGCTCTCAGCATCTCCTTTCTTTCTACACATTTTGCACCGAGTATTTAAAATAGACTTAGACCAGATTACGCTTCGCTCCAGTGTTGAGAGATGAAGAAAGATCTGAGAGAGGCTAGCAGAAGAAAGGAGTGATTCTCGCCAGCGATCCAAGACTGTTTTGTGTGAACGGCCACCATCACTGCCATCTTCAAATAAAGAAAACAAATAATATCACGCTATTATTTATTATGCAGTGAAACATCTGTGTTCTAGTACTATTTGCATAACACAAAAATATGCAGAATAATCAATCTTGTTTAAAAGTAATATATTCATTTTTGTAAATCTTAATATAGTCTCTTTTTCACAGAGTATTCAATGAATTAAAGGGAATCATTTGATAAATACGAACATTTGGTATTCCAAAAAGTTTTAGAAAACATCAAAAGCTAAGCTCAATTATGATAGATAGGAAAAAAATCATCTTATAAATGAGAAATTAAAAACTGGTTAATGATCAGATTCAGACAATAGAGGATATGTATAGATTATAAACAGCATAGTATTAGTTTCTCTGTGATCCTACTTCAGGTTTAATTCTCACAGAAGTTGTTATTCAAAGAAACTATTTTAAAAATAATCTATAAAATTACAATATAATATAAATAACCCCTATAATATTATGAATGTGTATACTGGACAGATGGCTTACAATAATTAGGTGGACATAACACAGTTATCTGGTGTCTAAAATGTGAAAAACAGAATAAAATTTGTAAATTTACCCCAGTGGCTTTTGATTCCAATAGTCCTCTTCAGTAGCACAGACTAAAAATATCCTCATTTTTCTAAATAAACACGCATATATTGTACTACTTTTCCTCCAATAATTCATCTATATCAGGAAATCAGATCGTTGGTGATATACCTGCTTACTGACTCCCTACAATTCAGAATATTAATTCATCTGCACATAATCAAATTCACCTTCAAGAATTACCAGTTACTATTTAAACTATGTCTCTTTTCTTTCTTGTAATGTCAAAGAATTAGATAATAATTCATCTGCACATAAATTTTTCACATATGAAAAACGAATCAATGACAGGGGCAATGTGATTTCAAATGCCAATTTGTTGGAAGAGAAAAAACTAGCCAGGGTTCATTCTTCCACAATTTATTTAAAACACACTGAGTGGCTATAATAAGGCCAAACAAAATATAATCTTAATCTAGTCTAGCAGCATGACAAATCTGTTTTAATGTCCCAAATTAATGACAGCTTAGAGGGCGGTAACCAAATTGAAGCTGCCCAGAAAAAAAGAAAAGCTACCATTCCCTTTGGATATAATTTCACTTTTTTAAAATAATCGTGTTCCTGACAGATCATCAAACTGCTGTGTCTATCAGAACATTTACCCTATTAATACCAGACATATTTGTTTTTGGAGAAAGCAATTCCAGCTTGTCCCATTGCCTTGGTTATAAAGCTGGATAACTGCCATGCACTTTGTGGAAAGCAATACTTCGGAAAAGTATTTCGTATTTAGATTATCATTTTGAGCAATTTTTTTAATGGAAGAAAATCTATCGTTTACCATATTTACTCTGATCTTCTCTCTTCCTCCTTTTATCACCTTTTTGGTCTCTTTTATTTTCTTCTGCATCACCTAGTTATTTCAAGTTCATTTGGAAACAGAAGAGAACTTTTCACTAGCATAGCCTATTTTTCCAAAAATAAGATTACACTGCTATAGGAACCAGGACCATTGGGGTGGGGAGGAGAAATGGGAAATAAAAGACTGTGGCTAAAAATTGACTTTGTCTTTCACTGTAGCAATGTTTATTACCAAAATGATTGTGAATTTTGCAGTTTTACAAACGTTTTCAGTACCCCATTAAGTATATTGTGTTTTGCCTCTTTATCTAAAGTTATATCAGAAGAAAAAATTAAAACAAATCGTTCATGCTGAGGATGCATGTGTTGCATTTCTATCATTCAATATTCAACATTTTAAAGCCAGCTAGATTTTGCTCAGTCTTACAAAGTGAAGCTTACAAAATCTTACAAAGGAAGACAATAAAATGAATTTTCTGATCTCAGCATGGTCAGAATACTCACACAATCCATTCATCTTTTTTTGGACAGGATTATGATCACGTGTATTAGGGATGTGTAAAATATCTCATGCTCAGTATCATACATCCCATATTACAGTGTATTTTTCCCTAAAATGGAAGTGTGTATGAAGATTCTCAGTCATCCAGGTCATGGCTGTCTCAAAGATGCTTTTTCAAAAGACAACTGTACTTTCTTTGTTTTGTTTGATGATATTTTGCTTCTTATTCAATAAGCTTCTTGGATGAGAAGCTAAATATCTTCAAGCAAACAAAGAAAGTCCAGTTGCCTTTTTAAAAAGCACCTTTGGGACACCTGAAAATGGAACAATTTAAGGAGTTCCATTCCACACTGTTTCAAGTATTTTTAAATGTCCAGTGGTTATCTTCTTTTTCTAAATTTTTCAAACTACAGGTACTTAGAAATTGTATTAGTAGACACAAGGCATATGGTTACAGGCTATCATTACTATTCTTTCCAGTAGCCTTGGTTTCCTAAATTTTCAGAATAATCTTCGATCCTTCTAGAAGGTGAGTGTGAAGGGCCTACTTTTGGCTTATAGATCTGTCCCAGAATTTGCAGCTATAATAAGTTTCCATAATTGGGTGCAATTGGGTGACAGGTGGGGATACAAAAAAAACAACAACACAGACTTTTGATGCCTGAGCATTATTCCTTTACATGGACAAGGAATAGACAATTTGCAGCACATTAGCCTCATTGACCCTCTGGAGAGAAGGGTTTTGGTTAATTTGAACAATTTTTGGTTATTTTGCTAGAAGACAATCAAACTCCATATAAAATGTGTTTGGGCTTGTAAAAGGAAGAGGGTATAGAGTTAATGGGCTATGTGTCACTATAGTTGTTGCTGAGGGAATTACTGGGGAATTCTGGGAGTTGAAGTCCACAAGCTTTAGAGTTGTCAAGGTTGGAGACCCCTGGTCTATAGAAATGGAGAATTCTATATACAGTACAGTATTTCCTAGTAGAATATCTAGAGTTTTGCAGCAGAGCGTATACTCATATGTGATGATTGTATTAAGCTAAACTGAGTAGTTTAAGTCAAGTTAAGATGAAAGTATTTTTACTTTTGTTTATGATTAGCACTTATGAGAAGATACTACAAACTGAAAGACTGAAGGCAAAAGGAGAAGGAGACAAAAGATGATATGATTAGATAATGTCATCAAGGCAATGAACATGAATTTGGGGAAATTCTGGGAGATAAGGGAGGACAGGGGAGCCTGGCATGCTATGGTCCACGGGGTCGTAAATACTGGGACATGACTTAGCAATTGAACAAGAACAAGTTTCAAGTATGCTTCATTATTGTTCCTATTTATTACAGGGTTTTTCAAATCCCTTTTAAGTTAATCTATTTGTGCAGTTTTTCTGAAGATTTTCTGTAAATCTACTTCTGTGGACCTAGGATGAAAAGTACAGAAGTAGAGTGTCAAGGTCTGACATAGAGGTTGTTTGGAGTTCCCTTTTTAATAATTTCATGAATGACTTTTGCGCACATGTTCAGGTCACTTGTCTCTAAAATACAGTGACAATTTTAAAACTCCAACTTCCTTACATATTCCCAATTTAAACTTTTAAATATATCTGCTAGGCAATCTGTTGACACATCTGTTTGATCCAGATTACTTTTACCTTCATAAATCAAAAGAGTTCAAGAAGTAGACACTTACCAAGTGGGGCTTTGAGAAATTTGCGTTCAATTCCTTGCTGTATCTGAAGCAATGCCAATGCCAAATAATGTACTGTATTATTCATAGGCTGTGGTGTACTCGTATTAGTTGAAGTAGTACTTCGAGATTCAGGTTTTAATCCTATCAATCTAAAATAAAGTTTAAAATTGATCAATAACTTAAACCATGTATTTATTGTATTTGCTATTTATTTACTGTGTTTACATATTGCCAGGTTCAACAAAAATAATCCTGATAGGTTATAACATAAAATCAGAATAAAAACATAACAACCAGGAAAAGCACAAGTAACTATAAAAACAGTAAATATAATAGTGATTATTCATTCCCCAGAGGTTCTGTGGAACAATTGTCTTTAACTGTTTAGAGGCCGCCAACAATGAGAGTAGAAAAGTAAATGCAAGGAGCAAGGTAGTTCTATACTATGGGGCTGCAACAAAGAAATATTGCCTGCAGCCTCTGCCCCCTTCACTTCACCTACATGGCAAGACTCAAGGAATAAGAATGATCAGGATGAGTAACTTATAACTGCAATAAATACTTTATTAAGAAGCATTTACACATAAACTTCCAAAAACCTTGTTTGAAAAAGAAAACAACTGCTGAAATTCATTTATCATATCTATAAACTACCCAAGTCTCTCATACAGAGACTCTGGTGGTGTATAAATAAACATACAAACATAAAAGCCATATTTATATTCTAAAAGCAGGGAACAAAGAAGTACCAATGTGTTTTGTGCAATTCATAAAAATTGACACCAGAATTCTCTGGTTCAGATGGTGTTTATAAAGGAACTACTTAAAACTGCATTTCCTTTCTCAGGAAATTTTGAAAGAGTATAACTTTGTGATATCTAATATGCCATCAAATGCAATGTTGTGCTATATCTAAATCTTGGTAGTATCAAGATTCGAGCACATCCATTTTTAATGCTGTTAAAAATTCACAATTTCTCTTTTAATTATGAGTTTCAGTAAATTGTTTAGTCTTATGTCTCTACAGATAATTGTACAGTTTAGTTAGCAAATTAATTGTGACCACTGGCCAACATATGGACAGATTTAATCATAGTTTCAATTGGAAGCTGTGAGCATCCTAGCCCAAGCTAAATCCAAAAACTGCTAGGGAATTCTTAGAAGCTTGGCACTTAGAGAAATCAGCCATGAACAGGCACATAAACAACATTTACACACCATTCATAAGAGACAATAAAAAAGCTAAAAAGGAAACAAAAATACTAGAACACCTCCTTGCCAGCAATCAACACCCAGATAAACAGGGCATACTACCAGGATTAACACCAAACAATCAAGTTGCAAACAGTACTCAAATCAAGGAAGTACCGACTCAGACAAACAAGCAGTAAACAATGACCTAGTCAAAGAACTACCAAGTAGAAAACAACATTGTGCCCACCAATTCTGACAAAGTTAATGTGTATAAACAGAGTGGAAACCCAATTTCCTTTTAGCACTGAATATGTTACCTAGTTGGGTAAGAAATGTCTGCAAAAAACCAACGAAGCTCAAAACACATCAAGGCCTCCATATTAGCATGCTTCACACAATCATTACTAGGACTATGATAAATGTTTGTTCTTATATGCAAAAAAATATGCTTCTAAAAAAAAGATCCACCCCTCCACTGTATTTACTGTACCTACAAAACTTATCTTATATTAAGTCAGATAACTGGCCAATATCTTAATGATTGGTGATTTTGCTCTCCAGTGTTTAAGACAAGAATCTTATCTGGAATTTCCAGTGATTTAGCTTGAGAACTTCCGCAAAAAATATAGCTCATTTATTTTTAAGCAAACAAAAGAAAGGAGAAATAGTTGTAGCTAAACCATTTTGTCCTATAAATAGCCAAGCTTAAATGAGGGAGGGGGGAGTTTCTCAACAGTCTTACTTTTAAATTTAGATGCTTGGTCACTTTTATTATAAAAATCAGAATTTGTTCTTTAAAAATGGTGGAGGGAAGGCTACCCTTTCCCTCAGATCTCTTACTATATGTTAAATCATTTGGCTTACTAAATTCTCTGTTCTGTTCTATCTAGTGGTGCCTTTGCACATCTCTTTTAATTCCTTTTTGGTGTTGTTTATTAAGAACTGCAATTTCATAAAATTGTATATATGGAGTTTGATATTGTACAAAAATTGACAAATCAATATTGTGCAAATTAACAATGAAATATTTTTCCCAATGTGTTTTAGGCTTTCTCTATTATATGCACAAACTCTATTTTTAAAAACATCCAAAGAGAATACTGACTGATTATCAGCATTTTCTAAGATTGCAGGATTATATTCTGCAATATGAAATGGGTGGTTAGAGATGAAATGCAATCTATCCATTCAAATATTAATTAAAAATAAAATATCTAGACAAGAACTGTTACCTGTCTTTTGCAAGAATTCTTATTTGATTATCTATTTCCATCTCTTCTACATTTTCATTAACAGATTTTATTACACCGTTTTCTTTATTTTCTTCATTTAGAAGTTCATACTGCCCATTTTCTAAGGCTGCTCTCCAACTGTATCTGTCCATAACCTGTAAGTTCAATTTATATTTATTTAGGTATCTGTCACACAGAAAAACCTAACTAGTATTTTAAATTGCATTTTACATTTTCAAGCAAACAAAAGTAGTGCTCTGAAAGAGTTCAGCAATTTCATAATATACCATTCTCCATAAAAATTAAGGAGTCAAATACCTTAATGGAGCCCAATGTTCCTTGGAAAATTCTATCTTCAATGTCTAAGAGAAAGTCCCTAAGCCTTAATTCAAGTTGCTTTTCTGCAGATTTTTGGACTATATCACAGCCATTCTGCATTTTTCCACGTCCAAACTGTGGCTTGGCTTCAGTCTGTGTTTTTTCTGTAACATTAAGAGATTATACAAAATACCTTCATACTTGACCATTAATTTTTTATTTAGTATTACTGTGATAAATATAATTTAATTATTTTGTATTAATAATACTGTAACAATATTTTGCAATAACAATGCTGTTCTGTTGGAATATCCTGTTTACTGAAATGGGTAAAGAGCCCACACTTTCTGCCCAGCAACAAAGAACTGGTTCTTTGAGAGAGCATTCAAAAGTTAAGTCACAATTTAAGATTGTTTTTGATATCTCTTATTTTTATATTATTACAATTACATTTCTGTTCAGGTGGTTATTTTATAAGATTTCAGTTGGATTTTAGCCATCTAGAGTTTTTGGGGCTAGTGAAATATAAACAAAATCTAATATGTAGCAAAATTTTTGCAAAGCATGGAATGTTTTATATAATCCTAGTAAGATTTTTTAAATGTTTGGTTAAAGAACATATTGCAAAATTCATGGACTATATTGATAGTACTACATAAACAAACTATGATTCATTTAAACTCAAATTGTCTCAACTGTTAGGATAAGAACAAATTCTACATGATATAAACTAAATAACCATAAAGCCTACAATATAAACATCTAGAATATTTACCTGAAATATAGAATTTTTCAATAGGAAAACTACTAATTTGTTCACATATTCTGGATTTTTCCTGTAAAAGAACGTCTTTCAAGGCACTTTCCCTATATCCTCGGGAATTGAGAGCTTCTAGGAGTTGGTCAAACTGTTCCTGAGAACTGTAAAAGCACCACCTATTTGGCTTTTGTATTGGTTGTGATACATTTACAATAGCACTAGTTTCCAAATCTTGGCAAGTTTTGGAGGTAGATTCTGCTGTCAAAGACTCTCCAGTTTTAACGACTATCTGAGATTTTTCTGAAATATGAGCCTGTACATTATTATGAAATGAGGATGGCTGAGGCAACAGCATGTCTTCTGTAAGACCAGAATAGTCTTCTTCCACAAATAGTCCTGGAACTGATGAAAAAAGCCAATAGCGTCGATATAAGCGGTCACGGCCCAAAGAAGAAATATTGGTACAGACTGTAGCTTTCTGAATCTTTTCTATGAGTTCCTTTTCTTTATTTTGTTGCTCCTGTTTTAAAGCTGCCTCTTCTTCTGCTGTGAGCAGTTCACATTTATCATCAGTAGTCCCCACTGGTCTTGTAAAATCTTTAAAGCCATTCTGTCCTCCTTGCCCTAGAAGCGGTTCACAAGAAAAATTACAGATATGTGCACAGGACAAGCAGCTTAATTAAAAATCATTTGTATTTTTTTACAGATTACAAAAAAACCATCCCCAAACATTTCATGCAAAATATCCAACTTAAATTCTAAATTTATAATATTCCACTTAGTATTCTGCTGATTGAACGCGGCAGAGAAAGTATAGAGAATGGCTGGGTTACATGACAAAGAAAGAAAAATGTTGAAGCTTAGACTGGAGAAATCAATGAGCCATTGCCCATTGGCTTCTCTCATGAAGCTATGCTGGGGAAACTTCTTTTTCTCTGCAGCTCCTGGCTGGAGTCAGCCCAACCAGGTGTTTCTTTTGCTAGCTCTCCCACTAAATAAAACCTCATCCCATTTTGTCTGTTTTCAGATACTTATTCTACTGATGGACAAATGTATATACAGAGCCCTGAGCATCTTTATATAATTTATTTCCAATATTCTGTTCAGAAGAACAGAATTTGTTTTGGAGGCAACTTGTAAAGTTATTTTATATGAAGAGGTTTTTTGCAATGTGGCTCTGAACTAAGACTGATTGGCAGCTGTATTTATTTATTTATTAAATTTAGAAACTGACCATCTCCCTCACAGAGGAACTCTGGGCAGTGTACAAGTAAAAGGTAATCTAGTAGTAAGTAGTCCTCACTTACTACTACAACTGGGACCAGACTTTCCATTGTGGTCACAAGCTGAATCAGACTCAATTTTACAATAATTTTTACAGTCATTAATTGAATCACCTTGGTTCTTAAGCATGTGGAATCCAGCTTCCAAGTGGGTGTTTTTTGCTGGGAAAGCTGGCAAACAGGCCATTTTCACCCTCCCCAGACTCCTAGAAAGGCTCTGGAGCCAAGTGAGAGAGAAAAACAGGCCTTCCCCACCACCCCCCGAGGCCTCCAGAGGCAGAAAACAACCTGTTTCCCTACTTCTGGTGGGTCCAGAAGGCCCGAAAATGCATGCGCTGGAGCTGAGCTCACGTGCCCACTGATATGGCTACGCATGCCACCTATGGCACGCGTGCCATAGGTTCGCCATCACAGGTCTATTATATAAAATTATTCAAGAGCATGCATATTTTATATATGAAGAAAAGTTTTTTAGTTTTAGTTTTAGAGTTTTAAGCAGAACACCACCAAAAAGTAACTTCGTAATGAAATAAAATGGTGAGTAGCCTTAAATATCAAAGTTGATCAACATAGTAACTAACTCATATAAATAATTCAAATTGAGTTTAACTTGGTGAAAAAGGAAGCAATTCTGAAGTTCCAATTGTACTCTTTCATTCCAATAACAACCTTAAAAATTAAGTTTGAGTCAATACAAATTAAAGTTTTACAAATACCTTTTTTTTTATTAGGCAAGGAGTTATCTTCCTCATCTGTCATGGTATCCACTTCTTGCTCCTTTGTTTCAATCCCCTTGCTTTCTGTACTTGTATCAAGCTCTTCTCGATCTTCATCACTGATACTATAGACATAAAAATGGACAGGAAAAAACGCAGGTTCAAAGAAAGGTAGATATCATAAAATAACATTTGATTTCCCCACCTATGTCGATATCAAAAGGGGAGAAAGGTGCTGCTATTCTCTGGGAATAGATTTCTAAGGAAAGGAAGTTTTGCAATGACTAAAGAATGTTGCACCTATTGTTTGAAGGTATACTAAAATAACTGTTATGTGTATCATCCTTCGAATATAAACAGTGAGTATGATTGAAGTAATTTGAAAAAGTCTTGAAAATAATTGGAAAGCTAAGTTTATACTAATCCTAGGTCGCTCAAGGATTCCCAAACAGGGACTCGGGATCCCCTGGGGTGTACAAATACAAAGAAATTTCTAGTTGGGGGAAGCATGAGAATGTAATGCTTTTAAAAAGAAAATTATAGTTTATTGTAGAAAGTGGTAGAACATTGTCAATATTTTAGGCACACTTATGACAATTTGGGAATGATCAGGACTGTTGAGTTTTGATTTGCAATGGAGTAAGAATATGTAAGACTGTAAGTAACAATAGTGAGCATCAATACCAGTTCCTGTAAAACAACTTGCATCTTTTAAATTTATTTTTAATTTTTTAATTATTACACTCATTTATAAATTTAACATGTATATATTTTAATAACACTAATATGGCCATAGTTAAGAAAATTCAATCAATATTCTATTACAGCTTCACTATCAACTGCTTATTCAAATGTGTGTAAAATGCCATTCAGATCATAACAACAGTGCTGTGCGTTCATATCATTTTGTAATGTTGAATGACATGTTACAAAAAACAGAGTATTTGAAAGACAAGCCCAAGGAATCTGTGATTCTAAAGTTCAAAAACTGAAATATATGGCATCCAATTCTGCTGCAGCTGTTTATCAGCCAAAATATCAGAAGCTTCTTAGGAACTGTTATTACTTATAGCTAAGAAGGCATATAGTGCAGGAGCAACTTCTTTGAAGTTTGCTAAAAGCAACTGTGATGGTACTAAGTACCAATAGCAAGAAAATGTTGTTAGAAATTTTACATTTTGGAAATTCAACAGAATGTCACAATGATCTTACAGAAGATTTCATATGTCAAGCTAGGGCAATGAAAGCTGGGTTTTTTGTGGTTTAATGCAATTATGGTACCATAATTTGAACAAGATATATAAAGGGTATGAAAAACAAAATTGTACTTCACCAGAACTGCAACAAAGGTGAATTTATCTGTTAATTTCAAATAAATCTTCAGGCATTTTTATTCATAAATTAGTACACAATCCATGCAGTGTTGTTGTTTGATTCAGCACCAGACATATTTGAACATGATTTGAATGAGAAAGCTAATATCAAAAATTCAAGCTTAGAGGAATTTTAGATACTTTAGATTTTCTGGTTTACCCAAAAGTTGGGAAAGCAGTATTCTGCCATAGACCTCTCTGAAAAAACTCTTTAACAAAAAATGAAACAAAGAAATAAATTAGATGTTAAAATAATTTATGCTGTGCACCTAAATATTTTAAACCTAGGATTTTCCAACACATGAAGAAAATATTTTTCACATTCAATTTAATTGATTTTTGTTATTTTAGGTTGAATTATGTCTTTATTAAATTTTGTTACAGGTAGTCCTTGACTTACAATCACAGTTAAGCCCAAAATTTCTGTTGCTAAATGAGACTGTTGTTAAGTGACTTTTGCTCCATTTTATGACCTTTCTTGCCACAGGTGTAAAGTGCATCACTTCAGTGGTTAAGTTAGTAACACGGTAAAGTGAATCTAACTTCCCCATTAACCTTGCTTATCAGAAGATTGCAAAAGATGATCACATGAGCCGAAGACAATGCAACAGTCATAAATACAAACCAGTTGCCAAGGATCCCAAAATTTGATCACATGATTGTGGGGATGCTGCAACGGTTGTGTGAAAAATAGTCCAAAGTCACTTCTTTTAGTACTATTGTAAATTTGAAGGGTCACTAAACAAATGACTAAGTCAAGGGTTTCCTATATAAGAAAAAATAAAAACTGTGCCTATTTTTTAATATAAAATGTTTCAAAATTTAGAGCTTTAATTATTGCATTTTTTGTTAAAAGAGAAATTTATTTAAATAAGAAACAAGCAGGTATGAGGTTTTCAGGCCCTGATGTTGAAAAATCTGGGAACCACTGGTATAGATTAAGAGAAGCATATCAAAGCCTTCAGTTAAGCAGTAGCATAGTGACATCTGAACCTTAAATAACAATTGATCATACCTAATAGACAGTTCAACTGCAGACGTTTTCTCTATTTCTTTCAGTTTCTCATGTTTCTCTTTCATCTTTTGTTCCTGCCCTTTCAATCTTTCTTCTTTTTTTCTGCGGATTCTGAAGTAACATGACATAATTAATTACTCTCAACATACATTATTTTCGGTTATTTCCTCTGAGCACAATTTTCCTACTGTGGAACATCAGAAATCTCAACATACTCTGTATTCTTAAATGCATTTGAACACACTAAAATCTGTAGAAATATCAGTGCATAACCAATTTTATGTTTAAAATACTGACATTATGAACTGTCTGAAATAAAGGAAAGTAAACAAATCTTAGCATTAAATGCTTTTCTAAACCAAACTGTAACCATTATAAAGAGTACTATAATTACAATAGGCTGCCCTATCAACATTTTGCAGAAAAATAGCTTCCTAGGTACAATTTTGCTTTCTCTTGGTCAGGCTTGAACTCACTTTGCTGCTGCAGCTCCTCTTTCTCTGCGATGCTGTTCTGCTTTTAATTCTCTGAATTCTTGTTTTGTTTGTCGCAATACATCAACAGAGTCTTCAATGAAGTCTCGAGTAGAAACAAGAGTTAGAAGTTTCCCACAAAGAGCATGAAGAATCTTCATTTTTTCAGCTGATAAATATATATTTAAAAAGATATTTCATTGTCAGTTGGCCTCATTAAAATTTAGGTTTGACATTTTAACATAGAAATGATATTTACTTCATCAAACCATATAGACACTGTTTGGATAAAAGGAATGTATTGTACATATAGATAATTATGAGATTTCATGGATTAGTCCCACCCAGACACGTTATTAACAATTCCAACATATTGTTTAAATTTATCTATCCATCCATCGTACTATGTGTGTATGTGTAAATAAAAGCCAAAAAACTCATGCAATACACTAGATAGAAAACTGAAACTGAAGGGACATTCAAAGGTACTTTTGGAAAAGATGCCAAATTTTTAAACAAAATAAACACAGCTCAAAATCCTATTAGGAACTTCCAGCTATTTATAGAGTATAAAATAATTCATTTGATCAGACATTTAAGAATTCAAGTACTGGAACAACTTCCATAAAGTTAAAACCATAATCCTGAACTATAGTTATAAAATAGCCAAACCATTTTCATTATTTTTATAAAGCTACAAATATTAACACTGACTCTAACTTTCAGCATGGTATCCTTACAACTAAAAGGTTACTGAATATGATGGTCCTTCAAAATACTCCTGCAAATTTGTTTAGTTAAGCTTTCAGTACTTTGAGAACATTTGTGACAGAGCATAAGAAACTGGTTTGGCTCTATTACCTGATGATAAATCATATACTGAGGTACATGAGAGTTTCTTCAACAATCCAGGATTACTCAATCTTAGCTCCATGCAAGCATCATCTGTAGTATCAAATCCTCCTCGCTTCTGGTAACGATATTTAGCATTTGCTGATGTTACATCTGCACCTGATGCTAGGATATGAAGCCTGAGTATCTCAGAAAGAGTGCAGCTATCAAGATCCAGATTTTTCAAATTACAACCTATGGTTAACAATAAAATCAAGTTAGTCTATTTGACTTCTAAAAATGATTTAAGCAAATAATGTAAATTATACTTTTGAAAAATACAGCAAAAAAAAGTAACAAAAAAAAAAAAAAAGAAACCCACACATACCCTGATGTAACTGGGGCCATGCAGCTGCCAAAGTTGCAACTGCAGATAGTGCAGATTTTGTGGGGTCTGCATCTTCATCCAAAGCCTCTGTTAAATCTTTAAGGAAATAAAGACTTTATTCTAGTGTAAATTAACATTTCTGTATGGAGTGCAAGTAAGCAAGCAAGCCATTTTAAGCAATGCAGAAACAACATTTAAATTCAATATTCAGGTAAGTTGCAATGCAACAAAGAAATATAATATTGGCAAACAGCTGGGGAAAGCATGCAACACTCACTAAAAGTTTATTGTGCACAATTGGACTGCAAGATTACAAACACACTCATGCAAAGATTTTTAACACAAACTATCACTCTATTCCTTATAATTGTTGCCTACTGCCAAACAAATAGAGATAAATAGGCAGCAGTCAATGCTAATCTGCCATACTGAAGACATTTTCTATTCCATATAATTGGCAAAACATATCCAATTAAGCTCCCTCTACAGCAGCATCAGGCATTTTGAATTAATGTGCAAGTACAATCTCTTTACATATTAAGCAATTGCAGGTGAACTACTCTCCTCTTTTTTCTGCAGGTATTAAAACTAAATGTATTTAGCTTTGCTTCTGCAGGAAGCAAAACTGAATACATTTCCTGTTGGTGAAGTACTTGTTTATCTTTCTGTTAACACTGAATGCCTACAAACAGAACTGAAATCTTCTTCACAAAATAGAACTGAGTTATCCTTGCCAAATAAAATTGAATGTAATCTTCCTTACACAATAGCTGTATATAAATACTTCAGGAGTTTAGTTTTTATTCATGTGTAAGCAGCCTAATCAAATGAAATGCATTAGAGTGTAAAACATTACAAATACTTTACAAAATCTTTTTACAGATGAAATTACTAATATCTATTCCAACTTGAATGCCATAATTTGAATAGATCAAATGTTTGCAAATTTAATGTCTGATTTTCAGAGGAACTATTTTTTTTAATTTGTAATGCTGGTACATACAGACAAGATACCCAGAAAATGAGATCTATCTGCTTTGACCTCTATCATTTTCACCTTATAAAAGAACTGAGAGAGAACTGGCCAGAAAATCAGAGAACTAGTCAATACAGGTAGTACTTGACTTACAACTATAATTGAGCCCAAAATTTCTTAAGTGAGACATTTGTTAAGTGAGTTTTGCCCCATTTTATGACCTTTCTTGCCACAGTTGTTGAGTGAATTACTGCAGTTGATAAGTTAGTAACCTGGTTGTTAAGTGAATCTGGCTTCCCCATTGACTTCGTCAGAAAGTCACAAGAGTATCACATGACCCTGGGACACAGCAATAATCATAAGTATGAACCAGTTGCCAAGCATCTGAATTTTGATTTGTGAAAAAATGGTCATAAGTCACATTTTTCAGTGAAGTTGTAATTTTGAATAGTCACTAAACAAACTGTTGTAAGTCAAGGACTACCTGTACATTTAAGAAAGACTTGTTCTATCTGGCCCACTATAACTATGATAATTTGTGTAAAAAGCTCTGCTTGAATTCTTTCATGCTGAGTAATTTTTGGGCAGTGCCTAGCATACCATTCTTGATTCTTGATCTTTAGATGATCTTTAGATGAAGTGCAGTTTTAGATAAAATTCAGTTTTATGGATGCTAGTTTTGGTTGCCTTCGCTAGGAAGAAAACATATGGAATGAGTCTCTGTTAATTCTATCACTCTTCAGGAAAAGCTGGTTGAGCTGGGATTAGCAATGTTTCATGATGATTCGCAAAGTATTGCACTGGAGGAATTTCTCCAGTTATGTATTTCTCTAAAAGATACTATTTTGAAGATGGTATTATTAATGTAAATGTTATCCAGTTCTATCTGTTTTTGTACATCACAATCTTATAAAATTATTCATTTCTGACTTGACAATTACTATCCATAATAATAATGAAATAATAATTTATACAATATTTTAATCCAGACAAAAGAGAATAATTCTACCATTAATTCCTCTAAAAGTAGTTTTGGGAATTTTGTACCCATAGGTAATACTACCGGTAATCTGTTGAGAGATTGTTCTTCTTGTGGAAAAAAAATATGCAGGACTTGGAAGGCTACATTTTCTTTTGGAAAACAGTATTAATATGAAGTATTTCCCCTCACATTTTTATTCTTTAAAAAGCCTAGTGAACTTTGAGCAATACTACAGTAGGGGCTTCCTCACATTCTCTGATGCTTTCTGAAAGAAATCGTTCAGCCACATAATATAGCAAAGCTATGTATCACTCCTCCTTGCTTGCCTCTGCACTATTAAAACAGAATACAGAAAATTTCCCAAAACAAAGAATGACAGAATTGGAAGGAGTTAAATTCTCTGCTCAATCCTGGATTCCAAATAAATGTATCTCCATATGGCTGTCCAGCAAAATGCCCTATTTTTCAGAAGACATGTCTTCTGGAGATAGCCTTAGTTTTATTCCTAGTCTATCACAGCTATTTTAAATTGTCTCCAGTTCTACTCTCTCAATACAAATCTTACCATGTATATTTTCTACAATGCCTGCCTCATTGAAAATTACATAATCAGGGCCTGTGATCTGACCAATAACCACTAGCTACTTTTGGCTGTTGTGTGCATTTCCCTCCCCTCCAGTTACTGGCCACTGTCATCCAAGGTCATTTTGGTTTGGGCTAGAGGTGGCATACAGGCAATCCTTTCTTCCTTAACAACCAATCCTTCAGCAACTGTTCAAAAGTTATAACAGCACTGTGTGAATGATAGTCATGACCGGACCTTGAACTTATGGTAACATGATCAAAATTTTAACAGTTTGTAGCAACACAGGAAGCTCATGCAACTACTTTACTAGAGGTTATTTACCTCACCAAGATGAAGAAAACCACATCTGCAGAAATTCAATAAAAGAAGCTCTACTGCTGACATTGTTTTAAAATTAAAATAAGTAAGCACAATTTTGAATCTTTGGAAAAACATACCAGCTTGAATTTCTTGAGATACAATAAATGGAATCTCTGCCCTTTTAAAAAAGACAAAAGTAGAAATACATCTGGATCATCACTGCAGCTTGTATCTAAAACATTGTCTTTTCTCACCAGTTGTATAGCAAAGCAAAGTTAATTGAAAGAAAATATTGCTGTGAATGCAGATTAGTATGAAAGTTGTTCTTTAAAAGTGTAGTTGATCTGACCTTTGGTCTCAGCATCTGCTATTTGATCTTTGGCAATTTCTTCTTCTTCTTCAGCCATAGCTTGAAAAATGGCAGTCAGGAAAAAAAACAATAATTCACAAAGTGGGCCTTCACTGTCATTTCCTACAAGAGCTTCTTCTAAAACTTCTGTAAATAATAAAATAAAGTTTTAGTTTCTCTGCAGCATTCAAGTACAAAAGCTTAAAAGATGCAGTTGGATTTAAATCTTAGCTTGAGAAATCTTATTTTATTCTCTAATGTGCAATTTTAGATGTGCAGAATCCAACTGGCTAATATGTTCAGATGCATTCCCATACTAATTTGAAAAGGGGCACTTAGGCAAATGAAAGAGAACATACAAATATCAAAATCTCGCTGGACTGTTGAGTAACATCCATATAATAAAGGACGGATTGAATAAAATACTGCCGGGGGGGGGGGGGGCAATTAGATGTCCCAAACTGGATCAGAGCTATCCTCCCTATTCACTTCAAATTAACCTACTAAATGGAGAAAAAAGTGTTTCTAATTAGATGACATGTTCCTTGCATGTTTTTATTTTCCTTTTTAGCAAGGAAAGAGAGTTGTTAAGAATCATTGTTCCTAAACACTTTTTTCTGGGTGGGTTTCTTAAGTGAGGCCTTCCTGGTGAATCTGTGAAGAGGTCTTGATCTTCCCGGGGACCAATGCAAGAGCAGCATAAAAAATGAGGGACAGGTTGTGTTTCAGGCCTCCACCTCTATTAAGGAAAGTATTTTCCACTTTGGCATAAATGGATTCCTTCACTCCTTTCTCAAACCAAACTGAGCAATCATTCTCAATGACTGTCTGCCTGCTCAACAGATGAGCCTATTCAGATTAGGTAAGAAATAGAACTGCTCCGAAGGACATATATGGGGTTCTCCCTAACCAACTTGCTGACTGAAGAAGTGATTTGGATAAGCAGCAAAATATTTCAAGCCAAAAAGACCAGTTGCCATGACTCAACTTCCAGACAATTCTACCTGGACGACAAGAATCTTCATCAACATATCAAATGGCATTTTTGGAGGTGCTATATATTCTATTCAAAGGAATATTTTTACATATAATCTGATGTATGCTAAAGAAATATATTTTTCAAACTGATAGCCAACTAATGTGAATTCTCATATGAGAATTTGCTTTAAATGTAAGTAAAATTTTGAGACTTTATAAATTATAAATGGCTAGATATCAGAAACACAGTACATTCCTTAACTCAAAACAAAATCCAAGAAAAAAAAAACCTGCCTAAAGTCACTCCATCAGGAAATTCATCTTGAAGATCAAATAGTTCCCCAAATGCATGAAGGAACTCTAAAACCATTACAGCATCACCAAAGATTTCTGGAGGTAGTCTGGTTTTCACTGGAGTTGGAACTGGAAGTTCCTGTAATACAAATGAAATGTCAGCTCTTGTTTTGACAATGCCAGACTGGAAGAGGATATCACAAACTGTCAAGAACATACTTATTTATTAAGCTTTTTTAAATCCCATCTTTGTTATCTTTATAAATAACTCAAGCTGGTGGATATACCTAAGACTCTTTCTTCTTCCTATTTTCTACACCGCAACAACCCTGTGGTGGATTGGGTTGAGGATGAATGACTGGCCCAAAGTTACCCAGCAGGCTTTCATGGTTAAGGCGGGAGTAAGAACTGGAAGTAATGTTTATACTACAAAAATTAATGAAGTCTTTTGAAAAGAACTCCCATGACTGCTATATATTACACGAGTTCTACAGTATTTATAGTGAAATCAAAGTTTAAATTTTTGAATCTTTTTCTCTTATCCACCTTGTGTAATGGAGTTAAATGATTCTCTTTTGTCATGAATGACAGTTTTTACTTCTCCCTTGTTTTGTTGTAGGATTTCAGGATTCTAATCTTGTGAGAACTGTTTCCCACAAGAAACTTGAATATTTATTATGTGTAGATCAGGGGTTCCCAACCTTTTCTATACCCCACACCCATAGAATGCTTCTTATATATTTTCACACCCCTTACAAAAATAATCATATGCATATAATTTGCATATAATTATGCATATACACTATAATTTTGAAATTTCTAAACCCATGTTTTCGCACCCCCTGCGATATTGTCTAGAACCCCAGAGGATGCGGGCACCCCAGGTTGGGAACCCCTGGTGTAGATGAATACCGGATGGCAGCTATGGATGAGAGGGCATTTGTACAACTCTATCTCTTGTGCTAATTGAATTGTTTCTGAATTGAAAGATCTAATCATAGTCAGTCACTCCTTGGCCACCTCCTGGTTGGATTTCTTCAATGCACTCTACATTATACACTATATGAAGTTGCTTCTTTCAGCTGTTTCTAAACTGTAAGGCCTGTGGGACAGTTTAGACATTGAGTAAAGTGTTAGTTTCACAACCTCATTTAAATATTTTTTTCAGAGTTTCTTTTTAGAAAAGATGGAGAAATTATAACATTTCAGCAACTGATGAATAGACGTGGGGGATTTATTTTTATTTTTTATTTTTATTTATTTTTATATGCCGCCCTTCTCCGGACACTCAGGGCGGCTTACAATGCGTTAAGCAATAAGGGATACTCAGACTTCAATGGGAATTAAAGAAGAACATATAGGAGATATCAGAGCAGATAGATTGGGAAGTACTAGTTGGGGAAAGTGAATATAAAGAGCAGGTGGGTTATAAAAAAATAAGGGGGAACAGAGAAAGGGCCCAGAAGCACAAAAGTGGTAGAGATATTAAGGAAGCAAATAGGAAACAAAAGGCAAATAAAGTAAAGGGAAAAGTCTACCATCTACAGTTCTACTGTCACATGTGTATAATACTGTTCCTTATCCCCTAACATTTTTCTGCACTCAGAGATATTCTTCCATCCACACAGATAGTTTCTGCTGGTTAAGTTAAAGGCACTAATCATTGTCTTTCCTGGTCAAAAAGCACTTCTGCTTGCAAGGAACACTAGATGTATGGAACTACATGTGGTCCTTGTTTATTAATGACCACTTATTCAACAACTATTCGAACTAACAATGCTGAATGAGTTTTAGTTATGACTGCTCGTTAATTACTTTCATTGCAGCATCCCCACAGTTATCTGATTGTCATTTGTGATCATCTTTGACAGATTCCTACAATCCACCAATAGGTAAGCTGACAGGCGATCACAAGTGGCTATCACATGATGTCTTCACTTAACAACCACAACCGGAAATGCTGAAAGTTCCGTTACAAAGTGGTGTGGTCATATGATGTCATGCTTTATGACTGTGTCGCTTTGCAATGGAAATTCCAGTCCCAATTACCATACTTTTGTAAGGACTACCTGTAAACAAGTTACCTTGCCACATTGTAAATACTCTCATCAAAACTTAGTATAATTTCAACTTTCCCCTTACTTCTTGTAAGGCATGAATTCAGACCATAGATAAAGAATTATTTATCCTGGTCCTTAGGAAAATGGAAAAAAGAGTAGCAGAAAAAGGAGTTGCCTTTGATCCTAGCTACTACTCCTTGCTTTAATTCTGTTCACCATGGAGTAAAGAAGGAATGCAAACTTTAACAGAAAAAAATTTCTGCCCTTCTCATGACTAGAATGAAGAGATGGATGTACCATGACCTTGCAACTTCTGGCATTCTATGTTTAACATGCCAAGTCCAAGTATACTGATTTGGCAGGTTTGAAATTAAACACATAATTAGCATAGGCTGATACATGTTACAGAACAGTTATCAGTTTCCCATTTTACATTACCTTAAGATCATCACATTCCATGTCTTCTCTGCGCTTACTCCACTGTTTTAAATGTTCCAGATATTTCTTTTTTTCCTCACGTAGTTTTTCTCTTTCCTTTAATTACATAGAAATTTGATTAGGAAATTGTTTCCTCATTTCACTTCCTCATTATTTTCATTTTAATTATTAAATGCAAAATTAATATAAAAGATTATAAGAACAGTCTTTACAACTCAAATATTTAGGGTACTATTAAATTTACTGCATATTGTAACATAAATCCTGCTCTTTTTTAATAGAGTGTTCTTTTGTTTTGATGAAGTCTCCTAGAACTTCAGTATTGTATGAAAAAAAGGCACATCTTTTCCACATTCATACTATAGAAATTAACAATTAAAAACTACAAATGAAAATGCTCTTATACAAGTTTTAATTGACACACAGTAAATCTTAAATTTCTGATTGAAGAGGCAGGCAATCTGGACCCACCACGGCTACAGGAAAGCCAAAAGTTGGTGGGCTGGAGCAGCCAGGTGGCCATGGGAGGCTCATCTTCGCGCGGCAGCAGATGGAGGCAGAGGCGCGGGGCGGAAGGCAGGTGATCCTGATGCGCTGCGCGGGCCGCAGGCAAGCCAAGAGACTCTAAGACAAGCCTCCCATGGCTGCTCACCTACTGCGGGCCCATCGACTTTCAGCTTTCCTGCGGCTCGCATGGCACGTCTGGATCATTTGCCTTCCCCCCCACACGTCTGCCTCTGTCTGCTGGTGCCGCTGTGCAGATGAACCTCCTGTAGCTGCCTGTCACTCTAGCCCAACTTTCAGCTTTCCCATGGCCCTTGTGGTGCATTTAGATCACGTGCCTCCCTCCCACCTCCTCCACCGGCCATGCCCACCCCCTTCACTAGGGCTTATTTTTGGGGTAGGACTTATATTAAGGTACACACTTAAAAATTCAGGTGAGGGCTTATTTTTGGAGGTGTTTTTTCAGGAAAACATGATAGGTATGAAGTAGCTTGCAAAAGCCCACAATGACATTCATCCCCCAAAACCCATAACATTTATTCTTTCTCCAAGGTGCCAAATCTCCAATTAGAAAATACCAAATAAAGCTACAAATGTGATTGTCACCACCACTTCAAATCTAGAGTTAATAAAAATGTCATGCCTTTTCTTTTTCTATTTTCAGTCGCTCCTTCTCTTCTTTTTTCTTTAGTCTTTCTTCCTCCACAAGCTTCTTTAATTCTTCTTTTCTTTTTTCTTTGTCTTGTTTTTCTTTTCTCTTGAATTTCATAGCATTTGCTTTCTCCCTTTTTAATTTTTCTATGTCAAAATATATACTGGTGAATTAGAATTAGAACTACATTTTATAGATACATCAAGATAAGAACAGATACATCAAGAACAAAAAGTATTCTATAATTTTTTTAATCAACAAATTGGGCATTAAATAATACAAATGGTAAAAGGCAAAATTCTCACAGGTTCAGCAAAAGCAGTTTTCTTTCAATGAGAAAAATTAGCAAAAAATGCTGGATGTTTAACCTAAAAGTATATGCTCCCAGCAGAGATACCCAAAGCATGAAGATCAGCTCACTAAAAGCAGCAGGCACCTATATTGGGCAGCAGTCATATAGGAAAATGCTAGAGGCAGAAGTTCACTTTAGTGGACAGATAATGGACCCATCAGATTAAATGTAACAAGAAAAAAGGTTTTGAAAATTCCAGTTGCTGATACTCACATGAAGGAATAGAAAATCCAAAGATGAAAAAATAAAATTACAAGGGAACATGGATTACAAAAACATGGGAAGCTCAGTGCAATGCAAAATGAATTGACTATACAATGACATCTTGGGCATCAGCAAATTCTGATAGAATGGAATTGGACACTTTCAGTCAGAAGGTCATACTATTTGTAGCTCAGGACATAAGGGACAAAGGAGGAATGGTACTCCTTTCATAGTTAGGAAGGCAATAGTAAGAATAATATGTGGCTGCAATGTAATCAATGACCAAATATAATATCAATTAGACTTCGGGAACAACCCTTTAACACAGGGTTCCTCAACTTCTGGGCCAAAGTCCACTACCAGGCCATGCCCATTCAGAACCGGGCTGCGGAAGCAGCGAGCAAACACACGTGTGCAGCTCCACTTGCATGCATAACAGGCAGGCAGGCAAGCGCATGTAGCTACATTTGTGCAAGCAGCAGGTGCGCATGCATGCTTGCTGCTCACAAGGAACCATTCCTCTGCTCCACAAAGCTTGGAGACCGCTGCTTTAACATGACAATTATTTCAAGCTTATGCTCCAACCACTCAGGTAGGAAAAAGAGGTTGATCAAGTTCAATATGAACTCAACTGAACACCAAAGCAAAATGTGTTGCTTGTAGTTGGAGACAGAAATGCCAAAGTTTGAAATATTTAGGAGGAAAATGCAGTTAGATTGTATGGCCAGAATATGGAAATGAAGCAGGAAAATGACTTATCAATTTCTGCCAATCCAATGATTTTTCCATTGTTAAAAGTCTTACAAAATCAAGAGTGACACAGATATAGTGTATTAAGCTGTAAATCACCCAGAGTCACTCCCAGAGTAAGATTGCCAGTATCTAAATTTGATAAATAAATTATAGATGGACATCACCAGATGCATATATGTAAATCAAACTGACTTGGTATAAGGAGGTAGAAGAAATCAGTTATAATAGCAAAGAGGTGGTGAAGGGTTGATTGTAGAACAGATTATAAATTTCTCCTATGCAAGTTCAAAGTTAAGCTAAACTGTAAAAAGAAAACCAAGCACATTCCGTGATATGATCTTAATCATATACTACTATTCTGAAGAAGAAAACAGGAATTGTGTTGAAGTCCTGAATCTTATTCATTGGGATCCAGAGGAACTATGAAAGAAACTTAAATAACTTGTTAAGGCAGGGGTGAAATCCAGCAGGTTCTGACAGGTTCTGGAGAACCGGTAGCGGAAATTTTGAGCAGTTCGGAGAACCGGCAGCAGAAATTTTGAGTAGTTCAGGGAACTGGCAAATACCACCTCTGGCTGGCCCCAGAGTGAGGTGGGAATGGAGATTTTGTAATATCCTTCCCCCAGGAGTGGGGAGGGAATGGGGATTTTGCAGTATTCTTCCCCTGCCACGCCCACCAAGCAACACTATGCCCACCAAGCCATGCCCACAGAATCAGTAGTTAAAAAATTTGGATTTCACCACTGGTTAAGGGTGAATGTAAAAAGAGATTGCCAAAGATTAAGAAAGAAAATTGGATATCAGAACAAAAATTTCAGGAGGAGATTCCAATTTGAACTGCTGAATGCTAAAGAATTGGTTGAAAGTTAAAGAACAGATAGTAACTAATTCCAAGATAATCAAACAAAGATGGAAGGAGTATAATGAAATTCTATGCAACAGAGATATCAACATCCAAGATACTTTCAAAGATAGCAATAGCAACAGCACTTAAGACTTATATACTGCTCCATAGTGCTTTACAGCCCTCTCTAAGCAGTTTACAGAGTCAGCCTATTACCCCCAAAAATCTGGGTCTTCACTTTACCAACCTCGGAAGGATGGAAGGCTGAGTCAACCTTGAGCCGGTGAAATTTGAACTGCCGGCAATCAGCAGAATTGGCCTGCAATAATGCACTCTAACTACTGCACCAGCATGGTTCATATTCTTTGTTTAAAACAATCTCTAGTGCAGGGCTGTCAAACTCGATTCCATTGAGGGCTGCATCAGGGTTGTGTTTGATCTTGGGGGGTAGTATGTGTGGCCAGTGTGGGCGTGGCCAGCTTGACGTCACTCGTGTCGGGGGCGCATGTGGTGGCCCAAGTGCTTTGCTAGTAAAAACAGGCTCCCGAGCTCCATTTTCGGCTGGGACAGCCTCCTGCAACCCTCTGCCAGTGAAAATGGAGCTCAGGAGAGCCATGCACGGTCCTCCCGAACTCCGTTTTCACTAGCAGAGACACCCTGGGCCGGTCCTTTGCTGTTTCCAGGGCGACCCTGCAGGCCAGATCTAAGCATCCTGTGGGCTAGATCCAGCCCGCGGGCCTTGAGTTTGACACCCCTGCTCTAGTGGGAGAAGATGAAATTAGAGAATTCCACTTGTTATCAAGTTGAAAGGCTATAGGAACTTGATTTTGCTTTACAGGTACTCCTTGCTTAACGATCATTTGGTCAGTGAAGTTACAACAATGCTGAACAAAGGGACCTACAACAGCTCTTCAAAGTTCCAGCTGTTGCAGCACTGTTGTCATATGAATGAACAATTACAATTACTGGTTGAACTTACCGCTGGTTCTCATATGTTCTTTTTCTTTTTGGAGTTTTACTCTTTCTTTTGCTGTGTTGCTTAGATTCCTAGGACTAAAGTGTTCTTCAGCATCTTTGTCCTCCTAGGAACAAAACTAAACTTTATAAAGTAGAAAAATATTCAAAATTTGAGTATTTCAAGCACTTTATAAGGGAAGACTTGTTCTATTTTTAACCAAAATGAAATGTTTTGCAAAGTCAAAGGGATTTTTTAAGAAATGACAGCAAGAAATGACTGTCCTGCTTTCTGTTTATTTTCCAACTTTATTATTTTTACAAATAACTCAAGGCAGCAAACATATCCAACGTATCTTCCTCCTCCTATCTTCGTAACAACAACCCTGTGAGGTGAGTTGGGCTGAGAGAGAGTGACGGGCCCAAGGCCACCCAGCTGTCTTTTCATGGCTAAGGTGAGACCAGAACTCATGGTCTCTCACTTTCTAGCGTAGTGCCTTAACCAGTAGACTAAACTGGCTCTATATAAAAATATGAATACTAATTGGTTCTCCATTTGTTCCACCTATATCTGATTAAAGATCTTTTCCAATGAAGAGCATATAAAATCCATGCAGCTGTTAACATATGCCATTCCAGTTTATTTTGAATAAAATATCTATAGTTTAATGAAATTTAATAAAAATATCTCAAAATAAAATGGGATAGAATTTTCACATTTTATTTTCCATTATTTTTGAACTTTGCAATGTTACCACCACAAATGGAAGAAGGATCCAATCTGTCCATTACATTTCCAGCATTACTCATTTTACCAATCAAGACTGGAGTACTCTACCAGCAATAGAACATCTTGTACCAATTGTGTTTTAAGTACAAGTAAACACAAAGTCAGCAAGGAATTGTAAATATGAAATGCAAATAAAGTTGGTGGTACTGGACATTCCCTAACCTAATACACTCCAGCCATGTTTCAATAAAGCCTCTATAATAATCTCTTATGACTATCATGCATAGTGACTGAAATTGATAGGAGTTGTAATCAAATATATTTTAAGGGGATCAGGTTGGAAATGGCTGGAATAGAATGAAATTTGTAGAAAAGTTAATAGATATTAGTTGTAAGTATTTATTTTATTACTTTTGAGGAGATTTTAATGTAGATTTGAGTATGACCATATAAATAAATTATACTTCCAGCATCCCTTTATAAACCTATCAAATGCTGAAAGGATTATAGACTGCTTGCCGATAGATGAATAGCTGCAGAAGGTTACTGTCTGACTTACATGATCATCAGATGTCATCTTTGAAGATCTTTTTTGTTTACTTGAAGAACTGAACATAAAGGTGGGTGGATTATCAGGAAAGAGATAGAAAAAAGTCTGTTCTGCTATCTTGTATTTTGCAATTGATATTGCCTTGGGAAAAAATGTGAGGAAACAAGAGTCAACAGATATGTTATGTACAAATGATAAATCAGTGAGTGTTTTAGAAGGACTAGAAATAAACTTTTTTTCCCCTAGTTCACACCATTGGAATGAAGTGCCTACAACTGAGGGCAAACCAAGTAAGAGAGAATAACAGCTATTCTGAAGAATCAAGAAGAAAGAACAAACATTGTTTGGCTATTCCAAATAGTATTTATTTGTATTAACAAATAAGGTTAAACCACCCTTTCTTCAGAGGTCAAATAGAAATATCAATTACAGCTGGTCCTTGACTTATGACTGGTATTTAACAATCATTTTAAGTTACAACGGTCCCAGAAAGGGTGCTTAACTGCCCATAAAGCACTTCCAGCCATCATAAAATGTTGTGCTGCACATGCCCCATGGTGACATGACCACATTTTTGGTGCTTGGCAACAGGCTTGCATTTATGACTGGTGGTGGCATCTGGTGGGCATATCAGTAGATTTGTCTTCGGTTTCTAGCAAAAAATGCCTATTTTGGGGGGATGGATTTGCTTAATGACTATGTGATTCACTTAAGAATTGCACGATTTGGACTTACTATTATGGGATTTGCTTAACAACCACTGAAAAAATGGACAAAAAATTAAGTCTGATAACATGAGTGCCTTGACATAAAACTGCAATAAAGGACTAAAATTCCAGTCCTTATTGTGGTTGTAAGTCAAGGATTAGCTATATTTGTAACAGCAATAAAATTTCTTCCCTCTTTTTTATTTTTCTATAGCATTGACCAACAATTTTTTAAAGTAGCATTCATGTGATATCATGCCCAAATATATTACCAAAAAAATTATATAGATCAACATATAAAAAATCTTGTAGTTAACTCGGAACACAATTCCTATGAGATTTGGTTACCTCACAAGATTTTGGTCACTCTTTAAAAACATTATTTTTTGTTTTGGAAGCCAATAGGTATTATTATGATCATTTAAACTAAACATAGCTATTCTTTAATAAATAGTACTGAAGTTAAAAGGTTGCTTGTCAGATTGATTGATTACCTTTTATTATTTATTATTTATTATTTATTTAATTTAATTTAATTTATATACCGCCCTACTCCCGAAGGACTCAGGGCAGTGAACAGCCACAAGATAAAAGTACATCATACAAAAGTTAAAAACCATTTAAAAGTATATTAAATAATTTTGGCCCAAAAAACAAATTTAAAAACACTCAATTTGTATAAAACTTAAAAGCAAATTAAAAGGGAGAGTCAAGCCAGAGCAGCCTGCTGGAATAAAAATGTTTTGAGGACACGGCGGAACGTGCATAAATCTGGATAATATTTAAAAGGATAACATATGCCAATGTTTCAAATCTATACTGTAAATTATAAAATCCAATATGTATAGCATTAAAAACACTAGATATGAAAGGTGACTATCATTCTTCATCTACCAAAGTAAATTTTTTTACTATGCATTCACATTTATTATTGCTAACAATCTGTTGTAGCAAAGACACAGAGAAATGATGCTTTATCTCAGGCAATAAATGTCTACGCATAACTCCAAGGAAATGTTAAAATCTTTATGAGTGTATTTGATAATCTTAAAATATTAAATAAACTGTGTCATATAAAATAAAAACAATTATAATATACCAAGATTCATAGACAAAAGTAAAACTGCACAGAGTTTATCAACTTCACAGGTAGTTGATAAAGTACAGACTTCATTGTAATGTCATAAAGTCTATTAAGAGCTAAATACTTCCTAACAAACAAATATCATTTTAAGGACAATACAAGATAATTCTTTTACTAAGATTGTCCAACTTAATATAGGCAAGCATATTCAAAATACTGAGATTTGTTCAGTTTGAGATACATTCATTGTAATTATATGAAGCATATAGTTTCATTCACTATCTTAAAGTTCAATTGCTTTACCTTAATTTTAATAATGCCATCATGTGATTCACAGTGTTGCTTTAAAAAAAGCTTTAGTCTGTCATAAGAAAAAATATGCCTTCTTCGGCTGTGAAAAAAAAAAAGAATTGTTAAGTCTTACCATTAACAATGAAATTAATATACAAAAATTAGTTTAAATAACTTATAATTTTAATTTATAAAAAAATAAAATAAGTACCCTTGTGATGTTTTTTAACAAAAATATGCAGAACTTTTGTTCTTTTTTCAATAAATTCCAATCACAGAATAGCAATACTGTCCATGAATTCTATGTCTTTCGAATCAGTGTATATATTCTAAACTTCACAGAATCACAAGATAGCCACCCATTGATTAGGAAGGGTAGGATAGCCAGTTAAAAAACAATTTCCTGAAACATGCATCTTCTTTAATCTCTTTATGATGATCATTCTCTCTTTTTATCTCCCTCTTTCCCTTATACACAAACATACCTAGCTTATTGTCACTTTTTTTGAGCATACTTTATACTAAAAATTGGGGTAGAATCACAATTTATTTTTATTTTTAAAAATATGCATGGATTCATTTGGCGCCCAGAAAAGAATATTTGGAAATATAAGATACGCTAAAGACTGGCAGTTTGCCTTTCAATAATTTTTAAGAAACTTAATATTTGCAACATTTTGTTACCAAGTTTATTGTCGGATTTTGATTCAGTTCAAGAACCAATCAATAGAAGAGGGAAGAAGACAAAACTTGTTCCCTTTTTTTGCAAGGTTTCTTTCAAAAGGGTTATTTAAAAAGAGCTATATAGAGAAATGGCATATTTAAAGAGAATGTGCTTTGTCCCTCTCTCATTTCTGCGAGCTGGATTGCAACCATAGGGTAATAACCAGTATAGCTTACCATATCTGTGATGCTTTCACTGTAACAGACTCATATAGTTGTTTCTTTAAAGGCTTCACTTTATACTTGTACAAAAAAGGATCAGTTATGGCTTTTTCATTCCTAAAAATTAAAACCATTACTATTTACAATATAAATTATTTTAAATTTTTGAGGCAAAAAAATCATACAAGCATATTCTCTGTCATGTGAAATTAACATTTCAATAAAGGATGAGGTTTAAACTGCATGTATTTGCTTGTGTTCTGTACAAACATAGCAAACCAAACCATGTCCTTTGGATGTTTGTTCCACAAAATGCAAACAGAAACATATAATATAGATTGCCCATTAACTTTTGAATATCAAAAGTTTTTTTCTCAACAAAAAAACAATAAAATTTAGAAGTTTGAATTTGATATTGAATTATACACCAAGTACAATTAATATGCAGTAAATAAATTATCACGATAACTGCACATTTCCATCTGGTACACGGTTGCCTTTCCAGAGAGACATTCACACCTTTCTAATCTCATGATTCAACTACTGCAATGTATCCTACATGAGCTGCCCTTGAAGACCAATCAGAAACTTCAACTTGCCAGAATGTAATTACATTGCAAGTAAGCATGCAGGCAGTGGGAGTTGGCCACAGTATACTTACATTATACACACTTTACAAGCTACACTGGTTGCTAATATGCTTCCATATGCTATCCAAGTACTGGTTATCCCCTATAACCATGATGGCGAACCTATGGCACATGTGCCAGAGGTGGCATGCAAGCCGTTGCCTCAGTTCAACTCTGCTGCACATGCGTGCACACCTCCCGTCAGCCAGCTTGTCTTCGGGTCTCTGCCACGCATGGGGGGGGGTGGAGAGCATGCGGGAGAGTCATGCACGCATGCACGAGGCGGGGCACATGTACGGGAGCGGGATGCATGCACGGGGTTGCGCGCGCATTGCATTTTGGGAGTTCAGGTACACACACGTGCTTTGGGCACTCGGTCTGGAAAAGGTTAGCCATCACTGCCCTATAACGATCTACATGGCATAGGGTCAGACTCCTCAGGGACTGTCTTTGTCTTCTGGTTTCTGCATGGCCAGTAGAGGCTCAATGAAGTGGCCATGCCTTAGGTCCCTTGCATTCAATAGTATCATCTATTTGGACCTACAAAGCACAACCTGTCTACTGTAATTAGATCCTGCCCAATATGGCTCCAACCTTGGTGTTCTGCAAGACCTTCTCCCAAGCCATGAACTAGGGATGGATGGGCCACCTTGGATGTGTTTTGTATATATTTTTCTATGTTTTTTAGTGACATTCCCTATCTTGTTCATTAGTTACTGTGTATTGGTTTTTAAATCTTGTTTTTCTAATATAGCATGATATATTACAAAGTTGTCCATAGTCAGTCTTCAGTCAGGAAATGCTGACATTGAATACATAAATTTATAATTTATTTTGTATGTGCTTGATACTGTACATTCCATAAGCTGCTTAATTTCAGGTTGTAGATAAATTGCACATATAAATCATTAAACTAGTGACAACTTTAAATATATCATCTTAGGAATTATTTTTAAATTTATCAAGTTGAAGCAGAGACAAAAAATGATTTTGTTTTGTTAGAAAGAAGCTACTAACCTAGATTTAAATTCCTGGATTGAAAGTATGTGTTTTCTGTTCCTACATTTTTTTTTTAACTGACAAAATGGAAAAAGTGATCAAGACAATTCCATATAAATGTCTATATATGTATGGAGTATGTAGGCACAAATGTACCCTGTGTGTGTATGTTTGAGTTCTTATCATTTTTTCATTTGAAGAGGTTTTTTTGAATTTTTAATATATGAGTTGCGGTGATGCAGTGGTTAGAATGCAGAACTGCAGGCTATTGTTGCTGACTCCCGGCTGCAGTACTGAAGGCTACTTCTGCTGACTGCCAGTAGTTTGAATCCCACCAGGCTCAAGGTTTACTAAGCCTTCCATTCTTCTGAGGTCAGTAAAATGAGGACCCAGATTGTTGGGGGCAATATGCTGACTCTGTAAACCACTTAAGAGAGGGCTGTAAAGCACTATAATGCGGTGTAGAAGTCTAAATGCTATGCTAAATGCTCTATCTTATTTTGCATTATTTTTACGCTTTGAAATACTAATTAAAATCACATTTCTTTTGAAATGCTGTGATGTGTATATAGAGTTATATTTAGTTTTCTAAAAAAAATAGTGCTTATTGTAGTTTAGTTGTAGCCCTTTTAACTATATTTGTATCTTCTGAATATAAAACAAGTTTTTACCCATTTTGTGCAGAACTGGTATCTAAATCTGAATCATCACTATCGCTAATGATAATGGTGACTCCATCAACACCTTTGGCATGGCCATTGACCATTCCATTCGGATGTACTGGTGCTTTGATTTCCAAAATTTTACAGTGCAATCTGGAAAAAAAAAAGAATAATATTCAATTAGAAGAGGTCTATCTTCTTGCAGTTCAGAGACAATTATTGTTATCCTGTATTAACAAAGTACTGCTTGTTTCAATAAAGATGGTGATAGAGAACATTCACAGGAAGGAAAAGAGGAAAGAAGGAAAAGGGAGGGAGGGAAGGAAAGAGAAGGGAGGGTGGAGGGAAGAAGAGAAGAAGGAAGGCAGAGAGGGAGGCAGGAAGGAAAAGGGAGGCAGGGAAGGAAGCAAGAGAGGAAAGAAGGGAGAAAGGGAGGAACAAAGAATTCCAACACTCACTATCAGCTTTCCACAAGGAAATTCAATGGTGAAGCTGACAGGAAATCGGAAATTGCTCCCGGTGAATATTTTGCCCACCTGTGGTAATTCTGTTTCTCTGTTTAGATAACGATTTTTGAAACAGTGACCCAATAAGTCATGCCTAATGTATAGTGAATTTCTAAATGGCTTCTGTATCAATAGATTATATATCCTGATTATGGAGGATCTGTTATGAATCATAGAAAACCTTTATGGTCATTATTAGAGATTGAATGATAACTTTTGATATGATCAGCAGGTTATTATATTATATTTATTTCTAATTGCTGAAATATAGACCTTAAGTTCCTGATATAAGCCCTGCATAACTACAATTCCAAATTCTGGTAACAGGAATAATTTGATTAGCATAATGAGAGATAGCATTAACATAGACAATATCCCATTAAGAAAAAGAGGGATAAATTAGTCCACAGAGTGAACAAGAGAGTCAAAACATATTACATTCTTTAAATTTGCTAATTGTAATAAAGAGAATGAAGATACAAAAGCAACAGACTCCATTCAGTTGGGAACAGAACACAAAACATAAAGAACATATTCAAGAGAGTGCGGCACTAGTCCTTTAGTATATAAGAATGATGAAGAACAGAAAATAACTGGTAGGTCCAAGATAATGACCAAATTTATATTTAAATTAATTAAACAGAATTGGTATTATTATTTCTAATATATTTATTAAAATTAGTATATTTTTAACTAAGTAATTCTAACTAACAACTTCTGGACAGTCTAGAAATAAGAGACAGTCTATAGAACTAATAGATTGGTTCAGGTAGTTCTCACTTACTGACGGTAGTTGGGACTGGGAACTCTGTCACTAAGCAATGCAGTTGTAAGGCACAATGTCACGTGACCACACCAATTTACAATGGCAGTTATGGCAATGTCAGTTGCCATCATTAGGGAACTCCTGCACCGTTACAGTATCCCAAGGTCACACAATCACCATTTGTGACTTCCATCAGCTTCCCCGTTGACTTTGCTTGTCAGAAGCAGGCAGTGAAGGTCGCAAATGGTGACTGTGTGACCAGGGGTTGCTACAATATTGTAACTGTGAGCTGACTCCCAAGTGCACAAACTGTATTCATATGATCATGGGGCATTGCAGCAATCGCAACTACAAGGACTACAAGATTATAAATTCCCTTATTAAGCACTCGCTGTAACAATAAATAGTTGCTGAATGAGTGGATGTTCCGCAAGGACTACCTACAGTACATAGCCCTACAACTGCAGATAGTGTAACCTGGTTTAGATATGTAATTCATTTATTTTATGCAAACAGAATATTTGTATAACCGGTACACAAACAATCAAACTCTTCCCAATGAAACCACCACCAAAAATGGTCATATAATCTTTGTTGTTTAAACTCACTTTGTAGCAATTTAAGTAATGAAAAGTACTCAAATCAATAGTCAGCCTCAGCTTTTTAACATATTAAAAACTAACATACATACATACATACATACATACATACATACATACATACTTTCAGAGTAGCACAAATGAAATATGCTTACCTTTCACCATTATTCCTAAGTACTTCAACAAGTTCACCAACAAAATAATGGTTTTTAATATAAGCAAAGATATCATCACAAACTTCATGAAGTCGTGAACGCTGAGTGAGGGTAACTAAATATAAGACTGGAACAATGAGAGGTTCTGGAAAGTTTTGGATATTTTGTCTGGCTTTCCTTTCTGATTCTAGTGCTTCTTGATAGGTAAGTCCAGATTTGCCTGTGATAGCACAACTCCAGACAAGACTATTACAAAGAATTGTTCTTTCAAAAAATTCACTGCAAAAACAAAACCAGCAAAAATTAAAGATAAAATACAAGTTACTGTTCACCAAGATACAATTAAAACTATTTTAAAGTCCTGCTATCCCACCATCCAAAGTAATATTGCTAAATAGCAAGTAACCCCAAAGCCATAACCCCAAAGCCATAACTATAAAAGTCTGTGCATGCAATTTCCCTGTGAAATGTTGCAAAACTCAACTAAGATAACCTGCCTAATGCTGAATCATTGAAACTCTCCAGGACCGAACCACTACTTCCCTAAGACTCCGCCCAAAAAAGAAAAAAAAATTAAATATTGGTTAACAGTTATAAAGTTCTCAAATAGCAAGAGAAATTTTCAAGGCAGTGCTCTCTCTTGTAATTTAAGCATTATTTTCTAAATTCATTTGATCAATTAATTTTGGAGAGCTAACGGCCTATGATGAACAAAGATCAAATAAGCTAGTAGTTAACTTTGTTTCTCCAAACACTCCTGTAATCTCCTGATCAATTGTAACTGATCCTACACAATCAGATTAGAACATCATGGTTTTGAAGTAGGTACCTTTGTTTCAAAGTGCATGACAAACTTCTCACAGCAGGTCTCTGAAAATTTCACAATACCTCAATTAGGATATGATTGCACCTGTACATTTACTATTTAATTAGGTTTATTTTTTGATTGTGGCCCTCAGCATCGTCAAAAACAGAAGCTGTGAGCCCCATCTTAAAGAGCATTGTGCAATAAATCTATAACTCCATGGCAGATATTAATTCTAAACTAACTGTAATCTCAACTAAAATTCTTAAATCCCCCAAACAATTGTTTTTCAATATCATGAAGATGTATCAGTGATGGTGAACCTATGACATGCATGTCAAAGGTGATATGCCATGAGATTTTGGGTGACGTGTCAGTGTACACCAATGCCTAACAACAACTACAGGTAGTCCTCAACTTACAACAGTTCATTTAGTGACCATTCAAAGTTACATCACTGAAAAAAGTGACTTAAGACCGTTTTTTTACACTTATGACCATTACAGCATCCCAATGGTCATGTGATCAAAATTCAGATACTAGGCGACTGACTCCTATTTATGATGGTTGCAATGTCCAAGGGTCATGTGATCATCTTTTGCAACCTTCTGGCAAGCAAAGTTAATGGGGAAACCAGTTTCACTTAACAACCGTGTTACTAATTTACCAACTGTAGTGATTCACTTAACAAGAAAAGTCGTAAAATGTGGCATGAAAAGTCGTAAAATGTGGCAAGAAAAGTCGTAAAATGGGGCAAAGTTCACTTAACAAATATTTCACTTAGCAACACAAATTTTGGGCTCAATTGTAGTCATAAGTTGTGGACTACCTGTATTCTCAAAAGCACACCTGTTCTTGTGTGATTTTCAGAGGTTGCAGAGGCCATATGAGAATGGGGTATACTCTCTCATGGCCTCCAGAGTCTCAGAAAATCACATGAGAATAGGGAGTGCATTTGCACAGATTTTGGAGGCTGCAGAAAAGCATTCTCCAAAGGCACTTCAATCTTGTGTAGGCTGCAGGGGCCTGCCAACGGAAAGGTAACACTGCCTGAAGGTAAGCGGTCTCCAGATCTTGGAGAGTGCTGGGCTGCAGGGGTCAATTGCTCCATTCCCCAAAGATGTCTACACCTTGGGGAATGGCACAAAGTGGCAGTAGGATCCATCTTAGAAGTTTTTTTATCATGACTTTGTTATTCACCAATTTGGACAATTTTTTTTATTATTAAGCCTATGTGTTGTTCAAGTGGCAACAACTATGGGCAACTCACAACAATCAAAACAAAGAAATTACAATAAAACTAATTAAAGGTAATTCAACAACACTTTTGTTCTAATACGTTTTCTCCCTCCCCTAAAACATTTTTCTTGCTGGCTTGTTCCTTTTATATCTTTACTCTTAAAGCTAAGAGGATACTTCCTCTTCCTGCTTTCTTCCCTGAAAACAAATGAGCAAATGAGAATATTTCACATGAGGTGGGGAGATGGGAGGTGCAGAGAGGACTGTTATTAAAACTTCTAACATTTTTTAAAATGGGATATTGAAATGTTTCCGTTTCCCTGATTGGCATAATAACTCTTAAGAATTTTTCAAAAATATTTATTTCATTAGATATTGATGACTAAATATAGAAATTTTAGTAATTCAGTAATCAACAAATAATACCATGGAATAGTTGGACAGAAAATGAACTTATTTTGCCTATAAACAAACACACACACACACAATCTAAAAACAATTCTCAAAAAATATTTGCATTCAATTGAACAGTTAATAAAGCACTGCCTGATTTTAAAAATAGTTTTAGAATTACTGTATTTTATTGATGTGATTGAAAAACTTCAACTTGAACCTTCAACTTTCATAATTTTACATAATATAAATAATTTGAAGCCAATTAATTAATCGAAATTTTAACTGTCTAAACTTCCAACTTTGCCTGAACATGAAATTAGATTCTTATCACATTATGCTTCCTTATTCAACCATTATCTTGAATAACCATATGACATACATGGCCCACAAATAGTTTTGTATATTTAGTTCAAATTTTATTTTTATTTATTAAATTGTTTATGCAGCCCAGCGTTTTCCTAAGGTTACCAGTTTTATTGTACTTTTCCCACACATATTTCCATTCACTCATTTATTTGTAACCATTTTTACCAGGAAAAAATAATTAAGATAGAAATCACCAATAAGCAATACAGAAAATATGACCAAAATTATATTCAGAAAGAAATAAACCAGGAGAATTAAAGCAATAACTCCACAGCAGGTTAAATGCTTCCTAGGAGTGAAACATTTTCACCTAACATTGGAAAATTGTCAGTTTCGGGGGTGAGTGGAGAGAAACCTTCTTAGATTTCCCTTCTAAAGTCTGGCTGTTACAATTATAAAAACCTTCTTCCAAATAAAACTCACATTCAAAGTATGATTTGATTTATACAGTATAGGGAATCATCCTTTCTTATTAAAAGTAAATGTGAATGATTCAATGGAGGGTAGAAATTTAGCATGGTGCAGTAATGCATTAGGAACCAATTTTTCCAAAGGGGAAAAAACTGCTAGGATGAGACACATTTAGGAATAATGATATCAATTGCATAGAGACCATATTCCTATTAAGTAGCAAATCAAGAGTTATTAAGGAATAATCTGGATTTATTAATTTCTTGGAGCAGATTATTCTGACAAGATTCGGCTGTAGATATTAAGTGACTTAACCAAAAAGAAATAATCCATTGAGGAAAAATCATAATTTCAAGTTTCCTAACACCATCATTCAACCCAGAGTAAAAATATAATTTTATGGATTCTCAGTTGAGTAGATGGTTTTAATAAGTGTTTTGGAACAGAAGCAAGGGTTGTTCTGGAAATTATTATAGATTATAGACAAGTTGACTCAAACTTGTCATCTCCAAAATCTTCCATAGAATCATTCTGGCTTCTTCAGGAAACCACCAAATTCTTGATACGAACATCTTATCTCAGATACACTTGTTCTAAATTGAAAAGCAATTGAATAGAATGTATTTGTGGAAATAAGTACTGTATGCTATTAAACCATTAGTCTATCTACTATTATATGGAAGACCCAAATCTAAAAAAAACCCTTGAGAAACATTCATATTAACTATTTCATTTAGCCAGATCTTTACAAAATACATGTTGGTATTGCTTATCCACGTTTAAATCCTAAAGGTAGCTTTCTTCTCATTAACTGACCTAATATGTATCTACAAAAATTATCTATCCAACAGCTTTCATTAAAATAATTATAATTCAATTATAATTTTAATCATTTGATTTGGACTTAAAGTTCATTTTTACAGATATCTATTAGGTAGATATCTATTCTATACATACCAAGAGAGCAGCTAGGGGATCCCTTTCCTGCAAGAAATCAAGAGAGAGCGCGCCAGGAAAAAGCATTCTCTACTGCCCTGTGTATTGAGGTTTCAAAAAGTACAGAAGACTACTGTATTCAATGGTTCTTTAGAGCAGAAGTTACTTTTTAGTGGGAGCAGCCAAACTACATTCGAAGTCTTTAAAGCTGGGGTCTATTAATTTTTTTAAAATTATTTTAGGGATGGAGATTTTATCAAATTGTATTTTTAGTGTGATGGTTTTTGCTGATTTTACTATAAGCCATCTAGAGACTAGGAATCAGTGTTATATAAATTAAGATAATAAATAAGTAAACTGTAAGGATCCAAAGTGATCTGCTTACATGACAAAGTAAACAAGCTTACTACCTCCAATTTTCAATTCAAGGTGCTGATTATTATGTTTAAATTCCTTCATGGCATGCATCTTCTGCAGAACTGCCAATCCTTAAGAGTATCTGTTTATCCCATCACAGCTGATGGATGGGCATGCTCCAGATCCTTATCCTTAAATATTGCTATCTTTGGGGCTTCAGAAGTGTGTTTTCTCCACTGCTACTCCTGCCCTATAGAACAATCTCCCCCATGAGATCCAATAGGCGCATATACTTTTAACTTTCAGGAGACCACTTAAGACTTGAGGTTCTTCCCTCAAATATTTGGATAGGATGAGATAAGAAAGTAGTGAGTGACATCAAGAAAGTGTGGTTATAGTGCCAGGTTTGTCTGTTTTGGTTTTACTGGTTCTTGTGTGCTTATTGTTCCATACATTATCTTTTAATTGTAAGCAGCATAGAATTTAGAATTTAAGATGGGCAGCTATACAAATGTTTTATACACATGCGCGCACATGCACACATACACAGACATATAGAGAGAGCAAGACAGACAGAAAAAACTTGATTTTTTTTCTTTGTACAAAGTCTTATACTTTCCTACTATTCAGAGAAGTCCAGATAATGCTAGGGGTCAAAGGGGTATCAATGCATCATATGATTTGAGATGGTCATATATTCTATAATTCCTTATCCCTATTTTCAGTTACTATGATAAGTCAGCAGCAGTTCTCTGGATTCCCTATTCAGGAACAGGCTTAGTCGGCAGAAGATTCAGACATGACTTGGCTATGTTAAACCCTTTATTGCAGACATGAATGAAGCATACATACACAGATTATTTGTTCTCTGATGATTTGTTCTCAGTGGTTTAAATAAGTCCAAACTTTGACAAAGATCCATGGTTCAAGAATTTCAGCTCTAGCTTTCCTCCCACACTTTCAGAGTTAAGGGATACTTATTTTGTGGCCTTCAGCAGCGTAAACATGGCTACATAACAGAATTCTCTAGCTTAGAAACCACTGGTTACAATAATGGAAGATGCAGCCCTTGCATCAAACATGCAAAAATAGTCTGATTCTACCAAGAAGGACATTACAGATGCTATCCAGAAGTTCAAAACCTTTTTATAAATAAGAAAAATGAAGCCTAATCTTATGCAGCTACTTCAGCCAAGCTTAATTTCTAATAAAGTTCAGATGGCAAAGTTTATTTATTAAATATATATGCAGCTGAACTCACTAACGCAACTCTGTGTAGGGCAAGTTTAAGCAAGTAATGTTTACATAAATAACCAAATTCTTCATAATGTATCTTTTTAATATGTTCTTTTTAATATATATTTATCTAGTTGCTAACAGATTCAGATGAATCCTATAGGAATTTTCTTGATAGCATATCTAAATGGATGAGCAACTTTGCCAATTACATACTCTGCTCCAAAAGTCCTATGGCAAATCTACCAATACTTTCCTAATGTTGAAGTAAAAGCTCTCTAAACATTATATGCATATCTTCCTATATTAGCAAAAAACCATTGCTAATATAAATGGATGAATTAACTGCAGTTATATTATTTCACAAGCCTCACATGGGGAAAATGCCTTTAAAAAAACAAAGAAATATTTTATCATTCAGAATAGTTTTTTGAAATTATGTCCACCCAATAATTTTAGATGTCATTTTATGGCAATGCTAGGTTAGTTGTCTTGAGCTGTTACTTAATGGTTATCAATGAAAACTATGGGTTCTTTTGTTATCATTTACATTATCCTTAATAAAAGACATAAAATAATAGCATCTCCCAATTCAAGGGACATGCTATTTTTCATATTTGTACATTTAGCTTAAAACTTTTCATTCTCAAGATGACATCTCAAAATATTTTAAATACTGAAATACTAATCTAATAAATTTGATTTTTAGAAAACAAGAGGCAATAACGTTATGCATCAGCTCCCTGAGGTGGATAAGATGGAAAACATTTTCGAATAAACATTTAGAATACTAAAATTATTACAAATTATAGATGCTTTTAACATAGACTACTGAAAAACAGAATTAAGATATTTAGATTTTTCTAAAGTAGTTCACTGAAGTGTGTCAGATATTGCAAATTCTTGAGGAGAAAAGGCTTGTCACAAAACTATCTTGTCAAAACAGGTGCTGACTCCACTTCCAAGGATCAAATAGTCATGGGAACCTACCAAAAATTTCTAACGCGACAAAGGGGGGGGGAGGGTGATCATTCTTTAAAGATGGGTATTTGGCATATGAATTGGGGTGTGAGTCTTTCGGGTTTTTAAGTATTTTGAATTTTCTCCAGGGGATAAAAACGAGGTCACTAAGGTGCGCCATTAAAGACCACTCGACAGGGAAAGTACGTGTTAGCGGGGTTTGGAGCTCAAACCTCAAAGAGTTTCATTTACGGGCCGGAGACAGCGGCACGCTTGTTTTTCGGACGCCCAGCTGCTGGGAAAACAATACTCAATGAGGCGCTTACGAGCAGCCGTCCCGCAGCCTCTGACGAACTAAATCCGCCCTAACATCGCCGGCTGCTGGCCGTTGCTTCTCTCTCTCTCTCTCTCTTCTCTCTCTCTCTCCGCGCCCAAGTTCAGTCAAGTTTGCCGTGTTACTTCCACAAACAGAAGCAAAAGCACAAATACGCGCGCGCGCCCAGAAGTACTCCAAGGCCTAGTGCAAGTCGCGCCAACAAGCAACGAGGGTTCGGGATACCCACAAAAGCCCGGGTCGGGCCGGCGAACTAACAAACTTTCCGTACTCCCGCTTGTCCTGAGGAGGAAGGGTACCCAGGGCGGGCGGGGAGCTTAAGGACGGGTCAGTTAGAGGCCGGAGGTCCTCCTGGCCAAACAGCCCTCCCTTTTCCACTCTCGCCCGGGGAAGACAGGAGCTCAAGGGGTTTCCCCGCTTCTTCACAGGGGATTCCCTTCTCCGGCCGGGCGTCAGCCATTTGCAGCCGCGCTTCCCGTTCAAACCAGCCCGCCAGAGCCCATGGGGAGGGGAAGGGAAGGGGGTGGCTGTCTCTTACTCGTAGTCCCTGAAGATCTCGTTGGTGACCCTGCAGTGGAAGACGTGTTCGTCGGGCCGGAGGTCAGCCGGAGGTTTCTCCCTCACGAAGGGCTTTCGGTGTAGAAGCGGCATCCCCCGGCTCCCGTTTCTAAAAGGAGGCGAGAGGCAGGCGATAAAGAAAGGCAAGGAACCCGAGTGGTGAGGGTGGCTGGGGGGGGGGGGTCCTCAGACGGGCTCTTTTGTGAGCGTTTGACACGCTGCTTTCTCGCTGGGTCCTGAGCGACTTCTGTTGTGCGTGCGCGCGTGTGGGAGAGCGAGAGCGGATCCTTCCTTTCCTCCCCCGCTTCCCCTCCCCTGCGCCGCCTCACAATGGGGCCATGACGCCGAACAGGCGGCGGTGGCGGCGGCTCCACCGGCGGCGACTCCCTCCTCCTCCTCCTCCTCTTTGCTCTCCACAACGTGCTCTCTCGACCCGGGGATTCCCCCCCACCCCAAAGCAACGCCGGCGGTCTTGGGGGAGGGTGGGGTCCCCCTCCTGACCTGCGCAGGCTGGGCCAAGTCCCTCTTTCCCTTCCCAGCCCCGCGAAGGCAACCGGGAAGAGGTCTCTTTGATCGTTTATCGCCTTTCCAGCCCGGCTCATTTGGGAACTCGCCCCCCTCCTCCTCCTCCTCCCTTTGGATGTTGAATGAGGGATCCCCTCCAGATGAGAGAGGCGGTTTGCCGAGCTTCCTCCTGTCAGGATTAGAGCCTTTGGCAGACTCCCCCGGTCGGTCTGTTTGACCAGATCGACCCTCCGGGGACAGATGGACCACCTTCTCCTACCTGATTTAATAATACAATTGCTCCCCCCGGCATGATTGATAATTAATGAGGCTCACCCCTTTTTTTCTCTCTCCCTCTTTCTTGATCCTTTTACTGTTTCTTTTCCGGCTCCACGGAAGTTTTTGATCTACTTCAGCTCTCAACGAGGAAGAGCAGCAGGGAGGAGCTTTCGACTTCTTTCTCCTATATTATTATTGGCCGATCACCGCCTTTCCAGCCTGTGACACACAGGAAGACAGAGAGCTACATTATTAATTAATAGATGAAGTGCTCATCCTCCATTTTTAAATTAACAGCCCAAAAGATCCGGGCCATGCGTTGAGGCTTTTAGAGGCCTAACTTATGCACGGTTCATTCACCTTAATACCCAAGAAAAAGGTTGGCTTGTTAGTTTCTTGGTAAATATATTTGGAAGCTTAAAATGGTACATGTTATTTCTTTTTTTAAAAAAATCAATACGTTTTTTGTTTTAAAAAAGTAACAAAAGACTAAATCCTTAATCTGCTGAATCACTACCCTAATCGTGTAGGACTTTCTCCCCAATTTTATACTCGCTGGGACATTGCACTAACCTTGATGTGGGTTCCTAGTCTTGGTTTAACATCAAGTGATCTGTTCACTAAACCTGTTAAGCAAACCATGTCTCAGTGCAAAGTTACATCACACTAATTATGACTACATTCACGCTCATTATTTCATAGCAATATTTTAATATATCAATTAAAACATAGCCACAGACTCCAAAGTCACTCTGCTCCATAATGTCTTGATATTTATTTCTAAAACTTATGTGGAAGGAGCTAACAGGTGAAGAAATAACAAAGATACCTTTGATATATCTAACCAAACTTCTATCAAAAATTAAAATTGAGCCACTTCTAATAATATTTATTATACAAAGGACAGCTATTTTAAAATCATATATATATTTGTAATTTTTTCTGCAAGATATGTACTATAATTATATATAATCTGTATTGTAAACTCATATATTCTAAATAATACTAACATAGGTACCTAAAACTATTTTATCATCTTATGTGATTGTAACCTATGTCTCTTAATTTAAGACATTTTGGCTACTATTCTAAGTATTTTACTAGCTACTAAATCATGTATTATTGTTGAATTTGAGATTAAACTTCTAGATCTGGTCCAATAAATCAGAAAGTTTATTTAAAATTGTTTCATGTTATTTCATGTTTTTCCAGATAGCAGAATTTTCTGGAGAAATTGGTTTCTTCATAAATTATTCAGAATTACATTTTTATTTATCATCATTAAAAATAAATTTGAAAAATATGTAAATAGAGTGTATTATTATGCTGCTACTGGTAGGCATTATTATTCCCAAAGTAGCATTCTTGTCCCAATCATTTGTTCACTATTTGCAAAAATGATTCTTAACTGCTAGGTTCTAGAACTCAGAACTTTTATTGATGTCAAAAATTATGATAAATTCCACAATGAGATTTATAAAAAGACCAGTTGTTAAGCCATGAGAGAAACACTTGTAATAAAAACCTGTTTAACAACATAGGAAAAAATGAAAGCTATCTTTGCAACTTGGAACAATAGCATGGCCCATTATAGAATGCTTCTTTTGGCAATTTAAAACTAAAAATTAATTAGTTAATTAATTAGATAGCACTCTGCATCACCATAAAAAGGCTGCAATTTCAATGACTTTTAAAGTGAATGAGCTGTCAATAGTCACAATCACAGTCAAAAGTCACAATCACAGACTTTTCAGTTCTGATTTATTATCTTTTTAAATATATTCATCAGTTGACTGCACCCAGTTTGATTGGATTTTATTTGAGATAGTAGTAATAATTCGTTGTTTAGCTTGATACCTACAAATGTACTCCATTCCATAGGTATGAGGAAGATGGATATCAGAATTGCACAATCTTTGTTTTTCCACTGTGACTCTGTAAATAGTTCTATTGATAGATCCTAGTCTGTCTTCCTAACCTAATGCCTAAAAATGTTGCGAGATTAAAATGTACTCTCTCAGTTCCTTGAGGGAAGGATGAAATATAAATAAGGAGGTAAAACAAGAAAATATATAACAATTTTTTCTGAAATAATCTAGTTTCCTACCTCAGATAATAGTATGACAAAATGTCTAAAAGTGTTTTCTGGCATAGTTACAGAGATGAGCAAAGACATTTTTTGGGGGAAAAGTAATTCAGGATATAAATACAATAAGAAAAGTGGATTATAGTATGTAAACTACTTCTACCTGGTACGTGACACTATTGTATTCAATATTTATATTTTGACACCTCATAGTTAACATTAGTTCAGTTTGGATCTGAATATTATGAGATTCTTCCATGGACTTTTTCCATTTTTTTTTTTCTTAGCTGAGGAAATGCTGTCTATGGTGGTTTCTATCAACATTATTGAGCAATTTGCACATATTGTTTGTATATTTCAGGAGCATTTTAATACAGAGTTAAGATGCACTGTTCATTTGTGGGACACCTTTTAGTCTTTAGTCTTTAATGAATTAAAAATATGATCTCTAATTTCCAAAATATATTTATGCTTATGCGTTGGAAGAGAGGACAGAGGCTTCTCATAATTACTGTTCTTCTGTTTGAAAAACCTATTACTGTTTCACAAAATGCCAGCATTCTGAAGAATATAGTGTGAAAGGTTTTTTTTCATACCAGGTATGGCAGGAGTATATACATATTTTCAGCTGAGAGTTGCACTTGGCCAAATATAACTTCAAAAATAGATGACAGTAGAGCAAAATCTAGATTGTATAAGCTTATTAGGTAACTAAATTTTATCCAATAAATTGGATAGCTAATTCAGAGAAGCTTCAATTTGATTTCTGCTGTTACCAGGAGGATGAGCCTGATGACTTCAATAGCTCTTCCACTTTTCTTATTTTTGTCCTCCTTTTGCTTGACAATGGAAAACCAGAAACAGGACAAATATAATAGCACTTTTGTGATATCATTCCCTTCACAGATATATCTTACTAAGCCATAATTGAGTCACTTGGTTTGGGCTTATGTGTTGTTGACCCCTGCCTTTAGGAGAGGTCCATGAATTATGACAATTATAGGTAAACCAGCCAGTTTAATTTATTCAATAAACAATGGTTAAATTAAAGTGTGCATGTGTCAATGATATATTTTGTTTTATTCTCTGTGAATTGATGTTTGTATTAATAGTTATAAAGTAAAGGACAATTGTCTTTCCACCACTGGTTTGACAATAAAGCACAATATTTATTGGTGGATCCTCAACAAATGATTAGTACCTGCTTTAATGGAGGCTTGGGTTTACCCAAACAAAAAGTTAATTGAGACAAAAATTCAACAAAGGTTAGGGCTACTTTTATAAATTATCCTTAACCAAAGATACTGAATGCCATCTAGTGGTAACATATAAATAGCTCTTTAAGTACAGTAGACTTCACTACAACCTATTAAATAAAACTATTCAGTACTTGAGATGTGTTTTGTTTTATGCAATGAATAATAAAAATACGGACTGTTGGTTTCATTTATCAATTTTTTTGTCATTTCTTAAAGAATGTATATCTTATGTGATTGTAACCTATGTATATTACAAAAGTGTAATAGAAACCTATCCTGATGATACAATAGTCATTGGTTTCATTCGAGAAGGAGGTGAGTTTGCATGTAGATGGGAAATTGAACAATTGGCCCTGTGGTGCAGACAGAACAATCTGGAGCTGAACATGCTTAAAACTATAGAAATGAGAGTGTATTTTAAGAGGAGCCTCCTATTCTACCACATCTTACTATATTAGATAAGACATTATCAACAGTAGGGACCTTCAAATTTCTGGGTTCTATAGTCTCCCTTGATTTGAAATGGACACCTAGCATTAAAACCATCATTAAAAAGCCACAACAAAGAATGTTCTTCCTGCATCAATTCAGAAAGTTCAGACTGCTGCAGGAGCTGCTGATACAGTTCTACAGAGCTCATTCAACTTTAGTCAAGCTGAACTGGAGTGACAATTGTAGCACTCTGGATTTGGAAGAATCCATCCATCTATCCATCTCAAAGAATGACTCTGGGTGACTTACAATTCAGCTATTGTTAGCAATGGACAACCAGTTTGGTCTAGTAGTAGAGTTCAAGTCCTGCCTTAGTCATGAAAGTCATCTGGATGACTTCAGATTAATCACTGTCAACCCATAATGTGACAAGTTGGTGAGTTAATTCCTGTCACAACTGATGGCTCATGTTTAGTTGATCCAAAATTAAGCAAGCTCTAAACTTGCAGGAAAATGCTAGGAAGAAAATCTATTTTTGAAAATATATACTTGCATTTAAAATCACAATCTTTTATGACAAAGTCACTGTGCAAGCAATGTTTCAATAATTTTCTATGTGATGAAAATAGAAGGCCTGCAAGATTATAGATTTGCTAATAAATTCAGATAACCATCAGGAATTTCTACCAAATGGTTTGCTAAATTCCCTTTTAATCTGAATTTACAACCTGGTTTGCTTAATTACCACGATTCACTTTAGTGATTCGCTTAACAACAGAAGCAGAAAGGTAATGAAATCAGGTATGACTCTACAGCCACCTTGTTTAGCAATGGAAATTCTGGTCCCAGTTGTGGTTGTAAGGCAGGACTGTACTTACTCTCTGTTCAAGAAGAGCTTGCCTTTTTCTTCCAGTTTGGATTTCAAGGAAAATAAACTGCTAGTAGAAAAGCAATAGAAACTATTTCTCACTAGCAGCATGCTTTTTTTCCTGGTAGGTTAGGAAAAGAAAAGTTATTAATAAAGGAAAATATTTGTAGCTCAGGGTAGAAATGAAGGTCCTTGCTGCTCTCTGAGCTTGGTTGTTTTCTTGCAGATGTTTCATTACCCAAACCAAGTAACAATGTCAGTGCTACCCCTCCTCAAAGAAAACTATCTTCTATCCAATTTAATTGATTGAGCATTTGATTGAGGAGCAAAAGATGCTAAAACTTTTTCAGGCTTCTGTAGTATCATTAATAATATAGAAGAAACTCTTATCAGTAAATTGGCAATGGGATACTGGAGATGGAAATAACGGCACTCAAGATTACAGAACAATTTATTTTACTCTATATGACTGAGTGATTTAAAAGAAAATTGAAATGAAAACAAGTGAGCTGGATTACTTCCGTGGTTTTTTTCAGAAAAAAATAGCCAATTACTGCTTTATTAATTTTCTATGGGCAGTGTTTATTATTTTCTTTCCCATGTAGGGCATATTGTATTGGACATGAATGAATTCCTCTTAGCCCTTCTTTCCTCCTCCTAAAAAGAGGAAATCTACACAGTGTCATCAAGATAATTTAAGTAACCACCAATAATTTGCAGTTTTAAAATACTGTCATCTTTTCCTGCAAATTAAGAAAATCAAAGATGAATACTGTACAGAAAACATGTACCTCATGTAGGCAAGAAATAAGTCCTGGAACAATTGTATGACTTATGTACCACATGTTTAAATGTGAAGAAAAAATACAAATGAAAGAGAAGGAACAATATGTTGCAAAGTATGGCAAATGCAGCCTTTCCAGTTTTTTAACTAGCAACCCTCAATAGAAATAAACCAAGGAGATTCTTTTTTTAATGCCTTCATGTTTATTTACCAAAAATGCATCACTGATTTTCCATATTATTTTCAAAGGCAGTCCCTAACACAAAGTTTAACAAACTGTAACATTCTTTAAAATGTTCTTTTTTATTTAAAAAGCACATGATGTGAATGTACATATTTTGCATGCTATAGAATTCTGTACAAGTAAATTTGTTCAAGTGCTTCTCTATCAGCATCTTCTAAGAATTCATCATATTGCACTGGTACTGCTTCTACCCACTGGTTGAGCTGAATGTCCACCTGAAAAGAAATTAAAACAATTCACTACAACACATAAAATACATAAATCTCAGAAATGCTGAAGGTACGTAAGCAAAATAACACTGAATAACATCTAAAAATAACATCTAAAAATGAGATATCTAATTTTTTGTGAAATGAGACTAGTGTTCGTAATACCTACATAGACAATTTAAATATGCTTCTATATCTTACAATGATGCTGTTTCTATATAAGCAAATCAGTTAAAAGGAAGGAGAAGAAAATACAAGTGAGATTTCCCATAAAATTTAGAAACATATTCTAACCATGCAGAATAATAATTTTAAGTGATGGTTGCAGCTTTCTGTGGTGAATAAGTTTCAGGGGCAAATTTTTAGAAAGTTTTAGAAATGTGCTTTTCCCAATCCTGATAAAATAATCCCCTTGATTTTCCTACCAATTAAAGCTTGAGATTTCTGGAGAGTTGAAAAAGATTGCTCTTTTCCTTTTTGTCCCTTCTGAAATTGTTTAATGAGTTGCAAACATGTGAAAGATTAAGTCAAATGGTGTATCTCAAAGCCATCTCCCATGATCAATCTAGATTCATTACAATGAAGTTACCTTCAAGAGAGAAAACTGTGCAAATGCTTATCAGTAGAACATTATTCAGCAGCTATAATTAATTCATTATTTACCTAAAAAACACACCAAGAAAAATCTTGCCATGTAAATAGTTTGAAAAATAGCTCTTTACCTGAAGCTCTGAGAGAGACTTTTCAAGGTTTGGAACAGTCACTAATAAAGACCCTGGCTTTCTTACATTTTGACTTATGATTTTCCATGCTCTAGGAGTAAAATAAAGTAAATTTCTTATAAAGCAACTCCTCCAAAAATTCTATCATATGAAACAACACAAGATACCAAGAGTTGATCTGTGAGGGAGATAGGCAGCTTCTAAATGTTTGGAAAACTTTGCCTGAGCTGCATGAACAAGAAAAGATCTATACAGGCTGAATAATATGGGAAAAATAACTTGGCCTTCTAGAATATCATAGTTTATTGGGAACAATAGGATCAAATTGGATCTTGTACTGGATTCTATTTCCTTACACATCTACAGATTTACTTTATATATGAAATTATGACAAACACGTTGTGGTAATAGAGAAAGAGGGATCTCTGTTTGGTGAAGATACAGGATTCTATCCAACTGTGTCATTCCACTAATGGGGCAGCATTTAACAACGAATAACTTATTTTCCCATATACAGAATTTCAGATCTATTCTGCAGGAATAGGGGATCTTTGGTGGCATTGCATCAGGTATGGGAGTAATAACAGAGCAAGTAAATGCAGGTCATTTAATGTTAGATGTAGCACATTATTTTATAGAACACTTGGAATAACCTTTAAATCTGTTAAATAATGCTCCCTATTCTCTTTATTGAAAAAAAAGTGAGGACCATCCATCTAGTGATGATATCATGTTTCCCCGAAAATAAGACCCTTATATTTTTTTGAACCCTGAAATAAGCTCTTGGCCTTATTGCCATGCACTCAAAAGCCTGATTGGGCTTATTATCAGGGGATGTCTTATTTTGGGGGAACATGAATTATGGCTTGGAACATTTTTTTCACTATATCAGCAAGTTAGTTCAGAAATTTTCAATAAAAGAATGGAAGCTTTTCTCAATCTTTCAGGTGAATTTGGATCATCTCTTCAAGAATTGTTACTTAATATGGTTGATGGTGATTGAATTGTATCATGTTGGTTAATTTAACTTTTTCTCATTTCCTTTGTTAAAACAATCCATGTGACCTATGTCTTTATCAGGCACACTAATAAACTACTTTAATCTCTTTTCATTTTCTCTGTTTGATGTCTTTTAATATTTATTTTTGCATATTAGAGCAAATAAAATCAATCAAGCACATTGAACCAGCAGGTTACCTTACATAATTTACACTACAACTACCCACAGCATGAAAATCATGTTTCATATTGTTGAGGTTCATGAAGCATGAGAATGATTTCAAAATGTATTTTAAAAGGCAAGCTGATCTTTGATAGATTTTCATTTTGCCCGAACTTGGTAGAGAGAAATTTAATACATTTATTAAATTACAAATTTAGTAAAAAAATAAATAAATAATTGGATTTGGCACAAATATCTAACTGTCCAGTTTTAGCCTTAACAAGAAGGAAATTATAGGTTTCACAAACTTTTTTATTCAGCTGTCTTTAATTGGAATATTTTTGCATCCCAAAAAACAACAACACAGGAATATATATCAGTTTTCACAATTATATTTTTATATACTGGCTTGGATTTTAAAGAATAGCATATGCATAGTTGGTTGGGTGTTAGACAGTGTTTCTAGAGATTTCCAGAACAAAGAGAACTTACCTAGCCTGTTCTGATCTGTCAAGGAAATATTCAAAGACATTATTCATTACAACAATGTCTGCATTCTGAAGAAGTGAAGCTTGAGTACAAATATCTGCATTAATCACCTAAAGAGAAATGATTTTGCAGAGGTTCATGTGAAAAACCATGTGATAATATTTAAGATTGTTAAAAAAATGTTCAGATCAAGGAAAACCATCTAGTTCTGACTCTTCTATTAGTCTTGCATCAGTATACATGACTAATGTCTTGACCATTAGAAAATAATTTTTCCAATATTGCAGATTGTTATTAATCTTATCATTGTATTATAAAGAAATTAAAAATTATGTAGTAAGCAAGCTGTGAGATACACAGTGCCATAAGTATGAAACAGAACTGAAGGTGAACAGAGAAATGAAGTCTGCTTGTTGGAGTTTCTCTGTTTCTTTAACTTAGGAGTGTTTTGTCAATAAGGAAAATGATAAGACACAATAAGAGGAAGAGTCTCTATATACACAGACCCAGTGTCTGTCTCTCTGTTGGCCTGTGCTTACTAAAACAAGTCTGTGGATTGAGGGAACTTTCTGTCTCCTCTCCTCAAGTAGCTGAACTAAGCCTGTACTCTGCATCCAAGATAATCATATTATGAACACTGTTTAAAATGGAACCTACTGCTATTTCATTACTTGGCATTCCTTTAGTTAATACAATGCATATACCCCAAAGCACTTTAGGAATATGGTAGAATGATTCTTGCTGAGTTTGGATCTCCAGCACTACCTCAGCCCAACCTACTCTCTTAATGGTAGATGGTCAAATGCCGTGCTTATTAAGGAAGATTGTAGATTTTTTTTTTTTTTTTAATTTGATTTATATGCCGCCCTTCTCCGGAGACTCAGGGCGGCTTACAATGTGCTTACAAGATTAAAGTTATTACAAAATATCAAAATCTGTATTTCTATATTCATATGAGATGGTATCAAATTGTAGATAAAAATTTAGGTAGGAATCAGAAATTTCTCATCTTCTCATGAATGTTAAGGAAGTTGATCATTCTTGGCTTCAGTTTCTCCTCAATTCACAACTGCAACCTAACATAAGAATGTACAGTACTGTGGAAACTTGCTCCCTTACAGAATTATCAGAATGATAAGCTAATACATGGGAAATGTAACACCTGAGAGTTAGAAAAATGCTGAATGTTTTCTTTACTGTGCAGGAATTGGCCTTACAAGAACTTAGGTAGACAAAAGATTTGGATGGCTACAAGGTTTCTTCAATATTAAACTTATCCAGAGTTTATTATATTCCTCTTGGTTTTCACTAATTATATACAAATGAAGCTCAGCTGACTTTCAACCATATTTACTTCAAAATCACTTGCTTGAGACATTAAAAGTAACTGTGATAATATTTCATTTCTAATAAAAAGAGCATTATGCTAACCTGCAGCCCTTCCATACATAAACCAAGCAAATGTATTGGTTCACCTTTATTCTGTCATCAAATCGATACTTTGAAATAATAGCTTCCTGCAACTGGCAAAAGTCTCCATTCATTTCAACTCCATAGATCTGGGATGCTGAACTATAACAATAGGCCTAAAATAAAAGTAGAAAAACTGAGATGTCGCTAGAGTGGGTTGGAATACAGAGTTGAACTGTACTAGGCATCTGAATTTTGCTTATCTGAAGGAATTTGCTTTCAAAATGTGTGCAGGCCTTATTAATGATGACTATGCTAAATATATGCTCACATGGCAGCCTAGGAAATATCTAAATTTGGGGGAACAAAGGCAATATCCATTTTTTGAATGCTTTGCTGGAGCCAGACCCTAAAAAAAGAGATAGGTTCCAGACAGTTCCTAAATTTACTTTGGTTTAATTGAATTGACCTTCCAATTTAAATAAAAATAATTAGACACTATTGATATTATTCATGCGTTTAATAATGTTCTATTTCTGTCTCAATAAAAAGTAACATATTTTTCAAAATAATTTTCAGCAAAATTAAGCACACTCACTTGGAGTCCAGAGGCATGTAAACTTTATAATATTGGGACTCCAAGGAATAAAAGGGCTCTGCACTAGACTGGAAAACTGGGGAGGGGAGAAGAAGGCTGAAATTACTAGCCACTTCTCCGCAGCTTCTGAGAAGACTGCATGAACATATTTATGTAGTCAAGAAAAATCAAGCTCAGCTTGAATAATAAGTTTTAAACCAGAATATTCTGTTATTCTGTTATTTCAACCTGTAAAAGGTTATTACTTTCAAACCATGTAAGCAATAATTACACTTTCTATTTTAGGATAAATGTGAAGGCTGATTCTGCATCTACTTGCTAAAAATAGTTTCTTAAGGCAAGAACAGAAATATGACCATTGCACAAGAGATTAGTTAATTCTAAAAGCATGCAAAGGATAAGGCCAGCATCCTTCTTTTTCAAGGGTAGAGCTTGATGACTACAGCCTGTTATTTCTGAGGTTATTCATGTCTTTAATTATACCATAATATGCTGGTTCCTGTAATAAGGGATCCATGCCTCAACTTTTGCATTCCAAAAATTATATTCAAGTTGAGTAATGTCAGTAATCAAATGTCAAAATAATACATAAGAAGCAAAAAAGTAAAAAAAACAAAACCAGCAAATCAATAACAAATTAAGGTTCAAAAAATAACAATCAGAAACTTGCTTAAATAATATTATACAGCATAGGACAGTAACTAACAGCAAAAGGAGAGAGGGGGAAAATAGAGACATTGTCAACCGATTTCTGATGCAGCTTTTACCCCAAACAGGACTGCTCCAAGCCTGGAGCCCACGTCAACCAGAACCTTCCCTGTCAGGTCAGGCAATACTTCCTGGTACAGGAACTTCAGTTCCACAAGGGAAAAGGAATGGGAAATGAATTCTGGGAAACAACAATAAAACAAAGGGCGTTGCAGCACGAAACACATGATTACAAGAACTTGGATTAAATTTTCAATTTGGGCAGGGATAAAAATATTGCCAAGCCTATTTTGGATATTATACATTTCTGCTGCAATTTTCAAAAAGCAATGGATACATATGACCTGAAGGGGGTTCGCCATATCTAATATCTGGATCTGTTTAGCATCTACTAGCCTTGTATATATTGTATATATATATATATATATTGTATATATATATATATACAATTGAAAACTGAACAGAGTATATATGCATTTAAATGGAATACATTATGGACATGGTTCTTTGAGTAGCTAGAACTGTGATGGTGAACCTATGGCACATGTGCCAGAGGTTGCACAGAGTGCCCTCTCTGTGGGCATGCGAGCCGTCACCCCAGTTCAGCTCCATTGCGTATGTGCGTGTGCCTCCTGCCGGCCAGTTGGTGTTCAGGTCTCTGCTGCGCATGCGTGGGGGGTGGGGTGCGGGCAGGAGGCCGCGCACACATGCATGGGGGGGCAGGCGGTGGGGCACATATGCATGTTCAGCAGAGCTGAACTGGGGCAACAGCACTTTGGGCACTCAGTCCGGAAAAGGTTAGCCATCACTGAGCTAGAATCTTTCAAAGACAACATTTTCAACTATGCTCATTCTGTTTTGGGGACCATCGTGCTGAAGGCAAAACCTGGATTTTATTTTTTTCCTTTCTTGCATTGTATTAAGTGAGCATAACAACAAAATTTAGCATGCTGACTTTGAAACACATTCCAGATTGCAACATGTTCATATCTAACCACTCTGGAAACTAATTAACCTGTTATTTGGACATCTGAAAATAGATTATCATCACCACAATTTCTTGATTTATAATCATTCAGAAAAAAAAAGGTATATCTGAAAATACTTTGGAAAAAAAATTTGGATCACATACAAGCACAATATTTTTCTGGTATTTATGAAAGCAATTTATCTTTTTTCAACCCAAACTTTAAAAAGTTGCACCAGATTTAGAGAGTTGTCTCCTTAAAGCAGATGCAATTTCTTGTTTTTCAGGCTTATGTGATCATGAGTATCTTAGCACATGCGGGTACTAATATACCCACTAATATTGCCTTTGGCACTTATTAGGCTTTTTGTCTTAGTGACTAGACTCTCTTTTAGATTTTATACTGAGAATCAAAAACTTAATTGAAATCTTGCAAACCATAAGGTAAAAACCATATAGCGTAGTCTTTCAGCATTCTTAGGAAATAAAAAGGGACGTAATGCCTTTTTACTACATGATTAAAAATATGCAAAGTTACAATAAATTGCTACAAAGCTTTCTGGAGAGTGAGAAGTACCTGTTTATTGAGAAGCAACCTAATCAGCTGCCTTCTAATCAAAACATGCTTTGTGTATCTAGCTGCCATAGGAGCTATTTCTTGAACAAGCAAGGTCACATAATATTTACTGTATGTTATATAAGCACCCACAAACTCCAGCCTAAAATGATTGGTCTGATGTCAGCAAGGGAACACTCAGGTCAGTGCTGTAGTTTGGTAAAAAAAAAATACAATACATAACTGCTTACCTAATGGTGCTGTCTGATGAGAGCCACAGGCTAGACAATAATTTCTGCTCATCTTTCCTTCTTCACATAAAGCGTCAATACAGTCATCATCATAAAGGAAAGCATCAACATGAATGGTGGGTACTGTCTGCTCATGAAGCTGAAGAGAAAAAAGGCACACTTGATAAATATTTGTGACATTTTCTTCCACATCAGTTTATATGCCATTGAAATTCAATAATCATACATTTTCTATGTTATTTATTTACAGAAATTATAATCAATCATATCTGGTTTTATTTATTTAGTGTATGGCATGTGTTAGCCAGGGATCACCGAGGTGGCTGCCTGCCTCTGTGAAAGGATTTTTTTCGGTGTTATTTTTACCCGCGGGATGCCTGAATGCCAGAAGGGAATCAGGGGAGGCTCCTTTCTTGTCCCTATGCGATTTATTCGCTCACAAGAATCGAGCTGCCGACCTCAACAGTGCGTAGGCCCAGCATCTTACCACATGAACCACCGCGGCCCTCATCATATCTGAATGGCTCTAGTAGTTCACAATCACAAATGCATAGAGATGAAATGGAAAAATTAAGCACCATAAACGTACAAAAGTATTCCATAAAATCAAGTTAAAAAGGCAAAAATTCAAAAATCCAGATCACACATAATTTTAAAAAAAATTGTCCATCACACTGAAGAATAATCTAGTTAGCAAGCAATTTAAATCCCATTTAGCAAAACTAGCCTTCATTGTCCTCCTAAAATTTAATTAGGGGACTGCCTAGATCTTTTGGGGAGGCTATTCCATAAGGATGGGGCAACCACTGATGCTATTTCCTTGGGGATTTCCACTAAGATGTCTGGACATCAACTCCCAGAATTCCTCAGTCAGCAAGGGGAATGGCTAAGGAATTTAGGGAGAGATCCATACATCTTAAACGCCAAGATTGAGAAACTCTGCTATAGTTCTTACTGCTGAGTTTAGAAAGATCTACTCTAATACCTAGTAAATCTTCACAAATAAAGAAACATTTCATCCTGTGGCTTACATGGATCATCATAAGAGTCAATTGTGCACAGAGTCACAGATTTTCTTCCAGTTCAAAATAGCTCCTAATAACTTTAAAACCATAAATATTCCTAAGAGTTGATTCCGAAGTGGAAAAGATATCTGATAACTGTCAGTCCTCTCTTCATGAAAAGGTGAAGCCTCATCCCTTTTATATCAAGAGAATCCAAGAAACAGAAACAGAATTTCCCACACTAATTTGTCTATGGTATTTTCAATTAACAACAAATTACTTCTTATTCATCACACCAATGAGACATTTGTTAATGGAAATTAACAGCTTCCAATCCAGTTTTCTATAAGAAATTTCAGACACTTCTATACAAGCAAATTAAAAAGCACATATTAATCCATAGGAAACAACAATATTTTCCATTTTAGTAGAATCCAGATGTTCACCAGATTTAGAAAAAAAGAAAAAGATGCTGCTCCTAATTGTTGATGTACCTTGAGGCAGTAGACTAACTTAAAGGGCAGAATGTGGGACATAGCTTTCTTCTCCAAGATATTTTTGCTGCATCCCAATATCAACCCACTTTAGGAGACTGCCTTACACTACCTAATGGTGAAATTATCCCTGTTGTGGTCTGCCAGCAGCCTGCGGAGCTGGCAGCGGATTTCGGACAGCAATGAGGCCAGTCCTGGAGGCTGGGGAAGGCCCAGATGAGGGATCTGCGTTGGAGGCAGAGATGGGGCCAGGGAGTGATGCACGGACTTCGGAGCCTCCAGAGGCTGACAGTAGAGAGGCAGAGGAACAGGAGGAGCCTGTTCCTAGTGCACGTATGAGAAGAGCTGCCAGAAGGCAGGAGCAGCTAAAGCAGCACCGGCTCTTGGCCTCTTTGCCGAAAAACAACCATTGAGAGATTTGCTTCGTGTTTGGATGTCAGAGTCTTCTGTTCCTGAACTGTTGCCAAGAAAAGCCTTTGGCAGTTTGCCTAATTATCCCAAGGTCAGAGATAAACTGAAGAATGGTGTTTTGAGGACTTTGCTTTCATTTAATTTGGAATACGCTGAGAATGAGTTAATTCTCAGCTGTTTGAATAAAATCTGTTTGTTTTTTGGAACTATTTTGCATTTAATATTAACTACATGGTCCTGGGTCACAACAATCCCTGGGATAAAGACAATCGGCTGAGCATTTGATTAAGTCCAAATCTATCGAGAAATACAGTATACAAATATGTATATCAATATACTATAACCTTCTAACACCTTATTCTAAAATTGAATAATATAATTGAAGCAATATAGTATCTAATTACAAGCAATACATTGATACTTCTATTTTAGAACACTGAAGAACACTGAACTTTAAAGATAAGGCCAATCAAGAGAATGTTTTGCATTTTTAAATTAAAAAATAATCTTGATATAATTGTGAATAACTCCTAGAGATATTACTGCACAACTGTCTACTTTAAACCTTGATCTATGTTCTGCCTTCTGTTGGACTACATCAACAAAAAAGCCAACAAAGCCATAAGTATAGATGGTTTTATAAAAAATTCTAATTAAAAATCACTTGTCAACTTTTATGGGAGGGTTAAATAGCAAAACCTACTTTTTGAAGAGCATTATGCTCTGAATTGAGCACTGCTTCAACAGGCAAACGATGTCGAATATCTTCAGCAATACTTCTGAGAATGATATCATCATTATTGCATGTAAATTCATCAAAGTCATCTGCAAAAAACAGGGAAAACGGATTTTGCAATGATCATGTGAAACTCAAGGCAATACCTTTATTTAACTTGGCTGCTGAATGCATAGATTCCTAGAAGTGCAGATTCTACAAATAGTCACCAAAAGAAAATTAATGGGACTAGCTGTACAATCAGTAAACAGGCATGAAGTCAGCTAGTTAGCAATCAAGAATCAATCAAAGCCTAGAAGAAGAAACTGGAGGCAATACAGCAGCCCTGAAGACAAACAGGGAAAGACTCAGTAATGGACTGGAATGATAATCAGGCCGAAACAGGACCATCTCAGTTTTATTCATATTTAGCATTAGGCAGTAAAAGGGTATTTAAGAGGAAATGTTGATAAAATGTTTCATTACAGCTGAACATGCTTTGCCAGCAAGGGTCAGAAAAGACGGGATAGACTTGTCAGCATAACAGTGAGGCTGGAAATGTTGATCAGGAATCAGAGGAGAGCACCCAAAGGAACAACAAAAACAGTGTCCAAGACTGATCCTTGAGAGACACCTCCAAAAGAGGAAATTCCTGGGATAAAAATTCTTTACACAACATTGCAAAATAATTAAAAAAAAAAAACATTCAAAATTCTCTACCAACAATGCCCTCCAATTGTAATCTAGCAAATGTTCAAGGGATGCCCAAAGATTGTAACATAAACAATGTCTTAATACATATATATTCTAATTTTATTTTTTTTTTGGCTGGGATACATACCGTGTTTCCCCGAAAATAAGACCCTGTCTTATATTTTTTTGAACCCTGAAATAAGCGCTTGATCTTATTGCCATGCACTCAAAAGCCTGATTGGGGCTTATTATCAGGGGATGTCTTATTTTGGGGGAAACAGGGTAGCAAAGGTCATACATTTAGATGGCTTTTACAGAGAGAACAAATTTTATACCAAGCAACCAGATGCAAAGTGAACCCACCCAGTGGGACATGTGTGTACTCTTAATCTTAACTGCAATCCATCACAACGCCTATGTCAAAACGAATTTCAAAGGCCGCCCAGCTTCCACGTATTCTTACTGGAGATCAATATAGGATGTCGCATCTTTCTTCTGGATTTCCCAGAGTCACTGAAGAATACAATACAATTGGATCAAATGACCAATTAATCTGATTCAGCATGTTTAGTGTGATTAAACCAAACCCTGATTGAGTAAGGTTTCTCCATGCGGTTTCCCCAAGTTAAGAGTCAGCAAAAGCAATGATAAAAAGGGGCAGATAAGCGAAGTGTAAAACAAATAAACGTTCTGAGTATAAGAAAAAGAGGAAAAAGGGGGGCGGAGATGAAAAGGCGTATCCTACAAAAGAGTACACGTAACTGTCTGGCGACCTCACGTTATATTATTTCAAGTGTTGGGGGGAATAATACGAGGCATAAGAAGAAACTCCGCTTACTAGATGTTCTCAGCCAGTGCAGCAGGCGAGGCAACTCCCCCGCACGCGCACCCTTTATTACGTTCAGCACCGCTTGGCGAGCCGATGGAAAATCCATCCTTACCTGATATTGAAGGTACCGCGCAAGCGCGCCTCTATCATCTTTCTCCCTACGCCTAGATAAGTCAGACTCGACCGCTCGGCTTTGAGCGCATGCGCAAAAGTAACTGCCCTTATTCCCCCCCCCCCCCGCTGCTCCGGGAGTTATGAATATGATGAGTCTTCCCGGAACTTCCTGGTATTCCTCCTCTTTTGTTTTAAAGACGGTAACGGCAATAGGCGCTTTTTCAAGAACCGCGTCCGTCCCTCGTTTTGTGTGGCGATGAATAATTTTGCTATTTTTGAATACAGCTCTTGGCATCATGATTCCGAACGACGTTGATTTATCATTGGTTTTATCCCTCGGTGCAGATTAGCCTCTAGCAAAAAAAAAAAAAAAGCTAAATTTAGCAAGTTGAATGTTACCTTTAAATTGTGCTAAAAGACTAAAAAGAAAAAAAAAATCATCACTGTGAATCTGGGCCAGAACATAGTTTTGCGGAAATTTATGCAATCTAGACAGAAATTGACTCCTTGAGTTCAAAAGTCCTTACTACTTTCCTCTTTATGTTTTTAACTAGGGGTCTTCTATCTTGGCAACTTTAAGACTTGTGGACTTCAACTCCCAGAATTCCTCAGCCAGCTTTGCTGGCTGAGGAATTCTGGGAGTTGAAGTCCACAAGTCTTAAAGTTGCCAAGATAGGAGACCCCTGTTTTAACAGTTCTCAACCGCAGCTGATTTAAAATAGGTGAACTTCCCAGAATTCACCCACCTGCCTGGGGAATCCTGGGAGTTGAAGTCCACCCATCTTAAAGTTATTGAGACTGTGTGGGGGGTTACTGCTTGATCAGAGAGATATAAACCGTTTTTTTGCAAAACACTGTTCTGTTTCAAATATATTTCTACGGATATCCAGTACAACCGTTTTCAACGGATACTCGGAAGCTGAAGCCAACGCGCACCTCTTCCTTTTTCTATATCTGTATTTATACATTTAATTATTCTCCTGTCTCATAAGGGGGGGGACGTTTCTCACAGATGACCCGGAAGCAGATGCCCGAGTTTGCCTTGGGAAGGATGATAACTGACTGATTGGTGTAGTGGTGACGTGACACTCTTCCTGGTTGTTTGGATGCTGGAGAGGGATCGGAGCCGATTACTGGTGCCCAGTCTGGTTTAGCGGCTTTTTGAGGACCCCCCCCGCCCAAGAGGCCCGGACTGTTGTGTGGCTTTCAGAGCGGGGCCAGATTAGGCCGCCGCTTCGTTTCTCGGTAAGTGGAAGGCTGGTCGCTTTTCGATAACCCGAGTCCACAAATGTGAAACCTCTCCAGACTGTTTCAGGTTATCCAGCCGTGACCCCTTTCCATAGGTACCCATTTCAAAGCTTTGGACGGAGGGGAAGCACACGTGCTATCCGGTGAAGTTAAAAATGTAGATCCTGCTTTTGCAGTGATGCCACAAGTTGCACTGGCTGAACCGGAGCAAGAAGCCTCTTCTGGGGTTAATTGAAATCAAATAATCAAGTAATCTGGATGCTTTTCTTACATCTAGGTATATAGCAGTCCTTAAAAAAAAAGAATGGAATATTCTCCTCTTTTATACATGTGTCTAAACTGGCCATCAAAAACTGGTCTGGGCTGTTAATTCAGTATACTGTCTATCTTGACATACCGACTTAACTGAACCAAGATTTATCCAATTACTTTTCTTGGTGTGGTGTACAACATAGTGAGATATACGGTAACTACAGGGACTGGGATTGCACTGGATGTTTAATTTCAGTGTTTGGGCAATTTGAGTTTTACTTGCTTATGTTCAGATGCATCCAATATTTGTGTTCCAATATTTCACAAGTTATATAATTTTTGCTAGTTTTTGAATAAATGTCACATGATCAAAATTGTTCCATCCTAATTGTTGTATTCAGGAAGTTGGGTCAACAGATTATTAGGGCAACAGTGCAATTAATCTGAAGCTCTTTGTTATTGTTATATGTGTGGCTAGTTTAAATTATCCTGTAAATGAATAAAATGGGAATTTAAACTATATTTTATCTCCTATCTCCTAAAGCAGCTCACAAAATAGTAATAGATTGCAAATGCAACAGGTTCCCTTCTACCATATTGGAAGGCCATGTGCGCAAAGAGAGCGTGTGCATGCGTGCTCACATTTGTGAACCAGTAGGGAACGTAAGTGAATCCCACCTCTGGGTGGGTGAGTGGGGGAAATCACATTAAAGCAATACAAACGGCACTGATTCCCAATAAGCTTCTGAGTGCAATTTAAAATGCTGATTATCACCTATAAAGCTCTTAATGGCAGAAGGCAGGTTTATTTACTGGACTGCCTGGACAGCCATATAAATTGAATTAATCCATAAAGTAGATAAGTTAATTCTGAAACTAGAAGGGAAAGCCTCCAATTTAACCAATGTAGTCTACCTCCCAAATTCCCAACAGTGCAAATATAGCATCAATTTCTTATATTGGAGATGAGAATTATTATTATATAGTTGTTATTGGATTACTTTTGTTCTGAGAAGTCATAATTCATGGTACACATGACTTGTTATATTAACAATAATTTATTTATTAAATTTGTTTGCCACCCATCTTAAGGCGACTTTATGGTTTGTAAAAAGAGTCAGAACTTCAGCTATGTGCATTATATGGTGCTTTTCTGTGGCTAAGTCAGAATTCAGGCAGTTTTGATTTCCTGTTATAAACTCCTATGGCATATTTTCAGAGCATTTTACAGGATGAAGAAGGGGTATACTTACTATAATTTCTACAAATCAGAAGACAGAACCAAAGCAATGATGGAAAACAATTAGGTCTCTATCTTTTTAATCATTGTGTTTTATGTGGTAGCCTCCACTGAGCACCGTTTTAATTTCCAGTGTTGCTCTTGGAAATATAGATAACTATCTATGGCATCCCTGGAAGAAGGGCTATGGCTGATGTGTCTGCTGCTTTTTAAGGTTTCATGCTGTAATGAGAATGATGTTTTCTATATATTCCATAGGAAATTATTGCAGCGGTTTATTTGGTAGCTATAGAGTCAAGATACCGGTATAATGGATAGTACAAGCTGTGTAGACTAAAAGTAGGCCTTGCAATCTGTTTGTTTTATATCTATATTTATATCTATATATCTATTGTATCTCTCCCCCCCACTTACTGAGTAGGACCAATATTAAATTTAAATATGGTATATATTTCTAATACAGATAATAAAATCATTAAACTAAAATACAGTTGCAATCTTAGTTTATATTTACTTACATTTATCCTAGTCCTCAAAAGAGTGGTGCTCTTCTTTATTTAAAGAAGCTTTTAACAAGAGGATGAATCCAGCTGGTTGAATGAAAGATGGGAGGATGGCGATGATGATGATGTTGATGATTAATTTTGTATTTCTTTCAATATTCCCAAAGATTTTATGGAGTGTTTGGGAACTGAAGTCCCAAAAGTCACTGTTCCTAATACACCATAAAACCTTTGAGGACTAGAACAGTGAGTTTTGAAATTTCAGGAGCAGAAGAGACTTAGTGAACAACTGTCTCTCTACTAATTACTAATTACTGATTATTATATGAAAGATAAAGTATAGCTTATGAAGAATAATTTTAGCAATATTATGTCTTTTTATAGGTCATATTTGAGCTGAATCTATCGTCAAGATGGTTTTAGCAGATCTTGGGAGAAAAATTACCTCAGCATTGCGCTCCCTGAGCAATGCTACCATTATCAATGAAGAGGTATGTAAATTTTCCATGTGAAATATAATAAAGGCAGCTACATAGAAAAGATTATTATCAGTTTGGGTTTGATAGAAAAGACCCCCATCTTAAAGTAATAGGGTAAAGATTCTATACATCATTAATTATGTGAAATTCAGTGGATGAGATTCAGTGAATTGGTGCCATTTGCCAAGTAGATTTTATAATAGAGATATAATATTCTTATTTCTTATGCATTAATTTCTTTTGAAATTTTTATCTTTTTCTCAGTCCACTATGTCTACTAGATTTAACCATATGAAATTTCATTGTTTTCTGTATTATTTTCCAACCAGTAAATATTAATCTAAAATGTTCATTGGAAAGATAAATTGTAAACATTATAGTTAAATTGTACAGAAACATTTTTGTATCATACCTCTGCCCTTACAGGTTTTAAATGCTATGCTAAAAGAAGTTTGTACGGCATTATTGGAAGCTGATGTCAACATTAAGCTGGTGAAACAACTAAGAGAAAATGTCAAGTAAGTGAACCAAGCCAAGTAAGAATAATGTTGTTTTATCTCTATCTTGAAGTATTAAGTTTATTTATATTGTTAGTGTTGCTTATCACTATAAAAGGGGGGGACATGTAAAGTTTTGAATTGCTGTGATTAATAAGTTCAATTTTATAAAAATTAAATAACTATGTTATTTAATTTTATATAGATACAATTTTATATAAAATAAATATGTTCAGCTGAACAGTTGTTTTTGTTTTTTATTTACTGTGCAGGTAGTCCTCAATTTAACAACCACAATTGAGTCCAAAATTTCTGTTGCTAAGCAAGACATTTGTTAAATTAATTTTGCCCCATTTTACGACTTTTGTTGCCAGAGTTGTTAAGTGAATCACTGTAGTTGTTAAATTAATGACACGATTGTTAAGTGAATCTGGCTTCCCCATTGACTTTGCTTGTGAGAAGGTTGCAAAAATGACACCAGGACACTGCAACCATCATAAATATGAGTCAGTTGCTAAGTGTCTGAATTTTGATCACATAACTATGTGGATGCTGCAAGTGTGAAAAATGATCATAAGTCACTTTCTTTCAGTGCATTATAACTTCAGTGCATTGAACAGTCATTAAACGTACTATTGTAAGTCAAGGACTACCTGTATGTTTTTCCTAAGACCAAAACTTTTCTATATGTTGCAAAACACTACTTACGGAATTTCAAGAAGGGTAAGTAGTATTTAAAACTAATATTAAAAATCAGAATTCTTCCTTGAGAAAGAAGACAAGAGATAAGATTGGTTGTACATTGGGCCAATCTTCTGGAAGGAAATAAATAGGAAGCTGGAATACAAAGTATAGAGAGATCCACTTAAGCAATATTGCTTAAACTGAAAAAAATTGAAAAGGATGCTGGCTGGAGAATTTTGGAAGTTGAGGTCCACACATCTTAAAAGTTGTTAAGTTTAGAAAACACTGATCTAACTATATCAAAAAGTAGGGAAGGTGGGATGAGAGGTTGTCAGGAGACTCCAGGATTGTAGGCTACAGTAGGAAGTTGAAATCTCTGCTGGAAGAAGCAGTAGCCAACCAATTCTGTATTGTTGCCATAAAAATTACACAGATTTTATAGTGATCAGAAACTGTTCTTGATTTGAGGGAACATTTTTGTCTTATTTGAAGATAATTACCATCATATGAAATAATATAGTAAATATTCAGGGATTTTTAAGTAAGAGCATAGTTCACTCTATATTAAGTACCTACCCCAGATCCTCAGTATAACAGTGGAACATAAATTATATTATTTCAGTCCATAATATAAGGGACATTGAAGTCCTCTTATATTAATTTTTCCCTTTTTCCAACCATAGATCTGCTATTGACCTTGAAGAAATGGCTTCTGGACTCAACAAAAGAAAAATGATCCAACATGCTGTCTTTAAAGAACTTGTTAAGGTAAAATTAAAGTATTGTTTTCTAACCTATATCTGTAATACAGGCAAACATTCTAGCCATCCTTATTTTCTTAACTGAATATTTAACCAAGCCCTCTTATCGATCTCATATTCATGTATCTATGTGACTAATGCATGGCCATTTTAAAGTGAATCTGTTGCAATGATGGGGTATGCATAATATTAATAAGGCTCGCTATTAATTGAAACCTCCTGCTTCATAGCATTGCAGCAATTCAGGCAGTCCTCGACATACAACCATTCAATGACTGTTTCCAGTGACAGCATTATGGCATGCTGAATGAAATAATTTACAGCTGGTCTCTGAACTTATAGCTGTTGCAGCACTTACGTGATCATGTAAACAAAAACTGGGCATTTGGCAGTTTGCCTACACTTAAAACTTCAGGGATGCTTCAAATACCCCTCCTTCCCCTGGCTATCTCTCCTCCCAGATCTGTGTTCTTCTGACTAAAGATTTGTTCACTGGGACATTGAATTAAACTGTGTAGAAAGTCCTGAAAATTGAGGGAAATATTGAGAAAAAATTACAAAAGATTCATATGTTCTCAGTGAACATATGAATCTTAATGCAGATAGCCCTCGACTTCTAACAACAATTGGAACCAGAAGTTTGGTCGCTAAGCAATGGGGCATTAAACAAGTCATCAAATACTGGGCCCAATTTTATGTCCATTTTTATCATGGTCATTAAGTGAATTGTGGTTGTTAAGTAAGTCAAGCAGTTGTTAATCCAGCTTTCCTACTTGTCAGAAACAGGATGGAAAGTTCACAAATCACAATTTCAGGACACTTCAACTGGTCCTAAATATGAACCCAAACTGCAATCAGATCCCTTGTCCAAATAGAAACTGGGCACTACCCTGCTTAACTTCTGAGCTAGATAAGTTCAGCCATACCCTGCTTTCTGTTGAGATTTCGTTATGTAGCACCTTTTTTGAAAAATGAAAATATGTCAGTTTTTGCCCTATGATCATCACTTGCAGTTCTTCCTTTGTGAATAGAGCCATGTATTTATGCAATGAGGACCCCAAAGCTGCGGCAGAGAATTCCCCAATTGTGCTAATTCTAATAGTGTAAAATTAAGGACATTTTCCTAACTACTCAAATCAGAATTTTTTCTGAAAGCTAAAATTGCTGATTCTTTAGTTTTAAATCAAGCTGAAAAGTTAAGAGAAATAATTATTATATTTTATTAGTATAAAAATGACATTCTTGTGCTGTGAGATGGCATGGCAGAAAGATTACAATTTCTGCCTCAACAGATTTACATAAAAACACTTTGGTTGAATTTATACATTGCTCTTTGCATTGTATTGATTGATTGATTGTATGGTACGGAAATCCAGACATTAAGTTTTATAGCAATAGCATTTAGACTTACATACCGCTTTACAGTGCTTTATAGCCCTATCTTAAGTGGTTTAGCGTGTCAGCATATTGCCCCCAAACAATATTGGTCCTCCTTTTATCGACCTCGGAAGGATGAAAGGCTGAGTCAACCTTGAGTTGGTGAGAACTGCTGGCAGTCAACAGAAGTAGCCTGCAGTACTGCATTCTAACCACTGTGCCACCACAGTTTCCCACAGTAAATTAGAATTATATGTACACCAGACTGCTATGATTTCTCAACAATCCATAATTAAAATAAGCCCGCTTAGCATAAGGTGTATTGTAAATTGTACTGTTACTTCCTCAAATTGGCTTCTTCTAGTCAATGTTAGACTGTATTGGCTTTGTATCTCTTTTACAGAAATTCTTAAAGACAAAGAGGAGAAGAACCAAGGCAGTCTATTTTGCATCTTAAGGGCACTGCCATTGCCATTGCCAGTAGCCTCAATGTAATATTGAGCGTGAAGGACTGGAAGTGTCCTTTGAGGCAGAGGTTTTCATTGTTCCATTGCTCTCTGGTTGTATGTTATTGAAGCAGAAAGTAGAATAACATAACCTTGATTTCTGACTTTCAGTACTGAGCAGACAAAGTGATACTGAAAATACCCAATATAAAATATGCAAAACAAAACCCAAAGGCTTTGTAAATATTTTGTGATTCTGGAAATTATGCTGCATTTTATTTTATAGCTTGTAGATCCTGGAGTCAAAGCTTGGACACCCACAAAAGGAAAACAAAATATCATCATGTTTGTAGGCTTGCAAGGAAGTGGCAAAACAACCTCGTGCTCAAAGGTATGGTGTATTCCACATGATATGTAACGATAGCTGGTTTTTTAGATAGACTTTTGTAGCACTGGACTGTTAAGTATTTGAATAGATTTCCATTTAGATGGTTGAGCTTCATATGTAGCCAGATCTGCTCCAGAATCTCCCAACCGTGAAGGGAAAGAGTTAAAAAACTCTGTTTTGCTGCTAGATTGAACCCATAAAAAAATTGAGCTGCATTTTCAAATATTAAAGGCTAAGGTGTATGAGGAAGCATTTCGTCGGTAAAATCAGTATCTAATAGTGAAACATAGCTAAACAGTTTATGTGCCAATCTTACCATTTTCAGAAAGTTTATTCTTCTTCCAGCCTTCTAATCTGACTATTTGGACTCGATACTTCCAGAAACTAAGCTCCCAAATCAAAAGAGTTTTATGGTTATGTTTTGTTTCAAATTGAAATAAGCTTGTTTAGGAGGCTGGACTCCATTCTGAACACCTGGACTGCTTTTCTTTCAGTAGATTGACTTTCAAAAATGTGCAGGACCATCCTTGGGATAACTGAATTGGCACATTCAGGAGAAACGGAGCATTCCAAAAAAGGAATACTTGGAGGGATATCAGTAATTCTAAATCACTTGAGAAAATTGTTTTTGACAGGCACATAAACATTTTAAAATAAAACGTAAAAAAGTATTCTGAGAAACTGAGGTTCATAGTACATTTTTGTTATCTCCTCATAAAGCGATTCTTTTTAAATTTGAAAATATTGTAAACTATATGATTTTCAATTCAGTATGATGTATAGCTGATGATGCAGACCAACCTCTACATGATTCATTGGCCATGTGTAATATGTCAAATTTTACTGAAAGACAGGCTTTTGTAATCCAGGTATCTTGAATTTATTAGATTTTTAAAAATAAAATACAAAAATCTTGCTCGTATTACAATTGGCAAAGTTGACAAGATAAAGATATCATGGCTGGAAGACCATGATAGAGCACATGAACAATAGTTGGTAGTAAACAGATTAGATCTATAGCTCCGTAATTGGCTGTACCTTAAAGAAGCTGATAGAAGATAGATATTTCAGACTTTGTATGTGCAACTTCAAATGAATGAAAACGAAAATGTGTTTTTAATAATAGCTTATAAGATTATGTCTTGATTTTGTTTAAATTAACAGTTGGCATATTATTACCAGAAGAAAGGCTGGAAGACATGTTTGATATGTGCAGACACTTACAGAGCAGGTGCAGTGGTTAATTATTTTTAGTTACTTTGTTTTCTTGATAGATGTGTATGTCCTACATGGCTAACAATATTTGTATTCTATAGGTGCTTTTGATCAGTTAAAACAGAATGCCACAAAAGCAAGAATTCCATTTTATGGGAGGTATGTATAATACTTATTACATATAAAGATAGATTATCCAGTTTTGAGATGGTGTCTGTAGAAGTTCACTACATAGATATAGTTGGATAAAGCTAGAACTTTATTGTGATATCGGTTTGATTAATATTTATCAGAGATCTTCAAAAAGTTTAATAGCAAAGTGTCTTAAGCTCAAGTAAATTGATTTGTATATTATCACTGTTCAAATACCTCTTTTACCAAGCTTAGCAGTTTATCTGGAATAAGAAATGGACATACTATTCGCTTCCATATTTATGTGATGCCTTCTTAAGTTTGCATATGTGCTTGTGTGTATATCGATGTATAACAGAAATGTTGGAGTTAAATTAAATTATTTAGCTAAAGAAGCAAATGAACATTCATAATTTGAAAAATATCCAATATCTGTTACCTGCTTGTCTATGAAAAAAATACAGAAAACTCAGTTGATACATTAATGTCTCAAAAAAGCAAAACTCAGCTTTGTTTACAAGTCCTTTCTTACTACCACAGTGCAGAGGTACACAAAATGTTTTATTTCAAACTATTTCAAGGATGTAATTTCACAAAACATAATCATTCTAATCTTATGTAGGTTTGTTTGAGCATTCTCGAAATGGTTTGAAATTTTTTTGAACTTGAAATTACCTAATTTTACGCTCAAAACTGCAGTCTTAAACCTGAAACAGGACATTCTAATGGGATGGTTTGTGCACAAATGATTTGAAATTAAGTGTTTTACATATTCTGTTGTATGTCCCAGCCCTATAGTGTTCTCTCTCTCTGTTTTATTTTAATTTTGGACATAGTAGCTAGATTCATACAATATGCTACAATATGCAGGACCAACATGAATGCACATTACATGTTGATTTATGTGATTAAAAACTAAAATAATCAATGAAATTTATTGGAATTCTTCACTTAAATAAATTAGTCTTGATTCTCATCTTATTAACATAAATAGTGATAAGAGTAGAGATAGAGGTAACTAGTGAGGCATTCAGAATATGTTCCTTGGTAATTCTTGACTGGTACAATGAGACTACCTGATCCTCCACCATCACATGATGGATCTCCCCCTCCCTTCCTTCCTTCCCTGTAGTGATGAAATGTGCTTTCCCCATTACGTAGCTCATCACCTGCTTCTGAGTAATTTTATAACTATATATTATTTTAAGTATGCATTTTTCTTTTAACTAGTTACACAGAGATGGATCCTGTAATTATTGCTTCAGAAGGTGTTGAAAAATTCAAGAATGAAAACTTTGAAATAATAATAGTTGATACAAGTGGTCGTCACAAGCAGGAAGACTCTTTGTTTGAAGAAATGCTACAAGTCGCTAATGCCATAGTAAGTTTTGTTTGGATAATGCTGAATGAAAATTATTCTAGAATTTACAAACTGTACAATGCTTTTGAATGGCAAGCAAATATAGCATCTGTTGCTGATCATTTGCCAGCATGCCTTATAAATCTGCTCCAGAAAAATAATGGATTTTTTTTGGAGCAGATTTGAATTGGTATGGAATGGAGCAAAGAAATCTTGATAAATGAATGAAAATCTGCTTGGATATGGCCAATAAGCTATTGAATTGGAAATGTACTTTCAATTATTCTTTTATCAGGTGATTATAGAATTATTTCCTGTTCTAAAATTATATATTAAGATCTTCAGTATACAGCAGATGTAAAATATACATATAGAGCATTTTGTTAATAAGCATATCTAATTAATCAATGACTAAATATTCCATGTTTCTCCAAAAAGAAGGCCAGATCTTATTTTCTTTTGACCCCTGAAAAAACAGCTAGGCCTTCTTTTTGGAGGGTTCTAATTATTGATTCTGACAGCCCCGCCCAGCAGGAGCCCGCTGCTGGCCCACTTCTGTGGCCGCTTGCCGCCACTTGCACGCATCACCCCAGCTTCATTTTTGCTTTCAGATGCCTGCCAGAAGGCATCTGCAGCCGATAACAGACTTCCGGATCGATCCAGAGCTCTGCTATTGGCTGCAGATGCCTTCTGGCAGGCATCTGAAAACAAAACGGAGGCCAGGGCGATGTGTGCGAGTGGTGGCAAGCAGCCACAGAAAAAGGCAAGGCAGGTGTTGGGGTGTGCAAGGCCTGGTAAGTAGAGCAGCTCCACCCCCCCATCCCCACCCTAGCTTATTTTTTACCTGTGTGCCTCGCTCCAACCCCTGCACCCCAGGGTGGGCGAGGTCTTAATTCGGGCTAACTTTGTGGGTAGGGCTTAATTTGATTGCATAAGCTCAAAAACATTAGCGTATGCTCAGCCTAGGGCTTCTTTTCAAGGTGGGTTGCCTTTTTGGAGAAACACGGTATATGCTACCCAACTCATCATCTGCATTCAGTGGGACTAAAAAATGGGTGCATAGTATTAACAGCATTCATTTCTATTTTAATTTGGAACAGTTGTAAAGAAACTAGTTTACTCAAAATGGCCACTCTTCAAGGGCTAACACAGAACTCATTATACTGAGGCTACTATAAATGTATGAAGATGTATAAATGTATATAGTACTTGACTTACCACTGCAATTGAGCCTGAAATTGCAGGGGCAGGCTGGTCATTAAGTGGGTTATCATGTAACCATCCTAATTTTGTGACATGTTGCAGTGATCATTAAGTGAATGCCATGACTGTACAATTTTGTAAATTGTAGTCACCTGACTGAAGGATGCTGCAAATAGCGACAAATGTGGGCTGGTTGCTGAGGGTCCAAAATGCGATCACATAACTGTGAGAGGACAGTAGACATCAGAACTTTGAGTCTGGGTCGTAATACCTTTTTGGGATCCATTGTAATTTCAAACAGTCACTAAAAGATTTGTCTTTAACGGGGTGTCAAAGTCATGGTGTTACGACGGCGTCACGTGATGTATTGCGACTTTTCCCCCTTCACTAAACTAGGCATGGGCGTGGCCAGCGCATGATGCATCTGGCCTGTGGGCCGCAAGTTGGATAGCCCCAGTTTATAAGCAAGGACTACCTGTAGAGTAAAATGTTCTATGAATACACAAACAAAAAGTAGGATTTCCATTTTTCTACAAATTAAAAATTGAACCAAAATTTGAATTAGATAAATGTTTTATTTAGGTCAGATCACCTACAACTGGCAGCAGCTCTCCAGGATGGAGGCAACATGTTCCCCTCCACCCACCTGAGGATTGAATATTGGATTTAATTACTTACATGGAAAGTGCTTCCCAACTGAGATTTGTTTGAGATTTGATCATTACACATTGAAATAATTAAAATTTAGAACACATATGTGTATTTTCATGAAGCAAATCATTATCATCTCCCTGAATGAAATGAGTATCCCACAGTTAGATGTTTAAAATAAACCTACAGTTTATTACAACTTTGAAGTGGAGCAAGGATAAGAGCTCCTAATGTCTATTTCCCTTTGTTTGTGACATTGCTTCCAGCAACCAGATAATATAGTATATGTGATGGATGCCTCTATCGGCCAAGCCTGTGAAGCTCAAGCAAAGGCTTTCAAAGATAAAGTTGATGTTGCTTCTGTAATTGTGACAAAACTTGATGGCCATGCCAAGGGAGGTGGAGCATTGAGCGCGTAAGTACTTTTTACTTAATAATGGGCCGAGCAACATTGTGACGCCTATAAATAGCTGCATAAAATAAAGAGTTCTGAAAAGACAGAGTTGATCCTGCATTTGATAAGATTATTCAGCTATTTTAGCTTTGCCTTTTGGGGAAATTGAAGCATGAAGAACTATTGTCTCTTCATTACTTACTGTATTTTGTTGGTAGTGGGAGGAAAAACTGAGTTTTTAAACTATCGGGGTTGAGTGAATTCTTCAAATTTCAAAACCTTAATGTACAAGAGGTATTCTATTCTTTTCTTAAATCTTGCATTTTGAGGCCAAGATACAAAAGTATAAACCTGTGTTTCACTACAGAGTTGCTGCAACTAAAAGTCCAATCATTTTTATTGGAACTGGCGAACATATAGACGATTTTGAACCTTTTAAAACACAGCCTTTTATCAGTAAACTTCTTGGTATGTATTGCTCACTGCAAAAATTTAATTGCTAAAATTGATTTTTTCCCCCCCTGAGTTGTAATGGAATTATGTTTCAGTTGTTAAAGAAGTGTATTTTATATTACAGGCATGGGAGATATTGAAGGATTGATAGATAAAGTAAATGAATTGAAATTAGATGACAATGAGGCTCTCATAGAGAAACTAAAACATGGTAAGCCATGCCCCAAACTTTGCTAATATAGCAGTGTTTGCACTTTAATTCTCTTGTCCATTTTGTTTTGAAAGATGGGATGAACCATCTGATTTATAGTGTACAAGTTTAATAATTGCAGTTTAATGTTTTAACCATTCAGGTCAATTCACATTGAGAGATATGTATGAACAGTTCCAAAACATCATGAAAATGGGGCCCTTCAGTCAAATACTGGTAAATATAATGACATTAGTTATCTAAAAACCACTTAATGCATTAATATTCACTTTGAAGTGGCTTTTAACACTTTTTTTTGAAATTATTATAGGGTATGATCCCTGGTTTTGGAACAGATTTCATGAGTAAAGGCAATGAACAGGAATCAATGGCACGGCTAAAAAAACTGATGACGATAATGGACAGTATGAATGATCAAGGTAACATTTCTAGTATAACTGAATTATGAAGGTTGAAACTTATTTATACTGTTGTCAGAATAATGAAAAATCCAAAACATATATATTTGTATATTTTTCATTTTGTGATTCATTATGATTTAAACATTGAACAGGATTCAGATTTTCCCTTCTATGGCTAGAAGGCTCCCTTTGATTATTGGGGGGAACCAACATAGACCTGCTTCTGGAGAAAAGGAATAGGGTATCAATTTTCTCTGATACCCCATCTTTCATTATTAGGAGCTTCACTAATACAAATTAAATCCCAACCTATACTTTTACTTTCTTCAGCAGATTTAATTACAACCTTATTAATTATATTGAATCTGTAGTGTGTGCTTCATTTTTAAAACTTGTTTATGGCTTATATAAGGTATAGAACAGTACCAATCAGGTACAGAATTTTGAGAGAAATTATCTTTTTTTAAAAAAAGTTGATTAAAATGATATCTCAACTTTTTGATGCTATTATCCATGAATAATTCCTCCTTTATCCATTGTTTCTCTTAATTATAGAACTAGATAGTACAGATGGAGCCAAAGTTTTCAGTAAGCAACCAGGAAGAATCCAAAGAGTAGCAAGAGGTTCTGGTGTTTCAACTAGAGATGTTCAAGAACTCCTGACACAGTACACAAAATTTGCACAAATGGTGAAAAAGATGGGAGGCATTAAAGGACTTTTTAAAGGTGAGAATCAATGCATATTTTGAATATCTACTATACGTGTCTATATAGGTAGTTCTCAACTTACAACAGTTCGTTTAGTGACTGTTCAAAGTTATAGCAGCACTGAAAAAAGTGACATGGCCGTTTTTCACACTTATGACCATTGCAGCATCCCCATGGTCACATGATCAAAATTTGGCTGCTTGGCAACTGGTTCATATTTATAACAGTTGCAATGACCCAGGGTCATATGATCACCTTTTGCGACCTTCTGACCAGTAAAGTCAATGGGGAAGCCAGATTCACTTAACAACCGTGGTAACTAACTTAACAAACTGCAGTGATTCCTTTAACAACTGTAGCAAGAAAAGTCATAAAATGGTACAAAACCCATTTAACAACTGTCTCGCTTAGGAACAGAAATTTTGGGCTCAGTTGTCTCACTTAGCAACAGAAATTTTGGGCTCTGTCATGGTTGAAAGTAGAGGACTACTTGTATTGGGCATTCTGGATTGAGTTGCTTAATAGTAGACTCACAGAACTGAATCTAAGAGATCCATTTGCTGAAATGCAGCATTTAATGGTGGGACAGATGTCTTCTTTGTTACTGTCCCTCAGGATTTATCACATATCTGCCCAAAAAGATTGAAGAATCTTCCACAGGGCAGATTTGAGAGGCATGTAATGCTGGTCTGTGACCGTAATAAAAATTGATTGATTGAGAGGCACATGGAAAGGAAAAAGAGATATGAAGTCTTACTACATAAATCATTTATGGATGTAGCCTATAAATTCTAGAAAATAATTGATAATTTCTAACTGTATTAAAATTTGGTACATATAAGTTAACTTTTGAAAAGCTATTAACACATTTAGTGGAAACATGTAGTAATTAGATCTCGAAATAACAGACTGCTAATCTGCACAAATTTGTTGCAGAAAGAAAAGTATTTTCATACATTTATGAAATTTCTGCAGAAAACTATCATTATTGATTTTAAACACATGAAAACTGCAATATTCGTTTGCATTGCTTGTGTGAACTGCTATCTCTAGCAACCACTCAGACTGTGAGGCTGATTTTAATCCTGCACAATATTTAAAATGCTTCGCTGCCAGATACCAATCAGAAGAGGCTAAGAGAATTTTCATTACTATTTTGAAATATTAATGAAGGCGAAAACTGTATACATGTCTCAGGATAATATTGTAGGATCCAATCTGGGTCGGTCACCGGGATCAGAGGTTTAATCTTCCAAGCTTTCAAACTTGTGCTGGAGCCCATCTTCAGGGAACTTCTAGCAGTGTGTGTGCTTTGGGCTATTTCGAAATATTCCATTACTGTTCTTTTTCTCCTCTCCCCTCTTTACTTTTTCTTTGTTTTAAGGAGGTGATATGTCAAAGAATGTAAATCCATCCCAGATGGCAAAACTGAACCAACAGATGGCAAAGATGATGGATCCTAGAGTTCTTCATCATATGGGTAAATATGCTTTTTCTTTTCTTGCTGCAGGAGTGGGCTGGAAAGGTACTGCTTCCAAACAGTTTAATAAAATATTTAAAGACTACCTTCCATACCTCTCGGAGACTGAACTCAGCCATTTTGCTATGACAAAATTATATTTATGGTATAGTACATATTGTATAGTATGCTGGAATGAAAAAAAATTCACAATATTTTTCAGTAAATAAACTAAACTGAGATTGTCTTGATATTTTGCACAATCTTACTTTATTAGAATCTCATAACAAATAGATTATTTGAGAGCTAGATACACCCCCCCCCCAGTTATGGTTTCATTTATTTTTCTCTTATTTCCTTAATATGTACCATATCTACTTTTTAAAGTGGTTTCCTTTTTTTCTGTTTCATTTTATGTATCAATGTCTGGAATTCAAAAAATGTATAAGAGTTTATTTATTTATTTTATTTATTTATTTAAATTTTTATACCGCCCTTCTCCCAAAGGACTCAGGGCGGTGCACAGCGAACACTGAAACACACATATACAAAAAATTTAAAAACAGTTTTAAAATATATTAAATAATTTGGCCCCAGTCTTATTAAAAACTAAAACAACCATTAAAATTCATGTTTAGGCCAGCCCAGCTTGTTAGAACAATAAGGTCTTGAGGGCATGGTGAAAGGCGCGTAGGTCAGGGATCATCCGTATCTCCGGGGGCAATTCATTCCAGAGGGCAGGTGCCCCCACAGAGAAGGCTCTCCCCCTGGGGGTCGCCAGTCGACATTGTTTGACCGAGGGCACTCTGAGGAGTCTCTCTCTGTGGGAACGTATTGGCCGGTGGGAGGCTACCGGTAGCAGAAGGCTATAATATTATCAATATTGGTAGAAATGTTTATGCATTCTAGTTGCATGGGGACTTCATTGTTCCACTAAATGTTCTTTGCAACTGTTTTTGAATCAAGGAGATACTGAATGTGATATGAATGATTGCTATATAAGAAGCAGTAGAAAAATAATTTAACTTTTAAACATAAATAACATTTCAAGTTTAATATTTAATTACAGGTGGCATGGCAGGATTGCAGTCAATGATGCGCCAGTTTCAACAGGGTGCTGCTGGAAATATAAAAGGCATGATGGGATTCAATAACATGTAAAAGCAGCCTTAATAAACTGACTTGATTGACCATTATTTGCTGGAGTATTTCTAAAAAGAATGAGAGCTCCTTTTCTGCTGTGGAGAACTTTAATGCAGCATTATACTTCTAAAACATCAGTTTGGAGATTTTCCAGTCTTTAGGTCTAGAAAGTGGTTCTAGTTGGACTTCGGTTTATTAATGTTATAATTTTAATATTTTCTTGGACCTGTTTAAAAATAAATCATGTATAAATTTAATATTTAGAGGAACTTCTTAATTGTTTCAAATGGCAACCCTTATATTTGTAAACAATTCAGATCTTTGGTCAATGCCAGTTTGTCACAAATATATTGTAAAATAAACTTACTTGGTTGTAAATTTAAGAGCTGATTTTTGTGCTTACAACAAACTTTAGAAATAAGACTGTTGCAAGGAAGTGTTTACTGTTGACCACGTGCTTCAAGAATGAATTTTAATCTTCTCAGTTTTAACCTCCCTTGAGGTTAAGTTTGGGCAGCAATAATAAAATTGTTATGTCTTATTTCCTAATAGTTTGCTATCGGGTAATTTGGAAGAGCCAATGTCTTCAGCAAATGTTCTTTGTATAAATTCGTTGCAGGGGGTATTCAGATAAATTATATCTTCAGTTTTAACCTCGGTTCCAGGCTAAATTATGATGCTGTGTTTATGTCAAATCCTTTGTTCTTCTTTACATCCACCCACAATAAAAATACCATTCATATAGAAAGCAAAAACATTTGAACACAACTTTGACTAAATCCTTTGATATAAATTAGAATGCTGTCACATTATCTGAAAAATTTGTTTGGCTTTCCTCAAAATCAATACCAGCTGGGTTAACAAAATGCTAATTCATAGTGTTGATTGATTTTGATTTAGCACATTACAAAAGCCCAACTATGTAATTGGTATGTATACATCTTATCACATATGGCTAATACTAATAGGCATACTACTTTGTTCTATTAAATATGGGGTGGATGTGATATTTTACCCACAAGTTTTCTAAAGGGAAACAACATTGTGGTTAACATACATGCCCTGTATTTGTATCCATTTGGTTTTCCCATTTCCATAGGCTTGTGTCTGAGCATGGAAATATGTATGACTTATCAAGTAGATTTTATATTATGAAACAGAGAACATTCTTTTAATTTTGCGTCTAGAAATCCAACGCATGCAAATTCACAATCTATTCTGATATTCTTTGCAAGCTAGTAAAGATCAGTAGAAAGAAGTGAGATTGGGAGAGGTAGTATAGTGAAAGAATTGTTTAATAATCCAGCAATTTTAAACATAGGTTTTCAAATCCAAGTCTGTAAGACATGAGAGGGTCCTTGGTTCTCTCTGAGCTTGGTTGTTTTCTTGCAGACATTTCCTTATCGACACTAGGTAACATCACCACAGTTAGCCTAGACAGCTCTGATGGCTTCATGGGAAGCAGCCAGGCTGAAAGATGTGAACTCTGGTTATTAGTAGCTTTATACCAGAGAAGATCTGGAGTTCAAAAAGATTTGGACTCTTCCATTGCCGAGGTGAGGACAAGCAACCTAAAAGGGCCAGTAGGAAATCACAATTTCATTTCCTACGGTTTGCTTTATGACCATTTAGTGGCCTTGAAGTTGTCCTGTTTGTGACTCTAGTTAAAATTTGCTGAAGCCGCATCAAGTGTGGGCTGATGAAAGAGGGCGGCAACTTAAAATAAAGGGGGGGAAAAGATGATGTCGGGGGATATTTGCACCGCGTTTCGGTGCACGTGGGAAAAGTTTCCGAAACCGATGTTTTGCGACGGTACAACATTCCAACCGGGGACAGTCACGTGCCCTCGTCTTGCTTTCACCGAACGGAGGCCCGGATCTGGATGTCATGCGACAGTACACTCCCCCTACACGCACACACTCACACACACACACACCGGTCTCTCTCGGTCACTCAGCGGCGGGCCCACCTCCTCTGGCTCGACAGGCGCCTGTCGCCACAGGCACCTTAGAGACAGACAGTTCTACGAGGTATCCTAGCAACCACCAAGACGGGGGTGTGGGCGGGGGGCACCGGCCTCTGTGAGCTCATTTCCCAGCCAGGGCCTCCGCCCCGGAGGAGGGCTTGGCCTGCCTGGCGCGATCGTCGCGGGGAAGGTCTCTCAGTCGGAAACGGGAGGGGGGACTATGGAGCAGGGGCTCTCTGCTTTTTCCTTATACTGCGCCCCAGTCGCCGCCGCCGCTGCCTACGCCATGGATCAGGAACAGGTGAGTGTCCCTTTCCTCCACACCCCACCCGCGCCGGATCCACGGGTCGCCAGGCTGGCTCTTTCCTTCCGTGGCTCGTCCGCCACACCTCAACCTTTCCTGGGACAAGAGGTGAAGCTACCTTTTCTGTTCCTTGTCTGGAGCAGAAGGCGAGGGCCTTCTTTCTTCTTCTTCCCTGAGCGGTATCCTTCCCTGCTTTGGGACCGCAGGAAAATGAGCATTGATTGATCTTTTTACCTTCCAGATGTCTTGAAGTGCAGCCCCTCTCATCTGTTGGTGGGAGCTGTAGCTCAACACGCCTGGAGAAGGACCCAGGTGGAGAAGACGGGTGTGTGTGTGTATATATATATATGTGTGTCTGTGTTTGTGTGTATATGTGTGTGTATACATACATATACATATACATATACATATACATATACATATACATATACATATACATATACATATACATATACATATACATATACATATACATACATATATATATATGATGGTTGTGCAGTGTTGCATGGCAGGCAGGCGTTTTTTGGGAGTGGTTATGTAGTTCCAGGTCAGGAATGCTTAAGGAAGTGAAGATGCTTAAAAAAAAATAATCCAAGCCTCTAAACATAACCTATGTGCTTGATATTTAGCAATTGATTTACGAAGGATCTGCTTTTTCCAAATTATCCTCATGCCTCCAGAGGTTCTTTTTTCAGTTTCCAATACTAACCTCTTCTGTAAGAATGTACATGTAGTCCTCAATTTACAACCATTCATTTAGTGACAGTTCGAAGCTACAGTGGTGCTGAAAAAAAGTGACATGATTGGTTTCCACCGGATTCTGTAGAGATTCTCAGTCATCCAGGACATGGTTATTATCCCAAAGGTGCTTTTTCAGGAGGCAATTGGACTTTCTTGTTTTTTCTTCTTTCACTTCTCATCCAAGAACCTTCTTCAGCTCTGACAGGATAGCGGGGAATGGAAGGATTTATATTGCTTGCAGACAGCTGGTCATGGTCATTTGCATCCTTTTAGAGAGTCATTGAAACACTTGGAGGTTTATCTGTTTTCACAGGATTGTTGCAGGATCCCCATGGTCACATGATCAAAATTCAGGCATTTGGCAACTGGCACGTTTTTATGACAGTTGTACTGTCCTAAGGTCATGTGATTACCATTTGTAACCTTCCCAACCAGCTTCTGACAAATAAAGTTAATGGGGGAAAGCTGGATTCACAATTGCAGTGATCTGCTTAACAAGAGTGCAAAAAAGTCATAAAATAGGGAAGCTCAATTAACAATTGCCTTGCTCAACAACAAAAATTTTCGGTCCAGTTGTGGTCATAAGTTGAGGACTTTCTGAATGTTGTGGTCAAGTGAGGAATCTTGCTTGTCAGTCCATGGGGGAATCTTGTAATTTTTGGAAGTTTGATTGCTGTAGTAAATGTTTATTATAATTGCATCCTGTGCTTTGCATCCCATATTTATAACTGACTAGACAACCTGTGACTTCTTGGGTCATCATTTCTTATCAGATTCCTCAGTGTCTTCAACAATAGCAGCGCTACTAATGCTTTGCTTTCACTGGAAAATTACTTAAAAATTCAGGGAGATATTCAGAGATGTATCTGCCTTGAAAATATGTTGAATTGTATGTTGAACTGTATAGCATTGTCAAACATCAGGAGTTGACCACAGGAAAGGTTTTATGACATTTGTATTATGTCATAAAATGCTTTATGATAATTTTAGTCATAAAATGTTTTATAAAATTTGCCAAATTTCAATTCCATTGGAGCCACATGTCTTGGATTTTGGATGCATTTTGTACTCATTTGAGGTACAAAACATTTTGTCCTATTATGCATCATTTCACACAATTAAAGTTTACAGAGAAGAGAGTTTTAGTAGCATATAGATTGGCTCACAGGTATCAAAGTATTTTGCATAAAATAATACAAATTTAGGGAGCTTCCCAAAATTTGTCATCCAACAGATAGAAGAAGGAGGTGGGGGAGGAAGAGTTTGTCAAAAATAACATGTACATTTCTTGCTCTTTTCTGGAATCTCTCTCTTTGGGGAACTGATTAGAACAAATAGATGAATTTATGTACTTTGGTAGAACATTTCTCGAGGATGAGAAAATGGATAAACAGTAACAGGTGAACCAGATGAGTTCATTCTATTTTATTGTAAGGCTACATTAGCAGAATCTCCTGATCAGACTATAGTCTGATCAATTTAGGACAGGTCTTTAAGTTTTTTTTCTCTGACCATTGAGCAGCTGCAGGTTCTTCCCTCTTTTATCTGGTCATTCCCTAGGCAGCATCTCTTCCCCTCATCTTCAAGGTGATACCCAATTTCAATAATATGTCATCTGTTGCAAGCACAAAACATTTGTTGAAAGAAGAAAAATTGTTGTGATAAAAGCATGTTTCTGTCCATTTAGGTAAAATGGAGAGAGTTGGTGTGCTGGGAGAATCATTAAAAATAAGGTGAATGAAATGGGAATGGGATAATTAAGTTCATGTGGTAACATATATTTATTTACTAGATTTAGAAAGGTGCCCATTTCAAACAATGTGACTGGGTGATGTACAACAAAATCAAGCAATAAACCAAAAAATTCCCACATAACATTAAAATATAAACTGTGTGTAAATATAAAGTACAAAATATAAATTGGCAAAACAATCCAAAACAAGTCATTCATCTGGCTCCTAAAGCCTCAGAACCCCCCCTCCCCCTCAGATGTTAACAGCTTTTCTAAAGGGAAAAAGAGTAGAGGCCTGTCATATATTTATTATTTTATTTATTATTACATTTATTTGCTTGCAGTTTGAGGCAATTCTGAGTGGCTTAGACTATGATAAAATCGGTTGGTAAAATTAGTACCCAGATTGTTGGGGGCAATATGCTGACTCTGCAAACTGCTTAGAGAGTGCTGTACTATTGCTAAAATATACAAATATCAAAAATACTTATCCATATAAAAACATTACAATTATAAAAAGAGGAGGCAGATTTCACCTCCTGTGGCAAGATATTCCAAAGGGCAGGAGCCATGGGAGAAAAGGCTCTTTTCTTGGATCCCACCAACCAAAATTCCTTGGTTGATGGGATCCTCAGTAGGTCCCTTCTGCCAGCACGAATGGAATAGGCCAATCCCATTGGGGAAAGATGGTTCAGCAGATATATTGGACCCATGCCATAGAGGGCTTTAAAGGTGATAACCAACACCTTGAATTGCACTTGGAGCAGTTTGGCAGACATTGCAACTCATGTAACAGTGATGTTACATGTGCTACCCTAGGAGCCTCCAAAACTCTCTGCTCCGCAGCATTCTGGACCCATTGTAGTTTTCAAATTCTCTTCAAGAGTACCCCATGAAGAGTGTGTTGCAATAATCTAAGCAGGAGATGTTAAAGGCATGAGTGACTGAACACAGGACCTCACAATCCAGAAAAGGGCACAGTTGGCACACAACATGAAGTTGTGCAAAGGCACTCCTAATCATGACTGCCACCTGCTCTTTGAGCAGGAGTCATAAGTCTTTAGGAGAACCTCCAAGTTGAACTCAGGATCTCTCTGGGGTAGTGCAAGCCCATCCAAAACTAGATGATAAGACTCTAGATCCCGAGGCTCTGCATACCTATATAGCTGCTCTGTCTTACCAGGGTTCAGCTGAAGCCTGTTGTCACCCATTCAAGCCAGTTTCCAGGAACTGTGAATATATATTGTGTGTATATGAAACAGTAGAGTGAAGAACAAATAAGTGATTGGTACGAAAGAAGTATACTGAAATTGCCTGATCATACAGAGAGAATAAACAAAGATCAAATCGCAGGACAAGTATCTGAAGAAAGAATAAATTGGTTGAGTGGAAGAGAAAGACTTTAAAGTAAAGGCTGGCTGGATTTAATGAAGCCTTCCAGAGAGAAAAAAAAGTTTAAAGAACAAAAGGTAGTGTCAGAATTAGTATATGTGTGAAGTAGAAACAAAGATAGTTTACATTTATAGAAAGATATGGAGAGGTACAACAAATGATACTGGCATAACTCTCGCTCTCTCTCTTATATCCCACTTTCGCTTTTTTTTTTTTCTTACTGCTTATAATTTTTCCTTGCTGTGCCAACATTGCCTATCTCAAAATAGACTAGCGTGATGAATATGAAAGTATCAGTATGGATTACCATATGGAAGTGGAGGGAACTGGAGGAAATTAAATTGTTACTATTGTTACTATGGCAGTGTTGCTTCATAATAACAATCTACTTTCTAATACATTGTAACATACATAGAAAGTTGTTCTATGCTGTTACTTATTCATACCTTTTCATAAAAAGTTGGCAATATGTTATGGTATAGGTCTTAGAATTGTAATATGGCAGGGTCGTTTTTTTAAAAAAATACCATATTCTCAAACATCTAAATAACTTTTTAAAAAATATTTGAAACTTTATGCTATAGAGAACAAGATTGTACTAATTTGCCAACAAAACAACCAGGCCTTCAAATAGAATCAGTAGTAAATATGTATTTTCCATTGCTAGGGGCTAGGTGCACAGGCTTAATTTAAACAAATTCTGGATATAGTTGAATCTTGATTTACAAAGCCTGAAGATTTAGAAATTCTTAGACTTTAATGTACTCTATGTGATGACTTACCAATAGATGAATTCATTAGTAGTACCAGTTTTTCATATAAATATAGTTATAAATATTGCTTATTTATTTAACATTGGTGGACACATTTTTTCTGCTTACCTTGATACTGTATTATTTATGCTCATTGTTTTGATTTCTTGTAACTCTGTAAGCAAATCCCTGTTACAAATCAGCCTGCTCAATTATTAAATGAAGAGCAGTTTCGACTTTCAGCTAATTGCGCAAACCTGGCAAAGGGCTGTCAACAGTCGCTGTACATGTAATGGATGTATTAGAAGTGACTTTTAAAACTAAAACAAGCATGCTTTACATATATTTTGGATGCATTTGTCTATTATCCATAGTTTTCAGATGCCAAAGATCATTTGTGTTGTGCAATCCAATAAGTATTGCATTGCTATGTCTTGCATGCTATACAATTTGAAGAATGTATTAACCATGGTCTGGGTTAAGTCTGTTTATCTAAGTCATTTGTCTGTCTGCCACTGGCCTGGTGGGAAGAGGATAATCATTTCACTCAGCTCTACCTCTTGTCTCCTGTCACAGGAATGAGAAGGAGGAAACTATACTATACAAAATGGACCCTTTCTAATTCCAGTATCTCTGTTTCCTGGTTTTTTTATTATCTTGTTACAGTTGGATGTAGAGTAGAATGGGAAAAGCAAAGGTTTGGGGGAGGCTACCCATTCCTCATACCATTCATGATGTCTCCAACTCGTCAACCAGTTCTGTTGCTTGTTTTTTGTTTTTTTTTTAAATTCAAATGCCTGACTGCCATAATAATTGAAATATTTAGTGAAAGGAAGAGGATTACCAAAATATTGGTTGTGGTTTGCTACGTTACGGTAAAATATAATTAAGGCAAACCCTATCTTAGCATATCTTGTAAATATGTTTTCTGTCTTCAGTTATAAAAATTAGAGTAAATATATAGCAAATATATAGCAAATGTTCCAGTTGTTGTTCTATTTTGGCCTTTATTATAGCTGAGAAAATTTGCAACCAAATATTTTTTTCTTTTACTCCTTCCTCTGTTCTGAAGAATGATACCATTACTATCGTGTTTCCCCGAAAATAAGATCCAACCAGAAAATAAGACATGGCATGATTTTTCAGAATGCTCGTAATATAAGCCCCACCCCAAAAATAAGCCCCCGTTAAGATCGTCAGCCCTGGGGGGTGGGAGTGGCCAGCACAAGAGGCAGTGAGCATGTGGGGGCTGATGGTGTCCGGCAGCAACTGCAGCCTGCCAGCCCCTTGGCTGGTGCACTCTGGGGCTGTGCAGCCCATGCAGTGCAGGTGAGTCTGAGTGCTGCAACTGCTGTCCCGGCCCTCCAAGCAGCAGGTGGAGGCAGAGGCACAGGGGAAGGCACGTGATCCAGCCCCCACATGCTCACTGCCTCTTGTGCACGTGCCAGGGGAGGGGGGGCCAGTCCCTCACCATCTCCGGTACCGTATTTCCCCAAAATAAGCCCTAATGCATCTTTTGGAGCAACAAAAAACAGTCTGGGTCTTATTTTTGTGGAAACACAGTAGGATTACGTTCTGTATAACTCCCCAGTTTTTCCCACAAAATGTATGTTTGAAACTTATTAAGGCCTCTTTCCTCACAGAAAATATGCTGTGTAAAGCATGCTGGCATCAACTACACCTAAGCAGCCCAACTCACCTTCACAGGTTTGTTATTGTGGGGAAAATAGAAGGAGGAAGAGTATTAGATATGTTTGCTGCCTTGAATTATTTATAAAAATAATAAAAGTAGGATAAAAAAATCTAAAATAAAATAATAAAGCAGCAACATATTTTATTTATAATTTAATAATAGTAATAATAATACTGAATTTGAAGGAAAGAATTTCAAGGTCTATGGAGTGATTTCATTTAGGCTTTAGTCAAATAACTTTCATTTCATTGTAAACTCCTACCTAATCTTCCTGCCCTTCCAATTATAAATTGCCTTGGGGTTATTTGCAGTACATCACGAGGTCCCGACTCTCTTGGCCTTCTGGCAGGCTGTGAAGATCTGGCTTTTCCCCCAGATGTAGCCCGGGATAGGTGTAGCTGTATGGCATAGGCTTAAAATGCCTTGGTTGATGTATTATGTCTTGTGATACTGTGAACAAAATATTGTGTGACCCATTGGTTGTTTAATTCACAATAATTCTTTCTATGTCCTGAGGAAAAGTTTGGGTATTTTGATTAACCTCAAACTTTTTCCTTTTTCTCTCTTTGGGACCATAGTTTAAGTTTTACTACCTTCCTTTACTTAATATTATTATTGTCATAATCTTTATGATGGCTTATCTTTTTCAGCTTTTAACAGAATGCTGGTAACAGCAGCAAATATAGAAATTCCCTTTAAAATTGCAACATCTGGTTTTCTAGTTACCTCTGTTATTTTGGGGGCCAGGGAGAACCTTGAAGATACTAGGATGGATGCTGAAAGTAATGTCTCTGTGAAATTGCAAAGTATTTGAATCTCTGATTGTACCAGCTGAAAATATAAAAATTGCAACTTTTGCTTATAATTTATAGAAAAGGAAAGTATACAGTTTTTCTCATAGTTTGGATTTTATACTGTCAGATTTCAGTAGAGTATCTCATGACTTCTTCAATCTCTAATCTGAATTCCAACTTAGTCAGAAATTGCTAGGTAGCCTTGAGCAAATTTTTTAATTATAGCTTTAGCAGTACTAAATTGATTAACATTAAATTCAAAATAAAAAATTATTTAACTCCTAGTAATATTGTAGAATACATGAACGGTCCCTGAACATTAATATTCTCAAAAGTACATTACAATTGTAATTTTGGTTGGCATTTAGCAATCTATGGCATTATAAAATCCTACACAATTTTTTGTTTACTCTAGATAATCAAATCAACTTCAAAAATAAAATTACACTTTGAAAAATGAACCTTTCTCTGTCTTCAAGCCATTAATGATATGATAAGCCATTGCTGACAAAGATTGACTCCAATATATATCGTAATGTCTATTACAGCTAAATACAAATGGTGACAGAGGTTTTGAGAATGTGGAACTTGGTGTCATGGGAAAAAAGAAGAAAGTTCCAAGAAGAGTTATCCATTTTGCAAGTGGTGAAACCATGGAAGAATATAGTACAGATGAAGATGACGAGCAGCAAGAGAAAAAAGACCTATTGCCTTCTGTTGATCCAGTAGGTTTTTCTAAGTTTATTTCAAACTAACAATTCATGCCCCATTCACTCATCGTTTCAGAAATATTTCCTTACCTAAACAGAAACTGAATGATCAAGGGTGAGCAATAAAGCAGTAAAAGTGACTTCTGATTTCCCTCCACTCATTTTTATGATGGTTGAGGAATCCTGGGGTCGTGTAATCACCTTTTGTGACCTTCCGACAAGCAAAGTCAATGGGGTAGCCAGATTCACTTAAGAACCATATTACTAATTCAACAATTGCAGTGATTCATTTAACAACGGTGGCAAAAAAAGGTCATAAAATGGGGCAACAGAATTTCCCTTGTGTAATAGCTTTCTCCTACTGGCTTCTGAATAACTTCTCTAAGTACTCTAGAACAGGGGTCACCAACGTGTGGCCCGTGGCCTATTTGCAACTGGGCTGCATGAGCTCAACTCACACAAGCGGCGAGCGCCAGCACACTCAGCTCCACTTGCGCGAGCCTGCCCTCGCACAAAACTATCCCCTCTTCCCCCTCCTCCCAACTTGGAAAGGTTGGGGAATGCTGCTCTAGAACAGCATGAAACATGATATGAAAGCAAAATAAAATCAAAATTATTAAGATAGGAACACCTTGTAGAAATTGATTCTCATAATCAACAAGGGTAAATGATTTGAATTTGAATATTTCTTTTTAAGATCCATATTTTCTTGATTCAGGAAAATGTCATTAGTATTGTATTAGGATTAAATTAATATTATGTACTAATATTAAATTAGTATTAAAAAAGCATCTGATTTAATTGATGCCAAGATGGGAATCTGAATACTGTTGATATTATGTTGAACTCAGAAAGGGTAACATGGGATATTAATGAAAGAGGTACAGTGGATTTCTCTTAAAATAATTTTTTTGGCATAAATAAACAATTCAACCCTTTATTGCAGGCAACACTAACGTGGGGTCCTTATTTGTGGTTTCAGATGCTAAGAGTAGCCACATCAACACTCTCAGGTATGAGCTTATTCTGTTTCCGTGTGCATACACAGACAGTAAGTTGATAAGAATCCAATGACATAGACCAGCCAGTGTAATTGTAGTATAAATTCATGGGAGCTTGAATGATGTCCTTGAATGATGTTTCTTGAAGGGGAAATAATATTGATGAAATAATTCCATGCACTGTTAAATTTTGTTCTTTAGCCAAGAGAAGACATTCAGGAAGTTCTGAAAACACTAATTTCCTTAGTCACCAGGCCTGTTCAGTGTTCACTGAAGTTTAAAATTGGCATTAAATGCTATTTGTCTTCATAGAATAAATTGAAGCAGATTATAAAACAAAAACCTTTCAGTCTGCACTTTTCAATGCCTATCGTTCACCATAAACTGGCATGAGTAAATTGTACATTGGTGTGAAAAAATATTTCAGTGAAATACCCTTTAGTTCCTATACATATACCTTCTGCTTTGCTTCATTAATTGTTTGAAATTGAGAAAGATGAAAGTAAAATCAGATCATTCAAATTATCATTGGATAATTTGTACTAGATCAGGAATACGTTCTGAGTCCCAATTTACTTTTTGGGTAGGAGGTTTATGAGGTGTACTGCATTCAGGTCTGATATTCAAAACAAAACCCCAAGGTCAGAATTTTTTAATTCCCGGTCATGGTTGTCCCAAAGATGCTTTTTTTCCAAGGGGCAACTGGACTCTTGTTTTTCTTTGAAGACTTTTCACTCTTCATCCAAGAAGCTTTTTCAGCTCTGGCTGGATGGTGGGGAATGGAAGGATTTATATTCCTTGCAGACAGCTGGTCATTTGCATTCTTTATGAGAATCATTGAGGCCACTTGGAGGTTTATCTGTTTCCTAAGGGTCACCTGAGTAGCGTAAATATTGAGAGAAGGCTGTTTAATTTTGACATAGCCTCTTTGACCCCTCTTTCAAACCAACGGTGCTCTCTGTCCAAAATGTAGCCTTTACTGTCTTCAAGAGTGGCCTTTGTCTTTTAAATGCAGATGGGGAGGGATATGACATCATCTATCTCCAGTCTACAACACAGTCCTTTCAACAGTTCCAAGAAAGCTCCATACCCATTTGCAGTACTCAGGTGACCCTGAGGTATACTGCACTAGTCACAAAAATGTTTATTTTCCCCCAAATTAAAGGAATGCCACAGGGCATCATAAAAGCAACATAAGCATTCTTAAGAGACAAAAAATAGTAGTAGCTGCAATCCACTCTTTCCTTTGGAAATGTACCACCTGCCCTGAAAAAAAAACATAGTTGCATCATTTGAGTGCCTGGATAATTAAGTGCCTCACATTCTGCTAAATTGGTATTTCATGGCTAATAATTCCCATCATGGCTATCACGTTGTGAGAATGACTATAATGTGCTCATAAAATGTTGGATTTGTGTGGTTGTCTAAAAGTTCTTTCATTGTGAAAGTGGTCCCTGAGTGTTGATTGAAACTATGCTCAAGAATTAATCGGCAGCATTCATAAAAATTTTATTTCATTTATTCAGTGTGTGACTTCCTTGGTGAAAAGATTGCCTCTGTTTTGGGCATCAGTACACCAAAATACCAATATGCCATAGATGAATACTACAGAATGAAAAAGGAGGTATGCTTTTTTAAAAAAAAATCAACAGTGTTGCAAAATCTTTTTCTGTAAATGATACTATTAATGTAATTGCTTCACAGTAGGAATGTACACAGATGATGTTTGTTTCAAAAGAGAAAGAAGCACAGAGCACTTGCTGCTACTAAATCATTCAGCATGAGCTGTGATTTGCCAGGAATAAAAGCCAGGACATTTCTCATGCTCAGAGTTTAAGATGAAACAAAATTCCCAGGCATCATGGAGGGATTTACTGAGCAAGTAGGGCAAAGCTGGTTTGCATCACCCCTTCTTTTCCTGCAGCAGATATGAATGCAGCATGTTCCATTGATCTAACCCCCCCTATCCCTTTTTTCATTCTCTTCCATCCTCTTAGCTGTTGTTAAGAATGCTTAGTGTGGCAGATCTCATTGGCCTGCCCCACACCCATCTTTGCAATAATTTCCCTTTCTTCTCACCCTTTCCCCCCTCCTTCAGTAACCATTGCTTTTTTCCATTCTTACTCCCCTTCCCCTCCAAACACTTCTGCTTAGAATGTTTAGTTGCATGCTTAGTTTGGGTATGACCCAAAGCTATTGAACAGGTATAAACAGCTATTTCAAACACAGAATGGTTTGTGCAGAAGTCATTTTAGAGACACTTTTGATCTTGTCAGTGTTTCCGCTGACATGACAGTTGTATTATCGTTTCATTCAATATTGGAATGTTTTTGGTTGAACCGTGAAAGTGTTCCAATATTATTTCATTTAATTTATACAAACCTTTCTGCTTTGATAAACACTCAGAGTAGCTAGTAAGAGTTTAAAATCAAAAGGAAAATACACATTAATTTAACATTTATAATTAAATGAATACTGAAAGCATTTAAAAGTTAAAGCCACAGCGAAAGAGTGGGAGTGAAATGGAATTCCTACAGGAAGATGTTTCCTAGACTGGGAACATTTCTTCCTATGTGCCAGAAGTATGTTTTTTTTCAATAGAGATACATTTTCAGATTTGAACCAGACAGTTTCATTCAGTGAGGCCTCATATGAATTCTGTATCTTGCATCATCAATTAGCAGCCTAGCATCAAACACATTTTCTGACCTACAATTCTGGGCATTTTTTGATAGATTGCATCAGTGATGTGTATTTTAAAGTATTAGATAGGATTAAAGATTGTTGAGAAGTAACCTGTTGTAAAATATATCGATTCTTTTAGGAGGAGGAGGAAGAGGAAGAAAACAAATTGTCAGAGGAAGCGGAAAGGAGGTTTCAAGAACGGAAGCAGAGCCAAGAAGGAATGGCTATTCAGACAGCCCAGCCAAGGGATACAGCCTGTAGTACATTCATGAATTTAAATTTTGAAAGTGAAGAAGAGCATCAGTCTGTTGTAGAAAGTAAACGAGATTTTACTGTAGTGTCTGCTTAGAATGACATATAAGTAACATATCTTGAATTGCCAAACATTTGTTTGTCCTTTTTTGCATGTTTAGTGGCATGTAATTTATTTTAAAATATGGCCATGATAGAGTTATTAATATTATAGTTTCTTCAGTCCATCTCTGTCTAATAAAGACCAAGATATTTATTTCACCTATTATAAAATGGAAATAAATTGGTTTTATTTTGATCCTTCTATGCAGAAGTAAAAGATCTTTCTAGAGCACCTGGTGCCTTCATGATAGTTATGGACTGATAACTATGTTTTTGTTTAAAAGTCTGTTTTGTTTTTATAACGTTACTTACTGAAAGCTAGGTGAAAATTTTAAATTAACTGGAAAATAAATACCTTCGTGATTTAGTCTAATTGCACTGTTGCACATGTTTATATGAATGTCCAGCAGTCATCTAATTCATGTGGTTTTGTTAATATTTGCTAAATAATGCTCTTAAAATTCATCTAAAAATTGATAAAGGATAAGTGTTGCAGGTCCAACAAAGAAGGATCTAGAGTATCAGTTGGTTGATATTAAATCTCAGGCTTTTCAAAATGTGATAGAAAAGAATTCCACTATTCCAAAGAGTTGATGCTTAGTTTACATCAATATTAGATGAATTATTGTTGAATGTAAACACAGCAAAATTTTAAATGAATGTGCTGTTTGTGAAGTATGATGAATTATTAGTACTGTATGTTCATAATTTCATACATGTACCTATCACTATTCTGACCTTAAAAACTGAAGTCAATCACATGTAAAATTTAACGTCTCAGAAATATTTATTTTTAATAGGAAGAACCACCTATTATGACAATTGTGAATTTTCAAACTAAAACCCTGTTCATCCTAAGAAACACTGAAAATCTACTGTAAATGGAAATTTTCTGTAGGACAATCCATAAAACATCTGCAACATGAAGTTTATAGATAGAGATCAGAGCTGAATGGATTGTGTGCATGTAGCATAACGGGATGTATTCAGCAAAGTTGTTCTTCTCCCTAAGCACTTTCTGGATGTAATGACTTCAGTAGTTTACATTGCCCCTTCAATCTGTTCTTAAACATATACATTTGTATAAATTTAGCTGGAATAAAAAAAAAACACTGCAATACACTATATATAGTACTAACAGAGTGGATGAAAATGGCAAAGATAAAAAATATATGCTTTTGCCTTCATTGTCATCTGATCGGGAGAAATCTCATCTAGTATACTGCTCATTTGGTACTTTTTAAAATGTTTGGACAGTTTTCTCTCAATATATGCATCCATTTTGGATTACAAAATGATATAGTTGTTGGCTATAAAATGTGTAACATAATTATTCAAAATACTGTACAGGATATAAAAAATTCTAAGGCAACATAGCTAATAAACTGATTACCTTACTCTAATTTTTGCTAGTCAGAAATGTTCCTACAATAATGAATAGGGAAGGGTTTCTTACGAGGTTCTTCTAGTCATTGTGCCTTACCTTTTAATATTTTTTAGAATTTGCAAATGAGATGTTTCTTTTCTTGTAAATGCATTAAAATGTATATTTAATATAATTATAATAACAGTTGAGTCCATGGATGTTGTTACAGGACTGACAATTGATGTCAGATATCTAATATTGGGAGCAAAAACAGTGCCATAATGTTCTTCCTATGGAACTGATTACAAGATCTAATCTGCACTGAGTTTAGCAGGATTTGATCAGTTGTATAAAATTAACAAGACAGTCTTTTTAAAAAAAGTATTCTGTTTATTGCTATTACATATTTAGACACTCAAGGCTTCCAGTGTGTTTGTAAAACATGCTATACTTATTCTCCTAGCTTATTTATGCACCATCATTTTACATTTCATAACAGCGCTTTACCTAGTCTTAGATTTATTGTGTCACTCATCTTTAAAGCTTAGGGAAACCAAAATTTAGCTAGAACATAGTAAGTTTAAGACATAGTTTAAAAAACTACACCCAATACAGGCAAAATGACAATACATACCAAGCATTTTAACTTACCATGGTTTGTATTTTTGGAATTTTACATCAACATTCTTTAACATGGGATCTAAACAGATAACAGAGCCATATCGCTACAACTAAGTTCAACACTTCTAAATGACAACTGGTTGGGGAGACTGACTTATACACATAGCTGCTTGATATATTAGTCTTCTGTGGAAATGACTGTTATTTGACTTCATCAATATGGCCAGCTGACAGGTACTATTTACTTGTTAATTTTCAGAATTAGGTTGAACATTTGTAATGACACACAGAGAAACATAACAGATTTTGAATTGTTTTAGCAAAGGTCATTCAACAGTACAAAACTGTAATATTTCAGAAAATTTCTGAAGGATATAACTTGTTTAAATGCAGTATGGATTGCTATTATAGGTTCTGAAATGATTTAAATAAACATTAATTTACCAACAGCTCTTTTTAACATTTAATAACAGGTCTTCAAAACCTCAACTGAGGTTCATTTAAAAAAATTTTTTTTTAAAAAAGATGTCCATCTGGAGTTAGATGGAAACTTCAGTGAAATGTGCAATGAATTTGCTATTCAGCCTCAAGCAGTCACTGTATCAGATGGGCATATCTCCAATAATACAATCTATTACTGTTAAATCATGTATCAAGAAGATCTGTTGTACTGTCATTATCACTGGCCACAAGAACTTCTCTGTTTTCATAAGTCCAGAAGCCATTAAGATCAATTAAAATACTAGTGACTGTATCTCCTTGACTACTATTGATTAAATCTTGAAGTGAAATCTTGTAAGGATCCTTAGGTTTTACCATATCAAAGATTTCATCCTAGAAAAAATAAAATTTAACAATTTATCTATTAGAACCTCATGGTATAAGCTTATACATCCATAAAAAACAAGTTATTTAATTAAACTAAATGTTCCTTTCTTATACCTTTTTGTTCTTATGAACAATAGAAGACTACATAGCACAAATACAATGTATACTAATATGCAATAAATCTGAATGGGAATATATAAGCTCCATTAATAAGGTGGCAAGGGATAATTTTTTAACTGCAGACCACTGAGATAACATTTGGAAGCTTCTTAGGTAAATACTTCGATTCATTAAATGTATAAGGGATAAGAGGTAAAACATAACCAGATTTGCAAATTCTGATAGCTAATCTCAAAGTAATTCAGCCTTTATGTGGAGGCGATTACCTACGCTGGTCTACTCTGAACTCCACAACTGGATTACTGCAATGCACTCTACATTGAGGCTGCCCTTGAAGACAATCAGAAGCTACAAGTGTTACAAAATGAAACTGGAAGCGTTAATGGGCACCTCTTAGTATGCCTATTGTCCTCACTGGTGTGTGAACTGCATTGGCTGCCAGTTGGTTTGTGGGTGCAATTCAAGGTGCTAGTTGTTACCTACAAAGCCCTTTATGTCAGGGGGCCTGGATATCTGAGGAACCACCTATCTCCAATAATTTCTGCTTCCCTGGTATTTTCTGGCAGAATAGGTATGCTCCAGATTTCTTTACCTATGTGGTTGTATTTTTTTAATGTCTATGGGAGTGGGAAACTATAATAAACTTAAATAAATAATAATTACCTTAAATAGTAGATAGTATAACTTCATATTGTTTTTTAAAAAAGATATTGTAATTCAAACAAATATAGCCAGAATGTAACCCTGAGAAAACTATTTCTGCTTGTGCAATTAAATCAACTCTATGTAACCGTAAGATATGCAGATTTCAGTATACAGTGTATGTAACCATATTGCTGACTATCAGATAAGTACTTCAAAAGTAAGATCACTAAGTATTGCACACAAATACATTTTGATCAGAATTCTAACCTTCACATCTTGAAAAGAAACTGGATCTTGTCCATGGATTTTCATTTGTTCTTGAATAGCCTACAAGGATAGAAATTAAGGAGATAAATATCATTTTAAAATTGAGGATGTACACAATGAAGTAAGCTTAATTAGAATTGCAATAGTTGGGCAATTTTGCAAAGATGCAAAAGTGCAAAGATATACAGGTGCAAAATACTGTAGTAATTGTGATGACAATTAACATTGACTTGAGCATCGGACATAGCATTTTACAATATTCTATACAGTAAAGCTACTATTATCTATATGTTCATAATATTTAAGGAACCTAGATGTCCCATTACCAAGAGATTTAACTCAAAACACAGCAGAGTGAACTTGGAATTCAAAGCATATAATATTAATGATATTGATTCTGGCCAATATCAATTATTTGGAAAGCTATGGACCTGTGTTCGCTTTAACTCCTTTCAGGAATAGCATGGGTTACATTCAGGTCTTGTACTACAAAATATGTAATCAATTTTACCAAGAGAAAAAAGACTGACCATCTGCTCAATCTATTTGCAATCATTCCTAACTCTTAGCCCATTAAAAAAAAAGAAGAACAGAGCAGCATGTCTCATTGTTAAAATAAGCTTTTAGCCTCAAATTTTCAGCCTAACTATTATGTGTACGCTGGCAGAAAAAAATAATTGGAAAATGAAGGGCCAAAGTGTTGTTTATTACAGAGGAATTAATCTGCTTCATGCTGCTAAAAAACCACAGTTCCTGATGTAGTTTAAACCTGCAGAGCATTTATTATAAAGGCTTTGAAAAGGTTCCAGAGTTTGGGGGAGGTGACAGTAAAAACCTTTCACTGAATTAGCCTATTCTTGGGTCATTCACAATGTAATATTTTTGTTTAGTAGCCACCAAATTGGAGGAACAATATTAAGTGACATGCTGGGGAGGATTGGTGGCGTGGGACAGATTTTACAAATAATAATTAATGCTGCTTAATTACTTGAATCTTAATAAAATGTATTAATATCTTGTGAATATAACAGTGAAACCACTCATCACCATTTCCAAAAATATTGCTTATTAATTATGAATATTCCGTTTGCTGAAAATAGAAAAAAAGATTAAGTCAACTAACATTTATATCGATTTTGTGAAGGCTAGAATAGTATTTCCAGTCTTAATATTTATACTGATAGATCTCTGTGAAACTGTTGATTCATTAATCAGTGTAACTTGTGAAGTACTTATTTTTCTGGGATTAGTATCAACTGTAAATTTTGTTAATCTGAATTATTTCCGAGTCAAGTCAGCAAAACAAATTAGAAAGGGCAATTTAAAATTTACACTAAAAGCTATCATATAATTAGACAACAATTTAAGCTCTTCTCTCATGGCAGTAGCTAAAAAAATATTCTGTTAACCATTAGAGGTTATTAGCAATTCATTCCTCAAAAAAGAAGCTGGGCTTATTGATTTTTTTTTTAGAAAAACTCATATTTAATTACAAGCATAGCAATATGGTACTATAATGTAAGAGGTTCTAAAAATAATTCTGATTTTTTTTTAATGTAAAATTTTAAATGTTTGTATTTTGACAAAAGTCTTGTAATAAATAGAGGTACTTTAAAGTAATCACCAGGTGGTTTCTAAGCAAAGGCACAATGGTTACAACAACACATGTACAAAAGAATGACCTACCTTTACAAAAAGGACTTACCCTAAAAAAATAATTAAGGGAAAAGACATTCAGGTATCCTTTGTTCTCTATATCAAGCAATTTGAAAATATACTGCAAAGCTGCAGGTTCCTTTCTGTTTTCTAATGCAAGTACAAAGTCCAAGTACGTCTTATAGTCCTAAAAGCAGATGCAATCATGTTTATTATAGTCCTCTTTTAAAATTGATTTTGCAAGCAAACCATAATTGATGACTATTTCCTTGTAGGAGAGCAGTTACTTTTTAGTGAAAGTCAGCATGAAATAGAAATGGCCATTGAAGGGAAAAAAAGTGAACAGAAATTGCTTTTTTTAACTGGCTAAGCAACATCCCCATAGATTTCTATCAATGCTACAAGGGAGCTGCTCAGAATTCAAATTAAAGAAACAAATCTCTACACAGTAGATTAATCTATTGCTACTTGTCATTCCACTGATGAAAGCTAAACAGTTATTAGGTTAGGACATTTTTTAAAAATTGATTAGGAAATTTGCTATATATTTTTTTAGCATTTAAGAATCTATTGTTAATGGCAATAGTTCTGCAGCTTCCTACCGGATTCTAATCTCATATGAGCTTAGAATAAATTTTCTAGCAGAAACTGAATACAATTTTAAAATTCCTAAAAAGCATATAGATATCCTATTGTATGTCACAATCATTATAAGATGTGTTCTTGGAGTTAATAACAATCAAATTCCATCTAGAAAATTAGAAGTATGGTATATATTAAAAGGAAATTCTATATTCTACTTTAGACTCATTATGGTTGTGTATTCATGTCAGTTACTTTCAGATTATAAATTGTTCACTGTTCCTGGTTTTGGCAGAAAAAGAGAAATAATGAAGAACTCACTGTCCTCTCTTCACAATGAGATTTCTTCTTCTCATTAAGAATGCAAAGTCAGTTATGAAAAATACCATGTGTGGGTTTCAGCTGCCAGTGAAAAGTGAATGTTTCTTTCATTCTATTTAGTTAATATGCATTTTATGTTACAATCTTAGAAACTACAGGAGATCAATTAAAAAACAAACATTGTTTCTTGAAACACAGTATACTACTGCTATCTATGAGGGGAATACCATTTCTCCATCATAGGTCAGACACTCCTGGAAGACCCGATCCAAAAAGATGTTAGTTAGTGTCCCTGTTCCATATCGAGACAATTCTTCTTTGCTAAGCATGCCGTTGTGATCTTTGTCAAGATTCAAATATTGGCCTGCAGAGGATGGGAAAAGGGGGGAAATATGAAAGGGAGAAATGCACTTTCTGTACCATTTTACAGTTAAAAGATAATGAGAAAAGATTAATAAAACTTATTATACAAGTTTCATAGTATAATATATGCCATAACATTTTAGATTTCTAGAGAAAAAATCTCTAATTTTCAATTTTCGGAAAAGAAATTTTTGTCTTGAGAAGTTTATAAAGATCTCTTATGAATGTTAGAAATCCATGTAATAAAACAAAAGGTGTAGAAGCACTGGTATTTACCAGCAAGCCATGTTCTGTTTAAGAAGCTACATTCCAAGACATTCTGTGAACATTTTAATCTGCTCTGGTTTAATCTTGCACTCACTGAATATGTTCAGCCCTAATTAAGCTATTCTGGTGTTCTGCCCATTAAGATTTGTTTATACTTATGCAAAGTAGAACCAATAGCATCCAAAGAAAAATTAACAGTAGGTTTGGTAGAATCTTATCTTTGCCTAGGGAGGGAAGGGTATTGCTCGGCCTCTTGGCATTCTGCTGATAAATTATTTCTACAAGTGATTAAGAAATGAGGATGGCTGACCATATTGTTAATACAGACTACACGACAGTAGTGAGTGTAGATGGAATTCAAGGACTGTTCCACCCTCAGAATCCATAGGCTGCATGGTACCCTCTGGAAAGTGAGTACAATTTTGGAATAGCCACAATTCATTGTAGAAACTCCCAAAATGGTGCCATTTCTGGGATGGAGCTTCCTGGCCAAGGGCTTCCTGGAGCAGGAAGTGGAACACAGCATGCCTCAAAGAATGGGGGAGGCCTTTGAAGCATGTTGTGTTCCACTGAAGCCTGAGCCTGTGCTAGCCTCTCATGATTTCTCCCACCCGAGACAGAATGTCCTCTATTTAACGACCCACACAATTGCTTAACGACTGCATTGGGAAGAGCAGGTGTGGTGGTCATTAAGCGAGGTGATTGTGGTGTCTCATTCAATGACCGTCACAACTTGTGACTATAATGGGCAGCTTCCATTAAGGACATAAGTTGAGGACTACCTGTAATGAATCTGACTATGACTTTTGTTGCTATGGTGATATGAACTGTTGCAACTTGAAGTTACAGAGAAAGTGAAATAAAAGAGAAACTTGCCTTTTCCTTTTGCTTATTTGAGATACTCTCACTTTTGGATTATAATAACATAATGGCAATTACAAGAAAAACAGAAGGAGAGGGTAGGAGTAGATTGTTATGGCAGCTTCTAGAGAAAATAGTTATACAGGATTTGTTTCAGAAATTATTTGAACAAATGGAAAAGAAGCTTTTGAAAAAAGAATGGATGAAAGACTTTTAAAGATGAATGAGAAGATGAAACAAGAAGTTTAAAAGATGTAAGGTTGTATATAGCAAGTTTCTAGGGAGGGTAAAACAAACCAACCATAAAGTGGAAATTTTAGCAAGTAAGACAGAAGTTCTAAAGAATTGAAAAAAGAATTAGGTAATCTGGCTTTTTAGAATTGAGAACAAATTTTTGTTTGAGAAGGGGCGTTGGTCCTATCTGACATGCTCCTTCTCAGGTTGCGGGGAAGATCATCCAGGATTGGGTAATACTCTGCTTCCTTGCTTGGAGACCGAGTTAATTTTTCTTAGCCACGCCTATCCTGCCTGGGTGCTCCCCAGTTCGACGAAGGCTCAGCAAAGATGATGATGATGATGAGGCTCACAATCTGCAAAACATAAGCCCCTCCCGGACGAAGGACCAGACGGTCACCAGGGTGGGCCTGGATGATCTTCCCCGCACCCTGAGAAAGAGCGTATCAGGTAGGACTAACAACCCTTCTCCATTGTGGCGGGGAAGATCATCCAGGATTGGGACTTACCAAAGCTGGTTAGTTGTACGGGAGGGAAGCCGTCTGGTCCCAAGTTTCCTGTTGCGTGCAAGTGCTACGGAGGACGCCACCGGTCAAGGCTGGCCTATCCGAGGAGTGAGCCTCCACCTGCAACAGCAAGGGCAGGGATAGGAAGACCAATGTCTCCCCCCACCTACCCAATGGAATAGTGCGCGGCCTACATTCCAGGCATGGTCGCGGCACAGGGGCTGTGCAGTGAGGCACGAGATCTAAGGTGACCCAGAAGAACCCATGCGAGGCAATGGCCGTCTGACTCCAGTTCTCAGAGCTGACGGTCAGACCTTGGTGACCCCAGAGGACGCCTGAAATAAGAAAAAAAAACCAAACGCCTTACCCACCCAAAGGAGGAGGACCTCCATGGGGAAAAAACGGAGAGACCGCAGACGGTCAAGCCCTGCCCGACCACCTGCCGAGTTGGATAAGACCATCGCTGAGAGGCAGCGGAAGGACCACTGAACATCTGTGTCCCCAAGAATCCACCTTGGACGAAGTGAAGGTCCAACAGGAACTGCTCCTTGGCGGACTGGCCCCCAGCCAGTCCCGCCATCTACAGGAGCCATCAGGTCGCCATATAGACCACTAACCTTCCCAAAGTTGTCAGGGTCCGGTGATGTGGCTGAGCCCCACTGGAAGCCAGTCAGCCCTCAGTCCTGGAGGGAACAGCTCTCCATGGTTATGAAGGAGAAAATCCAACCCCCTCTACCGATACTGGAAACAGGGGACCACCCATTCACAGCAGGTGCCAATGTCTCCCCTGATAATATCCTGCAGTGGAGAGACTCCAGCATGACATAGAACCAGCGTGTAGCCTCCTGCTCAAACAGGATCATGAAACAAATGTTGAGTGGGCAGACTGTAACTGCCTGAAGCACACTGGGGAGAGAAACTACCAAGTTCTGGACTCACAGGGCCCAGAGACAAGATAGGTGGAAGGGAAGTGACAGAGCGCCCCTGGAAACCTAAACAGAGGGTGTGTAGAACATGTCCCCATTGTTGCCTAACTGAGGGCAAGGTCGCAGCAGTTGACCGTGTGTTGTGGCCCGTAGAACCAGGCCAGGATCAGGAAGCCAGTCCAGGAGCCGTGGTCTGAGAGGGCGTCGGCTGGGGACACCAGTTCCTCTATGCGTGGAATCCGCACAGACTGAGCATCGTGGAGAACCAAAGGTCTTACCTGCCCTAGGACCAGGGAACCTGCGGCCTAGCAGAGGGCACGCGAATGGAAATTCACAAGGCCTCCCAATGCCATGTACAGATAGGAAGCCCGGGTAAGCCAGAAGAGTCGTGCCAACCCAGAGCTCCAGAAAACCTCAAGAGTCAGCCTTCTGTCTAACCTACCTGCTGGTGGAAAGGAGGCACCGGGCAATGCGCCCCACACCGATTAAGCCTTCCCTGAGAATTGGAAGCCAGCCACATCTAGGCTCAGCTAATCCTTGGCCTGCCTGGAGGCCAGGGAACAGGAACCAGCAAGGCGGCTTATAATGCCTGTGTAGAGGTAACCCGGGGCAAGGGAGATGTGTCGATCCGACACCGAGCACCTGAGCTACAGCGATAGGAAGCCATTCAACTGACCTACCCAGGGAGCAGTGGCCCGAGTCAATGAGCCCCCCCATAACTCATCAGTGTGATTGGAAAGGTCCACCTTCTCCGCCAACAGCTGACCTTTAACGGCATGTTGGTTGGTTGTGGAAATAGAAACACGTCCCCTGGTTGTGCAGGATAAGCGGTGGTAACTCCTCCCCAGCCGTACTGGTTGAGAACTCCAAACGTGATAGGTGAAGCTCCCCTGCCTGACTATGGGAAGGCAGGAGCGCCCAATCATTGGCTAGACTGCAGGCCTGCCCTAGATAGACAGGAAGCCAGAGTCCGGAAGTCTAGCAGGGAAGAGCCATCCCGGAAGGTGAGGGTCCCTAGTCACCACCTGTGAATATCCTATAGAACAATTTGGCTACCTGCCAGGTGTGAAGAAAGGGCCGGTGCATGGAACACCGTTCCCGGTATTGTAATCCGTGCCCTGCCAAGGGCCTGAGGATGACCGGAAGCTACTAACATCCAGAAACTACTGGTGCCTTAGATACCCACTCACTTGGCTAAGTAGGAAGGATACCATCAACCCATTGGGCAGTGTGGGTGCCGACAAGAGGCCGCATAGTATGGCATCGGAATAAGGAACGGCAGCCAGAGGAACATTCCCCTATGGTTGAATGAGTGAGGAAGGACAAGACCTCACATGCCCAAATTGACCGCCCACCCTGTGACTCTTGGGAAGGTCAATCATCGTTGCTGCTGGTAGAGCTGTCTGAATTTGAACAGCTGGTCTCACCTCCGTTGTTATGACAGTCAGCCCTGGGTGAGTGTTTCCCTAATATAGAACCTTAAAAGGGTCCCCAGGCCAACTGTACTTACCCGTAATCATCGCCAGCCAATGGCCAGCAAGGTCCAAGGATGGGTCGCTAACAAGGAAGTGGTTGATGAAACCACAAACATTTGTGCAGCCTCGTCAATTGAGGCTTAGCTCTCCCAAGGGAACTCAGTAAGGAGGTGAGGGAGAGAGTGCTGTCTGGGAGATGGCAACAGGTCAAGTTACTGACCGAGCCTCGATAAATTAGGAACCACCCTCCTGATCGCCGTGCTCATAGGATGGCAGAGTCCCTTACCAATGTATGTAGCCCCATTCCCTGCCTAGGGATGGTGGTGCCGCTTCGTTGTGGGACCGTCTCTTTTAAAGAGACATCTGCCAATATCCTGGATTAAACTCTCAACCTCTAAATGGGAGGGAAGCATCTTCACGACTAGGCCATTAGGCTATTCTGGAGAATGGTCAGGAAGAGAGAGGTCGTCGGGGAAACTGCCATCAGTTCCGAACTTACATGCAGACAGATTGACTCCTGGAAAGTGCCTGGAGATCGCATATGATCGCAGGCAGGTCATGGCCAAGGTTCTGAGAGAGTGGACTGAACCAGGACAACCTGAAGGGCTTAAGATTGATGGACGAGAGGCCCCGTCACTATTCACAGACCGTGGGGAAATTGGATCATCTCCGAATTGGGAGATCCGTAGTGAACGGAGGAACCTGTGGCGAAAGACTAAGAAAGTCTCCACAGGGGTCTGTGGCATGGTCGCCAAGAATGGCCCGTGACACCCTATGTAGTTGTCTATATATTATTTTACAGCCTTGTAGAATTCCTACGGGTGATCAATGAAGAAAGCATGGTTCAAAGGACCAGCTAAACCTGCTTCTCCCTTGGGTCCGGCCCCACTACTGAGGGGGGCGAAGTTGAGGCCGGTGTGACAAAATCCCCCTGAAAGTTCAAAGGCACTGCTTATCTGCAGAAAAAAAGGGAGATGAGAGCTGTCGAGGCAATAACACGTATGTGAAAGGCTGGCTGTCCATGCTGCCTAATGCCACCTGGTGGCCCTGAGCCAGTTTAGTGCAGGGGAGGGGGACCGGTTCCTGAAGAGAACGTGACCCCACTCATGGACTTGTCGCCTCAGCCAATTTTGTAGGCAGGCTTAGCACTCCTACTCCTTAACTAGTGAGCCCTGCCCCTCAAGGTTGCCATGCCCGCCAAGGGAATAGTAGTACGAGAAAGACTTGAGGAAGAGCAGGACGCTGATGACTGGGAGAGGACTGCGCTGAAAATGAGATCAACTTGCTGCTGTGAGCTAATGCCGCTCATATCCTGTCTCCCCAGCGCTGTAAGTGCGGGAAACCCCCTTCTGCAGTTGCTGAAAGGCAGACTGGTTCGTAAGGAGCAGCCGCCGCTTGCCTCCAATGGCGCTAGGATCGCCCACTATGTTGTTACCAGGCAGATTAGTTAACAAGGGACAGCCGACTGAGCGGCTACAAAAGGGCGCCAATCTTCCCGCCGTTTCACTTCAGGATTTAGAAAGGATGGCTAGTCCTGCATATCCACTGGTACGGCTCTAATGGCGCCAAACGTCTCTACTGCGTTACAGTAGAGGGAAACTGGCAACTGAGCTCAAAGGGGGCTCTCCAGCCACAGTAATCACAGCGCTGGGCACAGCAGGCGCTTACTTCCTGATACAAGGCAGAGTGGCTCTGAAGGAGCTCTCCCGCCGAGGCTGTAATTGTGCAGGGCGCCTTCACTGCACTGCGCTACAGTAAAAGGCAGCCTGGCTCACAAGGAGCTCTCCTGCCCAGTAGTCATAACGCTGGGTGCATCAGCCACTCTCTTGTTAGAAGGTGGACCAAGGGAGAGCTCCTGCCATGTCTGTAATGAAGTAGGGTGCTTACACCGAGTTGCAATCTAGTATAAAGCAGCCTAAGCCCATAAGGAGCACTCCTGCCCCAGTTAATATAGCACTGGTTGCAGCAGCTGCATGCTGCCAGTTATAAGGCAGACAGGCTGAAAAGGGAGCTGTCTTGCCACGGCTGCAATGGTGCAGGGCATTTACGCCACTTTGTGATTCAGTAGGCAGCAGCCTGGCTCAAAAAGAGCCCTCCTGCAACAGTTGGCATAGCACAGGGCGCAGCAGCCGCTTACCTCTGATGACAAGGAAGACTGGCGCAAAAGAGCCCTTCCACAGCAGCTATAATGGAGCATGGCACTTGTGGCGCATTGTGCTCCAATCAGAAGCAGTCTGACTCGCAAGGAGCCCCTGCTCCGGTGACATAACTCTGGGCTTGCTGATGATTACAAGGCGGACTGGCTCGAAAGAAGCTCCCCCGCTGCAGCTGTCATGGCGCGTGGCGTTTTAGGCATATTGCGATTAGTAAAAGTCACCTGGCCCGCAAATCATTCTCCTGTCACAGTTGATTTGGCGCTGAGCACGCAGATGCTTACTCTTTGGTACAAGGCGGACTGACTCACAAGGAGCTCTCCCGCTGCAGCTGTAGGGGCGCAGGTGCTTTTGCCATTTTGCGCTCCAGTAGAAGGCAGCCTGGCTCGCCAGGAGCTCTCCTGCCACCGCTCCAATACCATTGGACGTATCAGGTACCTTACCACCTGAGGTGGGCAGACCGGCTTGCCTGAGCTGTCCTGCCTCGGTCGTTGTGGTGCAGAGCGCTGTCGCTGCTGTATCTTCAGCGGTTTAGGCAGACTGGCTCAAAGAGCGGTCCTGCCGTGACAATGATTGCACTGAGCTCTCCCATGCTCGATGAGCGGTAAGAGAGGCTTCCCATCGTGGTTGTAATGTAGCCTTTAGCGTTGTTGCCGCCATTCTCCTGTGGAACGAGGCAGCACGGCTCTCCAAGAGCACTCCTGCCGCGACTAAGATGATGCCGAACTCGGCAGCTGCTTTCCACATATAAATAAGGCAGACTGGCTCGTCATGAGTGCTCCTGCCGTGGCTCTACTGGCACAAACAGCGCTCACCGCAATCAGTGTGTCTGGGCGAACCAGACAGGGACTGAGTCCCTTTCTTCGTTCGCCGACGATTGCCAGGGGTTGCCCATGACAGGCAAGACCCCCTCCGCTAAGCGCAGGACTGGTAGGGGCCTTTGGCTGATCATCAAGCTGGCAGGGGGGAGTACTAGAGGACCAGTAGATTCCCTGATCGCTCCTCTAGAGATCACCGAGCCTTGCTCGGTAAGGAAAATATGGACTTTTCATCGTTCGTGAAGAAATTCCAGGAATGGGTCAGCCTCTTTTTCTCAGTCTCAACTTGCTGGAAGACCGAGTCGAACTGGGGATAACCAGTAACCAGGCAGGATAGGCGTGGCTAAGAAAAATTAACTCGGTCTCCAAGCAAGGAAGCAGAGTATTACCCAATCCTGGATGATCTTCCCCGCCACAATGGAGAATTAAGCTATTCTACATGTCTAAAAAGATATTAGAAAAAAGATTATTAAAAGCTTGGCCCAGACATAGGCAAAAATGGGTAGCAATTATAAAATAAATTCTAGATTTACTACAACAACAAATGTTCCAAGGAATGTTTTAATGCATTTTGTTAGGAAGAAGACAAGAGAGCAAATTCTGCAGCAGCATTTCAATACAATATTGGAAATGGATGCTACATTTTTTATTGAAAAAAAATTCTATCCAAATTTTATGTAAGAGGAAAAAATATACATTTTTGCCTGAAAAATTAAAACAGAAAAAGGTCCTATTTGGAGGAGGTAAACTAGGAGGTGTGTTTACGTTCAAACAGCAGAGATTTTGACTGAATCATGTTCAGAAGAGCAATTGGAGGAGATGCAAATAGAGAAACTAAACAATGATGTATTGGAAATTAGAAAAGAATGACACTGAATAAGGTGCTACTAGTATTAACTTTTCTAATCTTCTGGCCTGATTATGGATTAGAACTGTTTAATATGGAATATAAATGGAGCAAATGCTCCTCTGTTGTTGTGGGGAAAATAGGAAGAGGAAGATGTGTTGGATATGTTCGCTATCTTGAGTTATTTGTAAAAATAATAAAGGTAGGATACAAATAAATAAATAAAATATCAGAATTGTGGGAATGTAAATGTAAAAACTAAAAAAGAGACTAAGTTAAGGGCTTTTGTTGATGAATTGGTATTGGTTTTAGATGACACTGATATCCCCTAAACTCCGCTGAAGATGTTACCTAGCCTGGTAATGAAACGTTTGGAAATAAACCTACAAGTTGGAGAATGAACCTTAACCCTCAATGTTATTTTTGTTTTGGATAATATCAGTTTTGACAATAGATGCATTATGTATATCCTCTTCCCTGGCAAGGGAAAAAATTTCAGGATAGGGATCATTCCCCAAGATAAATAGTGGTAGCAGAAGGCTGAGCATGGTACAAAGGTAGTAAAAATCAGGACTTCTGGGAAATGGATGAAGTTGTCTATTTTCCCCCTTAACTAGGTTTTGCTACAATGACCATTAATTCTGATGTAAACCTAGTAATTTATGAGGTCCCTCTTTGTGTCATGAAAATGAAAGGTTCATGCAGAAAATGTAGTCCAAATGCATGCAACATACCATAAACCCTCAAAGCAGAAGGAGCAGAAAACCAATTTGTTTCTTGACTTTCTTTAGAAAGTTCTTCATCACGTAACTGAATGGATAAGGAAATATTAAGTTAACTATCAACAAATGTAAAGGACAAGTCAAAAGTCAAAAGTATATTTTAAAAATGTCTACCTCTAGTAAGTCATCTAGGAAGCTGCAGGCTAAAATATCCTGTATTTTTATCTTCCCTGGAAAAGAAAAAATAATGCTGCTTTCACTAGTTAATGACTGTGATATTTTTAGGCTTAAGCAACATAACACCCAAGTTATGCTGAAAGGAATTCAAAAGAAATAAATTAAATTTTGACCTATTACTTCAGCTTGTGAAAAAGCAGAAATGTTTTAAAATTAATGTTATAAATAAATAATTAACACTTCAAATTGATTAAAATATTAATTAATATTAATCAAGTACTAGGTATGGGGAACACGTATGGTTATGTTTGGAAAAGTCAGAATTGCTACTGAAATCAGAACAAAGATGCCAGTGAGACCTAATTGAAGAATTACTACAGCAATTACAATCTCATATATTATTATCCACAGAGTCAGAACTACTGTAGGTAGGTATCACAGGTGAAGGAACGGTCTTGAATATATAGTTTATTCCATTGCTAGTTATACAGTAAATGCCGTTTATGCCAGTGTAACCTGAACCAGTCAATTCCCATGCAAATAACTGCTTTTTCATTTACTCCAATAAGAAAGAAAGCTCTGTCTGTACGCAGAGCTCATCCCTAACTGAAAAAGCTGCTATTGTGATAGCAAATGGTAAAACTGAAGGCTTGGGTGTCATGTCAAATTCTTGTAAATATCTGTACTGAAGCCACAACAGTCCAACTATTTCCCACAAGCATCATCATCATAGTATAGTATAGTATAGTATATCCATAGTATATTCAAAACAGGCATATATTTGTATAGTTTGGATTATATTACTGGATTCAAATTTTAAAAAAAGATGAGTAATTTAAACCTACCAGTTCTGAGAGGATCTAAAAAGAAGAAAAATTTTCTGACAGCAGTGCATACATAAAATGAGTAAAAGGATTTTTCTAAACCGTCCAACTGTGGCAAAGTGGGAATGAGTTCCAATATATAATTTTCTAAATCCTAAAAAATTAAACAAGAAAATGTATATTTATACCACAGATATCATTATGATTATATCTGAAACATTTTACATTTATTCTATAGTTTGTAGAAGGAACAGGGACTCTTTTTTTTCTCTTAAGTGCTTTCATAGTTTTTGTATCTAAAGAAGGGCTGGCAATACCTCTGGTCCTCTATTGACCCTGCAAGTCATATAATGCACAAACATTGTATCCATTCTCTGATGCATGCACAATTTATGGGGAGGTATATAAGTAGTCCTTGACTTACAACCATTCATATAGTGACCATTTGAAGTTACAGTGGCAATGAAAAAGTGACTTATGACCCTTTTTCATGCTTGGTCATGTGATCAAGATTTGGACCCTTGGCAACTGGTTCATGTTTATGATAGTTGCAGTGTCCCAGGGTCATTTGATTACCTTTTGTGACCTTCAGACAAGCAAAGTCAATGGGGAAGCCAGATTCACTTAACAACCATATTAAAAACTTAACATTATATTACAATTTTATTTGTTAATCAAATTTGTACTGTCACAATTACAGTACTCCTGGTGGCTTACTTGAAATCTGATTATATATGAACAGATGATTATTAAATCTGTTCCCTTCGACTGCTCTTTTTAAATGAAGATAAATAGAAATAATTTCAGTTACATTAGATAACCATATCAATTTTAATTCTTCACTTACTGATTCTCTGAGGTAACCTTGTCCAGCCACATCATATAAACTGAGGCCTATTCTTGTCTGGTACAGCCATACTGTGAAGCAGATTAAAAAATACCCAAAGTAAAATAAGGTATAGTAACAAATTGAAAGAACATTAGATATTGATATTCACAAGTATTCCAACAAAGGCAAACTGGATACTTCCTATTTAAATTAATTAGAAATAAAAATTCAAAAATCTGTTATAGCAAATTGTACAAATTCAAATACCATATGTATATATACTGGTGGTTCCAGAGAGCTGAATATTATCTGGCATTCTTATGTTTCAATTTACAAATTTCCTGAGATCCACTATGATTTCTGCCTTGCTTTACTGATGACCATCCTGACTTCCCTTAAGATATCCATGTTATTCAAAAGACTAGTTCACAAATTATAATTTGTATTTTATTATACAATTATGTTACATGTGAACCCATCATTGTGACGTATACAACAAACTACAGTTAAACCAACCATAATTTAACTCAATCTGTAAACAGAAAATTAGTCCCATGTGAAGTATTACTCTCATCACTGGAAGATGTATGAAGAATAAGAATAACTTTAGACTTAGAATAACTTTTGTTACTTTGAATGTACAGTAATCGGCATACATTAAAATGAAATTTCGTTGCAACCAGCTCTCAAAGGGTCTCCACCTCTAATATACACTACATAAACATGACAAAATAAATACAAAATTATGCATATGAGTCAAGATAAGAAAATATGCAAGGCTTTAGAATACCTTCCGACCTTTTCATTCTTAGTAGTCATAAGAGAGATATTCTGTACAATAAAACAATGTTTTTGGCTTTGTTTTTTTATGTCTGCCCTACATCTAAATTTTTTTGACTCACTAGGTCATAATTGATTGTTACTAAGCCATTATTGTGATTCTGGCATGGGTACATATATTTACAGAGTAGCTTTATTTGTTTGTTTCTTTATTTGTTTGTTTTTCAAATTTCTGAACCATTCATCTCCCTCAACTATCAACCATCGATTGATAATGCTAACATAACCCATTGGGTAGAAGGAAAAAAGTATGAAACAGCTGAAAGAAGCAGATTTAATTGTTTGATGTGTGAAACTCACTGGCACACAAACATTTTCTGGCAAGAGAAAAGAAACCACAGCTCTGTTGTATTTGTTAGTGGGTTTCTACCGTCTTCTTGTTGGTTCTGAGTATGTTTGCATGTATATTCTACCGGGAAGCAAAAGGAGACTGCATATGCTCTGTCCATGAACAGGAAAGAGGAGAGGGTTTAGAATGACCCATTCTAATGTGTCCTCATTTTTTTTCTGGAATTTTTCCTTGCAGCTTCTACCCATACCCAGCCTGTTTTCAAATTTCAAATTTCTTCTTTTATTTTTTTTGCTGGCTTCTGTTGTCATCATCATCATCATCATCATCATCATCATCATCATCATCATCTTGTTGGAAACAAGATGGAAACATCATCAAATGTTGGAAACATTTCATTGGATTAGAAAGAATAAAAATAGTGAAAATGTGAATAATAGTCATTATAATTTGCTATTACAATAGCAGTCTAGTGAATGAATAATAGTAGAGTTAACAGTGATAATGAAGTATAATAAGATGACGTGATTAAAAATTATGATAAATTTAATATTATCACATATTAGATTATGATTAATAGAAAAACATGGACAATACTGATTACCACTCATTTTGGTCTACCAAACCAGCTCATGCCCACTTTTAGGAAAATGGTTCTCAACACAGTTTAAAACAGAATGCAGTCCCAAACCACTTCTACTTTATGGAATCTAATAATATAATATGCATCATTACAGATCTTGTTATAATGGATCAAAAGGACTCACCTTTTCTCATGACATAATTGAAAAACTGCATGATAGATATTCTTCCATAGGGATCATTATGAAGTAATTTAGCAAAAATTTTAGCTGTGAAGAATTGCCTATGAAACAGAAATTTAGTACTGAAATTTTGAAGATGTAATGTCTTTGCAGTTTGAATGTCAGTTAAATAATGAATAATGGAATAAATAAAGTAATAGAAATTCGTATTCTGAATATAGTACTTTGCAATAGACTTAGATTTATATACCACTTTACAGTTCTTTACAGCCCTCTCTAAGCAGTTTACAGAATCAGCATATTGCCCCCAACAATCTGGATCCTCATTTTACCAACCTCGGAAGTATGGAAGGCTGAGTCAACCTTGAGCCTGGTGAGATTCGATCTGCCAAACTGCTGGCAGCCGGTGATCGGCAGAAGTAGCCTGAAGTACCATATTTTCCGGCGTATAAAACGACTTTTTAATACATGAAAATCTTCTCAAAAGTCGGGGGTCGTCTTATACGCCGGGTGTCGTTCTCCTGTAACCAGGCAGACCATCCCGAAAGGCTCTGACGAGCCTTAAATGGCTCTGACGATCCAAGCCCTGATGATCTGCTAATCAGGCAACTCAGTTGGGATCACCAGAGCCTTGGAGAAGGAAAAAACTTTTCTCCTTTCACATGGCTCTGACGATCCAAGCTCTGACGATCTGCTAATCAGGCAACTCAGTTGGGATCGCCAGAGCCATGGAGAAGGAAAAAACTTTTTTCCTTTCACATGGCTCTAACGATCCAAGCTCTGACGATCTGCTAATCAGGCAACTCAGTTGGGATCGCCAGAGCCATAGAGAAGGAAAAAACTTTTCTCCTTTTACATGGCTCTGACGATCCAAGCTCTGACGATCTGCTAATCAGGCAACTCAGTTGGGATCGCCAGAGCCATAGAGAAGGAAAAAACTTTTCTCCTTTCACATGGCTCTGACGATCCAAGCTCTGACGATCTGCTAATCAGGCAACTCAGTTGGGATCGCCAGAGCCATGGAGAAGGAAAAAACTTTTCTCCTTTCACATGGCTCTGACGATCCAAGCTCTGACGATCTGCTAATCAGGCAACTCAGTTGGGATCGCCAGAGCCATGGAGAAGGAAAAAACTTTTTTCCTTTCACATGGCTCTAACGATCCAAGCTCTGACGATCTGCTAATCAGGCAACTCAGTTGGGATCGCCAGAGCCATAGAGAAGGAAAAAACTTTTCTCCTTTCACATGGCTCTGATGATCCAAGCCCTTACCTTAGCTGCTTGCCTTGCTTCGCTTGCCTGAATCCATTCCATCAGCAAGCAACTCCCTGCCTGCAATCAAGCAGGCAGGGAGTTGTGGACTTCAACTCCCAGAATTCTTCAGCCAGCAAAACAAAGCTGGCTGAGGAATTCTGGGAATTGAAGTCTACAAGTCTTAAAGTTGCCAAGGTTGGAGACCCCTGTTCTATTGGGTAAGGTTTTTTCCCCTTTGGGATCTTTAAAAAAAATAGTTAATTGGTTTTTTTTTTAGTTGTTCTTTTTTAGACCTAGCCATTTAAAGTTTAGGAAGTTTTAAATTTAGCTTTCATATAAAAATAAAAATAAAATAAAATAAAATAAAATATTTGTGCAGCTTTCTGAGATTTAGTATGTTTTTGTAGTGTTTCATTCTAACTATACAAACACACAAAATCTCACAAAGCTGTATGTGGAATTTTGTGTGTGTAAAGTGTGAAAGTTGTTTTTTTGGGCTTTTTGTGGCTGTGTGAGGTTCCTGCTTGTTGCAGGGGCCATTTTGGGTCTAGCACAGCTGCGTTTACATTGTGGGTGAGCCTGTTGATGTTTTTTAATTTTTATTTGGTGTGCATTGGAAGAGGGGTAGTCTTATACGGCGAGTATAGCCCAAACCCTGTATTTTAACAGGAAAAGTCGGGGGTCGTCTTATACGCCCAGTCGTCTTATACGCCGGAAAATACGGTACTGCATTCTAACCACTGCGCAACAGAGGCTCTTCAGAAATATATTTCTGATATTCTGATGCAACTTGAGGGAAACATTTATCAACCCATTTAATTTCATAGAACCACCTATCTGTACTTTTATACTTTTCCCCACAATTTATGTATAACTTGAAATTGTTCATCCTGTTTTCCTATCTTTGATACATTAATATTCAAATCCATATTCTAAATAGATCATACAATCTATCAAATATTCACTGTTAATTACAAGTAGCCTCTGTATTTAGCGACCATTCAAATTATGACAACAATGAATGACTGGTGCTTATGACCAGTCCTCAAGTTCTAGCTATTCCATTACCTCTGTGGTCACATGATCACAATCTGGATGCTTAGCAATTGCCTTGCACTTGTGATGGTTAGTGTCCCTCAGTCACATGATCACAATTTGCAACCTTTCCTGCTGGCTTCCCTTAAGGAAGGAAACCAGCAAGGCTGAAAGTTGCTTGAGTAAGTCTCACCCACCCGGGCACATTTGCGCACTGTCCCCAAACCTTAGCAATAGCAATAGCACTTAGACTTACTCCACTTCGCAGTGCTTTTCAGCTGTCTCTAAGTGGTTTACCGAGTCAGCATATTGCCCCCAACAATCTTGGTCCTCATTGATAAAATTTGAAAGGATGGAGGACTGGGTCAACCCTGACCGGTTAGGATCAAACTTCAGTCTGTGGACAGAGTTAACCTGCAATACTGCATTCTAACCATTGTGCCACCAGATTCCCCAGCCTTGCTGAGCTCGCACTACTCCACCACCCACGTACCCTCCCTGACTCTTTCTGTGCTAACATTGTGCCTCTCTACTACCTGTGTATCCTCATATACCCTCCCTGAGCTTGTCTTGAGTTCACAGTGTCTTCCCAGCCATTCATATACCCTCTCTCACCCTTGCTCACTTGTTAGCAGCCATCTGAAGCCCCACCATGCTTGTGCTGTGCCTTCTCAGCCACCTGTGGATCCCACCCACCCCTGTTCCCTCTCCCACCCAGTAGCAGCCACTTATCTGCCTGTGAGTCACCTGAGATTTTCAACTTCCTACCACCTTTCCAACTGACTTTAGTTGTTGGAAATTGGCAGGAACTTCTGGGGAGATGCTTTGCTTAATGAACCACAATTCTCACTTAATGATAATGGGGACTTTAGGGATTGCCATTATTAAGTGAAACAATCAGGTAGTACTACACTTTTTAATTGCATTGCTTAGTGATGGAAATTTTAATCCTAATTGCTGTAGTAAATCAAGAACTATCTGTATTTAAGTTCTCAGATAACAAATATTGGCTGAATACAAAATACATGCACAATCATGCCCGACCAACAAACACACAACAAATATTACTATAAGTGCTCCTTAGACATTTGTCCCTTAATATATAAGGTAATCCAGGATGCTCAAATAAATCATTCATTATATTTCATATAGTCTAATGTATGCTTTCCTTTAATCATAAAACAACTTTGTGACATTCAACAGCTAATTATATTCACTTAAATTGCTCATTCACATGTACTTTTGCCTTCTATTGGTTAATTAACTATACTAAACTATACTATACTATACTATTAATAAACTATGGCTCTGCAACCCAACAAGACAGACACAGACTTCAGAGGATAATTAGAACTGCAGAAAAAACAATTGCTATCAACCTGCCTTCCATTTAGGACATGTATACTGCACAAGTCAAAAAGAGGGCTGTGAAAATATTTAGACCCCTCACATCCTGGACATAAACTGTTTCAACTCCCACCCTCAAAACGACGCTATAGAGCACTGCACACCAGAACAACTAGACACAAGAACAGTTTTTTCCCCGAATGCCATCACTCTGCTAAACAAGTAATTCCCTCAACACTGTCAAACTATTTACTAAGTCTGCATTAAGTCTGTCTAAGTCTGTCTACTAAGTCTGCACTACTATTAATCTTTTCATTGTTCCCATCACCCATCTCCTTCCACTTATGACTATGACTGTAATTTTGTTGCTTGTATCCTTATGATTTATATTGATATTTGTTTCCTGATTGCTTATTTGTAACCCATGACTATCATTAAGTGTTGTACCTTATGATTCTTGATGAACGTATCTTTTCTTTTATGTACAGAGAGCATATGCACCAAGACAAATTCCTTGTGTGTCCAATCACACTTGGCCAATAAAAAATTCTATTCTATTCTATTCTATTCTATTCTATTCTATTCTATTCTATTCTATTCATATATATATATATATATATTTTCAGCAATACATTTTCCCTCCCTTCATCCAATCTCAGATCTGAATATTGACCTAGATGTAACTAAAACACTAAGCAAATCAGGCTCCTGTGTTTCAAAATAAAGGTCTTACTTGCACTTGGATCCAGCTTTTTCACCAACTTTCAAGAAGTTTTCATAGTTAATCATTGCTTCATCCCCCATCATAGGTGGTGTCTGATGTTCATCCAAGAGAAACCACAAATTCTTAAAAAGGAGATTTAAAAATGATAAGGAAAAATCCACTTACTAAATAATAAAGTTTTCAAAACAGTGATCTGAAATTAAATCATATTTTCAGTTTTTTCATACCTGCAATTCTTCATTGTCTAGCAATTCTCTACTTTTTCTCTGCAAAAAGACTGCTCTAGATTCTTCTCTTAATTTTTGTAACAATATTTCATCTTCTGCTGGCAGCTAAAAAAAGAAAAAAATTGTAATTGGCAGCAAAAATATATTTTGAAACTTGTTTGCATAAATGTTATTTGTGCTACAATAATTCTTGAAATACAGTGATTCCTTCCTTCCTTCCTTTTCTTTCTCACCTTTGGCTGTCTTTTGCCCCTGCCTCATTATCCATTATTACTAATGAACAACAAAGAATAATTGGCAATTGATAGTACTTAGCTTCTTCCATGCATCTGTTAACAGTTGCCCCAATTTCTTTCTATAATTTAATAAGTCCCCTTTATAGTCAATGTTTTTTTTTACAGGTTTAAACAGAGAACAGTGTTGAAAAGTAAAAATGTAGAGAAAAAGAAACTAAACAGGAAGCTAGGTATTACCACTTCCATAAAAGTATACCTAAGGAGTCTAAACTTATAACTCAAAAAAACAAGGTTAGCATCCATTCTTTTTGTGTCCAATACATCCAAGTTCTCCGTTCTTTCCATTTGTCTTGTAACTTAGTTTTTTAGCCAAATGTTTCAGCTTGTCATGTGCAATTCCCTTATGAGGCTGTTCTTAAATTAATATTGTTATTCACGTGTCATGTTCAAGCCCTTCATTCCTTCTTATTTGATCAAACATGAATTCTTTGGCACATAGGATCCAAAATAGGCCCTTTCCACTGGAACAAATAGGATGAGCTAATCCCTTCGGGGCGATACCCTGATCTCATGTCATAAAGGGCTTTATAGGTAATAGCCAACACCTTCAATTGGACCCTTGAATTTATACAAGATAATATCACAATCCTGTATGTGGAAGACTATTACAATTTTACTGGATATGATACAAATTAGCTATAGAATTAATGTATTGTTTTTGTTGACATGAAATTTCAATCCTGATTCCACTTCAACATAACTAAAATAATTCTCTTCCTAGTTAAAAAAAACAGTTGTATCTAACATTGTAGATAATTTTGTATCTATAGAAATCAGTTTTAAAAATAGTTTTGTGTAAAAAAACCAGATATTGTTCTAATATCTTGTTTTTGAAGAAGCTGAAATTTCTCTCTGATATATTTTGACTAGTTGTATCAAAACATCCAACTTATTCCTGACATTTTAGAAATCTAAGATCAGCTGAGACCAGGTTTTATATAATTTTAACGATCCTTGGTGGCTTATTCTTTTTGTTAATTAAATTGTTTTACCGTAAAAGTTGTATTTTAAAGACCTTACCTAGAGCAACACTGAAAACCTACCCTGTAATAAAATCGTGGTATGTTCACATAAGACGTATTGGCACTTTTTCTTCCTCCTTTCCATTCCAAGTAGTATTTTGTAAACAACTCCATCTCTTCATCCTTCAATTCTTGGTCACTCCTTTTAGCTAAATAACACAAAACAGAGTATATTACCTTTCATTTATATAGCCTACTTTGTAAAACAAATTTCTATGTGAAAAATAATTTTGATTTGAATTCCATGTACTGACTGGAAACATCTTTCTCTATGAAAGAGAAAGAATAAAGAAATGTCTATAAAATCCTTTTATGCTAACAGCATATGAGACCCATGGGAGGGAACCTAAGGGAAGCTGGTGGGGTGACAGATGGGAGGGTAGGGTGCTGCAGTGCCCTTGTGGTCATAAAGTGAATGATTGCAGTGGCCATAACTTCAAAATGGGGTCAGAGGGGGCAGGTCTGTGGAACTTCGAACGGTTGCTTAAGTGACCAGTCAAAAGTCAAGGACTTGTTGCTTTGCTGCTGATGGTTAATCCTAAAAGACAAGAAGCTATCTACCATTTCAATAGCTTTACTGTCAATTGTAAGGCTGCTTGTTGTACTTGTTGTAATTAATTTGGTCTTCCTTATATTTAATTTTAGTCCCGTTTTCTTTCCTGTACTCCTTAGGTTTCATTTATTTTGCAGATCTTTTGCATTTTCAGCTATCAGGATCAATGTCATCAGCATAATAGAGGTAATTAATGTTTCTCCAATTTTAAAACCACATCATCTTCCAATCCAACTTCCCTTAATATAGGGGTGAAATCCAGCAGGTTCTGACAGGTTCTGGAGAACCAGTAGCGGAAATTTTGAGTAGTTCGGAGAACTGGTAGCGAAATTTTAAGTAGTTCGGAGAACCAGCAAATACCACCTCTAGTTGGCCCCCGAGTGGGGTGGGAATGGGGATTTTGCAGTATCCTTCCCCTGCCACGCCCACCAAGCCGCACCATGCCCACCAAGCCACGCCCACAGAACCGGTAGTTAAAAAATTTGGATTTTTTAAAATATATATTCAACACGTAAGTTGAATAAATAAGGAGAGAAGATGCAGTTGTTAACTTGGAGCCAGTCTGTTTCACCATGTTCTGTTTGTATTGTGGCTTCCTAACAGGTATGTAAGTTTCTCATAATGAGATGTTCTGGAATTCTCATTTTTCTGAACTTGATGTGATCAAATAAATAAATAAATATGCTGATTCTGTAAACTGCTTAGAGAGGGCTGTAAAGCGGTATATCAGTCTAAGTGCTATTTTTTTTAAAAAAAATTGATTTATATGCCGCCCTTCTCCGGAGACTCAGGGCAGCTTACAATGTGTTAAGCAATAGCCTTCATCCTTTTGTATATTTATACAAAGTCAGCTTATTGCCCCCACAAACTGGGTCCTCAATTTACCTACCTTAGAAAGGATGGAAGGCTGAGTCAACCTTGAGCCTGGGGAGATTCGAACTAGCAGTAATTGCAGGCAGCTGGATAATAAAAGGCTATTAGTCTGCTGCGCCACCAGGCTCTATTGCTACGACAGGGCCATTACAGGGGGCTTTCCTATCTACCTTGTCCTTTCACGCTGAATGATTACTAGGACAGACAGAGGCCAGTAAAGTAAACTAAATCTCATTCACAATAGGATAATATTAAATCTCATTTGACGCTGCTGTGAAACACGGAGCCTAAAAAAAAATCCCGCAAGAGGCTACAAAAAGCCGTTTATTCGCCCTCAGATTCCGAGACAGCGCAGGTAGCCTCGGAGCAAAGCTAGAGAAGCGCCAGGCGGGCGGGCAGGCCCTCGTTTAGCCCCTCCCTGTTTAACAGACACTCCTCAGTCACGCGCCACCGGGCTAATTAAAAAAAAAAAAAGTCCCTCTTCCACTCACGGTCGGTACTGACAGCCAGCCGGCTTTTCAGCGCCTGCTTCCAGTCCATCGTCCGTGACGTTCCCGCCTCAGTCAAGTACGACGCCTCCCCCCACTAACCGTCGTCACTATTGGCAATATCCGGGAAACGGCGAGCCCGTCAATATTACTCCTCCTTCAACTCCCTCCAGTTTAAGGATGGTGGGGGGACGGGAGGGAGAAGAAGCTGCTGCTGTATAACGTACAGCAGAGGTCTTCCAACTGGGCAGCTTTAAGATTTTGTGGACTTCAACTCCCAGAATTCTCCAGCCAGCTATGCTTATATTTAATAACCAGCTATGCTGGCTGGAGAATTCTGGGAGTTGAAGTCCACAAGTCTTAAAGCTGCCCAGTTGGAAAACCTCTGACGTACAGAGAGAAAATGGAAAGCGGGAGTGGGTGGGTGGGGGGGGGCTTAATTAAGATGGCTGCTGCCTGCCGGCTATTGAATCACCGCCTGCATACACCTCACGTGCGCTAATCGGCCAATTAGAGGAGAGTGCTTCGATTGGAGGAAATTTCCGGAAAAAGTAGCGCGCGTGGTTCCCTTATTACGGTAGCTGCGGCTTTTTCGTGGAGTTTTGACCCGGATTGTCTTCATCGCCCGGACTAAGTTGGCCCTGTTTTAACCTGCCTGTGTAAGACACTGTGATATATACTACACTTCGTAGCATGCGGTGCGTGTCGAGCGCTTTAGCTAGCAAGAACCGAACCCTTTGGTAATTTGGGTTGAATTTTTCTATTCTGGGAGGTCCTGATGTCTGCCATGGCAAGCAAGCTAACAAGGTAGATTATTTATTTATTTAAGAAGGGACATTGTAGGGAGAGAGCCAAGTTTATTCTGTGCTAGCCGGAAATCCGATCTATCTAGCATCCTTTAACATTAATATGATTATAATGCATAAGCTTTAGCGAGCTCCAGCTAATTGAGTCAGAAGCGTTGGAGTGAATTCAAATCTATAGGGTTTAGGGGAGGGGAGAAAGGAAAGGGAGATCAGGCTATTAAAACTCATGTGAACAGGCTATTAAAATGTATTTTATTACGCATTTATATACATTATATAAATAGTTGTTATACAGCATTGCCCATTTTATACTGGCCCACAGGGTGGATAATCCCTATTCATTCTGATTAATTTTACTTATTTTACTCTCAGTTATCCATGACTCCGTTACCCTAAATTAGTTAAATTCTGCAGTGTCATATGTATGTGTATGTGTATGTATATATATATGATTTATTTTAAACTATTGAGTTAATAAATAAGTGTCTTTATTGTAGTTAAAAGACAATACATAATAATACTGGTCTCTGACTACAATAAAGATACTCTAATGCTAAATTTAAAAGAAAAAAGGTGGTTGGAACAGACAATACAACTTCCTGGATTGTTTCTTGTCAACCTTTGCTGGGAGGCCTTACGTTGTTGAGTATATCTGTTCAAGTGATAGATTCTAAAAGCAAAATCAGATTCTTGATCCATAGCAGCCCTGCAGGTCTCAATTTTAGGGCTAGTTACAGAGTTAGTTTGCCTCTGGAAGATGATAAGTACTGAAAACTGAGTCTGCAGTAAGTGAGATATCACCATTCTTACTGAGTGCAATTTATAGTTTATCTTTGTCATTTTAAGAAAATATCTGTTTTCATGCAGCCTGACCTGAATGAAAATCTCATATCATTGTGCTTGACTTTCTTGTGTGTAGGTACCACTAATGAAGGAACTTCAGAAATATGCTTCTGTCAAGCATTTTAACAAATGAAGGAAAAGAAGTTCTCATTTCGAATTGGCCTTTTAGTTGATTTTTTTCTGAGGATGATAAACACTGATTTGGTTTAATAAGATAAATTTATTAGTGACATCAATCATTTATTATTCCAGCTTTTTGGACAATCTGTCAATTTTCTCATTTTTCATATATTTATTACAATCTGGTTCTTTTTTCTTTTTTTAAAATTCAGTTTTAATTATTCAGTATTATGGGTTTTTTCCTCCCAAAAACAAATTGGGTTTTGCAGACATTTGTGTCAACAAAGCAAAACTTCCCAGCTGTATGTAGATGTTTTACTTCTACTACATCATGTAGATGGGCAGAGTCGACAGATCCTAAAGCCTTTCATCAAGAAATTAAAATAAAAGATGATATTATGACGAAGAAAACTGGTAAAAAGAGATTTGCCCCAAAGCCTTTCAGTGCATTTGTGGCTGGATCATCCAAGATGAGGGCAATGTACAATACAAATAATGCTGTTGCAAATGATTCTTCTAGTCCTTTAAACATAGTCTCTACTCCGGACACACCTTTGAGTGCCAAGGAATGGGAGAAGTTAAAAGAAGAATATCAACACTTTAAAAAATTTGAAGATGTTATGTTTGACAGCATGGTACATAATCATAGCCCAGTAGATGTGGCTAAATCCTTGCTGGTTGCAGTGGCTAAACGTGATGGAGACATTGAATATAGTTATTTGGTGAAATACTTGACTCTATGTGTTTTTCATAAGGACATAGGAGAGATTTATGACATCTATAATATTATGAAAGCCAAATATAAATCTTTAGAAGCATCAGCTTATTCTTTGCTCATCAAAGGTTTGAGTGTTTCCTCACACTGGAAAGAGACCTTGGTACTACTGGAAAAGGTTAAAAAAGTCTCATTCCATTCAAGACAAAATTATGGAGACTGCATTGAGGGTGCCCTACTCAACCAAGAAAGAAACCTTGCATTTGAATTGTTTCATGAGATGGTAGCTGAAAATCTGATTCCTGCTTCGGCAACAATAAAGCTTTTCTTCGACTTTTGCCAGCCTGTGAAGGATGACCATTTGAAAAACAAATGTATTGATATCCTGTACTACTTAAGAGAGAATCAAATTTATCCTGACGAATCTCTCATGCTGAGCGTAAAGCAGTGGTTTGAAAGGTAAATAAAGCTTATCCAGTAATAGTTGTTCTTCATATTTTAGATGAAAGTTACTTAAAACAATTCTCACTTTAAACACTGAGTAGTAAATAATCTGCTTATGTTGTGAAGTTGATGAGAAATATATGTAATTATCAAATCTATGGGAAGTTTGCACACATTGCTATAAGCCATCTGTGTTATATTCAAGATTGGTTTAATGCAGAGATCAGCAACCTGTGGCTCTGGAGCCACAGATGGCTCTCATCCCTCTGCTGCGGCTCCCTGTCACTCAAAATATGCGTCACAACAGCCAATGTGTGACACCCGCCGGCACACTGTTTATTGAGCTTTTCAACCCCCGTAGGCAAACCATGGATAAATCCAAGAAAAGAAAAGTTTCAGAAGAAAACAGAATGTTTAATTCAACTACATATGCTAGTTTTGTGACCACTCATGAAACAGTCAGGCACAGGAAGGGTTTTGTGCTCCTGGTGTTTTCTTTTCTGTGGGAAACAGGTCCAAATGGCTCTTTGAGTGTTTAAGGTTGCAGATCCCTGGTTTAATGAGTAATACCTAATTCATATGAACAATAAATAATTGTTATTTACAAACTTCAGCTATTGTGTACATATAAGTAAAAAACTCAAAGCCAGATGATGAGCTACACCAGGCCTGTCAAACTGGTGACCTGCAGGCTAGATGCGTCACACGCAGGCTACACCCACCCCAGCAAAGGCAAAAAACATTGCAATATGTCACAATACGTCACGTGACGCGATCGAGTTTGCCGCCTGTGCTCTACTACATCATATGTAAACTCAGCTTCCTATGAATATACTGTTACTTTGCTTTGAGGTTTATTATCTCTTAAGCCAATAGTTGGGTCAGACTGAGTTTCAATTGCTTAGCCATGGTATATTCGTTAAGCAACAATTTTCTTGTTTGTTCAGCTTACTCAGTCATAAATCATTTTATAAATCATTGTTTAAAAACTGCACTTAGCTACAAGTAGGAAAAGCGTATTATGGCTTATATGGTAGATGGCTTATAGCATAGTGTGATATGTGAACTTAGTCAATGGGATAATCAAACAGTCTTAAAAACTACCGTTGAATTTCCATATTAAAAATGACATTGATAACCTGCTATTTTTAAAGAAACTGTTAATGCATTTACAAAAAAATGGAATACTTAAGAATAAGTTGTAATGCTGCTATAGTTTCTTTAAAAGTAGTATATGTTCAGTGATGATTACTGAAACGAAAATGCTGCAATATTTTATAACATATAATTTTAATTAAATAGTTATTGCTAAGCTCTGTCAAAGCAGACAAAAACTTCCTGTGATTCCTCATAGATTCAATACAATTTGGACACTATTGTAATTCAAGAAATAACAGTCCTTGAGCAATGAAAGCTAATTCTAAACCTCTATTTTCTTTGGATTCAGATCAACTGATTTTCCTACATTAGCTTATAAGAATTGCTTGTTTATGTTCTCTGTGTCCCTGCTTGTGAATTGTTACTTCTTAACAAAACCCTGACATATAGATTGGAAGTAATATACTCTAAATAATGAATGGGATTTATGTGTAAGTAAAATTGCAGTTACACTTTAATTCTATAGATGACTGCTTAGATGTAGCTTGCTATATTTTAGGAAAAAGCTTGTGTGTCAGTATAAATCCAGTTCATTATTGATGCTTTCATTTGAATCTAATAGCAGGAAATGCTTCTTTTGGATGTGTTTCAATTATTTTAATTGGATTCTAATTTTTATGCATTTTAATAGTATTCCAGGAGAGAACTGGAAAGGAAATTTAACAAGCATGAATAATAAGTAAGTATATTTCTTTAAAGTTCTGTCTCATGTTTAGCTTCAATTACTTCTTCAAATGGAACAGAAAAAAAGATTTTCATCTTTCACTCGAGGGTTATATAATTTCAGGCTTTTTTCTAATAATTTTGCAAAAGTTATATTAAAATTCATAGAAAATCTAATATCTGACTTAAAAGTGCAGTGCAATGCCTGAATGTCTTCTTTATTTATTCATATCTTACATTTCTTGTAGAAGCTTAAAGAAGCTTACATAAAACTGTTGCAGGAAGAAATCTGTGAGAATTTTTGGGGTGAGAGATAGTAAGGAGTTTCTGTGGCTGAGGATATACTTGAACATATAGTTTCCAAATATTAGAAAATCTGTAAAGATTTATGTAGTTAAATGATTGGTAGAATTGAGAATTTTTCTCCATTCTCTGACCATAAAAATAAGATTGTTCCAGTAGAAGTCTCAATCATCCAGGTCATAGTTGTCCCAAAGGTGCTTTTCAACAGTAAAGTCAGAACTAAAGAAGCTTCTTGGATAAGAAGCGAAACATTTTCAAGGAAAAAAAACCAAGAAAGTCCCTTTGCCTTTTGGAAAAGCACCCTTGGGTTCCAATGGAAGAGAATATGCTGCATGTAACTCAGGATTGAACTGTGGAGTTCTTGGTGTTCTCTGCTTGGTGTTAGTTGCAGGTGTTTCATTACCCACTAGGTACAAAATAAATGTAGTGAGTGTGGGATTTGCTCCCTGTTTATATACTGTACAGTAGCTTACCCTGCCAGTTTGGTGAGGATGTGATTTTCTCTTCGTTTAATTCCTTGATTATTGTTTTCTGCTTGTTTGCTTGGTTTTAATCCCTGCTTATTTGGGTGTTTGCTGCTGGAGGTGATGTGTTCTGGTCTTTTTGTTTCCTTCTTAGGCTTCTTTATTGTTTCTTTTGAATGGTGCCATTTATGAATAATGATTAAATAATTTAATACCCCTTGAATACATCTGAGCTTTGTGTCGGCTCTTTAAATAATTGTTCTCTTTTAATTTGTCACAACCAAGAACAGATTAAAATATTTATGTTTGTTTTAGTGTTCTGACCAAAATGTAAAGTATAGTTAAACTTAATTATGATAAATTGAAAAAAGCCAGATCATGGATTTTTGAGTGGCAGATTTCAATAAATCCTAATTAATATTAAATATAGTTCAATGCAGTTTGTCCTATTGCTGCTTAGGATTCATGTCTTCTTGTGACTATGCTGGAAAAAAAGGAAGAAAAGAATACACAAACTTTTGATTCATTTAGGTTTATGTTGAAATGACCCAGTTGAAGCTTTTTCACATAACTGCTAGTTTACTTAATATTTAATGAATATTTAAATATTTTCAATCAAAATATTCAATCAAGCCTTGTAAATAAGTGATCAAAATATTATTAGATACTTGTTTTGCCAACCTGCCAATAGCATAGTTAACTTCATTTCTGTGCTGTCTGCAGAAGAATTGCTTCAGAAACTAGCATGCTATAAGAAAGCTAACAAAAAATGGTTACTAATTCAATAGATTGATTTAGTTGAGCTTACATAGGTACATTTTTTGGACATTTTGTACTACTAGCCTAAAGGTAAATGTAATGAGGCTTAAATTGTATAATAAGGCAAAACATATTTAAGATGCTAATATTTTATAAGTAGATAATAAAATCATTAGATGATTTCATTGTTACAGTAGCAGGCAGTGTCCATCTTGTGGTCACCTTTTGGAAGATATTAATCTGAGTGAAGAAGAATTCATCAATGTCAAGGACAAAATAAAAAAGGATGTGATTGAAGGCACTGATATATTTCGAAATACATCTCCCCAGGTGAGTCTCAATTAAACAAAGGTTTTTTATTTTGATTATATTTTTCTGTAACACAATAATATTGCACTATGTGGCACAGGGCCTGGTTGCTATAACATTTGCCTGGCCAATTGATCCTGCAGGTTTGGTACGTTCTGGGTTCCTTGGGTGTCTATTGAGATCTTGGAAGTGTACCTTTTCTATAGCAACACCTGCCTTCTGAATGTGATTCCTCCTGAGATCCAACCTCCGCTATTGTTTAGAAGAGCCGTGAAGACTTGGCTAATCACCCAGGTCTTTAAGTAAGAAAGAATGAGATCCTGTGCATCAGGGTGGATTTGATTTAAATCAAGTTGATTTAAATCATGATTTAAATCACTAGTAAAATTTCTTGATTTAAATCAACTCGAGTTAAATCATAATTTTTAAAGAGCATCTGTCATTTCTGTCCTGCAGAGGCTCCTCTGACCTGCTGTTGACTCACTGACAGTCCCAATATTGCAGAATATACAACCTCATGATACATAACTTAGCTCTATTTCATGCTAAATAACTTAAATTATTAATGTATCTTAAATAGAAGACTATTTTTAGATAGATTTTTACTCCAAAAGCATTTTATTAAAATAAATTTGATAAAAATCAAAAAAATCCAATTTAAATTTTAAAAATCTGATTTTTTTTTTGAAAAAAATCATCGATTTTTATCCACCTGCTGTGCATCATCGCACATGCCATCTCTTACCTTTATCTGTTACGTTGTATTGATTTTATTTTAATTTCTTTGGTTGTTGTAAGCTGCCCAGGGTTGTTGAGAGTTGAGCAGTATGTAAGTTAAATAAATTATTGCTGATGCTGCTCGTATTAGTGACATGACATTTTAAAATTCTTTTAAGTAGTTATAATTTAAGTCATGTAACTGACTTACTTACAGATATGACACATGCAAAGTGGCTTTATAATTGTATATACTTACAGAGACATCCAAAAATGTTTTGTGAAGCAGTGGCGCAAGTCCAGAGAAGGACAAGGTTGCTTTAATTATTCAAAAAGACATACTTACGTGCTGAAAAGCATTTTGAAAGGATATACACAGTCTAATATTGCATGTATAGTAGGAGAGAAAAATGGCCACTAGATGGTGATATTGGATATTGGATCTGACGTTTGTTTTGGTTTTGTTGTATCTTGGATGTTAATAACAAGACCATTGTCTGAAAGCTATCTTCCCATATTTTGCTCCCAAATAAATATTTTGATTTTATTTAACTATTAGGTAGGAACATCTTACAAAGGAATTAATAAGGTATGTAGTTTGAAGATGTTCAGGGTAGTCATCAATTTAAAATCACAATAAATACCAAAAAATTTGCCACTAAATAGTGTGGGTTATTAAGTATGGCATCAGAGTTTTTACAACTTTTTTTCATGCGGTTATTAAGCAAATTGCTGTGGTTGTTAAGTGAGACATGTGACTGGGACTTGCAATGTTCGTTGCTGTCTTCCCCCATTGACTTTACTTATTGAAAGCTAGCTGGAAAGATCACAAATGGAAGTCACGTGACTGTAGAACACTATGTCAAAAATATGCAGTGGTTGACAGGTGACCAAATCATGATTACATTACCACAGGGATGCTGTGAGGATTGTAAGTGTAAGGACCAGCGGTCACTTTTTTCCATGCCATCGTAACTTCAAATGCTCATTAAATGAGCATTTCTAAGTCAGGAACTACCTGTGCTGAATTTTTAAAAGAAGGGTTGCTTTATTTATATATACAATAATAAGGCTGTGAGAAGCATCCAAAAATCGATCTTAAAGGAACTCGGTGGACTCTTTGCAGAGTTTGTATGGCTGTGTCAGAAGCTGCCCCTGTGTCAGAAGCTCCCACTGTTGGGTGTCCCAGTAGAAGGGTTGCCTATACGTACACTGTAAAATGGGAAAGACAAAGAAAGGCATTTCTAGATGAAAATCTTTACAGATTGCTTACTGAATGGGAAAATCTGTAGTTCTCGAAGAGCTGGCATCAAAGCTTTTTTAATAGGAGATGTAATTGACATGAATTTTACTGGTGCAAGGTGGTGCAGAGGTGCTATTCAGCAGTTTCTGACAGGTTCTGGAGAACCGGTAGTGGAAATTTTGAGTAGTTCGGAGAACCGGCAAATACCACCTCTGGCTGGCCCCAGAGTGGGGTGGGAATGGAGATTTTGCAATATCTTTCCCCTGGAGTGGGGTGGGAATGGGGATTTTGCAGTATCCTTCCCCGGCCACGCCCACCAAACCACGCCCACAGAACCGGTAGTAAAAAAAATTGAATTCCACCACTGGTGTGGTGATTGCAAGCTTGTCTTTAAAGCAGACTTAGAGAACTTTATGGGGAGGATAGGTCTTTTCTTTTCATTCTTAGTGATTGCTAAGTTTCCATGTTTAAAAGCGTTTTTCATGTTTTGAGGCAGTAGTCAGCTATGAGGATGGTCTGTCAACTTTCAGATTCTGGCCATAGCTGGAATTCATCTGCTGGATCATGTGAGTGGTTGGTTTGACTCAGCAAAGTTGTTTTTCAGCCAGTCATGATATTAAATGCTAATGGTTTGCTAAGTCAGTTAACCAGCAACTTTCAGGAATTGCTCAGGGTTGGAAATGTTTGGGTATTTTACACACAGCTGGGTTTTTTTCTGGAAGGAATTTATTATGGGAACAGCTGAAACCATTGGTTTGATAATAGAATTTTTTATTTGGATATGTGTTGGGTATTTAGGGAGATTCCATTTATGGCTCATTGTTTTTTCAATCAGTTAAGGATTGAATCAGATGTGCGTTATATGGTTAATACATCATTTCAGTTAATGCTTTCCTTGATTTTTTTCGTACAAAAACATTTTAGTGTTTATTTGTTACTGACTCATCTAAAGTTTTACATAGTTACATACACTCAGATTGGACAATTCGTTAGTGATAATTTTAGAAGTCACAAAGTTCATGTTGCCAAGTCAATTTTTTATTAAGTAGAAAATAATATTTCTTTGTTACTTTCAAATACTAAAAGCTAGAGTACGGAATCTTTTTTATAGTTTGACATTACTGATTATTATGCTTATTAAAAATGTAAAGAACGTCAAATTTGCAGAAATTTGTATGAGCCATTCATTGATAGCCCTTTAAATACATTTACTGGTTACATTAACACATAGCCTCTAAGAATGGAGCTTTCTGCTGATCGTTGACGATACTTTATGTTTCAAAATAACCAATGATATAAAAATGTTACTGATACTATTAAATTCAAAGACATTTCATCATTTTATGATTGAATATAACAAGACAACAGAACAGAAAACCCAGCAGAGTGGGGAAAATTTTAGCGACAAGGGTTAACAATATGTTTATGTTATCAAGAAGTGCAGCAGGCAGGGCACTATACTAAAAGTTGCATATAAATGAAATTAGGATTTTTTTATTCTCCTAGGTTTGTGGGGTAGTTCTTTGTTTTTAATTCTGTCAAGCCTATTTTAGATTTTTTTTTTTTGTTCAGAATTTTGTCTTTCGTCCCTCAGAATTGTTATCAGTTTCTAGCAGTTGTAGTTAGAAACACTTTAGGAGCCACAAACATTGATTCAAATTGACATAAAGCTTTGAGGCTTGGGGTTGCCCACTTCATTTAACTGCCCCTTTTGTAGCTGTCTAGGGTAAACAGGCCAAAGGCTTTAATGTGCTAATCTATTTTTATAGAGGTACTAAAAGATTATACCACAGCATTAAAAGGACTTCCTATTTTTTAAGCTAAAGAAAAATGTTATTTTTCTATCCCAGTATAAATAACTTTTGACCATTTGTAGGTTTTGTTTACTTTATAATTATGTAGATGTCACTATGGATGTGAGTCTCTATTTTTTGCTACCTGTTAGAGTAATCTGCATTTCTGGTCAGGTGGTGATATACACGTGCCATTTCCTATGAAGTCACAATGACTCATTAAAAAAAACACCTGTCATTCCCTACCTTAATCAGCCATTCTTTATGGTTATGTTGGAAATTAGAGTGCAATTTAGTATAAATGAATTACTGGTGATACTCTCTGTTTTGGTAAAGATTATGATATAAATGTTATTAAGATCAGTTTAATATAGAAATTAAATTTATGGCTAATTGATTTGTGAGGTGGAAATATCACAAACAAAAAAAGCAAAACTTCTGTTTTGAGAGAACACTACTCATACAGGTAGTTCCTGACTTATGATCACAATTGGGATGGGATAATGTTCAGTGTTTTGAAGTTCTGATGTTTGCCCCCTTCCACACCCACATACACACATTTCGTTGCACTTTAGGGTACTCAGCAACTGCCTCTCATTCACAGTGATCAAATGACCACAGTTTATTATATTTTTGCCCGAAACTGGCGTTTACTTCCAAATTCTGGCAAAACCCACCCTATAGCAAATAATGAGTTTGCTTAACAACCACAGGGTTAACAATCCACATTTTTGGATTAAGGATGAGGTATTTGGCCTAGTGATCATGTAGAAATCTTGTAACATCTGGATGATAGGTGGAAGCAGTGGTCCTGAATTTGCCTCCCTGTGGTATCATGGCCGGGTCTGCTGCTTTATAGAGTTCCTGGCAATACAGAAAAAATGTAAAAAGTCATTTCTAATGCAAGAAACATTTCCTACTGTAAGAAGAAATATCCTTCTGGGTTCAGCTCCAAGTGGGGGAAAAGACACTGGAAACATGGAGACTGCTTGGAAAGATGGTTTAATGGTGGACAGGATCACATGGTTTGAGTTCCTGAACAGAAAAAGGGCGAGACACAGCGAGTCCCCGGGTTTTATGCCCTCTCTGGCTTTGAACTTCCTGGGGCCCAGAAAGAGTATCCCGATTGGTTATCAGACTCCCAGGGGTGGGGGTCTTAGCTAGCCTTGCTGGCTGATGTAATCTTCCCAGGTGCCATGTGGTGAGTTTCTGTTGCTAGATGGGTCCTATTGTGTTGCAGATGATGGTCCTTTGACAAAGGATTGGGTTTCTGTCTCTGGCCCACTGACAAAAGAGGGGGGGAGGCAGGAAGGTGGGAGCTGCTTTGTCTTTAAAACATGTTTCTCCATTTCTCATCTAGGGAAACATAATATTCTGCCTTTTTAATATTTCCTAAAATATTTCATTCTTCTTGGAAAGGGGTGGGTGCAATAATGTTAGCATTGTTGTAGTGCTAACACTACAATAATAAATCTGCTTGTTACAGATTTCAGTCCAGCAGAGAATTAGCACAAGTTGAATTCTGTTTTGTCTGGTCAGACTGGTTCTTGACTTATCCAGCCAAAAGTGCAGAGGAAAGTGTAGAGTGAATCATTGATTTTATTTATAAATTAATTACATATTTTTTTGGGAGGAAAGGGGTGTCCTGGCCACTGGAAAATTTGAAAAGTGATTAATTTTTCACTATCAGGTTTTAAATATTACCAAGAATTATGCTAGTGCTCAGAAGAAGAAAGATGCTTCCTCCCACGAGGGTCTTGACCAGTGCCTAAAATGGCAGCTGAACCTGCCTAAAGAATTCAGTAATCAGTATATTGCTACAGTACTGAAAAACTTCTGGTTTTTAAAGGCATTGTAATTTAGATTTTTGAACTGTGTGTAGAACAAATGCATAAACATTCAATATTGACTAAAGAATAACTTGTATGTATGCATGCATTTATGTATACATGTATGTATGATGTATGCCATGGATGCCTGGTATACTAATGTCATATTGTAAAGAAGAGCCTACATATGAACAATTAGATTATAATGCAATTATAATATATTGAATTAAAAAGTTCCTATACAAGATAGGTTCATGATAATGGAACAAATATTATGTGTCAACTGTGTTTGAGCTCCTTTGTAATCTTCTGATTATGTGTTTATGTTTGGTTGTATTAGATACAACATCCCACACTTTGACTTGCCCCTTCCATTTCCATCTGGAAAAAAGCCAAGTTAGGGAGTTTGTGGAACTACTGGGAATGAATGGATGCAATTATTACATCCTCTATTATTATTTGAATTTGAAAAGGGTGCATGCTTTCCACCAATACTTAGATTGAGGGGACTTTCCCAGAGAGATATAAGTATTTAACAAATGCAACCCTCTGGAAATAAACCTAAGAGCTGATAGCCAATCAAGAGTCCCTGTGACATAGGTCATTCAAAAATGCTTATAATCCTTCTTGTAGAGTCAGAAAACGTGGTAAAAGAATCATCACCTTAATCTTCAACTTTTGTCTTCAGTAGTCATTAGAACAGTTAAGTAACTTTAGTCCTGCTTAAGCTTTCCATTTATTGCTCATGAGGACACACCTATAGTTTCATTGTTCTGATTCATCCTGAATGCAGCCCTTAGAATTCTTCAGTTCTTTCCAGCATTGTTTGAAATCCTATACCTGCCAGTGGGTGTAGGCATTACTCAGCTCTGTCTTTGTTGCTTATAGCTACTTGTTTGCTGCCTTACCTCAACTCTCTAGACTTCAATCTGGTACATGAATTAACTGGAGTTTACTTGTTTTTCCCCCAGATAATTTTTATGATTCTTATCTTGTTCTATGTTCTAATCTATTTATATTCTACTCTGGCACATGACCATATGCACATGGTCCATCTCCTCCATTACAGTTTCTTAATGTAAAGTATTATAGTAATATTTTCTTGTTATTTAATGGATGAAAATCTGAGCTAATTAATCTCCATTTAACTAAATTAAACAGTTGCACATCAATAGGTGTCATGTATAAACTTTCCTTTGGCATAAAGATAGCTTGTACCATCTGCTTCTAGTACATATAGAGACTTTTATTACACATTTTCCTCTGACCTCTGTTGAGTTCTGTTGATAAATAGTTTGAAGCTTGGGCCCTGAGACCTCATTGCTGACCTTGCGGTATATTTAGTGTCATCTTGCTACTATTGATGTAGGTTCAAAATTCTATTGTGTATCGGAAACCATTGAATTTACTGCTCTATTCACTCATTTCAATTACTGTTTTCCCATCACGCTAAGGAAATTGCTTTTAATAATAATTAATTATCACTTTGCAGGGATTTATTGGTGACAGAAGTGTAGTGACAATTCAGCAAATCATTAATTTGCTTCTTATTTCCCTTCTTTCTCTCCCCTCACCATTTGATTGTTAAAATCAAACACTATTTTAATGGAAAGTAATTACAACCTAAGTAATTTGAATTTTTCCTAGGAAAAAAACCCTGCTTCTGAAAGGTAGGTCAAGTCTCTACCCCTCCACCTTCTTTTTCACTTGCATGTACTATCTTAGTGCAAATGAACTTTTAATGTATTAATGTTAACTCATCAACTCTTAAATCTGTTCGAAATTTTAAAAAAATACTAAAATTAATGTATGGTCATGGTGTCTGTAAGTGTACCTGTAGGTCTGAAGGCAACTTGATTTTGAATAGCAGTTATTTGGGGAACAAACATCAGCAAAAGTCCATTATTATAAGCTACCTGGGATATCTAGTTGGTTACTATGGAAAATGGGATATTAAATTGGATTGTAAATAAAGGGATTGTGATGAGCTTCAATAGGTTGCTTTCAATATAATGAATTTGCTTCGATGAAAACAAGTGGTGCATATTGGCACAAAAAAAATCTGAGTTGTCCATTAATGGGAACTAAGCTGGCAGAGACTGATCAGAAAAGTGGTCTGGAAGTCACGCTAGACAGCCCAACAAAAATGTCAACTCAGTGTGCAGCTGCTGTAATAATAATAATAATAATAATAATAATAATAATAATAATAATAATAATAATAATTTAAAATTTAAAATTTAATAATAATTTAATAATGGCCAATACTTGAAAAGTATTGAAGGCAAAGCTGACCAGAAACAAACTTGGAACTGGTTAAGATCAGGAGTACTGAAAAAAGAAACAGAAAGCTTTATTTTGGCAGCTCAAGAACAAGCCCTAGCCACAAGCTGCATGAAGGCAAAAATTCAACATGTTACCACCAACAGCAAATGCCGCCTCTGCAATGAGAAAGATGAGACAGTCGACCACCTGATCAGTGGGTGCAGTAAAATTTCACAAACTGACTACCTACAACGCCATGACCGGGTTGCTAAGATCATTCACTGGAAATTGTGCCAGAAGTTTGGATTTGAGTACAGCAAAAACCACTGGGAACATCAGGTTGAGAAAGTTTTAGAATGAGAAACTCAAGATATTGTGGGACTTTAGGATTCAGACTGACAGGCACTTGGTCCACAACACACCTGACATAACAATAGTTGAAAAGAAAAAAGTATGGTTCATTGACATTGCAATACCTGGTGATGCACGGATTGAAGATAAGCAGCAAGAAAAAATCACAAAGTACCGGGATTTGCAAATTGAAGTTGAGCGACTGTGGAAAAAGAAATCGTGTGTTGTCCCGATTGTAATTGGAGCCCTTGGAGCAATACCCAAAGGGCTACCCCGCTATTTAGAAATTCTAAATTTGCCGGACTTGAACATTTTGACTCTACAAAAAACCACCTTACTCGGAACAGCTTACATCCTCCGACGATACCTTAACAGTTCCTAGGTCCTTGGTTAGGACTCGAGCTGCTGAGCTATTAACCAGCCTCAAAGGCTGTGAATCTCACTAAAGATTAACCAATAATAATTTTATTTCTATACCGCCCTTCTCCCGAAGGACTCAGGGCGGTGTACAGCCTATTTAAAAACACAAGACAAACATCAATTTAAAATTTAAAATTATTAAATAAATTTGGCTCCATTTAAAACCCCAGAAATTTAAAATACCCCAATTTAAAATTATCATGTCGATAGCCCGGTCTGGCGGAACAACAGGTAAAGAAGAAAAATGTGATGTTTGGAATCATTAAGTGAATAGAAAGAAAGAACTGCAAATATAACAATGTCTTTATACAAATCTGTGATGAGACCATGTTTAAAGCATTGTGTTTAATTCTCATCATACCTTAATAAAATATTATATAATTTTAAAAAATGCAGAAAAGTGATTGATTGTTGACTGGTGCAGCTCCCTTGTGGGGAAAGCTACATTATTTTATGCTTTTCAGTTTAGAACAGGGGTGTCAAACTCAAGACCCGGGGGCCGGATCTGGCCCACGGGGTGCTTAGATTTTCCCTCTATTGAATTTTGGGTTATTTCTACTATCCAAGTGTTAATTTTTGTCCAAAATTTTTGTGCCATCGTGCAGGTCCACCATTGATGATAGTATGTTCCATAGACAGTCTTACATCTTACATTTCCAACATTTCGGGGAATTGCTGGGGAACATTTTCGCAATTCTGGCAGGTGGAAAGTGCCATCTATGAAACATTTTCATAAATAACATGGTTGTTAAGTGAATCTGGCTTTCCCATTGACTTTGCCTGTCAGAAGGTTGCAAAAGGTGATGACAAACATCTGAATTTTGGTCACATGACCTGTTGCTGCTGCAACGGTAGTGTGAAAAACGGTCGTAAGTCACTTTTTCAGTTGTAACTTTGAATGGTCACTAAATGAACTGTTGTAAGTCAAGGACTACCTGTACTTTAAAATATTTGGACTTCCAGGATTCCCGCCAGCCAGCAAGTCCACTCATACTGGCTGGAGAATTCTGAATGTCCACACATCCTAAAGTTCCCAAGGTTGAAAGACAGTATGCTAGGCTCCGAATTTTTCTTCCATAATCATGGCCTGTAATTTTTCCTGCCTGTAAGGTGTGTGAAGTTTCTTTCACCTTTTCTCCTGTGCGTTTGTTTGAACAATCGATTTTTCCTTCTGTACTGCAGTGGTTTTTAAATTGTTGGACCCAATTACCCCTTTTCTCAAGTCTTAATGTCATTACCCCCACAAAAACCCCCAGACTCAAGTTGTTTTACACAAACCTCTGGGCAGTAGCAAAACCAAATTGAACCTTTGACTAACAAACAAATACAAATTGCTCCATTACCTCCAGGATATGCTTAAATTAAGTACCATGACTATAGAACACGAGGCTATACCTTGCCTGCCCAGGCTGCCCACTTGAATATAACAGTAAAACCTGATTCCATAAATTTAATTAGATGTGAATCAATTGATGGCATGTTCTAACTAGCTTGTATATCAGTATCAACATATTTTTCTTTATTTAGAAAAAAAAATCAACATTACATATTATATTACTGATATTCTATCCTAAATATTTGTGACAAATATTTATTGCTTTTGTAAGGTTGTACATTTTATACAACTTGTATATGGAAAATATTTTGTGTGTCAATCACATTTCTAATTTAGGAATATTTATTTATTTAGTGGATTTATGTGCTGCCTATCTTGTCTGGAGGCTATTCTACATAATTCTAATACATGAGATTACTATAAGATATATTACATGTTATTTTTCTTTTAAAATCTGGTTTTAGGAATTAGAACGTTTTCAAAGATTTGTGAATGAACATCCCCCTTTTGATGTTGTGATCGATGGCCTCAATGTTGCCAGGACAACCCCTCTAAATCCTTCATCTAAAACTGTAAGTACTGTTTTGTTTTAAGAAATTGTATGTATTTTTGTTTTAAATGTCTACATCTATATTTCATTGCTTAAAGTAGAAATTAGGTAAAGCAAAGAGAAAAGAGAATCACCTTTAGGTGGATATATTTTTTCCAAACTAGGGAATGTTTTTTGTCCTCATAACCTGCTCGGGAACTTTTAATAATGGCTGGTGATACTTTATGCTCAGTTTTACATTATTATTTTTTTAGTTAGAAGGAGGTTTAAGGTGTTTAAACCCTTCATTCTCTCCAAAATGAGAGGATCACCTCAATCTTTTGGGAGGGATTCAGGATTTTTAGAGTTTTGAAAAAGGCTTAAATCAGCCATTTCATCTCACATGATTGTATTATTGATTAGATTATGAGGTTGCCCACCTTCAAAAAGATTCTGGGTAGCTTACAATATTTAAAATAATACATAATTTTAACAACAACATGACTGTCCAGACAAATCACATAAATAACATCCAGAAAAATTTGCCAGGCACTCCACAAGCATGTTCACCCCAGGCTTGGGAAAATATTTTTGGATGATTTAAAGAGTGGGAACTATATGTATCTCTTGGGGTTGTTGTTCCGAAGACAGTTGCTACAACAGAGACAACATGCTTCCTCATTCCTGCAAGATGGCAATATTTGGCTAAAGGTACCCAGAGCATATCCACTCAGCCTGATTGAGCCAGCCAGCCAGAAGCAATTATAGAAAAGCTGTCCCTCAACTAATCAGATGCTAAGCTATGAAAAAGTGTTTATGTGACTTGTGACTTACAAAGCAGTGATGACACAAGTGTAAATGAAGTGCACATTACTACCCCATGCATTTTGAACCACCTCTAGCTTCCAGATGTACAGCATATTGCAGTAGTCCAACCATGAGGTGATTAAGGCATGATTAACCATCTGAAGGAGTGCAACTGTTGCACATGGTAGATCTATGTACGTAAAATTGCTCTTTAACAGTGTCTGAATCCAGGAGGACCTCAAATTGCACACTGGTTTTAATTGAGGAATTGGTCAGCTCAGGGTTGATATGTACAATTAAGTATCCTCAGCATTTGGTTAATACTAGACCCTGAACTGACAGATTATTTCATCCAGCAGTTCCATATAGATGTTATACAGAAGGGGCAAGAATGTTGAGTCTGTGGCACATCACATGTGAGGGGTTGTGGGCATGACCTCTCTTCCTTGTCAATGTTGACTAAAAATGACCATTGAAGGAGATGAATCACTACAGCATGGCGCCCACTACTCCCAACCCTTGCATTTTAGAAGGATATGGATGGTAATTATAGAAGTTTATTGATGGTTGCTGAAAGGAGGAGCACAAAAATGAACACATTAGTCTCATCCTGGTTCTCCCAAAGGTTATCAGCAAGCATGACTAATAGTCTCTCAATACTAGTAGGTAGTGGTCAGGTAGTGACCCTGGCCTGAAATCCAACTGAAACAGGTCCAGATAATATACTTCCTCCAAGACTGTACAACTGCTCTCTGACTTTTTTCTCAATAATCATCCCTATAAAGGGAAAGTTAGAGACGAGACAATAACTGCCCAGAATGGAAGGGTTCAGTGATGGTCTCTTGAGAAAGCATCACACCACTGTCTGCTTCACTGGAGAGAAATCCCCTTCTCCTCAGAGTTGCTGTCACTATTACAAGGATCTAATCACAGGCTATCTTGACAATCCAGGAGATACCTGGATCTCACACAATTCAGAGGACTAGTTCCTCAAGATTCAGAGAATCAAGCTCATTTAGATAACATCAATAACACCAAGCAATTCATCTGAATCTACCCAATTAGAATCCAACTGATAGAATATCAGCAGTTTCGTCTACCATATAGCATGAATACTTATAGTGGCATTTTAGATGTTCCTTGGACCTGTCCCTCCCCAGCAAGTATGGGTCACCTTAAAGAGGGCTGCTGGTGGAAACAATAGGTGGGCATGGCCAGCTCAACGTCACTCGTGTTGGGGGCGCCTGTGGTGGCCTGAGCAAAAAAGGGCTCCCAAGCTCCGTTTTTGGCTGCGATGGCCTCCTGCAACCCTCTGCAGCAAAAACGGAGCCCGGGAGGGCCACCTGCTCCATTTTCACTGGCAGAGACACCACTGGCCGGCCCTTTGCTGCTTCCAGGGTGGCCCCACGGCCCAGATCTAAGCACCCCGTGGACCAGATCCTTCCCCGGGACCTTGAGTTTGACACCCCTGATCTATTATATACTTTTTTTTTTGTTCTAAATATTTGTATAGCCTGTTGTTCAACATCTTCAAAGCAGTTTGCAAGTAATACCTGCAATCATAATAAAATTATCATAAATAATGTTTTTAGAAAGAAAAATGTAACAATTTCAGAGATTTCTTCCCTTGAGACAGCTGGTAGTGATTTTTTATGGTACAGAAGAAAAAATCTGGCTAACTAGCTTTCTGGGTAGTATTACACTGGACTGTAAGGTAATGGCTTTTTTAGGGCTGGGAGGTTCAAGAGTTAAAGGAAGTTCTGAATTGGTCTTTGCTTGCTTTTCCCCCTTGCTGTTCAGATACACTTTTATAGTACTTGGTCCTGGCCTTGTTTAGGCTGGCAAGGTCAAATCTCTACAGTTTGAGTTCATGTCCATCTAATTTCTTGATGGTGATTTCAGTATTGGAGGATGTTTGTGATCCATTAATCTATTTATTGTGTGATTAGATGTACACTATATATTATATACACACACAAACAAACAAAAATGATAGATAGATGGATGGATGGATGGATGGATGGATGGATGGATGGATGGATACCCAATTTAGTCTAGAGCCCTGATATTCCTTGGAAGTCTTCCATAGCAATTTAGTCTAGAGCCCTGATATTCCTTGGAAGTCTTCCATAGCAATTTAGTCTAGAGCCCTGATATTCCTTGGAAGTCTTCCATAGCAATAGCACTTAGACCGCTTCACAGTGCTTTACAGCCTTCTATAAATGGTTTACAAGTCAGCATATTGCCCTGAACAATCTGGGTGCTCGTTGTCCCCAAAAAACAGCCCCCTCCACCCAGGTACTAATGAAGCTGATACTGTTTATTTCTGAGACTGGACAAGGTTTCAGCCAGATGTTGCCACCTTGTGAGACTTAAAGCATATTATTTAAAACCATCACCATGGCTGAGTTAAAGTGCTATCTTCCCCATCCTTGAATTGGCAGAAAGCATGAAATCTGTGTTTCTTGTTGCTGATTCCTCTCCTGCCTCTCCTGCATCTGTTTTGACTCACTGCTAATTGATGTTATCCTGATTTTGCAAACCAGCATTGATTAAAGTGATTGGTTGATTCCTCTGGCTTTGCTCTCCTTCTCCTGCTCATGACCAGCAGTTGGAAAAATATCCGGCAATCATGATGCTGCAGCAGGAATGGGGCAGGTCCAGCTGTAGGACTGCCTGTGTTTAGGCTTCTTCCTGTTTCCTTCCTTCTACAGATCCCATTGTATCACAAACTGACCCCCCCCTCCCAAATAAAAAAGAACCCAACACATAAAATAGATTGAAGATGCAAAAAGCATTTTTACCTTGATATTCTGTTACATAAATGTGAGGGGATTGGGTTACTGTTTCATATTTTCAACCTTCTAAACCAATAGAGGCCATAAATTAAACCAATTATAATACTGCTGATTAAGCAGTGTAACCCTATTGTGCAATTCTGAGAATTTATTAGCATTCTGCTGTTACATCCAGTTTTTTAGGGAAACAGCAGCAGAATGATGACAAATGGGCTGATCAGGGAGCAGAGGGGAGGAAGCATGACCCTATCAATCTGATATGGTCAGTACATTTTGTTCTGCTCTTTGGATCAAACCCACTATGGGTTAACGTGACTAAAAATAACAAATTTTACCAATCTTACAATTTTATTCATGCTCAATGGGGAAAACTCTACATTAACACTGGTATAACTAAGGATTGCTCAAGGCTATCTTACGCGTAGCTTCAGGATATGGTTGAAACTTCATATGGGAATATGAGAGGAAAAGAATGTTGCCAGATCATATTTGTACCATGATAGCTGCAGATAGAGAAAGTTGTTTATTCAGTGATATTACAACTGAAATTATCAGAACATAAGTGACAAAATAAAATGTTTTTCACTTATTTAAAAGTGTTTTTTATTTTTACATAATGATAGTTATGTACTTTCTTAATTTTACTTAGATAAAACCTATCCCTCTACTGCTCAACCTCTTCCTATATGTCATTCTCATAATTCTATACAGGGTAGGTTTAGAAAAATTGTTCAGGTGGACCTCACTTTATGACTGTTTAGCAATCATTCAAAGTTAGTGGTGCTGAAAAAAACAACTTTATGACCAGTCCTTGCACTTATGACCATTACTGCATCCCCATGAGGAATACTTAAAGAATCTGGGCATGTTTAACCTAGAGAAAAGAAAACTAAAGGGAACTATGATAGTAGTTTTTATGGAGTGTTGCTTAAAGTTTGTGAACCCTTTTGAATTTTTAGTATTTCTGCATGAGTGTGAATTAAAGTATGATCTGTTCTCCATGCAGGTCCTAAAACAAAATAAACAGCACCCAATTAAACAAATACACGTTTCAGATTCCTCTGCATCATTTTTATAGGATTACGGTCAGAATTTTGACTTGGCCTTTCCAAAACATTAACTTCCCAGAATATTACACACTTTGCTCTTGGTGTGATCTTGGCTGATCGACTCCTTCCTAGGAAGGTAACACTGGTGTTGAATTGTCTCCATTTGCAGACAATCTGTCTTTCTAAAATCATCAAAAATATCCTTTGTTCAAGCCATGATATACAAAGATGTATGAAGATTTGATTTGGATAATGCATATCTAGTATTCTGCTTGTAAAGCAGGACTTCTCACGCTCAAATCTGGTTGTTATCCCATTGATTGTTACCCCATTCTGCTCATAGCAGAAACTTAAGCAAGTTACCAAATTGGTAGGTTTTGGGTTCTTTTCTAATTCTATAAAAAAAAAATACTATTTTGGACTTATGGGGTACCTTTGAGCTTATATAGAAATGGCTTGAGTAAACTGCCATGCTGTTGGAATTGCAGTGAGATTAATACATCATTAATCTCACATGCTTGAATAGTCTGTTATTGTTTCTTTTTTGAAGGAAGATGTTATATGCGTTAAGTCAGTTGTGACATAAGATATTCTCATATTTTTTAAAGTATATTCCTGTTGGATGGAACTGACATCTGGAGAATGAAAATGGATTGTCTAATAATTAAAAGGCATTACTTTCAACACTGGAAGGCTAAATGAATGGCTCCAATGATGGGTCCAAGACATAAATTAGCTATGGATGATGGTAATGAAATTTCCAAAAATGAAAACGTTATTGAAATGCTTATGTAAAGTTTTTGTATATGTACACATCCATGAGTGTAGGTTTGCATGCTTTTGCCTTTTTTTTCTTAATAACTTCATCTCTTTTTTTTCTTTCTTTTTGGTATGCAATTAATAAAAGCAATTGAAACAATTTACAAAATATAAATATCTTGAGGGAGCAGTTGAGATTTTTTTACTGAGCCTAATGAAAAGTCTGCCAATGCAGCAGTAGCCAACTGAGAAGAGGAGATTAAAGAAAAGAAGGCATTTTTTTCTCCTTCGGATAAACTGAAACGTCTTCCTTGTGGTTTCACAGACTGATAGTCAAGAAAAATGGCAGCTCTCTGTTGGAGAGCAAAAGATAGGGCGAACTGGAAAAATACATTTTGTCACTCCATTCTGCTGCTGCCACAGGTGGTTTTTGAGGTAGAGAGAATATGTTTGAGGTACAAAGAACACTGGAGGTTTTTAAGAAGAAATTGGACAATCATTTGTCTGAAATGGTGTAGGATTTCCTGCTTGAGCAGAGAGTTGGATTAGAAGACTTCCAAAGTCTCTTCCAGCTGTGTTATTCTGTTCTGCTGTTCTATTAAGTGAGCAGTGGGCGATAGAAATCCTTCAGCTTCTCTCTCCCTTCCTAAGTGGGCTCTGATACCAGGAATGAGTTCAGCTGTAAGAAAAGTGACAGGCAGAAGCTGCAGAGCCTTGGGTCTATGTGATAAAAAACAGAATACACTAATATGAAGAGGGATAGCTGACATAAAATGCCAGTCATACGCTTAGAAGTTCTCATAAATAACACTTTCATATAAGGAAGCAGATGCTGTTCTGCACCTTTTTGCAATATTGGAAAGACTGCTAAATTCTTAGGAGAAACTCAATTGCTCAATGTTTAGTTGGCTGCTACAGCAACCAAGCTATGTTCTCACTTGTACAGAGCAAGTTTCTTCCTGGTTTGATCAGGGAATTTAAAAAATGACTCATGCTCTGCAAAAAAAAAAGTCTCTCTTTTCCTTCTTAGATGAGGCATTTTCTTCTACATCTTTTGCAAATTAACCTTTAGCTTAGCAAATTGGGAATTTCCTTCTATTTTCTATCATTCCATAATCCTGCAGCAGCCTTTCATTATTAACAATAAACTGATGTGGGATAATCTCTGGAAGGGGTTTTAGGAGAACAAAATTAAGTTTGAATGAGGATATGGAAGAAAGAAAGAAAGTGGATTCTGATAAATAGGATAGGAATAGATGTCATTTGTGGGCTGGAAGCACATTTGAATTTTTTTCCCCATAATGGGCATAGCCGGTCATAAAATATCCAGCTCAAAGAAAAGCTTCCTCTCCAGGGTGCAGTTTTCCATCCCAGTGGGACCTTTGTGGGGCCAAGGTATTCCTGCAAAGAAATATGGTAGACGCTGCTGGCTATGGAGATTCTCAGTCATCCAGGTCATGGTGGTCCCAACCGTGCTTTTTGAAAAAGCACTTGCGTGTAGACAGTGCTTTTGATTTGCAGTATGCCAGCTTTATACCGTATTTTTCAGAATATAAGACGCACCTTAGTTTTGGGAGAGGAAAATAAGAAAAAAGCTGATTGGCAGGTGGATCAGCTTCCCGGAATACCCCCAATCAGCTGTTTCCAGAGGTGAATTTTAGCAACAGGTTCCTTGGTTGTGAGCTCTGGTGCCTTGCTTTTTTTTTTTTTTTTTTTCCCTGCCTCTGAAACGTCTGAAACTCCGTTTCAGGAAAAACTTTTTTTCCTGCCTCTGAAAGCGTCCAAAACAGAGCTTCAGAAAAAAAGCCTCTGAAGCTCTGTTTGGGGGCTTTTTTTTCTGAAGCTCTGTTTGGGGGCTTCTTTTCTGAAGCTTCGTTTCTGATGCAATTTTCACCCTCTGAAACCTCCGTTTGAGAAGCCGGGCGAGGCTACATTCGGAGTATAAGACGCACCCAGATTTTTACTCTCTTTTTTTGGGGGGGGAAAGGTGCATCTTATACTCCGAAAAATATGGTATTTACATTTTTAATTAAAATAATATTTTAAGATAAGTTTTCTGGGCAAAGTTTCCTTTGATTTTGTGTTGATTTAGCATTCTTGAATTGTCCTTTATTCAAGGAGAAAATAATCTGTAAATTTGGGAAGCCTTTAATTACTTCTGAAAATTAACAGAAAACCATGATGTTTATATAGAAAGGCCATAGTTATTTAATGTATAAATATAAGCCTTGTTTTCATTTCTTGGGGAAAATTCCAGATGTATGAAGCTCTGGATAAACTCTGTAGATTTTGTTGGAAGAAATGTCCATCTGGGTTCAGTTCCAAGTGGGGAAAAAGACACTGGAAACATGGAGACTGATTGGAAAGATGGTTTAATGTTGGACAGGATCACATGGTTTGAGATCCTGAGCAGAAAAAGCTCGAGATGCTGAGCGTGCCTTGGTTTTATGCCACTCTCTGAACTTTGAAGTTCCTGGGGCACAGGAAGAGTATCCTGATTAGTTGTCAGACTCCCAGAGGGTGGGGGTCTTAGCTAGCCTTGCTGGCTGATGTAATCTTCCCAGGTGCCATGTGGTGAGTTTCTGTTGCTAGATGGGTCCTCTTGTGTTGCAGATGATGGCCCATGATGAAGGTGGGGGAAGGCAGGAAGCTGCAAGGAGCTGCTTTGTCTTTTGTAGGAGGAAATATCCTTCTGGGTTCAGCTCTCACAAGTGGGGAAAAAGACACTGGAAACATGGAGACTGCTTAGAAAGATGGTTTAATGGTGGACAGGATCAAGTGGCTTGAGTTCCTGAACAGAAAAAAGGGGCGAGACGCAGTGAGTCCCCAGGTTTTATGCCCTCTCTGGCTTTGAACTTCCTGGGGCCCAAAAAGAGTATCCTGATTGCTTGTCAGACTCCCAGGGGGTGGGAGTCTTAGCTAGCCTTGCTGGCTGATGTAATCTTCCCAGGTGCCATGTGGTGAGTTTCTGTTGCTAGATGGGTCCTATTGTGTTAGTTTCTGTTACTAGATGGGTCCTATTGTGTTGCAGATGATGGTCCATTGACAAAGATTGAATTTCTGCCTCTGGCCCATTGGTCAGCTGCTTCGTCTTTAAAACATGCTTCTCCATTTTTCATCCAGGGAAACATAATATTCTGCCTTTTTAATATTTCCCAAACTATTTCATTCCTCTAGGAAAGGGGTGGGTGCTAACTTCCTACACTACATGTTTCTCCATTTCTCATCCAGGGAAATATAGTATTCTGCCTTTTTAATATTTCCCAAAATATTTCATTCTTCCAAGAGCGGGGTGGGTGCTAACTTCCTACAATTTGATACTGAGTGCAAACTTCGTTTGAAGTTTCTACCTTGTCCAGAGTACATAATGGTGTATTAGCAAAAATAATTATTTAATATGGATAGCTTATTTTAGTAAGCTTTTTTTGGTATAATATCAAGTATTTAGGACAGGAAGTCTCTTTCAAATTGGGCAAATTGAGTTTATGTTTTCTTCGGCATTAGTAGTTCTATATGACTGGAAGCATCATTAAAGTATTTATGAATTGAAAATGCTTAGAAATTGTCTTTGTTTGTTATTGTCATTAGAGCAGTTGTAGAACCAATGTTCCCATAGCAACCTGTTATCTTGGGTTTGAAAGAGAGCTTTGGAGACAAAACCAGGAAATAAATTGAGAAATGTGGTTTCTCAAATGTGGTTATAACTCAACTTAAAAAATGCTGATGGATATAATTTTAGTCAAGTTTGCTACTCATGCATTTGACATGTTAATTGAGTAGCCTTTACATGTTCAGTAGGTGGCGGCACCTAGCCATTCTTAGTTGATTTTAGAAAAGATGAGTTGGTCTGTGCTAGGAAATCCCAAAACTGTGGGTTAAAAAGCGGGGGGAAAGGTTATAGTAAATCACTTTTGCATTGATGCTAAGAAACCATATAGAAGTGTCCATGTAGACATCAAAGGTCATTAGGTGTAGTCCTCAGATTACCATGGTAATTGGGACCAGGATTGCCATCACTAAGTGATGCAAGTTTAAAGTGCAACATCACATGACCTACATCACTTAGCGACAATAATCCTGGCAATAAACCTTTTGAATTCAGAGATATTTGGAAGACTTTCCTCATTTTTCCATACTTGTTTCCATCCTCTGTGTTCATTAACTTCTCTGAAACTCTTCGTTAAGTTTCTTCCCAAAATTTCTGTCTTTCTTGGCCATGGCTTCATTTCTCTTGGCAAATTTCTAGTTTGTTCTGACATCCACTTTGTTTTCTTCTCTTTCTTGTGTTCAAGATGATTAGTCTTAATCGATATGAAAAAGTATTCAATTCAGGGGTGAAATCCAGCAGGTTCTGACAGGTTCTGGAGAACTGGTAGTGGAAATTTTGAGTAGTTCAGAGAACCAGCAAATACCATCTCTGGCTGGCCCTAGAGTGGGGTGGGAATGGAGATTTTGCAATATCCTACCCCCAGGAGTGGGGTGGGAATGGGAATTTTGCAGTATCCTTCCCCTGGAGTCGGGTGGAAATGGGGATTTTGCAGTATCCTTTCCCTGGAGTCGGGTGGGAATGGAGATTTCGCAGTAACTTTCCCTTGCCACGCCCAGAACCAGTAGTAAAAAAATTTGGAATTCACCACTGATTCAATTACTATATTTATTTGAAAGGAGGAGTAATTATTTCCCCAATAATTTACCTTTAGAATAGAAGGATAAATAGATTTACTAAAAATATGGAGCAAAACCTTTTTTTCTGCTAATCTTTCCTTTAAGGACAGGGGTCATATGTAGAGTCAAGTTCTTTTTGAGGAGCTATGGCAGTACTTAAGTGAACTGATTTTTTACTTACAGTATTTATTTAGACTGGTATTCTTTGAAATGGAAAAGTTACTGAGTTCATTCTGTATATCTACATTTTTTCAAATGTAAGCAATGCTCTCTTCTTAACATTCACACGTTTCAACATCCTCCTACTTCTTCCTTTTGATTCCTAGCCGTAAAATGTCACATAGTTGATTGCTGCAAGACTTTCTTACTAGTTAAATCTTCCACTGGAAATTTTGTAGGAAATTCACTATTCCTCATCTTTTTCCACTCTATGTGGTGATTCTCACTTCATCATGTACTTCAGATACTTTGCTGAAATGCAGATTGGTTGCATTTTTTGGTATTCAGAATCTAATTGTGATTTTGTGCTAGTATAAAGCCGATCTTCTAGCCGATGTTGGCATTTGTACCTCTTACGTTCCTGGTGATTGGAGTCTTACTGAACACTATAGAATAAGATGCACAGTATTTTATGATATATTGCAGGTAATTCTGTATGTAATTATAAATGTTTCCCAATAGCACAAAATCTCTAGTAAATATAGCTTGCTATTTTTAGTCATCTGTGGAATGAACTAATGCTGTTATAAGATACAATTTATTGTACAGCTTTGGAGTCAAATAGAACTAGTTTTATGTTGGAATATATTTAATAGATATTTGTATTTTAAATATAATAATTATGTAAATTATATATGTAATTGCGTACATTACATACATAACATTATACGAGGATTGAGCTGCATCCAAATTTGGAATTTATTTGGCCCTAATGCTCTTAATGAAATCTTCATTTTAAAAAATGCGGTGGATGAGGGAAGATTGGTTAATATTTATAAAATACAGATAGTTCTTAATTTACGACTATTTGAAATTATGACAGTGCTAAACGAAGGGGTTTATGTCCTATGCCTAAAGTTATGGCTAGCATCTCAGCTGTCATGTGATGAAAATTTTGTCGCTTGATGATCCATCTACCCTTACAACCAACTGCAGGGATGCTGCAATTTTCTCCCACCTGCTTATATCTCCCCTCCCCCAAAAAAAACTTTGGATTTTTTTTTCAAGCTTACTGCAAGCCTCCTACAAGCACAATATATTTAATACTTTGCATATCATTACCACAGTCACAACAAGGGGAATCTTTCCATCCCCACTGATACAGGGCAGAGGCAATGACAGAATGGAAATGACACAAAACAGGTTTTAAGACAGAATCAGGAGTTTTGGCGTTGTATATAAAACCATGAGCACTGTACTTTAGAAAATGCAAATGGGAAGTATATTTTCTCATTTTGTTTAGTTCTTAAACTGGAGAGCATCTGATGAAATTTATGCAGGTTTAAAATGAGTCAAGGAAATTTCATTTTTCCTTTACACAAAGCACCTCTGCTTGGTCATATTCCCGTTATATTGGTTAATAATAGCCAACATTATAAATTGATTTTAAAAATGAAGAAAATGAGAATATCAACAAATATTACTTTCTATTTCTTGCGATATCTCTTAATTTTTATGTAGTCCAAATAAAGTCTGACTACTGGAAAATTAATCTGATTCTACTAATTTATTGTATTAGGAAAAGCTGACCTTTGCTCAGAAGGATTTATGTAAGAAAAATCTAGTATTAGGCTGAAATCCTGTAATGTACTAATTTTTGGGAGACCTCTGAGCAAAGGTCATGGAACCCAGTAGATTAAAATTTGGGTACAGGCACAAATCATGGTTGTTACTATACTAATTTCATTTCATTTCAAAGGTTTTTTGGGAGAGAAGGTGCCTTCAAGTCAGTCTTCACTTCTGATGACAGCCTGGATATGTCCCTGCAGTTTTCATAGCAAGATTTCAGAAGTGCTTTGCCATTGCCTGCTTCTGAAGGCTGAGAAAGAGAGAGAGATTGGCCCAATGTCACCCAGCTGGCTTTGGACCTAAAGTGGGACTAGAACTTATGGTCTCTTAGTTTGTAACCTTGGCAATTAATTCATTATCTAAGTATCAGAGGGACTGCTGAATCGTATTCTTCCCATTCCCCTACCTATGCTTGACATCTATGTATAAAATTTTACTTAAAGGTAGAATTTTGTAGCTGTATATTATTGTATATGGGCGTACTTTACAAGCATGTTTGTAAAGACAAAGAGTAGATGAGAAATCAACCTGATTCCTCTCTATTTGGATAATAAACTTCTTCTTCTTCTTCTTTTTTTTTTTGTGACAAGACATCCTTCTCTGAAGAATGAGGTAAGACTAACATTTCCCAACAATTGAAGAAGAGTTTGTTTGGCATCTGGTGAAACTCTGGACAATAGAGACAGCCCAAAAGCTTGGTAGGATTGCTCCTGAGCAGTCTCTCCCTATTAGCGGATCCCAAGGGATCCCTTGGTTTACTGAGGAACGCTGAGAAATATAGTAGATCCGTGATCTAGTACCTCTCTGTGGGCATGCGAGCCGTCGCCCCAGCTCAGCTCCCCCATGCATGTGCACGTGCCTCCTGCCAGCCAGCTGGTCTTCAGGTCTCTACAGCACATGCGCAGGGGCAGGGCACATGCATGGGGACCACGCGTGCATTGCATTTTGGGGGTTCAGGTACTCGCATTTGCGCACATGTGCTTTGGGCACTCGGTCTGGAAAAGGTTAGCCATCACTGTACTAGGTAAAAAGACTCTTGGAGAGAAAGAAACAAATATGACCAACATGTAAACTGAAATATGACCCTACTCTATGGTATAACAGTGAGGAAACAAAATTACTGTTTTACTCTGTTGCATTTCTAAAATGCCAACCAACTGCACTATTTTAGAGTTGCTGAAATCAGAGAGACTTTATTAAGTAGTGATATTTTTTTTGTTCCAATTGCTGCTTTTTTCAATTTTAAATGGGGAGGGATTTGGCTATATATTGCTGATTTGGCCGCTACTTATATATTCTAATAACTGCCTTCATGATTGTGGAACATTAGAATATACATTTAATAAACTAAATGGGAAATTCCCTGAACTCAGTTGGAGTTCTTCAGAATAAATGTGCATTCATTAATTTTAATTTCCTTCAAGTTCAGTGAGTTTTGCCCATTCAATTACATTTTTTAAATGATTCTGACTAGATGTGTGGCATTCTGAGTGTGGGCAATTTAATTTTTCTTAGATGTCACTAATGAACTGGATTGTTTCAATGTTCCCTAGCTTGTGGATAATGCCACCTGCCAAACTAATTTTCAGTAGGATCAAATGTTTGCTTTAAGGCATTCTAATGGTGAAATGTTCCTAATTAATGTAATAATAGTTACTTTCAACTTGTGATTTCATTACAGCTGTAAAATGGGTATTTGAGGATGTAGCTAGAAGGTGTATGTCACTGTTATCACAAATCTCTACTGCTCTAATTCCATTAACAGCTACAGTAGTGGCCAAAATTGTGGAAACCTTTTGGGAAAAGTGTATTTTCTAAAACTAGCTAATAACACCACTTTTTTTTTGGAGTAGTACCATAAAAGTAAATACCAATGAAAAGATAATTTAATCAAGAATGTAATGCAATAACTTTTATGAAGGACTTGCTATTAGAATAGCACTTACGGTATAAAGAAGAAAAGTGAAACACATAGAAAAAATGAGATATACAAAAATTATCACCATAGAAAAAAAGATATACAAAAATTATCACGTCAGTTAATAATTGGGTAACCTTTACCATGAATTACAGCCTTACAACGTCTTCCCATGGAATGAACCAAGTCTTTAGTTCTGCAGCTGTTATAATGTGAAACCAAGTTTGAATGATTGCTTCTATTAACTGGGTTTTATTGCTGGGTCGCTTCTGACTAACAAGTTTCTTTAGTTGGCTCCATAGAGTTTCAATTGTTAAGGTTAAGGTCTGGACTATTCCCAGGTCATTCCATCAGTGGAATATGATTATCTTGAAACTCCAAAAAAAAAAGTAGGGTTATTAGCCATCAAACCTCAAAAATACACTTTTCCCAAAAGGTTTCCACAATTTTGGCCACTATTGTATGTTTATTTGCTTGTGTGTTATGTTTAAAAGTATTTAATAGTAACGGTAATAGTTAATAATGAACAGTTCAGCATATACAATGAACTTTAACACTTATTTTATTTTTGGTTTGTAGTTTGATTTTACATTGTATATTGAACAAAATATTCTGGTTCTAATTAACAGTATTTATGTTATACTTGTAAAGTTTTCTGTGAAAACTATTTAAATATTGGTTTCTGACCTTCGATAAAGGTCAGTTTATAGGTCAGTTTAAACAAAGTTTAAGTATACTATGCCTTGGTCCCTGGTCAAGAAAAGCCCCGGAGTTAATTTGATCTTCTGGGGATAGTCTGCAGGGGAGAAAACAAAACTTGCTGGCCCATATTATAGATAATTTCCATTCTGCCTCTTCATTCTTGCCTCTCCTATGTAATTTAGATCTGAACATCCAGCTACTAGAGGGAAAATCCCAAGCCACTTAGAAGGAAAGTCTCAGATTAAGTTCATTGGGACATTGTACTCAGCATAAAAGAAAAAAGTTCAGGGTAACCAATAAAAAGAAACAAAATCAGATTCTCTGTTCTTACCATTGTTGATAGATTTACAGGTAAAACCAAACTGCCTTATGTGAACCCAGCCACTAAAAATGTTATAAGGAAAAGAGGCAGAGGTGGGCTGCTGCCAGTTCGGACCGGTTCACCCATACTGGTAGTTCCAGCCACCGGCTGGGCCTGCCCGCCCACCCCAGTGCTTTCCCGTCCTATATATCTCACTCATTGACTCGCTCGCCCCGCCCATGCAGCCCAGCTGATTTCTGCGCCTCACCCGCTCTACTCACTATGGCTGCCCGAGAAGGTGTGCTGGAAGCCGCGCACATGAAATCACCGTGTGTTTGAAGCCGTGCGCAAGCGCAGAAGGTGCATGTGAAGCGCATGTGTGTATACGTGTTCACATTTTCAATTCTGCACTAAGCGAACTGGTTGTTAAATTATGTGAAGCCCACATCTGAAAAGATGTCATTTCAGGCCTTGGAAGTTGAATCCGGGTTGATGTTTTTGTTCTTAGAGGCTGAAAAGCAATTTGCAGCAACTAAGAAAGTAATCATAGATTGTAAAGAAGAGGCTTTGCAATATAAAATAGTAGTTTCCTTCATGGTTTGTTTTGGCCTGGTAGACTGGTGGTCAATGTGATATGTGATTTTTTGCAATTGAATGGGAGTATTACAACAGAAAATGGCTATATTTTTAACTTTTGTATTATTTTAGAAATTTTATTACATCTTTTGGCTCCACACTCTGGAAGCCCCAGATCCAATCTGTCACTGCTCTTTCTCCCAGTTTCATGTTTACTAACCTATATACAGTGTGAGTATTTTTGAAACATTTTAAAACCCACACAATGGAAAATGAATCTACTCATGTCAGACACAGATTTGTAATTTAAATTCAGTTTCAGTCTTACAAAGAAATTTTACCTGTGCAAGCTTTTTCAAAAAGGACCACATCCTTTTTCCACCCCTACCCCTCAAACTGGAATGGAATGAGCTGTTATTTGAAAGTCTTTGTTGAAGAAATGTAAAACTACTTCATGCAGACATTCCACATTTCAAGCCCACATTCTGTCATATCCTTACCCTAAATTTTCTTTTTCACATTCATATATGTGCCAAGGAGCAAACATATAGTCTGTACTGTCCAAAGTTTATTCATTGTCATCCCTCCCACCCTTTTGATCAGAATGCTGCCCAGCACCTTCTCAAGTATATTTAATAAACTCCCAATAGTTTTTGTATTTTCTCTTGTTTCCTGGGGTAGAGGGAACAGTACCACCATTCTTCCTACCTGTGTATCAGACATAGGTACAATCTTAAACAACCTGCTCCAATCCATATTTTACCATATTTAACCATTGACAACAATCTTGAAGCACGTAACACTTCTTTTTTATGTCTTTCTCCTTGTATAGTAACATGGTTTTTTTAAAGAATAGAATTCTTTATTGGCCAAGTGTGACTGGACACACAAGTAATTTGTCTTTCAGTACTATTTTTTAAAATATTCCTGTCAGTTTCATGCTGATCTCGAAAACACACCTTCCGGCATTCCTTCACTTCACAGTTACATCCCAAGTCATTTAATTACTTTTATTTTTAATTTGCTCTGCTCTGCTCTCTATATACACAATATGTAATTTTCTTTCATCCTCAGGTTTTGCAGGGAGTATTCTGTTTTATTTATTTTTCTCATGTATTGTTTATCTCACTTCACCATTCTAGTAGGTGTCCTTTTTCATTTTTTCCATCAGTATGATATATGTGGCACTTTGTAACATAATTCTTTTTACTCCAAGTAAATAAACTTCCAAGTAGATTACCTGTTTCCTTACGTTGCTTTCCATTCATCTAGTGTGGAGACAGTTACAATTTTAGGGTTTTTTTCATATAGCGCTACTCATACTTCTTCCCCCTGCAATCGTTCTATTTTTACTCTTATTTCTTTCTCTTTTTCTTTTTTTCTATTTGAATTTTTTTTCATAATCCACTTACAAGTTATGGGATCAATTAGTACAAAAAACCCCTCTTATTACCCTTGTATCATTCATTTGTTCTCTCACATTTTCATTACAAACCATCAAATCAACCATACTTTTAAATTCCTTTGTATGCCATGTATATGGATTAAGGAATGCCTCAACTGTGCATTAGAAACAAGCAAATAAAAGCAAATACTCACCAAACAATAATTGTTCTCAATTTTTCTTGAACTTCTGTATGTCCCAGTAGTTTTTTTAAAAAATCTTTTCCTATGCATTTACTCATGTCACCAAACTTTCTCCTTGGATCATATTCATTCAAGAATTTTGCAGATTTCCTCCAACTCTATTATTTCTTTCATTAACACTGTTCACTGTAACTAGCCAATGGATTCCTACTTCATAACAATCTAATAATACATAACAATGCATAACAATCTATGTGTTCCCAACTCATTTTCTAACAAATGTATTTACAGACAAATATAGTAGACCACATTTTCAGAAAATGCATTTTCTGACAAACGTAATAGACCACAACCTACTACTTGATAAAATAGAAAAATGTGGATTATACAACATCACCACCAGATGAATTCGTAACTGGCTGACCAATCTCACTCTACATGTAGTCCTCAATGGAGCTGCATTTACATGGAGAAAAGTATGCAGTGAGGTACCCCAAGGCTCTGTCTTAGGTCCAGTACTCTTCAACATCTTCATCAATGATTTGGATAAGGGGATAGATCAAACTGAGCTGGCAGGAATAGCCAACACTCCAGAAGATAGGCTTAAGATCCAGAAGGATATTGACAGATTTGAACATTGGGTGCTATCTAACAAAATGAAATTCAATGGTGAAAAGATTAAAGGTCTACACTTGGGCAAGACAAACCAAATGCATAGGTATAGTATAGGTGATACCTGGCTCAATAGTAGTAACTGTGAGAGGGATCTTGGAGTCCTAATGGACAATCACTTAAATATGAGCCAGTATTGTACTGCAGCTGCCAAAACAGCCAATGCAGTCCTAGGCTGCATTAACAGAGGGATAGAATTAAGATCACATGATGCATTAATACCGCTTTATAATACCTTGGTTAGACCACACTTGGAATACTGCATTCTGATTTGGTCGCCACGATGTAAAAAAGATGTTGAGATTCTAGAAAGAGTACAGAGAAGAGCAACAAAGATTAGGAGATCGGAGGCTAAAACATATAAAGAACGATTGCTGGAATTGGGTATGCCTAGTTTAATGAAAAGAAGGATTACAGTGACATGATAGCAGTGTTCCAATATCTAAGGGGTTGCCACAAAGAAGAGGGAGTCAACTATTCTCCAAAGCACCTGAAGGCAGGACAAAAAGCAATGGATAGAAAGTAATCAAAGAGAGAAACAATTTAGAACAGGAGAAATTTCTTGATAGAACAATTCATCAGTGGAACAACTTGCCTCCAGAAGTTGTGAATACTCCAGTACTGGAAGTTTTTAAGAAGAAATAGAATAACCATTTGTCTGAAATGGCATAGGGCAGGGTTGTCAAACTCCCGGCCTATGGGCCGGATGTGTCACGTGTTGGCATGCCCACGCCCAGTTTAGCGAAGGGGAAAAAAATCCCGATACATCACGTGATGACGACGTGAGTTTGACACCCCTGGCATAGGGTTTCCTGGCTGAGCAGGGGGTAGAACTAGAAGACCTCCAAGGTCCTTTCCAATTCAATTATTCTGCCTTCCCTGATTACTAAACCTGTACCTTCACTTCCACACACACACTCATCAACTCCAGCTCAAAAATGTCACCATCCTTTAAAACTGTTCCCCCTTTTCCAGGGGTTGTTAAACTGACCATTTTTCCCCCTTATGCAGTAATGGTGTACTACTATACATTTGTCCTGTTTCTACAAATGGTTTGTGAGAAGCAGTATTGTGCTTTATACCTGATCAGAATGTAATGATATTTATTTCTGTAAGGAACAATATTGTCAGTGGTGATGCAAGAGATATTTTCCTTGTTACAAAGTTCTACAAAGTTAATTTCTTCAGAATACTTCATGTGCTGTGGCATCATTTTCATATTGAGGGAGAACAGTTTCAGTAATTTTTCAAAACAAATTATTCCTGCTTAAATGGAAATCAAAGAAAATGTATTTTATGGCAATAAAATTGAAAACACAATAAATTATACATAATGGTTTGTAGAAATTAAAGAAAATAAATCCAGTGCCTAACTATATATTTCAAAATGTCTTTAGACATAACTTTATGGAAAGCCGCACAGAAATATATTAAATATATTTTTTCTTCAGAAGAACATACATACAAATAGAGATTATTCATTATGGCATGGCTTTTTGTGTGTGTGTCTTGGCATCTTAAAGACGGGTATCTTTTGGTTTTGCTGCTTCACCTTTCATATTTATCTCTTAAGAGTCTATGATAGCATTGCTTTTGTGGCAATATATTAAATTCCAGGAACTTATTCTAGTTTCCTAAGGAGATAGAAAAACAATTTATTCCAGATTCTAGGGCTCATATTTTCCTCTTGAATCCACTCTTACAATTATTCACATAGCAGTGAACTGAATTGATACTTTGTACAGGCACAAAATGAATCAATGAAGTGTTTCAAGCATTCCACCGCCACCCCTTATAAGGATGAAATATTGTGAGTACTTCTCATACAACCAAAGGTAAATTCACCTGAAAGTGACTTCCTTAACTCTGACAAAGCTGTAGCAGGTGATTAGCTGTTTGCTTGAGTCATAATTTCTTTGTGCCTCCTTACAACACTATTGAGGGAATTCCCATCTGAGAAATCTTTATATGATCTGAGAAGGAAGACATGTACCAAAAAAAAAAAAAAAAAAACACCTGACCTTTTTAAAAGCATGACTTATGTGTACTGTATTATTTTGCAATTTACTCCCTGTGACTGGGATGTGAGACTTTGGGGTAATATTCCTGATTTATATACTAATTCTGTGCACTTTTGATTTCCTGTGGTCAGCTGCTACATTCTAATTAATTGCAGGGGTATTTAAGGCTTTATTGCCATTGCTGTCAGAGATATAAACAAGTACGTAGCTTTATGCCCAGGTACACATCTGTACACCTGGTGTTCAAACCATATATGTCTAGTCCTCAATCTATTCTGGGATATACCTGTAATTAAGCCATTTCTCATCTATACAGTATTAATACCTTGAATCACATTTATAATTTGATGGGAGCATCTGCTATTCCTTCCATTTTCATTTATCATATATACCACCCACCCAACAATATTCACAGTCATTGTTCGCAAAGCTGTTTTGAAAATTTATGTATTTATTTTAAATTTATGTAGTCTCCCATATCTGAAAACAAGTGATTCTGGATGGCATACAAACAGTAATATCAAATAATTATTATTTTAAAACATTAAAAATGATAAAATGGAATTCCTATCTTACTGCTAAGTATTTTGAGAGAGTGTGACCGAAGAGTGAAGGAAGCCACTTTGTTCTCCAGTGCAGTGTCCATAAAACATAATACTTTAAGCCATGGGTGTGCAACCTTGGTAACTTTAAGACCTGAAGACTTCAACTCCCAGAATTCTCCAGTTACCTAGGCTGATTGGGGAATTCTGGGAGTTGAAGTCCACATGTTTTAAAGTTGCCAAGGTTGGACACTCCTGCTTTAAGCTGTTTTACTCTGTCCTTGCAATTGCAAGAAATGGCTCTATATCACTTCAGCTTCCACTGTCACTACAAGTAAAGATCATGAAACCAACACTGGTCACAAGAACAATAGGAGAAGGAGCAGGAGACAGTCCACATTTCCCACAATCTTTTTCATTCACCAATCTTCTCAAGTGTACTGAATCTCCAAAGTTCTATGTTTGTCACAAACTTCAATCCTGCCTCAGTGCCATTACAGAAAATAAATAAATGATATTAGATTTCATTTTAACAGTTAAAACCATTTGCCATTTTTCTTATGTCTAAAAATAGTTTGTATCTTGTTTGCTGAGAAGCAGTTATACATAGAAGTGAAACCAAATAGGAAATCCTCCTATACGTATGATGGGCTATAAGTATAGCCTATCATAATAATATCCAATCTTTAAATTAAATAGAAGAGCAAACTATTAGAAAGAGAAACAGACTAATGTATTTTTAAAATACCTAAAACAAAAGTACCTCTTATCTATTTGAATATGGATCACTTTTGTACAAATGTATGGGAAATTTATTATGCAAGCATATGGCAAACGGAACTCTTTTCTAATAATCATATTTTTATTATTCCCTTTGTGGTTTAGGTGGGATTATTTTAGATTTCTCTAGTCAGGGTTTAGTACCAATTTAATTATGCAGACAGGCTAAACAGCTGAGTTAAGCAACCCAATTTAAGGAAAGAATTCTTCTTAAAACAGTGCAAAAGTCTAGAGGACTTTGTCATGTCTTAGGTTTGGGGATACACATTAGCTGGAATTATGCAACATACTGAACTACAAAATAACAAATCACTTTTACCCTAGCATGTTCTGGAACTCAGTGGTTCGGTTTCATGTTGATCCCAGAAGACTGTAAATTGGATCTTCATGATTAAGATATACTGTACGAACACAGTGTCTAATATTTCAGGAAGGCAAGATCAGGAAGCTGAATTGTTGCAAGAATACACAAAGCTTAAGTTAATTCAAAATTTCATTCTGAAATATGGGATAAATTCATTGTCTGAAAGAACTCCTCAGATTCTTAACTTCATGCCATTCTTGCAACAAATTTCTTTCTTTGCCTTCTTGTTATATCCTATTCTTCCTGCTGTGGTTCAGTCTAGGCAAATCTGCAAATGTTACAATTTCAATGTGATCTTCTTCTTTCCACTTTTTCTCAAGGAAGCTAATAAGTCATAATAGGAAGAAAAGCCACTCAGAATATGGATGTAGTAAGAAATCTCCATTTTCAGCCCAGATTTTTCTAAAACCAACATTTTAACAAATTTTGATTTTTTTAGTTCTTCATAAAGACAAATCTATAGGGATCATGATTCATCACTAATATAGAAAGAAAAGAATGAACAAGATCCACATTTTAAAACACACTTTTCCTCCCCGCATAGTTGCTGGATGTGGTCGTCTACCTAGCACAGAAGTATCATCGATTGCTTGTCCTCGGGCGTAGACACATGCTGAAAAATTCGTTTCAGTGGAAAAAAAGAGACATGGATGACATGCAGAAGAAAGCAGATTTCTTCTTTACTGATAATATGTATGTTGTTTGATTTTTAGAAAGTATCATCTTTAGAAATCATTGCAATAGTTCCAGGTTGCATATGAGCATTGAGACTGAATTTAACAAAAATAATATACTATATTTTATATATGAGAATGCTATATATTCTTGATATACTATATTTTATTTTGCAATTGTGTAATGTTTTTCCATAGAATAGATAAATGCAGGCTTTTCACTTATTTTATTCACAACAATGCATGCCTTTTTTTACAACAGTCAATAGCTCTGCATACCTAATTACCTTTGAATATGATAATGAACCACACTATTAAACCCCACAACTCGTGTTTTTATTAACAAATTACAAAAAATTGATAAAATAACTATATATCCAACCCTCTCCTCCACCGTTAACAATACCATTTTTAAACTTAAAGGAATTAATAGAAACAAAAAAAAAACAAAAACAGAAACATGTAGATGATGTTAATATCTTTAACATTTAAATATTTTCCCATAAATCTACTGATAAAATAAACACTCTGTTCCAAAAATATGTCAACTAATCACATAACCAATTGTATGGATCTATGGGATTCCTCAAATTTTTACACCTCCAACAGAAAAATGAATGTGACACAATATCTTGTAACTGTTCTTATTTTAATTTCTATTTTAATGCAATTTAATAAACTTCTTATCAAATGGAAGTTTTCCGTTTAAAACAAAAAAATGTTGACATACATTTCAATGCTTAACAAATACCTCTGTTTATTTCTTTGAACTGATAGGAAATGTAATTATCCATTTTTAGTAAAATCTGTAAACTGCTGTTTATTAATATAATAAATATAGCTACACGTATTCTATCATCAACTTTTAGAACAAATCCTAAGGGAAACCAGGAAATAAAACACTTCACTTGGAGAACTATTTAGTAAAAACTAAAAATGTTCCCTAGTGACTAAGTATGCAGGCTTGGTCTAAATATTTGATATTATTCATATAAATTGTAAGTATATCAGTATATGCATATATATAAGTAAATAGATACCCATGATATAGACATAATGCTAAGATTAAACAAGTTAAACACCTCATATTTAGGATCTTGAAATAATTATTTGAATCAGTTCTATAGTACTTTACTGTGCAAACTGCAATGGTGTACATAATATTTCTGTTTGCCTTTTTTTTAAAAAAAAATAGGTCTAAAGATGATCCATTTCTACTCTATGCCACTTTTCACTCAGGTGGTCACTGTATGTTGGTAACTAGAGATCTATTACGGGATCACAGAGCTGTTCTTTCTGATAATGTTACTCGTCGCTTGTTTTTTAAATGGCAACGTGGACATCAGATGGTGGTGTCAAGCTATGTACCAGGAAAGATATTAACATTTGAGGTACTGTTACACATATTCATGCTATTCTTGTTTAATAATTATCAAGCATGAGTGATAAATCAAAGGGGATATAGTCTTTGTAAAGAAAACCCAGATGATTTTTTCCAATAAAAATGTCCTCAGCATAATTTGTAATGTTTAATATTTATACACTAGTTTACTGAAGGATTGTTTTTGAATTATATTCCATTATGAGAAGCATTTTATCAATGCTTTGCTTGTAATCTTACATAAAAGAGTTTATAGATAGAGATATGGGGGGGAGGGGACCTGGTTCAATTTAGATGTTCCCTCAGTTCATTACTGGAGGATACCAAGTTTCCTATCTTTGGTTTAAAATATATTATAAAATCTTAATATTCTTGTGCAAAATATATAATGCAGTCCTGTCTTTCATTATTTAATAGGATGCTTTGCCATATGATACAGTTGTGCAGACTGATGGTAACACATGGCACATTCCCTATGATGACAACTTGTCCAAGAGAGTTTCTTATGAAATTCCAGGGAAGTGGCTCTGTCTTCAGAAGAAATAAAAGATGCTTTTTTTGTTCAAAGTGAAAATGTATGCATGGCACCTTTATTTCAAATAAATTTCAAACAAAATAGTTAAAACGTATTCATTTTCTAAGACAACAGACCTAGACTTAAACAAATCCCTACGTTACAATCAATACTTAATTCTACAAATATTGAAAACTGTGATGCAACAGTTCTTTTTGATTGATAAATATAATTGTAGTTTAAACCAGTTGCTTTTTTGATGCCTTAGGAGTTGTATGTTCTTATTTCTCTGCTTTTCATCAGTAAGTATATATTTTTCTTACGTTTCTCCTTTCCAGATGAGCGTCTTAGTATTATATAGCTCATCTTATGAGAAACAATTATCTGTTCATTTTAGAATTTTACTATTCATATGCTCCAAAATTCTCTGTTTGATGGGTTGTGATAAACTTTGCTGACATAAGTAAAAAAGCAGGGAGGGAAGGAAGGGCACTAAATATTGAAAGAGTGACTGAGAAACAGCCAGTTCTCTTATGGAATTTCCAGGTTATACAGCTTCAAGAATGGAGATACCATGAACAAAAATTAAGTACAGATAAAAATTTACTAAAATGTAACTGCATCTGGAGTTCCCATTTGAAAGGAGACTAATTCAAAATTTGTACACCAGAAACTGGAGTATCAGTAGGTTTTCGCCTCCCTTCCCAGTTATGGATATATTATTATCCTCTTCAATACTGGATATTCATGATTACAGTATCATCCTTGAAATTCTTTCCAGCTGGTCAGCCTACATTATCAAGTATTAAGCAGAATCGATACAGTAAATGAATGAGGTACATAAAATGAATGTACATTTGGAATAAAATAAGAAATTTCAGTTAATATTGATTTCAACACCGTTACAGTTCTAAATAGAATTGTAGCTTGTTTCATTTTTAACCAATTATTTGTATTTTTTTCACAAAGAACAGCAAAAATATTTTCAGTGGCTTTTTTTAGAATGTGATGCAATAGTAAAAGATTAAAAAATGGTAGCTGATTTTTATGTTTATTTTAAATTTAATACTCAAATCATACAAATTCTGACAAGTGACAACTTTGAAAGCGATCGATAAGGTAGTCCTCAATTTACAACAGTTCATTTAGTGACTTCAAAGTTACAATGGCCCAGAAAAAGTGACTTATGACCATTTTTCATACTTATGACCGCTGCAGCATTCCCTTGTCATGTGATCAGAATTCAAATGCTTGGCAACCAACTCACATTTATGACCATTGCAGTGGTCCGGGGTCATGTGATCACCTTTTGCGACCTTCTGACATACAGTCAATGGGGAAGCCAGATTCACTTAACCGTGATGCTCATTTAACAACTGCAGTGATTCACTTAACCTGTTGTTAAGTGAATGATCTTGGCAAGAAAGGTCATAAAATGGGGCAAAATTCACTTTAAAAATGTCTCACTTAGCGACAAATTGGGCTCAATTGTGCTCGTAAGTCGAGGCCCACCTGTATAGACATGGATCAACTCATTTGCTGCAATTCATGAAAGATTACGTCTTTTAATCAATGTTAGTTGGAAAAAGTGGTACCAGATGCCCACTTTATTTTCCTTTCACAGATCCACACAGCTCTCCTTGATTGACAGCAGTTTGTTATTGTGTTTTGACTCTATGTCTTTTACTTAGTCTATATAAGTAGCTCTGGGGATTCCTCCTAGCTTACATCATGCCCGGCTTTAGTTTGAAATCAGCCAAAAGAGTTTTTAAAAAGCCTTTAAAAAAAGATGGTGGGCAACAATCCCAGCTCGGTTACGTGATTCCGTTAATGAAGCAGTCTCGTTTTGCTCCAAAAGTTTCGTCCCGAAAACACCGATTCACACGTTCAAACAGGGAGCTACCGAAGTATCACGCGAGAACAATCGCTCTTTTAAACCTCCGCGCGCGCCTCCTGTCAAAAAAAAAAAAAAAGGGAGGGGACTTTTATACTCTCGCAGTCCTAATTCTTAAAGCGCATGTGCGGCAGTCAAGAAACGTTCGATTTCTCGTTAATGGACGGCGTGATTATGGTTGCTTCCGCGTCTGCGCCTTGCGTAACCGTGACTAAGGAACAAACGAATAGGAAACCAAAGCACCAGTTCCTCCGCTTCTGGGAGGTAAGCAGCTCCTCGTTGCGCCTGCGCGTGACCATGTAGCCCCGGAAGTACTACTCCGTTTCCCTCGCTCCCACCCCACCCGCTCCCCGGCCGCTGGAAGTAGAAACCTTTTCGCATGCTGTGTCTGCGGGCAGTTTCCCCCACTTTTGCCGCTTGGTTTGCTTTTTCTGCGCGACCATGTCTCGAGGCTCCAGCGCCGGCTTTGACCGGCATATTACTATCTTTTCCCCCGAAGGGCGCCTATATCAAGTAGGTAAGTCAGTGGCAAAAACCGCCTCGTCACGATGCAGGACGCCGCTTTTCTTTCCCTCTCTCAAAAGGGGAGGAAGGAAAAACGCATGTTAAATGACGCCTTCGGCTTCTTTCTTTCCCAGAAGTGGGGCGCCGCCGGTAGAGAAGCGAGGGAGCAGTTAGCGTCCCAAAGGGACTGTGTTGCAATCGCGGTGGCTTTCAAGCCGTTCAGCTACTGCTGTACGAGGCGCTCGGGGTTATTTTCTTCGGCGTAAATAGTTGGAAAGGTTGAAAAGTTGTCGGCAGCGAAAACCTTCGTCATTGCTGCGAAAGCGAAAGCGAAACAAAACGATCCGGGAAAGCGAGGACGCAACTTTCCGAGCGCTAGTAGATGGGGAGGGGAAAAAAATTGAGCCTTGAGAAGTATTACTTTCCCCGCCTTGCGAAAGTTTCCCGCTTTGTGACTTTTTCTTCTCAATGCTGACTTCGTGACATAACTCGGGATTAAGGCTCAGAGCGGGGTACCTTTTCAGATGCGGTTTTACATAATCCCCGGCTTTCTGCAATATTAGCTGCAAATTCTGGGAATTGTGGGACATCCAAAGGCCACCCAGTGAAGGCTGGTAAAGCATTTAGCCTGCTTTTCGTCTGGCAATTTATTTACCTGTGAGTCGCTTTATGATCTTGAACTATGGCGAGAGTGCAGTGGTGAGAGTGCAAAAATTCGGAATATATTGGCATGAGGGAGGTGTATGCTTTTGTGATGTGTTGAGATGCTTAATGATTTATTGATCCCACATGTTAGAGTTTACCAAAATACTATGTGGGTCTGACTATTTTGGTAAACATTACATTTCTACTGTGTTTTTACAGTGTGCTAGAATCATACTTCTGTATGAGACTCAAGTTCAGTACAGACAGACAGACAGTACAGACAAATGTGAATAGTGAATATGAAGATTCTAAATAGCAATAGCACTTAGACTTACATATCACTTCATAGTGCTTTACAGCCCTCTCTAAAACAGTTTACAGAATCAGCATATTGCCCCCAACAATCCTCATTTTACCAATCTTGGAAGGATGGAAGGCTGAGTCAACCTTGACCCCATCAGGAACGAACTCCTGGCAGTGAGCTGAATTAGCCTGCAATATTGCATTCTAACTACTGCACCACCACAGTTCAATTATAGCTATCTGGATATTTCAAATAAAAAAAAAACAGTACCATCACTTTTAAGTGGCACAACACTTAGTCTAAGCCAGGGGTCCCCAACTCCTGGGCCACGCAAGCAAGTGGGAACCAGGCTGCACAAGCGAGCAAAACCCCATCCAGGCAGGTGCAAAATCACGCCCTTCCCAATCTGTGAAAAAAAACGCCCTCCACGGAACCAGTCCCTGGTGCCGAAAAGGTTGAGGGCTGCTGGTCTAAGACATTGTTGTGGATGTGAACTATCTGTTTTTAATGAAGGTTTGTATCTGATGCTGTCAGTGTTTCAACTACTGTTGGTAAAAATTGTGTTCAATGTATCACTAGAATATGCATTCAAGGCCATAAACCAAGGTGGACTGACATCAGTAGCTGTTCGTGGAAAGGACTGTGCAGTTGTTGTCACACAGAAAAAAGTACCTGTAAGTATAATATGACTGCATGGATAATCCTTGACCGCATGTATGGCTGACTTGTATCTTTATTGTTCCTTGATTTTTAATTCTTCTGTGCTTTGATCTTACTAATGAAGAGTATTGGAATTTTGTAGAGTGATGGAAGATCCAGACTTTGAAGTTAGGGAAGAGTATTTTACTTGGAGAGTCATAGATTTTCCATAATGTTCAAAAGATAACATTGAAAATTATTATGATAAAATGAAATTATGATTATAGTGTCACTGGAATCAACAATATTCTTAAGAATAATTTTTCTAAGTAAATGCGCCTGTTCTTAACCATCAAATGTCCTATGTATGACACAAATTATATATTTTTCCCTGTTGAAGTAAAAAAGAAACTTTGTTCCATGGTAATGATGTATCTATCTCTCTGAGGGAGATAGGAGTTATAAAAGCTGATAAAATAAATATCTTAAAATTGTGTTTTGTTTTATCCTTTAGGACAAGCTACTGGATTCGAACACAGTGACTCACTTATTCAGAATAACTGAAAATATTGGATGTGTAATGACCGGAATGACAGGTACAAACGTAAGACAAATCAGATAGTAAATAAGTTGTACCGAAGTGAAGTATCTCACTTTATTTTTGTTTTAAATAAGACTTTAATATTGCATAATCAAGAATATGGTCTAAAGCAGGGGTTTCAAACTCAATTTCATTGAGGGCTGCATCAGGGTTGTGTTTGACTTTGGGGGCCGGGTGGGTGTGACCAGGGTGGATGTGGCCAGCTTGACGTCACTCGTGTCGGGGCACTTGTATTGGCCCAAGTGCTCTGCCAGCGAAAATTGAGGTCCTTTTTCACTGGCAGAGGGTTGCAGGAGGCCGTCACAGCCTCCCAAGCTCCGTTTTCACTGGCAGAGGTACCGCGGGCTGGTCCTTGGCTGCTTCCAGGGTGGCCCTGTGGGCCAGATCTAAGCACCCTGTGGGCCAGATCCCGCCCCCAGGGCTTGAGTTTGACACCTCTGGTCTAAAGGCAAGTGAATGCATTTTTAGAAATAGCATTAGATAATGGTATTAATTTTTAATCTCATCCATACTTATTAAAGGGCCTGGGAAGAAATGAGGGTGGAATAATGATATTTCAGATTTGGAGGGGTATATCTTGGGCTACAGGTAGTCCTCAACCTATGGGCTTTTGTTCAGCAACCATTTGAAATTATGATGATGCTGAACAAATAGTTATTATGACCGGTCCTCAGAGTTCTGGCCATCCTGGCAATCCCACAACCACAATCATTATGATCTGAACACTTGGTAATTAGTTCATACTTAAGATTGGCTGCAGCACCCCACATAATTTGTTTTCCATTTGCAATCTTCCCCGACAGCTTCCCCAGAAAATCAAAGGGGAAGCCAGCAGGGAAGGTTACCTGTGCACCTTCCCCAGCCCCTCTGTGCTCATGCTGCAGCCACTCATGCACCCTTCTTGGTCTTATGGTGCTTCACTAACACATCCACATATCTGTGGTGCACCCTTCTCAGTCCATCCTTGCACCCTCCCTGATTTTTCCCTCCCGCATACTTTCTTGCACTCCTTGATCCACACTGGTTCTTGTACACTCCGTCTCACCATTATTGACCCATACCATGCCCCTTACCCACCTCCTCCAACCTACATTGTATCTCTTCACACCTTTGCTCACTTTCCCTGACCTCCCTGTGTTAAGTTAGTAACACAGTTGTTAAGTGAATCTGGCTTACCCATTGACTTTGCTGTCTGAAGATTGCAAAAGCTGACCCTGGGACACTGCAACTGTTGTAAATATATCCCAATTGCCAATGGTCTGAATTTTGATCATGTGACTGTGGTAATGCTGCAATGGTCATAAATGTGAAAACAGTCACTTTTTTCAGTGACGTAACTTCACATGGTCAGTAAACGAACGGTTGTAAGTTGAGGGCCACCTGTATAGTCTTAGGAATATAAGAATTTTAAAAAGCCTTTTATTTGAATTTAAATACTTTTCCATTGCAGTTATACTTTTAAAAAGCATATGAGAATGACTTTGGGTCTTTTATTTCTACAACAGCGGACAGTAGATCCCAGGTGCAGCGAGCCCGCTATGAGGCTGCTAACTGGAAGTACAAATACGGTTATGAGATTCCAGTGGATATGCTATGTAAAAGAATTGCAGATATTTCTCAGGTCTATACACAGAATGCTGAGATGAGACCTCTTGGTTGCTGTAAGTATAAATACAAACTGAAAATAATAACAAACTGTTGGAAGCTGATGTGTAATGAAGCTAGAAAATCTCACCAACAACTGATCTTCACGAAATATTTTGGAATATATAAAATTCATTTTTTAATATTAGGATAAATGCTAGTATTCGTTTGAACACACGGGGTGACAATCTGCTGCCTTCCCTCTTTTCCCCCGTTTACTCTTTCTATGTAGCTTAATTAGTATGGTCTGTGCTTTGAGATTATAGATGTTATTGTCAAAAATATCTGGAAGACATCAGATTGCATACTTCTAATCCCATACAATTCAGCAGCCATATTAATTGGAAATTGCACAATCTTACTTATTTTCTTTCTCTTGGCTTATTTCATAACTGCAGCGATGTATGTCATCAGTTCTAGAGAAGCTTACTTGACAAATATTAATGCTGCTTTCAAATGAATATGTTTCCTTCTGGTTTACTGCATCTCAACCATAAGAAAGTAAAGAATGGATTCTCATACTTTGTAGACTTCCATTTTAAAATGTTTCCATTGATTGACCTGGATGCATCTTTCAAGTTTAATTTTTGTTATACTGCTCTTCTTGGGTTAGATCCCTGATTATACTACCCAAATAAAAAAAAATAATGCATCAAATGAGATTAATGTTGTGTTCTTCAGAATAACAGGCTTGCCTTTTTAATGTATTTTGCCCTAAAATGCTGACCTATATTAATTTTAATGTAATGAGTTCCTTTAATAGAATTTTAGTTGTATTTGGATGACAACATTGGAAATGGTATCTGTTCAGTGTTAATCTAAGAGATACTAAAATGATTTTATTTTGGTGAAACAATTTTTAAAAAATGCATCATCTTATGTCATGGATGCTGAGTCTACTAATGATAGTTGTGTCTGTAGTAGGATTTATCAGCTATCATTTTCTTAGTTTTGCCTGGCTGCAGTATTTCCTAAAGTCCTTAATTGTGCAACATTTAGTTAGATTATTTGGTTATTTAAAATAGTTATGTATAAATATTTATTTAAAATACTGCATATTTTATGGGATACATAACTTTCTAGTCATGGCTGTTAAATGGTACATTGAAAAGCATGAAATGAAATCTTACGTAAGTCTCTTGATTATTAAAATTCAATTCTATACACAAGTTGACTCAAGCTCTGGGTGGTATTCTGCTTTGAAGAGAGTTGTAAAATGAGAACTGGAGTCTAGGAATTAGAATTCTGGCAACTGAATTATAGGAAATTGCAGAAGTCAAGCAATGTTCGAATTTATGGAAATTCCATTAATACCAGGAATTTGCTTTAAAATGGAAACAGGATTAAGTATAATATGTTAACCAAAAGTTATTTTAAACTATTTTTATTTATTTATATCCCACATTTATTATTTTTATAAATAAATCAGGATGGCAAACAAATCTTGTTCTTCTTCCTCCTCCTATTTTCCCTACAACAACAATCCTATGAGGAAGAGACTGGCCCAGAGTCACTCAGCTGGCTTTCAGGCCCAAGGTAGCACTAGAGCTCATGATCTCCCAATTCCTAGCCTGATGCCTTGACCACTAGTCCAAACTGACTTTCCCATTAGACTAAACTGACTTTACTGTCTCTCTGGCAAATTTTTGCTTACATTTTTCCAAATCCAAAAAAACTTTTGGATTTTATAAATGCAGATGTTTAAAAAGAGAATATATTTTAGATACCCCTTTAACATGGGGAATAGTTCTGCTCTTAATTAGGATGTTGAAGACTGACAGAAAGAAAACAATTCAAATAATGCCTTTATATGAATTTTTAGTATTAACCAGGCTTAAAATATTGATATTGTTCTTGTCACTGGACCATAAAGCTACTGAGAACTGGAGAAGATGCAAAATTGCCAACAGAATTATTAGGAAACTGAAACAATGCTAACCTGTTTTTCTCTAAGGAAGGAAGGAAAGGAGGGGAGCATGTATTGTTGGGCAGGAAAAGGTTGAACTTGGCATTTGCAAACAAAGTTCTTGATTATCAAGAGTATTAAGAGTATTTTTGGTTGTGAGGCTTCTAATCTTCCTTCCAATTCTCAAACTAAGAACAGTAACAATTGCTGTACAACTGTTCCAATAATTCTAACCTGCCTGCACTTTCAAATTTGGGAAGAAGATATTTAATGAGCTACACAGAATTGCCAAACTGAACAAAGGCTGAAGTCTATTCATGCATGTTTTATATAAAGGGTGTATAAAAAATCTTGATTAGAACCAACTTCTTTGAAAAAAATAAAGCTATCATTGTTCACATATTTTATGTTTTGTTAGCTGCTGTTAACTGTTCAGAATCACACTGTTGATATGACATGCCATATGTATTTAAATAAAATTATTCAAAATTATTATTTCCTTAAAGGCATGATTATGATTGGCATTGATGAAGAAAACAATCCTCAGGTATACAAGTGTGATCCAGCCGGATATTACTGTGGGTTTAAGGCCACAGCTGCAGGGGTCAAACAAACAGAATCAACTAGCTTTCTTGAAAAGAAAGTGAAGAAAAAATTGGACTGGACATTTGAACAGACAGTAGAGGTAAGTCCATAGGATAGGATGCCTAGGCTTAATGGGTTGCAATCTCATGGAAGGTTTGTGGGGATGCCCTGTTTGCTTCAGAGTGGTCACTATCACTATATAAGATAATCTTATATAGTGATACCAGTCTTCTAACTGGTATGCTTAAGAGTAAAGTTTGCTTATGTGATTTATTCTCATCAGTATTTTCTGTTCTAAAAACGCTGAAATGCATCCCAACTGGCATTTCATCTTTCTACAGCATGTTGCTAGAATTATACATCATTAAACTCAGTTGAATTCACAGCAGATGAATAACACTTATTATTTCTTGTGATAAATACTGTTGTCTTCCTTGGCAGAGCTTTCCTTTAAATCAATAACAGTAATGTCAGCTATGAATTAATAATGGAATACATTTAATCCTCACTTAAGATCATTCATTCAGTGGCCATTTTAAGTTACAATGGCACTGAATGAACAAGTTATGGCTGTTGCAGTTCCCCCAAAGTCGCTTGATCAAAATTCAAGTGCTTGGCAGCCTGTCCACAATTGCTAGCACAGCGTGTGCTTCAATTCCCCCCACCTGCCTATCTGTCCCCCAATTTTGCCCTTTTGGCTTCTCTTGCGCAGCCTCCCCAAAGCTCATGAGACTGCACAGAGGCCTTGTGAAGGACCAGCAGCTGCCTTGGCTAGTTGCACCTCATCAGTAAGAGGAAGAAAGGTGCTGGTCAGGGAAGGTGCGTAAGAGACACCGTTTGGGACAGGGAAAGTGCATAAGAGTTGCTGCGTGGATCAGCATGGAAGGTTGCATGAGGGTGCAGCATGAGTCAGGGACAGTGCACAGATGAGCATGCAGTAGGAAAATTCCCTATTTATTATAAATAAATAACAGGTGTTTTAAGTGTGATATATAAATAAGAATGTGTTGTGATGTTAGAAATGCATTTGATTGGCTGTGTGAATATGTGTACAGATGACATTTTATTGCTGGCTGATCACCTGAATGATTTATATGGAGTGTAGGATTGTACTAGACAACTGATGCCTGGTTGGTTTCAGAGATTTTTCCTTACCTAAACAGAGAAAGAGAATGACCAAGGGCAGGCTAAAAAGCAGTGAGAGCAGGAACAATTTCCAACATCCTACCAGCTTCCACATTGAGTTTTCTTGTGGGAATCTGGTAGGGAGCATTGGATTTATTTATTTAGTGTATGGCATATCATACATGGACTAGCATATATATTAACATTTCACCTAGATTGGTAAAACACAATAAAATATAAATAGTAAAAAGATCTATGTTCAAACACCAATGACTAGACCATCTAAACATTCAAGCGCAGCATTCTTATATTAACATCAGATACTAGACCGGTATATACCCTCAGTTTACAGCCGGTCATAATGTGATCTACAGTTTGATATGGGATCCACAGTCACACTGAGGGGAGGATACTATGTTTCATTTATATAGAGAATCCTAGCAGATGCTGTTTGAGGTGTGAATCCTGTTCAGGATTGTCCATTGCTGATGTGGTAGTTCAAAGTCTGGCACCTTTTTTGTGGGCTCATTTATATGTCTTCTTATGTTTGGGCATTCAGCCACCCATTTGGCTTTCCATTGGGAATCAGTGTTAAAGTTCTTGGGCAGATGTGCAAGTGCCAGTGTGGGTTTCTTGGATTTGAATCTTCCGGCTAATAAATGAGGAAGTTCGGCATTCACTGGTAGCAGTGAGGAGTTCATAATTTTTCTGTATTTGCTCACTAGTGCATCTTACCTTCGTAAAACTGGTGGTGTTATATGGCTCAGAACAGGAAGCTAGCAAGTTGGAGTGGTTTTAATACATCCGCTTATAATCCTCATGGTGTCGCTGAGTCTGGTGTCTAACTTACTAGTATGGCAGCTGTTAAGTCATACAGGGGGCACCTGATGCTGATGACCTGAAGGTGGCAGCTGAAGCACCCCATTTAGTTCCACATAATTTCTGGAGCAGGTTGTTCCTAGTATTGATTTTTGCCGCTGTTTTCTCTAGCTGTACCTTACAGGAGAGAATCTGGTCCAATATTACTCCAAGGTAACTTTGGATAGGGATTATAGGGAAGTAAGTTGTTGTTTAATAAACACTTGGGGCTTCATGTGCTAGTTTGTTGTTAAGGTGGAAGCAGGTAGTTACTGTTTTGCTGGTGCTAAGAGTGAGCCTTCAGTCAGTGAAGAATTTTCCCAAGATTTTAAGATATTTGGATAGGAGGTTGTCTGCCACCTTCATGTATTTTTCTTGTTCTGCTATGGAAAGCATTGGAAATCTCTTCCCTTTCTTTCAGGAAATCATCATAAAAAATTAAAAATTAGAGTGGGTAGATAAATTTGTAAAAACATCAGAAGAAAAGATTGTGGGGTAATGGTTCATTGTGTGGAATCAATGCTTGTTTTAAAAAAAAGTGAAAATGTCTGATATGTTTTGTTATTTAAAACTAAGAGTCAAGCACAGTAGTGGAATCATAAAAAAAGTGGGAATGGGCTACTTAAGCATATGTTGTAAAACAAGAAGTGATATGATGGATGGATTGATTGATTGATTGATTGATTGATTGATTGATTGATTGAATGGATGGATAATGAATGATAAAAGTGAGCAGATCGGTTCAGGGAGAGTAAATGGGTTGAGAAGAAGGGAAGGCTGAGAAAGTTGTAGTTGATGAGATTCTCAAAAAGAAAGGTGGAAGTTTAAAAATAAAATGTAAGCAATGTGGGACAGGGTGAAAGTATCTTTTTTTTAAAAAAAAAGTAACCATTGACTAGTTTTTTATTCACTTTCACTTCTAACAAGAGATTCCTTAACTTTTCCTCATTTCAAGCCATTACAGTAGAACCAGGGTGGATAAAAATCAATGATTTTTTAAAAAAAAATCAAAAAAATCAGATTTTTTTATTTAAATCGGATTTTTTTGATTTTTATCGAATTTATTTTAATAAAAAACTTTTGGGGTAAAAATCTATCGTAAGATAGTTTTCTTTTTTTTTCTTTTTTTTTTTTAATTTGATTTATATGCCGCCCTTCTCCGGAGACTCAGGGCGGCTTGCAATGTGCTCAGCAATAGCCTTCATCCTTTTGTATATTTATACAAAGTCAGCTTATTGCCCCCACAACTGGGTCCTCAATAATTTAAACCAAATAATTTAGTTTATTCAGCATGAAATGGAGCTTAGTTATGTAGCATGAGGCTGTATATTCTGCAACACTGGGACTATCGGTGAGTCAACAGTGGGTCAAAGGAGAGCAGAGTTGACAGTTGCTCTTTAAAAATTATGATTTAAATCGAGTTGATTTAAATCAAGCCTTTTTACTAGTGATTTAAATCATGATTTAAATTGTGATTTAAATCAACTCGATTTAAATCAAATCCACCCTGAGTAGAACTAACATACTGAAAGTAATTGTTTCTCCTAATAAATTTTGCCCTTTTTTGCTTTTTACATTTCATTTACATTACTTGTTTGGTTCATCATTAAGCATATAATGAATTTCAATCCAGACTTTTTGAGTGTTTTATTTATGAAATCAAAACCATTACATTTATTGTTTATCTTCACCATGTAATCATATGGGAATATTGCTGACATTTTATCTTGTTGGTCTGGTGATGTTATTTGTTTTCTTTAAATTGCAATTTGGCAGAGGGTGGTTTTAGCTGAAGTCAGCGCCAGATCTTGCTTTTGCTGAGTAAATGGATTTTTCCTTCTTTGCTTGCTGAGTTATAGTCATGTGATTTGAATATTGTTCACTTGGAGATGTCCACATCCAGTCAATGATTTTCTCAGATTGTTAGAAGAAAATTTTTATGCTAATCAGTATACTTTATTTCATTTCATTTATTTTACATAGATGGAATGAAATTTGACTTATATTTTCTTGGCAGAATTCTTCTAAGTCTGTCTCTAGATTTGTTTTTTAGACCAAAGCCAAATTTTCTAATTATGGGTAGTCGGTTAATAATGGCAATTGGAGCTGGAATTGCTATCACTAAGTGATGCAATCGTAAAGCACAATGTCACATGACCATGCCGCTTAGCAGCACCAATTTTGGTCCCAACAACTGTGTGGGTTGTTAACGAGGAGCTCACTTGACCATGAAGTAAAACTTCCTGCCAGCTCCTCACTAACTGCAGGAAGCCATCAGGGAAGGTTACGAACGCTGACTATGGGATTCTGTGATGTCATAATTGTGAGGCAAGCACCCAAATCGCAGTCACATGACAGTAGGCATGTTGCAATGGTGGGAACTCTGAGGAATGGTTGTAACTACAGCTCCTTCAATGCCATTGTAGGTTTGAATGGTCGCTGAATGAGCGGCCATACAGAGGACAACCTGTATTCCAGTTGCTGTCTTATATTAACTTTATTATTACAATTTTATAATAAGCATATTTTTTTGGTATTGTGTCTAGAGAATGTTGCAAGTTGCCATAAATAAATTTTATTTTAGTTGATAAAATTGAGCAATAAGATCAGGTCTGCCTCCGTAGACTACTTTTTTTTAAAAAAATTAAAACAGTAACTTAGTCCATACAGCAATAGTGTCAAAATGTGCCTTAGGGACGATTTGAATCCCTTTGTGTTGTAATTATTAGGGCAGAGGGAATTAGAATACAGGAGATGTATACTTTCTGAAGAACCCTTTTAAACTGTAGAAAGAATTTGGGGTTCATACATTAGTAGCAAGAATTGTGGCACTTATAAATCTGTCATTTTTTTCCATAAATGCTGATAATTTACATAGCATTTTAGCTATAATTAGGACCAATAAGCGGGGCGGGGAGGTGATTGTTGCTTGCATTGAGCCTTGCTTTGACTCAGGCATTTAACTAAATTTATGCTGGAGAACAAACTGTATTTTTAGCAATGCTTAGGATAAATGAGTATTCAAATTAATTCAAAATAAAATTTAGCTACCATGTAAGGTATGTATAACCACCACCACCCCATTATAGTACAGGTGGTCCTTGACTTACAACAGTTTGTTTAACGACCATTCATATGTTCATTGCAACATCCCCATGGTCACATGATCAAAATTCAGACGCTTGGCAACTGACTCATTTATGATGGTTGCAGTGTCCCGAGGTCATGTGATCATCTTTTGCGACTTTCTGACAAAGTCAATGGAGATGCCAGATTCACTTAACAACTATGTTACTAACTTAACAGTTGCAGTGATTCAAAAATTGTGGTAAGAAAGGTTGTAAAATGGGACAAAATTCACTTAACATATGTCTCGCTTAGCCACAGAAATTTTGGGCTCAATTTTGGTCATAAATTGAGGAGATACTTCAAAACAGTAGTAATTTTACTAAAATAATTTTAAATGTGCTGAAAAGCTTTGAAGATTTGAATGCTACTAGGAATTACACTGCTATTTACACTGCAATTGTCTTTACAGATAATTCCTAACTGTAAGAAATTAATTTATAGACTCAATTGTTTTCCTTTTCAAAGCTGCTAGAATTTTGCATTTCAAATATCTATAAATGGGCTCTGCCTATGAAGGGACAAAGATTAACAAGTTTCTTAAAATAAAAACCAGATTTTGCATTAACTAGTACTAAAAATATTTCTGATCAGATTTGTTTTGTTTACTTGTAGACCGGAATTACCTGTCTTTCTACTGTTTTGTCCATTGACTTCAAACCATCTGAAATAGAAGTAGGGGTTGTTACAGTTGATAATCCAAAGTTCAGGTAATGTGAAATAGTTTTTTTTTTCTTGTTGGGTACATTGATTGTGGCTATCTTATTTTTAATAATAATAATAATAATAATAATAATAATAATTATTATTATTATTATTATTATTATTATTATTATTATTATTATTTTATTTCTATACCGCCCTTCTCCCGAAGGACTCAGGGCGGTGTACAGCCTATTTAAAAACACAGACAAAACAACAATATAAAATTTAAAATAATTAAATAAGTGGCTCAGATTTAAAACCCCAATAAATTTAAATACCCCAATTTAAAACTATTGTGTTGAAAAATACATAGGTGTGCTCTCTGTTACCTGTATCCTGGCACTTGTCTTTGGTCAGTTTATTATGTAACACTTGGTATTTAAATACATCCACTTAAGTATATCTGGTATGAATGTATGCCACTGCAACTGCCAAGGAAAAGCTCATTATAGACCTTTGGAATCCAGAGGAAATTGCACAGCAGCAATTAATGTCACAGCATTGCATTGGCAAGAAAGATATGATTTCTTTCTTAACATAATGCTGGAGATACTAGGCACAGGTTAGCATAGAATCAACTTTTATTTATTTATTTATTTATTTATTTAATTTGTATACCGCCCTTCTCCCAGAAGGGACTCAGGGCGGTGAACAGCCAAAATTAAAAAACATACAAATACAAAAGTTAAGATAATTAAAAAGAATTAAATCACTAGCTTCCCAATTTAAAACCCCCAAATCCATAAAATTTAAAATCCCAATTTAAAAACCATTTAGGCTAGGCCGGCTTGATGGAATAAAAATGTCTTCAGGGCTTTACGGAAGGTCCGGAGGTCCGGGATCAATCATATTCCAGGAGGCAGCTCATTCCACAGGGCGGGTGCCCCCACAGAGAAGGCTGTCCCCCTGGGGGCCGCCAGCCGACATTGCCTGACCGACGGCACCCTGAGGAGGCCCTCTCTGTGAGAGCGTATTGGCCGGTGGGAGGTTATCGGTAACAGCAGGCGGTCTCGCAAATACCCTGGCCCTAAGCCATGGAGCGCTTTAAAGATGAGAACCAACATCTTAAAGCGCACCCGGAAGACCACCGGGAGCCAATGCAGCTCGCGCAGGAGAGGTGTTACGTGGGAGCGCCACGTCGCTCCCACAATCACCCGCGTGGCCGCATTCTGCACCAGCTGGAGCCTCCGGGTGCTCCTCAGGGGGAGCCCCATGTAGAGAGCGTTACAGTAGTCCAGGCGTGACGTGACCAAGGCATGAGTGACTGTGCACAAGGAGTCCCGACCAAGAAAGGGGCACAACTGGCGTATCAGGCGAACTTGATAAAAAGCCCCCCTGGCCACAGCCGTCATATGCTCTTCTAAAGACAGCCGTGTGTCCAGGAGGACGCCCAAGTTGCGAGCCCATCTGTAGGGGTCAGTGACTCGCCCCCAATAGCCAGCGATGGCACCAGCTGGCTATACCGGGACGCCAGCATCCACAGCCACTCGGTCTTGGAAGGGTTGAGCCGAAGCTTGTTCCTCCCCATCCAGACCCGCACGGCCTCCAGACACTGGGACATCACTTCGAGGGCATCATTGGGGTGGTCTGGGGTGGAGATGTACAGCTGAGTATCATCAGCGTACAGATGGCATCGCACCCCAAAACCACGGATGATCTCACTCAGCGGCTTCACATAAATGTTGAACAGGAGCGGCGAGAGGACCGACCCTTGCGGCACCTCACAAGCAAGCAACTTTGATAGTTTACACAGTGCATGCTTTGCCTGTAAACTCTAGCATAGCCTGAACCCAGATATTCCAGCATGTGGAACTCAAAAATCCCTGACATAGACACATTTATAATGTTTCCTTTGTAAAATTCATTTGCAGTTGATTTAATTGTGCTGAAAATCCTTGAATGTATTTGCTCGTGTCCCCCCAGATTGGGTAGGACAGACATGCTTCCCTTCCCTTCCCTTCCCTTAAATGTTGCCACCTTACAAGTCCTAAGAAGTTATAATTCTCTGTTTTTATTTATTATATATAGTGTTTTATTCAGAGATTGTGTTTTAATATGGGTAGCTGTACAAATGTTTTAAATAAATAAATAAATAAATATTTGATTATTTGAGGTGAAGAATAAAAAATACCATTGCTTTTCCCTCTTTCTAGGATTCTTACAGAAGCAGAAATTGATACGCACCTTGTCGCTCTAGCAGAGAGAGATTAACTCTGTTTAAAATTGCTCATTCTGTGATTGCAAGGCAGAATGCCTGGTGAATACAAATGAGTGGTTCTGAATTATGGGATGAAAACAGAATGCTCTGTATCTGATGTATTTCTTCACTTTGAATAAATAAAGTGAGGTTTTGGAATGGTTTGTTTTCTTATTATTTGATATTAAAGTTATATATCAGTGATGCTGTGACTCAATATATTCTGTAACTTTTATTCCTTGAGAATGGAGTATAGTCCCTCCCCCATTTTTAAGCGTTCCAAAATTTAACTATGCACAGCATGCTAATAAAGGATCCCTTACTACTTTTGGGAACACAGCAAAAAATTATATGCTGATCTTCTGTATATGTGAAAAGATGGGCCCACTGATCTTATTTTCTGGATAAATATAGAGCACTAGCTTCATTTACTGTATTTTTTAGTGTATAGTGTGAGTCCAATAAGCAGAGATGAATACAATATAATTGAAATCCAATTGAAGTGACAAAAGGTGTAACATTTGCAAAGTTGTATTCATGTATATGTTTTTGAGAAGAAAATTGGGGTATACAAAACCTTACATTTGAAACAGTTTGAAACACATCATTTTGTATACTCCTAGAAGTACTTTCCTCAGGCTCCTTGAGTTTCTGAAAGTTTAGAACGTGTTAAAAGACCCATAGGAGTGATTTCAAAATCCATCTTGAGTGTACAATTTATTAAGCTAATTTGTCTTTCACCAATCTCAGATGTGGTACATGTCTGCTTCAATGATGCTGTAGCCAATCTGCCAGTCTTTGCAATAACTTTACTTATAGCATATGAAAGCTCTTAACAATCTCCAGATCTCTTCATCAGTTAAAATACCAGAAAAGCAGGTTCAGAGAGGGAAGGGGAAACTACAGTTATTTCCCATTAAGTTTTCACCAGGTGTTGAGATGACTTTGCAATTAAAACTGCTTACATTAAAACTGCTGCTTGATCAGCTTTTTTGGGGGGGTGGGGGTGGAGGGAAACATTCTCAATTGGCCATCATAGTCAGCAAGACTATTAGCAGTTAAAACAACAAATAAAAATACAATAAAAACTCCATGAAATGTTAAAAGTAGTTATTGTTTTAACTGTCCATGGGGTTTTCATGACAAAGATACTGGAGTGGGTTGCCATTTCCTTCTCCAGTGGATCACATTTTGTCAGAACTCTCTGCTATGACCTGTCCGTCTTGGGTGGCCCTGCACGGCATAGCTCATAGCTTCATTAAGCTACACAAGTACCTTCGCCACAACAAGGCAGTAATCCATTAAGGGGTAACAAAAGTGCATATAGCCAAGGATATGGTTTTCCCAGTTTTATTTATTTATTTATTTATTTATTTTATTAAATTTCTATACCGCCCTTTTCCCGAAGGACTCAGGGCGGTGAACAGCCACGAGATAAAACACATAAATACAAAAAAATTAAAATGAATTAAAAACAAATTAAATAATTTAGCTGAATTTAAAATACCCCATAATTTAAAACAAATTAAAATTTACATTTAAAAAATTTAAAAAAATTACATTTAAAAAGGGGAGAAGATTTAGGCCAGGCCAGCTTGATGGAATAGGAAAGTCTTGTTGCAATGTATGGCTGTGAAAGTTGGACCATAAGAAAGGCTGAGCGCCAAAGAATTGAGGCCTTTGAACTATGCTGCCAGAGAAGACTCCTGCGAGTCCCTTGAACTGCAAGGCGATCAACCCTGACTGCTCTTTAGAAGGCCAGATCCTGAAGATGAAACTCAAATATTTTGACCACCTAATGAGAAGGAAGGACTCACTGGAGAAGAGCCTAATGCTGGGAAAGATTGAGGGCAAAAGAAGAAGGGGACGACAGAACGAAATGGCTGGATGGAGTCACTGAAGCAATAGGCATGAACTTAAATGGACTCCAGAGGATGGTAGAGGACAGGAAGGCCTGGAGGAACATTGTTCATGGGGTCGTGATGGGTTGGGCATAACTTCGCAACTAACAACAACAGTTTTAACCTACTTCATACCTTAAGCAAAACAAGTTTTTTTATTTTATGTGTGAGTTTTCATTTCTGCTGAAACTAACATAGATAATACTGACTCTTGTATTTCAAGAATCCAGTATACCTTTGCAGTTTTTATATAACAACGAATGCACACTTTTCAAGTTTTAAATCACCATCCTAACCTTGCAGCATAGAAGATTCAACATTAATTCTTCATATGATTTTACAAGCTTTCCTAAATTCCTAAACCTTGTTAAACATGAAATAGTAAACTCAGAAAATGATTGGCTCCCTTCAACAGCAGGGAAAAAGAGATTATGGCTCCCTCTGTATGCCCTCAAGCATAGTTTAGAGCAGGGGTCCCCAACCCATGGGCCGTGGCCCAGTACTGGGTCACAGCCTGCTAAAAATGGGCTGTGCAAGTGATGGGCAAATGTGCAAAGCTCCACTCATGCAAGAGGAGGGTGCTTTGTGCTCACGCGCAAGTGGAGCTTTGCACACAAGCACTCTGGCTGAGTGAAGGTTCACGCGGGAGCAGAAGTGCACAAGTGGAGGGTGCATGTGCGAGTGGGGCTACACGCGAGTGGAGGGTGCATACACTTGCCACTATCAATTGTCCGTACGAGTGTGCATCTGCCACTCACCCCTCACCAGGCCAGGCCACTAAGGTGAAAAGGTTGAGGACTGCTGGTTTAGAGTGCTTGCAATCTTCCAGAGCGGATTTGAATATGAAAAAGGTACAGATTGGCTTCAAGTGGGAAGTAAAACTATTGCATATCATTGTTAGAGAAACATTTTGATGATGAAGCTTTCTGAAACCACCATTATATAACTTTATATATGTACATCGTACATTATATATGTACATTGGCTCAAATAAAGGAATTCTGTTATTATTTTTATCTGCCTTTTAAAATGAGGTTTTAAAATCTAATATAAATTTATAGGGCAGTGATGGCTAACCTTTTCCAGACCGAGTGCCCAAAGTGCACGCATGCACAAATCCCCAAATTGCAATGTGCACCCTCGCCCCCCCATCTACCCCTTCCTTGCCCTCCTGCGCATGCATATTCTTTTAAACAGATATGGTTCATAGCATACTGTGAAATACTACCGCCCTATCTCTTCCTCTTTCCTGCTTTTAATCTGCAATGTTCGTATGACAGCTCAAAATCATTGTATGCATATCCTTTTTTTAAATAAAGGATGGGAAACTCCTAATAGAACAGCCTGGAGTAAACCAGTAATGTAATAGCAATATTAAAGGCTGAAAAAATAGGTGTGCATTGCTCAGTCTTGGCTTGGTTTATTATTCAGATTCCCAAACAACAATTAAACATTATTATTGCCGCTCAACCAGTTTGTCTGCTATGTAGTTTGATGACTGTAGAGATTAAAACTGTTCATTTTATGCTGAGTGATCAGCTTAGTTGCCTTTAAATCTGCATAAAGCAATGTTTTTTTTGTAAGTTATGGGAAAATAAATGTCTACCAATGGCACAGCTGTATTTTGAGAAGAAGGTTGAGGCTGGTTGAGGAAATACTTTTCTTAGAACCCAAGCTATGGCACGTGCTGTTGGATCCTTTTTTGTATTTGGGTTCTCTTGTTAAATAGTAGTATCTATGATTAATTAATTAAGATTAATTAATTACTGCATTACTGATAATTATAGGAGTATCATTTAACAGGGACCTCCTATATTCCAAACTGCGTTCAAAATCAAAATCATGAGTACTATTGGAATCAAATTCAGACAAAATACACAGGGCAGGGCAGGGCAGGGCAATTTTAAAGAAATTGCTGAAAGGGATTTGAAATTTCACATGTCTGTTCAGGTTTTTAAGTAAAAAAAAAGGAATTTTGCAAAAGGAAAATTGCAACATTTGTGCAATATATCCATATTTAGTTTTCCAAATGCATTGTAGGGTTGTTACAGCTGATGAATTAAAGATGCTCGTGATCATGTACTGTTACTCAATTACTTTAGTTTCCTTGCATATGTTGTAATCTTTGCAGATCCTCCATGGTTACTTCTAAATGTTTCAGTAAAATAAACATATACCTGACTATGTCTTTTCTTGATCAGAACAAATCACAAGTTTTCTTTTACGGCGTATAGAAAACTTAGTAAAGATCCAGACTACTATGGAGTAATACAGGTGAAACTCGAAAAATTAGAATATTGTGCAAAAGTTCATTTATTTCAGTAATGCAACTTAAAAGGTGAAACTAATATATGAGATAGACTCATTATATGCAAAGCGAGATAGTTCAAGCCTTGATTTGTCATAATTTTGATGATTATGGCTTACAGCTTATGAAAACCCCAAATTCACAATCTCAGAAAATTAGAATATTGTGAAAAGGTTCAATATTCTAGGCTCAAAGTGTCCTACTCTAATCAGCTAATTAAGCCATAACACCTGCAAAGGGTTCCTGAGCCTTTAAATGGTCTCTCAATCTGGTTCAGTAGGAATCACAATCATGGGAAAGACTGCTGACCTGACAGTTGTGCAGAAAACCATCACTGACACCCTCCATGAAGAGGGAAAGCCTCAAAAGGTAATTGCAAAAGAAGTTGGATGTTCCCAAAGTACTGTATCAAAGCACATTGATAGAAAGTTATGTGGAAGGAAAAAGTGTGGAAGAAAAAGGTGCACAAGCAGCAGGGATGACCGCAGCCTGGAGAGGATTGTCAGGAAAAGGCCATTCAAAAGTGTTGGGGACTTTCACAAGGAGTGGATTGAGGCTGGAGTCAGTGCATCAAGAGCCGCCACCACACAGACGGATCCTGGACATGGGCTTCAAATGTCGTATTCCTCTTGTCAAGCCGCTCCTGAACAACAAACAGAAGCATCTTACCTGGGCTAAAGACAAAAAGAACTGGTCTGTTGCTCAGTGGTTCAAAGTCCTCTTTTCTGATGAGAGCAACTTTTGCATCTCATTTGGAAACCAAGGACCCAGAGTCTGGAGGAAGAATGGAAAGGCACACACTGCAAGATGCTGAGGTTTCCACAGTCTGTGTTGATTTGGGGAGCCATGTCATCTACTGGTGTTGGTCCACTCTGCTTGACAATGCAGCCGTCTACAGGAGATTTTGGAGCACTTCATGCTTCCTTCCGCAGACGAGCTTTATGGGGATGCTGACTTCATTTTCCAGAGGACTTGGCACCTGCCCACACTGCCAAAAGTACCAAAGACCATGGGATTACTGTGCTTGATTGGCCAGCAAACTCGCCTGACCTGAACCCCATAGAGAATCTATGGGGCATTGCCAAGAGAAAGATGAGAGACATGAGACCGAACAATGCAGAAGAGCTGAAGGCCGCTATTGAAGCATCCTGGTCTTCTATAATACCTCAGCAGTGCCACAGGCTGATAGCATCCATGCCACGCCGCATTGAGGCAGTAATTGATGCAAAAGGGGCCCAAACCAAGTACTGCGTACATATACATGCTTATACTTTTCAGAGGTCCGATATTGTTCTATGTACAATCCTTGTTTTATTGATTTCATGTAATATTCTAATTTTCTGAGATTGTGAATTTCGGGTTTTCATGAGCTGTAAGCCATAATCATCAAAATTATGACAAATCAAGGCTTGAACTATCTCGCTTTGCATGTAATGAGTCTATCTCATATATTAGTTTCACCTTTTAAGTTGCATTACTGAAATAAATGAACTTTTGCACGATATTCTAATTTTTCGAGTTTCACCTGTAGCATTAATTCTGAAAAATAAAAAAAAATATTGACCCCGTCAAAATTTAAAGATCTGTTGCTACACTCTGCTCATTAATTAATGTGCTTTATATATGCTCTATCTTCAAATGGTGCTTAATTGAAGTCTAATTATTAACTTTATATTTGATAGGTCCAAAATGACCTGTCACACACTGCTGAAGTTCATCTTTAAATGTAGTTAAATTCTATTCATGCTATAATAAATTGCTGCATTCCTTATTTGGCATAGACAATATTGTAATCAGGTTTAATTTTGGATAGATTTGGCTTGTGTATTGTGCTCAGTCATGTTTTGTTTAACCATGGTTTACTAAATTCATAATGCACAAAAAGCTAAACGAAGGGTATGTTTTAGAAGCTAGTGACAAATTGGAAAATATGCAGAGTTGAAATCATACAAGCCCCATTATTGCTTACACAGCTGTGTGAACCAAGTTTAAATGCAATGTTTCGTGGAGGGATTTTAGTCCGGTCAGTTGGGCCAATGGACAATATGCAAATTTTTTGGTAAGTTATTACAACATCCTTCATTTTACAGGCTCACAGAGAACTAAGAGGATATGCTTGCTGCTTTGGACTGAGTCAAGTCCAGAATTGCAAAAAAAAAAAAAAAAAGAGGAAATAAGCTGTCTCTTAGTTCTTCCTCTCACTTTTACCCACTTTTATCATAGTTTATCGAATAATCCTTAAGTACCTAAAAATGTCTCTGCTGAATCAGGCCAAGGCCCATCTTACTCAAGCGTTGGTTTCAAACAGATTATCTTTTGAGTTGTTTGCAAGCAGGAGTTGGAGATATTTCCTTTCTACTGCTATTCTTTTGCAACTGGTTTTTGGAGATATGCTGTTCCAAAATCTGCATGTAATGTTGATTTTTCAAGACTAATAGTTCTTGATAGACCTGTTCTCCATGATTTATCCAATTATGTTTGAAAACTGAGCAGGTATTATCATATCTTGTAGTAATGAATTCCATGAATTCCACAGGTTAATTGTGCACAGTTGAAGAAATACTTTGCTTGTAATAAATCTTTTTCGAATCAGCTTTCATGGAAGACCTCTGGTCCTAGTGTTTTGTGTGTGAGAGAGAAACTTTTCTTTGATCACTTTTGTGCTGTGCATCATTTTGATTGCTTCTTTGGCACATTTTCCCACTTTATTAGATTGTTTTTAAATTGCAAGAACTATGCATAGTGTTCCAAACATGAATGTGCCATAGATTTCTATTATAAAGTTGGCTGTTTTATTTTCAATCATTTTTTAAAAAAACCATTCTTAGCATGAAATTTGTCTTTTTCATAATTGCTGGACACTGAGTAGATGGCATCATTGAACTATCTGCTGTGATTCCAAACATTTTGGTTAGTTACAGATCCCCAATAGTCAAGATTTGAACCAGTTAATAAGAATTGGTTCCAACACTGATACATGAGGGATTCCATCTTCCATCATGATGTAATGCAACCTCCTTCAAACTGATATTTTCCACATGTGATGGAACTAAAAATTCAGGGTTAAGATGGTTAAGAGGACTGAGCCCGAGGGAAGGTCAAGCAAGCACATCATCAGTCTCGAGTCCCTTCACTCCCACAAGAGATTTAAGTCCAGCCTACTTTGAACTCCATTGACTCTTATCTACTGCCAATTTGTTTTGATGGTTACTAATTCAGAGTCTTGTAGAGAGAATAAGCTTGCAATAAACCTTTATATTCATTTAAACTGCCTGGACTTCTGATTTTCCTGTGCTTGACAGGGACATTATATAGTTGATTTTCTGCTCCTTGATAAGAAAACTAAGAAAAAGATTGAATAGGGAGCAAATCAAGAGAAGTATCGGGTGTTAGAAAATGCATGTAGATTCCCATACTCCCTTTTGAGGTAAAACAGGAAAAATGCATATAATCTCAACTCTTTCATCTCACTTGTCTTGTAATGATGCTAGGAGCTGATAACTCTATATGATATATATATATGTATGATATATGTGCCACTGAAAAATGTAGTTTTAGCTGAAATGCTTAAAAAGATTATCTTTGTAGTTTAAAGGAATGTATACGGACACATGTGCCTTACAAATAAAAATCCCCTCTTTTCATCTGCACAAATTTGGGAGATGAGCTATTTGGTTTCCGGCTGAAAGTGTTGATTTGCTTCATTTCTGTCAAAACTGAATATACCATTAGCTTCTAATTTTGAGCTGTAGCCTCCTGGATCAGAAAACAAGTGAGTAGTTTCTGACATCAGAGTAAGCTCCTGTTACTCTTGCAACTAAGCTCTTTAGTTCTAGACTCACAAGACCATTCTCCTGCTTTTACTGATTTATTTAGCAAATTTGTACACCATATTTTTTGGACTATAAGACACACCAGTATATAAGACTCACCAAGATTTCAAAGAGGTAAGCAAGAAAAAAAAGTTTTTGCCCTCCCCGGCCCCCAGGAGCACTCTGCAGGCCTCCCAAACCCTCTGCGTGTTCCGTTTTTGCGAAAAACAGGCCCATTTTTTTTTTTTTTTTTGCAAAAACGAGGGTGTTTTTGCCCTCCCCAGCCCACAGGAGCACTCTGCAGGCCTCCCAAAGCCTCTGCACATCCTGCTTTTGCAAAAAATGGGCCCATTTTTTTTGCAAAAACTGGACGCACGGGGCAGGGCTTCAGGAGGCCAAAAATGGCTGTAGTTGGTGTATAAAACGCACCAACACTTCCACCCTCTTTTTTGGGGGGGAGTGTGTTTTATACTCCGAAAAGTATGGTAGCTGTCCATCTCAGCATCACAGGCCCTTATTTTAACAAACTGAATTGTAGCATCACAAATCAGACAGGTTAAATTCCTATCTGTAGAACTTAAATATATTATTCAAGATTTGCATGTCCATGTACAACTGTAGCTCAAGTCTATTTACATATAGGAGTTTCAAATTGTGTTGCTTGTTCATGTTAATGAAGGCATTTGAGGTCTTTAGTTAAAAGATGCTTGTTGCTTATTAAGTAAGACACCACACCACATGTGGCTCACTCGCTGATTCAACATTGCCTAATTATCAGCTTCGTCTTGTTGACAGTCCCTCCCAAAAATATCTGATTTGCCCCCCTTGCTGAAAGAATTTTGCCCCCAAACCCAAGCAGGAACAACTGCAGGGCCAAAGTGGAAATATAATTAACTTTTGCCTGAAGAAAAATTTATTTGCTATAATGTGAAAAGTTTACTGCCTTTCCTCAAGAATCACAACTGAAAAGGAGGAAGGAAGCAATCTTCTGGGTTTCCCCGGTTTCAGCAAAGGCCTGGTTCTCACCAAGAGCAGACAAGGTGGAGGATGGGAGAGTATTGATAGAGAACGATAAACTCTGTGACTCCTGGGTGATGGAGGGACTGTGGTGGCAGACATGTTTCTATGGACCTCCAAAAAAAAACCCAAAACAAAACTAGAAAAAAACAGTTTCCTACAAAGGGAAAATAGAAGATTTCCCTGATAATATTATGCCATCAAAACCCTTTTAAATGCCAGTTGCTGGAGAGAGCCTTTGCTTTTACATCTTGCTCATGGAGTTTAAAGGATTTGATTGGCCACTGTGAGATAGTGATGTTGGGCCAGATTGACCTTTATTGTGAGCTTGTCTGACTAGGGAGCAGAGAGAGAGACATAGAGACACAGGACCAGCCTACGTATGGCATAATGTCCTCCAATCTAAGAAAGGACACAAGTGGTGCTCAAGGATTCTCGATATGCGACTGGGCAATGTTTCCTTGGCCTGTGCTTTGGAAAGCAAAGCTGTGGGTATAAACACAACATGAGAGAAACTATACTGGTAGGAATCCATCAACTAAGTGATTCAGATACTAGATCCAAATTCTATCATCTCTACAGTTAAAAGGAGTAAGTGATAAGTTAAAAAAAGTGATTTTATTATGATTTTATTACTATATTAATTTATTTGATTTTTAATTAGTTTTATTGTTTTTAAATGTGGTTTTTATATTCTGCAAGCCGCCTTGAGTTGCCATGGGCAAATAGGCGGCAATATAAATTTAATAATAAAAATAATAGTAAATAAAGCAAAGTCTTTTCTACTTAAATACCAGGAAATTCACTGCTTGTAAGCCAGCTGCAAAGCAAACATAAAAAGACTCCCCATATCCTGTTAGCTTATCATCCATTAAGCCTATTGTATTTTTAGTCCATTTTTCAAACTAAATATTAATCTTTCTGTACTTCCCTATCTGCCCTCCAGACAATGTTTATTTTTCCTAGCTTTGAGATAAGGGAGGATGTAGTCTTAAGTATCTGCACGATTTTCATACAGATGATGCATTTTTTCAATAAGCAAGTGTCTTCAAGTCTATTATTATGAACCCTGGCTGTTCTCTAAGTACTTTTTCTAGAGCTTTTTCCACTCAGTCTTTTTTCCTCTGCTTTGTCATTTCCCTAGAAGGTTACCTGCGAGGGGAGTGAACTACATGGTAACAAGGTCTCCCTAAGGCAATGCAAAGTTCTACTTCATACATACTGTTCCCAGTATGATTTCTCCATAGTTTATGAGCACACTGCTGAAATTACTATCCATTCCTTTGTACCTTTGCACACCTATATACAGATAGAACCTAGTTTAGCAAGAAGTCAACACAAAGGTGATTTAATGTAAACAAAGACTGTTTCAGAAGAGTTTTATGTTGTGTTTGGGGTATTTTATTTTATTTTATTATTATGGAGACTACTGTATTAGCAGGTAGAAACTTTCAAAGGACAAATACATTGAGAAGGAAGGGAAAAAGTCACAGAAGGGTCCTTGCCGAGAGCAGTTGTTTCCCCCTTGTGTTGGTGGTTCATCTTCTCTTTCCTGTTCAGCAAAATGTCTTGTCCCTTCCCTGGAGATTCAGGGAAAGGGTTTGTCTGAGCCCAATGGTGCACAATATTTTAGTGTCTCCTCTGATTGTCATTCTTGTTCAATGAACTCACTCCTTTGTTGATTTTCTTTTTTGCTTTTTCTCGATGTTCCCTTTACAGTCACCTTCTTTGATCTACAGTAATAAGAAATACTCATCTTTTCTTATAAGTATGGCCAATCAGTGCCATGAATCCTCATGACTATTTTCCTCAAATATCAATAAAAGTTTGTACTTTCAACAAATACACAGGGATATGATACTAATTTGTTCACAAGAGGTTCTAAGAGTATGTGTAAATTAAGAACAAGCCATCCCATGAAATATGTATTTTAAAGTGCATATAATTAACCTTTATTTAGAAAGCAAAATCACAGATTATACAATAATAATAACAGTAACAAAGTTGGAAGGGACCTTGGAGGCCATCTAGTCCAACCCCCTGCTCATTCAGGAGACCTATAGGTAAAATTAGAAAACAGGTTGAACTTTTAAATATATTGATGGTGTCTTTTTGCTAAGATGGTTCTATAGAGCAAACATATTCTCTGATGATTCTTTAAGAGTTTTGAGAGGAATTCTGAAATCCATTCCTAAACTATGTTGCCAGGTCCAATAATTAACAAAGGGTTCTGCAACTCAGTTAGTCAAAAGCTTGCCTATTACTTTTAGAGTTGTTATATATGGCCCATTGTTAACTTACTTACATATAATAATGTTATTCAACACATAAAAGCTTTGTTCTGCTTTTGCACCACTAACAGTTATTATAGTTAAACATCTTTTAGCTTTAGCATCTGTCGATTTAGCATTTTAGGATTGATTTTAATAGCCAATACAAGGCTGTTCATCTTTAAAGAATGGTCAACATTCTTAATCATATTTCCATAGAATTGAATGCAACAGATGAAAAAACTAAAAATTGATAGTATTAATTGCTGGTATTTTTTTATTATATTTACCAGTTTAAAAGTAAAGTAATTTGTTGATAAAAGTCTTTCAATTCATCAACAAATTTACAGAGGTAGTTTGAGCAACTGAGAAATTTGCTGTTATGTTTAGCAGTACTTTGGTCTGCTTTTATTTTTAGGATCTGGGTTTTTTGTTGTGGGTTTTTTTTAGTAAACCTGTAAATTTTTTGTTGGAAATCATCTGATAATATGAAACTCTTTTCCTAAATATCAAGAATTAGAGTTAAATCACAGAAAATTCACATTTGCTAGTCCATATTTTTTTCTCCTTATTAAACGTAGACTGACTATTGTCTACAGACAGCAAATGTTTCTGTTTCTTTGTATGCCAAATAATCATTTCAGCTTTCAAATCTTCAGTAAATGGACAATAAATGGAATATATTTTCTCCAAAAACATTTTAAGTTCAGAAATGGGCTGGATCTGTAGAGAAAAAAAATAAATCTAGGAAAAATTCCAACATGAAAAATAGTTTAGAAGGTATGTGGCCGATGGCTTCCTTTTTAAGCCCCCCTTGCTACACTTCTGCTCATATAATCCATACTGCAGCTGTTATTAAGGAGATAAAAAAAGATTGCTAATTTTTCATTTTTGATCCTGCTAGAATATTTACCCTTTTATATGTACAGACGATACTGTGCTAAATATTTTTTTTCATTTTTCCTTAAAAGATGTCTGCTGACTTTTTTCCATTTGCACCCACCATTTTCCCCAAAACTCTAACTCTATAATGTGCTTTTTTTAAAAAAAATTAAAATTTATATTCTGCTTTATATTATTTTTATAAGCAACTCAAGGCAGGAAAGAATACATATATTGTGATTTTTCTTTAAAAAATCCTTCATTAAGGAATCTAATGTATTGAAATCTGCCTCCATTAGTAATAATGCGTTTTGTTGATCTTCAAATCTTTTTCTAACCTCTGCTATTCAAATTCTACTACCCTCTGGCAAAATTATCATTCTATTCTCTTCCACAAATTGAGTTTTTATTTTTGCCATTCAAGTTTCCTTTGAAATCTTTCAGCAGACTATGGATGGTACAGTTTTCCTATACCATAGCTTGCCTTCATGTAGCTCCCACGAGCAGCCCGTCCCATTCTTTGCTTTCTTGACTTTCCAACAGTTGTAACTCTGCTTGACCATCACTATCAATTTAAATAGCCTGTAAGCAACTGCGTTCTCTTCGCTGATGATGTAAAACTATTCAACACCACCGACAATGCTGCTATCCTACAAAGAGACCTTGACTATGTGTCAGAATGGTCAAACAATTGGCAACTCCAAATATCAACCAACAAATGCTCTGTCTTACACATTGGCAAAAAAAATCAGAACATCAAATACAAGCTGGGCGGATACGACCTCTTAGACGACCCTCATTCTGTCAAGGACCTTGGAGTACTCATCTCAAATGATCTACCGTAAGTGCCAGAGCTCACTGCAACAGCATTGCCAAAAAGGCATTAAGAGTTCTTAACCTAATCTTACGAAGCTTCTTCTCCAGTAATATTGTACTGCAAACTAGGACATACAAAACCTTTACTAGACCAATTCTCAAATACAGTTCATCTGCCTGGAACCGCATTGTATATCAAACTTTAATACAATTGAGCGAGTCCAGAGATATTTCACGAGAAGAGTACTCCACTCCTCTGCTCATAACAGAATACCTTATTATATCTAACACCAGACTTGAAATTTTGGGATTAGACAATTTAGAACTATGCCACCTTCAGTCTGACCTAAGCGTAGTACACAAAACAGGGGTAAGTGCTACGAGTTCGCACCGGTTTGGGCGAACCGGTAGTAAAAAAATGCTACCAGTTTGTCTGAACCAGTATTTCCAACGATCAGCTGTGCTGTGCAATTTATATTAGCTAGAAAGCAGGAAATCCTGCTTTCTAGTGAATCTAAATCATGCAGCACAGCTGTTCCCCCCCCTCACTGTTCTACTTACCTTCAAAAGGCTCCTTTTTCCATATGAAGCACGTGTTTGGTGTGCACTGCACATGCATGCGCAATGTGTGTTTGGTGTGCACTGCACATGTGCACTCACAGCATGCAATTGGAGCGCACTGTACATGCGCACATGCATTGTGCATTTGGCACACACTGTGCATGCATATGCACAGCATGCGTTTGGCATGCACTGCATATATGCACATGCAGCATGCATTTGGCGCGCGCAGCACATGCATGGGCAGCGAATCGGTGGCAACCCGTGGAGGATTTCACCACTGCAAAATTACCTGCTACAACATCCTACCTGTCAATGACTACTTCAGCTTCAACTGCAGTAATATACGAGCACAAAATAGATACAAACTTAAAGTAAACCACTCCAAACTCGATTGCAGAAAATACGATTTCAACAACAGAGTGGTCAATGCCTGGAATGCACTACCTGACTCTGTGGTTACTTCCCCAAACCCCGTAACTTTAACCTTAGACTGTCTACTGTTGACCTCACCCCATTCCTAAGAGGTCTGTAAGGGGCGTGCATAAGCGCACCAACGTGCCTACCGTCCCTGTCCTACTGTCCCCATTTATTCGTATCCTTATCCTGTATTCATAATCATGTTTATACTTATATCTGTTATCTTATAAGTGTTTGACAAATAAATAAATAAAAAATATATGTAAACACAGTAGAGTTTTTGAATGAACTCCCCTCCTGTCCAAGAATTTGACTCCTAATCAGGGGTGAAATGCTCCCAGTTCGGACTGGATCACCCGATCCGGTAGAGATGGAGGCGGGTAATTTGGAGAACTGGTAGCAAAAATCCCTGCCCCACCCCCTGCCCAGCTGAGCCACACAATCATCAGAGGCTTTTTTTTTTTTTACTTTTAAAAGCATCTTTTCTATAACTTCTTCGGCCGAAAAAATGCTTTTAAAAGTAAAAAAAAAAGCCTCTGACAATCACGCGGCTCAGCTGGGATCATCAAAGGCTTTTAAAAGAAAAAAAGGGTTTTTTTCTTTTAAATGCCTCTGACGATCCAAGCTGAGTTGCCTGATCGTTAGAGGCATTTAAAAGAAAAAAAGTCTCTGCCGATCAGGCAACTCAGCTGGGATCGTCAGAACCTTTTGAAAGCATTTTTTTACAACCTCTTCCCCGAAGAGGTTGTAGAAAAAATGGTTCTAAAAGTTAAAAAAAAAATTGGGCACGCCCACCCAATCACATCACCACCACCACCAAGCCACGCCCACAGAACTGGTAGTACCAAATTTTAAATTTCACACTGCTCCTAATCATACTTCTTCTAAGCATTCTGGCAGTCAACCAGAATTCCGGCGCCAGTCAAATAGCTCATTTTCTTTGTGTTCCTTCCTGCTTCATTATGGCCAGCTATAATGGAAGAGCCAACTGTAAGTGTTTGAAATACTAGCTGTTGGCTTTCAAAAGAAGCAAAATATCTGAGGCTCTAAAAAATAAAAATGAAAGTTTTGAAAGTTTTTTGGCTTAATCATGCTATCTTTGCCTGGTTTAAAACTTGTGCTATATTAAAACAATCTTCCGAAAGTAAAATCTATGTATTTGGAGGAAAAAAATGTGTCCCAATTCTTTTCTTTTCTTTTGTCCTAGTTATGACTGCAGATAAAAACTTTTCCACCAAGAGGAATGTTCCAAATGTATTATTCTCCAACTATAGTTTTATATCAACAATTTCACATCAGTGGTCATTTTGATTGCCTATGTAGATCAAGCCTTTTTCTTACAAAGTTTCCTTCAGATGGACTCCTGTTGAGTTAGTGGTCATGACTGATATGCTTAGAGTTTGCCATCCTGGATGCCAAGTCTAGTCTGAATGTCTGATCAACTGTGTGACAAACCATAATAATTATAACAACAAAAACAACAACAGTAGGGAGGAAACAGAAAAGAGTAGCAGAGGCATCTAGTTAAATATACAACAATAGAAAGTTGTTCAGGTCAACTGGTCCAATAAATAAAAATACATTTTCAAATATACCTTCCTATAAATGTTCATAGCCTAATTTGGAAGGAAGAAAAAACATTGTCATATACCATTGCTACAATAAAGTAGTTGATCACACTGAGTATCGAAACTGCTCGTTCTAACACACTTTCTTAGAAGAATTTCTTATATATGTGGGAATCACAAGGGCAACTAGGAGATGGGCAAATAATGACAGGCATGATGACTTCTTCACACAAATGGCAGAATGTAATGATGTCATTAATCATTATGTAACTCTCATTTGTCTGATGAAATCATTCTTATAATCATTTGGAGGTCATTGTGGCTTGTTACAGAGACGCCTACTTACTGTATTTTTCGGTGTATAAGACGCACTTTCCCCCCCAAAAAAGTGGGTGGAAATGTCTGTGCATCTTATACAGCAAATGTTGCCGAAGCCCCACCTACCCGCCGGCCCCCACCAGCCAGCCTCTGCCTCCCAGCAATTTACCTCCTTGCAGCAAACAGCAAACAGCCTGGTCAGCTTCAGCACCGCCTGATTTAGCACAAGCAGCTGATTGGTGGTTGGATCAGCCTCCCAGAATCTGCCTATCAGCTGTTTAAGGCTGCAGGGATCGTCGCTGCCGTTGCCACCAATTGCTGCTGCTGCTGCCTATCGCCACCTCACACGCCCCATTTTCAGCCTCCGCACATCCTGTTTTTGGCCCATTCCAGGCGGTGGGGATAGGCGATGGTGGCAGCAATCCCCACTGCTTGGCACAGGCCAAAAACAGGATGCACAGAGGCCAAAAATGGAGCACACGGAGGCGGCGATAGGTGGCAGCAGAGATGGGTGACGATGGCAGCAATGGGCTGAGGTGATCCCCACAGCCTGGAACAGCTGATAGGTGGTATTCCGGGAGGCCGATCCAACCGCCAGTCAGCTGCTTGTGCTAAATCAGGTTGTGCTGAAGTTGACCAGGCTGTTTGCTGTTTGCTGCAAGGAGGTAAATTGCTGGGAGGCAGAGGCAGGGTTTTTACCCTTGTTTTCCTCCCCAAAAGCTAGGTGCGTCTTGTACTTCAGAGCGTCTTATAGTTCAAAAAATATGGTATATGCATTATCATTACAGTAAGGTTCATATTAGACAATAAAAATACAAGTGAAGAAGTTTATCATGATCAGAATTTCCCAGGTGATTTCTCTTTTTTCTCTATCAGTCTTCTCCTGCCAGAATGGGATCCTAACCAGTCCACAATTCATGTGGCAAGATAAAGAAATAGGGAACAGGAATTAATTGGGGGAATGAGATTTTCTACTAGGCACATCTGGCAGAAGACTTAAGCAATGTATATGTCATTAATAATTTTGGCCAGTTTATAAAGTACAAAGCAACTATTTAGAGGTGATAAAGAGCTAACTAAGCCTCCAATAATTTCAGGCATCAGGTTATGAAAAATGATCTATGTTGTACTTGTGGCCATTTTTCTTCTTCTCTAAATACTGCATTGTCTAAACAGCTATAAGCATGTACAAACATGGTAGTGTCTTTTCCAGCTAGAGTTTTATTAAAAAGCATAAGCTTTTGTGAGATACAGTTCACTTCATTGGATGCAGCTCATGAAAACTTATACAAGTTTTAATAATAAAAGTCATTAATCGGAAAATGTACTATCAAATTTGCCAGCATAGGCCAAGATGCCTCTTCTTCTACAATGACTAGAAATATTTCATAATCATTCTAAAATTCAACAAGTTGTTAATTCTACCTTACAGAATACAAAGTAGGTGTAGGAATTAAATAGCTAATCCAGCTGGTCCTCATACTTTATGCCAAATCTAATAATATACAGAGAACCTGATATTCTTGAAAATACCCTACAGAATAACCAGCATGCTAATTACACTAGTTTGGGTTTGGCAGATACTTTGAAAATCATATTAAGGAATGTGTTGGCAGTGTTCCAAAGGAGATCTCAGTTCCTCCTCTTGTAAACAAGTGGGCCAAAGAAATACCTAGCAATTAAATACGGGAAGCAGCAATAGTTGTATTGCAGTAGCTGCTAAGAGATACTCAGCTGAACTGAAATTTAACAAACTTAGAGAGTTTCCGCGCTGTGATCATTTCCACTCCCAATTCTTTAAAAGCAGTCTGAGGCTGACTTGCATTCATCTTTATTTTTGTCAATCTCAGGATGCTAAGAACACAGAGAGAACATGTTACCCAGTCTCCCTTCAGATACCAATAGAAAAGTGTAAATATATTATTTAAATTAGAGTCCTTCCTTGAACTATTATAATAAGAATTTTCCCCATTCAACACAAAAAAGAACTAAAATAGTTGGCTATCACTCTCTAGCAGTGTTCTTGGTATCTCTTATGCTGCTTCATTCTTTAGAGTTCCTCTGAAAACCAAGGACCCACTGAGATCCATGAACATAAAGTCCTCATAGATATGATCTGATCCAAGGTCACTGTTGCCCTCTCATTCCAAATAGTGACTAAATCATCATCTAACTGTATACCTGAGGCTTAGGAACAACTCCATGGTCCCTTTGAAACCCACTAAGGTCCATCAAGCTGGTGATAGTCTGGTTAAATAACCCAACTTTTTAAACAAGGTGCTAATGCTTATTATCTTATGATTGTCATGGTGACCATCTAATCCTGAAACACATATAAGTCTATATCTAAGGATAGCAGATTGAAGCCCTCTTGGGCCATAAACCTGGAGAACTCCATTGCCAAGCCAATCATAGACTCAAGTTGTACCAGCAAGGAGGTTGGTACATAAAAAACAATCTTTTTCATTCTTACAGCCCAACTTTTGAAACAATGCTGGATTTCTCTCAGCTCAGTTTTATGCTCTCCTACACGAGAAAGGCCAGCAAATTAAATCGCTTCCAGGGACAGGACACCCTACAACAATATCAAGATATAGTAAAGTAGACTGTGACATAGAAGCAAATTACAATCTAAACTACAGTGGAGAGGGAAGTAGATTATGTTTATCTGGTATGCCCATCATTTTGTTGCTGATGTACCCTATATTTTATAGCAGAAAATCTACACGATGTGGCATAATAGGCTATCAATGTTGCCTATTCTGTCAATTCAAATAAGAGTACAACAAAGCTCTCATAATTTTTTCAACCATCCCTGTGCCCCCAAAATAATTACATTCCTTATAAAGGCCATAGTACACAGGTGTCAAACTCGTGTCATCACATTGCTGTCATTTGACATATCACGATCTTTTCCCCCCTTGAGGAACTGGGGTGGGCATGGCCTGCGTGTGATTCATCCAGTCCGCGGGCTGCCAGTTTGACACCTTTGCCATAGCATAACATCTGAAAGAATGTTAAACTGAGCCAAGAGGAAGCTTTGCAAAGTTTAGGCAATTCAGTGGTACAGAGAAGACCCAACGGCCCACCAGATATTGCTGAAGTATATCTCCTAGCTTCCCTCTTTTATTTATTATTTATTAATTAAATTTATATGTCATCCATCTCACTATCAAGTGACTCTGTGTCATTGCTGACTATGCTGACAGACGATGCTAGAAGTTGTAGTCAAGCAGTAGTGATGCTTATGCTCACTAGCCAAAGTGTTATGCCACTGTTCTTGTTGCTTGGGAATGTTTGTTCTTATAATAACTGAACAGAAAAAGCATGATGAAAGCATGGAAGTAAGCAGTAGTCGTGCCCATTCTTCCTGACATATACTACTACAATAAAATTTTAAAAAGATAAGCTGAGGTCTGAAGATGAGGAATTCTATCTTTGAAGAATTTGACACAATCAGTTATGGTTCAGTTAATAAGCAGCCAACTGATTAGGATGCCAGGCTAATTCTGACTGTCTTAATTTGGACCATTCATGCAGAAAAGAGAGATTAACTAGAGATGTGTGACCAATTCCAAGATTTTGTTCAATATGAAAATCAGCCAGAAGAGGTTTCACAATTATAAATAGTCAAAGGAAAGGGAATGCTTCACTAATCATCTCATCAGGACAAAACTTGGAGTGGAAGACTCATGCAAATGCAGCTAAGCTGCTCAGACCATTTTGCAGTTGATGTGTTCAGGTCCATTGGCATCTCTTTAACCCAAGCAGTGATAAAACGATGTAGTTAACAATACTAGCTCAATTCTATTCATTTGACAATCAGGGAGAGGGTAGAAGACAAAATATAAAACACTTCATTTTGAGGAGCTGTAAGATTGGGTATGGAACACACCTTATTTATCTGGCTGTTTTCATCGCATTATGTAATAAAAATGAAAGGAATTTCATGTCCTTTTTCTATGTCCATCTTCACTCATGTAAAATCAATGAAAACAATGAAAACAGTGCTGTCTTATTTTAAAGATTGACTTTCCCATTCCTAAATTCTGTGCAGCTCCTTCAGTCCTTTGGAGGGTGGAGAAGACTAGAGGGAAAAAAGGTATATTTTGATGTCACAGTCTGGAGTGGCCATGTTTGAGAATTGTTTGCGCTGGCAACATTTTGTTTGATCTTGGGCTTCACATGGGGAGGGGCACTGTTTATACCACATCACAAGGACCAGTACTGTTTCCTGGATTCTTCATGCAAAACAAAGTTCCCCTTTAAAGACAAACAAGTATTTGGTATGAGAGGTATGCAGAGCTTCGAAGACATAGCACAATGGCAGGAAATGTACTGCATGTCTAGAAAGGCTAAGGCCAAGTCTTTCAAGTTAAAAACAGCACTGTGAAATGCCCAAAGCTGAGACATGGCTGAGTTGATCAACAGTGTACTTCAGGATACGGACAAAAGATTCTCTTCTCACTCAACATTCTGAATATACACATGCGCACGCACTTACATATATACTGTGTTCAGCGTTAAGACTGCTTGTTTTTCCAAACTTTCCTATAAGGTTAGAAGTTTACCTTTCATATAGCGATAGGATTTCCTTTGGTTTAGTTTGGCCAATTAGATCTAACCTCCAAAATTGGGGATGACCACTGGATGACAGCAAAGAGATACACAAAGTGGAATTCCTTGGTACTCTCCAGTGGTTGTCCACATTTTTTGCATCTCAGCTCTTAGAGCCTTCAGTTCATAAGATATGTCAACCTGACATTGTGAATTAGTTAATTCACTTAATTAAAACCATTCATTATCACAATACATGAACTCCACCTATATGGGAGTTGTGATCTTTCAGATATTGTTGAACAACAAGCTCCCAGAGCAACAGCTAATGTAGCCAATTATCAAGGTCTTAGAAGTTGCCATTCATCAATATATGGGTGAATTATTAAAGAGATTTGAAAGGCAAAATATGATTCCAAGAATACATAGGCATACATGTAGCACCTTTCAGAAACACCTAAATCAAGCACAGCTTTTCCTGAGATCATCCAGCACTATTTCATCCTAGTAAAGTAATATGACTAAGTTGTGTCCTATAGGTCCATGTACATTGCTCGTCCAACACATTTAATCCAGACACTCTCTCTCCCCTCCCTTCCTCCCTTTCTCTGTCCTCTCTCTCTCCCTCTCTCCCCAATAAGAATATACAGGTAGTCCTTGACTTATGACCACAATTGAGCAAAAAAATTCTGTTGTTAAGTGAGACATTTGTTAAGTGATTTTTGTTTTTATGACCTTTTTTCCACAGTTGTTAAGTGAATCACTGTAGTTGTTAAGTTAGTAACATGATTGTTAAGTGAATCTGGCTTCCCCATTGATTTTGCTTGTCAGAAGGTCGCAAAAGATGATCACATGACTCCGGGGCACAGCAACAGTCATAAATATGATCCAGTTACCAAGCATCTGCATTTTTATCGCGTGGCCAGGGGGATGTTGCAAAGGTCATAACTCTGAAAAATGGTCATAAGTCACTTTTTTTCAGTTATGTTGTAACTTCGAATGGTCACTAAATGAACTGTTGTAAGTCAAGGGCTACCTGTATAGATGAACCCAGTGGGCTATGTCTCTTCTGTACAGAAGGAAGTCTTGCAATGTGGCATCCACATATCTAAGAGTAAACTCCGTGGTAGTTATTGTCCAGCAGACCATTTCTATGCAGAAGCTGAAAACCCCTTTGTCACTAGCTGAAGTTCTCAACAGCTGCAGAGGAGCTTGCAGTTCTCAGATAGCACACCTTCAAATTGAAACTTGTTTTTAAATTGCGGGGAATTTCAAATGCAAGTCACAATATGATGTGCGGATCTGGTTTTTTCCCCCATTATGTGGGGGGAAGTGGAAATGATACAAAACCCTCTGGACTTTTTAGGTTTAGCTAAAGTCAGCCTAATAAAATCATTTATGGATGATGGACTTTGGTAGTTCATTTTGTAAAAAGAACACAATTTAGGGTGGGGAGAAAACCAAATTAAACAATACTCCAAAATTGGAACTTGAAAAACTTGCCACTAACACAACAGTACTCTGGAAAAAAGGATAATATAATGTTGTAATATATTATATTAATATAATAATATATATTATATATAATATATATAATATATGTAATATCCTTGACCCATTAGGATTTTGTTTCAAGGGGATTCCCATTGGTGTCCTGTGTAATGTGAGAATATGTACTGATTTCACTGAAAGCCTCATGCAAACATGGTGAATAATTTCCCCCTTTTAATAATAGCAAAATCAATGCTCAGTTATGAAGAAATGACTAATACGTAGTGCTCAACATTATAGCTCAAGAATTACCAATCCATATTATAAATTATACAAGTTTGGGAAAAGCATGTGAACTCTGACAGAATGACCTTTTCAGCCCAATGCATGGGAAGGAAGCAGGAAGCCATTTGCGTTTTTGAACATTATTAATCTGCATTTCCTTTTGATATCTAAGGGTGATTCATGTCCAGTCCTCCTCTCAGCTGAGACCTGCTTTGTGCCTGTATAACAATACCACTTTTTCTCCCTGAAGACTGGACAGAATGAGGCTGCACTTTATTGAATGGAAGATTCTTATGAATCAAGAGGAAATAAAAGTCATTCTGAGTCACTTATCTGGAAATACAACCTTCTCATATCTACTGACAAGGTGATGTCAAAGAAACCATAATATGGGCTCGTTTACACGTACCCCTCATTGTGATTTCAACATGCCTTGCTAACTGTTGTATGAACATGTCCTCAAGCTGCAATAACTGTCTTCCTGATTATGTAAAGATCTAGAAATTTCTAGAAACATTGTGCCATCATAAATTTGAATGGTTGCTGGATGAATGTTCATTTAGTGAGACCATCTATAATAATTTATGAATTACCAAGTGATGGACACTTAGGCTGTTTATATCTTTGCATTTAGCTATATTTTTTGGTTTGCAGAAGTCCTATCCTGTCTTATCCAAACATAATCATTTCAATAATGTAAATACAAAGAAGGCAATCCTTTCCTTAAACACAAAGTATCAGGTTTCATGCTAAATTTCAACCAACCAAAGACCCAAATAGCCTATTCTACAGCACCTCCAATGATCTGGTCCCAGAAGCTAAAAACCAACATCAAAATTAGTTAATGGTCTCAATGTCAATGTTATTGGTTTCAAACCCTTGCTTTCCATAATATATGAGATAAAAATAGTTACAGCCTCTTTGCCTCATGATGATATACCGTAAGTGCTTTCAGGCAATAATATTGGTTTTGTAAGTGAAATTTTATCTCCTATGATAACCCAAAGCAAATTCCACTTCATGAAACATGGTGGTGTTCTGTGTTTGTCATCTTCCATTTCCTGTCATTAGTGGTTCTTTGTGAGTGCTATTCAAACATCCTTTGCCAAAGGCAAGAACCATATTTTACCTTAATTGCAGCTTTAAACTTCTAAAATGGACAAGGAACAAAACCCATCTTACTTCCAAGTCACAATAAATTATGTTCTTATTGGCCAACAGTGGAGTAGGTGCAACTACAATTTCCCCATATCTTATGAATCAGGATGTCATCTTCAATGAGTTATAATGCTCTAATCACTTTTATTCCTGTTCAGGGAGGGAAGGCATTTCTTTATGTATATAAATATTTCCTTTTTGGTAAATATTAAAACACTTATTATGAGGAAGGGCCAGGGGTGAAATTCAGCAGGTTCTGACAGTTCTGGAGAACCGGTACTGGAAATTTTGAGTAGTTTGGAGAACCGGCAAATACCACCTCTGGTTGGCCCCAGAAGGTGGGAATGGAGATTTTGCAATATCCTTCCCCCAGGAGTGGGGAGGGAATGGGGATTTTGCAATATCCTTCCCCCAGGAGTGGGGAGGGAATGGGAATTTTGCAATATCCTTTCCCTGGAGTGGGGTGGAAATGGCGATTTTGCAATATCCTTCTCTCAGGAGTGGGGTAGGAATGGAGATTTTGCAGTATTCTTCTCCTGCCACACCCAACAAGCCACACCATGCCCAACAAGCCATGCCCACAGAACCAGTAGTAAAAAAAATTGAATTTCACCACTGGGGAGGGCTAAATATGCAGCTGGGAATATCATCTTAAAATCCTTAGGATCAGACAATCACTCATGCCCTAGTTACCTCTTGGCTTAACTTCTGTAGCATGTTCTACATTGGGCTGCCCTTGAAGTGCACCTAGAAGTTCAACTGCTCCAGAATGTAGTGGCATAAGCAGTGATGGGCATGCCTCAGTATGCCCATGTAATACCTCTGCTTCATGAGCTGCACTGGTTACCAGTCTTCAACTTTGTGAATTTGGAATAATAACTTTTAATTTTAATTTTTTGTTTCAGCCCTTCTGCTTGAAGATGGCAAACACTGAAATAAAAGTCAGCTACATTCTTTGGTTAGCTGAACTCAAAATCCACAATAACAGTAAGAAGAACATTGACTTCCCATTAATAAGAAGGTAGCTGTCTACAGAAATTTAATTAACAACCGGATGAAAAAAATCAAGAAAAATGATCCAGTTCAAGATAAGCCTGGATCTGGGAGACACTGAGCAAGGAAAGAGTCTGATGCTGAGATTGTGAGGGCATTTGAACACAGTCCCCCAAAATCAGTGCACTGTGTGCACATAAAACCAGTGCACATAAATTAGCAAGAAAATTCCATAAACATACTTACTGTACAAGGTTACAACTTTTTAAAGGCGACAAGCAGTAAATTATCATGCAAGGCAATGCAGTTGACTTTTTTTCCCAAAATTTTCCAATATTCTTCAAAAATATTAAAAATTAAAATAGTGGCATAAGCACTTTCAGAGAAACAATGATAAATTGAAGATGGCTACACTTAGAGCAGGCCTGATGACCAGGCCAGAATGAGGAGCCACTGAATAAATGAAACTGGGATTACCTCATGTGCTCCGTACAGTGGGTCCCCATGTGGAGGCCACAAGACAGCAGTCTCTGGAGAGTTTAAGAGCTCTAGTAACCAAAAGATTGCCATCTTTGCTCAAGCCATGGTTCAGCATCTACAAAAGGACACTGGGTTCACATGCTTCCTTTTTAAATCACTTCTGGAAATTGCTTGTTAATGGCTTCTTTTTTCTTTTTTTTTTGGAGATTAAGAACCTTCAGAATAGCAGGTTTCATTACATAGGGTGAGATTCCTTCAATTTTTGGTGAAATAAGTTTTATGCAAATTTAAATTCTTATAAAATTCTTATTTTGGAATAAACAGCAAAATTAGAACATGATTAAAACATTGATTTTGAAAAGTTATAAAGGGATTAAGGAGACAGATGGATTTGAAATAAAAATTTGAAATTAATTACAAGCTTAATGACAATGGGTTGGGTTGTTTAAAATTCTATAAAAATACGAAGATTTGAAATTAAGTGTAAGAAAGCTTCCCGGGAGAAAATGATGATTAGAAAAAACAGAAGATGGGACTTTGAAAGTTGGACACTTGACGAAACCAGAGAGATTAGAACTAAAGGAGAAGAGACTCACTAATACAGACTGGAACAAAATACTCTAACTGAATTCAATGATATTTAGGAACTCAGAAGTTATAACTTCACTCAGAAGTTATTTTTAATATTGTCTGATATCATAAAAATGGATTTAAAAGATGATAGAAAAGGACAAACTGAGACTGAGGTTGATTCAAATGTGGCTTTAAATTTGACAAGTTACCAGCATGATATGAAAAAAGATGTTACACTGGATTTATAAATGAAATTGGTTGATATCTTTTAATAATTAAAAGGGACATACAAATAAACCAGAATAGTAATGATTTGGATAACTTGTTTAAGTTGAATTTACAAATTTACACTTATAAAAGAGTTACTGAGAAAAGATAAAGAGAAAATGAAAAGAAATCAAATTCTGATACACAATTTAAAAGGACTAAAAATCAAGATTTTTAAAAAGAAGGAATATAAAAGTTTATCTGATCAAGGTTAAAATATACATTATTGTTTTTGGTAACTTTTAATGTATACTTCTTGACTAACAGTGATGAGATTTAAAGATTTTATTATAAGTAAAAGGTAAGATATGGGAAGAAGAGATCTTTTGCTGTATTTTTAGAAAAAGTGTAAACTTACTGTGTTAAAAGGAAAGGAGGATAAAGTTGGCTTATTTGATTAAAGTTAAAATATATTTATTATTATTTCTGATAACTCTTAATAGACTTTTGCTGATTAGGACTGAATGATGGGCTTTTAAAATTTATTTATAGATAAGAGATGAGATATGAGAAGAAAAGATTTTCTGATGTGGTATCAGAGACTGTGATAAGTTACTTAAATTGTTTTACTTATTGTGATACAGGAAAACAATTTCTTTATATGTCTCTTTTCTTTTTTTTTTGTCAGTGAGATGGTAGCATGTAAGTTAAATATTTTTTCTCTGCACTTTTCTTTTTTATATTTTTCTTAGTTTGCATTGGTTTTTATCTTTGAGGCTTAAATAAAAATTATTAAGAAATTAAAATTCCTCTAAGACTTTTGTGACACTGTATCAAACTTCAAACAACGTCCTGACCCAAAACACAGGCACATAAATCCGGGTGCTATGCAATTCTGAGGACCTAACAACCAAGACCTTATTTTATAAGAGTTTCTGGAAACTCTTATACTGTAGATCGACCTTCTTTATTCAAAGCCTCAAGTCTGGGCCCTAAAAGCAATAAAGTTTCATTAGAAGTAGAATGGATAATTCCTAGGTTAATGTAGTGTGGGTAGATTATGCAATAATTAATTTTCAAGGAGCAAATAAGAGATTGTATTTTGGAGATGATAGGTCTGGATACATTACCATGCTCAACTTTTATTTACCTTTCAGCCTTCAAAGACAGAAGCAATAATTTGTCTAACAAGAACCTTGTTAGATTAACTCTAGCAATAGTGGAATCAAGGTTTAATAAAGGTGAAGTGCAAAAAAATGTGGGGAAAATCCAAGCTGGGGTAGGAGGGAGAATAAATTCAAAAGCAACGTAGTGAGGATTGAGTATGTGTCCTGAATATAAAGTGCTACTTCAAATTATGGAGAATGAGAACATGGCTGCCTGACTAGAAACCTAAAAAGATCTGCTGTCTATTTAACGCTGTTGGAAGAAACATCCTTCTGGGTTCTGCTCCAAGTGGGGAAACAGACACTGGAAACATGGAGACTGCTTGGAAAGATGGTTTAATGGTGGACAGGATCACATGGCTTGAGTTCCTGAACAGAAAAGGGCTGATACAGTAAATCTTCGGGTTTTTATGCTCTCCCTGGCTCTGCATTTCTTGGGGCCCCAAAAGAGTATCCTGATTGGTTGTCAGACTCCCAGGGGGTGGGGGCCTTGCTGGCTGATGGTCACATGTGCTTCCCAGGTCACATGTGGTGAGTTTCTGCTGCTATTGTGTAGAGGGCTAATCCCATCTTTGGCAATTCCTACTATGGCTCTGCCTGAAGGAGGCAGATCTTTGTTATGTAGAATAGACTGGCCCAGGCCTTAATGGCCCATTGACAAAGGGTGGGGGGGCAGGAAGGTGGGAGCTGATTTGTCTGCAAAATATGCTTCTCATATTTCTCATCCAGGGAAATATAATATTCTGCCTTTTTCATATTTCCTAAAATATTTCACTCTTCCAGGAAAGGGGTGGGTGCTAACTTCCTACAACGCTATGTTGCAAGACCCCAATTTTTCAATATGCAGACTCTTTTCTTGTTACTTGTTAGGTTGAATATTTTCAGAGGTCTGTGCTGATAACCCCAGGCATGGCCTTTCCAGAAGAATCCACTGTATATTCAGAAGTAGCCTACATTTGAAGATTAAATAAATGGGCTGTTTCCTAGAGAGCCCTTTTCAAGCTTTTTCAAGAGCAGTGCAGCTGGTTGTAAAGCAGCCAAGCCACTTTTTCCTGTGGTCAAGCTTTTCTTTAAAAAGAAACCATTTTGCCCTGAGCCATTTGCCCACAAATTTAGCTGGCATTTTCTAATTACTTACCCTTTAGCAGAAGTATCTGTCCTACAGGTTTAGAAAAGAAAAGAAAATGGCTAAGAGACAACACTGAGTGATTTTGGTTTAAATAGCTGTACAAAAGGCTTTATTATGCAGGTTTCAAATTGCCTGGTGAAACTGTATAGCTTTGAAGCTCTCATAAACTTACCACCAGCAGGTTAAGCTGTTCCAGAAAAAAAATGAGAATCATGGAATGTTAAAGTTGAAGACATCTGTGGGGTAACATCCAGAAATACAAAAGTTTATGAATTATGCTAGTTTAAATCAAGACTTGGGGCATTGCTCTGTTTACTGTGATGTAATCCTATAGGGGCCAGCCAAAGACAAAGAAAAATGTAGATACTAGATTATTGGCATAGCAAAGCCATTTGAATATTGGCTTGTCATTTTCCTATCATAACCTTGCCTTTGGCAAATGAAATTCACATTTAGAAGAACAAATAACAGTGTTGAAAAACAAGAGGGTGGGGGAAAATAACAAAGTTTGCTTATCTATTCTGTCTGTCTATTTATCTGTCTATCTATCACATTCATATGATTGCCCATCTCATAAAAAGTGATTCTGCACAGTGTACAACAATAAAAACGACAAATATATAAAATAATTATTATAAAATATACAAAAATCATTATTAAAAATTAAAATACTACTAAAAATTACAATATACAAACTACAAGTCATGAAGACAGTGAATATTTGTGACCTTTTTGCTGGTTTCTGCCCCAAAAATAGCAAAAAATGCCATGAGGAAGCTGGACTTGCTTAACAACCACAAGATTTGCTTAATAATTCTGGTGACTTGATTTACAACCGCTGCAATAATGGTTATAAAATCAGGTCTGATCATGTGGTGACTTGATTTATGATTGCAATGACTTACGCCAGAAGTTCTGGTCCCAAATGTGGTTGTAAGTTGAGGACAACTTGTTAGACGGAAAGGGAGGAATTATTCATTTTGAGATTCTCCACTTTTGAAGGAGATCCTCTAAAATTGGCAGTGTTTCCTTTTACCAATGTTCTTACTGTAGTCCTACAGACAAATGATTTTGTTAGCTATTTTCCTATTTTCTTTCTTTTTTGTGGTATGAAAATAAGTGGAAGCATCTGTGAAAAAGTAAAATAGTTAGAAATAAAATATAATATCATCTGGATCTCCTGCAACCAAATTCTCATAAATTAGTTTATGAAATACTTTAAAAACTTGACTGATTTTAAAAAAAATTCATTCATTTTCCAATGTTGGAAGAAACATCCTTCTAGGTTCTGTTCCAAGTGGGGAAAACAGACACTGGAAACCTGGAGACTGCTTGGAAAGATGGTTTAATGGTGGACAGGATCACATGGCTTGAGTTCCTGAACAGAAAAGGGGGGATACAGTAAATCCTCGGGTTTTTATGCTCTCTCTGGCTCTGCATTTCTTGGGGCCCCGAAAGAGTATCCTGATTGGTTGTCAGATTCCCAGGGGGTTGGGGTCTTAGCTAGCCTTGCTGTCTGAAGGTCACATGTGCTTCCCAGGTCACATGTGGTGAGTTTCTGCTGCTATTGTGTAGAGGGCTAATCCTATCTTTGTTGGATTCCTACAATTCCTACTATGGCTCTGCCTGAAGGAGGTAGATCTTTGTTATGTAGAATAGACTGGCCCAAGTCTTAATGGCCCATTGACAAAGGGTGGGGGCAGGAAGATGGGAGCTGCTTCAAAACATGCTTATCCCAGGGAAATATAATATTCTGCCTTTTTCATATTTCCCAAAATATTTCACTCTTCCAAGAAAGGGGTGGGTGCTAACTTCCGACACCAATGACATGGGATATGGCAACTTTCTCCTGGTAGAGGAATTCCACAGTGTTATGTTGCTGCTCTTTAGAGACACTAGAAGAAGAAAATGGTCTTTGCCTTGTATTCCTGTCAAATCACATAATCTGAATGCAAATATGCTAGGGCTGTAGTAAAACCTCTTCAGAAAATTAGGGGCATATCTGATTCTGGTCTTCAGCTTGTCCACGTGCTCTTGTAAGATATCACTGCAGAATGAAGCACTTCTGCAGAAATAAAAAACACAGAAATGATAAAATATTTTTCCCTACATTAGAACTATCAGAAAATGCCAAGAGCAAATTGGGAACCTTTCTATTGCATCTAAGATCACAGCAAAGATTTAAAATATCTGATCTCAATCCTGCCACAGAGTATTTCTATGAACTAAATAACCAGTTTCTACAAACACTGTTACAAAACCACTCTGATCATGTCTCAGAAGCAAGAAACACTCTTGTTTGCATGGGGAGAGCTCTTGTTGACCTCTCAATAATAATGTCAACAACACAAAGAACCTTTGGAAAATAAACATAGGGTCAAGCCACCTGCTTCAGGGTGCACCGTGAGAAAGACCACTAGTGTGGTCTAGTGGTGGAATTCAATTTTTTTTTACTACCGGTTCTGTAGGTGTGGCTTGATGGGTGTGGCTTGGTGGGCATGGCAGGGGAAGGATACTGCAAAATCTCCATTCCCACCCCTCTCCGGGGGAAGGATCCTGCAAAATCCCCATTCCCACCCCACTCCAGGGGAAGGATACTGTAAAATCCCCATTCCCTCCCCACTCTGGGGCCAGCCAGAGGTGGTATTTGCCAATTTTTCGAACTAATCAAAATTTCCGCTACTGGTTCTCCGGAACCTGCCAGAACCTGCTGAATAGCACCCCTGGTGTGGTCCCCTTCAGCTTCCCCCCCCTTTATATTGACCCAAATGCATTCAAGATGGTTTTCATCATTGTTGTGCTGTATTTCTCTAGAGATATAGCACAACTCCATCTCTTATTAGATCTTCTTTCTTTCAAACAATTTAAATCCCTCTAGCTGTATATTCCATTCATGGGTTTCATCCCACCAAGTTTCTGTAATGGCAACAATACCATATCTGTCCGCATGTACTTTGATTTCTAGTTCACCCTGTTTATTCCTCATTTTTTGTGCATTTGTCCTTTCTGACTGACCCTCTGTTTGTTTTCTATGTAACTTGTTTTGTGTCCGAGTTCCCCTTCATCCTTAGCACCTATTTTATTAGTGCAGAGGGTATAGCACACACTATCAGAAGCTTGATTTTTTATAAAAAAAAAAGATTTTATAAAAAACCTTAATATTCTTAACTGGACAAACACCTATCTCTATAGATTTTAGATTGCTGGTGAACCTGATGAAGTTCCTACTGCTACTCCTTGAAATCACTCTGTTACTCTGAAAATCAGCTGTAATCTGATAATGCATTGTTGCAAGAAGACAAATACTCTAGTTGTTTGGCAATCTCTGGTCATTCTTCTCTACCCCCCACCACGTGCTTTTGCATTAAGAAGACAGTGTTTGCTTGTGCATCTCTGGTCCTTTGCACTGTGACTACAAATACTTGCTCTTGTCTTGCCCTTGTCCCTTGGACTGTAGATAGACTGAAAAGCATGCCAGTGGCAGTCATGCGCTAATAGTTTTGGCTCCTGTTTTTCTCAGCCAAGTCAAAAGGCTGTATTGTGTTCCGATAACATTGCATTAATGATTCAGGAGTAGCATTGGGTGACTAATTTTTTCTAAGTTTGTTTAAATATACTGAAGTTTTCCTTTATAATTCTATCAAAAGTTTTTTCTTCTGATACATATAATATACATATTCCCTGCTATTTAACAGTTAATTGAGCTGAAGAGACAAATAGATTGCTGAGTGGATGAATGGAGAAAATTCCTTACTTTCAAAATTTTGTCCTCAGGATCTGTGCCCAAGGGGACATAGTCCCTACAATAAGGCTACTGATGTAAATACATACAAATATACCATTCAAAGACTTGCAGAATATTTTTTTCCCAAGCAGTGTGGGCCTAGTTTTGCTCTATGGCTGAATGCAAATGATAGTCAGTGTTTATTTATTTTATTTTATTTATTTTAATTAGATTTATATGCCGCCCTATCTTCATAGGACTCAGGGCGGCTCACAATAATTAACATATACAATCTCAATCCAAGTAAGAAACATGTTAAAATACATATTAAACGCATATTAGTACATTTAAAATCAAAACCCCAGTGTGGCCTTAACCACAGAACATGGGTTATGTAATCTTACTCAATCTGTCCCATGGTTAGATTGCCATTGGACCTGTTGACCTTTCAGAAGGCTCTGAAGACATGGCTTTGCCAGTGTGCCTGGAGATACAGTGGAGGTATGAAGCATGTGATTTGGTTATACTGTTAGTAATGCATGGGTTCTACTCTGCTGTGGATTATATTTTATGGTTTTAATTGCTTTAAGGTGTCTTTTTATTCTAGAAGTTTATTTGTTATTGTTTATTGCTTTCTGTTATTTAATTTAATGAGTCACCTAGAATTATGCGTATGAGATGGGTGGCTACCAGAGGTGGGTTTCAGCAGGTTCTGACCAGTTCTGGAGAACCAGTAGTAAAAATTCTGACTGGCCCCGCCCCCATCTATTCTCTGCCTCCCAAGTCCCAGCTGATTGGGAGGAAATGGGGATTTTTGCAGTATCCTTCCCCTGGATTTGGGAGGGAATGGAGATTTTATAGTATCCTTCCCCTGGAGTGGGGTGGGAATGGAGATTTTACAGTATCTTTCCCCTGCCACACCCACCAAGCCACACCCACAGAACCGATAGTAAAAAAATTTGAAACCCACCACTGGTGGCTACCAACTGAACAAACAAACAAACAAACTAGGTATCCTCCAGAGAAGTTGAGAATACACCTCTCAAATTTCTAACCAGCATGATAAGAGGCATTTCTGGGACTTGTACTCTCTCCACTTCTAGTCTGAGGGAATCATCTCAGGGGTGAAATCCAGCAGGTTCTGACAGGTTCTGGAGAACCATTAGCGGAAATTTTGAGTAGTTCAGAGAACCGGCAAATGCCACCTCTGGCTGGCCCCAGGAGTGGGGAGGGAATGGGGATTTTGCAGTATCCTTCCCCTGGAGTGGGGTGGAAATGGAGATTTTGCAATATCCTTCTTCCCCTGGAGTGGGGTGGGAATGGAGATTTTGCAGTATCCTTCCCCTGCCACGCCCACCAAGCCACGCCCACAGAAACAGTAGTAAAAAATTTCGGATTTCACCACTGAATCATCTCCTTTGCTTCTCTTTATATTTCTGCCTTTACTCTTATCTACATGTATATTCAGATAACTGTACATTCATTCCTCTTCTTCATCATCTCTTTTTAAAGAATATAAATCATGCTTTTATACCCATGGAAAAAAGTAGCCAGGAGTGGGGCGGTTACAGATTTGAAAGTCTGATTTATCAGCAAATTAGATTTACCAAGGTTTTACCAGCTTCTTCATTCCACCCACATCCCATCACATTACAACAGCATATTTCCATCTCCTCCACGATCACTTAGAAATTTCCTGATATTATTGGTTTTCTTTTCTATTGCACAATTCAGTGAATGGATGCTTTTGTACACTCATATAGCTTCTGAAACACAGGGTAGGTACATTTCCAGAATAAAGCTCTGAATGCAGAATATGTTATAAGTACAGAGAGAAACTATTTCAAATGCAGGAGCTACAAGTTGACTTTGGATTTATTTAAGACAGAGGTTTGGGAACTATGGCCCTTTTATCACTTGTGGACTTCAACTCATGCTGGCTTCGACCCATTCTGACTCAGGAATTCTGGGAGTTGAAGTCATAAAAGGGCTATAGTTCCCCACCCCTCCCCTGATTTAAGATTGACAATTTGGTATGCATTTTAAAGCAATTTTGTCTGGTTTCTTAATGATACTAATTATAAATTGATATACAGATGTCCTTAAAAATAATCACATGCAGTTTGACTCAAGAGTGTACCAAATACACCATCAATGGGCATCAGTCACAGAGCTGATCTCCTAATAAGTAATTTTGTCCAATTCCTATCAGAAAAGAAATGATAGATTTAAAAAGTATTTCAGGGTCTGAAATAACCAATGTTAATTATCCAGCAGCAAAATATAGGTATGAATATACTGGTGTTAAAAAACCTCCTGCAACTTCTGCATCCTCAAGCATCCTTCTCTGTGCAAATGAAGTGCTAGGATGTCCCCCATATTTTAATTCTTAAAATGTTAATCAAGATCATTTGAAAACATCTCAGAATCAAGATGCATTGATTCCTGTCATATTTTGCTTCTGAATGATGCTGTATCCTGTTTGATCCCAAGACTTCTTGGGAATCAAAATGAGAAGCAACTAAAGAGTAACACTTTGCTTTGAAGTATTTTGCCTGAAAAATGGAAGAAGAAAGGACAATTTTTTTGCAACTGCAAATTGGGGAGGAACAAATAGTAAGAGGGAGGATTAAAAACAGTTGAGGGTAAATCTAATAAAGAAAGGAGGTGGTGGATACACCAAAAGAGGAGGACAAAAAGAAGAGACCAGATTGGGAAGACACTGTGGAGAGCAATGGAGTATGAGACAAACAAGAAGAAAATTATGGACTGTTGATTAACTGTTTTTATCTTCATTTTTATTTATTTTAAAATGAAAGGTATTTAGGTAAAATTACAAATTACCTGGGAACTTGTGCAGAATAGTTTGGGGGATTTGCTGAGTGAAATATCCACATTAATTGTATTCAGCTCATAATTTGCCATATCCTTCAGCTCCCTTGTAATTGGGTTCAACTCCCATTTTCCTCAACTATAACCAATACCCACTGCCAACTATGAATTATTTCTCTTTTTTCAGCTTTGAATAAAATTGCACAGCAGTCAAAGCATTGCCAATTTGGATTGAGAAAAAAATGTCCTCCCACTCCATGATTTTGCTATATACTTCACTTGTTTCCTCTACTGTCATCAGGCTCCATCTTTATTCATGGTATTATTCTTGAAAATAGGAGGCTACATTTTTCTAAGATGTATTAGTTAAATACCAGGCTGTTAAACAATGAAGAAACATAACGTGGTAAAAAGTGGAATTTATATACAATGAATGAATATTCACCTCTAAAAAAAGAGTTTTTACAGTACTTTCATTTTATTTAGAACAGATATTGCTTTGTGTTTGGGTGTATGTGTACATGGACAAGTGTATTTTTTAAGTTTAAGATTCCATCTTTTTAAAGATGGAAGTGAGATTTTGAATGATGATGGAGAGACAGGAAGGCATTCGTTGAGCCTTAAGATTCATAGACTGGTAAGTCAAGGTCCAAATAAGATACTCCATATCCATGCAGGTACAGAGCCAACCCACCCTTTCCAACACTTTCACACTTTGTGGGAATAATTCTACAAAGTTTTCTTATCATGGAGAGAAACTATGCAGAGACAAAATGCTGCTGTCATCGGAACAGGAAACTCATGACCACTATTGCCTATGCCTGCAACGCTGAATCTGGGTTGTCTGAATGGGATGCCACACAGCTCTGCCTCAGAGCAAGCATGGCTGCAGTTGGATAAGATCATTTATTAGTCTGAACCTTGAGCAGATGGCCAGGGGGATTTCCCCATATCTTCAGCAGCTGATTATATCTGCCTACTTCCTGTTCAACTTTCCATATTGATGGGACTTTTGGGCCACTTCAGTCATGGCAATTATAAATCATGCATTTTCAGGTTCTAGTAGGAATGGAAAATGCCACAATGATCTTCTTCTTCTTCTCCTTCTCCTTCTCCTTCTCCTTCTCCTTCTCCTTCTCCTTCTCCTTCTCCTTCTCCTTCTCCTTCTCCTTCTCCTTCTCCTTCTCCTTCTCCTTCTCCTTCTCCTTCTCCTTCTCCTTCTCCTTCTTCTTCTTCTTCTTCTTCTTCTTCTTCTTCTTTTTCCTCTTCCTCCTCCTCCTCCTCCTCCTCCTCCTCTTCTTCTTCTTCTTCTTCTTCTTCTTCTTCTTCTTCTTCTTCTTCTTCTTCTTCTTCCTCTTCCTCCTCCTCCTCCTCCTCCTCCTCCTCCCCCCTTCTTCTTCTTCTTCTTCTTCTTCTTCTTCTTCTTCTTCTTCTTCTTCTTCTTCTTCTTCTTCTTATCATCATCATCATCATCATCATCATCATCATCATCATCATCATCATCTAAAATAGCCTTCCCAACCTGCCACTCAAATGGGTTGAATATAACTCCCAGTTGCTATCATTATGGCTATGCTGCCTGGAATTATACAAAATATAAACGAAGATACTAGGAAGACATTGGGTTGGGAAAGACTTGCACCGAAGTCTTTTCTCTCCTCCACATTTGCACTAAGAAAAGGCACAGAAGAATTTGGTTATGACCAGATGTTTAATCCGGCCAAAGGGAGATTAGCATATTATATGAATGTTCTAATCAATCATCTTTTGGGAGCTAAACAAACCTTATGTAGTCAACTCAGTTGAAGTCATAGTAAGCCCTCCAATCAAACATGTTTATATGAATAGGTAAAATAAGTTGATTGGAAGATTATCCTTCTCTTACTGTTGCTGAATCACAGTTCTAGAACAACCCTCAAGAAATGGGATTTTTCTAAGAATACTCTTTTCTAGGAACACTTAGTTTCTCTGCATTGTACACAGTTCTAATATACCCACTCAACTTTCAGTCAATGGAAGAGGAATAGATAATATCCCTCTTGCATTTCTAGTAGCAAAGCTCTTGTTTGGTCACTATGGATTTTTCCTTTTCTTTTTGTTGGCTTTAGTTAAAAATTATAAATGCCATCCATCCAGCTTCCTTTGCCACTACAGTTGAAAATGGCTGTTCTCCAACGTACTAGATTGTTTTTGATCATGTGCTACTAGTGTAAAGAACTGAGTCAATAACCTGGGAGAAGAAGACATGGTCTATTGAAGATGGAGTTTATTCAGTAGCTATATGATACTGACAGACCCAGGAGATAAAATAAGTGGCAGAAGGTCAAAAAGAATTAAGTGGAATTCATATTAACTCTGTGAGACAGCTACTTTCAATGGGGAGAAACATGTGACTTTTATATTCTTAAACTGTGTAACTCTGTATGAGAGGAGAAAGAACAGGGACAGACTTAATCCATCAACTAATTCACACACCACCACCCCTAAATAAAAGGCAATTGTTTTCAGAGGGTCATTCCACTTGTCCATAATGAGTTCCCAACAATGCATGACTGTTTTAACCTAGCTTTGAAATTGCACACTAGCCCTCATGACTAGAAGAGGCTTGTTACCACACAATCATCCTCCATGTGGGACTATCACTGAGAACAATATTGTGGGAACAGCAATGTGTGTCTCTGAATCAGGAGTGAAATGCTCCCGGTTTGGACTGGATCGCCCGATCTGGTAGTGATGGCGGCAGGTGGTTCGGAGAACCGGTAGCAAAAATCCCTGCACCCCCCCACCATGCCCAGCTGAGCTGCACAATCATCAGAGTTTTTTTTTTTTTTTTTTACTTTTAAAAACATTTTTTCTACAACCTCTTCTGATGAAAAAATGCTTTTAAAAGTAAAAAAAAAAAAGCTTCTGATGATCGCGCAGCTCAGCTGGGATCGTCAGAGGCTTTTCAAAGCATTTTTTTCTGCAACCTCTTGGCCAAAGAGGTGGTAAAAAAAAATGCTTTGAAAAGTCTCTGACGATCCCAGCTGAGTTGCCTGATCGGCAGAGGCTTTTCAAAGCATTAGAAAAAATGCTTTGAAAAGTTAAAAAAAAAGTTGGCCATGCCCACGTCATGTGCCCAGTGCCCAGTCACATTCCCCCCCCCCCACACACACACCAAGCCATACCCACAGAACCGGTAGTAACAAATTTTACATTTCACCCCTGCTCTGAATCTATTTCCTTAGTGATTTATATATGGAGAACCTGTGGAAGTCCAGCTATGTTGAACTAAAGTTTCCAGCAGTGGAGCCAGCACGGTCAATGATGACCACGCTAGGAATTTTAATATAAAGTAGTTAGCTTTATACCTGTTCTAAGAGGAGGGCAGCCAGACCAAAACTAGTATTATTTGTCCTTTGAATAGTGATAACTTATTTCAAATGATTTTAAAAGCTTCCCTATCAAATCAAAACAATCATATAAGGCAAAGGTGCCCCAAACAAATAATCTGTGTTTGCTTATTAGGTTCTTGTTCACAGTTGAAAGCTATTTTGAGATAATTAATGAATATGAAAAAGGTTATTCAGAAGCAGAATGAAGAAATAATCCAGATTCCAAATCTTTAAGTGCCTTCTTTCTTAATATTGCTCATACAGGGTTTATGAAATCATTAAAAAATTTCAGGTACTTCTTGAATTGCTTTTGTGGTGTTTGGATAATTTTCAAAATAGCTCATTTTCATTTCATTATGAAAGAAGAGATATTGTCTGCAGATGAATCTCAATTTTTGATAATATATAAAAATGGTTTTTTAAAAAGAAATTTCTACTCCTTACATCTTGGAATATGTATCTTAAGTTATGCAGAAACTGTGTACGAAAGGGACATATGAATGACTACATTATGAATACCACAATTTTTTCATACTACCAGGAAGTTTTAAAGCATGACCTTTGATCATGCTGACAAATGCATGGAAGGAATGGGAATAACCCTGACTCAGTATGACACCATCTATAATAATTTCCAAAGAAGCAACTTCGAATGCAAGGCAGCAAGGACTTATATCTCCTGATTTGAGTTTCCTTCTTTCAAACTATGATGGCTAAGGTTCAAGAACCCTACTTAGAACTATAAAAAGGCAATACAGGGCAAATGTATCTCTTGTACAGATTATGGATTAAGCATTCATTTGAAAAACCATATTATCTGGAAACTCTGATTATATATTTTATAAAAGCAATGACACTGTGTAGTGAAGAAACCAAGAGGTTAACTTAATAAGATCTAAACTCTCCATCTGTTCATCCTATATAGAGAAGGATCCATTATTGAAGTGAACAGGGAAATTCTATAGCATACTTAAGAAAGTTGAGTATATACCGTAATTTGTAAGAAAGTTAAACATATTGAGCAAAATGTGTGGCATAAAAGGTAAACTAGTGGAATTGGTTATTAGTACTAACTGCAAGTGACATATTGATAACATGGGGTGACTCAAGGCAGTATTAATTTGCTGCATATCTGCATGAGCAATTATTCAACATAATTGCCTACTATTTTTTCTCTATTCAGAAAACCAGAGTAATTAACCCACTGAAACTTCAGACATGACCAAGTGTCATATATACATGGTGAACAAGCATGGTCTCTTCTTGTGCTTTAGAATGAATTTGACAAAAGTCCCAGGAAAGTTTCTAAGATTTCATCACCAGACTGATTGATAATATGCCATCAACTGGGTGCAGACTCTCAGTCATCATGTAGATCAGGGGTGTCAAACTTGTGGCCCGCGGACCAGATGCGTTACACGCTGGCCATGCCCAGTTTAGCAAAGGGGAAAAAGTTGTGATACATCACGTGACGACGCTGTAACGACACGAGTTTGACACCTCTGATGTAGACAGACCTTCTTCAGGACGATCTGTCCCTACCAAACCCTTCAGGTCTCCTAACAGTGCACCCATTATTGCTGTAATCAAGTCCATCTACCTTGTGCTGGTCATCCTCTTTTCTCTCTTTCTTTCCACCTTCCCCGGCATTATGGATTTCTCAAGGAAACTAGATCTTTGCATAATGTATCCAAATGTGATAATGTGAGCTTGATCATTTGTGCTTTGAGTAAGAACGAAATTGATTTGTTCTATGATCCATTTATTTGTTTTATCAGCTATATGGTAATCTCAAGAGTCTTTTTCAACACCAGAGTTCAGAAGCATCAATAGTTTTTCTGACTTGCTTTTTCAAAATTTATCTTTCATTTCCTTAGAATTCCCTGCATGATTCTGATTTTTGTAGGGATTTCTCTATCTTTTTTAAAGCCTTTAATGCTAAACTACTAAATGCCAATCTATGGTGTAATTCTTGACTGCTAGTTCCTTTATTATTAATAGTTGATCTTAAAAGGCAGAAGCCATCTACCTCTTCATTAGTTCCACCTTTGACATTAGTTTGGTCCTTTATATTTAATTGAAGTCCAATTCCCCCCCCCCCACTGGGTCTCTTGATTCTCAGTGCTAAAGAATCTTGCAAATCATTAGCATTTTCCGTTATCATGATTGGATATAAGTATCATAGTCAACTTGGTTGCTTAGCCTAAAGAGCTACATGAGTATTATTATTTCATTCACACACTATATTCAGCCAGCTTGTGTTTTGTAGTTCACTATGACCGGCATAATGTGCAAACATTTTTATTTATACAGTATTAGAGAACCTGATCAGGTCATATGCATATCAGGGAGCAATAGATTCAGCTGTGCAGATTTAGTCCTGAAGGTGTATATCCTGGTTTTAGAGGAGTTTAAATATGTTTCTGCAGTTTAAGTTAGTGTGATTGTTATACTTTTTCCTAAAAATGACCCAGCCACTATAATGTACCCTTTTCATTATGTCTCAACGGAACTACTGCTGGGTTGCCTTTGAAAAGTTGTCAGAAATTTTAGTTGGATCAGAATGCTACGGGCAGGGAACCTACTTTTTGATGTTACCTAACTGGTAATGAAAATCTGCAAGAAAAACAAGATCTGAGTACAACCAGAACCCAACAATTCACCTCTTAGGACGATATATTTCACACTATTGCAACATGTATTCTTGTTAATACAGCTGTACAGGTAAAAGTCTGTAGAGATTCTCAGTCATCTGGGTCATGGTTGTCCCAAAGATGCTTTTTCAGGAGGCAACTGGACTTTCTTGTTCTCTCTTTGAAGACGTTTCACTTCTCATCCTAGAAGCTTCTTCAGCTCTGACAGGATAGTGGGGCATGGAAAGATTTATATTCCTTGCAGACAGCTGGTAATCTGCATCCGTTTAGAGGGTCATTGAAGGACTTGGAGGTTTGTCTGTGTCCTCAGTTTGCCTCCTGAAAAAGCACCCTTGGGCTACTCTAGATGGCAACATGGAATTTGAACATGATCAAATCAAATTCTTCTATGCGTGAATCAGCAGAATATTGCCGGTGAACAATTATTTTTTAAATCTAGCCTGTTTCTTAAATTATTAATTTTTCATCAATCTGATCTGTTCTATGACACGAAGAATCATTCAGAAGGTACAATGGGAGTGGGGTTCCTCTTAGTTATAGTGACTATGTGAACTAGTAAACATTCCCTCCCATTTCCATCCTCTGGGGCGCTTAAGAAAACTGCCCATTGGCTACCAAGACCATCAGAAAATCTGGAATGCTATTCATTGAAAATTGGATTCATTGTATGGTCAGAGCAGAGCTTCTGATCTGACCATATTATTGCAGATGTTACTCAGTTGTCTCCGATGGTCGTGGCAACATTAAATAAACTCAGAAAAAGTGAGCAGAAAGCACTCATTCTCTGATGATACCTTATATCATCAAGAAACATTGACTAAAAAAGCTATGTATATAAATCAATACATGAAGGCTGATCAACTATACCAAAAGTATTCTTCATCCATCAAACTTAAACATCTCCACCAATTGTACTAAAGCATAAGCATGTTTCTTATAAAGGAGTAATAATTTAAAACATTATTAGAAAGATACTCAGAATTCTTAATACAACGTGGGGTAAGAACAAGTAAATAATTTGTATTATTTGAAATAATAATTATAAGGAAAATATTTTCAAAGGAACTCTGAGTGGTCTCAATATATATTTAAGCTGCCCACGTTTTGCTAGGAAGTGAAGAAATGATTGTATACAGGTAATCTTTGACATATGAGCTGTCATATGTCAAAGCCTAGAATTACAGCCCTACGCCATGGTGTATCTTTTTGTCATTAAATGAACCCATTTTCATCAATGACATTTTTTGCTGAAAATCGGAAGTAAATGCCAGAAACTGACAAAAGGCACTGAAAATTGTGGTCATGTGACCACAGGACACTGCAAACAGCCATAAATGCAAGCCTGTTGCGAAAGTGCCCAAAACATGATCATGTACTGAGTGCAACTGCCATAAATTCAAAAATGTGTCATAAGCAGCTCTGGGGAGGTTAGTTGAATGGTTGCTAAGTAACGAGTCATTAAGTGAGGGCTACAGGTTATGTTTGACTTAAACTGTAACGAAGCCTGCCCATTATGGTCGTTAAATCATGATAATTGTAAAGCGCGTAACTCAACCTGATTTTACCTTTTTTGTGGTGGTCATTAGTGACCCCATTGTTCACTATGGGCTGCTTTTGCTGAAAACTGGAAATGCCCGTTTTCCACAAAAATGTTGTAAAATAGTCATGTGACTGCAGGACACTGCAAATTGCTGTAAATGCAGGCCAGTTGCTGAATACCAACATCATGTGACCCAGGGCGGGCGGCTGCCATTTGAACTGGGTAGTAAGTAGCCTTGGGGGAATCTGTCATAACTTTGGTCACTCATAAGCCAAGAACTACCTGTATTCAGTGACAGGTCCCTCCTTCAATCTCTACATGGAATTTAATTGACTCCCTTCTATAGGGAGAGGGGTGGCACTAGGGGTGGTATTCACTTACCTTCACTACCGGTTTGCAAATGTGAGCACACATTTGCTCGCTTACGCCACCTGCACCAGTGGTGGGTTCCTCCCGGTTCGGTCCAGTTCGGCCGAGCCGGTAGCGGTGACGATATGACGTCACCGAACCGGTTCTCCCCCCCACCCCCACGTTATTTTTACCTTTTATTTGTTCCCACCCCCAATCTATTGCTGCCTCCTGAGTCCCAGCTGATGGCTAGAGGAAGAAGAACTGTTTAAATTCTTGCCGCGGGGCTTCAAAGGGCCGCCCTATAGCCAGTGGTGGGATTCTGCCGGTTCTAGGAGCCAAACTGTTTATTAAATTGCTGGCTTGCCCCGCCCCTCCGCACCACTATTTATTGCCAATAAATAGTGGTGGGCGAGGGGCAGGCGAGCCAGCAATTTAACAAATGGTTCGGTGTTTTTTTGTAATTTTATTGGCCCGTGGAGCTTCAGCATAGGCTAATTAGCCCTTGATTAGATCGGCTCCCGACTCTCAGCTGATTTAGTCTCAGCTGTTTTGCTCAGGGCTCTACTGCTTGTTTGCAAAGAGTGCTGGAGCAATTTTTTTTCCCCTAGCTATGCTGAAAAACAAAACTGAAAGTAAAGCAGGCTATTGGCTTTGCTGTTGCTGCAACGTTGGAAAATTAGGCAGGCAGATTTCTTTTCTTTTTCCTCACCAGAAAAGGTAGGTGCAAACAATGGGAAATTTAGGGAAAAAGAGGAGAGTTCAAGATTTTAAAACACAAAAGAAAAAAAGCTCTAGGGAATTGTAATAATTGAGATACTATTAATTGTATACTGTGTTGAAAGCAGAAATGGTTAAGTTGTGGTTTGGAGGAATATATGGGGGAAATTATTTGGTTTATTATTATTGGTAAATATAATTAACTGATTTGTAAGAAATTGGATTGCATGGAAATAATTGGAATATTCATGTTCATATTGATTAATATACAAAAAAGGTAGTTATATAACTAATTGATTTATATTAAAATGTTGAATTTATATTAAACAACTGTAATATTACATAATTAACCAATGTGAGGATGGATATAAAAATAGATGACAATGGGAAGGGGTATAATATAGAATAGAAGGGAAAAATTGAATTTGATTAAGATTAGAGATGAGGATGAAGGGTAATATTGGTTTTTTACAAAAATAGATGAGGAATAAATATGGCAAAAAGGAAATATAGAAATTGTAAATTTAATTGAAATGACTAAACACAGTTTAAATTTGTGAACCGGCCAAATACTCTGTTCAAAGAAAATACATTGTATGTTTGTATGTGTGTTTCTAATTATTGTTATTTATTCCTATTTGCTCTCTTTTATTCTTTATTTTAACAATTCATTCTTTATCTTAATATCTTTATATTTGTTTGGGGTTGGCTTTCTTCCCTTTCATCTTTTTTATTGTACAGCAATCTTTCTCCTCAAACCTACCACCTCTCTTTTCTTTCCTTCTTACTTTCTCTTCCTCACCCTCTTCTTCTCCTCCCTACTTCCTCTTCCTTTCTCCTTCTCCTCCTCTCTTCCTCCCTCTTACCCTCACTCACTAATTTCCCCTCCCTTCCTTCATCCCTCTCTATTGCTGTATCCTTTTATGCATATGGACTACTCAGAGGGCTGAAAAAGTTATTTCTGACTGGTCCTCGCACTTTTGACCAGATCTCGAATTTACGACTGTCCTCACATTTTACGTTTTTTGCCCTATCTTATCACCATGGTGAAGAGAAGCAGTTGTGAAATGAGTGACATGGTTGTTAAGAATGCTGCACGGGCATAAATGTAAGGATGGTCGTAAGTGTGAGGACCAGTCAAAAGTGCGAGGACCTGTCAGAAATGACTTTTTTCAGCCCTCTGAGTACACATAGCCATGGCCACCCGGTCACATGACCAGCTAGCCATGCCCACCCAGTTACATGACCTCCAAGCCACGCCCACAAAATAAGCCACGCCCACAGAATCGGTAGTAAAAAAATTTAGAACCCACCCCTGACCTGCACGTATGCACAGAGGGTAAAAAATGGGATGTGATGATGTTCAGGTGGAGCCTCCTGCATCCGCCACTACTGATTCACCCAAACCGGATAGAACACCAATGGGTGGCATGGTGCAGAGCAATTAAGACACTGGGCTTGTCATTTGGAAAGCTGGCAGCCTGGGTTTGAGGCCCAAGCACCAAAGGGGTGAGTTCCAGTCCTCGCCTCAGCTCCTGCCAATCTAGCAATTCGAAAGCATGCCAATATGAATAGGTAGGTATCACTTTGGCAGGAAGGTAACAGTGCTTGTGACATCATGCTAGCCACATGAGCGAGGAAATGTTTTCAGACAGCACTGCTTCAATAGTCTTGAAATGGAGATGAGCAGTGCCCCTATAGCCTGCAATGCAGTAAAATCTGCAGGGATTCTTTTACCTTTTTAAAAACCTATAAGGAAATAGTATACAAAAATGAATTGAGTTTCATCAGCTGCTTGATTTCATTTGAAGTGAATTTTTTTTTAGCAAAAGAACCATTTCACCAGAGCCAGGTGATTTTTCATTTTTTTAATAAATATACATCTCACAAGTAAGAAAACTATTCACAACATTTACAAAGTATACATGATATACATTACAAAGTATAGGGCTTGCAATAGACAGCCTAGGAGTGTCAAACTGGATTTCTTTGAGGGCCAGATCAGCATTGTAGTTCTCCTCTGCGGGCTGCCTGGGGGGGGGGGGGAAGAGGGGATGGAGCACAGTGCGCGTTTTGGCCTGTAAAATGTTGCAGGCCATCCAGAGCCAAAAACGGACCGCACATGGTCCCCCTGCACCTCATTTTGGCTGCCAGACGCACTGTGGGCTGGTCCTTTGCTATTTCTAGGCCGGCCCCACAGGGCAGATTTAAGGACCCCGCCAGATTTAAGGACCCCAGCTTGCGGCCTTTGAGTTTGACACCCCTACTGAACATCATTCCTATCCTTCTAGTAAATGGTCAACCAATCAGTCTGAGGATTGCCAAAATTCTTCTTCTATGCGTAACGAAGAGTTCCTACTCTCAGTCCTTGGAACAGGTTATCAGTCAAGCAGAAACATATGGAATGTCTTCCAAAAAGTCACAGAGATGATGGATCTGGCTAGTCCTGTTGTAGAGTGTACAGTGAACACACAGGTACTCTGCAGTTCTCAATTCTTCTTCTGAGATCATGTTGATATCTACTACACCAATGTCACACACGGATATCTGAACTCAACCACTTTAGGCATCTTCTGTTTTCACAATATTGATTTTCATGGGATGACTGCCATAGTTCTGTAACTGTTCACACGGTTGTAGTTGCAGTCTTTCAACAATTCTCCTCTAACAAGACACATGCCGTCCGCCAATAATGCAGTCGTCATAGAGAAGCTAGACAAGGGAAATTAAAAAAAAATATCAGTTTATGGATTCCCTTAAAGAGGGGTCTGTATTTCTAGTAAATGTTTCTTCCGCATTGCACCATTAACTTTCACTGAATGCACACAAGAAAGTTAGCATCACATTTTGCATCAATGTGATTTTCTAAAATCTAAGGGTAACAATGATTAAGAAGCTCTGCTCTCAGCTTTTGGAGTCCTCAACTTACAACAGTAATTGAGCCTGGAACAGTTAAGTTGTGTTGCTCATGAAGCAAGTAATCATGTGTCTGCGCCTGATTTTATTACCTGTTTTGCAGCAGTTGTTAAACAAACCCATTGTCTGCAATGGGTAGTTTGCTGGCCTTAAATTCAGACAGGTTGCCGACTGCCCAAAATGTGATCATAGGACCCTGTGTGTGTGTGCCTGCATGCATCATAATCCGGGTCATCATCCGGATCACTAGCTGTACAGTATAATGTGCAAAATATTTTTGGCAACATTTTATTTACGTGCATTTAAAAAAGCAATTTAGTACAGCAATTTCCTTGATGCAAGTACACTGAATCAAAAAATTTTCTACATCTTTCTGTATCCAAAGGTTTACAGATGATTGTAAATAAATAAAATTAAATAAAATTATAATTAAATTGTAAGTAAATTGATTTAAGGAACCAAAGGCAATTATAATCTATTAATGGACAATGCATTTTCATACTTCTTGCCTCATAGAAAAATATGTGAAAATTACTGGGGAATTCTAGCTGTACAGAAAGAACAACAACTTACTTCATCTTCCGTATATTCCAATTCTGATTCACAGCTTTCTTCATCTTCGCTTTCTGGTAGCATTTGCAAATCCAGTGTGGTAAATTGTCTCAACTGTTCCTGTATGGAGGAGTTATTTCTTCCCCATGTGAGCTGGTATGGAGAATAGCCCTGGTAGGTTACTTTGTTCACATCTGCTCCATGCTTCAACAAAAGGGAGACCAGTCCTTCGTTCTGCAAATCTACAGCCAAATGCAAGGTGGTTCTACCATTGCATGGCTCCTGTTTAGTGAAAAACCAAAGGGAGCATTTGGTTAGCAATGGAAAAGGCATCAGAATTGCTTTCAAAATAATGAGATGGTTTGCTTATTTTCCCCAGATGGAAACCTACCTGAGCATTGACATCTGCTCCTAAGGACAGAAGACGTTCTACAATGGCCAGGTATCCTTCAGTAGAAGCCAGGTGGAGACACGTGTGACCTGTTAAATAAGAATAAGTGAGAGAAAAACATTATTTCCTGCAATAAGGAATTGCTCCAAGGTATTGGCTGTAATTTTGAAAATCATACATATTATAAACTATTCATTATTTAGCATAGGTTGTCTAAATGAAGTAGTTTGATATGTTGGGCTTAATTATCAATTATTCTTTGAATACTATTTTTCCAAAAAAGAAAACTACATTTGTGCATCTAATGCTTTACATAAATCTGTCCCAAAGGGGAATTCTCAGAATTTTCAACTAGCAGACTGTGATCTCAACAATCTGAAGGGAATTCATTTTGGGGAATGCCCAAATACAGAGGCAAGGGAAACTATGCATTTCTTACTTTACAGATACTTGTCACAACAACTTTCAAAGAGAATGCAAGCCAATACAGCAAATCAAAAGGCAACAGTATGATGCCAAGGTCAGCAATGCCGTAGTGAGCCATCCGATCCAGCCAATGTTTGCACTTACCGTTGTAGTTTGCTGCCTGTAGGAGAGAATGGAGCTGGGGCTTCTGGCAATACTGTATAAGAACATTAACTCCTCTGAGGGACCCTTTTTTACACGCAATGTGCAGCGGTGTGTTTCCTCGGAAATCTCTGATTTCTGCATCACAGCCTGCTTTCAGAAGAGACTCGGCAATTTCAGGCTGATCTGTGATTGCCGCCAAATGAAGTGGAGTCTACAAAGGATAAGCGACAAAGTAAGGCAATCTGCTAGAAAAACAACACAATCTCTTTGCTTTGCATTTTGCCATACAATCCTTCATTTATTTGTTAGTGAATCTCTCTCTATATATACACACACGTTCAGGATCAGCAGTTTTCAATGTCTTTTTAAAAACTGCAACTTTATTTTAGTCATTTGATTTACAGACTGCCCTTTCTCCAGGAAGTGAAGGCAGCGTGCATGTTAGTTGCACTTTTTGTCAGAAAATTTTGTTAAATAACAGTGATTGGCTAAAGTCTTCCAGTGAGATTGCATGGGTGAGAAAAGGAACCTAAAATATTTCTCAATGCTTTTTTTGTTTTTTGTCATAGTATTTTGAGAATTGGCTGGGATCACTCAACATGTGAAGCCACATCAGTTGCATGAATCCCACTGGTGACCTACTTCCTTACTTTTGAAAGCCTATCTTTCCAAATGTTTGTGAAAATATGACCCTAGTGTGCAAGCAAAGCTCAGGCCAATAACCATTTTTGCCACCAACCATGGAAAGCCACATCAAAGTCAGGCTAGTGAAATCCAAGGATCCTTAAATATCCTTAACATAAATTATTGTTGGCAATGGGCAAACAAGTTTAAGAAAAAAAATAGTATTATATTATATTAAAAGTATTTATATTGTATTTATATTGTTTTGTGATTTTCTCTGACTGTATCCTTTCTTTCATCTATTGTTTTAAAAGTTTATTTGAAACTGTCCCCATGTTGCCTGTAGCACCATGTCTGACCTTTTGCAGGTCAAGCGAAAATGAAAATGCAACGAAGAAGTTACCTGGTTGAGATTGTTCTGGAAATTCAAGAAAGCCGCATCCCGTCCTGCTTGGTGAATGATTTCCAAACTTAAGGATTTTTCTTCATGAATAATAGCCAGATGGAGAAATCTGCAATAGGAAAAACAGTGGGGAAAACCCGATGATGAGCCAAAAAAATTCCAGGATAAGTTCGTTCTCTTCATCACGTGGGCAACAGGCCTGGCTGGAGTCATAGGGGAAAGAAGGCGATTTCGAAAGCCTGGGGTTTTCAGGGCCGCGCATTGCTGCAGCCTGGTATTTTCCGTGGAGAAGCTGAGTGTTCCGGGCAAGGCGCCAGGGACTTTCCAGCGCGCTTCACCCAGCACCCCGCCCGGCGCCTTGTGAAGGCTCCTCCCTCTCACCGCTAGTACACCAAGTTCTACAACCTGGCCACCGGCCAAGTACAAGCAAGCGACGTGGGAGGGGAAAACCCAGGTTTGCAAAAAAACCCGGGACTTTTTTTTTAGGTAACAAAAAAAAAAAGGGGGGGGGAGGGGCATCAAAGGAATCATTCTTCCCAACGCCCCTCCGTTTCCAGGGATCAATGCGGAAATTCCAACTCCTTTTTCTCAACCCCGATGCAATGGCAGGAAACCCAAAAGGTGATTCAGACTTACACGGCTCGGATGTCAATTTAGGTTTGAATTTTTTTAAAAAAAAAATTAAAGGCGCCGGCGCTCAAATACTCGGATGCCTGTCTTCCGAAACCAACCAGCCGTAATTTTGAACCAAACAATGACACCAACATCCGTTTCTTACTACGGTGTAGTCATATTCTCAAAGGATCCAAGCATTTAAGCCCATTTCACATGTACGATTGCCCCTCTGCTGCCCATGGTTTACAAGTCTCCCTCAATCCCCTTGCCCAGCCTTTCCTAGATAATTCTCCCCCTACTATATTTATAAAATGGGACTTTGAATTCTGAAGAGGGGGCCGCGGCGGCGAGGAAGATCAAAGAAATACCGAAAGGCAACGTGGAACGACTTGAACTTGCGGCAGAATCTGGTTCACGGCCACTCAAAAGTACATCTTTACGCCGCTTTCCACTTCGCTTTCTCTCTCTCCCCCCCCCCCCCCCCGATTTAGGTTTGCGAACGTCAAGTGTGACATCCACGGAATGCGCTTTTTGTAGTATGCGCGGAATCCAACAACGTGAACCGAGAGAAAAGGGCTCTCGCTTTCCACCTACCCGCCCCCCCCTCCCACCACCTTTGCAACCCGCATCCCAAGACTTACGTGTCTCCATCTTCAGTCACTTGCTGCTTCCAAGCCTGGGCTAAGTTACCCGGGTCGGCTTCCACAGGCTGGATTCGAATATCTTCCAATTCCCGGACGAGGTTTTCGTACTCGTCGTCTTTCATGGAGCCTAAGCCGCTGTCGTGTCTGTCGTCCTGGATCAGGCTGAGCTGCCTGTCCTTCTTCAACACTTCCCGGGGATGCACGTCCATCGTAAAATCCATCGGGTAATCCAAAGTACTGGGACTCAGCATGACTTTGGCCGAGTGCGCGCAAAACGCTTTTAAGTTCCGACGCTCGCACTCTGCGCTTCAACTACTTGCAAACTTCTCTCCGGAGATTCTGGCGGGCGGAGGCAGCGCTTGCCTATAGAGCTTCGGCAAAGGGGATTTTTTCTGCGGGGCGGAGCCTGGGCGGCTGGGAATTTCCCAGCCAAGTGGAAGGCGAGGCTTGAAACTAGCCTGGTCCTGCTTGAAAAGGCTGCTGTGGCGGAGCAAAGGGTGCCCTGGCTGAGGAATTCCCTCCCTCAGCCGTTCTCTGGAATTTTTTTTCCTTTTTTTCTACAGAAGGGAAAGTTCTGTTGACTGTACAGTTCGACCTGATTTAAGGATTAAGGCTCCTCGGTGCCTTCGCGATTCTGGCTTTTCCTCTGTGCGATCCCTTGCGGATTTGCACGGATTGAGGTGAGGGTAAACCAAAGCTTGCAATTCCTCAAAACTCCCCTCTTTGGGAATCCCCTCATTTAGTTGTAATTTCTTTTCGGTTTGGAAAAGATGTTGGGTCTCTCTCGCAGGGCGGAGAGTGGGGAAATTCCTTTTGCATTGCAAAGCCGTTCTTGAAGGGGAATCTTAAGGTGTAAATTTGGGGCAGCACCTCAACTTTTCCTTGGTAACGGAAATCATTGTTCTCTTTCACGACCCCATAGCAATTTTTTTGCTCACGTTTGAAAGTTGCCCGATTTTCGCGGCTTCCTTCGTCTTTTAACAGCAGCTGCAAGGCAGGCAGAAATGCATTAGTGGAAGGCTAATTTCCTGCAATTGTTTCCAGAACTCGCCCCAAACTTCGTATTATTTTGCCCTATAAAGTGCAACAAGAAGAATTTGGATTGTGGTGTTTTTTTTTGGGGGGGGAGACCAGAAACCATGGGTGTGAAAAATAATTGACATTCATTTGGAAACGCAAAGCATCCTCCTTAACTACACCCCCACCCTAAAAGGTTAGAAGTGCATTTGGAGGGAGGCTGGATCAGTCAGGTACTGACTTGCCTTTTGAGATCTCAGCACTGTGAAATGCCCAGTTTCAATGTAATAACTGGGTGATTTTTTTAAAAGACAGCCCCCCTCTTTTTCTGCCTGAATGAAGACAGCTGGTCTCAATTTAAAATGTCTGCAGTGCCACCTAGTGGAGTTGACTAAAACAGTGTTTCTCAAGCTTAAAATGTGTAGAGTTCAACGCCCAGGGAAAGCCCCCAAAGCCTTTTGTTCCTAAGTCTTTTCCAACTTGTTTACTAGCAGTAGCTAAAGGAGGCATCAGAATTTTCTTCTGTGTTAGGAAGGAATGTGTGTGCATGTGAGTCTTCTGTTTTCCTCTTGGGTTCCACCTACTAGATGCGTGCTTGTGTGCACAGAAAGGAACAAGCCAGGCTGCACAAGCTGTGCCCGGGTCAAAGGAGGTAACTGGTCTTAAAATGAAGCAGTGTTCCAGCCCCCGCCCACAGGAATTCAGGGAATTTTTGGGGGGAAGGGAATGTTTTTCTCACAACCCTTTCTTTACATAATTTCTTTCCAATGTTCTGTTGGATTGGGAAGAATAAAAACAAAACAAAACAACTTCAGTGCAGAACTCTTCAACGCACTCTAGATCCGGGTGTCAAACTCGATTTAATTGAAGTCTGCATCAGGGTTGTGTTTGACCTCGGGGCGGGTGGCATGGCCAGGATGGGTGTGGCCAGCTTGATGTCACTTGTGTCAGCACCTGTGGTGGCCTGAGCACTCTGTCACAGAAAATGAGCTCCCCGAGCTCTGTTTTCAGCTGCAATGGGCCTCCTGCAACCCTCTGCCAGTGAAAATGGAGCTCGGGAGAGCTGTGTGCGGTACTGTGGGCCAGTCCGTCACTGTTTCCAGGGCGGGCCCGTGGGCCAGATCTAAGCACCCCATGGGCCCTCGGGCCTTCAGTTTGACACCCCTGCTCTAGATCAAAAAGGAGGAGTCTGGATAAGAATATTTCTCTTCTTTCCCTGCTTTTTATATGTGCTCCAGTTGTTAAGGTAAAAGTTTTGCATACCTTCTTCAATGAGCCCTGCAGAAATATTGTCCAAATCACCTGTGCAGTCGTCAGAGTTCTATGAAAGTGGGAATTGTGCACTTATTAAAAAGGCTCATGTCAAAAAGCAGTGGACAAGTTGGGTTTGCTGAAAATCTCCTTCTCCACAGCTCTTCCCATTGTAAGAACTTTCTTTTGTGGTCAGCTAGCATTTTAGCTGTTTATGATAAGAAATAAGCCACTCATTTTCTCTTATGGAGAAAGGGGCTGTGGTGGGAGCAGTGGTTAGAATGTAGTATTGCAGGCTAACTCTGCCCACTGCCAGGAGTTCAATTCTGACAAGGTCAGTAAAATGAGGACCCAAGTGGTTGGGGGCAATATGCTGACTGTAAACTGCTTAGAGAGGGCTGTAAAGTACTATATAAGTCTTAAGTGCTTTTGCTGTGCAGCTGTGCAACTAATTGTGTCGCTCCCACAGAGAGGGTCTCCTCAGGGTGCCATCAGCCAAATTATGTTGGCTGGCGACACCCAGGGGGAGGGCCTTCTCTGTGGGAGCCCCTGCCCTTTGGAATGAACTCCCCCCAGAAATTCGTAAAATCTCTGATCTCTGTGTATTTCGCTGTGCCCTCATAACCATGTTGTTCCGCCAGGCTGGGCTAGCAATATAAAGATTTTAATTGGTTTTAAATGGGATTTTAAATTCGGGGTTTTATAAATTGGGCCTATTATTTAATAATTTTAATTAATTTTAAATATTGTCTGTCTTTGTGTTTTTAATTAGGCTGTACACTGCCCTGAGTCCTTTGGGAGAAGGGCGGTATAGAAATAAAATAAATAAATAAAATAAATAAATAAATAAATAAATAAATTGACTGTTCCCAACTGAGCTACTGTCAGGGTTCCAAGTAACACCTCTAACAAAATAAGACTTCGAGGCTTGAGATTCCTCAAAGTTCCATTTTATTAGAGATGTCATATTGGCACATCTGGGAAAACCTGAATCTGAAAACTTCCAGGTTTTCCTCACCCAAAGGAAAGTTCAAGTCCCTGCCCAGCACCCACATGTCCATCACATGGTCCAATCATACTGGAGATGCCTCCCAGTTCCAGCCAACCAGGTGCAGGGCAAGATGTCCTTGACTCTGAGAAAGGAATGTTGTTATGACTATATATACCCAAGCTCCATATAATCCCGTCTCCCAATTTACCACAGTAATAAATGTGGCAGGCCTGAAGGCCCAATGCAAAAGATGGCTTCCAGGCCTGACAGCTACACTGTCAGGTAAACATTTTAACCTGTGGTTTCATCTTTGCTAGAGGCTTCTTTTATTGCGTTCTTTATTTGATAGGTAATGTACCCCTGAATAACTTCCAAGCCTTAAAGGAAACCAAGAATTTTGGCTGGAAATAAAGTAGAAAGAATGTTGCTGAGAGGCAAAATGTCATGCTTGATGAGACTTAACATGCTTGATATGTGAGAGCTGTGCCTGTAAATATAAAAATCGGCTATATTATTCACAAATATGAAGATATGGGCTTTATATAACTTGTGTGTTGTTGATTAACACTAAATGTAATAATTTAGAAAGGCAAATAATTACTGTGAAATATATTTTCCAGCCTGTATTTTCATTCTGCACATTTAAAAATGGAAGATCAAAAGAGAGGAAATGGAACACTAAAACTGTCTCCTTCAGCTTGAAGTCAACTCTTAGTGGCCTCATAGACATGTTTTGCTGATAATGTTAATTGATTTGCTCTTTCTCTTCCTTAAACTGTCCCTCAAGTGAACATGATTTTTCACTAGAAAGGAGTCTTATTGACCAATGATAAGATAGGGAAAGTGTTCTTCAGGTTCATTGGATTTGCACAGTCCAGAATATTCATGATGACCTGGACTCTTTTAGAAAGGTTGGGTGGCGATAAGGAAACTTTAGGTGTATGGATGATTTTCTTGAAAGATCTAGTGAGGTGAGCAAGGTGGAAGCTGGGGTTCTCTGTAACATAAGTCTGCCACCTGCAGGCTAGATCCAAATCCTGCATTGCCAGGCAGGGTTGGTGCACCTGGTTTCAGAAGTTAATTAATGTTAATGTTAGTTTGGCAGAGGTGTTTTGGCTCCATATCTGAAAGAGACAATGGCGCGCCCCCATCCTGAATAAATCATCTTTTGATTTGACTATTCAAAATTTTCTCCTGGTCTCTAATCTTTCCTTTCCTGAAAAACTAGATGGAGGTCAGCTACAGAGGATCCTAGAGGAAATGGATTATCTACAACAGTGTTTTTCAAACTTGGCAACTTTAAAACGTGGGCTTAAATTTCCAGAATTTCTCATCCATCTGGGAATTCTGGAAATTGAAATTCACATGTCTTAAAGTTACTATGTTAGAGAAACACTGATCCAGAACAAGAGTTTTCAAACTTATTAGTAAAAACAAAATGATAATAATAAATTAAAAATTCCTGGAAGTCCTGATCAAGAGGCAAAGCTCTAGAGATTAAAATTTGGTTGTGTTCAAGTGTTTTTTGTTTTTTTGTTTTTTGCTCTTAGTCTCTCACACAACCCCTTCAGGTTCTCATGGGGCCTTTGGGCTCTGTAGAATACAGTTTGATCAGCAGTTCCAATAAGTTCTGCCATCTATACAGCATTTATTTAAATGACTGCAGATTTTGTATCAACCAACTTCCCTTTCCATTCCCAAATCCCTTTCTCTCCAAGGTTCTAGCTAAGAGGCACTCTTCCTCCCACTCTCTACTGTACTCTCTCTCTCCTGTCCAGAGTCTAGTCTTATTTCTTTTTTTTTTTTAAATAATCTTTATTTACATTTTTCGTTAAAAAACATAGAAACAACACATCATAAAAAGATAACACACAAAAAACAAAACAACAATAAACATACATACTTCCTTGCTTCTTTGCAGTACCTTAATACACAAATATTCGGTACTCTATCTCTACATTATAATCCGGGGAAGACAAAACAACTTACATGCCTTAATATATCAATTAGGTCTATCCGACCTCACTTATCTTATATAGGATAGGTTTCTCAATAGATATCATTCCTCCTCTAAAATGGGATTTACTTTCCTCTTTTCTAGCCATTTATAAAATTTATCCCACACTAAACCTCCCTGTGTTTGCTCTCTCTCCTTTAATTTTTTGGTTAATGTATCAGCTTCCGCACAATCTAAGATTTTTTTTATAATAGCCTCTTCTGTTGGGATATTCTGGTTTTTCCAGAGTTGGGCGTATGTCAACCTCGCCGCTGTGATGATATGTAAAGCCAAATACCACAAATCCCTTTTTATATTTTCCGGCTTGGACCCGAGCAGGCATGCCTCTGGTCTCCAATCTATTTTTACCCTTAAAATCTCATTGAGCCATTTTTTTATTTTCCCCCAAAATTCCGTTGCTTTCGGACACGTCCACCACTGATGATAATAAGTGCCATGTTCCCACCCGCATTTCCAACATTCTGCCGTATGCCCCAGGAACATTTTTGCTAATCTATCGGGGGGTAGATGCCATCTATATATCATCTTATAGATGTTTTCCTTATATGCCTATACGAGACTTATACGAGTCTAGTCTTATTTCAACCCATTTTTTCTCTACTAAGAGTGGTCTCTCTCATGCCCTCAGCATAATTTGTACAATAGTAATGTTAATAATCTCCCATCTCTTCTCTACCTGCAAGTAGGATTGTAACTTGGCAAAAATATTGTATTGATGCTTTATTTATGTGGAAAGGCATGTGGAGGTTTTAAAAGGGTTATTGCGTTTGGGCTGCAAAAATTATTTTGATCACTACATGGCAGTGTAGATTTTGAGTGTTCCTTTATTTCTTTATTTCTTGCTGCCATGTAGTGAATGCTCAGATTTTTGCAACACAGAAACTGAAGTCTTAATCTTATAAAGGCAATAAAGAAATGAAAAAATAAAATAAATAGTAAATAAAAGATATTTCATATCTAATAAAATATAAAATATATTGCTGTATTTTAAATCAGAATGTGGATTGTTTTTTTATACAGACATTATGCTTTTTAACCAGTGGTGGGTTCCAACCGGTGTTATCACCGGTTCTCTTCGCGCACGTGCTTTGCGCACGATCGCCACATGCATGCTCGCTTCGTTCGCACACACGCCGAACTTGCACTCCACGCAAGCGCATTAGGTTTCTGCCCAGCTGAGGTGCGGCAATCCACTCAGTCATGCCTATCAACTGGGCTAAAAAATGAGAAATAAAGGTAGGAATAACGCGGGGGCGGGCAGGAGGCCCAGCTCCCAGTCAGAGAACCGGTTCGGTGATGTCACATGATCACCACTACCAGTTCACCCGAACCGGGCCGAACCGGGAGCAACCCACCACTGTTTTTAACCCTTTATTGATTGCTTAGTCATTGTGCTAAGCCAGCCATTTGTAGCTTCAGTAATACTACTAGTAATTTATCATGTTAATTTTTCTGCTGGTATTTACAATCTAGGGTGGTGCAGCCACTGGACTTTCCATTCTCATTTAACCACAGGTACATCTAATGACAACAAGGGTTTCACTTTGAACATTCTTAATTTAAAGTAGAAATTAGGATTTGTGCTTGAGGCCATAGCTTCAGAACAACAACAAAAATCAAATAAACTGCTATATCTGCCCCTAAAAAAATCCCCTCAGCTTTTAATACCGTCGATCCAGAGAAAGCCTATCTCTGTATTGACTGAGACTACCTAATTGCAGCTGAAAGAGAATTTAAAAGCAGTCTGGATCCTGGAACACTGAAAAGAGGCTGCATGGGAAGATGAAATGTTCTCGTGCCACTTCTATGAACAAAAGAATTAGAGGGCAAATTTCTTGATTTTCCACTCTTCACAGAAGGAGCTACCCAAGAGTGATAAGAGCTTCCTTCTAATTTACCTCAGCTGTTCCTGCCGGAGATTCACCTAATTGTCCCTATGGAGGTCTGTTAACTCTGTCCTTCCCTTTAATCTTCAGGGCTGAGCAGGTCATGAAAGACAGGAAAAGGAAGGTGCAGCTTTACCAGCCTTTTTCATGTCCTCATAATATATTATGGGGCGGCAGAGGGCAAAACAATGCAGATATAGACATAGAGTAGCCCAATCTTTCCAGGTCCATTGGACTCTTAACTTCCACAGATATAGACAGACAGACAGACAGACATAGCGTAGCCCAATCTTTGGACTCTTAACTTCCACTAATGCCCTAGCTAACATCCCATAGGATAATGGATAATGATGGAACATAGGGATGATGAAGGACACCGTATTGGGGAATCTTGGTGCAATAATTTAAAATTTCATCTCATAAAGCTGGGGTATCCAACTGGTGGCCCGCAGGCTGGATGCGTCATGCCCAGACCGCGCTCACCCCCCGCTCCTTGAAGGGGAAAAAACGTCACAAAACATCACATGACAGCAACGCGACGCCATCCCATTTATCACATGGGTCATAAAGAATGACCCATGTCATAAAATATTTTCAGCAATTTGCATTTTAAAGTCACCGTAGGTAGACTTCCATTAACAACTGCCCTGTTTAGTGATTGTTCGAATTTACAACAGTGCTGAAAAAGTACCTTTACGACCCATCCTTGCACTTAATGGCGGTGGCAGGGTCCCTGTGGCCATTGATGGAAATCCAGGTGCTTTGTGACTGGTGTGTATTTATGACTGCTGCAGCATCCAAAGTAATGTGATCACCACCTGCATGCTTCACAGTGGAAAAGCTGGAAATCTCAATGGAGAAGCGGGTAGTGAAACTGCAAGTTGCTGTCACATGATACACCCCCACTTAACAACTGTGTTGCTTAGTGATGGAATTGCCAATACCAGTTGTGATTGTTAAGCGAAGGCTACCTATAATCAATGGGAATTCTTTCAATTCTTTTTTCAAGCATACAGGTAGTCCTCGATTTACAACAGTTCATTTAATGACCATTCCAAGTTACAACGGAACTGAAAAAAGTGACTTATGACCAGTGGTGAAATCCAAATTTTTTTACTACCAGTTCTGTGGGTGTGGCTTGGTGGGCATGGTGTGGTGTGGTGTGGCTTGGTGGGCGTGGCTTGGTGAGCGTGGCAGGGGAAGGATACTGCAAAATCCCCATTCCCACCCCACTCCTGGGGGGAGGATATTGCAAAATCTCCATTCCCACCCCACTATGGGGCCAGCCAGAGGTGGTATTTGCCAGTTCTCCGAACTGCTCAAAATTTTCGCTACCGGTTCTCCAGAACCTGTCAGAACCTGCTGGATTTCACCCCTGCTTATGACCATTTTTAACAGTTATGACCTCTGCAGCATCCCCATGATCATGTGGTCAAAATTCAGATGCTCGCAACTGGTTCTTCTTATGACCATTGCTGTGTCCCAGAGTCATGTGATCATATTTTGCAACCTTCTGATTTGCAAAGTCAATGGGGAAGCCAGATTCACTTAACAACCAGGTTACTAATTTATCAACTGCAGTGATTCACTTAACAACTGAGGCAAGAAAGGTCATAAAATGGGCCAAAACTCACTTAACAACAGAAATTTCGGGCTCAGTTGTGGTCATGAGGACTGCCTGTATTTCTTGCTAGATGTATTCTATTCATAGAGAAGAAGCAGGAGGACACATACAGAAGCCCATCCAAGAAAGAAGGAGAATTAACACAAATATTTGAAGTATTGAGGTAAGACTGACTTCCATCTTGATTTTTTAATACCCCTCCCCCATCTTCCTGTATATTTCCCAGAAAAAGAATTCAAAATGCATTCAGATTGTATATTTGTGTCAAGGGTCACAGCCCCTGCGCCATGGCCCACTACCAGGACGTGGCCTGTTTGGAACTGGGCCATGCAGGTGGCAGGCAAGTGTACATGCGCGTGCAAAGCTGTTGTGCAAATGGTGGCCTTTTTCCTCTCACACATGCTCCCCTCATGCAAGCAGTGGCTGTTTGCCCTCGGGCCTGAAGCTACCCTTGTGCAAGTGGCAACTGTCTCGTGCTCATGCACAAGGCTCCTTTCACATGAGCAGCAGCTTATTGCTCTTTTAAGTGTAAATGGAGCTGCACACGCCTGCATGCACCTGTCTCCCACTCGCAAGGAACCCCCCCCCTCCGATGCCAGGCCACTAAGCCAGAAAGGTTGGGGACCGCTGACCTAACACCCTATTTACCATACATCTAGAGTACCTTCTACACAGGGCTGCCTCTAAAAACAATTCAGAAGTTACAGCTGTCAAAATTTGGTATGTTAGCAAGAGAAAACAACTACCAGTATTATAAGGTAACACCTTTTCTCTGGTCATTACTTCCTCTACTGATAACTTATAGCAACAGTACTTAGACTTATATACTGCTTCACAGTGCTTTACAGCCCACTCTCAGTAGTTTACAGAGCTAGCATATTGCCCCCAATAATTTGGGTCCCCATTTTGCTGACCTCGGAAAGATGGAAGGCTGAGTCAGCCTCGAGCCCCGTCAAATTGACCTCCAAGCTGTGGGTGGAATTAGCCTGCAGTACTGCATTCTAACTATTGCATCACCAGGTTATGGTCTTATTCAGAGAATAACACTGAGCTATACAGCTGTACATGACTTAGCTCCACAGTACTTTAAGGAGAGTCTACTACATGGGGTTAGGCCCAGCCAATATGCAGGCAGGGAGCTTAATTACTAATGAAGGCAATATGGACTTGAGGTCAGTTATTTTCTGTAATGTCTTTTCTCCTATGGGATCCCAGCTCAGAGGTGCACCAAACATTCTTCTGATTGGTGTTGCACAACACAGATAAGGCAGTTTTATTACACTGCATATTTAGACATAGATTTCTGATCTTTCATATTTAGTAACTGCAACCGTGTTTTTTATTATACATAAGATAATACTTCCATTCCGCACCATCCAGTCAGAGCTGAAGAAGCTTCTTGGATGAGAAGCGAAATGTCTTCAAAGAAAAACAAGAAAGTTCAGTTGCCCCTTGAAAAAACACTTTTGGGTAACTGTTCTGACCTTGGCTTCCCAAGAGCATGAAGCAGACTCCTTATCATGACAAAAAACCCTTTTTATTAAGTTACTGTGAATTCTTCTCATTCACATCTAGCAAAGTCTTTCAAGGGAGAATTTACACTCACAGACCTTATCTGGGTTGGAGAGCTGTCAGGCTGATATCTTCAAAACTTGGCAAGGTGTCTCAGAGAGTCATGAACCAATTAAGTGAACTAATTGTCTCCTGCAAACTCCCCTCCACTTTTGCTTCTTTTATTCCCTCTGGGAGAGGCCATTCATCGTACCTGTGGCCTTACTCCCAAGTCGACCCTTGTTCTTTTAACTGTTCCCTTTGTCTGGCAACTCTGTGCATGCGCGCACTGGAAACAGACTCCAGCTGTTTGTCTACCTCACTGATGTCTGACTCCGAAGGCAGCTGATAACTGGCATATGGCCCTGGCCCCCTCTCTGCCTCCAACGCAGAGCCCACATCAGAGCCTTCCTCAGACTCCAGGACTGGCCCATGTTTCTCCCCAACCTCCCACTGTCCAAATTTGCTGCCAGGTCTGCTGGCGGACCACAACAGTTACATAAGATTATTGTGATACTGCGTATGTCATTTTGACTTTTTGTTTTAATGTTACTGCCAAAGTAACTTCAGCCAGGTGCCAAATAAGTATATTTTAATAAAATGAAATAAAAATATGTTCATTAGAACCTTTTCATAAAAACCTCCATTTATCCTGTAATTCAAAGTACTATATTGGTGTCCTTTAGGTCTCCCACTCTTTAGTAAATAAAAGTTTGAAGTTCTCACCATTAGTCATCAATTATTTTTTTATTTCTTTACTTTTAAATCATGCTCCTAAGTTCACTTTATGGAATACTGTACATAATGATTTTGTAGGAAACAAAAAAATGTGGAGATTTGCCAGTGCTTGGTATTCTGTTTTAGAATGCATGCAATCTCTTAATTTTTTTAAAAAATTGGTGGGATTCCAAAATTAAATACTAGTCTCCAGCCAACCACCATCTTGTAACATGCCAAGGGCATCAGTAGATGTTTTCATAAAATGAAAACCACCTCTAGGAGCACTAATCAAGATCTTATCAGGTCAAAAGAAATTTTGAACCACTGATTTCCCAAACTTACATTATTATGTTCCTTTCAAGGTTCTGGTCATTGACTGAATCCTTTCTATGGTGCAAGCAAGGCCAGTTATATCTAAAGTTGGCAGGATCAGAGTGATATGGCTAGCAAGTAATTCTTTTCACATTCTGCAAATTACTCCCTCAGATAGGAACTGATAAGGGCTATCATTAGACAACTGCCATCATTCAAATTTTCATTAAATGTTTTACATTGCTACTTACACATTATTAGCAGTGTGCATAGTAATTAAGCCATCATAATCATTGTATTTATTTGCATACAAAACCAGTGTCTCACATTGGAATAAGTACTGGCTGCTTAATAATGTAAAAGGGAGCATCATAGAATTGGAAGGGGTCACTTACCCTGCTGAGTCCCATCCCCTGCCGAGTGAAAGATTTCAGATCAAAGCATCCGAATCATACAGCTGTCTAGGCTCTATGTCAGAGATGGCGAACCTTTTAGGCACTGAGTGCCCAAACTGCAACCCAAAACCTACTTATTTATCACAAAGTGCCAACATGGCAATTTAACCTGAATAATGAGTTTTTGTAAGGAATTTCAATCACTCTTTTCACAACTTGACTTCTCCCTGGTAGCACTGAATTTCTTTAACAGCACAACTCTGGAATGATGGGAGTGTAGTCCAGTAGCCTCTGGAGGGCCATCAAATCCTTATTCCTTCCTTCCTTCCTTCCTCCCTCCCTCCCTCCCTCCCTCCCTCCTCTGATTTCACCTTCCTTTCTTTAATCCTGTATATTATGGTTCAATATTGTTAGTATTTATTAAAGAATGCTGTGTAGCTTAGAAGCTGTACACAACACACATACACCTCAGGGGTGGGTTCTACTTACCTTTACTACCGTTTCACATTGCGCCCGCATCCGCGTGCGCAGATCACCTATGATGACATCTGGGTCAGTGGGCGGAGCCTCCTGCTGGTTTTACTACCGGTTCTTGCAAACTGGTTCGAACCGGGGAAAACCCACCACTGATACACCTCTCTATTTTTATCCCACTTTTCCCGGGTCCTTGGGAAAGGAATGGCATCTTTTCCCCATCCCCGTCTTTAATAATCAGGACTTTGCACCAGTGCAAGGTTTAAGTACACATTTTGTGGAGTGTCTCTCCTCCCCCCAGCCAGAAAAAAAAAAAACAGGATTCAGAAACGTGAACCAGGAAACCTAGGGGGGAGTCCCCTCTGGACTTGGGGGAGCGGAGAGAGAGAGGGTCGGAGGGTTACCAGTCTGAGAACTTGGTGCAGTCTGGAGCTGCTGCTTTGTTTTATGCCCGTTGCATCCAACCAAGGCCCTTCACTTCCCCACGGAAAATGCTCTGAAGTGGGTGGGGAGGCAAAGAGCTGGTCGATAACATGAAGGGGGTTCTCTACCCACTCCCCCTCACAGCCTTTTAGCTAATATTGTCCCACCTTGCTTCCCCCTCCCCTTAAAACGAGGCTAGGGAAGAAAGCCAGGAGGGGGAAAATCTAAGGGGGAGGGAAGAAGAGACCCAGGCAGATCCCTCTCTGCATAGCCTCCCACCCAGATTTCAACTGATTTCCTCTCCCATCCTCCGACGAACAGACCCCACCCCCCTTTTTGGACTCTGGACCATCGGGCCTTTATTTTCCCCATTTATTGGGGGAAATTGGATTTTTATTGGGTCTTCCCCCCACCCTACGCCAAAAGGAAAGCCAGCTGAGCTTCTCCTCCTACTCTTCCCCCTGCTCCATTCCCACTCCTCCCCACTCAATCCCACTTCGGGACAGAGGACCTTTCTCTGGAAATGCTTGTTGGGAGCACCTTCTGACCCTCCGGTGCTCAGCCCACAACTCTCCACACTCCTCCAGGCCCAATTTGCTGAGGAGGGGTAGGAGCAGCCCTGATGCCTCTGCTGCTCCCCCCCATGGCCCCAGCCATCGCTAGCTGGCTTCCTCAAAGGCGCGGTGCATTTCAAAGGCGGTAGCTCGCACCTGGAGGTGCCGAACAGTTTCTCGTTGCGAGGGCTGGGCCAGGCCCCTCCACCATCCAACTTGCCAATGGGGGCACTTCTACCAGGCCAGTCCCCCCTGCTGGGCTTATGTGCTCAGCGTTCGGCTGGGGGAGGGGAGAGCTTCCCCACATGCCCCCTTCTTTCTCTGGGCCCCATCAACAAGGGAGGAGGAAGGCCAGGCTTGGGGGATGGCCCCCACTCTGCAAGATCCACCCCCACTGTTCTCTTCCAGCCGTCTTTGCTGGCGGCAACAGTGATGGAGACGGAATGCTGTTGCTGCGCAAAGGCAAGTGCAGGGGCACTTTGCTCCTGCACTAAGGCTCCGCCCATCGCCACCGCCATAACAGACACATCTGGCACGCATGCCATAGGTTCACCATCATGGCTCTATGTGAACTGACATTAACCTATGTAATTAATTGATTCTATTGGGAAACTGCTCTTATTGCAATATCAAGGTTTTTCTGATACAGTATATAACATCTCATTGTTACTGCTGTAACAGAGGTGGTATTCAGCAGGTTCTGACCAGTTCTGGAGAACCAGTACTGGAAATTTTGAGTAGTACGGAGAACCGGTAAATGCCACCTCTGACTGGCCCCGCCCCCATCTATTCTCTGCCTCCTGAGTCCCAGCTGATCAGGAGGAAATGGGGATTTTGCAGTATCCTTCCCCTGGAGTGGGATGGGAATGGAGATTTTACAGTATCCTTCCCCTGCCATGCCCACCAAGCCACACCCACAGAACTAGTAGTAAAAAAAATTAAATCCCACCACTGTGCTGTATCTAATGATTTTCCACATTTTTTCAGCCCAGATCTAGTTGCTCTGTTTAGTTTAGCTCCATATTCTATATCCTGTGCTCTAGAATAAGAAAAAAGTTGTATTCATCTTCTGTGTGATATTCTTTCATGTGTTGAAGGGTGCTATCTCTCTGCTGTTTTTGTCAAAATTAAATATGTGGAGCTTCTTCGATCTTTCTTCCTAAGGCTCAGTCACTATAATCACTATGATGATCTTCACTGACTTCTTTTTCAACCTGTTCCAGTTTTTCTGAATTTTTCTTAATGCATGCTGTCCAGAATTGGATGCAGCATTCAACATGAAATCTAGTCAAAGCAGAAATTCATTTTTCATCCATTCATTTATTCAATCCATCAGTCATAAATATTCGTATATTGCTTCAGTCATTTTTACTTGAAGTGGCTTTCTGTGATCTGAAACTTCTGGTGATACAGCCTAATATTTGCATTTTGTCTTCTTTGGTACTACTGACTCATGTTCAGTTTGCAATTAACCATAATTGCATTGCAAAAGCATTTTGAAATACTGTTATCAAACTAGGTATTCTCTATTCTATACTTGTGCATTTGATTTTTCTCCTAAGTGCACTCTTCTCTGTTCAATTTTGTTCTATTACTTTTAGTCCATTCCCAAGATATTTTTGAATGTCATTTTAAGTATATTAAATATCCCACCCAATTTTCTATGATCTACAGATCTGATAAAAATCCCTTCTTCATCTCAATAATTAATGAACATTTTGAAGGGCAGAAGACCGAGGAGGACTAATCCTGTGACAACCAATTTGATATCTCTGTCCATTTTGAAAGAGAATCACTAATAAACACTTTTTGATATGATTTTTGAGGCAGCTGTATATCCATTTTATTTGTCATACTGTCCAGCCTACTAAACTGTTTTGCTGATCTCCATTGCTATTAAATTATTTAATGCAAAATGTGGTGCCCAACTATTATATGGGCCTCAACATGGACCTGACTCCAGTCCACAACCTGTGGAAAAGTACCATCTGATGTTTGGAGATCTTTGTTTATGACACCCACATGTGCACCAGGGGTGGGTTCTACTTACCTTTACTACCACTTCTGCATGCGCAGAAACGCCCTGATGACGGCGGGGTCAGTGGGCAGACCCTCCCGCCAGTTTTACTACTGGTTCCATAGAACAGGTCTGAACCGGGGCAACCCACCATTGATGTGCACCCAATGAAGTATGCAATTGAAGGCTGGACGGATGGAGGTCAGGTTCTTGCAATCAATTTTAATTACATGGCTAAAACTATAATTATAAATCTATAATTAGCTGTAAAGATAATTATAGATAATCTATAATTATACATGATAAATTTGGAATATTCTCCATAGATAGTGAAGCTTCAAAAATGCTTCGAAGATAATGAAAGTGATACTGATAGTAATAATAATATAGAACAGTGTTTTCAAACTTTGTATGCTGGCTGTGGAATTAAAATCCACACATCTTAAAGATGCCAAGTCTGAAAAACACAGATATAGGGCAATTTAGAGTCTAAAATCTAAAGACCAATTCTAATAGTCACTGACTTACCCTTTGCATTAGAAATATTTTATGGATCATAATTAATTTGCAGGCTTCTGAGTTGCTTGCCTGTTAAATAGATGACATTTATATGTGGAAAAAAACCAGACAATGTTATTATTGTAATTCCCTCATAACACAGCAGATGTCACTAATACATATACTCATCCTGGAACATCACTGGATTTAGCTAGCAATACCTCTTGCCGTTGAAATAGGTCTATTTTTCAGGTGTTTCCATGTCACTATTAATTTTCCCTGTGATCAAAATCTTCTTTTCCCCAAAAAATTAAAAATAAAATAAAATAAATGTAAGCTGCTTTCCACAATCTAATTGTGACTCAGTCGAATTCTGTTATCTAATCAAATGAAACTACATGTTATTCGCTAGATTGCAATTAGCATTCACCAACAAATTTAATTGTGGAGATTTATCCCCACACTTGGATAATGGGAAAGCATTTAGATAATTACAAGTGTCTAGTGCCCTTCCACTGCTAATTGCTTTTACTGAATGATTCATTTCAAGGACTGCAAGTGAAATTTTTATTAAGGATGTGATGGTCTTGTGGTGAACACTTGAAAGATGTGCATTTATTTCCTAGCCTCTCTAATGCTTATCTTATCTCAGAGTCTTTCTTGTACAGAGCAGCTCCTTACAAATATATACTTGACATCCAGAATAGGTGCCACATGCATTCCATGAGATCCCATCTCATCTACTGAATTTTCCCCCATTGCTGAGTTAGTACTATATTCCCACCCTTCCATTGGCAGAAAATTAAACTTCCATAAAATCATTTTCACTCATTGACAGTCCCCGTCCTGCCTCTCCTGTGTCTGTCTTGAGTCCTTGCCAAGTGTTGTTATTGTAATTATTTATGTAAATCAACAGTCTTCCTGCTTTGCTGCCCTCTGCCTCCACCAGGTTGCCAGCCTGTAAGACAAACAATCCACCAATGTGGGTATTGTAGCGGGAAAGGACAGACTCCTGAGAGTAGTGTTTTTCAAAGTTGGCATATTTTAAGATGTGTGGAAAAGATATGTTTGAGAAGAGCTGCTGGAGCAACCAGAAGATATAAAATCAGAAATGAGACCATAGGAGAAAGAATTGGCATAGGACCAATCCTAAACTACACACAATAACAGCAAATAAAATGGTTTGCTCACCTGAAGAGGCTGTCTTGGGATTCCATATCATACAAGGCATATACAAAAAGAGGAGAAAATCATAGTACATGAGGCAGACCCAGAATAAAATGGAGAGACAACATCAAAAAACACACTACAGCAACATCAATTAACAATGGTTGAGGCCACCAGAAGAGCAAGGACCAGAACTTTGTATCTCCCTCCATACCCAAAGTGGAAGAAGAAGAAGAAGAAGAAGAAGGAGGAGGAGGAGGAGGAGGAGGAGGAGGAGGAGGAGGAGGAGAGGAAGAGGAAGAAGAAGAAGAAGAAGAAGAAGAAGAAGAAGAAGAAGAAGAAGAAGAAGAAGAAGAAGAAGAAGAAGAAGAAGAAGAAGAAGAAGAAGAGGAGGAGGAGGAGGAGGAAGAAGAAGAAGAAGAAGAAGAAGAAGAAGAAAAAGAGATTTCAACTAGAATTCTGCAGACCATCTTGTCTTTGAAAATGCCAGCTACAGTTCTGGTGAAACATCAGGGAAACTGTTGTCTAGAGATCATGGTCACTAAACTTTGAAGCCCACGCTACCTAATCCGTAGAATTCTTTACCCCACATGAAGTTAGAGTGACAGCTTGTTATTGTACTGTTGATGACTTTATCAAGGTGTAGGTCCTCCTCATGTTAGTGGTTAATTGGGACTGGAATTTCTGTCATCAAGCAATGTGATTGCTAACACTCTATAAGATAGACTCAGGATTCAGAAGGATCTCAACAGACTTGAGCATTGTGCCCCATTCAACAAGATGCAGTTCAGTGGTGAGAAAAGTAAGGTCCTGCACTTAGACAGGAAAAAAAGAGACACACAGGTACAAGATAGGTAGTACCTGGCTCAATAACAGTGCCTGTGAAAAGGATGTTGGCGTCCTGGTGGACCACCAGTTAAATATGGGTCAGCAGTGAGCTGCAGCTGCCAAAAAAATCCAATGCAGTTCCAGGTGGCATCAATAGAAGGATAGTATCAAGATCATGGGAAGTGATAGTACTGTTCTATACTGAACCAGTGAGCCCACATTTGGAATACTGTGTCCAGTTCTGATGACCATGATACAAAAAAGATGCTGAGTCCCTAGAAAGAGTGCCAAAAAGAGCAACAAAGATGATAGGGGTCTGGAAGCTAAATTGTAGGATGCATGGCTATGAGAACTGGGCATGTTAGGCTAGTGGAAAGAAGGCTTAGGGGTGACATGATAGCAGTCTTCCAATATTTGAAAGGCTGTCATAAGGAAGAGAGTGTCAATTTGTCCCCCATAGCAGCTTAGAACAGGACAAGAAGTAATGGCTGGAAGCTCGTCAGAGAGGAATCCAATATGGAAATAAGGAGGAATTTCCTGACAGTGAGATGGTGCTCCATTGCTAGAGGTTTTCAAGAAAAGATTGGACAATTGTTTGTTCGGGATGATATGAGGATTCCTGCCTTGGACATGGAGTTGGATTAGAACAGAGTTCCCCAACCTTTTTTGGCTTTGCGGATGGTCGGGGGCAGGAGAGGGGATAGTTCTGAGTGTGTGGCAGGCAAGCGTGCATGAAGCTCAATTTGTGTGGGTGGTGGGCATGTACGCTTGCCATTCCTGCAAATGGAGCATGTGTGCCCACTGCTCACGTGAGTGGGAATGTGCGCATGCATGCGCGGCCCACCACTTCTGCAGCCCAGTTCCAAAAGGCTCAAGCCTGGTAGTGGGCCGCAGGTTGGGGGTTGGGGGGGACCCCTGAACTAGAAGACCTCCAAGGTCCCTTCCTGCTCTATGATTCTACTATTTTAATTTGGGCAGCTATGTAAGAGAGAACAGGGGGAGCACAATCAGACCATCTCAATAAAAGTAATCTTTAGTCTTCTGTGGAGTTTATTTTGAAATACGGCTGACACATAGTACGCCAAACCAAAAACAAATCATACAATGTTTTTAATATAGAACGTGAAAAAGAAAAATAGTTTGGGGATATTTTATTGTAATCTCCATGTCCAGAAGCGGTAAGTCTTCAAAGAGCAGAAGACTGATGCAGACTGATCAGTGGCAGAAGCAAGAACATAGCTTTCACAGGGTGTAGTCTGCTCCAGCAATGTGCTTCTGATGTGCTTGTGATTGACTGGGACATGCTTTGCAGACAGAATGTCCTATTTTCAATAGTCGTGCCCTTCATTCATTTCCCTAATTATCTTTTTCCGTGCAAATTGCTCTCTCAGTATTATATGGCAAAAGCTTCAGTTAATGTATTCTGTATTTTATGAAATATTTCCTTTTGTTTTTCTGTGTCATCTGCTAATTAGTTTTCTTGCTATTGTAGTGGAGTGTGTATTCTTGTATGCATGCGGGCCTATGTGCTACACTCTAAGATTTTATCTAGCCTTTTTTTTTTGAAGCTGAAAAGCTCTTAAAAAAACCTCCCTAAGGTGCTACTTTGACAAAAGCAAGGTGTACGACTGTTAAGATCAACGGAAACATCCTTATATTGTGTGAAATCATGGTTCTGTTTTTCCATCCTCATCTAGAGATGGCAGGGGTTAAATCTGAAATTTTCTAAATACAGGACAAACACTTGGCATTTGACTAACAGTCTTTTGACTTTCAACTAGAAATATAGGAGACCTGTTGTGGAGGTTAATAAAATCAATGAACCGTGAACCTTTGTCTCTATGAATTTCTACTTTAACAAATGAGCCTTTAAATCATTTAACAGTAAATGTTTTTATTTACATAATAAAAACATAACTATACAATTAATAAACAGCACTTAGTTACTATGATTAATTATCCTGTCAGCTATATATCTATATCTATATCTATTCTCTCTAAGATATATTATCTATGACTATTCTTCCTCAGAAGAAATATTTTTATAAACCACCAGAACTGCTCTTCTAACAGACTTCCAAACTGCTCACAGTTGTCTAACGGAAGATCCTAGAAGAGTTAAGACCTAAGACCAAATAGCTTAGACGAGTGAAGATCGAAGAGCAAAAAGTTTCTGACAAGAATCTCCTTTTATACTGCTAACTATGACAGTTAGGGTAGGACCCTGGAGATTCAAACATATTAGCTGTCCTCTGATTGGCTTATGTATCTGTCCATTCCAAAAGCCATTAATAGGCACAGCTATAGATAAATAAATTTCCTCTAACAAGACCCCATCAGGAACTCCTGCCTGTGTGCTCCACTCCCCTTACATCTCTTAATAGGAGGGCGTCTTTGGTAGATATTCAGATTGAACAGGAAGAATCTATGTGGAATAGACAGTCTCAGTGGTGGTATTCAGCCAGCTCTATCCAGTTTGGGCAAATCGGTAGCGGCGGCTGTGGGAGGCTCCACCCACCCACCCGGACATCATCACGAACTGTTTTTGATGCTCTGCGCATGCGCAGAGGTGTTGCGTGTGAGCAAAGCATGCGTGCTTCGCTCACATTTGTGAACTAGTAGCGAGGGTAAGTCAATACCACCCTTGGACAGTCTCATATATTATCCAGGCCTGGAGGCACCAGGCTGGAAGTGTGTGAGTTCTAGTTCTGCCATAAGCGTGAATCCAGCTTGGTGACCTTAGAAAGTCAGACATTTTCAGTCCCAGGAAGGAGGCAACTGCAAACCATTTTAGAAACTGTAAAAGTCTCTTGTTTCTCAGCAACACCCATTCTTTCATCCAGACCAAACAACAAGCAGTAAAATACAATTTCAGATCTGGTACACTTGGTCCTCTTCTTTTCTTCACACCTTGTAACACTTTATATTTAACTCATGATATTTTGTGCATTGCCACATACATTTAGATACGTCTTTTTGCCATTGTTTAAATAGCAAATTCATTGTCAAAATAGGTATTGTCTGAAATAAAAACATTATTGTTGGCAGAATACTCATTTTTATCACAGAAATTCTCCTCAACAATGAGAATGAGAATTTTAATTTCTAAATTATAAATTTAAATAAATTAAATAAATTTCTAATTATTTTGAAATAACATACAATTCATATTTGTCGCAGTAGTACTCAAATATTTATACTTTTTTCTCAATTGTAAATCCAGTTTTCTCCATCAATCTCCATCAATTTCATAGTTTTTGGTTTTGGTTTTCTGATTATTAATCTTGAAACCTGCTAATATAGCAATTTAATATACCGACTTAATTTTCCCATTAATGTTTCTACTCCCTCCAATGGATTTTCTAAAATTAACACCAAGTTACCTACAAATGACCTTAACTTATACGTTTCTTTTTTTAATTCTAAACCCCTATAATTTTCTGATCTTGTCCTATATCTCTATTCAATACTTCAAGAACAGTTGAGGCAATGGGCATTCTTGTGTAGTCCCTTTTTAATCCAAGAAGATTTTGTTAGTTCTTTCCATTAACAATTTGTGTTTTCTGAGAGTTATAAATAGACCTTTACTCATTTAATAAAATCAGAGGCGGGTTTCAAAACCCTTTGCTTGTAGGCGCTCGCGCGCTCATGGGCACTCACGCACTCACGTGCAACGCTTCTGTGCATGCCAAGGCGGGTGGGCGGAGCCTCCTGCTGCCGCCTCTATCAGTTTGCCTGATCTGGGGCAAACCGGTAGCAACTCACTACTGAATAAAATGATCTCCAAGGTTCATATGTTCCAGAATTCTAGCAAACAAACAAACAAAAAATCTAATTTAAATGGTCAAAGGGCAATCTGTGACTCTACTTTCTCTATCCCCATTCCTGCTTTGGACTCCAATTTCTCTTATCAGACCATTGTCTAGGTCAGGGTGTCATGTTGTTGTCACGTGACGTATCGTGACTTTTTCCCCCTTTGCTAAACCAGGGGTGGGCCAGCGTGTGACGCATCTGGCCCACAGGCCTCAAGTTTGACACTTCTGGCCTAGGTGGTGTCTCTTCCTCCTAATGTTGAAAGTTATTCTCATGGCCTATTACAATCTTTTTCTTCCTGCCTTTCTCCTTTCCTGTTACTTTTTTCTACTTCTTTCTCACCTGACCACAGCTGCTCAGCAGATACTACTCTCTAGCAATCAACCAGATTTTAGAAAGCAGCACCTGTAGATTCACTTATCAGTGGAGATAGCATCAGCTGCTGCCAAGGCCCCAACTTTTGACTTGCCAAACTTTCCAGGTTGCTACAGGAACTTCTGCCACCTCCTCTGATGAGGCAGTCCCTGCAGGAGTTGCCTGCCTTCTTACTATCCATATAGTCTTCACACGAGTGTTGGGTTTTTGTTTTATACAGCACTGCTTTTGCATAGTCATTATTATATGAGGATATCTTTTGGTGTTTTCCAGCAATTAGACTTCTGATCAGTAACTGAGTCAGCTTCTGGGCAATTTTAGTTCAAAGGTGCAAATGTATGATTCTCATCTTAAGCACACTTACTTGGAAATCTGCTTTGCTGTAATCACAGAGGCTTATTTCCAAGCAAAGAGTGAAAGGAGGGGATGGATGGGGGAAATTAAGTAGTGAAATCATGTGGCATTAGGCTATGATGTCACCAGCTCTGTTTTCCTGCTGTTGCTGCACAATATATGCTCTTCAGAAGAATGAATTCCTCTTAACCTCTGCCATTCGTCATAGAGACCACTTTCTATTCTTGGAAGCCTTAGGAGCATGCATTGCATTAATATAATCAGTAAAAAGGCATCTCGGTTAGCTCTGAATCTTTAACTTGCTGCTTATCTTTGGCTTCATTTACTACTATTTCCTTTCCATAAAATCATTTCCATGCTAGCCTAGGTCATAGGACTTTCCCAAACCTGGTGTCCATAGAATGAAAAGACTGCAAATCTCAGGATTTCTAGTGAGTAAGACATGTTGGGAAAGTTTAAATTCACATGCTTTCCTTTTAATATAATGTTGTACCTCAGCGATGGCGGAACCAATATTCATTTAGCTAAGATGCAGAGTGTTCCAGAAGCCAAAGAACATGTCTAAGAGGTTCTTAAATTGTGCCTCACTGGAAAAGCAATTTTTTTAAAGTCTTGACTTTCTTCTTGAACTTAGGTTAGAATGTGAAGCAGAAAAAAAGATTGCAGGACTTTCTGGTACAATTCAGAACATTGGATTGTAGGCTTTATTTTATTGATTTGATCTGTGAGGCTGTGAGGTGTTTTGAGGCAAAAAAAAAAAAAGATTAAAAGCACAATATAACAATAAAAGAAGATAACATACAACTACCCAGAGAATATAATTTAAAAAAAAACAACAACCACCACCCAGCTGTTCTAGTGAGTTCACAAATCTCTCAGGCCATGACATGCTGGAAGAGCAAGATCTTTTTGGCTTTCCTGAAGGACAGCAAGAGCTATGAGGATTTGAGGGGAAATACTGTTGCAGAGGGCAGAGATGGCAGGAAGTGCTTTATAGAAGACCAGTTGTATCAGAAAGCCAACTGGCAACCAATGTAGTTCATTAAATAGAAGGATTGCATAGGCATACTGAGGAGTGCATACTGAGGAGTGAACCAGCTGTAGGCTTTTCAGTGGTATTCAAGCAGAGCCCTATTACAATATAATACAGAAATCTAAACAAGAGGTGGCCAAGGCATAGATATCTATGATAAGGGCCTATTGATCTGAGAAAGGGCACAATTGGCACGCAAGATGGATCTATTTGCAAACTAATCAATGGGAAATTTGGGGTAGTTAGCCAAACTACCAGCAATTCTGGAACATCAACCAAGGCTCGGCAATGACTGAACCAATAGTGAACAAGAACAGGCCTCAATGATTCAATGATTCATCTTCTGTTTATGACAACCCAACTTCCTGGGTTGAGTTCCTCTAATCTGGTGCCCAACAGATATTCAATACTCATAATTCTGAACCCTCATAGATAAAGACTGTGTTGGCCCAGCATTATTGGAATAAAAATCCAGGACATCTGGAGAGCACTGGGCTAAGAATAGCTATTTTCTCTATTTTACTAAGCCTACCATCTTCCATGTGTGCTAGATTATATGGGCTAGAGATGATTGAAGTACTAATCGCAGCAATCTGGAAGGTGTGATATTAGGAGGTTGGCAACACTGGCAAAAATAGAACGACCCATGATATTTCTTGGTGAGACAAGATACAGTGCAATCCTCAGCATGTGTAGAATTGATTCTTCAACAACAAAGAACTCAGTGCATATTTGCCCTGTATGTCTGTTGCACTTGGTGAACAATAATGTGCAAATCCAGACCACAAATAAGATTGTGGTTAGAGAGGACTGCCTTAATTGCCATTTGATATCATGGTTTACTGTAGATAAATTTTATTTTTTGGGGGGAAAAATGTACTAATTTTTTTTTGAAAAATGTACTCAATATGCAATGATGTTGTACAGGAAAGATGTTCAGTTGTATTCTTCAGTCTAAATATAAATCATAGCCCTAGCATTTGACATATTTTCTTGCAATAAGGTACTTCAATCAAATACTTTTATGTCTTTGATTTAAATAATTAAGTACATTAAATTTAATACATTAAATGAAATTACAGTATTGGTGAAGTGTTGGCATAGATTCAAACTTAAGGAAAACAAATAAGGCCAGGATTTAGCTGCCACATATTTGTTTAAAATCTCTCCATATTCTGAATTATACCTCCCAAAAGAACAAAAACCAAAAGCCCACCCCAACAACCCTACTAGCCCATCTGCTCTGGGGAGACTGAATTTATCCGATAGCCAGCTGGTTTTCTTTGCATAATCAAGCTACAAAATTGTAACCCTACCATCTTCCTTTGTACCTTGAGATTTCTTAGTAATTGCTCAACAGGAAGAACATCACTGCATATGTTTACAGAACATTTTTCTAAAGAAAAATCTTACAGGGCAAATATGCCATGAGACCTTTGTTTTTGAAGAATCAATTGCCTCTGTTGTTACAAAAGTGAACTTCCTTCCTTGCTGTGGCACAATTCTTTTTTTTTTAATTAGGCATTATGATAAGAACATTATATTAATAGTTTGTTACTACTCATGTCATGTCCTGTTGAGGGGGTCAATTATTTTTCAGAGTTTTCTGTCAATAAGCTTAGTGTTTTAAAAGTATGATAAAAGGATCAAGGATAAAAGGAACAAAACCCATATCTATTGATTAAAAAGATAACTAAATTTGGATTTTTTTGCTTGTAATTAGCTAAATTATTTGCATGATGATTTATTACTCTTTAAAAGTCTGTTTTGATGCTACCAACTGAAAGAAGATTTTCTGGAGAGTAGTATTTACAGGAGAAATAGCTGAGCTATTGCTGAGCACATTGTAAGCCGCCCTGAGTCTCCGGAGAAGGGCGGCATATAAATCAAATTAAAAAAAAAAAAAAAGGCAAAAAAAAATCAGGATGGCAGCCACAACCACTTTTTATGTCTGTTTTGTCAGCAGTAAATTTCTTAAGGTAGGACCTCCTCTCGGGCTTCAAATCTACAAGACACAACAACAATCTAACAAACTCAGGCCTAATGCAAACCTGTGGAAGAAGCAAACCAGAAGTTTCTCAGCAGACCAATTGCGCTGCTGCTAGGACTAGTTTCAGAATAAGCTTGGCTGAAAAGATTTATGTTTGTGGAGTTTTATGTCTGGTCCACTTGGTGAACAATAATGTGCAAATCCAGACCACAAATAAGATTGTGGTTAGAGAGGACTGCCTTAACTGCCATTTGATATCATGGATTACTGTAGATAAATTTTATTTTATTCATAGCCCAAGGTTTGAAAGGGATTTAATGCCAATTTATAATTAGGCAAGCATTAGTCCACTTGGAAAACCGCATAATCACAAGGTTCAGGAGTTTCTATAAAGGAGAATTGCTTCTGCTGCTCCTTTTTTATCCTTCACTCCAAAATATTTGTATGGGCTGAATAACTGCACCATTTTTCAAACATTTCTGGAGCTTTTGGCTTGCAGGTTCTTCAGTCCTAAGGCTTGCAGGTTTTTCAGGCATCCATTTCACCACTTAAAAACACTTGACGTTTCCTGCAAATATAATCCATAGATCTGCTCACTTTTGAAATGTAGCCCTTGACATAGAGACCAGGTTCTGACCCACAAATTGTTGAAAGTTATTTAGTCTTAGTTTAGTGTGCTGTGTCAATTTGCAATTTTAGCTTATGGCTAATCATAAATGAATCAACTGTGTGCATCTTTTTTAATTGTTGAAGACATCACTTTCTGATAGTTCTTGTTCTAGGGTTCAATTGTATAACTTCCAAAGAGCTATTGGCAACTAGCTTCAACTAGAACAGAAAGGTTCCAATGTATTTACTCAGCATCTCCAACAAAAACTCAATTAGCAAGCAGTCAGCTTTTTGTAATTTTGGCAAACAGGTTGGAACTGGAGTTAAGCAATTTTGCCTTGGATGGACGAATAATATGACCTCCCTCCTTTATTTTTATAGTCTGAAAGTATATGAAACAAATAAATAATAAGGATAATTTATTAAAGTTGTATGTCACCCAACTCCCAACACATCAGAGTGGCTCACAACCATCAAAATAAAGAAGTTACAGTAAAACAAATAAAAGGATAAAAGACACGAACAACAGACCAAGTGGAATGAAGTGAAGAGTCTCACTCTCTTGCATCATCATAGGTCTTATAAACAACAGCAGAGTGGAGTCCACCCAGATCTTCCCATTCAACTCTTCCACTTCAAATCCTAATGTAAATATTTTTAAAAATGATACATGTCGCACATTTTGACATTAATTGCAGTTAAAATATGATGGAAGGCCATTTGAAAAAGACATTGTATGCACTGTTTTTATTGTCAAGTTTTATCCTCAAAACTGATGTGTGAGAAATATCTTGCTCCTTTTTTTCCAAAATTAGATGAAACAGTTGCTGACACATGTTACCATCAAATTTAAAAGGTTAGTGAAGGGGGAAAATGTTACAGTTAACAGGTGTGAATTAACATACATTGATCTCACTTGAAGTTGAGGAAGGTGATAAAAGTAAGACATGTTGGAAATACATGTCAAAAGAATTGCATGATGGTCATAAGGGATGGCTGGTGGATAACCACTATTGATTCCAGTCATATAATTTGATTTGGTGGATTTTACTGTAATTAACTCAGAGATTTGTAACAGTGTGGCTTTTAACATTAATTTGACATTTCAAATTTAATTTAAAAGTTGTAAATGTTTTCAATTGTTAAACAGATTTTGTTAATATTCTCAATGCTGAGGGTACCTGCTTTCTATCTCTCTTGTTTCTACTCAAGTGGATTTTTCCTTTCTGCACCAAGACAGAGACATTTAGATGGATATTGTTTTATGTTCTATCTGTGAAAAGATGGAAAAAAATAAATGAAAAAAAAATTACTGTGAAATTAATGTTAATGTAATGAATGTTATAATCTGTCAGGCAGCCAGACCACAAATTTTATCAGAAAAAAAAAAGGTGTGATATCTAATCACTGCATTGAAAATTTGGCCATTTTTTACTTTCACCTGGTATGCAGTTTTAATTGTTTGTTCTTAATATAAATCCCTGCCTAATCCCACTCTAGTGATGTTTTTACGACCCACACATTTTAAACTAACTACATTTTAGCCTAGCCTCTTCTGCAAATCAACTCACATTGCAATCTATGGTTAAGCATATTGCACACACCAAGAAACTGCGTTAACCTGGGGAATTACATTTTGTGAAACCAGACTGAGTATGTTGTTTTAAAGGGCTGTTTTTGTTCACACGTGATCCTATATAGAAACAAAGCAAAGTTGAATAGAGAAATATCGCCAAATAATAAATAGGTCTGGGAATCATATGCACGTTTTGTCTGAGTTCTAAAAGCAAAGAGAGGTTGGACAAACGGATAAGAATGATAATTTGGAAGCAATGGGACTGTACATGGAAAACATTTGTCTCAGCGTGCTATGAGTGGCCAGTCTCTGTGTACCTGTATGCATCTGTGTAAACATGTACCCAATTCATTTCTCCATCGTCAAGTGAAATGTAAAAGGGGATGGGGATATGAGATACTGCATGTGAAGTGTGTATGCCTGTTGCCAGGCATTCGTCAGGTTCTGGTGGTGTTGCTGAAAAGATCGCCAGAAATAATGGCTAGAGGTCTGTGGCATCAAGCATTGCTGCTCCAAATAAACGGTAGGAGCGAATAAACAGTGTGTGGGAGACAGCTGGATCTCTTTGTGCAACCCTTCTTTTCTGTAGCTTATGAAGTATCTATAGCTCATTAGTACAGTACATGCTTTGCATAATGCCCAAAGCTCTACTTTTAGATACTTCTCAGCCAAAAGCCATTGTCCTATATGTGGTTAGGGGATCCCTTGGGTGGCTGAGTATAATTAACCTCTAATTTAGTGATATATGTACTGGAGCTGTTCAATTCATTTGGCTATGATTCCTGAAACATCCCAAAGCCTGACCTCCCTCTTGTGAATCTCTCATTGAGAAACTAATTAACGGAATCTTTAAAAAAAAAAAAAGACAGGAACCACTCTTGCTTTTCTCCATTAGGATGTTAAAAAAGCAGAGCACTTCTAATTAGCAATAATTAAAAATTAATTAAGAAGCTTTTTGCAATCTCTTTTCCCCATCCTCTCCTTGGCTGCGCTGGATTGCGGGAGCTGTTCTGATCCATGTGGTGCTGAATCGTGGCTTAATCACAAATTTAGATCACGGCTAATCTTGGAAGCTAGCCTTATGCACACTAATCACAATAGCTCTCCAACAGTGACAAACATTTATTCTGGCCATTAGGAAGCCAGGCCAATTTAAAGCACATAAAACGTATAGATAGATGTTGGCTGACTACAGCGGTAATTGCTTTATTGTTTATTCTAACAAGAGAGCATTAGGAGATTCCCCACCCTCCAAAAAAACCTTAATTACTTCAATTCAAATTTTTAATTTCAGGTATTAAAGGCAAAGGGGTGATTTAGGGTCACTTTGTATATTCCTTTTACATTTCCTCTCCAGCCCCATTGCTAGGAAAATGTGTATTTTTGTTCAGAATGCAATTTTTTAAAAAGGGGGAGTGAAATAAGATCTGAGCTATGCAATAATAATATTTAAAATGAGTATATGTAGAAAGAAATAATTTCATTGGTAATGCTAAAACTAGTATTATTAATAAATGTATTATAACCAATGACATGTGAATAGTAGAAATGGGATCACTAATAGACAAATATTATTTCTTAGAATCACTATATCGTATGCATCAGATATAAAAAAAATATTCCATAGTACATAGCAAAATCCTCAAGTTCCATGGGGATGGAAACCATTCTCCTTTTTTGATTAAGGCTCACAGATTCATTTTATGAATCTGAATCAAAACTTCCGAAACGTGCTGTTCATTCTTACATCAATATCTCCAAGTTGCAGTAATACTGACCCTTATTTATAATAAGGATAATTGTCACATTTTGTAGTCTTTTTTTCCTGCACAAAATAATAACTGCAATTCTCATATTAAATTCACTAATAATTAATGATGGAAAAAACTTAACTGTCCAAGAAATATTAATTTCCCTGAAGAGAGATTATTGTTAAAGGGAGGTTCCCATTATCTTAATTATGTTTCTGGAGCAAACATTATTCCAGGATGATAAAAGATGACATGACATTAAAGGTAAAGCTAGAGCAGATGTTACATGAGTATATGCCCACACTCTGATAATTTTTCCCCTAGTAGACATGTTCTCATTAATCTCTGATTAATAGAATTTGAGTATAGTAAATGATGATCATCTATTGTCTGTCTTTGTGTAACGCCATGGAGAGAGCAATTTGTCAGCTCGGCTTTTGTGTGACTATTTAATGGAAAAGGCGGCGGGGGGAGGAAAAAGACGTTAATCTTCTAATTGGCATCTATAGAGAAAGGTCCAAGAACATTTTCTGCCTGGAAATAGCTTATGTGTAATTCCTATGCCTCTGTGACTGGGCAGGCATACAATACACAAAACTCAGTGCATCTTTTTCATAATCATTATTTAAGGAAAAGGCATCAGAACAGAAATGAAAGAAAATAAGTTTCAGAACAAAGCATGGCTTCTCACACATAAATGAACAAAAATGTAGAACAGAGTCTCTCACAGAGCAAGGAGAAAGAAAAAGGGGCAACTCTTATGAATGTGTCTATATACAGCCTCTGCACTGGAAAAAAGAGCTTAGACTGTGACTTTTGCTTCACTTCTCATGTAACCACAATTATTCAGACATGAAGTGCAGAAACAAGCCAAAACAGGGATTTTAAATCCCATTGACTTCACTGACTCTGTGCAGTGCATATATACTTAAGAGGTTTGCTTAATTATATTTGATTAAGACTTGCTTCCAGATATGTGCATATAAAACAGCATGTAAAATGCTTAAGCATTTACTTAGTACTTTCAGTGAAACCAGTGGGACTTAAAGGGGATTAATGTTCAGTCATGGTCTAAAGACAGCATTTCTAATTCTAAGGTAATGTATTGTCCACAATGAACATTATTTTGATATGTTTTGCTACTGTGAAGCCCTCTCTAAAGAGCACTCAACATTTCTCCACCATGGGGGCTGTCTAGAAATAGACCTCTCATATAATCAAGCAATTTGCAGCTGAGGTGGGGTGTGTTTCTGTGCGGGGAAGATTCTTGGGTTCTTTTTTTTTTTCTCTCTCTCTTAAAAAGTCTCCGTAAGAAAAATGTCTCACATCATGACTTAAAAAGCTGGATGATTCTGTGCTGCTTGGAGAGGATCTGGTGAATACTCCATATTAGATTTGCTCTATTGATTTGAGAAAAGCAATACTATGGACAAACAGATTAAACACTCGGTGGAGTCTAGTGTAAAACTAGACTAGAAAAAGGGTGAACGATCGAATATGCAGTAAATCCAAATGTGTGGCAAATCAACAGTGTGAAGCTACAATTTAATCCTCTCAGTTGATGTGCTGTTTGAAATACACTTGACCAAAATAAACATGCATTTCCAGAAAAAAAAGTAACATAGTTATATAGTACTAAAGGTATAAAAATTGATTTTTTTTTAAAAAAATAAATCTTTTTCATTAAAGTGGGAACGTTTTAAATAAATAACTTCATGCTTGTTAATGCTGTATAGCTGTATAAATCCATACACTAATGTGCTAGAAACTATATTTCAGTTTTCTCATGAGTACAGGAGACTTGGATGGAGCTCTAATAAAACATGGCAGGTGGAAAATTTTCTGTGTTAAAAACAAAGCAACATTCAATTGTACAAAATAATAAACACATTGAGGAGGGCTGTCCTTAATTTGATCCATCTTTCTAATTTAGCATAAGATATTTATAAGAACTTTATTTTGTACAGCCCTCCAATAATAAAACAAATAAACCCTTTTATAGGTATTGCACAATGAAAAAAGCAATGTGAGAAAAATTGTCTGATATGGTTAATTTGATAGGTGGTTGTAAGAAAATTCTTGACTTTAGAAATCTGAGTTCAAATTTCTGCTCATCAGTAAACTTAATTTGTTATTATTAGTCAATCATTCTTGTAGATGCAACATTTTTAGATACAGCTGAAACAGTAATGATCTGCTTTTCAGAGTGGTTTTTTTTACTGATAGATAGAGTTATACATGGCTTCAACAGTCATTATTATTATATTTTCCCCAGAAGTAATTCTGAAACTATATTTATGGTATTTTATAGAGTAAATTCTGCTTGTGGAATGCAAAATGATTACAGAGAAAGTGTGTAACGGTCATGTAGATGAAAAACAATATCTTGCATAGGAGAGAATTGTCACCAAGGACAGCCAATGCTGGGCTTTTTCCCACTGGACATCCTGTTTGGTGAGCTCTGGTCATCTGGGTTGTGAGAAGAGGCAAAGATAATTTGGGTAAGGTAGTCTCTTTGAGACCCAGGACCAAGCCATGCCCAACTTAGAAGGAAGCATAAGCAGTTTGAATTGCATTTGGAAATACAATGGAAACCACCAGAAGACCTGAAACAGTCTTGTATCAATTTCAAGACAGGCCAGTGAGCACATAGGCCATATTGCATTCTAGACCAGCCGAGTTTTCAGGTGGTTTTCAAGGACTCCCTGTTTTAGGGTACACTCAGATCATAGCTAAAAACTTTTAAGTTCTATTAACATTCTTAACTTTGGTTTAACTCTGTAAAGAATTTGTAAACAACCTAAAGGTATACATGTTTCAGTGACATCAGAAACATATTAACTGCACAGCCCTTTGTATTGTCGCTGTTTTGATTCTTTTAGGATGACTACTCTGATAGTTAAGATGTAATTAAAAACAGTATTATTATTCAGCTTTAGCAGAACATTTAAATGAAATGTAAGCTTTTGGATTGTAAATGGATTAAGACAAAATTCATCGACAGAATAATACATGGCATTCCCACAGGCTAGGATGGGAATTGGCAGATGGCGTCCATGATGGGAATCTGCTTCTAAAGCTTCCTTTTGTGGCCTGGAATTCACTGAGCGGCTCTCCTGGGCCTCCACACATGAATGCACTGCATCTGGCCCTCACTAATGTTAAGTTATCACATCTTTTCCAGTTGAGTACTTTTCATTGAGAACATAGCTGGTGCTGCCTGTTGCTTTGCTCCTGTTCTCACAATATTTTAAAAGCAATCCATTCTTGTGTGATTTCCCCCACCCTCCTCTTGATATCTGTCAGGAATCAAATAGTTCAAATTGACCTATCCTGCTACCAAGTCAATAAGCATTTTTGTTTGTTTTGTTCAGCGTTTTAGTTTAGTTTGTTCAGAATTGTTATTGTTATTTTTGCAAAATCTTTTTTTGTTTGGAACTGGAGATGAACAGTTTTTGGTGTTCTAGATTTATTTAGATGTGCTAAAAATGCTCACTCAAAATGCAACTATCGACAGCTTCAGGGTCAAAAATGAAAATTTAGAATGGCAGCTTATCTTCTCCTTTAAATAACTTGATCTACCTTCATTAACAGACTCTATCTAAAGCTGTTACTTACAAAGCTAGGCAATATCATTCTATTGTTATAAATGCCATCAAATGGAACATCATTGGTCATAACTGAAATAAAAATGCTATACGAGGGTTAAATATAACCTTTAGCTCTAAATCTAAAGAGCTATTTTTTAAAAAAGCATTGTTTTACTCTGATTTATTTTAGTTGTGAGTGGATATTATACACTACATATCTAAATGTAGTGTAGGTCTAAATTAAGACCTTTTTATTCCATCAGGCTGGCCTGGCCTAATCTTTTCCCTTTTTCCCTTTTTAAAATGTAAATTTTAATCTGTTTTAAATTATTGGGGTGTTTTAAATCTGTCTTGGGCCAAATTGTTTAATTCGGTTTTACTTTGCTTTTAAATTTTGTATTTATGTGTTTTATCTTGTGGCTGTTCACCGCCTTGAGTCCTTCAGGAGTAGGGCGGTATATAAATCAAATAAAAATAAAAAATAAAAATAAATAACTCCCAGTACAAAATTTAGAGCAAAAAGAAAATTCATACTGAAACCTGGAAGAAACTAAACTTCAAAACCTTTCATGATATTCCTTTGAAATTAGACCACAACATTCTGGTAGTTCTATCAAAGGTAAATGCAGAAGCAATTGTTAAGTGTTGATAAGCAGCAGTTAAGAGAGGTAATCTACTGGGAGGGTTTTTGATCCAAAATGGAACAGCTTTCTATCCCTGCTAGTCAGGCAGAAATATAATTACTGTCTTCTGATCTACCCAGGAGAGTTAAACCAAAGAGATGAGGATACAGGCAGTTTCATTGATTTTTATGTCACAAATCAACAAGTGCAGGATTTACACTTTGCACATACAGTTCTTGTTTAACTGCTGTCAGGAATCAAATAGTTCAAATTGACCTATCCTGCTACCAAGTCAATAAGTATTTTTGTTTATTTTGTTCAGAGTTGTAGTTTATTTTGTTCAGAGTTGTTGTAGTTATTCTTGCAAAATCTTGTTTGGTTTGGATCTGGAGATGAGCAGTTTCTGGTATTCTAGATTTATTCAGATATGCTCACTTAAAATTCCATGCCTACTTTGAGTAGTCATGTTTAGGGAATTCTTACTTATTGGCAGTAATAATTCCCCATTTTAATCAAACATAGCATCTGTTTTCTTCTTAATGCTCCTCTTAATGCTGTTTTCTTGAGTGGGACAGCCTTAGGTTAACATTACTTAAAGCCGATGTTAGTGTTCCCCCATCACAATAAGCCCATAACAGCATGTGAAAGATAAGTAAAACCTGTTAAGTTTTGCCACCTGTTATGTTAGAGGTGAAGTCAGCTACCCAAAAGAAAGTGGAATCAGAGTGGCACTTATGGACCATTTCAGGTATTCTTTTCCCCCTCTAGTCCCCAGCCAGTCATGTCTGCTCTGTTCTCCTGCTGTGTCTCCAAACACAATCAGACAATCATGCTGTGTCGGTGGTCTATCAGAACTGTTGTTAGAGTTCAACTTCTCTGCTGGGAGTACTGTAGATGCTTTAATTCTGTGCTCCTTCTGATATCAAGAACCACTGAGGTGATGGACCATTTCCTCCTCAAAAGAGCACAAAGGAATTTGGAAGTGAGCGTTTGTTTCCTGTATGAAGAAAAGGGAGGAGGGAGCAAGAAATTCTCAGTAGATTCCCTTGTAACTCGGCTGTCTTTGTGATTCCAATCTGGTTTTAAAAAAAACCTTTATTCAGTTTATAACAGAATGGAATATAGGCAAAGGCCCACAGGGAAGAGCCCATGTGCCACTGGTGATATACAGAAAAGGGATGAGAGTAATGCAGCAAATGACTGAAAAAGTCAACCAGTCATATAGTTTAGCACATGCACCTTAGACAGCACCTTTCAGTGGTGAATCAGAACAAACAATAGAATTAGCAATGGGATAGGAAAAGTCATACTGGCATCTTTATTATTGCTGACACAGGGGTAGACAAAGCGCATATAACCTGCAGTGGGGGAAGACCCTATGAAGAGTCAAGATTCAATTGTATAATCTGGTTAGTTAATGAACCACACATGCACACTACATATCTTGAAAAAGCTTTGTGAATGCTTCATCCTTCCTGTATTCAACAATACTATACAGAGGATGTCATTTTACTATCTCATCTATTGTTTGTGTGAATTAAAATCTATGGGCAGCAAATCTTTACTGCAACAAAGACTTTGCCCTGAGAAACAGCGTATTATCATAGTCACATGTTGGTTTAGGGCAACAGTGAATAACTCTTCTTCTGCCAAAGAAGATATTTATCTGTTTCAGGCTACAGGGCAGGCAGGGCTAAAGCAAACAGACCCTTTCTTCCATTGATATTCTTCCTTTTTGATATTTGGTGATCTCATGCCAAGGCCTAGACGCTCTCCCAGATGCTAATTCTCATGTGAGATTATTAAAGGATTGCATTATCTCACACAGGACTACCCCAAACATCCAGATGGCATTGATCTTGCGAGATGTTGAAGATATTTCACAAACCTAAATCCATTGATAAACCTTTAGAAATAAGTATTATGTAAACCAAGATAACAATATTTCTCATCACAGTACGGATATATTTTGAATATAACTTAAAAAGCAGCTTTGCAGTTCCTGAACCATCTTGGTAGTTTTTTTTTTTAAAATATATATCTTTAAACAAGATTTGTCTGTATACGCCTTCAAACAGAAGACCTAGAGCCACTGATGTGGAAAGAAGATCTAAAACAAATCATTGCATTTTTTCTTTTAGCATATATATATAAGCTATATTTGCAGATTTGCCCTCATTGGACTGAAATGTCAAGCTATTATTGGAGGTTTTATTTCCTTGTAGCTGTTGTTTAAATTAAATTCCTATTTGCCAATGATGAATAATGCATAGGACACAAAAATATACCAAGCCCTGTAGTTGTTTGTTTATGATTTCCACGCAATGAAAAGCCCGGTGGGTCATATCTCTTGCTCAGATGCCAGGCCTGCATACGGAGACTTGGGAGCTAAAACAAGTGCACCCTGGAGATTATCTTCTTTCTTGCGTCCGGGGAGATAAGGCTGTTTCTCCCACACCACAGATTTTTCCCCCCTGTGTGACTGACAGCCTCTTCAGAACAGATCTGTCCCTTTTTGTGCCCTTTCAGTCACTTGCAGGTTATCAACTAAAACTGCGCTCAGCATTCAGACACGGCTTCCCCTGTGGCAGTAACTCCTGTTAACACAATTAACCTTCTGATGGGATTGGGAACATAAAATGAATCTGGGCAGGTGGGGAGTAAAGAGGAAGCAGCAAGAAGCTGAACTACATTCCCGCGTTATGGATCAAAAGGACCATTTCCAGTGTTTGTGGCTTTTATTTCACAGTCTTTCTATCTTGGGTTGCCAAGAGACACATTTAGCAGGATGCTGGTGACTCACTGTGTTCTTAAAATAATAGAAATGCCCTGAGCCTTCATTACTATGGCATTTATTTCCCAAACAATAGGATTTTACTATGGCTTAGAATTATGTTGATTTGCAGAATATTTTCCAAAGCCACCATTGAGCAGCAAGATCCCAAATGTGTCTATTCAGAACCAACCCCATGAGATGTTTGAATGGTGAAAATAAGTCTTGCACTTTGCTTAGATATAAATGCATATAAAATATAAAATCCTCACGGCATTCAACTGGATTCTCAAATTAATGGCCATTAGACCAAAGCTATGCAGATCAATCTTTTGTGATTTCAACTGTTCATAAGAGTGAGCTATTAATGGGATATCAAGAAAAATGCTTAACCAGTACCAATTATATAACCATTTCAAACTATGAATAGGAATGAGTGATTACTGTTATATGGTTAATGATATTCTGATATACAAGCTACATTAATTGAAAATAATGCATAGCTTATAGCTGCTAGACCAGATCTTAGTCTTGAGAAGGCCCAGACAATTAATAGCATTTAGCAATAGCATAACAATAGTATTTAGGATTATATACCACCACATAGTGCTTTACAGCACTCTCTGGCAATTTACAATGTAAACATCGTTTGCATATTGCCCCCAACAGTCTGGTTCCTCATTTTACCAACCTCAGAAGGATGGAAGGCTGGGTCAACCTTGACCTCCATCAGGATTGAACTCCAGGCTGTGGACAAAATTAGCCTGCAATACTGCATTTTAACCACTATGCCACCACAGCTCATTAGAGGGCAACAAAAAGGGCAGCAAAGCATTAGCATGTTCTGCATCACTCTGCTATCATCTAGGGGACCCCCTGAGTTTAGCAACCCAGATCTGTTGATAACCATAACTATTGAAGATGTATGGAATGTCCCAGCTTGAGAATAGGTTTGTAGGACTTTCTTTCTTAATTGCCTATAAGAACTTCTAATGGTCATGGGCAATTCTCTTTTTAAACTCAATTCCTGTGTCCCATTTCTGTACAGCTCTAATGGACAGGTATAAGTTGTTAAACTGGGACTCCTTTGAAAATTGCTTGCGAGCAGTAAATGATCCAACGTTCAGAGGCATCCTTGTTTTATTTTTATTCTTAATGATGAACTTATGTAGACTTTAATGAATAATTTGAATAGCTGAAGATACAAATTCTATATTAAGTGGAAAGAGCCATCATTTGTACACTGAGTGGGGTTAACAGGAATGCTGGGTCTTCTATGAGTAACCTTCTACAGCTTGCTGGCTTTCTGCTGCCTGTTTGGCTCCTGGAAACTGTGAGCTGCAAGGAGCCAAAAGTCTGTAGGGGCTCACCTTTACAATTTTTTCAAAGCCATTTACTTTTGTACAGCTGTTCATTACTTCCAGTGGAATAATACCATGATGACCACATTATGTAAAATGTTAACTTTGAAAACTGCTGCTTTAGAGCAGCTGCAAGAGCACCTAGCCAATCTTAGCTGATTTTGGAGAGTCTCAGTTAGATTGGATCTGGTTATTACTTAGACAGGAAACCAGCCAGAAGTGACAGGCTGGATGTTAGACTAGGAAATAAACAACAAACAAACAAACAAACAAACAAATCCTAAAATAATGCATTGTGGTGATTCCCTACTTCTGCCAAGTAAACTAAGAGTCAACTTGATTCAAGGGAGTCTTTTCTTTTACTCTTTCTTCCCCACATTGGGTGGGCCAAGAATACATTCTGAACAACCATTGTTCAGTTCCTAATCTTCCCTTTTTGGGGAAGCTTATAGAGAAGGTACAAGGCGATCAAACCAGTCAGTCCTAGAGGAGATCAACCCTGACTGCTCTTTAGAAGGCCAGATCCTGAAGATGAAACTCAAATACTTTGGCCACCTAATGAGAAGGAAGGACTCACTGGAGAAGAGCCTAATGCTGGGGAAAATTGAGGGCAAAAGAAGAAGGGGACGACAGAGAACGAGGTGGCTGGATGAAGCAGTAGGCATGAGCTTAAATGGACTCCAGAGGATGGTAGAGGACAGGAAGACCTGGAGGAACGTTGTCCATGGGGTCGCGATGGGTCGGAAATGACTTCGCAACTAACTACAACCACAATAGAGAAGATCAGGGGTGAAATGCTCCCGGTTCGGACCGGCTCGGGTGAGTAGGTAGCAACGGCGGCGGGCAGTTTGGAGAACCGGTAGCAAAAATCCCTGCCCCTGCTCCCCATGCCCAGCTGAGCCGCGCGATCATCAGAGGCTTTTTTCTCTTTTAAATGGCTCTGACCAGCCAAGCTCTGACGATCCCAGCTGAGTTGCCTGTCAGCTTTGGATCGCCAGAGCCATGTAAAAGAAAAAAACTTTTTTCCTTTTAAATGACTCTGACAATCTGCTAATCGGTAGCAAAAATCCCTCCCCCTCCCCCCCTCAGCTTGCTTACTTTAGCTGCTGGTCGCAACGCCTTGCTGTAACCCCTGCAATCGATTGCATCAGCAAGCAACTGAATCTCCTTGCCTGCAATCAAGCAGGCAGGGAGTTGTGGACTTCAACTCCCAGAATTCCTCAGCCAGCAAAGCAAAGCTGGCTGAGGAATTCTGGGAGTTGAAGTCTACAAGTCTTAAAGTTGCCAAGGTTGGAGACCCCTGTTCTATTGGGTAAGTTTTTTTCCCCTTTGGGAGCTTTAAAAAAATAGTTAATTGGGTTTTTTTTAGTTGTTCTTTTTTTAGACCTAGCCATTTAAAGTTTAGGAAGTTTTAAATTTAGCTGCTTTTATATAAAAATAAAAATAAAATAAAATAAAATAATATTTGTTCAGCTTTCTGAGATTTAGTGTGTTTCTGTAGTGTTTCACTCTAACTACACAAACACACAAAATCTCACAAAGCTGTATGTGGAATTTTGTGTGTGTAAAGTGTGAAAGTTGTTTTTTTTGGGCTTTTTGTGGCTGTGTGAGGTTCCTGCTTGTTGTAGGGGCCATTTTGGGTCTAGCACAGCTGCTTTTACATTGTGGGTGAGCCAGTTGTGTTGTGTTGTGTTGTGTTGTGTTGTGTTGTGTTGTGTGTGTGTAAAGTGTGAAAGTTGTTTTTTGGGGCTTTTTGTGGCTGTGTGAGGTTCCTGCTTGTTGCAGGGGCCATTTTGGGACTAGCACAGCTGCTTTTATATTGTGGGTGAGCCAGTTGTGTTGTGTTGTGTTGTGTGTGTGTAAAGTGTGAAAGTTGTTTTTTGGGGCTTTTTGTGGCTGTGTGAGGTTCCTGCTTGTTTTTGGGTGGGTGAGCTAGTTATGTTGTGTTGTGTTTTGTAGGTTAAAAAAGGGCAAAGAAGTGACATTGACTTGGCCACGCCCAACTTACCAACAAGCCACGCCCCCAGTCACCTTACCACCAAGCCACGCCCACTAATTAAGCCATGCCCACAGAACCCGAATCAAAAAAATTTAGATTTCACCCCTGGAGAAGATGGTCGGACACCCATTGCAGACAATCTTGGAGGAAATGGATTTATTTCTGTTGGGTTTCAGACCAGGGTATAGTATGGAGACAGTGCTAGTTGTGTTTAGCAGTGATCTCTGGTAGAGCAAGGATGGGGATGGTGCATCTATCCTTGTGCTTCTTGATTTCTCAGTGGTTTTCAACAGTATCTTGGGTTGACTCTGGGGCTTCAGAGTGTGGGAGGCACTGATAGTGGCTCACTTCCTTTCTCAATCATTGGTCTCAGTAGTATTGATGGAAGAGGAAAGACCCTCACTTGTGGAGTATCTCAGGGTTTGATGTTTCCCCCCTTCTGTTTAATATCTCCATGAAACTGCTGAGCCAAATAATTGATCTTTAGGATTTCAATATCATCAGTACACTAATAATACTGAGCTTTACCGATATTTTTTTCCATGTAGAAAATTGATATTAGCATTCACTGATGGCCTGTAATCTCAGTCAAAATATAATCTTAGTAAATCAGCATCATGGCGATATTGTAATGTGCTGTACTACATGACTGTGCAGACAACAGGGGTGTCTGCAAAATATGATAAAAGAAGTTAAGATGACAGCCACATTGGTGCAATTAAACTACAGCCATTTTTTTATGTGCATCACACACATGACCCTGGAATGTTTATATTGACCGTTCAATGATTTTTAATGGTGAACTTCCTATAATATAAGAAATAATGAATCTGCAAATCTCAGTAACTTCTATATAGATTAGGGGTGTCAAACTTGATTTCATTGAGGGATGCAGCAGGGTTATGTTTGACCTCGGGGAGCCGGCGGAGTGTGGCCATGGTGGGCGTGTCCAGCTCGACATCACTCATCAAGGCTCTGTTTTTGCCTGTGACGGCCTCCAGCCCTCTGCCAGCAAAAATGGAACTTGATGAGGCTGCAGGCGGCCCGCCTGGGCTCCATTTTTGTTGGCAGAGGGCTGCAGGAGTCTGTCGTGGCTGAAAACAGAGCCCGTCCAGGCCACGCATGCCCCTCCCAAACTCCATTTTCACTGGTAGAGGTACTGTGGGCCGGTCCTTTGCTGTGAGAGCCCGCAGGCCAGATCTAAGCACCCGGCTGGCAGGATCTGGCCCCCAGGCCTTGAGTTTGACATCCCTGATATAGATCATGTAGAAAAAAAAAATGATTTTGCACATTTCTATATTTGCTGGCATCAAGAACAAAAACTCCAGAAACGATGCCTGCCTTGGTTGGTGACTAGGTAAGAAAAAAAACTGCATCTGCTGAAAATCAGTATATATTTCTCAGCTCTAGTCCTAATGGTTCAGATGGTTCAGAAATCTGATAACATGAGATAATGCATTGAATGTAGAGATGATTCTGAATATATATTTCTCCATCTTGGAAGCTGATAGTCCCCTGCTCACCATGGCTGGAAATCCAGGACCTGTATTACCAACATATCAGCCAGATTTGGTTGGGGAAACATACTCTAAACAGGACGGTTGCAGCATACATCACACAGAATCCTTCAAAATTGCAGTATTTAATAGATACTGTTAAACATCCTTATCAGGGGTAAAAAATCAAGACAGACTATTTTTTAATACATTGTCCAAGTAGCTCTAATGTTATTCTAGTTTAAAAAAAAACCCATACAAAATATTTCACAGTTTATATGGCAAGTATAAATTATAGGGGCTGAAACATTGTAAATATCATAATAAACATGATCCCTCTATTGCTCAATAGAGTCTTTGGTGCTCTCTGAGCTTGGTTGTTTGCTTGCAGATGTTTTGTTACCCAACTAGGTAACATCATCAGTGTTTGTTGCTCACTGCCCAGTCATCATAATCTACATACCCTTCTTTAGCTGGAAACCTACAATATTTTAGATTCTTAGGCCAATGAGTAGAACAATTGGTTTAATACTCTTGGACCTTGCCATGAAGTCTCAGGTCAGTTGAGAATTTTATAGTCTGGTTGCTGAACCATGCATGGCCCAATGATGTTGGGACATGATTTACCAAATAGCCATTCTTTGAAATATTTCAAGTTGAAGTTCTCTAAAATCTCTTTTCTCGAAAAGGATTTCTTTTCTGGAAGCTGATTAGTTACATGGAGAAGAGTGAAGATGCTCATTTTATATTTCCGAAACCATTTGTAATGATGGATAGAATGTATGTTTTAAAAGAAACAACTGCTTTTTTCAATACAAAATTGGAATGTAAGAATCCTTGCAAGTTACGAACTGGATGCAAGTGCGTCTTGCTGTGCCTAAAACCACTCACATCAAATTTTGACATAAATCCTTGGAGAACAAAATTCTCAGCTCATCCCATTGTTGAAAGATTACCTTCTGAAAGCTCTGGGCATTGAGGGATTATGGATCAGCAACCAGAAGGACAGGCACCCTGATGTGATTTACGGTGTTTAAGGTCTTTATGCCAGATAATAGTGCAATTCATACAGCACTTAGAGCTAGTAAGACTTCCTATACATTGGCTTGGGCGATCATAGATAATGTATGAGTCTTTAACTCTTCGGTTTAACTCTTCAAAGGTGGAAGTACATTTTTGCTGTCCTTCTGGAGAGGAGATATTTGAAGAAATATAAGAGCTCCATGTAGGTCACTCAGGATGCCAAAGTTTAAAGGGGGCACCAGCCTTTGCGGGCTGCAAAACTGAGAAGGCCTAGAACCCGTTTGGGAAAGAGTTTGGGGAATTGTATGGGATAAAGTTGGTGCTTTGAACATTTAAAGATTTAAGGCATCAATTTTGCCTGATAAATCCAACAAAAGCTAAAATTAAGAAAGCAAACTTTTGTGTGTGGCACACAATAAACATTGGAGATCTTGATACACTCTTTTTGCCCCATAGATGTATACAGTTAGACAAGGTGAGTAGTTAATTTGATATTCATTTGTGAAAATGTGTAGATCTAGGTACAAACAGCATGTAAACCATAGACACAGTGACTGATCTGAGGCAAGTTACTATATCCTCCCTTAGGTTTTCACTCATAACATTTGAATAACAACAATGTTGGTGGTGATGATGATAATGACAGTATTAGTTGAACATATTAGGGGTGAAGAAGTAAAAGGTTTAATATTTTGTATGGATAGGAACAAATTTTCTATTTGTGTGTTCTTATTCTGGCTGTACACCGCCCTGAGTCCTTCGGGAGAAGGGCGGTATATAAATTCAAATAAATAAATAAAATAAATAAATAAATAGGAGCAATTAGCAGGTGTAGGTTGAGTTCACACATCATACTGTACTAAGGGCAGACCTGCACTTTCTATTTGGCTCATCACCAATAGAGGCTATTCAACACTTTCTGGGTACAAGTACAGATGATGTAATCTTCCTCTTACTCCTAGACCATTGCAAATGCACCCTGGCCTGCGTTTTCCAGCTTCAATTTAAAATGGCTACTTTCCAGCTTGAGTTGCCCTTTCTAGTAGCAGCTCCAGCTTCTATTGGTTGCAGTGTAAGGCACTCCTGATACTTTCCTGTACAACCATTTTATCCTGGGGTGCCAAACTGTTATAGTTTCTGTAAGTCAGAGAGGTTGTTTTTTAACAGAATCTTGCAATTAATCTAATGATGGTCCATTAAGTCAATGAACTACCCTCAACCCTAGAAGCTCTTGTGCCTTTCAATCCCTTACATTTTCCATTTCTGCCCAGGCTTTCTCTTGCTTTCTCATACCCTGCCCTCAGTAGTGGAAAGTTTTTCCTTTCCTGATACTGAATTACCCCCCAATAGACTCATCAGATGTAATAGAAATAAAATGCCCAAAAGGTTGGAAGACTACGTACTATCCATTAATGCCAACAAAACAACACCTAGCACATACGAAGAAATATTAAAATTACCACAGGAGATCATCAGACAGGCAAAGTGCTCTGACAGGAACAACAGCTTATATATACAGAAGGCGGAGCCAAAAGGTAAGGAGGAGTCAGGGAGAGGGACATGATACATTCCAGAGTTTAACTTATATACAGGCACAATTACATAAGTACATATAGTTAGGTATTTTTCCTTGTAACATTACCTTTCCTTTTATTTATAAGCATCTTGAGCCTGCAATTTAAGAATGTTGCTACAACCTTGAGCTATCGGTTATTTCCTTATGCTGCAATGTGTCTATATAGACATATAGAATAGTAGAAACAATAGTAAGTTCTTGATAATTCTAGCATCAGAGCACTGCTATTACCGTAAGAGAAAAAAAAAGTCTGCATTAGTGGTTGAGAAGCTTATTTATTTATTTGTTAAATTTATTTGCTGCCTACTCGCTATGAGACTGCTCTAGAAGGGTCATGGTAATAATAGTATAATAATATGTGTAACAAACCAATAATAGCATAGCATAGCGTAGCATAGTACAGTACAGTACAGTACAGTACAGGAATGCAATACAATACAATACAATACATCCATGAATGCAAATATCTGGAAAAACAAAGAAAAATCACATGGGAATAATTGAGTGAGGAGGGAACTATTCCTAAAATGGAAAGACAGGCATTGGTGGACTGATCTATGCAGGAGCCAATCAGCAAGTTTGCTTCTCCTGCATGGAATGACATGTCCTGTCTTGTGGTCGCCACAATCTGGACTGAGCACTAGCCCACCCCTGCTGTCCACTGACTGAAGTCCAGATGGAATTTCTGAAGTCTGCTTAAGAAACAGCTGTGAGCAGCATGGGAGACAAAGGCCATATTCCTGTTAATTTATGGGAATAGCATATTATGATTATCAAATCATAGTTTGTTTGCCTATTTATAATATTTACTGTATATTCCCGCCTTTACTTAGCCTATATTGGAAACAGCTTTCATTTTCTCCTCACCTTAACAATCCTGGGCTGAAAGAGAGTGACTGGCTCAAAGATACCCAGTGACTTCAATGGCTAGTCTTATTTTCTGTGACACCACACAGCCTTGGTATATAGCCTGGGATGATGTGTGAACTTACTCAGTTATGGGCTATCCAGCAGACTATGACTTATAAGAAGAGAATAGTTGTAGCTCAGGGTTGAACTGTGGGTTCTTTGGAGCTCTCTGAGCTTATTTTTTTCCTTGCAAACATTTCATTACCAAACTGGGTAACATCATCAGTGCTCAGAAAGCAGCAAGGAACCCACAAACCATGACTTAATGTGAAATGTGAACACAGCATCTCAGTACTAAAGCAGCTACCATGGGACCCTGTTTAAAACAAATGATATCACTTTACTATTTCAGGGTTCACTGGAATTACCTGTTAAAATGAATATTTGCCAGTGGCAGATTGTCTCACAGACTCCGGGAACACAGGGGTCCCTGCAAGAGGGATAAGGGAGGCAGCAATGCCACTGCAAATGACATTCTTGAATCTAGGGGAGAGGAGAAGCATTAGAAAGAAACTCAGAATAACCCAGTGGTGGAATTCAATTTTTTTTACTACTGGTTCTGTGGGCATGGCTTGGTGGGCGTGGCGTGACTTGGTGGGCTTGGTGGGCATGGCAGGGGAAGGACACTGCAAAATCTCCATTCCCACCCCACTCCAGGGGGAAGGATATTGCAAAATCTCCATTCCCACCCTACTCTGGGACCAGCCAGAGGTGGTATTTGTCGGTTCTCGGAACTACTCAAAATTTCTGCTACCGGTTCTCCAGAACATGTCAGAACCTGCTGAATTTCACCCCTGGAATAACCCCACCTTAATAACACTAAGTATATGTTGTCTGGAAGAATTACTTTAGTAGGCTTTCAAGATTTTCTTACATTACTCCTGCCAGCAATAAAGATATTTCCAGAAATCTAAATGATTTGTTTCCCGAGCTTTCCAACTTCACTGGGCTTGACATTGAATCAATGCAAGTGAAAAAATATCTGTGTAGTTGGAAAATTAAAGTGGAATATTCTATTTAATTAGAAAATGTATGTCTCCATTTTGACTATTGAAGACAATGAAGATGGGATACAAATCTCATAAATAAATACATTTACATAGTTACATCAATCAATCAATCATTCAGTCAATAATCAATTACCTCTGAGTTACTTTGTCTTAATTCATCACCATCCAAAATTGTGCAATATATAATTTTTGTATGATGTTGCAATGCAACACCCAGTAGAATGATAATGTAAAACCTTATTTTCTTTTATGCTGTAGCCTTTCTATTTCTTGACAGTGGAATTGTTTATTTTTTTCACTATATGCTAATTTTATTGCTCTAAATAGCTGTAAACTACTCTGAGAGGATTGTATATATTTCTTTTTGACAGAAATATTCCTGTACAGTACTCCTCAACTTACAACAGTTTATTTGGTGACCATTCAAAATTATAATGGCATTGAAAAAAGTGACTTATGACCATTTTTCACAGTTACGACCTTTGCAGCATCCCCATGATCATGTGATCGAAACTCAGATGCTTGGCAACTGGTCCATATTTATGACCGTGTCCCAAGGTCATGTGATTCCCTTTTGCGACCTTCTCACAAGCAAAGTCAATGGGGAAGCCAGATTCACTTAACAACCAAGTTACTAATTTATCAACTGCAGTGATTCACTTAACAACTGTGGCAAGAAAGGTTGTAAAATGGAGCAAAATTCACTTAACAAATGTCTCGCTTAACAGCAGAAATTTTGGGCTCAATTCTGGTTGTAAGTCGACGACTACCTGTATTGTTGAGATGTAATTACCAGTTTTCTTTTTTGTCTTCCTAAAATATAACAGTAAAATAATGATAAACTATAAAAATGGGATTGTGCTAAGAATTTATTATGAAATATTTCAATATACTACTTTTTTCATATTTTAATATAAAGGCAAATGTCTTGACTAATATCTCTGAAGCTCTTGGTGTTATTTCTTTTATTATAGCTTTGGCAATTTCTGACTAGAGAAAGACTGCTGGAAAAAAAAACTTTGAGTGTGTGCTTATAATAAATTTAAATAATAATACATTACATGTTTTTCTTTCTTTCTTTCAACTCTGTGGTATAGAATATAGATAGTTTAAATGAAATCTGAATATATACACTATACAAAGCCATGATTTGTTTAATCAGAGAATAATTAATAAACCAAAATTTGATGGATTTATACAATATATTAAATCAAACCCTCCAAACCCCAGTTTGTATAAGCCAAGCTATACACATATTTTAAAAAGCTACTAATTTACAATAACGTTAACCAGTCTTTTTGAGTGAACTTTTAGAGCCTCAAATTACCTCTTGATTGGTATATCTCTAATACTTGATTATGCAACCTCTGAGTTTATTTCCAAAATAAAATTTGTTAAAAAGATCACTCTGCCTATTATAGTTTTAATATTCCCTGGGATCAGCATGATGAAAAGTATATGATAAACACCATAGTGTTTGAGTCAGAATCTTCCCATTGCTGTCAATGCAATATATGCTATTATCTGAGCCACATAATCAAATATATTGAGGCTAAAGATTCCAGTTCAAAAGTTTTCCTGTAGTGCAGATGGGATTGAAGTTATGGCTCAAAAAACAAACAAACAAACACACACCAATCCCCCCCCAACGCTAATATGAACTCCACATAAAATGGCAATCAATAGATTTGTAGCTAAGAAAAATTGACATAATTGCCTTGGAATTGCTACGTAAGAAGATATTTGAGGCCCAGAACAGCTCATATCTTGCTTCCTGCCTGGTTCTTTGAGAAACAGTGGAAAGGCATAATGGACCACATTTTTAAAAGTCACATTTCAGTGCTTACAGGACAATGTGCTTTTAATCATGTTATTTGGCTAAATAAAATATATCACACTAGCCAAGCGCATTTAGAAACCTCTCAATAGGATGTCAATTAAGAGTATTTTACTAAAATGTCTGCTCCAGATTTTTTTTTTAAAAAAAACAATTGTTATTCTTATAATCTTTAGCTTTTCTATTTGCTTTACTGTCACCATTCATTTCAATTTGCTATTGTAAAATCGTTTTTCCTTTTAACAATGGTAAAAAGCATTCATGTTTTTCCTTCCTTAAGTGCTTTACTATCTTTGAATCATTAATTACAGCTGTCTTTCAACCTGTTTTTAGAAAACTGCCATCTCCCGATAGAAAAACCTTTTCCATTTTGCTATCGTACCCCGAAAGATATTGTAGTCCACAAATGTCTATGGAGATTCTCAATCATCCAGGTCATGGTTGTCCCAAAGGTGCTTTTTCAAGAGGCAACTGGACTTTCTGTTTTTTCTTTTTTCTTTTCTTTAAAGATGTTTCGCTTCTCATCCAAGAAGCTTCTTCAACTCTGCCTTTCAGCTCCAACCCAGGAGCCCTCAAGCAGTTGCATCCACAACAAACCATTTTTATACCAAATATATTTTACTGATAAAGAAATAAAGGGAGACTGGTATAGATCTATTTCAAGCTTCTTAGCTCTCATCAGCCAGCCTTACCCTTACTTGGATTCGAATCTGGGCTGCCTGCATGTTAGGCAGTTGTATTAACCACTGAGCCACAGGTTCTCCTCCCTTTATCAGCCTGAGCCAGGGGAAAGGGCTGGCTCTTTCCCCTGGCTCAGGGGAAAGAGCCAGGGGAACCCCTGTGTACAACCCAAAAGGGATTCTCATTTATCGCAATTATATCTTTTATTGCTCTGGAGGGATTCCATCTTAATTCCATTGGAGAGATGTTTCCTGGCCTAAAGCTCATAAAAGGAGCTTGCCTAGAAGGGAGAGTTAGTCCTTGTCCCTCTGTGAAACTAATTTTTGTGCTTCTTTGTTTTGATTTTTGGAGGAGTAGGAGAAAGCTTCCTGTTTCTATCAACAGAGAGTTTCTAAAAAGCACAATTGGTGGGGGAGGGAAAGGAAACAACCTTGCTTAGAGAGGCCTCACTCAGTGGTGGGTTGCTACCGGTTTGCCCGGATCGGATGGCGGGAGTCTCTGCCTACCTGCCCGGATGTCTCTGCGCATGCGCAGGAGCTTCTGTGTGTGCGTGCCCATGAGCAAACCAGTAGCAGCCAAAATTGAAACCCACTACTGGCCTCACTCTATATATTTTGCTTGCAATTTGCTGATCCTCATGCTGCTTTATTATGACTCGTGTACAATGAGGTTTTCCCACATATGAAAAGGGACGGGCATCCAAATTGTATAATTCAATGAATAGTCAAAAACAATTATGTCATTAAGTGCATTACCAGTACTTATTTGACTTCTAGCATTATCAATTAATATATGATTACATAGGACAACTTCTGAAGGCAAGCTGTTGCAATGAGAACAATCAACCAATGGAACAGCTTGCCTTCAGAAGTTGTGGGAGCTTCATCACTGGAAGTTTTCAAGAAGAGACTGGGCTGCCATCTGTCAAAAATGGTCTAGGGTCTCCTGCTTGAGCGAGGAGTTGGACTAGATGACCTATGAGGAACCTTCGAACTCTGTTATTCTGTTCTGTTAAAAGACGCCTTTTTTTTAATACAGGCATCATCTTCATCTATTTATTACCATACATAACACACGAATCTTATTACTAGGAGGCATTGCCCAAGATCTGTCAAAAAGATTCATCAAGATTGTTTGAAATCTCTTTTGGCCACATTGTAAGAGCTTTATGTATGCCCTGGTTAAGAACTATGAAAAGAACTGAGAGTTTATTAATTTCATAAAGTATATATTAGATATTCCAAGTATACTGCATTTTTCACAAGCCCTTAGAGTAGTGTTTTTCAAACTTGGCAATTGTAAGATGTATTGATTTCAACTTCCAGAATTCCATAGCTAGCATGCTGCTTTAGAAGAAGTAGACATACAATTTAATAAGCTCTCATCTTTCTGAAGAAACTAATTTAAATGAAGTGATGATTTTTGAAGTAAGGTTATTTTTTTCCTAGTTAAGAATACTTTTATGAAAACCATAATGTTTTTGATGGGATGGCTGATTTTTCAGAGCATAAGACACTCCGGAGTATAAGATGCACCTTATTTTGGGGGGAGGAAAATAAGGGGAAAAAAAATCTGCTTCTGCCTACCAGCATCCATCGGTATTCATCTGGCTAGCATCCTTAGCAAACAGCCTGGTCAGCTTCAGCACATTAGCCTGATTCAGCATGAGCAGCTGATTGGTGGGTGGATTGCCTCCCGGAATACCTCCAATCAGCTGTTCCCAGAGGTGAACTTTACCAACAGGTTTGCTAGTTGTGAGCGCGCACGTGCCTTTGCAAAGAGAAGCTCCTTTGCAAATGGAGCTTTTGGAGCTTTTGGAGACTGCAGCCATTTGCAAAGGAGCTTCTCTTTGCAAAGACATCCTCTCAAATGGAGAGCCTCTCAAGCAGCCTCCAAAAGCTCAATTTGAGAGGACCAAAGGGTGGGGGCCAGCGGGTGGGCGGGGCTACATTCAATGTATAAGTCGCACCCAAATTTTCACCGTTTTTTAGGGGGGGGAAAAGTGTGTCTTATACTCTGAAAAATACGGTATATTTTTGGATCAATTCAATAATTATGTATTCACTGGCTTATCAACTCCTCTCCAACATTAGTACTTTGCAGTTGAAAAAAGGCCCGTATTTGGCTGAAGTTGATATGCTATCTAAGATGAAATACAAGGTTGTGGCCCTTCCATTATATGCATATAAAGTAAGCAAGCAACCAGCTGAATTTTCATTCATACTGACAATGGCCACCACAATCTTTCAGTTCATTTGGGGAATTATACCTAGCCTACAACACCTGGAGCTTTATTGATATCTCCATTGTCCCCCATGAGTGTTGGGTTAGTGAGGGATCTACTGTTCCTAACCCTAGCTGGCTTACAAGGCTACCTGAAATGTATGAATATAATCAACTTCATCTAAGGTAGTCTGGGATTGTGAAGCAAGTATAAATTCCAGTAGCTTGTCAGAAATTAATGCACAGATTAATTCAACATTCCCTACATCATTCAACCTAGTTTTCCCTCCCCCACAGCAGATGGCATAAGTTTCTGGATAAATGCAAAGGCAAAGAAATCTGCAAGATTCAGTTAAATTGACCTCATTGCTATCCTTTTTATACTGCGTTGGGCTCTTGGGAAAATTATAATAGGTAGGTAGTTTTTAAAAGTTTTCTATATGACTTTTTTGAGCTGTCTAGAATAAAATATGAAAATCCTTTTCAATTACAGTTCAGTCCTAGGTGTGAAATGAAAATAGCATTTGTCACTCTGGTCAAATATTCTGTGTCAGAACCAAGGATGATGCATTTCTCCTGATCCTAGTAGATTTTTTGGTGTATTTAGTATCATGATGCTCCTCTGAACTACTCATGGAGATTGAGGATTGGAAGCACTATTTTACAGTGGTTCTGAACCTTTCTGAGAAAATGGTTGCAGATGGTGGTGTGGCAGATGAGTGGTCAACCTGAAGACAATTACCACATTTGAGATTTCAGGGTTTTGTTCTTTCCTGTTGTGGCCCGCCAGTGGCCTGCGCGGATCGTGGCTGATCCCAACGATGAGGAGGCTGGTGTGGTATCGCACCAGCAGCTTGCGCAGCCGGTGCTCGCGTTGGACAGTGAGGAGGTTGAAGAGGATGTGGTGCCAGAGGCAGAGACTCAGCCAGGGCCTTCAGAACCTCAAGAGGCTCCTTCAAGTGGAGAGAGCGAAGTGGAGGAACCTCTTCTCAATGCTTGAGCACGCAGGGCTGCCAAAAGGCAAGAGTGGCTACTCAGGAGGAGGAAGTCTCAAGAGTAAGGCTTGAGGATAATTGGCCACTCCCTTAGCCTATTTAAGTCACACGTGGTTAGTAAGTTTCTTGCTAGAAACAACTTGTAATTATCAACAGAGCATTTTTGGAAAAGTCTTATCTTGCTTTCTGGGCTGATTGACAAACTTTGCCAGACTTTGGTTTATTCTTGCTACTTAATAAATTTGATAAGGACCGTTGGTGTGTGTCTATATCTTCAGGAATCCGGAGCTGACGCAGAACATTTCCATACGTCTCTTTAATGTTCTTATGAAGTACCTGCGAGAAGTAATTCAGGTAAGGTATCACCAGTATGCTGATTCTACTCAACTATGCCTCTCTAGTTGATTCCAGGCTGATCTAATGTTGCTGGGAATATTTCTGCCCAGTTTGGGGTGGCTGTCGAAGCCTGGACGGATGAAACAGGCTGAAGTAATTCAGTTGGTGAGACTGCTTCTACATAGAAGTTTTTTTTCCAGCCCCAGCATTGACTCTGAACTAAAGTGCAAGGAACAGAGGGCTGTTCTGGGCTCATGGTTACTACTCAGTGGGCAAGTAGAAACTATGCTCAGAGGTCATTTGTCTTATTTTGATAGATGTCACTGTTGTAGCCCTAGTTGGAAATAGAATGACCTTACAGTGATAATCAATGCCTTATCACAATATGCATTACTTTACTTTACATGGGCCATTTGGAAACAGTAGTTGGTGCAGAACATGTAGGTTCATTTGTGGACAGGTATGAGCCACAATGACAAATCACTATTACACGTCCTTCATTGACCATCAAAAGATTTGTGGTTGCAATTCAAAATGTTATAACCTATAATGTTATAACCTAATTAGGATTGTTATCTAGTGTCTTCAAGGACCATCTTTTCCTACTGAAATCAGCCTGCCTGATAGATGATTTCTGGAAGAATTCGTATGGTTCCCTGCTTTTGAGGAATGAAGTGGTTTGAAGTCTGGGAACATTTTGTTGTTGATGATGATGAAGGATCCAGTTTTGTGTAGCAATTTTCCAGAAGTGAGATTAGTCTCTTCTATTTAGCTTTCTAGAAATCATCAAAACAACTGTTTTGAAGAGTGTTGGGGGGATAATTTAGGATATACTGAGTTTTGCTTCTGCATTTATTGTTATGCTTAAAATATGATTTAATTGTGGATGTTTCAATTATTGTTTTAATTTATTTGAATAGCTTAATTTTTTTTTGTTTACTACTAGGAGCCCTGCTGAGTTAAGATGGGTCTACAAAAATTAATAAATAATAAGTAAACAAGGTCCTTGCCCAAGCTTTCCACGTATTGCCCAGGATGTGAAGAAAAGAAATATGTTCACTTAACTCAGAACTCCTGGGATAGCTCATATGGCATGAGCAGGAGAAGGGAATTAGTACAACAAGAAAATGGGCTTCTTTACAGTGGATCAGTGAAGGAATCTTTCCTTTCTGTCAGTCTTCTAAACAACAGAGGTAAGAAGGCTGAAGTTTGCTTGAAATCTAAAGAAATCATGACATAGCCCTTGTTGGAATTAATTTACACACTTTGTGACAAACTTCCCTCCACATTACTATTCTGTATGAAAAAGGATCACTGCTGAGGCTTACAAAATGTGAGATGGGACCTAAAATCAGCGTCTAGAAAAGGTTGTTTAGAGGACAAATAGTGACCAATATAATAACGAAAGAAAGTGTTGGATATGAATCTGTTAAAGGAATTAATAGTTCAAATGATTCATCACACAATTCTTTTTATTTCTCAGGGACATATGAAAGGCAGGGATTTCAAAACATTTGTGCTAGAAAAAACATCAATAACAAGGCCTGCTGATTTAATTTTTCAGTACCTCAGGCTTCAAAAGAAGTTGTGATTTATGTACCTTTGCTTTCAGTGAAACAGAAAACTGTTATAAATTACAAATTACCAGTGGCTTACCTTGCCTGGTTTGACTTATTTTTAAAAATTCATTGTGGGCATTTTTATATTAAAAAACAAAACAAAGAATTCTAAAAAAATACTTTCCATTTAAGTGAATACAATGGCTCATGATAGTTTGATACAGTATACAATACTATATTATATATTTTTGATTTACTGTTTTCTTTTCATATAGAAATACATTTTCAGTACCAACATCTGTGTTTCAAAACATACTATAAAAGCTTACTATTTTAAAAGCTGAATATAGTCACTAAAATACATAATCTCAGATGGAATGGTATTTTAGGAAAAGCGTGTCATTTCTTTTTTCAATTAATATTTGCTTCTTTGTTCATAGTTCCCCCCCCCAATTTTTAAAGAAATATTTTATAGTTCAATGGAAATAACATTGAACTTTGCTAATCAGCATGTCTCATAGTATCAGAATATCATGGTAATGTCCAGCGTGAATAAAACAAGAATATGAAGCAAAAAAGCAAAAAGAAGAAAGCAAAGAGAACGCAACATATTCAACAAGGTAAGAGAAAAATTACGGAGGTTCCCATAGATGGAAATTGTGATGGGAAAAAAAGTTCAGGAAACTTAGCAAATTCTGAAAAATGAGATAATTAAGGTCCAAACACAATCAGTACGGAAGAAAGGGACATGTCTGGTGTGGTTGCATAAGCCCTCTCTGATAAACTAAGAAACAAAAAGGACAAGTTTAACAAAAGAAAAGAGGGCCATAAAACAAAAACAGAATATCAGGAAATAGCCTCAATCTGAAAAGAAGGATTTGAAAAGGCTAAGTTTCAGCATGAGATAAACTTGCTATATTTGCCAAAAATAACCAAAAGTGTTCTTTGAATAGTCCAGAAGAAGAGGTAAGTCAAGGAAATAGTCAATCCGTTACTTGGAGAGGATAACAAGATGGTGACAGGCAACAATGACAAGGCTGTATTACTTAATTCCTATATTATACGGCTGCCATTTCAGAAAAGGAATAGCAGTCTGCCTTATCAGAAGCAGCATTTGGAGGAGCAGAAGTGAAATATAGATCAAAATAGATAAAAAATTGGTGAGGAGACACCTATTTGCTCTTAATGAATTCAAGTGTACTGGACCAGATAGATAACATTCCAGGAACTGGTGGATGCCATTTCAAAGCCACTGACTGAAGTTTTAGAGAAATCATGAAGCCCAGGAGAAGTGCCCAGAAGACTGCAGAAAAACCATGATTGATCCAATATTTGAAAGTGGGGTGGGGGTGGGGGCAAGGGAGATCCAGGAAACAATCAACGTGACATCAAAACTTCAGAAAGTCCTAGAAAAGTGAATTAAGCAGTGGGCTTTCAAACACTTAGAAATGAACAGGGTGAACAACAAAAGCCAACATGGATTTCTTAAAAAGGGGTCACTCTAGACAAATCCTATTGCTTTCTGTAACAATATGACTAAATTGGTGGACCAAAAGAATGCTATAAAGGTATTGAATTTAGACTTCAGCAAAGCATTTGATAAAGCAGACCATAACCTTCTTCTTGGAAGGTTTTTGAACAATGTGGGATGGATGATTCCGCTATCAGATGAATTCATAGTTGGCAAACAATTGTAGCAAAAGTATGGTCCTTAATTGATCTATGTCCACATGGAAGGAAGTATGCAGTGGGATAGTTCAGTGTTTTAATAGAAGAGAATATGATTTTATGCTATCTAGGGAAAATTTAACTACTAATTTGACTACTCCTACGTTTGCACTGTCTTGCCTTGTTTATAAATAATGCTAAATTGGAACTTGTTTTGCCTGATTGTAATTCAATTTAATGTTTGGCTATATCTCAGGAAGCAAATCGTGATTTTATGTTGTTGTTAAAACTATGTTATGAAACCACAGCTCAGAACTGATTTTAAAATTCTGCTTGGTTTAAACAAGGTATTATCGTTATTGGCTGGCATATTGGCTTATTCCTAATGTCATCCCAAACTTCTTGCCAGCCCACAGAAGAAGGCGAGGGCTGCTGAAAAAGGCTCCTTCTTCAGGTCTCCTCATTCTTTAATCACCATGGCAACGCTCTTCTGTTCACATCTAAACCCTCCCTGGACATAAGAAAGCGATAGGGATCTGACCTCTAAATGCCAAATCACAGGTTTGTTTCCAGAAAAACACAACCAATTTCCCATTTCACAAAAGGCAAAATAGTTTAGCTCAGGAAAGGCTTGCGTTCCCTTCAGAAAACAGATAGAACTCCCCAAACAAATCCTCCCATAAACCCACAGGGGAAATGAACTTTCCCCCCACAAGGGAAATGCCCTATAACTGTCTCCCACAAAAAGAGGCAAAATACAGACAACAAAAGCCATTAAAAAGGATTACACAAGCATTGTCGCAAATGCCCACAGTCAAACCAAACCAAACCAAACCAAACCAAACCAAACCAAACCAAACCAAACCAAACCAAAGCAAACCAAACCAAACCAAACCAAACCAAACCAAACCAAACCAAACAGATTCACTTCACAAAGTCTCTCTCTCTCACCTACACAGAGAATACTATAAATTCCTAGAAATACAGTACATAAGCAGACATGTCCTATCAGGTATTATAATTCCCATTCTATTTATCTTATTTGTTTATTTGTACCCCACCTTTATTATTTTTACAAATAATTCAAGGCAGTGAACATATCCCTCTATCTCCCTCCCCTTATTTTCCCCACACAACCACCCTTTGAGGTGGGTTGAGCTGAGAGAGAATTTATTTTATTTATTTATTTATTCAATTTATATGCTGCCCCTCTCTGAAGACCCAGGGCGGCATATAAATGCCTGGCCCAAGGTCACCCAGATGGCTTTTTATAGCTAAGGTGGGACTTTATTTCATCTGATATTGGGGGAAATTAGCCATCAATTGGTCAAACAAACCGTGTTTACTTTGCTTGTTTGTAAACCCATTGATACGAATTCTGGTTTACTATTATATTTAAAGTTATCCATTCTGAGCTATAGATATTGTATAAAAAGCTTTCTGTTACTCTCTGCTGACACCTGCTGGTCATCTAGAGTTTTGCAGCCCAGATATGGCTACCCTAGACATCAACTTTAGCTTACTAAAAAGCAGAGACATTACCTGGCAACAAAAGTACATATAGTCGAGGCTATGGTTTTCCCAGTTGCAATGTATGGCTGTGAAAGTTGGACCATAAAAAAGGCTGAGCGCCAAAGAATTGAGGCCTTTGAACTATGGTGCTGGAGAAGACTCCTGTGAGTCCCTTGGACTGCAAGGTGATCAAACCGGTCAGTCCTAGAGGAGATCAATCCTGACTGCTCTTTAGAAGGGCAGATCCTGAAGATGAAACTCAGATACTTTGGCCACATAACGAGAAGGAAGGACTCACTGGAGAAGAGCCTAATGCTGGGGAAGATTGAGGGCAAAAGAAGAAGGGGAAACAGAGAACGAGCTGGTTGGCTGGAATCACTGAAGCAGTAGGCGCAGTGGTGGGATTCAAATAATTTAACAACCGGTTCTCTGCCCTAATGATTTATTCCAACAACCAGTTCACCAAACTGCTCAAAAAAGTTAACAACCGGTTCTTCCGAAGTGGTGCGAACTGGCTGAATCCCACCACTGAGTAGGAGTGAGCTTAAATGGACTCCAGAGGATGGTAGAGGACAGGAAGGCCTGGAGGGACGTTGTCCATGGGGTCACAAGGGGTCGGACATGACTTCGCAACTAACAACAACAACAAGACATCGACTTACAGATTACCTGGAAGCAGGGCCGGATTTAGATGAAAAGAGGCCCTAGGCTATTCCACTTATGAGGCCCTTTCACCTATAGTGAAAGTGTAATTTTAATTTTGCTAACAATTTGAATGTAGGCCCCTCTTGATCTTGAGGCCCTAGGCTGAAGCCTAGTTAGCCTATAGGAAAATCCGGCCCTGCCTGGAAGACTGATTTGTTACATCTGACTTTTCTTATCATTAATCTTGTCACTTGATGCTTTTTGATTCCTTATTATACTGGCTTCCTTCCCCCTCACACACATACCCTGATTTTTCAATGTGCTCTTACTTGGCTCACTTTGCCTTGTCTGAAGACTTAGGGTTTCAAGGCTCACTGCTATCAGTATCTGGAAAAATATATCATAATATCCATTTTAGTTAAGCCTTGAATATAAATCTTGAACAAAAACAACATGCAGTTATCTCCATGTGATATGTTCTTAATGGGAACTGACAAAAATATTTTTTAAACGTTTTGCATAATATTATGCTAGGTCATATGGTGAATTGGAGATAGCAGCTTAACCAATAAATATTGATTAATCATAGGAATCAATAGGGATTTTCAGAAGTATTAGTACACTAAAGCAGTTCAACATTAAGTAGGGTAATTTTTCTCTCATGTGGAGTAATTTGTATCTTTACTGGCACTTGGGGACAATTTTTTGAACATCAGGAGATTCAAAAGATATATTAATGGTTGCCTCTCAATACTAAAATATCCATTTAGAATATTGTCAATGAGATCACACTTAGCAAAACCTTAAACTACAGGTCAAGAGCATAAATGGTTTGGCATCTGTGGTTTTAAAAAATGGCATGTCAGATCTTTTCAGCTTATCCCTAATATAGCTGACTAGCAAAACTCTGTCTCAGCAGAAGGTATTTTTCTAGAGCAGTGTTTCTTCAATTTTTTTTCTCTCAACACCTCTTCCCACTTTTTAAAAACCATGGAGGATCCCAAACAAGCTCATGTTTGGTTGAGTAATATTCATCATTGTTTACTGGATTAAAACATAAAATAGATGCATTTGCTGCTGCTACGATTTCTCAAATTGTTTGATGGGATTTAAATGTTGCATTGTTTGTCAACATAGGCTGACAAATAATTTTGATTTTGCAGACTCCTGAGAGAATGTCTTGGGGGGTCTGTTTGTAGATCTACATTTTAAGAAACACTGTTCTAGAGCATGACCTGCCTCAACAGGTTGCTTTGTTATTTACAGGTCAGGGTACAAGGTACTTGGCAGAATGGTAAAATTGCAACATTTAAAACGTTTTTACAACTGGCCCAGGAGAAATTTACACTCATATGTTCTCAAGAGGAAGGAATCTCTTTTTTCCTTCTTGTCTCAACAGTGTCATGTTACTGTTTGATCTTCCAGAATGAAGTTATATTTATTTGTGTATCTATTTATTAATCACATTTATATGGCATATATATATTTATAGCAACAACATATATAAGAATAGGGTCTATTGTCTCTTTAGCGCAAATAAGGACACAAGAATATATCAGAGCAAAGATCGAGCAAGGCATGTTCTTTGTTCCTGTGACCAAACCCTTAACTGATCCAAAAACGATGCTTTCTTATGGGGATTTAAGAATATAACAATAGCCCTGCTGGAATAGGCCCAAAGCCCATCTAATCTAGCTTCCTGTTTCATGCAACAGCTCTCAAGATGCTTTTGTGAGAAGCCCACAAATGAAGCAGATGGTCTTTCTTGCATATCCAGACTCAGACTTCCATCTCATAATGCCATCCAGACTCAGAGCCATGACTGACCATGAATCCAAAGCTGATGACCAGCACCACATCCCAACACAGAGGCAATTTAAGGGGCTATTGTAGGTCTGAGGTCTGTTCTTGTGTCCTTCCTAAGAACCTTGGTAATAATTCAGAGCTGTTTATTATTCAACTGTTTTAATCACAAAATCCCACTGGCCCTACATTTCTTAAAGCTTTTGTGGTGTAGTGATTAGAGTCAGTGGTGGGTTGCCCCCGGTTCACACCAGTTCTATATAACTGGTAGTAAAACTGGCAGGAGGCTCTGCCCACTGACCCTGATGTCATAAAAATGCTTCTGCGCATGTGTGCGCAGAAAGTGGTAGCAAAGGTAAGTAGAACCCACCCCTGGTTAGAGTGCAGTACTGCAGGCTACTTCAGCTGACTGCTAGCTGCAGTTCGGCAGTTCAAATCTCACCGGCTCAAAGTTGACTCAGCCTTCCATCCTTCTGAGGTGGGTAAAATGAGGATCCAGATTGTTGGAGGCAATATGCTTACCCTGTAAACTGCTTAGAGAGGGCTCTAAAAAGCGGTATCTAAGTGTTATTGCTATTTGCAAGTTAGAAAGTAGGAGTCAGCAGTGGCTCCTTCTCTGATCAGTTTATTTTCTTACCTGAATTTGTTCCTTTCCTGCAACCAGACAGCTACCTTGTTGACTTCTTCAAAGAATTGAAATTATTAACTAAGAGATTCTGGGCCTTGAAGTTCTCAAGTCAATAGACCTAGCACTACTCTCTGACTTTCACATCTAAAGTGCAACAGTCAAGAAAAATTATGGGAAATCAGACTAGGACCTGGGTACCTACGAGACTGTCTTTTGCCACCAATAGCCTCCCACCGACCATTTCGTTCTCACAGGGAGGGACTACTCAGGGTACCGTCAGTCAAATTATGCCGACTGGCGACTCCCAGGGGGAGGGCCTTCTCTGTGAGGGCTCCAACCCTTTGGAATGATCTGGCCCCTGAGATATGAAATATCCCTGATCTCCGTACTTTCCACCGTGCCCTCAAAACCCTGATGTTCCAACAGGCGGGGCTAAACATATGAACATGTGAATGTTTTTTAAAATGTTAACTAATTTTAGGTTCTATTTAATTGGGCCAAACTATGTTATAATAATTTTAATTAGCAATTTTATGATGTTTGTGTATCTATATTTTTTCTTGACTGTATACCACCTTGAGTCCTACGGGAGAAAGGTGGTATAGAAATATAATAAATAAATAAATAAATAAAACCTGCAGTTCTATCCTTTCCAAAGCTTCTCTTTCCTGCTATTTTTTGCAAATAAATAATTGCAGAACTGCTACATGGCCAAAATACTAGGAAATAATTGAAGTGGTAAAATCTGTCTTCTTTAATTCTAGAATGGCTGTGTAGGCTTTAATGAATTTTACTTCTTTTCTAAAAAGTTAAAATTACAGAATGGAATTACCTAATGGTAAACGTTGACAAAAACATCTGAAAAGTAATTAGTTAAACACCGTGTCTTTCTGATAACTCATGTAGCTATGGGAACATGATTCCTCTTGATATCTACAAGAGAAAAACACTTCTGTGGTGTTTCAATTTAACTATACTGAGGCACTTTCTTGTTTTAGAAGGAAAAAAAAAAGACCCCATTTAAGAGCACACAACCAATGGTGAGAAATAAGACCTAAATGTTTTTTGTTAGGGATAATTGAAACCAATATTATTGTTAAATGTTGGGGCTCATTAAAGTATGAGGTCTATACAATTATGTACACACACACACACACACACACACACACACACACACACACACACAGACACGTGTTTATCTGGCTTGGGAATCCCCTGGCAGCATAAAACCTGCATACTGGTTGCACACATACTGTATAACATATTAATTAATCCTCTTGCAATCTTGCTTTTTACTCATGTTAATTATTTAATTGTTTGAACTGGTTTTTATATTCTGTTTTAGTAGTTGATTTTATTGTACACCTCCCAGAGTCGATCTTATGTGAGAGGGGAAGCCATATAAATTTGGTAAATAAGTGTGTTTGTGTATGTGTATGAAAAGTCCAATATAATTGTATGAAAGGACATTTTCTAAGGGTGCCATTGCAACCTCCCTAGTTCTTGTTGATGGATGGAAAGGCTGAGAATGGCTACTTAAAGTTCAAATAGAAAGATGGGTGATGGATGCCTAAGCAATAGGAGAAGCAGATATAAGCCATATTAGCCTTGTGCAAATATTTTTCCTGATAGTATTCTTATGTACAAATGTATCTATTTACCCTGGTTTTATTTTAAATGCTTTTTGGTCGGTGTGCTATGTTGTAGAGCTACTGGGCTCCTGTTTAACAAATCATTTATGGTCATCATAAGAAGCATACACATAAAATAAATGAATCTTGATGCATAACTGTGCAGGAGTACAGATGTTTTATTAATGAAAATGAATCCAGCTTTTTGTAAGTCATGGCAGTAATATAAGCTATGATTGTTTAGTTCTTTGCTAGACAGTCCCCGCTGTTTTCACATAGAAATTCCTGTAATACTTAATGGACATCTGGAAGAATTCAGCCAATTAATCGAATTCACACAGGAGCTAAGCTAATGGCTGGCTGAAAGGCAGTTTACATTAAATCAAACTTGCAATATGAATGAAAGTACTTAATCATACATGCAACATTCATTAGATGCAGCACAGCAAGTGTTTTGATTACTTTAATGAAAGATCAGGTAAAGTGCATCAACTGAACAGATTGAAGAGACAGTCTGCTTACAAATGTTTGATTATGAAGACTATCAACAGAAACAGTGCCAGTAATTTACAGCAAAATATAATTTGCAAGGCCAGAAAAGTTTGCTGCAACAAGTGAAAATTGGGGTTTGTTTCCAAACACTTTAATAGACAGACATAATATAAAATGCCTTCAATAAAGGTGCACACCAACTTAAAGGTATTTGTGCAGGAGTTCTAATAATGTATTATAAATCATAGAATTGATTGGTTAGTATGTTGTTAAGGTATTAATGTCTAAAATTCAATTCATACAGTATGTTATATGGCTTTAACTCTTTATACCCATCTGTAATCGTCTTGTTATTCTGCTCCATAAAGGATGAATGAATAGAGAGAGAAAGACAGATCTTCCTCCTTTCTGGTCCTGAAGGTGTTCATTTGAAAGTAATAGAGCTACCCATCCAAAAATCTCTTGTTTCAGTTTTTTGAGCTAAAGCTGTTTGTGACTAACTATTGCTATCAGATGCTGACCTCTAGCAGTCTGCTTTTTCAAGGAACAGTAGCAACTTTTATACTTTTCCTTCAGATGACGGTCCTTGTGGTAAGCTTGTGACTAGTTGCTGATTTCTAGTTTGAAGATGCTGAATCATCAGCAATCATCAACTATTTTAGGGGTAAGTAGTCACAAAATAGTCGTCCCGGCTACTTAACTGTTCTCAAAATATTTTTGGAGCCAATTATATTGCATCACACAGCTAAAATTTTCTATGAAGAAAACCCGCATTATCAAAGGTACATGGTAGTTATTTGGTGTTGTTTGGTACATGGTAATAATGGCATGCCAGAGTAAGATAGTCTTCTTCCATTAGCCATGTAACTTCTCCAATCTTGTGGACATAGAGAATTTATGTCAGACAATGGCTAATTACACATTCAAAACTTTAGTTAGGGCAACCCACTTATCAATTCCGGAGGACATGAATATATAACATCATGCTCAATTTGTCCTTAGCCAATTGTAAAGGCAAACTTTCCCTGCCTTTTCTTGCTTCACAACAACAGTTCTATTATCCAACCTCTAATGGCACAAATAGCCTTGGAAGGTCTGTCTCATTCAATTCATTGTAGGTGGTATCTCTGTTACCATTGCTCGTTTGTGTTGCAGTTCCATGTTTAAATCCTTCACAATCATTTTATCCTAGGCTAATGGAACTAGTAAAACAGTGAAGCTTTTCCTTGTGTAGCTAAAAGGTTAATTTTTTGTTTTCTTAAATCAGTGCTATAGAAATTGCTTAAAAGCAGGGAAATGGTGGATGGACAGAAGATCGCAGAGTGACTATTTGGGGGTACTGGTGAAAAGACTGCAAGAAAGAGGAGGGGTGGAGAGGAATCCTGTATTTGGATGTACCTGTATATATCAGCACAACAAGGAAGTGTGCAAACCCCAAACCATTTTCTGGCACTCTTAATGAAAAAGTGACGACAACAACAACAACAACAACAACAACAACAACAACAACAAAGATTTTCCCTTCTCCCAGTGCAGATGAATTTCCCAGTTCTCTTGGACTAAAATCTAATAAAGTTTTTATAATGTTTGAATTCTTCTAATGGGTCCCGTAAAGCCACAACCTGGCACAAGGTATCTCTTCAGACTGGACAAAAGAACTGCTATGAAACTGACAAGAATTAGATTCCCCTCCTAGCTCAAATACTACCAGGAATAGTGAAATCATAAAACAATGAATTATACTGCCTTCATTCAGAAGTAGACTGATGATGTGTTTGCCATAAGCAAGCAAGTTCTTCACTGAGCATTGGACTGTATGACTTCTAAATTCTCAACAGTACAATTTTATGTTGGGTAGATATTGTTTGCTCCTGCAAAGGGGAGCTATATGTCTTCAAAGATAAACCCAGATAAGAAAAGTGATTGATGCTTGTTTCTCTGGCACAAGAGGGGGAACCAGGCTTTGGTAACAATGCTGGCTATGTGTTCTTACTGATGTGGGCTAATGTAACAGAACAACAGAGTTGGAAGGGACTTGCAGGCAGGTCAGGCAGGAAACCCTATACCATTTCAGACAAATAGTTATCCAATCTCTTCTTAAAAATTTATAGTGTTGGAACATTCACAACTTCTGGAGGCAGTTCTACTGATTTTTGTTCTAGCTGTCAGGAAATTTCTCCTTAGTTCTAGGTTGCTTCTCTCCTTGATTAGTTTCCACCCATTGCTTCTTGTCCTGCCCTCAGGTGCTTTTGAGAATAGCTTGACTCCCTCTTCTTTGTGGCAGCCCCTGAGATATTGGAACACTGCTATCATGTCACCCCTAGTCCTTCTTTTCATTGAACTAGACATACCCAATTCCAGCAATCGTTCTTTATATATTTTAGCCTCCAGTCCCATAATCATCTTTGTTGCTCTTCTCTGCACTTTTTCTAGAGTATCAACATCTTTTTTACATGACATACTGAATTAATGGATTCCCCAACCTTTACGGCCAGCATTGTTACCAAAGCTTGAAATCTGGACAGTGATTTCTTAAACCAGTTTCATTTCTAGGTGGGATTAACAGAGACAAGCAGTTTAAAGCTCTTGTGTAAAACTATCCATATCCTTCTTTCTCAACCAGCATGAATGGAGACAACAATACTGATGTTTCTGGCAAAGTTGTTGCACTCTTGATAGCATTATGCAAATACAATGCATTATTACCCTTATTGAAAAATAGTGTAGCTACCAAGCCAGTTCTCCCAGTTCCGGATTATTAGAACTAATGAGCACCCCAGTCTGCTGCAGTCCAGTGGTGAGATGGCCATTAATCTTCAGTTTTCCATGTTGTGTGTCTGGTTGATAATGGGAAGAGGTTAAACTCTTGGATTATAGTCATGGATGAGCTCCATCAGCTTTTTTTTTTGGGGGGGGGAGTTATTAAAGTAGGAAAATGGATCAGGTACTTTCAGGAGCTTAGTTTGCTTCGGATTGTTTGCATTTTAGCAGAGGATAGAGACATCTGCCTTCCTTTGGCGATCATTTCAGCACCCAGAGGAACTTATTTATCGAATGGGTCAAACTTTATCTTACACCCCATCCACAGCAGGTAAAGCGCCGTTGCCTTATTGAATTCTCTGCCCAAAGCATCCAGAACCTCCTGGACGGCACCTGCTGGCCGGCGAGGCTCCCTCAACTTCGCCTTGGCTTTTGAAGAAGGAAACGGCGGGCGAGCCGAAGAGAATTATTCCAAGGATGCTTGGAAAGAGAGAGGAGCCTGTTCTGGAAGATCGGGCCAGAAGAAGGGAGGGCGCAATGTGTTAGCACAAGCGGGCAGGTAAGGGATGGCTGGGCGGTGAGACAGTTGCTTGCCCCGGAGGTAAGCGGTTCGCCTTGCCCGGCCCCGCCCCTCGCCAGGGCCGATTGGGAAAGTGCCCAGGCGCTCTCCCAAGCTCAGATTCTCCCGCCTTTTCCAACTCGCGTCTCCCCTCCCTCCACATTTGTCCTCTCAACTTCCTCATTGGCAGCCTTGGGCCGAGGGAACGATGACGCACTCGCTCCCCGAGGGACGTGGGGTATAAACGCCCGACGGGCACGCAGCGCCGGTGCAAGTGGAGCGCTGCCATCCGGTGTACCCGGAAGATGCCGCGGGGGTTCCTGGTGAAACGGAGCAGGAGGCCGGGGGGCTCCTATAGGATGCGCCCCGCAGGCGGACTCTCGGCGCTCCGCCTGGAGGAAGCGCCCCGCCTCGCAACGCCTTTGCCAGAGGCGCCGCAACAGCCCCAGCAGCTGCCTCAGCCCAACTCCCCAGTGATGGCGATCTGGGACGCGGGAGGCTCGGACCACGTAGCCCCCGCCGCGGAGGAGCCCAGGCGCTGCCTTCCTTCTTCCGTAGCTGCCGAATCCTGTCCTCTGGGCCCCGCCTTGGCCCTGGCAGAAAAGCTGCCCCTGATTCCGCGCACGCCGGTGCCTTTGCCGGTGCCGCTCCCTTTGCCTGCTGCCCCGCTTTGCCCGGCTATCCCGCTCAAGCGCCCCTCCCGAGCGAAGGCGCCGCCCGCCAAGAAGCCCAAGGCCGTGCGCAAGCTGAGCTTTGCCGACGAGGTGACCACATCGCCCGTGTTGGGGTTGCGGATCAAAGCTGCTTCCGAGGCGGGCAGCGAAGGGATCCGCGTGGCTCGTCCGACGCTGCTCGGTGAATTTGTCTGCCAGCTGTGCAAGGAACCCTATGCCGATCCCTTGGCTCTGGCTCAGCACCGCTGCTCCCGAATCGTGCGCGTCGAATACCGCTGCCCGGAGTGTCACAAAATCTTCAGCTGCCCGGCCAACCTGGCTTCTCACCGCCGGTGGCACAAGCCGCGCCCGACCACCTCTGCCGGTCCCACCCAGGACAAAGAAAACAGCCGCGGGGAGCCTGGCCGAGATCAGCACCACGGCGCTGCGGACAGCTCCTGCTGCCGGGACCAGCCGGCTCCTCGTGCCGCGCAGCTCGGTCCGGCCAGCGAAGCTGCTGTTGCCGCCGCCGCCGCCGCCGCCTCCGTCGCCACTCCTGGCTCCGGTTTGGTAGCTCCTCCTGGCGAGCTCTACTTTTGCCCTTATTGCCACAAGTCTTTCCGGCGCCAGGCGTACCTGCGCAAACACCTGGGCACTCACCAGACTGGCATCGCCAGCTTCACCAGCAACTCACCATCTCACCCACCCCCGCAACAGATCGCCTTTTCCTGTCATTTGTGCGGCGCGCATTTCCCGTCGGCGGACATCCGAGACAAGCACCGGGTATGGCACACGGTGCGTGAGGAATTGCTTCTGCCGCTGGGGCAGCCCGAGGGCAGCCTTAACCACGGTGAGCAGCAGATCTTTTCCTGCAAACACTGTCCCTCGACTTTCTTCAGCTCGCCCGGCCTTACCCGACACATCAACAAGTGCCACCCTTCGGAGAACAGGCAGGTTCTTCTATTGCAGATGTCCGTTAGGCCGGGCTGCTAGACTCGTCCGGCAACGAGTTGATTCTTCTCTCCAGAGAGAACCGTGAAATTGCAGAGGCTGAACATTTGCCTGCCTGTACAGAGCAGGTGCTCAGACTATTTCCCCATTATCTGAAACTGCATTACATGATATTTCCTTTGTCCCTAAGCTTTGTCCCTTTTTCTTTGGTGATCCAAAAAATCCTCTCCAAAGTATAATTCCAATGGAAAATCATAACCAAAAGGTATCGCCATATTTTGTGTCAAATATTTTTAATCCAGAAAACCTAGTTATTCTTGACAATTTTTCCTTGCTGCCTTATAGTGGGATGAGAGGGCACTGTACATTCTGTGAAATACCGAACTCTTAACTGTTTTCATACTGAACTCTTTACCATTTAGAAGCCTACTTTCTGCTTTAGGACTAAAACCATGGCATTACATTGAGAGAGGAAACATACTTTTCTGCCTGTGCTTAATACTGTAGCTAAACCTAGAACCAACTGTGTGCCTACCTGTGAGTAAGTCATCTGGGGAAAGTGGGACTGTGAATATTTAATTCTGGTTACTCTTGTCCCTAGGACCTTAAGTACATTCCAAACTGTTTAATTAAAGCTTAATTGGAAAGTAGTAGTCAGATTTATATATTCAATTAGGGGAAGTTGTCTCCCCAGTTTTCAAGCTTAAAAAAAGTAGTTTTTGTAACTGTTTTGTTCATTGTTTTCTGTAATATAACAATATATAGTCAGTTATTCATAGCAGGTCAATGTCTTGTTACAAAATGCTTCTTCTGTCTGCTGTTGCTCATTACTGGTTATTAAAATCAGCATTAATTTTTGTTTGCTTCCTGAGTATATTGTGCAAGTTTTGAAGTTCACTAAAATAGATGATAAAAGGAAACACACACACACACACACTCGGACAGGATGGTTGCTTTAAGATTTTGACTGATGGGTAGAGATTCTTGGGCAATAACTATAATAAGCACAAGAGGTTATTAGCTTTTTAAAGTTCAGGACTCTCCATCGTCGCAAAATTATAACCTCTAGCTCTTTCTCCTGGGCTCTTAATTAGAAACTAAATCACAGGAAAATTGGATGAAAAGAATAATAAGACAAAAGAAAACTATTTAGAATATCATTTAGCAGGTAAGCCTTTCCAAATCAAAAGCAACTTTGAACTGGACCTCTAGCTAAAACTCCTTTGCTTCCAGGTTTCAGTTTGTTTGACAAAATATTTGGAAACTAAGATAGCAGGATGTTGTCCAACTTCAATATAGTTTTCTAAAGATCTAATTTTTTTCTAATTTGGGCTTTAGTTTTTATACAATAATTTATTAATATTTTAGCTATGCTAGTCAACAAGTATGGTTCAGTGAAGCATTACATCTGGCAAAATACATCTTTTTCATTCAACTCAATTATTGAGATTTTTCAAATGCTATGAAAACTTCAAAAATGGAACATACTTCATACATAATAATTTCAATATATAATTTGCTTAAAACAGTAGACAGTGATAAGCTAAATGATTTTAGCTTAAAATACTAAAAACCTCTTTCTAAGCAGGGGAAAATGTGGAAGCATTATTAGTTGCTTCCAGCATTATATGCTGTACTTTGTGACTTTATGAATACTGTTTTAAGCAGAATATGTGTTACATGACACAAAATCATTAGAAAATGACATTTGGAACAAAAGAATGGAATAAAAAACTGATCAAAAAGATTTTGGATTTGAACAACTAAATCATCATTCCATGCCATTGTTTTCATGATATTTGTGCACCAAAAAGGTTTGTATAAACCAGTTTTTGTAATGAAATACAAAACACCCAAAATGGTAAGAATAATTTTATTGTATTATTAAATAGCATGTCTTTTCTTCAACCATTACAAATTTGTATATACTACATGGCGAACAAATACATCAATATATATTTCTATAGTTGCCCAGGTGAGGAACATATATTTACACATGCAGTTAGTACCAGTGGCATGCTACATTTTGTTAAAGCAGAATATGGCAAACAACACAGTTGAATTTCTTCATTATGAAAATATTTCTGAGTAGTAGTGACAAATTGGAGTGGAATGTATTTGTGTATATATTTGCTATTATGAGGGCACAGCCTCCCCCCGCCCCACCCCCCAACATTACTTGATTGAAAGCAAATGACTGAAGTGGCAAAGTGCTTGAAAATAGGTGATTGTACATATGTATACTTATACAGGTATACCAAGGGACGATCTCAACTTTTGGAAGAGAAAGATTGTGCCAATAGGGCCAAGCGAAAAGCAAATGTTTAGCAAGGGAGTTGGAAGCTGTTGATACTTAACAGTAAATGCTTGCTGTTAAGTCTGTCCAACAGTGAATGAGAATAATGGAGCTGAAGAAGAGTCTCTGTTAACTTGGTTTATTCTTATAATATAATAACTGTACATAATTCTGTGAATTCTAGTGATATTTGCAGAGAACTCTTAGTTTGAAAAGTATACATGCATCCCTTTGAAGATGACATCTTTATTATTTTGAAAGGGTTATACAATAAATAAGAGTGGAACATGCCTGCAGTTTCCAGCTTCAGGGGTCGCTTCAGGGGTAGTAATTAATCACAGATGTTAAAAGAGTCTTAGCTTCCTCTCACAAGGAAAAGTATATATAAAAAAACAGTGAAACAGGAAATACTCTGCATTGATAAACTATGATTAGCGGGAAGCTGAATATTCTAACACAAAAGCTAAAATATTTTCATTTTGAAATAAAATTCCATGTTTCTTTAAAATAAAAATAAGAGCAGAGGAATGAAGGAACAAAATTCAGCATAGAGGAGAGGTTTATGTCTTGATAAAAGAGGCTGGAGGCTTTACCCCTCACTAAGTCTTGTAGGCTGAGCCAGAGGATCGCCGCATTTTCATGGACATACGGCTCTTGCTAGTCCGTGGAGAAATGGGGAAAGCTAGATCGGACCTGTCCATCTGCGCTGTTGCTGGAACTTCGGACGCCTGAGTCTCTGGGTAGGGCCCTATAGAAAACAGAAGGACCTCACATATTAAAACAATATGATTACAGAAGATTTGCAGAGTGCAAGCCCTAAAACAGTCTCCTCTCTTTTGATCTGTCCCATCAACAGCAACTCATCTGCCCGAATCAATAACAAACCCATCTATTTTGGATTACGAGTGGCTGGTGGACAGCTTCAAACAACCAACTAATAAGAAAAGACTGGGAAGTTATTAAAAAGAAGCTAAGGTGGCAACTAATTGGTGTTATACATAGAGTATATATTCTTAAAGGTTTCAATGGGAAAGAAGTATGAATAAATCATGCTAGCTGAATATACTACGTGGCTCATTATCTTTGTAAAAGGAACAAGATAATTTTGACAGGACTTGGTAGTATTGTTGACCCAAAGCAGAGTAATTTTCCTTAGATTTGGCTCCAAGGCAAATAGCAGAAGCAATAGGTTAGGTTAATACGGTTATTGCAAAAGCCAAAATTCGGAGGCATGCAAAACAGGCCAGATTGTATGTACAGTATATGATCATTCCTACAAGTTTCAGGTAAAGTTCCGTTGGCCAAAAAAGAAAGATATTTCTTTCTTTATTCTGCCTTTTAAAATAAACTGTAGATCAAAACAGATCATGTCTGCATTCACCTGCAAAGATATTTATTTTTTAAGGAATGAGTTGACATGGCTGATATTAGCAGAGATCAATGCTCAAGGTATCAATTGGCTACTACATGCACACTACTCTATATTCAGATCCTGCTATTTATAATTTAATTCTGTAATTATAATTCTGTAATAATTCTACATTTTCCCACTGCAAATGTGAAAAACTTTTTGAAAGATGATAAAATATGGCTTTCTTCAACTAATCCAAATTATTTGTATTATTTTTCTGATTACCAGTTAATTAATAGAATACTAGCTTATGTTGCATTTACCGTAAGTAAATGCTCAGAAACAAAATTCATATTACAAAACAGAACGTGGCCATAAAGTCAGTTCATCATCTACCTTACACATGTGCATTTACACATAAAGTGTAGTCAAAGATAGAACCAAAATCCTAGTTATTTTAATGGTCCTTCATCATAAAGTGTTCAGATTTATGTTTGTACATTTATATTCTATTCATCTTAAAAGTAAAGTATTTTTCTCCAAGAATTAAAATAACATGGCAAAATAATTCAAGAACTGTTTGAACCAAATTATAAATAACACAAAATAAAAGGAATCCATTTGGAAGTGGAAAAAACTTTAATATGAAAAGTATCAGAATTGAGGGAGTGGTGCTGCATTACACTGCAAAGAGTTTTCTAATATTTAGGTATTATACTTTCAGAGGATGACAAGATCACACTGTAAATTCACCCTGGTGTATTTCTATGGATGGCATTGAACAATTATATTAAATCTCAAAGTTACATTATAATTTAATGAAACACAAACACCCTTAAAATGATGTATTTAGTGTTTCCAGTTTACAAAATACATGTTTCTGAAATCACTTTAATAAAATATTTTTGAGAATCTCAAGAGTATTTCTTTCTTTCCTTCCTTCCTCTTTTCCTTGCTTCCTTCCAAATCTGAAGGCACATTTTTTGCTTTCATTTTGAAACATGCTGCAAGATGATCACTGCAAGTCACGTTGACTAAGTCACGAAAGTAACTGCTTTTAAAACCAGAATGTCATGAATCTAACCTAACAATTCAAATGCTATACAGGTAGTCCAGACTTACATTTGTTTTGCCCCATTTTACGACATTTCTTGTCACAGATGTTAAGTGATTCACTGCAGTTGTTAAGTTAGTAACCCGGTTGTTAAGTGAATCTGGCTTCCCCATTGACTTTGTCAGAAGGTCACATGACCTTGGAACACAGCAACCGCCATAAATATGAACCAGTTGCCAATATCTGAATTTTGATCACATGATCGTGAGGATGCTGCAAAGGTTATAACTGTGAAAAATGGTCATAAGTCACTTTTTTCAGTGCCGTTGTAACTTTGAGCGGTCACTAAATGAATTGTTGTAAATCAAGGACTATCTGTAGTTTGTGTAGTACTTTAGCCAAGTGCTTTCTGAAATAGCTTTTCTCTTTTTTCTGTATACATAGATTGATCAATCAATCAATCAATCAATCAACAGACAGGTAGATAGATATAAGCTATCTTTTGGACTAGAAATGATCTCACATGTAACTTAACTTTTATATTCCAAAACAGTTTATTCTCTTGTGTTCCTACCAATATTGCTCAGTTTGATGGTTAGAAGGCTAGCTCCTAAGCCATTTGATATGGGGCATTTATAATGGGAGGATTGCTCTTGCAAATATTTCAGTCTCTCAACCTCCTCTCCTTAGGAAAAAGACTAGTATTTTTACATATAAAGATCGCGATCTTGAACTGTGTTTGGAAACAAGCTGGTAGCCAATACAATCTAGAGGAAACTGATAACATCATAAACAAGGGATGTGTCAAAAAAGCGAGTTAATTGCTGCAGTTGCCTTTCAAGGGCATCCATAAGAAATGCAGTTTGTGATTTTCAACTGATTTGGCACGGAGTATATAAAGCCGCAGTAAAATAAAATGTATTATGCCTTAAAAAGGCTTCTCCACATGGGAGAATACGGTTTTTTGATTGTTTATTTAAATTCATCCCCACCTGCCCAGCACACATCAATATTCAGACATTCTATCTTGTTCACGTTTTACAAGGAATCATAGCACTCCAAATGGTAGGGTAGTGCATAAAAAGTCAAGGCTGGTGCCCTGCACAGCCTACCATTCACAGCTAGTGTGAAAGACCTTCCATTTCAAGCCTTTGTGCCCTTTACCTTGAAGTGGCCAATTCTTTCTAGAGGTGGCTTGGGAAGGAGAAGAAATATCACACCATTTCTTTCTTTGTTGAGAATGAAGAAGTGATGGAGAGGTGGACAGAAGTAAGGAAAAAGGAAGAAAGATAAAAAAGATAACAGGTGTGAGACATGAGACATGAACAGTAGAGGTTGGAGGGCATTTACAGATGAGTACAGAAAGGAGAAAGTTAGAATCTGTTATGTTGCTAACATGCAAGCTAAGGTTAAAGAGGGATGCATTAATGTGTAAAAATGGATCAACAGTTTAACAATCAGGAAGAATACTCACCAACTACAGGTTACAAAAAAAAAGAAAAAAAAAGAATAGAAAAAAGAAAAAGAATTCTATAAAAATAATTCTGATCCAACAGCCTCATTGATACAACCTTATGACATAAATATGATAGTGTATTAGAAACTGCTTATAAATAAAAAAACACCCTGCAATTGATAAAACAACAAAATGTTAACACCCCTCCCTAAAAGCAATTTTTTCAGCTCACATGAAAAATAAAATTATTTCTAAAATTCTGCTAAGTGTAGTTTTAATATATATTTACTGAAAAACATTTGATATTAAAAATCACCAACTTGCAAAAGGAAGTATATATGGTTATGATACATTTTACGTGTCTAAAGAATTCAAAACTGGTAATACTTTTTATTTTTTATGAAAATAGAAGCCAGGTAAACCTATAGTATACATGGAGTACAATCCATTTTTTTTCATAAGACTTCCCCTTTTTATCATTATTCACATTTATTTAACTTGAAGATATTTGAAAAAGAAATAGAAATGCAGCGATTTATGTTGAGTATCTTCCAACAGTTCAAATAAATATTTCCTATATCACCAAATGTTTTCATTAGGTCCTTTGAGGTGGCTACAAGCTAAGATCTGAAACAATGTAGAGAATTCAAACATAGTAACATACAGCGAATTAATAAGGAACTTTGGTCCCAGATTCCATCTGTTGTGTTTTACCCAATATTGTCAATTCAGAAAAAAATTTAGACTCATGGAAGACTAATTTTGTATATGGTAACAGCAGCAAGATTATTTGTATGCATAAAGATGAAAGAATACTGAAATTCCCACAATGGAGGGTCAGAATTAGGAGAAACTGACCTGTTTTGTCAGAGGGAAAAAAGAAGTAGTTTTTTAAATTAAAATACTGGAAAGCTTTTATGGACTTTTTTGCTAACAGAAAAGTGAAATGAAGATTTACAGATTTAAAGACAGAAAAAGGTGAGAATTTAATATAGCGTTAAAGGGATTTCTGGAACAGATAAGAGGGAGGAGAGATGATGGGGTTGTTAATATCTGTTGAAGAGAAAGTTGGAAATCATTAGTTTTCTTTTTTATAAAGAGTATTTTTATTAAAAGTTTAAAATACAGCAATGAAAGATAATACAAACTAAAAAGAAAAATAAAAGTGCAAGGAAGCAAAAAGAAGAAAAACAGAAAAAAATCTCCTACTGAGAAAGCAACCTCCTGTCCTCTTCACTTCCTCTTAGTTAACAAATATAAAACTCTTCATCTGATAACTCAACTTTTATCTGTAGGCAACTCCAACAAACAACATCTTTTCCAGTCCAGGTATAAGCAAAACATCCAAATAGACCTCTAAAATAATCACATTTATTAACAAATATAAAACTCATCATTCCACATCTCAACTCTTAACTATAAGGAAATCCAATATATGTCTTTTCCAGTCCAAGGGTCAACAAGTTCAAAAAGAACTCCCCCCGCCATAACATATCCTATTTTAACAATGCTCAAATAAGCCAACGTTATGTTCTTTCTTTTTACATAAAACAATCTAGCTCTTTAATCCATTCAAATGATCATTATCCCTTGTCTTGAATTTCTTCAAAACAAGCCTCTTTTTAAAGTTGGAAGTCATAATTTTTAATAACTTTAGTTTTCTTTCTTTTTTCTTTTCTTTCTTCTTCCTTTCCTATCTTTTTCTTTGGATTTTTCTGTTTTATGTAAAATTCTCGATAAGTATAAATAAAAAACCTCAGAAATAAATTTCACTAGATTCAGACATAAGATTAGCTGAATTCCATTGCCAAAGGAGGGAAAGGAGCAAGACCTGTTTCTTCATTTGGATCTTCTGTCCAAAGCATCATCTGTCACCTAGTTCTGAAGGGTGAGATATTGTCTAGAACAGCATGAAAAGTGATGCTAGGAACTGGAGAAGGGGAAATGAAATATTTTGTCCTTCTTTCTCCAGAACCAGTGAATTCCATCTGATCCTAGCTCACTTCCGAAATAAATAAATAATAAAAAAACCCTTCAGGTCAATGATCAGCAAAGCTAGATGTAAACCATTTACTATAAGAATATATTGGAACTCAATGTAAAAGTCACTTTGGGAACAAAGGGAACAGTCTTTTTTTTTTTTTTTTAAACATTTGGTTTAAGCATGCTTCCCCTCCCCCCTTCTTTTTTTTGCATTCTATCTTTTCTGTATCTCATTTAGCAGCTAGGATAGATTGTTCTTGACAAGAGTTACTGTAATTAGGCAGAATTAATTGAGTGGAAAGGACTTCTGAAAAACTAAACATTATACATAGTCCAAGACCTGCCTTAAGCCAGCAATATTCTGTTTCTATCAATATACAAACTGGATATTATTTTGGCTGGGTAACATCTTTGAAAATTAATTGGTAAATACCAACTTGTAAAATACTAATACTTTAAAAAAGTCATTCTATTTCCTCTAATAAACTTTTTGTGATGAGCACCACAGACTTGGAATACTGCATTTTGGAGACTCATTATAAGCTACATTGAAGAAGTGCTTCAATTATACATTGTACAATAATACACTGCAGCAGCTCAGCAGCTTGCTGTTTTCCATTTAAAAAGGGTATACGTGTTTTAAGGAATTCACTCATTAAAGTTCATATTTCTTAAAGAACTCTGACTTTTTTTCCAGGGTCATGTAAAAGTGTGACAAAAGTCAGACTGCTTTAATGACTAGCAGAAGGGGCTTGAAGCACCTTTTCTAGATCACTTTTACTGTATGCAGACCTTTAAATTTAAATACTCTGACAGTCCTATGTTTCTTAATTAATGGTAATAAGAGGATTCTTTGACAAATTATACAACTGCCTTGAAATATGGAATTTTGCTGATAGATGAAATATCTAATTTTTTAGACCTAAATTAGATATTTAGAAAAATGCCTAACTTTTTTTTCTAAAATATCTACAATTAACATAAAAGTTAATATCCCTGTCTTACTGCAGTAACCCTTCATAAATGAATCAGCCTTCACAATCTCGCAAAAAACAAAACCCAGAATTTCCAGTCAACAAATTTTAGGGCCATCACCTCTTGTGGGACTTGCTTGGGGAAGGCTGGTCTAAATTTTACAAAACCTTTTGGATTGCCTATGTTAGCATTGCGTTTTATTTTGGGAGGTTTGGGGGGGGGGAGGGACTTTGCAGACATAAAAATAAAGCTTTGCTAAACGGTTCTCTTCCTCTAATCAAATGAGTTTTGGGTTGGTAGTTTAATTTATTCAATAGGTAACTGGCAAATGATGTAGAAGATACATCTAAACATATTATGGGCTGAAAAGACCCAAGGCTGCTTTTGTGTTTCTTTCTAAATATACAATTAGAATCACTTCAAATTTTCTGGGGACTCTTACTAACATTATTTATGCATGCAAACAATTTCATCAAAATGGAAAGTTAGCACTGGTAGCAATGTAGAAATAATTCAGGAGGCATTATGCTTTATCTGGAAGTTTCATTACAAGAGATAGATTTATTATAAGAGATAGATAAGCTGCAAACCTCTGCATACTGGCCTAAGAATAAGTTATATTAAATACAGAGATTAGTTCTGGTAGCTGTGCTAAGGGGGACATTGTTTATTTTAATTTTTGAGGTGAATACTATAAACCACTAACCTCTCTTCTGTAATATGGGGAATGTATATGATAAACAACTAGTTGATTAAACCTGCTACAAACGATCATAAATCTGGTATTACTTGAATTTCCAAAACAATTTTAAATCAGTTTAATATTTGAGTTACAAGGAATTCTGTTGCGACTGTCTGAATATTCAATCAGGAAAGAGGTAAAAGATCTCCTTCAAATTGAGATGGATTCCTGGTGGGTACATGTAATATCCTTGGCAAACAAGATTGGTTTATCATTGCTGTCTTGCACCTCCTCATTGCTGTCTTGCACCTCCTCCAAAAATGTTTCCTCACATTTTTTAGGGTTTATTTTCATAGTTTCATCTCTAGAAAGCCAAGTAGAAGATCAGTCACCCAACAATCTTTCTTTTCCTGTAACTTTCATTCCCATCCCACAAGGAGCCTTTCTAGAGAAGATGAGAAAGGATTTTAAAAATACCATTTTATGGAGAATCTTCTGAAATTGAGCAAATGAACCTTTTAGTGATACTGCAAGACTGTCAGTTATGTTAACTTCTCCTTTTCAATACAGATGCCTAAGGCACCTTTTATACTGTTAAGGTATGTCTTACCATTCTCTAAAGAAGGTTTTCAAGGCATAAACAGGAATGCAAGGATTAGAGGAAAAGAGTAGAAAGCTTTTGGAACATATTTCCATCAGTTTATGGTCAGAGATCCTGTAAATTATAGCCCAAAGCATCCTTGAGATTTACATGATCATCTTAGAATGTAATGCAGTTTAGCGTTTCCTTTATTCCTTTCTTCATTATTAATGAATAAACACAGCATCTATGCATCCACCTGGAGAAGATACTCGAGCAGAAATCCTCCATGAATTAGTATTTTTTTCAGTTTACTACAAGGTCTCAGATATGGCTGAGAGTCTGACCTGATACTCTGAGGCGGAAAAGTTTATCCGTCACTATAGTCAAAAACATGCACACATTATTAATTTAATGAGGAATTGTTCCTGGCCTCACTGAGATTAGTGTGCATGTGCAGTTGGTTGGCTACTGTGAAAAGAGATTTCTGGACTAGAAGATGGGCCTGGGGTCTGATCCAACATGGTATAGTTTATGTTCTGGCTTTCAGCATGTTTTTCATTCCAATTTAGACTGTTAGTGTTAACTCACAAAATCTTTCACAATATCTGAAAGAATGCTTCTTCCCATGCATGGCTCTGACATGATCAAAGGACTTGAACAAAATTCCTTCAGATGATAAGTTAACTAAATATTCAAGAGTAGGTCTTTTTAATGAAGACTGTCTAGCTCTGGAATTCTCTGGGAAACAGCTTTTTCTAAAATGTCTGCTTGGAATCTACTCCATTGCTTTTTCTGCCTGGCAATACTTGTGTATTCTGTCAGGACATTTATTCATTCATTATGTTTGTATATGATGTGTTAATGAACTTTATCTTTTAGAAACCTTTCTGATTCATTTTAAATTGCTGCTTTAATTAATTGTGTTTTACTGTTACTATTTTTCCCAGAATTCTGATGTTTTTAGAACACATCACTCTTTCAGCATCATGGGAATTAATTCCTCAAAGAAATAAATTAAGCCATGAATTTACTCTACCAGATATGGATTTAGACATGCTTAAAGTGCTTCCACCAAAATCAATGGGGCTTACATTAGTCATTCCAAATATTTACTTGTTGTTCTTTAACATATATTTTATTGAATGGTAGGGAAACCTTCAGTAAGAATATTTTGCAACTAAGTCCTTGCAAAACATAATGGTCATGGGATCAGGAATCAAAATAATTTTTAACATTTATTTATGGCTGACTGTTGAGCTTTTAGAACTACATATTGGAGGTGGAGTTCCATGCTGGATTCTGAATCGGGGATGGGGCAAAATTAGAACTGCCTGCCCATTTTGTTTGAATTAATCAGAACCCTGATCTTCTGTGGGTTTAGACTGGGTTGGAGCATCACAGATATTTTATTTGTATATAAAATGTTTTACTGCCAGAAGAATGTTTGCTTTGTGCTTTAGACATATTAGGACAGAAAAATAAATCTAGGTCCACAAATTATTTCCATGCAAAAGGTACAGTATTCAATTCCTGCAATCACTATTCTTGCATAGTGAGACATTTTATATGATATTAACGTTAGGTATCATAATTACTGACCAGACCATAAACAAAGTGTTTATTTTAAGAAGTTATTTCCCAATGTTAAAAAAATTCTTTCTTTACCTTTCTTTGACATATTTATTTACAAAACTATTCTTATTTTTCATTCAGATGTTTATCACGCTCAAACATTTGCATTTATTGTTCAGTTTTCACTTTATTGTTCGCTATTCATTTAAAACCCGTCAGTACCAGAATAAATAAAGTATTGCTTTGAGTGATGATACTCATATTCCATATATTTTGTGTTATCTTTAAATTTTATATAAAAATCCAAATATGGTTTCAAAGCTTCTGTTTCACTGATGACCAAATTTCCATCTATCGTATTGAGGAAAAAAAAACCCAGCTGAGATTTTTCTCTATTGCAAGTAGGTGATGATAATAACACTGGTAATGTTTTCAATTTCTTTCACGTCATTGCAGTATAAAATTTTATTGCCAAAAACCAAATGACTTTTCTCTTATCATTGCTTGTTACACTGAATTCATAATCTATCTGCTGACACCGAAGAAAGACAGGACAGGGGACAGATCACACCACTGCCATCCAGTACTATTTGTTCATGCTGAGAAACAAAAGGTCAGACACAATCAAGAATGACTTGCTCAACAGATGTCTCTCCATTAGTTACCTTAATCCCAGAACCACAGTGTTAGTGTTTCATGCAGACCTGGAGTTAGTAAAATACTAAACTTGAATAAAATGTAGTGGTAATTTGTCAGTGTGAATTTCTCTCTTGTTTAATAGTAAAAATAAGGGCAGTCAGGAAAATTTGCATACAACAAGGTTACAAGCTTAGTGCTTTAGTAACAGATTAATAAAACAGAGGGGGTTTTTTTAGACACTTTGTCTTACCTTCTGATAAACAGAACTGATATTTAATGATCTAAAGAGGGGAAATAAATGAAATAATCATCAGGAATTCAAATTATTTGTACAGATAGGCCTTGAGAGCCACTCATATTCTTAAGTGATTATTGTTTTATTAGTAACTGAAAATGCAGTATCTTTATCGAAGATTTCAAAAATGTAATTTATTGGTGAAAATGACAATTAGCAACATATTTTAACAGGATAACAGTGGTGATATTCTTTCTGTTTTACCGACCAAGACTAGAAATGGTTTTTCCTTAAAAACAATGTAGATCAATTAGGCTTATGGATCAGTCTCTATATTTAGGAATCTTAAGTATTCAGAAACATTCACAAATAATATAAATATGAAAAGATTTATTATAGAGTATAAAGTGAAAAGTTTTAAATGACTTTGATTTTTAGAGAAAGAATAAAATTTTATTGTTTGAGATGCTATACACACATACACATGCACACACGCATATACACATATACATACATGGTTACGTGTAAATACTGCATTTTAGGTATCATTTAACAAAAAAACTTTATTTTTATTATATTCTTACCAGTTTCAGCAGGCAAATGGTGGCAGGATGCTGGGCAAAAGACCTGAGATGCATAATCCTCAAACGTTGAAGGATCTAGGTGATGTTGAATAATTGTTTGGAGATAGCGAGCTCTTTCCTCATAGCTTGTTGAATTCAAATGTTAAGGAGAATTTACATTTTAAAGCAAAGAAAATACAGCCTTAATCAGTGATGTTGTTGTTTTCTTTTAATGGATTTATGTACAAAGTATTTTACAATTGAACTGTAAATGCTTATTTCTCAATCTCCAGAAGCTAAAGGATCAAATAAAAGAAACATTATATTTTAAGATTTCTGACACACTATGCTTATAATTTATGGTTTTCCAAGTAAAATTGACAGTGTCTCTCAACATCTACTGATCATTCCATTCATTCATTAAATCCTGAATGTGTTAGTTCGAGATTTATTTTTGAATAAGCATTTTATTTTCAAATTAGGTCTGAGTTTCTCATGACTTCTTTCTAAATGATCACACAGTTTTATAACCACTCTTACTTCAAAGCTTTTGGAAGAGCAAAGCCATTTCTTTTGAGTAAGTGTGATCACAATCATAGAATATGATAATAAAAGTGATAACAACAAACGTCCTATGACTTTGGTAGGATGTGGGGTTTATTTATTAGATTTCTAATCCCAGCTTTATTACTTTGAAAGCAACTCAATACAGTGAACAGCATAATACTTCTTCCTCCTATTTTCCCCACAACAACCCTGTGAGATGGGTTGGGCTGGGAGAGTGATTGGCCCAAAATTATCCAGCTGGCTTTCATGCCTAAGGGGGAACTAGAACTCATAGTCTCCTGGTTTCTAGCCCTTAAAAACTGTGCCAATATGGCTCGTAATTGCTTTCATCTACATAAAACAAATGGTTCAGAAAGCTGGGTTATATTTACATTCAGTTGAGATAACCAAATCCAATCTGTCCAAATTCTGACAAGCTGTATATGTATTTCTGCATTACACAGCCATTTTCAGATAAAATATAGCATATAAAAATATAACCAAACCTCTTTCAAACTACCTTGAGTGCCTGCATCTTAGCTTATAAAAAAGGTTTTATTTTAAAGTCACCATACTCTCAAAATAGGATTTGACATTGAAATTCTGTACATATTTACTCATACGTTAGTAGCAGATGAGTGCAGGACTTCAGTTTAAATATAAATAACAAAACAAAAACTTTCAAAACCCTAATCCAGAACGAAAGCATGTAATTCAGTTTGTTGAATTTCATTTGTAAATGCAAATTAAAATATTTTGCATAAGGAAAAAAAAAATGAGACAAGGGGAAAAAAACATCAGATAGCATCCCTGAGCACTGATTAAGAAAGTAAACATCCCAAGGATGTCAAAAGAAAAGCACCCTCGTTCTTTCCTTTGTCCTACAGCCTCCTCTTTCTGATGTTATTGACAAGAGGCTGGTACCTTGAAGCGCTGCTTTTGAAGAACCCTCTCCAGGCTGCTTGTTCCAGAGGCCCTGACTTTATTGTTAGCAGAGAGAAAGCGAGAAAAAGAGAGAATATTTCTAGTGTTCATGAAAGCAGCTATGGAAATGGCTGTCAAAATGTAAAACAGCAGGCAGCAACATACAATTATCAAGAAAAAAAATATCATGCTGCTTTGGTGTTATAGGCTGCTTTATTGAGCTTAGAATCAGTTCTCATGCAACTTGCAAAAGTTGTCTTGCTATATTCATTGGATCAGGAAATCTTTGCCAGTCTCTATTTTATTTTTTATGCAAAGATATGCTTAACATCACTCAAATTTATTCTTCTAATAGAACAAAATTATTTGCAGCCCTGTTTTAAAATGTGCAAGTGAAACAAATGAAAAGTCAACTTAGTGGAATTTTCATTGGAAAATAAGTTCTACTTGCTGTAAATGATTAGATGCTAATATATATCACTGAAGGATATTAGAATCCCATTCCTGTTGATTTTGAGATCTTTTGATAGAACACAGAACCACTTTTCTTAAATCTACTTAAATCAAGAAAAGAAACTGTGTTGCAAAGACTCACACCAGTGGTGGGTTGCCCCCGGTTCGCACCAGTTCTATAGAACCGGTAGTAAAACTGGTGGGAGGCTCCGCCCACCGACCCCGACGTCATCAAAATGCTTCTGCGCTTGCGCAGAAGAGTGTGTGCGTGACCCCATTGTGAACCGGTAGTAAAGTAGAACCCACCCCTGACTCGCACATTATATTCAAAGTACCTTCTACAATCAAACTTCAATAGGCCCGCCCATCCATCCATCCATCCATCCATCCATCCATCCATCCATCCATCCATCCATCTCTCTCTTTTCCTGGTGACATAAAGTAAATATGCATGAGCAATTGTGTCTGGAATATCACACAGAAGTATTTTAATTGCTTATTCTTTTGCAAACCAAAGGATGTCTGATACGGATAGTCATTTCATTTTTCCTTGCTTTTTCTTAAAATTTTCATGTCAAAATACAGAACTTATTCCTTGTCTTTCGGACCTTCAAAAACTAAATGTACACATTCCTAAACCACAACCTCAGGGCTGCATTCATTTTACAGCTACAGTCAACCAACCTGATGTTTATCAATGTATCTTCAATCCTGTAGGGCACTTTTTTTAATATCCTTATATCATCCACCACAGAAAAACAGCTGAATATCTCTTCACTATCCTCTCTCCTGCAACAAATGAATAATTCCTCGTCTCTTACCTGTAAAATAGTCTTCATTTATTCATCTATTTCCTTTTTATTTTTGCTTTTATTACCTCAGTTGCAAAAAGTTATTCCTTCAAATAATTTATTAGAAATGGGGAAATAACAATTTACTTTACTTTTCCTTTTGAGGTATTACGGTTTTATCTATCACTAATATTCAGACTAGCAAAGATTTTTCTCATGATTGCAAGTGATAATTTAAAGAACAATAAACACTGAACCCTCCACCTTAACCTTTATATTTAAATAATTAACTGGATTCTGCAGTGATCATTACTTTAATTATATATAGAAAACATGCATAGAGAAAAGTACTTTGAATCAGAAAAGGCAATAATAAACCTGATTACTATATTTATACGTTGCTTTGGCTCAACTGTCTCCATAAAATTACACTGCAAATCATTTTTTTCCCTTGAAATAATCACAACTAATAGCATAAGTAGTAGAACAAGGAGAAATAGAACACCTCCTTGTTGTGGAGCTTCTTAGGTTGTGGGACATACACAAGATTAAGCCTTAACACAGAAGAGTAATATAGTACTGTTTTTAAGAGGCTGTATATAAGTGGCAGAGGATGAAACTGATGGTTGAAGTCTAAATAATACTACATATCTCACAACTTGTTGAAAAGCACTTTTTCCATTGGGGGAGATTCACAGCTGCTGAATTTTCTGCAGTTAATAGAGTCCTTTGATTCACAGCAGTGCCCCTTGCACAAAAAATACTGGCCTTTGTGTATTACCAGAAACTAATTTTCTATTTGGCTGAAAAGGGAAAAATTGGGTTATTGCTTCTCCCTCCTACGGAGCTTTTCATTATGCCTGATGCACTCAACTTCTAAGCTCTTCTGAGAAAAAAAAATAACTGAAGAGGCAAGAGGTAGAAAAATGAGCTTGTTAGCACATTAGAAGTGAAGTATCTTGGTGGGCCCCAGAAATTCCCAGTGGTGTGTTAACTTATCACTCTATGCATGCTGGCACTGATAGTCTCCCAATTGAGCACTCTCTTTTCGCACCAAAGGTGCTGCCAGGAAGCAAAGGCTGAAGGCCCACAGGAGAACAGCCTGCTATCAAAATAAGCTGTTTTTAAAAGTCTGTTTGAATGGGTACAATGCTTTATGAAAAGCAGGGTGGAGACACCTACCTGCTTTCAAAATGTTCCTGTTCCAGAGGTCTCTAAATGAAACCTTTTTAAGGTTTATTTTATTATATATAGTGTGCATAGATCCAGAGAGGATAAAAGTGAAGCAAAGTTTGTTTTCAATGCTTGCAGTTTGAGTAAAAAGGTTACAAAGATAGATCATCATCAGAATTGCTACTATTGAAGGATAGCATTATCTTTTCTTATAAAGACGAAGGCACAGAAGGTAACAAAATACAAATTGTCCTTCCAATTCCGGAAGAAATGGGGGAAAAATCTGAGTCCTGATCATTCTGTATGGCTTGTCTTTAATCATTTGAGAAAAGCTCAGTTGACAGACAAAATAGCACTTTCTTTAAACCATATTATGGTAGCCAAAGTTGATGTAACTGTATTCCATACTCTTCTGATTTCGTACTATTATTAGAATATATACATATTAACTACAAAAACAATCTGTTATGAAGTCTTTTTGACTAAAGACATGCTTTTGGGAATGTACTTTCAGGCTATATCTACTATACAAAAGCCTCTTTATATAATGATATAGGTGGGATAGTTAGAAAATAGCTACAGATGATAAATCCTGTTAAGAGTTGGTCTGACTCTGACTTTGTTAATAAGAGATTGTTAGCAGTAGTAGCCACAGTCATAATCACCGATTCAAAGAGGAACAAATAACATGAAAGCTCTCAGGAAGAGACAAGCTAAACAACTTCTAAATGTTGCCTATATAATACTTGGCCTTTCCTGAAATTCTGGCAACAGAACTGGAGGCTATCTGTCTTTTCATTAGCAAGGAAAACTTTCTTTTCCTTCTTCACCTTGGCCCAACCAAGCCCCATTAAAGCCCATGAGGAATTTAATTCCTTTCTACTCTCTGTGCTTGGCCTAGAGACAGAGGAGACATCATCATCTATAATAGACAGAACATACAAAACATAAAAGGAAAAAAATATTGCTGAGTTACAAGTTTTAGAAATAAAAACTGAAATTAAGAAAAGAAAATATATGAGGAACAGTTAAGGGAACTAGGTATGTCTACTCTAATGAAGAGAAGAATTAGGGGTGACATGATTGCTGTCTTCCAGTACATAAGGCACTGCCACAGAGGTGTGGGGTTGATTTAGTCTCCAAAGCTCCTGTGGACAGGACAAGAAGTAATGGGTGGAAGTTGATTAAAGAGAGATCCAATCTGGAACAAAGGTGAAACTTCCTGACAGTAAGAACAATTAACTAATGGAATAGCTTGTCTCCTGGAGTAGTCAGTGTACCATGCTGAAAGTTTTCAAGTAAAAATTGGACAATCATTTGTCCGGTTTGATATAAAGTCTCCTGCCATAGGCAGGGAGTTGGATTAGAAGATCTCCAAGGTGCCTTCCAGCCCTGTGATTCTATGGTTCTAGGAGTTTTTACTTCAGCTAAATAAAGCCAAGTATCCTATTTTACTAAACATGCACTCTGACAGACTTCATGAAGAAAAATAAATATAGAAATTTTACAGTGCACAATTACTTAAGGGCTATCTGTATCTAAATGTGCAGTAATTTGATTACATTTCTATTTAATATTGCAATGATCAAGAATACAAAATAGTGATTTTATAATCAGAGAAAGCAGTAATTTTGCACAGTAAACCATCATTTAAGACTGTGTCACAGTATCTTTGATAAGCTGCATATTGGTTTAAGCTAATGCATTATATGCCTCTAGGGAATGGCAGGTCAAGAGACTGGATTTTAACATCAAAATCTATCCATTAATCTTGACTTAAATATAATCTACCCCTGTGGTAAACGGAAGAATGGGTATTCAATGAATTACTATTATGAAATATAGCAGTAATATATTTTCTCAATAATATAAGCATAAATTCTAGTTTGATCTCTTATACATTCTAATCAATCAAGTGCATGAGTGGCTTGGTTTTACTTTGTTTTTATGTTAACTGAAAAAACCCGAAGAGAATCACAGAACTGTGCCCATACAACTCTATCCCATCAATTCCAACTTACTTTTAAAAGTATTATTATGCCATCCTATACTTATCTACTTTAATGTGAATGTCAGAGAGTGAGAAACTCTGTGGAATACTATATTTAAGATCAACTTGTCATAATGTTACCTAAATTATGGTAAATCAAAAGAAAATGCATGGGCACAAATTGACAAATTTGGACTACTGTAATGCTCTCTAGATGGGGCTCCCCTTGAGGAGCACCCGGAGGCTCCAACTGGTCCAGAATGCGGCTGCGCGGATGGTTATGGGAGCGACATGACGTTCCCATGTAACACCTCTCCTGCGCAAGCTGCACTGGCTCCCGGTGGTCTTCTGGGTGCGCTTCAAGGTATTGGTTACCACCTTTAGAGCGCTCCATGGCTTAGGACCTGGGTACCTACGAGACTGCCTTCTGCCACCGGTAGCCTCTCACCGGCCAGTACGCTCCTACAGAGAGGGGCTGCTCAGGGTGCCATCGCTCAAACAGTGTCGACTGGCGGCCCCCAGGGGGAGAGCCTTCTCTGTGGGGGCACCTGCCCTTTGGAACGAGCTCCCCCTGGAGATATAGAGGATCCCGGATTTATGCACTTTCCGCCGTGCCCTCAAGACTTTTTTATTCCAACAAGCTGGGCTGGCCTAACTCTTTTTAATTGCTTAATTTTAATTTGCTTTTTAAAAAAGGGGTGTTTTAATTAGTATGAGCCAAATTTGTTTAATATGTTTTAAATTGTTTTTAAATTTTATATTGTATGTGTTTTATCTTTGGCTATTCACCGCCCTGAGTCCTTCGGGAGAAGGGCGGTATATAAATCCAAATAAACCTAAACCTAAACCAATGTTTTGTACTAGTTTTATTTTAAAATAAGCACAATATTTTGGCTAGGGGGCTTGGAATTTGTTAAAGGTCCCCTTACATGGCTTTACTATTAGTTGATTAATCCTCATGGCTACTGCTTATTCTGATTTATTTTGGGGATCTTTTTACTATTTTAATGATTTAAAAATTGTTTTGTTTTATACTGTTAGAATGGTTAACTGTCCAGAAACACTTGATTAAGCTGGGTGGTTATAGAAATTAATTAATTAAATTAATGAAATATTTTAAATCACACTATCAATACAAATTTAAAATAAACAACTAATAGAGTAAATTATTAAGGAAGTCATGATTACCATAAGACCCTTGCATTATTATCTAAACATCTATGTACATGAATATATACCAATTATATTGTTTTCCTTCATATGCTGTTTTTTAAACTCACATCTCTCTGAGGATTTCACCAGCTCCACTCAAAGAATACCACTTTCTTGGTCTTACAAATCCTTTTGATTCATTCACTCTTGCTTCATGCAGCTGCTTTGCAATTCAATACTCATTCATTATCTCTATATGACCAAATCATCCATGTCAATGTACTAGTCACAACATCCTTTCATTCTTGACTCAATCTCTTTCTCCACTCATTCCCTTCCCTGTTTTTACCCACCTTCTTAAACAACCAATTTCCATTATATATATTTTACTGTTTCCCTGGCACACGCAACTTACAAATGAGGGCAGAAGCATGATTTTTAAACAAACATTCGCTTGTTGCAACTGACCATATATTAACCACAAAATTATCTATTGGCTTTTTTTTTTTTTGCCATTTTGAAGTAGATGCTTTATTTTCCTTACCAAATAACTATCTTTGTCTTAAATCTATTAACATTAAATTCATATTCCTCACTGCACTGGACAATCTGTCTAACATTTGCTGCAAACCACTCAGATTGTCCGCTAACAACATGGCACTGGCTGCACTCACATCCATGGTATTCTCAAACAATGCACCTCTAATATCATTACAAGCATTTCTTATATATTAATTGAAAAATGCATTAAACAAATAGACATTGCATGTCCTTCTCTTACTTCTTACTCAATGTTAAATTAATTGCTCAGCATCTCATTTATTCACTGCATGCTTTATTTCCATCATACATTACAGTACTCTTATTGCATTCCCAACTCCATGACTTATGCAAAACACTCCCTTATTCACTTGCTCTAAATCTACAATTATACTATTTCTATAACACGTTTATGTATGTGTAGATGGCATGATTGCTCAGGAACCAAAATCTGATTTACATACCCTGGGTCAAGCATAAAGCTGCCCTGCATGTCCCAACTTTTACTCATTATCAGCTCCTGAACCACTTCAATAAGAGTTCTGCTAAATATCTTCTCAGGCAGATTTAACAAACTAATCCCCCTGCAATTTCTTCATTCACTTTTGTCATTGTTCTCTTTGGGTAAAATAACAATTATTTTAATTGTCAAGCTCAGAAATAGTCTTTGCCCATATTGAACAAGAACTCTGTAAGCAGTTCAGATTCATACTCTACCATTTTACCAGTCATAAGCAATCTTACTATATTTTTTTACATTCTCATAATATTTATAACTTCTTATACTCATTTTACAGCACTCTCTTATCACATTCACTGGAGCATAATATGTGACAACTATGAGCTTTTATGTTCCCATTTGATGAAACCTGCAACAATACATACTTTCTGGCATAAATTTTAGCTCTTCCATTCATAATTAAATATTTACTCTTATTCCATGTATGCATTCATCAATTCCATTCCATAAGATCAGAGACCTTCTGATTTCATAAACAATATTGTTTTCAATTTATTTATCATGTTCCTTTACTATTCTGTTATCTTCCATATGCTATGATTGGCAACAGATGGGCCCATGAATATTGATCTCCACTTCCTACATTCAATCAACCAAAGTTTTTATACGGTGTTTCCAATTTATTTTCCTTCATTACTTAAAACCACTTGTCAGAAAGTCATTTTTACCCAATGTAGGTAAAACACTTTAAGACAGCGGTTCTCAACCTGGGGGTCGCGACCCCTTTGGGGGTCGAACGGCCATTTCACAGGGGTCGCCAAAGCCCTCTCTCGCCCCCCCACGCCTTCACTCACCCTCACTCTCTGCTCTGTTGCATCGCCGGCCGTTCGCTTACCCCGCCCACTCCCAATCTATTGCTGCCTCCTGAGTCCCAGCTGATGGCTAGAGGAAAAAAAACTGTTTAAATTCTTGCCGCGGGGCTTCAAAGGGCTGCCCTATAGCCAGTGGTGCAGCCGAACCGTTTGTTAAATTGCTGGCTTGCCCCGCCCCTCCGCACCACTATTTATTGCCAAAAAATAGTGGTGGGCGAGGGGCGGGCGAGCCAGCAATTTAACAAATGGTTCGGTGTTTTTTTGTAATTTTATTGGCCCGCGGAGCTTCAGCATAGGCTAATTAGCCCTTGATTAGATCGGCTCCCGACCCTCAGCTGATTTGCTCTCAGCTGTTTTGCTCAGGGCTCTGCTGCTTCCTTGCAAAGAGTCCTGGAGCAGATTTTTTTTCCCCCTAGCTATGCTGAAAAACAAAACTGAAACTGCTTTGCTGTTGCTGCAACGTTGAAAAATTAGGTAGGCAGATTTCTTTTCTTTTTCCTCACCAAAAAAGGTAGGTGCAAACAATGGGAAATTTAGGGAAAAAGAGGAGAGTTCAAGATTTTAAAACACAAAAGAAAAAAAGCTCTATTTAACTAGGGAATTGTAATAATTGAGATACTATTAATTGTATATTGTGTTGAAAGCAGAAATGGTTAAGTTGTGGTTTGGAGGAATATATGGGGAAAATTATTTGGTTTATTATTATTGGTAAATATAATTGATTTGTAAGTAATTGGATTTCATGGAAATAATTGGAATATTCATGTTCATATTGATTAATATACAAAAAAGGTAGTTATATAACTAATTGATTTATATTAAAATGTTGAATTTATATTAAACAACTGTAATATTACATAATTAACCAATGTGAGGATGGATATAAAAATAGATGACAATGGGAAGGGGTATAATATAGAATAGAAGGGAAAAATTGAATTTGATTAAGATTAGAGATGAGGATGAAGGGTAATATTGGTTTTTTACAAAAATAGATGAGGAATAAATATGGCAAAAAGGAAATATAGAAATTGTAAATTTAATTGAAATGACTAAACACTGTTTAAATTTGTGAACCGGCCAAATACTCTGTTCAAAAAAAATACATTGTATGTTTGTATGTGTGTCTCTAATTATTGTTATTTATTCATATTTGTTCTCTTTTATTTTTTAAAGTTTAACAATTCATTCTTTATCTTAATATCTTTATATTTGTTTGGGGTTGGCTTTCTTCCATCTTTTTTATCGTACAGCAATCTTTCTCCTCAAACCTACCACCTCTCTCTTTTCTTTCCTTCTTACTTTCTCTTCCTCACCCTCTTCTTCTCTTCCCTACTTCCTCTTCCTTTCTCCTTCTCCTCCTCTCTTCCTCTCTCTCTTACCCTCACTCCTACTCTAATTTCCCTTCCCTTCCTTCACCCCTCTCTATTGCTGTATCCTTTTATGCATATGGACTACTCAGAGGGCTGAAAAAGTTATTTCTGACTGGTCTTCGCACTTTTGACCAGTCCTCGAACTTACGACTGTCCTCACATTTTACGTTTTTGCCCTATCCTGTCACCATGGTGAAGAGAAGCAGTTGTGAAATGAGTGACATGGTTGTTAAGAATGCTACAATGGGCATAAATGCTGACCAGTCATAAGTGCGAAGACCGGTCAAAAGTGCGAGGACCTGTCAGAAATGACTTTTTTCAGCCCTCTGAGTAGTCCCTATACACATAGCCATGGCCACCCGGTCACATGACCAGCTAGCCACGCCCACCCAGTCACATGACCTCCAAGCCACGCCCACAAAATAAGCCATGCCCACAGAACCGGTAGTAAAAAAATTTAGAACCCACCCCTGGTTAGGGGTCACCACAACATGAGGAACTGTATTAAAGGGTCGCAGCATTAGGAAGGTTGAGAACCACTGCTTTAAGACAATCCATATGTTACTATTGTGACTAGGTAATGGTTTTGTGTGTCATCACCCAAAGAAAGAACACCTTTATCCAATTTTGGATAATTTATCCAGGTTTGGGAAGCACTGCTTTTTATAATGATTTTTAATAAGATAGAGACAGGACAAGCTCATCCAACATAGTAACATGCTGCTTTCTCTGTTAATGTTAAAAATACAATACTTGTCAGTCCTGTCACATTTTACAACTGCACCCTTACTTTACTCTAAGCACGCTCCAACTAATATCCTTAGTCTAACTAAAGACCACCTGGCAATTCAGCATACAGTTACCTGTATGTCACAAACTATGAAATATATGCAGCATACTGATTGTATATTGTTTAAAAACAAACTAAGTCCATGAAATTCCAAGAAGCTCTTTCTATTTGCTCCCCGCATACTGTTTTTCTCTGAAAAAAGATTCTCTGAAATTGTTTTATAATTTGCCAGGCAGCTACAATCTGACTCATGTGTATATCAACAGCAAATTGGACTTTCCTATTCATTGTAAATTATACTGATCAACCCAAAAAGGCTGCACTGGGTGTAGAATTTTGTGCAGACCGTTTTCAGTGCTGACTGCCTAAACAAATTATTAGAGTAAATATGATGCATGAATTGGTGAATAATGTAATTCTGGTAAAAAATGAAGCTGATCCTACAACCTTGAGTCAGCAGACTTCTGGAAAAATCTCCTGCTTTTCATGATCTATTACACTCCCTTATTCATAATCAAATACACCTCCTTAAAAAAATCTTGCCTTGATGCAGCAGGTCCTCTGAAGATCAGAAGTCAACAGATTTTATTTGGATAGCAATAGTGATGCATCTTTGGACAAAGAAATTGACTCCAGGATCAGAAAAGTCATACAGGCTCTAGAGTAAAATATGTACCCAAATGCTCAATCCACAAAATGTCTATATCTACACTGATGAGCAGATATAATCAGGGAGAGACTGCTTAAGAGCCATAACAACCTAACTTTACTATTAAAAGATCTGTCTGTTGACTCAAAGGGTTTATAAGCTTAGGAGACAATCCTGATCACTGGATATCTGGCTTAGATGGAATGGACAATAAAGAAAGCTAAGAAAAAAACATAAAATTAAGACCTGGCCAAGATATTAATATTTTTATCTGAACAGGCATAGTGTATATCATGGGTGTCAATCTCGCATGTATAACATGGGTGTCAAACTTCCATCAAGTTGTTGTCACGTGACGTATTGTGATTTTTTTTTCTCTTGGCAGAGCTGGGGTGGGCATGCCCCGTGAGCCACCAGTTTGACACCACTGGTGTATATAAATAGAAAAGAGTAACAGGAAGTGAGTGGTTACTGAAATGATCATTTATGCATGGTATCATAAAGGAACATCTGATGAGCCTATGGGGCACTGGATTGTACTAAAGGTATCAATAATATTCAAGCAGCCATGTTGCAGAATTCTGGTAGACAAGTTAAGCCAAACAGGTGTGGATGCTTTTCATCAGAATGCTATAACATTGGTAAATATCAGATTATCAATAACTAGCCATCACCTATACAAGGCTCTGGAATTTGACACATTTCTGTCAGTAGACAATATTTTGGGAAATGAATGTTGCTAAAGGCAGACAACGGAATGAATTTGAATGGCAGAGAGCCATTCCGAAAATCATCCAACTCTTCTATACGTTAAAAAGTAATAAAATATTCTAAATCATCAAAGAAAAGAATATTATTTATCATTCATTCATATTCAAGGAAGTCACTGTAAACAGGACTTTGGGGCTTCTGCTGCCAAAATATCTACTTTTAAAAATCCAACTCTCATTTTTATGTATTTTATCAATCTGGACTTCTCTTGTTTCACTGAAGGCAGTATAGATACTGAAGGCTAAAACGTTAAGAAGACTTACCAATCTCTTTGCCTTTCCCCTTCCAGTACATTAAAATGCCTTCCTATATATTTCTTTGAAGACTAATGGAATTTCTTTTCTGAATTTTGAAGAATAGGAATAGGAGTAAAATAAATGTTTTTAGTTACTTAGGTCAGCCTCCCCCAAGCTGTAGAAGACTACAATTAACCACCAAGGAAACTAAAGTGAAGAACAGGATGGGAAAAACTGATTTACTGATATCCAAGTGTTCTAAATTATATTTTTGCTCATGGATCTGTACTATAGCAGATTGTATGTCTTCACTGATTTAATTAGAAATTCTTACACTAAAATTTGTTCCACTCAGAGACTTGATAACTTCTGATCTTTTATATTGCCATTCCTATGTATGATGATTACTATAGCTTTTAAAAAAACAGGCAACTGTTTATTATTATAAGCTGATAATATTATAGAGAAAGAATCTTAATAAATCAGCACTGTGTTTTTCCCATCACTCTTTTGAGCACCAATTTGAAAAGCAACACTTCTCTCCCGCTCCTTTAAAAGCTGTCAAGCTGTTCAGAGTAGTTTGCAACATGACAATAGTACTATTGTGAACTGTGCCTGGGTTTCCTTCCCACCGCGAGTTAAAATGGGCAGTTCCTATTGCCTATGATTGGTGTCCAGTGAAACAATACAGAGCCAGTTTTTTATCAGCTCCACACCACAAAAGTAAAGCGAAGGAACCCAAGCCTCCATATCATGCAGAACCATATGCCAACCCTGCTGGTTTATCACTAAGAATCAGGATCCATCATGTCTTCTGTGAAATTTCACCTCACATACCTTCTGTGAAATGCATGGTTTTCCTGAAAATTGAACCTTTTCACAATAGCAAGAACAGATGGATAGGAACTGTGGCTTGGCAACAGGGTTTTTTTTAAAAAAATCCATACTCGCAATAAGTAGAAGCACTCTAAATGAAATGGATAATGTATGACCTTTATCCTATTTCTTTAAAAAAATGAACACATTCACATTGTCATAATGTCAGCTTCTTCTTCTTTTTTTAAACTTTTCAAGATTTCATTCTACTAGAGATTGTATTAAAAGAAGATTCAGTATAAATTCTTCTTTACTTCGCTTATGTTTTAACTAAACATAAAAATATATATTCTGGATTATTAAAATTATACCAAAGAATTTTGCAGTTATTATATGTAGAATATACATAAACATTTTTTTGTTAAAGTAGCACAATAGTACAGTGATTTTAGCAATTCTTCATACAATCAGTATATTTTCTCCAAAGTAAAAACAAAATTGATGTCACAAAAGTCACATCTTGTGTATTTAAATCATTAAAATTTTAAAATAAAAGAATTAATGGAAAAAATAGATAAGTATACCCCATCATATTAATTTCATTTATGTTTTATTCCTTCACAAATTTGTCTAGCCTTTTTCAGACAGAAAGAGCAGAATTTTGTTTGTTTAGTGGGATTCATTGTTACCTGTTAAATTACCCCTAATTAGATCTCTATGTTTAGTGCAAATCATCACAGATTAGAAGAGTTAGCAGAAAAGGTGATGTGACATATTTTCAGTATGATCCATAGGTAAGCCCACACATACAGATGCACAATATAAAAACAACAACGTTTACATCTCTGAAATGAAGATATGTGAACAACCTATATTACAAATGTTAAGAGAAAAGTTTAAAATTAATCAGTTTTCTATTGAATCTACAATGTCTAAAATCAAAGGTATTTAAAGTGATGTTTTGGAATTACTCATTACTTCCTTCACCATAAAAATACAACCAAACCATACTCTCTCAACATCTAATTAATAAATGACTGATAACAAGCCTAAGCTGCATTCACTACCCAATTGTTAGGCAAAATATTGCCCACCCATGCTCCCTGGTGCTGTATTTTATCTCTAATTTCATGATCAAGCCCATAAATTGGTTTCAAGGGACAAAAAAGGACCATCAAGTATCTACCATGACAATACAAGAATGCTTACAAGAAAATGCACTTTAGAAACAAGTAAAAAAAGAAGACAAATGAAGAAAAGGTACCGAAGTCTGAAAGACAGTCATCAATACTGACAGATTACTGTAATTTTGGCTGTCAGAACAATTGATTTAGGCAGCATATGCCAATCAATACACTTGCAATTTACTGAACAACATTTGATATACAGTTAACCAAGACATGTTGCAGTCTCAGACTATTTTTAATGGACACAAATTTTACAATATGTGCTTTGGAATCTCAGCACTATTTAGTGAGTGGAATTTAGCTGACAATGTTATATAATTATTATCATATAATGAAGTAAAATTGTTAGAATTTTGATATTCAAAGACTCATTGTTGTCACCTATATAATATGTATTACAAATGATCTTCCAGATACTTGCTAAAAATATCTTTTAGATAAGTGTTAATTTAAAATGCATATTTTTCACTTCTTATACAACCTTAAAATTCAAATTGTATTTAATTACCATAATCAGGTATAGATTTTAAACTAGTTACATATAATTAAATCTAACTTTATCAAATCAAATACTGGTTTCAACTCCATGGGAAATGTCCAAAAGAGGCCTGACTTACCTTAACAAATTACACTATGTCCAACCAAGCGTCCTCTATAAACATAATAATTAAAATAATATCCACTACTAACCAAACAATAAAATAGCACGAACCTGTTCACTACAAATAATTATGTCTAATAAAGAAATGAATATCATTGACAAGAGATGCAAAGACCAGCTCAAAAGTAGCAGCTCACTATTACAATTAATGATATTTAACAGAAATATAAGACAGCAGCATTTATATAACATATGTGTCCTTTGCTATTGATTTTGAAATTATTTATGGATTGGTTTGTAGTCAAAAATGTTTCTTCAGGTAATTTAAAGATGAATAAGTTTAGAATATATTTTTACAAATAATTTTAATTATTCAGAAGTCATTCAAAATAAAGTATTTTAAATCAAATTAACTTTGTTTTCACTAAGAAACCACTTCTGGACTTTGTGCTTAAGGTTGAAAAAAAATGAAATTCAGTTTGGATTTTGCTGATTAGATGGGCTTTGTTGTTATAGAAATGGCTACCATATATTTAAAAGTTGAGACTGTGTTTATTATTTTATTCTATTGTGCTATAATAAGTCAATACTTTTCTTTCTTTTTTGCCTTTTGCTTACACTTTTTCTTCTTCCCTTTTTCATCCCCTACTTTCCCACTATTTTCATTTTTTCTTTGTATTTTATATTTTGATAAACTAATAAAAATTTGGATGAAAAAATAAAATAATCAAGTTGGAGCCAAGCCTTTCTATTATCTCATTTTATTCTTGCAATTTATTTAATCAATATTATCTTAAGGTTTTCAAAACTGAATTTATGGAAACTCCGGATATAAATCAAACATATGATAACAGTCCTAGGCATGATTATTTGAAAGCAAATTAGCTTATGCTCAGCTGAACTTGCTTCCGAGTGTTTTCTTTCTGTTAAAGGATACAAATTTTGGTATAATGGAATGAGCGATTTCAGAGCTCTGCTTGCATTTATAGCTGTTGCTCGAACCATAATAGGAAGAATTTTTCCATTCACAATAGCACCATCAAACAATGGACCAAAGAATGGAACCTGAATTCAAAAAGTTCAGAAATTCAGCCATTAAATTAGTAGTTTCTACAACAATTAGCAATCAGCTTTAACAAATGTTTACACCTCTCATTAATCATAAATTATTTAAAATACTGCTTGATGCCAATATGATCATCTGACATTTTCAAAAAGAGAGAATTCTTTTGTTATATTAATACCTGCTTCAATTATATTATATATATTTATATTCAAATTTATTTTAAGATTAATCTGATATACCCAATAATATCATGAAAAATTTCTCTTAAAGGCTAAAATATAAGCAAGGCTGAACAGGTTGCAAATTTGCTGCAGGGTATGGTTGTTTATGAAAAAATATAAATAGTTTGTGGACACCTTAACATACGATTAATTTATAAATGCAATTAATATCAAAATATAAGTATACGTTTAAAAGAGGTAATGGTAATTTATGCATGTATAAAAGGCCATCCAAACCTTACTATACAATATACAACTTACAATAATAAAAACAATTAAAACACAGAATATATAATCCAAAGGAAGCTCTGGGAAAAAAAACCCATGAAATAAAAAACTGAAACATCCCACAAGGGGTCTACAATCCATTCTCACTCAGATCTAGAAACAGACCCAAGTGTGGGGGAGGGGGAGGGGCTACAACTCTCAGATGGGAAGGTGCTCCAATGGCAGATACTACAACAGAGAAAGCTCATTAATGTATGCTCTGATCCAGGGTTATCCATAGCTATTGGCGAACTGCAGCTATTTAATTACAAAAACAATGCTAATGCTATTGTTCCATAGCCCAAACGATCTGTTGAAATCTGTGCTGAAGATGAACTCTTCAAGATGTTCAACTCAGCAATCTGCATAGCACCTCATCCCCTATTGATGGGACATAGCATAAATCATTAGAAGATGCCTTATTTTTTCATACTCTGAATACTAAGCATATTAATTTTTCACTGAATATATATCCATAAGCATATTTTCAAATTCTATAAAAATGATGTTTTCTTCTGAAATCCATAATATGCTTTGACTAGACAATGTGAACATCATTTTCTAAATGTCTTAGCTCAATCGGAATAGTTGGAACATACCTCAGGTTTTTTCATAATCTGAATACTGAACATGTAATTTTTCATTGGATATATAATAATAAGTACATCTCCAAATTCTGTAGGAATGATTCCTCTTCTATAGTCTCGAGTATGTTCTGACCAGATAATGTGAACTTCATCATTTCCTAAATGTCTAAGCTGAAACAAAAGAAATAACATAGTAGTTCCCAAATGTCTATGAAGATTCTCAGTTGTCTAGGTCATGATTGTCCCAAAGGTGCTTACTTTCAAAAGGCAACTGGACTTTCTTGTTTTGCTAGAAGACATTTTGCTTCTCATCCAAGAAGCTTCTTCAGTTCTTCATGACTACAAGGCATATAAATCCTTCCATTCGCCACCATTCAGTGAGAACTGAAGAAGCTTCTTGGATGAGAAAATAAAACATCTTCTAACAAAACAAGAAAGTCCAGTTGCCTTTTGAAAGAAAGCACCTTTGGGATAATAGTTCCTATATAATACATTAATTATATAGAAATTTCCAGAAATTAAAGAAACATTCAAGGTGACTACATTGCATATAATATCAAAATGCTTTCTCCCAATCTTTTTATTTATAAATTTTAATGTTTGCTTTATGGTTTATTTTATTGTACACTGCCCAGAGTAACATGTGTGAGAGAGTGGCTATATAAACATGACGAATAAATAAATATAGGAAATGATCTTAGTAAACCACCAGACTGTATCCCTAAAATATGATGCTACTAGAACAATTACTATTAACAATTATTTTTATTACTTTTCTTTTTATAGTTTATAATTCTGTTTAAATGAACAACTTTTTAACATAAGGTTTTTGTTTTGCAATTATTGGTAGACAGAACTGTCATAAACCAATATGATCAGTTAAAAGTATTTCTATAGTTACAGCACCAGGTTACAATTTCTACTAAAGCACTGAAAAGGAATCAAGCACTGGAAAAGCAGAGATATCTGAAATTTCATTAAAAAAATCGAAATAGTTGAAAACATTCTTCCTTTATAGCCTCATCATGTGTCAGCTTTCATAATAAGTTTACGTTAACTGAATACAAAAGAAATGTGAAATAAATATAACCAGAAGGGACGATCAAATTTAATTTTGATACATTAATGTCATATGCTGTATATGTTACAATACCAGCCAGAGTTAATACTAAGCTGCAGGCTACACTGAGATTTCCAAATGGCAGATCATTCTAAGTGATACCAAGTATAATTGAAGTAATAAACGATAGTAAAAGCAAAGAACACTGGCAGGAAGAATTCAAGTATTTACGTTAAAAAAATTAAGTAAGTTAGTTTTGGAAAGAGAAGACAAGTGAAATAATGCAGGGCTCAATTTCCTTTTATTTATCTATTACATTAACCCTTGAACTCTTGCCAAAATTATCACTAATGTGTAGAACCCTCTGATCTAAAGAAGAGATGAGAACATTACAATTTTTTGATGGCTAGTTGCTTTTGTTTAGGATTGCTTTTGTTACCCACTTCACTTTTTACCAATCCTAGTTAAATTGTTAACATTTTTTCTTTAAAAAAAGGGGAAGAGGAAAACGTACTCTCAAAATGGATATATTCAAATATACCCATAATGCAATTCGCTTTTAGCATAAATAACGATATGCAGAGCACAGGAGTAAAAACAGTGAGGGGAAAAAAACTAAAGGAAAAAGTAAATACATCCTATATAGATTTTTTAAAACATATGTGGACATATAAATATCTTTCTCTTCATTCTAACAGTATACAAAGCAATTGAAAAAAAATCATTTGTAATCATTTATTCAACAAAAAATTAGAAGATAGATTATGTATTTCCTTCTGTGCAAAAAGTAAATGCACCCTTGGTGCCTTCTTTGGTAGAAATAACCACAAGTAAGCATTCCTTATAACCGTCTACCAGTCTCAGATATTGGCTGGGAAGAATTTTTTCCTACTCCTGCATCCAGGCTATTTTCAGCTGTGTGATGATTTAAGTGGTTTCAAATCACTTTACAGCCTCATGATGGGGTTTAGATCTGACCTGGCCAGTCCCAAAACCTTAATTTCCTTTTAACCATTCCTTGGTGGATTTACTGGAATGCTGAGGATCATTGCCATGTTAAAAGATTTTCAGTTAAACTTTGATCTTCTGATAGATGAGCTCACATTATCCTCAGGCATACTCTTATTCAATGAAGAATTCATAGTAGATTTTATGATGGTGAACTGCCCAGGCCCTAATGCAGCAAAGCAAACCATAACATTTCTACTACATGCTCTACAGTTGGTATCAGATTCTTCTGGTGACATGCTGTCTTTTTTTTTTGTTTTCTAGTACTACAACTAAATAACTCTGTATTTGCCTTTCTGTCCAGAGCATGTGTTCCAGAAGTCCTGGTGTTTGCCTAGGTATTCATGAGCAAATTTTCCTTCAGGACAGTTAAGGTTTCCTTCTGGGACATCTCCCATGCACAGTTTCTTTCTTTTGATAGACTCATACAGCTTTAATATCAATAGTGGTGAGAACTCTCTGTAGTCACTTGACGACATTAGGGGATTCTTTTCACATTGTGTGTTCTGTTCTCTGACTGAACCTGCTGGGATGGCCACAGGCAAGTTGGTGGTTGTCTGAAATCTCCATTTGCAGATGATGTTGTGGACAGTGGAATGATTGATGTCAATCCAATTGCTTTGTTGTTTTTTTTAAATCCCTTCCCATACTTATAGGAATTTATACTTTTTTTCTGAAAGCTTCAGAGAATTTTTTTGACCTAAGCATGGTGACACTACATACTTCAACAACAAACAGCAAATGAAAAGTCTTGAGGATTAAATAAGATTTCTCTAAAATGTTCTATTCATCTATACCTGATTCTGATTTTAGGTATTTTAACATAGTGATAAATATAGGATGCACTTATTTTTTCTGCATGTAAAATTTGCATTTTTTTTTGTTTTTTTTATTTTTAAAATTTGATTTATATGACGCCCTTCTCCGGAGACTCAGGGCGGCTTACAATGCATTAAGCAATAGCCTTCGTACTTTTGTATATTTATACAAAGTCAGCTTATTGCCCCCACAAACTGGGTCCTCAATTTACCTACCTTAAAAAGGATGGAAGACTGAGTCAACCTTGAGCCTGGGGAGATTCGAACATGCAGTAATTGCAGGCAGCTGGATGTTAATAACAGGCTATTAGTCTGCTGCGCCACCAGGCTCCATTTAAATTACACAATGGACTACAACATGTAAATGGTGCATGATATTTGGTAGAGATACCCCCTGAAATCCACAAGGTCCTCACCCATTTGATATTCTAGGAAACTTGTTTTCCAGGTCTTGAGGTGGGTGGAGCCCCTTGTTGGGGGCATCTTTTTGATTTTTGTTTTGGTCGGTTTATATAACATCTTGTTTTGATTTGTTTTGGGCTTTTTTATACTGTATTGTGCGCTGCCCAGAGTCAGTTGGAATTGGGTGGTGCCAAAACTGAATTAAATAAATAAATAAATAAATAACATGATTATGCAGTAGTAATCGTTCTCTGCGGTGTTTTCTGGGGATTTATCTGTGCCCTCAGGGTCACCTGAATCAGAGTGAATTGGTCCATTTGCATTTGAAAGGCAAAGGCCACTCTTTTGAAGATAGCAAAGTTCACATTTTGGATAGGGAGGACCATTGGTTTGAAAGAAGGGTAAAAGAATCCATCTACTGTATTTTTTGGAGTATAAGACACACTTTTTTCCCTCCTGAAAATTTGGGTGCATCTTATACTCCGGATGTAACCCCGCGCAGTGCCCAAAATGGCTACCCAGAACAGCTGCTGCCTTCTCTTACCCCTTCCGCGCTTTGCCTGCTTTTGTCACTGGAGCTCCCTCCGAGGATCGGTATGCTTTTGAAGCTGTTTTTCTGCCCCAACGCAAGCGAAGCGATCTTCTGTGCTTTGCCAGCTTTTCTAATTGCTGCTCCCTCCGACAATCAGCTGTACTTTAGAAGCACAGTCCCACCCAGCCCCAACCTCAAAACCTGGTAGGCAGAATTCCCCCCCCCTTCCCCAAAACTAAGGTGTGTCTTATACTCTGGTGCGTCTTATACTCCAAAAAATACGGTATGTTAGAATGGAACACAGAGGGGGAGGAATAAGACACTACCTATCTCCAGTCTACATTGCAACCCTTGCAGCAATCCAAGAAGATTCCACAACCAATTGCACCCTGATTCAGGTGACCCTGAGGACATAGATAAACCCCCAAGTGGTCTCAACAGCTCTTAGAGAGTGCTAATGACTAGATGACTGCAAAGAAATACAATCCTTCCATTCCCCCTCACACCATCTTATTCTTCCATCCCACCCCCCATCATAACTGATGAAGCTTCTTGGATGTGAAGTGAAACATTTTCTTCTTCCTCAAAGAAAAAAAGTCTAATTGCCTTTTGAAGAAAAAAGCACTTTTGAGATATTCCAGCAAAGGAGCCATTTTTTATTTAGAACTGAAATATATCCATTTGCATTGTTTAGGGACTTTCTGATTTCTTTTTCTCACTAACTTATAGTGAGTGGTGGTAAGGAGACCAGTCTTTTTTCTGATACTGGGACTCTATATTAGAGGCTTAGTTCAACAATACTAATTTGAATGTTTATCTATCCGGGAACCAATCCCTACACTCCCCCCCCCTTTTTTTTTTCTATCAGGGCCTGATGAAATAAATTTGAGTTCCAATTGTGCAGAGTATCTTCCATGTCTTTTTGCAAATAAAGTTTGTTTAATTGTCTTTACCATGCATTCTCTGTCAGGTCTTCTCATAGTGCTTCCTTTATTCAATCTGATAAAACACAATTACTTAAGAGCCACTACCCATTCGGTCTTCTGACTTGTCAAACACTGCTATAAGGTTACAAGGCTGTATTTGTTGCAAATATGTGCCAGGGTGTTCTCAGGCAGAAACACAAACATGTCACCAGCAGTGCATCCCAACCAGACTTCTGTCTTTTAACTTTAACTTTTGTTATTGAAGGAACTACCAATAAAGGCTTTATTTCTTTTTTCTCAGTCTCTTAGGTTAGCACACTCTTGACTTAAAAGAAAAAATAGTTAAGGATATGCTCCTTAAATTCCTGGGTCAAATTCCCATTACATCTCCATGCGTGCTTGTCCAGTGAACTCTTCCTGGAGCATGGCTGCCTTATATTCCTCTTACATTCTCTGCTTCTTGAGCAGGAAGCAGTCACTCCATCAGCTACTTTCAGCACTCAGCAATCAAGATATACCCCTTGAAATCAGCAGCTATTCAAGAGATTACTTTTTTTACCCCTCTCAGCTAAACTCAAGAGTTCCTTAGAACAGTTTCTGTGACATTCTTCTTTTCCCTACTGAATTCCATGGCAAAATTCTTTTTGTTCGCTCAGTAAAATATGCAGATTTTATTATTTAACTTTTTAACTTTAAAAGTAATTAGATTCCCCCCCCCTTTTTTTTTTAAAAAAAAATCAAATTGGAAGCAAAGATATTATTTTCTTTTTAAAAATATGCTGGACTAAATAACATAATGTGGAATACAGAAAAACCAATGTTTCATTTAAATGCCATTCAGGACAATCATACTCCTTTAGTTATGTACTTCTATATCAAAGGCTCCAATATTTCTAAGATCTTGTTGAAAGAAATGAGACGAGCCCACATTTGAATTTTTCTTTTCCTTAGCTGGCTCAAAAATATGCTTCCTATTGGGGAAATACTTTAGACGAGCTCAAGGACAGATCAAGTTTTTCTGCCGGGTGGAGTTATGATTTGGAATCATTTCAATCCAATGTAGTACTATTTTTGCTCTGACTATACATAGTATTTTCTATATATATTAAATTAGTATTTCAACAACAGAAATGCTAACTCCTTAAAGGAAGATGAATGTTTCTGTAACAGCCAGAGACAGATGGAGAATTGAGAGAAATCTGATCGAAATTCAAATTCAAGCACAAAGACTGAGGGATAGCAGTCTTCATTGTGTCCGGCAGCTGTTAATAATCTCTTAGCTTTTTGTTCTTTGTTCAGGTTTGCCAACTATTAGCAGAAATGCACCTAGAGGCCACTGTATATAAATTAGCTGAAGACAGGAACAAAATAAACTATACAAATATCTAATAGAGGAGACAATTTCACAATTCAAAACACACTGACAATGTCTTCTCGAATGGTGACGAAACATCTGCAACCAAATTGCCAAGCTCAGAGCTCAAACCAACAGCCTAACAATTTCACAAATCTAGAAAACAGATGCTGCTAGGATGTCCCTTAACAAGATATTTGTAATCATCTGAGAAGTGAAACACACCCAGAGCTTTTCCAAGCGAGGACCCAATTGTTGGGGGCAATATACTGACTGTAAAACGCTTAGAGAGGGCTGTAAAGCACTGTGAAGCAGTATATAAGTCTAAGTGCTATTGCTATAAGCAGTTCTCATGAGAATGAGTGATTGTGAGTTTCAATTCTGCATAGTTTGATGATATTTCACTCTTACAACTATGAAAAACTCTGATGTATTTGCTTATTTTGTTTTAACTGCAGTTTGCTGTGATGCCTGAATCTGGGCATCTTAACTATAGGTACTGAAGATGAAAAACTCAGCCTGAGCTATATCAGAATCGCTGAGTTCATGTTATGAAATACCGCTTAGAGCCTCTGGGTCTATCAGTCTATACATCTAAATAAATAGGCATCTTGAATTGTAGGAGAAAAATGGCTGTTTGATGGGAGTTTTTAAGGTATCAGTGGAAATTTTTAGAGCACAAAGTCTGTTAAATAATAACACAGGAAATTATTAGAGACTGAACATAGAACAAATCTGAAAATTGCCAGAGGCATAGCTATTTCTCTATACTAACTGTTGATGATATAATTCAGTTACAGGTATTAAACTCCATGCTGAGGTCAACCTGCCTCACTTCTTCCAATATTGCACTTCTACGAGTGCTCATTAATGTGTCTGTGGAATGGATTAGAACATCTGAAGATATACGTACAGAATAGAAGGTTTTAAAATCTAATGATAGCTCACCATTCATTGTAATAAGACAAATATTCCCTGTCTCTCTCAATTTATGTCAGTAATGTGTAATTTATTGGATTTTAAATGAAAAAAGAAATACCAGTAGTGCAAAACAATTTATTTTTGAGATTATAATAAAAGGTCTGGAGTTGTTGATTACATATGCTGGCTACAAATACATGTAATTGGTAGATGATATTTTAGTATTTTAGATATGGTTGTTCATGGTAAGGTGTGCATCCTCTGTTTCTAAATGTCCAAGTTAGAAATGGATCAGGAAAAAAAATTTTTTTTTAATTGGCTCAATACTTTTAGATACTGGAATTACATTATTCTGAAAGACTCCCCTATAGCTAACATGTATGTTAGTGAATCTAACTCAAAATGAAACTCTTTTTATAACCCATTCCAGATCTGAAGAACTGGGCAGTTTACAATAAATGCAAGCAAAAAAACAACAAATATCACAATAAAAAACATAATTACAGCCACCTATTGTCAGTCAACTGGGGCAAAAACGTTTGGAAAAGAGCTGCTTTAAATTGTTTTTCAACCATTAATAAATTTGGGTTATTTCTTGGGTGAGGATATATCTAAAGCGTAGACTATCAGAGACATGTATCATTTTTCCCACAGTTCACTTTGAGACTACATGTATTGCTTGTATACAAAAAATAAAGAACAATTTTACAAGCTTATTCTTTAAGATTCTTCCCATTATTCATGTTGTCTTTTACTATTACAGACTATAGTAGCAAAGTATTGAGAATATGCAAAACCTACTTCTTCAGGCCTCCCAAATTGAAACACTTCACATCTAACAAGAGAAGGCGATGGCTTGGCCAACTCAACAGGTTCTGCCTAGAAGAGTTCAACTCAACAGTGTAACCGAGCGACTTTGTCAGATGCACAGAATATTTTTCATAATGCCCTATAGATATTGAGATTCACATTGAACCAGTCACTTTAAACAGGGTCACTATCTGGCCCAATCATGACATGAGAAGAATGAAAAATACCTGAAAGGAAATAGCCTTTCATGTTTTCCTGCCAGTGTGACTCTTCCAGGTAGCTGTGTATGCTGGAATGACAGAACTTTGAAATGGCCTCCAATCATTTAATGAACCAGCCTTTATAGTTGTTAGATTTACTGAATATCCTGTTTTTCCTCTATTAGTTTTTCCAGAATAACTCAGTGAGATGGATTTGATGGAGAGATAGTCAGTGGCCCAAGGTTAATCAGTGATGTTTATGATTGAAAATCTCTCAGGTTTTAGTACAATAACTTAATCACCACACCACACTAATTAGAGTGTGAAAGGTTACTTTGGAATACCTACCTTTTTTGTTAGGGAGTCATCTGAATCACAAGGCATTCTGGTTGATACATGAAACATTACTTCAACCATAGAGGTAGCAAAATATGGAGTGGTCAAACCAGTGCTTTTGTTTTTCTGAAGTCCTCCCATAAAACCACAATGATTTGTTAGGTTCACCTAAAATAAAAAGCCATTGCAACATAAAATATCTGTATAATATAAATTAGAGGTTTTTTGGACTAGGTCTATAGGATACCAAATGAAGGGGGAGAAAAATACATTTGTTCATTGCCATTAATATTTACTGACTCCATTCGAAATCAAGACTATTGATTATTTGATAACAAATATTTTGGGTTCACAAAGCTAAAAAATGTTAGCCCAACCTAGTTAAATCTACATAAATAATTTCACTCTGCCACAGAATTATTCCTAGCACATGCTTTGAGGTGGTTAGATGGCACACCTAGCACATGGACTCCCAAAATTGAGCTGTTCTACATTAATCCCATCTACTGTTATTTCCAGTGGCAATTGGAATGGTCATTTTTAAGAATACTACAGGTAGTCCTCAACTTACAACAGTTCATTTACGGTCAGTTCAAAGTTATGTCACTGAAAAAAGTGACTTGTTTTTCACTGATGATTGTTGCGGCCTCCCCATGATCACATGATCAAAATTCAAAGCAACTGGCTCATATTTATGATGGTTGCATGTCCCAAGGTCATGTGAGCACCTTTTTACTTTTTGACAAGCAAAGTCAACGGGGAAGCCAGATTCACTTAACAACCATGTTACTAACTTAAAAACAGCAGTGATTCATTTATGGCAAAAAAGGTCATAAGATGGCACAAAACTCACTTAACAAATGTTTCACTTAGCAACAGAAATTTCTGGCCTAATTGTGGTCTTAAGTTGAGGACTACCTGTACCACCTTCATACTGGTGGTTTAACACTGATCTATACTATGACATTTCAGACAATTTTAGTAGCCATCATTAGGCTCAATGCAGTGGATACTGGAACTGCGAGTGGGAAAGATCAGTCTTTCAGCAAGAACATTTCCTCTTAATAAATGGAGCTCTTCTAAAGAGCAATTTTAAACAAGCGCTAGCTAGGATTGATGTTGTTCCTAGATGCAAAAGAAGCAGAGCTGGTCTTCCTATCACCAAACATAGAACTGGCAAATTTCACAAATATTGAAACATTTATGAAAACTTACAACATAATCTTCAGGTATTGTAAGAATAATTGTGAAACTAACATGTCCCTGTTCTTCCCACCATCCAAAGAGAACTTGGCTTTTAAGAAAATCACATGCATCACAAACTTCACTGATGTCTATTTTTTCTGCTGATAAGACTGTTGATATGACAAAAAAATCTGCTTCAGACACATGATAGGAATGTTAGCCACCCTCTTATAAGTCCTATAAGCAGCTTGTGAAATAGAATGATAGTTATCAGACTGAAAGAATAACAGAATAACAGAGTTGGAAGGGACATTGGAAGTCTTGTAGTCCAGCTCTCTGCCTAGGCAGGAAACCCTACACCACTTCAGACAAATGGGTATCCAATATCTTCTTAAAAACTTTCAGTGTTGGAGCATTCAAAACTTCTGGAGGCAAGTTGCTCCACTGATTAATTGTTCTAACTGTCAGGAAATTTCTCCTTAGTTCTAAGTTGCTTTTCTCCTTGATTAGTTTCCACCCATTGCTTCTTGTCCTGCCCTCAGGTGTTTTGGAAAATAGCTTGACTCCCTCTTCTTTATGGCAGCCCTGAGATATTGGAACACTGCTATCATGTTACCCCTAGTCCTTCTTTTCATTAAACAAGACATTCAGCTCCTGCAATCGTTCTTTGTATGTTTTAGCCTCCAGTCCCCTAATCATCTTTGTTGCTCTTCTCTGCACTCTTTCTAGAGTCTCTACATCTTTTTTACACTGTGGCGACCAAAACTGGATGCAGTATTCCAAGTGTGGCCTTCCCAAGGCATTATAAAGTGACATTAACACTTCATGTGATCTTGATTCTATCCCTCTGTTTATGCAGCTTAGAACTGTGTTGGCTTTTTTGGCAGCTACTGCACACACTGCTGGCTCATATTTAAATGGCTGTCCACTAGGACTCCAAGATCTCTCTCACAGTTACTACTATTGAGTGAGGTACCACATATACTGTACCTTGCAAAGAAATCTCAAATTGTTTCTAATATGAATTCTTAAATAAATGCTGTTATTTAATGCATCACAATATTTGAAAAAATAAATGAGTTGATTAGATTGGGATGAGATAGAAGTGTACCTCCCAACCAAGACCTGCTACAAAATCCTCATATGCTTGGCTTCCTCCAGTGTTAGTCAGGATGGAGTGTTTATCTTCTTGTCCCTCAGCAACATAAAATACTGCAATTTTGTGTGTCTCTCGGCTGTAAGACATATGATTGCAATTATATAAGAATTTCCTCTGACATCACTCATAGTGGATATATAGAAAGGCTAATATAATTTCCTTAGTTCTGAAGGGGGTTGAAGGAGATTTCAGCTTTTATTTATACATTTCTTTGCTGATTTATAGTCCTAAAGCAAGGATCATTGCCAAGGCATTTTTTTTTAAATCTCTCTTCATAATATATAATCAAAATTATGTACTTTATCATACTATAGAAATACTACTTTTAATTATATAACATTTGTAACATTGCAAAAATAAGTTTCAGTTTCTCAATTTGGGGGAGGGGGAAATAACGTGAGAGGCCACATCTTAGCTTGGTTTCTAAATGTTTCAAATCAGACATTTTTGCTACTATATCTTGAAATAGGTCAATGCTAAAATTCATAGGCACAGAAAAATGTAATTCAGCAATTTGAAAACATAATGCACTCATGCAAACAAGTTTTTTTCCCCAAACAGCAACATAATCTGGCACTCTCCAATATTTTCTCCTGAAATGGCTGAAAATAATCTTTAAATTTGCTCTAGTTGGAAGATAAAGACACACATATATTAGCAATATTTTCACAAGTTATGGAGTTACAAATTTCTTTCATTATGATTAGTCATAAGCTTAAAGACCCCATACAGTTCATAAAAACTGGCCTTGTGGCCAATAAAGAAATACAGTTCTCGAGTTGAAATAAAGCTCTTCTGAAATATGATCTTTTTTTTTTAACTAATGATTTACATGTAGTCCTTGATTAATGACTGTAATTGATCTTGGCAATTAAGGTTGTAAGCCATGACGATTGTAAAGTGCTCATCATGTGACTGACCTGATTTTATTATCTCTTTATTCAGTGGTCGTTAAGCAAACCCACTATGGGCCAGTTTTTGCTGGCAACTGGAAGTGAAAGCTATTTTCTGTCAAAAGTATTGTAAATCGCAGTCATGTAATTGCGGAACACTGCAAATGGTTGTAAATTAGGCCAGTTGCTGAGTGCCCAACATGCAGTTATACGATGGAGGGGTGGGGCGATGTTGAAATGTTGAAATCAGATTGTAAGTAGCTTTTAAGGGATCCATCTTAACTTTGAATGGCAACTAAATGACCGGTTGTAAGTCAAGGACTACCTGTAAGCTGACAAAAATACTCTGTCCATACTTCATATCTAGTCACTTCTGTTACTATTAAAGCACTAAGGGCTTAAACAATGATTCAGTTCAAATGTTAAGAATTAATATTAGCTGTTTTATGTTTTTAGAACATAAGAGTTCTAATAATTCAAATACGATTGTATTAACTCAAAACTACAGGCACTGGAAGATTAGTGCTAAAGACAATTACTAAAAGGCAAATCTTTTAGTACATTTTTAAAATAAAAATATCTATTGTCACAGAAATTGGTAGAACTTATAACAACTTGAAATCTACACTATTTAAAAAAATAATTACACTGAAAGTGCAATTTAAAAAAGGAAATTATTACCACACTTAAAGATTGCTTATAGCAGATAACTTGCCATTGTCTTGAATCCAAATTTCGGAGTTCTCGAAGTAGTTTTTCATTTTTTTTCAGAAGATGAAAGCTTCTCCTACGTAAGGAAATTTAATAAAAATGTTTTCATTATCTGTGCAGAATGACAGATATAGCAAACAATAACACCTTTTCATTTCTATTTATTATTATCTCCTACAGTTTTCTTGCCTTTTGAAAAACCTTTTCACATAAAAAATGAAAAGATCTTTGTTTACAGATACACACACGTTAACCTGGTGGCCTGAACAACATTCCCCTTGGAGCACATAAACCAATAAACCAAACTGGCTCTCAAATTAGGACTAGAGACTTGAGAACATTAGGAGGCATCTAGGAAGGCATTTGTGAGAAGTAGATATGTATCATCAAAGTAGAAACTAATACAAACAAAACAACACCACTATCCTCCTATAGTTGTGTAGTGATTTATATTATGTACACTCATGGCTAAGAAAATCTTAATAGAGAAGCGAGAGGACATTTTTATTTAATTTCATTACATCCTTTTCTTTTTTAGCAACTGCAATTTGTTCCAGTCGCTAAACAAAAAGGTTGCTAAGTGAACATGTGACAGAGAGAGATGCTCTGAAGATCACTAGTTGCAGCTGTCTCATTCATATGTTCTCTTTACACAGCGCCCAATGCCTGACAAGAGTTTTTCCTCTTTTTTGCCTCCTCTCAGGGTGGAGAGATTGCTTAAACAAGCTTTTTCTTCGTGAGCTGCTTTTCTTGGTAGCATTGTACTTCCCTAAAAAGTGCTAGTGACAGGTTAAGAACTCTGTAACCTTAATTAGTTCACTAGAACCTTCTGTCCAGCTTGCCTGCTGCCTGAAATTGACCAAACCTTAATCAGTTTCACATTGAAGATTTTTTTAGACCCAAAAAATTTGGTTGTAAATTTACACATTGATTTTTATTACTGTTTATTACTATTGTATTTGCAAATGGTTGCTAACCGAAATAGTTGCTAAACGAGGAGTGGCTATCCTGGAAGGAGAAGATATATTCTACTATTGTTTTTAGTAGTAGCATGGATGTCACTTAAAATCTCTCTCAGTTCTGGAAAAGACCAAATTATGTTGATTTTAAGAGCAAATAATATTATCATTTTACCTTTTATCCCAAGAATTCATTCCAAGAATACTAAGGAGTAACCTGCAATAGTAAAATGCTGAATAGGGTTTTTGTGGAATTGGTTCATCCTGCTCCATAGCCTTCATATTTAAGTCACTGAAGTGCTTTTCAATAAAATCTCTCTCTTCAGTGTCCTGTTTAAGGATTGCATTGATTACATCATTTTCCTGCTTCTCTGACACACAGATAGGTTGAAGAGCAGGTATATTGAGAGACACACCTGTCCTCTGTAAACACTCAGGACTAGTGATTCCCACATATTGTAAAAGCTCATCAAGGGCATCTTCTTCATCCTTTATTGTATCCCATGTTGGCACAGTGTCTCTAAGTCTTCTTTTTAGTGGCAGAGTAATTCCATCCTTAACATACATTTCTTCTGTATATGCAGGAGATTCTGAGGCATTTTCTGATTTCTCTTGATGGGGCAATGAAAGCATAAAAGTGGTTGGTTCGCTTAGGCCACATATAGGGGGAGGCCCATACATGATGGCTGAATCCCAAGAATATTTCCCAGACAGATCCCGCACTATAATTCGGACATTTGAATTGGCTGAGACAAGTCCAGCAGATAAACCTCCTCCAGGCATGTTCTCTTCGGCTCTTATCTGTATACAGGAAACTAATGTGGTATTATTTAATACAAAGAATTGGAGATTGGGGTTCTCAAAAAGCTCAGGAGAAAGTTCAAGGTTCTCGCAGAAAGGATTGTCATTATTTTCACATACTTGACTTGTTAGCATAGCAGGCCCCCCACTCATTGGATAATGGCCTAAGTGGTTTACCAGATGAGCTATCACAGTACGAGCTGCTACAGAGATCAGTCCTTGTTGCATATGAGATTTTACTGAAAAACACACAAACAAAATTCAATACTTTAGGTTACACCCATAGCATTAAAAATGTAATTTCTATCTGTTTAAATGTTAAGGGACTGAAGAGATGCAGTATGATCTGCATGACACCATATTTATAATGTATTGTAAGAAAAATACTGTTAACTACGGATAATATGCATTTCAATTAAAATAAAAGCAATTATTAAATGATAACATTAAAAAAGCAAATTTTCAGAGAATACAGCTTTAAAGATATAAATAACTGTAAAACTATTTTAACACTTCAACAGCATAGAGAAATGAAAAATATGAATAGAAGCTATTAGTTTTCCTTCTTGGAAAAGGAAAAGGCCACTGTGGGGATTATGGCAAATACAGAATGAAGACAGAAGAATCAAACATTGTCAGCACGTTACGAAGGAAACTGATATTTCACAGCTGAAATGATACTGAGAGATATTTTCTCACAGACAACACTATTTTAGAAATATTATGACTGTTAACAGTTCTAATAAATTAATTTTATATATATATATATATACATACATATATATATATGTGTGTGTGTGTGTGTGTGTGTGTGTGTGTGTGTGTGTGTGTGTTCTGAGGTTTTCGCGGATGTTTGTATGTAGGTCTTTGGTTATTCGGGTTTTCTCCCCCATAAAATTGGAAGTGTCTTGGCGGCGTTTCGATGAAGTCTCATTCGTCCTCTTCAGGCTGGTGATTTCGGCTTCGTGCTTCTAGGAGCACAAAGCCGAAAATACCAGCCTGAAGATGACGAATGAGACTTCGTCGAAACTTCGCCAAGACACTTCCAATTTTACGCGGGAGAAAACCCGAATAACCAAAGACCTACACACACAGACACATATATAAATAATTAACAATGAAAATTGTTACAAAGAAAAGTGCTTGTTTTCAAGAAAAGAAAACAGAAAAGAAATAATTACAATCCTGACGTTAGGTTGAAATCTGAAATCCTGAATATGTTTTGCTGGGAGTAATTTTTACTGAATTTACCAAAGACACTAAATAAATATGATAGATTTATACTGTTATTCATTAGAAGACTTTAATAATTTTTCTACTGAAGCTAGTTAATTATAATGCTTTGAATTAATATTCAAAAAGTTGATTGGAATGATAGCCAGTTGTGAATTAACTGCAATATTATTAATATATTAAAAACAATAATTCTTCTAATCTTATTTTCTAATAAACACAAATCTTTATGCTAAAGTAGGCTTGCATATTCTGAAGCCTGAAGCTATAGAACAATCCAAATGGTGTCTTCATTTAGATTTGAAAACGAACAGGCATATATTCAAAAACACGACTCTTTAATTTAATTTTATTACAGATTTTAGAAAAGCTGTTTTCAAGGCAGAAAACTAGCACCTGGCAACTATAGGCCTCAAGCCATTATATAAATATAGATACACACAGAGAGAGAGAGATATACAGATACCCTCAGGTTTAGATTTTATGTTTTTTTTTTCTTGACTATGAGATTCTTAGTGGGATAAATGATTGACATCTGTGTACAGACTTATTGTAAAAGATGAGTGTAGTGCCATAATGTGTATCCAAACTTGGTTCTTATAATCCTCAGTGCCTTTTTCTTTTAGTACAATTTATAGAGCATATTTTGTGTTGTAACTAAGTCATTATCTGCTGACATTTAATGGCAGTTACCTCATAGTGGAACCAGCTCTTAACTTGTAGTTCCCTCTTTTTCATTAATATTAATTCTGAGAGCTTGACATATTTATGAAGCTATGGATTTCAACATTGTACTGAATGGTTTTATAGAGTTCTTAATATTTCTTTATAGAGCAGGGGTGTCAAACTCACATTGGTATGTTGGCATCATGTGATGTACCGGGACTTTTTTTCCTTTCGCTAAACCGGGCGTGGGCATGGCCAGTGCATGACGCATCCGGCCCGTGGGTCGGCCGGAGTTTGACAGCCCTGTTATAGTGTAAACATTCTGAAGCAACACAAGCTTCAAACAAGCTTTATTTAATATACTTCCTAGTTTTGCTGGAAAAAAATGACTTAAACCTGAAAGTAATGTATCTTTTTTGGAGAATAATAATATTGCCATATGTTCAAGATAACTTATTTTTGTAGGCCAATAATAGCAACATTTCTTTTGACATAAACAAATTAGAATCATACCAAGTCTTAAAATAAAAGGGGAATCTTAGGAAGTAAGAAGAAAGACAATCAAAGAATTATGCTAACACTGTTGCGTACCAAATATAATTTAGGACATGCTTTTTGATATGAACTCATTCTGACTTCATATCTTTTAGAATTGTAGGCTGCTGTGGAAAATGAAAAATACTGAAATTTTAATATTATTAGGAGTACCAACATTGACAAAATAGTTGCTACATATACTGGTCACCCAACCAGGATTGTCAGGGATCTTTTTAAAATAGGTTATTAACTTACCTAAGACAATATAATGGAAGGGAAAAAAAATCTCATTTAGCATTTTAAAAAATACCCAGGACTTACTCCTGTGTGGAAATGCACAAATAAAGGACAGCAATGCTGGTGTTTTCTCCAATAGATACTAATTTAAGAAGAGGCGGAGGGAACTATTCAAGGTTGCCTTTTCAAATAGGCAGATTAAACAAATCACAGAGTATTTGCTGTGAACCCATAATTACACATTATTACAGCATACAAAAGCAGTAAGGCACAAAAACCGGCTGCAATTCTTTACACTTGCAATGTAACATGTAGAGGAAATTAATCTTGGCAACTAGTTTAAATATTAGCTTTGCATAATATGTATAGGTGAAACTGTAATTAGGAGGGAATGAATCCTTCGGTGCTGCTTTCATTCTGACCCTGCAGATGATTACTCTTCACTAATAAGACCACAGCCATTTGACAAAAAGCCAACTACAGTACCTTGCTTCACTGCTCAGTAAATTTAATAATTACCGTTCCTCCTGCCAATAGTTCTCAAATCAGATTTGTTCAATCCAATACTGAGCTTATTAGAGGACAGCTCTGTGTTCAGAATTCTTTGGCCAAAAAAGTACTTGAAAATGATGAAGCATGCCTTAGACAAGGGCACAATGATTAGCCATTTTCTCCACATAAAAAAAACAGCACGGAGTCACTACAGACCACAAAATCACCTGCTGTTAGCACACAGCTGTTACAAAAAGGTTCTGTATTTATCTAGTCCTTAATACCTTTAAGGAAGCCTAAAGGGAACAGCTTAATATTGGAAGAGAATGATCCTACACAGAATATTTAGCCTCAGTATGAAAGCCCGTGTCTCCCAAATTTCTTTTCACTAGTACCATTTGATATTTCATACAAGAAAAAAAAAATCTAAATTAAAATTATTTGAACTATTAATTCAAGGTATTTAATTTTTATTAGAGAAAAAAAAAAGCTTGAAAAAAGAAGTTCATAAGCATGAAGCAAATTTTAAGAAATACAAAATAGTGCATACTTAATTAAACATATTGTATCTGATTGCTTGCTAAATAACATGTAAATGTTTGCTATCAATAAAAATTTAAAAATTTTTTAACTTGTTTACTGGGGTAGAGAAAAATTTATTATGAAGTTGATGCATGTTGTAAAGACGTACTTATTGTACCAAAAGGAGTTGTAATTACTCAAAATTATATCAATCTACTCAATGCTTATTGACACTACCTATAATCTATAATTGAACTATTAGAATGTAATTTAAGAATTCATACTCGAGACTAATACTTCAATATTAGAAAATTTATGATACTTGATCAGAAAAGGAAGCTAATTAAAGCAAACAAACCTTCTGTGACTGGTTGGAGTTTGGAAGACCGTTCTGAATCAGGTGAATGGAGTGGTTCTGGTTCTTTTAAATTTTCCAAATGCATAAAAGGATCATAATCCAAAGATGCTAAATCAGACAGGCTCATTGGAAAATACTTCAGGTTACTAAAGCACTGAGATCCATAGACACACCCATGAAGAACCTTAAAAAAAAACACCAAAATGTACTAAAATCTATGTATATAAGTATGAAAGATTAAAGTGAAGCCAGATTGCTTCTCAGAAGATTGACATAAAGTCCACCCAGGATAAACAGGTTTCTTAAGTCTGTGATATAACTACATTTATACCAAAGAGTACATAATTTTATTTGTCAAAGGAAAAGATGATGAAAATCATTTCATATTATTCTGATTTGTAACTGTTCTCATGATATGTGATTATTATTTAATGTATCCATTACTGTATTCATATCCTGCTTTTCCTTTCATGCAGTATGAGGGTCACTTCCCATTTTGTTCCTGTAATTGTAACTGCATGAGATACATTGGTCCAAGAGAGAAAGAGAAAGATATTTTGAGTTAATCCAGTGAAGTTAGTATGTCAATGAGTGACTTCAACTGGATCTCTCTCCAATCCAAACTGACTGTCACACTCCTATCCAAGAGTAGCCTTCTAAAATGAACTGCTACTGAATATGGCTGGGTACTGAAGAATCTTGTTACTGGTAATTTAGAGTACTGTTTTAATTTTTTAGGATTTTTCAGTTTGGAAAATCATCGCTATTAAAAAAATAAACAAATCCCCAATGTTTTTATTCAGATTGAGATTTCATCTGAGACTGATGTTTGAGTCTGCCTCCCCACAGAGCTATCAATGAAAACACCCCTTTAACTGTGGTACATTAGCCAGATGGGATGGACATGTTCCTAATGCCTTCCCCTAAATATTGTCATCTGATGAGAGCACATCTTTATTATTGCATCCTATGCCATATGAAACACTCTATACACACATACACCTGAAGTTCAGTAGACCTCTACCTTCCGAGCCTTCTATAAAGTACTGAAGTGCTTATCCATGAAGCATTAGGATAAGATTAGAAAACTGCAGATTAGAAGTTTGGTTTGGCATCAGGTTTTTGTTGTTTGTAATTTTTTACTGTGTTTAGTTTTATAGTTTTAATATGGCTTTATATGCTGTTTTAACTTTTGATTGGGAGCCACCCAGAGTTGGTTAGAAGATGGGCGGCTATGTAAATGTTTTAAAATATATAAAAAGGTTTATAAATGACCATATTCTGCTTGGGTCCATGCAAAGGCCTTTCTGGTTTCCAAAATGTTTTCAATCTGTCCTAATATTTAATATTGTTTTATTCTGTTAGCATTAGTTCTTTATTTTTATTTAAAAAATCTGTAAGGTTTCAAAATAATTTATTTTATTCTATTTTCACTGTATTTTTGAACTTTTAATATATTATTTCTATTCAGAGAATAGTCCAAAGTACACTGTGATTAGGAATGTCCATCTATGCTTAGATTTTGTCTTGTCAGGGAATAGAGAAGGTTCTCCAATTATTTCTGCTGATTTCTCTTCCCAACAGGCACAGCTGTGAAATCCGGATGGTTCTGCTCATGATATGTTTTATACGAATTAGGTATTTTGCCTTTTTTCTTTCATAAGACAGATTCTCTGACTTATACAACCAGTAAACAAGCTTCAGACAAAGCCATTTGGATTTGTTAGCTGTATCTGCTAGCAGAGTCATCAGTGGAAGTGAATGAAACAGGGTGCAACATACTTCTCCTTCACTGACGAGTTCAGGGTTCTTGCAATTCTGAAAAAATACACATGAAAATAACTCTTCTGTTTTTGTTCAGTTTTGCTTCTTCTCTTATTTGCAAAAAGAAAAAGTTAAAAAAAATTCAAAGACAAAATTTTCATAAGACCAAACTAAAAGTAAAAGAAGTAGGAAATACCTTATATATGTAATTAAGAACAGATTTTTCAGTTTTATCATTTTCAAATGCTGCAGGATGAATAGGTTGTAATAATGTCCGCAGTGGCAATGCCATTGTCCAGTCCAACAAACAAAGAAGTAGAGATACCACCAGCTGTAATAGAAATATTTCTAAATTACAGATAATCATGAAGGATAATTTATTTGCATTGCTTTTCCATGCTTCCTTTTTAACTGTAGCTTCAACAGGAATCCATATGAGAAGCACTTTGTAGCTCAATATGCGTTATGCCAACAGTTTGTTAGTAGAAATACAGAAACAAATAAATAAGTCTTGATCTTACTAAAAGAGAATGTCTTTTTAGTTTCAGTAGGGGAGTTAAACCCAACAGAACTTCAAAGAAACATAATTTTAGATTGACTATATTTGTAATCAATGTATAGCAGAATGATTAAGCAAAATGTTCTTATAAAAACATATAAAAAAACAAAGTAGACATGTAATCATTTATGGTACACGTTCTCCGCAATTACTGAAATTCTAATGTCAACTTTTTAAAAATTTACTATTATGGATAAAAAACATTAAAAAGTTTTTAGCATTCTAAGAAAGCAAACATAGAAGAAACCCTAAAACTATGAACCATTTCTGAACCATTTCACCATTTTTCCTGGTTTATTGAGGAAATTGTCTGATATTCTATTTTGTCCAATATGCTGCACTTGACTGAGCTGGATTCCTGGAGTCACATTCGAACAGTAATAGCAGTGCCAATACACAACTTTTCTTTCGCACTGCCTTAAGCTCCTTGAGGTAAAATCTAACATATAAATAATAAATGTTTGGGAAATCACCCCAACTTATAGAAGATGTTCTGGCTATATAAGAATCTATAAGGGGAAAGATCACTTGCCAAAAAAGACTCTTTCTATGTTTTCACAAACTAGCAGATCACACCTACTCCATGGATAGAAACAGACTTTCTTTTGAAGACTGCAAGCTTTGGATCCAGATAACTATGTTACTTTTGTATGAAACTAAAACATAAAAGGGACCTATATCACAAAAAATAATTTGTTTCACATTAAAGACCCTTGCTGGATCAGTTACTGATCGACAATCGAACCTGCAGTGAAATAACTTTGTAGTCAGTGGAAGCTAAACCTAGCAAGAAAAATAAAATAAAATAAAGGATTTCTCTTCTCTAGAATGTGTTGGACAGAAATTGGGAAGCACAATTTTGTACTTCTAGCTAGAAGAGAGAGGTTACAATTTCTTTTTGTCCTTTTGAGGAAACCCTTTCCATTCATCCACTTGTACTGATTTTAGTTCAGTTGTTATGTCTCTTCTTTTGCTGTGTGTGTTCATAACAAACTTGTAACTGCTAAAATGCATAGAAATGGAAGAACAACATTTAATGGATAATATAATGCAGTGATGTAACTTGCATCCTGAATCTTGGGTCACTTGGTTTCTTAGATATATTTTTCTCTTCTTTCCAAATAGGGTGGGATTGTTGGCTCTATCTTATAGTGATCAGAAAGGGAAGCCCAACTACTGTGAGCTGAAAGGAAAGGGATAGACGATAGCAGTGTTCTCAGGGTGAACCAGTGTAACAATTTATAGCACTTTTTGTTACACAGCATGACCAAAGGCTGTGTCTATGTCACACATATCTATTTTATAATATTTCACAAAGTTCAATGACTCTGCAGCCTTATACATTTCTATTAACAGTATTCCAGTTAATAATACCGTTATTCCAGTTAATAATGCTGTTGACATGGCCACCCCGAATTTACAGAGTGTGTTCTGAAATCAGAAGGAGACTGTGTATTACTATATTTTGTAATAATTTGATGATTGTAGATGATAAAACTCGACTTTGATGATTTCTTGTTTAGTAAAAGATAAATAAATAATTGACCTTTCGCTCTTCTAATGTACATTTGAGCTTGGGTAACTTTAGGCCAGTCCTTGTCTTTTAGCCCAACCTATCTTACAAGGTTCTAGTTTCAGGAAGAATAGCATGCAGGAGCATTATTGAGGTATACTGCCTTGAGCTGACCGAATAAAAAAATAATAGCAGGATAAAAATCTGTACATAAGTAAGTAAGTGAAATGGAATTAATGGAGGTGAGAACAGGAACGTGTCCATGAGGAAGCAACACAAATGAGGGGGGGACCTAAGCTCCTTGTCCATCCACGAACAATGGAGCCAAAGCCTACATATGCAATTTGTACATATACTTATGGTTTCATTTATAACCCAAACTATCTGTACTTCTTCAATTTTTCATTGTCATAAACATACATTGCAATAGAGTAACATAAAAAAAATCTGCTTACCCTTTTATCTTGTTCATAAGAAGAAGCTTCTGTACTGGGCAAGAGATGAGTGATGGTAGCTATCAATATCTATGGATAATAAAACATATTTTAAAAAAGAAATTAAACTACCAATGACCTGTTGGGTTATCCTTTCAGAAATATTTCTTTACCAGATTCCTCAATGCCTTCAACAATGACAAACCTCTAGTGTACTATCTTCAGTAGAACAGCTGGGATATATTTAGGGATGTTTTGAAAATAGCAAATGTTGAACTGTATAGCACAGGGGTCTGCAATTTTAAACACTCAAAGAGCCATTTGGACCTGTTTCCCACAGAATATAAAACACCGGGAGCCACAAAACCCTTCCCGTGCCTGACTATTTCTTGAACTGCCACAAAACTAGCATATGTAGTTGAATTAAACCTTCTGTTTTCTTCTGAAACTTTTCTTTTCTTGGATTTTTCCATGGTTGGCCTACCGAGGGTTGAAAAGCTCAATAAATCATGTGCCGGTGGGTGTTACACATTGGCGGTTGTGACACATATTTTGAGTGACAGGGAGCTGCAGCAGAGGGATGAAAGAGCCACATGCGGCTCCAGAGCCGCAGGTTGCTGACCCCTCATATAGCACAGTCAAACACCAGCAGAGGAAATGTTTTATGACGTTTTAACTGTTTTATGATAATGTTTATGTCATGAAATGTTTTATAACATTTGCCAAATTTCCTTTCCACTGGAATCATGGGTTCCAGATTTTGGATACATCTATAAGTTAGCCTGGTTGAGGTACAGATAAACCTTGATTTATGACCAAGATTGAGCCCAAGATTTTTGTTGCTGAGAAATTGGTTAAGTGAGTTTTGCCCCATTTTACAACCTTTCTTGCCATAGTTGTTAAATGAATCACTGTACTTGTTTAGTTACCAATATAGTTGTTAGGTAAATCTGGCTTCCCCATTGATTTTGCTTATCAGAAGTTCACAAAAGGAGATCACATCACCCTAGGACAGTGCAACCATCATAAATATGAATCAGCTGCCAAACAGCTGCATTTTGATCATCTGACCATGGGCGCTGCAATGGTTGTTAGTGTGAAAAATGGTCACAAGTCACTTTTTTCAGTGTAGTTGTAACTTCAAACAGTCACTAAATGAACTGTTATAAGTTGAAGACTATCTGTACCTTGGTTCAAAAATTGTTGCCTATGATGCACCATTTTGCTTAAAGGAGTGTTTTAATAATACATACTGTAGTCTATCTTTCTAAGCTTAACATTTTTCTGAAGAAGAAAATTGATGCTGTTTTTATTTTTGCATATTGTATGTGCAACTGCCTCTGTCTGGTGAATAAAATTTGTGTTGTATAGAGATAGCTTTTGTAGTGTTTAAGTCACACAGATACTTGTTTGTAAATTAATTATTGTATATTTAATTTTTCTATGCGGTTTTAATTTAGCATTGTTAATACAAAGCAGCTATTTCATTCTATATAATCACTATGAGCTTACTTAGCAATTATTTAAAATGATTAACCTCTTCAAAGTCTTAGGTTATTGTTTGGAAGCTGCTTATGAAACTGAATAATGTCAAAATATCAGTATTCAAGAATTACTGTTATTAGTTCTGTAAAAATTGATATTAATCACATTTACCCAGAAGTCAGTCACCTTGATTCAGTGTGAGTCAGTGTAATGTATTTTAAAATATGTGCTTTGTACTGGTGTATATTAAAAGCTTTTACTATTATGGGAAAATATTGAAATGACATTGAAAGATATTAAAATATTCTTCATATACTTCATATTAAACATTAAAATGTTCTATTTTTTTTCATTACTTCCGATCAATTTTTTTTTGTTTTATTTACAATTGTGACACTGCCTTTTGCTTCTCTTATGGAAGAGATTGAACATCTCAGGTATCTTACTGTAAATGACCACAACTAATTGGTTCATTTTAAATGAATCTTAAACTTTTATCCATATATCTATTACTAACATACCATTCTTCCTCATAGTATCTATATTTGAACTGGCATTCTTGACCAATATGTGTATTGGTAATGAACAATTCTGATGAAAACATACAGTATTCCATAAGCTGTGAATTTCAATATTACACTGTGAAATTTGCATGGCACATGTACCATTCACCACTCTGAAAATATTTTACTAAATATTATTATATGAAAACCTATGTTGAAATATGTCTTTTGCTTTTACTTACTTGAATTATTTTTAATGGTGAATCAGACTGGTACAATTGTAGCCTGTGTACGTAATGAACCAGCATATTAAGCATATTGCAAGCCACATGTGCAACTGTTTTATTTGGAAACTATAAAAAAGACATAAAAGGAACATTACTGAATGCATTATAGCAATGTAGCAGAGTAAAATTTTTATTTATTTTTACCCCACCTTCATTAGTTTTATAAATAATTCCAGGTAGCGAACATACCTAATACTAATCCTTCCTCCTTTCCCCACCGTAACAATAATTCTGTGAGATGGGTGGGAGGGGTTGACAGAGAATGACTGGCCTAAAATCAGCCAGCTTTCATGGTCTTCTAGTTTCTAGCCTAGTGCTTTAATCACTAGACAAAAATGGTTCATTTCATTACTATTTTATGTTGAGAGGAAAAATATACATTCAAAGTAAAAAAAAAAAAGTGCTCAGGTAAGAATCAAACTTATTCTCCAATTCTTGAATAGCTTTAAACCAGAAATTAATTATGTCTATGAGTCTAAGATAGATGAACCCAAAGAATACAAATAATACACTGTAACCAAACTCTAAAACACCTGAGATTTATGCAGATTGAGAAAAGATTTATGTATGTTAATAAGGGTATGTTCTTAAAAGAAAAGTTCCATACCCTGATACATAGAAGAAAAAAAATCAGCTAATGAAAACATTTAAATAGAACAGAACAGAACAGAACGAGCTGTGATGGCACAGTATTAGAATGCAGAATTGCATGCTAATTCTGACTGCCGGCAGTTAGTTTCTCACTGGCTCAAGGTTGACCTAGCTTTCCATCCTTCTAAGGTCAGTAAAATGAGGACCCAGATTGTTCGGGATAATTTTCTGACTCTGTAAACCACCTAGAGAGGGCTGTAAAGCACTGTGAAGTGGTATGTAAGTCTAAGAGCTATTGGGATAGGATAGGATAGGATAGGATAGGATAGGATAGGATAGGATAGGATAGGATAGGATAGGATAGGAATTCTTTACTGGCCAAGTGTGATTGGATACACAAAGAATTTGTCTCCGGTGCATAAGTTCTCAATGCACATACAAATGTAAATAAATAATAAATGACAAAATATCTAAAATAAATGTTACTATAATGCACAATAACAAAAGTAAATATATATAAAAGACACAGTGGTTTCTACAGTGCAGTAATTATAATGGGAAGTACATGAATTTGGATTACTGTAATTCATTCTACTCATGGTTTTCCTTAAAGACTCTTTGTAAACTCCAACTGGAGCAAAATACAATGGTCCATTATGCTGTTGGTGACAGTTACTTCAATATTATAATACCAATGCTTTGATTCAAGAATTAGTTAAGAGGATATTGAAACTGATTAAAAAACAAGAAGTAAAAATTAAACATATATGAACAATTCTTATATTGGGGAGACATGCAAAATTGAGCCCTTCAGGGATCCATTTTGGAACCAGTGATTTGTACATAAATGATCTGATTGTTCATCAAACTGTTCAGGATAATAAAATCAATAAGGGATAAAAAAAACTCCACAAGGATCTCTGCAAATTAAGGGAATAAAAAATGGGAAATGTATTTAAATGTAAATAAATGAAAAAGTATGGAATTTGACAAAACAAACAAGCAAAACCCTAAATTTTGCCTATACATTAGTAAATCTGAGCTGGAAGTGATAGATCTGGAAAGGGATCTAGAAGTCATAATGGATATCTCAATGGAAATGTCAACTCATTTTGCAGCTGCTATTAAAAAGGTTAATTCAGTGCTTGGAATAATTTGAAATAGAACTATAAACATTATGAAAAAATAATAATATCCTTATACAAAATCCATTGTACAACATTACTGGGTATAGTGTGTACCACTGAATCCTAAGTAGGATTATACAGAGCTGGAAAGGGTAAAAAAGTTGCAAAAATATTAAAATGCTGGAGTCGTTTCCCCTATAAGGAAATACTATAGCAGCTAAGGTTATTTAGCTTGGAATAAAAGCAGGTGAAGGTCCAAAGCCATATAAAATCATGCCTAGTATAAATAAATAAATGAATTTTTCACCCATATTGCTAAAACTGGAGGTTATCCACTGAAATTAAACACAGATTTAGGGCCAATGGACAGAAATAGTTTTTACAAGGCATACAGTTAAAATGTGAAATTTAATTAAGGTAACAGCAATCAATTCATATTGCTTAAAAGTGTGGCTGTAATCTTCTGAATCACTGATAAGTGTTGGTTGCTGGGAAGTGAAAAGGGCTACTACCTCCAGTTCAGGCTGGAGCTTCTCAAATGCAACTAGTTCAATATTTTTCACGTACAATATCTAACGTTGGACCCAAGAAGGCTCATTCTGTGTAATAATAATAATAATAATAATAATAATAATAATAATAATAATAATAAAGGGCTACCCCGCTATTTAGAAATTCTAAATTTGCCGGACTTGAACATTTTGACTCTACAAAAAACCACCTTACTCGGAACAGCTTACATCCTCCGACGATACCTTAACAGTTCCTAGGTCCTTGGTTAGGACTCGAGCTGCTGAGCTATTAACCAGCCTCAAAGGCTGTGAATCTCACTAAAGATTAACCAATTAATAATAATAATAATAATAATAATAATAATAATAATAATAATAATAATAATAATAATAATAATAATAATTTTATTTCTATACCACCCTTCTCCCGAAGGACTCAGGGCGGTGTACAGCCTATTAAAAGCACAAAGACAAACAACAATTAAAATAATTTAAAATTATTAAATAATTTTGGCTCAATATTAAAACCCCCCCAAATTTAAAACATCCAATTTAAAATCATTACATTGATAGCCCGGCCTGGCGGAACAGCAGGGTCTTAAGGGCACAGCGAAATACCCTGAGGTCGGAGATCTTACGCATTTCCGGGGGCAGTTCATTCCACAGGGCTGGGGCTCCCACAGAGAAGGCCCTCCCCCTGGGTGTCACCAGCTGACATAACTTGGCCAATGGCACCCTGAGGAGACCCTCTCTGTGGGAGCGAACTGGCCTGTGGGAGGCTACTGGTGGCAGAAGTCGGTCTCGAAGGTACCCGGGTCCTATGCCATGGAGCGCTTTAAAGGTGGTAACCAACACCTTGAATCACACCTGGAAGACCACTGGGAGCCAGTGTAGCTCGCGCAGGAGGGGTGTCACATAGGCACAACGGGTTGCACCCATAACCACCCGCGTGGCCGCATTCTGGACCAGTTGGAGCCTCTGAGTGCTCTTCAAGGGGAGTCCCATGTAGAGAGCATTACAATAGTCCAGCCGGGAGGTGACAAGGGCATGAGTGACCGTGCACAAGGTGTCCCAGTCCAGAAAGGGCTGCAACTGGTGAATCAGGCGAACCTGATGTGAGTAATTCTGAGAGTAACTCAGGCTTTAATTTTGGATGGAGTCAATTGTACATTAAAAAAAAAAACACAATACTTTTTTTTGGGTGGTTTGAGTCAGTTTTTGACTCCTGGCAATTGCCTAGAAAAGTCCCTGCAATTTTCTTGGCAAAAGTTTTCCGAAGTGGTTTGCCATTGCCTCCTTCCTAGGACTGAGAGAGAATAACTGGTCCAAAGTCATCCAGATGGCTTTGTACCCAAGGTGGCATTACAACTCAGTCACCTGGTTTCTAGCCTGATGCCTTAACCACTATTACAAACTGGCTGTCATATACTTTTCTATTACTATTTTCTATACAGTAACTCAAATTGCAGTTGTCTATAGAGATTCTCAATCATCCAGATCATGGTTGTCTTAAAGGTGCTTTTTTCAAACTGATGAGGAATGGAAGGATTTATTTAAGGATTTATTTAAATCCTTCCATTCCCCATCAGAGCATTAGAACTGAAGAAACTTCATGGATGAGAAGCAAAACATTTTCAAATAAAAAAAACAAGAAAGTCAATTTGACTTTTGAAAAAAACACATTTGGGTTAAATTGTAGTCTGGAGTGATCATGTGGCCTCTATGTTTTTTCAAGTATCAAATTTCAGCACAGTTCACCTATTTTTAAAAAATTGTTTGAATGATACTTTTTGTAGCCTAATAAGGCTTTCTACCCACTTAAAAGACATGTTATTTTGGAACAGTGTGCAACACAGCTGCTAACTGCAGCAGTTGATAGGAGTGGCTAGGATCCTTTTGCCCAGGCTTTCAATACGTCTGAATCAGAAAAGTTGTGACTTCATGTTGTCTAGAAGAAATAAATGCTCCCTGTACTCCAACACAACAGCTTAGTTGGAGTTCAGCAAGTGTTGTCCATCTGTTATAAGCCTGCAATTTGCTTTTGTCAACTGCCATTTCATTCTAATAGTGTACATACTGTCTGTCAATAAAACTGACAAGTTATAAAGCATTTGCTATCTATACTTATTCATATTTCTTACTAGGAAATGAATCAATGTTCTTTTAATAATATATGTTCCAAATAAATGCCCAAGAATTGTTTACCACAACCTGTTTTTGAACTTTACATTCAGTTTCCAAACTGTACAAAGAGGATATATCTCAATTATTTTCTCTCACTGTATATACTGTTTTAAAATTATTTTTAATTTAAAATTCAACTTTTTGAAACTTATCAAAGCACAATAATTTATGCAAAGTTAAATATTGTTTAGACTAAATCGGGGATTTCAAACTCAAATAAATATAGAGTCACATAACATAAAACACACTGATCAATGGGCTGCATTGATCCATATGCAAAGATGCAAGTAACATTTGTTAATTTTTAATTAATAAAATTAATAAAATAATTAAATTCCCAAAGGTGCTCTTTCAAAAGGCAATTGGTCTTTCTTTGTTTTTCCTTGAAGATGTTTTGCTTCTCATCCAAGAAACAGTTCTCAGATTGGTTCTCTTCAGAAGTGAAGAAGCTTCTTTGCAATTCTGTGGCAACTAGCACAGATGTATAACAATCCCACCAGCAATGTTCCCTCTATCTCCTTGCACAGCTATCAGCTGTTGGTGCAGTGTCTATGTATGAGACAAAGCAGCAAGGCAGAATGGTAGAGCAGAGTACAGGGTCTGCAGAGCCACTCCGCTGGGTTTGAGTTCTGGCATAATTGTTATGGGCACGCACTGCAGCATACCATCCATGCATAGGAGAAGGCAACAAAGTAGACAGGCCCTGGCAAAGCATAAAGTTTGTGAGAAGTTGTAAGCTGTATGAAAAAGCTTCAATAGGCTACAAATTTGAAATATATACCTAAAATAGATTAAAAACTGCCCATACAAGAATAAAAATAGTAAAAACAGTCATATCTCGGTTTAATTGTCATGTTCTAATGATTACATACTTACTTTCAATGAAGCACAGATTACATTGAGAGCTTCCTTGATCTGAGGATGATGGGTTTCATGTACTAGTTCTTCACAGATCCAAATGCCAAGGCTACAAATAGCAACACATCTACAAAACAAGTTACAGACTTATATTAAACTAACTGTACCTGATAATATCAAGGAGTGAAAAACCGTGATATATTATGTTTTCTTAGACAAAGTTAGATCTTATGCCCTGGTATGTCTTCTAATCTAAGTAAAGATTTTTTGATCAAGAAAAGTTTCTATCAACATATCGGGTGAAGGAAACTAATGTCACAAGTTCTCTCATTAACACTCCAGACTATCATTTGTTCTGTTCCTATGGTTACACAAATCCTTTAAAATTGGGGAGGAGAAACTCGTTGTTCTGATTATGGAAATCTTCAATGGATTGTGTTTACTATTTGTAGGAGGCTAGTTTTGGCTACATTTTTTAAAAATTAAAACATTGTGGCGGAATATTTAGTGAAGCAAATGCCAACATATATTCACTTTATATTGGTATTTTCTTCACTAAATATTCTGCTATAACTTTTAAAACTATGTATTATTGCTACTAAAATGTTAAGAAATGTTAAAACATATTTCATAATATATCATTAAAAAATTTAACTAAGTACCTGAATTAACTAATTTACAAAACGTTTTGGAACATTCCTTATTTATTCATACCTTGCAGGTCCCGATGGCTCCTCTTTTGCAGAGCTTAATATTGTTTTGACAACTAGTTCCTAAAGTAAGAACATTCAAGAGAAGTTATCTCTAAACAGCTTAATGTAATATTAAAAAAATCAGTAATTTACAAATCTCGAAAATGGAAAATTCAGCTGGTATGCCGATAATTTGGGTCATCTAGTCAGATATACCTTCCACTCTGCATACCAAGGGTGCTTTTCAAAAGGCAACTAAACGTTCTTAGTTTTTTTTCCTTGAAAACGGTTCGCTTCTCATCTGAAGCGAAAGAAACTTCTTCAGATCTGACTGAATGTTGGAGAATGGAAGGATTTATATTTCTTGCAATCATCTGGTCATTAGCACTCTGAAAGTCATTAGCTCTCTGAGGATCATTAAGGCTACTTTGGGGGTTTATCTGTATCCTCAGGATCACCTGAATCAGAGTGCAAATGGGTGTGGGATTGTCTTGGGACTGCTGGAAGAACTGTGTTGTAGACAGGAGATATTATATCCCTCCCCCTCAGTTGAGAGAGGGCTGTTCAGTTTTAACATAGTTGGCTTCTTTGACCCCTCTTTCAAATCAATGGTCCTCTCTTTCCAGACTTTGCTGCCTTCAAAAGAGTGACCTTTGTCTTCCAAATGCTGGAGATGGATTGCTGAAGCTTGTCCTGATGGGTTTGTTCGCCTATGTTGTGCCATGTGTTTGTGAAGTGGTTGTTTTGTTTTTCCAAAATCCAGTTGCCTTTTGAAAAGCAGCTTTTGGGCAACCATGACCTGGATGATTGAGAATCTCCATACATACTTTCACTGTCTACTTGTTTCTTCATATAATAAGCTCCCCCCCCCCAGCTAATACCTTTCTTCTTTAAAACTAATTTTAAAATAGTTTCTTTTAAAGTGTTCTGCAATGAGTTAAGCTTAATATTCTCTAGTAGTGAGAAAGAAGAAGAGAGTACAGCCTTCAAATTCCTGCTTGCATGGGAAAAACTACCACAATAATTTTATTTTAATTTTTATTTAATTTTATCATAATAAGCTACTCAATATTGTCATATAAATAACCTGAGATCAGAAATGCTACCATTTTTATGATTAATCTTAATTTTGGTTTACTGACAGCAGAAATGTGATCCATAAATATGATACATAGAACTGGTTTCTTTTAATAAACCATTGCTAACCACAGCTTAACATTCAGATACATTTTTCACAACTTTACCAAACTAATAGAGGGGAGACTGTGTACATATATATTTTGGCAGCTAATAATTTCCATGATATTTCTTAGAACTTGTTCCTTGGTGCCTGCCAGAGTCTAAGTTACCTGTCTTTTTTTGAAAAAGATGTTTTAATTAAGAAAATGGAAAGCTGGTATAATGGAAAGAAAAAGTCCACCTCACTCATTATAATATCCAAAAATGCCTCTTGGTCATATAAAGTATACTATAATGGAAGTATACTCATTTATGTTTAAAAAAAGTAAAAGGCACATTAAAGTGGTGGAGAGCAAGTTAAGAAACTAAAAATGATGAGAAACAATCTGAATAATGATACTTTCTGATATATGAATATGTTATGACTGACCATGCTCCTCATGGCATTCCTTTGAGTATCCACATCTACACAAATTCAAAATGTGCACATGGGCCAAAAAGTTTGGGAATCCCTGCCCTAGACCTTCCTTTTTTTCTGGAGATAGGTTTACAGATAATTAGGCTATGACAGTTACTAATGCTAATTCTTTGAATCAAAAGAATGAGCTTTAAATATTGGTCACTGAGAAGTGACAATGGAAAGGGACTTCCCAATTCTGGTTTAAGAACTGGCACCATATTTTAAATACATAAATACATGAAAATACATAAATACATGAAATAAATAAATAAATACATATACCATAAAATGTTACACAAATAGCCTGTATCCCAGCAGCATTCTTCATATGCTGTTGTGTCATATTTAAGTAACTACATGGCCATAAAAATTAATTTATACTGCAGAAGATATAAAAATAACACTGTCAACCCTGAAGCCATTCTGGAGCATCTTCAGGGCTGCCACAGCAAGGCTGGTTGGAGCTGTGGGAATGGGAGGGGGGAATAGAGATAGCTGGGGACTTGTAACCAAAATAAAATTCTTTCTTCTGGGAACCAAGGACGTTCTCACCAGATGCTGGGGAGGCATGGATTGAAACCAACTGGAGTTGGGACTGTGACCTGGTTGGACCATGTGATGGACATGTGGACTGGGGGAAAGAACTCTGATTTTAATTTGGGACCTTCAGAGTCGGGTTTCCACCAGATGTCCCAATATGACATGCCTAATAAATTTGGACTTTGAGGAACACCTTGGCTTTGGAATTTTGATTGTATTGGGTCTGTTACTTGGAACCCTGACAAACACACAGATTTCAAAACCTACCTTTACTTCTGTAAACTGAGATACAACAATATCTGGAGTGTTTGGATGCAATGCTGGTAATTCACAATATAAATTGGGTAAACACACCAGAGAGCCTAAGAGAACTTGTGCTTCTAGTCTTGGTGCCTGAGTAATAAATAACAATATGATATGTTAGTAACATTTGAGTTAGTATTTAATCCCAAACAAAATTGAATAAGAGCATTTACTATTTATATTAATTTCATTATATTTGCTCCCCTTCTGCTTTGTTGTTTAATATTTAATATTCTCATCTACCATCTCTCGCATTGGATACCTTATACTAAATGCTCCCTGCTATCATTTTAGCAAACATTGTTTTGTAAAAAAATTGTTTGCTAGTTTAAATTAAAAGGTAGCCTAACTTGTAAAATATTTCAGCAACTTTATTGCAGAAGGCATAATCAGCTTTACATATTGAATATTTGATATTATAATAAAAGGATTATGTAATTACTTTTTACATAATATACTAGGTTGCTAATAGTGTTACAAACTTCTTGCTATGATGAATTTTAACTAATAAACTTTGCAACTTACCATAACTTTTATTGTTATAGAAAAATTAATATTAAACAGCAACACTTGAAAAACACTTGAACACTTGAAAAAGAATAAACTTACATTGAGAAAAGATGATGCTGCTACTCTGCCAGCAGCTACAATGAAATCCATTATCAGCATGGTAGCACCAGGCAAACCAAGGGAAAAAAATTGTGGAGAACAGTGCTTTATGATTGTATTGACAATGTCCTTGGAGGAAAAAAAACACAAGATTCTAATTGTCTATCAAGGAAACTGTAGATAATGTGTTAAACATAAAAAAATGTTTCACATTAATCATACTTTAATATAAATATTAAAGTATAAAATATTAATCATATTTTAATATAAATAGTCCTCATTTAGTGACCACAATTGGACTGGTAACTTGTTTGTTAAGCATAGGACACCTTAAGTACACTCACAAGTCCAAGTACTGCCGGTCTGACAACATAATGGTTATTCTTGGCTTGCAACCACAATTGGGACTGGATTTCTGGTTGTAAGTTATTATAGTCATAAGTAGAGATATTGTGACCGGACTTGATTTTATAACATTTTTTGTGGGGTTTGTTAAAAGAATCTACAGTCAACTTATGTTGCTGTAAATGGTTAGGATACCAAAATCTTGCTCTGTGTTGATTTTAGTCACTAAGAATTTGTTTACTTTTCCATTTCTTTAATAGATAAACTGCCAGTTAAAATTTAGACAAATCTGTCTTTGGTTCTCCAACAAGCATCAATATCTTATCCTAGATAGAATTATGGCGTCCCACCAAAATATTCTTTCAAAATATATAATTCACTAAATAAAAAAAATAGGAGGCTCAAATTGGAATTTAAAATTTTTGTTCATGAAATCATTTTAATGAAGCTGAATATATTTTAAGAATAAGGCAACATTTTTCCAACCATGTATAGCAAATGTAAATTTAGAACTTTACCTACAAATAATGTTTACTTAGTAATAGGGATGTAATGTCATGCTATATAAAATATATAAAAGCACACTTTATTTTTGAAATATAAAGTCTCTAATAACTCTCTAAAACAAGATGAAGTCTGAATTACAGGAATCAGTGTTTCATTTTTGCTAATGACCCTTAGATTTCTGGGAAGACATCTTATTCAGCAGTATGATAAATTCTGGCAATTATGCTGAAAATACTGCTTTACCAGAACTGTTATAAAATGGTAATTAGATTGTTTAGCAAGAAATAGAAAGAGTATGTAACGAGGTAAAAAACTTGTAACTAAATTATTTGTCAGTCAAATTCTGAGTAGATTGCCTAGAACACTTGCACAACTATAAAGCAGTTCTTTCAGACAAAAGCTGTTTATAACCTTACTGTTTTACATTGTAGATGCAACTCAAACAATTAAATATTATTTTGGGTTTTAAAAAACTCTTTAATATAGACAATGAAATATCAATAAGAATATTTGTCTAGAATATTTCTCTCTGTCATGTAGTTCGTTTATACACAAACTTCTTTTTCTGATATAGAAATCACATACACAATTCAAAATAGCACACCTAAAATAACTTCAACTTTTTTGTCTGGTAACTGGATGGCATCCACCAGTATAATAGATTTCTCTTCTCATTTCCATTTCTCTGAAGAACTGGAGACCTTTTCAGAAAATTGGGAGAGCACTGTGGAGTAGATTTGGAGCATGCAAACAAGTATATTGAGCAGGAAGAACAAGGGAAAGGCCGGATGTTCCAGTTTAAGTCTGTGTAATAGTGGGATATTCAAAGAAATGAGTGGTATAATGAAATTTGGAGTATGGAAACAAATGATAAATTAACAACAGAAATTAAATTTAAAAAAGGGATGATTAAAGTAGACAATTATAATGAAATATAGGGTGATTTTATAAAAATAGTGTTTGTGGAAGGCAAAAGGAATAAACCTGCTCAAAAATATATGCTGTTTTGGAGGGGATAAGGGAACAATTGGAATATATTGTATATCTTTCAGTTGTTATAGAAGAAGAAATATAAGGGGGAAAAAAAGGTCTCCGGGGGAGGGGATGCACTGTAATATTTGTAATTTCCCCCTTTTTTTTGTATTTAGATTTATATGTATCATGTTTGTATTATTTGTATTCAAAATAAAAAAATATTATTAAAAAAAAGTGTGTAATAGTGGACAATGTCTTCAACTTGTCCAGTGTCAAGAAAACTAATCCAAACTGGGTTTTTTTTCCAAAATGTGTTCTCAAATAAATCTACGATTTTTAAAACTTTTTTGGTGATTCCAAAATAATTTAGAAAATGACAAGGAAGTATCCTGAAAAAGATGTCCACTTTTTCTGAGCTTCCCCTGAAACATAAACCTGCAAAAATGAGTTGGAAGAGAAGTAGAATATATTTTCAGCAGCAGGAGCTGAGTAGTTCTAGAACATTATGTAACCAACAAAAAGACGTTTTATGGATGCCTTAATTACAGGGATAACGACTGCCTGTAAACTATGTAAAAAAGGAAATTGGATTTTTTGTGAGGAAGGTAAGGTGAGGTAGAAACCTTTACCTGATCAACGTGAAGCAGTCCACAATGCATTATATTGTAAAAATGAGTTAAAAAGTCCCTGTTTGGAGAAACATCTTGTCTTCGCTTCATTGTATTACAAATGAGCTTATAAGCATGCAATTTGCCTTGTTTGTACTTGTCACTCAACATGGTTGCCTAATATGAAAAAGGAAAGTCAAAATATTAACAAAGTTCTATATCACATCATTTTTTTTTTAAAAAAAATAATCAAATGATAATTAAAATTACCTTAAAAAGCCATGGAGTAAGAATTCTCAATGGAGGAATTAAGACTGGTGGAGATGGTGATATCACATTATCAATTGAAATTCCAAGATTATCTCTAATCTGAAAATATTACAAAGTGTAACAAACATTTATATAAGATATTGTTGAAATAATTCTTCTAAAGAATTATTCTTCAAGTTGAGATTCTCTCCGTACCTTAGCAAGATTTTGCCAGAGTTCACAAAGGTAATCAAAAACCTGAGCATGTATTTCAGGGTCCATAATACAATTGACATCTCCTAAAATTCCTAGCATCCGTCTCCACATTACAGTTGCTACATCTGCATGCCAGCCAGTCAGGGTTCCTCCTGCCATCACACTGCAACATTCAGATGGAAAATCACTGGTTTCTATAGGAAGAGAAAAACACATATTATCAGGCAGCTGTTCTTTTTTGTGAAGAGATTCAAAGCAAAGAAATACAATATGAAACTTAATTTGTACAAGTATTTGTTAGATTAGACAGAAGCAATGCTTAACCCAATACAAAAAGACAAAGGAGCTCTAATTTTTTTCTTTGCATTCTGTTCCCAAATATTTTCCCAGTGTAACCTCTCTTCCCTCTCAAAAGTGTTTTGAAGTAGAGGGAGTTTAAAAAGCAAATTGAGAATTCAATGAAACACTACCCTTAGAACAAATTCAGAAAAATGAAGGCACTGTATTTATGTGCACACCTGAAATGTAGTCCATCTTTTTACAATAAATGTGTTGCATTTATCTAGAAAATAAGCTTGAAGCCAAAGTGTATGCATTGGATCATGCTTCCTCCTTAACCATTTCATTCTCATTGGTCATATTATTATATAAACCTGTTTTGTGTATTATGGCATGCATCTGGTACAAAAATCTTATTGTATGCATTATATCCTGAACCATGGTATAATATTACATTAATGCCCACTGCAACTACTGCATTCTACATTTTGCAGAAGCATAGGTGGGAAATGTCCAAATGTAAAGTTATAGGTTATATCCACTAAGAACTACCTAGAAATCGTAGTAACTTCTTATTTTAGGCCTCCTTAGGTCCACATACTGTTTATTCTAGCTAAAATTAGCATACATAGGATAGGCAATTTATTAGCTCCATTAATATGGGGAAAGGTGGAGAAGTGGGACAGTCAATGTAAGCAAAGTACATTTTCACATGGCAGTTAGTTCATGATAGGAAAGATAATTCTACTGTTGTAAACTACCTTGAGTTTACACACTTAAGATATATGAACAGGCTATGTAGCTTCAGTCAATCGCTAATTTAAAAATAAAAATCTGCTTTATTTAAGAGAATGAAGGCCTCTTTATTATTGATACTTCAAAAAATGGCCCCAAATACAACCTTTTGGAAAATAGTCTGTACTAAATAAGAAATGAAAGAAAAGATAGTCTTAAATTTGCTATCCAAAGCATTGCCTAGATCATCCGGTGTCTGTAAAACAGAGTGGTGGAGCTTCTCATCCAATTGCAGGTCCTTTTGTTCATTGTGATCTGCACTCAAAGTAGCAGGTGATGGAGTCTGGGACCGTGATCCAAGAGCAGACTGAACTGGTGAAGCACTTTCAGAACCTGTGAAAGAATTTTAACTATCAGAATAAAATGAATAGTTATATAATATTTATTCTGATTTGTAAACAATCAACATGCTTTTTAACACTGATCTAAGGATAAAAGTACTTAGTAATGATAATAGGTAAATATTTATCAAAATACAGTATCTTAAGATGGTATTCATTATATTGAATTAACAAATTTTAATTAAGCTACTTTAAAAGTTATAAATATAATTGAGATATTTAATTGTGAATGTTTTAACAGCGGCTAGAATTGTATTTGCTAAAAATTGGAAAAAAGAGAAAATACCTACTGATGATGAAGTTATTAAGAAAATTATGGAATGTGCTGAAATGAATAAATTGACATTTGAAATTAGAGAACAGGAAGACAAACAATACTATCTGATATGGGATTTGTTTTATCAATGGCTAGATTCCAATGATGCCCTTGACGTGATGTCCTGGTGCCTGGAGGCTGTGCGAATCTGGATGGGGAGAAACAAGCTCAGATTCAACCCTTCCAAGACCGAGTGGCTGTGGTTCCCGGCGTCCTGGTATAGTCAGCTGGTTCCATCACTGACTATTGGGGGTGAGATCTTGGCCCCCTCAGAGAGGGCTCGCAACTTGGGTGTTTCCTGGATACACAGCTGTCTTTGGAAGATCATATGATGGCCGTGGCCAGGGGAACTTTTTATCAGGTTCGCCTAATACGCCAGTTGCGTCCCTTTCTGGACCAGGATGCCTTGCGCACGGTCACTCATGCCCTCGTCCTGTCCCGTCTGGACTACTGTAACACTCTCTACATGGGGCTCCCCTTGAAGAGCACTCGGAGGCTCCAACTGGTCCAGAATGCGGCCGCACGGGTGATTATGGGGCGACACGGTGCACCCATGTAACACCTTTCCTGTGCAAGCTGCACTGGCTCCTGGTGGTCTTCCAGGTGCGATTCAAGGTGTTGGTCACCACCTTTAAAGCGCTCCATAGCTTAGGATCTGGGTATATATGAGATCGCCTTCTGCCACCGATAGCCTCCCACCGGCCAATACGCTCCCACAGAGAGGGGCTCCTCAGGGTGCCGTCGGCCAAAAAATGTCGACTGGTGACACCCAGGGGGAGAGCCTTCTCTGTGGGGGCACCAGCCTTCTGGAATGAGCTGCCCCTAGAGGTTCGTATGATCCCCGACCTGCGTACCTTTCGCCGCGCCCTTAAGACTCTTTTGTTCCAACAGGCCGGGCTGGCTTAATATGAATTTTAAATTGGGTGTTTGTTAGCTTTTAACTTTGTGGGCCAAATTTTATATATTTGTTTTAAATTGTTTTTAAATTTTGTGAGTTTATATGTGTTTTAATATGGCTGTATACCGCCCTGAGTCCTTTGGGAGAAGGGCGGTATAGAAGTTCAATAAAATCAAATCAAAATCAAATCAATAATAAAGCATGGAGATGAAGTATGAAATATGAAATTAAGGTAATGATAAAATATATGAAATGTTTTTTTATGGGAAATAAGCCTTTGTTAAATAATTGCTAAATGAGAATAATAATATAAAGGGATATATAAAATTGTCAAATAAGAGAAATTAAATAATTTGTAACCTTAGATATGGGATTAAGCACAAAAGAATCTTAACCGATCGACACACTTTCTGTGATGTATTGAATGATGGTTGTTTGTATGTTTTGTTATGTTTAAAAATAAAATAAAAATAAAAAAAAAGTTAAAAATATTTTATTTTTCACTGATAATTTTCTATACTTCTGTACATTTAAGATTCTTAAAATTAAAAGAAACAAAACAAAGGAAATATAGAGAAAAACAAATCAAACTATGGTAATGTTCAAGTAAGATCACGGGTGATAGTGATGTGTGTTGAGGGAGGATTCCCCTCTTGAAGGTGTGCTCATTTGGGATTTTCAGACCTGATCCAAATAACTGATGGTCTGACATACAGGATTGGTCATACTTTGGATCTGGTCTTCCTCTTGCAGCAATAGCAATGGGATCTGAAGTTGGGAGAAGATTTCCATTATTCCCCTATCATGGACAGATTATTTTTTTACCTTTTTTAAAAACCTTTTTTTTACCTAGGCCTGCTCCCTGCTTTAAGTGGGAATGGGATGGGGAATTGCATCCATTCTTGTTCTGTTTATCTTCTCAGAAGCCTTCTGTATTCTTCTGTACTGTCTCTAAGAGTTAGATGCTAGAATATAGTATTATGTGAATTCTCCTCCTTCCACTGAGATCAGTTCCAGTTACTGTTGATGGGGGGTAGGGAAAGGGAAGGGTTCTGCCTTAGAGATCCTCTTGACTGGAGTGCCTCAGGGCTCAATACTCTTGCTATGTCCATTTAATATCTATACGAAGCCTTTGAGTGAGGTCATTCGATGGCCCAGAGTGAGCTGTCATCAATAAGCTGACAATACTCAGCTGTATATCTCTGCTCCAGGCCAACCAACTGATGCTTCTGTCAGTGCCTGGAGGTTATGGAATGGAATGGGGGCATTCTGGATGGGGAAAACAGATTTCAACTCAAGCCTAGCAGTATGAAGTGGCTTTGGATTTTTAGGAATTCTCAGTCCTTAGTTCTAGATGGGGTTATACTATCACAGGTAGAATGGCTGTGCAATTTAGGGGTCCTTCTGCACTTGGGGCTCTTGTTTAAAGAGCACTTGTGGCCAGAGGATGCTTTGCTTTATGCTATTCCTTAATTGTACCCTTTCCTTGATCAGGAGGCGCTATATATGATCATTCATGCTTTGGCTACCTCCCAAATAGATTACTGCACTCTATATTGATCTTCCCTTGAAAAATATCTGGATGCTTCAGTTAATTCAGAATGCAGCAATAGGGCAAATATAGATATGCCTCATTATCTCCATATTGCACCTGGGCTTTAAGAGCTACACTACATCCTAATTTGCTTCTGAGTGCAACTGAAAGTGCTTATTACTACCTATGAAGTCCTACATAGCATGAGGTCAGGGTATTTGAGAGACTACCTTAGTCCCATAGTATTCTACTTATCCCATGATGTTAGGTAGGCGGGAAATATTGTTGGTCACACCAATTAGGGATTGTCATCTAGCAGGACACAGGAGTGCCTTTTCCATACTGGTGCCTACACACATGCTGCCTGAGATGAACGTGGCCCCAGCTCTGTTCACTTTTCAGAAAGCCTTGATGATCTGGCTATTTTTCTAGGCATGGGAGCTGCGAATGTAATTTTTTTTTTAAAAAAAATGTGAGCCAAAATACACCTACCAAATGAGTAGATGGCTAGAGGAAAACTGAACTACAGCTTTTCAGGATGCTGAAAAGCTTGTTTCATTTGGAATGGTATCCTCCATGTCCAAGCAATTCTTAATCAAATTAATAATATGCAAAATAAGAAACCTGTTATCGTTCTGTTTAGGCACTCTTAATTTGCCATGGAGTAGAATTAAACATATGGTAAGTGGATTTTAATCCACAAAAGCACATACAGCTTTTCTTGAATTTGCTTTAATTTTGCTGTAATAAAATGACTATTTAGAAAATGGTTAAACAAAATATCTTAAAAGTTAAATAGAGACCGCTATAGGATGGGAGGGTGATAGAAGCATCTACATTAGATTCCCCCCCAACCCTTTTATTTCACCTGTAATTGTAGCTGCTTCGGCAGACAGTGCTTGTTGATTGAGACTGCTCGTTTCAGAGTCAATGTGGAGGGTAGTCAAACTAGCCACTTCTTGTTCTTCAGCACTCTGCTGAGGGCCGGAACCTGTATCAGATTCAGCAGATGTTGTTGTGCCACCTTCAGGACATAAACTGAAATCTAAAAAAAACAAAAGCCATTATTCAGACCTAAGTTAAAAACATAGCCATTACCATTATAAAAACAGCTAGCATTGAAGCTTTCACAGAAATAGTCTATTTTTGTTTTATGTTTGCTGTAATGTTATTAAGGTGTACAGTCAAGGGTAACTGCCAAAGAACTGTTATCTATATTTGAAGATATGGTATATATTAGACAAAGGAACAAAAAAGATTGCATTTGAGTTCTAGAAATAACATTTATTTTTCCTGGAAAACAATAAGCTGAAACTAACTTTTTTGGAAATGTGCTCTTACTTGCAGTTTTTATTTCTGAAGTGTTTTGTCACTGCCTCCTTCTGAGCACTGTGAAAGAGCAACTGGCTCTTTCAACTTTACTAATATTAACCTATTCAAATTTAGATTTACACCCAAATCTATTGCTACGTTGATGGAAAAGACTTTCAAACAGCAGACGCTTACAGGAACTGAATAGGGGAAGAAGATGGTTATCAACAATTTGCCCTTTCTGCAGCAACCTACACCTTACCCATCTGCTCTGGATGATTGAGGCCATTCTTTGGAAACATGGGAGATAGGAATATAGATATGTAGGAGATTGCCTGCAGGGGAAATAAAAGAATTTTGCCCCCCTCCACATTTCACAGTTACAAGCTTCCACTTGACTGAAAGTTGTCCTGTCCATGAAGCGATACCAATCAAACAGCACTTGAATTTTCTCTTTAAAACTCCTTATTATATAATTGTATATAAGATTAAGTGAGGATATACTTGCTTTCAAATTTATGGCCATCATACTGGAATGCACTGAAGGAATCAGAGTGGCTATCAGAACTGACAAGGTCACTGCTGCCTGCACTGGCAGGAGACGTCCATTCAGAAGGTACACCGGGATCATCAACAGGACGCATTTGATTCTGCTTGTTCAGTATATCAGGAAGATCTTTTGGTACTTCTAAACTTCCTGGACTGCTTCCTCTTCTTGCCACATTCTAATTGAAATAATATTTCAGGTAATTTAAGAAAAAATATAGTCAGAAATGACAAGAATCTTACAATTATCAGTTTTTAAAGAAGGGAAAATTGACACACTATGACCCCAAACCATCCCTACAAGAACTTTCTCTCATAAACCCATAGAGTTGGAAAGAACCACAGGGGTCATCTATCCAATCCTCTGCTTAGTGCAGGATCCACTAAGACATATCTGAGATAACTATCCAGCCTCTGTCGGAAAGGAGAACTCACCTCCGCATATGGTAGTGTGTTCTACTGGTTGATAATTGTACTGTCTGGAGGTTCTTTGTGATGTCTAGCCTGAACCTCCTGCCTTGTACCTGTAATCCACTGGTTCTTATTCTGGTCTGAGGCAATGAAATCTAAGACTACTCTCTGTTCTATGTGACAGCCTTTCAAATAGTTAAAGACTATCATATTTTCCTCGATCAACTTTTCTGTAGGCTAAACACAATCAAGATACTTTTGACTGGTTAATTAATTAATTAATTGAGATTTATATAGCTGCTCATCTCCCCCCCAAAGGATACTCTGGGTGATGCACAACAATAAAATGGTTTCCAGGTCCCTTGTCGTTTTCTTGAAATTATCACTATCCTTTTTGAATATGGAGCCCAGAAGTGGACACAGTACTCTAAATGGACCATTCATAATTCCATGAGGTATTCTATGCTCCTATTAATGCATTTCATGGAAGCATTTCCCTTTTTTAGAGGCTGCATCTCTTTGCTGGCTCATGTTTCAACTGTGGTTGATAAGAAGAACCAGATCTTTTTCACATGTAGTTCAGCTAAACCGTGTCTTTGCCATCCTATATTTGTGTCTTTCATTTTTCCTAACCAGATGCAGAAGTTTATATTTTTGCCTATTAAATTTTATCCTGTTCATTTTAGTCCACCATTCAAACCTGATCAGAGCTTTTAAGATATGAACCATTTCTGCCACTTTTCTGTCACCTATAAGGGACTTTCAAATTCCTCATCAAAGTCATTGATAAAATCATGAATGATACCGGGCCCAGAAGAGAACTGTGTGATACTCAGCAGTTTCCTGGAACCAATTAACAAGCATTCCTTGGGAGTATTCATTCTAACAAGTAGGAGTCTATTTAGCCCATATTTTACCATTTTACTAAGGAAAATATTATGAGGTATTTTGTTGAAACCTTTGCTGAGGTCCAGGTACATAATGTATATGGCATTTTTACTAGTACGGTAACTCCATCAAAGAAAGGTTAGTCTGGCATGATTTTATTTGCAACAAACCCATGCTGACTCCTATTAATTGTACCATATCTATTCAAATGCTCACATACATGCTGTTTAATAATAGCAATAACAATGCCTGGCATAGACATCACACACATAGGTCTGAAGCATTCTGGATGCTCCTCCTTTCATTTTTTGAAGACAGGGACTTTTGTTTTCCTCCAATCTTTTGTCCCAAAGGTGTTTTTTCAAAAGGCAACCGGACTTTGCTTGAAGACATTTGCTTCTCATCCAAAAAGCTTCTTCAGTTATCATCTGAAGAAGCTTCTTGGATGAGACATGAAACATCTTCAAGCAAAAACAAAGGAAGTCCAGCTGGCCCTTTTCAGTATTCTAGGATATAATCCATTTCTGGTCTGAATTCATTTAAATTAGCCAATGTAGCTTGAAGTATCTATGCCTCAATTTCCTCCTTTCTCCAGTGGGTAGAAAAATGATCAGTGAGACTCCCATTCTCTTCTGATGCAAAATAGGAGATAAGAGATTCTACCTTTTCATCACACAATCAACTATGATCAATTCATCATTTTCTGCTTACGACTGATCTATAGGATCTTTGGTTTTCTTTTTATTTATGATATAATCTGCAGTTAGCTGTTTGTTTGCTTCTGGTATCTCTCACAAATCCTGCTCATTTAAAACTTGGCCCACAATTACTACAATTTTGTATACCTTGTATTCTTCATTTAGTCATATGTTCATTCTTTCATACTCCTCTTTCTTTTCAGCATTTTAGAGAGATCGCATAAATCCATTTTGGCCTCTTTATATTGCTCTTATTTTTCCATCTTTGCTGCCACAGATTAACACAATTCTTTTCTTTTCCTAAATCATCTTTAAAGTGCTACTTTTGCAATCAATTTCTCCCTGTTCATGTAGAATAGGTTTGGGATAGCTGACACTCTTATTTTTTGTTCTACCTTCTGATAAATAAAGATCTCAGTGAGAGAAGATAAGATCTAACCTAAGTTGGACCTCTGACTTATTAGAATCCCATCATAGGTAAAGATAATCAAAATTCTCTATTATTACTACCATTTGTACTACATTGTATTAGTACTACCATTACTACCATATTCCTTGTAAGATTGGTCAACTGATGGCAAAAATTTTCATCCATATCTTCTGACTGCGAGGTTGCTTATGATAGTACCACTTTCATTTCTCTCTTTTTTCCAATCCAAACACTTTCAATAGCATTTGATGATACCTGAATTTCTCTGCAAGCATGTTTTCTTTGCATAACAATGCAACATCCCCCTTCTTTGTGGGGAGATGTTCTTTTCAACATGTTGCAGCTTTTTATTGTTATGTGTCAATCATGAATATCACATCACCAAAATTTCATTATATACATCGCATCACATTTGTCTTCCTGAATCAGGATCTCTAGTTCTCCCTATTTATTTCCCAGCCCATTAGCATTTGCAGTTAAAATTAATTATGCAACTCAATCATAATCATAATTGTATCTGATACTTTAAGATAAAAGAAAAATCTAAAAGCTTACCAAAGAGCTACCACTGCGTAGTCTTTCAGCTATAAACTCATCCATGAGGTCAGGAATATTTGCATTACTACTGCCATTATCATTACCAAGAGAGATCTGCTTTTGGCTCATATCCTCCCTATTGGCTAAAAGCAAATGAATGACTGTATATAGTAAAAAAACCTTTTTCAACAAGAAATACTTTTAAAAATTACAAAATAAGTTAGACAATACAAATATTTACTGAACATGCAGTTAAAATATGTTCTTTAAAAACAGATTTAGTTATAAGAATTAGTACAGCTGTTCCACCTATTAAACTATCCCATCCCATCACCACTGAGCAAGTGTTAGTCAATCTCCAGTGTGACCTTGAAAAAAGCAAGAAAGCTTACAGATAAGCACTATTAAAGTTGTTAATGATTACTTCACTCCTTCATATCACTGAATGTATAATACTCTAGAGCTATGCGAATGTGTGCTAATGAAAACAGGTAGGTTGACATTATATGGATTATTTAGAGTACATTGAATTAAATGTTTCACTGCATATTCAAAATACAGCATTGAGAATGAAAAATTGTATAGTTAAAAAATGGAATATAGTTGCTGATCAATATTGCAAAGCATTACACTGTTACTCATCCTATTGTATTTTGTTATTTTAACCTTGAAGGTTCAAAATGTTCTGGTTTATTTTCATTAATTAAATCTTGTCTCTCCCAAAAAAGAGTAAATGTGCTACTCTGAGATACAAATTTGATTTTGATATTACACTTTCAAGGCAATAAAGTTTAAAAACTCTCTCTAAATATTCCTAGTATTCAAGCTAAACATCTTCAACAAGGAGATGCATTAAATATAATAAAATAAATCAATCTGAAATAATTTGTTGCATTATTGACTAATTTGTTATGATATGCTAACAAAGACTGCCCTCAGATGGCATTAACATCTCAATGCAGGATGCATTACAGAACATTCTGTTAATCATGCCAGCATACAATGTACGGGGGGGAAAAAACACCAAAATCCTACCTCACTGCTGAAAATGAATGTAATTCTGATTATTTTTTAAAAAGTTACTTAGCATGTCAACTAAGATGGTGATATTAGAATGACAGCCAGCCTTGTCCATTTTTATTAGTACATAGAGGCCTCACAGTTAGCTCAAGAAGAACTATCATGGTTCCTTTATGCACTTCTGTGATTCCAGAAAACAAAAGCAGTGATAGATGTTGCCATGAAAGTGAGGCATCCATTTCAGTGAATGCACCAAGAAAGCGCTAAAGCATATTTTGAAACTGCTCAAATAAAATGTCAAAATCCACACTGGACTGTTATGATGAAGTAATCCAAACATCTGTTTTAAATTTTTGTTTTCAGGAGGAGGAGGAGGAGGAGGAGGAGGAACCTAATTGCATCTGCAATTAGTTCAAATACAAGTGATAACTAAGGAGTAAGTGATAACTAAGGAGAAGTACTAGAGATATCACACCTACAGTTTCTATTAGAAACCAAATATATGCCAATTGTATCTAAATGGTTGGATTCCAGGATATGCCAGGAAAAGCATGGCAAAGATACAATCTATTTGTAGATTTACTGTCTCTTCCTCTTCCCTACCTTGAGTGTTCAGCAGCAAAGTGATTCATTAAATGTTTTTTAAAAAAGATAATTAGTAATTTATAGTTCGCACATTTAACTTACACTTGGGGGGAAAAATTCAGCTGGCCATTGCGCATGCAAAACCAAACAAGAAAAAGCACTGATCACCCCAAAGCCTTTTGATTGCTTTGTAACAGCTTGCTTTAGGTGCATAAAGCCAAACTGATGCTGCCTTTTCTCCTTTTGTGCGCTGCACAGTATTAGTGCTCACCTGCAGCTTTCTTTCCAAAATAGCCCATTACATGACTGTACAGATCCCTCAGTGGAGCCTCTGCTGGCACTCTGCTCTGCCTCTGTGGGGAAACATTTGCCTTCGGCTTCGAAAGAGCATGTACAACAGATTTATACACACCACCCAGGGAGCCCTGCTGTTGTCCCGACTCCTGACTTGATGGTTTAGGTGGGCTACGATTAGACATTTGATTTATTCCAACACTTTCCTTCTGCAGCGGGAATGCTGGAACATCTCCTGATTCTTTATTCTGCTTACTATTAGCAGACGTTGCACTGACTGCATCTAGGTGCCTATAGATTCCAGGTCTGACCAGCACAGTCCCAGAGGATGAGCTGGTAGTTGTGTTTGTGCATGTACTTGTATTGCTGCTGCTGCTGCTGCTATTGATCCCACTACTGAAACCACTGAGTTTACGTAGTCTTGCTTTCCATGGGGCCTCTTTGTTTTCTAGAGGATTATAAAACTGAACACATTCAGTAGATGGCCTAAAAGTAACATGGACACTGTTTCGCTTTTTAGTTGCTATTTTCATGATTTTAGCCTTATGAGTTACTGTTTCAGATATACTTCTCTTAGTTGGTGTCACTTTGCTCATGCCTGTAAGTTGAAGCATTTCAGGGTTAACTAAGGCTTTATGTGGCATTTTCTTTGCATGCATAACATTTGTGTTGGTTATTTTTTCATTAAAGAGGGCACTTTTATGTTTTTCAGCTAACACTGTTTCCACAGATACATCTACATCAGTGGCAATTTGTCTGTACAAGTATCTCTTCCTTTCCTTGTCAATAGGGATACTTGACCTGGGATCAAGCAGATTTTGGGTGTGTTTATCAATATTTAATTGTTTAGCATTATCAGCTTGGTTTCTTGTAGAAGTATCTACTTGTGTAGGTGCAATATTACTTATAAAGCCAGTTTGATTTTGTTCCAATTGTAGTTCTGTATTATTGGTATTTTCTGCAACAACAGTACTACTTGCAACAGTCTGGTCTGTACACTCTACTTCATCCAATGGCAAGTTATCACTCCTACTTATTCCTGCAACAAATTCATGAGGAGAAGACTCATGCTTATCTATCTCAATGCTACTGAAAAATTCTTCTTTTTCTTTAAGATATTCTCTCAGAGATGAAAGAAGATCATCTTCACCTTCAAGGTCAACATACTCGTTTTGTTCAAAGGCTGCATCTGCAAGTTCTACTGGGCCTACCAACTGACAAAGATGATCATAAATACTATCCCCAACTTCCAGAGAGGACTCTCTGCTATTTGTATCGGTAATGTGACTTTCAGTGGATCTACATATTGAAGAGGCCTCTGTGGAACTCTGTAAGCTTGGAGCATGATGAGATGAACCGTCAATGACAGGAACTGCACCTTTGACTCGCTCAACAGTGAATGGTTCCAGTATATCAGATGTGCTGCTACTTCTTGGAAGTGGCTGCTCCTCATTCAGTGCATCAAAAACTTCACTAGGAGTTTCTTCGCTCTGTGAAAAATGTCTGATGCGAGGTGGACGTGGGAGGATTTGAGCATCATCAATGTCTGCAGAAAAAGTATGCATTTAGTATATATTATATCCATATTTTTATTTTCCTAGTATTTAATTGTTCAGTACAACAATACAGCATTTAAAAAGGTTCCCAAAATGCTTTGTTAAGTAAAATGAAATACTGTTTTTTGAAGTTTTATTACACATCTGTATTCATATACAAAATGCATACAATGTGCATCATCAGGATACTTTTAAAATGTTAACGTTCATAGAAATAAACAGCAAAGTAATAGGAGATTTGGAAACACTGTTAAAACTAGGGCTGTGCCAATGAATTATTAAATACCAATTTAATTCAGGGACTCAAAACAATTATTTAATTATTTGCCTATTTAGAGGAAATGCAATGCAACAATTGACAGTCTGTCATAATTTAGATGGCTCTATATATAGGGTAAGATAAACAAACAAAAACTCCTAATGTGCAAATCTATACGAATAGAAATACAAAACACAAATATAAAAATGAAAGGGTTATGCTCTTTTTAAATATTGCTTCAAATTATTATAATCATGCATAATAGAACACTATCTTTTCTCCCACTTCTCATGTTTGCTTAAAAATATGCACATACAAAATACTTTTCAGCCTCTAATCAGACCCTTCAAAAACAGCCTATATTCCCCTAAACATACAAAAACTAGTTTTTAATAAAAATAGTAAATAAACACAACATAGTATTTCAGAAGCCTAACAAATTGAACTTATACCCTATGTGAATTTGATAATAATTTTACTTTTTTTTCTTTCTCAATTTCCAAAATTGTATCTTGACCATAACAAGACAGCTGGTTATTCCCTGCAGGTAAATGAGATCAGCACTTCTAATACAGAATTAGTCTTTGCTGTTAGATCAGTCCAAATATATGAAGACGAACAGAAAATTAATAAGCACTGAATAGCAAAAGCAAAGTTGTTCATACTTTTCTGTGCCAATATTTACTGCATAGGAGCTTAACTCTAATGACCAGCACAGAGGTTAATGAAAACAATTATAACTGCCTATTAGAAATTTTTCCAAGGGGATCTAATACAAAGAAGAGATATTTTAAAGTATTATATCTGGCCATAGAAGCATGTCTGCAGCTTTTAAGGGGCAGTGAGATAAGTTGAGATATATTATGAAGTGTTCTCATAGTGATTTAGTTATTTCATTTCAACAATGTTTTCAAATTCTACATTTTATTATTATTCCCTTTTAAACTTCTTCTTTTTGTTAGTTTGGTGTAGGTAGTTTTATAAATATTTAGCTTTAATACTATTACCCTAGTCTGGTTGTAGGGCATCTTAAGTATTTCACCAAAAACGGGATGTATATAAATGTATATATAATTATACATTTTTTAAAAAAAAGCTAAATAAATATTCAAATCAGTGTTTTAATCAATTTATAGACAAATATTCATCAAGAACAAGGCTGTTTTATTATGTAACATAAATTTTATGTTTAGTGTCTCACACCTCTAATATCCTCCCAGCTGAGGTTAAGCAACAATATAATTGATAGACATGGACTGTAAAAATGATTTTGATTAGATTAGTTGTTCTAGGAAGAAGTTCTAAGTCTATATCAGGAATATGCAGATCATAAATGGCAAATTAATGGCCCCATAGTAATCTAGTTAATCATAGACTAGATTAATGCTCCTCTTCATGCAGCAGCAGACAGCACTATATAAATATGGAAACTGGGTTCCGATAGTTACTATGAATTCTATTCAGCTTTAAAACACTTCAGTATACAGTATGTGACTGCTGGGAATGCAAGTCATAACGTGTTCTAAGTGATTGTATATATTTGTAATTTTTTTAATATTGTGGAAACAACTCTAGTGGAATATCGTAAACTGTATGTTGTGCAATCAAGCAAATGAAGCAGATATTATACATTCCAGATCATATTTTATAATACATAGAAAATAAATTCAATAATGAGAAATAGGTTCATTCCAAACAAAAGCCCTTCAGAAACTATTGTCTATTATATCTATAATAGAACAAAAAAAGAGGATTAAAAAAACCCCAACTATGAGAAGAAATTTTCAGCAAACGTAACATTTGTGTCATCTCCTCTGAGCTCAAAAATTCAGCAAGTTTAGACCTGGTTAATACCTGCATGGGTGAATCTTGGGGAATTCCAAAGATGCAGGTTAGACTAAGAAGGAAGAAAAAACCTTCCTGGAAGAAAAGCAACAACAAATCAGTTCTGCACTGTTGCTAGGAAAACTATATAGTGACAGGAGGAACAAAGGTCAACGTGGAGTCTTTAGCTTTCTTAATGAAAGAAGAATATAGATTCCCCACCCCCCAAATTATGCCAAGTCAATTTCTTTTAATCATCACTGACTAATAAGAATTCTGACACTCAGTAAGTTTACAAGCAATACATTTTCTTTTAATATATTTTTCTTTCTTCCACATACCTTTACTTCTAAACTGTAGCTAGAAATTGTGGGTAATCAATCACAGATATAAATATGGGACAGAACAGAAAAGGAAGTTCAAGTCCCCAAATCCAAAGTACTCCCAGCAAAAAAGCATACTGCAGTTCAAAACTAGCCAGATAAATACAATAAAAGAGAATAAATACAAGTTAAGCAGACCCACAAATTGAACACTCAAGTAATCTGACAGAAAGAGAATATGCTAGGACAGCTAAGTCCTCTTTTCCTATTATAAAAAGCAACTTACTAAACCTAACCATATAAATCTCACCCAAACATAATATATTGTATTGTGTAAAAGTATCTCCCTGTTGGCAGGCAGAAGTCTTTGAGTATGCAATCACTGCAAAAAGCTTCTGTGTCAGGGTTCCAAGTAACACCCCTAATGAAAGAACATTCCGAGGCTTTTGTTTCCTCAAAGTTCCATTTTATTAGAGATGTCATATTGGCACACCTGGGAAAACCCGAATCTGAAAGCTTCCAGGTTTTCCCCACCCAAAGGAAAGTTCAAGTGCCTGCCCAGCACCCACATGTCCATCAACAGTGTTTGGTCTAATCCAAACACCGTGCCAACTGGAGATCCCTCCCAGTTCCAGCCATCCAGGTGCAGGGCAAGATGTCCTTGACTCTCTGAGAAAGGAATGTTATTATGACTATATATCACCCCTCCCAGTTTCCCACAGTAGTAAATGTGTCAGGCCTGAAGATCCAACAAAAAAGATGGCTTCTAGGCCTGACATTCTGTCTCCTTAGAGAGAAGGAGCAAGTTTATTTTTTCTAAGGGCAAAGTAGCTGCCCTGGCAGACATGGGAGAGATAGAGAACCCTCCAGGGTTCTAAGGGAAAGAGGTTATCACTGTAAGAAAGATAAGTGAGGCTTTCCTTGAAGATTAAAGACCTATAATTTTGGATTAAAGATATGCCTCTAGGAGGGAGGGGACCCCTGATTCAATTAATAGAAGCGCAGGTAGATAGGAGTATCTATAGCACATGATCTTAGGACATAAACTGTATAGAAGTACAAGGAACAACATCTTGGAGACAGTTTTTTCTCTGTAAGTCAAAGAAAGAATAGAGTTCTATAAAAAGAGTTCATAAATGGAACAATCTCTTCCACAGAATCATTGTGGCTATAGCAAGAAACCATTTTAGAAAGTATATTATTTTCAAATTTGGTGCTTAGGATCTAGCTTGGGACATGGTTATGAAACTAATTAGAAACAGTGATGATAATACTATTACATTCAATGAGGTAAAGACTGACATTTTTGAAAAAGGCAACATGATCAAATTTGAATTCAAAAAAGGAGTAAAGTTCCAGAAAATAGGAGATAAGAAGATCAAGACTCTAGAATGCATGGAGATTATTCAACATTACAGTGGTAGAGATGCTCACTTTGTAGCTTAAGCCATGAAAGATGGCATGAGGTACAGAATACGAGAGGCTAATAAGCAAAACCAGAAAAACTATTTGTTACATTTACAAAGGTAATTAAAAGTTTGTGACTCCTTTTGAATGATCAATATTTCTGCATAAATATAACATAAAATATGCTTTATTCTCTACACAAGCCTTAAAACTAGATAAAGAGAACTCAATTAAACAAATGAATCCAAAAAAATATACTTTTTCATTTATTTATTGAGGAAATAATCCAAAGCTATTTATTTGTGTGTTGCACAAGTATGTCAACCACACATACATTTCATGTGACATAGATTAGGATAAAAGAAACTGAATGGCCCACAGTTACCCAGTGAGCTTCTGTTGCTAAGCGTAGACTTGAAAATTAGTGTTCCTCATGCCAGTCCAACAAGTTACTATCAATTGAGAATCAGTGTAATACAGAGGCAAGAAAGAATCCTTTATAAAATAGAAGTCTTGCCAAAAAATGAAAATAACTTAAACTTATCAAAAGAAATATAAACAGTTGAAAAAAAGACTGAAAAGCACAGAGATTCAAAAGACAAGCAATGTAGGATGTTGGACATTAGACACAAGGCTCTAATACTGTAGTAATACTAACCGTAAAATTGTTGTTTTTTTCAAAAAGGGAATTAAGAGAAATGTCACAATTAGAATTAACAAGGATTTTTAATCAACTAAATGGAGAAATTGTTGGCATTGTGACAAAAATATACATCACATAAAATAAGCAATAGCACTTAAACTTGTATATTGTCCCATAGTGCTTTACAGCCCTCTCTGAATGGTTTACAATGTCAGTATATCGAACCCAACAATTTGGGTAATTTTACTGACCTTGGAAAGATGGAAGGCTGAGTTAACCCTGAGTCCCATTAGGATTGGAACTCCTGGCTGTGAGACCAGTTTGCCTGCAGTATTGCAATATATATTAATTCTTGTTGAAAAGGAGTCAGAGTGATTTCTGCAAGGGTAATTCTTGCCTCATTAACCTTTTGTTTGCTTAATCTTTAGTAGATTTTTTTTAAAAAGAATCTGATAAAATACCTCACCAAATGCTCCTGAATAAACCTATCAGCTATGGGACAGAGGATCTGATAGACTTAAAACCAACCAAAGAACAGGAATCAATAGGATTCAATCAATAGTGGACAGTTTTCAAAATGGAGAGATGCTTAAGGAGAGGCTTCCAGGAATCATTGTTGAGACCAATAGTTTTTAATTTATTTATAAATCATCTGGACTTGTACATTACCATAAGCTTCTAAAAGATAACTCCCAATTAGTTAATGAAGTCAAGATGACAAATGTAGTTTAATGCAAACAACTGCAAATGAATGCATAATTGCACCAAATCTCATTAGCATATACTACTAGTGAGATCTAAACTGGCAATTAGTGATTAATAAATAGATTTGAGGCAACCTCAAGCTTTTTTAAGAATTATGATTTCCTATTAACTTTGGGTATGTGGCCTGACAATTATTAGAAGAGGAACTGAAAATATAACACCTCAAGAGACAAACACCTTTATATAATTATTATAAGACAGCACTTGGCAGTTCTGTGTACAATTAGCATCACCATACTTGAAGACTTCAGTATTATTTTAATGTTTGTATTGGATGTTTCTTAATCTTGGCTGTTCATCGCCCCGAGTCCTTCGGGAGAGGGGGCGATATAAAATTTTAAAAAATAAATAAATAAATTATAGTGCCTGCAAAAAAGCCACCATAAATAATGAGGAGATTGGAGCAATTGGTTTATGAGGAAGAGGTTTTAGCTTAGAGCAAATAAGAGGTGGCATGACAGGTATATATAAGATTTGGCATGGTATGATAAATACACAGTAAATTTTCATTATATGAGAATTTAGGCTTAGATAAATTAATTCAAGACTCATAACAAGAAGTACTTCTTTATGTAATGCAATTTAGAAAGGGAATTGAACACATTCATGACAGAACAGGTTGCCAAAGGTGACTACTCTTGACAGTTTGTATTACCTGTGAAATCAGCAATACAGTACATATAGTATAGATAACAAGTGTTAGGGAACAGCAGTGAATAATGACTAATACCCTCCTGATCATTTTTATGAGTTCACTGTATATACTGGTATGTGAATGTTGGGCTAGTTGGCTAGACTTAACAAGGCTCTTCTCTTTTTTGGTGCCTTCAAGTCATTGTTTACCCACGGTGACTGCTTGAACTAGCCCCGCTGTTTTCTTGGCAAGATTTCCAATACGGTTTGTCATTGTCTTCTTTTTCCTAGGGATGAGAGTGAATGACTGGATTACCCAACTGGCTCTGTCCTAAAGTGAGACTAGAATTCACTGTCTCCCAGTTTCTAGCCTGGTGCCTTAACAACTATATCAAAGTGGCTCTTGGGCTCCTTTTATGGTTTGATAAATCTTACAATACACAAATAAACTATGATCAGTTAAATCATCATCAGATCTATCAGATAATGAGGGTCCTATTCTCATTTCTATAGAAGGAAAGGCAGTAAGCCATTTATTGTCACTGTTTAGATTCCTAAGCTATATGTCATCAATATGGGTAAGACATTTTAAAATTATTATTACTGATCTGGATTGTTGTATTGCTTAGCATTCTGTTTAACATCCTTGTATAAAGCAATATAAACTAAGGTATTGCCTCAATAACAAATTTCTGTGTCATTGAGGGGAAAAGCATGTGTCTTTCTCTTTTCTGTCTAGCTTTCTCTCTTTTTACCTGTAACTGATTACAGACACATACAACTATTCCTACAGTATAACACTTCTATCTTTTAGACCAAATATATTTTCATTCCGACTTGCTATTAAGAGTGCCCACTGGAAAGGTTACAGGAAGAATACAGGGGTAGCATGTACTTGTTGAACCGCGGTGGTGCAGTGGTTAGAGTGCAATACTGCAGGCTACTTCTGCTGATCATCGTCTGCCAGCAGTTTGACAGATCGAATCTCACCAGGCTCAAGGTTGACTCAGCCTTCCATCCTTCCGAGATCGGTAAAATGAGGACTCAGATTGTTGGGGGCAATATGCTGACTCTGAAAACTGCTTAGAGAGGGCTGTAAAACACTATGAAGCAGTATGTAAGTCTAAGTGCTATTGCTATTGTATGCAAATGAAGTCCAATGTCAAGTTCCATATTTACTCCCTGACATCTCAAATGAGACTGGAAAAGACTCCTATGTAATTCTGGTGAGTCAATACTAATTGTAATAGAAAATATTTAGTTACACAGCCTAATTTCCTGATCTGATTATAAAACAGCTTACCGTTTCTCTAATTTCATGAAAGCTTTTGAAAGGAAGCTCCCTGTTTTGGTTTAAGCTTCTAGTCACTTTAGAAATAGGTGCGTGTTCATGGTAAATTCTTTTATGCAACGAGATTCTGAACTAAACTTTCATGATTCTTCTCAATACTGCTTTAAAGTAGTTATAATTTCTAACTTTGTATGGAAAAACTATTGTAAATTGAATGCTTCAATAATAAAATCGTCTGCTTCATTCTTAGACATGGAATAAGATCATATTGAACAGCTCTGGAATTGCATTCACCCAAAGGGATCAACATAGGTCTCTCTTAGTGTACACATAGTGTTCCAGATTCTTACTTGATATTGGAACACTGTTTGCTATATTACCTAGGTCAAGAGATTAGTTTCCCAATTCTTCCATACACAAGTGTCTATAAGGTTTTTGTCATCAAGGTTTCTGTATTTGATCAAAATCTTCAAAACTTTATCAAATAATTACTTCAAACATTGATTCTTGAAGATTAGAGCAAATAAATTTACCCAAAAGTTTCAGAAGAAGAGAAAGCAAACCTAGGATCTTTGTGACCCAACACCTAATTATTCCAATACCTATTATTCCAATACCTATTATTCCAATAATACTATTCTTCCAGCAATGTTTACTTCCATACTATCTTCCTCTCTATTAAAGTTGGCAAACGCTTTAAGTTCATCTCAAAAACATTCTCTGGAGCAGACAAATATAGTTGCCATTCGTTACAATATACTAGTAGTATATTGTAATAATATGTAAGTAGTATATACTAGTCGTAATTGCATTATTTCCTAGGATCACATGGCAGTATGTAGGGCAGGTACATGTCCTTAGGAAAGACAAAGTTACTTTAAAGCAGTGGCTAGGGTTGTGCCACAGCATTCAGTGAAACATCTGTTTAGAATTGAATCTAAGCTATTGCACTATTCTATTGTTTACACAGAAAATCTTTCTTGAGACAAATAGAAAAGATATAGTCACACACTCATATGCACATGAGACATTTTAGTGATGTTATCTATAATTATACAAGTCCAAAACGATCTTTATGACACTAGTGCTTTGGAAACATTTTCAAAAGCCAAACATAGTTTGTTCAAAAATATACTGCATATCACTGTGTTAGCTTAATTATTAATAGTAATTCTTTTCTGCATTTGGTTCCATGCAATAGGATTTTGAAAAATTCTATTCCTGAAATTCTCAGCTGTTGTACTAGACTTAATTAGTAAATGATTGATTAAACAAATAAAATAAAATAAACAAAAACCCTGAACAAACTATTTGCAGAGCATGCTACAAGAAGATAATTCTAATTGTTTAGAGGTGGGTTTTCTATCTTTAGGTAAAAGTAAAGGTTCCCCTCACACATTTGTACTAGTCGTTCCCGACTCTAGGGGGCAGTGCTCATCCCCATTTCAAAGCTGAAGAGCCAGCGCTATCCGAAGATGTCTCCGTGGTCCTGTGGCCGGCATGATTAAATGCCAAAGGCGTACGGAACGCTGTTACCTTCCATCAAAGGTGGTCCCTATTTTTCTACTTGCATTTTTTACATGCTTTCAAACTGCTAGGTTGGCAGAAGCTGGGACAAGTAACGGACGCTCACCCTGTTACACGGCACTAGGGATTCGAACTGCTGAACTGCCGACCTTTCGATTGACAAGCTCAGTGTCTTAGCCACTGAGCCACCGTGTTCCCTTTTCTATCTCTACTTATGTTATTCTACTTAAATCGACTGCTACTAAATTATTTTTCTATTCACATCTTCCAATACTCCAGATAAAATTTTGGGAGGCACAGGAATTTCAGAAAATGAACAAGCTACCCAATGGATCAATTAAAGTCTGTCAAAAATTTCTGTATGTCTCTGAAGTGGTCTTTAAATGGAGATAGACTTTTTAAATGTACAACATCTTTACTTCTTTGTATAAGATACTGTGGTATTAGAAACTTACTACTGATAATATGCAAAACTTTTTTGGTTTGAAATGCTTTTTTTAGTCTGTCAAAATATATTCTTTACTTTCCGCTACAGAAATTTAACACAATAATTTGCTCTTAAACTAACACTTCAAGTTGAAACACACTAAACCAAACAACTTTGTTAAGTGGCTAAAGATATCAGCTGGTCTGATGAATGTTTCAAGAAAAAAGGATTTTCAAGTAAAATAAAATATAAATATCTCTGTGATGTATTGCAGCTAATAAACATTTATGGAATGAAATGTCATTCTTAAAATATTATAGAAGAAACTGAACACAGCAATATATTAATCTACAAATATAATAGATCAATATAAAACAATCTGACTTCCTGGTTTTATATTTGAGCAAAGTGCTCCTCCAGATCCATTCCTTGAAGGTGAAAAGTGGCCACAGATGAAATCCCTTGAAGTGTCATCTTGGTGCTTAGAGCCCCTCTGGACATTTTCTCAGTATACTCAGAAGACTTCCCTTTGACCTGGAAGTAGCCATGATGAGCCTTTGAGAGCGTGTTTCAAGAAGAAAATCAAAAAGGGTACTTCATTGCAAGCAAAATATCTCATCTAATGATTTGCTGATCCCAACTAGTTCCGCTGACTGAAATAGAAGGCTAGTTTATTAATAAATAAGCATTAAAAACACTATAGCATCATTGAAATTGCTTTTGACAGACCAAATTTGGCTCTTGTTTATATTTTAAGTCCTGGAAGCCCTGATGCTTTTTGTAAAGGCATATCTTTTGCAGGAACTTAATGTTTCTGGAAATAATGCTACAGTAACATCAAAGAATTCTGAAACTCTATTCAAATTTCAGATCTATCCTTAAACCTTAATAAATTTACTTCCCTAGTTCTTATATAGAGATCATCCAAAGAGGATGATCATTGCATAAGAATTATTACCGGACTTGGAGAAACAATTTACAGATGTAACAAAGAAAAATATGAGAAAATAAAATAAATTGAAATAAAAAGCCCATGAATATTAACTGATGAAAACAAAGGAAACATAATAGGAATGGAATATTTTGGAAGACAACATGCATATTATCTGAAACTTTATACAATATTCCAGCTAAAACAGTTTTGCTTGTCCCCACTAATTCTACCAGTAATGCTTACAAATGACAAGAATTACTAAACATGGAATATTGATATACCAAATCCAACATTTTGAGTGACTGAACCCATTTGAAATTTTAAGATATTACTGTGAAAACCTACATAAAATGGCTATCAATAGTAGCTAAAACAGTAGGCAGGACCGGTCACAAAACTGTTATTTAGCACAAGGCAAACAAATAACATTTTTGCCTACTACACAAAAGCAGGTTTCCAAAATTATCTTTATCACTTTAACTATTTTTTTCTAGTCAGGATAGAACAACTCTAAACAAAGCACTATGCAGAAGGTACAGTTTTATTTCCTAAGAGTGCACTGCCATCTATGTGATTATCAAAGACACACTGAGCTAAAGTTTATTCTGGAAACTGCTTCACAGCCTACCAATTTCTTGTCTATTTATGAATTTTAATTAGAAGAATCTAAAATCAGGCAATGGAGGGACTTTGGCAATGTTAAAATAGAATTTAAATTGTCTTTTTTATAGTAAGAAATATATAATTCAGGATAGCTGTAAATAATTAGTTCTTATTTTCCTCTAAAGTTATTTGTACAATATTTAGTAAAACAACTCTCATACTTGTTTAGTAATAATTGTGCATCTCCTGCCATATTTCCCTAATTATAATAAATAAATAATTTTATTTCTATACCGCCCTTCTCCTGAAGGACTCAGGGCGGTGTACAGCCTATTAAAAGCACAAAGACAGACATCAATTAAAAATAATTAAATTATTAAAGAATTTCGGCTCAGATTTAAAACCCCCAAAATTTAAAACCCCCAATTTAAAATCATTACATTGATAGCCCGGCTTGGCGGAACAGCAGGGTCTTGAAGGCACAGCGAAATACATGAAGGTCGGAGATCTTACGCATTTCCGGGGGCAGTTCATTCCACAGGGCAGGGGCTCCCACAGAGTAGGCCCTCTCCCTGGGTGTCACCAGCCGACATAATTTGGCCGATGGCACCCTGAGGAGACCCTCTCTGTGGGAGCGGACTGGCCGGTGGGAGACTATTGGTGGCAGAAGTCTGTCTCGAAGGTACCCGGGTCCTATGCCATAATAAGCAAATGCCATAATGTCAGAAAATAAATCAAAATAATAAACAGCAATTATAGTTTATCAAACAGTATCTAGAAAATTCCTCAACATTTCTTTGTTCAAAAAGAAAACTTACTTCAAAAATATTTCAGATCCTTAAATCAAAACAATTTTTAAAATGTAGCTGCAGAGGCAGAAAATTTGTATTTTGAGTAGCAATTGGCACAGCGCTAGCTTCTCACAGTACCAAAATGAGCCAAAAATATAGCATGTCACGAAAGTCAAATAGCTGCATCTCCGTTATTTTCTCCCCACCCCTAAATGTTTTACTTTGAAAAAGTACTGATTTTGCAGATTTTTGAAAGCAGAAGGATTAAAAAAGTGGAAAGGGAGTGCAGAAATTAGCAGAGGTGGCACTACCTGAAAGCTCATCAGAAAGGGGAGTGAGAACAATATCAGGCAAGAAGGGTTTGGAAGTATGGATCAGGACAGGAGCACTTTTAGCACTGCGTATATAGGCCGATGGCAGAGCACATTCACCAATGGATCGGCTTCTCATGGCTTTAAAAAAGGAAAAGAAAGAAGTAGGGAAGGAAAAAAAAAGAAGAGTGACTATAATGGAAGATTGTGTCACAGAAAAAGCAGCAACAGAGAAAACAAAGATAAAAGGAAGAAAAATTAAATTAAAACATTTCAGCACGGCAGATATTGGCAGAGCTGTAAGGAAAAAATAATCAGTGGGCACATAAAACATTTTTGTATTCATTTCTTTCAATGCAAGACAAACAGTAACACTTATATTTTTATAAGTACAAAAACCCTCAGTATTCAAAGTAAAACACTGACAGACCAATGTTATACATGTATTTAGAACTAAATCCCCAAATTGAAACAAATTTAGTCCCATGAAAATTTGTGTATGATTGAAGCTTAAAATGATCTATTTTTCACTCCATCAGGGTTTGAAAAATATTGTCATAAACATCATATAAGAGAAGAAAGCATTGTCCTATACCTATCCTTATTTTCTGTTTTGATTATTTTTTTAAACAACTATTTCTCATAGTATATCTAAGGTGCTTTTATTTAATGCCAGAAGTTTGTGGGTAATGATTCTTAGCAATATAAAAATACCTGGGACTATACCTAAAATTATTTTCTTTGGCAGTAAAAATAATTCTCTGAATCGCTTCATCGGTTCAAAGAATGAATGTTATTAATCTTCAGTGAAATATTTACAGAAATTTGATATTAATATCAAATCAAAGACTCAAATTCTGTTGAAGCGCTACAATTTAAAGCATGCCACAATAAGAAATTACAAGATGTGCCTTGTAAATGGAAACGTAAGACAAAAACAAAACAAAACACAAAAAGAACACTTAAACACAAAATGAAATCTCAACTAACTTTCTGCTTAATTTTTTGGATCTAAATTACCATATTTCTTTGCCTCAACACAGCAAATTAAATATTGTTCTTAAAGTTCATTTTTTAATGAAATGGAAAGAAAAATATTAAATACATAAGAAATAAATGTTATTTAAGTTAAATCTAATTTAGCTTTGGATGTTTAAAAGAGTATATTAGAAAAGATTACATTATTAATTATGGTATTTTAAATGCTAATTACATACTCTTCCTAACTCAGCTTAGTTTCCTCATTTCCTATTGCTTTTCAAAACTCTGCAATATTAATTCAATGAGCATCTAAAGAAAAATGGGTATCAGCTAGAATATTTGCTTCATTTAAAAAAAAAAACTGAAATGGATAAAGCGAGCTTTAAATAAATTGACCAAAGGTAAAGTAAAAATAGTAAAAGTGTGATTTTGGTAAATTAGTATATGTTTTCCATTATATTTTATATGAAAATGCTGTTTCACCTTTAATGCAGACACCCTCTGTGTTAAACATGTAGGTATAATGCTATGTTCAATCACAATTCTTTAGCATGTTTTGCACACCAATTTTACTTTCTATAACTGTATGGATAATATGATGTATCATGACATTTAAAATAGATTTAAACTCTATTTTAAGATTTAAAATTCGAGTTTAAAATAGGGAGAGAGGGAAGGAGGACGGAATCCATGTTTTACAATCTTCTGGCAATCTTTTTCCCCCCCTTAAATGCATAATTATTTTCTTTTGTCAATTTCAGTTCTTTAGAAAAACAAATGAATTGCTGTTTTTCAAGATCAAGATTGGGATTTATGGGTAATTGGTTTTATTTAGGCTGCTCCTGATCTGCAAGAATACTAATGGGTTTGTAACAGAAAACTCAAGTCAATTTTATTTAGTTCTTGTTAAAGGATTCCTTTTAAACGGCAACAAATTTTGTTTTCAAGGAGAGATAGGCAGTGTCAGAAATTCAGAAAGTGAATAAATGAAAAATGACCTGACTAACTGAAAAGCGCAATATCAGTATTCTAGAAATATCTAGTTCACTTCAAGGCAGGTTCTGGTGGCAGAATTAGAGTCAATAAGCATTGGCAGGAATGATCTCTCTGTTGAAATGGGACACTGCATTTCATAAAAATGTCAGTCATGTGAACAAGGTTTATACCTCATCTAAAGAGTTGTGTTTAAATAGACTATTAGATTAAAGTAGATTTAAACAGCAAAAGCGGTTTCTAACAATAAATGTCTAATTTTTTAAATAAAGAAACAAAGGATTGCAAAAATAAAACTATACATTAAAGTATGTTTCAAAAGATAAGATTCCTCAACAGATTAGGATGTATGAAATAAAATGACAAAAGTCTTATACGTGAAAGGTCTGATCTGTTCCATTTTATAGCAAGATTTACCTTTTTTAAGCTAAATAAGTAGAGCTGTTTGGAACCCTGTTCACCGAATCCTCAACAACTTATAAAATACTACTTAAAAATCCATAGAAATGTCTTAAAAATGTCTTATTTGCTGTTTATAGCTGTCCAGGTTCATCTGTCATTATGCATAAGATTCAACTTTTAACAGCTTTGTTGTTCAGTCCTAAAGTCATGTCCGACTGTTCTCGACCCCATGGACCATAGCATGCCAGGCCCTCCTGTCCTTCATTGTCTCCTGGAGTTTGCCCAAATTCATGTTCATTTTTAGTAGCATATCTAGGCAAATACTTAAAGAATGACACTTCATAGGAAAGGCAAAAATGAAATGCTGATTCCTTATATTCCCAAACTGGGCAAAAAATGATGCAAATTTTAAAAAGTTTCCCCCAAACTCTTGGGGAAACAAGACTCAAGATTAAATTTGTAATCTATTTATAACTATTTGATACATTTTCTTAACAAACTGAATTTTGACTAATACTCCAGATACTAAAATTCTGCAAGATGAAAACAAAACTAGTACCATTCTGTTTTTGAATAGAAATCTAAAGCAAAAAATTAGAAGGAGTCTGATTAAGTATCTTTTCTGACTAAGCACAAATATAAGGTTTCCATGAACTAGCATTATATTTATTTATCATGTAATACATTCGCATTTTTAGTTTTGATCATTCTTAAAGCTAAAACTTCCCATGTTCCAACTGGAGCTGGTAATCAGATTTATAATTTATAATTCTAGTCCCTTCCCTACCAGAAGGAAAAAAATTGAACTGATCAAATTTATTTCTCTGATTACTGGAGGCAATTAAGGAGATTATTAAGATTTGGTACAAGTACAAATTCGTAGAGTGAATTCTAATTGTGATTGTTCTTTATTTTATTTCACATCATATTTTCATTGTGATTCTGTGTCTTGCCATAATTTGTCTGCGAACTGTTTTTCATTTTCATATAGTTCTAGATATTCTGTCCATATGTTCAGTGGACCCAAAGTAAGCAAAGTAACAAAAATCAATTTTGCTAACACAAGTCACTATAAATATCTGATATCTGCTCCCAGGCTGAAAAGATACAAACAGGAGTATAGGAGGAACAATTCACAGATCAGCTATTACTTAAAGAATAACTGAATTGCTACCTGTCATAAAGCAATAAATATTTTTACCTGTATATAAATACCTTTTAAATGAGAAGCTCTCTTTGAATAACCTACTAGGTTTTAAACTTATAATGAAGATGCTACCTAGTAAGTTTTAAATAATACTGTCCTGAAATCTTAAAAATGCCACTTGATTTAGGAATAACTGGCAAACTGAACAGTGGGATACATAAGAATTAAGTAGAATTGGGATAATTTTATACCACTGAAATATTTTGCTCTTGGGCTGACCAGAACTTTTCAAGAAATGAACTGCAAAAATACTTCCCCAAAAAACATTAAAATGATAAACTTGGAACAAGTCTTTGCTTGTTTGTTTATGTTGTCTAGTGGAAAATGCAAATAGAATGCTTTGTTTTTATTTTTTTCTGATAAGGGACTATTTTAAGTTAGTATCATATCAAGCATTTTAAAATATTTCCAGTTTTTCATTAATTGTTCAAGATGAACATCACAAAAAAATGAACTGCCCAATTCTGAATCATACAAAACAGGAAATGGGGTTATGACATATTATTTTTCCAAATTATAAATAACTATATTAATATATTTCTATTGCTATTAGCCTTTATTTTCTGAAGGAATTCCTCAGATCTATGTAACAGGAAGACTTTTTAGGAAAATGTAGTTCCATATCAAATCACTATCATTCTTGTACATAGAAACAAACTACACAGTACAAGAAAATGCAAGGAATATAATGGGTATTTTTCCTTTGGTTATATTGATATTTTCACAAAAGAAAGGACTCAGTCCTTTGTTTATTGGCTTGTTTCCCTGTATTGACTTTAGAGCTAGATGTTAATGAACTCCCTTCCACTGGGTTTCAAAGAAACGCAAGCGGGATAAACATTGACAACAGCTTATTTTTATTATCTTATTAATATAAGGTATTAATATATAAGGTGTTATCTTATTAATGACTGCAAAGGGTTCTAAAATGAGCACTCCATAGAACTGATTTTGTGGAAAAATAATCAAGATTTAAAAAAAATATTACACCCACACTGCAAAATCTAGCTTGTGGCACATGACATGAAACAGCCATTACTCCAGTTTCATATGTAACTAAGAAATACGAGGATACTTTATTTTCTCCTCAATATTCAACTATGCTTGCTCACTCACATTCAAAAGTCCGAAAGTGGTATACAAACTGATGAGTGTAAGCAACAGGATTAATGCTGACTCAAAGCTAGTTTAGAAATTTAAAAAATGAACACATTTGCTTTCTACAATATGGTTGACTTTCAGATAAATACAAGCAAGTTTCTATATTGGGATTTTTCTTGACTTTATTTTGAATCTTCTTGAAAAATTATCTCTGAAAAAATATGTTTCATTAGAGCATGCAGATTAAAGCAAAAATCTAAAACATTTTGAGGACTGCAATGCATTGTACTGTGCAAGCTAAAGGACCTGAACCTCCACAACAGGCATATCTGATCCACATATCCACTTGTTTCCAGCTCTTTCACTCATATGTACACTTCACAAAATCTGCATATTATTTTATCTGATTTTATATCAAACTTGACTCTTTTATGACCTCTGTAAAGTATTTATCCTATGCCTTCTCATTATAGCCTAACAACTGATTTTGCAAATGAAGAACATCTGACCATTATGTGTGATAAGCAAGACAGAACACTGCCTGGTGAGGGTACCAAAGTATCAAAATACCAAAATGTTCTTTCAATCCTCAAAGAATGAAAATCACACAATATTAGTTTGCATCAGAATCAGAATTTCTGACATATAATAGCAAGTAACTGCAATCTATTTTGAGAAGAGACACAAACTACTTTGCAACTTGGCTTTGGGTCTGTAGAAAAATAGATTATAGTTGGAATGACTAAATAAGGATATGCAAAGCATGTAAACAAGGCACTTTATAACATGTAGGAACACAAAGAAAGCAGTTCTCTGAACTGTTAAAGCAGACAAGCTATTCCCAGATATTTCTGCAGGTGTGTGTTTGCATATGCCCTTCATTTCAAGTGGTCCCGCAATAAATTTCTAACAGTGTTCAATGCACATAAATGCTGTGAAAGATTCAGGTGCTTTAATGATATGGGGGGTGGGGAATCTTCTCTCATCTATGTATCATGAGTCACCCCTTCTGAATTATTTTCAGAGTCCTAGAAATGTTTCCACAGTGATATTAACAAATAATTTTTGTTAAATGCAATATTACTTGTTGCTGTAGAATTATATGTAGATTGCTACACATAGAAGTGCTGTTCAAATATTTGAAATTTTAAATTTAGGTATATAAAATTAAAGAAATAATCTCAGGATATCTTTGTTCTTTATGCTTATACAAAAGAACATTTGGATACAGCTATTTATAAATTGCATAAAGTACACCAGTACACTACTAAGTGTAAAAAGTGGTTATGGGGTCATTTCTGAAATTAAAATAAGCTATTAAATATATAAAATGAGATCTATTTGGGATTTTAATTATGTTTGGTAAAAGTGGAAGGTGATGGATAAGAGAAACCCAGGAAACTAGTTCTGTTCATTCAACTGTTCTGAATGGGTGCCTTCTGGAAGTTTTGGATTAGAATTCACTTCATGCCTTGGAATGATGGAAGTTTTAATCTACAACCATTTGAGGGCATTAGGTTAAGAAAGGCTAAGCTTATAATGACTGACTGCAGCTCTGAAGCCTTTTCAAGTCTTATGTTGAGATGCCAGATATTGAATTTAAGACTACCTATATGCAAAGCATATGAGGATCCAAATTGTTGGGGGCAATATGCTGACTCTGTAAACGGCTTAGAGAGGGCTGTAAACAGGGGTGAGTTTCAAAACCTGTCACTACTGTGTCACATGTGGGTGCGCGCATGACACTTCTGCGCAGAAGCATCTGGGCAGGTGGGTGGAACCTCCCACCGCCGCCGCTACCGGTTTGCCCGATCCAGGGCGAACCAGTAGCAACCCACCACTGGCTATAAAGCACTGTGAAGTGGTATAGGGCCTGGTGGCTCAGCAGACTGATAGCATTGTGATTAACACCAGCTGTCTGCAATTACTGTAAGTTCGAATCTCACCAGGCTCAAGGTTGACTCAGCCTTCCATCCTTTCTAAGGTAGGTAAATTGAGGACCCAGTTTGAGGGGGCAATAAGATGACTTTGTATAAATATACAAAAGTATGAAGGCTATTGCTTAACACATTGTAAGCCGCCCTGAGTCTCCGGAGAAGGGCGGCATATAAAACAAATTTTATATATATATATAAATAAAGTCTAAGTGTTATTTCTATTTAGATTTGATAGGGAGACTGCATCAAGACAGGAGCTGGACAGACCTTAAAGATGGAGTGTACAAGATATATGTAAGGTTTATCAAGCAGGTGGCTCAGATTACTGGCCTATCCTATCATATATTCCCTTTCATTAAAGCTTAGAGTGTCTCTCTGGTCTTTACTCACATGGATATCATAATTGCCTAGTTGACAAACTGCTGTCTGCTGTGCATTTCAAATACTTTAATTTTAACTGAGGTTTGAAAACAATACTATGATAATCTTGCAAGTTATGATGGTAATTTCTTTCAATTCTTCCTTAGCTTTCTAAATACACTATAGTTTGGTATATTCACTAGACTTTTATGACTAAAAAGACAGAGAATCTTTGCTAACCAGCCACTATTTCCTCAAAGTTTTTAGCTCTTAAACACTAGGGAGAAAGAAGACAAATGGAAATTTAATATTTAAATCTCTAAGTGTGTCTTCCTAGTAAGCAATTTTGGCATTAGCCTTGTTCATCTTAGTACAATACAGGTGAAATGCTTAGTATAAGATAAATTTGATTACAAATGAAATGTTGAACATGAAGAGAATTCTTATATCATATATCTCACAACTGAGCTTCCTATCAATCTATTTTAATGATTTTTAAAATCTAGTCTATGTATCTGTAGTTTTCAAACATTAGCTAGAAAATTTCTGGTAACTTTATGATATGTCTATTTGATATGTTAACAATTTGCAAAAAGAATCAGGATTTAGTATTTTCTTATTATTTTTGGCAAAAATAAATTTTACCACAAGCTATTATGTTACCTAAAACTGTTAATAAGAATGTAAGAACAATGATGATCATATCACTGAATTGTTGTATCTGGAAAACACTTATATTAGAAATGCATTATTTAAGATTAGATTCTCCTAATTTTTTATATTAGGCAACATAACACTGATCACTTTATCAAATTCAAATTTTATCTATGGTAGTTTTAAACAGTGTTTTTTAAAAACTCTTTTTATATTTGATGTTAATTATATTTTTATTTTCACAATGAGATCTTGTGACTGAGACTAAGACTTTATAGGAAGGCAAAATAAAAACTGAAAACATATTACCAAATTCAGAAACTTCAAGACATACCTATAATAGGCATTTTTAAAATGTCAAAGCTAAATACCAGCTTTATTAGCTGCTATATATATATATGCTGGTTTATATACCAGAATATAACAACTACATATTTAGATACATCTGTTAAACAATTTGTGTTTTGCAGTGAGAACTGTTTCATCCAATACAGAGCATAAAATTGCCTAAAACATGCACACACTATGTAAATATAATACAGATAAAACATATGCAGTAAATCATTTATGTTTGGTTAGAAGTATTTAACCATTATTTTTTCTTTTAATTTTGCACCCCCAAAATCTATATTTTCTGTAACATACCAACTGTTTTTTGTCGCACTATGCTTCTGGCCTTTTCTGTTCCTGGAGATCCTGTAGTTGTTGCACTACGCTGTCTCATTGGGGCCTGCCCAGGTTGATCACGGCTCCAGCCTTTTGAAAATGATTTGTCCACAGATGCTTTTTGAAACTCATGTCCAATACCTGATATGGGAGCATTCACACATCCACTGAGAATTATGTATGCATAATAATTTAGAATGACATTATAAGAAATGAAATGCTATTATAGTAAAAGTTTAATCAATATTTTTGACTCAATTACACATTTACTAAACTATAGCCAAAACTTATTTCAATAAGAAAAAATAAGTTCCTCACAATTAATATGCATAACTTCAGACATATAAGCAAAACTCCTTACTCCTTCCCTTATATATAAATCTGCCATGTCTGTCTATCAGTTCAAATTTGAATGTATTCTTACAGCAATCCTGTAAGGAATGTAGTTTTCCCCCTTGTACAGAATCTCTTGAGCCAAGTTTGATTTTGAAGGACTATCAAATAGGGAGACAAGGCAGGAGCAAAAAGTTTTAAAGTTTTACAAATTTATATAAACTGTAATATACACATAATCTGTTAGTGATAAAACTCTGACCTAGCTGAACACCTACTGCATATACATATAGTCCTCGACTTAGTCCTTGGAATTCTGAGCCCAAAATTTATATTGTCAAGTGAAACATTTATTAAGTGAGTTTTGCCCCATTTTACGACCTTTTTTGCCACAGTTGTTAAATGAATCACTGTAGTTGTTAAGTTAATTACACAGTTGCTAAGTGAATCTGGATTCCCCACTGATTTTGCTCGTCAGAAGTTTACAAAAGGGGATCACATGACCCTAGGACACTGCAACCATCAGTCAGTTGCCAAGTGTCTAAGTTTTGATCACGTGGCCAGGGGGATACTGTAACAGTTGTAAGTATGAAAAATTGTCATAAGTCACTTTTCCAAAGCCGTTGTAACTCTGAATGGTCACTAAATGACCAAAAAGTACAGTTAGTCAAGGACTGACTGTACTTCCCCACAGTGTATGTTTGCATAATCCAAACTCAATTGAATATTCTGTTCATTCCTGGTTATAGTATGCAATAGCAAAGAACTGGGGGAAAAAAACAACCCCAACCCAACCATCTCAGTCTGGCCTGTGGAGCAGTGAGACACTTGTTTATGTGGTAATAGAAGTGGTAAAGGTTCATACTGACAATTGATACAGAACTCAAAGCTCTTAACAGTGTATTTCCTGCTTAATAAAACATTCCACAGTGAAGTGTAATCCTCTTTCTCATGTTTTGATTACTTTACGTAACAACTAAGAGTGCTTAGTATATGAGTAGATTCAACTTCTTCATAAAACTGTACATTGTGTAAAAATTATGGCTTTGATTTTAATGAGGATTTTCACTTTCTTAAAGCCAGATTAGAACTTGAAATACTATTTTCTCTTGCTGTTTGAACTCTGTATGCCGATCTCTTGATTAAACCTTCCAGAAGAATGGGAACATGCCCTGACTTATTTTATTTTTAAAAAGTAGATTACAGAATGATGAAACTGTGAATATTTTATCTAGACAGTTCCCACCCTAATGGCATTCCAGAATGCCTTACAGACCTGGCTGCAATCCCAGATCTTAGGATAGGGTGGATTGTTAGATGTGTTTGTCATATGTTTTGAAATTAGTGGTCTAGATTTGCCATTTTGTTCACTTCCCTTATGGTATTTTTTATTGATCTTATTGTATTTATTTTTATATTGTGAACTGCCCAGAGTTGGTTTGGAGTAGGGCAGAACAGAAGTAAAATTACATAAATAAAGGAACATACAATATGGTATTTATTATTATATTTATCTTATATTAGTAATAGATTACGTAAAGGGGTGTTTATTTAAAGGAGAACTATATTCTATAGCTCTGGACTCATTTGTTTTGGGATCACAATTTTTCAACTTTAATTAAATCACACCTGAATTATGTCACTTACCTTTACCCTTATGCTTTTTTTGTTTCTGCTCACTTAATTTGTCGAGTGGTAGATCACTGAGGTCCAAGCTGTAGAGATTTCTAGCCAATACTTTGGTCAGAGTTTCCATAGTTAATGACCACTCTGTGGCCAACTCTTCCCAATATGTCAGTGATGACAATACTGCTAAAAGGTCATCCCAAAGTTCTCGGGAAATGTACACATTTAAATTTGCTTTGATCCAAGCTACAATAAGAGTCTACAAAAAGAAATATAAAAGGATGAAAATACATATTTTTTAGCAGAACAACTGAAAGCTCAGTCATTTTTATTAAAATTATGAAAGCTGCATAGTTAATTAGCTGTGAAAAATGTTTGATGCAAGTTGATAAAATAGCTTCAGTGTGTTTAATCTTTTATCTCTCTCTTCATCCTACATCATTAAATGTTGCTATGAATCTCTTTCTCTACTAACTTTTCTTTCTTTTGTCTAACTACTTTCTTTTTTACTCATTTTCTTGCCAAAACTCCTTTTCGTAATGCCATTTCTCACCTACGTTCATTTTCCCTCTCTGTCTTTCAACATTCACTTTTCCTATATGGTAGGGGAAAATAAGCTATCCTTGCATAAAGCTGTTTGGAGGAATTAAATCAGCCTCCACACTCAATGTGTCTAAGTCTAAGGAATTCCATTTGTTTTAAATGGACATTAATAACAAAACACATAGCCCCTCATCTGAATGACACATGCCACCAGCAACTGTTTTATTTGATGTTGCTGTCCATGTGGCTTACTTTTAGCTCCATTACAGATAATTAACTATTTTTATGTAAAGAAATCAGGAGAAATATTTAAAGATGAATATATTTCATCTGCTGTTTCTGTTATTTATAAATAAAAATATTTATCACTGAGCATTCAGACAATAAGATAAACTGCTCTGAAAACTAACTTATAAGAATGTAAATAACTAATGATTTCCTACAATAGACAAATGAATGAAAGACCTCATCTATAATATTTGAAAAGCAAAATGTTAAAATGTATTAATTTGCCTGAAAAAGAGGGCCAGCAAGTCTTCCTGCTAAAGTTAAATTCTTTCTTCCTTGATACTGTAGAAAAATTTGAGATGGTATTTTCAATACTGATTCTGTTACTCGGAGCAGCACAAGCAGCATCTGTTCCCTGCAAAACAAGATTAGTTAGTATTATTTAAAGTCAAATAATTAACTTTATTACTGAATATGGCGCACTCTCCAGAAAACAAAAACAAACAAAAAACAAAGATATACAGGCTATGAAGTAAATTATCTGCAACTTTTTCAACTTCCAATGATTATTTATTAACAGTATTTTTAGACTGGGGAAGTATTATACTAAGTGGGAGATAAGTATGTGCCATATTGTTAAAACAGAAATACTTTACCAAGTTTTCTTGTCCATTGTCACTTGTACCACCATGTAGCGGTAGATATTAAGAATGCGCTTACACATATCTGTATGCTCATCTAACAAACTTTTAATCTCATTTGCTGGCTCAAGAAGAAATATATTTGAGGAATTTGTTATAAACACCTGTAATTAAAAGAAATAAAAACAATTATACTTAAGAAATCAGCTAAGTATTATCACATTGATTATAATGAGGAAATAAATTCTTCTGGATTAACTGAATAAAATCTAACCGAGCATTTTTTAAGGAGTGAAAAAAGACACTTCCAAAACAAATATCAAACAGAATTTTTCAAATTCAGAATGGTTGTCTGAAACATAGAGGGTGAATATGTGCTGATATTTTGGTAGACATGTTGTTAGATCTCAAACTCAGTATGTAGAGATATCACATTCTCATAAATCACCAGGGTTCAATCATATGGAATGCTCACAACCAATTACTAGCTACTATGTAGCTATGTATGTAGCTATGATAACTTTTTCTCCCTATTTAAATTATTTTGATGTTTATTTGTACTGTCTCTTTATAAGTATGGGAAAACAATTGTTAAATTGTACCAGGTTGCTGACACACTACATGTCTATTTTGTGATTTGGCCCTTGTTTTTTAATTCTGCATTCCATGCTATACTGTGTTGTCCAATATAACTGTCCTAAAGCTGGAAATTTATTTATATGCTCCCTTGGTTCTCTGTTTTGGAATTTATTCTTATTACAGGGCATTGGCTGTCTTAATGTGAGTCTGTTCATAGTAATATGAAGGCTAACAGCTGTTTTTAAAGCAGTTTGCAAGTATAGGCTGCCCCTACTTGAAAAAGTTATCCTTGCATTAAAAAAGTACCAGGAAGAACACAATTTCTTAGGTAGACATTTCTCATTTGAAAGTAAAAGTAAAATTGGAATTCTTGTGCTGTCATGATATTTCTTAATAGATATTATTAAATTGGTCTTAGTGAGACAAATTCCTTAGATCTCAAACCCCCGGCCTATGGGCCAGATGCGTCACATGCTGGCCACGCCCACACCTGGTTTAGCGAAGGGGGGAAAAGTCCCAATACGTCACGTGACATCGCCGTGATGACATGAGTTTGACACCCCTACCTTAGATGGATAACTTCTATTACTAATTAATGAAGAAGTCTGATATTTTTATCTTATTCATTGTTCCAAATCTTACTCCTATATTTTGGGGGGGTTTCGATACTTTTGTCATCCTTCCAATTATACTTCATATATACAGAACATCTTTATGCTATTCATAATCCTTCTTTTGGTTGTTCTGATTTTTTCTTGCTTCATTTTTTTTCTATTAAAGGCATTATACAAATGTTAAATATTTTAGTTTACAAACTGTATTACTATATTTTTCAGAGTATAAGACGCACTTTCCCCTCCAAAAAAATGGGTGGAAAAGTCTGTATGTCTTATACAAAGAATATTGCGGTGGGGGGAGGGGGGTTGGTGCGGCACTGATCAACTGTTCTAAAATGGGCTGCGCTGGCAAACAGAATGTGATGAATGGGTGGTGGCGGCGGCAGTGAACAGGCAGCGGCAAACAGACCGCGCTGAATGGGTGGTGACATCGGCGAACCGGCTGTGCCGAATGGGTGGCAGTGGTGAATGGGCCGCAGTGAACGGGCCATGGTGGTGGCGAATGGGCTGAGGCGAATAGGCGGTGATGGCGACGCCGAACGGGCCGCGCCACCGAATGGGCCGTGCTGAACAGGACATGAATACCGGATGGATGCCGGGAGGCAGATTTTTTTTTCTTGTTTTCCTCCCCAAAAGCTAGGTGAGTCTTATAATCTGGAGCATTTTATAGTCCGAAAAATACGGTATGTATCTTGTCAGCACTATTTATTAGTCATCTCATATGATATTTTTAGCAGGGGAAGTGATATGATGCCATACTGAAGTAACAGTCTGTATGTGTCCCCTTCTTAAAACTCTGTACTATAGTTTAGGTGTTCATCATAATTTCATTTCATCAGAACATGCAAGAACAACAAAACAAAATACGTAAACATTTTAGTTCTAGTGTAAATTACATTCATTTATATTCAGGAAAGATGTTTGCAAAAGGCACAACCAAAAAACAATGGAAAATGATATGTAGGAAATAAAAAAGAAATAGATGCTTACTTGTAGTACTGCTTGTATTCCAGCTCGTATACCTTGTTCCAAGTTGTCCAACTCAGATGTTTTATAGGGAACTTCCTGATAACAACCATTTCTTGTCCAGTTTGAATTTCGAATAGGACAGGAACTACCTGTACTTTCCTAAAACAGAGGTAATTATTTCTTTACAAATATCCAGAGAGATACACAGACATTCATTCACAGTTTAAATTTTCTTGCTGTTCTGAATTGTCTGTGATTAGCAGTGAACAAAAAAATTTCTATTCTCTTAAAATTATCAGCATTCAGTAAAAGTACCAACATAACAACTCTCAGTGTCTTTTAAAAAAATCTTCAGATAAATAGCTGGGTTACCTGTGTTTCAACCAACAATACATTTGTTAAAGAACAGTAATCTAATTATCATACTTTTCGTATTACATTTCTCTTGGACCTCACTATTTATACTCTATCTATCCCATATAGAATGTGCAAATATATTTGTAATTAAGAGCAGGACCTCATACTATTAATGAAATGAATTGTAATTTTCAATTTTAACTTATCACAATAAACTATGCTGTTCCTTCTAGGAGAAAATTCCTCCATTGCTACAACCATCATCAAACTTCAATAATGTACTGCTATTATAAACTATGATTATATTCACACTACACATTCTTCAACCATATAAAGATTTTTTTTTTTAAAAAAGATATTTATCTGATCCCACAGAGAATCATGAAAATCTCATGGCCAATCATATGTAAACTGAATTAAACATCCCTGGAGACTAATTTGAACCTTCCCCTCTTCTTGAAGAACTGGGTTTTATTTAAAAACAGCTATTATCAATTCTGGGACCTACAAAATATGGAGAAAAGATAATCCATGAACATAATGTTTTAATTTAAGAATGGCCAAAAATTTCCAAGTGCCCAAATACATAGTAGTTCTTTCTCTCTTAATCTTCAAATGAATTTGTTAAGTGTAAAAGTTGTATTATACATATTAATCTTATCTTTCCTTTTTTTTTCTTTCCAGGAACAAGTTATACCAGAAAATTTTACATTTGGTTCTCACAATCTTCTTTTATGTATTTACTTAGATGTACAATGAATGAAGATGCTGTTGCATAAACATGGAAAAAGAGAAATCAAAGAATGATTTCAGATGTTTTTACCTCCTCTTTTTCTTTTCCTTTCTCTGATGAATTATGTTCTGCAATGTTTTCATCACTGTCTATGTTCAAAGATATAACAATTTCTTCTGGTTCTTTCATAAATAATGGCTTTTCCTCTTGTTGGATCCATTCTTGATATACTTTAACAACTTTCCTCATCGCTGCTGCTTCACATACTGGCAATAAAAATGCCTAATTAAGGAGAAAAGGACTCATAAAGTAGATTATGGAACAAGCTTCCTATTACAGGTAAAAGGATTCTTTGGTTTAAATTTAAGGTGTTCTGTTTAAAAGCCACTGAATTCTTTCAGTGACAGGAGCATACTGAAGGTGTCATTTTCATTAGAAATTCAAAATCACTTAATTTGTTTTTGAAAGGAAACAGAAGAGCAAAGAAGCACAAAAATCAGAAACTGCCACCCAGTTTAGCAATTTATTATTTATGTCTACATTTATAAAGACCTTTATAGGTCCTAGAAAAGCAGAACTCAGAGGCATCTGAAAGGGGAATAATGAATCCAGCATCATAATGCTGGTGAAAACACCATTGCGAGATCCCACCTGACTGGACAATTTCCCATCTCTCCTTTTTAGGATCTTGGATGAAACAGATTATCTGAACTCCTTCTAGTCAGGATTCAGGCCCGGTTATGGGACAGAAACAGCATTGGTCACACTTGTGGATGATCTCTAGCAAAAGTGGAATAGTGGTAGTGTAACCATCCTAGCTCTTCTTGACCTCTCAGCAGACATAGTATCCTTTTGGCTGCCTACAGGATTTGGGGGTGAACAGCACAGTCTTTCATTGCTTTGGCTTCTTTCTCCAAGGCCAATTCCAATCAGGGTTAATAGGGAGTGAGAGATCCAGCCCTTGGCCACTCTTTTCTGGCAGGCTGCAGGGCTCAGTACTCTCTCCACTCCTTTTTAATTTATATATGAAGCCGCTGGGTGAGATAATCCATCACCATGGATTGAAGTATCAGTATGCTGATGATATTCAACCCAATATCTCCACCCAATGGCCCAATGTTGCTGCTGCCCTATCACGATGCCTGGAGGCTTGGGGGGGCGCTGAATGGGGGCAAGATTGAATGACTTTGAGGGCATAGAGCTGTCATCCCTATCCAATGATCTGGTATATCTACAGCTTCATAATTTTGTGATGTTATAATTAATGTATTCAGTTCAGGTAGACTGATACAAATTATTGTAAGTTGAGATTTTGCCTCTGACCATCTATTAATTAGGAGTATAATGAAATCAATCTACATTTGTGAACATTATGTAAAACACAGAACAGAGTCTATGATAAACATTGATCCAAACATAAATGCTTTTCAGAAACAAAGGATTTTTTTTACCTGACGAAATATTTCTGTGAGAAAGTTAACATTACTCCTTTTAGAAGAAAAAACTTTTCTGACTATTTCAATGTCTGTAAGATGCTCCTCATCAATACTGCAAAGGCTGGAGGAACTAGGTTCTCTTTCAGTCAGTGTGCTTGTGTTAGAATGAGATTGTTCAGTTTCTGGATTTCTATCAGATCTATCAGTGGCATCACTTTTGCTGTCTTCTCTGGATGCCAAGTTAGCAGCTGCTCTCTGAAACCAAAAATGAAATGACAAATAAAAAGATAAGTCTGGTAGGGAGAAAGGTGGTCATTTTAGCCATTTATTGCCAGTAGCAAAGCTTTGAACTAGTCATCCAGTTTACTCTACATTAGACTGTTGTGAGGATAAAAGAGAAGGGACCATATTTGTCATCTAGAATTATTTGGGAAAAAAGTGAGAACGAAAATTAGGATCAGCTTTTTTCCTATTCAGTTGATCACATCACCTTCTTGGTTCTACCTGAATATTCTTTGGCACAATTTCCCCTTCCATTCCAGGAATCTGAGGTCCTGCAGGAGGTTTTGGCTCAAGCCAGAAAGACACCAACCATCTGATGACAATAACGCGAGCTTTAAGGAAAGGTTCCTTTGTGCAATATACTGTTTCGTTTGTTTCAGCATCTTTCTTCATGATTATATAATGAGGCTTTGGTCTCATCTGAGGCATATCTGCAGGAGAAACAATGATAAAATGAAAAAGATATCAAGTCAAAGTTAATTTTGGATTACTATTTACCTAAATATGATCAAAAATGCATAATGGCTAATATTTAAAGGTTTCAATGCAATCATGTCATAATCCTGCAGTAGATAAGGGACTGAGCTAGGTGATCTCCAAAAAACCTTCCAATGCTTCTATTCTATGAAACACAAATGATTTTATTTATTTATTCAATTTGTATGGCCGCCCATCTCAAAGTGACACTAATTGTTTTCTTCAAAGCATATAAATACGTTTAACTGTATGGTCAAGTTTGAATATTGTGATAAAAATATAATATAAAAGGCCCAAAACTGCAATTGTATACAGGCATTTAGGACTGTGTTTAGATGAAATCAATAGGACAAATTTCCAAGTAAATGTTTTGGGTTTCTGATTTAATTTAGTCGTCTTATATTATTTCAGAATTAAATTCATTGGATCATGGAAAATGCTTCTAAAAAACCATGAAATAATGCTTACCGAGAACTGGGTTATACAAGCTGTTTTCCTTACACATATTTGGGAAAATATAAGGCAAGTAATATTTCTTAAAATGTGAAAATAAGAACGAAAATCCCTTTTCCTGATTTTCTCTGTTCTTCCATTCCAGACTTTTGACCTACAATATGAATGTTGGATTACTTATATCTATTTCAGAAGCAGATATAATGCAATTATATATTTCAAATGTATCAACATCTATGCTATTAATAGTTATTTTCACTCATTTCCATCTGTTTCCTTCTGCATTTTAGTATGTTCCTATTTTAAGATGACCAGACTTGTTTTATTTAAAATAGGAGATGACTCCTATTTTATTTCTTCTTAATCTCTGGGTCTTCAGCAAGATATAGTAGTAGCTCTTCAGCGTGATGCATCTTGACTGAATTTTCAACGTGATGGGGTTAAATTCTGACCTTATTTTGTTTTTTTCCAGGAATTAAAAAACACAAGGATAACTTCAGGGGCAGAAAAGAGGATTATCAATTTCCCCATCAGAATGATTGTGGAGGTTTATTTTTAGTTTTGTAACATACATTGTTTTTTTTTATAATTGTTTATACAACTTGTAAACTGTTTTGGGGGATACTATTACCCTGAAATATTGATACAAATTATTGTAATAAATAAAGATATCCTCCCTCATTTATAGAATCTCTCTTTTAAGAAAATATATTTACGTAAGTAATGTGATTGATTGGTAAATAACTAAATATAAAAAGTTATTGTAAAATTTATATTGTAATGTGCATAATATACATTAAATTTATTAATTGTAAACAAACATTTCAGTTCCTAATCCTTAAAAATACTTCTAAACATATGCTCATTTTATTAGAGAACAAAGATATCTGCATTAAACTGAATGTTATTCAATTACTAATCTGGTTTATATTGGAAAACCAATCTCTCTCCTCCCCCCCTCCCCAAATTCAACCAACTCACCTGAATTACGAAGTATTTTAAAAGTGCTTCTAAAAAATAGCTTGTTAGATCATCCTGTCCTTTATCTCCTGACTGTGGAGGGACAAGTGGAGTAATTTCTTCTACAGTCACTTGTGCTGTTCAATAATAAATATTAAGATCATTAAGTTGCCAAAAGCCTAAAATGGATTTCTATCAGCTTATATATATAATCACACAATCAAATTTATTTAGATACAGTATTAGAAGAATATTCAGTTGTACAATTTTGACAACTAAGAATTGTAATTTTCAGTATATTATAAATCTGTAATATTTAAGGACATCCTACCGTGTTTTCCCGAAAATACAACATGTCCTGAAAATAAGGCCAAACCTGATTTTTGGGGTGGGCGTAAATATACACCCTCCCCCCCAAAATAAGCCCTAGTGAAGGGGCGGGCATGGCCAGCACAGGAGGCAGCCCTTCCCTTCCCTGGTCACCTCATGGAGGTTCAGCACTTAATTGCTGCCCACTGACCAGCTGAGCCAGCGAGGACTATGCAACTCAGCCCAGTTCTCCAGAGCACCTCCCCAGCTGCCAGCCTCCTCCCCCTTTTCCTGCCGATCATTCTTTACTTGGGATCTCAGCAGACACACATCCCCAAAATGCTCCATCCAAAGTCTTCAGATCACAATCTTTGTGATCCCAAAGAAAGAATGGTGTGTGTGGGTGAGAGAGAGAGAGAGAGAGAGAGAGAGAAAAGAGAGAGAGAGATCAAATCCAACCTTGGAGTTATCCAGGGCTGGCAGCAATGTTCTCTCGGTCCCCCCTCTCTCTCACACACACACAGAGGTCCCTCACCCCCCCAGCCCTCCCAAGGCAGCCACATCCCTGAGAACACCTTTGCCCCCCACCCCACCCCCGCTCTCACCCCCAGGCGCCGCATCTACATAGCCCACACTACTGAGTGCCTGCCACAGCAGCCCCAGTGCTAGCATCGCTGCCCTGGGGCTTCCTCAGCAGAGCAGCCAACAGTGGCAGAGAGGCCTTTATGTACAGTGGGCAGACGTCAGCACACACTCTTCTGGTGGGGGCAGGGCGGCGGCTGCACGGTGGGGCATTCGCGGAGGACTACAATGGCAGGCCTGGCGCATCCCACATCTGGGTGCGGATGTCTCAGCAGGGATGGCTGAGGCGCTGGGGGTGTTGCTGCTGCCACATGTGGAAGCTCCAGCCGGCCCCTTGTGGCCAAGCTCAGCTGTGGGTGGGGAGCGCTGGCCGTGGCCGGGCTGCCCGAGCTGCATCTGTCGGGGCTGTTCTCAGTGCGGCTGCCTGGTGTATCACTGCCAGGTGCCTGGTAAAAGTAAGCGGAGTCTATGGGAGGAAGGGAGGGCGGGCAAGAGTCCTGCAAGGCTCCCCTCCCGAGGAAGAGTCCAGATCTGTCACCGTTCTGTCCAGTGAATTCTGAGGCACAGGGGCTTCCCGGGCTTGCTGGCAGGCCCTCCAGTCGGTCAGCGCTCAGGTGGGGGGACCATGGGGCAATTGGAAAGCAGAGGGAAGGGGAGGCCTCTGGCAACTGTCACCATAGAGAGGGAAGCGCACTCCCAGAGCGGCCGCTGCCCTGGCTGAGGTTTGGAGGTTGCAGAGGCATGTTTGGGGGAGAGAAAGACTTCTGCTGCTTCTGCTTTTGGCTTTCCCACCCTATGGTGACAGCTGGAGCGGGACCCTACAGGGGAGCTGGCCCAGGCCGTGGCTTCCGCACGGGTGCTGGTGGTCAGCGCTGGTGGCATTGGCTGTGAGCTCAAGGATCTGGTGCTCACTGGCTTTGCCCACATCAACATGGTGAGGCCTGGGAGGCGCACAAATGGGGGGGGGAGAACAGGTGGGCTGCTTGCTTTCCACCACCACCACCCTGCAGGAGGGGAGGGGCTTTATGGTGGTACGCAGAGGGAGCTCCCAGGGCCTCCTGCACCCCCAAAATATTAAGACCTCCCAAAATAAGGCCAAGCCCTTATTTCAGGGTTCAAAAAAATATAAGACAGGGTCTTATTTTCGGGGAAACACGGTAGTTTCTCTCACATATGCAGATTATAAACATCAGAAATAGTATGCTTCATAATATTTATTGAGGAACATAAAGAGAATGCTGTCCTTATTTGTTTTATTTAATAGTCTATTTAATTTAATGTTCTGTCTTTATGTTCAAATAAGCACTTACTGTAGCTAAGAGTAATTAAAATACACAACACACAGAGATTTGATGGGTAACTGTGATTGGACTAGAAAGGTCTTTGCCATAATTCAGCATTATCTATTCATGCATGGGTTGTTTTTTTTAATATGTACTTCCATCCTCCCATTCCTGGAATCAGTCAAAACCATCAACAATACACACACACACACACACACACACACACACACACACACACACACACACACACCTTTTAAGTTTCAGATAAATGTAATAATTTTGTTGTTAACCAAGCCAACCATATCATGTCTCCTGACATTGTTCCTAAAAGCAAAAGGTCAGTACAGTCCAAGTACAGTTCACAGCTTGAAAGCAACATGAAGGCTCTCCCTTCTGCACTTGACCAACTGACCTCTGAAATTCTGAGCATTTATAAGAAGTCATTTGCCCTCTGATGGTCAGGCTTACATCAAAACCAACTAGCAAACAAATAAAAGCAAACTGTGCAGATCATGCAGCACTAATAAGAGTCTGGTAGTCTGTATAAAATGATCCTGGCACTGTTGGCTAGTTGATATTTTGCATTAATTAAAGTTCACATGAAACACACGGAGGTTCTTATTTTTTCTTAAAAGAACCAGAATACTGAGGTGGTTTCAGCTGTCACAAGGGACAGGAATACACTCCTTACTTTCTACATAACGACTGACATTCTCCAACAGAGCACCAAATTCTGAGGATGCAACAACATCATAAAAACTAGGAATTACCTCTGAGTTAATATGTTTGGGATTATACTAATCATCACGAATTTATTTTTTTTGAAAATGCACATTTCATACTTACTTTCTTGTACATTTAGCACAGGGTTTATGAGATTATCTAGTGTCTGAGGACCATGTTCAGACTGTGGAGGCGGAAATCCAGGGATTAAACAAGAAAACATACACAACTGTTCTTTACTACAATTATTTTGAAGTGCTTGCAACCATAAGAGGAAGAGACGGACACCTTCACGACGAATCTTAAATAATGAAATAAAAAAGTTTAAATTTCACATTTATTTAATGATAACTTTGAATACTTCAGTTGTATTATTCCAGTGCTAAAATAATAATTAGAGATACTCCCAATATATTAAATAAGACATCCTGAATAAAAATTTTAAAATTCTGACCCAATATAAGTAGTTGTCAATTTACTACCAGAAGTGGGACCAAAATTTCCATTGCTAAGAAAAGCAGTTTTTTTAAGTTGAGTCACACACGATTTTACAATCTTTGACTGATTAGCGAATCATTACAGTTGTTAAATGAATCGTACAATCATTTAGTGAATCTGACTTCCCCCATTGAATTTGCTTGCCAGAAAGTGGCTGATAAGGTTGCAAATGGCAGTTACATGAGTCAAGATCATGTGACTATGGGAATATTGTGATAGTCGTAAGTGTGAGGAATGGCAATAAGTCACTTTTTTCAGTGCTGCTGTAACTTGGAACAGTTGCTAAATGAATAGCTGTAAATCACGGATTAGCTGAATTACAAAAAATATCCACGTCTCCGGTTCTTAGATTTTATACCTAAAATATTTTAAGCATACCTTTAAAGAATTCCCTGTGTGAAGTAATTTCTTTAAAATTAAGCCTGAAAAATAGAAACAGTACAGTTAATATTCATCCCTTTACAGGTAAGATAAACTGTGAGAGTTTTCGGTCAGACTTGATAAAGTCTTTTTAACAAGTCCTTGGCAATCTCTAGATTACTTTTGGTGAGCTTCATTCCAACTGGTAATAGACTATATACCAGAAGTGACAAAAGATCACCTTTTTACCCACTGAATCATTTTATGACTCTATTTTCCAAACAAACACAATATATACAACAGTACATTCTTGACAGTTTAAAATGCAACTTCTGTGAATGAAAAAAATGCAGCATTGATGAACTTTGTATGGTCATTACAAAAAGCATTGCAGGATTATAACAACAGGAGATTCATTCTTTACAAAACATTCATCAGAATGCAATTTGAATTAAATTCATAAACATAAATAATATAAAAACCATATATAAATAACCATTCATACAGAATCTTTCTTGACAGCTCTGACAGACTCAGTCCAATTAGCTAGCAGATGAGGACAACCCATTCCTGGATGCTATCTCCACCACAATGGAGAGGAGAATATTTGTAGATCAGGGTTGAACTCTAGGGTCCTTGGTGCTCTCTGAGCTTGGTTCTTCTCTTGCAGATGTTTCATTATCTAATTAGGTAACATGAATCACGGTGGCGCAGTGGTTAGAATGCAGTACTGCAGGCTACTTCTGCTGACTGAAATTTAGCAGTTCAAATCTCACCAGACTCAAGGTTGACTCAATCCTCCATCCTTCCAAGGTGGGTAAAATGAGGACCCAAATTGTTGGGGGCAATATGCTGACTCTGTAAACCGCTTAGAAAGGGCTGTAAAACACTGTAAAGCAGTATATAAGTCTAAGTGCTATTGCTGTTAACATTATCAGTGCACTGATAATGAAACAACTGCAAGAAAAAAACCAAGCTCAGATAACACCAAGGAAGGACCCCACAAAATCTTTCTTAACCTATTTCAATTGTTACAAAAGATATTCCTATGAACTCTTATCAAGAACAGGTAAGTAATTTATGGCCTTCTAGCTACTGCTACATGTAGCTTCCCTAATCTAGGTTTTCAGTTCATAATATCTAGAGGGCCACAGGTTCCCATTATTTGCTCTAAGGCAATGTCTTCTATCTTTACATTACTCCTATTATTTTCCTCATGCATATTGCACCCACTATTAATATATGTCTAGTATTTCAATCACATTAATGAATACAATCATTTCAATAAATCACATGAGATTTATTATTCAGAAATCTCTCTAGTTCTTAGAACTGCCAACATTTTTCCTGCCAAAATGATAGTATAGTCAAGTTTTTAAACCACACTGACATTAAATTCAAAATAGGAGCCAAGGACAGAAAAAGTATTACTAGGCAAGTCCTGACTCAAAGACAAATACATACCAATACTGTGAAATTGCCATCTCTGGTGAATTCTTTCTGGAAGAAGTTGTAAAATTTTCTACAAAACAGAATGAAAAAAAATCATGATACAATCACTAGGAATGGAAACAAATAACTGATGTAATAAAATTAAGTAAAATCCATTAAATAAAATAATACATAAACCGTTTGCATTTAAAACGCTAACTGAAGACCATAGTTTGCATGTTTATTATTTCAGTTAAGACATTTACTGTATGTCCTGCTTTTATTGTAGAAATCTATTTCTATTATTCTATTAAGATTTTTTACTTGAATAAGTTTTTGCATTCCAGTATTCAACATCAGAATAGCTTGAAAACTGCAAAAACTAATAATGCTATTTCACAAACTAAAAAATACATATTTTGAAATAACAAAAATATTACTCTTGTGAATGATCAGATTTATAGGTTCATTCATAGGAAACATTAAATTGCTCTGGTTATTGTGAATGCACACATTATAGTTTGCTCTTGTCCCATGCTTAGTCATGATGTATTAATTCTTTTCAGCTCTTTTAATTAGCCATGACATAGCTAATTAACTTCGTGATGTAGGCGTATAAAGGCAATATGGATATTAGCACATAAATGATATAACATGTTGTACAAATACATATACTGTAGCTGCCTACTTTCAGGCCTCAAACTCTGACAATTTACAAGTATTTATAACTGCCGAGGGAATAAAGCAAACTGACAATCCAGACTAATATGAGTTAAGTTTTCTTTTGTGAAAAATCTGAATAATTTCTTATGTTGAAAACAAAAATTATTACTCAATATTTATTGTTTAACTCAAATTATTTGAAAATTTCACTTTTTCAAGCAAGTTGTAAGCAGAGAAAGAAATTGAGTATATGCTATCTACAGTTATGAGAATATAGAATTTATGCATGATACACACACTATTATTGTAATACAAAGAAACCTATGAATAGGATAGGATTTGCTTTGCAAATATCCACATTTTTAATAAAGTACTTAGTACTTTCACTTGTGTTCAAATTTGAAGATAATGCCATTAGCAGTAAATCAGAAGTATTTGTGAATACACAAGTTTCTGTTTTACCTAAAAGAACAGTCTAGAGTAGACTATGTCCCAAGATAACTATAACAGCATTGCTAAAAAAGCATTAAGTGTCGTTAACCTAATCTTGCATAATTTCTTCTCTGGTAATATTGAACTGCAAACTAGGGCACACAAAACTTTTGCCAGACCAATTCTTGAATACAGCTCATCTGTCTGGAACCCGCACTGCATATCGGACATTAATATAATCGAACGAGTCCAGAGATATTTCACAAGAAGAGTCCTCCACTCCTCTGCTTGCAACAAAATACCTTATGCCACCAGTCTTGAAATTTTTGGCTTAGACAATTTAGAACTTCGCTGTCTTTGGTCTGACCTAAGCATAGTACATAAAATCATCTGCTACAATGTCCTACCAGCCAATGAATACTTCAGCTTCAACCAAAACAATACAAGAGCACACAATAGATACAAACTCATGGTAAACAGATCCAAACTAGACTGCAGGAAATACAACCAGTAACAGAGTTGTCAAAGCCTGGAATGTACTACCTGACTCTGTGGTTTCTTCCCCAAAACTTTAACCTTAGGCCGTCTATTGTAGACCTCACCCCATTCCTAAGAGGTCTGTAAGGGTGTGCATAAGCACACCAGCATGCCTACCATACCTGCCCTAATGTTTTCTTTTATTTGTATCCTTTTCATGTATTTATAATTACATTTACACTTGTATCTGTCATAAAATATATGCTTGACAAAATAAATAAATAAATAAATAAATAAAATAACACTCTACAGCTCTCTCTTTCTTGGCATTTGAGTTCTGTCAATGTTGAAGAGAAAGAAAGAGAAGCTAATTAAAACCTAAAGTGTAAAAAGGATGGAATTATTAGAGAGTAATTTCTGGGTTTTTACAAGTTAAGAAAATATATTACAAGTTCACCAAAATAAATTATGTTCATGGTACAGTGGAAATAATTCTATATCCATACCTCAAAAATAAAAAGTATAGCATCTAGTTCTTCCCTTTGAGATTTGTGACCTAAACAGAAGAGAAAAGGGTAGATTACAGCAACTAAAGATTAAATGATGAAAATAAGCGTAGTACTATGACACAATGAATTCCATTCAGAAAAATATTTTTCTTACAATGTATCAACCATTTGATCCTCTCCTATAAAAATAGGTTCTGGAGTTTGCTGTTCTACCCACTACCTCATAGGTAAAATGAGAAAACAAGAATCTCTACAAATGGATAAAAAATATCTGCCATTTTGCCATTTGTAATCAAGTTTCAGTTTATACAATTCCATACACATTGACAAACTTTGACTAGGCTTTTAAATAAGAACTGCAAACTTCTGATTGCCACCCATCTGCTTTAATATTCTCCCCCCCACACACACAATGTTGTTGATATAAGAATTTTTAATGACGGATTGACAAGTTCATACAGAGAGTGCTCAAGTTATAACCATTCATTCAGTGACCATTCAAAGTTACAATGGCACTGAAAAAAGTGACTTATGACCAGTGCTCACATTTAAAACCATCTCAGCATCTCCCAAGGTCATGTAATCAAAAATTCAGGTGCAACTGGCATGTATTTATGATGGTTGCAGCATCCTGGGGTCATGCAATTGTCATTTGTGACCTTCCCAACCTACTTCTAACAAACGAGGTCAATGAGGGAAATAAGATTTGCTTAGTGACCACATGATTCACTTAACAACTGCAGTGATTTGCTTAACAATAAAGCAAAAAAAGTCATAAAATAGGGCACAACTCAACTGTGGTTGTAAATTGAGGACTACCTCAATAAAGTATTGAGGACTACCTCAATAAAGTATTGAAATAAAACTGACATGAAAGTGTTTGTCTGAACAATTGGAACTGTAAACAAGTAAATTGAAGTCATACTGATATTCACTGATAATCAGTGAAGAGTTTTTAAAAAATCTAATTATCAGGTTTTAATTACTGAATGTATATTGGCAGGGTATTTGTTAGATTTATAAGCTGCTTTCTTTTCAGAAGTTCAAGGTTAAAAGGATAAAGCGTTATGTATACTACCCTGAGTTGTACAAAATAAAGGTAGGGTATAATAAACCAACTAATCAGAACGCAGCACTCTTATTTTTCCTTTTATCAACAAAATCAACATGAGATAGCTGAGTTAATATTATGTTAATAGTTAATGATCATCCATTAAGTTTTCATGGCTGAGCACAAACCTGAACCTGGCCACCATGATACCAATCCAACACTTATATCACATTGGTTTATATCATAAGTAATGTTTTACTAATATGTATTAATACAGCCATAAAGTAGTGCCTCATTAATGTGTATTGATAGGATTAATCATAGCAGTAAATAGTTGTAAACCGAATCATTTTGGTAAACCTTTTCAATAAATTCTGTTTATACAAAAAATTATACATTTCAAAAACCAGTACTATTAATGGAAGTTATATATTTAATTTTTGTTCTTACCTTTCTGTTTCAGACTTATTTCAATAGTCACAAAATTTTCAAAAAACACGTAATATATGTGTGAAAAATGTAATTCAAAAAACTGCTTAAGGTCAATAGATTCTGAATTCTCTGCAAAATAAGTAGGACATAATGTTAATGTATATAATGTTTTAAAGCAAGCTAGTCAATGTTGAACGCATAAACTTTTTACGAATAGAAATCATCAAATCTATAAAAGTGCTATGGTGTATTTTAACAGTACATAAAACAAGACTTTCATGGGACAACAGGACATATGTCCTGATTGAATTGAACTGAATTAATTTAAATTAATCCTGTAATTTATTAGGGAAAATACGCAAAAATAGTTTTATCTTCTACATATAAGCTAATACATACCGTATCACATTTCAGATATTAGCAATCATAAGCTCAGTGCTGATAGGCTATCACACATGTTCTCATCACTCTAATATGTTATTGTGTATAAGACAGGTAATTGTTTAGTAGATAAAACAGCAACACACTACGGTCCTATTAATTTAAGAGGTAAAACAACTTTAAATATCAAGTTTACTTGTTTTGCCAAACCTGCAATATAATTGAGGTGCATGTTTTGACTGGCTGAAGATTTCATTTGCCCTTTGATGACATATAGGAGAGTGTTCTTGATAAAACAGGCATGACTAAGACAAACTAAATTTGTTTTTCTTTAATTTCCCTTTCTGTCACATTATGGGAGCAAATTTTCAGGGACATATTTATTAATACGATTAATTAATTAATAACAAACATACAGAGGAGATAATATATAATATAATCATGATACAATACATTTTTCCTAAGATTTTATGTTTGGTGTTAGGATACCATCAACTTCTTTGCCCTAAAATACAGTCATTAAAATTTCTTAAAAGTTTGAAGACTCTATCACAGTTATATGAACTAACTGAGCCTTAAGATCAATACCAAGGAACTCAAAAGTGTCCTGCCACTAAGGTAAATTAGGACTATTTATTTATTTTACAATATTTATTTTCCTTTTGAAACCTAGTGAACTCTGGTATGGCACATGAAGTTGAATTTTATCTATTTTTCCAATCCAAAAAAATATTGACAAAACTATTTAAAGGGGGACTTTTATTTGTTTGTTGGTCAACCAGATTACTCTTCTGGACCAAATCTCATCCACTTTTATTGTGTTTGAAAATGGGCAAGATCCGGCCAGGGCTGGATAGGAAGAAGAAAGTTAAAAATATTCTATATATTCCTACAGAAAAGGCACTTGGGTAGCAGCTCAAAATTTGCTATTTCTTCAGTTCTAAGTTCTCCTGCTGCCTTTTACTTGGTGATATTGCCAAGAACAGAGCCTGATTGAAAAAAAGCATCCAAAAGCTAAGGTTTGTATGCTATCATTATTTATGGCAGTTTATGCTAAAAGCAAATATAAAAGGAGATTTAATTGAGAAACTAGAATCTGTAAGGAGAGATAAGAAAGAGATGGAGCAACATGAGTACAACATAATAGAGACTTACATTAAAGGACTAGGGGGAGGATAACAAGATCTCTTACTTATAAAAAGCCTCTGTTTATATTTGGAAGGCTTGTGTACACATAAAGGTTTCTGAAAACCTTCACCTTCACTGTTAGCATTAGATGTAACTGAACCTAAAGTCAATGTAATTGGAGATTGCTAAAATTATTTTCTTATATGCCCCAACATCAAGAGAATTTGTTGATGGAGACAGGAGATTTTCTATGACAAAAATTTGGCTAAATTTTGGCTCACTGTAGGAAGGTTATATTAACTCTATCTTTACTAATATTAAAAAAGCGACAATATTGTTTGGCAGGACTGTTTAAATATTTTATTTCATTCTCTACATGCTTTAAAATATATGTTTGCTGTATTAACCTGATTGTTTTTAAAGTGGTATCCATGAGCACATAATTCCTCAGCAAAAGGAACATCACAATTAATAAAATCAGAATAGATATTTCTCCTGTAAAGTCTTATGGAATTTCCATATTCAGAACTATAGTTTCTATTTCTTATGCAGTACAGGGGTTTTATATCTTCTGTCTCTTTTAGACTTTTTCAAATTATTTTTTGGTAATCATCTAAATGGGAACAAAATTTGAGGGCACGTTTCATTTATCTTGAGTGTTTTATCCAACATGTCAATTTGTATTTTTAACATTGTAATCATTTGAGCATTGAAGACACTCACCTAAATATCAAATTAATAAATATTTTCAAATATACTGTCTACCAAATTAAATCTACCCTAAAAAAGTAAATATGATTTACACAGTGTGAATTTTTATAATTAAAGAAATGCCTTTGAACGTGTTTCTCTTTATAACCTAAATATGGTATATAAGCAAAAAAGTCAAAATTCATTTTATAAGTAGCTCATAAAATAGAATGCACAGTTATTATATCGGTGACTCTGACAGGCTTTATATAAGTGCAGGACAATTAAAAAAAACTTGCACATTTGCAAATTATGCAAATCCTTTTGTATGAAGATTAAAAATGTATGCTGCTAGTCATACAAGGCCTCATGTAGTCTCTGAAAGAGTAAGCCAAAATACATATTAGCGCAAATGTCTCAAGATACATGTTAATACAAATACTAATCCACATTATAAAACGTTTTCCATTAGTTTTTTTCATAAATCTGCAGAACAATACCACTGTCAAAATCTCTTCTACTAGGATATCTTTAAATTCCATCAAATAATTATTTTAAACAAGTTCAAGAACTAAAATTCATTTAGAATATACCTGTCATATGTTTTTCTTATTTTGAATCTTTAAACTAAATATAAATAACAAGTATGTATTCAAATTTGGAGCTGTCATGTTTTATTCTGTACAATGTAGAGGTTATGCCAGCTTCTATTGTATCTTATTTATACATTTATTGCATTTGTATAGTTGCCCATGTCAATTACATATGGCTCTAGGGCTAGGCAGTGTACGCAATTTAAAGTGGAACTAAACAATCAACATAAAACTTTTTTTCCAATTGTGACAGATTCTTGGAGATTGCCTGGACAAATCGCTATAGTTTTCTTGACAAGTTTTTAAAGAAATTGTTTGTCATTGCCTTCTTCCTAGGGCTAAGAAAAAGTGAGTGGCCCAAGGTTACCCAGCTGGTTTTGTGCCCAAGGTGGAATTAGAACTCACAATCCTTCAGTTTCTAACCTGGTGCTTTAACTACTACACAAACTGGCTCTCATTACAATTCAACCAATAAACCTATTAAAAACAGTTAATAATAGAATAACAAAAAGACAGGGAAGAGTCCAGTCTAAATTTATACCAGCCATTTAATAAACTCCATGCTTCCGTGGGATTTCCAGGCTCAATGGCAAAACCAAGTTTTGAGAGCTTGCCAAAATTGAAAATAAAATTTAACAGAGGTTCTTAAACATTAGCATTTATTGGTGTGTGTGTGTGTGTGTGTGTGTGTGAGTGATATACACACACACACACATATACATACATACATACATACAGGTAGTCCTCGTTTAGTGACCACAATTAGTACTGGCAACTTTACTAGTAAGCAAAGTGGTCGTTAAGTGAAAACATAACTAATTTATGATCTTATTTCAGCTATCTTTTGTTTTACAGATCTGTGAAGGTCATAAATGCAAGGACTGGTAATAAAGTTACATTCTCACCAGCAACTAAGAATGGCTTCTAAGCAAGGCATTTACTTAATGAGGACTACCTATATATTGAAATTTGATGGCCAGAGTATTGAAGATTTTGTTAAAACTAAGAAACAGGAAAAGCTTCTACATGATGTCTACTTGGTTTAAAATTTCGAGACTTAAGAGCAGTGATGGCGAACCTATGGCATGCATGCCGTCGCCCGTTGCTCTTCCGGGTTCGCGCTGGCCAGCTGGTCTTCATGCACACGCATGCGCGCTGGCCAGCTGGTTTTCACATGCACACCAGAAACCCAGGTGACAGGTGCGTGCATGCGTGTCGGGAACTGGTCTTCTGGTTTCCGGCACTGCTGCGTGTGTGCGCCGGGGAGCTGCTGTTCTGGTTTCTGGTACTCCCCAGTGTGAGTGCACGTGCTCCCGTTTCGGCACTTGGTGCCAAAAAAGTTTGCCAACACTTATTCCATATGTCTATTAAGACAATGTACAGAGGCACTTCAAATGGTAATCTGAAGAACTGGTATGGAAAGCAAAGCAAAGCTTTTCAATTAGTGGCTCTACTTTTGTGATCACTTTCCTAAAAGAAATACATCTAATGTTCATGTTATAGGCCTCTTATATTGTTAACTGCTATATTCTTTTTGTGTTTTGATTTTTATAAATAATACATATTATTAAATGACAAACATAATAAAGAAGATTGCATATTAAAATTAATACAGCAATTTGGCTTATCTGAATGGTATACTTTATAAATAAAATTTGCCCTAGGGAATGCCTGTGTTAAACATATTGCCTCTTATTTAATTATTTATAAAATGTAAACCTTACACACACACACACACACACACACTGAATGGCTGTAGCTGTTTACGATGTACAGCAAAAGCACCACTAATATTTATTCAAAAATATGTATAAGTAATAATAGATATATAATGCAAAATATAAATAATGGCATTAAAAGTCATGAGAAGTAAGTATGGTATTCCTAAACTGTAGTAAGACCACATTTCCCTCAACTCTGGTGCTAATTTATCCACATAATAAAGGTTCTAACATGGAGAAAACTGAATTAGTTATTGACCTCAAAAATATAAATATTTCTACATGTATTGTTTTAATTATATTCATTTTAAGTGGAATCTGCAGAAATACATTTTAAAGTTAACAGGAAATTCAGTAAACAATTCATGTCATTCAAACACTAATGCCTATCAAGTCATAGAATGCAATGCTATTGCAAGTAAAGGTTCTATTTTTACCATCAAATCTAAAAGCCAAACCATTTCAGAGTTTGTATGCTATGTCAGTTTAACTGGACTGACAAAACTACATTTAGACAGGTCTATTCTTTATCTGACTGTTTTATTGCTTGAAACAATTGTCATGAGAGATTGAAGAATCTACTGATACTTTAAGGAAAGTTTTCAACAAAATATATTAACTTTCTAGGCAATGACATTTACGTAACATTACAGGAAATGTTATAATTCAATAGCAGATCATATGCTTTGTATTCCAAAAATTCTAACACCAGCTACTGGAATCTCCAGATAACGTTGGCAAACATTTTATCTGAAAGCTTATCTGAAACATTAATTACTTGTTGTACCAACACTCAGATGCTTTATGAGGCAACTTGCTCCTATTCCTTATCTATTAAGACTAATTATAGTGTATAAATCCTTATCATAAGGCAAAGTCACAATACTCCTCCCCCCCCAAGAATTCTATGATTCTGTAAATAGAAGAATCAAGATTAAGTAGATTCCATGCCACTGAAGCCAAAGTTTTAGTAAATGCCTCTAAGATGTCAAAATATTCTTGTCTGACCCAACAGCATAACACAGCAGCCTCTCTGGAAATTGTCAGAAACAAGAGACCAGAAAAACAGTAAACTGTTCATTAAATGGAACAGCAAAGAGAAACAAAGACACACAATTTTCAGTATAAGGGACTACCCAGGTGGTCACTTCATGCAACTACACAAAAGCCAAACAATTCAGATCAAACAGCATCTTTTTCTTTTAGATGTCTGAAGCATCCACAAAGCAGGGCAGTCTTTTCTGCAAACTAGACAACAGGTGCTAGAAGTTACATAGCAGTACACTAGTTTTCCAAACCACGACCTTCTACACAGGACCTTCTACATTAACCACAGCAATGAAAGCTCCTAAATCCAGTTGAGGAAAGCACCTCCTACCAAGTTGGAAAGTCGAATTAAAATATTGTGGCGACAGAAAACAACAGGGAATCTACCTCATCTCGACATAACTATAAACAGGGAGTAAACAAGGGGCCTAACGCTTGCAAAACAAACAAAAAAAAAAGTCTCAACCCAGATGATTTCAGCTCATTTCAGGTATCTCTTCCCTGCCTTTGGCCTCCCCATATTGCCCTCAGTTGTCATTTGGAGCTTCTTGGGGCTCATCTGGGGGAGAAGGAAAAGCACCTGTTTTTTTCCCCGCACCCCAGTGCATGGTTGACACCTCCTCGTCAGGTGTAATAATTCCTCCTCAAAAAGAAGTTAAATGCTGTATAGAGAGGAAAGAGCTCCTGCGGCAAAAGAGGATCCGATCTTTCCCTCGGGCTACACAACCTGGTCCAAAAGAGAGAGACACACACAAGGGAGAGAGCAGCCCCTGCGCCCCGCACCTCCTTAGCCCCTTCAGGCCGCTTTCTTCCCCACCCCTCCTCACCGATAACCACGCGCAGATGCTTCAGCCGGGTTAGTGGGTCCTTGCGGGTATCCAGCACCTTCTGGGTGGATTTCCGCACATCGCCGTGCGGTTTCTTGGAGAACATCCCGACGGCCGAGCGCTCGGGGACGGGTCGTCGCGGTTCCTGGTTCTCGGGCTGTTGGTCCACCAATCTCCGCCGGGGACCCCCCGCCCCCTCCCCCCCCCGAAAGCTCGGGAGGAGAGAGCCGCGGCCTTGAAATCCGGCCCCCCTCCCTCCCACCCCAATTTGGCTTCCCCTACATAGCCGAGGCGCCGCCTCGAGGCTTCGAAGCAAAGGGGGTGCGGCCGGCGCAATCCCAGCGAAACGCAGGACTGGGAAACGGGGGAGGGGGGGGAGAATGGCTTTAGGCTTTCCCCCCGCGCAACATCGCGTTACTCCTCCTCCTTCCCTACGCCCTCAGTGTTCGTCTCCTTTCGCGACAGCCGTCGGGCGAGAACGCGAAGGTCCCCATGACAACTCCTTTCCTTTTGAACGTCATCACTGGGAGACTTGTTTATTCGCCTCTTCTCAAGCGTCGCTTGCCTTTTAGGTCATCGGGTACCTCTTGTCTTTATGGATTCTTTCGGACGGGGTGGGTGGAGTGTGGAAACCGGTTGGGAGAACAGGGGTTTTCTTTCGGAATTCTTCGAAGACCGATTTATTTATTTTATTTTATTTTATTTTATTTTATTTTATTATTTTATTTTATTATTTTATTTTATTTTATTATTTTATTTTATTTATTATTTTATTTTATTTTATTTTATTTTATTTATTATTTTATTTATTATTTTATTTATTATTTTATTTTATTTTATTTTATTTTATTTTATTATTTTATTTATTTTATTTTATTTTATTTTATTTTATTTTATTATTTTATTTATTATTTTATTTTATTTTATATTTTATATTTTATATTTTATTTTATTTTATTTTATTTTATTTTATTTTATTTTATTTTATTTTATTTTATTTTATTTTATTTTATTTTATTATTTTATTTTATTTTATTTTATTTTATTTTGAATTTGTATACCGCCCTTCTCCCTGAGGACTCAGGGCGGTGAACAGCCAAATAAAAACATCAAATACAAATATTAAAATACAGTTAAATATATATATATAAATTTGGCCCCATTAATTAAAACGATAAACAAAACAATTAAAAACACTTAAAAAGAATTAGGCCAGCCCGGCTTGTTGGAAAAAGAAGGTTTTAAGGGCATGGCGGAAGGCACTGAGGTCATGAATTCTCCTTATCTCTGGGGGCAACTGATTCGTAGCTCGGATATTATTACACAGCAGTGGTGTGTGTAGCCTGGAATTCTGTTTTGGTCCTAGGAAGTTCCTTCCCCTAATGATTCTATGCTAACTTTTGCCTATTTTAGATGTGCAAAAGTTTAGACAACAGCCTAACAAAAGTTTAATGATATACGACTCCGGAATTCAATATATAAAAATTGGCAGAAAAAGAAAAAAAAATTGAATCACGGTTTATTTTTATTATTAGAATAATGTCAATAATCAAAGTACCATATAGGATTTGCAAAAAATCTGACCGACCACTCGATGGCAGCAAAGAGCCAGAAAAATGCTTTGCTGCCATCTTATGGTCCAGATTATATATTCAGTCTTAATTTATCTTGTTCAAGTCAAGTCTATGGAGCTCCAATCATATGGCAGGTCCTTTGTTTTAAGAAACACTTGTCAGATGTAAAAAAAACCCTCCAAATGTAAAAATCACCTGAGATAATTCACTCTATATATCCTCTCTGCTACACAGCAAATGACAATAATGTGCAGCAGACAATATAGGGTATGTGGTTGCACTGGTATAATCAGTCCTCTATCTTCCTACAATGTGGACAGAAATTGGGTGAGCAATTTTCAGGCTTCATTAAACTCTCTGAAAGTTTAAATGTGGTTCCTGACATTCAACAAATTTGCCATTATATTGTGGGAAGTGTACCCCAAGGAGACAGTGCCAGGGACCTCATAGCACCAGAAACCTCAGAAAATAGTGCCAAGAGACTCAAGACAGCCCTTCCCCCTTTAAGAAAACCAAGAAGCAGCAGCTGAAAGAAAAACAGAGCAGCCCTGCTAACAGAGCTGACAATAGAAATACTTAAGTAGAGCCATTAAGATAAGGGGAATCGGGCTAAAAATAACTCATCTGGAACTCCCCTTTTCGTATTTTCTGGCAGAATTAACCCCCAGGATAGGAAAGACATAGCTCCAGGAATAGGATTAATCCATTAAGGCAGGAAGACAGAATCCAGGACAATCACTTTAACTAGAGGCACACAAATAAACCTACAGGAGCTTCAAAGGGGAATTAAGAATAAATGGCTCAGAGTCACACTTCCAAGTTGGCTTGCAACCCAGGAAAACTTGAGCTGTATCACACCTGCTTTTTTTTTTGTCTTCATTAAAGAATCCCACTTTCTGGCAATTGCTCCAGAATTCATTTCTTTTCAGCGTCCGTGGTTTTTCCCAGCTGGGAACGAACTCAGAAAATTTATTCCAACAATATATGGCAAATAGTGACATGTAGAAATCTTGCTTAGTCAAGATTTGAATTTCCTTTCCTGGGAAGAATAAATGCTTATTTATTTATTTGTGACCCGTCTTTATTGTTTTTATGAATAACTCAAGGCGGTGAATATATCCAACACACCTTCTTCCTATTTTCCACACAACCACCACCCTGTGAAATGGGCTGGGCTGAGAGAAAATGACTGGCCCAAAATCACCCAGCTGTCATAGTCTCCCAGATTTCTAGCCTGGTGCCTTAATCACTACAACAAACTTGTTTTTCTATGTCTCGTACTGGCCAAACTTAATTCAGTTTGGAATCTAGCATTTGACTACAGTGTTTCCCCGAAAATAAGACCATCTTATATTTTTTTGAACCCTGAAATAAGCGCTTGGCATTATTATTATTATTATTATTATTATTATTATTATTATTATTATTATTATTATTATATTTGGCTTATTATCAGGGGATGTCTTATTTTAGGGAAAACATGGTAGCTATTATATGTCTTCTTGTTATAACTAATCTTTTTTAGTTGAGGAAGTTTTGTCTATACTGTTTGTCACTCCAATGAACAGATTCTAGTTTTGTCCTAAATACAAAACTCAAAAGGATTAAAGGAATTCCTTTATTTATTTATTTATATCTATATTTGCATGACATTCTACTATTTGACCAAAATTTGCAGCTCATCATGTCATCTGAATGCCAAACAAATACCACTTATCAATTGAATTTGGCATCTCTGTGGCTAGGCAAATGACAAGACATGTATCATACAGTTATGAAATACAAGTGTGTGTGTGTGTGTGTGAGTGAGTTAAACTTTTACTAGATAGTCTTTTCCCTACCTATTGACTGATAGTGAATTCCACATGCATCTGGTTAAAAGGAGCTTGCCCTTCTCCTTTGGTGGTAACAATTGCTAAATACCATCATTTGTGTTTTCAGGTAAAGGAGAAGGGAAAGAATAGACTTGTGTTACGAAGATAGTTAATGGTAATTTATTAAAATATTCCTATTTTATTTTAATAACTAATAACATACACTGGTTCATAAGTTTGCATATAATGCTCTAGTAATACAGGTGTGCGGTCTTAGCACATCCTTCAAAATACCACAGTTCTTTATATAAATAATTTTTTTGAGAAATGAATTATAGTGCTGTAGCACTTCTTACAGTTTCAGATTAAGATGTATGGGGTTTGAATATAAATATCTATATTATATTTCTCATCCATACAGGATACAGCTTTCTCAAAAATGCTTATGGTTCTATTTATTTTTATCGTATGATCTTATACCTTTACTATGTCTGTCCCTTTGTTTCCTTTTGCTTCTAAATTGCCTCTTCTACTAATTCCTTCCCATTTAAAGCCCTAAACACACACATCACAATAAAGAATGTGGCCACCAAAGTGGCTGTACAATATGTACTCTTTTTAAGCTTTAATCTTTCTGAAATCAACAAAAAATGAGTTGGGGGTCTTCCTATGGCAGTGATAACTTTTTTCCTTCAAAATTGGTTTAGCTTAATTATTAAATGGAAAAAACCTACAAAACTACTAAATTTTATTTCTGTTAATGCATTTCAAGTTGTAAGCTATATTAGTACAATTCTAAATGAGTTGATTCATATGGTGTACTAGCATTAAGTTGCCATCTTTTATACTTATTTTTTATGTTTTGATTTTAATTGTTTTGATTGTTGTCATCTATCCAGAGCGGTTGGAAATTGGACAGCATATATTGGATATGCCTGCTGTTTTGAGTTATTTGTAACAAAAAGAATATAAGGTTGTTATAAGGCCAACTTTAAGGGGTTATAGAAGAGATTTTTTTAAATGATGTTTGTTTACAATTGCTGTAGATTTATTCTTTTCTATGGGCTTTCTTGCTGCCAAGGGTATTCTTGATTGCAGCTCAAGAATATGATGATCACGTGACTGTGGGACACTCTTGACAGTTGTAAATGTGAGGACTGGTCATAAGTCATTTCAGCACTACTGTAATTTGAATGGTTGCCAAACAGGGCAATTAAGTGAGATCTATCTATACCTGGATTATCAAATTAAAACTAATGCTACTATTGAAAACATGGAATTCTGCAATATGTATTTTTTTCTTGGACTTATATACGGCTTCACAGTGCTTTACAGCCTTTCTCCAAGTGGTTTAGGAGTCAGCATATTGCCCCCAACAATCTGGATCCTCATTTTACCCACCTCGGAAGAATGAAAGGCTGAGTCAACCTTGAGCCTGGTGAGATTCGAACTGCCAAATTGCAGGCAGCCAACAGTCAGCAGAAGTAGCTTCAGTACTGCATTCTAACTACTGAGGCTTATATTTGTTTTATATGAACATCTTTTGCCATTTTGACAAATGAAGTCCATCTTAAAAATCAATTCACTCGGTCTAAAAGTGACAATGTTTCAAAATATTTATTTTGAGCATTCTTTTCCAATTTGCTGGAAAACAAATAGAAGTTAATGAATCCTCGAAAAACAACCCCTCAGCCACTTCCCAAATTTTCCGCATTTGAGATTGGGCCTCACATCTCTGAGGGAGGCATAGTTTTAGGCCTTAATGTGTGGCACGAACCAGCCAATTGCAAGTGATAAATCGTGATTTTAAAAACCTTCGCTCGGGATGTTACCCGCGGGGGGGGGGGGGTGACGACGCAAAAGGCGACGCTGCAGCAACTCACTTCGGCCTCTGGGAGCGCTATTGGGCGAAATCCTTTCACCTACAGAATCCAGAGAAAGCGAGCGTCTCGGAGGCAAGAGGAGTAGACGCTGTCTTCGCCCACGCGTTCCCCAACTTGTACTCTTTCCCCCCCACCCCCAGCTACCTAAATGCAGAAATCCTTGGAGGAGGAGGATGTACCCGAAAGCTTCCCGCCGGGAAGAGAAATCAATCGGTGGCTATTGTTCCTCTCACCAATTTTGTTTTTAATTTCAAACAAGATGAAAACAGCGTTAATCTCTGTGTTAAAATCTGGTTTAAAACACGTAGACCCTTCAGTAGCCTCCCTCCCATCCTCTCCTGCCCTACTACTACTTCTACTGGGATCTATAAGCCTTCCCAAGAAAGACTACATATCCCGAAATCCTCCGCAACACAGAACACCCCCCCCCAACCACGCCCGACTACGAAACGCTCATTGGCGTCCCACCAATGAGCGGCCGAGAGGCGGGTTGGGTGGTGCCGCCCTAAGGTGGATGGCGGGGTTTCGGTGGGGCGGAGCTTCGGCGCGTTAGAGGGCCGGGCTGGCAAAGCTGCCGTCCTGGGTCTCCAAGCGGGTGACGCCGGGCGTCTGCCGAGAGTGGGCGCGATGCCGGTCCATTCGAGGGAGAAGAAAGAAAACAACCACGATGACATGGAGGTGGACTACGGGGAGAACGAGGGCAGCAGCTCCGAGGAAGAGGAGTCGGAGAGCTCGTCCGTGTCCGAGGAGGGCGACAGCTCAGGTGAAGCGAGGAAAGGGCTCCTGGGCGGGCACATGCTAGAGCGGATCTGCCTCGCTTGGGGTTAGATGGGGGCAGAAGGGAGGGCTCAGCCCCGCCCCGTCCGGCTCTGTCGGCTTGCCGGGGCGATTCCGCGGCTTTTGCAACCCTTATGGCCCCTTTCGGCATTTCCTCCCACTCCTTCGCCGCGGGCGACTTGTTAGGAAAGCCCCCCTTTCCTCCCGGCTTCTACGCCCCCTCACCTGGGCGGGCAAGGCAATGGCCTCACTTTCCTAATAAGTTTCCTCCCGGGCTCATTGGGGAGAGCTATTCTCTTCTTTTGCCTCTAATTCCCCCCCCCCCCCGTCATTCGGTGATAATAAACCTACGGTGTGGTGTATTGTCTGCAACCAGCCTCGGGGAGGGGGGGGGCGGCGGAGGAATTTCTATAAATTTCTGTAAAAGAGTTGATTTGGTGTGGCACCCCCCAAAAAAGAAAAAAAAATGCCACAAATGCATTCAGACAGGTAATTCTTGTGCCAGTGGCTTTACGGACTAAATTGCAAGATGGAACTACTAGTATGAAGGTTGCAGTTTTCCTGTCTTCCCTTTAAAGAACAAGTGCTTTGTGTATTGCCATTGCCTTCTACAAACAGGGAATGTGCCAGTTATAACTTGAATATTAGTTTGTTGAAGCCTCTATTATTTTTTTTCCCCTGTGTACTGAAATCTTTGGAATGTCCCATATTTGTTTGTCTGAGGAATGTTCACTAGGCATTTTTCTATCCTATCTTTAGGGTTAAGGTTAAATGATAATGGTTTCAGTGCACAAATAAATAAAGCGTAAAACAAACTGCCGAACAGTAACTTAAAGCTTGTATTTGTCTTTGTATTCAATACCTTCGGTCACTAGCTCTAAAGCTCACCTCACCTCATAGTAGGGTTGTTGGGGAAAAAAAGAGGTGGAAGAAGTATTAAGTATGTTCACTTGTCAAAAATATTTTTTTAAAAACACAAGTTAATATGCCTAATATGGAATTCTTATCTTTGTTTTTCTACCAAGTATGTCTTGGACACTTGGAAGTAAAACATAGTGAGCTTAATGATGATCCATCTCAGAATATGGTTGGTTCATTTTAGCATCTTAGGTGTTATATCTATGGATCCTATAGTATTAGGATATTGGACTGGGACCAGTGAGCTTCCATGACTGTAGAATATGGGTCTACCAATCCTGGAGGAATGATAGAATGTAAATTTATCGTAATCAATAAATTATATTCAGTGCATATCATATATACATATTGCAGGAATAAATGCAATAACCTAGTTACTGTAATTAGTGTTGCTTATTTTTATTAAGCTAAAAAACAGTATGAGTAAATATATTCCGTGGGAAGGATTCTGAGGATGTCTTGCAGTCACAATGTGTTCACATCACAGATGCTATTGCAGAGAGATTTTTCTGTCCATTACATCCTTCTTTAAAATCAAGTTGAGTTTGATTCCTGATGACTTCATAGACCCCTGCAGTTTTCTTAGCAAGAATATGGAAAAGGTTTACAATGAATGTTCTTTGGAAAGTGATTTCCCCCCCAGTTTCTCAGTCTACACTACAACTCTGGAATTCTCCCATTCAAGGCCTAACCAGGCATTACCCTGTGAACTTAGATCAGGCCAACTAGTGCTGCTACATGTTGACGTGCATCCTTTCCCACTAATTAGGAATAAAATTTTATTTCACTATATGCTGCTAACAATAGGACACCATAAAACAAGCATATTAAAAAGTACACATGAAGATCCTTCTGCTGGTTAAAGACATTGTCAGGCTCCTTACTTGCTTTTCATGACTTACTTTGGGAAGGTTTAGGTTTTTGTTGTTTAATCATTGTGTTTTTAGTTACACTTAATGTTTATGCTTCACTGTATGTGAAAAACAGTTTCTATATATTATTGTCCAGCATTTCCAAGAGTTATAGTATGCTCTCAAGTTTATCCTCCTCCAGTTTCAATAGCAAGGAGGCCCCAAAAGTCCTCTTTTTCATAACTGCTCTTTATTCTGGTGTCAATCCAGACAGATAGGAATAAAAACTATGACAATTTATTGGAGTGGGAAATATTTTTTTAATCTTTGGGTCACAAGGTCATCTCTATTAGTTTACAAAACAGATCTAAAGTAATATTTTGTGGCATCTAATCTTAGCAGTTGGAGGAAATCCTTCTAGCTTTAGTAGGTCTATGTCTACTCAGTATTTCTCAACCTTGGCAATTTTAAGATAATGATGGCTAAGAAATTCTGGGAATTTAAGTCAACAGAAGTTGTCAAGGTTGAGAAACCCTGAACTAATTCCATTGCTGAAAAGAAGTCATTACAGTGGAACAGCACTTATACCACAGAAGATGCATCTAAGTACAGAATCTTATATATTCTTGGAAGACTTCAGAACAGCATTTTTCAGGGAGCGCTCCCGTTGTGTCCACATTTCGGACTGCCATTTTGTCCTACCTCCTTGACTCTGGGCACGGCGGCCATTTGGTGGAGCTTCGCGCCCCCGTTTTTCTTTACATTGCCGGCCGCCATTTTGTTTATCGTTCTTATCGATATAGGGAATATATAATAAATAGAATGATTCACCCCTTTGTTTGCTTTGTACTTCTGAAAAGATCTCTTAATTATGTCAGCCACAAGCCAGACATAGATCCCTTGGAATTGGAGGCAAAACAGAAAGCCATGATTCTAAAGACTTTCATTGATGGCTTGAATTAAACAACAGACTAAACTAGGTTTTCTCAGTAGGTATAATTATCTTATACAGAGCTTAATAAAATTGATGTGTAAAACACTTGAAAAACTCTGGGATGGTTTTTAATAAGTCAAGAACAATTAATAAATACAATAAAATTATTAGAATGTCTAATTGTTAACATTAATGCCCTTCCACATCAATTTTTTCCATTATATATTTTAAAGACTTATTAATCAATGAACCCAGGAGATTCTGAATTTTCTCTAATGTGTACTTGATAGAGCTCTTAAACAATTAAAAACTATATAAGAAGCACAAGAAGCACACTATTAAAGACATAGACATTAAATAAAACACTTAAAATTACATAAACCTATAGAATAAATATTGGAGATTAAAAAAAAAACATATAATTTTGGGTCTGATTTTCTGTCAGCTACCTTACACATTTGATTGATTGGAAGAAGGAATATGGATGTACTCTTAGGTAAAAGAAGGGATATAAATTTAACTAAGTAATTATAGGGACTTCAGAAGAAACTTTGAGGTGAAAGATAGTGGGAGGGTGAGTTCCCTTATTTCTCGTATCTGACAAGATTATATGGACAAGTTGGGTTGCTCTTGATGTACCAATCACTCTACTTCCCAGAAACAGGGTAGATTGCTTAGGTGCAAGCTCTTCTACCCATCCAATCCACTTCCTCAAGATTATAAAGTCTGGGCTGATGTACCACCAGGGGAGGCTGTTCAACAAATTATTGGGCTCTAAGCCTTTTAGGCATCATGTCAACAGCACTTCCTCAAATAAGCAGCTGACACAAGTTCCACATCCAGATAATGGTGTGCTAGTGTCTTATGAGTAATGTAAATTAGCCGAAGTGTCTTGGTTTCAAATAAATTCTCATTTCCCTCCAAATATTATTTTGACTTCATTAACCATTAGTCTGTATGGGTGAAGGTGTCTGCTGTTGAGTAACTTGTAAAATCATATTTTAAAGCATCAAGAATAAGACCTGCTTCTGCTCTCTACATGCTTTATGTTCTATCTTCAATTCAGTGCAGAGAAAAATGTTGAAATCCATCTTGTGCCCAAAAGGTCATTTGAGTGTCTTTAGGCCAATCATTGTTTCTCATCTTAACTCATCTCACAGAGATGCTGATTGGACACGCAGCATTGTGTGGGTCACCTTGAACTCTTGAGGAAATAGTACAATACTAGTTTAACAAAATAAATATACAGTGATATGTATGAAACACATTTCAGTATTTGTGACTTGTTTCAGCATAAATTGAAGTTTAGGATTCAGACGAGCTTCTGATTGCTTTTTTGCAACTGAAGAAGGAAAAGGGGGAGTGTGTAAATTTGTAGGGGGGCAGATCTTTGCAATTGATGGTGTAAACAACATTGAAAAAATACTTTGAAATACTGTTTTTGAGTGATATGTAAATCAACAAGAGATGGTTTCTATTTCAAATTTTGGCTAAACAACGGAACAGTTTAAATGGGTTGCCCAAAGGCATCATTTATTGTCATTGGTCTTCCATTTGTAGTATGGGGAAAACAGCATCTTAGGTTATGAATATGGAATTGGAAATGTATGTTAAACATCTTGAATGGCTAAAAGGTGCTGCTTAGATTATGAACTTGATTTTCTAATATGCAAACTTGGTATAGTATATATTGAGTTGAGTGTGCATTACCATACTGATGGAAGCTGGAGTCATGTACATGTTTAGGTCCTTGCTGTCTGAAAAAGGAGTGATATTGTATAGAAAATGTTTATCCATGGATGTTTTTACCTGGGTGAGATGAGGAAGTGTTGATGGGAAGGGAAGAATGCAACAATGAAAAAAAGAAATATTCTTGTAACTGTTGCCTCTGCTCTTCCGCTAGGGATGACACATAATATCTAATACATGAATGAATATTTTTGTGGATCTTCATTTGTAAGTAAAGTTTTGCTGTTGCTATAGCTACAATAGTAAAAGTTTGAGGTTGTTTTATCAGTTAGGGCAATGGCATAGGATTATTCATGCAATCTAGAGAGCAAATTGAAATGTTGCTATAGGTGTACAGAGTTTGTTTTATAGAATTAGACATATCATGAAATTATGGAACCCTAAGAAATTATTATTGTTTAAACTTGCAAAAAGGTGAGCTGGTTTCCAAGTGTCCAAAATATGGACATGTGACCCTGGGTGCATGTGCGAGTGTCATAACTCAGAACAGGATGGTAAGTATAATTTCTAATGTTAGCTGAGTCAAAGGCTACCTGTATAACATAGCTGGCTCTAAGATGAAATGAAAGTGTATCAGTTCTTTCATGAGATTAATCAGAAAATAGATACACAGAAATAATATATGTTATATCTATTTTCCAGAAGATTTAATAATTTATTAATAATTTAATAATTTAATAATGATTGGTCCATTAATTTAACTTATTTATTTAATTAAAAACTTTAGCCGCTCTTAGTGAAAATATCAGCTGTTAACTACATTGGAAGAGTCAAACTAGTTAAATTTGTAAAAGTGTATAATTTTCATTGCAGAAATGGATGATGAAGATTGTGAAAGAAGAAGAATGGAATGTTTAGATGAGATGTCTGATCTTGAAAAACAGTTTACAGATCTCAAAGATCAGTAAGTAAACCAATGTTCTAGAACTTCTCTTAGATGCTAATTTAGCTGTAGTCTTGAACTTTAAGTGTTTTTTCTATCAGGGCAACCTTGTCTATCCAAATATGGGAAAGAGTATACTGCTTCCCTTTCACTTTTCAGCCCCAATCCAGGAGCCTTCACAGGCAGTCGCTTTCGCGACCAACTATTTTGTGTTAAATTTATATTTACTGACAATAAAGGGAGACTAGTATAGATCTATTTCAAGCTATTTAGCTCTCATCAGCTAGCCATACCTTTCTGGGATTTGAACCGGGCTGCTTGCATATTAGGTAGATGTCTTCCTTAACGCTTGGAGATTATCTTTTAAAATTCTTGTATTTAAATTAAATCTTTGGAGTAAGAGTTGGAAGTTATCTCATCCAGTTTCAATGCTCTGTCCACAGACAGCTCCAGCACAAATTCTATGGTCCTGGGTGTCCCAGCTTGTCACTGCCAAAAATGGTCGTCTGCCATGCTGCCATTCGGGAGAGCTTGCTTCGGACCTAAGGAGGAAATTGCGAGTTCCTTGTGGTCCATGAAGCACCTCTCCTTTCTTCACCACCCCTACAATGTGGCTTTGACCCCATAGGGCCTCCCAACAGCGGTTACCGGCTGGATTTCTCGGGGCTCAGCGGAGCCCGCTATTTTCCAAGCCATTCTCGCCGGGACGTCAACCAGAAGTCTGAATGACCTTTTTGAAACAATGTCTAAATAAAAAGTTGACTGTAATTTATCGTATATCTCAGTCTGTTTTTGAAACGTACTAATTTCTTCTGGGCTGATGGGCTTCATAGGCATGCCTAGTGCCAGTTGAGAAGATCTTAGAAATATTAATATTACACTGTTCTATGCCTGGCTTTAATATAATGTGCTCTATTTTTGTTATATTCAGACTTTACAAAGAGAGATTAAGCCAAGTGGATGCAAAGCTACAGGAAGTCATTGCAGGAAAGGCACCAGAGTACTTGGAACCACTGGCAGCTCTGCAAGAAAACATGCAAATCCGAACAAAAGTGGCAGGTGAGTGCATGAAGTAGTTGTTGACTTGGTTAGGTATACTATATCACTGCATGGCAGTGGTAGAAGTAAAATGCTAATAAAAGTTTTAGGGCTTCTGAAGCCTTTGAATTGAAAACAATTGGGGTTGAATTTTTTGTTACTGCATATTTTTTGACCTTATATTTTAATAGCAGTAGTGTGCAAGGTCATTCATGGCAGGATTCTGTTTCCCAAATAAATGCATGTGTATAATCTTTCACCAACAACAATCATAGTTGTGTTGTTCCTTTGGGGAAGAAGCTTGAAAATGCAGAGCTGGGTGATACATTTATTAAAACCAACAAAAATGACACAGAGTGGTGTATTTTTTGTAGGTATGTAGGCATGCATGCATTTAGTGTATGGCATATCATGAGCTAGCAGTTCTCTATAATGGCTGCCTCCATCTGGATCATCCCCCCAGAAATTAGACTGGCCCCCTCTCTGACACTCTTTTGTAAGGCCCTGAAGACATGGTTTTGACAGTGGGCCTGGAGAACCCAGAGTGGAGCCCATTAAATGGTTGGTTTGAGTGTGTGTTGCTGCAGAGGAGGAGTGGGTGTGTGTGTGTTATTTTATTGTTTTATTTTTCTACTTTATGTTTTTATTATCTGTAAGCTGCCTAGAGTTGCTAGTGACTGGCGGCTATATAATCTAGATAAATATCTAAATAAATATATATATATTAACATTTTAAGCGGTATACAAATTCCTCAGATCTCTTTGTCAATAAATATGTTGCAGAAAGCAGGGGACAAGGAAGAAGCTAGCCAGTTTTTTAAAAATACTAGCCAGATGTTTAGGATATGAGAACTTGTTATTGCAAATTAGTCCCAAAATGGCAGCTATATCTCAGTCAGAATTGGGTGTTATACCAGGTTAAACTCAATTTTCAGGAAAAAAAAACGATTATTTCCCTAGTTCTGAAAATACAAAGCAATTAATCTCTAAATCTATTTTGCCCTCCCTTTCAGTTGCTTCTATAGTTGCAGTTGTCTTCAGAGGGCTGGTTCAGATGTAGTATATCTGATGTTCTAAAATTGTGCTGTTAAAAACTATAAATCATCTTTAGTGTTTTATATCTAAAAACTGATTTAAAAATGCCAGTTTCTTGCTCTGTCCAAAACAATGAACTTTGGTTTAAACTTGGTTTATTATCTTGAATCATTAAAGAATAATTACCGTATTTTTCGCACTAAAAAACACACTTTTCCACCCCAAAAAAGTGGGTGGAAATGTCTGTGCACCTTATAGAGCGAATATTGCGGCAGGGGGGTTGGTGTGGCGGCCGTTTGCCGCCACCTGGGAACGCTGGAGCCTTTGCTGCCAAGCAGCTGATTGGCGGTTGGATCCACCTCCCGGAATACTGCTGATCAGCTGTTCTAGGTGGCAGGGACTACCGCTACCAATTGAATGGCAGCGGTGGTGATAAGCAGGATGGTGAACACTGGCGGCAATCCCCGCTGCTGATCCAACTGTCAACCAGCTGCTCAGCAGCGAAGGCTCCAGTGTTTCCTGGCAGCAGCTCAACTCAGGTGACTGGTGGTGGGTGCAACGGAGCAGAGCCCTGACGAGCCACATGCTGGGGCTGTGATAATGTGCTGAAGCTGACCAGGCTGTTTGCTGCAAGGATGCTACCCAGATGAATACCGATGGATGCTGGGAGGCAGAAGCAGGTTTTTTTTCTTGTTTTCCTCCTCTAAAGCTAATGTGTGTCTTATAGCCGGTGCGTCTTATAGTGCAAAAAATACAGTAAATGATTTAAGACTGGCTGGTAAACAGAATTCTTTGTTTCAGATATTAGGGTAGATTATGGTTTAGAATAATTAGAATCAACATATGAAAGTAAGGAACGTATTTATTCCTATTTTAGAAAACCGATTTGTTAAGACAGAGCATTACAATATATTTACATTTGTATATAATAGGACAAATCTATACAATATATTTGCATGTAAGAAATGTACTGGGGCACTATACAGAAAGGCTGGACCAAGTAGAATAATGAATATAGTGTAATAATAATTTTGACATAATTTTAATTTAATGTGGATTGATATTTATTTTCTCTCCTTCCCAATATTTTGAATGCTTTAAATTAACTTTTCCTGTATAGACCTTGAGCAAAGAGGCTTCCTCTTTCTTGCACACTGAATTATTTGCAAACCAGAATGGAAAACAAGAATTTGGAAACTCAGTAACTGAGATGCTGTTGAAAGGCTAGATGGAACTCACATTAATGATCATAGATTTGCAAAATATTTTTGCAGTCCACTACAGGTAGTCATTGACTTACGATCACAATTGAGCCCAAAATTTCTGTTGCTAAGCAAGACAATTGTTAAGGGAGTTTTGCCCCATTTTATGACCATTCTTGCCACAGTTGTTAAGTGAATCACTGTTAAGTTAATGACATGGTTGTTAAGTGACTCTGGCTTCCCCATCGTTTTTGCTTGTTAGAAGGTCTCAAAAGATGTTCCGGTGCCCCTGCGACACTGTAATCATCTCATAAATACATTCCAATTGTCAAGCTCCTGAATTTTGATCATGTGACCACAGGAATGTTGCAACAGTCATAAGTGTGAGTAATGATCATGTCACTTTTTTCAGTGCTATTTTAACTTCAGACGATCACTAAATGAATGGTTGTAAGTCAAGGACTACCTGTAAATTGAGCAGGAAATTTTTATATCTTGTTCGTTGCCACATACTATCTGCTTACACATTGTTGCTAAATCATAATAAAGTTTTTATACTTTATACACAGTATTACTTTTAGATACTATTTTGTTACAGTTGATGCAAGAGGAAAATATATTCTTGGCTCTAGAAACCCCAAGGTTTTTCTCATCAAACTGTACACCCACCCCTTAAGAATATGTGTTTTGTTGTCCATTCTGTTTTGCAAACAGAAAATGCCATTTCTCCCTTCTATCCAGTCTGTTTCCTATTTCTTAAGTCAGAAAGAAAAAAACCCAGTGGATTGATTTTGTTTTATTTTTACTGCTTACCAGGTATATAGCAGGCAGGAATCAGTGGCTGATTTCTTATTTGGTTTCTACAAGGAAGTGGTTCCTCCATTCAATAGCATAGAGGAGGAGCACTTAGACTTATAAACCACTTCATAGTACTTCATAGTACATAGAGTACCCCTCTCTAAGCGGTTTACAGAGTCAGCATATTACCCCCAACAACAATCTGGGTCCTCATTTTACTGATCTTGGAAGGGTGGAAGGCTGAGTCAACCTCGAGCCTGTCATGATCAAACTTTTGGCAGGGGGCAGAATTAGCCTGCAATACTGCATTTTAACCACTGCGCCATCACGGCTCTTTGTAGTGTAGAGCAAGCAACAAACAAGCAAACAAAGAGAGAAAGATAGGGTTGTTGGAGAAATTCAGTGGTCCTTTTCACAGCTGTCAGAAACCTATTTGCATTGGTGCCATCATGATCATCATTATCTCAAGGAACGATGGGAGAGAGGGAGGGAAGGAAGTTCTCTGAATCTTGTTTTTTAGTATTAAGATTGCATTATATGCCACTTGTTCACACTCTCCAAACTGTTTACCATCAGTACTTTCCTTTTGATTTTGACTTTTTCAGGCCATGCAACAAATGTATAACTGATCTAGAATTTAAAAAACATGGGGGAAGAAAGGTTGTTAAATTAGCAAATGGACTATAAACTTTAATGGCTGCCCATCTTGCTGGTCACTGAGCAAGTCTAATAATAGGTTAATATTAATTCAACCAGTGCTCAAATTCTATATGTTTTCTGTAAAATAGCAAATACTCTTACAGGTAATGTTAAGATTTATAATTTTCAAAGCAGCACTTGAGCCTTGTAAAGCCAGGGCAGATACCTCATTGGATTGGGATTAAAACTTAATTAATTGGGATTAATTTAGGCTTTGCATAAATGGAGATGTAAAGCAAATCTTTTTTTATAAATCCCACTATTGCCTTTTCAGAATTTTCAGAATGGCATTCCATGATGCCCTTCTCCTATTAATATTAAATGAATGTTTATTTGTAGGTATCTACAGAGAACTCTGCTTGGAATCTGTGAAAAACAAGTATGAATGTGAAATTCAGGCTTCCCGACAGCATTGTGAGGTACTGTTTTGAGCTGGAAATGTTTTAATCTGTCTGTAATTGATTAGTTCTGAGGTAATAAACTCACTACACTAAGCTATATATATATATATATTTATTTATTTTGTCAATAAGTATCAGTATAGACATAGACATGGACACCTGAAAAAATGGCACAAATAAATGGATATAAATAAGCAAAACATAGCCAAAAACACATAAAATGAATACATATAAATGGGGACAGTAGGACAGGGACAGTAGGCACACTGGTGCGCTTATGCAGGCCCCCCCTTTTTTTAATTTGATTTATATGCAGCCCTTCTCCGGAGACTCAGGGCAGCTTACAATGCATTAAGCAATAGCCTTCATACTTTTGTATATTTATACAAAGTCAGCTTATTGCCCCCACAAACTGGGTCCTCATTTCACCTACCTTAGAAAGGATGGAAGGCTGAGTCAACCTTGAGCCTTGGAGAGATTCGAACCAGCAGTAAATTGCAGGCAGCTGTGTTAATAACAGGGTGCGTAGACCACTGTATCAGCAAGGCTCTTTTAGAGGGACCCCCTTAGGGACCTCTTAAGAAACATGAAAGGTCCACAGTAGACAGTTTAAGGTAAAAGGTATGGGAGTTAGAGAAACTAGCAACAGGATCAGGTAGAGTGTTCTAGACATTTACTACTCTATTGCTGAAATCGTATTTTCTACAATCAAGATTAGAGCGGATTACATTTAGTTTGTATCTATTGATAGCCCTTGTGTTATTGTGGTTGAAGTTAAAGTAGTAAATTAACAGGTAGGACGTTATGGTAGATAATCTTGGGTACTAAGTTTAGGTCGGAATGTAGACAGCGTAGTTCAAGGTTATCTAGGCCTAAAATTTCAAGCCTGGTGGTATAAAGAATTTTATTGCAAGCAGAGGAGTTGAGTACTCTTCTTGTAAAATACCTCTGGACCCTCTCTAATGTATTAATGTCCAAAATACAGTTGAATAACAATTTGAAAATATTATATACTTACAAATTTTATATATTATATACTTACAAATATATAAATAGTATATATTTTATCTACAAAATAGTTGGGTTGCTTTAAAATATCTTGATATCTTTGTCAGTCTTACTAATTGTTCTTGTGAAATTCTTGCTTAAAGTTTTTTTATTATGTTTTTGCAGTTATGTTGAAAGCTTATAATGAATCAGTTGGCTACAGCTTTTGTATATTTAAAAGATAATATACATCCTGCATAAATTGTACCCAGGCTATTTTAAGATATGTATCAGCTTTATAAAAATCACCTGAACCACATTTTTGCATATTTTGTGTGCAGTTTTAGTTTCAAGAAACACTTCTGTGATCTGCCAGATTAACTGCATACTCAGGAAGGAAAAAACATTCAAATATTTATTTCAATTTATTTATAAACTGTTTAGTATTATTACATGAGATCAGAGTAACGAATGGAATTTGATCTAAAAAATTTAGGCACACAGCTATAACTAAAACTATATAACTAATATTTTAGTATTTTAATGGTTTTACTGTTTTTATTGTTTTTTTAAATGTTTTTAAGAATTTATTTGTAATGTATATTTCTGAATTGTGAGTTGCTCAGTGTCATTTGCTGAGATAGAAATTATATGAATGAATGAATGAACGAATGAAACAAAACATTATTTTACAAGAGGATAGAGCTTTCATGAAGCCCAACAGTAAATTCTACACACAACCTCCCAAAGTTGTTTATGTAGCATATATGTTTTTTGTAGTATTAAAATAATTCTCAAAAACACCAAGAGCAGTCATAAGATTAGTGGATTTCTATTTTTGATGGTGAAGCCCAATTATACTGTAATAATCTTGGACTACATATAGTCTTTAGTCAATTACAGCACAATGCACATTTGATAGATAAATGAGTGGGGACAAATTGTGTCAAATTATTTCACTTCTTTCCCTTGAACTTATATACCCACCTACTGTTGATGAAATGTCTGATAACATAGCCTTTTATTTTCAATGAACCAAGAAACTGCTTAATCAGAATCTGATGCTAATAAATGAGAAGGCATTAGGACACATGAACCTTTCAAGGAAGCACGCCTAGGTTAACTAATTTTACTTTATTATAGGTTACTGTTCTGTCCCCCCACCTCACATAGGCAGACACACGACCAAAAGACGTCTACCAGTAATTTATTTTTACAGGCTGACCTGAATCTGAAAGCGCCTTGGTAGTACAGTGGTTTAAAGCACCCTGTTATTAACACAGCTGCCTGCAATTACTGCAGGTTCGAATCTTACCAGGTTCAAGGTTGACTCAGCCTTCCATCCTTTCTAAGGTAGGTGAAATGAGGACCCAGTTTGTGGGGGCAATAAGCTGACTTTGTATAAATATACAAAAGTATGAAGGCTATTGCTTAACGCATTGTAAGCCGCCCTGAGTCCCCGGAGAAGGGCGGCATATAAATCAAATTAAAAAAAAAATCCTTTGGCAGATAAAAGTTCTGGCAGCTACGAATGCCTGCCAAGTTTCTTATCACCTCTAGAAACAGGAGTCAGCGTATCTGTAGTCCGTTGCTGGGGCAACCAAGGGTTCACAAGGCACAAAAGAGTAGTCAGAAGTCATTCACAAAGTCCAAGCCTTAATTCCGAAAGATCCTGTCCGAAGCTCACGATATGCAGTTTTTGTCCGTCACAGAGCCTGCAGAGCAACCCCATCTACTTTTATCCCCTGTCGGGCATGGCTCAGTGACTCAGCAATCTCTGGCCCTTCTACACCTCTTCCTTTGCTGCGCACGCCTCTCCCTCCGACGCTGCCTGGGATCAATCCAAGATTGATCTTCATCACTCCCTATTGGTGGGTGCTCCGACATGCCTTCCTCCTGGCCTTCAGCTGGAACCTGAGACATTGCCAGAAGGGAAGGTCCTAGAGAGAGAGGCCTTGTCAGTTCCTCCCCATCACTTTCAGAGTCATCTTCCTCCGTGAGGACAGGCTCAGGAGCCGGAGTCACAACAGTTACATTAACAAGCCTGCAAATATGAAAATACATTTCTCCCCTCCCCCTTACCTTTATAGCCCAGGAAACAAGGGAGAGTCCGTCCAGAGACATTTGCCATGCCCACATTCCTTCTGCAAGCTAAGCTGCCTCTTATCCAACTTTTCCCCTGGTTTTGGCTCTTCCCTCTGTCCCAAGATCATCCCCACATGCCATTACATTATATCTCATACAGTCCTTAATCATTTGAAGATGTACAGCACAGATTTAAACAAGCCTGGAAACAAGCTTTGTCAATGGCGAGTAGCCCCAGGCGAAATATTGAACATGTCATGTGGATTTTTGCTCAAACAATGTCACAAATATCAGTGCAGCAGCATTAAATTTTATATGAACTTTTATATAATAATAATAATAATAATAATAATAATAATAATAATAATAATAATAATAATAATAATAATAATAATAATTTGATTTCTATACCGCCCTTCTCCCGAAGGACTCAGGGCGGTGTACAGCCTATTTAAAAACACAGACAAAACAACAATATAAAATTTAAAATAATTAAATAAAGTGGCTCAGATTTAAAACCCCAATAAATTTAAATACCCCAATTTAAAACTATTGTGTTGATAGTCCGGCCTGGCGGAACAACAGGGTCTTCAAAGCGCAGCGAAACACCCAGAGGTCGGAGATCTTACGAATTTCCGGGGGCAGTTCGTTCCACAGGGCTGGGGCTCCCACAGAGAAGGCCCTCCCCCTGGGCGTCGCCAGCTGACATAACTTGGCTGATGGCACCCTGAGGAGACCCTCTCTGTGGGAACGGACTGGTCGGTGGGAGGCTATTGGTGGCAGAAGACGGTCTCGGAGGTACCCGGGTCCTATGCCATGGAGCGCTTTAAAGGTGGTGACCAACACCTTGAATCGCACCCGGAAGACTACTGGGAGCCAGTGCAGCTCGCGCAGGAGGGGTGTCACATGGGCACAATGGGTTGCGCCCATAACCACCCGCGCGGCCGCATTCTGGACCAGTTGGAGCCTCCGAGTGCTCTTCCTGCAAGCAGGAATCTCAAATTCCTGCTTGCAGTGGCCAAAACTGTCTTGAGGCAAGGGTGATCATAACTGGGCAAAACAGATCGGGATGAGTGTAACAGATATTGTTTCCTGATTGCTTATTTGTAACCCATGACTATCATTAAGTGTTGTACCTTATGATTCTTGATGAGTGTATCTTTTATTTTATGTACATTGATAACGTATGCACTAAGACAAATTCCTTGTGTGTCCAATCACACTTGGCCAATAAAAATTCTATTCTATCTATATGACCTTGGCTATTTAAGAACAATTAAAAAACATAAACATTTGCCATTTGGATTGTTTTTGCATGTAAATGGGGTTTAGAAAACTTCAGGGTCTACTTTATTTTGTCTGGCTTTTATTTAAAGTAGCTACAAATTATAAAACTTTTTTTAAAAAGTGGAATTCTTTGTTTTCTAATGTAATATATTTATGGAATCTGTTTTACTGCAATTGCATGCACTTTTCCTTTTCTGTTCTTATTGCATTTATTAAGTGGGTTTTCATTTTCCATATTTATGAAATTTATATTTTTTTAAATTTAAATTCAAGTAGTTTAAATACTACTTGAGACAAGAAAATCCCTTTTAATGCTTGTTATGACATATACTTGGAATTTCTGTGAAAAGAGAACATCTCTACAGTATTTGTGAGGATGTTACCTGCTTCATGTAACTTTCAGTGTGAACACCGTATTAATTTTTTCTTTCAGAGTGAAAAGCTCTTGTTGTATGATACTGTTCAGAGTGAATTAGAAGAAAAAATCAGACGACTTGAAGAAGACCGACATAGTATTGACATTACCTCAGGTAAGTTACTATTCAAGAGATAAAGCTTGAATGAATAAGTCACTACCCAAATTAATTATAAACTGTGTAATAAAGATTGCAGTGAATTATAGCACTTGATTTATTTTCGGAGTGTCTATTTTGTCTACAAAATTGAAAAGAATTAAGAATATTAAGTTATATTTTTAGATTTACTTCTGCTTGTACATTCTACCTCAAAAAATTGATAAGCTAGCTCATAGTTTTTCCACCTCAGCAAGTTTAAGATGGGTGGACTTCAAGTCTCAGAATTCCCCAGTAAGCCTGCTGAATGTTGAAGTTTACCCATCTTAATTTGCTGAGCTTGAGAAAAATTGAGCTAGCTCATGCCTCTTAATGAGGCCTTGGGTTTGTTCTCTGATGCCTTCTGATACTTAAAATTAACCTAAAACAGGGTCCCTAATCTCTTCAGGTCAATGACCCTTTCATGAAATTTCAGATTGTTCATTGACCCTCATTTATTATATGAAAATAACTTAATAAGTACTCCTTTCACTAATAATAGTATCAATAACAATAATGACAGCCCCCTGGATAATCTCATTGATCTTTGGGGATTGATATTGATCACTTTGGAGAACCCTAACTTGAAGGATACATGAATAAGGATGATTCCCCATTCTCTGAACTCCTGACCTATTTGAGGGTGGATAGTTTTTGAAAGAGAGGAAGAAAGTGTGGTGATGGAATAAGGGAAAATAAACACACTTGTGGTGGTTTGGGTAACTTCGTTTCTTATGGTTTTAAACTAATCCTCATAATTTCTTAAATATGATTTAAGATATGAATCTGATTTTTTCCGCAAGTTGGTCTTTTTAGAAGGGCTTAGCCTATGAACTCTGGGATTAAAAAGGTGCAACTGCAAGATTTTTTTTCTCTTTCTCAGAGTTATGGAATGATGAACTTCAATCTAGGAAAAAAAGAAAGGATCTATTTAGTCCAGAGAAGAAGAAACCCGTTGTTGTTTCAGATATCCTTTAGCAGCTGCCATAAACATACATTCATCATGCTATTCTATTTTGGAATAATCAACATTGTGCAAAGCGTTGAAAAAGAGTAAGAAGCAGTAAGCAAAATTAATGAAACACAGGAGATAGGGCTAAAGAAAAAGAAAATCAAATTAATTTTAGTTTGCATCAACACTGTTCAACCTATCTCTCCATGCCTTTTCTGTTACCAATCAAGAATGTTTATAAACTTAACTCCCCCCCCCCTTTGGTGCCTTCGAAACATTGTTGATTTTTTATGCCTGCCTGGACTAGTCCCTGCAAGGATTTTTGGCAAAATTTCAGAACTCTTTGCCATTCACTTATTCCTAGACACAGAGAGAGTGATTGTAACAAGGTCACTCAGCTGGCTTTTGTGCCTAAGAAGGGAGTAGAACTCATAGACTCCTGGTTTCTAGCCTGCTACTTTAACCATCACATGAAATTAGCTCTCATTTTTATAACTTAACTACTGAGTATAGTTAGTTCAGTTGCTTATTTGTCACCTTTCCTAAAACATGCATAGGGAAACATAGGATGGTAGTTTGAAGACTATGACAAAATCATGAGCATTATATTTTAATAGAGCCTAAGGATAAATTTGACCAGAGTTACTATACTATATGTCCAGTGTGAGCAATATAGTATCATAATATTAACCCCTCTAAATATTGTCATCCATAGAGTAATGAAGAGATTGGTGCTGACATTTTGTTATGAACACACCTATCCCAGATTTCTTTTCACTTGTTTAGGACTTTTATATTTATGTATGGATCAGATATTTTTTTTCCAGAAAAAGATTTCCATATTTTTTTTTCTTTCCAGCTTGAAAGGATATAATACTATATGCTATAGAACGAAAAGCATCCCTTTTAATTTAAATCTCAGTGCTTGAAAATAAATGTGGGAAAATAGTTTATGAATTTATAGAAAGTAGTCTTAACCTTCTTATGTAGTTGATTCCTAGTCTGATGTACTTGGTGTGGATGACACACAGATTTTTTAAAATATGATCCATTTTAGAAAATGTACAACCTCCTTAACATATTAACGACCCTATATTGTGTATATGCTACAAGATCTTGATATACTTGAAGACTGGACAACAATAAGGAAGGTATGTATATTTTTAAGTGCCTAGTTTTAAGATATTTACTAGTCATCACATTTATATGTCCATTTTTAGACTCTGCAAATAAAGAAAAAGATGATCCTGTAACTATTTTGTAGGAAGAGAGATATATGATGGTGTGTTGTATTGATTGGTTTGATGATGGGTTGATAGGTCCTACAAAACATGTGTATATAGTCAGTTACAGTGGTACTTCAAACCAGATGACTTACCATATAACCTTTTGCTTTGGCTGGGAAGGACATCCTGTCCCTTTTCCTTTATCAGCGACCTTCTCAGGAGACCTAATTTCCTGTCCACCCTCTGCGATCATTCTCCCTTTCCTTTTGCAGCAACCTTCCCAGCATAGCTGATTTCCTGTTTGCTTTCTGCAGCCATCCTCCTTTTCCTACTGCAGTGCATCAAGTCCCACACAAACAATGAATACCCAGACAACATTTTCATGTCAAAATGCTTTGACACATTTTGAAGCAGTTGAGTACCGAGGTACCACTGTATTTGAAACAAGAAAGAAAATAATCATCTAGCATAATGATCTGCTTTTATTTGGTCTACTATTATAGTAGCATTCCAGGTTCTCTTACCTTATCCATGTATGGTTTATTCCAGAAGCCCAATTTTCATCAGATTGTCCTGGTTCTGCAATATCTGCTGCAGACCTGGGGGATATCTGAGCTGGCATGACTTTCTTGGGTCATATCACCCATATCCTGAGGTAGGCAGGTGAAAAGTTGGGGGAGTCTTTGCCCAAGGACCTCTACTGGTAAGATAACTACCAACTGAGATTCAACCCCAAGTCTCCCACATCAAAGGCCAGTGCTCTAATCACTACACTATCCAATTGCAATATACACACTTTTTCAGAATAAGTTGTCTATGTTTCCATATATCTTTTTCACAGGAGTTGTCATGAAATTGTTCTTTAAAATGAAATTTCTTTAGAAGATAGCTTTCTAAAACATGACTTTTTTAAAAAATGATTTTTTTTTTTTTAAATTTCAGGCAATGGCTACGTTGGGACCACATAGAGTGAAAGCAGAACGTAAGGCAACTTACTTTACTCTTTTGCAGTTAATTTATAGAGTAGCCAATTACAACTATCATGCCCTACTCCACTGCTGCTGAAAAGCAGAGGCACTATGACCATGATGATGCAGTCAGTTCCCCTTTTTTTGGCTGTAATCCTTTGTAGAGTACCAATATCCACAATGGCTTCCTTCCCACTTTCTATTTCCTGTCTTAAAGCAACTGTTACATTTTATTGGCATTTTCTATACTGCCTCTTTTCAGCACCTGTCAAGTTGGAAAAACACCTACACAGCACACGATCTGAGGAAGGAAAACTCTACTATAATGGGGAATGGTATGGACGTGGACAGACAATATGTATTGATAGAAAAGATGAATGTCCTACAAGGTATGACTTTTTAAAATAAATTGAATACAGTTCAGATTTTCCCTCCTAATGTATTAAGTGATTTAGGCATATGTAGCTAATTTGGACATAACAGTTGTGCAGCTCATGAGGGTGAGACTTCAGAGTAAAGCATCCTTAAGGTACATCAGCCAGATAGTAAAGCATCCTTAGGATAGCATCAGCCAGAACACAATAGTAATAGCATTTAGGCTTATATACTGCCAATAGTGCTTTGTAGCACTCTCTGGGTGGATTACAATGTAGAAACATTATTTGCATATTGCCCCCAAATCTGGGTCCTCATTTTACTGACTTTGGAAGGATGGAAGACTGAATCAGCCTTGAGCCCCATTAGGATTGAAATCCAAGCTGTGGGTAGAGTTTGCCTGCAATATTGCATTTTAACCACTATGCCACCAGGGCTCCTGGTGGAATATTGAATATGGAAAACTTGCAGCTCGATGCCTTTTTTATTTCCACTTCAGCAATTTTTTCCTGTTTTATTTTTCAATTCATCTGTTTATAATGGGAAGAATATTCTTCATATGGTGTACCACAGCCCTTGTGTTAGCTTTCCAAGAACTATAATTGTAAGCCTTACATTTTGTCCTTGAAACTGGATGCAATATACTTCATTATCTGCATGAAGTATGTCTTCCTCCAGTATACATATCTCTGTCTCTTTTTATGTGTACCCCAAGGAAAAAGAAATACAGATTAAATGAAATAAGCATTCTCAGTTTTGCTCTGTTTTACCTTATTGGGCCACTGTGTTGTAAATAAAACAGACCTAATGATTATACTTAGGTTATTGTATAATTTCTATTAATAGGCAACAAAACAGATAAAGTTTTGAGGATATCAGTGTTCCCCATTTACTTAGTCTCTTATTGTATCTAGTTATATATCCATACATTTTTTTTTGGCAAAGGAAAGCTGTTTAAAAAAGTGAATTATTTCCAAACCAATGCAGTACTATGGAATATTCTTTTAGTATTGTACTATTCTGTTAATTTTCCTTCGTTTTCCAGGCATTTGCTATTATACTTTAAAGTTTTATTACCAGTAATTATAGTCCTGTTTATCAATTTGTGTACAGTTTGGGGTAATATTGCAGTTGTATAGGAACACTAATTTCTCTTTTCCGTCTTCCTTTTTAGTGCTATAATTACAACAATTAACCATGATGAAGTGTGGTTTAAGAGGTCTGATGGAAGCAAATCCAAACTATATATTTCCCAGCTACAAAAAGGAAAATATTCCATCAGACATAATCACAACTGACTATTAAACTAACCAGACAGTGTTAGCCTGCTTGAAGTGTCATAAGATGGAAAATGTATTTACTGTATGCTCTCATCTATCTTTGTGGCCGTATCTGTGTATTTTTAGTAGTACAAGTAGTCTTCATGCAGATGTTTTAGAATAGGTAACACATTATCATGTTGAACATGACGTTTTGCCTCTAATTTGGGTTCAATGCGTGACACAGAAAATAGCTTTGGATTGTCTGGAATTCATGGTTAAGACTGCAGTCCTATAAAGCTTTGTGCATGCATGAGCTAGAATTGTGCATACAGGTACAAGGCACTTTTATTTATATTTTTTCCTGTAACAGCTTGTATGACTCAGTCAACAAGCCAATTTTGAAGTTGCTTAATTGCAGAGGTGGTGGAATTGAAAAAGGATGCGTGGAACTATTCTTTCTGGATATTGTATCTTCATGTGGATCTATGGCTTCCAGATGTTGCTGAACTACAACTCCCAGCATCCCTTTCCATTGCTCCTATGAGCTAGAGCTGCTGGGCTTCTCCACCTCTGATACTGACACCTCTCTTTTTACAGTTAAACTCTAAAAACCAGCTGTATAAAATTGGCAGTAGTAGAGTTATCTAAAATCATGTAATTGTGAAGTCCATTGCCTAGCATTTGCTTTTGCTTTTTAGCAGTCTTGCTTGTCTTGCAAATATAGATTGCAAAAATGTCTTGCAGGCATTACATGGATATAGTCTGGTAGTGAAATATTTTTTAAATTAATTGAAAACAACAAAAAAGTGGCATCTCAAAGGGTTTGCCTATTTATCCTCCTTTATTTGTGTTACCAGTTTCTTTGTGATAACAAAAATAAAACCTAGCCATAAATACGTTGCTTCAAGGCAATGGCACTATATCCTGTAGTATTAAATGGTCTTTTTCTTCAAGTTAAAAGTGCCAATTCAATAAATGATGAAATAATGACAAAACCTATTGCTGCATATACTGCATATTGTCCTATAATAATATGTATCTATAGTTAAGCACAGTGTAACCTTTCAAAATTGTATATTGGGCAAAAAATATGTGATGTTTGCAGCTTCAAAATTCTAGAAAGGTTTGAATTTGTAAAATTTAATATGGAGGTAAGACCTAGCTTTCATGTTTGAAGCAATAGAAGAGGGTGTTGTGAGTGTGGGGAGAAGACATTATTTGGTGGTTTCTGTGCACTTTAAATCCATTAAGATGAAGTTTCAGGAGAGGGACTTTGTCTGATGGAAATAACTGCCAAAAGTGTTTGAAGCTTCGGCTTAGATTGGTGCTAAATCTGACTGTTAATAGGTGGCCTCAGTTTTTCTTATAGTTGTGACTAGAGGTTCAGTGGATAAATTAGTAGTCTCAGCAAACATTGTAATGACAAGAATGGGGAGCTATATAAAGAAAACTGAAACTTCTTTTACAATGGAAATGTGAACACAGTCATCCCTGGAAGATGTAAATACCAGAAGGCTATATGAATCAGCCACTCAGCTGCAGGCAAGCATTTTTATGTTTTGGTTTTTTTAGTGTTTAAAAAGTCTTGGGGGGAAATATTGCTTAAATCTCAATTCTATGGTCTTGATTCTGACAACTCTCATTTCAAGTCCTTACCGTGCAAGCTTTTGGCAATCAGAAGAATATCACCTTCATTCATCAGAAAGTGCCTGTCACTATTCAAAAATGGCTTTGTGTGTCTTGGAATGTATTTATTTTGTTTCTGGCATGAAGGATCAGCAACATCTGTTTTTGTACAGATCCGTAGGTTGGAAACACATCTGTCTCATTTTGTCTGCAATGCGTTACAAACTCTTTGCATCCCAAAGTAGGCCACAAGCATAGTGTGGCAGTGAATTGTGGAGGACTAGCCTATTGCTTAAAACTTGGTTACCTGCTCATGTCATGTTTGCTTGCTTCTGTGTAACTGGCAATCGGACCAACTTGCCAGTTAATAAATTATGACCTCTCCTGCTTGTCAGTTTACTTTGTTACCGTTACTAAGCCTCAAAACAACTAAACTGCTTTCAACTTTTTATGAAAATGTATTTGCTGATGTTGGAAGACAGTTTGACCATTGCCAAAAGTCTGCAGAAAACTAACCCAGAGGAGTAATCTTACTCTATGTATCTCTCATATTAGCCAAACATATATAAAGTATTAATGACAGGTTGGCTTTGACAACCCCTCTGTATGTACACAGTTTGATAAAGCTTTTTTTGTAATGATGAAATATTTGTATTTTTTAACCTGGTGTATAATAAAATAACTCATCATGGAAAATCCAGATAATTAAACCTATTGTCTGTGTAGTTTCTATTCTGTAAATATGGAACTGAATCCAAGAATCTCTCATGAAAGAGTTTTAAACTTATGCCATACAGTGTAGCGGAGCTAATATGTTTGGTATGTCAACATTTGTTTCTGTCACTGTCAGGCTATTTTCTTTTAATATGTTACGTTTATGAATGAGCCTAAGTGTAGAAAACACATTGGAAATCCCATAATAACAACAGTGGGATTTTGAGACCAAACTTTATGTTGAATGCTGTTTTAATAGCCCTGTTCCCCAAAGAAAAGAAAGAAATAGTGACTGGTAACTGGCCCAAGATCATACAGTGGCTTCATGCCCTAAGGCGGGATTAAAACTCACAATCTCCTAGTTTTTAGATTGAGTATGCCCCTAAATTACAGAAGGTTTAAAAGTATACAATTCCTTCCTCTGGGTGAACCTTTAAGCTATTCTACCTTCCAAGTGGGCTATTCCATCTAATCCTATAAGAAGCCCCTTCCATCAGGCATTTTAAATGGTCCTTAGTTCCCAATTAGTCCTTTCCTAACTTTGCAAATGAGAGTTAAGGAGAGGTGACACTAGAGGCTATAGCAAAATGCTTAAAGCAAGGGGCCATATCTCTAGATATTAAATCTATGATGGATAACTTGTGAGTTCACCCAAATGTATGTTTGGGGAAATCATTTTGGACAAAGCCATGTAACATTTGAGGGGAAGCCTGTTTATGAGATGTAGCAAACAAAAGCCAACTAGGCTATATTTTGTATTTTTGAAGGATCTAAACATAAAGGGCAGCTCAAATACTTCTTTAGGGGGACAGGCATTGAAATGTTCATAGAAGACTTCATTATTACGACCTAATGTTGCATTGAAATCCTCACTTACTAGAATGTATGCACTGGGGACAATTCAGACAAAGAATAAGGAAGATACAAACCTGGTTGCAAGTTTGGGGAGCTGTTAAAAAGGAAGATAGACATTAATACGTTATGAGGAAAATTGCTCAAAAACTAACAAAACTGATACAACATCCTCAAATGGAGGTAATTGTTTTACAGTTTGAACATAGGTTGGAAGCTGTAATAGGCAAAGCCCCCTCTCCCCTCCTTGGGTTTGCCAATTTGTACAGGGATTACAGAGAAAAATACTTGTAAATTCCCCCAACATCCATGTTTCCTGTCAAAAAAAATTGTAACAAATTTGAACAGACCTCCAATAGAATTTTGATCTTTTTGTTTGGGGGCCCACCCTGATACGTTCCAAAAGAGGATGGAGAGATTGGTGGTAGGATGTAGTTGTCAATCTGCTGGCTCTCTTGGGGAGGGCTGACTTTGGATAATTGTTCAGGAGAAGGAACACTTGGGTTGAACAAACTGGTGATTCGAGGGAAGAAGTTGGAGAGCAGACTTCTTGCTGCCAGTTAGGGTGACTAGTGTCCTGAGTCAGGCAATTCCATAGAAATTTTTATGTGCAGAGCAAATTAGGGCAAATTAGAGATCAGAATTAGAAGGTTGGTCATATTCAGGGTAGATATGGAAAGAGTTCACTTACAAGGAGGAATAGCGAGTTGTAGGAGGGCAGCCATTGGATGAGGACTCGTTACGCACAGTCACTCATGCCCTCGTCACCTCTCGTCTGGACTATTGTAATGCTCTCTACATGGGGCTCCCCTTGAGGTGCACCCGGAGGCTCCAACTGGCGCAGAGTGCGGCCGTGCGGGTGGTTATGGGGGCAACATGGAGCTCCCATGTAACACCTCTCCTGCGCGAGCTGCACTGGCTCCCGGTGGTCTTCCGGGTGCGCTTCAAGGTTCTGGTTACCACCTTTAAAGCGCTCCATGGCTTGGGACCTGGTTACTTACGGGACCGCCTACTACCATCATCAGCCTCCCACCGACCAGTACGCTCCCACAGAGAGGGGCTCCTCCAGGTGCCGTCGGCCAAACAATGTCGGCTGTCGGCCCCTAGGGGGAGAGCCTTCTCTGTGGGGGCACCGACGATCTGGAATGAGCTCCCCCCAGAGATACGGAGGATTCCGGATCTGCGCACCTTCCGCCGCGAGTTGAAGACGCTTTTATTTCATCAAGCTGGCCTCGCCTAAATCTTCTCCCTTTTAAGTGTAAATTCTAAATTTTAATGGATTTTAAAATATGGGTATTTTAAATTATGGGTATTAATTCAGCCAAATTTATTTAATCCATTTTATTCGATTTTAAATTTTGTATATCTATGTGTTTTATTTCATGGCTGTGCACCGCCCTGAGTCCTTTGGGAGTAGGGCGGTATAGAAATTCAATAATAAATAAAATAAATAAATAAATAAATAAAATCAGGATCCATACAGGGGAAATCGGTATCGGAGAATTGATATCCATGCACCTAAATTAGCCAATTTTGATTTGATTTGAGTGGCCTGCTTTCAAGGTTGTTCTTTTCCAATTCTGCCTTAGATGCCATCCCATTTAGTGGGTTCTGGTTCAAATGCTTAGCGTAAAGTGTATACAATATATTAAGACTGTTGGGTCTATAGTTAGATGGGTCTGACTATCATAGGTATTGATATTATTGCTTTCTCCTAAACAGAAAGTATATACCCTGTCTGGTTAATATAGGTGAAGAGTTTAAGTTTACTTTATTGTCATTGCACCTTGTACAATGAAATTAAATGCCATCTTCCGTGTACATCATACATAAGAAAACTATAAAAAATAAAACAAACACACATACTTCACATTTTATACAATTGAATTGAAAACCCCTGATACTGCATTAATATTACACTATACAATAGAGTTCAATATAGTTAATGCTCTGGGATAGAAGCTGTTTTTCAGCCTATTTGTCCTTGTTTTTATTGTCGTGTACTGTATGCCAGATGGTAATAGTTCAAAAAAAGACTGCCCAGGATGAGATGATCTTTAAGAATGTTTTGAACTTTCTTAAGGCAGCGAGAGCTATAAAGCTCTTCCAAGGAGGGGAGATTCCTTGAGCTCACATACTTTTGATGTTATTACTTCTAAGGAATTCTAAAAGTTTTATATTTCCATAGTTACTGTATTTTTTGCACTATAAGACCCACCGGATCATAAGAGCCTTGATAGTACAGGGGTTTAGTGCACCCTGTTATTAACACAGCTGCCTGCAATTTCTGCTGGTTCGAATCTCTCCAAGGCTCAAGGTTGACTCAGCCTTCCATCCTTTCTAAGGTAGGTGAAATGAGGACCCAGTTTGTGGGGGCAATAAGCTGACTTTGTATAAAATATACAAAAGAATGAAGGCTATTGCTTAACGCATTGTAAGCCGCCCTGAGTCTCCGGAGAAGGGCGGCATATAAATCAAATTTAAAAAAAAAAAAAAAAAGACGCACATTAGCTTTAGAGGAGGAAAACAAGAAAAAAAAAAAGGATCTTTGCAGCAAACAGCAAACAGTCTGGTCAGCTTCAGCACATTATTGCAGCCCCAGCATGTCACTCATCAGGGCTCTGCTCTGTTGCGCCCACCGCTGGTCAACTGAGCTGAGCTGAGCTGCTGCTGCTGGTGAGGAATGCTTGAGCCTTTGCTGCCGAGCAGCTGATTGGTGGTTGGATCGGCCTCCCGGAATACCACTGATCAGCTGTTCTAGGTGGCAGGGATCACGGCCACCCATCGCCAGTGATCACCACCGCCGCCAATTGGTGATTGGTGGTGGCGATCCCCACCCCCTAGAACAGTTGATTGGCAGTATTCCGGGAGGCCATGATCTGTCCCCGTCCACACACACACACAAACACAGCCAGCCGAGGGTTAAGGAAACACTTTGGAACGCACCCAGGTCTTATCTCCAACTTGGCAGCGATTTACACACCGTCTGCCAAGTGCCTTTATTTTCACAGAAAGACAAATACTCAGCTTCCAAATGTCCGACAACAATAAATCTTTCTCTCCGCAGTTCCGAACGAGGCTTTAGTGACTATCCAAGGTTAGTTTTGTTCGTCACAAGGATCACTGACCACTACCCTCTATTATATAGTCTCTGGGGTGTGGTCCAGTGACTCAGTTCTAATCCCTAGCACGCCTCCTAAGCTGCTGCAATCGTTTATCACGCCTTCGGAGGCGTGCATCCAGGAATGATGTTTCTCCGTCACTCTGATCCGAGCCACCTGTCTCCCTGCTAATCTCCTCTCCCTCGGCCGGCACCTGAGACAATGCCAGAGGGGAGGGGCCTGGAGAGGGAGGCCTGGCTGACTCCTCTTCCTCATGCTCGGAGCTTTCTTCCTCCGATGGGACAGGCTCAGAGGGCGGGGCCACAACAGGCCAATCCAACCATCAATAAGCTGCTCGGCAGTGAAGGCTCCAGTGTTCCCCAGCAACGGTGAACGGCAGCAGTGATGACAGGCTGTGGCGGTGGTGACAGGCGGCGGTGAACATTGCCCCAGCCCCAAACCCCCTCCCCACACCACAATATTTGCTCTATAACACTCACAGACGTTTCCACCCATTTTTTGGAGAGGAAAAGGTGTGCCTTATAGTGCAAAAAATACGGCATATACCGTGTTTCCCCAAAAATAAGAGCCTGTCTTATATTTTATTTGAGCCCTGAAATAACTGCTTGGCCTTATTGCCATGCGCTCAAAAGCCCAATTGGGCTTATTATCAGGGGATGTCTTATTTTGGGGAAAACAGGGTACTTCTATACTTTTACTGCCATGGGGGTAATCCATGAAATGAGATTTTGGGCCCTTTTATAGTAGAAGGTGTAGGACAATCTGTTAATGGTTTTATATGCTCTCTGGTTAAAACTAGGGATTAATATTATTCTCATTAAGTCTTTGGCAGATTGACCATTATATCTTCCCCCCCTCCCCAAAATTACTTTCTTGGTGTCTTTCTTCTTCTTCTTCCTTTCCTGTTGGGGCTATTTATGTATATTTTCAGTTACCATGCTGGTGCTATTTATCTCTTTTGACTAAGTTTATATTCAGAATTAATAATTATCTATTTAAGCTAGCTTGTTAAGCTCATTGCAGCTCTTTTTAGCCACAATGGTTGATGGAGAGTTCTATAAAATTTTTTATTTTCACTGACACTATTTGAAATTTTATTTAAGAAACATCTCATCCTAAGTAACTGCTAGGAATAGTTGACTGAGTGAAAGACAGCCGAATTCTTTTCTGGAAAAAAGAAGTCTGGGGGACCATTGAACTATTTTTAAATCTATTGATTGAGCTTGAGCATCATAAGACCTGCTTAATGACTTAATTATACCACATTTGTCTAACCAACTGCCTTTGTTCATAAAGTTCATTTGTATTAGCAAGAAAAGTTGTTTAAGCTGGAACACCCTGCTGAGTCCCACCAAGGAATTTTTAGTCGAAATGTAATTGCAAAGCATAGAGTTTGAAAATCCGGTATGCTTAATGCACTGTGCACTGTTTTGTTATAGCCATTTAAAGTTGTTTGCTATTCATTTCTGGGCAGGCTGACTCTTTTGTATTACTGTTATACAACTTTACCTCAAGAATCCCGCTTGTGATCCAAAATCAAAAGCCAATCAAAGATGGCTATCATTCTGGGCTGTGAACAGATAGTGTTCATATATCTCAGGGGGTACTTTGAGCATATCTTGGGGGTAATGGAGAAGTTTATGATAGCTTGTTTGTTGTCGAGATTCCTATTTGGGACTATTGCTGTCAAAATGCCAAGATGCTACAGTATCTTCTTGGGGAGGGTGGCAGGGGTAATGACATTATTTGAGACAGGGGAAAATGGATAATTGGATCAAATACACCATGGATACATCATATCTCTTTTACAGTTAGATTGGGGAATATGCAGCCCACCCTCTGCTTCTGGAAATCCTTTTGGATTATCTCCCTCCTGCTGGAACAGGAGATTTACAACAAAAATAAAATAAGGTATTATCTTCTTGTCTCTTACTTAGTAGTTTTGTTTTTTTATTGTAATTTATCAAACAGAAACAAAAACAGAAATAATATCAAAATACAATGACAAGGACGATAGGCATGTTATGCACCCCCCGCACCGACCTCTTAAGTATGAAGTGAGGTCCACAAAAGTCAATTTGTGACTAAAAGTGTGAAAATTTGTAGCTGAGACAACTGAATCAGGTAGAGCATTCCAGTCTTTGACAACTCTATTACAAAAACCATATTTTTTTACAGTCAAGTTTAGAACGATTTACACGGTTGTTCGCGTGCGTATTATTGCGATTACAACAGAAAAAATCATTTACAGGTAAAACATTACTACATACAATTTTGTATGCAATACCTAAGTCTGACCAATAGTTTGTGCACTTTGTATTTAGTGCAACTGATGAAGTGTTCAATGTTGAGCTATTTCCCTGCTGTTGTGGCCCATATGCGGCCTGTGCAGCTGATGGCTGATTCGGACATGAGGAGGCTGGTGTGGTGCTGCGCCAGCAGCCTGTGCAGCTGGCACTCGAGTTGGACAATGAGGCTGGAGAAGATGTGGTGCCAGAGGTGGGGATTCAGCCAGGGCCTTCAGAACCTCCAGAAGCTCCCTTAAGTGAAGAGGAAGAAGAGGAGGAGCCTCTTCTTGATGCACGGGCGCACAGAGCTGCCAAAAGACAGGAGTGGCTCCTCAGGAGGAGGTCCCCTCGAGAGTAAGGCTTGGAGCTAATTGGCCACTCCCTTAGCCTATTTAAGGAGGAACGCCGACTGAAGCCATTTGCAGGGAACAACTTGTTCACTCTCCTTCGTGCCTTGATCTTAGTTCTTTGCAAATTGCTTCTGGGCTTTCTGCCAATCATAGTAAGATTAAGATTATTTATTCTTTGGATTTTTGTAGGCTGTTAAGAAAGTTAATTAACAGCCTTTGTTTTGAAAAAAAACTTATTTAATTTAGTAAACTAAGGTTTGTACAGACTTTGTGTGTGCTGCGTTCTCTGGGGTCCGTAGCTGGGGCAGAATACCTGCTTTCCCAGTTGATCATCCAGGGCTAGGACATTGCCACTTCTTATGAACCATCTGGCTGCAGGCAATTAGGCAATTCATGTTGAAAAATTGATGCTTACGGGCTATTCTCGCCAACACATTTCAAATGTCAAAGGAAAGTTGTCAGAATACCCAGTTGCCTTGCTAAAGGAGACTGGAGATGTATAAAAATAAAATATTAAAAAGTGTTCAAGAGAGATGAAGCATTTGTCCTGGCACCAATACAATTTGGAATAGATTTTCAAGGCAGCAGAGGTAAGAAACGTATTTCTATTTTCTTGATAAACAAATGAGGGCCATCCATTCTTTAGAAACCTCTGAGCTCAAAATGATTGTTTCCAGCATTATTTTTGCCTTGATTCCACAGTATAAATAGAACAATGAAAATTTAAAAATAATTGAAGATTTAAATTAATTACAAATATAGCTAATGTCATAATTTTTGCTCTGCAATCTAAACCCAATAGTTTTTTTTTTTTTTTTAGCCTTTGGTCTCAAATTTGCGGAATAATATGCTTCTTCACAATCAATTCTTCACAGGCTTACTCATAATCAATAAGCAGTAAACCCTGAAATGCTTGATGGTGTGAACCTACTTCAAACTGAAGTTTTAGATTGAGTGTGAACACATGTGCTGACCTAATTTCATGTTGCTTCTAGCATAATTTCAGAAACCCTCTGCAAGAGAGGATAATCTTCTCTCTGGCAGCTCCCTGGATGGGAGAAAGAGATGAGCATGCCCCTAAAAGAATAGGACATTAGAAAAAGAAAGAATATGCTACCAACTCCTTTGGGTGACAGTCTCAGTTACTATAAGGCACTTTTAGTACATTGTGCAAGTTTGTTGCCTTAATTTTTTCTGTAAAAATAAATAACACAAGTACATCCCCTTTAGAGATAATATTGTAGCAAGAATCTGGCTGATTTCCCATGACTGTTAGTAGCTCAGATTTCTGTAGAGAGTTTAAGTTTGCAATAAACCTTTATACTCATTTCATTGCCTCAGCACTTCATCCTCTTTTAACAACCTCATAATCCTTTGAGGGGTGGAGTCTGGGCAATTGAATGGAGCTGAGTGTTTACTGGCCGGGTGCCTTTCCTGTCTCCAATACAGAGTTTTTTTCAGCAGATATATTCTCAGTGTGCCCAGAGAGAGAAATATCTGGTTCTACCTAGGATCCAACTCACAGCCTCCTGATTGTGAGACGAGAGCTTCACCTCTAGGCCACCGCACCACTCAATTTCACTAGCATTTGATAGGATGTAATTCATCTGGTCCTGGTGATTTGAACTCATCTAGAGTGGATAGGTGTTCTCATATCATTTTCATGCTTATTTTGACTTACATTGGACTGTTCTTTCCTTTTGTGTAAAGACAGATGCAAAAAATAAGTTAAGCAGTTCTGCTTTGTCCCTGATGGTCATTACCTTCTTGTCATTTTATCCCATTAATCGACCAATCCTTTCCTTGACCTTTTTCTTGTTTTTTATATGTTGAAAGAAGCTATTTTGATTATTTTTTTACTTTTGTTGCCAGCCTTAGTTCATTTTGAGCCTTCATCTTTGAAGGTTTGGGCTATTTGCTGATATTCTGTGCCCCTCTTTTCATTTTTTATACTTGTCCTTTTTGTCCTTCAGTTTATCATAATGTTTTTTGTGCAGTTATTTTGGTTTTCTTTGAGACCTCTTATTTTTTCTTTTTCACTGGAATTGTACTAGATTGGGCTTTTGTAATCTCACTTTTCAAAGTTTCTCAAGCTTCTTGGGTTGTTTTCCCCTTGAGGATTCCCATCCATGGAATCCTTTCAAGTTCTCTCTAAATTCATTGAAATCAGTTCTCTTGAAGTCTAAGATTCTAGTTTGATTTTGTTCTATTGCTTGTGCTTGGAGAATGTTGGATTCCAATATTGCATGATCACTCCCCTCCCCAAGGTTACTATAACTTCAACATCTTCTATCATTTCATCTCTGTTATTGAGAATTAAGTGCAGTATGACTGACCCTCTAGTTCCCTTCTCTACCTTTTGGGAGACAAAGTTTATCTACCAGGTTTTCAGGAATCTGTTTGATCTTCCACTAGGTGCAGAGTTTGTCTCTCAGCTGATGTCATGGTAGTTAAAGTCCCCCATTACTACTGTGGTATGCTCTCCACATATCTTAGTTAACTGAATAGCAAAAAATCCATCTATTTCCTCTGTTTGGTTGGGTGGCCTGTAGTATACACCTATAGCAATGTCATTCTTTTTTTCCTTTAATTTTGACCCAATTGCATTCAAGACAATTGTCTTTATTATTATTATATAGAGATATAATATAGAGATATAGAAGTTATTTCTTATATATAGTGCAACTCCACCTCTTCGTATTAGGTCTTTTTGTTTTTTAAAAAAACAATTTAATCCCTCTATCTGTATGTTTCATCCCACCAAGTTTCTGTAATGGTAACAATATTGTATCTGCCATCAAGTTCATCCTGTTTATTCCTCATGCATTGTGCATTTATGTATTTGAGTCCTTTTGATTGACTTTGTGCTTATGTTTGTGTTATGTTATATCATTATGTTACATCAGCACAGGATTTAATATAATAATTCAACTTAATGCTGAATGGGTCAAAAAAGAATATCTTTAGTTCTGGATAACGTTCACAATGAAAATATTATTTTAGGGTTCTTTCCCAAAGCTGCTGTTGAGTTTGCTACCATAAAATTGAATTTTCTAGGCTATTGGACTAGAAAGTTTTTTTTACAGATAGTCCTTGGTTAGTGACCGCCTCATATAGTGACCGTTTGCAGTTATGATGTTGATGAAAAGAAACTTTATGACCAATCCTTGCATTTACAAGTTTCTCAAGTCTATAAAGCAAAGGAAAGCTGAAGTAAGATCATAAGCACAATCACAGTTCACTTAGCAATTACTTCATTTAACTATGGAATTCCTGGTCCCAACTGTGGTCTCTAAAAGATGCCTACCGGTATTAACTAAAGGCCTTTGTATGAGATAATATATTTTGCCAAATATTTGCAATTGATAAAGGTAGTCCATAGTTAACGATAGTAATTTGCACCAGAATTTCCATTGCTAAATGATCTGGTTTTACAGTGGGATCTCATGTCACCATATGATCCCAACCTTAAAAGCCATGGTGGCGTAGTGGTTAGAATGCAGTACTGCAGGCTACTTCTGCTGACAGCTGGCTGACAGCGGTTTGGCAGTTCGAGTCTCAATGTCTCAAGGTTGGTAAAATGAGGACCAAGATTGTTGGGGACAATATGCTGACTCTGTAAACCGCTTAGAGAGGGCTGTAAAGCACTTTGAAGTGGTATATAAGTCTAAATTCTATTGTTATTGCTATATTGCTTAGTGATGGCAACTATGGCATTCCAAATTGCCATAGCTAAGTAAGAATCATAAGTTGTTAAGTGAGTCCCAGATGGTTTACAAGCAGGCTAGCAGGTAAGTAAGGCATGATGCACACAAGTTGTCAGGCGTGCCTCTGTTCAAAATTCAAGAAAGAAAAACCCCAACTTCATATTTGTAGAGAAAGGTACTTTTACTGAGCATGAACTGATAGCAATGAAAGAAAAGAAAGATCTGAAGCAAAAGACATGAAAGTTACATATTGAAAGTATCCCCAAATCCCTCCCCACAAAGACCCAGGGTAAATATCCAATCCCCATCCCAATTGGTGTCATATGGGCAGCATCTTCAGGTGTTTTCGTTCATCTGGTATTCTCGGACAGTTGCCTTGACTGGGCATAAACAAGTCCATATAGCTGCGCAGTAGAACATAGGAGCAATCCTCCCTACTTGTTCATACAGGGCAATCTCTCTCCAGCTTACATCCCCCACCCAAATGCCAACTCCCCCCCCATTACTATGGCAGCCGATAGCAAGCAAGCATCATAGAGGCTGACACAAGTACTGTAAAACTTCTTCCAGAAACTTCTTTCCCTTCCCATTCTCCCACTTTCCAGTTCTATCTCTAAAATCCAAGTCCAATAGTATTTTATAGGGAGTATTGTTACAGTTAGGAAATTGTTTCAGGTCTGCCATTTTGACTGGCTTTCCTTCCCCCACACCCCTTATTGTTTCCCCCACAAACTGCTGTAAACCCTCAGTTCTTCAGGTGTCCTGTTAGACTTTTTTATATCTACATGGACTGGATACAGGTTGAATTAATGGAGAGTTTACATGTACAATAGTTTAGTCCCTCTAGTCTTTGTTTATATTGGTAGGCATTTAGCATCCCAATAGTTATAATATGTGCATGTTGAGAATTCATACGGCTTTAAAAGTGACAGAACTGCAAAGCCTGAATTTGAAATGCAAGCAAGGACTTTATATACACCATGGAATCTTGCTGAAGCCATTGATTTATATTCTAAGAATTCCTCTGCATTGAAAGAAAAATATGGCGAGATGCTTACTGATTTGGCTTAGGATTTTAGACTTTCTGTAGCATGAGCTAAAAAAGAAATGACAGCAATGTATAAGGATGATAAAAGCAAATATGAAAAGCAAGATGAATGATACTGAATATCTAGCTGCTGCACATTTGATTTTTATCTCCACTACAAAATAAAACAAAGTATATTTTGTTTATATTTTTAAAAACTTCCTTTTAAGGTAGGTTCAGTGTCTTCAGAAGCTTGGTCTACTAAACCAGGGGTCTAGCAAAACTGGCTGAGGAACTCTGGGAGTTGAAGTCCACAAGTCTTAAAGTTGCCAAGGTTGGAGACCCCTGTACTAAACCCTGCTTCTGGCAGGTAATTCTAATGCAGAGAATAGTTTAATACTGATGCCTGAAGATGGCAGCAAATTCCTGCCAACAGATATAGATGCTCACATCTCTTCTTGTCTCTTCCCATATCTGCTCAACATCAGTTATTTAGCTTCTTGGTTTCAAAAGATGCACAACTGGATTTAATCTTATGGCATACTAATTAAGGGATATTCAGAAAACAAAATGTCCAGGGTTCTAAAGAAGGATGATTTCTTCGGCTCTCTGCTGAAAGGAAATCACCATGTTGAAGCATAAGAACTGAAAATGATTATGTTTATAGTTGCTATAGTTACAAGTATGTAATTAAAAAAGAAAAATACTGTAATGGCTACATTGATGATTTAAGAACAGAATAGATTTAGATTCTTCTACATTTATGATATAATTGATCAAATCCTGAAAGTGTCAGCTGTCAGCTACTACTGATTTTTAAAAAATCAAGCAACATTTTAGACTGCTCCGTGTTCTATTTTCCTTTCCTTTTGTGTGTGTGTGTGTGTGTGTGTGTGTGTGTGTGTGTGTGTGTGTGTTTTAAAAAATAAAAAGAATCTGACTTCTTATGATGGAGGAATTCCAAAAATTGGAGTGAGGAAATACCGTAAATTACACAATGTTCCCAATAAAAATGTACAGAAAGGCAATTTGTTTTGCTGTTTTTGCTAATACTTGAATGAAATACCTTATTTGTGCTGTGACTGAAATTGGTGCTGCAGATTTGTATAACTGGAATTTGAGTTAATTTTGATTGTTATTATTAGATATTCTAAAAATAGGTTTGATTACCCTCTATATCTCATGTAGAATATCCCTGAGTCTTATATACATATGCACATATTCAAACAGGTCTTAATTACAACAAATCCAATTATGCATAGAAATGCCCTGTTTTTAACAATAAATTTCTTCCACTCAGCAAGGAGCCATTGCTGACTTATTAGACAAAAACCAAAAAGTGATCCCCAAATATGGAGGAATTCCTTGGAATACAAATCCTTAAAGTGTCCTTGGGTATATCAAAGATGTCACAATGGCACTCATGACTAAGGAACTGAAATCTCATTCTCCTTTAAAGGCCATTCTATGCATGTAAAAGGGGGAAGGTCTTCCATTACCTGGTTCAGCTTCCCATTTTGATGTAATTGATTCCCCCTGCAAGCCCCCACCAGCATGCTCTGGGCTAGAACTGTGCTGTTGGACTATATGATTTATGGCACTCTCTAAATCTTTATTTATTATTCATTTATTCAATTTCTGTAGGTGACCATCTCAGCCAACTGACTGGGCAGCTTACAATTCTAAAAAAAAAATAGTTAAAACAATTGAAAAGAACAAAAGCATCCAAAAATTAAATTCAGCAGCTGTGATGATTAATCAACTAACAGTAGTAAAACCAAGTCATGTGGCCATTAACTCTTTCTGAACACCAGGCCTGGATACACAGCTATGTGTTTAAAACCTTAGGAAAGGTTAATAGGGTTGGGACCATTTTAATTTATGAGGGAAGGATATTCCACAAAGCAGAGGCTACAAAAGAGAAGGCCAATCTTCTAGTTCCTGCCAGTCAACACTCTGGTTGATGGGATCTGTAGCACACCCAATCTGTCTGATTGAACTGAATGGGAGGAGATTAGAAAAAGATGATCCCTAAAGTAACCCAGTCTAATTCATGTAGGGTTTTAAAGGTGACACCTTGAATTCAACCTGAAAACACTAGTAGCCAGTGCAGCTCAGGTAGTAGTGGTGTCATATGTGCCACATATCTGGCACTATTTACTGCCTCCATAGCCATGTTCTGCACTTCTGTTGAAGTTTCTGAATGCTCTTCAAGGCAGTCCCATGTAGAGCATGTTGCAGTAATTTGAATCGTTGCTATACTTCTACAAACATGGCTGAAATATATTTATTCATTGGTTTGTTTATTTGTTTATAAAATTTATAGGCCTCCCTTTGTACCTCAAGGTAAGTCTGGGAAGGTTACAATCATCATCACGGTTTCTGATGTTTTTCCTTGGATCTGAACCTGATAAAAAATTCTCAGACGCTTGAAAGTTTGTATAATTCAACTCATAAACTTTAGTTGGCATAAAAGATTGTGACTGTATATAAATTTTCCTAGCAGTTATTACCAACAGCCAGAAGAGGGAGTTCTCTATTTTCTTTCCTACTATGCAGATCACTTAGGTGGCATTTTCTCTTTATTAGGTAAATACTAACTTGTCTAAACTTCATTTTTGCTGTTTTGCTTTTAAAAAGTACCTTTCAATTTGAGCTTAATCCTTGGTGACTTCATGGACACATCCATGTAGGTTTCACCACAATTATATGGAAGTGGTTTGCCATTGTGGTTTTTTTTTTTTTCTGGGAGTCTCCTTTTTACTTTCTAATCTAGCCTACAGTCCTCATGATCTTCTATCCAGATGCTAACTCAGTTCTACCTGGCTTAGTTTTATAAGATTACCCAAAGCTGCTAGGTGTAGCCATTCAGATGAACATATTTTTACTGTTATTTATTTTGATGCCTTCAAATCAATGTTGACTCGTGACTGCCTGAACATGTCCCTTTAGTTTTCTTGGCAAGATTTTTTGGAAATAGTTTGCCATTGTCTGCTTCCCAAGGCTGACACAGAGTGATTGGTCCAAGATCACCAACTGGCTTCATGTGTAAGACAGAACTAGAACTCATGGTCACCCCGTTACTAAAATCAACATGTCTAGAAACAAAGGAACCTATAGGGAATACAGTTTGATGGTAGCTCTGAGGCCCAAACTCAATGTTTTAGAGGGTCACATATGGCCTCAGGTTGTAGATTGTACACCTCTGATCTACAGTATGTCCGGCTTAGAAACTTTAGACTAAAGACAGCTTTTGTGGGGGGGGGGGGAGGGGGGGGAGAAATCCATATTTGTGCATGTGTGATTTTATAATTTGAATTTGAATATATGGGCTAAATATTCTGTTTCAGGATTAAACATTTATCACTGTTGCTACTTATGTATATAAATCATATCAGGCCGGGTTTATTTTTTATATTTATTAAGCCTTGAAAATTTAAATTAAATGTACAATATATAGCTTGCACATGTTTCTAAATTATATTTTATCATGGAGAATTTTTCAAAGTGCTGGTCGAGGTGTTATTTTTGTCTTTCCAAGTGTCTGCAAGATTAGAAATCCAGAAACTGATGCTGTAATACCAATGCTGAAGTGAAGATAAAGTGTCCAAATTCTGCTGGACTCTTGGTGACTTCATGGACATCTATGGGAGGCAAGGGTTGGGGATTGGCAACATGAAAGATATGATTTATCATTGCTTTCTTCAGAGATGTTGGTTGGCTTTTTTCCTATTTTTCAGCCCAGCCTACAGTTAGATTTCCTGATATCTTCCATACATTTGACTTTGCATAGCTTTTTTGGGTCATTGAAGGTTGGGGAGCTGAGCAAGCCCAACAGGTGGTCACGTATTCTGCAATGTCTCCTACTTCCAAAACAGAAAAGCTCTATAATTACCATTGTGGATGGATGTTCCTTTGTCTCAAATTTCACAACTTCTTATGGATTTCCCATCAATTTTCTAATCTCACATTTTAGCTGAGCATCAGAACCAAGAAGCTTACTAATAATTATTAGCCTGGCATCCATTTTAGAATAATTAGGATGCAGCCAGCCTGAAGATGACGAATGAGACTTTGTCGAAACGTCGCCAAGAAACCTTCAATTTTACGTGGGAGAAGACCCGAATAACCAAAGACCTACATACAAACACCCGCGAAAACCTGAGAATATATAAATATATATATATATATATATATATATATATATATATATATATATATATATACCTCAGGACTAAATAAATTGCCATGTACTTTTGTATCATCACAATCATTGTTATCATCAGTAGCATAGTAATAGCTTTCAGTGAGAAAGAAGATTTCCTGCCAAATTCACTGTTATGTAAAATGCCTCATTCCTGTTTTGCAAATAATAGACATTGTGTGACCCTTACCCAAGCAAAAGAAATTTCATTTCATAGACAGGGATCTGTTTTCCAATTCCCTTGTTGTGCTTGAATTAATGGAAAAGATTTGCAAGTAAAATAACCGCACTTAATTGACGGAGATAACTATAACTTATAATGAGTATGGTTGTAATTGTACTGCAAATTTTCACTATCAACACAGTAAAAGGGTGATGTCTTATGCTCTCTGTTTTTCTCTTTCTCTCTTTCTCTCTCTCCCCCCTCCCTCCCTCTCTCTCTGTATTTTATTCATATAAGCAATTCAGTCACAAAGATAGGGAGTTTTGATGTTCCCCAAATTTTTATAAATGGCATAATGCATTCATATAGAAAGAAGTATATAATTTAGAGAGAGCATTCATATTTTTAGTTTGCTTTAATTCAGTTGTGCTTTTTTTGTCCCAAAGCAGTCTTTTTGCATGTATTATTATTTTTGTAAAGAAAAACAATTTCTTTTTCAAAGTCTATATCTAAATGTGATTTAAATTAATTACCTGATGAAAAAAATGCAAGGAAGTGCCAGAAGGCTCAAGTGTATTGCCAATTATGCACAGTGTAAGAAATTTAAATCACAAATGTTGGATATTTTGCTAAGCAGACTATGAATGAGCTAATGGTAAAAGGGTTTTGAACCACAGCTTGATGTTTTCCACTGTCAGTTGTGAAATGAAGAGGTTTAAGATATTCTCACAATGAAAATTCAAACGTAATTCTGTAGCTTTGTATGTGGAAATTGAATAGTTTATAATGTCAAGGTTAAATACATGTGTTCTAGTAAGAGCCTGGTTGTTCTAGTAATTATGTTGTATTGTCACTGTGTAACCCACACTTCTCTCTCTCTCTCTCTCTCTCTCTCTCTCTCTCTCTCTCTCTCTCTCTCTCTCTCTCTCTCTCTCTCTCCACACACACACACACACACACAGAGGGAGAGAGGGAGGGACAGGGAGGGAGGGAGGGAGAGAGAGAGCGCACAGTGGTTGCTTTTCAACCCACTACTCTTATGAGTTACCAGTTTACCAGAGTTTCACCCAATATAATGCGTTTGTCTTTGTTACAGACATGCTAATTTAGAATAAGATACTCTATATACTGTATGATTCCATGGGAATAGATGACAATCTGTTATCATAGAATAGTAACATTAAACAGCCTTTCAGTTATAATAATAATAATAATAATAATAATAATAATAATAATAATAATAATAATAATAGCACAGCACCCAAATTTAATTCTAAGTCTGTGAACAGATTTGTCTTAAATTCCGGTTTACGTCGTGGTGATACAGACACAGGGAACGGATCTCCACGTTCCCTGTGCTGACTTCTCCATGTTTGTGGGCTCCAAGAGGAGCCAAAGCTGCCCTGTAGGGGTGGTGAAACAAAGAGAGGCACCCTGAGAGGCCGAGGAGAGTCACAGCTCTCCTGTCAGCCTCGGGCTTCTTTCTCCCTCTCAGCCACGGCAAGAAGAAGAGGCAGCCTAAAGATGGCCACCACAAAGCTGGGACAGCTGATGAACATCTAAGACTGGTGCTGGAGCAAAGTAGGTGAACTGTGAGTGGAACTGGGGGAGAGGATTTTCTTTCACTTTAAATTCAACCCCAATGAACAATTTAGAATTATCTAAATTATCTCTCTCCCTCTCTCTCTCTGTGTGTATGCGTCATCAGATAATTGCCCAGCCACCCTGTTTAGGGTGACCTGCTCCCTCCTCAATCTGGGAGTGCGGGATGATCCCTTGCAGGGTCGAGCTGAGGATTTTGTGCAGTATCTGTATGATAAGATTGCTCAGATTCGGGAAGGCCTGGCCTCTGACTGGGTAAGTCTGGATGGGATGATTGAGGCAGGTCTTGAGAGTGTTATCTGGGAGGAGTTTGATCCTGTGGCTCCCGAGGATGTGGACAGGATTCTGGGACAGCTGAACACGACCACATGTTTATTGGACCCATGTCCCTCCTGGTTGGTGCTGGCTTCCCGGGAGATTACACGAGGCTGGCTCCAGAGGATTATTAATGCTTCTTTGAGTGAGGGTGTCCTGCCGGCCGCCTTGAAAGAAGTGGTGGTGAGGCCCCTCCTCAAGAAGCCCTCTCTGGATCTGGCTAACTATCGTCCAGTCTCCAACCTTCATTTTATTGTTGAGAGTGTGGTGGCGCAGCAGCTTCCACAGTACCTGGATGAAGCTGTCTATCTAGATCCACTCCAGTCCGGCTTCAGGCCTGGGTACAGCATGGAAACGGCATTGGTTGCAATGGTGGATGATCTCTGGAGGGCTCGGGATAGGGGTTGCTCCTCTATCCTGGTCCTGTTAGATCTCTCAGTGGCTTTTGATACCATCGACCATGGTATCATGTTGCACCGGTTAGAGGGGTTTGGGTGGGGGGCACCATTTTGTGGTGATTCTCCTCCTACCTCTCTGACCGGTCGCAATCTGTGTTGGCAGGGGAGCAGTGGTCGACCCCGAGGTGCCTTGTTTGTGGGGTGCCGCAAGGGTCAGTCCTCTCGCCCCTTCTGTTCAACATTTATGTAAAGCCGCAGGGTGAGATCATCCATGGCTTTGGGGTGGAGTTCCATCAGTATGCTGATGACACCCAGCTGTACATCTCCACCCCAGTCCACCCCAACGATGCCCTTGAAGTGATGTTCCGGTGCCTGGAGGCCGTGTGGGCCTGGATGGGGAAAAACAGGCTCCGACTCAACCCTTCCAAGACCGAGTGACTGTAGCTTCCGGCGTCCCGATATAGCCAGCTGGTGCCATCGCTGGTTATTGGGGCGAATCACTGCCCCCCCACGGAGAGGGCTCGCAACTTGGGCATCCTCCTGGATGCACGGCTGTCTTTAGAAGAGCATATGACGGCCGTGGCCAGGGGGGCTTTTTATCAGCTTTGCCTGATACGCCAGTTGCGTCCCTTTCTGGATTGGGACTCCCTATGCACGGTCACTCAGGCACTTGTCACTTCCCGCCTGGACTACTGCAATGCTCTCTACATGGGGCTCCCCTTAGGGTGCACCCAGAGGCTCCAGTTGGTCCAGAATGCGGCCATGCGGGGGATTATGGGAGTGACGGGGCGCTCCCATGTGACACCTCTCCTGCGTGAGCTGCACTGGCTTCCAGTGGTCTTCCGGGTGCGCTTCAAGGTGTTGGTGACCACCTTTAAAGCGCTCCATGGCTTAGAGCTGGGGTATCTAGGAGACTGCCTTCTGCTGCCAATAGCCTCCCACCGGCCAGTACGCTCACACAGAGAGGGCCTCCTCAGGGTGCCATCGGCCAGACAATGTCAGCTGGTGACCCCCAGGGGGAGAGCCTTCTCTGTGGCAGCACCTGCCCTCTGGAACGACCTACCCCCAGAGATATGCACGATACCAGACCTCCGGACTTTTCGTCGGGCCCTGAAAACTCATTTATTTCATCTAGCCGGGCTGGCTTGATCCCATCCTTCAGTTTTAATTTGAAATTGGTTTTAACTGGGTTGTTTTAAATTGTGGGCCAAAATTATTTAATGTCTTTTAAACTGTTTTTTAAATTTTATATGTTATGTTTTATCTTGGCTGTTCACCGCCCTGAGTCCTGTTGGAGAAGGGTGGTATAAAAATCAAATCAAATCAATAAAATAAATAAATAAATCTGCCCAGAGTTAATTGTTAAAGTGGCGTTTAGGCATTCTGAGAAACCACCAGACCAAAAGTGAAGAGTACAGGAGGGAAAAATAATAAACTTTGAAATTTTGAAATATACAGAAAATTGGACTTTTAAGCTGGGAAGACATGGTACTGGGAAGGCATTTTAAAATGCCGGAATCATTTATTTACAAAACTTATTCTGATTTTTATAACTCTTCTATAACTAAAAGAATGCTGGAATTGTGGCAATATTGAAATTTCAGCTGAGAGTGTTACCTGCTGATGAAAGGAAAAAATACAAGTCTGGAAATACCTATATAAGGTTTGTGAAAAAATCTATTGGATTACTTTTAATCACCCTATGACTACTGGACTACTGGAGACCCAAGTATAAAAAGGAAGTTTTCTAACTAAAGGGACCCCTCAATGTTAGGCTAGAAGATTGAATTTGTAAAGGAGATGCAAAGAGGCTTTTGATAACCTCTGGGATGATCTAAACAGAACTGACTGTTAACCTATGGGATATAAAGAACTGGGACTAGTGTACTTTTTGAAGGGCAATTTGAAGGACTGAATAAATAGTTTTTGGACTGTTGGACAGAAGTTGATTTTTTAAAAAAACAAAATAAGATGCATTTTAAGGAAGAAATGAGTGAAATTTCGAAGGAGATGGAGTTACTTTTTCAAAACACAAAAGACATCATGGAGAAGGGATTTAAGGAGATCATGGAAAAAATGGAAAAAGCCATACAAGGGATGATGAGTAAAGATCAAGGCACCCAGGAAAGGGAGGAGTCAACTGAAGAAATGAAGGAAGAAGAAGACAAGGAGGCAACAACAATTAAAATAACAGTAATTGATGAATTAAACCAGGGGAGAAATGTATTAAGAGAGTTGGAAGATACATCTGGAAGGGAGATAGGGGCTTGGGCAGAAATTTTGGAAGCTAGGCAGTGGAAGAGGGTAAAGGTGGGAGAAATACCTAGAATGAATAGTCAAGAAACAGTTACAGATAGAGACAAGGATCCTAGAGAGGAAGGTGGGAGGCAAATTTAAAAAAGCATAGCAACTACAGTATTGAAGCAGACAAGAGACGATGGATAAATAATTTGTTTTCTTTGCTGAAGTTCTGATTTGCTTTTCCATTTCTCTCTCTCTTTTCTTTTTCTTTTCTTTGTTTCAGGTAGGTGACACAACTAGAAGCCAGGTAGGATAGAAACAAAATGGTTTTTTTTTTAGTAAAAGGTGACATGATTAAAAGTTAGAATAACTGATATAAAGAAGAGAAAGGGGAATGTTAGTGTAGACACTTTTATATAATAAAATAAAGTAACAATAAGAGAAAACATGGAATAATTGAACAATGACAGATTGCAACTTATTGTAATTGTGTATCATTATTAGAAATATACAAGTTGATTGAATGTGATAACTATGATTAATTTTACTAGTTTTATTTGTATTAGAATGCATGACACTTAGGTGCCACACTGTTCACACATTGATTTGATATGTTTGTAATAATAATAATAATAATAATAATAATAATAATAATAATAATAATAATAATAAACTTATATATAAAAAACGATTTGTCTTAAATTGCTGATTACATGGCTATGATTAGAGAAGGAATTTTGCATTATGAACACTTGTTTCCAAGAGAGAATTCCCTCTCAAGTGAATTCCTGGCAAGTATGGTGCTCTCTTAAGGAAGGTACTTAGTCTGTAACTAGGACAATACTCATGTATATAAATCACCCTGGAGAAAGCCTATGTGTGTTTGCTAAGAGTTCATACAGATTGAATGGCACATAATGGCAGGACTCCTATTCTTCCTTAGCCAGTTAGCTGTTGGTAGTAATCCAGTTGAAGATGACCAAGCTAGGTTTGTACACATAACACTCTATTGCTAGCAGAAAATGCTTCCTAAGTATAGATTTGCTCCATTGGCTTTGTGTTCTCCACAACAGTTCCTGCAACACTGCTTCTGAGTGTTACCCAAGATGACCCAGCCAGAATCTAGGGGCTCTTGCTAGTTCCACTTCCTCTTCTAAGGGTAACTCTTCCTAGATTCCTTCCTGTGAGGTCCTTCTATACTCAAGTCAACTCAAGAATTTTGGCTTTCTCTCATATCACATTGTCCTTTTGGAAGAAGTAGATGAAGCAATAGCAAATAGGTACACAGGCTCTGCACCTGAGCCTAGCATGATGCTTGGGATGAAGAAGTACAGGGAAAGGATGTGGCTGCTTCAGACCCACCGCTGCTTACCTCTGTTATATAAATGCAGATGCTTCTTCCATCTACATGGAAAGTTCTGCTTAAATTTCCATTTCTTTCTCCATAACACCTTAAAGCAGCATCTTTTACCTTGTCCTCTCTTTAATACTTTGAATCACAGCCCTTCAATTCTGCAATGCAAAATGTATAATAATTTCTCTGATAGGTTCCTGGTTGCCTTTTTTTTTTTTTTTTTGAGTCAGTGTGACATAGAAATCCTTATTATGTTTCCTCAGTTGGAAGTCAGATTTCCTGTGAGCTCTTTCATAGTGTGACTTCTGCTTGAGCTCCCCTGGAAAAAAGATCAGCGTCTTTGTTGCTAATATTTACATGATCAGTGAAAACATAGTATTTGGGGACTGATATATGGAGACTGGATGTACCTGGGATGTATAAGAGTGCTGTTAATGCACTTCCATTTGAGTCACAGCAAGATCGGACGCAAGGAGTGGGGCTCCGCAAACTCATGCCAAATCCTCCTCATTGGAGGGCCTCCCAAGGGGCCAAAGTCACCCTGTAGTGGTGATGAAGAAAGGACAGGCACCCTGCAGGTTGCAGAGAGTGACGGCTCTCCAGCTGGACCCTGGGATTCCCTCCCATCCAATGACAAAAAGGAGAGGCAGCCATTATGGCTGCCATGAAGCTGGGACAGTCAAAGAAACAAAGAATGTGCTGGAGTGGTGTAGATGAACAGTGATTGGAACTGGGTGAAGTAATTCTTTTTTTACCTAGAACCTAACTCCAAAGAAAATAAACCCTGGAAAAGAGACTCTTTGAAATGCTTGTCAAAGTGGCAAATGATTACAGAGAGAAAAATTATATACCTGAAAGAAAATGAACTAAAGGGAGAGTGCAAAATCTTTAAAATATAGAAGGATTGGATTTTAAAACTTTATTGGCAATATTTTGGTAAGGCATTTTAAAATGCTGGAATTATTTGTCTGAATATTGACTATTTGCAAAAAACTGAAATAAGTATCTGTTAGATTTTGTGCAAGGTTGAAATTTAAGCTGAAGGCGCCATCTACTGGTGAATGGAATATATACTAAACTCCTACAACCTTGGGAAGTACTGATAAGACAAAGGAAAAAAAGTGGAAATAATTAACACCTGGAGGACTGCTGTGCTATCTACTGTTCTATATCTGTCTACTTAATGGTTATTGGAGGTTTAACTGTGAGATTATGGAAGACATCTATAGAAAGCGACTTTTAAATGCCAGGATCTATGACTGAATTTACAGACTTAAGGAGACATTTGGAAATCTTCCTGGATTTTCTAAATGGAACTAATTGACTAAGTGTGGGACACAAAGAACTATAAATATTGCATTCCCCTGAGGAGCAACACTAGGATTGAGTAATCGGTTTCTTAGCTGGCTTTCTGAGGTCATAGACAATTGAGACACTGGGGCAGTGACAGACTACTGACAGACTATTGAGCAATATTTGGACCTATCAAAATAAGGCAAGATGTTGCATCAGGGGGAGATGAGTGGATTTCAAAAAGAAATGATATTGATGCTCCAAAGTATTTATGATATGTTGATAAAGAACCACAGGGAGATAAAAGACCTAATGTATGACATTGTGGGGAAATCATAAAATGTTCAACAAGGGACAATGAATAAAGAGCATAAAACACAGGAAATAGAGGAGATAATAGAAAGACCAGAGGAAAAGACAGAACAGATAAATCAACAAATAAAAAAGAAGAGAAGAAGGAGAATCAAATAAGGTACAATATATATTAAGAGATTAAAAAATGGAATGGATAAAAAGAAAGATATTTTTGAAGATAAGATAGGGGCTTGGGCAGATCCTCCGGAAGTACAGTAACAAAAGATAGTAGAGATGGAAGAAATATTTGGGTTAAATAGGAAAGATGTACAGAGACAAAAACCCAAGGGAGAAGTTTGGGAGGCAAGTCAAAAAAGGAATAAAAATTGAAATACTAAAGTGGGCAAGAGATGATGGTTAGAAAGGGAATGCTGTTTAATATAAGATTGGCTTTATTGAGAGCTAGAATAGGGGCAGACACAAGATCAAAGGGGAATATTATACATATTTTTATATAATATACTAAAATAATAGCTAGATGTAAAGATTAAATGTTGAAAGATGGTATCCCTATGTACATTTAAATAATATTGTGATTGTTATTAGAATGGCACACAAAAACACTGAACAACTAAACAATGAAGGAACACACTCTAATACAAATAAGTATAATAACACCACAATTACATAAGTATGATTAATGTAACAAATATTATTAATATTATTATTTATATTTAAATGAATGATACTCAGATGCCTCACTGTTCATATAATGATATTGATGTATATCCAAAAATAAAAAAAATAACATTAAAAAAAAAGAGTGCTGTTAATGCATTTATTGTATATCACTTTTGTATGCTGCTTGGATTCATTTTTTTCTGAAGTAGAAGTATATTAAACAAACAGACAGACACATAAATAAAGTCTAAATGCCCTTTGTAACTATTTGTAATGAGGAAATGTAAATATCCTTTTTGGAACATAAGTTCCTGGTATAAGTGCTTCTGCACTGTTATCAATATCATTTTAATAAATTATTATGTATTATTACTATACATTCTTATTTGTGTTTGCAAGTGTCTATTGGTGAGTAAACCTGTTTCTTAATCTGGGATTCTTAGCCAAATCACAACTGATGATCAGTTAGTACAGGGGTGTCAAACTCAAGACATCACATTGTCGTCATTTGATGTAGCATGAGTTTTTTCCCCTTCGCTAAACCAGGGGTGGGTGTGGCCAGTGCATGACGCATCCGGCCCGCAGGCTGCGAGTTTGACACCTCTGAGTTAGTGGGAAATCTGTTAAAATATTTCCAACATCAGGAAGAGTTGGAAAAGGCCCACCTTTTCATGGAAAGTATTTTGTGTCTCCATCAATATGGATGGTTCTTGGAGTACTCACATATGATTTCCTCCTTCCTTCAGAAGACATGCAGTCTCATCCAAAGCAGATAATCTCCAGACCGTAATTCCACACAAGAGGTAAATTCATTGAGCCATCACCATGTCCATTGTACTTTTTTCCTACTTAGGTTTCCTACCAAGGGAGATAATCTATTTTAGCAGCTGTTTTTTTTTAAACATTTTTTTAAAAGAAATGGAGAATCATGAAAACTTCACTGCTCCTTACTCCTGGACTGTTATTGATTCATGTCAAACCCAAGCCCCACCCTCAAATGATAAATGCAACTTATTATAATGTGCGATATCCCATCCTGCTAAATAAAAAATCCACATATATTATGATCTGTCTTTAAAGATGAGTTACAAATAATTTGTCAAGCCCCTAATGGTGGCTCATAACTAAGAAAACTAGATTGTCATTTAGTCAGTTTTATTGTAAGAAAAGCAGACTAATTATTCTGTAAGTATCCTAAGACAGGACCTCTTTGGCATTATATAGGCATGCAGAAGTAAACTATACAGTGGAATAATGAAAAATAGATTGAACCAAGGTTGTGAATTAGGAAACTTCACCCTCAAAAAAATATTGTACTGGAAAGTTTTTTCTCACATTCACTGAAAAGAGATGCAGCTGACTTTCATTCCACATTCAGATGTGGAATTCATATCTAATACTCATATCTACTTTAAGTACTAGAACTATCATACTGCAATCTGCTCAGGCACTTACTATCCAGTGTATTTTTCTTTTGCATGATCTTTTCAATTGCTGTATGGATTTTGAGCAGCACGGTATTTTTATCTGCTTCACCACTAAATACCCTGCATATGACAACTCAAAATCAACTGAAAAAAGAATTCCAATAGAAGAGAATATATGTAGTCCAGGGTTGAACTATGGAATTCTTGGTACTCCCTGAAGCTGGTTGTTTGCTTGCAGACATTTCATTACCCAACTAACTAATTTCCTAGACAGAGAGGTAAACCACATTTACACGCCATTCAAAAGTGACAATAAAAAAGTTAAGAAAGAAACAGAAAGACCAGAACACATCCTCTCCAGGAACTAGCACCCAAATAAGCAGGAATTAGCATCAGATAAACAATCAAGCAGAAAACAATTCCCTAATCAAGAAACTACCAAGGAGAAAACCATATCTCCACCAACAAGGGCAAGGTATTGTATATAAGCAGGGATCAAACCCCATGCTCATTAGCACTGATGAAATTACCTAGCTGAGTAAAGAAATGTCTGCAAGCAAACAGCCAAATTCAGAAAGCATCAAGGACTCCATGAAGGCGGGAAAAAAAGAATTGTTTAACTTTTCTCTTTTCCTTTTAAAAAAATATATATTGATTCTGTTTATACTTTCTGAGATTGATTATCTCCCAAAAGTTGAGGGAGGGCGGTAATAATTTACTATAGAGAATAAGGAAGATAATCTTGACAGAAATATGCAAGTTCCATTGCCAGACAACAAGGGGTAAAATGTATTTTACGATCAAAATGTCCAGATAATGTTTGGAAGCAGCTGAGGCAGGCACCATCCTAATTCACCAAAATATGAGGAGCAGATATAACAAAATCCGACTTGCAAGGTTCTGTTATTATAGCCAATCTCAATGAAAGTAGTTTTAGCCTTCATATAGAATTGATTTCTTGGTCTGAGATTTACATTTACCTAGTTATACATTGTACTATGCCGGATCAAGAGGAGGTGCTACAGAATTAATTTTCCTTGAATCTTTTTATTTTTTCCCTTTTACTTGCTAGTAATTATATAACCTGTAGGACCCTGTCCCTTGTCATATTCCAGGGTTAGGGAGACAGATACGAAGAAAAGTAGTTGTTTTTGCAGCTACTTTTATAACACTACTCTTGCATGAGCTACACTGGTTACCAGTTGTTTCCAGGTTTCAATTCAAGGGGCTGTTGATTACCTATAAAGCCCCAAATAGCTTGGGATCAGGGTACCTTTTTTCTAGAATCTCTATCCATTCAACTAGATCAAATAGGATGGGCATGCTGCAGATCCTGTCAGCCAGTGGCAGATTAAGGCTCACTGGTGCCCTAAACACTGACAAATCTTGGTGCACCTCTCCTTTGTACCAGGGGTGAAATGCTCCTGGTTTGGACCGGATCGCCCGATCCGGTAGCCATGGAGGCGGGTGGTTCGGAGAACTGGTAGCAAAACTCCCTACCCCCCACATGCCCAGCTGAGCCGCACAATCATCAGAGGCTTTTTTTTTTTACTTTTAAAAGCATTTTTTCTACAACCTCTTCGGCCGAAAAAATGCTTTTAAAAGTAAAAAAAAAAAAAAAGCCTCTGATGATCGCGCAGCTCAGCTGGGATCGTCAAAGGCATTTAAAAGAAAAAAAGCCTCTGCTGATCAGGCAACTCAGCTTGGATCGTCAGAGACATTTAAAAGAAAAAAAACCTTTTTTTCTTTTAAGTGCCTCTGACAATCCAAGCTGAGTTGCCTGATCGGCAGAGGCATTTAAAAGAAAAAAAGACTCTGCCGGTCTGGCAACTCAGCTGGGATCGTCAGAGGCATTTAAAAGAAAAAAAACCTTTTTTTCTTTTAAGTGCCTCTGACAATCCAAGCTGAGTTGCCTGATCGGCAGAGGCATTTAAAAGAAAAAAAGACTCTGCCGGTCTGGCAACTCAGCTGGGATCGTCAGAGCCTTTTGAAAGCATTTTTTTACAACCTCTTTGCCAAAGAGGTTGTAGAAAAAATGGTTTTAAAAGTAAAAAAAAAAAAAAATGGCCACGCCCATCCAGTCACATTACCACCCCCCCCACCAAGCCACGCCCACAGAACCGGTAGTAACAAATTTTAGATTTCACCACTGCTTTGTACATACGGTACAAACAAAGCCAAGCTTAGGCTACATAAAACTTTGTGGTGCCCCCTTTGGGCCTGGTGCCCTAAGCATGTGCTTAGTCTGCTTAATGGTTAATACACCACTGCTGTCAGCCAAAGGATGTCGGCTGATGGGGACTAGAAGAGCAGTCCCTACTCTGTAGAACATCCTCCCTTCCAATTACAGATTAGAACGGCCTCAACCCTGTTAGCCTTCCCTAAAGCTTTAAAAACCTGGCTAGGCTTCTGAGCCTGGGGCACTGCATGCTCCAAGGGCCCCGCCTCCTGGCTATATTGTTAACAGGCCAGATGTCTTGCTCTGTATATGTTCGAATTAGACGTTTTAATGTTTTTTATTGTTTTAATAGTTTTTACTGTTTTTATTTTAAAATAGTTTTCAGACTTTAATTGCAATATGTTTTTGAATTGTGAGCCACCGAGAGTTGTTTGTTGAAATGGGCAGATATACAAATTAAATAAATGTAAGTAAGTAAGTATTCCCTTGGAAGAGAAGTAGTGGCAAAGCTAGACTTAAGGCAGGAGATGGGAAGAATGTGTGAACTATCAAAGGGTTTCTGAAAGAGGAAATTTGAAACTTCCAGCCTTTCGCTCTGTAAACTCAGCTCTGCTGCTGTAGTGTAAATCTCAGAAACCCAATAAAAGTAGAATTGACATCTTAAATGTAACCTAAATTTTATTATTACATTAAATAGTTAATCCTAATGGATCAAAACTACAGGCAATCATACATCCTAGCAGGAACACATACTGGTATTCAGTGTCCTTGAATTCTTAAGGCTGCTTCACATTTTATAATTTTCATAAATATCAACTTCTTGACCTATGCATTTATGACAAAATAAATGCCATCATAGTACTTTACTTAATAACATGTACATATTTCTCTTTATTTGGTAAGAGTATTATGTAGATCTTTTAAATGCAGAGAACACATTTGCAATTTCAATGTCCTGTTGAATAGAGGCTTCATAAGAATGCATGCTGAATACATTTTACTACATTTTAATTTCACTTGACTTTCATTTGATAGAGAAAACATATGTCATGATGGTGCTGTTTGGCTGGGAGGATCACTTATTTAATTTGAGAAAATTTGTCCAGATTAACAGATTCCAACTGTTGGTAGAGCTATTACATAAAATGGTGATGATCTGTTAGATCTGGTGAATAAGCGAATCGAGATATTGTAAAAATTGGGGGATGGTAGATACTAAAACAATACATGAGGCAGTTTTCCCTGCCTCCAGCTTAATTAAAACCCAAGTTTAATTTGGGTTATGTATGAGATAGCAAACACAAATTTCATCTGTGCACAGAGTGGAAAAAATGCTTTATTCACTACCTATTTCGTCTATTTTGAGATTCTGGATACAGCACTCAGGTAACAAGGTTCATTCAATTGAGACTAGGCATCCTAACTTTGTTTCTCTGCCAAAGAATCTCGGGGAAATGTAGGATTTTTTTCCCTGTGGAATTTTTTTCAGATTAGGAGCAAGCAAGAGAGATTTGCAGCAATTTCAATATATCTATACCACCCAAATAAACTTCAAAGCAATTCTAATATTCTCTTACAATGAGAGAGAAAAATAGAAGCTTCTTTTGCCAAGAAAGAAAACTTTTTGGAAATTGGAATATATAATTCGGTTTGATTCTGGATTATTAGAAAGCTCTCTTATTTATTTGTCTATATATTGTACATTTTGATACTTTTGAGTCAGTGTTGACTCCTGACAATTGCCTGGACAAGTCCCTTCAGTTTTCTCAACAAGATTTCAGGAGTGGCTCACTATTGCCTGTAGCACTTCCAGGTTGAAAGGAGTACCCGGTGACATCACCACTGCCTGGGGGACATTGAAGGGGGCTCCTTTCATGTCCTTGTTATTTTCCCACTGAAATGGTACTTATATATCTACTTGCATTGCATGCTTTTGGATTTGCTAAGTGGGCAGGAGCTAGGGCAAATTGACAGGCACTCATTCCATCACATGGTTCACTCCCAGGTTTTGAACTGCCGAGCTGTTGATCACTCAATGGTCTTTTGATTGGTCCTAGCCACTTGAGCCACTGTGGCCCCTAGGTTCCCCTGTTCAGTCATATCCAATTCTAGAGGGTGGTGCTAATCTCTGTTTCTTAGCTGAGGGAACCAGCATTGTCCAAAGACCTTTTCCATGGTCATGTGGCCAGCATGATTACATGCTGAGGTGCATGGAATGGTATTGTTACCTTCTCACTGATGTGGTACCTATTTATCTACTTACATTTGCATGCTTTCAAACTGCTAGGTGGACAGGAGCTAGAGCAAGTAATGGCAGGTCATGTTGTCGCATGTCTCTCAGGTCTAGAACCTGGGCTGCCAGCTTTCCAGCTGACAAGCTCAGTGTCTTTAACCACTGAATCATCATGCCACTCTAAATACTCTATGCATGTATATGTATGTGTATGTGTATATGTGTATGTATATCTTATTCCTTTTTAGGTTTGTTGAAATTTGGATTTCAATGTAAGCTGTTGTGTTTGTCTTGAAAAGGTAGATATGATGAGCCAAAGTATTACCTGAGATTTTTTTTCTGACATTAAATAAGGTGATTAAAAAAAAAAAGTAGGATGAGTAGCTTGTGAAAAAGCACCTTGATATGTTTCGTATTATATGAACACTTTTGCTGGATGCTAATCTCAAGCAATCAGTGAAATCTGTGAATGGATGGATAGAGGAGAGGCTCCTTCTGTATGTCAAGTATCTTGCTCTATAAACTTACTTCAGTAGAATAGGTTTGAGTCTGGCCAGTGTCAAAACGGGCAACTGTTTTTCTTAGGTTTCGAAAGAAAGCATTTCACAGCACAGAAATCACATGAGAACTGGGTCAACATGATACTGTGAACAAATCATCTTACGAACATTATCTTCTCAATATTTGACTTGCAATTCTTCCTTTGGTAGCCGTACCTGAAATTTCTTTTTGATTACTTTGGAACACTCGCCTGCCATTTAACAGCAATTCACTATTGAAAAGTGCTGTAAATACGCCATTGTTTGCATATAATGGGTATTTTAAAATTGTATTATACAGTTATTGTGCTGGGTGACCTCTGCCACAGTTTATTTGCTGGATGTCACCCTTTCATTTGTGTTGCAGCCATGCTTCAGAGTAGTTTCATTTTTCTATGAAGGACAATGAATGCGCAAAGCCTTCAAACATGGAGCAGTAATTAGTCTAGGAAAGATCAAAGTGTGCTCTTCTAAATCCAGCCAATTTGCTGTGGTTGTGCAAAACCAATAGTCTTTCTTTTGCCTTGGTCTCTTATTAATTTTCACTCTCATTTGTTGCAGTGCAGCTGCTTTCTTGTCAATCTACTGTGCTACTTTTTAAAAAATCCATTTTGAAGTCACAAATGCAATTTCAATGGGCCTTAGGCATAATGAGTAGCTTTCTAAAGACAGCCTTTTTGAAATGGAAACTCAAAATGAAGAAATTCTTTGCATTACATATTATTTTCAACATGGATAAATTATTACACCTGATGAAGAGAAGGCAATATACAGGTTTTAATTTTGGCATCAACTAGTTCCTTTGCCTGATTACAATTGTAACATTCTGTTTACCACCAGCTGTAGGAATCCCTCTAATGAGATAGCTTGGGAATTTGTTTCTAACCCCACATTGTCCTGCTACACAAGGTTTGGCCAATCTTAATTAGCACATTTTTGTTTGTACTTCACCAATACATAAATATGTGCCACTAATTTCTCCTAAAACCTTTTTCTATGCCTACTGCTCACTAATGCGTGTTTTATGTACATTTCCCTAATTACATATTTGCATCCATACTTGAGTTGCAAATATATTGTTAATATTTTTTTTAAAAAAGGCAACCAGAATACTCTCCACATTACTACTTTTATAAACTCATGTTTTTCTAAAGCAAAAACAATCTTTTTTTTGCTTCGGATACAGGTACTCCTCAACTTACAACAGTTTGTTTAGTGACTGTTCAAATTACAACGACACTGAAAAATGTGAGTTATGATTGTTTTCACAGTTACGACCTTTGCAACATCCCCATAAACATGTGATCAAAATTCAGATGCTTGGCAACTAGTTCATATTTATGACCATTAACATGATCTGTGTCCCAAGATAAGGTGATCCCCTTTTGCGATCTTCAAAGTCAATGGGAAGCCAGATTCACTTAACAACTGGGTTAATAACTTATCAACTATTGTGATTCACTTAACTGTGGCAAGACAGGTCGTAAAAGGGGGCATGTTGTGGTCCGCCAGCAGCCTGCGGACCTGGCAATGGAGTTGGACAGTGAGGAGGGTGGGGAGGAAAATGGGCCAGTCCTGGAGTTAGGGGAAGGCCCGGACAAGGGCTCTGCGTCGGAGGCAGAGATGGGGCTAGGACCATCTGGGAGCGATTCATGGACTCCCGAGCCTCCAGAGGCAGACAGTAGAGAGGCAGAGGAACAGGAGGAGCCTGTTCCTAGTGTATGCATGCGAAGAGCTGCCAGAAGGCAAGAGCAGCTGAAGCAAAAGGATGACTTGGGAGTAAGGCCAGAAGATGATTGGCCACTCCCATAAGGCTTAAAAGAGCAGCAAGGAGCCGTTGGATTCTTTGTAGAAAAGCAACGTTGATTCCAGTGCTTCTTGTCAGCATCTCTTGAACTTTGTGGGGTTTTGCCAAGAAAAGCCTTTGATAGGTTGCCAAAGACATCAAAAGTTGGTGATAAGGCAGATGGACTGGTTATGAAGAATTTGTTTTGGACTAAGCTGAGAATGAATTAATTCTCAGCTGTTTTAATAAAATAGGTTTGTTCAGGAGTGAATTGTGTTTGGTAATCACTATGTGAGCCTCGGTCACAACAGGGCAAAACTCACTGCCTTGGGCAAACCTGAGGCAAACCGAGTCACAACCTGTGCTTAGCCAAAATGTAGTTTTAGCTTAATATATTGTGTGAATGCAAACCCATAAAACTGCTTTATTCTACAGCTCTGGTGAAATTAATTATTGAATCATTGTGCCTCATTTAACCTAACTCTCAGGTATATTATTAGGCTGAGGTGGGCTTTGCATTATTTAGACAGAAGGACAGAAAACAATGCATGCAATAAACAAATCAAGCAACGGATGATGGCAGTTTGCAAAAAACTAATGCTAGTTAGTTTGTTTAGCAGCCATTCTCATTGCAATGGGGAAAAGAGCAAAGCTCCTAAATATCCGAAGGAGGCATTCTTTGGAGGAGGTCATGGGTTACCTGCAGGGGAGCTGACTCTGTTGTTATTATTCCTAATTATTTATAGAACATAAACTATCATTAAATAGCAGGTTCTTTTTTAAAAAAAGGAAATTACAATGTAGAAAACAGCACAAGGAAGATGACAGGTGAAAGGTGGAAAAATAGCTAGGCATAATTGAAGGATAGGAGATGCTATGGTTGGAGTTATACATCCCTTAACCTGGTTGTTAATTTCTCCTAAGATATATTACCTATTTGTTGGAAAGCTAAGTCCTGTGAAGAGGGGAAAAAAAATTGCATGGGGGTGGGAGAGATAATGGGAAAACAAGGAAACTGTGTGGAGGGAAAAGGTCATGTGATCTATCCTTTCCCCAGATGTTCACTTGAACTCCATCAAGAGAGCACATAATGTGGCATCTCCTATGGTGTTTTACGTCCTAATGGTGTTTTCTACAGCTTTTTTTTTTTTTAAAAAAAAGAAAAACTGCGAGCTTTTCCAGCCAGATCCCAGATGAGTGTTTCCCTGCAGGCTGTGCGAACAGCAAGAGAAACAAATTGTCTTGGGGAGATTGAGAGAGCCAGGCAGGCTCACTAGAAAGTGAAAGAGGAAAGAATGACCTGTGAATGTTGCCCTGTGGTTTCTGCACTGAAGTGGCTGCATCTGGGCCACCTGTTGATGGCATGATTGGAGCATTAGCCCTTGCCTGGCCTCAGCACCATTGATAACTCTGCTTAACGTCGCCACAGGGGAGCCTTTGTTGGAAGCGGCAGTCACTTTGCCTGAGCAATGGTGTACATTGGCTCCCCCATTCAAGCCTTTTTTCCTGGACATTAGCACATTTGAATGGGCCACCAGAGAAGCCATTCAGTGAGAACATGCACCAGGGCTTCTGGGTGGCCTGGGGTTGAGCCGAAAACTCTTGTTAATGGACTGTGAGTCTCAGCCTATTGATGTACATGAACTCGGTGACCAAAGAAAAGTGAGACAAAGATGTCCCGCACAGGAACATATAGGTCACAATTGGACAAAAGCAGACTGTGTCCAGCCAGAGCTGTTTGATTACCAAATGCAAAGCAGGATCTCTAGGAACATGGGGTTGCTGCTGTGCAAATGATTTAAAAGCAATGTCCTTTTATGCAGCAGCATTACCTGCAGGCTCAGGAACCCCCTCCATACTCGGAGAATCCTTTGCGATTCAACCAAGAGGTAGTTGGTTAGCCAAATAAACATCCTGTGAATTTCATTGAATAAGATGCATTCTGTCTTCCACGTGGTGGTTCTAGCATGATTCCCAAAAATAATGGCTTAATAAACAAAAAATGAACATGTGCAAAATATAATCACAAATTTAAATTTGTTCGCATCCTGAGTACATTTAGGTGAATAAGTGATTATAAACCTAGGGTGGTCTTTTAACCTGGTGACCTTTAGATGTAGCTTTCAGAATTCCCACTACCCACACTAGCTAGTTGGCACTTTGTGATGTGCAGTCTTGGTACAGCTTGATGAAGTCTTATCTTGACTATAAGAGCAGCCCCATACTCTGGTTTCTCTTCAGATCGTATAAATCTTTCTCCTTTCACCTTTTAAAGAAAACAAGAAGAGTCTTAATTCTCATAAATACATCCAAGTTGCCATGTGTCCAAATTTTGATCAGATAACTATGGGCATAAGACAGTTGTAAGTCTGAAGACTGGTCATAAGTAACCTTTTTCTGTGCCATCATAACTTCAAACAGTTGTTAAACAAATGGTTGTAAATCAAGGAATACATATAAAACAAAAATCCCTTCCTGCCTTCCTTGCCTTCCTTCCTAATACATTGTTATCTGAGGTTTCAGGAAAAGCAAAATACAAATTGTCTAAAAGATAAAGTTTCAGATTTACAGGAATTGAAATCCCTCCCCAAATAGATAGGGACATGCTGGTTGCATGTATTCTCTAGGTGTCTGGTGGTTAACGATATGTCAGTTTGGCTTTTAACTCACAAAGAGGGCAGAGCGGATATTGGCCTTTGGCCCTTGGCTTCTTCTTTTCCTAGAAGTCCAATCCAACTGAATCATTTTGTTGTGTCTCAGTTTTTTGTGCACTTGTTCACTTGAGTCAGTGAGGTTCATTTGAGGTGACAATTCATTTGATCTGACTATCAGAGAGCTAACTCTGAGCTGCACGTTGATTCTTTAGCAATTCTTTTTATGGCCCATGTCTCAAATAGAACCTATAGCAAATTATCAATAAATGTGAGAATAACAATTAAAACTGTGAAGCACCATAGTAGTGGAAAAGAAAAAAATAACTTTTATGAAAAGCTAACTGCTAGCCATAAATATGCATCTTTTACTTTTAAATATTATCTCTCTTTGCAACATTTGAATGGACATTTCACATGCAAGACTTACTCCATTCCTTATCATTGTTGAATTCTTCTTAAAGATCAGAACTTGTTTCTCTTTCATTAAACCAAATCTGCAGGGGAGGGGATAGTAAGCATAAGAATAATGAAAGATTAGTCATTCCAGCTTCGACAGCCTGAAAATCCCTCATTGTTTCAAGAGATGGCTCTAACTCAGTTTAAATATTTGTTTCCATAGGTCTCCTTAATATGTATTCCCTCGTATAAAGAGTCAGTTTTATGAAGGTTAAAAATAAAACATGCATTCATGTGGTTTTTTTTTTTTTTTACAGTTGTTGCTGCTGTTCTAAGAAATATACTTGCTAGCTTAGTAGTCATTTTCTATGGTTCCAATGGTGGAATGTAAACAATTTCATATGCATATCTACTAACACCTCCCCCATATACCAAACTATTTCTTTAATGGTGCAGACTAAAGGATCACCTTTGCAGTACTTTACAGAACTCTCCACCTCTATTCTGCTGCTGGTGCTGTGTACATAAAAGAGTTTAATCTGGACTAATGAAATTTGATTCTCTTTGGAACTGTCCATGTAATCCTAGCAGTATTGTGGAAAATTATGTATTGATCAATTGATCAGTAAATAGATAGGTAAATGCTTGCCCATTGTTCATGTTTCTCTGTCTCCCTGCTTTTGCCTTTTTAATCCCATTTTGCCAGTTAACTTTTCTTTTTGATGATTGCTGATGTTTAATAAAGACCAAACTATATTTTTGCTAGCTGAACTGAATGACACATACTGCACTGTATGCTTGCCCTGATTTCAGTATCAAGATTGTCTGAGTGTGTGATGTGTGTAAAGGAAACAGTAAATTCTCCTTCTTCTGTGTCTAGATCACACTTTACATTGGCAGAATGAAACCATCTTCTTGGCTTTGCTGTTAACAGTAAATTATCCAGTAACAAAGAAGCCACATTGAATTCACTGGACATAGTTCCATAGATCTGTAGTCTGAATGTACTTTTATCTGTCCATAATTGTTGGATACGAGATGGGCAGCAAATACGTTTTATAAACAAACAAATCCAAACCTTTTAAAAACTGACTGTTTTCAGATAGACAGTGCTGATTTACAAGCAATGGTTTCTAATTTGTGAAAAAAGGGAAGGGCCTGGGAGGGTGGCATAGATCAAGGGAGCATAATCAAGGGAGGTGGCATGGGCTAGAAAGGATACACAAAGATCTTTCCCTTCCCTTCCCTTCCTTTCCCATCAGGTAGGTAAGTGGCTGCTGCTGGTTGGGAGAGAGTGAGGGATTATGAGACAATGTTCACAGAACATTGAAAATGAAGATCACGTGACTGCGGCAGCTGCCTAGCGGTGCAGCAAAGCAAGTGGTACTGAAAAAGCCACAATCTCCCCAAATTTCATTCCCTTAAGAATCATGGTTCCTGGATATTGAACACATTCTATAAATTAGCCCATTTAAGGTACCTTAGCTCAAATATTGTTGCCCTGTGATGCACTATTTTTCCTAGTGAAAGGTTGTGATAATCAGAGTTTTAGTAATATATAGATAGACTAACAAGCAACCTTTTATCCTTAATAGGAAAAAAACAAGTGCCAGCGAAGTCTCCTGTTTTTTATTCTTTGGCCCAAGTCTTTTTCCCCTTTAACCTTTTTCCTCTCTTTATTACGAAATTGATATTAATAATGGCCTCAACACATTCCAATGGTAGCTCACATTAATGATTCAGAGCTCTAGTTTGAAACACAGTGTTGTAAGATCAGAGATGGTACCCACTGCAATCATCCACTGAAGTACCTGGGGGTACTTCAAAATACCTGGGGGTCACCTTAGACAGGACTCTGTCTTTTAAAAAACATATTCAGAATATGGCTGCCAAGGTTAACAGCAGAAATAACATTCTACAAAAACTATGCGGAACAACTTGGGGAGCTTCAGCCCCAACTCTTCGATGTGCAGCCCTCGGGCTTTGCTACTCTGCAGCAGAATACTGCGCACCTGTATGGATAAACAGCTCACATAAAGGATTTATTGATGTTCAACTCAACCATACGATGAAGCTAATTACTGGGTGCATAAAATCTACATCTAGTTACTGGCTACCAGTTCTTAGTCACATACTTCTCCCGCACTTACGACGACAAGAAGCTCTCATTCAGGAGTATAGTAAGATCCTGTTAAATTCCTCTCTACCCATTCATAGCTACATTCCTGATCTCTTAAGATGCTGATTAAAGTCAAGAAACCCACCACTCTTGACAGCGTTTAAGCTGCTGGCTGATCATCAGAACACCACACAAAAGTGGATGGAAGCATGGAGTAGCTATTCCCCCCAAGATATTTCTGAGCATATTAATCCTAATAGTATACCTCTAGGATTTAATCTACCCCAACACATATGCTTGACATACAATAGAATTAGAATGACTCATGGGGTGTGTGCTGACTCCTTGTATAAATGGGGAAAGATAACTTCAGCACAATGCAATTGCGGGGGCCCCCGCCAGACTATCCAACATATAGTGAGGGAATGCTCTAACAGAAGGTATCCAGGAGATTTTAGGGACTTCCTCTGCGTAACAATGACAGCTACCGACTGGATCTCCAAATTCGACATTAAACTCTGAAGTGTTATTTCTGTTTTCCTCTTAGGTTTTTTTACTGCTCTTTTTAAAAATGTTTTAATTGTTTTAAGCTGTAAAAATGAAGTGTTTTAATATTGTGTGTGACCAGCCATATGCTAAATAAATAAATAAATCCACTGAAGTGAATTCTTTAGAGTGGTTCATAGTTGGCAGAAGCAATCGAGGCTCAGTTGGCAAAGCCAATAAATAACTCAGGACCAAAATTATGAACATCAGGTACACTTTGCTTTGAGATCAATAAAAATGGCACATATAAATATATAGTAAATCAACTGCAGTTCAGGCATAATCTTGGAGGGAAAAAAGTACTTTGCCAGACTTGAAAACGATAGGAGAACACAGTTTCACAATCTTATTTCTGCTGTACTCATAAGGTTTTTGATAATCAATGTTCAGCATATGGTGAGATGTGTGCCATTCCCTGGAGTCACTAATTATAGTAGCTGCTTTCAACCTTTGGTTGACTTCCCACTTAAGGATTTCTGAAAACTGCCACTTTCCCCTTCTCTCCATTTGCTCTATGCACATAAGCCATTATCTCAGCCCCCATTTTGACCAGTTTAATATAGCTGAGAGCACTACACTTGGGGAGGGGGGTGTTGAATAGTGAGGTTTCAGAAAATAGTACAGCAATAACTTCCACTGCCACCCAACACCCATTTGATCAAACTGAATTACAATATGAATGGGCAAGCTTTTGCAATCTGTGAGCCAGGCCATGTAGTAGTGTAAGCCACACCTCAGCATCAATCTATGACTCTCTTGCAGACATACATCCTTGGCTATATATTCATCTCCCATACAGCCCCATATGTATACACAATATATGCATGCCCACAAGCTCCCATCAAAGGCCAAGCAGATTGCTGTATTTCTGTTGTCCTTGGCTGCTTTCCTCAGAGAAAAGAGGAAGACATGAATAAGACATGAATAAGCAATGCTTGCATTGTGGAAGAATCAATGTTTTCTTTGACACTGAAAATAGAAATGCAGCAAATCTGGCTGTTGAATCAAAGCAAGTATTTTGAGGTAAGTGTGACTGGATTCAGTGACCAAGGAGAAGTAAATCTGCAATTCTATTGTAAGCTGGCCAGAGTTGCTTTGGATAGTGAGATGGGAAGCAAATAATTTAAATAATAAAATATAAAATAAAATAACACGTACTTGCACAGTCTGAAGATGATATGGAGCCCAGGTTTTGGCATTGTCCTATAGACATTGGAGCTGCCCTATATTGCAGGACACTATTTCATGTTCTCTAGCAAGTAGCTCTCTCCTGCATTCTGAACATAGTTCTTCATTTGCAATAGGTGTGGAATCATAAACCATAGTACTGAGTGACCTATTTAAGGTGGGAAACTAGGAAAGTGCTCAAGGTGTGTAATTCACGAGGAGACAATAACCTCTCCCAATAATTCACTTAGGTGAGGACTTTCAGCTTGTTTTTCCTGCTTACTCATCTGGCATGGAGCGATTTTTTCTGAAGGAGAATAATTCACCTTGAAAGACCATTTAAATGGTCTAACAATCCTAAAACACATGCTTGCCTTACATCTCCAATCCCCATGCCAAAGGTGTTTTTTTTTTTTTTTTTTTGCATGCTGAATGCCAATGATAAATTTCTGGGGATTTTTAAATTAGTAGTCTTAACCCCAAAGTTTATGCCTTTAAATCACTAGTCTTAACCTCAACATTTATGCCTCTGTATGTAATATTTATTACCCCAACTATGTCCAATTTCTTAACAATGGAGTCCCTCAGAGTCTAGAAGCATCCTCTGAACCTTTCTGTGAGGTTCTCTGTGTGCTGAAACAAATGGGCAGTGAAAAATTTTCTCACTTGAGGAAATGCTCCTGATTATACCATCCTCATTAAAGCAGGAAGTTGGTCAGTAGAGCCTCAAGGATAAGAAGCGAAGGAAGAAAAATAACCACCTCTAAGTCTTAATTTACTCATTTCTGATTCCTAGTCAATGTAATATATGAAACTAGGATTTTGTGTATGGCATAAATTTCACATTTCTGTAACAAAACACATCTTCCTTCATGTCCATAATTAAGATGTCCCACTTGCAGATAGGATTGTTAGCTAGATCAGACCATCGTTTGGTTTGCGGCAACCAAACACCAAAGGAATAGAAACCAATTTAGGATGGCAAAAATATTTTAGAGACCCTAAGAGACACACTTCAGACATGTTTAATTTTCTTTTTGCTTGACTAGAGATTTCTTAAGTGTCTGCTCCTGACCTAAGTGTATTTCTCATTAGATCCTACTTAGATACTGAAATAGCATTTTATTATTTGGAAGACTGAAAATATGCAGGAGTTTAGTGCCATTCTTTTAAAAATACTTCAGTATTTTGACATCCTGAAAAACTGAATGCAGCTCATTGAAACTGTAAAACAAAACAAAAAAACCCAAGGTTGCATTTAATCTGAATAATAATAGTTTAGGAAACCAAACTATTCATCGTTCTTCACGAAAAGGTCATATCCTTATCTGTTTCTTTGAATTTGCAGGACACATGTATAGGGCAATACTGTAAAGGAAAAATATTTCCATTTTAGCATTCAACTTATGTAACCTTTGGCAACATGTGTTATCAATGGCTCTTTGTTGATTTTTTTTTAAAACTGTAAGGATATACAGAGCATTGCTATAGCAACACAGTCTGTCTTCTAACACCACCAAAGAGGTTATGAATAAAAGATGGGGGTCTGAAGACAACCAAATAGAAAAAAGGAGTTTCAATCTTTGTGATACCTGACATTTGCAGTTATTTTATTATTATAAAAAATTCTTAGGAGAAGATATATCCTGATTAGAAAGTAGTGCTAACTTATTTTTCCCCCCAGAGAATACACATTTCGTGCAGTTGGTCTTTGAAAATGGACAATAAAACAGCAATGTTCTATTTATTACTTTTCAGTAGATCTCATCCTTGTGAGCGATGCTTATTTCAAATCATGTTGCGCTTTAATTATGATACAAATAAATTAGAAATCAGAAGAGTTATTGGTTGAATTAGAATGGTTGAATTAGAATTCAGACTGCTGGATTAAATGGGCTAGAGGTCCAATCCAGCAGGGTACTGCTTATATTCCGATGTTCAAATAAGTCACAATATGGCTTCACGCAATGTGTAAATCTATTTAAAATAAGCAGACCTGGATTTGGATGGCTTTTGGATTATAGCATTCATTATGATTAGTAGATATAAAATACACACAAATACCCACACAGTGAGATAATGGTGTAGACCAGGGGTGTCAAACTCATGTCATCATGGTGGCGTCATGTGACGTATCGGGACTTTCCCCCCCTTTGCTAAACCAGGCGTGGGCATGGTCAGTTCGTGACGCATCTGGTAGTTTGACAGCCCTGTTGTAGACCAAAATTGAAAAAGGTAGAATTTACTTTAATATGTAAACTTGCAAAATTTAATATGCAAATGTGCAAAATATGGACAACTCTAGAAGTAAAATATGTAAAATATGATGCCATTTCAACATCAATAAAGCATACTAAGACCAATTTCTGAGACCAATTTTAAGCAAATTTACTCTATGCATTTTATTAAATATTACCAAAAGAAACATGCCATCTAGTTAACAGGCAGCTATATTGGTCCTCTGTACTTCCCACAGAGGTTTCTTGGTTATTTGGGATGTCTGACCCTTCAAATAAACTACATGATGTGCTATTGTTAAGCCTTTGACATTTAAAATTGATTGTTTTCTCCTCTGCAGTAAATAGTCCATACAATAGTTATTGTGGGATTTGGACAATCAGTTCATAAATGTAGGACTTTCTGGTTCAGTGAACATCTTTATCAAAGGGGCTTTTACTTTCCTTAAGAGTAAAGAATGAAGGAACCAAACAAAAGAGAAGAAATTGACTGAAAAACCAGAACATTGTGTATCTTTCTATAAAATAAATTGGCAGTATGACTTTTTCTCTTGCAGTTTAAAAAGGGAAGCAGGTCACAGATAAGATATAATAGTTTCCAAGTGTGTATTGCAGCTGTGAGTAGCCTCTGAAATGCTGAAGGGTGAGCTATCAGTGAGATTGAGATAAAGGAGATGAATCTGGGAACTGCTTGCTACTCAACCCAGATTTTGGAACTCAACCCAGTGCTACTCAACCTTGGAAGGCATAATGGCTAGGGCCAGTACTATCATAGCCATTCATTAATCATGTCTTGACAAATTCATAAAATACAGAAAAAGATAAAACACAGAACAAGGACTAAACCATCTATCATCTGTAGTATTCTGAGGCATCACATTGTACCGCCCTGAGTCCAGTAGGAGAAGAGTGGTATACAAATTTAATAAAATAAATAAATAAAATAAATACATAAATACCAATGAAATATCTTCCAGAATTTCCAGAAGTTTTTTCTATGTGTACAAGGCTTTTGAAGAAAATCAATTTTGTTAGATTTCTTTGAAGGCAGTAGTGGTGGTTGTGACTATGATTCATCATACATTTGCAGTGTTTAAACAGGATATTGTGTTTTTATCCACTGACTGAACCCTTACCAAGGATTTGAGATAGGTAGATGCTGTCGGTTTATGATGTTAAAGGTATCATCACAGAATGTAAGCCTTTTCAAGTAAGGCTGCCTTTTGCAGTTGACTGATGGTGATTTTGTCAATGTTGATGGTGTTCAAGTGGTATTCCAGTTGTTTGCATCCAAGGTACCTAGTACTTTTTGGAGTACCTTTACTTTCTTTATTTTGGATAATAGTATCTTTCCTGTAACACAATCTTCAATTTTTTTGTAGCCTCCATGGCTTCCCTTGCTTCCTGATCTAAAAAAATTAATTTATTTCATGTTGACTTCTTATAAAATGTAATCAAAGCATAATAAGGTAGGGAAGTCACAGTTCAGTGAGGAGATAATTACATAACAAGAGATGAACATTTCGTGGATTCCTTTCTTAGCCTTTATAAAAAGAAAGGTAAATGCAAGAACCTGTATCTTATTGATATTTGCCTGACATCATCTTCTTCAGGAAAAAAAATTCAAAGCAACTTTTTTTTCTACATTGCACCAAATGAACATAGTCAGAAAAGAAATGTGTACAAAATTTTCAGTGGAGTCCATTTTCTGTGGAACACTACATTTGGCCAAAGGCAGTTCAGTTCAGTTTATTACAATCATAGACCAATTCAAAATACATTCAAATATGTAACATACAATTTCCAAATAATGAGTAATGAAAATAAATAATAGTATTCAGAACTTATTAAACCTATGTGTGAATTATTGATTGATTAAAGTAAAATTATATAGATAGATAGATAGATCAATTTCTCTAACAAAAAAAGACATTGAAAAGTTTTTTTTGATAAGTGAAACTGAATTCTACAGATAGTAGAACTGTATTGTGCTATGTTCAATGAAACACAGCCTAATTGAAGAGGTAGCAATAGGTAAAAAAAATGAATTTGAATGACCAGAGCATTGATTTAAAAATATGGGTAGCAACTTCTGACCTGAAACATCATAATAGGAACAGTATGGTACAACATGGCCCAATTCTTCAGTGGTTCCTGTGCCTTATAGCTTGTCTTACATGGATGATGAATGAGCTCACCCAATAGTCTCATGTAGATGTTAAATAGGAGAGGAGAGAGCACTGATCTCTGCAGGGGCCAAAGTAGAGGCCAAAGATAGGATTTGCTTCCATAATTATCATTGACTGGAATTAACTCCCAGAAACAGGAGATGAACCAGTATAATGCTGTGCTACCCCCCCCCACCCCCCCACACACACCAGTCCTTTGAGATGATTCAGAAAGAAGCTGTGGTTGATAATACTGAAAGCCACCAAGAGCTCAAGCAAGGTAAGGATGGATACACATCCACCCTGTAATAACTTCTAATCATATGGGCTAGAGCCTTGCTTTACAAAGAGTGGAACAGTGAAAGGAAATGAATCAGAGGTGAAATCCTACTGGTTCGGGCGAACCGGTAGTGATAAAAGCTACCGGTTTGGCAAACCAGTAGAAAAAAAAGCTACCAAACTGGTATCTCCGATGATCAGCTGTGCTGCGCAATTTAAAATACATAGCAAGCAGGAACCCCTGCTTTCTAGTAAATCTAAATCATGCAGCACAGCTGTTTCCCCCCGCTGTTCTACTTACCTTCCCAAGCCTCCTTTTTCCACATGCAGCACGTGTTTTAGACTATAAACCATAACAATTAAGATTATTAGAGGTGGAACGCCACAAATTGTCCAGTACAGGTCAGTAATAATAAGAATCCATAACATTGCTTTATACCATGTTATGTGCCTAGCTTAGTGTTTACTCTGACAACCAGCATTTCTCCAAATTCTTAGCCTTAAACTGAAACTAATTCTGTACTTGATCCTTTCAAATCTTCTGCCAGAACCTGAGAGCTTCCAAATGCAACCAACTATAGATGCAACTATCTTCAACATATCAGATTTTCATGGAAAAGAACAGTTTAGAGGAACAGGTAAGGTAATCTGTGGATTTTTGCTCTAATCAAAGCAATTCTTACCTGTTTATCTTTACTCTCATCCAATATCGCTTTCCATTACATTTGGTTTAATACCTTCACTGAATGGCCTCCTCCATTAAGAACTGCTTTTCCTCTTCCCCTCTTAGCACTAGTCTATTTAAATATGACCTGAAAGTGTTTCCTTTTCTTTTAGCCTTTGGCAGACACTCTTTCTGAAGTGTTTTGGAAAGGTCTATAAAGAATGGCACTTCAAACATAAAATGAGAAGTATAGCAAGATGCAAGCATTAATGGCTATCTGAGAAGTAAAGTCTCAATTCTTAGTGAGATGGATGGGAGTAGATTTTTTTAAATTAAAAAAAAAGTATATTTATATCTCCAGAGTGATCTAATAGTTCTAAGATATGATCCAAACTCAAGTGATTAATTTTGTTTCTTGCAGAACTGCAGGCTGTCCTAAATTGCTCTGTTGATCTTGGTTGTTGTCATTGTAACCTTCACTAATTTTGAATGAGATATCAAACATTACTCACTATGCAGATAAAATTGAAGTTTATTAAACTTTTGACCTTCTTACAGCGTTTAATGAAATAGCAAGGATTATGGATTGAAACATATGCTGCCAAAATGCAGTGTTTTGAATTGTGTTACATCTGTAGGCCTTTGTATTCCCGCAAATCCATCTAAATTGACTTTTGTCATGCTCATGCATGGCTCAGTGTTTTCAAATGACTTGCAATCAGCCACAGTTGTTGGTTGAAAAACCATCTGAACAAGATTGATGGTGTGCTGCAGTTTGTGTATATAAGAAATTCCTATGATCAACAGAGAAAAGACTGTCATTCAGTCTAATTGTGGTCGGTACAATGTGACAATTACTGGAATGTTTGGGGGATAAATTAGTATAGTAATTTCTTTTAGGTTATTTTGTCTTCTGAACAACCTTGAGAAAGGAAGATATACAAAATAAACATTTTTTTCCTGACAAAAATGGATTAGGGTTTTCCTATAGAATACACAAATACAAATTGCTGATAGATTGAAATAATTCCCATGAGATTACTACTAACTTTCCAAATTGCTGTGTTTGGAACTAGAATATTTTTTCAAGACATTTCTGCATATATGAATACCAAAGCTGTCTTCCTTCTCCCTCCTATTTCTACTCTTTCCTCTTTTAGAATGATTTTGATAATAATCAGTTATTCCCATACGTTTACTTGTTCCCAACACAAAACTTTCCCAAGCTGTAACATTTGAATGGGATATGGAATAGGTCAGAATTACTTCTTAATAAATGCTTGATAGTTCAAACAGGCTGACTTTTTTCAGGTACTTTCACTGGGGCTTTAAATTTTCATTTTTAGTAGCCTGAGAAGGAGCTGGAAACTAGAAGAAAAAGTAATATTCATGAGGCTCCAACCATATGAAAATTTGACAAGTCCTCTTTAAACTACTATGAGGTTAACATCTACAACTATTATGTAGATGTTAATATCATAATTTCTGGAAGTAGAGCAAAAATTGGGGGCTGGGAGGGTGGGGAGAAAAAAAAGATGACAGCTCAATGTGTTCTCATTCCCCTATAAACAATAAATCAAATATTTGCAGTATCACAAGAGGTGCCAGGATGGATGCTTGCTCCTTGCTAAGCATGTGAAAACAAGCAAGTAGTATAGAACTTCAGGAAGGATTAGTTTCTCCATTTGGAGGCATCAACTGTTTCCTTTCTTCTGATCCATCCTAAGCACAACCCTAGAACAGTTAAGTCCATTGTAAGGGTTGCATGAAACTATTAAACTGCTTTTGAATCCAAGCACTGGATTGTCGTGTTCTTTAAGTCATGTTTTAATCAAAAGGGAGCCTTTTGCCTCAAAATACTTTCTCCTGGATAAAACACCTGCCAGGCCCAAAGCTTACCTCATGGCATGACTGTCATTGCCAGCTTTTTTTGTTATTGCTTTTAGTAACCCTTTTGATATCTGTCAGAAAGCCTGCCTATAAATAGGAATTTTGGGCTGAGATATCTCTAGTTAAACACTTGAGGAAACTATTATTTGCTTTCCCCCCCATCCTTTTAAAATTAAACCCTTTAAATCAAAATCTTCTGTCTTTGGGATTCATAATAACATCATAGACATTGTGTGACCTTTCCAAATCTGTGCTGCTGAAAAGCATTTTTTCAGGAACTCATCAGATGATCTTTCTATGCAAAACCTAGCACCCAAAAGTTTGATCTACTTTTATTTGGTCCCCAAGGCTTACTCTTTAGATACACAAGACTGTATCAGGAATATGTAAATCAGTGAAAAAGAAACCTGCTCTGTTTTACTATCTGTATTAAGAAGAAAGTGTTTTGGTCCAGTTATGTATTTTATTGCCTAAAGCAAATCTTGGGAAAATCTGCAACCATTTACATTTGTAAGTCTTCTTGACTCTAAAGTGCCTTTTTACAAAACTTTCCCTTATTTATATAGCTCTTAGGGTAATTTCCACAGAAGCAGCTTTTGTTTACACTAATTGAGATGGCAATAGCTCTTTGGTATGCAAATGTGCCTGCTGTAAGCTCTTTGTTTTTAGGTCTTTTATGCAACTGTCCAACATATGTTGTTTTTGGCGACATCTTTTTACAAATGAACGAAGGTTGTTTTGTACATTTTTGAGCAGAGACATATGGACACTAGCAAATCCTGCCAGTCTTGGTATTAGTGCCATGTTTGTACACTGTCTCATTTTGTACAAAAAAGACTCCATCCTGAATTTCCTTTACAAATTTAACCTTTTTTGCCATATATATATCAGAAGAGAAGCCTTTAGGGTTGATAGTTCTCTGGAACAGACAAACTTTTAACTGCTTTCTTTTCTTTTTTTTCTACAATGATCATTTCTCTCCCCTCCACCATTTTGCATTTTCAATAATTTAGATAACAAAAATAACAGAAATAATAGAATAACAGAGTTGAAAGTGATATTGGAAGTCTTCTAGTCCAAACTCCATCTTAAGTAGGAAACTTTAAACCATTTCAAACAAATGGTTGTTTAATCTCTTCTTTAAAACCTCCAGTGTTGGAGCACCCACAACTTCTGGAAGCAAGTTGTTCCACTGATTAATTCTTCTGTGAGGATATTTCTCTTTAGTTCTAAGATTGGTCCTCTCCTTGATTAGTTCCCATCTATTGCTTTTTGTCCTGCCTTCAAGTGTTTTGGAGAATAGGTTGACATCTTCTTCCAATATCCTGATACATTGGAACATGCTATCATGTTACTCCCTAGTTCTTCTTTTCATTAAACTAGACATACCCAATTCCTGCAACCATAATAATTGAATTATTATCAATGATGATAATAATTGAACCCCAATAACTCTCCTTCATACCTAATGATATATATCAACAGACATTTGTGTAGATGAATGGAATGTCAATTGGCCTTTCGATTAAGTTCTATGGACTTTTTAAAATCAGCTGGCTATACATGGCTATAGGTGGCTAATCTTTGAATGATTTTGAATTTTGTTGAGATGCTTTGTTTTGTTAATTTGGAAAGCAAGCCATTATATATTCCTGGCACACTGTATTTACAAATACCATTATATTTGCTATGGTCTGGTTGTTCACAGAAAAATTAACCATGGAACAGCAATTCAGGCAAATGTGATCCTTTATTCCATACAAAGAAGTTTATATTAATTTTAAAGAATTGATCTGTGATGCTTTTCAAGAGTAAGTCTACTTGTTCTGTTAACTAGGCCCGTGAGAAGCAGACTACCATATCTAAAACCTTTCTGAACTCATTCTGGCAAAGAAGATTTGTCATGTTTTCCTGTCTCTTCTCCACAGCCATTTTTTTCTGCAGTGGGAAAAAAAGTGATCTATGCCAGCTCTTGAAATGTGATTAACACATTCAGGACAGGTAGCAAGGTACAGAACCTTATAATTGGGACTACTTGCCCACACACAAATAATGCAGAGAGACTTGCATTAAAGAACACAATGCAGCTTGTTCTACACAGAAGATTATTCTAATTGGATATTTTAGTATCCACCACCAGTAGGAATTGTATGGAAATTTAAGTTTATAAATAGGTTTCTGAGGAAGGGTTAGATTATTCAGAAAAATTCAGCTGGAAAAAAATGGTTTATCTTTCCTATCTTTCTTCAGTGTTTACAAAGATGAGATCAAGAGAAGCCAAACACAGATCTTCAGTACACACTTTGATCTTGCTACTCTTTGCTTTCCTAGGACTATCAATTGAGCAGTTCAGATATCAAACTTCAGATAGTTCAAAATATATACAAGTCTATTTTAACTTGGGGCCCTCAATATATTCTGGACTCTATACTGGCAGAAGGGTGAAGGCTAAGGATTAATACCATGATTCCATGAAAATACAACCTACCCTGAAAACAAGCCCTAGCTCGATTTTCACACCTGCACTGAATATAAGCCCTACCCCTAAAGTAAGCCCAATTTAAGAGCCTGTGCAGCTGGCTGCCTGCCCATTCTGTCTGATTGCTGCAGATACAAGGTGGGGTGGGGGGGATGCCATAGCCATTAAGCAAGGCAGTGGGGAGGTGGACGAAACGAGGTGGGATGGTGGTGGAGGATGAAGCTTCTTCTCCTTGCTTGCTGCCGAGCAAGGAGACTGAATGAGCCACTAAGTGAGGTGGGGGGGGGGGATGGAGAATGAAATGAGGTGGTGATGGTGGTGGAGAAGCTTTCTCTCCTTGCTTGCCATCGCAATGAAGCAGGAGCCACTGCCGCGAGGCTAGGCAGTTGTTGGCACATTGATGGCCTGGCTGCAGGGTCCTCTGGTTAGCCAGTGCAGGGTGTGTGGCACAGCTCTGCACCCCCTGCCTTGCTTCATCCTCCACCCCCCCCACCATCTCTGTTTGGCCTGCACCCCTCTTCCTTCCTGTTCCATTCAGCCACAAAAAAATAAGACCTCCCCCAAAATAAGCCCTGGTGCTTATTTTGGTAACCAAAAAATATAAGACTGAGTCTTATTTTTGGGGAAACCCGGGTAAAGTACATCTGGAGGGCACATGGTTGAATATGACTAAATTATACTGTTGGAGGGAAAGCCTGATCAATGCTGATGGATTGTATTCCAGCTTGTTGGGTATTAAGATGTAATATCATTCATCATAGAGTAGTCTAGAATCAGAACCACGTTTAAAAGATTCTTGATCAATGGCAGGCCTGATAGGCCTCCTAGATGACTTACCCCTCATAAGTGGACAGCAATGACTAACAGTGGCTAGATCTACCTATCATTTTAATTTTATGTAATGCTCTGGAACAATGTTTTAGTTACCTGGTACTATCCAGGGAAGCATAATTCATCAGCAGTGTGTTGCTAAATGGCACTGATGTTGTAGCAGTGATTTGAAATTGCCAGATATGTTGAAGACAGCATGGAATGCCATGTTGGCATCAAATGTGTGAATGAACATTTTTCTACTAATGGGAAAAAAGATGTGCATTTCATGAGCACAATACTTACGTTGTGGACATAAATATTTCCATGCTTCATGTTTGGTGTTATAATTAAATGAATTATAAAATTGCAATCATGGAAATAATATTTAGAACTATTCAGATTTTATTGAAATAATTGAAAGTTATTTCTTACATGTATTCAAAGTGATGACATTTCAGAAACAACATTTCTTTGTTTCTGGCAAGGGAACATTTCAATTAGAATACATCTAAGAATTTTGTTCAGTTTGGCAAAGATCTTTTTCAACTCATTCTTGGGATGCTGTAGTACATGGTGCTATCCTATGTGAACATCTGTTCTCCCTCATCTCTTTTTTTAAAAAAACTTAATTAAGTTACAAGAGGTAAAATATAAACAAACAAGCAAACCAAAAAAAAAAATAGAGAAAGAAAAGCTCATAAAAAAGGCAAAGTTAAGAATGCAAAAAAAAGAAAAAGAAAGAAAAAAGTAGGAAAAGAGTTTTCTTCAGTACGGAGATAAATATAAAGTACATTTGCTTTTTACTCTATGATTAAGAATAGCACACATCATCTCTATAATTATAAACAGTTCTAACTGTCAAATCCCAAAATTAAAGTTTAGTTTCTTTCGGTTTCAAACAAAAAATCCAAAAGCAGTCTTCAAATAGAAACAAAGCTTAGACAAAGCCTTTTTTTGCATCAAATAGTCAATTTTACCATTTCGGCCAATTCCATTAACTTCACCATCTGCTCTTCCATTGTGGGAATTTGTAAGTCCTTCCATTTCTGTGCGTACAAAAGTCTCTCTCTCTTTTGTCATATAAAGAAACAAAGTATTGTGTTTTCTTTCAATTTGGTTATCCAGGAAACCTAAAAGGAAAACCTCTTGTACTTCCTCATCTTGGCCAGTGCTTTGATTATTTATCTTGAAATGGTAAGACGACCCAGAAGCTCTCAGAGCCCCAACTGCTAGTAAGGATTCAACAATGATAATGAAAGGTCTGGAAATCAAAGTTTAGGAGAAATTATTAAAAGAGCTAGATATGTTTAGTCTAGGTCAGTATTTCTCAATCTTGGTAACTTGAAGGGATATGGACATCAAGGCTCAGAATTCCAAAGTCAGCTTTGCTTTGCTAGCTATGGCATTCTGGGAGTTGAAGTCCACACCTCTTCAAGTTGTCAAAGTTGAAAAATACTGGCTTAGGTTGAAGAAAAGACAGTGAGAGACCATAGCCAAAAGTTGCCACGTGGAAGATGGAACAGACTTAGAATGAGAGCTTTCTTCATCGCTGGTACTTACATAGCAAAACCCTGCACTGAACAAGGAAATTGGACTAGATTATATCTAAATTAGTGTCTAAATTTCATGAGATCATCTCCTATAACATCCCTAACTCATATGAGAGGATTGAAATTTACTGATACCCATCAGTAAAATAGTGCAATACACACACACAAAAAGACTCCTATTCTGAACAGGATGAGGAGCACAGAAAGGCCAAGACATCACAGTGCAGAAGTAGTTCAGTTTGTAGTGATTTAGAAAACAAGCATATCAGGGGTGGGTTCTACTTACCTTTACTACCGGTTCGCAATGGGATTGCATGTGCAGATCACCGATGACGACATCCAGGGCAGTGGGCGGGGCCTCCGGCCGGTTTTACTACCGGTTCTTCCGAACTGGTCCGAACCGGGGGCAACCCACCACTGAAGCATATATAAACTTACTTCGAAATCATTTGTAACTTCATATAACTTGCTTTTGAGAGATGTGCAAAGGTTTATCCTATCAGTTAGGGAACTCTGGCATCACACAGTTTTCATTCCTTTATCTTTCACTGGCCAGTTTGAAGCTGGTGATCGATTGTCTACACTTCTGTGAATTCTGAAATGCAGGCAAATAGGCCAGATAAAAAACAATCAGTACTATTCCACTCCAAGTTATTCAATTAATGCTCTCTCCACTCTAAATTACTGCAGACACATTCCCTATCTAATCCATGCATAGCAAATAAAATAAATAATTAATTCCTGTTTCCACATTTATGTTTCCAGAACATATTGTATACACTTAACTGATTGGGTACATCATCATCATCATCATCATCATCATCATCATCATCATCATATCTGAGCAGTTGGTTTTGAAGAATAATTATAAAGCCACCAGACCCTAATTCATCTGTTGCATTTAAAAGACTTTTTGCTAGTTGTGATTGTGAAAAGAGAGCATGTTGGCAATTTTGCAACAAAGCATTTTTCCCAGTAACTGTAACCATGGTTGCATGTTGCTGTGGCAGCTGTTGGAGGGGAGAGAGAAAGATGCATTCTAAACAATGCCTATTAAAAGGCACCAGGACCAGGACCCTATTCCCTTTCACAAGGCAGTCACTGTGAAAACACCCAACTAATATTCTGAAGAGAAGGAAGATACAGATAGATTCTTATTTCTTTTTATTTCTGCTCTACCTGCTTGTTAGGTATGCAAAAACAATTGCAAGAATCTGCAGAAATCGGCACAGGAATATAGAGATTCGGAGATTATTTCAGGGCCTTGCAAGAGTTTTCAAGAATTTTTTTGTGTTTACTTTGTGGCACACAAACTTACAAAACCTCTTCGAAATATTCTAAGCAAACTCAAAGACCCAATACTAAAGGAAGAAAAGATAGAAATCAGTTACAAAAGAACATGCAAAGACTATATAAATCAATTACATAAGGTAAGCAGCAAGAATCTATAGTAGTAGAACATATCCATGAACATCAGCTGACTGTCAAAAACTGCATTGATATTCTATCACACAGATAAATCCTGGCATAACTTCAGCTGGGAAAATTTAAAATGAGCTGGATCAAAAAATGGAAGAGAATTTTTGAAGTCTGCCTCTTTGCCCAGAGATCAACAGACATGTCTTACTGTGAACTTGTCAAAGACATAACCAAAGACACAACGTTCTTTCTCATCACACAGCAATCAACCTCAGATAGGTCAACTAAAGCCATCTTAGCAGTGTAATAATTAAAACTTAACTACAATAATCACTGGAAAAGAACGTTATCCTCTCAAGAAGCCTTCCTAGCATATACAGTAGCTATTGACACTACCAATTATACAGAAGGCAGTCAACACATAGGAAAAAAATATATTCACCCTGTTAGTAGGTAAATAATCTACTAACCACAAGACATTAATCAATGTCAAAAAAGATCTACCCATTGGACCATCCTCTCCAAGCACAAGGAAAGCAGGCAGATGGATGAAAATATAACCCTGAATCAACCAACAAACCTTATTTCTCCAAACTCACTTGCTTTGATGATGTTATCTAGTAAGGTTGGCAATATATTGTCATTTGTCTATCAAGGTTACTTACCTAAATATGCACACATAACACACCTGTGAGGTTTACATAAAGCCAAAATTAATAATGTTTCTTTGTGCCTTTGAATCAGGGTTGACTTCTGATCACTTCCTGGATCAGTCCCCACAGTTTTTTTGGGCAAGATTTCAAAAGTGGTTTGCCATTCCTTCCTTCCTAGGGCTGAGAGAGAATGACTGGCTCAAGGTTACCCAGCTGGCTTTGTGCCTAAGGCAGGATTAGAACTCCTGGTCTCCACATCTCTATAGTGTAAACAGTAAATAGTAACAGAGTTGGAAGGGACCTTGGAGGTCATCTAGTCCAACCCCCTCCTTGTGCAGAAGACCTGTACTAGGGAGTCGAACCGCCAAACTGCTGACCTTTCTGATCAACAAGCTCAGGGTCTTAGCCACTGAGCCACCTAGTAAGGTATCTTCTTCTTCTTATTACTATTATTATTATTAAGACTGGCACCTTATTAAATTGCCATGTATATGATAAACTAACTGCACTTTTAAGCTGTTTTTTTTCCCTCTTTTGCTTTCACCTTTTGCCCAATTCAACCCTTTTATCATTCAACCATAGGATTGTTAGGAAGATAGTCTGGCCATCAGAACATTTTCTTATTTGCAAGGAAGGAAGCAGGAGAAGGGGAAGGGGAAGAGGAAGAAAAGAAAAAAGTCTGCTTCCCATATTCAAGTGGAAGCCCTGGATGACTTTTCTTGAGCCATTCTCTGCAATGAGCATTTCTATCATGTGCTGAAATCCCAAAGCAAGTAATACATAATTATTGTTTTTTTTAAAAGGCTGATTGTATTGATTTTTATCTGGAATTCTTTAAGTGTCTCTTATTTTTCCTGTATTCCCCTCTCCCAACGAATTCTTTTTTTAATATACCTATAGATTTGTGTCCATTGACTTAAAAAGGAAGTTTTTATTTCTTTAAAATCATCTTCCCATGCAAGAGTGTGTAACTGCATATCTAATTGTTGCATTTCTCAGAGGTTAGAATCCAGTATTGTAGGCTAATTCTGCCCACTGCCAACAGTTTGATTGTCACCAGCTCAAGGTTGACTCAGCCTTCCATCCTTCCAAAGTTGGTAAAATGAGGACCTAGATTGTTGGGGGCAATATAAATTCAATAAATAAATAAATACATATGCTGACTCTGTAAACTGCTTAGAGAGGGCTGTAAAGTACTGTAAAATGGTATATAAATCTAAGTGTATTTGCTATTTCAGGTCTGGCACAAGATTTGTGCCTCTCCTTCTGTGTTTCTTGCAACTGGAAAAGTGTTTCCCAGCTAAGCTGCCTAGAGCATGTCAGGAGGTTGAGGCTATTATAATTACCTTTTATTGAGAAACCTTGGAAAAAGGGGATCTGCCAATGAGGTTGGAATTAACATCCTTCCCACCTCAAAATACCAAGCTATTTGAAAAAAAAAAAAGAATTAGAAAAGCTCAATCAGAGTCTAACAGTTAATGGTTTTTTGGTGAATTAATTATGTTTGGCTTAATGGATTTGAGGTAGGAGTATATTTTTAAAAGTCCACTCATTTCTGTTGTGGTGGGATGCTTAACCCCACCCTTTATACGATTCAAAAATGGTTTTAAGCTATTGCATCAATTGTCGTCATATACTTGGAATCAAAGTATTCCCTTTTATTATTCAGTATTTTAATATTCATCAGTCATATATGTTAGCACTAGCACTACTTGTCTAGTTTGAAATCTGATGAATTGAATTTTAATTTGGACCTGAAATGTCATGACTTGGTTAACTCCACTGCATGAAAACCCACATTCAGATTACTGATGTAGCTTCTGGCATGAAGGTCACAATTGTGCCTTGTGCATGAGAGTGGAAGTTATGGAATTCGGCGACCAAATCTGAGGATAATGTTAATGATTGAATAATAATAAAAAAAAAATCCAGAAGAAAATGCTGTTAATAGTATAGTATTTTGAAAATTCAATGTTTTGTCTGCAACACTGAGATATATTGAATGGCTGTGCCTGGCAACTGAAATCAAAATTTGAATAGATTTAATTACTCAGCCCAACATTTAGTTAATTTTAAGTTAATTGTAATAAACAAAGACAATTTTAATTGGTGATGGTATGAATTAAGGGCACATTTGTATTTCAAGCTTTTTCCCCCTTCCTGCTGGTATATTATAGATTATGCAAGCATAACAAATTATATTTCATAAATTATATTTCTGAAGTTTGAGTTCAAATCTGTTCCTCAGGTCCGCTCTTAATTGCGAAGGCTATTTTTTTCCCACAGTTCTCTGTGATCAAAATAAATATTGAAATTTTTTTTGCACCCTCCCTCAGGAGAGACTTACAGAATTTCAAAAGGAAGTGGAACAGTTTTTCTGTAATAAATTAACCAATTTTCCTTTCAAGAAAAGGACGTACAAATTAATGTACATAACCATTTCCACTCCTAATGCCTTAGAAATAATACTTGTGGACATAATGACAAGTATGTCATTATGTATTGTGAGGGAAAATGGTGATCAGCCTGTAAAAAAAGATGGCTACTATAATATTTTTTATAATATGAACGTTTTTAATATGAACAATTTATTTTAAATCTGCAAAGCCAGTGAATTAAATATCATATCAAAGACACTGGGAAGAGGCATAATGTCCTGAAATGTTAAGAGGTTAGAATTCTTATTAAGATAAAAAAAAAAAAAAACACGGGAAGATTTTTGTTTGGCCTATGAAAACATTGGCTCATCCCCATTTCTGTTCCCCAACAGTTGCCCCCTGCTACCGTCCTTTTTTTTAACAGCAAAGCAAAACCAGTCAAAAACTTTGATTTAGCACTAGGATTTTTTTTTCTTTAAACAGCAAGCAAAGTAGATCTAATTTCAGCAAATCTGTTTTCCCTTTTGTTCCCATCTTCTGCCTCGCCAGTTGTCTCTCGGTGTTACTCCCTCTCTCGCACACATACACACTCATGCACCCACAGAGAGGCAGGGGAACTGACTGTACATCTGGATATGATATCAGTGAGGGGCTCTGGATCAGGGCAAGGAGAAGAATAAAATACAGGTCTTTCAATCATCTGGAAAGCCCTTCAGCAGTTTCACATGGTGAATGTTTTTAGTCTAGAAACAGTCAATTGGTTTAACAAGTGTTTTCTGTCTGAATGGCTATGCAAAGAATGTCAGGCATGCAATGTCTACACATATAATTGCTTCACAAATTATATTAATTTTCCTTTATTTAGCTGGAAAGTGCAGCGAGTTCAGTTAGTTCAAGGAAAGCAATGCTGTAAACAGACAGCTTAAATGCAAGCAGTGTAAAGAGCAGTAGCTTGTGGAAACACAGCCGTAGATATTAAGACCATATCCTGCCTTGCTACGGATCACACGTAATTGAATCATGTTCAATAGAAGGCCATTAAAAAATAGGCATGATTTGCAATGATAATGTGATGAAGACAGCTGTCACTCGGATTTAAATATGTTTATTGAAAGCCTTGAATAAGCCAGGCATCTATTATCTTCTGCCTCTGCTGTTATCTGTTTATAAAACAAGCACGATATGTCTCAATAACATACTCCGTTTTGTCTTTTAGTTGTAGGAATATGAAGAAGACTGAAAGGAGAGAGGAGGGCACATGAAATAAAACCACAGAGCGACTACTGGGAATATAAGAGGAACCAGACGGACCAATTCAGTGGAAATTGGATAATAGTTTCTTTGATAACAATTTATAAACACTATTTTTGTTAAAGAAGCTGGGCTGAAATGTGGCAGCTTATTAAATGTCAACTAGAAAATCACTCACAAGGGTCCCAGTGAAGACTCTTAGGCTAATGTATTACATAAGTGGGGGAAACTACACAACTTCTTAAGTCAAATACTGATCCTACCTAGTTTGTGCCCTGACTGTCTCACTCAGTCATCAGCATCGCTCACCACTGTTTTTAGCCCCACTGCAATTCACCTTTCCCCCACTTTTGCCCTCCCCCCCCACTTAGCACTATAGCTTGACCCCCCTAACAAGCACTGACTATGGCTTATTTCCTGTCACTAGTTTTAACAATTTGCATGATGGGAATGGGAGGGGATCCCTTGCCATTAATGATGCAGGAGAGGGAGAAACAATAATGTTGTAATATCAATGGACACAATTGGGCTGAATCAAATGTGTGTCAGTGAGGGAATCTTGGCAATTGCTTTTGCTTAAAAAACAGCCTAATGATGCAACATGCAGAGCAAAAATATACAACTTCAACTTTGGTATCACACCAGTCAAAAATGAAATGTGTGCTTCTATAGCTTTTGCACTGTATGTGTGTGTGTGTGTGTGTGTATGTATGTATGTATATATGCATGTATTTATTTATTAGCTAATTAGCCATTCCAGCCAGGTGGGGTTCTCATAAAATTCTAATTTTATGTCCTCAAAATCTGCTCTGAAGGTTCATGGGTCCCTCTGGAGTATATTTATTTATATCAATCCATATGGATGCCCATTTCACAAATGTGAATCTGAGTGGCTGACAAACATTAACAAATATGGTATAAACACAATGTAATGTCACCATGATGTAAAAAAGATGTTGAGACTCCAGACAGAGTACAGAGAAGAACAACAAAGATGATTAGGGGACTGGAGGCTAAAACATATAAGAAGTACTAGAAATAACATGCTAGCAGTGTTCCAATATCTCAGGGATTGCCACCAAGAAGAGGGAGTAAATCTATTAGCCAAAGCACCTGAAGTCAGGATGAGAAGCAATGGATGGAAACTAATCAAGGAGAGATCCAATCTAAAATAAGGAGAAATTTCCTAACAGTTAATACAATTAATCAATGGAATGACTTGCCTCCAGAAGTTGTGGATACTCCAACGCTGGAAGCTTTTAAGAAGAGATTGGACAACCATTTGTCTGAAATGGCATAGGGTTTCCTGCCTGAGCGGGGGATTGGACTAGAACAACTCCAAGGTCTTTTCCAACTATGTTATTCTTTTATTATATTATTCTGTTAAAGATGGAAAGGAAACTACATACCATAGAAGGATTAAAGATGGAACCCCCAAATTGTGGTATTGGATTTGTCTGAATCTTTCTTCATTTCTAGTCTAGTTTATTACATAATCTTTCCTAAATTATATATCATAGTTCAATCTTTTCTTTTAGGTTTTGTCTTTATTAGTAGCTTATGTTCCTCCTTTAGGTGCTCTCACAGTTTTTCAATTATATGCTGGCCTTGGTGTGTTTTTAATTATCTCTACCCCTTGATCATCTCCGACTTCAGTCTCTGTTGGCAATGCCTTGCAGGTAAATTACTTGATCTTGATAGAGGACCAAAATTCCATTCCTATCTCGTCAAAGGAATGGCCTACATTTTGGATTTTCCTGCTACAGATCTTTCAAGATAAACTTGTGAAATAAAATAAATTTCAACAAGGTCAATATTTTAAGTTTTCTCACCTATAATTTGAGTCCTATATTATTTGAAAGCTATTTAGCTGTTTCCAGCTAAATAGAAGCATGTTGTGAATTTCTACTTGAATGCTTTTAATGGATTTTGTATTTTCTTAGTTCATTGATAGAGTGGTGTTTTTCCTCTTTCTTTCTTCTTCTTTTTAAGTATAAAAGAAACTATTCATTCTTTGCTTAGAACTGTGTAGGCGTCATCTGCCACCTATATAGTTATTCTGTTCAACAATAATTATGTAAAACTGATTTAGGTACAACTCTTAAACCCTATGCTTCAGAGCAGTCTTCATGTTATACATTTAGGTATTATGATTATGATTTGCTTCTGCAGGTGCTCTATATTTCTCTATAGATTTTTTTTAAGTTTTAAAAAAGTGATTTATCCTCCTGTTTGCATGTTGTGTTTGCATTATGTTGTATTTTAGGTGTTCAAAGGGCTTTGGAAATTATAGTGTTTGAAAAGAAACCCCTTAGAAGGAACTGATATTGGTTTGAAAAACTAGTGGTCCCGCAGAATAGTTTGCCCCTTTCCTCTGCAATTCCAGAAAGCTTCATAGCTCAGAAATCTAGGCAACTATCATGTGGTACAGCTTTTTACATGCATGTTATTTTCTGCTGCAGAATGCTTTGAGTAAGGTATAGCATTGTATTCAGTCAATGATGAGAATGTTTGCTGAAGCTATTGGGGCAAATCCAATTTATTAACAGTACTGTGCGATAATCCTGTTCTAGTCATCTTCCATTCATCTAAAATGATATTTATAGACATTAATGTATTATCACAGTGTTCCAAAGTGGGCCGTGGGTGCTTTTGTGATTTAAACTTTGATTCTTTCTCTCTTTCCAAACCTGATTCATAGATTCCTGTCCTTTCTTCCCTTCATTCATTTAAGAACCATCTTTTCTGTCCCCTTATATTAGGCCTTCTTTTTTAAAAAATATTTTCTCCTAAGTGCAATTCTGCTTATGTTATATTTTGTGAACCTAGCAGACAGAATTATTGGAAGTCAGGGACTGGTCTTCTTGCATCTGAAGTACTAATCTGAAAAAAGATTAATTATGTTATCTTTATATTGCCTTCATCATCTGCGGCGTTTTCATTCAGAAAATTGCATGGTTGCCAAACACATTTCAGTTTTTCTATACTCAATAGGTCTCAGGCTTTTATGATCATCTTTCCTCTTTGCACAGCAGCAGAAACATAGAGTTTTGAGCCCAAGTTGCCATTCAGTGCAGGAATACAAATTAAAACATCTCACTAGATAACTGTTCAGCCCTTGTTTGAACTATTCTGATGAACAGGAATTCACCGCCAGCCTGGATAAACTGATTACATCATTTGTCTGATTCTTTCTTTAACAAGATAGTACTAGAGATGGAAGTGGAATTATTACGACCTGCGAGTTGGAAGTTATGGTTCTATTCATATAGTCTAAACTTATATGTGTGCCTTTTTTTTTGCAGCCAGGCCACATGTCTAAGTAATATCTACTACAATTCTATGGTTTCTTTCACATATACTATTTTCTATTCTATACCTGACTGTTGGATTTCCAAAATGATACTGGTAGAAATCCAGCAGTGATAGATTAGATCAGGGCTGTCAAACTCCTGGCTCACGGGCTGGATGCGTCACGTGCTGGCCACGCCCAGGTCCGGTTTAGCAAAGGGAAAAAAAATTCTCGATATGTCATATGACGCTGCTATGATGACATGAGTTTGACACTCCTGGATTAGATGCTGTATAATCAAGTTTAAATTAGTTCTGGTTCAGCCTTTTCTTTTATAGAGTACTGATTATTTTCTTGACTATATTTCCTTCTGAATGGAAACGGATCTGAAAGCACACCATATAGTAAATTGAAACATTTCAATTTTTATGAATTTCCCTCATCCATTTCTTTCATGCTTTCCACAAACTTCTTCTCCTGACTTGTCCCCTTTACTGTTTGTTGAGGACACATCATCACAACCGAGCCTTTATTTTATAGACAGCCTGCTGTTGAACCAGTGTGAAGGCCACACTTATGTCTTAAACCACTTGTATTGGTCTGTGGGACTTTATGGGAGAGGGCAGTTATAATAAATGTGAATGAATGAATGAATGAATGAATGAATGAACGAACAAATGAACTAATGAGGTGGTTCAAGAAGTTTTGGCTTTAACGTAGCATTCTTACTTGGACAATGAAAGAAAATATTCCACTAAGATATATTAGATCACATGGAGGAGTCATCTTCAAATGTTGTCAACGTGAGTTGTTTCAACTGAGTTTCTGAAGGGGAAACCCTCTCCTGTCCAGACACTGGGTTTTGTGCCTCCATGGCCTTTATATTTTGGCTGCTAAAGACAGACGTTTTCCCAGTAATTTTCTTCTGCCAACTTTTTAGAAGACCAAATATGGGTCTTTCATGAAGTCAACATTTCCTTGAGTAAATTGCTGCAGTTGTGTTAGAGCTCAGTCAAGAAGGTGAAATAAGCTGTACAAAATGAAGTATTTCCTTTGTTACCTCTGTTACCTGAGTACAGGCAGTCCTTGATTTATAACCATTCATTTAGTGATTATTTAAAGTTACAACAACACTGAAAAAAGTAACTTAGAACTACTCCTTGCACTTACAACCATCACAGCATCCTATAATCACGTGAGCAAAATATGGGTGGTTGGTAACTGGCATTTTTTTTTTGAAAAGAATTTTTTTATTTTTTTTGTAAACAAAACAAAACATAAAACAACCATCATCCATTACAATTACAGAAAGTGTATCGATCGGTTACAATTCTTTTATGCTTAATCCCATATCCAAAATTTACAGGTTATTTAATTTCTCTCTTTATATTATTATTCTCATTCAATTATTTAACAGTGGCTTATCTCCCGTAAAACACCGCTTCATATATTTTATTATTACATTTATTTCATATTTCATATTTCATTTCCATGTTTTATTATCTAGCCATTGATAAAATAAATCCCATATCATAGAGTATTGTTTGTCTTCTTGTTCTGTAATTTCAAATGTCAATTTACTCATTTCAGCACATTCCATAACTTTCTTAATAACTTTATCTTCCATAGGTATTTTCCTCTTTTTCCAGGTTTTAGCAAATACAATTCTAGCCGCTGTTAAAACATTCACAATTAAATATCTCAGTTCTCTATTATATGTTTCTGGCAAAATCCCTAGTAAAAATATCTCTGGTTTAAAGTCAATGTGTTTCTTTGTCATTTTTTCCAACCATGTGTGGATTGTTAACCGGCATATTTTTAACTATGGTTTCAGCATCCTGGGGAGATATGATCAGCATTTGCAACCTTTCCAGAGGGCTTCCAACAAGCAATGTCAATGGAGAAAGCCAGATCCATCTAATGACCATGTGATTCACTTAACGGTGACATAAAAGCTTGTAAAATCAGGTGCGACTAACTTTATAATTGTCTTTCTTAGCAATGAACATTCTGACCCCAGTTGTGATCAAAGACCTAGCTGCATAAAAAGGGAGTAGAGAAGTGAGACTCTATATGCTGGAATGTTGAAGGAATTGCTGCTTTGTGCAACATGGACTGACCTTGATCAGGCTGACCTCAAAGATTGATAAAGGTAGGCTGTACAGGCAGCAGTTTTTATGTTCCATCTCAAGGACAAGAAGAAATTACAATTGTAATACTGTGTGTATGTGCCCTGAGATTGCCTTATTTAAAACTAAAAGTATAATAAATTCAAGGCAATTAATACTCACATCTTACATTTTTATGCTGCCTGCTTTAAATGACTCTCAGCAGATTACAGGGTACAAGACAAGTTATTAAAACATTCACAGTACATTTAAAAGAGCATTTGAATAACTAGATCATAAAATCACAAAACCAGCACATAATAGATTAAAAAGATAAAGATAATAGATAAAAGAAGAAACAACAAAAAGAATAAAGTAAAGTTTAAATGGGAATTAATTCGTTTTATAGATGTTTGTTGTAGTCCACAAGATGAAGGGAGACATTCTTATTGCTAAATAAGTCTGCCGTAATGGCCAATTCTGCCACTTAGAATGAGCTAAGAACTGAAGAAACATGAGTCACATCCTGGTAAAAGGAAATTTAAAATGGATCTCCATGAATAATTGAGTCAACATTTCCCCACATATAAGCTATAGTTGTATTATTACTTTTAAAAATTCTTTATGTCATTTTTGCGAAGCTGAGCAAAACAGCTGGAAATTTACTAAGTATGATGAATGCACTTGTTGATGCTCTCTGGTGGATGCAGGATGAGGGTGATACATCCATCCTGACCCTCCTTGACATATCAGCAGTCTTCCAATGCCATCTATCACCATATTCTTCTAAAAGATTGTGGAATTGGGGGAGATAGAGGTTCAGTGTTACAGTAGTTCTCTTCTTTTCTTAAGACCTTCCTTCAGACCTGATTCCAGTTGCGGTGGGTGGGGGAATGAACTCTAGCCTAGAATCCTAAATTCCTTCTGTATGAGGATGGCACTTTCTCCATTTCTATTTAATATCTAAAAAGCTGCTGGGTGAAGTCATCTATTGGTAAAGGATTATAGCTGATACTCAGCTACACTTCTCTATCCTGGGCCAACCAAGCAATGCTGTCAAGGTTCTTAACTAATATCTGGGGGCTGTAGGAATTTGGATGGGGAAAAGCAGGTTGAGACTCCACTCTAGCAATGTTCCTATGGACTTGAGGACTTTCCAAACTTTGATCCTGGATGAGGTAGCACTTCCCCAAACAAAACTGGCATGCAATTTAGGGTCTCTTGGACTCTCAATCTCTTCTTGAGGAGCAGATGAACACCGTAGCAAGAAAAGGCTTTGCACAAATCTCTACAGGGTGCAAATGATGTCTGTTCTTGGATAGGGAGGCCATGGTCACAATTACCCATGTCTTGGTTACCTCTCATTCAGATTATTGCATTACACTTTACATGAGCTATCCCTTGAAGACCATCTGCAAGCTATAATCCTGAATGCAATGGTGTAAATAGTCATGGGTGACTATGGTACAATTATGCCATAATTACATATAATTATAAAATAAATAAATTATTTCTATCATTTGTATGGAGAATGTTGGTAAGTTTGTAAGAAAAATAAACCAAATGAAGTTTTGCACAATCTAGGCCCATCTAAACTGAACATGTATTTAGCAGGTGACAGTAGTTGGGTGGATTTGGAAGTTAAGTCTGATTAAACAGAGATAGGAAGCTAATAGGGAAAGCTAAGATTGTTAATTGTCAAATCAAAAATATATTTCTGAAAATAATAGCAAAACAACTTCCATATTATTGCCAAAAAATCTGCACATATTTCTCCATTTAGATACCAAGAAAGGATGCTATTGTTTATACTCCTTATACAGTGCATTTTGGAAACTGAATTTAAAGCTGTTTGTTCCAATAGAAAATAATACTTGTAGCTCAGGGCTGAATTGTGGGGTCTTTGGTGCTCTCTGAGCCTGGTTGTTTTCTTGCGGACATTTCCTTATTAAATTAGGCAACATCTTTAGTGTTAGAAGGAAGTGAGGTTTACACCAGAGGTGGGATTCACTTACCTTCCCTACCGATTCGCAAATGTGAGCACGAATGCCTCTGTGCATGCGCACGGCCTTCCACGCATGTGCAGTACTGGCACATTATGTCAGGGTGGGTGGGCGGAGCCTCCCAAAGTCACCACTATTGGTTCGCCCGAACCGGACAGAACCGGTTGAATCCCACCTCTGGCTTTGTTTATATATAGTCGCCTAGTCAATATTGGTGCGTTGTTTCTTCTTGGTGATAACTTGATTAAGCTGACCAACATCTATATACCATTCAAGAGAGACATCAAAAAGCTAAAAAGGAAACAAAAAGACCCAAAGACCCAAAATACCTTATTTTAATTGTAATTGTAATTAAAAAAACCCTAAATGTAACTAAACCCTCAAAATATTTTTTTGCTGGGTTTTGAATTGACATTTTCTATACTGAGCAAAGGTCTTAATCCCTGGGCTATTTGAACAATGCTGGTGAAGGGAAGTGTAGAATCTATTACAGTGCATGGTAAGCACTGACTCAATTGAAAGGCTCCTCTGCAAACTAGCCAAGTCCCCATGCCCTAACTGCCCAAGAGAACAGCCTTCTTTCATGACTCTAACTGAATGGATGGAGTAATTAAAGAAGGGCTGGGAAAGCACCAAAAGGGTGCTAGCAGATGCCGCAGAGGCTTACAAAAAACAAACTGACAAGCACAGATCTCTCCAACCTCCCTTTTGAGTGGAAGACGGAGTCTACCTGTCAACTAAATACATTAGGTTAAAGTTGCCTAGTAAAAAGCTAAGTCCGAAATTTTTAGGACCTTTCCCAATAGTGAATTAACCCAGTAACTGTCCAGCTCAGCCCCTCCCGCATACTTGGGAAAGTGCACCCAATCTTTCACAGCAGCTTATTGAAGCCTGCTGTCTGCTCAAGACTGAGACCACAAGAGAAAGCAGCACCTAAACCAGTAGTGGTAGAAGGGGAACAACACTATGAAGTAAAATGGATTTTAGATTCTAGGCTGCATAGGGGCCGATTACAATATTTAGTTCATTGGAAAGGCTACCCTTTTTCTGAGGCTACCTGGGTTAAGAGTTGGGATGTAAAGGCTGATAGGTTAGAAAAACAATTCCATGATAAATTCCCTAATAAGCCAAAGGGTCCTCCTGGGGGGTGGAGAGAGGTGGTTGCAATTAATCTCCCATATTTCTATCTTTCCAGGACAGAATTTTTGGCTGTTGGGGGGGGGATGGCCTGTCACTCCTGGAAGCCATCTTTTCTTTGGAGCTTCAGGGGTGCAACATTTTGTGCCTGGGAAAACAGGAAGGGGGGATTTGCAAGGAGTTGGTGAAGATATATTGCCATAAGAACATTCTTTTCCCTGAGAGTCAAGGACGTTCAGCCTGCGCCTGGATAGGAGTGACTGGGGGCTGTCTCCAGTTCGGACAGTGGATTGATTGGATCATGTGACGGACATGTGGGTGCAGGGGATGGGTTTTTGACTTTCTTTTGGATGGGGAAAACCCAGGAACTTTCAGATTCGGGTTTTTCCAGATGTGCCAATATGACATCTTTAACAAAATGGAACTTTGAGGAACCTCAAGCCTCGGAGTCTTCTTTAGTTAAGGGTGTTACTTGGAACCCTGACATTCAGTTTCCAAATGAAACATATTCAGCAGCACACCCATTTAAATAATACTGTTAAAAACTTCATTTCACCCACAAGGGTGCGTGTACAAGTGAAATACACTCCTCCTCTCCCTCCTCTCCAAACAACCAGTCATCCTCAATATGTGTATAGAAACACACTAATATAAATTAATGCCTTTTAAAATCACAGTAAACTCTGTTTTCTGTAATTATAACAAGCCCTAGAGTTTTAACCATGCAATAGTAATTTTTTTAGTCTGTATGCCATTATTGTCCTTTTGATTTTTTTAAAACTACATCTAACTTGAGCAAACAATGTTAAGTGGGGAAACAGATGTGATTAAATAGCCTGTAATTATGCCTTTAGTCATCTGTTAGCATCACAAGGCTTCTTCTGCTAGTATGACCAGGAAAAGTGACCTAGCTGATTTCCCAGCAGCTTTGCCAGAGACTGATGTAGAATAGATGGCCTTATTAAGCAATCAACAAAAAAAAAACATCAGCCATTACAGTGTTACAGTGGAATAGTAATCAGCAGTGTTTATACTATTCACACACTTGCCCCACAATACACAATCAGGCCCATGAATTCTGCTAATTGGGTACCTTCTGCATCCAGAGGTGCCTGCTATAGGAGACAAAAGGGAGCTGAAAATTAGTGTTTGCAGCAATTAGTTTCTGCCTAAAGGCTTAGCCCAGTTGAGGAAAGCCCTGATTCACAGATTATTTTAGCAACTGTGGCATTCAAACATCCTGATTTTTGCTTGCTCTTAAGGGGGAAAAACGTTAGTTTGAAACCATGTATTTAGTTCTCCAACCCAAAGCTCTTTATTTGATACTTTCTGGTTTCTTCGGGACTAAGTATTTTACTTTTATATACCTGCACAAAGCCACAGTGAAGATTGAGGGAAATATATTTGCCATTATGAAATGGCTTATTAAAGAAAGGTATATTTTTCAGTCACTATTCGCCACATAATCTCTAATACGGTGTGAGAAGCTTTCAACTACATGCAAACACACCACCACATACACACCAGGGGAGAAAGACAGAGAGAGAGAAAAGAATACAATGTGCCCAAGGTGTCACACAACAACACATTTGTCTCATAAACAGGACATTAAGAAACATGGACACAGAATACATTTGATTGAACTAAAGTTACAGGGCATTTACTAAGGGGTGTCCTTGACTGCTCAGTGGATTATGCTAAACTACGGTAGTTACAAAACCCTACTTGCCCTTTTTTTTCTTTTGATTCTTTAGTATTTCTCATATAATAATCTGACAGACAAATCTCCTTGCTCCGTTTCTTGCCACGATAGGCTCCCCGCTGGAAGGGCTTAGAGGGCAAATTAACAGTAGCACAACTTGAGCGACCTCTTCACCTCTACTACAAAGCATCAGCTGCTTATTCCAGCTCAGCTAAAGCTCTCCATTTGGGTAACTGTAGGACCTTAACAAAGGAGAGGGGAGGAAAGATGATTAGAATCCAGGAGGAAAATGGAAGAAAGAGGAAGAGAGAAACAAAACATCTGTCAAACACTTCCTCTTCTTTGAAGGTCATCCTGGAAATATAACATATGAATATGTTGCAATCTTCATTAGTTTTTGCTTTGAGCAATTATGAGGAAGGATGTGACCTTCAAATGATAACTCTTAATACCAAATATTGCATTATGAAACTATTAAATTGTAGGCAAATATTGGTACTTTGAAGACAATCAGAATAAGTGTGATAGTTTGTAGAGACACCATACCAACATTTTCCTCAGGCTGATTGCATTACATATTGATATTAGCAAGTATCAGTATGTAGTGCAATCAGTCAGTAGAAAATGAGTGAAATGTAAACTAATGAGAGCTAATTGTCTCTTGTAATAGCAAGGACACAGAATTCTATCAATTAAATTAGTCTAAGCTGAAACAGAGATCAATGTAATAGTGTTGTGATACCAACCAAATTAGAACCCATAATAAAATGAATGATGTGTCAGCATCAAGGTGACAGAGCAACTAACAGAACACTTTTGATTGGATTTTAAAGTCTGTGGAAAAACTGCTACCTTTATCTTGTCCTATATGATGGAATGTAGTAAGGAGGTGGAGTCCCAGGAGGGAGGGAATATATTTCAGAGGAATATGAGGCAACACACTCTGAATGTAACTACATGTGAGAGGAAGAGGACGAAGAAAACCCCTCTCTAATAGTTTACAGAACACATTGTAGATGCAGATAGTAGATTCCTCAGTCTGGCAGGATTTTTTTATAAGTGTGAAAAGGATAAAGAACTCAGCTTGGAAGAATCACTATCAGAGGTGGTATTCAGAGGTTCCGACCACTTCTGGAGAACCGGTAGCAGAAATTTTGAGTAGTTCAGAGAACCGGTAAATACCATCTCTGACTGGCCCTGTCCCCATCTATTCTCTGCCTCCCGAGTCCCAGTTTATCAGGAGGAAATGGGGATTTTGCAGTAACCTTCCCCTGGAGTGGGATGGGAATAGAGATTTTACAGTATCCTTCCCCTGCCACATTCACCAAGCGATGCCCACAAGCCATGCCATGCCCACAACCATGCCACGTCCACCAAGCCACACCCACAGAACTGGTAGTAAAAAATTTTGAATCCCACCATTGATCACTATGCATTGTTCTTGCTTTTAGGCCTAATGTTATAATATTTTAAACCAGTTGCTCCTTATGACTGGGGAAAGTACTGTAGGTCATTCTTTGTATGAGTCTTGGAATAGTAATAAAATACCTAAAGGATGTCCTTGATATCTGGAAATATTGAATTTATCAAGCCTGACACCTAATCTTACAAAAAAATATCCTACTTGGAACTGCCTGTATTCTTAAACACTACTTTAAAAATAGTTTACTCCTTGATTAGGGATTGAATTATTAAGTCTCCTCCAGTTTTAGATTGTGAATCTAGCTGTAGATTACTCACACATAAGGAAAATAGGTGGGTGTGGAATATGGCAAGCATACCAGACAATTAAAGAAGAAAAAATGTATTGGGAGAATATCTGAAGCACAGAGAAAAAGATGCACTAAAACTAATGCACCACAAAAGTTTATTAAGTACTGGAAGGATTAAACTGCCCTATAAGAAAGATCAAATGAAGAATAGAAAAGAAACAGGACAAGGCAATGGCCAGTACATTTTTTTTTTTAAAAAGCAAGCAAAGCAGATAACAAAACCTGGTACAGTAATGGCTAAGAGTAGGATAACTGAAGAAAGAGGCAGAGGGGTTAATTCCGATTGCACAAAACCAAGCCTTAAGAACAAATGCAAACAAAGCCAGAATAGAGAAGTCAACAGCAGACAGCAAATGCTGCCTCTGCAAAGAAACTGAAGAAACAGTGGACCACCTAGATAGCTGTTGCAAGAAGATCACACAGACTGAATACAAACAATGGCATGAGAAAGTAGTAGCAATGATACACTGGAATATTCGTAAGAAATACCATTTGCCTGTAAGCAAGAACTGCTGGAACTACAAAATAGATAAAGTAATAGAAACTGATCCATTTGGGGGTACACTATTATAATTTTAAATTGTGTTAATAGGGTTGCTGATTTTAATTTTTATTTCATTGTGATTTGTATTGGAAATTGTCATTTGGTAAGCCGCCTTGAGTCCCCAGGGAGAAAGGCAGCATATAAATCGCAATAATAAATAAAATAATAAATAAATAAATAAAAATGAAGAAGTTAAAGAGTTCTGGGAAGTTAGAATTCCCAGAACTAGCACTAGCCAGCTAACATCTCAGACTTAACAAGCAATGATAAGAAAAACAAAAAGTCTGGATAATGGACATGGCAGTACCTGGAGACAGCAGAAGAGAAGAGAAAGAATTTGAACAAATCACAAAATACAAAGACCTGCCAATAGAACGGATTAACAGAGTTGGAAGGGACCTTGTAGGTCATGTAGTCCAACCCCCCACCCAAGCAGGAGACCCTACACCATTTCTGACAAATGGCAGTCCAATCTCTTCTTGAAAACCTCCAGTGATGAAGCTTCCATAACTTCTGAAGGCAAGCTGTTCTATTGGTTGATTGTTCTCACTGTCAGAAAATTTCTCCTTATTTCTAGGTTGAATCTCTCCTTGATCAGTTTCCATCCATTATTCCTTGTTTGGCATTCAGATGCCTTGGAAAATAACTTGACCTTTTCCTCTCTGTGGCAGCCCCTAAAATATTGGAACACTGCTATCATGTCTCCTTCTCTTCACTAGACTAGCCATGCCCAGTTCCTGTAACCTTTCTTCATAAGTTTTAATCTCCAGTCCCCTAATCATCTTGGTTATTCTTCTCTGCACTTTTTCTAGAGTCTCAACATCAGAAGTAGAATGACTGTATCAAAAGAAAGCAAAAATAGTGTCAACAGTAATAGATGGCTTGGCTGAAATCCCAAAACATCTAGAGAACCACTTGAATACCATTGGCATTAACAAAATCATGGTTTGTCACACACAGTAAATCAGATGTTTAGATTGGATTTGGCATTTTTATCCACTATCAAATCCTTCCCAAGGACCTGAGAAAGGCAGATGTTGTCTGATAATCTTAAAGGTATTCTGGAAGAATGTAAGGTGTTCCAACTTGGGAAGGATTTGATAGGTGGATAAAAATGCATCCAATCTAAACATGTGTTTTACTGTGTGTGACAAACCATAATAATAATAATTTGAAATAATCCAGGCTCCTGAGACACCAAATCATGCATGATTTTGAAGTCATCATTTGAAGTCCCATGAAATTTTGACAGGTGTGTCCCAAATTTCCAATTTTCAGGTAGAAGCATCACAATCTTATCAAATTTGGTGATCTCATTTAAATTTTGGCCATTTAATATTTGCGGATTGAATTAATGTTATTTAATTTGAGGTTCCTATGGAGAACAAAAGACAATATATGAAACAGCCTATGGATGTGGCAAATAAAAAATAGTTTGCAAAGATAGAAACTCATGATTTATTATTTTTTTTACAGGCAAATATCGGTGCTAAATTTATAATTTGCTTTTTGTAATGTTGGTTATCCTGATAAGTGTATAAGACGTGTGTATCATGAAAATCTATGACACCGTCTGTGATGATCACATATGTCATAATGTCTGTGCATTGTTGGATCCTTCAAAAATATGTAAAGATGGTAAAAAGGAAAGAACTGATTTGCAAAAAGAAATAGATGGTTTGTGACAGCAGCTGACAAGTTCCACGTGGGAAAGGTTGATAAATTGATTAAGGACAATTGGGAATCACTCAGAAAATTGCTGTCGATCTGGGCCTTCATAGCAATGTGTGATCATATTATTGTAGTATTGATACTTGTGTTTATGTATTGTGTTATTTAATATCAGAAAGTTTGTTCAAAATGCTGTGACAGAGATGAAAATTTCAGGAATTGAAATTTTCCAGCAATTGTTTTCACCCTACGAGAATGAAGACTTTCTTCACAGCATTGTGACAACCAATGAAACTGGCATTTTATTATAACTCTAAAAATAAAGTGTCAATCCTTGGACTATTATAAAACTTCACCTGTGTAAAAACAATTCAAAACCAAGCTTTTGAACACATTCAAAATTTTGAAACAATATTTAAGCAGAGTTCAGAAACACAAGAAAAATTTACTACAACATGAGAATGCTCACCCAAGAGGCAATTGAAAAGTTGGATCTCAATGTCTTATTCATGCTGCCATATCATGCAGGCCTGGTGCGATACCATGTCCAGAATGGGATGCCTCACCCAACTTGCCGCAGCCAACTTTAAAATAATTGGGAGTACCAGACCATCTTATTTGTCTCTTGAGAAAGCTATATGTGGGTCAAGAAGCAACAGTGAGAACTGGACACGGAACCACTGATTGGTTCAAAATTGAAAAAAGAGTCCGGCAAGGCTATATACTGTCACCCTGCCTATTTAACTTATATGCAGAGCACATCATGAGAAAGGCGGGGCTAGATGAATCAAAAGTTGGAATTAAGATTGCCGGGAGAAATATCAACAGCCTCAGATATGCAGCTGATACCATTCTAATGGCAGAAAGCAAAGAGCCTCTTGATGCGGGTGAAGGAGAGTGCAAAAGTTGGCTTGAAACTCAACATTAAAAAAACTAAGATCATGGCATCTGGCCCTCTCAATTCCTGGCAAATAGATGGGGAAGAAATGGAGATAGTGACAGATTTTATTTTCCTGGGCTCCAAGATCATCACAGATGGGGACTGCAGCCAAGAAATTAAAAGACGCTTGCTCCTGGGGAGGAAAGCTATGACAAATCTAGATACCTTACTAAAAAGCAGAGACATCACCCTGCCAACAAAAGTGTGTATAGTCAAGGCTATGGTTTTCCCACTTGCAATGTATGGCTGTGAAAGTTGGACCATAAGAAAGGCTGAGCGCCAAAGAATTGGGGCCTTTGAACTATGGTGCTGGAGAAGACTCCTGCGAGTCCCTTGGACTGCAAGGCGAACAAACCGGTCAGTCCTAGAGGAGATCAATCCTGACTGCTTTTTAGAAGGCCAGATCCTGAAGATGAAATTCAAATATTTTGGCCACCTAATGAGAAGGAAGGACTCACTGGAGAAGAGCCTAATGCTGGGGAAGATTGAGGGCAAAAGAAGAACGGGACGATAGAGAATGAGGTGGTTGGATGGAGTCACTGAAGCAGTAGGCGTGAGCTTAAATGGACTCTAGAGGATGGTAGAGGACAAGAAGGCCTGGAGGAACGTTGTCCATGGGGTCGCGATTGGTCAGACACAACTTCGCAACTAACAACAACAAATTTAAAATAATTATAAAATATTTTAATTTTTGCCATTCACATTTCAATTTGTCCTTCCTTTGGCATCTTTTCTTTAATGATTCTATCCCATCATTTCTTGATATTAGTGTAACTCTTGTCTTGCGGTGAGCTGTCCAGTGGCAATTTGGCCATGGTGAGTTGGCTGTGGCAAGATGACTGTGGCAAGTTGGCCACGGCAAGTTGATCATGGTGAGTTAGACTCTACTCTACTAGACTCTACTATGTCTGCCTTTTCCCAAAACTGAAGGAATAACTTCATGGGCTTCCATTTGATTGAATTGAAGAATTGGAAATGACTTAACAGGACTTGTTGAAGAAATAAAAGGTGGAATTCTTTCATAATGTCTTTAAGAAATTTATCCATCATTGGCAGAAGTGTGTAGCAAACTATGGTGATTATGTAGAGAATTAAATATAGGTAACAAAAGAGCTTATTTCAAGGATCACTTTCCTCTTTATTTATTTTAAATATCCTTATTTAAGCCATCCAAATGCCGTTGATAAAGGCATTTATTTTCATTCAGCCCCTTTGGTATGTGAAGTGGAGCTCTGTTTTAGTCAACCTTTTGTAATATAAATCTGCAGCTGTATTTAGCCTTACAGAGCTACAGGCATATTTTTTTAGGATTTAGGTCTAAGGTATTCTAGAATCTGCAATATATTGTAATTTTGTTTTTGCAGGTTTTTGCTAAAATTAATCAAAAAAGACCTGCTGCAAGATAATATTACACTTGCAAAAGGTTATGAATTAATCCCAGTTGGATTTCTTGCAGTTGCAGGATATATGTTTAGGTGAAGGAAAGCAAACACAAACTAAAATATCACTAACCTTTACTGAATCCTGAGATTATCTGAACCTGCATTACAAGAAGCACTCTTGTTTTTTACAGCATAAAACAGGTTAAACACCCTGCCCCCCAGGTGTTTTAATAAACATTCTTCAGGCTTGGGACTCCTTATCCATTTCTCAGTTCTCAGGAGCTAAGGGTAGATTGTCTCTACCTATCTCTGTCTCTCTCTCCTCTGCCCCCCACCTCTCATGACCATGCAGGGAAAGAGATTGGTGGAAAGTGAGTAAATTTACACCTAACCCATTCAGTTACAGTACAGCAAAAATGAGACGGAGGGAGGGAGGAAGGAGTAATGGGAATCTCCGATCCAATGTTGTGGCAATTGGGAAAAGTGTTCATGTTGAAGCGAATATTCTGGTATAGCACCTGCCTTGTCAGCTGTATACTTAATCACAATTTTTTAATATGGCTTTCAAGCCAGCTCTGGATTAATTTAATAGACATGACATCCAGCTCATATTTAACTAACTTGCTAATTAGAAAAGTACAGGCATCTTATCAATGCTTTGTTGAACTCACATATATTCCATCCATTCCTATTTCCACATGTTATTTAAGAAGTAACCAATTAGAAAAATGGTTCAATGAGTCTTATTTTTGGTAAATCCAGCAGTCAGTACTAAATGGCATGACTATTAATAATGATCACTAGATTATTAAAGCTGTGGTGATGCAGTGGTTAGAATTCAGTACTGCAGGCTACTTCTCCTGACTGCCAGCCGACAGTTCAGCAGTTTGATTCTCACCAGGCTCAAGGTTGACTCAGCCTTCCATCCTTCTGAGGTTGGTAAAATGAGGACCCAGATTGTTGGGGGCAATATGCTGACTCTGTAAACTGCTTAGAGAGGGCTGTAAAGCACTGTGAAGTGGTATATAAGTCTAAGGCAGGGGTGGGCTTCAAAAATTTTAGCAAGGGGTTCTCTGCCCGGTTGCTGAGTGGGCATGCCCATGGTGGGCATGGCCTAGTTGGTCTCCTGCACCACCGAGGGGGGGGTGTTTTTGCCCTCCACAGGCTCCGGAGGCTTTTCTCGAGCCTCCGGGAGGGTGAAAACGGGTCCATTTCTGGCCTTCCTGAACTTCCGGTAAGCCCATTTTTCGCCCTCCCCGAGCCTCCACGTGCGCCTTGCACTTACCTGCATCCAAAATGGGCCACGTGGGGACACCTGGGAGGGGCAGGGTGGGCGGGGCCAGCCAGGAGTGGGATTTGGAGGTTCTCTGAACTGCACAGAATCTTAGCTAGAGGTTCTCCCGAACCCCTGCAAGCCCCCAGCAGCCCACCTCTGGTCTAAGGGCTATTGCTATAACTATTGCTATTTTGAAAGTGTGTCTTTTTAGAGTCCTCCCAAATATCGAAGACAACCTGTATTTCATGTTCTATTTGAACATAGAGATACCTGCCCAGTTACTTGAAGCTTGGCCCATGCTGCAGATTTCGAAAGGTACTGCTTCATCCCACAGCAAATCTCTTTAGTAAAACATGAAAGATTTATATGATGTGAGGAGAAACCAGCAAATCTCTTGAAGCCACTTGCCATTTTTAACTGTGCAATGAAATACAGAAACTAATTTCAGAAAAGCAATGTAAAAGGATTACCTAAGGGGAATATTTTCCTTTCCTGTGTTAGCTTGGCTGAACTTTTTCTTATGCAAGAGCTTACGAATTGTATTTCCTACCATTGATTAACCCTTGTGAATGAAATCTCTCAGACTCGGAAAAAGACTTTATAGAGCAGAATGAACTCTTATCATTTTTTCACTTCAGAAATCGAGTCAACGGTGTCCTTAAGAGGGAGTTTTTTTTTTTTAAAGTCAAGATGGTGACTACAAAGTCCCCCACACAGCGGGGCCTGGATCATGCAATTTCAGCCGCCATCTTGACTTTTATCGTACACGTGCATATCTTAGTGCCTCTGTTTTGAATTCTTCTAGAATTCTGATGTGCAGGCATTTCACTGACAGGGCAGCACTGTAAGAATTAGAACCAGAACAGACATCATTAGTTAATAAGTGGAACAACTTGCCTGCAGAAGTTGTGAATGCCCCAACACTGGAAATTTTTAAGAAGATATTGGATAACCATTTGTCTGAAGTGGTGTAGGGTTTCCTGCCTGGGCAGGGGGTTGGACTAGAAGACCGGCAAGGTCCCTTCCAACTCTGTTATTCTATTCTATTCAATATATCATAATTATTAAAGGGATTTTTTAAAAACAATACACATTGCTTGAGCTGGTGGAGGGGGGGGAAAGGTGATATTTAATTTCATTTTACCTTCTGGTTTGCTTATAATGTCTCTTTGGTCATATAGTAAATCATCCAAAGAGAGATTCCCTGTTTAGGAAAATATCTTTGAACAATTAGTTCAGTAGTTGTTCCACTTACCTTTGCTACCAGTTTGGAACTGTGAGTGCGCGGCGCATCTGCGCGTGCTCAGAGCGTCCATCATGACATCCAGGCAGGTGGGCAGAGCCTCCCACTGCCGCAAACTGGTAGAAACCCACTGGGTTTTGGGGCGAACCGGTAGAAACCCACCACTGAATTAGTTCCTACTGATGAAACAATATCCTGTACCATTAACTAGGAAGCTGAATAGTAAACTAGTGGTGAGTCAACAGCTAAAATAATACAGGTAGTCCTCATCTTACAACAGTTCATTTAGTGACCATTTGAAGTTACAACGGGACTGTAAATAGTGACTTATGACCATTTTTCACACTTACGACTGTTGCAGCATCCCCATGGTGACATGATCAAAATTCAGCTGCTTGGCAACTGACTCATATTTCTGACGGCTGCAGGGTCCCGGGGTCATGTGAGCCCCTTTTGTGACCTTCTGACAAGCAAAGTCAATGGGGAAACCAGATTCACTTAACAACTGTGTTACTAACTTAACACCTGCAGTGATTTCACTTGACAGTTGTGGCAAGAAAGGTCATAAAATGAGGCAAAATTCACTTAACAAATGTCTCACTTAGCAACAGAAAGTTTGGGCTGAATCGTGGTTGTAAGTTGAAGACTGTATTCTAGAATTCTAATAGGCTACATTTAAGCAGGAGTATTTGATTAAACTTGCATCCTGCTGATATCCATGGATCTAGTCTAAGATGCCGCCATAAATTCAATCAATCAATCAATCAATCAATCAATCAATCAATCAATCAATCAGAGTAGAGGTGGAAGAGATCTTGGAGGTTTTCTTATACAACCTCCTGCTCAAGCAGGAGACCCTATACCATTTCAGATAGATGACACCTACAACTTCTGAAGGCAAGCTGTTCTACTGGTTAATTGTCCTCACTATTAGGAAGTTTCTCCTAAATTCCAGGTTGCTTTTTTCCTTGATTAGTTTCCATCCATTGTTCCTTTTTTTTTTGTCTTGCCATCTGATGCTTTGGAAAATAAGTTGACCCCCCTTTTCTTTGTGGCAGCCCCTCAAATACTGGAACACTGCTATCCTTAGTCCTTTTTTTCTCTAGACTGGCCATACCCAATTCCTGCAACCTTTCTTCATATGTTTTTGTCTTCAGGCCCTTACTCATCTTAGTTGTTCTTTTTTTGCACTTTTTCCAAAGTATCAACATCTGTTTTGTAATGTGGAGACCAAAACTGGATACAGTATTCCAGGTACAGTCTTACTAAAGATTGATAAAGCAGTAGTATTACTTCACGTGATTTTGATTCTATGCCTTTGTTTATACAACCAAAATTAATCCTACTATACAGGGGTGGTATTCACTTACTTTCCCTGCCGGTTCACAAATGTGAGCACGCGCCCCCTCCATGCATGCGTCCGGCCTTCCGCGCATGTGCTTTGCTGGCACGTACATCTTCTGCGCATGCGCCCGGCCTCAAAAACGTACCTAAATAGGATAGCATAGAGCCGGGGCGGGTGGGCGGGGCCACCCAGGATTTCCGCTACCAGTTTTGGTGAACCAGTCCAAACCGGCTGAATACCACCTCTGCTACTGTATTAAAAATTAATTCTACTCTATTAAACATTAGTCCTACTGTATTTGACAATGGCACTGAGCACGCTGCTGATACTCTGATCAAAGAGAATTGGGATGGACTTCTGTTGCTAATAATAAATGTCTTTTTTCTTCCTTATTTTCTGCCACTGGTATGTAAAGTATCACTATTACATTTTGTGCTAAATGCTTGCTGCTTCACTGCTCATCATTATAACAGAAAAACCTCACCCACATTTTGTGATGAAAGGACAAGGAAAGTAGTTATGGGAACTGAATTTGATTTTGATTATGCTTGTAAATTTCAGGCTCAATTGCTTCTGCCACTGTGTCTTCACAAATATGGTACAATCAAGCTGCCAAACAAAATTTGCTGCCAATATTGCTGAAAATCATTTTAAAGTGAGGAATAATTTTCAGAGTATTGTACTTTCCTAGTATAGAATCTGAATGGGGAAACAAGGAAAGCATAACCAACCGTATGACAAACGGGATGGGATAATAAGTGTTTACTCCATCACATCCTTTTTCACATCAAAAGGATAGGCCAGTGTATACTTCTTCATGATGCAAACAGCTGTACTTCACCAAGGCTTATCGCACTGAAGCTCTCTTCTTGGTTTCTCCTTCTGCTTAACTGATCTTCAATACTGAAAGTAAAACCAGCTAGGAGAAAAGGGTAACCTCCCCAGAAAAATTAGGGTAGGTTAAGGGCTGTGGGTCCCCATAATCTTGGCTATGGGCTCTAGACCTCTATAAAATATTGTCCGCAAATTTGTCATATATGGGAAATAATTGTATTACTAACTTTCCTTTATTTTAAAATAAATTTAATTTAAAAGGTAATTAAATTAGAATTACTTTTTTTTCCTGGCCCTGCTCATTTCTTTTTCCTAATGACACATATTTTGGAGTGGGTCTCCAACATGCTGCTCAAAGATCAAATCTAAAACAAATTGTACAATCCTGAGCTAGACAGAAAAAAGTGGGAAGGAGTGAAGGATTTATATGCTTCTGTGGCTAAAAGTTGTATCAATCCATTTTGTATTCGTAAGGCTGATCCAAAGAATTATTTTCTAAACTATTTGTGAGCAAATTGTACCATGAGTGCAATGAAAATCTTGGGAAGTATTTCCCAATTGAATGAACAACTGATGCAGCAGAGAGCCTGGCGCTGTTTGCTTGGCTGCAGCCATTTCCATTGCTAAGAGATGCGATCATAAAGCATTATGTCAGGTGACCACATTGCTTGGCAATGGCAATTCCTCTCCTCCCTTCTAGTTGGCCTCCTAACCCCAGGACTGTGTGGGTTGTTAAATGAAAAGAGGTGGGAGACCCAGACAAACAGACCAATGGGTGCACAGACATTGTAGAGAGGTCTTGTAAACAGGTAAACAGGTGCTCCAGAGTGCAGGTGGATGTGTGGGTTCTGGGGGAACAGGGGGCTCCACTGACAGGTGCACCATAACGTTGGCTGGGGCTTGGAGACTAGGGTGGTCGGGGGTGGTTAAGGATAGCTGCTAGGGAGCGCAGATAGGTGCATGGGTGCCATTGTGAGATGGGAATGCATCACAAGCAGACACTAGAGAGTGTAAACAAGTGCACAGATACCATGGGGATGAGATGGGGGTGTCACAGACAGGCACTACAGAGAGTATGCAGGTACAAAAGCAGAGCCAGCAGAAGTGACTTCAGATATCCTGTCAGCTTCCACATTGACTTGATTTGCCTGGTGGAAGTTGGCAGGGAATGTCAGAAATTGCAATCACTCACTGCAACATTATAAGGGCAGCCCAGGCACCTAATGTCTGGATCATGGTCATATAATGCAGGAATGCTGAGACTACCCCAAATTTGCAGACTCCTTATAAGTCCCTCTTGTTCAGAATTTACAACGTTGAATTGTAAATTCAAAGTCGCTGAATGATGGCATAACTTCAGGACTACCTGCATTTGAACAAGAACAGCTTGTTCAGCTGGCAGAAACCCAAATGAGGGCTTCAGACTGAATTTGGCCTGGAAACAAAATTAAGTTCCTCATTGCCTTGAAATTGCCATGGGACAGCTCGCCCCAAGACAAGAGTTATACTAATATCAAGAATGGGGAAGAATTTGAATGAGAAATACCAAGATTTGATTCAGAAATTGGATGCCTTAGAATCGCCAAGCTTAAGGTTCTGGTGGGAATGATTCAGCTTAAAGATGCTAATAAACAATTTGCAATGAATGTGGTAAAGGTTTTGAAAGAAACAAAGATACTCAGTCTGAAGGCACTTAGTTACATCGCCTGTATTTCAGAAATAATCAACGTTTTCTAAAATTCACCATAATGCTAGGCATAACTAACATATGTCAGGTTTCGATGTCGTCTCAAATAAAATAAATTGCATTTCCAAACAAATAGTCTTTGATGAAATCTTTCATTTATTGAGCACGACAATCTGTCCCCGATTGTGGCATAGCCAACACTGACTTCCTGACCCCAGACTTTCCCTTTCCGTTCCCCAATTCTCTGCATCTCATTGGCCCTCTTCCAAATCACTCTCCTCATATCTACTACTTCAGCTCCCAGGAATGTCCCCCCTCCCATCTCATCTCCTAGGGGATATTATCTTCAGGGAAAATAAGTAGGTGAGAAGTCAAGTGTCCTCTTGCCAGCTGCCCCCTCTTCTCCTTCTTATGTCAGCACTAGAGTAAATGCAGGTTGAAGTGCTGACAAGATATAGCAGTGTTCATGAAAAAAAAAAAGATACAGCAGATATTATCACTGCTGCTGTAGTATAAGCTGCAAATTGAAACTGCTTATTGTGAGAATGTTTATTTTTACCCAGCAAAAAAACCCAAATTCCATTATTTTAACTTTCTCTTGGAAAATGGGAAGCCCGAATGGAAACAAATAAGAAAATGGTTTTTCCAGCTCTTCCTCCACATACAGTTCAGAGGTTTAAGCAATTCAATAAACTTTGGCATTTAAATAAAAATGGATCAAATCTTTTTTTTTCTTTGTGCAGGTGTGAAAAAGGGTTTTGATTCAGCATTTGCTGAGAAATTCACTGTTGTGGACTCATCTAAACTAAAGAAAGAGTGGCATTTTAAATGTCTTTGCCAATGGTTCACTTTTAAAGGAAAGGAGAAGTTGATTCAGCTTGGATGATGGTTCATTACCAATCCAGCATGAATTTTTTTAAAAAAATCTTTCTTGGTTTTTGTTTTAATCTCATTTTTAGATTTTTGTCTGTTTTTTGGGGGTTTTGATTTATTTTGTTCCTATATGCTACTTTCTGATGGGTTTTTGGTTTTTCAAAATTTATATCCCCCAATGGAAATACCAGTCCATATCTATATTTTAAGACATAGACATTTTTGAGGTATCTGCATACCGAATTAGATAGCCTACATAGAACATAAAGTTGATTTTGTACAAGAAATACATATTTTTTCCACAAAAGAAAAACTTTGATCTAGGGTCTGGGTTGGTCATGTATATATTAGTTGAAATTTAAAACCTACTAAAGGTGTAGTGATTATAATTAAAAAGCACTCAACAATTATGGTTGAATAAGAAGTAAGTGACCCAAAAGGATATTTTTATGATACTGGTGACAGTTTTAATCAAAATACTCCATTTATCAATTATTATGGTCCTTCTAAAGATATATTAAATAGATGTTTTGCACATTTCTTTACTTTCTCTGTGGATCAGATAATTGTGGCTGAAAATTTCAATTATGTTCTAGAGACTTTATTTGATTGGAATACTATTCCACCTAAATTTAATTCATGTACATAGAAAGTATTGTAAATTTAGAAAATTAGATATGATTCCTCTGATATAATAACAGAGCTCTACTTCAAACCACAGTTTTACTGTTTTCTCTATTAAAAGCTGCAAAGCATATTTGGAAGATCTTGGGATAGAAACAGTGGTGAAATCCAAATTTTTTTACTACCGGTTCTGTGGGCGTGGCTTGGTGGGGGTGGTATGGTGTGGCCTGGTGGGTATGTCTTGGTGGGTGTGGCAGGGGAAGGATACTGCAAAATCCCCATTCCCTCCCCACTCCTGGGGCCAGTCAGAGGTGGTATTTGCCACTTCTCCAAACTACTCAAAATTTCCACTACCGGTTCTCCGAATTGTTCAAAATTTCCGCTACTGGTTCTCCAGAACCTGTCAGAACCTGCTGGATTTCACCCCTGGATAGAAGTAATTTTTTTTTAAATTTGATTTATATGCCGCCCTTCTCCGGAGACTCAGGGTGGCTTACAATGCGTTAAGCAATAGCCTTCATACTTTTGTATATTTATACAAATTCAGCTTATTGCCCCCACAACTGGGTCCTCAATTTACCTACCTTAGAAAGGATAGAAGGCTGAGTCAACCTTGAGCCTGGTGAGATTCGAACCTGCAGTAATTGCAGGCAGCTGGTCTTAATAACAGGGTGCTTTAGACCACTGTACTACCAAGGCTCTTTGCCTCAATTTACCTACCTTAGAAAGGATGGAAGGCTGAGTCGACCTTGAGCCTGGTGAGAATTGAACTCGCAGTAATTGCAGGCAGCTGGATGTTAAATGCTGCCTTAGGAGGCATTAGCCTCCTATGCCACTATTTTGACTTAATATATACACGATATACTTTCATTTAGCACAATGTCAGTTTGGCTAAATGGCAACTAAATCATTATTTTAGAAATGTCATGGACAGAGTATTAATATTTTAAGTCAGCTTATTGCCAATGAAGTCTTGACAAATCTGAATTATGCAAAGAGGAACTTAGATTGTCAAATGAGAGCATATTCAAATAAAACATATCTTGACTTCACAATTTAGGTCTAGCAAACTGTGTCTGAACTTCAAAATTACTGGGATTTGTTTGATTGCCAAATGTTAGTACTATATAGTCAAATAAAACATATCTTGATTTCACAATTTGGATCTAGCAAATTGTGTTTAAACTCCAAGCTATTGGAAGAATTGTTCCAAAGGATTTTTAGCCTAATGTATTTTTTGATAAACTCACACATAGGTACTCTGGGCAGCTGATTCAACCCTATAACCATCACCGCCCAGTTTATGAACTGGTTGTTTATGAATGTAATGGAAAAGCTGATCAATGTTACTCAGTAAATTCAAGGATTATTTATGTGTTTAAAAACAGTTTATATAGTATATATTACCCTCCCTCCTTGTAACATAAACTTTTAAAAGATTTTACAAACTTGAATTTAACATAGCATTTTAGAAGACAAAAAAGTCATGATTTTCAAGGTGAACTAAATGTTTAAAAGCTCTCTTTGTATTTTAATTGAAACATATTTTGACAACAATGTATATATCAGATTTTTAAAACAAAATAATCAACCTATATTTTGCTATTTTGCTATTGCTCCACTATAGTGCATAGTGGAAGTAAATATGAATTTGGTATCTTAAGAAACGGTGATAATAATATTGTCCTATTAGGAAGTATCAAATATAAAATAAATCCTTTTTATTTTACTCCATAGGACTTGATCAGAGAATATCTGGAAATCTACAGATCATTGTTTGTCTAACACTAATAGTTACAGTTCATTAGTAATTCTGGCAGAAAAAAATTATGTAACAGTAAGTAAATGGAGACTAATCTACTCCTCCCCTATTTAAGTATCTTCACTAAAATGTTTCTAAAAACATGTATGTCCAGGCAATTCTATATAAATTTCTACACATTTAAATTTTAATCCAGATGCCGCTCATAAAACAGTGTGAAGATATATATCCTAAATGATTTCTTGCTCTAGATACTTGTCCTTCACAAATAAGTCCTCTTATTTGTCAATAGAACCTATCCCTGTATTCCAGGTGTTAAGGTTGAACAATGTTTGGAACAGGTAGCTCTCAATTTATGAGTGTAATTGAGCCTGGAAATATGGTCCTAAGTTGTAACTATCATTAAGTGAGTCACCATGTGACCATGCCTGATTTCAGAACTTTTATTGTGGCAGTTGTTAAGTGAATGCCATTGTTGTTAAGCAAATTCTGTGGTTGTAAAGTGAACACCGTGGTTAGGGTTAGTTTTTTGTTTTTGTTTTTGCTGGAAACTGGAAGTAAACCAGTTTGGTAAAAATGCTGAAAATTTCAGTCATGTGACTGTGAGATGCTGCAAATGGCTGCAAATGGCTGTTCAAAGTTATGATGGACCTCCTCTGAGCTTTTATGGCCTACCTGGTAGTTAGGATGGCTGCCTCCCTCATGGTTATGTAATCACATTTTGGGTGTTGATTGCGAATCACCCAAAATGTGATTGCATAACCATGGGAGGGGCGGGGGAGCTGTGCTAACTTCCAAGTAGGAAGTTTAAATTTCCAATAAAAGCTCTGAGGAGATCCATCATAACTTTGAATAGTCATTAAGTGACTGGTCATAAGTCAAGGATTACCTGAATTTTTTTGGGGAAGCCATATTTTAACTAGATATAATTGCCAAATACACAATTATCGGACCATCATTACAGCAGCAATATTAAAGAAAAGCTGTAAAATAAAATAATACATTAAAAAGAGTAACAATATCACTGGGAATTACTGGATATTTAAATTGATTTAATACAAGAGCAGCAACTTATCTGACAGAGGAAGGAGCATTCAACAGGACAGCTATTACATCAGAGAAGCCCCAATTTTGCAAAGTCACGAGGCAGGTAACCGCAAACCACAGAAGGGCATCTTCAATGATTATAAATGCTTGGGAGTTGTCAGGCTTGGAGACATTTTTCTAAAATTTATTACAATCACAGGCAGCATCGAAAAGGAATGTAATTATTTCTTTCCTTGCCGTAATCCATTTAAACAAATCATTCCTGAAAGCTGAAGTTTAGGACTATAGCAATTGAAGAAATAATTAATTCCTTCACAATCACTGTGTTCCTCATAATTATTTTGCACTCAATAGCTCATCTGCTTTGGCTTTTGATCATTGGTCTGGTGGGCCTCCTGATATAAATTTAGGAAACTGGCTGTCTATTTGTCCAATCAGCCTGGTGCTAGACTAATTCATTTGACAAGTCTCAGGCCAACAGACTTTTCAGCCTAGTGATATGGGAGCCTTTTGATTTGACAAGTCTGAAGAATGCAAATTCAAGAATGCAAACCGTTTTCTCTTCCATTTTGTGGTCACCTCATGCACGGAGATATAGGCAAATTACTGTTAAGATAAATATGCTTGCTCCATCTCTGCTTCAAAATTGATGGAATGGCCCAATTATTCAGAAAGCATCTCCTGCTTCCAATGCAAGATCAAAGCAAACAATTCATAGAGCAATGCAAGCTACTGTCTTTTCTGAGGTGTGGGTCATAGGTACCTTTATTTATTTTTGCTAATTTAAAAATGCAGGCCAACAGTACGTTTGCAGCAGTGGTGAAATTCAATTTTTATTTGCTACCGGTTCTGTGGGCATGGCTTAGTGAGTCTGGCAGGGGAAGGATATTGCAAAATCCCTATTCCCTCCCCACTCCTGGGGAAGGATATTGCAAAATCTCCATTCCCACCCCACTCTGGGACCAGCCAGAGGTGGTATCTGCTGGTTCTCCAAACTACTCAAAAGTTCTACTACCAGTTCTCCAGAACCTGCTGGATTTCACCCCTAGTTTGCATCGTACTGAAGCCAAGTTTGGACTTGGGTGAGCTTAATTCAGTCTTCAACTTTTACAGAAATGTTTGTCCAATATATCTGGAAGGTACAAGATTGGGGAGGGTGTAAATAGACTGGGGTCAAACAAAGCTGTTATGATTTTTTATTTGCTACTCTATCTTGCTTCCAGAAATTTACTCACATTATTTATTGGAATAGGTAGGAAACAGAGAACTACTTACCAACTTGAATCATTGTATCGCCAAAAGACCTGTACTATGCCCATCCTGCCAGATCTAGTGGGATGTGCAGAAAACTCTTGGAGACTATCAGCCCTTCAAAGTAAACCATAACATCAGAGTTATGAATGTTAATGCTACTTTATTAAAATGTTATAGTAGCAGATTCTTTCAAGCTTTTTTTTAATACAAGTTTTATTAATTTTTTTCTTTCATCGTACATATTTTATGAACAGAGTGTTGACCGGGTCACATCTTATACATAATCATAATCGTAGTTATAATATATTTTACTCTTTTCATTTTTTTCAATATTCATCTCTTTTATCTAATCTTTTATCACAAATTAGTCGTTTTTCATCATATCTTATTATTTCAACTGCTGCCATGTTGTTCTCTTTCCATAATTCTTTATCATTTTCAATTTTACTTACAAATAAGATCATTTTACGCCTTATATTTCTCCTCAGTTTCAATTATTTCAGTTATTTACCATCTATCTTCATTCCCAGAAGTATGTCTCTAATTCCTTTTTCCCAATCATTAGCATTTGAATTAGTCATCTTAATTTACATTGTTATCAAAATTAATAATGTTGTTAAAGTACTTATTTTCACATTTCCATCTGCTGAGATTTATCACAAACAAGTTCTATTCATTCTTCTTTACAATAATAATCGCTTACATGATTTCAACATTGTTATTCTCTTTACAATTGACATTTTAAATATTCATCTTAATTTACAGTGTTATCAAAATTAATGTTATCAAATTACTTATTTTCACATTTCTTTATCATTTCATATTCAATGCTTTCATCTAAATAACATCACAGTATATCCTATAATTTTCTCTCTTACCAATGCAATAACAATTTAAATTCAACACTATCAAAATCACTATTATTGTTATATTGTCTACTTTCCCATTCCCATTCATTAATCTACCTTATTATATATATTTATTAATATTTACCTCATCATAATTCATCTTTAAGATCTCTCAATCTTTTCCCATTTTCTAATAGTTTTTTGCTCAACCTTTTATCTGGCTCTAACTTCTCAGTTCTCTTTTTTTTCTTCTTATATATGTTACATTTCATCTTCTGGATTCCTTTTATCTTTTTTTGTTGTACTTTTTGAGCATCCCTCACCAAGACATGCCCTTGTCTCTCCCAGATATTTCCCTTTTTTCCTTTTAACTGTTTCTTTTTTAGGGGGAATTTCCCCCCTTTCCTCTCTACTCTTTTTGCATTCCCAAAAATTTCTATAATATTATCTATCTGATTTTTATTTTTTAATATTTTCTCTTCAGCGTTAACTTCTTGCTTCTTGTTTAAAATTCCCTCTTCAAACTCCTTTTCACTTTCTTTTTCTATATATTTCAGTGAATTTTCTGGGGTTTGTTGCCTAATAAAGATTCACAAATACTTTTAAACATCAAAATTAACTCTTCATATATCTGCAACTCCATTTTGTAGCAATTTAAAAGATTATTAAAGCCTCCCAATTGTATCTCTTTGCAATTAGCCAAAATTTAAAGTCTATTTAATTTTCTTATATCTCCTCTTCTTTTCTTCTTTTTTTTCTTCAATTATTCCTTTGTTCTTCAAGTTTAAAAAGTTCTCCTCGATTATTAATTGTCAAAATTCAGCAACAGTCAAATCCAATTAAAAAGCTATCTTCCATGAAAGAAGGAAAATGAAACAAAATCTCAGATGTCAGTTTATAGTTTTTTGGAGGAAGGGAGGGAAGGTGAGGAAATCAAAGTGTTTCTCTGATAACCAGATTTTTCTGGGCAGTAGAAATATAAAGAAGACCAAACTAATGAGAACAGGTACAACAACCAGCTTTAGAACTGGCAATAAAGATATCAAAATAACTTCTGTCTTTTAGAATTAGCAGTAAGGTGCATACACTCAGTTATAGAAGCAAAAGATGTACTGTTGAAAAACCTGAAGGACCAGTTTAGGGACAGATGGATAAAATCCACCTATGTGGCTACATCAAGAGCTGACATCAACTTGACAGCACATAATCATAATAAGTTATTCTATAAGTTGTTCCTGTTCTGAAAAGTGCTGCCCAAACACCACAATTCCTCACAATTGCCACTGCAAGCTTTGTGCCATCATTTGTTCAGCCCCTATGGTAATCATGCCTTTCACACTAAAAGAGCATTTGTGTATATATTTATATATTTAACCACCTGCCCCCTCTAATTCATCCCACGCTTTGACTGATTATTGACTTCAGCAACAAGATAGGATTTCTGTTTGTACAATTGGAATGAGATTGCTTTTTTTTTTTAGTAAGCAAAGAAAAAAAATAGATATTATTTTTCAAGGGCCAATTCAGATATTCACTCTTCGTTGTTTGTGAATATATTAATGTAGCAATTTTAATACATCCATTCATCATTTTACCTCTCAATCTAAGTCCCAAAGCAATAACATATTGTCCCCACAAATGCAGATTTTAGCACAAAATCTGAAATCAGTCATGCATGTTAAGATACAAATTATTAACAAGCTTACATATTTGGTACAATGTCTTCCCCAAGAATTTCCTCTAAAAAAGCTAGTATTACACCATCCCAAATTGCCACCTAAACTATAATATAAGCTACAAATATACAATTGTGTTGTTAATAATTTTACTTGGTAGACTGATAGGCAAGACTACAATTACAGAAATAAGTCTTTATGTGAATGTTCAAGATTTATTGATTCAAGGAGTTTTAAAAAGCTTTTCTTATATATTGTTGTATCATTGCATATAGGCACTGAGATGAATGATTTATGATAGGCAACTAAAACAATCAAGTACGCTTTTAATTGAGAAAGTTAACTCTACAATATCTGGACTGGAGATGGCCTTTGAAGATATTTTGCTATTTATTTATTTCATTAATTTATAAGGGTTCATGATATAAGGTCATATGACAGAATCAGTTTATATTTCAGGCACTCAATAACTGTGAACAGTGTTCATATATACAAATATGCCTCTGAATGGAACACTTTGTGGAAGCACAAATTAATTAAGCTATGTCTAAAAAGAATATAGATGAATCGAGTTGCTATCCAAATGTAACTATGAATACTGCAGATTTGATTTCTGTCTCCCATTCAAATGACCAAATTTTGAAGAATATTGAAGCTCATGTATGAATGTTGGGAGTTTCAAATGAATATTGTAAATGGCTGGAAAAGAATGACCATTTCTCATTTTGGGAAATAATAGAAATTAAGGCTATTGGATCCAGGCTGCAAAAACCGGGATGGTGGGCACAGAAATCATATTTTGCTGCTACCTAGTGATCTTCTTGATTTCTGCAGCTAAAATCTGGTGGCTTTAGGATATATTATAACTATCAAGGTCATTAACTGTTAAGGTCGGTAACTGCCTTTAGATGGGTATCTGAGTTTTTGGAAATTCATAGAACTTGTCAGGGTTTGCCAATTTTCATAAAGGAAAATTGTCTTTCATCAAAATATAGGCATCCACTAGAACACAGTCAGTGATATTGGTGACAATTATGAAGTGATAGCTTTTTGCTGAAATATCAATATGAGACTCTCAGAAAGCAATTGAAAAGGAGAACAAGCTAACAGTTTGTCTGTTAACAGGTAAAATTCGTAATTATAATTATAATCTTTCTTTTTGAAGAGTAATCTTTATCATTAACTTCTGCTTTTAAACTTTTAAAGCTTAATTTGTTTTGATTGAATTTTTAATGCTGATTGGCGAGGATGATACAATTAAAGGCACTGAGAGCATATAATTATATTCTTTATAATTATGTCATAATTGTTTTACTATGTTAAATGATCTAACTAATCGATTTGTTTTCCTGTTACATCCAACTCTGTTGAAGGAAGTAGCATTCATCAGTCTTTCCTGATGAAGTGCTCTCCTGATGTGTTGGAGTATAAATCCCATCATCCCTAGCCAGGAAATGGATGTTTTGAGCAATATTTGCAAGCATTTCCAATAGAATTTCAACTGATAATCATGGACAAATGAAATATTAATACATTTTATTACCATCCTTCCTGGACAAAGGACTAGTGCTAATGCATGGTTTTCTTATACAGATACAACATTCAGTCAAACTAATGGACACTTTGAAATACTATTGTGCTGGATAGTATTATATCAAGCACACTTGACAATTGCTCGGGGGGGATGATAAACATAATTTCTACCATGATGAACAGGTAGTTGAAACAATAGGTCCTTTGTACACAATAGAAATATTAGGACAACCTGTTGTATATATAGGCTGCATTTATATCATTGGGGGGGGGGGGTTAAATTGCATTAGCTATCATAACAATAGTATCTGTAGGTTGGATTGCTTTAACTGAATTTCTGTTTTTCTCCCAAAATCAAATAGGTTACAAAAGAGGATGAAATGCACTTTATGTATTTATAAGTGTTCAACATAAGCTGAACAATTTACCCTATACAAAGTAGAACTAGGCCATTCATACTGTTCCCATGTCTTACTGTACCCCTTGTTTAAGCAGGATTTATATGTATTATTTATTTATTTATTAATTTATTATTAAATTTATAGACTGCCCTTCTCCCGAAGGACTCAGGGCGGTGTACAGCCAAAGTAAAAAACATAAATACAAACATTAAAAGCAATTTAAAAAGATATATATAAATTTGGCCCCAAAGTTAAAAAACAATAACAAAACATATTAAAAACATTTAAAAAGCCTTAAGCCAGCCCGGCTTGCTGAAAAAGGAAGGTCTTCAGGGCACAGCGGAAGACACCGAGGTCTTGAATTCTTCATATCTCTGGGGGCAGTTGATTTCAGAGAGCAGGTGCCCCCACAGAGAAGGCCCTCCCCCTGGGGGCCACCAGTCTACATTGCTTGGCCGATGGCACCCTGAGGAGGCCCTCTCTGTGGGAGCGCACTGGTCGGTGGGAGGTCGGTGGTGGCAGCAGACGGTCTTGAAGGTATCCAGGTCCTATGCCATGGAGCGCTTTAAAGGTGATGACCAACACCTTGAAGCGCACCCGAAAGACCACTGGGAGCTAGTGCAGCTCACGCAGGAGGGGTGTTATGTGGGAGCGCCATGCAGCTCCCGTCACTGCCCACGCGGCCACATTCTGGACCAGCTGAAGTCTCCGGGTGCTCTTCAAGGGGAGCCCCATGTAGAGAGCATATTATCTGTGATTACATAGCATTTCATAAATAAAAAACTCAGACTTACTCAGAAGTAAGTTTCATTAGATTAGACCTATGTTTCTCCACCTTGGCATATTTAAAATATGTGGACATTTTAACTATTTTAAAATTGTCAAGACTGAGAAACCCTGGGTTGCACTTTACCTTTGTAACCTCTTTAAGATTACAGATTAATTAAATTAAAGAATACTCATTCTACAACAGAAGGAATAACCAATCTTTTGTGATCTCATCTGTTCTGAGGTGATAACTAATTTCTGCCTTTTTTCGCAGTGTCTTATTCTGATTTCTGGATTGATTGACTTCTTGGAAGCAAATTAAGAAATAATAATATTAAAAAAAAACAATTAATGTCCTTCGGGGATGAAAAGGCTTCAAAAATCTTGAAAAATCATACCTACTTTTGTTTGTAAAATGTGAAGTTATTATAAGTTTATGCACTGGGAAGACTGATTGATGGAGGACTTACAATTTAGATAAACTCAATAAGCCACCAATTGAGGACATCCCAGTGGGTGAGCCATGGATTTTGTATTTCAAGTATCAAGTGTTAGCCAAAAACAGTGTTTTTAAAAGTAGGAAAGGAACGCATGAATAGGGTAAGGCTACCTACCGATCTCTCCTACTTATCCTTGACCACTTACATGGGATTTCATGAAACCACAAGAGCATTCAAGGAGAAACAAGTGCTTACAACAGCAACCCTGCCTCATAAAGTACGCAAGTGCTGGCTCAGAGGCTTTGTGCTGCCTTTAAATAGATCCACCCTAGTACTTAATAGGAACCTTTAAAAGACTTGTACTTTATAACCAAAGTGCACCACAAATATTTTCCCTTAACAGGTTTATTCCTGTAACCTTTCAAGACAGTTTCCACTTTGTTCCTATGTAATAGCTGTCTTTTTCTCAAATGCAATATTAAGAATATTAAAGAGCTGAAAACCAAGGAAGGTGTAAAGTGGAGAGAAAGGGTTGTACATACTTCATCATCACAAATCATGGAGTCAAACACACACAGATATAGACACACAAACACAAGTGTGGAAAGATCCAAGATTTATCTTAATCTTTTGGTCCTTCAAAAAAAAAAAACATCCTAGGGAAGGGGGTTATGTGCCTAATGTCACACTCTGGAAAAGAGTGGTTTAGTCTATGAAGTTCTGATAAAAAAAAACACAAATATTACAAAAGGGAAAGAAAAGAATAGCACTATCACAAGGACCCCAAAAGTGCTTTTTCAAAAGGCAACTGGACTTTCTTTGTTTTTGCTTCAAAACGTTTCACATCCCATCAGTTCTGAATGAATGGCGGAGAATGGAATGGAAGAGTGCTAATGACCAGATGACTGCCAGGAATATAAATCCTTCCATTTTCCACCATTCATTCAGAACTGAAGAAGCTTCTTGGATGAGAAGTGAAACATCTTCAAGCAAAAAAAGAAGAAAGTCCAGTTGCCGTTTGAAAAAGCACCTTTGGGACAACCATGATCTGGATGACTGAGAATCACCAAACACATATCACAAGGTTCATGCTATGGAAGAAACCAATTGCTCAATGCTTTTCATCCCACATTCTGTAACATAGTAAATTCCAGACATTAGTTAGCCTAATGAAGAAACTTAGGTATTCGCTAAGAATTGTGAAACATGTGCAAACAATCCACATTAAATAGTGTGAAGAGAGAGAGAAAAAAAAAAGAAAAACTCTAGATATGTGATGGTAATGAAAATGAACTAAATGCAGCAACAATATACGTTCACAGAAAGAACAGTCTATATCCGTGATGGCGAACCTATGGCATGCGTGCCATAGGTGGCACGCAGAGCCATATTGATGGGCATGCGAGCGTTGCCCTATCTCAGCTCTGGCGCGCATGTGCATGCCACCTAGCTGATTTTTGGGCCTTCCAGGCCCACCAGAAGTCAGGAAACAGACTGTTTCTAGCCTCTGGAGGGCCTCCGGGGGAGGGAAGGCCTGTTTTTTGCTCTCCCCAGGCTCCAGAGACTTTTTAGGTCCCACCGGAAGTCAGTAAACAGACTGTTTCTGGCCTCCAGAGGGCCTCCAGGGGGGTGGAGAAGGCCGTTTTCGCCTTCCCTAGGCTCCAAGAAAGCCTCTGGAGCCTGGGGAGGGTGAAAAATAGGCCTACTGGGCCCACCGTGCCATCATGTGCCAAAAGTGGGGGGAGCTTGGTGGGGTCATGTGGGCATGCCCAGGGGGGCAGGGCACATTGAATTATGGGTGTGGGCACGCACGTGTGTGACCCCCCCCCACTTTTGGCACGCAACGGCAAAAAGGTTAGCTAACACTGATCTATATCATCAGCATAAAAATTTATAAAAAATTAATTACATTACTTATTTCTGCTAAAGTGAGAGTTTGCTTTGATAATGTGATTGATAACCAATGATTTTAGATGGTGGTGGGATTCAAATAATTTAACAGCCGGTTCTCTGCCCTAATGACCGGGTGGGTGGGCATGGTGGGTGTGGCCAGGGAGTGTGACAGGCAGCACTTGGCCTCCTGCACCCCCCTGGGAGCAAAAATGGGCCACGGGGGGCACTGCCCCCCTCTGCACCCTGTTTTGGGCCTAGTGGGCCTCCCTGCAGCCTCCTGGGAGCAAAAATGTGCCATGGGGTCATGCGCTGCACCCCCCTCCCCCGCACCCCGTTTTGGGCTTAGTAGGCCTCCCTGAATTTTCCTGGGAGCCAAAACTGTGTGCATGGCAGGGGTGGGTTCTAGTTACTTTACTACTGGTTCTCAATGGGATCTTGGTCAATAACTCTTCTCCAGAGTGTTTGAAAGTTGTAGCCCAGCGCTTTCTGGACATATCTTAGTAAGAAGTAGTTTTAATACCGGTAAGAGTAAGGAGCTAAAACATTTCTCTGAATTTTAGAATATGATTCCCAGCTGCAAAATCTATCCAAAATAAATATGGAATGCATGTTTTACAATATGATGAACTTACAACTGTATACCTTTAAAACACTATTCTTAAGGAAACAAAGCAAAGCTAAACAAAACAAACAATAAACACACATTAAAAACAGACCCTTCTTGGGGTTTTTTCTTCAACAATGCAAGTTATTGTGGAATTGGCATTGAGGACATTTATGGAGGAAGACATAAGACTCAAGTTGCAGATGTCCTTAAAAATGGTTCAAGAGCTGTACTTCTTCAAAATACAAAACATAAGATTCTGAAAAGGAGTTTGTTGAGCTTTACTGACTCAATAAAATCCAGCCATGGGAGGTAGCAAGGAGGTATGTGTGTGTCTGGGGGGTGGGATGGGTGGGGGGTGGGAGGAATAACTCTAGTATTGCTTCTCTTCAAGTCTATTTTTTTCAAACGCCATAAGAAACCAACCTAAGTTCGCACAACAAAAGCTTGGTCTCTGATTGGTTGTAACTCTAACTTATATAGCTCTTTTATCAAGGGGTGTGTCTAGTACCCATATTGCGTACCTTAGTTGCTCTTCTCTGAATTTTTTCCAAAGTCTCAACATCCTTTTTCTGGTATGGTGTCCAAAGTTGGTTGCAGTATTCCAGGTGTGGCCTTACTAGGGTTTTAAAAAAGTGGTACTAGTACTTCACATGATCTTGATTCTATGCCTCTGTTTACACAACCCAGGATTGTATTAGCTTGTTTTGGTTGCTGCTGCACACCGCTGGCTCATATTCAAGTGATCATTCACTAGGACTCCAAGGTCCCTCTCACAGTTACTATTTTTGATTTAAAATATAAAACACTATCAGAAGCTGTTTTAAGAAACACTAACACATTTTAATTAATATTTTAAAACTTGGTTAGTTTATACATTTTGACATGCTTAGTTTTCAATATTAATTGCAACATTATTAAGTTTATTATTTTATTACTTTACTATAGAATTGTTATTGATTTGCTTTAAATTACAGTGAAAAGTGCTTTGATTTAAATTTAATATTGATATGTATTTACATGATATCCTTCACTCTTTGCTTTATTTCCCAATTTATTCTTTTGCCTTTTGCAGATTTCTGGGAAAAGGTTTTTGCCTGGTGTTTCAGGGACAGGAAAAAGTGTTCCACAAAGGAAAAGATCTGTGATGTTGATGGGTGATTCATTGGTGACAGAAGTCAGTCATAAATTGGTTGACCAGTTATGAAAATAAGTTTTATCTCTAGGTGCAAACTTCCAGAATGTGACTGAGAGGTTGACTCAACTAATCAATCAGAAAGACTCTTTTTTCTATTTCATATTGGAACAAATTACACTTCCTGAAAAAGCCTGGGAAGACTATCAAGAGATTATTGTATCCAGTTTTGCATCCAGTTGTGGTTGCCACGATGTAAAAAAGATGCGGAGAGACTCTAGAAAGAGTGCAGAGAAGAGCCACAAAGATGATTAGGGGACTGGAGGCTAAAACATAAGAACAGTTGGTGGAATTGGGCATGTCTATTTTAATGAAAAGAAAGACTAAGGGTGATATGATATCAGTGTTCTAATATCTAGGTGGCTGCCAAAAGAAGAAGGGGAACCAACCTTTTCTCCAAAGCATCTGAGGTCAGGACAAAAAGCAACTAATCAAGGAGAGAAGCAACCTAGAATTTAGGAGAAATTTCCTAACAGTTAGAATATTTAATCAGTAGAAGGATTTGCCTCCAGAAGTTGTGGGGGCTTCAACACTGGAGGTTTTTAAGAAGAGATTGGACAATGAAATGATATAGGGTTTCCCACCTGAGCATGGGGTTGGACTAAAAGACCTCCAAGGTCCGTTCCAATTCTGTTATTCTGTTATTCTATGAGGAATTAGCTAAAAAAGCAAAATTTATTTATTTATTTATTATTTATTTATTTATTATTCAAATTTCTATACTGCCCTTCTCCTTTCGGACTCACGGCGGTGAACAGCCAAAATAAAACATTTATACATAAAGTACGATTAAAAATAGATTTAAAATAATTAGATTTGGCCCATAGTTTAAAATTTATCAATTTAAAATCCATATCAAAATTTAAAATCAACCATAAAATCATAAAATCAAGAGAGACCAGCTAACTGAAAGAGATGAGTTTTTAGGGCCCGACGAAAAGTCCGGAGGTCGGAGATCACTTGTATCTCTGGGGATAGATTGTTGCAAAGGGTAGGTGCCACCACAGAGAAGGCTCTCCTCCTGGGGGTCGCCAGCCGGCATTGTCTAGCTGACGGCACCCTGAGGAGGCCCTCTCTGTGGGAGTGAACTGGCCGGTGGGAGGCTATTGGTGGCAGAAGGCGGTCCCGTAAGTACCCTGGCCCTAAGCCATGGAGCGCTTTAAAGGAGATCACCAACACCTTGAAGCGCACCCGGAAGTCTACCGGAAGCCAATGCAGCTCGCGCAGGAGAGGAGTCACATGGGAGCGCCCCGTCGCTCCCATAATCCCCCATGCAGCTGCATTCTGCACCAGTTGGAGCCTCCGGGTGTACCCCAAGGGGAGCCCCATGTAGAGAGCGTTACAATAGTCCAGACGAGAGATGACGAGTGCTTGAGTGACTGTGCGTAGGGAGTCCCGATCCAGAAAGGGGCGCAACTGGCGTATCAGGCGAACCTGATAAAAAGCCCCCCTGGCCACGGCCGTCATATGCCCTTCTAAAGACAGCCGTGCGTCCAGGAGGACGCCCAAGTTGCGGGCCCTTTCCGTGGGGGCCAGTGATTTGCCTCCAATAACCAGCGATGGCGTCAGCTGGCTATACCGGGATGCCGGCAGCCACAGCCACTCGGTTTTGGAAGGGTTGAGTCGAAGCCTGTTTCTCCCCATCCAGACCCGAATAATTTGGTAGAAGGAAAAGAAGCTTCTAGAGGCTTGTAATGAATGCTAGAAATGCTGAAATAAGAAAAAAAAAACCATTTTTACAGGAAAGTGTGTGTAAATTTATTTTTTTTGTAGTATCCAAGGGTAGGACAAGAATCAGTAGCTGGAACCTTTAAAGCGAGAGATTCAAATCTGAATTTCCTGACTGAGAGAGAGATTAAGCCAGTTGTGGATGGAACAGTTTGCCCCCTGGATTTGTGAATGTGTAGATTCTTCAGTCTGAGCAAGTTAGTTGAGGGGGGCTCATATATGTCCTCCAGGGAGATTTCACCTCTCTGGATAGGGCCGTTGAATAGCCAGAGTTGGGATGTAAATATTCCAATTCCTAAATCCTTTACCTTAGGTTGTTAAATGGGGCCTTGTTGGTGAACCTGTGAAGCTGTTTTAATCTTATTCTCTAGGAAAGTAACTCATCAATATCCTTAAAACACAGTATCTTATATTAGGGACACTATTCTATTGAATATGTGGTCAAAGCAAAAAGCATCACTTTTCTTAGTGCTGATACATTCGTTCACTTTACAATTTAATTAGTTTTTTTATTTATTTATTGCACTGTACCACTGGTTCATATTTAGCTAATGGTTTGTGAAAAGGCCTACAATTTCTGGTTAGTAAACTGTGTTCAAACCACATTGTTTCTTCATCTAGCTTGCCAGGGGGGTGGGGAGGATGGAGGAAGTAGTAGGTTCAACAGTTTACCAAAGCATAATCTGTGCCCAATTCTATGAACAGTCCATGAGTGGTGGTGATAGACATCATTTATTGTTATTATTTATTGAATTTATATCCCGCCCTTCTCCCCGAAGGGACTCAGGGTAGTGAACAGCCGAAAATTAAAATAACATACAATATAAAAGTTAAGATAACTAAAAATAAATTAAATTAATCGGCCTCCCAATTTAAAACCCCAAGCTATACAATTAAAAAACTATCCCATAAAACCTATTCAGGCCAGGCCGGCTTGCTGAAATAAAAACGTCTTCAGGGCCTTACGGAAAGTGCGGAGATCCGGGATCAGCCGTATTCCGGGAGGTAGCTCGTTCCAGAGGGTGGGTGCTCCCACAGAGAAGGTTCTCCCCCTGAGGGCTGCCAGCCGACATTGCTTGACCGATGGCACCCTGAGGAGGCCCTCTCTGTGAGAGCGTATTGGCCGGTGGGAGGTTATCGGTAGCAGAAGGCAGTCTCGTAAATACCCTGGAGGTTTATATGTGTCATCAGGGTCACCTCAGTGGTGCAAATTGGTGTGGAGCCTCCTTGGAATTGTTGAAAGGACTGTGTTGTAGATTGGAGATAGATGATGTGTATCTCTCCCTCTCTGTTGAGAGAGGGCTGTTCAATTTTGACAGAAATGGCTTCTTTAACCCCTCTTTCAAACCAGCCTTTTATAGCCTTGACTTCATTATATTATATTACTTTGCAACTGAAATATACATAATGGTGTAAATTCAGCTTTTAAATGTGGAGCGGTAACATGGAAATATAATCATAGCTTTCTTGACATGTACGCAGCATAAACGGAGTAAAATATATCCAGGAATAGTTCACTCCTAGGAATATGTATTAACTTTTCCTATATTTAGTGATTTTTTAAAAAATATGTCTTTAAATGTTATTGATCTTGAAACTGTTTCTAGATTGCATCTACTATGGAAGTGTTGAAAATTTATAGCAGAAATTGCTCCATAAATTCACACTCTCTGTTTAAGGCTCTCTCACTTTAGCAAACTTTTTTTAATCCAGTTGAGTTGCACAAGTAAAAAAAAAATAAGAAGAATCAGATTATTATAAAATATGGAATAGTTGGTATAATTGGTTAAAAATTAGAAATATACAAAAAATATAGGGGATATATTACCGATTGATACATATATATGTAATAAAAATATTATTAGATTACAGAAAGGTGAAGGAATATATTATAAGTAGAATTGTAGAACGTCACTCTGAAAAAATGCTTAAGAAGAAATTATATTCTTTTTGTGTATATGTTGTATAAATGTTCGTTGTGTATATGTTCCATATGTCTTTTTTAATATTTATATTCAACAAAAACTATTTTTTTTTTTAAAAAAAAAATAATCTGCCAGTTCAGAGTGGCACTGTTAAAAAGAAAATTCCTTTTTATGTTCCATCAATCTAAATAAATGGCCAATGATCTTCTCCAAAAGGTTTGCTAATTATAATGATTGTTGAACAATAGATATCCCTCCCCCCCAAATATAACAAATAAAGGCCTTTAAATATCTGGGAATAATAGATTTTAATAGATTCCATGATAAGGAGATATAAAGAAAAGTTGCTTCTGAATAGACTCATTAGATCATCTTGATTTTTATAATATAAATAATATAAGATTTTTATAATTATAAACCTTTTATAATATAAAAGAAAGTTGATATTTTACTATATATAATGTTTATATAGTTTCATTGCAAAAAATAAAACTTAAAAGAGAATCTTGGAAAGCTTAATTTATTTAGCTGTCACTTCCCTCACCAAAAGCATTTATGGCTGTACATGGTTCTGACCAGCAGATGGCACACTTGCATAATTGACTTGGTTACTAGCGGCTTCCAGGAAGGACCTGCTTATTATTACAAACTTCAATGTCTCCCAAATTGTTCTAATAAAGGTGGAGAGCTGAGTACAAGGACATGTACTCCTGTTAATAATTGACCAGATTTAGTGAAAGACAGAGAGTGTGCCTGAGAGAAACCTTGTCAATATATCAGAAATATTGTCCATCTCTCCGTGGGACAATTTTACTATGCAATATTCTCTATATATTTGCTCAACTATGAGGAAATAGTAGGCAGGGGTGAAATTCAAAATTTTTCCCTACTGGTTCTGTGGGCGTGGCTTGGTGGTCGTGGCAGGGGAAGGATATTGCAAAATCTCCATTCCCACCCCACTCGGGGGCCAACCAGAGGTGGTATTTGCTGGCTCTCCGAACTATTCAAAATTTCCGCTACTGGTTCTCCAGAACCTGTTGGATTTCACCTCTGGTAGTAGGTCAGTACTGTTTGTAATCAGTATTTCCTTGAAGAAAGGGGTGACAGGTTGATTACACTTTGTGGACAACTCTTTTATCTAACAATTATACAAGTACCAATAAAGGAGAATATTTGTAGGTAAGAGTTGAAATGAGGGGTCCTTGATGCTCTCTGAACTTGGTTGTTTTATTTATTTATTTATTTATTTATTTATTTATTTATTTATTTATTTATTTATTTATTTATTCAACTTGTATGCCACCTTTCTCCGAAGACTCAAGGCAGCTTACAATGCAATTAAAAACCATATATAAAAACATTAAAAGTTAAAACATTAAAAAAAATTAAAACCCATTCACACCATTCATGGCAGGATCTCGTTGAGATCAACGGCTCCAGGCCTGCCAGAAAACCCAGGTCTTCACTGCTTTTCGGAAGGCCAATAGGGTGGGGATGGTCCGGATCTCAGCAGGTAACTGGTTCCTGAGAGCTGGGGCAGCCACAGAAAAGGCTCTCCCCTGCGGGCCTGCCAGCTGGCACTGTTTAGCTGACGGGACCGAGAGGAGACCAACTCTGTGGGATCTTACCGGTTGCTGGGAGCTATGCGGTAGAAGGCGGTCTTGAAGATAACCTGGCCCTGAGCCATGTAGGGCTTTAAAAGTAATAACCAACACCTTAAATTGTGACCGGAGATCAATAGGGAGCCAGTGCAGCTCGCGGAGAATTGGTGTAATGTGGGTGTACCTAGGTGCACCCACGACAGCTCGCACGGCTGCATTCTGGACCAACTGTAGTCTCCAAACACTTTTCAAGGGTAGCCTTGTTTTTTTTGCAAATCCCCATCCATCTGCATTCCATATTGTTCACCAGCAGCACCCAGTCCTCCCACAGCATTGCCGGCCCTCTTGTAGCTTCCGCCAACCTGCCCAAAGCCTCTCCTGGCCTTTGCCACAATCTGTCCATACTGCTTAGTGCTTGCCCAAAGCATCCTCCCAACCCCCATAGCATCCACAAACCCCTCTGTGCTCCTTACATAGAGCTCTTCCCGCTGCATTCTGACCCATTCATTCTGGGGTTATATTGGCAAACGGGATGGCCAAGATTGCCATCTCTAAGCAATGCAGTTACGTGACCACACTGCTTAGTGATAGCAGTCTCAATTGCTATTGTAACCCAAGGATGAGAAAGAGAGAGTGGGAGGCAGGAAGATGTATATATCACCAGACGAAATACACAGAAATCAAATTAACTATTTTAGTGGTACTGCAAATAACTGCAAAGATGTGGCTTTGGCTGACTATGGAACAGATTGCAAACTGTCCAGGTGCAGGTTCCATATAAGTTAAGCGGAAGAAGAAAGCCGACCAGTTTTCATGATATGAACATATACCCAGTATTTTCAAGGAGAATATCAGGAATTGCTTTGAGGTATTGAACCACATTAATCAGGAGCCACAGGAACTTTGGAATGAAATCATAGACGTTATTAAGGATGAATATGAAAAGAGACTATTGAAAACCAAGAAACATAAAAAAGAAAACAAATTAAATGTCACAAATGATGGAAATTGCCCCCCCAAAGAAATCTAAAACTAAGAAAAACAATAATCTCAGAAAGAACCTTAACACAGAATTTTAGAGAGCCCATACTAAAAAGCAATATTGCAACGATACCTGTAAATAGCTTGAGGACGGAAACAAACACAGAAAAATAAGGAAGTCTTCCAAAAGATCTCCAAACTCAGAAAGAAGTTCCCACCTTCAACTAATAAGCTAAAAGACACCAATGAACAGATAGTTACTGATTCCAAGGAAATCAAAAACAAAAATGAAAGCAGTATCTTGAAATTCTATACAACAGAGATGTAAACATCCCAAACAACTACTTTTAAGAACTTTTAGTGGTAGATGATTAAATTAGGTCAAATATCCTACCAAATTGGAAGGCTACAGAAATTGATGGAATATCTTCAGAAATATGGCAAGCAATAGAATGGAGTATGGCTGTTGCTTGCCATATTTCATTTGCCATTTCACACAAATCTGAAAAACTATACAGTGGCTAAAAGATTGGAATAGATTGGAAGAAGTCAATCTATATATGAATACCAAAGAAAGACTTAACAGACCATGCAAACCACTGCACAATAACCTTAATTTCACATGCTAGCAAAGTGATGCTTAGGATCATCCAACACTGATAAAAGCCCTACATGAAAAGGGAGATGCCAGATGTTCAGCCTGGCTTTTAAAAAGGCAAAGGAACACAAGACATTATTACTGATAGATGCTGAAAAATTGAGAAAGCCAGGCAAGGAAACCGGAGAGCAAGAGCAAGGTGAAACAGATTGGCTCCAGGTCAGCTTTAGCACCAATGAGCACATTGTAGAAAATACTGATTGTCAAAGCCAACCTGTTGGCACGTAATCTATCAATAAAATCCAGATATAGTAAAATAAAAAATGAGTTTAATTGATTGATTTTAATAGAACTGATCCTCTTCTCTCCCTGTCATTAATCTCTTACAAGAATATACATTTTTAAATTATAGTAAATATAATTTACTATATATAGAGAGATCGATTGATCGATCGATCGATCGATAGATATAGTGCCCATGGTGGATACAACAAAAAATGGTTGAACTGCATCCTTGTTTCTGACTGTGTCAGTCATAAACATGGTCAAACCCAGTTCTTCTCTCTATTCAAACTTATCAGACCTAAACTGACTCTTCCTGCCTCCAGACATTGTCCCCTTCCTGCAGTTCTTTCTACACCAAACAATAGAAGCCTTGCTAAACCACTCACAGCACAGGCCAAGGGGTAATCCCAAAAAGGGAAAGACAACATGGTAACAAGGTGTGAAGCTCCAATGTTCTATTCTCAATCAAGGACGCTCCTGTATTCCATTTCCTCAACAATGGAATTCTCCAGCTCTGCTGCCACTCCTGAAAACATGGTTGTGCCTAAAAAACAAAAATAACCCCAGATCCTCAAAAGTTGCCAGCAAATCAGATCCCTAGGATCTGTATCAGAGGTGGGTTTCAGCAGGTTCTGACTAATTCTGGAGAACAGGTAGTGGAAATTTTGAGTAATTCGGAGAACCAGTAGTATAAATTCTGACTGCCCCTGCCCCCATCTATTCTCTGCCTCCCAAGTCCCAGCTGATTGGGAGAAAATGGGGATTTTGCAATAACCTTCCCCTGGAGTGGGGTGGGAATGGAGATTTTACAGTATCCTTCCCCTGCCATGCCCACCAAGCCACATCCACCAAGCCATGCCACACCCACCAAGCCACACCCACAGAACCGGTATTAAAAAAATTTGAAACCCACCACTGATCTGTACCCTTCTTCTATAGAAACATCTTTGCTTCCCATTGATTGGACTTCCTCTGTTTTATAAAGTTGAGACCCAATGATTGTTGAAAAAACTGATTGGTGTTCTGCTTTAAATTTTCCATGACGGTGTCTTCCTATGAATTACTGGTCTACAATAATAAGATGAGTCAATATCTTTTTTTCTTTAATATGCTCTGCTATATTAATAGAGCCATGGAAACCCCATGGAAAAGAGTTAGTTGATTTTAGCTTTCTTCTTTTTTTTAGGCAATGTGAAAGCAAAATTTATATAAAATGGAAAAGAAAATAAGGAAGGCTGAAATGTCATTTTGGCTAGGCATTTTCACAGAAATTTTTGGCTTAAAATACCTATTATAATTTAAGTGAACCAATTTATCTATGCACTTAGAGAAGACTCTTGAGAATACCATGGACAATCAAAAAAATATAAACTGATAGATCATCTCTCCCCCCCAAAAATGAATCCACTTGAGACACAAATGACTAGGTCAAGTTATCATACTTTAGACAGTTTTTGCAAAGACCCAACTTTCTGGAAAAGGCTTTAATGCTGGGTGAGCATTAAAGGAAGGATGGAAGGGGAAAAAAAGGATGATCAGCAGCAGGGTGGAGAGTTACAGTAGTGATGTGGGCACCATTAGAAGATGTTAAATAACAAGTTAGGGATAGATTGTCATGGATAACATCTATTTATGTGGCTACTAGGAGTCAAGAATGATGTCACAAAATCAATTTATCTGTGATTGTATGTCATACCTGATCATACCAGGGCTGCGAAACTCCAGACAATCATTGGATGGCACAATGAGATGGAAAAGGCACTGATTCCTTCCTTGTGATCATCATCATCATCATCATCATCATCATCATCATCATCATCATAAGTTTATTTGTCAAGCATATATAAGATAACAGGTAAAAGTATAAACATAATCTGAATACATGAAAAAAGTAAGTAAAAAGGAATATTAGGACAGGGATGGTAGGCACGCTGGTGCACTTATGCATGCCCTTTACAGACCTCTTAGGAATGGGGTGAGGTGAACAATAGACGGTTTAAGGTTAAAGTTTTGGGGGTTTGGGGAAGAAACTACAGAGTCTTATTATCTAGTTTTTTGTGAACTGGATATGGTAACGCTAACTTTGGTATTGCCATTGTATTGGCCGTTTGGCAGGAAAAGATGTGCAATGGCCAGAATGCTGCTCAGTATTGTTAGGCTGACCATATCAGATATGATTTGGCCTTACACTGAAAGAAACCTCTTGAGAGTGAGTGCAGCTGAGGAACAGGATTCAAGGGATGATGCACTCAGAGGTATCCATAGCAGGAACAGGATGTGAGGAATTTCAAGATCACACTATTGTGGTCACCATCTTGACTTTTTTTCAACCCCTCCTGCAGACAGCCTGGTCAGACTAATTACAGTACATTCAGTTTCACTGGAAACATTCATAGAGGGGCTAAATGCTAGAAGTAGCTGTACAGTGTGTGTGTGTGAGAGAGGGGGCAGTATGTGAAGTTGTGAACACACACACATTACACACCCCTGCTAACCCTGGCTTGAATTGCAAATTGGTGGATAACAGTCCTTCAGACTGTACCCACCTTCACTTAAAACAGCTCTTTAACTTTTTGCACAGAAAAATGGCATACAACAATTGCAGATTTCTCAGAACAGATTCCAGGGGTGGCTAACCTCACATTCCTGGTGCTGGCTACTATTTTTCTGGAAGAGAAATTATGTTTTATATAGCATACATTTGAGAGGCTTTTCTAGGATGTTGGGTTGTTTTTGTGTGTGTGTGTGTGTGTGTGTGTGTGTGTGTGCATGCCTGCAGATGTGTGTTTTTAGAGATAGAAAATTTCCAGTATTAACATATGTGTAGTCATCATAAAACATTATTTTGTTTTAAAACATCATGTGCCAACTCAGAAAGCTCAAACTGCCCAAGGAGCTGCTGATACAGTTCTACAGAGGAATTATTGAGTCTATCATCTGCACTTCTATAACTGCCTGGTTTGGTTCTGTAACCCAACAAGACAGACACAGACTTCAGAGGATAATTAGAACTGTAGAAACAACAATTGCTACCAACCTGCCTTCCATTGAGGACCTGTATACTGCATGAGTCAAAAAGAGGGCTGTAAAAATATTTATAGACGCCTCACATCCTGGACATAAACTGTTTCAACTCCTACCCTCAAAACGATGCTATAGAGCACTGAACACCAGAACAACTAGACACAAGAAGAGTTTTTTCCTGAACGCCATCACTCTGCTAAACAAATAATTCCCTCAACACTGTCAAACTATTTACTAAGTCTGCATTACTATTAATCTTCTCATTGTTCCTATTGCCCATCTCCTTCCACTTATTACTGTATGACTGTAACTTTGTTGCTTGTATCCTTACGATTTATATTGACTATTTCCTAATATGATTTGATTGCTTATTTGTATCCTATGCCTATCATTAAGTGTTGTATGTTATGATTCTTGACAAATGTATCTTTTTTTATACACTGAGAGCATATTCTATTCTATTCTATTCTATTCTATTCTATTCTATTCTATTCTATTCTATTCTATTCTATTCTATTCTATTCTATTCTATTCTAATTCTAATTCTAATTCTAATTCTAATTCTAATTCTTAATGGGCCTTTTTTCAGTTCTATCCCAAGATAAATTATGCCTTATGACAGCCAGGATGGGGGAGGGGGAACGGACCATAAAATCTGGAGAGTGCAAATGTATCCATTATTAGATAATATGGTCACTGGTAAAACAGACATTTATGCAAATATAGTGTTTAAATTACCATTTAGATATCATCATACCTAAGCCATTCCTCTGGTCCATTGGGTGCTGGTTCATTAGGGGGAAGGCTGGGTCAAGGAAATTGCCTCATTCGCTCAACCACTGCATTGTGTCTATCAGAGATGGGTAATGTGGTGCCACAACCTGTGTCAAGTCATATCAAAGTATCAAAGAGCGTTGTATCATCATGATGGTATGACACACATTTCATTATATTGACATTGCTATGGTTGAAAACAAAAACCCTTATGTCATGGATTTTCTTTCAATGACATAATGGACACTTTAGGATGCAGCTATAGGGCATTGCATGCCAAAACAACTAGACTCAAAGACAGTTTTTTCCCTTGTGCCATCATTCTATTGGACACCTAATTCCCACAGTGCTGTCTTATGTCTATGGATATTTTATCCATGTAGTATGGCTGTATTACTACGATCATTCTCATCTTTTCTACTACATTCTTCATTGGTATCTTATGATTATATATACTTTGTTGTTTGTATGTACACTGAGAGCTTATGTATCGGAGACAAATTCCTTGTGTGTCCAATCACACTTGACCAATAAAGTATTCTATGATGCAAAGTGAGTCAACTGGAGAAATTTGTACTAGTGTCACTTATTTTATTTCATATTAAAGGAGCAAATACCCTGTTATTGCAAACATCAACAACAAAGTCCCTAGAGCAGGGGTGTCAAACTCACATCATCACGGCAGCGTCACGTGATGTATCGGGACTTTTTTCCCCTTCGCTAAACCGGGCGGGGGCGGGGCCAGCACGTGATGCATCTGGCCCGCAGGCCTTGAGTTCGACACCCCTGCCCTAGAGCTTGGCTCATCTTTACAGATAGCTTTACGCTTCTTCATTCATCAATTTCATTGCAACATTCCTCAGCATGAATGTTACTGTATCATTAGATCACGGAGCTGGTTGGCTTATATAATTGAAAGTATATATTTGGAAATACTGCTGGGCATTCATATTAACTTCCTTCCTTCAAACCTGTCTAGAACCAATTGAGGCATTCTTGTGTTTAATGACGCTTGACTGAAGCAACAGTTCCAGAATAGGTCATCTCTAAATAGGTTATCTAAATACATTGTTTAATATGGTATTTTTCAGATGCGATGCCTGGCATTCATAAAGCTGAGGGTTTTTTATATACAGTAAGAGCTCACCTCTACGTCTTAATTTGCATGTTACTTTCTCCCTTTTCCTGCCTCTTAGACAGTATGGGAGATGTTCATGTGTTTCTTCTACTTCCTTTCTAGTGGGATGCCCATCTTTCATTCTCATTCATTCTCAGATGGATTGCATTTCCTTAAGGGAAGGTTCTGGGTCTCTATCATTCCATTGTTTGTGAGGCGAGTAACATAATTTCTTGAAGGACAAAAAAGGCTGGATAAACTTTTTAACTTAAAGATTTACATTCAGCAAGAAAACCATACATAAATGCCAATTCTAATAAGAAAGCCAAGCAAAATATTGAAATGCTGTATGCAGGAGGCTTGGGCTGGAAAACCATGAAATGAGCCAAGACTTATTATCCCATCTTAGCTTCCTTTTGCTAGTTTTACACATAAGGTCAGTGGGCTGTAGTGTACTAGGAGTTCATAATTGTCAGTGATGTACATGTAACAGGTACCCTTAATTAACGCACAGACTTCCCCTTGAGTAGTCCAAGGTGACTAGTGTTGAAGACTATACAATGGATGTGGCGTCATCCTTTATCTAGAATGAGGAATGAGTCAGAGGTGTCACTAGCAAGCATCTCAATGAGAGTTTGCAGGCATAGAACCACCCCCTCTATAGTTGCAATTTCTGAAGGGGGAGGGGATTGTCCCATTTATTTACCCAGGTGAGTAATGTATTCTCCCAGGTCACACTTTGAGTGGTCAAGAGTAGAAGAGAAGATAGGAAAATTGTAGACAGTTGAAATCTCCTAATATCTAACTCCCATTCAGATTAATGCCTATCAAGCCACACCCACAGAACCGGTAGTAAAAAAAATTGAAACCCACCACTGGAGAGCACAGATCTGAGCACCCCACCGTTTGATAAAAAAGGACTTTGGTTGCCAATATTAAACCCCAACTGATTATTCTTACCAAGGGAAGTAAGAGGAAAAAGGTGAATGCTTGCAAAGCATTTTTGAGAGGCTGCTTAATTGTCAAGGGATGATCGGCAAGTTCCATGTGGCTTTATATTCAGTAGAGCCCTGCCCTTCTTTTTGTGACTAAACATAATTTTGTTCCCCTCAGTTTGGACTGAAGAACATTCATACCCAGTCTTTATCAGGGTGTCAAAGAGAAACTTAAGGTTATCACCACCACATTAATTATTTTATTTTATTATTATCATGGGGTGTGTTTTTCCAATAGCCCTCAACGTATTTGATTTAGATGGCATTTAAAAGCTGAATTAATTAGGGCAGTAGGCATTAAATATAATCCTCGCTTTTTAGACCCCTGGGCCTGGCCTTTGTTTGGCAAAGATGGCCAGGTTTGCAGGGTCCCAGTGATGCAAATCTCCCATCTTGTATTTGCAATTCAGAACTCCCTTAAGGGGGATGGAACCAGACTAGGAACAAATAGAGGATAGGGGGATGAGATTACTTTCAAGGTAAGAAGGAGGAACAGAAGAGAGAGAGGAGGAAAAAAAAGAGCAGGATCAAAATGTTTTTCCAGTATGTCTGAGGTCTCAGTTAGCATTAGTAACAGGTTTGATGTAGTTCCGGAGAACTGTAATATGAGGCTTAATTTCTCTTCTAACTGTTGTGATTTGAAATTTGAATCCTTATCACTGAGAAAAATTAGGAACCATATGTTTATAGGGAATGGAGGAGAAAGGAAAAATAACAAAGATAAGACTTAGTAATGTGTGATGCAGGGTGGGGGTAGGGTGGGCAGTATAAATGAATTATACTGATATATAATTCATTTTGGGCATAATGACAGGGGTTCTAAGAATGAAATTCTCCAGATCCTTTCTCAACGAGTGTCATGGGCTTGGATTTTTTAATTCCTTTTCTCTCTCTCTCTCTCTCTCTCTCTCTCTCTCTCTCTCTCTCTCTCTCTCTCTCTCTCTCTCTCTCTCTCTCTCTCTCTCTCTCCCCCTCCCTCCCTCCCTCCCTCCCTCCCTCTCCCTCTCTCCCTCTCTCTTCCTTTAGGTCAACAGCCTTAGATCTTCTTGGGTTTGGGCTAAGTGGGAAGACTTGGGTTGCCCTCCTATGCCATTGAATGATTGTACTGGATCTTTTCTTTCCTAGTTATACTGGAATTTTGGCTACTGCTGCCAGAAGAAGAGAAATACACTTTTGCCTAGCAGTGATAATATTACCAAGGTCAGAGAGCACCAAGGACCCTTCATTTCAACCCTGAGCTACAAATATTCCCCTTTATTGACCCTTTTACCCTTTTTTGATTAAATTATTAGAACATTTTCTTAGAAAAACAATTTTGAGTTTATTTTTACAGTCAAAATGTTTCCAAAAGCATGTCTAAAAATTTGGGAATTGTTTAATTTTTAAAATCCATTTTATTATGATTTCCCAATACCATATTTAACTTGCAGTGTGAAAAACAAAAACAATTCTTTCACAATTCTCCCTTGCTAGGATAAAATGGAAAAGCAAAGGAGGAAGTGTGGAATGCATCAGTTAAGTATTATGCAAAAAGGAATTTTAAGAGAAGGGGGTTCGTCATGTATATGGAATGTGGAAGGAATCTGGATTTTTAGCATTCACAACTATTAAAACATTAATTTCCTGAAAATGAATTGATTTTCAAATTCTTCTCACTTACAATTTAAATGTCTTTTTAAAGTGTTATGGGATGTATATTTGAATTTTCATCTAGAATAGCAAAATACAGAAAATTCTAATGAACTTTCTTAAAATACAAAAGGAAAATGAAGCACAAATAATTTTTCTGGAAGGTTTTGGCAAATACTTTCCTACCGAAAAGAATTTTCTTGTTATTGTGTTGGTTGAAGCTGAAATAATTGAATGATCCACCATAGAAAAAGGAAGTCCTTTTTCCTAGAAAATTAAATGTCAGAGAGACACGTGACCTTGTTTCTTAGTAGATTCAGAGACAAAGGGAACCTTGACTTGTAGAATAAAGAGTTAGAACAGAAACAGTTCGATGGTGCCAGATTTACAATGATGAACTCACTTACGACTTTTTTTCTCATCAAATATGGTAAAATGGTGCTCTGAAAGAACAGCAATGATAATAGTAGAATCTTTTCTCTTAATAAATTGATGCTAAGAAAATTAACGTTGAGAATTTGAAGAGGGCAACCATTATTTTTGTATTTCTCTAACATGAACTGGATATTGCCTCAGAGTTCTGAACAATGCCATTTGTTTAACAATCATTATCTCTGAGAGAGATGGCAATAGAAATAGGAAATATAAATAATAAAAACAAACATACATACTTACATACCGTTTCCCCTAAAATAAGACATCCCCTGATAATAAGCCCAATCGGACTTTTGAGCGCATGCACTAAAATAAGCTCTCCCCTGAAAATAAGCCCTCCCCAAAAATATTTAAATGCATGTGCAGCCAGTCCCTGCCATTTCCTCTGGTTTCCTCCATGCACCCCAAAATAATAAGACCTCCCCGAAAATAAGGCCAAGTGCTTATTTTAGGGTTCAAAAAAATTTAAGACAGGGTCTTATTTTGGGGAAAACACAGTACGTACATACATGCATACATACATACAATATTTCACTAAAGTGGCTTTTCCTTCTTTGTGCCTTTAACATGTATTGTATCACAACTCTGAAAACTGCCAACCAGCCACATCAATAGTTGTTCTTATTAATAATTAACGGAGCTCAAGTGCAACTTCAAGTGGAAGAAATCTTTTTTTAAGGCAAATATTTTGAAGAAAACTATAGCAACCATGCATTTTGCTATGAATATTGTTCTGGACAGACTTCCTGTACACCTAGAAACTGTCTATAGAAAATATAAATAAAGAAAACCTGACGAAGAAAGGAAAACACTTAAGATCAACGTATTAAAGATTAAAAAATTACAGAGGAACAAAAACACTATTCCAACCTGAATAAAATGAGACTCCAAGCCTTTCAGGGATCAAGAGATCAGACAACAAACATGCAGGAATAAAAATGAGAATTAGAAGAGGCAGAGGGGAATCTGGGTTGAAAGGCAAACCACAGTACATGCAAACTGAAGAAGCTTTCTAAAAAAGATCAAATGATTATGGCATAGTAAATGCATAGTAAAATTGAAATCAGCTCTACAAAAATTCATATTGAGTTATTTTTCTCCCTTTTTAAAATGTGTAGAGTTTATCCATTTTGAAATGTTTATAGTTGCTTCAAAAAGTGAGCGATATTATAAAGATTGGAACATTAAACTATGAGGGAAATCAGCAGTTTTGGCAAGTGTGGCCTCCACAAGTTGGCCATTACAACAGACTAAGATCTAAGATAGCAATAACAATAGCACTTAGACTTATATATCGCTTCATAGTGCTTTACAGACCTCCCTAAGCAATTTACAGAGTCAGCATATTGCCCCCAACAATCTGGATCCTCATTTTACCGATCTCAGGAGGATGGAAGCCCCATTACGATTCTACTCCAGGCTGTGGGCCAAGTTTGCCTGCAATACTACACTTTAACCACTGCACCACCAGGGATCCTCAGATCTTGAGAGTGACTTGAATTCTGCCTCTGAGGCAGAAAGGCATGGCTATCGGAGAGCAAAATTTGATCCATAATGAAGTCCTCTTAGCTTCTTTTTTTTTTTTTTTTAAATACTTTATTGAATTTTCCAATTTTTAAAAAGACAATATACAATCACAATCTTAATCCGAGGTGCAATGTTACACATTTCATTAGATCAAACATTAAATGAAATCTATCCATAGCTATACAATATACAGTTCTATACAGTTCTCTACGTTTCTATACAATTAAGTCCATTTCGGGTGTCTAACAGATCGTAGCCTAATATCATATTTTTATTTTTATTCTATTCTTTAACCAGTTATACCAAATTCCCCAAACTTCGTAGTACTTAAAGTTCTCTTCGTTTTTTAGCTCGCTCGTCAATTTAGCCATCTCTGCGCACTCTAGAATTTTATTTATTAATGTTTCTTCAGAGGGGGTAGAGTTGGATTTCCAGAGTTTCGCAAAGGCTAATCTAGCCGCAGTAATAATTTGAATTGCCAGTTGGGTTTTGTTGTTGTCAAGACCATCTTCAATCATACCTAAGAGGAAGTATTCCGGGGCCAGGGCTATCTCTTGTCCCATTATTTCCGAGAGCCAGAGTCGAATCTTTAACCAAAACTTTTTGGTCTCAGGGCAAGTCCACCACAGATGATAAAAGGTGCCGACCGTCTTTCCACATTTCCAACATAAAGCAGAGGAATTTGGAAATATTTTGGCCAGCCTGTCCGGGGCTAGGTACCACCTATGCAACATTTTGTAGTGATTTTCCCTGAATGTTACGGATTTCGTTATTTTGAGATTTCTGTTCCAAGCTATCTCCCAATCATTGAAATTAAGGCCATATCCTAAATTTTTCTCCCAAATGCTTAGCTGATTTTTAGCTATCTTCTCGGCTCTATCCTCATCTAATATAAAGTTATAGATTTTCGATAACATTTTCTTATCTGGTCCCCAAATAATTTTGTCAAAATATCCATATTTCATTTCAATACCACATTTATCTCTATCTTCTTGAAATCTAGACTTAATCTGGAGATATTTCCACCAATCCAGAATATACCCCTGGTCCCTCAATACTTCCAAGGGTTTGAGCTTCCCTTCTTCATCCAAGATATTCTTATATGTGCCCATTTTATAATTCCCTCTTCTATTTGGGGCCACTAGAGCATCCATAATCGACAACCAGCTAGGAACCTTGGTATATATCTTCTGTCTAATTTCCAGCCACGTACGAATCAATGTCTCTCTAATTTTATGTTTATGGAAATGAGTTTTCTTCCTATCCTTTATGTCCCAGAGGTAGGCGTGCCATCCTTCAAGGAGATCGTGTCCTTCTAGTGTCAAAAGTCTACCTTCTTGTAATTTGATCCACTCCTTTATCCAGATTATTTTTGCCGCCTTTTGATATAATTCCCAGTCAGGGAGCCCGAACCCTCCCAAATTTCTTTTCCCTTGAAGTGTCTTGAGAGAAATCCTCGATTTCTTACCCTCCCACAAAAAATTCCTGATATGTTTATTCAGATCCGAAAAATTTTTTTTATCTAGTGATATCGGTATGTTTTGAAATAGAAATAAAAATTTCGGTAAAATATTCATTTTGATCGCCGCAATTTTACCGGTCAGGGACAATTTAAGCCTCCTCCATCTATCAAGGTCTTGATTAGTTTTCTGCAATAAAGGGATATAGTTATCATCTTTTAATGAAGAGAGTCTCGCCGTAAACCATATTCCCAGATATTTTATCTTCTTAACTACCTGGAGGCCTAATATATCTTCTAATTCTTTCGTTTGTAGGTTTGTCATATTTTTCACAATTATTTTGGTTTTGTTCTTATTAAGTTTAAGTCCTCTTAGCTTCTTATATTTTCTGAGAACATTTTTCAGTTGGAAACTCCAGGACAAGAAAAGCTTCAAGTGGCATATGAGGATGAGAGGTGATATAGTCAAAACAATTGTGATAGATGAGTATGCTGAAATACACACCCAAATACACAATCATGACATATCTTAGGAACCCTTTACATTTTTAAAAAATGATTGAGGACAGAAATAGCGTTGGTTTGTGTGAATTATATTTATTAATTTTATTCTGTTAGAAATTAAAATTGAGAAATTTTGGAATATTTTTTATTTGAATTCATCAGATCACATATTCAGAAATGCTAAATTCTGATTTAGATTATTGAATTAATCTAAATGTATTTATTAGCACTGCACAAACTGTAAAAATAAATAGCTGCGATAATAATGGTAATGGCAGCAAACATACTTCCTTTTTTTAAAAAAAGTTTTTTTTTAATTAAATATACAGTTAAAAACATTGGACATAGTGTGACTTCTCTGGTTCCAACATTTCCATCAAATCTTTTCTTACAACAACTACAATTCATATTCAATATATACCTTTGTACAATCTATCAAAATTCGGTTTCATAAAAATGAAATTTTTAAAATTCAGAAATTACATTCGATACCAATACAATTCCTATCTATCACATAATACTAACACAATAATTCTTAAATGCTTAATTTTCCGACATTTCTCCTCCTGTAAATTGATATTGATACATTTTATTCCAGATTTCATGATATTCCATTTCACCCTTGTCTTTGAGTTCCAGAGTCAGCCTGTCCATTTCTACGCAAGTCAGTATCTTATTTATTATTTCTTCTTCAGGGGGGTTCTCTTTACTTTTCCAATTTTGCACGAAGACCAGTCTCGCTGCCGTTAATATATGCAACATTAGGTATATTGTTCCTTTATTATATTTGTTTTTTGTGATACCCAATAGAAAGAGTTCTGGCTTTAGAGCTATGATTTGATTTAACATCTCTTCCAGCCATCATTTTATCTGGTGCCAAAAGTCCCTAGCTTTCGGACACATCCATCAGATATGGTAGAAGGTTCCTGGTACTACCTTACATTTCCAGCACATCGGTGAAAAGTTTTTATTCATTTTAGCTAATCTTGTGGGTAGGAGATGCCACCTATAAAACATCTTGTATAGGTTTTCTTTGTATGTGGTGGCTAGAGTTAATTTTCTATTTCTCTCCCACAATTTCTGCCATTTATCTAAATCGATACTATAACCAAAGTTTTTGCCCCAGGCTAGCAAACATACTTCTTCCTCACCTATATTCTGTTGATCAAGGGGTATAAAGAGTGGGAGTTACCTATGGAACCCTCCAATGTTACTCTGGTTTAAGGTCATATTTGGTTGCTGAACCTCCATTTTTATGCTTACTGACTAATATCCAGGTGCTTTTTCTTACTGCTTATCTCTAGAAACTTTTATAAAAGGTCTTAACTCTAAGCAAATATAACCCATACTGATAAAACTGATCAGATAAAATAACATCTGACTTTAAATTTGTTACAACAGTAAGTATGGCAAATACATTGGCTACACTTACATATCATAGCAAGTCCTGGTACGATTTAATCAGAAAAAAATCCAGAAGTAATAAATAATTCCAGCCTCATAGATGAATGAAATAATAATGTTTGACATATATAGAAATAACATTTTGCTCGGATGCTGTTATTTTTACAGTTATGGGTTACAGACCTGATGGGCCACAGGAAAAATAAAGGAGAAACAAAGAAATCACAAGTAAACTCTGGATTTAGTTCACACATTTATTTATTTAGTTATTAGTTCGATTTATATGCCGCTCTTCTCCAGAGACTCAAGGTGGCTTACAATGCGTTAAGCAATAGCCTTCATACTTTTGTATATACCTGCTTAGTAGGGCTTTTTTGCCCCACCCAAGCGGTGTTCTATTTTATACAAAGTCAGCTTATTGCCCCCACAAACCAGGTCCTCATTTTACCTACCTCGAAAGGATGGAAGGCTGAGGCAACCTTGAGCCTAGTGAGAATTGAACTCGCAGTAATTGCAGGCAGCTGGCAGTTAAGTGCTACTTTAACAGCAGTTTTAGTCTGCTGCGCCACCAAGGCTCTCATTAAATTAACAGTTACAATCTAAAATCTAAACCACCATTGAGTCCTACCAAGTACCTTATATTGTTTTAAAACAAGCTCTGGTTTCTTATTCAGCAATTCCATTTAGATATCACACTTACAAGCCAAAGCTTGGGATATATAAAAGATTAACATCAAAAAATTCTTTTGAAATTTTTTTTAAAAAATTAAATTCAAGTTTTGGGTTGTTAGCAACCTTGCTGATTAATTATGCTGACCAAAGTAGGCAGTATATTTATTACCGCAATGCTGAATTTTATGCAACGAAATGGTTAAAGTTAAGAGTTTTAAATTCACAGGTCTTACAAGTACTTCATTTTTCTGTGCTGAATCATGGCTTCTTCTTCTCTGTGTATTGTGTGTGGTTTTAATTTTTTTTTTAAAAAATCTCTAGATTTCTGACTTCAAATGAGAAGCAAACACAAAGGTTCTTTCCTTCCTTTTTACATTCCAGACCTGTTATTGTGTGCTTTGTTACCTAGGAAATAACAGTATAGGTATGAGAATTGCTCTGAAATTGCAACAAGTGTTGGAGTAAAGACTGAAATTAATTAATCAAATTCAGTGCAATCATTCTTTTTGCAAAAGCTCAGAATTTGATAAAATATTTCAAACAAAAATATGGCAAGTGGAGTTTCCCTCTGTAAGGTTGGCTGTGCTAATTTTTGGGATTCAAATTCCAAGCAACAAACCAATAAAATATACCTGTGAAAAGCTACCGTGTTTATCTGAAAGGGAGATGAGAGAGTCTTTAAATGATATATAAATAAAATAAAATTTACCTTTGAAGTGGAAGACTGAGATTTGCTGAAAATATGGTAAGAATTGTACCATCCAGGATATGAGCCACATTAATTTGGGGTTATCTTCCTTTAAATTAAAATATAGCATTTCATTAAAAAAATGTTTTCTTAAAAAAAGTTTCTTTAAGCAAAGATGGGTTTTTTTCTGATATCAATGATGTATTTTGGACTTCTGAAGCCAAAAAAATCCACTTTTATGTTTTATTGATTTTACTAGTTTGTGTCCTTGAGCTTGAAGAAGGAGCTCTAAAATTTATATGCATAATGGACTATATTCTTTCACTTTGTCCCTCACAGGGGAAAGAATCTCTGAAGCTTTTCTTAGCTTTTTGTTATTATTAGGAACTTCTGAATAATTTCTATGCAAATCTTTTAATATCAGTAGAATACATAGCTTTGGTTTATCATTTTCCTACCTTTTTGCACTGTATTTCATATAAAATCTGAGGACAATCACTCCATTGTACATTGCATTGTTATATTTGTCATGGATACTAACAAAATGTATGGATCTGTAGAAAATTAGCATCTACCCCTCTCCTAGAAGAATGAAATATTATAGGAAATATTAAAAAGGCAGAATCTTATACCTCCCTGGATGAGAAAAGGAGAAACATGCTCTTGGAAAGCAGCCCCCACCTTTGTTTATAGCCCCAGAAAGGCTAGGCCAGCTTATCTACAACACAAAAGACTTTCAGCCTCACGACATAATAGGATTAGCCCTCTACCCATCTCATCACATGACATCTGAGACGATTACATTATCCAGCAAGATTCAACCAAGCCTGTGGCTCAAGACAACCTACAAAGTTGTCAGAGTTTGTTGCAGAAATTAAATCCAGAAAACACACACAGGTAAACTAATTCAGCAGGATTGATTTAAATAAGAAACTTCTTTATATACAAGAATATATATACAATACCAACAGCAGAGAAAAGTTTCATTTCAGCTCAGATCAGCAGACAAGTTCACAAGGGGTTTCAGTTTCAATTCTCAGCACAGCACAGAGCTGAGCCATGCCCAGCCTCCAAACTGTTTCAGCTCCCATTGGCTGACTTAGTTGCTATGCCTATTCATTGGCTGACCTTGTTACCATGCCAGTTCATGAATAATCTGACAAAGTTACCCCTACATGGCCCCATGGGAGTCTGACAACCAGTCAGGATACATTTCTTGCCACAGGAACAGGAAGCAAGTTCAAAGCCCAACAGAGAGTATAAATCTCTCTCCCTCTCTCTCCCATTTTGCTCTTTTTGCCCATGTGATACTGTCCATGGCCATGTGGTACTGTCCACCATTAAATCATCTTTCCAAGCAGTCTCCATGTTTCCAGTGTCTTTCTTCCCAATTGGAACAGAACCCAGAGGGACATTTCTTGAAAATGAAAACAACTTGTCTTTGATGCTAATAGTCACAATGGCTGCAGTACAACACCCCAGTATTCTAGGAATGATATGGGCAGAATTCTGCATCCACAAGTAGTCCAAATATGAGAACATTTATTCACCAAAAAAAAATATATATTCAGGGTTTTCAATCAGAAAATGTTCCAGAAAATTCTGCTAGGCAAATGAATATGATGCCAGTTAGCATATTCATCTCAACATCAATAGTCTGTACAATTGGGTTACATTGTTTGAAGTTGTAGGAAGTTAGCACCCACCCCTTTCCTGGAAGAATGAAATATTTTAGGAAATATTAAAAAGGCAGAATATTATATTTCCCTGGATGAGAAATGGAGAAACATGTTTTAAAGACAAAGCAGCTTCCTGCCTCCCCCCCACACACCTTTGTTAATGGGCCATAATCTGCAACACAATAGCAACAGAAACTAACACAATGGGACCCATCTAGGACAGAAACTCACCACATGGCACCTGGGAAGATTACATCAGCCAGCAAGGCTAGCTAAGACCCCCACCCCCTGGTAGTCTGACAACCAATCAGGATACTCTTTCTGTGTCCCTGGAAGGTCAAAGCCAGGGAAAGCATAAAACCTGGGGACTCGCTGTATGTGGGCCCCTTTTTTGTTCAGGAACTCAAACCATGTGATCCTGTCCACCATTAACCCATCTTTCCAAGCAGTCTCCATGTTTCCAGTGTCTTTTTCCTCACTTGGAGCAGAAACCAGAAGGATATTTTTTCCAACAAAGTGAAAAAGAAAAAATCCATGGAATTCCTGCATTTAAATTTTTTAGTACAATCATCTGAAAAGCAAGCATCTAATTTAGAAACTGGCCCACACTGGAAAGTTTGCCATGGAAAGTTTTGATCCACACCTCTGCAAACAGTAAAAATAAAAGCTCTCCACATAGAACACCGTATTTCAGGGAGAAACATATTGTGCTACCCTTCTCCCTCCTACCTACAGTACTTCTCTAAGTGCTGTAAATGTTTTATGTGGAGGAAAATTCAATCACACAAGCTCTGCCTAAAGTGCTTCTGCCTAGACAAAAAGATTGCCACCTTAGTGAGAATGAAGCTTCGTTTTTTAAAAGAGAAAATTTTCCTCCCAAAGATTTTTGTGCCTTAATTTTCTTTTGAGTTTTAGCTACTATGTTTAAAGGTCTTTTTCAAACTTGGGAACTTTAAAATATGTGGATTTCAATTCCCAGAAATCATGGTGGCCAGGGAATTCTGGGAGTTGAAGTCCACAGGTGTTAAAGTTGCCAGGTTTGGAAAACACTACTTTAGAAGTTGGCCTAGATATAGCAATAGCACTTAGACTTATATATCACTTTGTTAGTCCTTTATAGCCCTCTCTAAGCAGTTTACAGAGACAGCATGTTACCCGCAACAATCTGTGTCCTTATTTTACCAATCTTAGAAGGATGGACGGCTGAGTCAATCTTAAACCAGTCAGAATCAAACTCCTGTCATGTGCAGTGAGTTGGCCTGCAGTACAGCATTCTAACCACTGCGCCACCACAGCTCTGTTGTGGTGTGACGGTTGCCTAATATGTTGCCTGAGGAAGGACAAATAATGCCCCACTCACTTTGCCTAAGAAACTAATGGGACTGACAAATTTCTTTAACACTGTTGAACAGATAATATCCTTCCCTACCCTTGAAGGTTGTAGGAGAACTTAGAAGGCAGTGCAGTCCCTCTTCCTCAGCTGAAGGCAGTTGCCTCAGGCTGCCTAATATTGGAAACCGAATTTTTGTGCCTAATTTGCAGTGGATTTACAAGATGGCGTTAGATTTACAAAATGGCAAGTAGGTTTAAATGTTTAAAAAGTAAACAGATCTCTTTCAACTGGAAGTAAATTTCTGTATTAGGGTTGAGACAGATTGATTGAGAAAAAGTCACTCAGCTGGGTTCGTGGCCAAGGTAGGACTAGAACACAGGATCACTTGGTTTCTTAACTTTTGTCAAGACACTGATCTGGCCTTTGATGCAAACTTACACCAGCATAATCAATTAGTTAGCTCAATTTCAACCTTACTAATCAAGCAATAGCTCCCATCTCGCCTTTGTTTCCATCAGCATCCATCAACCCTAACCCTAAAGTAAATATCTAAATAGCTTGTTTGAGGAATCTATGATGCCCTGTGGAATTTCTCTGATTTCTCCAGGATTTTCATAAAAAGCAAAGTAGTGATGGAACAAACTGTTTGGGTTCTGGTAAATGTTTGTTTAAAGCAGAGATGCAATACTATCACTTACAGGTAATGTACACCCCACAGTACTTCCCCCCACATTAAAAGCCTCTCTGCTATGACACTCTTTCTTTGCTTGAAGGCCATTGTGCCTCGGTTGTTACGTAGTCTGCCCCTCATCATAATCACAACCATTATAAAAGCTCTTCATACATCTCAAAATGATTGGCTCCCAAAGATGAGGTTGCACAGGTGCTGAAATGAATGGGGGTTTTTTGTTTCTGGCATAATGAAGCCTTCCTGTGTGTGTATGAGTTTAATCTAATTCCGGAATGAGCTAAGTGCAATGTTATGCTGAAAGTCTAACTAAATGCAACAGATGATGCTGTTAAAATGAATTAAAGATATACAAACATACAGATAGCAGTCATATCTGAGATATAAGTTGGATGATTATTAATTTCATTTTATTGTAGAAATTGTTTTAATGCATTCTATCAAATTCATGAACGTAAAATGCAGACTAGGGTTAGTAAACTTGTTTATTAATCTGATTTTTGCTGGCTTTCATAAACTAGATATGCAGCTACAACAAAGGTATTAGAAAAATGCATTTGGTCCACTTATGGAGATGTACAGCTTACAAATACTTTTGACATCATAGGTCAGATATAGCATGTCATATATGTATATATATATATATATAGATATAGACATAATTTGATCTACATTTTTAAAGGTCCTGCAAATATTGATATGCTAATCTTCAACATTATTCCTAGGGAAATATACAAGAAATAACAGAAATAGAAGAATATGTAAATACAAAGCAAAAGGAAACACAGATGCCACCTGACGATGACAACATAAAACGAGTGTCCTGTTTAAAATAATATTCAACACCCATTCACTTTCTTTTGTTGGGAATGTGTTGGTGAAGAGATGTATGTATGTGTAGGATAGCTAATCCTTCAAGTTTAGCAACTTTAAACTAGGAAAGGCTTTAACAAATTTCAACCGACATTGGCAGCTGCCTAAGAAGGAAAACGAAAGCCACTGAAGCTTACATATCACAGTTGCATATATATCACAATATCTGATCCGAAAGATTCAGCACATGAAAAACTGTGCACATACAATTGATTGCCTGAAAGCTGACCTGTTAATACAAAAAAGCACATGAGGAACCACTGTAACTATTTTATCTGTTTATGATGGCTTGCGGGATTTTATCAGTTAAATCACTGTTCTTGTTCAGAAAAAAAAATCTTTCTTTGGCATTCAGATTCTTCTCAAAAATTTCTGAAATGCTCAGAAAGAGAAGCGTTCCACATTATCTTTATTACGTGCAATAATTCATTGTGGAAGAGAAATGAAGTGGGTTTTTTTAGACTACAAATGGATGCACTGGGAGTTGGGACAGAGTATGGCCTCAGCTACCCTGTTTCCCCCCAAATAAGACATCCTCTGATAATAAGCCCAATCGGACTTTTGATCAATGGCAATAAGGCCAAGCACTTATTTCAGGGTTCAAAAAAATATAAGACAGGGTCTTATTTTTGGGGAAACATGGTATTGTCCAGTTTGGAGACAGCCCAAGCAAACACTGGTTGTCACAATCTACAAATATCCCCCCAAATATAGTGCTATGGTTATTAGCACAAATGTGAAAAAACTAAACATAAATGTGTAGAATTTGTTTAAGAGTTGGTGGTAATTATGTCGTGGTTCAGGTGGTCTAAAAAGCCACATTATTATTTTGAGAGGCAGAGTCCCATTTTTTCCCCCCTGTCATTATCTATTCCTAGAGAGTCCTTATCCTGTGAGAAAATGGCCTGGTTCTATAGGTAACATACTGAACCTTGGAGGGTCAACCATCTGCTTTCATATTTATGCCTGGGAGGGAATATTTTGAGAATCTGGTTCCAACTGTGTTCTAAGTCAAACACAATAACCATTTAAGATCCATTTTTCATGTTCCAAATTGTTTTGTCTCTGGGGTTAGTGACAATGGCTAAATCTTCATTCAATCTTCTCAGCATTCCTGTTAGAAGAGTATTGTGCACTAGTTGTTTCAGGACAATAATGTTCTCCAGGCTGTCTGAAAGTTTTTTTTTTGTCCGTAACCAAAAAGGCTGGGAGACTGAGGAGTAGCTATCTGGAACCAATCAAGAAATGAAGCAATTTTTGTTCCACTTTGAAGGAAATTAAGGGGCAATTATAACTGATTCTGCTCTACTTTTTTCTCCTTCCCTTCAGTAAAGCTTCCCATTTAACCCCAACAACCCATCATTTTCATCAGCACTTGAGTTTTCCTGGTGTATAGAAGCTCCTGCCCTGCCATTTCCTTAGCACTTTCCTCCTCTCCTTATTTGGCAAACACAAACTTCTCCCATCACCCTTACAATTGCTATAGGATTTTGGATTCACATCCGTATGCAGATGCTTTTCTCAGGTCAATTTGTTTGTTAGTGCATGTGAAACATAAAAGATTTTAGTGGCTGGCTAATTACTCCTAGTAATTGCTATTTATTCACTCCGTTATTATATAGTAGGCACAGTATATAAATCTCCTATCTGTTGTATGCATACCATGCTTTCAGAAAAACTTCCCTTCCCTACATATCTGACCTTGTATGGAGGATATGCAGTTAATAGACTTGACATTGAGTTCTGTTGACAGTACAAAGCAGCTTCTGCATGCTGCATATTTTGGCATATTAACTGTTAATTGGAACAAAAACAAAGCCTGCACCCAGTAGCCATATCCAGTCAGCTTCCTTTCTGGTGATACAACCCTGTGTCACTCCATCTCGCCACCTTAGATACATTTTCAGAACAACAGCCCCATGATTATTATTCTTTTGCCTTCATGTCCTGTTACCCTTTGGCTAAAAGAGGCAAAACAGGCTGAATCACTTCAATAATATAAAACGGCAAGGAGCCAATTCTTCTTGTTTTTGGAGATCATGGCTATCTCATAGAATCAATCAAAGCTAATACATTATAACAGGGGTGTCAAACTCGTGTTGTCACAGCATCGTCATGTGATGTATCACAATTTTTTTCCCCTTTTGCTAAACCAGACGTGGGTGTGGCCAGTGCATGAAGCATCTGGCCTGCGGGCCGCGAGTTTGACACCCCTGCATTAGAAGCTTTAAATTAGCAATCTGGAGTCAGTCTATATTATATGGCAAGATGAGCCCACCTTAGAATATAGGTCTAATTAATTCATTAATTAAGGATAAGATGTTACTTACTGTAATAATTGTACACCTCATTACTTTTCTATTCTTTTCCTATTCTTCAAAACAGCTTTACTTATGAATGAAGTGCTAGGCTGTATCTAGACTGCCTAGAATCATTGCAACTTTTTCTGTTGTGTCTAAGGAGACGAGGTTGAACCAGCTGGAACAGTCTCCACTTAAGTGCAGCTAAGCATTTTGTAGTTTTAGAGACTTTTAAAATGTGGTGATGTGGAAGTGTTTAAATGTTCCTTCTACTGATCTAACTTGTAACCTGGATGGCTGAAGGTGAAGGATGAATGAAGGGACACTATTAGGGGTGGGTTTTACTTACCTTTACTACGGTTCGCAATGGGATCACACATGCACAGATTGCTTATGATGACGTCAGGGTCAGTGGACGGAGCCTCCCGCCAGTTTTACTACCAGTTCTATAGGATCGGTCCGAACCGGGGCAACCCACCACTGGATGCTATCCTCCTTCAGTACAGTAGATACATGAAATAATTCATTAGACACAATGAATGTGACTAATGGGAGAGGCATCATTTCCTTCTCCCTTCAACTACAAAATTAAGTGGGCTACCTGAGACAAATACTCTCTCTCTCTCTCTATATATATATATATATATCAGTGATATTATTATTGCCTTCTGTCTTTCATCTGGAGCTGCTTCCTTATTTTGAGATTGTCTATTTTTGTTACTTTGCCTTCTATTTTTAGAATTGCTGTTACTGCGAGCTGTTCTCAAAGTCTTCAAACTAATACAGTGGGATATAAATATTTGTACTGAATTAGCCTTGGAACAGCAAGTGGTCATTAAGTTTTAGTAGCAATCACTAAAATAATCATTCTTATTGCTATTGTGATTTGCATATTTAATCTTAGTAATCCTTATGACAACTGGGTAAGGTGTTTTCACTGTGGTTGTTACTATAATTATTGTCGTTGCTGATGTTATTCTCATTTTGAAGAAGGGGGTGTGAAAGTGACAAGAAGCGAAGCCTGAGTGTTTTGATTTCAATACAATTGTAATGTTGAAAGATCACACACACACACGAAATAAATATGGCCAGCTAATAATTTTAAGGGTGATATTTGAATTGGGATTTGCATTTTCATATTTTAAAACTCTCAATACAAGCTGGCCTAATCATTAAATCATTGGATTGTTGGAACAAAAAGAAAATGAGAAGAATGATCTCACACACGTATCCTTGGAGAATTTTTTTTCCCTAAATGTAATTAAATAAATAACAAAAACAAGACAGGATCAACCGTTGTGCCCTACTACCACTGCCATATTTCTTGTCTGTTGCACCATAAGAGGGAATTGGAATATTGTCTATTCTTATTGAACATGTCCATTGTTCAAAGAAGACATAAGGTCAGAATATAATTAAAATTTTACTTAATTATTTGAGTTCTTCCTAGTCCCCTTCAGCATTATGTATTCTCTCTCCTAAGCCTAAAGGCGTGGATTGAGAACAACAACCCACCAACAATTTTGACTAAAGCAAAATTTGTCACTTCCCTGAGTTCAAAAGAAGACCCCAAGGAACTGGGCGAAAAAACCAACCCACCCCCCCTTACTGTTCATTGAAAATGGCAGAAAACTCTGAGAAATTAATTCTGCTTTTATGCTTAATGTGCCAGTGAGGTTTTATAGATTGAATTATGAACAATATTTCTCCTGATGTCTCACTGCCATGGCCAGCTGGGATAAAGTCTGGGATTCTTTCTGAGCTAGGAAAACTTGTAAAAACTGTCTGTGACTGTCTGGCCTGATTGGTAGTCTGGGTAGGGTATTAATTCTTGATCTGCTGACTGTTTAGCATTATCTAAGGATCTCATATGCTGATCAAACCTCGCTTATTTTAAAGCAGCCTCTTTGATGTTAGGATTCTACTGTAGAGAAAGATCATCTTATTTTGATGGCCAGTTTATTTATGTTCGCTGCATGGAAATAGACTTCACTTTCCTTAAAAAGCGATAATATGCAAATATACTTCTTTTTCCAAAAGAAATATGGAAGTTTTTATACTATATGCAATACACTTATTCTGAAGAATTATTTCCTATTATCTTTTTTGCATAGATAAAAATTGTGATGGCTACTATTATGTGTAATGAAATGGAATCTCTGGAGAGAGGGAGGGAGGGAGAGAGAGAGAGAGATACAAAATATTACATTTGAACATTTGCAGAGGTGAAGACTGGGATCAACATGTTCAGTTTAAATATATCTTTAATAAGATTAGAAGCTAAAAATATCAATAGAAAGTTATAGATAACATACTGGTATAATTTATCAGTCAACTAGAAGATTTTAGCCAAAAAGTTGTAAAATTGTTAACACATGAAATATATGACATGCCTAATCTTAATAATTAAAATTATTTCATTTTATAAGCAATAATGTTGATAGGGCATTTGGCATAATAATGAAAATAAGAGTTCAAGCTGATCAATATCTTACATCGTTTAATTGAATGACAAGCTATTGAACAAGTTAAGGACAGTCTCTCATTTAGGACAATTTGACAACAATTAGTATGTTGGCATAGGAATAAGAATCTGAAACATATATTTAATAATGACTAGAAGAGCAGTTGAATCATTTTGTTGCAATCAAACAAGTAATCTTGTCCATCTTATAAATTTATCCTGGCATTTGCTTCAGGGGCTAGTGCTAATTTCACCAGATGTTAGTGCCACAATAACACTTTTCAGTTCCTCCAGATAAAAAGTTTAATTTGCAATATTTACATTTCATCATGATAATTTTACGAGACATCAGACCATCTTTTATTTCTCTTTCAGACATTCTTTCCTTTAAAATAATGCATGTGTTCAGTCAGAAAGACATGGAAGAGGAACCCAATTCTCTCAAAGTATGGATGCTTCATGATACTTTGCTCTCTTAGATCAGTTACAAAGCACTTCTACAAGTGATACTCATATTTCATCCTTCTTCTACTCCCCACTTGCCCAATCAGTTGTTGCTGTTGTCAGCAAGTACATGGATGTTTCTTACAACTACTTAAAATATTATCTAGAATGTCAGAAACACCTGATAAATAATCATAGGTAAATAACCTCTGCTCATTAGAGGCAAAATAACTCCATAATTACAACCAGATTATCATGTTCCAGAAGCATATGGTAAAGTAAAGTATACTATAATGCATACCAGAACTGTAGAACAGAATGTGTTCTACAATTCTGGTTTAAAAAAACAAATGTCCCCAAAACATTTCCCCATAAGGAAATACATATTTCCTGTATTTTTTTAAAAAATGACACATATAACCTCAACATCTGTTACGCCTTTCACCTGTTTTTAAATGCACGTGGGTTAGTAGATTCATTGTTGCATTTAATTAGAATGTCCCACAAAGAAATTTAAGAGCCACAATATTTTTCCATTAAATTTGCTTGATCATCTTATTTAATTACTTACTTAATTCCTATCGGCCAATTTTATTCATTATCAAACTTGAATTAAAGCATGCGAGCAGTAGCAAAAAGGATAAGAAACATAGTTTTCTTTGAATACAAACTTTTAATAAAAGTGTCCATTGTCTATTAAACAGCAGTTTTTCCACTCATCTACATGTCTTAATTAAATCTTTATTTTTTGTGTGTTTTAGAGCAATATCTATGTGCATTGTAGCACTTCTAAGCAATTAACAGTTCTGAGTAGCTAAGAATAAAAACTACACTTACAAAAATAAATTTAAGTACAAAGTTAAAACTTCAAAAATGTGGTTCTTGTACAAAATGAATGTTTTAGTTTTAAATTCCTTTCTAATTTTTTATACTTGAAACATTTTATTTCTGTAACTGAAGGAAAGTTTGTTGAGCTATTGATTATATCCAATATTTGTTTTAATCCTAATTGCTTTCAATGTGATTGTGCACACTTACCACAGAGTAATTCACATTTAAATGTATTTCGATAAGCATAGAATTTCATTGCAATTTTTGCAAATGAAATGTTCCCCCCAAAATTTGTTGAGAGAACTAAAAATGGACAAACCTGTTTAACTCGACTATGAGAAATGAAACCTTTTTTGTGTTTTAGCTTTGTTGAAAACTTTACCCATGCACCATATATTAATAACATTATTTCATAGACATACATTCAAATTAATATGTATATGTTTACTTCAGCAGCCATTTTCAATGTAATTTTTAATGGTCATTGGTCAATCAATTTTTAAAAGATAAATACAAAATATGAAATAAACATTCAACTGATTGAGTACAATGCACAGAATTTAGTTTTGTATAAAGTAAAGGTTCTAGTACATACCTTCAAACAGTGTAAGGACCTCTTTCATCTGTTTTAGCTGCCTCATTGTCTCTCTCTCTTTCTCGTGGCACATAGAATGCTGTAGTAATTTGTGCTATCCAAGTCTATCCAAGTCTGAAGAGGGAAAACTATTTGCATATCTTAGAATCCAAAAGAATTACTTTGTAGTTTTCTTCTCTGTGAAAGAAAGGAGGTACAGATTCCTGGAGGTGGCATTCTCAATATCACCCCAAATGGTCCTATAAAATATCACAGGATTTTTTCCCCCCAACCACTATCCATGCAATCTGAAATTGCAAAACAAGAGTTTCAAAGTTTTTATAGAATGCACTTTTAAAAAAACAACAACCCCCCCCCCAAACTATTAAGTGTAACAAAGTAAAGAAGGCTGCAAATGTTTGTGTGAACATAACTATTCCCGTTAAAAAGATTTTAAAATCAGAAATATAATCTTCCTGAATATGCCTTTCCAATTGAAAGATTATATAAGTCTTTGAAAAATTGGGAAATAAAAATGTACTGAGGGAATTATATTCTTCTATTTATAAATTAGTCCACCTATGAATAAGATTAACATTTATGCCAGTTTTAGATATGATTTGGAATTGTAGAATTAAAATATCTCTCTCTCTCTCTCTCTTTCCCTCTCTTTCTTTTCAGATCATGGTTTAAAGTTATATTAGGAAAAAGGACAAAGCAAATTACTTCTAGTAAAAAGACTTCTGGGGAAGGTAATATCTCCAGGTAGGTACTTATAATAGCAAAACTATTTGAATGAAATCATGTCCTCTGTGGTTTATGCCACGTGTTGGAACTTGAATGTTGCACTTCCAGTTTGCCCAAGAAAGAATAAAGCCTCGCCTTTAAGTGGTCTTATTTAAACTCTATGTTGAGTATCTGTCATGCCAACCCCAAAACTATGCCAGCTGAAAAAGATATGAACTGAAAAACAAGCTGTTTTATTTCAAATTGAAAAACAAGCCGTTTTATTTCCACCATCTGATGGTGGATGATCAATATAAAAATCTTGCACATTTATTTGTAAAAAAAAAAAAAGACCTTTGAGTTTTCTGGAATTCTTTCTGGATAATGTACATAGAACAGAAGACTTCTTTAAATACACACATGTAGACATATACTATAAAAAAAATCAAGATAGCCTCTGAGGTACTGGAGATTTCTGTATAGGAGTAATTAACCTGGTAATGCGCTGGTGATCTTGTATTGAGAGACAACCCTGAAGATAAAAAAATAAAACATGTCCTAACTCATGTAGGTTGAACATGAAAATTGTATTGTCCATTCTTAAATGGATCTTGTCCATTTAAATCCATCTTAAAACACTTTTCTTCAATTTTTCCCACAGCAAAGAATGTATTATGTTTGGTGTCTAAGAGGTTAGGTTTTGGCTGTGTCTTTTTGCCCCAGTCCAACATCTTCACCATATAAAAAATATGCAGGATTTCTTTATGATTTGGGTGACTTGGGGCAAAATAAGAAACCATGTTGATTTTCGATGACTTAATTACAGTAACAGACTGTTCAGCGTGCTTTGAACCTCACCTTTGCTATTGTTTAACCTATTAACTATTTTTTCTTTCATGTATACATATATATATATATATATATATATATATATATATATATATGTATGACAGATCAATTGGGTGGCAAATAAACGTAGAAGCTTATAAATTTTGGACTTGCTTTGCAAGGGGTGGGGGAAAGCTATTATTGTTGCAATAGGTTCATCAGTGGAGATGATATGTGTTTTTGTCTTCTTTTTTTTTAAAAAAATCACTTAATGTTCTTGTTTAGTATTGTTTTGTCTATATTAAATCTTTTTTATTTTGGATATTGTATTTTAATTTTTGAATAAAATAAAACATTGAAAAATTTGCAGGATTTCAGTGTTTTTGCAAGAGCTTCAAAGAATAATATAATGTTATAATATTTCAAACAGAACATTAATATTTTGCAGGATTCAGCTTTTTTGCAGAGGGCACTTGCATTATGATGTCATGATGTCCACTTAAAAAGATTGGCAGTCCTTGATTTAAATAATTTCTTAAATTGCAACTATATTTTAAATAACATAGAAATTAACCCCCTAAATCAAATTGGGCTAAAAATAATATTACTCAGCCCAGAGTAAGCTTGTGGAACCTCCTCTAATGAGAATCAAAATATTCTTTTGCTGTTATTAACATTATGATCTAGAAAGATAGATCATTTTTTCCTTGATGATTTGTGACTTCAAGGAATACTAAAATATAAGAAGGCCACTGATGAATCACACCCAAGTTCCATCCATCTAGTTCTTGTTTCTTCCAATGGCTAACCAAATGTATTTCAAAAGGCCAGAAGCTTGTGGCCTAGACCCAACTTCTATGGAAATTCATTATAGCCTTGATAATCAATAATGTCAGTTCTGAATGGATTGTATCATAGTATCTCTTTTGGTCATTATTATGGAAAAGCATTGTTTCAGTCTCTGTCTCCCCCCACCCACTTCACCCAATTATTTGTTTAATTGCATCATCTCTGAAAATAAACACAAATTTCTTTACCAGCATGAAAATGGATTCTGTTAAATAATTACTGGTAATAGCTAAATCAAAACAAACTCTTCATGGGATGTAAAAATGTGTTAATCCTGTGCTTATAAAACCCATTTATATTTGATTCCAATTTATTTGGCCACCGGTATAAAAACTCACTAATGGCTGATCCACCTATTGCTTTTGCTGAGATTTTGAAGTACAGCTTTCCAACCCATTTATGGCTTGTTGACTCAAATACCATTATATACTTAGAGACCATATAGGTCATTTATCAGTAAAGATCACAGTACAATTTTATATCATCTAAACTATTTTGGGATACCTACCAAATATACTATCCAGTATATCTCATTGGTATACAAACAGTGTAATGTTCTAGGCAAAATGCTGAAATTCAGTGATAGTTTTGTACTTGCTTTGCAAATTTATATTTGTGATTAAGATATGAAAATGTAAATATCAACTGCAATACAAATTATTTTTTAAGTTAGTACCTAAACATTTATAGGAGAACCTTTCCTTGTTTAATATAATCATGTCTGTATTTCATTAAATATCCCTAATATTTCATGCTTCTCCCTACATGTTGTACAAATTTATTTTATGTTCTATTTTGAAGTAGGCCTTTTTAATTTATAGAGATCCAGATCTTAACTATGTCCATGTAATAATCTTTTGCCTATATTTTTTAAACAAAGAGTTTTTCTAAGATCATTCTAGTTATAAAGATGAAGCAAACATCCTTTTCTAAGTTGAAAAAATGCATTGGAAAAACCTGAAAACCAAATTGCTTTAATGAATGAATGAAAAAAAAAAACTAGTTTATGTCCAGCTGCTATTTTTTTTTTTTTTGTAATGCTCTATGCTGATTGCTGGTTGACAGAGGAGGGTAGAAAAAGGAAATTCTCATTTTTGCCAGTGCTTGGTATCTTCACCAATTGTCAACTTTCTCAAATGGATTTTGATGTTAAGAAAAAGGATAATGATTTGGAATTGTTCATTGTGAATGCATTAGGTTTGCACAGACAAAACATGCATGAAGTGCAATTACTGCTAGTGTTGTCATATTAGTATGAACGTTAATAGCATGTTTGTTATGCATTGAAACGGGTTATGCATTCTGATACTTTAATCTTGTCATCTGTGCATCACTTGTCTAAGTACTCTCATTTAAGATGCCATATCTCTTCTGGTAGCAATAAAGGAGTAAAGCAACATTAATATTAAATAATTAGAAAAACAAAAGGGGAATGATTAAACATATTTACATAATTGAAATAACACGGAGTCTCAGTGGGAAATCGGGACAATGTTGTCTCCATTCAAAGTAATTCATAATTCAGATTTTTAATTATGGCACATTCATTCATTTAAAGATGATTCTGGATGAGAGGGCCACTAATGAAACACAATCATTAGCATCCAAACAAAGTAATTTAGAAAGTCTCCTTTAGGGGAAAAAGATTTTCTAGAACATCATCAATCACACAAGATATGCAAAAACAAGCAATTAAGCCACACACAAGAACTACAACAACCTTATATATCAGTAATGTACACATGAAAACATAACTGATTACAATAACTAGAGTAGGATGGTGGAGTTAATGTGTTTTTTACATTAAAGTACCATGAAATATTCTGCCAGGGAGGGACCTTTGCCAAGCAAGTTCCACGCCAGCTTATATAGACAAAGAGTGAGACTCTTCTACATAGTCCAGATCTCAGCATCCAAATCCCGAGTAAGTCATGGTCGATGGGCATATGAGGTCCAGCCTTTCCCTCCCTCCTCTCCTTTGACCCCCAATTTATAGTGCATTTGATTTGGCTAAATGGCAAATGTGGGATCAGCGTAAGTAAGATGTTACCCACGAAGCAGGTGCTGCCTTTGTTTCTCATTAGATACTCCAATCCTGCTTTGCGTTTTGACTGACAAAAGTCCTTCAAAGCCTCAAGGGGCAGAGGGGGCTCCTTCCAGAGACACACACAATTGCGGCTCATTAAACATGCAGAGGCTGTAGTCGGAGACCACATGACTTTTAATGCCTGTGTACAGTGTCTAGTTAAATAGATCCATCATACGGCTGGTTTCTGAACACCCTCCTCTTCTAGGCAAAATTATAGTCTTGTTGCAACCAAACCTCTTTTCGGCTTGCTGCTTCGGGTGCGGGGGTGTATGTGTCCCCCATGTGATTGGGCTTTACTCGCAGTCCTGAGTAAGACGAGCTCTGCCGGGCACCCCATCAGGCTGTTGTCAGAGCTGCCTTTGATAACTACCAGTCTCCAGAGCCAAAGTATGTTCTATTGGTACTTAAAGGACAAAAATACTGGTTAATTTTCAACAGTGCTCCTTCATTTGACTTTACAATTTATGGCAGTGAACATTAATGCGAGAATAGCTTGGTCGAGGAGGAATTTCAAATTAGAGAAGCTCTTCTCTTTAGCCCCAACAGCCTGACCCAGGGTGAACGGAAAAGTAATTTGCCACCAGATCCTCATTTTGCTGCTGTTATCACTCCTTGTAAATGAAGCACGGCAATTTATTGTAGCACCTCGAGAAGTCAAGAACATAATGTGTAAAACACATAGAAAAAAATCTTCCTTCATGTTCATTAACACCCCACACATAGAGGCTGTTCACGTTCCCCTCTAATGAAGGAGGGGGTGAAATCTTAAACCTAAAGCTTTCTGTCATGTGAAGAAGCCCTCTTCAGACCATTAGATGGCTGAATTGGACCGAAGAAAGGTCACTGACAAAAAAAAGGGGAAAGAAATGAAAAGGAAAGAAAGTTGCAGGGGTGAGGGAAGAGGAGGGGCACGAACCACAGAAAATGACAATGCCGGAAAATGGAAAAATAGATTCAGGAAGGGAGTTTAGTCAATTCCCAGAATGGAAAGTACATTTTCAACACCAGTTTTCATTTTTCTTTTTTCTTGTTGGCCTCTATGGACATTTTCTACTTATATTCAAGAAAATAATATCTAGCCCTTGATTAGCTGGGACTTACTTTAACACTCTAATACTCTGTTATTTCACTCTTGTTCTGATCTTATGAAAAGTGGTTCCAGAGGCATTATCAATATAAATAAAATTACATAAATGTGGGCATTTGTGTGTGCATGCCTTATGGATTGTTTCTAATGAGGAAGAATGGGGTGGTTTTTTATACTGTACATTAATTTTATTTATTGCACAAGGAACTGGAATGATGTACTTGATAATGGCAATATCAAGTGTTTTGTTGGAAATCTTTTATCTCAGTTATACCTGTATAAGGAAACCAAACTACATTAATTCAAGTCCTTTGAATAACAGAGTGAATAACATGTTAAGGATAGCCTAAGGATAGCTATTACAACTATCATTTATTACAGTGTGAAGTAGAACTGCTAAATTGAAAAGAAGTAGATTTACCTTCTTTAGTTACATTTTAAAAGGTTGAAAAATTCTGGAGATGTCTGTACTATTAGGGCAATGGAAAAAGAAGTAGCAAAAGGTTGAGTTTTGTGTCCTTCATAGATACAGAGCACCAATGCACATGCAAATTAGACAGATTGGGAAAATTCTTGAATAATTTACTGTTATTTGTTAGACATAAATTTGTATTGATTTGCAATGGGGTATCTCATGCTTTGATTTCTCAGATCACTTTCACTTGGTCTGCAGATGTAAGAGAAAGAGGTAAAATTATCTGGACACCTCATTGAAATTATGCTAGCCCTCTTCAAGTGGTCTTTGTCATTACTAGTCTCTTGTTCTGCAGGCTTGGTGCTAACAACAATTATTGGTGGTAGCAACAGAATTTTTTTTTGGCTACACAACGGCAGCCCAAGTCATACACCTGCACACAGATAACCTTAGCATACATCAGGTGATCCTCCTTGCCTCTTACAGGTGATGGGAATCCTCCTATTCAACTCTTTGGGCTAGATTCATCAGTTGATGAAAATTAATCCCTGAGTTGGATGAAACCAACTCCCTGAGCTGGTTTACCCTGGATGAACATTTTTGCTTAATGTGCACAAGGTCATCTTCGAGACTTGGGCTTCTTCTGGTTGTGCTGAGGACCATCAAAGCAAGAAAACCTCAAATCATTCACTGATCTAATGGGGTAGCTTTCCATATATTTTAAACTATTTTTCCCATAAGCCCTGGGATAGGATTGGTTTTAAACAGGCATTGCCCATTTCTTTTTACACATATTGCCTGATAGAGTCAGCTTGGCCATGTTATGATTTTTATCATGAGTCTTTGACTTTATATGAAGAATGGAAACTGATTAGAGGTCATAGCAGACAAAGCATTATTCTTCCCAGAGTAGCTCAGAGTTGGGCAGCCTATAAATTTAGTAGATGATGTTGATGACAATGACAACAACGATGACGATGATTCCAATTAAACCCTATTTTGGACTGACTATAGTTTCCAAATCACTTTTTAAACAGCAGCATGTATAAGAGTCTACACTCGGAATTATTACAGTCATAGGAAAATGATGTAGATGGATAGGCAGGCAGGCAGGGGGAAAGGCTTTGAAGGACAAGAGTAGACTCATTACCAAAGAAATGATCAGATAAAAAGGGGCCTGAGCCCAGGGTCAAGGGATACATGATTCTGTTACTGTAGCTGTTATAATAAAAGTAATAATGATCTGCACGGCATTGGTTTCTTAGGCTGATACACTATCTATCCAGTATCGCCTTTGCGATGATTAGGCATTGGTCTAGTATCCAACTAACGGCAGACTAATGCCCAATCATCACAAAGGCTATACTGCAGCCTTGATTAAAATTGACTAGTTCTTTTCTTATTCTAAATCAAGGTGGACAGTTTTTTTTAATGGTAGGGGACTGCAGGAGGCATGACAAATATAACTGGGAGGGATGACAGGTGTATCTGTATCATCACCATCAGTCTGAGGGATTAATTTTCACCAGCAGATGATTGAGACTTAATCACATCTTTTCTTTTCCACCTTAAAATCTGTAGGCAATTGTGCCCCATAATTTCAGCAGTCTGATTTTGGGATACTCTGGGGATGACAGAGTTTGCAGTAACTGTAGGCTTATAGGCTGCAGTTTGTTCACCCCTGTTCTATATGGGATCCATATTTTTTATTAGAATAATTCATTTTTCTGGTCCAAATTTGATAACCTATCCTTATAATATCTGTCCTTAATCCAGGCCCTAATGGATTATCAGGCTGGGTCATGCCAATGAAAAATATAGGACCTTCTGGTTTAAGTTATGAGTGACCATATTTTTTTGACTAATGCCATTCCAATTAGCAAACAGCAGGAACCTCTTACGCTATGACAATATTCTGTTCTCCTGAATTCTTCTCACTGAAGAAGTATCATCATTTACAGAAAATAGAATTTTTTACAAATGCGAGTTGAATGGAAAAAAACTATACTTAACAAAATATGCCGGCATGATTTATCTTTAACTAAATTGAATGGTTTGTCCCACTAGGTAGCATATAACTCTTGAAAACATCTTATAAGTACATATTTTAGGGATGAAGTTTAAAGGTTTTAAAATATGTGTTAAATAGAAATAATTTTGTTTTTGTTATTGTTGTTTACTTTGGGGAGTCAGCTGAGATGATGAAGTGCAAGACCTAAACTAAAGTTAAGGGTAAAACACCAATGCTAAAGGTTACACCAAGAAAGTTGTGGAGGCTTATGGAAGGTTAGATGGCTGTCTACACACTAATTTTCTTCCACTGAATATCATTGCCTGCATCATTGTAAAAACATGATCCTCTCAAGCATGAAAAGTGCTTCACTTTGTCTTCTGGTAAATAATAGTTTTATATATAGCTGAACACCCCATGGTAGCTATTTTGTGAGAGCAGCCACAGCAAGGATTCAAAGTTCCAAGTGGGAGCATTTGCTTTAAAAAGGTTGAAGACACCTGAATTATATTGTAGTTTTATTCAACACTAGCCTGATTGTTCTTTCTGCCTTTTAAGCAGTTTTTTTTCAAACTTGGCAATTTTAAGATCTGTGGATTTCAACTCCCAACGCTGGTTAGGGAATTCTGTGAATTGAAACCCACAGATCTTAAAGTTTCCAAGTTTGAAAACTACTGTTGTTGTTTTTTTTAATTTGATTTATATGCCGCCCTTCTCCGGAGACTCAGGGCGGCTTACAATGTGCTCAGCAATAGCCTTCATCCTTTTGTATATTTATACAAAGTCAGCTTACTGCCCCCACAACTGGGTCCTCAATTTACCTACCTTAGAAAGGATGGAAGGCTGAGTCAACCTTGAGCCTTGGTGAGATTCGAACCTGCAGTAATTGCAGGCAGCTGGTCTTAATAACCAGCTTAATAACAGGGTGCCTTAGACCACTCCACTACCAAGGCTCTTTTAAAGGCATCCTCGACTTCAGCCATGGCAATTTTAAGACTAGAAGCTACAGAGGGAACAAGAAATGCTCCAACATTGATCTAAGAATTAGCCACATAGAACACTGTGAAATTTAAGGTTCCTTGGTGCTCTCTGAGCTTGGTTGTTTTTTTTGTAGAAGTGTTATTATCTAAACCAAGTAACATAATCAATGCAGTGTAGTACCTGCATCAGTGCAGTGCAGTCATTGATGATGTTATCTAGTTTGGGTAATAAAATGTTTTCAAAAAGCAACCAAGCTCAAGAGAACCAAGGATCCCTTTATTTTAATCCTAAACTACAATGTTCTCCTCTATCAACACTGTGAAACTTAACTTTTGAGGAGATATGCATTGAACATTTAATCTTTGATAGGTCCCTCTGTATTGGGGGAAGAAGACATGGATAACTTGTGAAGAGGAGAATCAGGGTTTTAAAAAAAGAGAGATTGAAGAAGGAAAAATAAATGAACCCTTTCCACCCACAGCTTCTCTGCATCAAATTGCATTCTTCCAAGATGTAGCATAAAAGTGGCCATTAAATTAACATGATATATTGTACAAGCAAAGAACACTAAGTTTGACCTTGAAACTAAGTACACACAATTCTGTAAATGGATGCTGGCTCATCAATATATATCCTTGAAGCTTTGTGAAATATTTCTATATATAAGAGCCATGGTGGCACAGTGGTTAGAATGCAGTACTGCAGGCTACTTCTGCCGGCTGCCAGAAGTTTGGCAGTTCGAATCTCACCAGGCTCAAGGTTGACTCAGCCTTCCATCCTTCTGAGGTCAGTAAAATGAGGACCCAGATTGTTGGGGGCAATATGTTGACTCTATAAACCGCTTAGAGAGGACTGTCAAGCACTGTCAAGCAGTATATAAGTCTAAGTGCTATTGCTATTGCTATTTGCAGCCATACTCTCCAATCCCTGGAAAATAGCCTCACCCCTTTCATGTCATTCAGTTCTTGGTGCCATATCAAGTGGAGAACAATTTCTTATCCAAGCAAAAAAATTCCTGAGAGCAATATACCTATTCACTCTTGAATAAGGTGGTCCACGTAGCTTATAATCTCCTGACATAGAGAGAACATAAAGTATTTTTGTGGGTGCACCTATCTTTGATTTGGTGCCCCAAAGCCTTTCCTGGGGATAAAAAAACTAGGATAGTCTACAAATAAACAGTCACTAATTGGTGGGATGTGCTCACCAGTTTGGTTTAGTGGTTAAGGTACTAGCCTAGAAACTAGGAGGGATTCTACTGAGTTCTAGTCCTGCCTTATACATGAAAGCCATCTGGGGACCTTAGGCCAGTCATTCTCTCTCACCCTGAACATCGGGTTGTTAGGTGTAAAAAATAATAAAGGCAGGATAAAAATAAATCTAATGAATAGCAGAATGACCAGTTGCTGGCCTGACTACTGTGTTTCTCCAAAAAGATGACCCATCTTGAAAAGAAGCCGTATCATGTTTTTGAGCACATGTGATCAAATTAAGTTCCACCCACAAAATTAGCCCTAATTAAGACTCCTCCCACCCGGGGTGCAGGGGGTGGGGCGAGGCACACAGGTAAAAAATAAGCTAGGGTGGGGATGGGGAGGTGGAGCTGTCCTATTTACCAGGCCTCACACATCCCGACACCTACCTCACCTTCTTCTGCAGCTGCTTCTTCTGCAGCCACTTGCCACCACTCGCACGCATCGCCCTGGCCTCCGTTTTGCTTTTAGATGCCTGCCGGAAGGCATCTACAGCTGATAACAGAGCTCCGGATCGATCCGGATAGGGGTGGTATTCATTTACTTTTCCTACCAGTTCGCAAATGTGAACGCCCAGTGGGCTCCTATAGGGCGGGGCTGTTGGTGCCACCGCTGTGAGTTGAGTCAATGATTAGAACCCTCCAAAAAGAAGGCCTAACCGTTTTTTCAGGAGTCAAAAGAAAATAAGGCCCAGCCTTCTTTTTGGAGAAACACGGTATATTGGCAGTCAACCTATGAGAATGAGTTCTGTTAATGTGACACATTAAATTGATAAAAAGGAGGGGCAAATTATATCTACAGACTGGAGAATATCTATCCCTCATATAAATACATGGAACTGTAAACTGAGAAAGTGTGTATAAGGACCTTTCAGTGTCTTGATAGGAATAAATTTGCAATCTTTACATAAAGACATATAGGTAGTCCTCGATTTACAACAGTTCGTTTAGTGACCATTCAAAGTTACAACAGCACTGAAAAAAGTGACTTATGAATGTTTTTCACACTTAATGAACGTTTTGATCACGTGACTACATGGTCACGTGATCAAAATTCAGATGCTTGGCAACTGATTCATATTTATGACTGGTGCAGTGCCCTGGAGTCAAATGTTCACCTTTTGCAAACTTCTGATAAGCAAAGCCAATGGAGAAGCCAGATTCACTTAAAACCATGTGGCAAGAAAGGTGGTAAAATGGAGCAAAACTCACTTAACAAATGTCTCATTTAACAACAGAAATTTTGAGCTCAGTTGTGGTCGTAAGTCGAGGACTACCTGTACTGTAGTAATAAAATTCCAGTGAATTTAATGGGATTTGCTTCAGGGTAGGCTTGCATAGAATAGGACTGTAAGTATTCTAGAAAAATCAGTATAATCTTTCCTTTAAGCTTCCAGTTTAAATTCAGCTGAAACTAAGACTAATAACACTTTACACTTCTCTTTATTTTTCTTACTCCTCTCTTCTTTCATGTCACTTCTGCCCTGAGTTGGAAGAAAAAAGTTAAATAGCATGTGGAAGGCTTTGTAGGAAGAACAATGTACAGGAAATCCTTGGAAGTCCACTCTTAGAAGCCTGTTTTTGCACATCAAAAAGACTTGCAAAGAATCCCCTGATAATAGTGAGTTTGGCCAGGAATTCTTTTCTCAATTATTGCTAGACAACAGTTCCTTTAGAAAGTGGAACAAACTCGGGTTCAGTGGAGGAAGGACATTTTAGTTTTTATATCACTTTTATAAAGGCATTGTTATAAGTGTATTATAAAGGTATACCATTGCAAAGGTATTGTTAATTTCATAAAATCATTTTTTTTCATGAGAGTTACCCAGGATCAGATCAAATCAAAACCATTATTGCAGCTTTTAGGTCAGACACACTACAATATAATACAAACTTTGTATTTAAACATTCTTCTTTTTCCTTTTCTGGTGTCTCTCCCCCCCACCCAATTGCTAGCCTCAAACAAGAGGAAATTGTTTCTAGTCAATTTTGCAATATTTCATAATAAATATTTTATTTAACCCATTAAAATACTGTACCATTTCTCTTCACAAAACTTATTTTTTTTCTGTTTAAGAAACAATCATATTTAAAAATGATATTGAATTCCATAAACCTGGAGTTTTAGAAATATATTTTATCTTTGGGAATGCATATTAGGCACTTTTACATGGAATGGGAAGCGAAGAATTAAAAGATCCTGTTTCATATTAAAGAAAGTTGCTATTGCTTCATAACAATTTATTCACTCCTGTTTTCTACTCTCAGCTGCCATGACAAGTAAGTAAAATGGCAAAACTGAGGGACACAATTTCTTTTGAGCTAGGTAGTTCAAAATCCTATTTCCAATGACTCATTGAAATCAACCTTTCATGGATCAGTGAAAAGAAGGACTAGGGGTGACAGTGTTCCAATATTTGATGGGCTGCCACAAAAAAGATTTTCCAAAGCACCAGAAGGCAAGACAAAAAACAATGGATGGAAATTAATCAAAGAGACAAACAATCTAGAACTAAGGAGAATTTTCCTGATGGTGAGAACAATTAACCAATGGAATGGCTTGCCTTCAGAGGTTGTGGGTGCTTTATCACTGAAGGTTTTTAAGAAGATATTAGATTTGTACATTTGTCATTTGTACAAAATGGTATATATTTTTTATCCAAGCACAGCTATTGAGTCAATGGTTAAGCCTACATGACATCCTAAGCCATGATTTGTTTTAACCCCATTTAAAGGTAAAGGTAAAGGTTCCCCTTGCACATATGTGCTAGTCATTCCTGACTCTAGGGGGCAGTGTTCATCTCCGTTTCAAAGCCGAAGAGCTAGCGCTGTCCGAAGACATCTCCATGGTCATGTGGCTGGCATGACTAACCGCCAAAGGCCCAAAGGCGTATGGAATGCTGTTACCTTCCCACCAAAGGTGGTCCCTATTTTTCTACTTGCATTTTTTACGTGCTTTCGAACTGCTAGGTTGGCAGAAGCTGGGACAAGTAACGGGAGCTCACCCTGTTACGTGGCACTAGGGATTCAAACTGCTGAACTGCCAACCTTTCGATCGACAAGCTCAGCGTCTTAGCCACTGAGTCACCATGTCCCTTTAACCCCAATTAGACAAGTTAAAACAATCTGCATCACACATAACATTAAGCCACATACTTTTGTATATGAATGGCTGTATTAACATGTTATGCAAAAACAAACCTCCTCTCAAGCCTCTCTGTGGCTTAGCCTTAAATGTTAATCCAGTTTTGATAACATACATACAAGATTTAGTGCTCATCTTTCTTTGCCATTTCTTTTCTTGCTTTCATCTTTTTTCTCGTTTGCACTTTTTCTTCTCATTTTCTTTCGGGAGGAGAACGGGGTCAGCATTTTTAGGCTGATTGTTATTTCGTGTAGCATCTGCACATTTTGAAGGGAGTGAAAACTGGATGGTGGCACCCAATCAAGGTGAGCCCCATGGAAATAGTCTAACAATTACCTTCAGTAATTCCCAGACTATTTTTTTGACACTAAAATTCTGACAGCTTGCTCTTGTGATAAAGATGTTAACAAGAGAAGAAAATGGCTCTAATTTAATCTATTCTTGCAGGTCATGCTGAAATGAGATGGGGATGACACAAAATTATAATAATAAATACAGGCGTAATTTCACAGTTCTTCATAAATGCTGCTCCCCCGTCTTTTCACATGCAAATACGCTAGCCTTTGCTTCGTGACAGTGATTTATGAGGTGCTATCTTGCCCTCCACTTGGGAATTGTATTCTACCTGATCCCATAATTATTTTTATACTACTAAAACAAACCCTTATAGATTACTATTGCAGTGCCATTCTAGAGATTTTGCACCTCCTTCTCTTTATGCTTTCGAGAGTCTTTACTATGATATTAGCTTCTTAATTGTGACTCAGCTTACACCAGGCAAGAAATATAAAATAGGATCAAAGTGCAAAGGGAGACAAAAACAAATCTGTAAGAGCTGGGATTAGCTATTGTTTAAAGCAGCATTTGTGTGATGCTAGCTGTTACAGATGGAAACCAGGTTAATTTACAACTGGCAATAGCGGGTGAAGAATGTATTCAGAAGGAAGAATCTGGAGGTATTAAGTGTTTCTGTTTTCCTTGACATTTGCATCTTCTTCCTTGGCTATCACTGCCCATAAGTATGTTTTTGTCAAATGGAGATTTATGGGAATCGGCAAAACCATGTTCACAGTCTGTCCCAAGAGGAATGGCTAAAGTCCTTCAAGGGAAAATATTCGCTTTCAAGAAAAAGGATGTTGGGCTAGGAACTGGGTGTTCTTGAGACAACTCCCAGGCTGAAGATTGTGATTTTCAGCACTAATGGATGGCTATGCATACTGGGAATCCTCAAGCCAACAATGGAAACAATAATATGAACAGATACTGATAAGGTCTTAATGAACATTATGCAAAATGGACAAGGGCCCTAATTTGAAGGCGAATGACGTAGCTCTTAGGCAGAAAGATTGATACATGATGTAACGATACATGATGTAATGGCATATAAAGGAGCAGCAGGGGGCTTTGAAATGGCAATTAAAACTAAGGGCCTTACCCCACTCTCTTCCCCTGTTTGTGCTGGCAGCACAAAAGTAAACCAGCATGAAATTTGCTATTCCCATTGCTTATCCCAACACTACTTTTATTTCCTCTGTTCCTACTTTATTGCTAAGAATTTTATTTTCTTTCAAGTTAAAGGGTGACAAAGCCTTGCAGAATATAAGCACTTTGAAGCTGCTTTTTGAAATAGGTACACTGTACCCCCGGTGCAGCAAAGGATTATTGAAACCTTTCTCATTACGGTTTGGAGATAGATGAAGTCCATATCCTGGAACTTGATAGGAAAAAAAGGTAACCAAAGCAAGCCATTTTCAGGTGCAAATACAAAATCTGATTATTTCTTTACCCAGGTCAAGGAGGGTGGGGTCTGGGTGGGAGGGAGACATATGATAAATTACAAAAAGTTGGGAGGAAAGTTAATAAAGCTGTCCTTCACACAAGCATCCATATCTACAGTAGTTCTCTTGAGATGTTGTAGGCTATGATTCCATCAGAGTCAGCCAATCTGGGCTAAACTAAGGAATTATCAAATTCATATTCTGAAGTTTGAAGGGACACTGCAATGTATATAAATGAAAGGATTGGAAAGTTGACTGAGAATTTCCATAGGCATTCATAAATAGGCACCCATCGATTTTTAAAACAGCAACAACTACAGTTTAAAATACATTTATACTTCAAGAATTGGAAATGTTAAAGTGTTATGTTGCCAATTTATCACTTCACTTTTATTGTGGGATCTTTTCTTTTTCTACTAGAATTGTGGAAACATCTGTTCCCTGTATATCAAGGTATCATGAGAAACTCCAAATAACAAAGCAATTCTACTTCAATTTAGTGACTCCATGCATCTGATAAAGTGAAATGTAGCTCATTAGTCTTAAAAGATGCTACTAAATTCCTGATTTTTGGTTACCATAGATTAATGCATGGCTCTTTCTATAATCTCTCTGAACTACATAGAAAATTCACTAAACCCATGTTTCTCTGTTTCTGGATTTGGGCATGAGAAAGAGGTGGTCCAAGTGTTGCCTTTCATGTGATTTGGGAATTCTCACACATTGTAGAATAAAAGAGAACAATAGTAAAGAAGCTTCCACCTGGCCAGTGAAGAATTAGAGCGTGGGCTTGCTAAAACAGAAAAATTGAGAATGATTGCCATAGGTCTGGTGACACAAATTTTCCATCAGTCTCTAGCTGCCTTGGTACACATCAGATTCTCTGCACCATCTAGCATAAGTGACTAGATTACGATTTTAATATGGGCAGCTGGCATATGCCAAAGCAATTTGCTAACTCCACTTTTTTAAAAAAATGGTGGGGGAATGCAGCTTAATGTGACCACTGGACAAGCTAAGTTAGACTAAGAATAGACATCCTGATCTTTCAAGGAGGTTACAGGGGAAGCAGGAGCATTCCCATCTTCTTCTCATTTGGTAGTTGAATATTTTGTAAAAGGAACTGCCTGAATAGCAGCAACTTTCTGAATGAGCAAACCATTTGGCCCATTTTGTGTGAGCTTCATGGGGATCTTCACCATGCATTCTACTTTTTGAAGTGTTCCCAAGAATCCCTCTTGTCATAGGCCTTCTATTGGAGACACCATATTTCATGGACAAGAGTGGTTGGGATATGCTGGGTATAAGCCAAATGAATCATAAACCCTCATATTTTCCTATAATAACCTTGATCATCTGCGTCTTAGGTAGGGAGAGTGAAAAAGCTGTGACTAACTAGAATAAAAATGTGAGGCATCTGTTGTCTCAGGTGACCTCAAACAATCTTACAAAATTCATGTATTCAGAATGAAAAGTTTTACAAGTGACCCATGACACTAAAAAGTATTATGGAAAATGTTTGTGAACTATATATGAATAGCTGAGTTATTAGAGAAAAATAGGGGCATTAAATGAACCATTTGATAACTCCAAAAGAGCTACATTAATAGTAAGCATAAATGGTAAAGCTAGTTTCAGCAGCTTCTTTATAAACGCAACAACAAAGGGTCTTTTCTGTGCCACTAAAATGGAAGGAAATTACTTCTGGATTCGGAGCAAGCTAATGCCAAGGTGACATTACTGTATCAACTGTTGAGTCTCCTAATGGAAATTAACCGAACAGCTTTCTCATAGTAAGTAGACACAGGTTAGGAACTCTTCGCTTTTGCAAACTTCCCTAGTTAATTTCTAGATCCTAACACCCTTCTTTATAGACTATTTTTCATATAAAGAATGAATATATCATTAGAAGATCAGGTTTTGTATTTAATGTCAGCAGAATAACGTTCTGTAACATTCTGATTTACTATCTCCCTCCCCCCAACTAAGAGTTAGCAAAATATGATTCATTAAACACACTATGATACCTAAATGGTCCTACAATTAATCTACCTCCTTAAGGCTGTTTTGTTCGCTGTTCCCCAGATGGCTGCTAATATTTAATAGATTTCCACTGACTATCTGTGTAAAAGGATGTTTATGGGCAAGGTCTAATTTATGAACACAAGTACCATTATTTATCCTTACTCTCATTATGGCACAAAAGGCTTATCTTGACCTTTTAAAGTAACACAATTTGTAGATGCATATAGAAAATTACAAAGAAATGCAATCCATTTCTCTAATAATATGACTACTGAAGTTAATAGCTGCTTCAGCCATCACAGAACTAAAGCATAAGTTAAGTGCAGTTTTTAAATATTTCTGTAACAAAGCCTGAAACATAAAATAGGGGATTATAATAAGAAAGAGTTTAACTTTGTAAAATGGAGTAGATGTATTTAATATCTTCCAGCAGAGAGCAATTACTGTTGTAACAAATATTTCAGATTCTGTATTATGGAAGTATCTTTATTAATCCAATTTAGAGTACATAAATGAGTGTAGCATTGTCTAGAACTCTTGTTTGATTATGTGTGTCTGGGTATATGTGTGCATGTGCATATATGTATATATGTATGTGTGTATTTATATGAAGTCCAAAATGAAGCATGGAAAGAATAAGGTTTAAGCCTTCCCAAAACACAGGGAAGGCATCAAGCAGAAGAAAAATTTTAAACATCAACGCTATGCCATATACTATAAACATGTGAACTGAGATAGATATGCTAGAAAATCCTCCTCCTCCTCCTCCTCCTCCTCTTCCTCCTCCCTTTGTTAGCAGCATCAGCATTTCTTTTTCCATATTAGGACAGTACTGCACCATACATGATTTTGAACTGCATTCTTTCTTACTGGAGCAGTGATTTGATCAGATCAGACACTGCTTCTCAGACATATAGGTAAAAGAAGGTATTAAACACTTGTCCCTTTGGTACTCCAATGTCTTCACTGGTCATACACCCTCAGAACAAAGTAACTATAAAAATTAGAAAATATCAGAGATGGACAAATTCTATGATCCCAGGAACTGTTCTATTTATGTTCATGGGACTGAAATAGCTAGTTTAATAAAATTGGTATCATAATAGGATGTACTGTGAGTTATGAAATCTATTGCTTAGCTTCAGATACAAATCTGTAAAGATAGGTAGATAACAAGTATTCCATACAAAAATGGTAAAAATATAAAATATGTCATTTTTAAAACTTGAGAAAGTTGTAACAATCACATTATTAAATCAATACATGGAAGATACTCATACAGCGGAAAGGATGTTCTGTTCTATTCTCTTGAGTAGCTTGAAAAGATGATATACCCTTTTTAATGATATATCCTTGATAAAAAGAGTGAATCTTTCAATTTTAGACAAGCTGTCCATGAATCAATGTGGAGATTCTCTCAAACAGCTTCTTTTTGATGTTATTATGGGAGAGGTTACGATTTATTTTTATTAGTTTATTTAAAAAACCTAAATGGCTGCCCATCTTAAGCAACTCTGACCTATAACAACCATAAAACCAATAAATGAAACAATAATAAAAACAGTATAAAAGAATAAACAAAAATCCTGCACTGTAGTTGTTGATGGACAGATGCACAAAGATTTGTAGCCTATGTATTCTGTTATCATTATTAAAGCTGCTGAGCCTGACAAATTAAGTAGGATTGTAGGATGCATCAAAAGAAAGTATTCTGAATACGTTTTAGTGTCTTCAAAGCATCTAAGAGGCATGAGGGAAGTATATTCATATGCATTTTAGAGTTAGAATCAGATAATCATATTTTCTTAATTTGCCATTGAAAGTAAAATCCTTCCAACAGGTATTGTATTGCATGTTATTTCAATTTGGTAGAATTTAAAGTATTATTTATTTTCATTTATTAATTCCATTCATATAGCAGATTCCTAATAACAGGCTCCTAATAACAGGTTCCCTGATACAGGTAATCCTTGACTTACAATAGTTCATTTAGTGACTGTTTTATGTTACAATTGCACTGAAAAAAGTGATTTATGACCATTTTTCACACTTATAAATACTGCAACATCCCCATGATCACAGGATCAGAATTTGGATACTTGGCAACTGATTCATATTTATGATTCATATTATTGAGCCCTTTGAGGAGAGAGGGCCTCCTCAGGGTGCCGTCGGTCAGGCAATGTCAGCTGGCGACCCCCCCAGGGAAGAGCCTTCTCTGTGGGGGCACCCGCCCTCTGGAATGAGCTGCCCCCAGGGATACGACTGATCCCGGACCTCCGGACCTTCTGCCGGGCCCTGAAGACTTTTTTATTTCTGCAAGCCGGGCTGGGTTAAAAAAAAAAAATAATTGGTGAATTTTATGGGTAAGGGGTTTTTAAATTGAGGGAAGCCAAAGATAAATTTAATTTTGTTTTATACTATTTTAATGTTTATATTGCACGTTTTTAAATTTTGGCTATTCACCGCCCCGAGTCCTTTGGGAGAGGGGGCGGTATAAAAATTTAAAAATAAATAAATAAATAAATAAATAAATAAATAAATAGCCAATACATTGCTAAGCAGTGAATCAGGAAACCTGCTGCATCCATCCTACGTGAAGGTCTTCATAGTGGAGAGCAGAGGACACTGGTCCTCCATTAAATAACAATTAAAGGTGGTTTGCATAATAATTCAGATTATAAATTTGTATATCAACAACACTATAATTTCTTTTTCTGTTTTGCTGTGTCATCATTGTGATTTTTCTTGACTTTGTGAACTGCTGAAATTACATGCAAAAAAATGTGAATGTTACAAATATATTTTATGAGTTTATCTTGAATTTGAAGGCAAAATTCTAAAATTGGTGCTGAGCCTTTGTCCATGACAAAAAATCTCTTGTGTGTGTGAAAGAGAGTTGTAATTCGCTAGAGCTGCACCAAGAAATACCCAGCTGCATTAAGTCTTATTTTGAACCCCCAAAAACAAACAATTTAGAAGGAAATTGTAGTAATTAGAATCTGAATTAAAGAGAAAGGAATAGTTGTTTTAAAATGGCAAAATTGTCTGATAAGAGAGGTTGGTCTAAATACTGTCCCCCCTACTCTAGGTGAGAATAGGTAAGGAAATTATGAATCTTTCCACTTAGCTAGACAAAATGATGTTGGAGGACCGATTAGTACCATGATGAAGAGGTTAACACCCTGCCTGTTACAACAAGTGTCTGTGAAAAGGAGACCTGATCTGAGAACCGGCCATGTCAACCATGAAGTTATTTCAATACATTTCTTCTTCCTAACAAGATGATTAATCCCATTATTATCCTCTCCACAAGTCTATTTTCCATTTAGCTAAGCACTTTCTATAATGTGCAGCTTACAGAAATAAAACTTTGACTTCTTAATCAAAGATGCAGAAGATTTTTTTTTTGTAGTCCTCTTTCCCTCCAATCATAACTTACATGAATATATCATTTTTATTTGTCTGTTTCTAAATTACTTTTCCTAGACTGGGAGCCTGCTTCTGAAAAATATGCATAAAATATGCATTAAAATATCCTGTTAAATGTACTGTAGATAACATGAATAGTCTCGTACTGATAGTTAACTTTGATCTTCTACAATAGGACAACTGTAATAGAATTGCAGCTTCTCCAGGGGAAAATGTGTTTTATTCAAATTCATATTTGTCCATTGCACCTTAATGTTCAGTGCATCAAGAGAACTGATTCTATTTATCAATGGGTCTTTCACATATTGTCTTGGGTTAACATGAATCAAGGGACTGTAGTCTTTATATCATAAAAATGCATTTCATAATCAACATATCTATACTTAGAAATAATAAATTACTATCCAGTGATCATTTTGTGGTTAGTAGTTGTAATCAGGCTGGAGATAAAGGGGGGGGGAAGGAATGGTGTTTTATAAGACAATATATTGTAATGAATATTTGTTGGTAAAGGAAAAAAGAATGCTGATAGAAAAGCACTATATCAGTGGTGGGTTTCAAATTTTTTTTACTACCAGTTCTGTGGGTGTGGCTCGGTGGGCGTGACATGGCTTGGTAGGCGTGGCAGGGGAAGGATACTATAAAATCTCCATTCCCACCTCACTCCAGGGGAAGGATACTGCAAAATCCCCATTCCCTCCCAATCAGCTGGGACTTGGGAGGCAGAGAATAGATGGGGGCGGGGCCAGTCAGAATTTTTACTACTGGTTCTCCAGACCTGGTCAGAACCTGCTGAAACCCACCTCTGCACTATACCCTTTCAAATTCCATAGAAATTTTTTTTTCATTAGCTATCCTGAAATGCTAAAATTAGATAGATGGCATGTCTTAATATTAATGAGATGATGGGAGTTACAGAGTTGCATTTTTTCAATGAAGTTTTTCTGAGATAATTACTTTCTGAGCAGTCAGGTTCATTTGATTTACAATTCAAGCTCTTATTCTCCTTATAATATTTGGAGTCTTTGCCAATGGATTCAGCTCAAATAATCCATTGATCAGATCTTGTTCTTGATGAAAGTATTTTTACTCATCTCTCTCTCTTGAATACATCTATCTTTTCTTTAACAATGTCTTTACATGTCTCTGGCTTATCCAAAGACTCTTGACAGACAAAATGCTGCAAAATTGGTACAACTTCTATTTATATTACATTGCACATAAATAACTGATATGTTGAAAGACCATCTTAATTCAGGAAGAAAGGCTATATCAATAGAACTTGATCTTGACTGTTTGTGTATGTTTGGTTCATAGTCAAGTTTTAGAGAACCATAGGCAACCTATCCCCCCCCCCCTTTGGCAACACTTATGACTCAGAAATGTTTGTGGTCAGAAAATTGTTCTTAAATGAAGCCCTACAGACCTATTTTCTTCCCATTGCATCCTTTATTAATATATTTTTCTTTTCATTCTTTTGTCATTTGAAGTCAGAAGTCTGATATAAGTGGAAGTATGCTTGGAAATGCAAAATATTAATCTTAGCTTCAGAATTATACATATACATATAAAGTTTTATTGCACTCATTGTGAAGTACTAATTTATCTCATTTCAAATACTGAAACTCAATTCCTTCCCACATGTGGGATACTGAGCAATTGCCACGTGCCCAAAACCAATCCACCCCGTCCAGAATGGTCATTGAAAATTGCAGTCATTGTAGTTGGAGTCTGCCCTATCTGAAGAACAATGAAGTATCACGTGATATTATATATTGCCCTGATCTTTAAATGATAAATTTAATAAATTATTAATACTTGATTTTAAACTAACATATATGAATCATCTGGGCCAATCTCTGGGCTTCCAACAGAACTATATTCAGGTTACCCATATAAATGGCTGTTTGTGTGCCACAAAATTGTCGCTAGCTTTAGTCTAACTTGTGCATCTCTAAATGAATTCCAAATCAGACATATGTTCTTCTGCATTGCCCTCTATTATAATAGCAGTGGATAGAAAGGAGGCAAATAAAAGCTTAAAGTTCTAATCAAAACTCTAATCAGAAAGATGACAAATGGTGAAGCTTATTAAATTTTCTTTGCTCCGTTGATGAATTTAATAAAGAACTAATCAAAGATCATTAGAAAGCTTTTGTGCTTCGCATGCATTGTAGCTGAATTGCAATCTGAATTTGTGTTTTACTGGTTACTTAGGATTGGATTGGATGTGTAAATATGAGGAAAAAATAATTTTAAAATCAGCTATAGATACCAAATGTACATGATGTTTATTGCATTTGCACATTTCTACACTTGTGATTAAAGGATTGATGTTTCATATTTTCTAATTATATTTGATTAAATTGATGTGGGTGTGGGTGTGTTAGTAGGGCTTTATATGAAAGTTTATGTTTGTGTCTGTGTAAAGGGAACATTATTTCCCAGAGAAGAAAGTTATAAGGTAGGCCACTCATTACTGTGAATGATGTTGAAAGAAGCTCTGAATAAATGGTCTCTTGGAAAGCATCCATTCTTTCTTAGATTTGCAGCTTGCAAAGGTTTCTGTCTGGGAATATAGCTGCGTGGCTCAGTGGTAGAATACATGCTTTCAAAGCCAGCCAAACTTTAGATAGTATAAGGGAATCACCTCAGTGATTTCTCAGTGGGGAAATCACCCCACATGCACCACTATGGATATTGGGGAAAAGGAACAAACAATTAGTTGTTTTTAATCTATTATCTTTGTATTTTTCCTGCAAGGGAGAAGGAAGTAGTCTGGCACAGGTGCCAAAATAACACAATCTATTTATTATGCTCCTTGACTGAAGAGAAGGTGGTATGTTGCCTTAGAAAAGCATATTCCTTTGATCAGCACTATACGCATGCTTTGGTGCCATACATGGAAGACTTGGCAGCTCCAATTTAATATCAGATAAAATGTAGAATGAGAGGCCTCTCTCTGACTCTTAAGAGTGACAAATGATAACCTCAATGGGCAAAGCCCTACTCATTCTCCTGCAGACCTAACCTCAGGGACATTGAAGTAAGGAGGACTGAAGAAGCAGAGTCTCTATTACCAGTTATTCCATGCCTTTCTATTGGTACTAGCAATTTGTCTCCTAAATCTGGGTCTAGAGAAGAAAGAGGACCTTTTGGGGGGACAAACTATGGTGTCCTTTCAGACTTTCACAGTCTGACTTGGAACGACTTGATGGATGACATCCAGTCCCTCTATTCCTGTAATAGATAGTAAGGCAATACTGGGGTAGACTGATATTAAGCAATAACATGTAACTGGGTCATGTAGAGGTCATTATGCTATGGCTGCTGTGAGCAAGATTTATCAATTTATTATACTGAAATGACAGAAAAGTTGGTTTCTAATGCAATCGGCAGGTGGCAGCTTATAAAAGCTCCCTAACATTGTTTCTTTCTTTGCCTTCCTGAAATTCTTTCATTGTACCTGAATTTTTGGTAAAATCTCTAATTCAGCCTCCTCTAATCTGGGTCCTTTCAGGTTTATTGAGCACTTTCATCCCTGACCATCCTATTTTTTGGTGGTAGATGGTTATGTTAAACTTCTAAGGACCAAACTATACATATTTTTATTGTGTATTATGCTGGCTTGTGGCCCAAAATGAAAGAAAAAAATCAGAATAAATAAAGTTGATACTAAACCATGGTTTATAAATCACAATTGATGGTTATTCCGAATATTTCAAACTAAAAATAAACAACACATCACATTATGATTTATATCAGTTAACTGCATCAGTTAACAGTGATGTTCCGCAAGGCAGCATTTTAGGTCCCATGCTTTTTTTGCTCTATATCAATGATTTATGTGATCAACAAGCAATTGTTGTGCGGAAGCAGATAAATTGACTAAAAAACTGAAAGATAGAGACCAAACACAAACATGTTTATCTTGGGAAAAACTATATATTTGGCTATCAAAGAGAAAACTATAATCCCAAACCAGATTAGGAGTTGTATTTATTGAAGAATTTATATTATACAAGTAAAGTGAGGTCGGATAGACCTAATTGATTTACAAATGTAAATTAGGTTGTTCTGCCTCCCCCGGAATGTAACATAGATATATTGTACCGAATATTAAGTTATTAATGTACTACTTATACGCATGTATGTTATTTGTTTTGTTGTTTTGTTTGTCATTTATCTGGTGTGTTGTCTCCTTTTTCATGTATTGAACCATAGTAAACCCATACCTTCTCCATCTGTAGAAGATAGTGATCAATGAAATCTTGAGGCTCATGCAAAAAAACAAACAAACAAAAAAACCCAAGCAATTGCTTGTAAAGGAATTGCATTCTTTTTGCCGATGACATAAAATTATTCAATTCTACAGATAATTCTGTTGTTTTGCAAAGTGATCTCGACTATGTGTCTGAATGACCATCTACTTGGCAACTTCAAATTTTGATTAATAAATGCTCTGTCTTACATATTGGTAAACGTAATCAGAATGTTCTGTCCCCCCACCTCACATAGGCAGATACAAGAGCAAAAGATGTCTACCAGTAATTTATTTTTACAAGCCGACCTGAATCCTTTGGCAGATAAAAGTGCTGGCAGCTACTTTCCAAATGCCTGCCAAGTTTTTTATCACCTCTAGAAACAGGAGTCAGTGTATCTGTAGTCCGTTGCTGGGGCAACCAAGAGTTCACAAGGCACAAAAGAGTAGTCAGAAGTCATTCACAAAGTCCAAGCCTTAATTCCGAAAGATATCCCATCTGAAGCTCACGATATGCAGTTTTTGTCCATCACAGAGCCTGCAGAGCACTTTTATCCCCTGTGGGGCATGGCTCAGTGACTCAGCAATCTCTGGCCTTTCCACACCTCTTCCTTTGCTGTGCACGCCTCTCCCTCCGACGCTGCCTGGGATCAATCCAGGATTGATCTTCATCACTCCCTATTAGTGGGTGCTCCGACATGCCTTCCTCCTGGCCTTCAGCTGGAACATGAGGCGTTGCCAGAAAGGAGGGTCCTGGAGAGGGAGGCCTTGTCAGTTCCTCCCCATCACTTTCAGAGTCATCTTCCTCCATGAGGACAGGCTCGGGAGCTGGAGTCACAACACAGAATGTCAAGTATAAGCTAGGTGGCATTGATCTAACAGATGACCCTCACTTTGTCAAGGACCTAGGTGTACTTATCTCTGACTATTTATGCTCCAAAGCTCACTGTAACAGCGTTGCTAAAAAAGTATTAAGAGTTGTAAACTTAATTTTACAAAGCTTTTTTTCTGGAAACATTGTATTGCTAATCAGAGCTTAGAAAACTTATGCTAGATCAATCTTAGAGTATTGTTCAATTGTTTGGAATCCCCACCATATATCTGACATCAGTACAATCAAGCAGGTTCAGAAGTACTTCACAAGAAAAGTCTTGCACTCTTCTGTACACAATAGAATTCCTTATGCTACTAGGCTCGAAATTCTCGATTTGGATAATTTAGAACTGTGTCACTTGCAGTCAGACCTAGGTATTGCATACAAAATTATACGTAGTAAAGTTTTACCTGTAAATGACTTTTTCTGTTTTAATTGCAATAATATGTGTGCGACCAACCGCTTTAAACTCAATGTAAATCGTTCTAAACTTGACTGTAAAAAATATGATTTCTGTAATAGAGTTGTCAAAGTCTGGAATGCTCTACCTGATTCAGTTGTCTCAGCTACAAATTTTCAGTTTCAGTCAAAATTGACTTACTTCATACTTAAGTGGTCAGTAGAGGGGCATGCATAAGTGCACTACCGTGGCTATTGTCCCTATTATTGTATTTTTATTCTCTTATTCTTGTTCTCAGTTTTTTTTGACAAATTCCAGTAAATAAATATATATGAACCAATTTATGGAAATTATTTCAGAATTACTCTAAATTTTTCATTGTCCAAAATTTCTAGAATATAGATGCTGACTGGTGACAGCATTTCAAACATTTTCTGCATAAAACCAAAGAACAAAGAGAAATGTTTTCCTATCAGGAATACAATAATTCAATGTCTTGACATATTGCATGCAGAAAATACAACCATAATTTATGCAACAATCTCTAGTCTTCATCAGGCCATTACATAATTAGTACCACACCTAGAAATGTCCTTAAAATTATAATTCATGAGTTAAGAACCTATTGCTTTCCAGATGTTTTTGCATTACACATCTTATTTGCCTTGTTAATTGTGGGTTACTGGAATTAAAATCAACAACATCTGGATTCTAGATTCCAAGGCTGTTTTAGTATGTTTAATAATAGTATGTTCATTATTTCTTTTTCAAGCCAGTATTTTTTCTGATGTATGTATGTATGTATGTATGTATGTATGTATGTATGTATGTATACGCCTCAAAAGGTACTAACTAAATAAACTTGATGTCCAAGAAATATTTGCTTGTTTTTGTTTCCTTTTGCAGTTTTATAGCAACTCTTTTATTTAGAGTTTTATTTAGAACAAAGACGTCTCTTAAATATACTAAATTTATGAAATTTTGTATTAAATGAGTTTATGTTGTGTTTATTAAGCATATCAAAAGAGTGAAAAAATCAGCATACATTCTTCTTAAACTCATTTTATAATTTGCTGCATTTGTCTATGAACTTCAGTTCCTGGGTTTCATGTTCCATTGTAGATTGAAGACATCAGAAACTAGTTTGGCATCTGCTGCCATAGCAATTCACAAGTTACCATTCAAACTGTGGAGAAAGTATGCAAAGCCAACCTTTGTATTCTTATCACTTTTCAAATACACATTTTCATACACAAATCACCCAGCATCTTTCTATCAGAGCTTTCATCTGCTATCTTATCAGTTGTTGACTCACGACAAGAGGCAGAAGGATACACAAAGCGATCTGGTGCAGACTTGGGTTGGAAAAAGCAGGCTCCTGAAAGCCACTTGTCCGTAGAGTCAGTAAATATTGACATGATGTGTGGAAAATGCTTCCTTTATATTAGACTCATTATTGAGTTTAGCCCAGAAGAAACATCTCTTTCAAGAAAGTTGTAATTTTGAGGGGCAATGTCTTTTCATTTTCTCAGTTTCCTACAGGTCAAATTACACATTATTCTTACTTCATTTTTAGCTTATCTTTAATTTTATTTTGGTCATCTTGTTTAGGCCTACATGCATGTGGGGAATACGTTTTAACTTTTAACACAGAACATTATGAGAGGGAAATTATTTCTTTATTGTGTAGCCATGTTAAAATAAAAAATTTCAAGGCCATCCAGCATTTGCACATCGTTGGAGTTGAAAGAAGGAAATCCTATGGGTTGAATATCTTTGTAAGGTTTCAGGTAAGGGTGAAAAATAGAGAGGGCAATTTGATTTTTATCCCAAATGCAGCTATGGAGTAAAAAGAAAAAAATCCAGAGTGAGAATTCCTCAGACAATAGAGTATTAGATCTAACCAAAAAAATATCTAAGAGTACAATATTCCCATTTTCTATTCTGGTTCAAATAAGCATGAGGTTGAAATCTCATGACTGATTATGGTAAATACTTTAAGCCTTGGCGATTAGTAACATCTGTGTCGTCCAATAGTGGCTAAGTTACTTGTGAAATAATATGTGTTGGTAATTTTCTGTGATGCAAGATTTAGGGTTGTTCTACATTCACACATTTCATTACATTAAGTTCGAAGTCAATTAAAGGACCTAGACCAAGTATCCTAAGTACCATATTTTCCTTTTTGAATATTACTGGATGACCGTGGATACCCATGTATCCAAGATAACTCTTTCTTTGAAAGACTACCCAAGGTAAATAACTACAGGAAAAAAAGCAGAGCACAAAGCTGTCACCCAGATTTTTGCTTTTGAACAGTAGATTGAAGAGGTAGAGAGGTCACCTGGTAACAAACATATATATTTTCATTTAAATTCTAGTTCATATCCATTGGCATACCTAAAATAAAAACATGGCAATTTGTGCATTACCCTTTTTTAAATTATATATTTTCTCTTCAGGGAATTGATGCTAGCGTTCAAAAGGCAAGGCACAGAGGATTCATACTGGAGACCTCAGCTGGTGTGATAGTGGTGACAGAACAAGCTCTGCCAAAGGGGAGCTTGGTGTCTAACTCTTGCGCTGTAGTCATCAGGCTCCTGGGGCTGAGGATATTGTGGAGCTGAGGTACTTGATTTTAAAGTGGAAAGGAACGGCAAGATTCTCTCTTCAGGCAGCATCCCCTTTGTGAAGTGGCATTACTATTGGCTCTAAAAGTAGCATGTTCTCACACTAAGAATTAGGCTAAAAGCTGCCATGTTTTATTTATAGAACAGCTCCACTGAATATTTTTCAGTACCAAGAAGAAAATTCCTTCCTCCTTCCTTCCTTCCTTCCTTCCTTCCTTCCTTCCTTCCTTCCTTCCTTCCTTCCTTCCTTCCTTCCTTTCCTTCCTCTCCCAATCTTGTTTTTCCTTCTTCTTCAAATACTTTGGTGGACATAATTATGTATCACCAAAGCATTATTTCTTGAAGCATATAGTTGCATGCTATGGCTGAATATTTTTCCTCTCTTCACAGATTTACTATTTTGTTTTTTTTCAGTGGGGATTTTTAAAAACTGGATGGAATCCAATTTCTGTTTGCAGTCTGATTTGCCAATGCAATTACTCTGCATTATGTGCAGCAAATACTGTTGACCGTTTATTGGAGGATGTGCCAAATAATTGTTTAAGACACTGATAAATATAGTGCTTTAATATTCTGGTTAGGACCAGTTAAACATCAGGATACTATTATACAAGTGCATAAGCTTTATGTTAAAATGCAGGAGGGAGAGAGGGGAGGAAAAGTATTTTGATACATTCACGGTAGAAGATCCAATTAAAATATCTTATAGTTTAAGAAGGTAGTTCATGGAAGTTTCTGAACTAATTAGATTAGTTTGTGTCCAGTGCTAAAGAAAGCAGATTGCATGAAAGCATGCCGGAGCTCAAAATGAAAAAAAGAAAAGAAAAAGCAAGCAATGGCTGCATTTGCTTTGAAAAATTTAAAAGCCAACCATTATTGAATTTGTAGCTGGAAGATCTAATTTAATCCCTTCACAAATATGTAAATGTAATGCTGCTCTGAGCCTTAGCAAATAAGGAACAATGACTTATCTTATCCTGAGGGTTTCCTATATGTAATTCTCAGCAATAATTTAGTCCTTATCTTCCTTTCTAAAGGATTTAAGGAATGATCTTCATTTTGGTTTGTTTGCATTCTCTCTGTCCCTTAAGCAGACCAAGACAAACAGTAGATTAACAGCACTTCCTTTTATAAGGTTTTGATGAGTCCCTTAAATGTGCCTAAAGGAAATAAAGAAACTAACCTTTTTAAATATAAATATATATACATATACATACATACACACACACACATACACGTATATACGTACATTATATACAAATTATATTTGTAATATAATACAAATTATATGTATATAATTTGCTTTGAAATTCCCTTCCTTCTTAGCAGTTCATATGGGGCAACATATGGGGGCTATTTTATTACAGTATTCTATTTTTGACTGCTTTCCAATAAATTCCATAGCAGGACTTTTTTCACATTAGGACTCTGAAATTCTTTTTTCTTTTTTGTTATTTTGCTCATGTATTGTAGAGAATCAGTATTTCGTTTGCTTACATTGTTGCATTAATTTTCTGTTTTTCTGTTTTCACACATTTACATTGAATTCCTGCAACCATTTATTCAGAAGTAAGTCCCACTGAATGGATTGTATTTTCAGGTAACTATGGGTACGATTGCAGGTTTGTAAAAAGATCTTTTATGAATCAAAATTCTACATACTCAAGTTTCTATAAAGAATCTCTCTGCTGTTTTGAACTTCATACCAACTGAATTTCATACCAACTGAAAGTGTATATAAAGATTCATATGAAGGTATGGCATACAGGGACAGATAAAAGATGCAGTTTTCACTGGAAACACAAAATTTACAAGTGGTATTGTAGAATATGAATCTATCAAAGTTAATGCCCTTACTTGCAGTGTTTGAAATATACTGTTTACATCGTCCATTTCTGCAGTCTTTCAAACATTACAAAAATGGCCTGTTCATGTCACAGTGGTTTGTTCAGCAGAGGTGCCTGGCAGATTATACCTAAACTATAGACCTGCCAATAGTCTTTCCCAATCTGCTTTGATTAAACAGCGTTCACAATACAGTAAAGACTGTCATCTTCTAGGCAATAATGAGTAAGAAACTCTTATTAGCATTCACATCCTCTGCTATAAAAAAGCAAGAAATAATGTATTGACTGGATCATATTTTACAGAACAGCACATACAGCTTAGCATAGTTGATTCCTATCCAAGACTTTCCATGATATAATTGATGTATTTACAGGTAATCCTTGACTTACAGCCTTTCATTTAGTGACTGTTTGAAGTTACAACAGCAGTAAAAAAGTGACTTATGTCCGTTTTTCACATTTATGACCATTGCAGCATCCCCATAGTCATGCGATTTAAATTCAAATTCAAATACTTGGCAATTGGTTCATACTTATGACCTTTGTCCTGTCCCGGAGTCATTTGCAAACTTCTGACTAGCAAAGTCAATGGGGAAGCCAGATTCACTTAACAACCGTGTTAGTAATTTAAGAACTGCAGTGATTCTCTTAACAAATGCAGTGAAAAAAGTCATAAAATGGGGCAAAACTCACTTAACAAATTTCTGACTTCACAGCATACATTTTTGGGCTCAATTGTAGTTGTAAGTTGAGGACTATCTGTATATGCAACTTTCCCAACAAAGGGTAGTGTTCAAAGTATTTAACAACAACAACAACAAAAAGATACAAATGCAGAATGAGTAATTAAAAAGACAGTGAAAAACATAATTTTAAGCACTATTTTAAAGAAACCCAGCTCAATTAAACAGATCCCACCCAATCAATTAAAATTCAGGAAAGCAACCAGCATAGTATCCTTACCAAGAACCTGCCTGCATTAAAAAGGCATTTGACTCTTGCAGGCAGGCAGACAAACAACAGAGAAGGAACTATTCTGACATAAACCTTCTGCCAAATGGTGGCAGAAATGAGAGCAGGGCCTCTTTGGGGATTTTAAAGCCCTGCGGAAGCAAACAAGGAAAAATAAATAGGGTGTTTAAAATGTTGTAGACCAGAGGTGTCAAACTCATGGCCTGTGGGCCAGATGCGTCACCCCATTTTAGCAATGGGGGAAAAAGTTGTGATATGTCACATGACAACGTGATGCCATGTGTTTGACACCCCTGTTGTAGATCCAAGCTAGAAAAGTAGGGGACTTGAATTTCATTTCTGAGAAGAGAAAGATGATTTATAGGTTCATTGGTAGCTTGGACAAATTCTACTTTCAACACATTTTGATGGATTATGTACTATCAAGTCAGTTTCAATTCTTATCACAGAGTTGAAGCGCAGATATGTTCTTCTTCACAAACACAATTAAGACATGGGAATACATGGAATGGGCTCTCCTATGCTCCTCTGGGTACCTGCATGCAATTAATACCCCAGTGAATGGGTGTAAGAAATCAATCTCAACTTGATGGAAATTGCCTATATATAAAACATACCACGCATGTACCAATATTGCCACGAAAAACCCACACACTGAATGAACATTCTCTTTTTAATGCAGTTAGAATTTGCAACTATCCAGTTCTAAATGACGGCTGAAATAATTCCAGCTAGCGCCTCTTCAAGGGTGCTCCAGTGCTAGGAAGCCAGTTCAAACATTTCTTCATAGGAATGAATTCCTTCAATCAGCCGGGCTAGAAATGTAAGGCTAGCACATCTCTTTTGTCTTGTTGTTCTTTGTCCATCATGGCCTTTGCTTTCCCCTGCTACATAGGATAGCTTCCCAGGATTCAGCCCTTTTGGAGAGGAAGCCAGGGGGGGAAATGGACTAATTGGCTTTGAAAAAGACCATGTGTGTGAACAGAAATGAACTAATTAGTGCATAGTCAGTGTAACCATGCTAGTCCACATGAAAAAAAGAGTTGGGCAGATGGGGACATTCTTTGTATAACATGATTGGAAATTTAGTAACTGACTTTCAGTAGGATGTGAATTGACAGTGTTAACGTTTTGAAAATAATCTATTCCCAGCTTTTGTAACCAGAGTCACAAAATTGCATATTTGTGAGATTATTGTTCTAAGGCAAGAGGTGCTGTTTTGAAAGTACTCCTTAATTAAGTGCATCTCTTTGATTTCTAACATGACTCTACTACCATGGATAAATGTCAGAGGAAAAACAGGATGCTGATTTATGTACAGTGGTTTACAGTATCATGTTATGAGGGTTTACTAGAAAGGTCTTGTTTTGCTATGCAGATAAAAAAAAGTAAATTCTAAATTATGGTTACAGTAGTCTGGAAAACAGAAAGCACATGCTTTCAAACCAACACTGAATTTAGAGCATGAATGGATTCAAATAGATACAGTATAGGGATACACAGTAAGGAGGATCACTAGGAATCACTAGGAATCAGGCAATATAAAAAATTAATAAAGAAACTGAATACATTTTCAAATGCTTGAAAGAGGTGCCTTGGAATGCCTAGAAGCATCTATGGATTACCTTTCTTTGTATCATTGAAGCAGCTGCATCTTTTCCCAGGTCACCCAGCTTTGTGTGATTGGATGCTTCTGATTCTCTCCTTTTGGAAAAAAAAGCCCCTCCTGCTTTAATAGTTTTTAACTGGTGCTTCTTAGGCGCTTCCATATATATTAATATTTAGATAACACTGAGAACAGGCAGTATTTCTATAACAACACTTTATACATTGTGAAATACTTTTCCTTGACATTCTAGTAAAGCATTTTGAAAAAACTATAGTAAAATTGTTATAACTCCTTGGAAAGAGGTGGTATTTTCTCCCAAGACTGCCTTCTAGTTTTTGTTTTTAGAACTTGTGAACTGTGATCTGAGACTCGCATGAATTAGAAAGCCTCAAGGTTTAAAGTTTTATGACTAGAATTTGAAAATGGAATAGAAGTTTCCTTTAATAAAAGATTGTTTAATTGATTCCCAGAGTGGCCTAAAAGGAGCATTTAATTATAGCTAATCTTTATAGCAGTATTTCCATCACTCTCTCCCTCTCCCTATCTCCCTATCTGTTCTTGTTGTCTTACTTCGTGAGTTTTCATTTCAAGGAGGAAAATAGTAAAAGAACACAGACACAATTGGCAACGGAGCTGCATTTTCTAAAAGATTAAATCTAAATTGCAAAATGGCTGGTATTTATATACTTGCATTCAAATTGTAGCAATTGTTCCAATAATAAATATAGAGCTCCTGTATTCTACCGCTATCTAGTTGCTGCTGTTATACCCCCTTGTACAATAATGTGCACTTTCTTTCAAAAGGGAACTTAGTTATTTCTTTCGTTGGGGCCTATTTGCTCCTTTTTTATGTGAGATTTTCAATACTCTGAAATGATGTCGAGCAAAAAAGGTCCATCCACTTCACTCGTGATGCCTCCTGCATTACCTAAACCACAACAGAAGAATGAGAGACAACAGGGCTTTTCTCCTCTCTAACAATTCCGTCACCATGACAACTAGCAGAAGAACGCTTGGCCAGAAAAAGCTTGGAGATTGGGGGACCAGACTAATCAAAAAAAAAAAAAAAGAGAGGAATAACATGACAACAATTACACTGATGAGTGAGAGGGAAGCTACAGATGCATTCAGACTGTTGACAATGCATCCAGCGCTTTTTTCCTCCCATGTCTTGTATTTTTCTGAGAGCAGGTAGAGAGACAAGATTGAATTGTGTAACACAATGTCAGTGCTCGACTTAAATAGAAAATTCCTTTCATTTTGCTTTCCTACTTCAAGCATGCTGAAGAGGGTTTAAGGAAGATGAGGTTTTGAAGTGAAATATGTAATAGATACAATATGAGTGTCACAAGGCAACTTTATTTAACTTTATGATCAGCTAAATATGCAAATGCATCTACAGATGTAGACTGATGGAAACAGGAGGCAGATGACCTTGTTCTCAAGACCCAGATGTGTAAGTGATCCAGACAGTATATTACTAAAGGCTGTTTTTATTTAGCAATATTAAACTATCCAAAAAGCTGGGGAAATGCAACACAGAAGAATCCTTTACCACAATGGCCAGCATAGATTTCTGCCTGCATTTCCCAATTTGGTACATTCTGACTAGCATAAGCCTTCTTCATCAGAAAGTAAATTCTGCTGAGAACTATGACAGGGTGTTCCAACAGATTTTTAAGTCTGATGGCTGTTCAGAACTGTTTAGGTCTCTCAACATCAGAAACCGAAAATATTTTACTTCTCTCCTTCTTTAGTTATTTGACCCATAGGCAGTCAAGGCAGTTTATTCTCTTTTTCAAACTTTTCAACATTTCATTCAGAGGCTGCCAGATTGTGAGGTCTGCGTCACTACTTCCCTTTGCAAAATGCTCCATATTCTTCCTCATGCCAGCAATTGTGTAAATCAGTGTTTCTCAACCTGTGGTCCGTGGACCCCTGGGAGGGGGGTTACGATGTCATCACAGGAGGATGCGACGGCTTGAAGAAATGTTATGATTTAAATCTTAAGTCTTGATGGTCTTTGGCCATGATCCATGGCCATGAAAGGTATTTAAAGAGGGTCCATGGTGAAGAAAAGGTTGAGGACCACTGGAGTAAGTTAATAAGAAAAAATAAATTATTTGCCGGTTCAGAATGTAGTGAATATTTGGTTTATCTCTTCTTTTACTTCTTAATTCAACAAGACAACACTGTATCTTCATCAATTGGCTGAAGTCAACCACCTCCTCATCCCCTTGCCCAGAAAAACAGCCATTTATTCTTTTCCTGGTGCATTTAGAAATCTTTCTAAGATTTAACATTTCTTATGCAGTATCCTTTTGAAGATCACTCATTCACTTCTCATCTGGTTCCATCCGGAAACAGTCTTCAGTTGTTAACCTATGATTTGCATTTCTGTTCCTTTTCCTTTTCCAATAGAAATACATATTCTGGCAAATCTCTGATCTTCTTGTGATTTTCCCACTTTAATTGCCTTACAAGGGCACTCTAGGACAGGGATCTCCAACCTTGGTGACTTTAAGACTTGTGGACTTCAACTTCCAGAATTCCTCAGCCAGCTTTGCTGGCTAAGGAATTCTGGGAGTTGAAGTCCACAAGTCTTAAAATTGCCAAGGTTGGAGACCCCCTGCTCTAGGAGATATAATCCTGTGTGGTCCAGTAAACATATTTGTTTCTCGGACATTTCTGCCCAACTGATAACTGTTCATCCTGTGAGCTGTTCATCCTGGCCATGATAGAGCCACAGAAGCACTTTGGGAGACACCTAAAATTAAAATGAACATTTAAAAATAAACAACAATTTTTCAGCTTGGGGAAGCGTATTTTTTTCTGATGCTTTTGGAAAGGGGTCTCCAAGGGCCATAGACAGCATGGCACTAATGCAGTGGCATAAGATGAAGGTAGAGTAGATGAGGGCCAGTTTGTAGTCCATAGGATGGAATTTATGGGATGAAGTCTGTAGCTACATTCCTCCAGACATTGTTACTGCTTATTTTGGAAAGTGGTTTTTGTTGCTATTGTTGTTTTGTGTTCTTCAGACTAACAGTTTTCAGAAACCCCGAGGAGTGGACCATCTGGAACAGAGACGATGCAGGAGACTGTAGAGAGAAGGGGAAAATTCTTATACTTAGTTACCCAGAATGGGGAGGTAGAATATTTATTTCCCCTTCACTCTCTACAATCTCCTGCATTACATCAGTGCTGTTCGAGAAGGTCTCATCCTTCAAACATATTTTGAGAAGACAGAAGGGGCATCAATGGCACCCAAAAATCTGTGGGAAATCTCCTTTGTCTTGTTTGTCCATAGAACCCCACTATCCGTGCTGCTGCCTTTTATTCACAAATTATGCCAAATGAAATTATTCTTTCCAAGGCAAATGGTTATCATAAATGAGTAAATTACCTCAATGCTCATTCCCATATTATGAGGTGAAGCAAAGATGAATTTTGCTGAGCTCCTTTGAAATTTGCCCCATCACTGCCAAAAACAGGATTTTTTCATAAAATTTAAGGATGTGGAAAGACAAAATTTTCTGCTATTTCATGTTACATAATCACAATCCAGAGCCCCTCTCTGAGGGAGATGGATGGTTAAAGTGTGAAAAATAAAATAAAATAAAATAAAATAAATAAATAAATAAATAAATATTATATCACATGTTTAATTCAGTCTCCATTATGTGTTATACAGATGGTCATAAAAAAGCTATAATGCTACTTGTTCTTATTTATCCAGAGACACAGGTTACATATAAACTAATTTACACTTACAACTTTAATAGTTCACTTTTCGAATGAAAAGCTTCATTCATTCACTCTCACAGACACATTCATTCTCATGGACACTTACTACTCCATTCCAAGTCTAGCAGTCAGGCTAAATATGAATTTTGGAATAATTGGTCAGGGATGTCCACTTTCTATGGGATGACTTTGAGGTACTATGTGGTATCATTTGGTATTCTTCTCACGACACCTGATACTTTTCTACTTGAGTGTCACTAAGTCATCCAGTTCACATCTCTTGTTCTGAGAACCAATTCATGTTTTGAGTACTCTCAATTTTTGTGTCTTTTTAGAGGTTTCCATTTTGGTATTTTCCCACCTAAGCTGAAATCTTCCAGAACAAGCACTTCTACCTTTATGACCTGCTTTGAGTGGATCTCATATACTTCATCCTTCATATAATTTTGTTCATATATTCACACAAGTACATGGCACAAGGTATGTTTCCAGAAGATGTGCCTTTCCTGTAATGGGAAAGGTCTCTGACCTGATGCTTGGTTGGCTCTGACCTTCTGACCATTCTGGCCTTTAGGACAGCTCTAAAAACTTGGCTATCCCCCTTCATGTTAGGGCTGGGGTACGTTTCCTTCAAGAGAGAGAATTAATGTGAGCCAGATCACCTATTGCTATTATTATCATTTTTGTTAATTGCTGGTTGTTGTTTCCATTATCTTTGTTTCTTGTTGTAAACTGCCTTGTGTCATATTATTCAGTGTGGATGGCTATGCACAGTCTTTAAATAAACAAATAATAGGGTATGTATGTGTGTACATGAATCAAACAACTACCATTACAAAAATATGAGAGTCACATAGTAACATTGGTCATGATCTGCTGATGAATATCAAAAATTTTCTGCTCACTTTGAAAGAGCAGAGACAGTCCTGAACAATTGGAGTAGAGTATTCAGTTCCATAGTTAGTAGTAAGTTAATGTTAGTTAGTAGTAAGTTACTAACTCCATAGTGAGTTAGTAAGAAATGTTTCTTTTCATTACTCATGTTATTCAATTAAAACACTCCAGCAATCTACAAACAAGCAAGCTCTCCTGTTCCATGGCCTTTCAAAAAAAACACAAACAGGTGGACCCCCCATGGCCTATCCCATCCATCTCCCAGGAAGAAGACTCTGAAGATGTTTGGGGTTTTGAAAGCCATTTAAACACTGTAGAAAATTAGCCCCTCTCTTAGAAAAATGAAATATTATAGGAAATATTAAAAAGGCAGAATATTGTATTTTCCCTAAAGGAGAAACATCTTTCTAAAGACATAAACTCAGAGTCTCAGCTCCCTGCCCCCTCCCCCCCAGCAGATATTTTGGTGCCAACCTATCTACAAGACAAAAGACTGGGCCAGTTATCTACAAAGCAAAAGACCTTCACCCTCAGGACATGGTAGGATTAGCCCTCATTCAAGATCCAAACCAGGACAAAGCCATTAAGCCATAATAGGAATTGCCCAACACCCTTTCAGAACACATGCCTCTTCATTACATCATCCAACACAGTTCAACCAAGCTTGACTCAGAAAACCTACAAGGTTAGCTATGACCCTACAGCAGCCAATAGCTTGCAACAGGAACAGGAAGTTCAAATTCAAAGCCCAAGAGAGGGTATAAATCTCTCTCTTTCTCTCTTTTTCTCTCTCACCTCCCTCCCTTCCCCTCCGCCCCTAATGTGCTCAATTGCCAATGACCTCAAACCATGTGGTTCTACTTCACCATTAAAACCATCCTTCCAAGCAGTCTCCATGTTTCCAGTGTCTTTACTTCCACTTGGAACTGAACCCAGATGGACATTTCTCCCAACAACACATTGCCCTATTTGAGGAAAAGCTTTTTTTTTTTCAAAAGCAGAAATAAACCTAGTAAAGAAGCTTTAGACATTGAGCTAGGTCTGGCTTGGGAGCTGCATCAATCAACTGGCATTATGTTTGGGATAAAATTAACATCCCGGGCCAATCCCTTTTGTGGAAGACTAAAAAAAAAATCAGAATTGGTCCTCAGAACAATAGCAGTAGCCATTATCAGAACTGTTACAGATACCGAAGCAAGGAATTATTTCCAAATCCTCTGATAAATCCCATGCAAAGATTATGATAAAATCTAGCGTCCTCCAATTAAGCTAAATAATAGTAAAATACTTTCAAAATAATAGATATTTTATCCCTTTACTTTCCCAGTAGGACTGTCTGCAGTATATGGTTTTTAAAAAATCAAGATGGCAGTTATAATGGTACAATTAAAGCCATTTTTTATTTGTGATAAAGAACAGACCTTGTGATAAAGAACAGACCTTTGATTGCACTGTCATCAGTTCCATTATGGTTTTTTTTTACACCCCATGTACACCTCTGTTTCCAAGCCTTTCTCAAAAAAAAAACCTATCCAGATGTGAAGTCCCATATATCTGGATGGTTGGGGGTGGGTGAGTTATAGATTATAGCATTTAGTGAATAATTCCAAGGAATGTAAGAGTTTTGACAATGAATTTGCATCCATTTTTTTTTTCAAAGGCAGGAATCCCATTGAGCACAATGGCCTAGTTTTAAGCCAAGAACAGCATTTTACAGCTAGCATGGTGCAAAAATATGGATATTTCTTTCAGAATATACACAGCAGTCTTAAAAGTTTGATACAATGAAACAGCAATTTGGAATTCTGAATCGTTTCCCAATAGCTAAAGCATATAATCAGCGATGATGCATTCTTATTTTGTGTAAAATAGAGCTTTAAATAAGATGAGCAAAGAAATAATCTCTAAATGGAGATCAATAGGGAGAAATAGGATTATTTAAGGTGACTTTGGTTTCACGTGTGAAATAAAAATGGAATGTTCAGGTAATTTTCCACATGCAAAGCTATTTTATACAATGAAAGTGGCTTTTTTCCTTTTTAAAAAACCCATTTGCTAGCCTGTGGTGAGTGATTTATAGTCATCAAAATCCTGCAGGTAATTGTGGAAATCTGCATGAGACTGCTCCAAAAAACTGCGCAAACATAATGAACAGTGTGTGTGTGTGTGTGTGTGTGTGTGTGTGTGTGTGTGTGAGAGAGAGAGAGAGAGAGAGAGAGAGAGAGAGAGAGAGAGAGAGAGAGAAAGAGAGAGAAAGAGAGAGAGAGAGCACAAAAGGGAGAGAGTTTGCCCTCTACTGGACTGACTTACGCTATAGATTAGTGTCAGAGCACCTACATTACCAAAAGTAAATGGAGTGTGTATCTTTTTTTCTTTCACAAGGAATGTGTGATCTGTACCACATAAGATGATTCATAGAAAAAGAAGGAAAAGTGTCCAATCCCAAACAAATATTTTTGAGGCTGCCATTTCTACTTCATTATTCTTAATGATTTAAAGAAGGAAAAGATGCAGTACCAAATATCGTGGTTAGGCATTTGCTAAGAATGAGAAAAACATAACAGAAGGCAATTTCTAAATAGTCAACCAAGACCAGAAGAGCAAAAGCCCAAACCAAGCTGGATCTAGTTTACATATTTTAAGAATGCTAAGAAATGCCATGAGAAGTGAAGTGACTAGCTTACCCCAGTGCTCAATACACAGAGAGACACCAATTGTCAAGGAGGTGAAATCATCCAAGTCCCATTTTGTTTTAGACCACTGAAACCTTTTAAAACATCAGCCTGGAAAAATCAAAAATTCCACATGCAGGTATGGAAAACCTGGAAAACGTGGAACACTAGGAGCCTGGTTTAGCTCAACAGACAGAAGCACTGTAATTTAACACCAGCTGTCTGCAATTAAAGTAAGTTCGAATCTCGCCAGGCTCAAGGTTGACTCAGCCTTCCATCCTTTCTAAGGTAGGTAAATTGAGGACCCAGTTTGTGGGGGCAATAAGCTGACTTTGTATAAATATACAAAAAGTATGAAGGCTATTGCTTAACGCACTGTAAGCCGCCTTGAGTCTCCGGAGAAGGGCGGCATATAAATCAAATTAAAAAAAAAAAAAGAAGCAAAGGATTTTCTGGTAGTTTAACACGGAAGGAAATTATTCTAGCCAGTTTTCCCTCCAGGTACCCCTCAAATTTGCATTCATTTCCCACACCTCTCAAAGCATCTTAGTATACATATAGACTTTTTGGAAATTGGAAATTGCTATAAACTGAAGCAAAGAGATATCTCGACTACAGAAAAATGTAGTAATTTGTGCCTTCATACTATTTGGCCTGGTCCAGTTGCAACTGGTTTAAAATGGGGCAGCATAGGTGGTTATGGGCTGGAAGTCCATTGACTGGAAGTCAATGTATCCTGTGAAGGAGTGGAATGACATGGCATTCCACTCCTTCACAGGATACATTGACTTCCAGTAGGCTCGGAGATACAATTCAAGATGCTCTTTAATAGTTATAAAGTCCTTCATGGCATAGGATAAGGTTATTTTCAGGTGGCATTAATGGCAGCAGAAAATCTGTGGAAGATCAGCTCTTTCCACTCTGTCCATAAGTTCTCAAAATCCAAGGGTGCCTTTTATTCACTAGGTGTACCAAATGAAATTATTTTACTGCGGCATTTTGCTTTCACAAATGAGTTACTTATTTTCTTTTTCTTTCTCTTGTGTTATGAGGTGATGGTACTTTGTTGAGCTATAATGCTATGGCATCTATATTGCATCTTCCTTAAATAAAATTAACCTGAGGACTGACCTATGTGTGTAATAATGACAAGACTGAATTACTACAGTTTACATAACAAGAAGAGCTCAGAAAGAGAAGAATTGCAGTAGTTCAAAGTTGTCATCCAGGACTGGAACACCTCACCAAAATGATGAGACTACTTTCTCAATTATAAATTAGGTAATTATGGTAGCATTTAACAACATAGTGAAACCTGGGGGTGTTAGATCATATATTTTAAGTCTGGACTACTGTAATGCTCTCTACATGGGGCTCCCCTTGAAGAGCACTCGGAGGCTCCAACTGGTCCAGAATGCGGCCGCGCAGGTGATTATGGGAGCTACACGGCGCACCCATGTAACACCTCTCTTGCGCGAGCTGCACTGGCTTCCGGTGGTCTTCCGGGTGCGATTCAAGGTGTTGGTTACCATCTTTAAAGCGCTCCATGGCTTAGAACCTGGGTACTTACAACATCGCCTTCTGCTACCAATAGCCTCCCACCAGCCAATACACTCCAACAGAGAGGGACTCCTCAGGGTGCTGTCATTCAAACAATGTCGACTAGTGACCCCCAGGGGGATTCTGGAATGAATTGCCCCTGGAGATACGGATGATCCCTGACCTACGCGCCTTTCGCCGTGCCCTCAAGATGTTATTGTTCCAACAAGCTGGGCTGGCCTAAACATGAATTTTAATGGTTGTTTTAGTTTTAATAAGATTGGGGCCAAATTATTTAATATATTTTTAAATTGCTTTTAATTTTTTTGTACATGTGTGTTTTAGTGTTGGCTGTGCACCGCCCTGAGTCCTTCGGGAGAAGGGCGGTATAAAAATTTAAATAATAAATAATAATAAATAATAATATTGCATTTTCATTAGAAGCCCAATAAAAGTAATGTATCAGAGGAATAAATGAAGGACATGATTCAGTCAATCCAGACTGTCTACAGCAGTGGTCCCCAACCCCCGGTCCGCGGACCGGTGCCGGGCCGTGGAGTACCTGGCACTGGGCCGCACAGCGGCCGGGGGACATAAACGCTGCAGCGCAAAGGCTCCTGGGCCGTGCGCAAAAGCTCCTGGGCCATGCGCAATGGGCCGTGCGCAAAAGCTCCTGGGCCGTGCCCCCACCCCTGCGCGCGCTCAGCGGGCCGCGGCGATAAAAAGGTTGGGGACCACTGGTCTACAGAATCCATGATAATAGCAACTAACTGAACATGAATTAAACTATTACTTGGATTCACATAACATGCTAAATATCTGTCTGTCCCCTTCAAACCAGTGGTGAAATCCACATTTTTTTTACTACCGGTTCTGTGGGCGTGGCTTGGTAGGCAGGGCAGGGGAAGGATACCGCAAAATCTCCATTCCCACTCGACTCTGGGGCCAGCCAGAGTTGGTATTTGTCAGTTCTCTGAACTACTTAAAATTTCCGCTACTGGTTCTCCAGAACCTGTCAGAACTTGCTGGATTTCACCCCTGCTTCAAACCCTAATCAATGTTAACATTATCAAGCTCAGCATATTATTTAAATACATCCATTAGGTCCTTGATGGACTTGGATCTGCTATGATTGCTGTTTGAGTTACAATTTCTGCTCACCCAACAGCAAAGAGATTATCTTCTAAAATTGAACTGCTTTGCAATTAAATTGGCAAGTGATAATCTTACTTTTTCTTTACCTCCACGCTGTGGCAACTTTTGAGTGAAAAATCTCACCGGTTGAGAAAAAAAAATATTCCTATTCCCTCCTATCATCAGTTAGCAAAAAAGAATCAAAAAAATTTGGGGCTGAAATAATTCTTCCTCTAGAATTATTCTGAATAACTCCAAAGAGCAATAATAAGAAATAAAGAGATTCTAGAGAAGGTGACTCAGCTTGAAATGTTTGGAATTTTAAAAGCTTTCACTTGATTTAAGGCATTATTGAACAGCAGAGTTTAATCAATTAACATTCTCAGTAATTGTATTAAAGGCTTCTGTTGTTGAAGAAATAACAGGGTGGCTTGACTCTCTTGATATGAACACAATAGAATTTAAACTTATAGTATACACATAAGACACACACACACACACACACACACACACACACACACACACACACCAGAGATTACAATAACAGTAAAAATTAACACAAACTGAAAAAACTAGAAGAATAAAGAGAAAGAGAAAAGAAAGGGAGAAGGAAAAAATTGAAAAATAAAAACAAAAACATGATAAACAAAAAGAAAAGAAATATCTAAAGAAGGGGCTTCCCACCTTTATCAGAAATTTAAACAATTTTAGTAACTTAGCATCTTCTCTTAAAATGCAACAAATGATCTCTGCTTCACATAGCCCAACTCTTATCATAAATCAAATCCATAAAGCATTGTCATTTCAGTTCTGATGTCAGCAAAAGTCCATTAAGAAGATAACAAGACATTTATTTTAACCTTGATGAAATAAATTACATTTGTATTCCTTTCTTTTACTTCTAACAATCTTAAACCTTATAATAATAAACCTTAAACCTTAAACCTCAAATAATATTGTGGAACTTGATTCCTTGTGGAACTTGAATTTTAGAGTAACTTCTTTTCTGGACATTAAATCCTGGACTGAATCGTCAGCCTTTAAATTGTCTCTTTATTGACGGAATTGAGAGACTTTTCTTCAAATATCCATAAGGTTGGGGTATCCAATTTAATTTTAGGATGGTTAAGAATGCTTTATAGGCACCCACATACTCTGGGGAGAAGTATGAAGGGAGAGAAGAGAAGGAAGGAAGATGAAACATCCTGGAAGAGGATTTTTCATACTTCTGGATCGTCCATGGCCTAGTTATAATGTTCCTAATGTTAAATTATTTATCCCTAGATTGCTTGTATAAAAGAAATGAAAGTATAGTCAATTGATATATGTCACAATGGTTCCTTGTTACATTTTTGTTATATCCATTAGAGAATGCATATGCAGCCTCATACAGATCTCATATTTCTTCTCCAATTTCAAGCTGAACTCTGTTAAGAGTTAGAAGTCTCTACTATGCTATCCAATAATACATTGTTATTGCTAATATTATTGACATTGTAGGAATACTGCCATATTTATATTCTCACAAGAGATCCTAGCATCCAGATCAGGGATGGGTTCTACTTATCTTTACTACCGGTTTGTAATGGGAACGCATGCATGCTTCTGCGCATGTGCAGATTGTCAATTATGACATCCAAGCAGGTCGGCGGAGCCTCCCGCCGCTTTTATTACCAGTTCTAAAGAACCAGACAGAACTGGGAGCAACCCACCACTGATCCAAATGAGCTTGAATGAACTTCAAACAACTAAGCAAAATAATCAGGAACTCCCAGCGTTGGCTAGACTGAGAACTTTTAAAAAGGATGTACCAGTTCGACATTGTAGCCAGGAAGACAATATGGACGAGTTTATGCAGTCATTAGATGGTGAGGTTGGCTCAAGGGAAATAGTACATGCATGATTAGAGTTTTTATGAAATTCTAAAATTGAAAGAGTAATGTTGCAAAAGTGAATTCGGCTCAAATTATTTTCCAAAGAAGGACCTCAAGATAAAGCAATACTGATTTGCATGAAATGATTGTAATAAAATATTGCAGCTGACCAGATGGTGGAGCAATTACATTTCCCTATTTCCAAGTGGATATTTAAAGTAAACTTTCAGAGGGCTGCTAATTAAAAGCAAACACATGACATTCATTGTTATTAACATTAGATATGGAAGAACCTGGAAGAGAACAAACCTAAATGTTTATACAAAGTGGCTGAAATATACAATGTTTAAAATCATATCTGTAATACATTACTGGCCTTTTAAATTTACACTGTACTTGGTGATGCTGCTTGATCAGTGCAAAGATGGTCACTTGAGAATAGATTAGCATACAGGCAGTTGTAAAACAGCCAAATCATAATCTTTAAACATTTGGATGCTCTTTCATTTTACTTTCGCGAGTATTTTGTAATTATTGTAGTGAATGTGGGAAAACTCCATTTCAGGAAGTTCAGACTCAAAAAGAATGAAAGAATAGCTTATATTAGTTTTTTTTAACCTTGTCAACTTTAAGATGTGTCAACTTCAACTCCCAGAATTCCCCTGGTAGCATGCTGGCTGGGGAATTCTAAAAATTGAAGTCCACATATCTTAAAAGTTGCGGAAGTAGAAAAACACTGGTTTATATTCAGCGGGGGGGAGGGGGGGGAACTGCTCAAGATCCAGAATATGATATGAAATGATATGAAATGTGGGCTTTTACCTGAAGGAAATGTCTTCTCCATTCCACCTTAATTTTTGCCTTACTTAACTTTATTTATTTATTTTGTCAAGCATGTATTAGATAACAGATATAAGTTTATGAATACATGAAATGGATATGTATAAAAGGGAACATTAGGACAGGGATGGTAGGCACCTTGGTGCACTTATGCACGCCCCTTACAGACCTCTTGGGAATGGGGTTAGGTCAACAGTAGACAGTCTAAGGTTAAAGTTTTGTGGGTTTGGGGAAGAAACCACAGAGTCAGGTAGTGCATTCCAGACATTGACCACTCTGTTGCTGAAGTTGTATTTTCTGCAATCGAGTTTGGAGCAGTTTACCTTAAGTTTGTATCTATTGTGTGCTCGTGTATTGTTGTGGTTGAAGCTGAAGTAGTTATTGACAGATAGGACATTGTAGCAGATAATTTTATGTACTATGCTTTGGTCAGACTGAATGCAGCATAATTCTAAGCTGTCTAAGCCCAAAATTTCAAGTCTGGTGGCATAAGGTATTCTGTTGCGAGCAGAGGAATCCTCTCAAAATCCTCTCAGAGTTTGCTGGAAGCCAGGTAAAAGGAAAAAATAAAACACCAGATGGTAGAAACAGGACTGGAGTTAGTAATCTAGACAGGGAGCAAGGATCAGTGAGGCAGTTCCCGTAATAGAACTTTTATTTCATAGCTAGAGATGTGAGCAGGAGAGATATTGTGATTCAACTGAAATTAAGCCTTTTTAACATATACGTCTCCTAGCTGATTAGGCTATAGAAGGAAGGGCAATAAGTAAATAAGCACTCCTCCTAAAGATTGGAAGCAGAAACATCAACAGTCTTCAATTTGCTGATGATACAATTCTCCTCTCAGAAACCAAAGTAGGCCTGGGACATCTGATCAAGAAAATCAAAGAAGAAAGTGAGAATTTTGGTCTCTTCCTGAACATCAAAAAGACCAAATTCATGACCACTGCAAGGAAAGGGAACATCAAAATAGAAAAAGACAGTGAAGAGATAGAATGCATAGAAAAAATCACTTTTAACAGATGAATGCAGAAAAAAAACGTTGGGTTGCAGTGGATCACACAGGAACGATGAACATGAGCCAAATATGGAAAAGCAAGGATATCAGCCTGGCAACCAAATGTAGGTTAGTCCGCTCTATTATATTCCCTGTAGCTACCTATGGTTGTAAAAGTTGGACCTTAAATAAGTAAGACCGGAAGAAAATCAACTAATTTGAGCTATGGTGCTGAAGAAGGCTCCTGCATATTCCTTGGACAGCAAAGGTGACCAGCAGGCAAGTATTGGAGTGCATAACACCAGACATGTCACTAGAAGGCAAAATCACAAAACTGCTTCTCACTTATTTTAGCCATGTCATGTGAGGGAATTCACTGGAGGAAGCAATTATGTTTGGAAGAGTTAGTGGTAAAAGGAACCCATGCCAAAAAGAATATGATGGCTGAACACTATAAAAGTTGACACTAGCCAGGAGATAGAAAAGCTCGAAGAAGCAGTGCAAGATCAGAAGATGTGGAGACACCCAGCCCATAGAATCGCCAAGAGTCAGACATCATCATCATCATCACTCCTCCTGCTGGATAATTTAGTGGCAGAGAGGTTTTCTCTGTCCCCATTTGACAAAAGCTGACAAACAAGGGTGTTTGGATCTTGTCACTCACCCCAGCAATTGCTATAAATGCCCTACTCTGATGCCATCTTATGTGACAATCTTGTTGCCAGAGCCTGCCATCCTGCTCCATCTTCTCCAGTTTGCTATAGCAACCGGTCATCTTGTTCAATGAAGATATGCTCTGAGAAAGTACAAAATAAAAATATGAATTTTATATGGAACAGGATTTGAATACAACACTTGACACTGCTGGTAAGCCACACTATGGCCACTCTCCTTCTACAGCAGCAGCCTTTGTTTAAATAGTTCCATATAAAAGTCCACTTCAAATGTGATTGAATTCATTGCCCTATATTATTGTTGTAAAAATTTTATATGGCACTTTTTAATACATTTTGGAACTGTTTTCATTAAAGGGAGGGGAGGGAGGGAGGGAGGGAGGGAGGGAGAGAGAGAGAGAGAGAGAGAGAGAGAGAGAGAGAGAGAGAGAGAGAGAGAGAGAGAGAGAGAGAGAAAACAGCTAAAATAAATAAAATCATGTCAACCCAGAGGAAGAAGTAGCAGTGGCAAATAAGAAAGTGTAATAATGCTTGGTTTATAGTAAAGTGGGGCCAGAAAAATCTACCTCCATTTTTGTAGGGCTCTGTAAATGTTGGCAGAGGATTTTTGCAATTTTCTAAGGGTTCAAGAAATCCATTAATTTTGGCCTGGAAATGGATTATCACTATGTAAATTGAAGCGGCAGAGAGTCTTGTCCTCCCCCACTTCAGTATTAATACTAACACTGCTAGTGATAATAAATAGTTTTGTCTCTAATTTTAGCAGCTATAGACAAAACTGCCAGTCATTTGCTGCAAAATGATTTGTTGGTAACAATATTATATCATGAAATGGGGTGGGGAGAAGATTGTCCTTCTGGTTATCTTGTTTAAGGGGGAAAATGCTTGATTTCTGTGTATTACAGTGATTATGACATCTTTCTTCTCCAGTTATTTTCAAATACCCACTCTCACCCCTGAAAATTAATTAAAAGTTCTGAGCATTTTTTAACTATGAAACAATTTGTGGATTCTGGTTAGATTTTATTAAAAACAATTTTTGCTCATGCTTACTTTTAATTTCTTTCTTTCAATTTTTTTAAAATCAAGTCAATCTTACTTAAACATATATAGAATTAAAGTGTGAATTCTTCCTAATTCTTTACTGAGGATCCAAAAAGAATAAGAGCCTTCCCTTAAATGGGAAGCTATCTGAGTTTCAATGGATCAGTAATACTTGATAGCTCTAAGGAAGAATCAGCTTGTCTTGAGTTTACTACTCAAATAGAAATAAGGGAAGATGCAACCATGACAGTATCTGCATTTTTAATCCGTATTTAGTATGGTTTAATTGATTGACAGTGGACTTTTCTAGTACTGTGTAAAATACATACTGGGTATATGCAAAGAAAAAATGGGGGTATCTGGAGTGAAGGTAATATGTGTGAAAAACGTTTATTGGGGTTGTGATTAACCACAGATCAACAGGAGTTAGGTGTGTGAGATGGGTTTGTGTGATTTGGGACTTTTCCTAGGATTTATATTCTATCCTCTGCCCTAAAACAGCACAGCACTGTAGGTTGGCAAAGTAATAATTACACCTGATTCCATAATAGGCCTAATCTGGAAAACTACATTCAGATTTAGAGCTACAATGCAGAAAGGGTTTAGAAAATTGGAAAAGAAAAAAGCAACAATATCATCAGTAGCATGGACACCTCAAATCCAAAGAAGAGTAGGGATAGAAAGAACATAACATTTGTCAAAAACCTGAAGGCTTTTCCCACAGAAGGAGATAATAATGTGTTCTCTGAGGTCCTAGAGATTGTGGCTACATGTAACCGGCTTAAGTTTCAGATTGGTAGGATTTGAAATATTGATCAGTTGAACATCTTAATCCTAGAATCAATGACTGGAACCACAGTGGGTTATCCCATATGAGAGGTTTACAGGGAGAGACTGGAAAACAACCTAACTGGTGTTGCCCTTTTTTTCATTGACCAGCTGCTTTGACTAGATGCCCTTTCAGCTTTCTGATTCTACTACATATACTACATATGCCACTTGATGGAATATTTGCTCCATACAAAAATGACTATGAAACTTTCGCCTGTTTGAAATAGTTGCTTATGTTGGTTGTATGTTACATATTATTTATTTATCATATTTATTTATTTATTCATATTTATACAGCTGCCCATCTTACAAGAGAGTGACTCTGGGTGGTGTACAGTACTTAGTTAGAAAAAGAAAACCAATAAATATATATAAAGCAATCACTATTAAAACTATAAAAAAAAATATAGAAAGCACACAAAACAAGAGAGGATAATGTTAACTGTAACAAGGGGATATTATTGTTATCAAGTACGAATTAACTGAACAAGTCTCAGCCATCCACATAATCTTGGGTGTGGATTAAATCTATTACTCTGGGTAATCTGTCATATATAAATGGCAATGGTGGAGTACACATTCACCATGCATATTATTAAGGATATATTGAAATGAATTATATACAATTCATTATAGCCCGTAATCAGTTCTTATCCACTGACCCTCTGTAAGAATAACTATTTCCATATTGTGCAGAATGTCTATGTGGTCTGCATACAATTCCTTCTAGAAATCCAGCAACGGTTTTTATCTCAAAGCTTCATTTTTCAGAAGCTGAATTTCAGAAGCGTCTTCTCTTCCTGAGACCCTTAGCCTGTTACTGCTACTGTTCAAAGATCCCCAGTCTTACTGTACAAGTAATTCCTATAACATCACTATACTTTGCTAGAGATGAGAGCTCTGTGGGAGATTTGTCAGTATGGTGAACAAGTACATTGCTCTTTTAAAGCAGGTACATGATGCCCAACTTCTTGTACAGCTCTCAAAGCAGCAAAGAAAAATAAACAAAAGACTCTAAGTAATCTGCTAAAACAACCCTATTTCTTTATAGTGAGCACAAATCGACAATATACAGTTCATACAGTTGCCAGAAGCAGTAAAAGCCTGGTAGAGAAGTAATGGAAGTCCCATCCCTTTAACACACTGAGGATTTTTCACAGCACACATGAATTCCAAACAACGAATTGATGACATCAAATCATGATTCAAAATCATCATCATCATCATCATCATCATCATCATCATCATCATCATCTTTATGCGGATGATCATACATACTCAAAGTAGAGACTGCACCTCCTTGAGAGGCTGTCCCAGCTGGAAGGAGGAGGGAGCCGCATGCCTGCACTGACCATTATGAAAACATCTTGCATGAACTTGATTGGTTACAGTGGGTTGGGCAGCAAGTTAAGTTAAGGTAGTAGGGAGGAGGTAGAAAACATTTTTGAGGGGTTTTTGTGGGATTTTGGCACACAGTTCTCAGTTCTGGCTATGCAATACTGCAGTCCACTTGATCTCTAATGAAACTATACCTTTCTCAAGAAATGGAGTCAAGGATCATTTCTATTTAGCGGTTTAAGTTGTTGGGCAGCCTGACAGTTAAATTGTTTTCTTGCAGATGTAGACAAGTTAATTTCTCCTTATATTCCCCATTCAGATCACAACACCCACACTATACAAAATACAGCACTGTAATACTTGACTCAGATATTATTATTTTTTCTCTCACTCCTTTTTGCACTTTAATCCTGAATTTGTTTTCTAAAAGTCAATCTTGGCAACACCAACAGATATGTAATCCTTTTTTTTTTTTTTTTAAATTTTTTATTGTAAACAAACATACACATATAGACATAAACATTAAAACAAACTAGACATAAACTAACTATACAATGAAATCAAGTCGCATGACTTGAACTTTGAAAGTAGAGCTACTTCGGTAATTATATATCAATATATCTATATATATTATCTTTCATCTTGTATCAATGTTTATATAACGATATTTCCTGTTATTTACTTATTTTTGTAGTATTGGGTGGTAATCTCTTATTTCGTGTCTTTTTTATCTAACCATTTGTACCATTCTTGCCAAATTAAGTAAAAGTCTGTATCTTCTTTTCCTTGTATTTCTTTGGTCAATTTATCCATTTCTGCACATTCCATAATTTTTTGTATTATTTTTTCTTCTGGTGGCGTGTTTTCCAATTTCCACATTTGTGCGAAGACAATTCTAGCTGCAGTTAGGATATGTATTATCAAATATTGTGTCTCTTTTTTATAGTCCTTTGTCAGTATACCTAATAGATAAGTTTCTGGTCTGAGGGGTACTTTTTGGGCGGTAATTTCTTCCAGCTGACTTTGAATTGTTTTCCAAAATTTTTTGACTTTGGGGCATGACCACCACATGTGGTAGTAGGTCCCCTTCTGTATTTTACACTTCCAACAGTTCTGATTAGTATTGGGAAACATCCTTGCCAACCGTGCAGGGGGGAGATGCCACCTATAAAACATCTTGTACGTATTTTCTTTGTAGGGCACGGACATTGTCAGCTTAGTATTTACTTTCCATATTTTTTCCCAATTCTCTAGGTTAATATTATATCCAAAATTTTTGGCCCAAATAATCATATTTTCCTTCACCACTTCTTCTTCCAATTTGTATTTTAATAGATAGTTATATATTTTAGTTATTAATTTGTCATCTGATTGCATTATAATTTTATCTAATTCATTTCTTTCTTTTTGGATTCCAAATTTTTCCATATCACTTTTATATCTTGATTTTATCTGTAAATACGGCCACCAATCAATATCCGTGCCTTGTTGTCTCAGTTCCTCTCTTGTTTTCATATCTCCCTCTGTGTTCAACAATTCGTCATAGGTTTTCATCCTGTCTGTGTCCATTGTGTTCAGGTAGATTTGGGCCTCCATGGTTGATAGCCATCTTGGGATTTTGTCGTAGTGTTTTCTCCTTATTTCAGTCCAAATTTTTGCCAGTGCTCCTCTGATATAATGTCTCCTGAAGTGTTCATGTTGTCTGGGCTTTTCTTCCCATAGAAATGCATGCCAACCTTTTGACAGGTCAAATCCTTCTAGTGCTAGTGTTCTTTTATCTTTAAGTGTCATCCAATCCTTAATCCAAGTTAAAGCTGTTGCAATGTAATAGGTTTGCCAATCTGGTAGTCCCAGACCACCCCTTTCTTTAGTGTCCTGCAAGTGTTTCAGTTTAATCCTGGCTCTTTTTCCATGCCATAAATACTTTAATATCATTTTGTCAAGGTCTTTGAAGTATGATTTTCCTGGGTTTATCGGTATTGTTCTAAATAGATATAGTATTTTTGGTAGAATTGTCATTTTAATTGAAGCAATTTTGCCTAGTAGTGATAATTTCAACTTACTCCATACCTCTAAGTCCTTCTGGATTTGTTTGGCCAATTTGATGTAATTGTCTTCTTTGAGGGATGATATCTTATTGGTGAGCCAGATTCCTAGATATTTTATTTTGGTTGTTGTTTGTATTCCTAATGTCTCTTCCAATTCTTTCTCCTGGGTTTTTGTCAAATTTTTGGTTAGTAGTTTTGTTTTTTGCCTATTAATTCTCAATCCTGCCACTTCGCCATATTGATCTATCTTCCTTAGTAAATTCAGTCCTGATTGTTTTGGTCGTTCTAAAATGAATACTACATCGTCTGCGAATGCTTGTAATTTATACTCCTGGTTTTTTGTTCTTAATCCTTTTATTTCATTGTCGTTCCTGATTTCATTCAACAGTGGTTCCAATGCTAATATATATAATATAGGAGAGAGGGGACATCCTTGTCTCACTCCCTTAGATATATTAAATTGGTCTGTTGTCTCTCCGTTTATCCATATTTTTGCAATTTGGTCTGAGTATATTGTTTTAATCATATTTAAAAATTTGTCGCCGGTTCCCATTTTTTCTAATTGTAGTATTAACAGATATGTAATCCTAAAGCTGAAAATGCTGGGTAATTTTGTGCCAGCATCTGGAGGGATTCAAGCTGAGGAAGATTGGTCTACATTTATCTTGGTATTCCATAGGATAAAATAAAATAAAAGCAAATTATGTGTGTATTTTTCTGGTAGCATTGTAATAACAGCCTTCATTGTGTTCAGTAAACCCTTTGCTAAGAGCCTTCTTATTCATGCTTGCCTTTCTCTGAAATTTATCCATTGAGCAACTGCAAAACAGGTGGAACTTGCTTTTCCTAGCATTGGTTAGCTAAAAAGAATTCTGAATCATTTAAATTATAAGCAAGCCAGACAAGAATAGGGATCAAGTTGTTGGATTTGGACTAAGGAATACTAGATTTACATTCCCATTCATTCATTCAACTCATTAAGTGATTTTGGTTCATTCATTCTCTCATCTTAACTATCTCACTGGGTTGTAGTAGAGATAAAATGAGGGCAGCCAAGTTAAACACTCAAGGGAAATGTCTGGTTTGGTCAATAATATATGAATAAATAAGAAAATAATGCAGGAATTGACATAAAATTTCATATTATATCAAGGAAATTGATTCTTATCACTGATGTTTAAAGCTGTCAATTATATTACCACAACTTAAATCAGACATGTCCAGCCTGCAGCCCACAAGCCATATGCAGCTCTGGACAGCTAGTAATGCGGCCCCACAAGTTCATAAGCTTTTAATATTATGTGATTTATATACATTAACTACATTTTATATTTATATGCTGCACAACACAATTCTTCTTCACTCAGTGTGGCCCAGGCAAGCCAAAACGTTGGACACCCATGCTTTAAATAATTGAAATCCATTTTCACAATCAGTGGAATTTAAGCCAGTTATTATTTCCCTGTCCTACCTACCTCATATTTTACTTTGATTGTAAGAATAAATGTGTGATGACTCCTCCAGATGCTTTCCCAGATATCTCTCCAGATGTCAGCTCAGAGGAAGATGAACCAGTTCCAAGCACATTAATGTTGGTTAATGGCTTCAAGCAGCCATCTGAGAGGGATTTGGCTTAAGCACAGCTGCAGCAGGACAGCGCTGAGGCTTCAGGTAGAGAAAACATGCAGCTGCAGCCGGTCAGTGATGAGGAAGAGGAACTGACTTCTGCACCTGATCCAAGCAGAGAAAAGGCAGGAGCAGAGAAGGTCAGACAGATCACTTGTGAGGAGAAAGCCTTGCCCTTCTTGATAGGCTGCAACAGAAGCGGGCTATTTAGCACCACAGAGAGATGAATGTGATGCTGGGAATTATGTCTTAATTTCCTAGCTGTGTTTTCTGGCATTGTGATTCTTGCCTTGCTTTGGATTGACACTGTGCCTTGACTTGGATCGTGTCTTGTGAACCTTCTTGTATTGTGGATTTAATTTTGCCTGGTGGGTTTATTTTGATAGGGAAACTTTCAAGTGCCTCATTGGCCATTGCTCTGTGGACTAGCATTGGTCTGCTTGTGGCTGGACTTAAATGGGATAGTTCTGGGGTTTTGGTGAAGGGAGTTGTGGAGGCATATTAATCAACCCACTAAACCACAGTTACGTGTGTGTGAGTGGCTCAGCACAAAATGTGACAATACAGTTATAGTAACAAAATGCTATTATAAAATAATTATTAATTTAAAATGGGTTGGCTTTGCTCTTTTATGATAGGGAGCAAATTAGGATTATACATTGAGCTATAAATTCAGGCTTATATCAAGGACTGAACACCAGAAGGTCTGAGAGGCATTCTCAGAAAGGTTTGGGAAGAAGCTCAACTCTACATGAGAGCACTTACCCTGCATATTTAGGCTTCATTGCTAACATAAAGGTGTTCAGGGTTGAAAAAATGAGGACTCTAGAAGAAACCCTGGATTGTTACAAAAGACACTGGGGATGCTAGTAGATCCTGATTGAGACAATAAGTAACTTTCTTTATGGCCAAAATAAATCCAAGCAACTAACTAGATTATGGGTTCTTATAAGGAAGGTTTAAGTTTGCCATAAGATGGTGCTTAATGAATTTCACCTTCACTCACAGCATTTATTATCAGCATAATTTGTAATTCATCACTAAATGCTAAGCAATTTCAACTGCATTATCCTTCCTCTCAGTCCAGTCCAGAAGAACAAACCAATTACCATATAAAAAAGACATTTTTCTAATTTCACACTATATTATTGTCAATCTCAGTTTTGAAAAGGCAGCACCGAAGGCAATTAAGTTTCATTATTAAGCACATTTTCTACATATATCAGTAACCTGTATACAAAAATAAAAAGGGTTTGTGGCTTTTAAATATCTATTGGATATATCAATAAAAATTAATGTAAGAGCGGTTCATACATATGAATATGACTCCTAATATGGAAGATACGATGGAAGATCTAAATAGCAAAAAAAAAAAAAAAAAAATTATTAGCAACAATCTGTGTAATTGTAGTAACAATCTTAGCAATTGTAGAAAGTTAGCACCCACCCCTCTCCTAGAATAATGAAACATTCTAGGAAATATTAAAAAGGTAGAATATTATATTTTCCCTAAAGGAGAAACATGTTTCTAAAGACATAAACTCAGAGCCTCCACTCCCTGCCCCACTCCAGCAGATATTTTGGTGCCAACCTATGTACAAGACAAAAGGCTGGGCCAGTTTATCTACAAAACAAAAGACCTTCATACTCAGGACATGATAGAATTAACCCCCCATTCAAGATCCAAACTAGGACAAAGCCATTAAGCCATAATAGGAATTGCTCAAAACCCTTTCAGAATATAACCCTCTTCATTACATCATCACCCAGCAAGATTCAACCAAGCCTGGGACTCAAGACAACCTACAAAGTTACCCCTGCATGGCCCCATGGGAGTCTGACAACCAATCAGAATACATTTCTTTCACAGGAACAGGAAGCAAGTTCAAAGCCCAAGAGAGGTCATAAATCTCTCTCACCTATGTGCTCAATTGCTCAGGACCTCAAACCATGCAGTTCTGTCTACCATTAAACCATCTTTCCAAACAGCCTTCATGTTTCCAGTGTCTTTCTTCCCACTTGGAACTGAACCCAGATGGACATTTCTTCCAACATAACTACCCACCTTATTTCCTCTGTAACAATATCTAATTGTTTCTGAAAATTATCCCAGAATCCAAGTAGATAGATGAAGAAAGAGATCATTCTTTGGATTACCAACATCGGTATCAATACAATTTCTCCAAAATCTGGATGAGGGAATGGGACACACTAAGGAAAGAAAGTAATCCGTATCCACTCAGAATTGATCATGCTGTTAAAAATCATGTGGTGGGATGAGAGTTATGAAAAACCAATTTAACCTGAATGTAGGATCACAGGAAAATCAGATTTTTAAATTCTTGGACAGCTTCTTGACCTCTGCCTATTGCAAACATTTGACTTTTCCATTTATTACAATGATCTATCATTAAATTTTCACTTCTTGTGTCATTTTCACAGGGTGTTAATAAACTGTTTCATAAAGTTATTTATATCTTCTGCCCCAAAAAGGAAATGCCTTTATTAACTGTTGCTCTGTGCTATCGTCTTTCACCATGAAACCATTACAAAACAAGGTTTTAGAGTTGTGTGAAATGTGGCAGCTACACAAATGAAACTAGCAATAGGGAACTGGGTTTTGTTGTTGTGAAAGTTTACCTCTGTAGCTGGCACATCTTCCAGACACTTTTGTTGCTGCTATCGTTGACTTGATCCAGCTTTTCCAAAAGTAACATCTAGAAATGCTGAGGAGCTTTGGGAGCAGATTTTTATCTCCTAATACAGGTGAAAATCAGGTATTGATTACATGAAAAAAAAAAAGTTAAAATCAAAGCAGTTTCTGTTCCCCTTTCTACTCATTGCAGCTTTTGGCCTATCCACTCATAGCTAAAAAGCATTCTTTCCTGATAATCAAGCTTCAGCTGCTTGAATTGCAGGCCGGGCCTCTCGTCTTGAGCTTCAGCTGAAGAGCTTCTTTAATTAACCATTATACCACAGATGTTATTGATTTTTTTTTCCTGAATCTGGTTGAAACATCATTGTGCTGGATCATCGCCAAGGCTAAGGCCTCAATTTTTGTGTGTGTGCTGCTTTTTACTCCTTCTGCATACCTTATTAGTCTCTATGTCTGTTAAGTGCAAGACACAGTATTAAGTCAGAAAATATGAAATCGATTTTCAGCCTTGCAGCCCTGATCGAAGGGGCTTCTAATTTGGAATCAGAAAGCCCAGAGTTGTTTAGGGAACATAAGAAGACATGTCTTCTAGAGAGCAAACCCTGCACTCTTCCAATTGGGTTTAGTTTTGGGGGTTTTTTCGGGGGTGCTTTTTCACAGAGCAAAATGTAATGATTTTACATGAGTATAAATATATTCTCATAAATTATATGATAATGTAGTACATTATGCTACAACCAGGTAGCAATTTTGGTGCCAACCAGTTTGGTTGGTCCATTGACTGCAGAGGCTGCATTGACACAATATGCTTAATCTTCTCAATTACAAACTTAGCGATTTTATTCATGCAATATACCAAAACTTGTTTAGTGAAAACCTTACTTATGCATTCTGTATCTTAATATCTTGTGCACATCCAGCCCCTTCAGTTAGTTTACAGCTCGGCATATTGTACGAACCCCCAAATGGGTTCATTCAGTAACCAGATTAAACATGTTATGTCATCAAAGTCAACAATTCACAGTGCAAGCCTACTTTTATCTACTCACAGAACTGCACTGGGTATAATGGTATTTCTTTCCAGGTAGGAATACATTGCATATCCTTCCCAGTGGTGCTTTCCAGATATGTTGGGCTTCAAAGTCATATTTCTGGTTTTGCTCATAAAGCCTTAGTTTCTAATAGATTTCCCTAGAAAATGCAGTTCACACTTTCGACATGAAGTAGAAAGCACTTTGCAATAAATGAGCTGGCAAATCACATTCCCACCATCACTAAAGCCAGCCATGTTCAATATTCAAGACAATTGAGATATGGTTTACCCCAACACTCCTTTTTTTTATTAGTAAACTATTTAAAATGAGAGCAGAAAATAGGAACCAAAGCTGAGAAGAGAAACTAGATTCATTCTCTCTCCCCTGAAGCTTCAGAATTAATTGACTGGAATCCATGGGGATCTACAGGAGAAGTCCAAGATTAATTGAGACCAAGAGAAATCAGTTCAGGGAATAGTTAGCTCTTAAAGAATTGGTAAAACAATTTAGCTAGAAATTGCATGAGATTAAATTTTTTTTTGACTGTATGTATTTAAGTCTAATCTTAGGGTTTGATATTTATTTTTTCTGTAAAGGCTTAGTAGGTCTATGTTTTATGCAACTTGAAACTGCTTCACCATAGGGGTGCCTCTAAATTAGAAGTAGATAACCAGCTTTTGTGGTCTGCATAAAGCCTTGTATATTCCTTTATATTTTTCTATGAGGGTTAAGATCTCAGTTACAATATGAAATACCTACAGCTCTGTATTTTATGTCCTTTGCTACTGAACAGTGTGGTGTGACCAATTAAAACTGAAAAAGGAATTTTAACATCATCTTGTTTAAAAACAAAGATTGATTTTATTTATCATTTGTAAAATGGATCTATTTCCCAAAAGATAGAAGGATGGGCTAGTTCTCCTAGCCATAGAGCAGGAAATGGCACTTCATTTTTGCCTTCTGAATTTGCCAAATGGTCAACAACAACTGTGGGTATCATATATTTCCCACACACTAGTTAGGAGGAGGATGCCAAAGAAGGTTCTCCCTCCTCAAAAAAATAGATCAATGCACAGGAACTATCAACTACTAGCTGTATCAAAGCAGAAGTCAAAAGCAGGATGCATAGACCTCGGAGGGCTTTGGAGACAGAAGGTTTAGGATGTTGCTGCTGTCTTACTTAAAATAAAGATCCCAGGAGTTATATTTTTTGTTATTTACTAGCATACACTAAATAAAGTTTAAAATACTACCTGTACTAACACAGCACAGTAGGGATGCTTTAACAAAACAGTGCTTGAGCAATTGCACTGAGTTGTAGGTTTTGTCGTTTTCAAGATGAAAACGACAACATTCAAACGGAAAATTCCTCCCTCCACAATCAATCAACTTTTGATTTTACAGTATCATCAGATCTTTACATAATCACTCTCAAACGTCTAAAGACAATCATAATGGGGGGGACACTAAATTTTAATAGAATCCTGCTATATTACATTTGTGTATGATTTACTCTCCAGCAGCAATAGTTCTGCACAGTAAATCAAACACAGAAAGCAATTTTCATTGCAGAAGTTAAGCAAAGGGCTACAGTCAATGGTTAATTCAAGAAAGAACAGCTAGTCTGAAGTAACACACTGACAGACTCAAAAAACCCTGCAATCTCTCATCTGAACATCTGCCTGATTAGGTCTCAGTTCTTCAAAATGGAGAGAAACTGATCAAGCATATGCTCAGTTTTAGGAAAGTGAATCTTAGAATAATTCATCTGTGAAGAAAGTAGAAAGTTACTAATGTTACTTGGTGCAGAGATAGCAGAATAATGTCATCTGGGGAATTAGTTTGAAAGAACTGAAAGGTATTGCAATAAGTCTGCTTCTGTTCTAGTAAAATCTAGTAAAAGTAAATTTAATGGAAAATGTCCCTGTAGTTGTCTATGTCTCTCAGTGTGTAGTTAATCAAAATCAGAATGCCTTAAAAGGAAAACCACCTCTGCTGCTAAGTAGCAGTATGTGCACATACCAAAATTTAACAGCTGCAAATTAGGAATGTGCAGGTCAATCTAATCAGTTTCTAATTGAATAACAGATTTGATCTGTTTCAACTGTTAATAGCAATTTGAAAATTTAAGCCCAAAAAGGGCTTTTGATTCAGAAAGTCCAAACTCAGTTTGAAGATTTGATCAAACTGCCTTTCAATCAAATTTCCAAAATGAAGCTCTATTGCAAACCTCTTGAGAAACTGATTTGATTTAATTTTTCTGAGGAGGCCAAGATGTTTTGTGACAAAATATAACTAAACAAGAGAGGCAGCTATAGTCAGAGCAAAAGAGAATCGGGAAGAAGATGGGGCAAGAGGTAAAGAGGAACAATGTGCAGAAACAAGGAAGAATAGGATCTAGGCCAATGATGGCTAACTTTTTTGCCATCATGTGCCAAAAGCAGGGGGAGTGCAGGGGGGTTGCGCACAAGTGTGCCCACACCCATAATTCAATGTACCCCACCCCCTGCACCTGCGCGCGTGACCCCCTCACACTCCCCCTGCTTTTGGCACACGATGGCATGGTGGGCCCAGTAGGCCTGTTTTTCACCCTCCACAGGCTCCAGAGGCTTTCTTGGAGCCTGAGGAGGGCAAAAACAGCCTTCCCCAGCCCCCTGGAGGCCCTTCAGAGGCTGGAAACGGCCCGTTTCATGACTTCTGGTGGGCCCAGAAGGCCAGAAAATTAGCTGGCCAGCACACGCATGTGCACTGGAGTTGAACTAGGGCAATGCTCGCATGTCCACAGATATGGCTCTGCGTGCCACCTGTGGCACACATGCCATAGGTTCGCCATCACGGATCTAGGCACTGGAGGGACACTACTTGAGAGACATAGACTGCAGCAACCAGGAAGATGTTACATAGGGATCAAGTGACCTGTGACCAATTGGAGAAAAGAGGAGAAGAAAAAAAGACAGAAAACAAAGAGGTTACCAATGAGCAGTAGTACAGAGAAGCCCTTTAGGGTCCCAGAGACTAGGATCCCATAGAGGCAACACTATGCGACAAAATTCCAGGGTGTCAACACTGAACAAAATAAGAAGTGTCCTCAAATATAGAATAATAGGTTAATATGTATTACCATATTAAAATGTCTCTCCTCACTCCCAACCCATCCCAGTCATCTCTTTATGTTCAGGATCTGAAATTGCTTAGCTGAATATACTATATTTAGAAAATGGATTGGCATTGTTCACTGCTGTTTAACTGCATTCACTGTAAAGAGGAAACCAAAAGGCTTTATGCTACCAATATAGGAAAATAAAGCGTCTCTAGCTGAAAAATTATTTCTTTCATTTGTTCATTAGTGGTTGTCCTTAAGAAACTTTCTGATGTACAAAGGCTTCTGCACAGGAAAGCGAGGCAGCAGGAAGAATGATTAAATAGGTGCAGAAAACTACACCACTCAAGTCTTTGATTTTTCCCATCCAAATATAGGAATGTGGGAATTTTTCCTGTTGAAATCCCACTTCCAATTTTTTGTTTGTATGCCAGCCTTGATAAACCTCTTAAATCTTTTTTTTTTTTTGAAATTTTAAATTTTTTTTTAAACAAACCAAAACATAAAACAACCATCATCCATTACAATTACAGAAAGTGTATTGATCAGTCACAATTCTTTTATGCATAATCCCATATCCAAAATTTACAAGTTATTTAATTTCTCTTATTTGACAATTTATTATATCCCTTTGTATTATTATTCTCATTTACCAATTATTTAACAGATAAACCTCTTAAATCTTAATTCTGTCTTTGAAGGCATACTGTCCTTATCTTTGTGTCACATGCAAATTTGTTAATCTTTTTTTCTAACTCTCCTCATCCAAATTATTTATAAATATATTGAACAGCATAGGGCCTGGAACAGAGCCCCATGATATACCACTTAATACTTCCTACCAGCTTAATGTGGAGTCTTAATTTTACAACCAGTTCAATACTCATCTAATAATAACATAGTTCAGAAAACATTTCCCTATCTCCTCTCATTGGATACTTTGTCAAATGATTGTATATTTTTTCTGTATCTGATATGCCAGGGGTGCCAAACTGGTGGCCCGCAGGCCAGATGTGTCATGTGCAGTCCACACCCGCCCCAGCTTTGTGAATGGAAAAATGTCGCCAAACGTCACATGACGGCAACATGACACAGCAAGTTTGATATCCATGTGATATACTAATAGCAAACTCAAATACAAACTTCAGGTGCTGTTTAATAATACAGTACAGAGTACTACTGTGAGGTGTGGAGAGCTATCAGCATTATTGGATGAGCCTCAAAGTTTGCAGAAATAACAAATTTAGGCAGGAAAAAAATGAAGTGACTTTCAAACCCCCCAGTGAGGTTTGGGCAGGCAAAGCAGCAGACAGTTTTTCTATTTCTCTCTTAGAGTTAGAACAGAAAATAGCCCAAGTTAAATTGTGGGGTATTTGGGACAGAGCAATGGAATCACGTCTTTGCCACTGCACAGTAAAAATATGGATTTCAGTGTCACAAGTTGCAGGAGTGAACATTTTAAAGTGGGAAACAGGCTCAAGATCTTATCCAATGTTCTTACTAAGCATAAACAGAAACTTTTCATCTCTACCTATATCACTCCACAAATTTGTCTCAGCAAAAATGCTGACCGGAAGAGTTGCAAACCTATAAAGATTTTCTTGCTACTAATTCCTGTTGTATTCCAGGGACTTACTTCTGAGCAGACACCCTTAGGCCTGCCATGTAGAACAAGTGGCTTCCAACTTATTTTGTGTGTGAGTTCAGCGATATGTTATTTGGACATAATTTAAATCTTTTTAAAATACAGCAGTGGCGCCTCTTGACCTTTCAAGACAAATCACATGGAGGAAAATGTTTATTTACATTGTTAAATTGCCAGGGCCTTCCAAGATTCAGTAGTTCCTCTTACAATGGAGAACTCATGCATGTCACTTTCATTCTTCAAACAAGAACCAGACAGGCTACTTGAACTGCCGAAACAATGACCGCCAGTCTATCCCATGCTTGAGCGATAAACAACAACGGAGTCCTCTTGACAAACTCTGCCTCAAAGAGGGGAATTTTGCCTCTCACTATGTCTGCTGAACATAAGTTGGGAGAGAGAGAGAGAGAAAGAAAAGATCATCTTGTAAACAATTAATTAATGTTTGCCATGAATTATCATTTTTTACTTCCTCCTCAAGAGGCTCAAAGGGAATAAAAACACATTTTTGCAGGTGGTGGCATTCAAACGAAGGGCAATCAAATGTTTGAGAGCAGTGGCACAGTGCTTTGAGTCTCTAACAGTGAATGATGCTAGGATTAAAGCGCAGCAGGGGGTTGAGGGCTTCAGGTGTGAAGCTTAATGTTTGTGATCAGCAAAAAAAAAAAAAAAAAAGTCTTGAATTTATCTAAACTGCTCTTCTGCTAACAGTACTTCTAGCACATAAATGTTCCAAAAGTGGCAAGTGTTCTCATTACTCTTCTAAAGCAAACATGATCTGCATTTGAAAGGCGAACATTTCTGTTGCCTAATTTAGAATGTGCATCACAAAGAGTTAGATGGTGACCCCAAAACAGATCACTCTCACCCGGCTGATCATACACAATAAACTCATATTAGAAATATAGGAATGATAGATAGGGTATAAGTAAATATTACATGACCCAAACTCAGCACTTTCCAGGATTCCTGATCAATGTACAGTTCTGTGCTTCCTATAGTTAATGAAAGTCACTTATCTCCCTCTTGCTCACTTGCTCTCTTTTCACTTAACTTCAGTTGTTATTTGGGAGCCCTCATTTTCATATTTTATTGCCGCTTGACAGAAAAAGTGTGCTGTGCTGTTCTCTTTTATCTCCCTTTATGCTCCCTCCTAGCTTGCATTGTTTTAGTAAGTCATTCTTAACTTGGATGGTATTGTACCTTAACATTCCCCTAAATATGTATGATCTGATTGAGGCATTTGCTGCTAATATTCTGCATCTCCTCTTGGGCAGTAATAATTTTCCCAATAATTCCAATGCAGGAACCAACTCCAAGTGGGCAACATTTTGCCAAAGGAAGATACTTTATTTATTGAAGTTAATGGTATAAGGTAAAGCTAAAGGTTCTCCTCACATATATGTGCTAGTTGCTCCCAACTCATGAGCGGTGCTCATCTCAGTTTCAAAGCCGAAGAGCCAGCGCTGTCCGAAGACATCTCTGTGGTCATGTGGCCGGCATGACTAAATGGCAAAGGCGCACTGAACACTGTTACCTTCCCAGCAAAGATGGTCCCTATTTTTCTACTTGCATTTTTTATGTGCTTTTTAACTGCTAGGTTGGCAGAAGCTGGGACAAGTAACAAGAGCTCACCCCTTTACATGGCACTAGGGATTCAAACTGCTGAACTGCCGACCTTTCGATCGACAAGCATCTTAGCCACTGAGCCACTTGAATTCTGCATGTGAATTGGGAAAAATATTAGGAATCTTGATCAGGAACTTTAGCTACAATCCACATATTAGTTAGACTTAATTGAATTTAAGTGTATGAAGTCTGGATGAAATGAAACAAGCATTGGAAGTCAATGATGCATGATTACCAGGGGAAGACTGCTATGAGGACTGGAACTCTGAATATCAGTATTAATGAGGAATTACTCCTTAATCCAACTATATCAGTTAACGATGTTTATTTGGATCAAATCACTTGGTTTGAAAGATTAACTGCAGCTGTTCTATACTGATACGCAGCAATAGTTGTCTTTTCCTTCTCCTCATCTACTTCATAAAGTGAATTAAATTTAAGAACTTCTGAATGCAAAATTAAATTGACATTTAATGGTTTGGAGGAGAGATTGTTTATCACTATCCAACAAGACTTAATGCTCCAGAAGATACAGTATTTTTCCTGTGCTTTTATGTACTGTGTCACTAGAACTTTCTAAATCTGAATTTGCATTTTCCAAGAACAGAATGCTTTTTGGGTACAATTCTGGTCAAATCAATATGGTTATAATGGAATGCATGAATGATCCTGAGAGAGAAGGAGATACTGCTTAGGAAACAAGAAGACAAGGGAGACAGAAGCTCCCAGGTACTTAATAGTCAGAGAAAGAAACTTAGGAAAGACCTGCCCTAGTGGATTACTAGTTAAAAATGAAGGCAGGAAATTTGTGCCTTCAGACTTGCAAGATTCTGTTAACGTAACCTTACAATAAAATAGAATTAATTCATCTTGCCCTGTTCTGGTTTGCCTAGGAAGACTGACAATAACTGTCATCTGTGAATCTTAAACAGAGCTGTCATTTTGTTTAAGAAGAAGGCTGAGTGAGAACGTACAATTGAACCTACAGAGTAGGGTCAAAACAGGCAAGATGGCGGCTGCTTCATTGTGATTGAAACCCCACCCTTTGTATGGGTGTTTGACAATGAACATGTACAAAAGAGTGGGACTTTGATCAGAGCGCTGTAACTGCCATCTTGCCCGCTTTAACCCTCCTATGGATGCTGCTGCTTAGTAAATAAAATGTGGCTTATTTTTTACTCATTGTATACACATTTTTAGAAATTACCATAAAACCCCTTTGAAAAGCTTTCTGTTACTGTGCTTGTATTTTGGAAGAATCTCACCCACATTGTTGGCTTTTCTCAAGCTGTTAAGAGTAGAGTTCTTTCAGAAAGTCTTTCAGGTATGAAGTATCACCTTAGTTTACTGCTTTATTTGTTTTAGTTTATTAACACGGCCATTTTAATCTATTACACTGTATTTACTTGGATGTTGTATTTGATGATTTTATTATAAACTGCCTAGAGTCTCTTGATTGCAGTGGATGGAAATCCAGTAAAACAAACAAACAAATTAGGGACGTCTGAGTTGTCTTTGGAAATTCATTTCACACATATCCTTTGGATAATGGGCAGACTGGAACTTTATAAGAATTCTTGCTACTCTAAATATAGCAAGGCAGTTCTTAGCAGTTTTGAACATGTCAGTCATACTCTGAACTTCTATTAGGATTTTTAAAAACTATGTAAAAACAGACTTCAGAATTCAAAAGAAAGCAGCTTCATTCAGTAACAGGAAATGACTGATTTATGCCTAAAATACTATCAAAAGGGATGGGATGGTTTGCAGTTTGAAGAATATGGGATTTAAATAATTAGAAAAGCAGTATTAGGCAAACCAAACTCAGGTTAAATGAAATGGAACGTATTACCAGAACTTATGGCTTAGGACTGCTGCCTAATGTTATCAGTCTTTATCAGGTTTAACCTATGCAGGGTTTGTATAGGTTAAAGTATATCCACTTTCATAAATAAAAACAAAAGGAATACTGACTCTTGTTTAATTTCAACTGATAATACTCATTTAAGTTGCCATGATCTTTTCCAGTAGAGTAGAGAGTCAGCTTTCATTCTGCCGATGCTGCTGGTCCTGAAGACAGTCGGGGAGAGCAACAATCCTAAACCCTTGGACCTGACCTGCTTGTCAGCTTCTGTTTGAACTGAGCTTAGCCTGTAAAATCCAAACTGGGCCCAAAGAGGGCCATAAACAGTGTGACTGTGCAATGAGCCTTTGGAAGGCAGCTGAGGCCTCATTTGGGGTGACATGTTGTGGCTGATGAGTGTGGATGATGTGGGGTTTTCGATAAGTGCCTCATCAGTATCCTCATCATGATCGTGTCGCTCAGCCACGGCATGTGCCCTGACTTGATTGTAATTGCTTGAATCTGCTCCCGCTGCTCAGGAGCGCACAGTAATATGCAATAAAACAGCAAGAAGTGAATGTTAACCATCTGAGTTCTGACACGGCTGTTTTGCAGTTCAAGCACTCCAGACAGAGAGATGGATAGGTAGACAAATCCTGTCTTCATTCATTTTTACAGGCATCTCTATACTACTTGTCTTGTACACTCAGAATACACATGGGGTAGGCTAAAGTACTGATATTGCTGTAAAGATTAAAAGGCTGAAAACAGTATGAAGGTATTCAGTATTTCTTAGAAGTTTATGATATAGTATGGAAACCTAGTACTGTTCATTTAAAATAAATGGCACGTTTTATGTTTTCTATGGTTTATTATACAAATGCCTATCTCTGTATAGCATTTACCCTGCACCATTGCTTCCAAGTTGGACAAAGACTTAAAGCCAAGTCTACATTTCTGTTCTCAGTGACCATATGGAAATGACTAGCCATTTCTGCCTTTGAAGGTATGGTGTCTTTTTGTTCAACTTTGCATTGTAGCCTCCAGCACTGGAATTTCTGATGGTATTTCATCCCAATCCTAACCAAGAACTTCTTTCTGAGAGAATTACATCTATGTGTGTTCAAGAGACTTGGGACGAAGTGCTGTAGAACACAGAGGTCCTATGCAATACTAACCTGCCCCAAATTACTTGGCAAGTCTTGCTAACATCTGGCGCTTTCCACTTTCTGAGGCAAGTTCTGTTCAAGGTTTGAAATTATATTCACTTCAAGCAGGAGAAGGGAGAAACCCTTTAGGACTAGTAAAGTACATTTACATTTTGAGCCTTGAATATTCAGCAGCATGAAAATTTGATGAACATAGTTAAAAATTGGAGAAAATGTGATGGCTTCTCTCAAAAACTGGCTGCCATAGGTGGGAGGGTGATTTTGTTAAATGGATGCCTTCTATCTATTTTCCCAAAATAATGTTTTTTGTGATAGTCATAGATCAAGGGAAAAGTGATTGGAGAAAAGAGACAAGGAGTGTTCTATAAGGGGGAGAAGCCAAAATGGGATTTATTGCCTATGCTACATTTTCCTAAAATGCAACCAGGTAGGGGAGAGGGACAATCGCTATAAATAAAGCTGCCCAATGCAGGTGAATAAAAAGATTAACAGGACAGACTTGTTACATGGAAAGTCAATATTGTGAAACAAATTGTGTAAGTCATGAGTTCAGCCATGGAGTAGAACATCAATAGTAGTTTGATGTTATGGCACGAATGCTTTAACTAACATACAAAAAAAAAAAAAAACCCTTATGGTTAGCTGACACAATGTGTCCAAGTGTTGATGCTGAGTAGTGGGTTTGGAGTTGCGAAAATGTATTGTGTGTGTAAAAGATTTTCAAATCTTGAAGAGATTTTCTTTAGTTTTAGTTGATTTGCTGATATTTGCCAATTTTCTAGCAAAAGCTGCAATTAATCTATTTCAGCCTAGGTGTTAAAATTGGTAGAAAGGCTTAAGTGATATTTTATTTTATGGTCTGGAATTCACTGATGGATCAGAGATGGTTGGGGCTAGTGAGAGGCATGGTTGGCAAGGTGGCATGGAGGTTTTTCTTCTGACAAAGTAATTAAATGTGTAGTGATTTAATATGATTGATTAAAGGACATATGGCAATATTATATTGGCAAGACAAACTTCTCTCTCATTTCAAAACCCACTGCTATTGTTTTTATTTTCTTTGATTAAAAGAATCTCTATTCAAATAATTCAAACCTGTGTAACCATAACAGAGTTGGAAGGGACCTTGGAGGTCATCTAGTCCAACTCCCTGCTCGCTCAGGAGACCTGTACTAGGGATTCGAACCGCCGAACTGCTAACCTTTCTGATTGACAAGCTCAGTGTCTTAGCCACTGAGCCACCTAGTCAGGCTGTGGAGGCAACTACATATGATGAAGCAGGGGTAAAACTTTCTTTTTAGTTATCCCAACCTAAGGAGATAGTCATACCTTGTGAGTTTTTCTAATTCCCACTTTAACTGTTGTGAGATCTTGGCTTTTTTGCTTCGAAGTTTACATTACCTCAGGCTGAAACACATACAGTATATCTTGGGAAAGTAATCCCCCAAAATTTCAATAGTTTTTTTTTAAAACTAAAACATTAAGCAAGGGTGGGGGAAGAGATACACTGACACCATGGGAGAATTACATGTGCCAGAGTGAGCACAGATACCAGCAGTTCCGAAAACTTTCAATAATTATGCAGTAGATCAAGAAACAGATTAGGAACTTCTGCTCTATTCAGAACCTTCATTTGAGGTTTTGTATGGGGGGGATGGATCATGGATATAAATGTATAGCTTATCAAAATCTGATCCACACACTTTGATTGTCTTATTGTTACATATATGAAATTTCAATATTTGACAGAACCCTTTATAAATAAGAAGAACAAAACCAACAATGAAGAAACTGCCAGTTATCCACTGTAGATCACCAGGCTAATAGATAAAGAGCTGTAGTGTTAGCATTAACCAGCTGGTGTTCCCATTTTATGCAGTTTTTTAAAAAGAAATGATAGAAATAGAAGCATGAAGTGGTGCAAGCAAATCACAAACCTTTCAACTCCCTTGCTAATTGACTTTTAATTGACTATTTTACAGCCATTGGAGTCACCATGTAACTGGACTCCTGTGTGCATAAATTGGTTAATAAAATTCTGTGAACAATTAGAATTTAAAATGTTCTAGATTATTTTCCTAGGTTTTTTATTTATTACATACATGTACGCTATCTCTATAATTTATATTTAGTAATATAAATATATTTAGTAAGTAATCAAAACATATAATATATATGTTTTGATTACTAAATATAAAATATATGTTGAGGCTTATTTCTGTACTCTTAATCAGGACATATAATACAGAAGATTGTCCCTGAAATAGACCCAGAAATAGCCTAATGATTGTCCATTACTGTGTAGGATTATATTAGAATAACAGAGTTGGAAGGGACCTTAGAGGTCTTCTAGTCCAACCCCTTGCTTAGGCAGGAAACCCTACACCACTTCAGACAAATGGTTATCCAACGTCTTCTTAAAAACTTCCAGTTTTGGAGCATTTACAACTTCTGGAGGCAAGTTGTTCCACTGATTAATTGTTCTAATTGTCAGGAAATTTCTCCTTAGTTCTAAGTTGCTTCTCTCCTTGATTAGTTTCCACCCATTGCTTCTTGTTCTACCCACAGGTGTTTTGGAAAATAGCTTGACTCCCTCTTCTTTGTGGCAACCCCTGAGATATTGGAACACTACTATCATGTCACCCCTAGTCCCCTAGTCCTTCTTTTCATTAAACTAGTCATACCCAGTTCCAACAACCATTCTTTATATGTTTTATCCTCAAGACCCCTAATCATCGTTGTTGCTCTTCTCTGCACTCTTTCTAGAGTCTCAACATCTTTTTTACATCGTGGTGACTAAAACTGGATGCAGTATTCCAAGTGTGGCCTTACCAAGGCATTATTAACACTTCATGTGATGTAGATTCTATCCCTCTGTTTATGCAGCCTAGAACTGTTTATAGGGTGTTGCTTTAATGCAGGTTTGACTAAGGGTGTTTTCATTTATTGCATTTTTTGTATAATCAGTATGAGAAAAGCATACTGAGGACTATATGCCATCATGTGGGAGGCCAGAATACCTAATAGGAGGAAACCCTTTTGTAGATATTCTATCTCAAATGCACTTTCATTGTCCCTCTGTTAGGGACAGGGCACTGCTAATGTCCTAGCAAGTCTGCAGGCCATATTTGAAAGGTTTGTTTTAAAAATCATAGAAATACATTAATAATATTTTAAAAGTTATTTCACAACTTCTGAAGGCAGCTTCTGTTCCATTGGTTGATTGTTCTTTCAGGAAATTTCTCCTTATTTCTAGGTTGAATCTCTCCTCGATTAGTTTCCATCAATTATTCCTTATCTAGCCTTCAGGTGCTTTGTAAAATAGCTTGACCCCTTCCTCTCTGTGGCAGCCCCTCAAGTATTAGAAGACTGCTATCATGTCTCCCCTGGTCCTTCTCTTTACTAGACTAGCCATGCCCAGTTCCAGAGATTATTATGTAAGAAGGTCCAGATATCTTAAGGATGTCAAGATGGAGAAACACTAACTCAGAAGACCTCAAAATACCTTTTGAAAGTGAATTCACTTTTAACATATAAATGTCATAACATTATTTCAGTTACCATTTTGGGGGAAATCTGGTGTTAAAATCTCCCCTTCCACTTCCTTTCAAGATTTTCATGGATTGATTGATTGATTGATTGATTATGTACCATCATGTCAGTGTCAATTCTTAGCAACTACATAGATAGATTTTCTCCATGACCATCTGTCCCTCACCTGGACTTTCAGGACTTCCAACATGTCTTTGGTTCTGGTCTTCTTCTTTTTCTTCCCTGCTTTCCGGCATTAAAGCCTTCTCCCAAGAGCTAGTTTTTTTATCTGTCATAATTTAATTTTGTTGGTCATAATTTAAACAATAGTTACTATCTAACTAAGACATAATTTCTTATTACAAATTGGTATCTACAGTATGCAATCCATCACATTACTTAGATAAACACATTAGTACATGTAAAGTCTTGATTACCGGTAGTTTTTATTAATCCTTTAAGGCTTCCTCATAACCTGCAAGTTTGACCAAATATGGTTAGCTTGTCTTCAGTTATTTACTGTTTTCTCATTTGAATTTTTGAATGCCTAAAGAGAGAAGTGATTTGAGAAATAATTTTAACTCCAAGGGTGAAATAAACTGTATAAGATAAGGGATGTTGTGTTCAAATGTCTACTGGACTGCTTAATCTGTGCTCCTCTTACATAACCCTTAACTTTTATAATTATATATGAATTCTCATGGAATAAGTGATGGAATCAGATGCTTATTGACCAGGTTTACAGATATCTAAGGAATAAAAACTTCACTCTGGACCAGCAGAACATACATTGTTTCATAGCTACTAAATTTGAAATAAATGTCCATCAATATGGCTCATGGCTCAGGACCTGGGTACTTGCGGGACTGCCTACTACCATCAAGAGCCTCCCACCGGCTGGTACGCTCTCATAGAGAGGGGCTCCTCCGGGTGCCGTCGGCCAAACAATGTCGACTGGCGGCCCCCAGGGGGAGAACCTTCTCTGTGGGGGCACCTACTATCTGGAACGAGCTCCCCCCAGAGATATGGAGGATCCCGGATCTGCACGCCTTCCGCCACGCTCTTGGCGGGCTTGGCCTAACTTTCTCCCTCTTTTTTAAACAATTTTAATTTTTATATTTTAATATTTTTAATATTTTTAATACTCAAAGTTTAAATTTGTTTTAAATTGATTGGGGTTTTAATCTGTCTGGGCCAAACTATTTAATTCGATTTTATTTCTGCTTTTTAAATTTTGTATGTATGTATTTTATTGTTGGCTGTTCACCGCCCTGAGTCCTTCGGGAGTAGGGCGGTATACAAATCAAATAAAAGTAAAAAGTAAAAAGTAAATATGGATTATCTAAAATGGAGGAAATGGTAGTAATGGAGGAGGAGGAGGAGGAGGAGGAGGAGGAGGAGGAGAAAAAACTGTGTCATGAAACTGGAAACGTGTCTACAGATGGACAAAGCAAATGCAAAATTAAATTCTTGATGTGAAAAGGGGGACAATGAAGCTTTCTGACTGAGATACCTTTAGAGAGGAATTCAATTTCTCTGCTTTCTTGCTCTCTTGCTTTATTTTTTTAGAGATCTAGTGAAAAAGCCTGAAAGCCCTTTATTATTTCTTATTTTCTTTTTAATATGTGGTATAAGTTCTATTTTTTCTCTCCCAATGTTAAAGCAGTTCCCATTTTTTTGTGTTTGTTTCGGACACCTAGCTGAGATGAACAATGTCTCCCATTGAATCACTTCTTTCATCTATTCAGCTTCTTTTATCCCCTACATCTCATCCCTCCTTCACTACCTTACCTCTCATTAACCCTCAGGGTTCCAAACACACTGCATCTCTATTAAAGATACATATTTTTTATTCAGACAGAAGCCATTTCTGCTTAGTGGATTCAGTTTCCGTAAGACCCTTACACAATAGTTAAGTGCATAGTACAGACTCTTTACATTGCAATGAACAATAAACCAAGATACTAATTTATACTGGCATATTGTATCCTACTCAATTGTATACTACTACTCCCCCCTCTAGGTTAGGCAGCTTAAAGAAAACCTTTTCTTCTCCTGACATAAAGAATATTTGAGTCACTAATCACTTTGGGCTAACATTCAAAGCCCATTGTTTTCTGCATTTCAGTATGAAAAGTGATAGATCCTAAGGTGTGCATCATACTGTTATTTTAAACTTGAATGATGAAATTAAGAGTCTTTTAAAATCTTTTTTAATATATTAACTCCAGCTCTATATTAGGTGTACATGTAAGTCGGTAACAATTTTCATCTGATTCATTTGTGAAATCAAACTTTTAAAACTAGCTTCCAAGGCCTTGTCTATGAACCTGGCAATATATTTCAAATTGTTTTGAAAAAAAATAATGCTGCCAAACTACAGATGACAAGCACTGTTTCAGAGGAGCTTTTGTTTTGCTTTTCACAAAAAGAATGTTTTTTTTCTCAGATAGCTTTTGTGTAACAAAAAGAGATGATCATTCCTTTGAAATGATTTCTTAAGGCAGATGTGAAATTGCACAGATGTAACGGGTTAATGAATCAATCAAATCACTCCCTCTAATGGCATTCTCAGGTAATGAGTTCCAACAGAAATACAGTAAAGATGAATTGGGTTGGTAGGAAAGTATCATTATATTCAGGAGGCCATTGAAGATGACAAAAAAAAAAGTCCATAAAATCTCAAAATGGAAAGTTGGGGGAGGGGGCAATGGATGGAGATGAGTTTAATAGCCATAAAGTATTAAATGTTGGTTGTAAAGAAACATGGATGATTGGAGAAAGGTGGGAAGTAATTTATCTGCTGAAGGAAATCATGGAAGGATGGCACAAGAAGGGGATCTTATTGTCTTTTAAATGTAATCTTAGGTACAAATTGTCCTGTGCTAGCACTGTGCTCCTATAGTTATCCCCTCAGAAATCAATCCCATTGAGTTCAATGGGTCTTCATCAAAAGTAAGTGGGTCATGTTCTGCTTGATTCAATGTGATTTCTGTATCTATAGATTTGCCCTTCAGGAAAGGCAAAACCAAATAATTGGGTCCGTCTCCAACTACATTGTATGCAGCATTTCTAATTTCAATGGAGATACTGCAGAGGAACAAAGGCTTTTTCCAGGGCTTGAAAGTGAAAGTTCATCCATCAAATGAAAAGGCAGTCTCTATGCCTCTGGGTTGCATGTATCAGATAACTCACACTCCCATGAGCTGCTAAAAAGACGGTTATTCTCTCAAGCCCAGCCTCTGTTTTTTGTTCAAATTCATTTTGGAATTATAGTGAATAATGAAAAGATCAAATTCTTTACAGAATCTTTCCCTATCCAATTCATCTTGTTTTCTCTTAATGTTGATTAATTCACAGCTTTTGGCATGGCTGTTTCCTTACACACATACCTGCAGTCTATCCAAATGAAATTTATATTGAGGAGGAAAATACCTTTGATTGTGCATATGGAAGTACATTCAGCATATTTTTAATGGTAATAAAAATGTAGAATACCAGTCTTTTGCTGCCACAAAGAAGAGGAAGTGAAGCTATTCTCCAAAGCATCTGAGGGCAGGACAAGAAGCAATGTGTGGTAACTAATCAAGAAGAGAAGCAACCTTGAACTAAGGAGAAATTTCCTGACAGAACAATTAATCTCCAAGGCCCTTCCAACTCTGTTATTCTGTTAAATGGGCAAGGGAGGGTCTTCATTAGACTAAAGATCAGTGACTATAGTCAGAAGCAGACTGTGCAACATTTCCTACTCTCTCCTTTGTTAAGAATAGATGGTTATTTATTGTGGGACTTGACTGTGGCCAACTCAAGAACCTGAAAATATCCATAAAAGTGGAAAGGAATATGGTTTGATGAATGGACATGAAAAACAGCATACATTCAGAGCACAGGAAATCACCTTATATTGGGTCAGTCTGTTGGTTCATTTAGTCCAATATTATTCATTCTACCTTATTAAGAATAATTTAAAAGATTTAAAAGATTTTTCCAGCCCTGCATGGTAGATATATGGGATCTTGTGAAAATAAATAAATATTGAACTAGATGCTATAATGCAGCTGATGCAGGACAATAACATCTACTATTTGACCAATTTTCATTACTTCCCACTGAAATGTATTAACAATCTGAAAGTATAGACTAAAACCTAATGCAATATAGTATTTTGTATCTGCTATGGAAATTGTGCCATGCCAGAATTTGTACTAGGCAGAAAGTAATAGCATCAAGACAATCTTAGCTGGATGATTCATGGCTGATATTCACATGAAAGATCACTAACACATCCTATAACTTTTCTCTAGATTGGGAAGTCAAAAAGTAACCTTGAATAAGGCAAAGGTAAAGCACTTCCATATTGTCAATGGTGGGATTCAGCCAGTTCGCACCACTTCGGGAGAACCAGTTGTTAACTTTCTGAGCAGTTTGGCAAACTGGTTCTTGGAAGAAATCATTAGGGCAGAGAACCGGTTGTTAAATTACTTGAATCCCACCACTGCATATTGTTGTAAAAACATTAATATGGACATCTAAACATTGTAGGTTGATCTTGAGAAAGTATTCAACTTCTCTTTGTCTAGTACACGTTCTTAAGATACGGGCCAGAAATACATTGGGAAGTTAAATATGTTAGGCTAATACTCTAACAACTTCCAAGTTTGAAACTCCATTCCCAAGCAGCAATTTGGCTGAAGCCATCATGCTAGATTTTCCTTTTTGAAGAGAATAAAAAGCAAACTATTCACTCAAGTGGTTTTGCACGATGCACATTTCTTTCATGATAACTATTGGGGAATGTTGCTTAGATAGTAATGTGTTTATATTTTCAGATTTCAAGACTGCGGTATTTAGGCTGCAACCTTTCAGAAATCAGTAATAGCTCCCATTGCTTTTGATAGTTGCAATTCCATAATTTGCAGGATGTTGATACTATTATTCTACTTTATACAAATGGCATTCATCTTCCTTACGTAAAGGCTCAAAAAGCAACACGTTGTCATGTCACTGTTGTGGTTTTTATCCTCATGGGTCCATCGGTATGATCACTGCTTTATGTTCTCTGTTTACTTAAGCTCAGCATTAAGTTAGTACAGGCTTAATTATATCTCATCTGCTTATATGAGCTCATTTCAAAGTGTCATGCTTGGAACTATTACATCATACATTTGTAATAAGTGCACTTTTACTGAGCCCATGCATCTTAAAACTTCACTGAAGGGGGAAGAAAAAGACATCTACTTTAAGGCAGATCTTGAATGCACATTTACTGTGAAATAAGTGAATAATAATACTAGGTTATTTTGGAAAGTGTTCTTTTATGCAGTTGCTGCATTTAATACAATCACAAAATGGCAGCCCAACAGGTGGTCTTTTCATAGTATTAAGCTACAACAATTGGAACAAAAAGGACACCAGAATCTAATGTTCTTCAGAATTTAAAAAGCCGTTCACTTCCTTTTGTGAATTTTCAGATTTAGCCATGTTCGTTATTGTTGAGCCACAAATGCAGGACATTCTTTTTTGACATTTTGCCTTAAATAGATACTGACTAAGGCTGACTAGCCAGCTAGCTGTTTTGTCACAGGGTAGCGGAAATGAGCCATTTAACAATGTGGAGGCACTCTTGGTTCTTAATGGCAACGGAAAGCACCAGTTTTGATATGCAGTAAACCTAGCAAAGTCTACGATCACAAAAGTATATCTGACAAAGGATGAAGTTTCCTCTTTTGCTATCCCCTCCCCCCTCCTCCTAATCTAAGAATTTCTATCTGGCTTAATGAAGTTGCAAAGACAATTTGGTGTCATTGGCAGTTCTTGAAGGTCTTAAAAAAAATACTTGGGCATTGTGGCTCAGGCCATTCAAATCACCTCCTTTGGGAAGGTCCATTATTCGAAGAGCAATTATGAACTTCTTCACCAAGCAGGGAGGGGAAAGGAAGGATTTGATCCTTGTCTGTTAAATGTTTTTGGTAGTGGAAAAAGTACCTCATTACTGTGATCACACAGTACAATTTTAAGTAGCTCTTATTTAGAAGTAAGAATCACCAAGTTCGTATATTTACCTGTGCGTTCAATAGAAATTCCAGGTAAATATGTGCAGGATTGTAATAGTATCAGCAGCATTAAGCTAGTGGTCCAGCACTATAAATCCTTCAACAAAATTAAATTTATTCAAATAAGTAGCAAATCAAATGGAGCATTCTTTAATGGATCAGCTACCCTGAAAAATAGCAAGCATAGTGTACTGAGATAATGAGAAGATAATGAGCTTAACCCAGTGAGCTTGATAAAAACTCTTCAAGGTCTAAGGGACAATTTTCATCCAATCATTCTACCTCAAATCCATCAATGATTTATTTTTTAATTTAGTATTTCTATGTCAGTCTTCCATAGCATTACATCCAATTATACAGCAAAACAAGAAAACCATCCAAAGAAATCTATCAAATTTGTTAAAAAATACAAATCAATTTAATAATAACATTTTATTGACATAGTCACAGCACAGGATTTATTATGACAATCTAAGAAAATATTCACTGATGGTTTCATGTGTGTGTGTGTGTGTGTGTGTGTGTGTGTGTGTACCCCATTCAGCAGACTTGTCAGGAGAATGCTGACAGCTTGGTCTCTCCAATTATATATATTGTGTTCTAAAAATTCCTAGGCACAGAGCCAAAGATTGTTATAGTACAATCATAAACATGAATCTTCAGAAGGGCAGCCATGTCAACGTGTTGCGGGAAAGCAACACCAAAGAGACTTATGGCAATGTTGTGAGCTTAGCTTGGGCAGATTGTAGCCATTTTTCCGGACCCAAGGTCATTTTTCCAAGCCAGCCTTCCAGATCACTGGATGTCAACTCCAACATTTCTGGGAATATAGCATATAACTGGGAATGATTAGTTACATTCATTGAGGTGTTTCACACACATTCATTTATCATTTTAGGGAAATAACCTAACCTAACAATAACAGAACAATGTGGTTATTGTGAGGAAAAAGTTCTTCCAGCCTCTTTTAATCAGACTTCCCAGGCAAAGGATATTTTCTTTTACAATGTTCCTGTTTACAAAGAAAAACAAGATTGTCCTCAATTCCTTCATGTATAGGTTTTTAAAAAGCCTTTGTGCAGTTAGGACTGGGAGAAGAAAAATAATTAATAAATTGTCCTGTGAGCTGTAGTCATGAGATGAGAAAAGTAAACACTATTATCCTTTCAGTCTCAGATTAAAGTGGGGAATTTCCAGAAAACCAAAAGTAAATACCGGGTAAAACTGAATCTGAAAGGCAGTTTGGACAGCAACTTTTACCTAGATAGACAAAGGTAAATGCCTAGTTAGCATTGTGCTAAAGCTGTGTTTTGTTTTGTTTTTTTATTTCTGTGTATTTAAGCCTGCTTTATTGACTCTGAGATCTATTATCTAATTACAAACTCAATCCTGTCAGATCCATTTGTGATTTTAGCACAGCAGAGTCTCCTATTTTCTTACTGATCCATACCATCTTGAGACCTACCCAAAATTTTAAATTATTACTATGTTTCTTTCTATTAGACAGTCTTTGGAACATCTGTCTGTAATATTTCCTTTACTATTAAGTACAAATTTGCATGTGACTAACATAAATTAAAACAGAAGTTTCACATTTTTCTTGTAATAAGCCAATTTTGAATTATAGATTGTGCTTTTTATCATGGTTCCAATGAATTAATAGATTATAGGTTATCATCCTGGTATTGACTCTTAGTGACCATACAGATACTCTCCTCCAGTGTAATCTGTCTCCAAACTAGTCCTTCTAGATTTCAAAGAATTCACTTATCTTCACTATAATCCATTCCATCTATCCTGTTGCTGTTCTTCTCTTTCCTTCCACTCTTCCCACTAGTATAGACTTCTCCAGAGAGCTAAGTCTTCACATAATATGATAATTTAAGACAGTTCATATGTACTTAGAGAGAAAACTCTGGACTAATTTGTTCTATGATCAATTGGTTTATTTCAGGGCTGTCAAACTCAAGGCCCATGGGCTGGATCCGGCCTGCGGGTGCTTGGATATGGCCCATGGGGCTGCCCTGGAAACAGCAAAGGACCAGCCTGCAGTGCCTCTGCCAGTGAAAATGGTGCTCGGTGGAGCCACATGCGGGCCCCCAAGCTCTGTTCCCTGGCAGAGGGATGCAGGACACCGTTGTGGTTGAAAACTGATGTCAAGCTGGCCACACTCACCCTGGCCATGCCCCCCCCCATGTCAAACACAACCCTGATGCGGCCCTCAATGAAATCGAGTTTGACACCCCTGATTTATTTGTTTGGCTATCCATAGTATTCTCATAAGTCTTCCCCAGCATCAAAATTCAATACTCATTCTATCCTGCTCCTTCACATTTTTGCTTCTATTGAATGTCACAGGAAAAACCACTTGACTGCATGATTCTGATCTTTGTAGGTACTGTATAACATGTTATACTATCTAAATATTTCTTTGAAGGCCTTAATCCCTACTCTACTATAGCAAATTTCTTGGCTGCTGATAATTCTTTTATTATTGATAATTAATCTTAAAAGGCAGAAGTTATTTACCACTTCTGCATCTTTATTTTCAATTTTAAGTGAATTGATGTACTTGTTGTCATTATTTTGGTCTTTTTTATATTTAATCTTAGTCCACATTTTTCACTGCACTCCTTGACTTTCATTACTAGAGCTTGCAGATCATTAGCGTTTGCAGCTATCAAAGTATCAGCATAGCATACCACCTTGAGTTTCTGAACTGTAAGTTATAAATTTAATATACCAACAAATGGATACACATTTTGTGGTGCTACGGCCTCCTAAATTGATTTTTTTTAGATCCCACCCTCATTTCATTAGTTTTTCATTAGACTGAGCATTCAGTGCACAAACCATAAAGTTTGCTCATTGAAAACTGATTGTGACATAGACTTCTGTGTGGAGGAAATTGCAGACTTATGCTTCTCTGAACAGCATAGAGGATGCTGAAGAAGAGACAGCTGATCAGGTGGCAAATCTGGACCAGTGAAGCTTCTCCAGACAAGGAAAAACCAAGAGATCACCTACCTATGGTTTGAAAGGTAGTTCTTCATGAGGAGACCTATGGGACCTGAAAGGGACCCTGCAGGTGACTTGTGAGTAGAGTGCCAGGAGCTACAGATAAAATACCAAGCTCACAGCCTTGATCAGAGCCTGTTTAAGGACAGTGGGTTTCAGAGGTGGGTTTCAGCAGGTTCTGACTAGTTCTGGAGAACTGGTAGCGGAAAATTTGAGTAGTTCGGAGAACCGGTAAATACCACTGCTGACTGGCCCTGCCCCCATCTATTCTCTGCCTCCCAAGTCCCACCTGATTGGGAGGAAATGGGGATTTTACAGTATCCTTCCCCGGAAGTGGGTTGGGAATGGAGATTTTACAGTATCCTTCCCCTGCCACACCCACCAAGCCACGCCCACCAAGCTATGCCATGCCCACCAAGCCACACCCACAGAACCGGTAGTAAAAAATTTTGAAACCCACCACTGGTAGGTTTGTTCAAATCTCCACTGTCTATTGCACCTTTGGAATACTATAATACTATAATTTTTAAAAGCTAAAGATCTTCCAAGCAGCAGAGTATTTAAACCACCCAGTGAGGGATCCTCACAATTTTTAAAATGTAAAGTAATTAAGTGACAGAGTTGGAAGGAACCTTGGAGGTCTTATAGCCCAATCCCTTGCTCACGCAGGAAACCCTATACATTTCAGACAAATGTCTCTTCTTAAAAACCTCCAGTTGGAGCATCCACAACTTCTGGAGCCAAATAATTCCATTAATTAATTGTTTTAACTGTCAGGAAATTTCTCCTTAGTTTTAGGTTGGTTCTCTCATTAGTTTCTATCTATTGGTTCTTGTTCTGCCTTCAGGTGCTTTGGAGAACAGGTTGACCCAGGGGTGAAATGCTCCCGATTCGGAGCGGATTGTCCGGTCTGATAGTGATGGCGGCGGGTGGTTCGGAGAACCAGTAGCAAAAATCCCCCCCCCATGCCCAGCTGAGCCACTTTTTTTTTTTTTACTTTTAAAAGCATTTTTTCTACAACCTCTTCCGACGAAAAAATGCTTTTAAAAGTTAAAAAAAAAGCCTCTGATGATCGCACGGCTCAGCTGGGATCGTCCGAGGCTTTTCAAAGCATTTTTTTTGCAAAGCATTTTTTTTTTTTGCAACCTCTTGGCCGAACATTTCACCCCTGGATTGACCCCTCTTCTTTGTGGCAGCCCCTTAGATATTGGAACACTGCTAACATAACATGATGTGACGTAACATAATGTAACACAATAGGAATTGAAAAAAATAAAGTCGAATTTGAAGCTGAATTGTGTACAAATGAACATTTGTACACAAATGTATACACTTTTGATGAGATTTTAAACAAAAGAACAACTTAAAAATGAGCTAAGATCTTAATATGCAGATGGACCAATGGAAGAGAATTTGGCAAAAGGAATTTAAATTCACATTGTGTTATAATTTGAGATATAATTTTTACAAGATGATGTATTGTTAGTACATGACACGAAAAAAATTAGCTAAGATATATTAAGGTACTTCTAATCAGTGTTGCAAACGTGGAAAATATGAAGTCATTTTACTATGCATGGTGGACTAGAGAAAAAAACAAAAGAATATTTGGTATAAATACATATAATGATACAAAGAATTACAAAAATTAGCATTCAAATGGAACCAGAACTGTTTTTACTGACATGGATAACTAATTAGAAGAGAATTGCTAGGGTAAACATCAAAAAAGAAGTATATAAACAAAATATTTACAGATGATTGGCTTTGCTCATGGTAACTGCAGTTGTGTTCAAAGACGAAAAAATATTGAAATACCAACAATGGAGGAATGGATTGTAAAATGATGAAACTTGTGGAAATGGTAACATTTTATTTATTTACTCATTTAATAAACTTATTTTTTATTTAGCAAATTCATACGGATGCCCATCTCACAAGAAGAGACTCTGGGCAGTGTGTCACCAAAAAAATAGTGTAAAAGAATAAACATGTCAAACACATTTTTTAAAAAATCCACAAAAGTCATTTGATCAGCCACGGGGCCAGCTCAGGATCTCACCCATTCAGGTAGAGTGTCAATCAGCCCTGAGATCAATTCAGAATTCTTTGTAAACACAAAGTCACTCCCTGGGCTTTCTTCCCCATTCTGCCTGGACAAGCCGGTTTTTAGCTAGTCCATACAAAATCGAGAAGGAAGCCTAAAGACAGCTTCAGTTTTGGGTACATAAACCTGATGTAATTTATATGCATTGCATGTCACATGATGTGGAGGGAATATCCCAAGCCCACAGGTACAGCAGTAAAAGCTGTGAATGTTGGTCCTATTCCACAAAAAAAATAAATAAAAAAAAATCATTTCAATACTGGTAACTTAGTCTCTTATTCTACCTTCTAGACATCAAAGGGAAGAAATGAATCCTGTGTTCATTCTTGATTTATAAGCACACCAATGGCTGGATGAATCTAGCATGCAAATTGCTTCTTTAGCATCAAGAAAGGCTTAGGTAAATTTTATTTTATTTTTTTTCTCCCAAAACTACTCCTGCTTAGAAAGCAATACTAGAAAATACAACTTTATCTAAAAAAACCCAACCAAATTTCTAATCCTGCTGCTTGTTAAAGAACAACAGCATCTAGTCGGTCCCAAAGTTTCTTCAACGCATGAAATCTCTGTTGCATTTTCTCCAGCCAGGCTGCCTGTGAAAAGAAAGAAAGAAAGAAAGAAAGAAAGAAAGAAAGAAAGAAAGAAAGAAAGAAAGAAAGAAAGAAAGAAAGAAAGAAAGAAAGAAAGAAGTAGGGAGGGAGGGAGGGAGGGAGGGAGGGAGGGAAGGAAGGAAGGAAGGAAGGAAGGAAGGAAAGGAAGGAAGGAAGGAAGGAAGGAAGGAAATGTAACCACAACAATTCCCGGGAATCATACAAACAGTAATGAGCACAAGAAACTCAATTCCCTGAGGTTGTATAGCCTCTCTCTGGATATTTCAGAAGCACCTTTAGGCTGGAAGACAAGACATCCATTCCATCAGGAGACTGCTAGATATCCCTGTAACCTCTGACATGGATAGAGGTGGAGAGTGCTTGATGGTTGAGGTTTACTTCTAGAATGTACTGTAAACATAAACTAAGATTAAAAGGTAAAGGTTTCCCCTGTCCACTCATGTCCCACTCTAAGTGGCAGTGTTTATCTCCATTTCCTAGTCAAGATAAAGCCAGCATTGTCCGAAGACCCTTTCCCTGGTCATGTGGCCTGCATGGCTATATGCCAAAGGCGCATGGAATGCTGTTACCTTCCTACTGAAGTGATACCTATTTATCTACTTGCATTCTTTCAAACTGTAAGGTTGGCAGGATCTGGGGCAAATAATGGGAGCTCACTCCATCTCAAGATCTCAAAGCCGGGCTGTCAGCTTTCCAGCTGACAAGCTCAGAGCCTTTAACCACTGAGCCATTGCCACCCCTTCAAAAGCAAACTAAGGCTTCAAAATTGCCATCATTTAGTAGCATCACTTTTTGTGCAGCTTACGGATCTCATAAGCAATATAGCCATTGGACATCTGGTTTATCTAATCACACTGGGTGCTCATTGTTGGCTTAAACCCCTCCACTTTCAGTGCCCACTTTTTCGGAGCAAAGCTACCCATGTTCAAACAAAATGATACCATAATCACTTTCCTCCAGCATTGGAACCCCAGATCCAGGCATGCTGACCTGGTTCCTGCCACACGGTGCCATTAATGGGTGCTGATTAAACCTTATTTTAGTACCTCAGTAATGCAGTTAAGCATTATATTTACTGTTTTTAGTTCCTGCAGCATAATGCTTGCTGATGTTGAGGTGGTAGAGCAGTAGGATATGTAGATCCTTCTTCCTTTTATTGGTAGTTACCAGATGGGCGCTAGGTGGGATCACTTAGTGGATTCCTAAAGGCAGGGCAGAGAATTGGGTTGGATAACTTAAAAGATCCTTCCCATTAATAATTCTATTAAGGTAGCGGTGCTACTACTTCCCTAACCTGCCTTTATCCCATACCGTCAAATGCAGAGCCAGCTACTGCTTTGAGGAAGGACTTGGCTGAATGCCTTCTCATGAACCTATTGATTGAGCACCTGGTAGTCACTGCAGATAGCTACAAGTTAAATTTACTATATTATAGAAAATTTTAAAAAGCTTCTTCCCTTAATTTCCCACAATGGAGTGGAGCAATTCTGGGGAAATTTAAAAAGGAATGTTGCAGCCCCATTTGACTAAATGGTGATGATGGGAATATTCTAGGGCAGATCTTAGGATCAATGTTTTTCTCCAGGTCATAGAAACCCCACTGCGATAGCCTGAGGGTATCAAATGCTAAGTGCAGTTATCTGAAATTTCTGCCAAGTAAGCATAAGGCTGATGTTAAACAGTCTCTCTCTGAAGAGAAAAAGACTAAGAGGGGAGGTTTTCAATTAATGGGATTATTTAAAAGACAACTTGGAAGGAAGAGTTTGTAGATTTATTAGTAGGTATACAACTATAAATTATTGACAAGGCTGTAAAATATCCCTTGTAGAATATACTAGACTAGTACTGCATATAGTATACAGTGTTGGTTTAATTATGCATTAAGTGATATGAAATATCATTTATGATAAAGTTCCCGAGCCATGAATTAAACTTAATTTTCTCTAATGTAAAAAAAAAAATGTTATTAGAATTGTATTAATGATAAAGTGATGATTTAAAACAAAGCAAAAAATATTCCTTTCAATACCACACTTTTTTTTTTTTGCCTAATGAAATTGGAAATGCTGTTGCCTATGTCAGGAAATGAGGGAGAAAGCCTTTGCCAGATTCATGAAAAGCTTTCCTTATTTCATGAATTATGCAAAGACATCACTGATTTCATGAATTAGGCAGGGACTTTATTCAATTCATATGGAGAGCATGCTTCTGTTTTTTGAATTGGGCAAATCATTTGCCCATTTTATTAAAAAAAGATCAGCCTTCCCTTCAAATAGACAATTTCATGAGGCAGGCAGAGGTGTGAGTGACAAATACAGCAATATTTAGCTTACTGCTTGAATAAAGCAATTTCAGAAATTTGGCAAAACACATACATTTGACAAGGTTCAATTGTGTGTAGGAGAATTAATTCAGAGAACTAGCTAGGACTGATCTAAAGCTTCAAAGACACTACTAAAAGTGTCTACTCATGACTGAGTAGCAAAGATAACTTGGAACACTGCTTGCACTAATCATCATCACCCCATAAATAAGCTCTCTTCTGCACTAGAACACTTGCTTGTATTTCTTCCCTGTGAAATTAAACCCCTCTGTGTATGTAGTACAACCACATTTAGATAGACAATCAGATATATTTTGCCATAGAATGCGAACAGTGGTTAAATATATTTAAAATGTAGTAAATTTCTTTAGTTTTCTAAGGCTCAAAAGAAATCACATCTTCCAACAAGTATCCAAATAAAACGGAAAGAAAAAGAAAAACACAAGTTGGGGTATAATACATTCTTGATGCTCTAAAAGATGGTTTGGGATAAAGCAAGCAATGAAAGTTGGGACTCCTCTGATAGATGAGTTGTCGCAAGAAGACATTGGGAGAGAAATTCAGAAGATGATGATGGGGAACAGAAGATGAGGGGCCTTTAGCCATGAACTGCAAATGGGATGGCATTCCTTTTTATGGGATGAAAGATATAAAACATACACCTATTTTAAAAGATACACAATTAGGAATACACTACTACTAATTTGGCTAAAAATTAAAAAACATTATACAAAAATTCCGAATTGGCTATCACCATCAGAAGCGGTAAGGCACCCAAATTTAACAGAACCCAAAAATATAATTAGATATAAAGACTTAATTGATTATCAAGGGAAGCTGAAAACCAAACAACAATTGGAGCTAGAGTTAAATAGAGAAATCGATTGGTGGATTTTCACACAGATCCAATCCAAATACAAGGAACATATAAAAACATATGAAATCCACAGAGAGAAACAAGAACTAGATAAAATTATATTAGACTCACAAGAGAAATTAATTAGTAAAATCTATAATTTTCTATTGTGATATAAGATGGAGGAGGAAACAGTAAAGGATACAATGATTAAATGGATGCAAAATTTTAAATATACAATAGATTTGGAGAAGTGGGAGGAATTATGGCAAACGAATACAAAATTAACACTAGCGGTGGCATACAAGGAGAACCAGCTGAAGATGTTTTATAGGTGGCATATATTGCCCACAAGATTGGCAAAAATTCATTCAAAGAATAGTTCATTATGCTGGAAATGCAAAAAATTGCAGGGTACCTTTTACCATCTATGGTGGACGTGCCCGGCAGCAAAGAAGTTTTGGTCTAACATCAAGAAATGGTTGGAACAAATAACAAAATTACAAATAGAGATGAAACCAGAAACTTTCCTGCTAGGAATCTTCACAAAAACATATCCTAAAGATATAAAATACCTGATAATACATATTCTAATGGCAGCTCGAATAACATAGGCAAAGAATTGGAAACAAGAAAAAATCCCAACGGAAGAAGAGTTAACAGATAAAATCGCACAGTGTGCTGAAATGGATAGACTAACAAAAGAGATTAAGGAAAAAGAAGAGACAGAGTACTATAGAATATGGGACAAATGGTACCTATGGTATAACGTTGCTAATAAAGAAATATAGGTGCAAGAAAAATAGAATAAAGATGTAAATAGATATATTAATAATTTCCTATGGGCAAGAAAACATGAACAGGGGTTTCAAAACAAAAGTATAATTCAAATATAAAGATTGTTAAGAAATCCTAAGGTGGAGGGTAAAAAGAAGAGAAGGGGGGAGAAAAGAGAATGGGAAAAACTACTGGGCTAAACATAAGGGGAAAATCACAACTGTATTAATTGAAGAACCACTACGAAATATTGCTTTAAGAAGAAAATTTACTTATACGTTGTATGTTTTGTAAATGTGTTTTATATGTGTTTTATATGTGTATTATTAAAGTTTATAAATTTTAATAAAAAAAAGATGAGGGGCCTTTAAGTAAATTCAAATCTAAAACAGAAATAGAAGGAGAGCTGCAAAAATCTGGATGACCACTTTGATGCCTGGGAAGAGTTATTTTACTGCTATAAACTAATTTTATAGGAAAAATGAGGTTATAACTGAGCCGTGGTGGCACAGTGGTTAGAACGCAGTACTGCAGGCTACTTCTGCTGACTGTTGGCTGCCTGGAATTTGGCAATTCAAATCCCACCAGGCTTAAGGTTGACTCAGTCTTCCATCCTTCCGAGGTGGGTAAAATTTTTTTTTTATTTATTTATTATTGAATTTCTATACCGCCCTACTCCCGAAGGACTCAGGGCGGTGCACAGCCATGAAATAAAACACATAGATATACAAAATTTAAAATCGAATAAAATGAATTAAATAAATTTGGCTGAATTAATACCCATAATTTAAAATACCCATATTTTAAAATCCATTAAAAATTTAGAATTTACACTTAAAAGGGAGAAGATTTAGGCGAGGCCAGCTTGATGAAATAAAAGGGTCTTCAACTCGCGGCGGAAGGTGCGCAGATCCGGAATCCTCCGTATCTCTGGGGGGAGCTCATTCCAGATCGTCAGTGCCCCCACAGAGAAGGCTCTCCCCCTAGGGGCCGACAGCCGACATTGTTTGGCCGACGGCACCTGGAGGAGCCCCTCTCTGTGGGAGCGTACTGGTTGGTGGGAGGCTGTTGATGGTAGTAGGCGGTCCCGTAAGTAACCAGGTCCCAAGCCATGGAGCGCTTTAAAGGTGGTAACCAGAACCTTGAAGCGCACCCGGAAGACCACCGGGAGCCAGTGCAGCTCGCGTAGGAGAGGTGTTACATGGGAGCTCCATGTTGCTCCCATAACCACCCGCGCGGCCGCACTCTGCGCCAGTTGGAGCCTCCGGGTGCACCTCAAGGGGAGCCCCATGTAGAGAGCATTACAATAGTCCAGACGAGAGGTGACGAGGGCATGAGTGACTGTGCGTAACGAGTCCCGATCTAGAAAGGGACGCAACTGGCGAATCAGGCGAACCTGATGAAAAATCCTCCCAGTCACGGCCGTCAAGTGCTCTTCTAAAGACAGCCGTGAGTCCAGGAGGACGCCCAAGTTACGAACCCCTTCCGTGGGGGCCAATGATTCGCCCCCAATAGCCAGTGATGGCGCCAGCTGACTATATCGGGACGTCGGAAACCACAGCCACTCGGTCTTGGATGGGTTGAGCCTGAGCCCGTTTCTCCCCATCCAGATCCGTACGGCCTCCAGGCACTGGGACATCACTTCAAGGGCATCGTTGGGGTGGTCCGGGGTGGAGATGTACAGCTGGGTGTCATCAGCGTACAGATGGTACTTCACCCCGAAACCACGGATGATCTCGCCCAGCGGCTTTACATAAATGTTGAACAGAAGGGGCGAGAGAACCGATCCCTGCGGCACCCCACATATAAGGGGCCTCGGGGTCGATCTCTGCCCCCCTGTCAACACAGACTGCGACTGGTCAGAGAGAAAGGAGGAGAACCACCGTAAAATGGTGCCTCCCACCCCCAACCCCTCCAGCCGGTGCAGCATGATACCATGGTCGATGGTATCAAAAGCCACTGAGAGGTCTAACAGGACCAGGACAGAGGAACAGCCCCTGTCCCGAGCCCTCCAGAGATCATCAACCAACGCGACCAATGCCGTTTCCGTGCTGTACCCAGGCCTGAAGCCCGACTGGAACGGATCTAGATACGAAATGAGGACCCAGATTGTTGGGGGCAATATGCTGACTCTGTAAACCGCTTAGAGAGGACTGTAAAGCGGCATATAAGCACTTGTTGCTAGTTTAAGATTCCATAATAATGAAATTTATTTTGGAATGAGTAACTGGCTATAAAGAACAATTACCAGTCACCTATACTGATAGATAATTTACTTCCCTTTATTGTGGATTTTCGTCACAAATTTATTTTAATCTCCCATCCAACTGAACCATGTGTGCCATTATGATGTTTCCTTTGTTTGCCATTGAATAATCCTCAGTACAATAATAGTATAAGCAGCATGGAAATAGTTATCAACAGTAGACCATCTGTATTGGACAGAAATCTGTGCCTCAATTAGGTGGTCATAAAAAGCAAAACAGATGTGGATGAATCAGCAGAGGAATAAAGTGATACAGCCTGAACACTGATGTTTGTAGTTCATGGACGGACCTTTTCAATAACTCAAGATGGCTAAATTACACTAATTAACCTTTAAAAATTAGGTATTTCTAAATAATAGGTTTTAAACAATGCCTGTTCTTTTCATTTCTGCTCTTAAGTGTTTTGTTCATGACAAAGCCGTTTTTCATTTCAAGATTCATAAAGGTGATTACCCAACTCTTGCTCTATTCCTTTGCCAATTATTTTATACTATATTTACACTCACCTCTCTGGGAAGGACAAATCTAGAAATAATCATAAAGAGGTAGGGTTCAAATAAACTATTCTTATACTGGGAACAATGAATTCAATATTTTCTGTATGCAGACAATGTTATTTACCCACTGTTGGAATATACTGTACCAATCTTACTGGCAGAGGGTAGTAGGTTGCTCTTAGGAAGCACAGAGGTGAGCTATTGCAACAATTCCAAAATGAACGTCTTATAAAATGGAAGCTTTGTTGATGAAGCTTTTTTGTGTGTAATGGCTGAGCATCGAGCATATCTCAATTTGTAATATGTTTAAGCAGATAATCCCTGTACAACATTGCATTTCTCCATTTCTACTTAGACTAAGGAGAGATTCAGTGAAAGGCAGTGGCTGAGCTTGTGAACATAGCATTCTGCCTCAATGCCTGCAGTCGTGTTAAAATGGGATTCTCTTTAGAGGAAGTTCTTCATATCTTATGGTGTACTTACCTACCTATCATGCCTATGCTGTTTCTCTAAGTATCGGATGCCATTTTATGGAACAACTCCAAATGGCATTTGTGTCAAGCTTTCAGTGGCTGAAAACCTTGTCTCTGAGGCTTGTACAGCCCTAAGTAATTAATTATAACCATATATTACAATAGTATTATATATTAGTATTATAAATCATATAATTTCCCCATATCATATTTGATAATGTGCATAGCACTGTTTTTATGGCTTTTAAGAGTTCAGGAATCAACTTGTAAATATTAAAAAAATATTCTAAAAACAGAAGTAGGATTTTTTGAATAATCTATTGATTATTCAAATTGTGAAGAATTTGCGATTTGTAGTTCTGCATAGTAGTAGACACCCAGGCCTGGCTGAAGGTTTTGCTATTGAAGTGAAGAATAAGATCTGCTCTACCAGCCAAGGTTTGGAAGCTGACAGGGTTGTGTACATGGTACAGCTAAAAAGAAAAAAAAAACCAAGATGGTAGACCAAATGGTGCAATTAAAACTCCACCTGCTTATGTATGCTGCAGACATGATATGCATAAAGAACAGCAGTTTCCATAGCACTGTTACAGATACCTTCTTGATCTTTTGACCATACCCTGTAGACATCTCTCAGCAGGTCAAAACCCACAGCTAAGTAATATTCCTAGATGTTTGTCATGTCTGAAGATAGCCAATTGGATTAGGTCAGTGGTGAAATCTAAAATTTGTTACTACCAGTTCTGTGGGTGTGGCTTGGTGGTGGGGAGGTAATGTGACTGGGTGGGTGTAGTCAATTTTTTTTTTATTTTTAAAACCATTTTTTCTACAACCTCTTCAGCGAAGAGGTTGTTAAAAAATGCTTTCAAAAGGCTCTGATGATCCCAGCTTTTTTTCTTTTAAAAGCCTCTGCCAATCAGGCAACTCAGCTTGGATTATCAGAGGCTTTTAAAAGAAAAAAAGCCTCTGCCGATCAAGCAACTCAGCTTGGATCGTCAGAGGCAGGGATTTTTGCTACCGGTTCTCCAAACCACCCGCCTCCATCGCTACCGGATTGGGCGATCCGGTCCGAACCGGAGCATTTCACCCCTGGATTAGGTGATATACTGCAGGCCAGAGGCGTGTATCAACTGGTTGTGGTTCTACTTTTCCAGGATCTATCACTTGAAACTACTGTTTCATTCTAATACTACAAGAAAATGTGATCAGGTTACATGTTTTAATTTAATTGCTCCAAATAGCATTAACACAGTGCTAATATTACTTAGGTGGATAATGAAATGTCTGCAAGTAAACCACCAACCTCAGAGCACCAAGAACTCCACGTATTAACATAGACGTTAATTCATTAACATTGAATTAACAAGTCTAATTCAAGATTTAATTTTGCAATTCTGCAGAATATCACAATTAATCATTTATGTTTCAGGTTTATGTATTCATTTCCATTAGTACATGTCACCATTTTATGACATTTTCATCGACATGTCCCAAAAAACTTAGTAGGCAGCTCACTGTATATGTTACTATATAGAACTTGTAGCAATAGAATCTGAAATTTCTGGAGTATGGTGATGTGCCCATAATAAATCAAATAAAAACACATTGGTCCCTTGTGTCATTTGATTATTGTTCATCGCAGTTAGCCAGATGTTCAGACTGGATTTAGCATTTTGTCCAGCTATTAAGTCTTCCCAAGCACTGGGATAGGCCAATGCGGAAATGTTAAAAGGTATTGTCGCAGGATATAAGCTGTTCTGAGTAAAGCTGCCTTTTGCAATGGACTGATGGAGTTTGTCAATACCGACTCTGAGCGGCTCAATTCTTGCTAAAGCCATTGTGACACCATTCTTAGCACCTGCCCAGATATGAATGCAAATAAATAGTTCCTTTTTCACCTACTGTTCATGATGGTATCTTCATCCTGCTACCAAAGGTGCTTTTCTAAGATCTCCATATGTTATGCACTTAATGTGATATACTTGTATGGGTGAAAACTCTGTATATGTATACATTTGGGAGAGAAATTATGAGAAACCCACCCATCCCCAAGCAATGTCTAAATTCTGGGCTGGGCTAATGACCCAACTGATGTGATCAGACTCCTGTCAGTATCAATTCAACAAAGTATATTGTAGGTGTCATTCAGTTTATAATCTCTCCCAATTTCCTCTCTCTTTTTTTTTTACAACCCTGTAATCCCTTAATTCGGGGTAGAGCTGGTAACAACTGGATGGAGTTGAGCATTTACTGGCTGGATGCCCTTCCTCACACCATGCAGAGTTCACAGCACAAAAATAACAAACTCTGTTTCTTTTGTTTTATATAATCTAACTATATGAACACATCATTTTTTGGAAATGTGTTACTTGACTGCATTCTCCTTCAAAGCTGACAAGTTTATGCCCATAGTGGTGGTAACAATTTGAAATCTCCCTTATTCAAAAACAACTTAATTTTAATTAAAATCGCAAAAGGGAAACATCAACTTGTACCATACTTGAGGTAAGCACATTCTTAGAATTGTATAGGTCAAGCTCAGTCACGCTTGCAATTCTGTAGTCCTACTACACCTGGACTGTAATATTCCAGATGATCTCTAAATGGGAGCAGAAATGTTTGCTGCCATCTCATGGTTGTCTAGATTTTTGCAGCCCACTTCTAGCAACCCTAATTCTACCAAAAAAAAAAAAAGCTTTCTATTATATGTCCCCTTCATGCTGCATGTGCTGCTTAAGAACCGGCTCACTCTGACTAATGGTAGGGTTGGTCCAGTGGGAGCTCTGTATGTGTGTGTTCTCTCTTTGACAAGCATAATTTTATTTATTTATTTAAAATCTGCTTACCTCTTAAGTTTTTATTCTAAATTATTTGCTTAGCATTTAGGAGTGAAAACTACTCAGTGGTAGTACAGTTCCTTAATTAAAATCAAACAAAGAGATCACTTATGTTTATTGAGGAAAAAAAATCTATTACTGTTCTTAACAATGTTAGACAGAATACTGAATGGTTCAAATTTCCCAAGCCACTCATATTTCCTGCTGATATGAGGGCTGTTCAAATAGGCACTTCACTTTTGGGTTTATTTATTAAAATCCTGCACTCAGCTATAGAAAATTAGTCTCCTAGAGATGAACCACTCCTTTCCCTGAAGAACTGACTGCAAAGCAGATATTCCAGAATTAGACAACAACATAAGACCAATCAGTATGTTAGATTACCCATCGAGAATGCTTCAGTATTCAAACAGAATTTTTAAAAATACTATTTTTAAACAGCACAAATTGTTAAGAATTCAAATGGCTTTTACAAAATGAGACAATGTGGTCATTTATTTATTTGTTTGTTTATGAAATGTATAGGCCATCCTGATCCACCAGTACTGTGGGCAGTTTACAAAATAGAACAAAGAACAAGAATGCAAGCCAGACAGATTTATATAGAGTTATGGACAATTATTCTATTAGGAATGAAAGATGTTATAAAAACAGACATTAACAACAACCAAACCAGTACTGATGGCTCTTTGAAGCTGTACACACAGGTAACTGCAAAACATGGAAGAAAGCTGATTTTACTCCTTTGTAAAAATGTCCTGTCCTATAGTTTAGGCTGTGAAATTCTAGTGTTCTTCCTATTCTGTTAATACAGATGAGGACCACCCCTTCCATTCTCAGGCATCAAAGCACACACTTGAAGAGGGCAAGAATAATTATCCTCTTCCCTTGGATACTGATTTTATAAGCATTGAATCACTTGTATAGATTCAAATAAAGGGTGCTACTATTGTGTGTAAAATGAAGAACGTTCTAATACACTCCAGTTATAATTCACAGCATCTAATTCACAGGCTCGTGAGATTACGACATAGAAAAAAAAAACTACAGCTCTATGGTTTGAAATAATATGAAGTGTGGAGGAGGTATATATCTTAAATCATGCCAGGCAGAATCCCTTTGTGTGTTAAAAAATTATTGCTCAATATATGTTACAACTGCTTGAATTTACACAGAAGAATAAAAAGAGTAACACTAAACCTTTTAGATGGCTCTTTGTGGGATTTTGCTACTAGACAAAAGCTCTAATGGCAATGTATATATGTGGATCTACTGCTGAGAACCCAATTATGTTTTGAGAAATATAATTTTCATATGTATCCATCATCTTCAGGAGTGGAGCATGGATGATATGGGAGTTTTTGATCCAAATATAAAATTCTATATATTTTCTATATATTAAGGGAGCCACAGAATATATTAGTCATTCATGACCACCTAGAAAAAGGGTGTCAAACTTGCAGGCCGGATGCATCATGTGCTGGCCCCGGCCCTGCCTGGTTTAGCAAAAGGGGGAAGTCCCTATATGTCACGTGACACCACCATGACGACATGAGTTTGACACCCTTGACCTAAGAGGTCAGGCAAAAGACATATTTTTTAAAAAAAGATCTGATAGTTGAGACATCCTTCACTCCCATCCCTCTGCAGACTACAAGTTTCATTTTCTTCTTTCCTCCAAATTTATTATCCAAATTATCATTTAAAATTTGAAATACATTAGCTGATTGGCTCTGAGTCAACTGTGATTAATCGCTATCACTGTGTGCTTTCTCTGAATTCCATTAAAACCTGACACATCTGTGTAACATTTTGTTTTCTCTTTTTTTCTATTCAGTTTTGTTCTTCAATATTTTTATTTAGTGCTTTATAATGTATTTCGATTAAACTGAATTGCATTAGAGAATCATAATTGTATCAAAACTTCCAAAGAAACAGTAGCATTATTTAATCAAGAGAGAATGTAAGCCAATGGAAACTCTCATAGCTCCTTGGGGACAACATTCCATGCCTGGGGTAGCCCTACGTGTAAATTAGCTCCTTATAAAAATGGACTATTCCTCCAAATGTTATGGCATCCAAAGTAGCAGCTGTTTTACCGATTTTAGTCTACTGGCCAGATAAGTGGAATTCAATACTCCTTCAGATATTTTGATCGTAACTGATAATATGCATCAGAAAAGCAGAGGTTTAACGTTATCCTAAAACCCGGGCTTATTTAAACCAATTACTTGTATTTCAAATTAATTGGAATTCTCTTCAATTACAACCATATACAGGTAGTCCTTGACTTACAACAGTTCATTTAGTGACCATTCAAAGTTACAATGGCACTGAAAAAAGTGACTTATCACTGTTTTTCACATTGTAGCATCCCCATGATCAAAATTCAGATGCTTGGCAACTGGTTCACATTTATGACAATTGCAGTTTCCTGGGGTCATGTAATTAGCTTCTGCTCCCTTCTGACAGTCAACATGGAATCCACATTCACTTAACAACCATGTGACTAACTCAACAAACACAATGATTCACTTTAACAACTGTGGCATGAAAAGTTGTAAAATGGAGCAAAACTCACTTAACAAATTTCACTTAGCAGCATAAATTTTGGGCTCAATTATGCTCATAACTCGAGGACTGCCTGTAACACATTTATAACATGTTTAACCTGGAGTTTGCCAGACCAAGAATTAATAAGATCAGCTATATTTTTCTACTATAGTCACAGCTATTCAGTCAAAAAGATAACATGTGCAACGGTAAAACATCTAAGCACCACTGATTTGGGCTAGAAATGTTTGTTATCATATAAAGACTGTCCTAAAATGCAGATAGATGTCAAGCTTTTGGACAGTGAATACCACAAGCAGTAAATAATTCCAAGAGAATGAAACAGCAATAATTATCGTCTGCAACGACACACTCCAGTTGAGTTTGATTCCAGGTGTCATATTTTCCTTTTCTTAACTTACTAATCTAGCATTTTTTTTTTTAAATTTTGATTTATATGCCGCCCTTCTCCGGAGACTCAGGGCGGCTTACAATGCGTTAAGCAACAGCCTTCATACTTTTGTATATTTATACAAAGTCAGCTTATTGCCCCCACAATCTGGGTTCTCATTTAACCTACCTTAGAAAGGATGGAAGGCTGAGTCAACCTTGAGCCTGGTAAGATTTGAACCTGCAGAAATTGCAGGCAGCTGTGTTAATAACAGGGTGCATTAAACCACTGTACTACCAAGGCTCCATATAGTCCTGACATGTCCTCATAATCTCCTGTAAAGATTCATCTCTGATTATTTATTGATAGGGAGCTTAATCAGTTAACTTGTTATATCTATGAATGGCATTTAGCCTCCAAACTTGCAACAAAAGCTGTGGGGGAGGGGGAATTCAGTAATTAGAGAAATACATAAGAGGATGAGGTATCACCTTGGATATATTGCACCCAAAAAGTCTAAGGCTTTAAGCGTAAAAAGCAGCACCTTGAACTTAGCCTGGAAGTAAGTTGATTAAAGAGCTGCTATACTAGCCGTGATTATTATCCATTCGATCCTATGGAGATCAGATGGAAATAACAAAAGAGATGCCACAACTACAAGCATGCTTGCCTCAGAAACTCTCCCAGTTGAATTATTTCCCTTTGTGCAAATAATTATTTGCCCTTTTTCTCTCTAAATGGAAAATACTAATGACAAAGAGAAACTTGGTGTTTCGGATGGGGAGGGATTTTTTTTTCAATCTTGTATAATTGTGACATACCTGAATGCACTAGTTACAAGCCACTGATATATGGCATGCTTTATTTTACTGAAATCTGCAAGAAGAATAAAAGGCACATTCTGGAGATGGCAGATGTGTCAATGCTCCACTCTGTAATCAATTGTTGAAGACATTTTACATGGCAGATCATAATGAAAGTAGTTTTCATTGAAGTTTGAATGCGGTAATTTCAACATTAGTCCTTCAAAGATGTTTTGGGATCAATCTCATTCCCCTCAATCAGGTCCACCTGCAGGAAAGACGGGAAAAGAATTTACTCAAAATCCTCCAGTGCTTTGGGATAAACAATTTTTTTGGAAAAGCACTTAACATTTTTTACTTATCGTATTTTTTGGAGTATAAAATGGACATTTTCCTCCCCTAAAAGTGGGTGGAAATGTCTGTGCGTCTTATACAGCAAATGTTGCCGAAGCCCGGCCCACCCGCCGGCCCCCACCCTTCGGCCATTTTTGGACTCTGTGTGTCACATTTTCAGCCTCTGCATGCTCCATTTTAGACCCATTCCAGGCTGCAGGTATCACCACAGCACATTGCCATCAATCGCCACATCCATGCATCACATTTTCAGCCTCTGAACACCCCGTTTTGGGCCTCCGTGCATCATATTTTCGGCCTCAGCGCATCTCGTTTTCAGCCTCTGCATGTCACATTTTCAGCCTTGCACAACGCATTTTGGGCCTCCATGCATTGTGTTTTTGGCTGGTTCCAGGTGGTGGGGATCGGTGCCTGGAATGGGCTGAAAACGCGACATGCAGAGGCCATAAACAGGGTGTGCGGAGGCCAAAAATGCAACGTGCGAAGGCAGCCCCGCAGCCTGGAATGGATTTAAAATGGAGCGTGCAAAAATGCAACACGTGGAGGCCAAAAACATGACGTGTAGAGGCGGCGATGGGCTGTGGCGATCCCCGCAGTCTGGAACAGCTGATTGGTGGTATTCCTGGAGGCCGATCCAAGTGCCAATCAGCTGCTAGTGCTGAATCAGGCTGCAATAACGTGCTGAAGCTGACCAGGCTGTTTGCTGCTTGCTGAACAAAGCTAGCCAGATGAATACCAATGGATGCTGGTAGGCAGAGGCAGAATTTTTCTTTCTTGTTTTCCTCCCCAAAAACTAATGTGCATCTTATACTCCGGAGCTTCTTGTACTCTGAAAAATATGGTACTTACTCTAAGTTTGATATAATACCTATCATAGCATTCCATAGAGGAGGAAAGGAATATTGTTCCATTACGTATTGAGAAATGTGATATGAAAACAATAGGCCAAAGACTAAGCACAAATTCTACTGGCAGGAAGGTGAGGGATTAAGTAGGTAATGGCGAAATTTATATTCTGGCTCTTTATGAAGACCTCAGAATGTAACTGTCCCTTTTCCTTCTTTCAATACTGGCCTCCCAGACAAGTGTATACCTTACCTGTAGAAACCTTACAACAAACTGAGAGCACTCAGTTTTAAGATTTCAAAAAAAAACAACAACAGTCAGTGTGAGCAATCATTGGCTGGGATGACTATTGGCATCATTTGATTGAGCAGGGTTGAGTATACCTTGGTGAGTACTGCTTCTCTTAAAATGATGTATGAATTTCATACAGAATAGGGTATTAGTGAATGAAGAATGAAGAAATTTCTTACAGATGGTCTCTTCCTCTCCACTAGGAGAATCCTCATCTCTTTAAGGGTTCCATGAACATTTCATAGTTACAAGTCTTTGTTTTTCTTCATTTATTTTGTAGCTTTGTGAAATAAACAGTCACATTTTCAGTAACACTCCTTGCCAGAATTATATTTCAACAGAAATTTGTTTGTTCCATCAGCATAGCACCCAAAACATAAAAACAAAATATTTTATTTTTTTCTACTAAAAATTCCACAGATCTACCTTCCCATTAATGGAAAAGAGATATTTATAATTCTATTTCCAAAACATACTTCATTTTTCAGTCTAGATAAGTAATAGTTTACTTAATCAAAGTTTCCAATAAGAATTAGATAAATTCATGTACATATTTAGTTTCCACCATAAAAGCTAGATAAAGAGTACTCAGTCTAAAAAGGTTAAATATGCATGAAAGCATAATGAAGTCTCATTGCCATAATCAAAGAAACTGATTTACCACTTTGGGCCTCCCTTCATTTGTTTTTCTCAGCAATGTTTGTTTGAGTGCATTGATCTTCTCATCAAGTTCAGCCAGAGTATAGTTCTGCCATTCAGAAAAAGACAGGAGCTTAGTATTATGAATTAGTAACAAAAACATTTAAATTAAGAAATAATTTGAGAGCAAGCATGGAGTTAATATTCTGGAGAAAGGATGAACAACATATTTACAATCTTCCACACCAGTTTCAAAGCTTCCTTAATTTAAAGAATATCATGGTCTGGAATCTAAGATTACTTTGGTGGCAACAGTAATTTAAACTTAGATTTCAAACCATAATATGAATCCTGATTTTATATAGTGGTCTTCAGCTAACATTAAATCTAATTTTTAAAAAGTGAGCTGCAATTCAAAGTAACAATAGCACTGAAGCTACCATTAGATATATGTGTGAGAGTCACATGGGTGTCAAATCTGTCAAAACTTTGGATTCAATTACAAAAGGGTGCATCTGAATAGAAACTTAGCACCTGCCCACAACTTTTTAAAGTAGCCACATTTTGTCAGTATTACATGGCAGTTAAAGAAAGCAGCTGCAAATCCTGAAGCAGGGAAAACAGCTTTAAAAGGTACAGGCATTACATCCCTGCTTCTTTATATTGCAATAATTTTCCAAATTATTTCTGAAATATTGCATAGCTCTAATGAATACAAAGTTAATTCCTGACTTAAATACGAATGGCTATAGCAGGAAAATCTCCATGATAATTTAAAATGTTTAGTATTAGAACACAGAGAGAAAAAGACTTCATCAATTAAAATTTTTCAAATTATTAATGAGCTGTTAAACAAAATGCTGACTTTATAAATTGAAAGCCAATCTTAGAAAAAGAGTAGTTCGAAGAACATTATTTCAATATAAACTGCTTTAGTCAGATTCAGATTTGTGTGGAATCCATGAAACTGCTAATAAATGCTTCAGAAATAACATGGAAAAAGTTCTTCAGGGTATATGGGAACATCCACATAATCCCATCTGTTGCTCTTTAAAGCAGTTTCACCTTTCCTGTAATGCTGCATGATCTAAAACACCTTTTCACCTTCACTGAATCACCGAATCCTTCTGGTAAGTTTTTCACACAAATAGGCAATTGCAAAATGTTGCTTTTTATGTAAGTTGGTTGTGAGTTGGCATGAGAACTGTCCCTATCAGCACTAATGGCACCTGGAAAATTGGTACAACTGCTGTTTAATTAAATCACCAATCTGAGAACCAAATTTAAATATCTCTGACAAGAAAGATATAACTCTGGCCACATTGCTGTGCAAAGCTTAGAATTGCTATGCCAGTCAAGCAAATTTTACTCTGATGTTAATTTTGCAGGAAGACAAACTAGAATAAGCATGTAACCCTTTGGGTAATAGACAGAAAAAACATTCTGAATAAATTAAAGGTACACCCTCCATTTCATGGATTAGGGAAGCATCTTAAATTTGTAACTGTAAGCACATATAAATGTAACAAGTAGACTCACTTGATTTTGTTGAATTTTTCTTTTTTTCACAGACAAATTCTGTTAATTCAAATATATTATATATTATTACCAATTGTACCATAATTTTAATAAAAAGTAACTATCCTTTTCATTTAGAAAGACCTACATTTTTATGAATGAGAATTACTGAGCAGAAACTTTTTTCTCTCTCATGTAAGCCCTCTAAGTTTTTCTAGGGTGCATGTTCATCTCCCATCAGATAAGGAGCAAAGTGCTTCTACTATGCAAGTTATCATTGTTATTCTAATCTTTCTGAAAGGATTGCTCAGTCTTCTCTCTCTTTCTCTCTCTTCCCCCTTCCCCACTTCTCTGTAAAAAAAAAAAAAGCAAAATCGAGAAAAAGATTTCTGTTTAATGTGTTAATTTTTTTAACTGCTAACTCCCTTTAACTGAACTGGAGTGTTGGTTTTTAACTAGAAAGAGGACTCAAATAGGAACTCTGTATTACATGTGTGGTACATGTGTAGCCATTTGATAGATCAGCTCTTAAGAGAAAATCTTCACAGTTATATAAGAGGAAAACACTATGAACACTTTTAAAAAGCTAATCAATCTTATTGAAACAACACCCCATGAATTTCCCAGTGTGTACACAGAATTCCTGTGTCTGCTAATAGCCCAATTGACCTTGATGGAAATCACCATGCAGAGCTATCACTTCAGATGAACTGAACAAGGCTGTTTCGAAAACTCTGGATCCAAATATACACGTCCCCATTCAAGACATTTAGAACAAGGTACCAAGACTTAATAACTCTACTTACCACAGACTGAAAATATTCAGGAGACATCCCTTCCAATTCAAGAATTTTATCTTCAAGCTTTTTTATCCTCTGATAAATATCTTTTGGCACTGGTCCACCTACAGTGAAGCATTATAAAGGAAAACCATAAAAAATATATCATGACTAGGACAATTTTAAAAATAAAAACGGGAGGTTTCAGAGGAGGATTAACTTTCCAACCAAGATATGATGATAAAAGAGTGAATAAAGGAGAGAGACAGGGCCCAAAACAATAATATTCTAATGCAATAAATTGCTGGGACATCATAAAGATTTCTTGACAATTCTTTACATACATGGATGACAGGTTCCAAATATAGCTGTGAACCCAACCTGAAAATTAAAAAGGTCTAATTTCTTCATGTTATTTTCTAAAGATATAATTTTCCACTTTCTGTTCAACAAAGCAGAAATATTAAAGTGGCTAGATCGCTGGAGGTTCTTGCACAATGACTTTAAATGCAGGAATTTTATTTTATTTTGATTATGGTCTTCTTTGTGACAAGCTTATTGCTATATTGTGTATTTGTATATATATATATATATAAAGTACCTTAAAGCCTAATGCTGGGAAAGATTGAGGGCAAAAGAAGAAGGGGACGACAGAGAACGAGGTGGCTGGATGGAGTCATTGAAGCAGTCGGCGTGAGCTTAAATGGACTCCAGAGGATGGTAGAGGACAGGAAGGCCTGGAGGAACGGTGTCCATGGGGTCGCAATGGGTCGGACATGACTTCGCAACTAACAACAGTACCTTAATATTTTATACAAATGCTGTATTGATAATCATAATTTGCCAAAATACATCGATTAAATTTTATAGATTATCTCCAAATTTCAATTTGGACTTAACTTATTATTTCTATAATAAGTTTATGAATTAAATATTTTCATATTTCATTAAAACAGCTCAATAGCAATGTTATCCATTCAGCCAAAAAAAAAGGAGTCAAATGCACTATAACCAGACCAGGCTGTCCCTCAGCAAAGTAGTGAAGAACATAATGGAAGGTCAAACAAGGGATGGGGGGAAACAAGGTCTTAGAAATCTTTGTGTCCATACAGTGAAACTATTCCAATAACTAGCTAAAAAAAGTCACTTTTTACAAGATTAAAATAGGGAAGAAAAAACAAGATAATATTTACTATATTCAATAATTTAAAGGTCATTTAGTTCAAGATATTAACCTATTTACCACTACCAGGCCACCAGCTAGAAAGCAGTGTGATGAATTGGACGTTATGCTTACTATGAAAACTCTGAATAATTGCTGAAACTCATGGTGGGGAAAATGTTGATCAAAATAGAGAAGAAATGTATGATACGATGCTGTACATCAATACATTTATGTCTACTCAGATTTTACAACTCTAATCCATTTCAATTTTTGTCTTCAGTAAAAATTATATGGTACAAAGTAAGAGACACAGCACAGAATTACATTTTTGCTGGCTGTTGCTGAAAAACATTACAGTTTAGAATTCAGCTATAAACTCATTCTACTAACCTGTTTGTAACCTTAAATGTGCTTCAATGTTCTGTAGCCTCTCTTCTATTGCTTGATTTCCACAATCATGAGAATGAGTGTTGGAATTATGATTGGAAACCTGGGCATCTTGATTTCTAGTTTGAGGTCCATAAGTATTTATAACTCGAGAAACTAGGATTTTTAAAAGTACAAAGTTAATATTTTGCCAAATAACAGGACTGAGCAAGTCCATCTGTTCATAGCCTTTTAGCTGAAAGGCCCATTAGATTAAATGGAATTATTCCCAATATTATATCCTGACAGAAGCTATCAACCTTAGGCATAGCTATCTCCTGCTTAAAGTATATGTGACTATTTTTTTTACAATGGTCAGTGAGAGGTATTTTATCCAGATTGTCTATTTTCTTTTTTAAAAAATTAAACATTCCTGTTTCTTGTATAATTCATGCTCAGAAATATTGCTACATTTCAAAAAATAAGTTTGTCAAAATATCAGTTATACTATACATTTTTCTATATCCTAATTATAGCCAGTATGTAGAAATGTATTTTCAGTATGATAAAGTAACAACTATTTAGGAATAAGGCTAATGGAAACTTTGTTTTATCATAATTTACAAATTTACATTTGCTAAATGATAAGGTATCATTTATACATGACAGTTGTTAGATTCACCAAGATGCTAAACCAAAATAAAATAGATATATACCATGGCTTAGCAAAATGTGAATCCAACCTAGGTGTTTTGAATTACATGTCAACTCTCAAAGCAGCTTCAGAACTGAAAAAGCTTCTTGGATGAGAAGCAAAATGTCTTGAAGGAAAAACAAAGGAAGTCCAGTTGCCTTTTGAAAAAGCACCTCTGAGACATAAATAGCAGATGCTACAGCAGATAACTCACAAAAATTAAAGGGCAGTTTTACTTGACACTGTCTGGACAATTTCTTCATGGTAGATTAGTAATAAAAATGTTACTGTCTGAATTTTTCATATCCTTTATTTAAAACAGCAAGCCACTACATTATTTAATTAAAATTTTCTATCTCATTTTTCTTCTGTGAGTTTAAGATGGTTGATTTAATGTTACTGTTACTGTTTATTAACAGGAATTAAATGAGCTAGTCAAATATCATGACCACAATATACAATAAAGGTCAAATACAATAAAACAGTTACAATATAGAAAGAAAGATTTTAAAAATAACGAAGATTTTTTTAAAAAAGGATAGTCTCAAAATGGAAAATTTGAACTAATCAATAGAAATGGAGGAGAGTTTTGACTCTTTCCCAAACAATTTATATGACCCATGATCATTAGCTAAAATGCTCACAGCTTGATTATTTATTTGTTAAATTTGTTCTAAAGCAAGAATTTAAATTCAGCAAAAGTTAGTTGCTGTACTTAAATCTGCAATCTTAGAATCTCTTCAACACTTCCCTCCATGAATTTTTCCAGTATTTCTTTCTGCACACATTTATTATGAAGATATAAGTCTATTGAAGCGGAAAAATGGCTTGCTATTGGCTTATCAAATTAACAGAATTCTAAGATAAACACTTAACAATAGTGATTTGTTTTGAAATACATAAAGAAAGGAACATGAACATTTATAGAATACAGTGAAATTAGTTCAAAAATATATTTAATGAAACTGAAGAGGCTTCTCTTGCCTTTTATTAATTAGCTCTTAGAAAAGTAGTCAGAGAAAGATATAATAGTACTTACCCTTCACGTGACTTTTGAAACCAGGATAAGGTGTAAACACCGCATCAGTTCTAGCACAGCTGTTTTCTAAAGATGTTTTGAACAAAAAAAAATCATTATTTCAACCACTTACGGAGCTCAGAATTCATTCCAAATGTTCAACTAAGTGAGAAATATTGTTTGAATTCAGAAATTATGCCTAAACTACAGGACATCCTGGCTTAATTCACTAAATTTGCTAAAATTATAAGGATATAAATTATTATGGCTTGATATGTTGTCTGATCAAACTTACCTTACTTTAACTACATTCTTAGTCTGTCAGATACAGAGGATAACAAGAATAATTCTGGCATGTCTAGTGTTATATTTTTACTAGGATTCTAATCTGAAAAGTGTTTTTTACTACTTTTCATTTATAGACTGGATTGAAATAATTTTGCAAACCCTGGTAATATATCTTTGCCCAAAGAAAATCATACTGAAGTCTGTAAGGTTTAGCCCAAATATATAGGCACAGGATTGTATACTGGTGAAAATGTAAACAATCTTAAACTTTTTTATATTTACAAAAAACTGCATATTTCTAAAATGCAACATTACCAAATATACATTAGAATATACAATAAAATATGCATTATTAAATCATCAATTTAATTGAGACAAATATATTTTATATACAATAGGTGGAGATTTTAAAAAATGATAATTTTCATAATTGAAAATCACTATCATAATAATTTGGATCAAATTTTTATTTTGAAGCAGGCTATTTTTCTCTACTTAAAGGTTTTAGCAAGAAACATAGTGCTCATTTCTGTTAAGTTATATATTACCTAAAGTACTTCATGATTAATAAATTATTTCAGCAGATATTTTTAGTTTGGAAACAAATATATTTATTTTCTCAAATGAAAATCACTTATGATAGGAACAGGAATATATGTTCTCTTGAAAACTATTGAGTCTTGTTTTGTTTCTAAGAAGAAAATGGCTTGCATCATACATGAGTCACTATTTGTTTTTGGTTTTATTTATAACTAGCAAATTGTGTATACAATTTGATAACTGGATTTTATTTAACCCATTTAATAGTCATAATGTGGATATCAAATTTCTGTCTTTTATTTAAGAACCCAATTTTTAATATCGAGCAAATAAGATTCTTAATCTAGAAATATGACAGGTTAGTAATAAGATCTGAGCTCATTCGTACAGCATGAATGAAATGTAACTCTAAAAAGACACTTTTGTGTAATGACAACCCATCATATAAATGTTTGGTTAGGAAATTCATTAAGAGAACCACAACTACCACTCTTGCTAGAAGTTTGGTCTAAATAAATGGTAGTCATTTAAAAAAAAAAAGGTCAAATTAACAAATTCCACATTTAAGCAAAAGTAATTTAGAGTAATTTGGAATGCTATTAAGAAATAGGCTAAATGGAATTTGGTTTCTCTTATTTTTAACAAGCTTTTCTATTTTTAACAAAATTTCAGTTTGGAAATATTTTATTCTTATTCACTGCATTAATACATTTCTTGAAATGTGAATAAATCATCAGTATTTTTTGTTTTATTCCACAGTTTGGTTCCACAGTGGGATTTACTCCCATATAAGTTACAATCCAAGTCCTATATAAATATAAATATATATATCAGCTGCATTGTACTCTAGAAAACTGGCTAAAAGACTACATATACTAGGAAATCCCAAAAGTACTTTTTCCATAGAATATACTTGAAAAGAAATAACTTGGGGGTCAGTGCAATTTTATTATAAATGGTATAGATTTATTATAAGGGTAAATGAGAAATAAAAACATCTAATTTTTGTTTAATCTGTACTTTTCTCACTGTTAATAGGCAATCTAGCTCCCTTTTTAGGAGGAGTCTTTATTGGGAAGGAGGGGAAGAAAAAATGGTGATGTCGTAAGAAAAAGTTTGGCTGCATAGCTACCTTGATTACAATCCATAACATTGCAAAATTCTCTGACATTGTTTTCATTGATCTCAGCTTGTTTCCTTTCAATGAAGGCCAATATTCGTCTTTCAATCTGTAGGTAAGAAACAACTTGTATTTAGTGTTCATTATTGCCATTCAGATTGAAAGGATTTTGACTTGATAGGAAGAAATGGTCCTACATTCACTTACTTCAGCTTTCCCAGCTTTTATCTGAACTACTTCTGGGTCAAAACCAAAAGGAGCTTCTTTCAGATTTGCAGTCTCACTGGCTGTATGTTTCATTTCCTTCTGCAGGTCTTTATCTATTACATCTGAACTACTTTCAAAATGTTCATGTTCTGTCTTGCTAAAATTATAAATGGATGTAGTATTTTCTTCTTTAATCAAAGGCTGAAGTTTTTCCATAAAAAGCTAGGTAATAGGAGAGAAAAAGAACTGATTTAAAGCAACAGAACATGTTTTTTTTAAAAAGCCTGGGATTTCTAAAACTCCTTAAAATAATTTCAGAGACCATATGTTCTCATTATTGTGTACATAATCTAATCAAATAAGAATTGAAATACCGCATCTCAAAGTGTCACTGCCCTTTTGATCACTGCCTTTTACTAATCTGTGTATTAAAAAAAAAACCTCTAGAGAGCCCAGACTATCAGAGCAAATCTGTCTGTTACTCATCTATTTTGTACCAAATCAAAGCAGCAGCTTTTGGCACCAATACCACTTAATTTACATGTCATTCAAATGCTTACTCAGAACATTAAGGCTTAAGTATTTTTCCTCCTTAATATGAGAGCCAAGACTCTCATTCTGTTAAAGGTTTTGCTTTAGCATTACATCACTGACAGCATCTCCACTTGAAAGGGCAGCTACCGAAAACACAGGAGAGAAAGTAAATATCCTGTTCCAGACTCATACCTATCCCAGTGCAGCCAATATTTGAAAAACAAATGCTCTTTATTACTATACCTTCTTTTATTTTAATTTAAAAACTATATTTGCTTTTTTAAAAAATGTTTACCACTAAATCATAAAATACAGGAAAAATGAAAGCTCCACAATTCTTTAATGCCTCTGTGTTTTAAAAAGACTGAATAATGACACAATCCTGAAAAGTACTTTCAAACAATACAAACAAGGAAGAGCTGTGCAACAATTACTATTTCAATTTGTTTCTTGTTCCCACTGTCAGGAAATTCTGAAAACAGGATTTGCTGTAGATAGGCATAGATGCTATGCCTATCTACAGAAATTTTAGTAAGCATTATTATTTATTTTGAAAATAATAAAATTGATGATTCTATAGAAGTAAACATTATCATTAAAGAACAACACAAGAACTAGGTTTTGCTCAATCTCCAGTCAATCTTATTTACTTCTAATGTGTACATTTAGAGTGATGAAATATTCAGCTGAAAATTTCCACTATTACGGTGCTACATGAACCAACTGAAATGGTGCCAATAATGTGGTAATTTTTTCCCAATGGAGTATTCATAGAAGATGCTGCTGACACACTACATTCTAATTCGACAGGAAAGCAAACCACTTATGGATATATTCTCATTGAGTACTAGGCCGAGGCCATAAGATTCGCACTAGTAATTGATCCAAGATACAAACAATGCAACTTAACTTTAATAAAAATTTAAAAAGCATCAAATGAAAATGATGTAACACTGAAACTATTTACTTGATAAGATGAAACACTAGGCACAGAAAAAAAGTTACTTTAAAAAGATCTGTGCTGGCACTAAGGTTAATTGCTGATACGCACATACACCAGGATGCATCATGCTGGGATAATGCCACTTCTTGATCCACTGAAAGCACTCCACAAACGGCAGAACTCACCCAACGCATGGAATCATTATCCTAGCGTGACATACACCTGCCGTGTTATTGCTTAATTATAACCACCCCAGATACAAATGTACTGCATTTACAGTGGAAGTGCAGAAATCAACAGGAATGCATTTTCTCAATCTACTTAACCGGAACAGCTTGCAATATTATTTCCACAATACTTCCAATAAACCTGTTATCTTAAAACAGTTAGGACCTTTAAGAAGTGAAGAATTTCTGGTGTTTCACATAGTTAGCTGCAACTATTGCAAATACAACAGTTTTAACAGTAGTGTAGAGGATTTAAGGTTTGAATTGTGCAATTAGGTTTTGGAAAAGTGCTTAATAAGAAACATTTACCTGTAAAGAGGAAATATGCTGCTGAAGAGCAGTAAAGAGCAATTTAGGCTGGGGTAGTGACATGCCTCGAAATTTCTCCCAGTTTATGTTAATTTTCACCACATCTTCCTCCAGGTTAAACTTTAAAATCCAAACAAATAACATCAAAAAGTTACAATGTAAAACATTAGCAATTATACTAGAAGGTAATATCTGAATAAAATGTGACCCAAGAACTGCCATGCAAGATTAGATCAATGGCCCACCTAGTCTGACAGCTTGCTTTCCATACAGGCAATCAGAAGATTCAATAACAGACTTTAAAGACAATAATTATTGCTGCACAAATTCTTTGAAATTAAATATTCAGAATCCATCTGACTAAATACAAAGCCCTTCTTTTCAAACTATTAAAACTGCTTCATTTTTAACAGGTAGGCTTGCAATACTGATTTGGAAGCTTCTCCTGGATGTCTCCACAAGTTTATTTCAAATGTAAAAATGTGCAAATATGTCAGTTTTTAAAAAGTGTCTTTAAAATGTATTGTCTTAAAGAAAACAGCTTGCAAAATAAATAAGGGAAGGTGTAAAAACACGTTATCAGGAAAAAACTTTTTGAAGTTTCCTTAAAAATTACAAACTGAAAAACCTGAAATAAATTAAAGATAAAAAAAAATTAGAGAGAGGAATCAGATACCTGTATCTAGATCAAGTAGAATATTATTTAACTTAGAGATGCCTTACTCTTATATACTTATTATTGTAAACATTGGGTTTTTATTGCAATATGTTGCATGTAATTGCAGATTAATATATTTTATATTGTTCAAGATCATATTTATGGATAAAAATCTGGCTTTGTTATCTATCTTCTGAAACGAAATGTCTTCAAAGAAAAACCAGAAAGTCCAGTTGCCTCTTGAACCCTATTACAGTTCATTTCAGCTTTGCCAAGTTTGGTGTTAACAACATCTTAATGGAGACCAATTAACTTTGTTTTAATCATTGAAAATAAATTACTCTTCCTTTTCCAGAAATCCTGGCTCACTAAATTCTGTAGCTGTCAAATTTCAATTTGTTGGTAAATTGAGGTATTCATAATGATTAGAAATTATATTTATAATCACAAGCTTCAAGAGACATAATAATATGCCTTGCTCTCAGTTGAAGATGGACCTCTTCTGAACAGCGTTTGGGGCTTGAAACCTGTCTTCTCTAGATTATTTTCTAGCAGTTTCCTGTTTTGGGACTCAGGTTTTTCTAGTTTGTGCCTTAGGCTTTTGGATTTTACTGGATTATATATGATTTAATGTTTGCATTCTTGTAAAACTGCTGAGAATTCTATGGGAATGTGATGAGATACAAATGAAATAAATTAATTAATATATCTAATCTAAGATAAACAGATTTCTGTATGAGTAGAGAGAGTAGAGGATCTGAAAATATGGAATATGTTTTAATCTCTTCTGTCTATATTCCATCTAAAATTGTTTCAAATGATCCCCAACATATTTGGTAAAATTGTGGTATAGTGGTTACTTCCACACAAATTGAAGTCCAGATTCAACTATGGAAATGGATAGGCAAGTTAAGGCCACCTACATCCCTCAGCTCAATCTACTTCACAGGGTTATTACTGTAGAATTGAAGAAAGTGCTGTGTATGTTATATTAAACTTTTAAAGTAGGCATGCCCAATCTTTTGGCTTGCCTGGGCCACATTGAATGAAGAGGAATTGTCTTGGGTCACATATAAAATATATATTACAGTAACTGTCACGAAACATCACAAAATATTAAATATTTAAAATATTAAAAGTTTATGATCTTGTGGGGCTGCATTACTAACTGCTTGCAGCACATAGGATATGCCTGTTCTAAAGGGAAACAGATTATAAATCTAACAAGCAGTTAAAAATTATGATAAACAACATTTTAGTATTTATTCTGCTGGTAGAAGTTGGACATAACAAAATGTCATCATTCTAAACACGATAGTTAAAATAGATAGATTTGCAAATATATCCATCTTTCTCAGAATTTGGACAGTTCCTATTTCACCAATGTTTAAATAAGTAGAGGGCATATAGCTAGATTCTGGCTTAACTCAATCATCATAATACTATTTCTGGTTGCTACCAATGCCTTTCCCCTATTCATGTCATCAGCAACTGCTACACAGCATGAGAAGTTCCTATTAAGTAAGAATATTTTAGGTATTCCTAAATCCAGAGGATTTTTTTTTCTGGTGATTTATAAAACATACATTTTAAATCTTTTAAGATATATCTTCATTTAATCATAATTTTAGTAAAAGATATTATGAGATGTAAAGATATATAATGTTGTTGGATATTACAAATACATATGGTCTCAGCCCTATATTTTGGTATAATTAGTTCTGTATTTCATGCTCCAATGATTTTGGTGATTGTCTTCCAGTTCACTTAGTTGTAAAATTCATATGGTAAACAGAGTGCAAGAGAGCAATTTTTAATTAGAAAAAAAATCCAAAATATTTCTATTTGTTCCAATCTTCATGTAATTTTTTGGTTGCAATTCTATATGAAGAAATTCAAATTTAGTTTAATGGCTTACTTTTGAGTATGTACTCAGAGCACTATAGTATTCAATTGTAAAAACTATTTTCAACCATTTAAAATGAAGTAGATTTTTAATAATGTTAACAGATCATGGAAGTATAATAGCTCTGAAAAATAGCCAAGGCCACAAAATAAATTGATTTTTTGTTTTCCGGATCTAAATCCACCTGTTCATCTAAAGGAAAAAATGTCACTTTAAGTAGGCAGTCAACTAATTCCCACCCTCGTTTCCATCCACTACTAGATGGATTGTGGCAAAGACATACTGTATTACAAGTTTTGAAATTATAGTTCACAGTTCTCTTGCTTCTTCCTCATTATAACAAATGCTTCTAGCATTCTTATAGATTCTTATGGCTTCTCTCTTCAACTTTTTAAACTTTTCAGTATACTTTTTAAAGTTTACAATCAAAATAACATACTACATCATTTACTATGGTAGCAATGTAACTAGAAGTATGGCATCTGTATAAATAGGTGCTTATTTTTAACCAAAATAGGCAGAAAACTTCGAGCCTTGGTAGTACAGTGGTCTAAAGCACCCTGTTATTAAGAACAGCTGCCTGCAATTACTGCAGGTTCGAATCTCGCCAAGGCTCAAGGTTGACTCAGCCTTCCATCCTTTCTAAGGTAGGTAAATTGAGGACCCAGTTGTGGGGGCAATAAGCTGACTTTGTATAAATATACAAAAGAATGAAGGCTATTGCTTAGCGCATTGTAAGCTGCCCTGAGTCTCCAGAGAAGGGCGGCATATAAATCAAATTAAAAAAAAAAAAGGATGCAAAAGAAGATTTTGAGAATGGGACTGCATTTGTTACATTTCACCTAACTCAAGAGTACATGTTCTTTGAGAACACAAATTAAAGTTTAAAACCAGATTAAAGTTTAAAACCTTATCCCCCAAAGTCTAGGCTATAACATTTCAAACTTACAGATAGATGTGCCTAGGTAGTCAGTTATTTAAAACCATATGTTAACATATTGTAAACATTTTGAAATCCATGTGTTTTCCCACCCCCTCTCCTTGAGATAAAGTGGACATCATCCATTTTGAATCAAAGCCATTTGTTATTCATGGCTGACAGACTATTAGATATCAGCTACACAATTAGCAAGCAAGGAAATTGTTTAAAAACAGAACAAAGAAATGAAAAGAAGATAAAACAAGTGTGTGTATATGTGTGTGTGAAAGTCATGTAACCCCTCATACGTGGGAACACAACATACTGTCACATCTGTTTCTCTCTGCTGTGAAAGGTAGACTATATTTAAATGTCTATGGAGATTCTCAGCCATCCAGGTCATGGTTGTCCTAAAGGTGCATTTTTCAAGAAGCAACTGGACTTTCTTCAGCAGAAGAAGCTTCTTGGATGAGAAGTGAAATGTCTTCAAAGAAAAAAAAAAACAGAAAGTCCAGTTGCCTCTTGGGGGAAAAAAAGCACCTTTGGTTATCCCAAGACTATATTTGCCATTCTGAAAGCTTCCTTTATCCATTGGTAATTCTGTGAAACAGTGAAAGAGAACAAGGCACCAGACACATCATCAAAGAAAGATATCATTTCAAAACTAAATCAAAACCTTTTGGAAGGTTTTGAAAGAAAACCTTTCAAAAGGCTCCCAAATCTTGAATGCCTAAGCAATTACATCTCAAAAGGAATTCCCTGCGTCTCCGTGATTTCCTCCAAAGAAGGCGACCTGAATTCCTTCCTTGTGGCCCATTCAGAACAGCTGCAATAATCTGGCGATGCACCTCAACCTCAGAGACGGTTTTGAAAAGCATCTCAAGGCGTGTAGGAGAAAACGTGGGAAGAAGCGCGCTCGCTACTTTTAGCTCGGTTCCTCCCCGAAGCCAAGCCGAAATCAGAGGCTCTGCTAGTTCATCCTTTGACTCCTACAGCAACTCTGGGCCACCTTTCTTGTTCTCATCCCTTCAAGCAAGCTTCATTTCAACTCCGCTATCTCCGGAGTCTTCCACACACAGACACACACACACCCCGCCCGGGCATTGGGAAAGCAGAGGCGATTGGCGATAGGGAAGACCGCTATCTATAGACACCCGTCCCTTTGCCCAGTGGAGGTATGGCTTCATTCCCCCTCCTTACTTACCTGCCCAATCAACCGAGGCAGCGAACGCAGGGAAGACCTCAAGACCTCTCCGACCGTCTCTTCGAAGAAATCCCTCGGCGGAGAGGGATCCTGGGGCGGATTCAAGCGTACCTCTCCTTCCGCGGAGGCCATGACAGCCGATGAAAACAAACGCTATTGGTCGCGTAGGGGATTGCGCGTCTCTCCCTCGGCTCCTGCCTCGTGTCGCACAGAGATGACGGCATAAGCTTCCTCTCTCTCTCTCTCTCTCTCTCTCTCTCTCTCTCTCTCTCTCTCTCTCCCCCTTCCCCACCACGCTCCCACTTTAGGAGTCCTTAATCCGCCTGAGAACGAGACGCAGCCGAACTGCCGTAAAGGGAAAAGACCGGGCTGTGTCGCTTCTTCGGGGCTGCCTCCTTTTTTAGGGGCGTTACTGTACTCTCGTCTTCTCTTCTTGCAGAAGTGGGGCGCTTAGCCTTCTGCGGATGTTGCGAGCCGTGTGCGTAGGAAAACAGATTGCTTGGAACAGCGATCTGCAACTTGCATTCAAGGAGTGCAAATAATGTCCTGCTGTTCTGGAAAAGAACCGAATGATCAAATACTGCAGCTGGGGAATACAGTATTTGGTGGTTGTTTGGGGTCAGTCCTCTGCGCATGGCCCTTGGTAGTTTAGTCATCCTGCTTTGTCTCTAGGAATTAAAATCTCAGTTCGCTGGAGAAAAGCCCACGGAGAAAAGCGAGGGAGATGGGAGAAAAATAGGGTTTCGTTGCTGATGGAGGCAGGGAGCCTTGAAAAGTGACACCTGAGTTGAGAATATCATGTCCTAATGGGGCTAAGCACGTGTAAAATCAAAAGCTATTGTAGGAAACCCCCCCCCAAAGAATGGAATATTTTGGGAAATATTAAAAAGGTAGGATAAAATATTTTCCCTAAAGGAGAAATAAAAATCTTAAGGGAGACAGAAACCAGCCCCAGTTTCCCTGCCCCAAGCAGAAACTGAGGAGGCCAGCTTTTAGAAATGCAGATTTGATAATCCATTCAGAAAGACTGGTTCAAGACAGAAACTGAGATAAGCAACAAAGGGTTGACAAAATTAGCTCAGGCAAACACCTAGGATTTGCATTTCCCCTTTTGCCTATAGAGTAGGGATGTCAAACTCGCAGCCCACAGGCCAGATGTGTCAGGGGCATTTTGCTGTAATGCTTTATTTAATATACATTTATCATCTGCTCATGATAGAACTGTGGCTTCACAGGGGTCACAATTGTAGTCTCCCATTTTGCATGGTCGATAGGTTCCAGGTTTCCTTGGCTGATGAGCTTGTCAAGTTGCTCATCATCCTTTGCGCGCAAGGCAAACAGTACTCTTCGCAGTTTCATTTGGATCGGAGAAACCTAGGGGTCAAGGTTGAATGAGATGGGTGTGCTCGTATACCTGCTCAGTTTTCCGTCAGACATCTGCAAAATCAGAGATTAAGACCTCAATATCAGAATCACTGACGGAGTTGATGCCAGTGATTCCCAGACCCAGGAGGAGAACCAATCTAGTCCTAGAAGACTCAGTAGGGAGCCGTCCACTAAGAGCAATTGCAGTGGGCCCGAGAAGTCCTTGAAAGTTGTTCTAAAAGTGCCAGTTACAATGACAGGAATGCTATTCCCCTGGTAGTCTCGGAGGTGAATATGGTTAAAGTCCAACTGTGTTTTTGATATTTTTGGCACTGCTCTCTTTAGGGTGTTCCAGGAAATGATGATGATTGAAGATCCCGTGTCCACCTCCATGAGGCAAGGGGAGCCCTCAATCTGGACGGTGACATGGACCTTCTTGCAAGAGAAGAGGCTGGCTTGACTGATGATTGCTTCTGCCTTTCAGGTGCCTCTGGAGACAGTGAAGCAGTCCTCTCAATGACTCTGTTGTCTTTTCAGCATTTTTGGGGGGCAAGTTTCTGGCCTCACAGTCTTGAACTTACACGCCATTCACGGGTGATTGCCACCACAACAACACATGCTGGTTGCCTCTTTTCTGTGGCCACATTCCTCCCCTTGGAGGATTTGAGGCAATAGACATCATCATCCTAATCTGCTGATTCACCGTGGTTACCATCTTCATGGTGCACAGTGTCTGGTTTCCGCAATGTTGGTGGGCTGTTTGATTTTTGAATCTCAGCCGTTGACTGATTGGACATCTTGGCTGCTTGTGCCTCGTCGAGCACCCTCTGCAGGGTGAGGTCTGTTTTTGCAAGGAGACGCTGCTGTAGATTAATGTCCCTCACAACACAGACCACTCTGTCCAAGAAAGCGGCATCTAAGTCCCTGTTGTGACCGAGGCCCACGTAGTGATTACCAAACACAATTCAGTCCTGAACAAACTTATTAAAACAGCTGAGAATTAATTCATTCTCAGCTTTAGTCCAAAACAAATTCTTCGGCCTTATCATCAACCTTTGATGTCTTTGGCAACCTACCAAAGGCTTTTCTTGGCAAAACCCCCACAAAGTTCAAGAGACACTGATAAGAAGCACTAGAATCAACGTTGCTTTTCTACAAAGAACCCAACGGCTCATTGCTGCTCTTTTAAGCCTTGTGGGAGTGGCCAATCATCTTCTGGCCTTACTCCCGAGTCGTCCTTTTTGCTTCAGCTGCTCTTGCCTTCTGGCAGCTCTTCACATGCGTGCACTAGGAACAGGCTCCTCCTGTTCCTCTGCCTCTCTGCTGTCTGCCTCTGGAGGCTTTGGAGTCTGCGCATTGCTTCCAGATGGCCCTGACCCCATCTCTGCCTCCGACGAAGAGCCCTCGTTCGGGCCTTCCCCTGACTCCAGGACTGGCCCATTATCCTCCCCAGCCTCCTCACTGTCCAACTCCACTGCCAGGTCTGCAGGCTGCTGGCGGACCACAACAGTCCCTGAATTCACAAAACAGGACTGCTTTTTGAAGGGTGGCAATGTATTTGTTGATGGATTCACCTTCAGCCTGATTTAAATGATGGAAGGCATGCCATTGTGCAATTCATGAAGGTTTGGGCGCATAGTGAGTCCCTAGCTTGCTCTGCAGCACGTCCCATGGCACAGACTGAGCGGCCAGTGGAGCAAGGAGAGTCCTGGCCGTCTCAAAGATCTCTGGGCCACAGAAGTTTAGGAAAAGCACCATTTTCCTGTTATCAGTAATCTCAGCAAAGTCATTGGCTTTGAGGAAGCAGTCGAAACGAGCAAGGTAGGAGTCCCATGTCTCAGAGACTGGGTTGTATGGGCAAAAGGCAGTAGTGCAGCCATTTCCCAAGAGACCGATGAGTCTATGGTCAATGAAGAGGCAGCAACTGTGGATCAGTTCCGGTGATTCAGCTTGCAGCCTCAGTTTCCATTCGATCCCACCTTCGTTACCAGTGTTAATGGAGGCAAGGCCAGAGTGATTTCTAACAGTTCTTTATTCAATACTGCCTGTGAGGCAATCTCTCTCCCTGGCTGAGAGAGCTCCTTTTATATGAAACTGATCAGCCAAACAACCAATTAGTAGAGAGTATTTTCCCGCTCCAACAGAGGACCCAAATGACAACTTCAACTGACAACTACAGTATACACTATATACAATACATAACATAAACATTCATGTTTAGTCTTCCTGTCCAGAAAGTACATTGTATACATTATTAATCACTGGTGCATTATGTATTGCACGCACAAAGATAAAGCCTGCAGAAATAGTCATAAACCATGTGACTATGATAATAAACACTTTGATTTAATGTTTACTGCTGGTAATGTAAACAACCCACCAAAGTTGTTCAGCATGAGACTACTGTGGGCATATCTCAAGGACCTCAGGCTGATGTACCCTTGCAGGTAGGTCCTCTTTATCAATAAAGAGGGGAACATCTGTCCCTACGTCACCTTTTTCCTAATACTCTGTATTGTAATACGTATTTTAAATAAATGAATAACATTATTTTCAAAATCTCTTGAGACATCTTTTTGGGGGGGGCATTCTTTTTCATTCTTAACAATTAACAAAACCATCTTTAGTAACCTAATATTTTAGTGTTAGTACACTGCATAACTATACATTCTACTTGGATGAAGTGATGTGGTAACAATATTTTGGCTTAAAATGCCTTCATAGCTGGCATTAAATAATTTGAGTATGTTTGGGGTAAAAAAAAATGGCTTGTGCTGTCGGGTTCTTTTATACTTTACCTAACCTGATGGGTTCAAAACACAGAAGAGTGAACAACTTAAATCCCTAGACAAAACACATGTATTTCACATATTTGAGCCAATTTCACATGTATAGGCATCAAAACAATAGGTGTTGTTTTGGATATTCCACATTTTATGGATATTCCACTGTTACCACCACTTCATGTTTTTTTTTAAACTATACCAAATTGGATGGGTTCAAGACATTATTACTACTTACTACTACTCTTCTTCACTCTTCCCTGCTGCTATTACTATTTCTACTACTCCTTGTGAGTACTGATAAAGAAAAATATTCCTTTCTGGCTTCTTTCACACACCTTCATCTGTTTCACAGCAAAGCTTTTGTGGTCAACTTTGTTGTGTGGATACTAGGGATAGGGCTTAAAGAGAAGGGAAGAAAGCAGCACAGATGCTGGCAATTTTCTGGGCAGTTTGCTCTGTCACAGTGCCATGCCTGCAAAACTGATTGGTACTGCTTTTATCCTTTAAAAAATGATGCATGTGACACAGGAACTACCAAGGTTGGAAACCTCACTCTTTCTCTCTTTAGGAATTGTGAAAGCCTTAATTGACCAAAATCATCATGAGTAGCATACTGAGTAGAACATCTTTGGGTCTATCTAGGGACAACTATGGCATATGAGGGATGGTGAATTCAATGTAAGAAGAATAAATGGTACAAAACATGAATTAAATAATGGTATGTTGTGTGCAGTGTTGAAATCCAATTTTTTTTACTACTGGTTCTGTGGCCGTGGCTTGATGGGCATGGTGTGGCTTGGTGGGTGTGGCTTGGTGGGCATGGCAAGGGAAGGATACTGCAAAATCTCCACTCCCACCTTACTTCAGGGGAAGGATACTGAAAAATCACCATTCCCACCCCATTCTGGGGCCAGCCAGAAGTGGTTGCCAATTCTCCAAACTACTCAAAATTTCCGCTACCGGTTCTCCAGAACCTGTCAGAACCTGCTGGATTTCACCCCTGGTTGTGTGTCTATAAAACCAAAAGAAAGGAAAAACACTCATTTGAGTGGAACTACTCCACATTTGCACTCTACTAGATGGTGGCATAGGGAAAGAACCAGATATGAGTTTTGGAGAAAAGTTATAATGTTTTGAATGATGTGATTCAGTGGAGAGAAATATCATGCTAGGTGATAAAGATGAATGCATAGAAACAAGATGAGTTTCCTTTAAAAAATAGAATTTGGAGAATTCAGTTTGGAGAATCAACAGTGAAGGAGAACGGTGACTGGTAAGAGATTGCTTAGAAAAAGGATTGTTTTGAATACATAGCTCTTTTTTATATACACATGGCAAAGGAATGAATAGGAATCTAAAAATAGTGTTTAGTTTTTTGTCTGATGATAGAAGACTTAGTGAAGGCTACAGGGGTAATGAATAAACATGATGAATACTCTAAATTTTATTTTTTGGTAGCTTCAAAAAAGAATCTTGGGAAAAAGATATAGAAGAAAGGAAGGATTGAAAACAAAAGAAATGATTGCATTAAAAGAAATAAATTTTACCTATATGAAAAATTATTAGCAGATGTATTTCAAAATTGTGAGAGTGCAAAATGATATAAAGAAAGATGATGTGGACGTTGCTTGGACATGACTCTTTTTCTACTTAATGACAGAAAGATGTGGAGTTGTGGTAATAAGTATGAAAAACAGTACAGTACTTGGAAGAACAATCTGAAAGAGATTATGAGGGAAGGGAAAATGCATATAAGAAACATGCAATATCCATAGAGAAAAAGACAGCTGCAAAAATTCAGCAAGAATGAAGATTAAATCTTAGAAAAGACAGATAATTTTGATGAAAAATTTAAAAAACTGTTATGGAAGGGGGATGAAGAAGGCTGAATAAGAAGCTTCTATCAAAGTGAATATAATAAATAATAAATAATAAAGGAAGTGCAAGACTGAGAAAGTTGTGGTTGGATGGAATTGACTAGCTGGTCAATAACACTAATAATCCACTATGATGCTGAATCCAGCCTGTATGATTTGTTCACAATCCAGTATGTCCTGCAAAACCAGGAAAATTGGTTGAGTAAAAGTACTCATGAGTAAGCATGTCATGCAAATTCAGTCACTGGATTATCTTCAGATATCATATTATCACTTCACATTTAAGAAGTGTGTGAATTAACCCATCAATAAGAACCTAGTGTGGTAAGAAGAATAAGTTGAAGGTATGGTGTAGTTGTGAATGCTACCCTTCTTTTATAGCTTCACTGTTCAATCTGAAGTTTCTTTTATATCCTTTCGTGTTTTATGCATGCGGGCAAAAAGATGGACATCTGACAGGCTATTATAGACTGCTCCTTTCCCAGGTATTGCCTGCTTGTTTCCTTTATCAGTGAATAGGAAATGGCTTAAAGGCACCTGTGTTATGAAGGTCTCGGGGGCAGCTGCCTGGCTACTGAATGCCTGATTATGTGTTAACATGCTTTGTCAGATATTGGCAGAATCTGTTCTCTTCTTTTGCCTTTTCAGCAAGGGTGCCATTGATGGACTGACGACCCATTTATAGAAATGTTGTCCATCAAACTGTGAGGAAGGACAATGGTGTTTTTCTGTGACCAGTGACTGTGGGAAACTTTTCTTTGGCTATTCAGGCAATTTTTGTAGCTTGTTCTGAAGAGGAGAGACTGATGAGTGCAAAAAGTACAATTAAGCCAAACCAGACTTCAATGGAAGGCTGTAGTGTAGTCTGCTGTTCTCATTTTTTTTATTTGTGTGTGTGTGTGTGTTGGGGTTGGGGGGGGGGAGGAAGAATCTATGGGTTTTCACTTTGCTGTGTGGCATTCAGCAGGGGGCTATTACAATGCTATTTTTTTTTCCTAGACCACCTCATTCTAAGTAAAAATTAAATGTAATGAGAGCCACTTGGAGTTCTGAATATTTTAAAGCATAATTCCCACAGAAGGGATTCGACCTAAACTGCAGTGAGCATCAGTTGGCTAATTATAGCCGCATTTATATTACAGCAGGTGTCAGATGCAGTCATCTCAATAAAGTCTACATAATCCTCAGGGAAGAAAGAAAATGACAAAAGCTTTTCTTCAAATGTGGATACTAATTTCTGCTAGGTGTCATATGAGCACTGATACTTCCCCTTAGCAATAACAAGGACTTTGCAGCACTCAGAAATGCATTTTGCTGGGGGATGAATTGATGCTATAAAGCACTTGCTAGTCAGACTTGGCAGATGTCAGTAGTTAATGCCAGCATTGCAGAGGTTACAATATAATGCAGAGAGTCTTATACAAATACTTTTAGATGATGGACAGGTTTAGAGAAATCCAAGTGCTGTTTCAGCTCATTAAAAAAAAAAATCTAAAGAAACTGGAGGAGAAGATCTTCATTTGCTTCATATTTTTCTCTATTTACAGAAGACCTTCCACACCGCTGGGGCAAATGTTGAGGACCACTGTGAGAGACTTGGCAAATACTTGCTATACAACCTACGGCACCTCTTCTGATTTCTATATTCGCTGTAGCTTGGCAGAAGCAAGCACTGCAGCTGGCTGTGCTTCGCAACTGCAGCTGTCTTGGGGCAGCCTCTCTAAAGAACATCTTGGCAAATATGTTTGGCTCAGATGAAAAGCTATGACTTATCATACTTTCACTTAATTTGTTTTACAGCAGTTTGGAGATAGAGGATTATTCAAAAAAATAAAAGGTCTAAAAACAGTGTAAATTGGTGATTTGCCTTTGAACCTTAACTTGGTTGCTTAGCCATATCCATGTAGCACAATTCTTTCTATTATTTATCCCAATTTATAGGTTTGTTGTTTTGAGGAAAATAAGCAGAGAAAGGAGTATTATGTATGTTTGCTACCTTGAGTTATTTATCAAATAATAAAGACAGGATGAAAAGTTGAATAAATAAAATAATTTCATTGTTTATGGAAAGAGCAACGTTTCTTTTCTATCCTCACAGTATTTGAAATTAAGAACCACGGTTTCTAGAATGATTTTAGAAATTATATATTTATTGCATTGACATGTCCTTCTCCCTCATCATTTTTTCCTCACATTGAGATTTAACTCAAGGTAAGTGATGGCAACTACAGCTTCGTTGCCAGGAGTCTGCTGATATATAAATTTAATAATAAATTAAATTTAACTAAATATCACCCAGGAAATTTCAGGTCACTGTCAAGGCTAACCTAATGCTGTCATATGCTGTACAAGAAAGGACAATGAACCAAATGCTTTTTGGAACTTTGGTTTATAATTTGTGATCCTATTCCATTGCTATATTTTGTATTGAAAAGTTTCTATCCCATCATATTGTTTCAATCCATAATCAAGCACTTTTCTATCTCACTGCTCTGTGGCTTTCCACACAAAGAACAAGTGAACAATATTCTCATGGACCAAATCTCCATGATGACATATCTGGAATAAGACACCTGATGCTACCTCTCTATTACACCTAGTACCTAGGTTTCAGCATCATATCTGGCTTATGTCTCCTTGTTTTCTTTACTCATTCATTGGCATGACAAAAAATTTTGATTTGAAAATATTACTGTCCCCACACACACACCAAAATGCACATACTCATATATTTTCTTAGAAGGTCAGTGAGGGGAAGGAAGCACTGATCTCACTCAAAACTGACTTGGTGAAGATGCTATGGAGTTAGTGGTAGTAGTCCATGTGGGAAATGTTGTCTTAGTTTTCTTAATTAGCATAAGGTATTTTGGTAGAAAATATTATTAAAAAGCAACCCAAGCAATGTTTTTAGGGACATGTTAGAGCTGATAAATGAAAAATAAGTTTAATACACCCAATATCCTTTTATTTAAAATAGCTGTAGGAAGCCAATAAGCTGGTGAGAAAACAATAGTTTTAAAAACTCTTCTTCTGCACCATTTCCCTGGTTGAAATGTGTCTTTGTTTGTGAAAAAAAGAAAAAGAATAATATCAATGTCTCAATACCCAGTGAGATGGAGCTGTAGCTTGAGTGCAAATGATATACATTAAACAAGATTTAAAGTTGTGAATGAGAACACTAAGATAACTTTCTGTGATGGTTGCCAATCACTGCCATACCATTGGCTATCAAGGTCTATCAAGCAGCAGCACATGTCTTGGATGAACTTCAGCTTTAATCATCAACATCTAATTATTCTGATTTTAGTCAGATATAAACCATGCATTAAAGTTTTAATGATAAAGAAGTAAATATGTAAAAATTGTAAATATCAGCAGCATAATCTTAACCTAATAGCTTTAAACTTGTTAAACAGGATACAAGTAAAGATTTTGAAGAGCCTTGGTACTACAGTGGTCTAAAGCACCCTGTTATTAACACAGCTGCCTGCAATTATTGCAGGTTCGAATCTTACCAGGCTCAAGGTTGACTCAGCCTTCCATCCATTCTAAGGTAGGTTAAATGAGGACCCAGTTGTGGGGGCAATAAGCTGACTTTGTATAAATATACAAAAGTATGAAGGCTATTGCTTAACGCATTGTAAGCCAGCCCTGAGTCTCCGGAGAAGGGCGGCATATAAATCAAATTTAAAAAAAAAATTGATCTAGGAATTTTCTATCAAAGTAAAGAAAATGAGAGAATGTAAATGCAAATACAAAATTCTGTATTGCTCTAGAGAGGCTCTATGAGTTCATGCACTCTTTCCTAACCCCCACACACAAAGTTGACACAAAAATATCGAATAATGTTAAATAATAAAATTCATTATATGTAACTCATAGTAATTAAAGTGAAGTATATTTAAATAAAAAAGTAGCATTTTCAAGTGAAATTTAACTCTAGATAATTTGATGCTATGCAGAAGCCCTCTAGGCTGCCATTATATTCTTTATTTTTATTTTATGTATTTATTTGTCAAGCATGTATTAGATAACAGATATAACTATCAACATGATTATGAATACATGAAATGGATACAAATAAAAGGGGACATTAGGACAGGGACGATAGGCATGTTGATGTGCAATCTAGCCAACACCCTCCATATTTCCAGTTGTCTCCTATCTAGGGCAATACTAAATAAATTTGCTCTGCTTACCCTCTGAGCCTGTTCTCAGACACCTGGGAAGAAAAATTTAAATTAAATGAAATCAAATTTAACTTTTGTCTTGATCACATTTCCTTTTCTGAGTACAACCCATTACATGCTGATTATACACTCCTGACAAGTTTTGGTAATAGCAATTGTGCACATAATAATCTTGGTTTCTTCTCTAATTGGTGCTTGTTACATTAAAAGTGAATGTAATATTATTTCCCCCCCTATCTATCTATCTATCTATCTATCTATCTATCTATCTATCTACTGTAGATATTGATCTTGATATTGTGGGTGGGTGTTTCTGTAAACAAAAAGAGAACTAACTATCCCTTTTAGGTTTGAGAAATTATTTTGAGAATTTGGACTAAATGGATCAGTATTTACTGTAAGCCTATTGAAAATGTGCCAATTAATTATTGATTTGACAGAGATGGCGAAATTGATAGCTTTCATTAAAGAACAGACTCTGAATAATTTTACTTCTACTTGGAAACCACTTTTGGAATTTTTGAGAGAAATTGAAAGAAATGAAATATTGATTTTGGGATTCAATGACTAGAATTATTCAGGGTTATAGAAATAATATAGACAAATGTTAGCCTTATAATAACACTGTGATGTATTTTTTTTAAAGTTGAATTTCCTTTACCTTAAAGTAACAGATGTCATTAAAAATGAGTGATTAAAGTGTAGAACTGTATTGGAAGCACTTGGGGACAACCTGTGATACACTTCTATAAAAAATTTTTTTAATCTGGGTTATCTAGAAGTATATGTAGTAAGGCATAGAAGAAAGGGAATCATACTATCTCCCACTCTGTTGTGCCATTTCTACCTACAGCCAAAATAAACTGAGCATAAAGCAATTCATGGACCAATCTTAGGCTCAATTCCAGGGCAAACTGTTGACAGGGCAGTGTTGTGTTTTGTAATCAGTCTATTAGGTTCTTCAATTACCTAGATTGTTGCTGTTTGAAGGTTTTGCACCCAACTCAATCCATCATCCCTCAAATGACAGAACTACTGAATGCTGCCTCTTTCTTTCTATTTGCTACTTTCCTGGTATTAAAGTCAGCAGCAATAGGCTTTCAGACCTGTAAGAAAATGTATTTACTGGATATGTGAGTTCCTGATGAAAGTGAGCAATTTCATGGCCTTTACAGTTCTCAGATTCCCTCTCTTCTATACCACCCATACGAATGAGCCAGTCATCCAGCTACCTGTCAGGCAGTTTGAATAAAATCTCTAAGCTGGAGGCAAAGAACGTTCTCATTGTGTAGAACAGGCCAGGATAGGCAACCAGGTGCATGAGGGCCCCATCCCTTAATGCCCAACAAGTTTCTTGTCTCACTGGACAATTTAAAAGTTTATAAGTTATTTAATTTAATTGAGAGCCAGTTTGATGTAGTGGTTAAGGTGCTGGCTTAGAAACCAGAGGACTGTTGAGTTCCAGTCCTACCATAGACATAAAAGTCAGCTAGGTAACACTGGGCCAGTCACTCTTTCGCAGCACAACTCACCTCACAAGATTGTTGTTGTGAGGAAAATTGGAGGAGGAAGGCATATTAGGTATGTTTGCCACCTTGAGTTCCTTATAAAGTAAAAAGATGGAACAAAACTCTAATAAACAAAATACTTTGTTCTTTTTTTAATGGGAAGCTGGCATGCCGCAAAATAGTAGGCATAGCCTACATAATCTTTTATTTTCAAAATAAAAAAATACTCTATGGGGCACTATAAAGGCTTAATTGGCATTCTTTAGAAATATGGTAGATGGTTGTAGCTCCAAATATTGTCCAGAAGTATGGTTATTTGTCAAAAAAAAAAAAAAAAGTTAAGTCAATGGTGTGCTAAAGTGATGTGGCAAATCCCGAAATTTGAGGATGGGTTGGAATTGAAAGGCATCAGCAATTTATCTTTTAAATGAATGTATTATGCATGCATGCCACCATGTTAGTCATTTTGTAAACATACCTATGGGAAGCCTGCAAAATTCTCTTTCTCAAATGTTATCAGATGCCTTGAAATACCAACCTAAAAATGTAATTCCCTCTCCTCTATTATTATTAAAATCTTCATATTGAATCCCAAAATGTAGTTACTGTGTAGTTACATAATGGCATGTAAGAATAATAATATGCATAATTACATTGATATGTACGTCTCTGGGTATGTTGTATGGTTAATGTAAAACAATTGTTTCTCCATGAATTTGCTGTAGTACTTTAAGTCCTTGGAACGGACAAAGTCTTAGAAATGTAGACTTTGCTGGCAATGCTACATGAGCACCAGTTAAGGACAGGGAATAACTTGTAGACTGAAATAATGTTACATATTAAGGTCTTAAAAATCAATAACTGTAATATTTTATAATAATATATGTATATCTATCAAAAAGAATCTGGACTGAACCATAATTTTAAGGCTGTTTCTATGATAACATGGAAGTACTTGTATTTTCTCCTTCATTCAACTCATATTGAAACTACCTCCATGTGTTAGGTGAAGGGACGTTTAAGAATCGGTCAGAACATATTGCTGAACAAATTATATCTGCCTGCCTAATACATAATAATTTCCATTAAGTGAGCAGTGTAAAAGTACAAACTCAGACTTGCTTTGATCAAGAGCACAATCATGTACAGACTTATGATCATTTTAAAAGCTTCATATGTACAATAAGCTCAGTTACAGTATATTTTCAGACATTGCTTTCTCTTTCTTTGATTTCCATTTAGCAGGTGAAAATTCAGCAGGTGAAAATCTATAGTCTACTTGGAGCTCCTTAATGTAGTTGGTTAATATATTGCTTTTGAATGAATATTTTGATTTTGACCACATAGAGGGGTATATTTTTCAAACCCTAATAAATCCAATTCAGAGGAAATCCCAGCCATTTCTTAGTAATGAGCAAAAGATAGATTTATTTATTTATTAATTTATCAACAAATTTATATGGTGTCCAACTCACACACGGGTAACTTTGGGTGGCTTACAACATTAAAAATCCATAATATAAAAACTCCATCCTACTTCAGCCAATCCCATGGCAGCAGCAACCTAATCAAACCAATCACTTGATCAGCTCCATCTCCATTTGGGGTGCCCAGCAGGGGTGGGTTCTACTTACCTTTACTACCGGTTCGCAACGGGAGCGTGCGTGTATGCACAGATCATCAACTATGACGTCCAGGCAGGTGGGCGGAGCCTCCTGCTGCTTTTACTACCGGTTCTAAACAACCAGACAGAACCGGGAGCAACTCACCACTGGTCCCCAGGCCCACTGACAAAACCACATCTTCATAAATGTTCCTCTCCATGGAAATCTTTAGTAAAAAGCAGAAGATTTATAAATCTGAAGAGAAACGAGATGAAAACAGAACGTGAAACCAGAAACCAGAGAGTAACCAAAATAAAGCTTTTATTTTAGAGGAATAAATATAGCTGAAATTTGCATGTGAAGTAAGGAAAAATATGACCCAGAAATATTTTTAATTCATGCAACTTTTATAAACCAATTATGTTTAAAAACAAACACTAAAACAACATGTGTCCATATGTGTTTCTAGAATTGTCAGTTACCAACATTTCAGAAAAGAAATAGGGCCATGACAGTGTCCCTCTCAAGCACAATCTATACCATTATTTTGCCCTTCCTTCCTTCCTTCTTTCTTTCCTTCCTTCCTTCCTTCCTTCCTTCCTTCCTTCCTTCCTTCCTTCCTTCCTTCCTTCCTCTACCATTATGTTATCTCAAATCCTAAAGGTATAGTTTTCATAATATGTACCTCATGCAGCTTCTAGATGTGGTACTTTTGAGGTACCCCACATGGACCACCGACTGAGGAGGCCATCTCAGCAGCAGATGCCAGTGATCTTAAACAGGAGCAAACTATTATTTCTTGGTGTATTATTGCCCTGAAGCCAAGAGATATTGATGAAGAGTGCAGAAAGACAGGGCAATGTTTTAGAAAGCCAATACAATTTTAGAAAAGTGATTCTAAAATTTACATAAAATGCTGTAAAATTTATTTAGTTGGCTCATATGCGGCCTAATTCTTTCAGAAGGGATTGTCTATTATATTGAATGGAACTATACACCAGTTCAAATCCTAACTAAGCTGTTTGGTGACCTTGGATAAATAATATAGCAATGACATACTTAAAAAAACCATTCCAAGATTGAGTAAGATATGGACTTATTATAAAATGTTTTACATCTTTAATCTCAACATTAATTTAATAGTGCAATTATTACTGCTCAAAACCACCTTCTTCTATTACTTCTGCTTCTTTTTATTATCTTGCCATTTTAAAATATAATAATGTGGTTTTCAGGGGCGGGGGTGAAAAATACCTACATTATTCTTTTAAAAAATATTCTCTTCACATGTCTCTATTCAATATACATAACTTCCACATGTACAAATTTCTGGGTTTTTTGTGTTTTTTTTTATGTTCCCCTAAACTTGTGTTTTAAATGTCTGTGGCATCTACTTCATTTCCCTTGTTATTCTTACCCTTAAAGAATCCAGAAGTTAGTGAAGCATGACTCTTCATTCCTGAGACCGCAGTGGCTATCCTTAATCAAGCTGTGCTTTTCTAAATGTCTCCATTTAATCTCCTAAAATGCTTTTTAAGACCTCTCCCCCCTGCCACAAAGGAATCAAAACTAAATGGTCTGTAATTTCCTGAAGTGTTCCCAGATCCTATCTTAAATAATGACATTAGGTTGGCCACTTTCCAGCCATCAGGTTGTTCCTGAATGCAGTGACTTTGTAAAACCTCTGCTGAATCTTGGATAAACTCTCCCCCACTGTCTCTTACAATCTGGATGAAGATTGATTGACAACATGTATTCCATGGAATGCCCCTCTTAACTCTGCTGTGTTCTTTAATGCAATATTCTTTTCTTTTCTAATTCCAATTTTATTTTTCTACCAATAACTTCAACAATTTAGCAGGATATGAATGAACTTTATGAAATTAGAAGTATTTTTTTTTAAAATAAGCACCTTTATAGTCATTTTAGCAATTCCTTTCTGTGTTCCTCCAAAGGTTTCAAAATTCCATCTGGATATTGTTTATAGAATCTAAACATGATTTTAAAGCATTTTTCCTATTATAGTTTGAAGATAAATATAAAATTCCTATTATGTTAACTTTCACATGATATCATCTAAAAATCTAATTTTGATTTGCGGACTTAGCTATGCATGGAGTATTGGAATAAGGATTCAGTTGAATTAATTTTGTGAACCAATAAAGAAATCATATTCCTGCTTATACTAACATAAAATATTGGGTGAAAAGTAATACTGCCAATGTTATCGATACCAACAGATGGTAGTAGCAATGTGCTTGAAACTTTGACATGTTCTTTAGTATTTGTTCTTTCACTTCAGTTGTAATAAAAGGTTCTACTAATAGTATTTGTGAAATGGAAGGCTATACAGATAGTCCTCGACTTATGACCACAATTCAGCTCAAACTTTATGTTGTTAAGTGAGATATTTGTTAAATGAGGTTGGCCCCATTTTATGACCTTCCTTGCCACAGTTGTTAAGTGAATCACTGCAATTGATAAGTTAGTAAAACGGTTGTTAAGTGAATCTGGCTTTCCCATTGACTTCGCTTCTCAAAAGGTTGCAAAAGGTGATCACATGATCTTGGGACACACAGCAATGGTTATAGGTATGAGTCACTTGCCAAGCATCTGAATTTTGATCACATGATCATAGGGATGCTACAAAAGTCATGAGCTGTGAAAAATGGCCATAAGTCACTTTTTTCAGTGCATTTGTAACTTTGAATGGTCACTAGATGAACTGTTATAAGTTGAAGACTATCTGTAGTGAATACTTATCAGTCTCTGCTCTAGCCAACAAAACTCTAGTCTGAAGTTTTGACTTTCTGAAGGAGTCCCTCCAAATGGAATTCACCATCAGTTACAGGTTGTCTATGGTGATGACTGTGCTGGCATGAGAAATATGTTTTTCTGGGCCCTAAAATTTACAGATATGAATTGGGAAAGGCTTATTTTTGTGGACAATAAATAGACATTCTGTAATAGCAGCAAATCTCTACATGGGGCTCCCCTTGAAGAGTACCTGGTCCAGAATGCGGCCGCGCGGGTAATTACGGGAGCTGCATGGTGCTCCGACATAACACCGCTCCTGTGCGAGCTGCACTGGCTCCCAGTGATCTTCCGAGTGCGCTTCAAGGTGTTGGTTACCACCTTTAAAGCGCTCCATGGCATAGGACCTAGTTATCTTCGAGACCACCTGCTGCTACTGACAACCTCCCATTGACCCGTGCGCTCCCACAGAGAGGGCCTCCTCTGGATGGCATCAACCTAACAATGTAGGCTGGTGACCTCCAGGGGGGGGCTTCTCTGTGGGGGCACCTACCCTATGGAACCAGCTGCCCCCAGAGATAAGGAGAATCCAAGACCTCGGTGCCTTCCACCATGCCCTTAAAACTTTTTTTTTCAGCAAGCCGGGCTGGCTTAACATTTTTTTAAAATATATTTAATTGGTTTTGTCATTTTAAATTGGGGCCAAATTAATATATATTCTTTTAATTGCTTTTAATGTTGGTATTGTATATTTTTACACCGCCCTGAGTCCCTCGGGAGAAGGTGCGGTATATAAATTTGAAATAAAATAAAATAAAAATAAATAAAATGTGTTATTGTTTTTTGTTTCATTTATTAAAATATCCCTGTTTAAAACAAAGTTACAGAGGTAGAGGCGCTACTTTTCTTTCAACCTCCATATAATTCAATTTCTGTATCTCTGATGTAACATCTATTACAAAACTTTGAAAATGGGATTTTTATTATTGTGCCAATCAGTGCCTATTAGAATAACAATTAGTTCCTTGAAATATCTTCTATATTAAAGCAACTGTGCTTCTTTGAAGGAAAGTGTTGGAAATATTCTCCCATCATGAAAGATACCTGCATCTCCTTTTGTGTTACCTTGTATCCTTATCAGTTTGTGAGGTCTGCTGATGTATATGCGTGTCAAACTGTTTTCGATCAACATTATACATAAAGTTGATATAAGACTGTCGGCTTTTCTTATCAGCAATCCTGGATGCAAGAAATGAGTGACGCACTGTAATTCATTTGTATTTATTTTTAGACGATGATGATGATGATTTTATCCATTTAGTCAGGTCTGACTCCTGGCAATTTTATGGGCCAGGTCTCTCCACATCTTCCGGTCTTGCACTACTTTTCTGCAAAAGTTGATTTAGCAGAGATGGCTAAATTGACTGCTTTGATTAAAGAAAGGAATGCCATTAATTTTGTTTCTTCTTGGAAATTGCTTTTGGATTTTGTGCTTGAGGTGAAAAAAAATGAAATTTTGATTTTGATAAAAAATTAAATAAAGGTGATAACTGGAGAGGATCCCAAATGATCCTTTCTTTCTAAGCTAGCATATTGAGATATCAAGAACCAGTTTAGTCCAGTCATTAAGGCATTAAGGTTTTGCTGATTAGATGAGTTTGTTGTTATTGAAATGGCTGGTATATATTATTATGTAAAAGTAAAATGCTGCGGTTGTACGTTATTTACCTTATTCCACTGTGCCCAAAAGAATTGGAAATCACTGCTTTTCTCTTTCTTCTCCTCTTTACCCTACCCTTTTTCCTCTTTTCCTATTCCTCCCCTATTTTCCCATTTTCATTTTTCTTAGTATTTCTGTATTTTATATATTGATAAACTAATACCAATATGAACAAGCTGATCTTGCACTACTTCTTTGGGTTTTTCCATGTCCTGATTGGTGTCAGCTTTGATGGTGTCCAGCCATCATGTTCTTTGGGTACCTGGTTTCCTTTTATTGCTAACTCTTCCAAACATAATTGCTTTCTCCAGTGAATTCCCCTGCATGACATGGCCAAAATAAGTGAGATGCAGTTTTTTCCTTCCAGTTACACATCTGGTGCTATTTATTTATTTCCCACCTTTATTAACTTTACACATAACTCAAAGTGGTGAACGTATCCTACATAGCTTCCTCCTCCTATTTTCCCACAAAAAAACAACCCTATGAGGTGGGTTGGGCTGAAAGAGAATGACTGGTCACCAAGGTGGTTTTCATGCTAGAACTGGACTTGAACTCAAGTTTTCCTGTTTTATAGACTGGTGCCTTAATGACTGGACTAAATTGGTACTTGATATCTTAATATGCTGTCTTAGAAAGAAAGGATCATTTGGGATCCTCTCCAGTTATCACCTTTATTTAATTTTTTCCACCTCAACATATAGATGTTTACATATGAAGCTAAGGCAAGAGTACTTGATTGTGGCAGCAAAAATCTTATTTTCATGCCTACACTATAGATTGATTAGGCATTAAATAAAGAGGTCTATATTATAGATGGAAATTGTGTGCAATGAACTAAATATTAACTTTTGTGTGTGACACTGATGTTCCTTTCCATTTAGGGTTCCTCTAAAAACATATATCTTAGAAGAATAAAGTGCTATAAACATGAATATAAGTAATGATCAAAAAGTAATTAAACAAATCACGAAAAATAAAGAGTCACAGCAGGGTGTGCTTTTTATGGGGCACCATTGGTTTTATGAATTTATTATGTATATATAATGTATTATGTATATATATATTATATATATATAATTCAAGAAAAATGTTCAAATGAATTAGAATTAGAATCTGCTATGTGAGCTTCATTGGATGCCATTTTGCTTCTGGGTCCAATTTTAATGTTTATTACATACCTTTAAAGCCCTTAACGGTATAGAACCAGATTATCTACAAACTATCTCATCTTGATTTCATCAATCCCTCTCACCCGGGAAGGCAGGGAGGGCATGTTACAGGCCCCATCAGCTGAAGAATTTCAACTGGTGAGGACTAGGAAGAAAGCCTTCTCTGCTGTTACTCCTGCCTTATGGAACATCTTGCCCCTGGAGCAAGGCAAGCCAACACACTCCTGGCCTTCCGGAAAAGCATTAAGACTTGGCTACACCAACTTGCTTTGGGGTCCAAGAATGCCAGGTAACCCTGAGATGATTGGTGGCTGAAGCACTTCTTCTGCCTTTTAATTTTGCAATTGTTCACTTTAACTTTGTTTTAATCTGTTTTTTAAACTTATTTTAGCTTACATATCATTTTATTGTTTTATCTGCAAACTACCCAAAGGCAAGTGTGATGGGCAGTATAGAAATAAAAATAAAAACATTGTTTCTTTTTACAAATGTATAATACTCCAGACTGTATACAAGAAGTTAGGTTTCCTTTATCATAAAAATGCTCTTCTTAGAAATATACTACATTAGAACGTGCTATATAATGGATTTATCTCATTCTGCAAGTTTCACAAATCCATAGGTGAGGATAAAATGTCCTGGCATAATCCTTTGAGACACAGTAATAGATTCTGATGGATTGGAAGATAAAATTCTATCATTGAAGTTGTACAGTTTGGGAACAATGGTGGAGGTTAGAATAAAACACCACAATGCTTCCTTGATTCTATGGCAGCTTTCTCCAAGTATAAAAGATTGCCTGCCTGGACATTTTGAGGCTACTTGGCAAATCCACCGAATATACAGCATCACTAAATCTGGACTGTCCTCTTTCCATATGAGTTAATTGTATTCGTCTGTATTTATTCATTATTCAGCCCTGGTCACAAATCTTGTGCAAAAGACTAGCAGAAAGGTCCTTTTCCAATTAACTAATTAGGTGACCCATTCTGATAATAAATGAACATTATTGACTCCTTTGTACTGATTGTTGAACTCTGTAAATTAATTATCTTGTTGGGATTTATTTTAGTCACAATCTGCTGCTATCAGACATTATTAAGATAGAATGGGGCAGCACAGTAGGAAATCTTTTCACCCTTAAGATGAGCATGGTCAGCCTAGGGATCACCAATTAGGAAGGCTATTGTATGATAAATAAAGTTTGCTTCTGCTTTAATGGGATAAGATAATCACTAATTGCTGTACTAGTGGGAATTGCATGTTTTCCTACTTCAAGATCATCGCATGACCATGAACTATTAGTAGGAAAAGAGGAACTTTCTTTATTCCATACAGGCTTTCCAATAATTTCAGTTCATGCATTCATAATAAAGTTTAATATAGAGCATATACAGCTTTGTACGCATTACGATTACCACACAATAATTCCAAATGGAAATATGGGTGAAAAATCATCAGCAAGATCATAATCAAAACCCAGGCCTCTAAATTAGGGAGAGAGGGGGGGAGAGGGAGAGAGGGGGAGAGGGGGAGGGAGAGGGAGAGGGAGAGGGGGGGGGGAGAGAGAGAGAATTGTATAAAGTAAAAAATTAAATTTTTATGGCCTTTTTATGTGGTCTTCTGTTTCTGTTCAGCCAGCATTTCCATAATTTAAGATTTATGCTTTGGATTTTCTTAAAGTATATTTTATTTTAAAATGCCCTGCTTTGTTCAATCAAACATCCATTTCAGTCTCCTATACCAGTTATGCAACACAAATAATGAATGAATGAATAAATCTATAATATTATATGATTTATTTCCTGTCTTTATTATTTTGATTATTAATTCAAGGCAGTTAATACACCTGCTACTCCTTTCTTCTCCTATTTTCCCCATAACAACAACCCTGTGAAGAGAATTGGGCTGAGAGAGAAAATGCTTATAATACAAGTTGCAGGGGAAAATAACTGTGGAGATGTTGATGTTGTTTGTTGAAATCAGCATTCCCTGACCTTGGCTGTGGCAATCCAATATAAATGAGGAGCACCAGCTTGGGAAAGCCATGTTTACATAGAAACACCAGTGACAAACCTATAGAAGTCTATGGAAGTCACAATCAGTTACTCTGAGATTGTTGAAAACGAGATACATATGCATGTCTTATTGCCTGTAACAGAATTGAATTAAACATTGAGTTCATCTTAGAAAGCTCATTTGCTTCAGTCTACAAATGTAAAATTCAAACAATGTAAAACCTTTAATAATGATTCATCTTTAATTTCTATGCAGACCATACCTTATTGTAGCATTATGAATATATTACACAGTACTATTCTATTATTGCTGCATTGTTCCACAGAGCAATAATATACCATTGTTCTTTCCTTATCCTGACTGAGAATCATGGTTAATTGAAGGGCTTTCTAGACAGCCAATTCATAGAGCTATTAAAAAAAATCAAATTTATAGAGTTCTTTTTTTCTAAAAGTAGCAAAGAGGTTGTTAGTCATCATTCAAACAATTAGCTGCTGAAAAAATTAAGTCCTTGCTCTCAAAACTGAACATTTGTCTGAATTTTGGAGCAATTAAAATTACTGTTGAATTGCTTTTTATTTTGCTTTTGATATAGTGCTTTGTTTTTTCAGTATGTAGAGCACCTGGAATTAGGTGATCCATTATATCTCATACAATACATACATATAAATATACTTTTGAACAACATAGACAGGGTAATTTCAATGGGGGGTGGGAATTCAAAACCCACCTCATAAATGATTCTCCTGATTGTATTTATAACAGACATTTTGTCAACCTTTTGTTTGTTGCTTATCTGAGTTTCTGTCTTTTCCCAGTATTTCTGAATGGATTACCAAATCTGCATTTCTAAAAGCTGGCCTCCTCAGTTTCTGCTTGGGGCAGAGAAACTGGTGGTGGTTTCTGCCTCCCTTAAGATTTTTATTTCTCTTTTAGGGGAAATATTTTATCCTGCCTTTTTAAAATATTTCCCAAAATATTCCATTCTTCTAGGAGGGTGGGGCTTCCCACCCTCTCAAAGATAACACCCTTCATGCCATTTTTCCAACAGCTTGTAAGAATTTGGTAAACACAAGGAAACCTATTCTCTTCAAACTCTTCTTACTCTCTGCAACAGTACCTTACTATTCTGGGCATTATTTTGTTTCTTCCTTTTTAATATGATAGATGTATCTGCCTTGTTTCTTTTGGTGAATTATTGCACCCGTCTCATAATTCTTTTTCTTTCTGTTTTTTTAAAATCACCAAATACAATCTCTCCATTTTACCATTTCAAACATTTTACCTCCAGGTTGTGAATGGGACTTTACAAGAACTATCTGGTAAACCTAAAATGTGACTTCAAGACCTTTTCTTAAAAAACTGATCGTCTGGATAAACTCCTTTTATGCTGGTTTTCCCCCCACCTCTTTGAAACTGTTTACATTTTGCTACAATCATAGTTTGCCTTATCACTGTCTCTGCAGGTGGGCCATCATCAGTGAGATCTACTGTGAATACATTGCAGCTGATGTGTCTAAATGGAACCTGCACTTATAGCTAGACCTGTCAATAACCTTAGAACCATTACATTACACTTCAGCTCCTTTCTGAAGATCAGTTTCTTTTTGCAATGATTATTCAGTACTCTACGAACAACAACAGCAGATATTATTGCTCTTTATTTATCACCTCTTCTTTCCAAAGAGAAATGTGTGGATTATTATTATTATTATTATTATTATTATTATTATTATTATTATTAATTTATTTGAAGGGGAAACAGAAAATAGCTCACTCTTTCTCATCAGTTGATCATAACAATGTTAGCACTTTTTGAGTTTGAAGTTCTCAATAGTCATTATCTAATTAATTTTCAGAGCAGTTTGGAGAGGCAAACAAAGAAATGTCACCTCATTTTATAGATGTGTGTTGGGGGAAATATGAAAATGTGGGGGCTTATTAGTATGGTGAATGGCCAGATGGAATCTGCAGTAGGTTGCAGATACTGGGATGTCAAACATAATGCCAACACAATGATTTGGGATCTCAGCAAACACCCGACAAGAACAAAATACTTAGAGAAAATATAAACTACCCTAAGCTCCTTAAGGAAGGGTAGGATATTAATGAATAATTAATGCATACCAATGGTGAAATCCAATTTTTTTTAATATCGGTTGTGTGGGTGTGCCTTGGTGGGCGTGGTGTGGCTTAGTGGGTGTGGCTTGGATGTGGCAGGGGAAGGATACTGCAAAATCTCCATTCCCACCCCACTCTGGGGCCAGCCAGAGGTGGTATTTGCTAGTTCTCCAAACTACTCAAAATTTCCGCTACCGGTTCTCCAGAACCTGTCAGAACCTGCTGGATTTCACCCTGATACATACCTATTCTTTAGCTTAAGATAAAAAAAAACATTGAAGGAGACTTTATGAAGAAAGAAGCATGACTATTTAAAACCTGCTTACTTGCACCAATTATGGCAGCAGGAAAATAGGCTCCATGCTATCTCTTGCTCCGGTGTGGTTTCTCTGTTTAGGATATGTCACAGAAACAAAAAGGCCTAGACTCTGCGGAACCTCAACTAATACAGTACCAACCTCCTCTCATTGTCCTACATTTGAGCCTACTATTTATGAAGCATGACTGAAAGAACAGTCAGTCACAGAAGTGGAAAAATGCATTGCTATCAAGAGAGGCTTCAGTGGGTGGGCTGCCCTCTTTAGCAACTCTCCCAGGAAGTGTAAATCTCTTTATAGATCTCTTTATTTCAGAGAAGTTGTCAAGAATTCTCAGTTCCCTCTGAAGTAATCTATGTAGTACATTCTTAGCATTTTAATTGATAACATTATTTAGTCCTGGAAACTGGACTTCTGTGTGTGGTAAGTAATTCAAGAGTCATCAGTATTTCTGATTGATACGTATATTAGTTTTGTGCAGATAGTGTTATTAAGATCTGCACAAATATAACCTAAACTCCCCTTTTAAAAAGTAATGGTTTGTGGCAACCCTAAACATACGTAACTGTACTTTCTCTCTATTTCCAATTTCTTCCTTCTCAAGTTCTTATCATTTCAACTGCCACAGAGAATTTGAGATTAAAATTGTCTAAATTTAATACAGACCAGACATTTAAATCGACTGAATAGATTTCTGTAATGATTTATTTTGCATTTACAGATATATATTTTTTAATCCTGAAACTTTCCATTCTAAATGACAAGAAAAACAAATGAAAGTTTTAATTTGATTTGGAGAAAAAAAAATGAAGGACTGCATTGCCTGTAACTGATAGGAATATGAGGTGTTTTCGGTCCTAGTGAAGAAGAGAAGGTGGAAAACAAAGGAATCAGCATAAAGTTGCTTTAAAGAGTGGATACTTTTGAACATTAATTGGTGCTTAGGAGAAGCAGTTTGCCTAGGTGAATTTAACAAATTTTGCAATCCCTAAATATAATTTCTCTTTTTTCCCTTCCTTTCCCATCCAGTTATCTCTTGCCCTTCCCTCATCTCCATTTCTTTTTATTTTGTTCTTTCTCTGTTCCATCCTTCTTAGTGCAGGAGCCCAAGAGCCCATTCTTTTTACATCTTAAACCTGCTTCCTCCCTCTCCATCTTCCTCTAGCAGAAAAATGGATAGGAAACTATGTGTCCAGTAACCATGTGTATTTGTACATTTCTGGGCATCAGAATAGTTTGTATAGAATGGATTGTGAAACTAGCAAAAATGGCAAAACTGACCTACTTGGCCAGAGACAAAACAATAAATCCTTTTAAGAAATACTTTTATGGCAATCTTACATGGATTTTTTGCTGAAAATGGAAAAAAGTGAAATAATGATTTCTGGATTTGATGACTAAAAAAGAATTAAATAAAGGGCTGAAGGGTTTTTTTGTAATATTAGAGGAAGGCAGGACAATGAATTTATTACTGTTTAAAAAAAAGTGGGAAGTCACTTATATTTTCTAGTTCTTGTTCCTTTAATTTCGTTCCTCCCTCCCTCCCTCATTTTATACTTTTTGGTTTTCTTTCTTTTCTTTAGATATTATTATTTTATATTTGTATTTTATCTATGTAAAATGTCTTAATAAAAAATTATAGCAGCTAGGTAGCATAATGGTTGGAATGCCGTCTTTGATGCTGGAAATTGGGGTTCAAATCCTGGTGGGTACCTATCTTACCAGAAGGGTCCCTGGACAAAACCCCTCTAACACTTCATCTGCCAACCTCAAAATATGAAAGTGATATGAACTAGGAGAATCATGTTGGCTCTAATGTCGCTCAGATCAACAGGGTGTAAATCAGATGTTGGAGAATCAGATGTTGAAGAATAAGGATAACCTGATGATAACTAGCTAAGGTACTAGCCAATCAGCCAGATACTGTGGCCGTAGGACTAGAGGATAGCAGTGGTGATAGATGTGATAGGGCCAAGTAACAGCAACATCAGGAAGAAGGACCATGAGAAGCTGAAGAAGTACCAGGGCCTGAAGGAGGAACTCGAGGGTGTGGGAAGTAAAGGCCAAAGTGGTCCCTAGTGGTGGTAGGAGCCCTTGCGACTGTGACTCCTGTGATGCTGGGAGAGTGGTTGCAACAGATCCCAGGAACAACATCATAGCATAGCATAGCATAGCATAGCATAGCATAGCATAGCATAGCATAGCATAGCATAGCATAGCATAGCATAGCATAGCATAGCATATATCGTATCGTATCGTATCATATCTTTCTGTCCAGAAGAAAAAGTGTTAGGAACATTTTGCTAATGCTGCCCTAATATTTGGTGGTCCTATTTTACCAGAAGTTGCATTCCTTAATCAGTAGAATTATGGAGCATGTGGATATTCAGAAAAAAAGCTTAATAAAAATCATTTAATTTTAAACTACAGGAGTGCACTCAGCTCTAAAGATAAAGATACATTGCAGCTGGGGAATGTTTTATTTAACATGGTGCAGTAGGAAGGTAAGTTTTAAATATAAATGCTTACTTCATTTACTTCAAAAAGCACAGGGCTTATACCATTTAGTTCAAACCTGGTATTAATCCTTGGATTTATGCTATGATAACCTAATCCATTATGGGTTTTTCAGCTGCAGATATGAAGTACATGTAAATACAAGATAAGAAGAGGGGGGGGAAACTGGATTTTCTAAAGTAAGGATCTAGTAGAAAGAAAAGCCAATTCTTGATAAACCTAAACTGAAGATGTCAATATATTAATGTTCATTTCCACTTTGATATTTATGATTTTTTAGATTTTTAGTCACCTAATCCCTGAAACATTTGAAACTGATAGAGCATGTGTAAGTAATATCATTTAGGATATTTAGGATATAATCTGGTCTGCATGTCTGAGAGCATCAGCAAGGCCTGGGCAGCATACTCCCCAAGTATGATGAGTTTGATTTTTCAACCATAAAAACTATTTTTCATGCTGACTTTAGATTTGTTGGAGCTGATTTCCAATACATATCAAGACAACCAAGTTGAACAAGGCTGTTCATATATGTATTATGTCAAGTTATCCTTGAATTGTATTCAAACACTACAGTTAATGTAAAGATTTTTGTGACAACTTTCTCGAACCCCAACTTTTTTCTAGGCACAATTTAAGATGCTGATTTAGCTCTAGAAATTATTCTACTGTTTGAGGTGATAAAGGACTACCTCTTTCCATGCCTAATTCAGTCTTAAACTATGGTGGTGATAGTATCAAAACTTTCTTTCCTAAAATGTTATGAAGAGGAAAGCAGCATTATATGTTTTGTCATTGCAATGTAACTACAGTAAACATGCCATGGTGTCAATATTATAAATTCACATTATGAACCTCTCCTAGGGTTGACTATTTCTGGAAGAGGGATAACAAGGAGGAGAAATTACACTTAAATGGAATGTGTGCTTTGCAGAGGCAGATCTGACAGTTGGATCAGCAGTGGAGTTCATGGATTTAGGAGGCAATCAGATCAGGTAAGACCATTTTTGATAGAAAAATTGTCTTGGTTGTCGGAAATCCAGTTCAATGGATGATTTGAAAAACTGTTCTCTCATAATCTGTGTTAAAACTCCTGTTACCAAAATTGCTCTGAAGCTAAAATAATAAACAATAGTTTTTGGTACATTCAAAGGAATTTACTCCCATGTAAATGACAAGGGATTCCTATCAAAATCTACTGAGTACTTTCCAACATAAGAATGATGGATGATGTAGCCCCTCAAGCCTTGAGAGTACCAGGTTAAAAGTCTGTCCTATAAACCTATTCTTCTGCTTATGTCATGACTAGTTTGACCTTGATCTTCTTATTTAAATTTATTCTTGTTCCTCCAAACCTTTCATCCCTTCAGAAGTTTTCATTTTCTCTCAATAGACAAGAATAATTTATTTCTTCAACAACGCACATGCAGTAAATTGCAAGCTATTTTTCTTCCACTAGTAAATTGATATCACACTGTTCATTGTGTTGAATAATAGGTCATGCAACTTCTTCCTTCCCTTCCCTGCCCAAAACAGAATTCCTTCATAAGCAACCTCCCATCTTCAGGCCTGCTGACTCTTATTTGCATTCCTACTCCTTCTATTCCAGAGCAGGGGCACTCCAGGACCTTCTGTTGTTGATCCTCTCCCTAAAAATAAAAATGACAGCTCCAGCAAAGGAGGCAGAATTGCAGTGAGCTACATGGGAGAACAATGCCATGAATAAGGAGCTGAACCTTGAAGGGAATCTCTATTGAGTAGAACTACAATAGGGGTGGCTAATTCAATTAGCAATTGATGCATGTCCCTTGAACAAGTTTAAGCAGCATTTTTGCAAGAGTAAGACATTAAAAACCACTGAGTAGGTTGACAATATACAAAGTTTTAACCGGTACAGTATAAACCCCCCTCTCCAAAAAAGTTACAAAAACCAAGCAGTAACTAAAGATGATTTAACTTAGCTATCTAAATTCTTATTAGGCAGTTATTGTGTCAAGTTATTTCAAGGCTCTTTAGACATAGGCTGTAATTTTATACCTACCTTGTGTGGGAGCACACCCCACTGAACTCTTATGGGCCTTATACTTAAGGTTGTCCTGCTAGGTTGCTCCTCCATTTCTACCTAAGGAAGCAAACTTTTATGTGAACAGCATTGTCTATGAGCATAACTCAAAGGCTTGTAAAATAATTTTGTTTTATGTAGTACAAAGCAAAATACCTTGAAATATCTGAATATATGTTATGCATAAAAATCCACCATCAGGAAGAGATCCAGAACTCACAAATTCCTTTTTCAGTCTTCAAAACAAATGAAGTAGCAGGAAGAGGGCTTAGTATATGTGTGGCTGTGAGGTGTGCTTGCAGTTTTCTGCATTATGTAGCTATCTTGGAGACATAAAATATGACTTTCTTGTTTATGGAGCTCCATTGTTTCACCCGTATAATGGATTGTTAATCCTGCTCAATCAGCCACCATCCCAACTTGATGCCTTCCCGATATGTCAAGACTGCAGCCCATAGAAGCCATAGTTGTAAACTATGATGTGAGTGAATTATAAAGATTTTGAGAATGCCAACTGGGAAAGACTACTATAAGGTCCCACAAGAACTTCTTTTAAGCTGTAAATGAAATGCCCAGGGTTCTCATTCACAGTCTGGTCTTCCATTATTAAGGATACAGTGAAATTCTTCAATTAAGGGTAGTACCTCTTGTAACTAGCAAAGTATCATGAACTGAAGAATATCTATCTTGAGTGCTGGGACAGATAGGACGTTACACCACAGAGGAAGCAAATGCTGAAAAGATAGCAGGCAAGAGAATCTTTCTTCTTCTTCAATTCTATACACATAAAATGCTTGTAATTTAAAAAAGAAACAAAGCACCTGCTGTATCTCCAAACTGATATAATCCTTAAAACAAGAAACTCAATATTAAAAATATATGGTCAGCTTGGTACTTTTATTATTATTAACTTTACTCTCAAAATCAAGCATGTATGAATTAATGTCTAATCATGTGTTTATTTTACTATTCTGGAAGTATATATTTCATTTCTATTTTAATTTTCAGTGTCCTCCATACAGCTGGGTTACAATTCAATACAAGCATACACTTCCCAATACCTTTGTCCTTACTTTAGCTTCTGAGTTATAGTCATTCCTAATCAAGATTTTGTAACTATCTTCCCATTTTATAATTAGTAAGCAAACACAATTATTTCTTCACCTCCAAGCATTGTTCCCAGACAGCACCACATGGTCTCCCAAATCAGTTCCTTTTGGCATCATCTTTCATACTCTTCTAAAGCAAGTTCAGACAGCTGAGGTGCTAAAGGTAGAATAGTGCCCTGATGCCGTCTTTTTAAATATTGATCATATTTATATGGCTACTCTTTAATTAATGGAACTCTGGTGGCAAACAGGAAAAAGAAAGAAACATATCAAATGCATTAAAATGGGGAGGGGGGGAACTTCTGAGATTAAAAAAATAAACCACCAAGTTGTGAATCCCCTTAAAAATGTTTTAATTCTCCAGAGCTCTCCAAAAGCAGCCCAACATCATCCCAACTTTCTCCTGATTTTCTACTTTAAAAGAGCTACTAAAGAAGTAAAGAATTGCACAGCATTTTCCATGTGTCAAACATTTGACCTCCAAATCAGAAATGGGCTTAGCATTTGAGTCCTCCATCCTAAATTTCTTTGTCGTGTGCCTGTTCTTGAGTTAACGATTGATGCACCTGATAAATGCAGAGATGGTTTGTTTGTTTTTTTATTGATCCTGTTCTTTTTGAGTCTGACTGAGAAATTTGGAAGAGCAATTTTCTTTATTTCTTCCTGGAGTTACTGATTTTTAAATATCTTAGCAGCACAGCCAGAGAGGATAGCAAGTACAGTAGCTTTGAATATTCAGTAAGGTTCTGGAGAGAAAACAGAATTAAGTCTTTTTCAATTATAGACAATATTTATTCCCAATATTTATCATCATCATCATCTTCCTAACGTTATTCCCGCAGGTGCAGGGTTTGCTTTTCAGAGCTATGAAAGCCATCTTACACAATCAAACGCAGCATCCAGATCCAACCGGGCTCATGTCTGCATTTATTGTGTATAAATATTCCCAATATTTATATGTGATGAAAAAGTCCCAGGGATATTTAGAACTTTCCCTATAGAAATTTAAATCAGGTTATTTAAAAAAAAAAAAAAGAAACTGGCTATGTTTCTGGGTCTATCTATTGCATCTATTTCCATACAAATGCTAATTTTATTGTATATTATTGACGGATGAATGTGTGATGGTTTCAGAGACTGGAGCATTTAATTTAATGGAAAAGTGGCACTGTTATGAAAATATAGGTAACAATTTTAAAGTCATGCTATTCTATCACCTATATGATGGAGATACTTTAGTGCTTAATTAATTTGCATGATTTGCATTGTTAAACAGATGTTATCCTAATGTTACTGTACAAGTGTTTAAACACACAATTCTTGATTTTATGCTATAAAAACCAATATAAGCTACATTTTTTAGTTTCTTTTGGGGGTGGGAAGACAGGGCATACAGTTGTTAAACAAATATTCTTGCTATTCTGACAATATTTGCCCTTATACTTTTATAACAGTTTATTTTCCAATGGGAAAAAAAGAATGAAGTGAAATTATCAGAAATATTCTTTCTTGTTTAGAACTATGTTATCTTAACCTTTTTTAAAGAAATACCTCTATTACCAAATCCATTTTTCTTTAACTCTACTATAATCTGGTTGTGCCTGCTCTTTTCCAGTGAAAGTTTGTATATGTGTGCCTTTTGAAGATTCCTGCTAGAAGAATTTTCCCCCCAAAATGTTTTTTTTTTCCCCCAAAGGATTGCAGGCATTCTTATCTTTACCCCTTGTCATTAATGGGCAAACGACTAATTTATTTCTGATGAGTATTAATATGGTTTTCTGCAATTCATATAAAAAGCATAATTGCCGACAAGCCCAGGGCAATATTTAAATCACTTCCTTGTTGTCAACATATTTCTCCTTCTTAAAAGTGAATATCTCTGAAATTTGATGTGTGCAGAACCCTCGTGGACTCCTCATTCAACTGTACTGCACCTGTCACCTGTGTGCTAGCATTCTGCTTAAGGATCAATTTACATAACCTCATTTAATGGGTTCATAAATCATACCCATTAAGCCCAGCTAACAGGAACCAAGGGTTCTAATTTATGCTGCCTTTCATAGCAGAAAATTGGGAGGCTGGAGCCTGTGGATAAAGAACCCAGGTCTTGCCTTTGATTGTTGATTGTGATGGTAAATGTATGGATGATGAGAACAGATTTTCACTGTATTGATTTCCTGCCAAAGCACAGCATGCTTTATTGTGAGAGGAGGTCTTTGGCAGCAATGCTAAAAGTGCCGGTTGTTTAGAAGCCCTTTGCCAAGATGACATCGAAGACAATACCAGCGGGTAAATACTAAAATAATATCTAGCTGAAATGTTAACCTTTTTTTAATAAGGAGCCCAAACAGTCACAAAAGCAAGTTTCTCCAAATTTAAAAATTTGTCTCAGTGATATATAGAAAGCCGAGTATACAGTAAGTACTAATGTACAGAATTATTGAAGAAGTCTTCCCCAGTTTACTTACTTGTTTATTTACTTCTGTAAATTATACGATCCTCAACTGTATGCAGAGATCAAAATCCACCTATGAATAAATATAAATCCAGAACGCTCTGTCCAGTCATTGTTTTTAGCCTTGGCAGAAATTAGTGTTCAAGTAAAACAGTGAAGTTTCTATTATTTTCACTCCCTGGAAACATGATATTATGTGTGACCTTGGCCCTCTGCCCAGAATCATATCCATGTATTTAATTCTGCCTAAAAATCAATGAGGAACTCTTTACCCAGATTGCCTTTTTGGCAGAATTCTTGTCACGGGGAAACTGTTGCCTCATAAGGGGGTCAAAAAAGTTAAGACGACAGCCAGAACCATGCAATGGAAGTCCTGTCTTTGTTTATGCATATTGTGACATGCTAAAAAAGAGGTGTGGCTTTAAACAGATGGTTGTGGCCACTGTCTTGACTTTTTGTAGACACCCCTGACCATTGTTTTGGTTGAAGGATCAGAATTAACCATATCTACAGTACACCCAATGGTGCTTTTCAAAACCATGACCTGGATGATTGAGAATCTCCATAGACATGTCTATAGTATATATAAAATACAGTCCCTCTTAATGATGTTGGAAAGCCTTTCCTAATCTAAATATCCTCCAAATGTAGTTGCATTATAATCCCCCAAATAATTGGGGGATTATTTGATATAATCCCTAACTGTCATGACAATTTTGGGAGCACCATTCCCAAAATATTTGAATGACAAACACAATATGTTACTTGTTTCAAGTAAAAAGATGCTGTTTGGTTTCAGCACAATAGTTTGATTAAATTTAGTGACTGGATCTAAACTGCCCTCCCCACTCATTTACTCTTTAATTATTCTCAACAGAAGGCATAAAACCTATGAATCTATGCTGGATGACCCAGTCCTAACTTCTGCACATTCAATGGAAGATATTGATATCTTACATTGATATTGATATCTTCCATTAATATCTTAGAAGATATTAATCTTCTAGGTATGCACGTACAGCCTTAATAACCTGTTCATATTTTTAAAAAGAACATATTAAAATTAGACACAAATTCTTGATCCTGTTCTCTTTATCTGCTTAGTTAGCATGGATTGAAAATGAAGATTTGGTTCTTCTAAGGCCCGGTGAGCCATATCCTTATTTTCACATTCATGCTGACTGAGAGTAAGAAGAAGACAGCAGGATCTTGCCCAACAGTTTGTCTCTAATCTTAATCTTATTCTACTCTAATCATCTAATCTAATCTCTAGTCTAATCTTAATGTCAAAATGAGGATATGGCTCTTTGAAGACTTGATGTTGACAGTGAAGATATCAAAGTGATAGGTAGCTTCTTGCCTTTTTGAATCAATCATCAATAGTAAAGGCACATGCAGTCAAGAAATATGCTATGGACTGGCATTTGGTAGAGCAACCATGACAGGCTTGGAAAAGATATTCAAATTCCACAGCATGTCTATACCTACAAAAATCATAATTGTACAAGCCATTATATCCCCTGCAATATTCTATGGAAGCACAAGTATGCTGTTTATGCAAGACTGAGCCTGCCATATTTTTCAATCTTTGCATAATATTTGTTTTATGTACATCAGGGTTTGTGTGGCCAAATATATGAAAACAGTACTACAGAGTTTTGAATTGTCCATCAGAAATCCAAAACCAAATCTCATTTCTTCTATTTTAAAATATACTAAATGAAGTATGATACTGTATGATATACAGTAAATCTCTTAGGAGATACTCTTTCCTTACATAAATTCAGATCAAACTGTTGGATATCTGTAGCAAGGATTTAAGTGTCTGTTCACTGAATAACCTGTGGAAGAATGTCCAATAATACACTATGCATAATGGTATATTCAGGAAATAAATTGCTGTCATTATTCAAAATTAATGTTATGGTTCGTTCAACAGAGAAGGAAGAATATCAGCAAGCTCTTGGAATTCAATGACATTAAAGTACAGATGCAGTTGTAGAACAGGTTCTGTGCTTGCAGCATTCAATATTTTATTTACTGTACTATGTCTAATTAACATTTCAAATATCACAATATTGGCACAATATTAGAAGTTCTGAGAGACTGCACACTCTGGCATTTATTTACACATCCAATCAAATCTCATAGAGTCAACTATCTCTAGGTCCCATTCCAACTGGAATGTGTTTAGAGAGGGATTCAGAGGCAGGCTTTTTTTATCAACGCTATTGATAGTCAGTCAAATTATCAATCCCAAAAACCAAGCTCCAAAGGTTGCATTAGTCACATGGAACCGATATCAATCTAATAACTCCCACCTTTCTGCTTATTAAAGCACATTCCCTACTACTTCATTGCTTGTGTTCCTAATCAAACAATAGAAAGTTTGGGACCCCAGGTAGAGGGGTTCTACCCCATGGTTGTTTTATCTTCAAAACAAATATGACTGGTTATTTTTAGAGCTATGCAATAGGTTTGAAAGGATCCTTCAGTTCAACAAAGTTTCATTTGAGTCAAATCGCAAATCAAACTGGGGGCCCTGTGATGCAGGAAATTGTGCAATGGAAGCACTTTCTAAATTCAAGGACTTTTCTCTTACTTCTGGACATCAACACTGCAACTTCGTTTCCTTATGAGGTCAATGCTGAGGAACATGCTAAAGGGTATGATGGCCTCTCTGACTTGAGATGCGTATATAGATGGCCAATAAATTGTGTTCTGCCGAGCTACACAGGAATGGGCTCAAAACTTTTTTCTTTCAAAGGGTATAAATTCTGTTTTGTTTCTCTGGCTCACTGTGGTTTATCTATTTCTATTCTACTGCATTGCATTGGCTCAACCAACAATTGGTTCTATTAGATTATAGAGAATTACTTGTACATTACAGATTTGAAATGAGAATCTCTCAGTATATGGAGCAAACAGTTCCAACCAAAAGATTGCTTATCCATTTTAGGAATAATTAATAAAGTATATCGGAAAAGTCAGCAATTTGATATTTTCATTTTTATACATTTTTAGTAAAAAAGAATAAGATTATTATTTATTCATTACAGGTAATCTCCCTAGCATGTTGTGGGGAATGTGAAGCTGAAGTTTCAACCTGATGTGCTTTTTTACCTGTAGGCAATTTTTAATTTAACAGTTACTTACCTACCTTCTTCTGAAATCTCACATTCTAAGAAAAGTCTTAGCACCTGGTATTATAGCTCAGTATATAATAAGCACATATATAGCCTTCTGAACATTGAACAGAGTAATTCACTGAATTGTTCACAAAATTTCTACTAAAATAATAGCATTTAACAATAGCACTTAGACTTATATACCGCTTTACAGTGCTTTACAGCCCTTTTTAAGTGGTTTACAGAGTCAGCATATTGCCCCCAAGAATTTGGGTCCTCATTTTACCCACCTTGGAAGGATGGAAGGCTGAGTCAACCTTGAGCCTGGTGAGATTTGAACTGCCAAATTGCAGGCAGTTAGCAGTCAGCAGTAGTAGAGTGCAGTACTGCACTCTAACCACTGCGCCACCATGGCTCATATTGTCATAATGACAATAGTAACTGCATCCTGTGTATGTTAAGATAAATTGAATTCAAATTTCACATCAGGAACTTAAAGAAAGAGATACGGAATGGTCTCCTTATTCACGGAATGCACAATTTTTTATGTTATTAGACTCACAGAAATATCAAGCATTAAAAAAATGAATTTATTGATTTCTGAAATTTGCTATTAAAAATAGATGTTGATAACTCTGAAAAGTAATTATTATTTTCAGTTATACCATTATTACACATACACATCCATACACATCCTAAGTAATTGATGATTCCTTATAGCATCAATAGATAACTAATGCAGACACAAGTTAAGACATTTCATTTATAATAAGTATATGTGTGTCTCTGTCTCTGTCTCTGTCTCTGTCTCTGTCTCTGTCTCTGTCTCTGTCTCTGTCTCTCTGTCTCTGTCTCTGTCTCTGTCTCTGTCTCTGTCTCTCTCTCTCTCTCTCTCTCTCTCTCTCTCTCTCTCTGTGTGTGTGTGTGTGTGTGTGTGTGTGTGTGTGTGTGTGTAAAATCTCTAATATTGGGGTATTGTTGCACGTGATGAATTATTGTAAGCATGTCAGCACATTGTGGAAGTCAAGTACATTCAAACACTACTCAGTCAGAATTGAATTTGTCGTGATAGTCTCATAAAAAGGGACTCAATTGAGAGTTTCCACTTGCCTGCTCTAAACTTGTCACTTGTAGGTGCTAAAGAGCTTGTTGTGTTAGTTTAATTAGACAACAAATCGGTCCTTACTTGATTGCATGGTCGTATCACATATGTTAGCACTTCAGTGTTTGATGGAGATATTAACAAGTAACAAGAGTCTCTTGGTCTATGGACTTTAAAGAAGGGAAGCTCTTCTACATTATTTCATTTGGCCCTGCCAATATTTATTAGATCATGCAGCCAGCAGGCTGCCAGGGAGAGAAAGACAACACAAACATTTTTCAGGGTTATGCTCATCTGTATCCAAAAGAAGGGTCACTAGACAATCAATGGTAGAAGAGTATAAGTAAGATAAGTGTTCTCTGCCGCAGCTTACAAATTCATTATTGGATACAGTTTGCTGCAGACCTCCTCTCAGCTTTTGTCACTTAAAGATAATTTATGACAAGAAGAGAGAGGTTCTTGAAAATGCTATAGCAACTAGAGCTGAATGATGCCACTCCGGCATTAGATGCATAGTCACCAGAGGCCAGGAGAAAGGAAGTTTGCATTTGTATGAAAAACCATGCAAGTTAAGCATTCATCAAGGTTGGATAAAATATTCCTATTTATTGAAAATGTCTGGAAGATTGAACAGGAAAAATGTTCTATGCAATAATTAAAATGCCTTACTAACACTGGTGGAGTGAAAAAGAAAAAAAAAAGGGTGTGGGGAGAATGATTCTCTGCAGGTTTGCAAAAGAAGCCTCAGGATTGGTGTCACAGCAGATAAAAGAGAAATACATGTTTTACAACTTCTATTCATACAGTCATATAGGTTTTTATATAGGAATAGGGTTGGTTTTTTTAAATCTATGGTACAAGAACCAAGTTCCCAACCCGTTTACTGCAATAAGAAAAAAAAATGTGTTGGGTGCAGGAAATCTGATTTCTAATATTCAGCCACTATCGCTTTGTATTTCTCAAACCCTAAATGTATGAAGCATCTGGAGGAAAGAGACAGATGTTCTGGGGTTGGATGGGTCTGTAAAGAAGAAAATACTACTTGCTTGATTTCTCTACCTGTCAAGGTCTAATGGTGTGTGTGTGTTGGGGGATGACCTTGGGAGATGGGGTGAAGAGATGCTGCCTAGGGAACCGTCAGACAAGAGACGGCATAGCCTGAAGTTGTAGAGTGGCTCAGAAGGGACCCTCTGTGGGTTCTTGGGTTGTAAAGGGGAGGGCAGGAGAATTTTACTTTCAGACTAGCAAGATTCTGTTAATGTGGCTTCACAGCAGAGGTCTTCAAACTTGGCAGAATTCTGGAAGTTGAAGTCCACAAGTCTTAAAGCTGGCAAGTTTGGGGACCCCTGCTTTACAGTGATGTATAATTGACTTATCTGGTCACGTTTCCTGTCTAGTCTATCTGGGAGGGCTAACACAAGGTGTAGCTAGAACAAATAGCAAATATCCCCTGGTCTTATATTTTGATATACATTTGTTCTCTTCCTGTTGCACCATTCTTGTGTGATTTCAAAAGAAAGAAACCCAGAAGGAGCTATTTGTTTGTGATAATATTTATCTTGCATATCATTAAGATCAGAGATTTTTCTGATTTAATGCTCCAATTACTACATGCAGCTTCAGATTCATATCAGTGTTATGGCCCGTCAGCGGCCTGTGCAGCTAGTAGCTGATTCCGACAGCAAGGAGGCTGGTGTGGTGCTGCACCAGCAGCCTGTGCAGCTGGCACTCGAGTCGGACAATGAGGAGGCTGGAGAAGATGTGGTGCCAGAGGCGGGGATTCAGCCAGGGCCTTCAGAACCTCCAGAAGCTCCCATAAGTGAAGAGGAAGAAGAGGAGGAGCCTCTTCTCGATGCATGGGCAAAAGGCAGGAGTCGTTCCTCAGGAGGAGGTCTCCTCGAGAGTAAGGCTTGGGGCTAATTGGCCATTCCTTTAGCCTATTTAAGGAAGTATGACGACTGAGGCAATTTTCAGGGAACAATTTTGTTCACTCTCCTTCGTGTCCTGATCTTAATTCTCTTATCAGTTCTGGAAAGAAAGTTAATTAATAGCCTTTGTTTGAAAAAGACTGATTTAATTTAGTAAACTAAGGTTTGTACAGACTTTGTGTGTGCTGCGTTCTTTGGGGTCCGTAGCTGGGGCAGAACAATCACTGAGTAAAAAAAGAATAATAAACTGTGCCGGGATTGCAAAATTTCCAAGCATATTTGAAAAATGTATGCAAAAACAGAAACATTTCATGAGGCATCAACTGCATATATAATTGAAATTCTGTGTATCTGAAGATACGTATGTATCTATGTATGAGCTGTGGTTGTGCAATGGTTAGAATGTAGTATTGCATACTAACTCACTGTTCATTGCCAGGAATTCAATTCTGACTGGCTCAGGGTTGACTCCTTCCATCCTTCCGAGGTCGGTAAAATGAGGATCCAGATAGTTGGGGGCAATATGCTGATTCTGTAAACTGCTTAGAGAGGGCTGTAAAGCACGATGAAGCAATATATACGTCTAAGTCAGTGGTGAAATCTGAACCGGTTTGCTACCGGTTTGCTGGCCGTGCATGTGCGCTGCGCACCAAGCGTGTGATGTGTATGCGCAGTTTGCACCAAACACGTGCTGCACGCGCATGCACACCACACACCAGAAGGAGGCTTGGGAAGGTAAGTAGAACAGCGGGGGGGGGAATCAGCTGTGGCGCGCGATCTTGGGAACCTTTTTAAAAACTTTTTTAAAGCATTTTTTACTACCTATTCGCCCAAACTGGTATTGAAAAAATGCTTTAAAAAGTAAAAAAAAAAAAAAAAAAGTTTCCGACAATTGCATGGCACAGCTGTGATCTTGGGAACCTTTGTTTTTACTTTTTAAGCATTTTTTCAATACCGGTTTGGGTGAATAGGTAGTAAAAAAATGCTTTAAAAAAGTAAAAAAAAGGCTCGGACGATCACAGCTGTGCTCCGCGATCATCCAAGCCTTTTTTTAAAACACTTTTTTAAAGCATTTTTTACTACCTATTTGCCCTAACCGGTAGTAAAAAAATGCTTAAAAAGTAAAAGAAAAAAAGTTCCGACGATCAGCTGAGTGACACACGATCGTCTTTTTTTTAAAAAAACTTTTTTTTCTGTTTAAAGCATTTTTAACTACCGGTTCCAGAGAACTGGTAGTAAAAAACTGCTTAAAAAGTAAAAAAAAAAAAAAAAAAAACCTTCCAACAATTGTGTGTCACTCAGCTGATCATCGGAACTTTTTTTTTTTTTACATTTTTTTACTGCTGGTTTGGTGAACCAATAGCATTTTTTACTACTGGTTTGGGCGAACCAGCCTGAACCAGTAGCATTTCACCCCTAGTCTACGTGCTATTGCTATATACAGAGATGCGAAAATCATATGCATGTACAGAGGGTCAAAGCTTTAAGTACACAGTTGTGACTGCCATCTTGACTTTTCTGAAGTCCGTTGATATACAGATAAGTAGGATATGTTACAAAAGAATATGAGTAGGAACATTATTCCCTGTTCAAGCAAATGAACTATGACTTTTCTGTTCCCCTCCCCTCCACCTGAGATATTTAGAGGAAAATATTGTTCCCTCCAAAAGTATGTTATTTATACTATACTTCCAAGCTGACTAGTATGTCTCTCATATGCAAAGATAGTGCTACTTTTATTACATAAGAATTGGCATCTGGAAAATGAGTTCACTAATAATGTAAAAATAGAGTAAAAATGCTTAAATTATGAAAGGTTTAAATACAATAAATGTGTTTGCCTGAAATTTGTACAAGATGAAACAAAACAGTGTTGGTACTATTTTTCTAACCTCTTCCACTAGGCATACTACACAACTGCCTTGCATGTATCAATAGAATGAAATTTTGTATGCTACTACAAATAAATTCACCAAGGAGAAGTAAAGATGAGAAAGAAAGGACAAAATTATAATGTAAGGCCAGAGGAAGAAATAAAAGAAAATAGCAGGAGGTTGAGAGATGAGCTTCATTAACACATATGTGTTAGGCTAGGAAATAGAAAAAATGGGGTATGAAACAGCACCTTGTGGGATAAATTACTGATTGACCTATGTCTGGAGAACAAAGTTTGAGAGAAACTACTGAAAAAGATCCCTCAAACTAAAATGTCATATTTCCCATTCTAGCTCTTCTGTGTGTTTCTCAGTGAGCATCTTGAGTGCTGTAGGACAAGAAACCAGAAGCAAATGCCTGAATCTGGACATGATTTTAAATGAGCAAGTTCAGCAACCCAATAGCAAATCATGGGTTAAAATTGTGGCATTATGATTTGAATGTCGTAAGCCATAAATAGAGACTCCCAACTATAGGAGGGAGAGGGAGATGAAGAGGGAGAGGAGGGGGGGAGGGGACAGGGCAGTGGTTAAATTCAATTTTTTTTACTACTGGTTCTGTGGGCGTGACTTGGTGGTCATGTGAGTGGCTGGGCGTGGCTGGCTGATCATGTGAGTGGCTGGGCATGGCCAACTCAATGTCACTCCCACCCAGTCACATAACACCCCCCCCCCAGCCACACCTATCCAGGTTTTGTGGCTCCTGGTGTTTTCTGTAGGAAATGGGTCATGTGACTGAGTGGGGATGGCCAACTTAATTGATCTCACCCTTAGGAAATTTCTCCTTATTTATTTATTTATTTATTAAATTTATATACCGCCCTACTCCCGAAGGACTCAGGGCGGTGAACAGCCAAAAGATAAAATACACATAGTACAAACGTTAAAAAACCATTTAAAAATACATTAAATACTTTGGCCCAAAACAAATTTAAAACACCCCAATTTATAAAACAAATTTAAAAGCAATTAAAAGGGAGGTTAGCCAGACCAGCCTGCTGGAATAAGAATGTTTTGAGGGCACGGTGGAAAGTGCGCAAATCAGGGTTCCTCCATATCTCCAGGGGGAGCTCGTTCCAGATGGCAGGTGCCCCCACAGAGAAGGCTCTCCCCCTGGGGGCTGCCAGTTGACATTGTTTGACCAACGGCACCCTGAGAAGACCCTCTCTATGGGAGTGTACTGGTCGGTGAGAGGTTACTGGTGGCAGAAGGCGGTCTCATAGGTACCCTGGTCCTAAGCAATGGAGCACTCTAAAGGTAGTAACCAAAACCTTGAAGCGCACCTGGAAGACCACTGGGAGCCAGTGCAGCTCGCACAGCAGGGGAGTCACATGGGAGCGCCACGTCGCTCCTGTAACCACCTGCGCAGCTGCATTCTGGACCAGCTGGAGCCTCCGGGTGCTCCTCAAGGGGAGCCCCATGTAGAAAGCATTACAGTAGTCCAGGTAGGAAGTGACGAGGGCATGAGTGACTGTACGTAACAAGTCCCGATCCAGAAAGGGACGCAACTGGCGAATCAGGGGAACCTGATAAAAAGTCCTCCCGGCCACAGCTGTCAAATGCTCTTCTAAAGACAGTCGTGAGTCCAGGAGGACATCCAAGTTGCGAGCCCTCTCCATGGGGGCCAACAACTCGCCTCCAATAGTCAGTGATGGCACCAACTGACTATATCGGGACGTCAGAAACCACAGCCACTCGCTCTTGGATGGGTTGAGCCTGAGTCTGTTTCTCCCCATCCAGATCCGTACAGCCTCCAGGCACCGGGACATCACTTCAAGGGCATCATTGGGATGATCCAGGGTGGAGATGTACAGCTGAGTGTCATCAGTGTACTGATGTTACTTCACCCCGAAACCATGGATGATCTCACCCAGTGGCTTCACATAAATGTTGAACAGAAGGAGCGAGAGGACCGGCCCCTGTGGCATCCCACATACAAGGGGCCTCGGGGTCGACCTCTGCTCCCCTGTCAACACAGATTGCAACCGGTCGGAGAGACAGGAGGAGAACCACCGCAACACGGTGTCCCCCACCCCTAACTCTTCCAACCGGTGCAGCATTATACCATGGTCGATGGTATCAAAAGCCACTGAGAGGTCTAATAGGACCAGGACAGAGGAGCAACCCCTGTCCCGAGCCCTCCAGAGATCATCAACTAATGTGACCAATGCCATTTCCGTGCTGTATCCAGGCCTGAAGCCCGACTGGAACAGATCTAGATAATCCGATTCATCCAGGTACTGAGGGAGCTGTCGCGCTACCACACTCTCAACAACCTTTGCAACAAAGCGAAGGTTGGAGACTGGACAATAATTAGCCAACACTGCCGGGTCCAGGGAAGGCTTCTTGAGGAGAGGCCTCACCACCACCTCCTTCAAGGTGGTGGGGAAGACACCCTCACTCAAGGAAGCATTAATAATCCCCTGGAGCCAGCCTCGTGTAACCTCCCGGGAGGCCAGCACCAACCAGGAGGGACACGGGTCCAATAAACATGTGGCCACACTCAATCTGCCCAGTATCCTGTCGTCTTCAGGAGTCACAGGATCAAACTCTTCCCAGATAATATTCTGAAGACCTGCCTCCATCATCCCTCCTGAATCTACCCAGTCAGAGTCCAAGTGTTCCCAATTCTGAGCGATTTTGTCATACAGATACTGTACAAAGTCCTCGGCTCTACCCTCCAAGGGATCCTCCCGCGCTCCCTGGTGAAGCAGGGAGTGGGTCACCCTAAACAGGATGGCCGGGCGATTATCTGATGATGCAATAAGAGTGGAAAAATAATTACATTTTGCCGCTTTTATCGCCACCAGGTAGGACTTAATATATGAGACCTTACCAGTGTTCGGTTGGATTCAGAACGACTGGCCCTCCAACTGCTCTCCAGGTGTCTTTTCTGGCACTTCATCTCCCTCAGCTCTTTGGTGAACCAAGGAGCCAGGTGAGACTGGCACCGGGTCAGAGGCCGCAAAGGCACGACCCGGTCCAAAGCTCCAGTGGCCACCCTATCCCAGGCGGCCACTAGGTCTTCAGTCGAGCCGTGAGCCAGAGCCTCAGGGAATGGCCCAAGCTCTGTCTGGAACCTATCCGGATCCATCAGGCACCTGGGGCGGAACCACCTCATCGGTTCCGCCTCCCTGCGGTGGGTGTGGCGGTTCGAAGGTCAAAGCGAAGGAGGGAGTGATCCGACCGTGACAAGGGCTCGATCACTATATCTCAAGACCACTCAGCCACTGACCAGAGACAAAAACCAAGTCCAGCATGTTTCCCCCCGTGTGAGTAGGGCCATGAACTAACTGGGTCAGGTCCATGGCCGTCATGGAAGCCATGAACTCCCGAGCCACCTCAGACACCTCACCGATGGATGGCAGGGTAAAATCCCCCATGACCATAAGCTTGGGGGTGTCAACCGCCACCATGGCTGTAACATTGAGAAGGTCAGGCAGGACCACCGCCATGTGGCAGGAAGCCAAGTACGTAACCAGCAGGCCCATCTGCATCCCATGACCCCACTTCACAAGGACTGACTCACATCCGGCCATCTGAGGAACAGTGGCCTCCCTTGGACCAAGACCTTCTTTAATGACAACTGCCACCCCCCCCGCCCCTCCCCTGTGACCTCGGCTGATGAAATGCGTGAAAACCGAGTGGGCACATTTCAACGAGGGGGACCCCCCTCCTGGCCCAACCAGGTCTCCGTAATACCCGCCAGATCCGCTCCCCCCTCCTGAACAAGATTGCAAATGAGGGGGGCTTTATTTACCACAGACCTGGTGTTGCATAGCATCAGCCGAAGGCCCAGGGCCTGAGGGTCTGTGCAACCTGAGGAACGAGAGGAGCATTGGAGGCCGGAGTGCGCCACTGCTCGAAGATAGCAAGTGCGCATTCCCACAACATGATATGGCCCCCTGCTCCCACCATGTCTGCCCCACCCACCCACAGTACTGATATAATGTCCATCAACAACACAAGCTCTAACCCCCTCCTTGACCCCAAGTCCCACACCTCCCATGCTGTGCTCCTCAGCCGGACCAGGCACCCTCCCCCGTGGGTTCTCCCCCATACCCACACAACCCACCCCCATACCCACACAACCCACCCCCCTCCCACACAACCCACCCCCCTTTAAAATCTTGTTAAAAAACTTCCCCAAAAAACCCCACAGCCCCCTCCTTGCAACATGCCATCTCTCAGGATTCCAAAATCCGTCATCAAGATAGGCCCTTGATAGAGTGGAGGGCCAAACCTGCGAGATGGGGGAGTCTCGCAGGGCAAGGAGCTCAGACACCGAGTACATCCGATCATTAGGGGTGAAAATAGTCCGTGGTCGGAAGACCACCATGGTGTTATAAGTCCACAGGGGAAAAGTTCCAATCCATGGCACAAGCAACCAGACTCCACTGCCCTCTCACAACAGTGGAGGGGAGATACATGTCATTCGACACCCGGAAATTTTTTGGCCCAACTGTCCTCTCACGAAGGCCGACCAGTTGAAATAATCCTAGGATTGATGGAAACTGGTAGTGAAGGGCAGCCATACACCGACTCCCTCCGGACTTGTGTCCCCAGATCCCGTTCCCCATACGGGTTAGGAGAAGTCAATAAAGCCCAATCCTCTGGCTCATGGGCAGGATTTAGTTCAGGAAGAGTCTTGCAGCGGTGGAAATTCAGAGAGGACATGATGGAAATAGGGGAAGTAGGAGTAACTCAGCAGGCCAGGATAGGCAGGGGTAGCTATGACCATAATAAGGCCTAATAAGGCCTAAACTTGATCAAAAGAAAAGAAGGGGGGGAGAGTACAGGCAGCAAAGTGTCCATAGTCATTTTCCAGCCCCCCTTAAGCCCCTCAGAACTTCCAGCTGATGACAATGCTCCCCAACTCTGCCCCCTCCAGCTCACCATGGAGCTCTCCAGGTCCACATGGGGGCAACCCTTCCCCCAAGGGCCAAACACCCTTCAGCCATCCAGGAAAATCCAGTTTAAAGACTGCTGCCAAGTATCCCATGCCATCTCGTTCAGGGTCTACAAGGTCTTTAGGTAGCCACCCTGGCTCCAACCACCGTCCCCGCGACTGCCGTCGTGGCCACCATCGCCGCCACTGACACCGCCACCGCTGGCCCTCTCGCCGTCATCCCCAGCCTCCCCTAGCCTCCACAGATCTTTCCCGAGGCATCCAGGGGCATGGGAAACTCCGTGGGAGTGCCTCAATGCCGCCATCATCAGACGTCGCCGCCATCGCCCCGCCAGCCGCCAGTAAGAGCAGAAAACAGCCACAGCTGCCCCATAGGCTGAGCCCACCGTTTTGCGCCATCTCCTGCCATCTTTACCAAATGCCATTCTCCTCAGAGCCTGGATGTCCTGGAGAGCTGAGAAAGCTCTCAAAATGCTCCGTGGACACTTCTTTTCCTGGGCAGGGGGCCATAGATGATCAGACTGGTCCCCCTGAAGCCCCCTAGACCAGGACATCACCCTGAAGCTCAGCAACCTAGCGACGAAGTGCCATTTTGGACATGCGCAGAAGGTGTTTTTTAGTCCAACTCACAATAGTCCAACTCACAATAAAATAACACAATAAAATAGCACTGTTCCAATATTTAAAATAGAATAAATAACAGAGTTGGAAAGGACCTTGGAGGTCTTCTTGTCCAACCCCCTGCTTAGGTAGGAAACCCTACACCACTTCAGACAAATGCTTATCCAATCTCTTCTTAAAAACATCCAGTGTTGGAGCATTTACAACTTCTGGAGGCAAGTAGTTATTCCACTGATGAATTGTTCTGTCAGGAAATTTGAGGAGCTCTTACAAAAATGAGGGAGTCAATCTATTTTCCAAAGCACCAAAAGGCACAAGAAACAATGGATGGGAACTAACCAAAGAGAGAAACAACCTAGAACTAAGGAGAAATTTCCTAAGGGTGAGACCAATCAACCAGTGGAATAGCTTGCCATCACTAAAGGTTTTCAAAAAGAGTGAGGGAAGCACATCCCAAAAGGATAGTGCCAGGAACCACTAAAACGATGCAGAAAACTTAAAACAGCCATTCCCCGTTTTAAAAAAGGTCAACCCCAAAGCAAACGCAGCAGCTGAGAGGGAAACTAAGAGCAGCTGCTCAGGCTAATTGAAAGCCTGGGAGTGCTGCCAAAAGCCATTAACCCTATATTCTCTATGTTCTAAATTGGGTGCTTCATAGCAGAAGCAATATAGCTGGCTGGATCACACATGCATTAAATTCACGGCCTGTATGATCAAGCTGCATCATTGTCCCTTCCTGTATCTTTTCCCCCCAGGAAGAAACAAGAAGTAGCCAACACTGCAGCAGCTATAAAAGGTCTTGGGAAACTCCAGGGAGTATCAGCTGATCACAGAAGTGTTACTTAATACTCTTTATAATGAAAATGTTTGTAATCTTGTCCTTCTTCCTGAAGGGAAGAGGTTAATCCCATCCCTACATGGGTGATTGATGGGTTTCCCTGCCCTAATCCTGTCAGTTTCTGTTGCTTATTGACTTGATTCAGAGTGTATCGGCTGCATTCCAGCTGCAACTTTTAAGTGGAGCTATTAACTGAAGGGAGAGAGAGAGGAAAAAACCCTCTCTCGCACTTTATTTTTAACCAATTTAAAGCAATTTACTAACGGTTTGGGCCAACCAGTGAGAACCGGCTGGATTTCACCTGTGGGAGAGGGAAAGACCACTTTCCCTATACTACAGTGCTTAAGGTGTTAAACTAGGACCAGAGAGAGAGATTCATTCTCAGCAATAGAAATTCTCTGAGTGATTTTTAGCCAGTCACTCTTGCAATCCCAGTTGCCTTACAGACTTGGGGTGAGTGGGGAATGGAAGAAAAGGGAATGGAATGGAAGAAAAGTTTACCATCTTAAGCTCTAAAGGAAAGTTAAGATTTTAAAAAAAATACATGTAAATAGAAACAAGAAAAGAATATCCAAAGTTGATGTCAGCAACTACAGCATCTTTGGATATTTTCACATTGGAAATGTCATGGGTTTAGGCAGATCCCTTGTTTCTGAAATCTAAGTATAATAAAAGCAGTCTCGCTGCTTAATCTTATAAAGTCTAAATCATTTATTTTTAATATGAATATATAAATGCAAACACCAGTATAAGGCCAGAGAGAGAGAGAGAGAGAGAGAGAGAGAGAGAGAGAGAGAGATACCCCACAAAACAGAGGTGTGTGTGTGTGAGAGAGGGGGGGATGGCCTCTCTTCTATCAGGTGTGTATTGGTAACGGTGTTGGCAATGCTTGAAGCATAACTGAATCTAGTCTCACTCTGAACTTCTTCAAATGTCCCAGCATGGTATCAATTATGAGCGAAGGTACACGGAGCTGGGTTCTACTGCCTTCTATCTCTCAGTGACAGAGAGAAAGGAAAAATCAAGTGAGTACAAGGAAAACAACAGTAGTGGACTCCACTTAAGGGACCTTGACCTCCAAAACACCAGACATACTGATGTATTATGTATATTATTAATTGCATTTATTTGTTTTACATATTTAAAAATTCTCCTTCCTTCTTGAAAAGACATGATGAGGGCAATCTTACAGTATCTAACAAAAATTAGAAAATAGCATAAGAAAAGAAAAAAAAATAAGTTTATTACTCAATTTAAAAGTCTGTGAAACCAAAAGGTATTTGAATGGATGTCCAAAAGATTGCAAAGTTGGCACTAGTCTCTCCTCTATGGGAATTTTACTCAATAATTGGGCTGTATTAATAGAAAAGACTTTTCCCTTGTTTTCACATAATATATTAAGACGCATGGAGAAAAACCGTCACTGATAATAGATACACAGCTGGAAGTTCCAAAATCATACAGTATTAACAGTGTCTCATCAAATTGGAGAGACCAAGTACAGTACTTCAGAATTTAGTCGTTGTCCTGGCACTCTTCAAAAATGTTATTAAATAATGTGAAAGAAATGCTTATCAAATATGTAGAAAGCAGAAATAAACTGCACTCCAAATATATTCTCCTACATTGCAATATAACATATACTGAAAAAGCAGTATTTTCCACCAAATATGTAATTGCATTAATTTAGGATGGGCTGTACATTGTAAGCTGGCCTCTGGTGTCTGCGATAGTTCAGTCAAAGGAGAGATGACATATATGCAGTAATTTTTGGTTTGGTTTTGGTTTTGATTTTGAGTTTGGTTTCCTTTTCCAAAATGTTTAGCTGGCTAATTTACTAATGTATTTATTTGTACAATTCATCTGCTATTGCAATTCAGGTGGGCTCTAGGTAGTATATAGCTTAGCAATAGCACTTAGCAATAGCACTTAGACTTATATACCAGTTCACAGTGCTTTACAGCATTCTCTAAGCAATTTACAAATGCCAGCATGTTGCTCCAACAATCTGGATCTTCATTTTACTGACCTCAAAAGGATGGAAGGCTGAATCAACCTTGAGCTGGTGAGAATCGAACTCCTGGCAGAATTAGCCTGCAATACTGCATTCTAGCCATTGTGCCACCATGGCTCTTATATCAATACTAAATACTTAATTATCTGAATTATGAAGGGAAATCCTTGGTGATAATTTCATTTAGTATAAATGGGCATCTAATACAATCAAGGAAGAAGTCTGGATCATTTTGCATTCACAGATATCTAGATTCAAAAAACTCCTTGTCATCTAGATCAGATTCATTTATTTATCTTATTAATTTTTTTCTTTGTGATGGAGACATTTATATTTAAATTTGTTCACTTACTATAATATGCCTTGTCCGTTATTTGATATTACTCCATCAAAACCTCAGACCATGCCCACACTCTGATCATCTTAGCATTCCTTTATCAGCAGAAACAATCTTTGAATGTATGTCACTCGCCCTCCCTCACCATCCCACCCCACCCCACCCCCATTTCTCAGGCAAAATGGAAATGGGCCAAGAAAAATGATGAAATATATCTTGCAGAAGCCATGTTAAGCTATACACGCCCAGTTTTTGCAATATACTGCCCAATAAAATCTGGAAAAGATTGCACCCAGCAGTGATGGACTTAAGTGTCTTGGAGCTAATTTGCAGTTTGAAAATTGGATTGAAAATAACAGAAAGATGAAAACTAAATTTCTACCCAATTCAGGCTGCACCAGTTGCTTAAAATAAATTTGCTCTGACTATGTTGTGCTTATATATTGGTGCATAACTTATATTATAACTTATATTATAACATAAGTCTAAGTCTATGACTATACAAATCTGCCCTATGATTAAAACCCTAAACGTTTGTATAGCAATATATCACAAGTATAACAATGCTTGCCAGATTTTTTTTATCCTTAAGCTACATGTATGTATGTAGGTATGTGTGTTATGATGTGTGTGGGGGGGAGGGGGGGTGTAGGTAGGTATTAGACTAAAAACTGGGAGACCATGAGCTTTAGTCCTAAAGATAGAACTATCTGGGTTGTCTTGGGCCAGTTAATATCTCTCAGCCCTAGAAAGAAGGCAGGAGCAACAATTTCTGAAAATGTTGCCAAGAAAACTGCAGGGAGTTATTGGTATAGTTGCCAGGAATAAATATGACACCTGTAAGTAAATAAGTCAGTAAGTAAGTATATACATTAATGCTTTACCAAGCTCTATTTGTGTCTGTCCCTATTTCTATGTGGTATTTCAACCTCTCCTTTGCTCAACGCAATTGGAATTTGTCATTATCATGTTTTTATTTTTTCTTGTTTCTATTCTTACAGTATACGATTTCTTTAAAACATTTAATAATTTTAAAAAATAGTAATGCTAATAAAATTGCCCAGTGGGTATATCATGAAGTGTGTGAAGAGAATCATATCTCTGTTTTCTGCTTCAGGATACTCCCCAATCAATTGCAGCTGTGGACTACTACTGTAAACCCTTTTTACATGAGATATACATATCTTGGAGTTAAATCACCATCCTCATTTGTGACATGCGCATTATGCTGTATTTATCCATTGAGTCAAGAGGCCCCTCAAACACCGATGACCAAGCCCCCTTCTCAGTACATGCATTATTTCAATAAGATTCCACCACTCTGAGATACTGTGGGGAATAATACTGTAAATTCAGATAACCAAGTGCTTTTGCTTAACTGAGTTTATGTAATAAGGTTCCTACAATGATTCTTCTTATGTGATCATTCTTTAGTATTCAGAAGAGCACTTTGCCTTCCAGTGTCCTACTGTGGAGCATTATAATAAAGAGAATGGCTGGAGGGAGCTGACTTGCTTGGCAGGGAGTCTCTCCACTGGGTCAGCTAATTTTGTTGTAGCTCTGAATAGGATATTATCAGCTTCTCTGGGGAATTAAAAAGTACATTAATGTCTGATCCTCAGTTAAAATTGGGTCTAAGTATGTAACACTTTAAAAATATGCCTTGGGCCCTTGATTCAAGTACCACATCTTCCATTAAGAAGGTGAGATTTATCACTTTACAGTGTTACAAATCTTCATTTTAAGCTACCACAAGATATAAGATAACAAGTACATCACTGGTCTAGGACCGAATACAATCGTTCTTGAACCCTACACTGTTGGACTTGAGTGGCAATAAAATAAGGAATAAGAGGTAATGTTCTTCTTAGTCACACATACAGTATGTCTTTTATAAAGTTGTGAAAGAGAATACTATAATTAACATAGTGTCTAATTTGTGCTGGAAGCACAATACCTTGGGCATTTCAAAAAACAAAAGCAAATAAAGTTAAGAACCTAAAGAAAAGGAAGTTTTTCTCATTCCCCTATTTAATGTGGTTCAATTAAAGCGGTTAATTTCATATGTTTAAGTTGGAAAAAAATATATTTGGGGGAATGCCATTGAGTTTATAGTGAATTGTCATCATCCATGCATATATTCAAGGGAGAGTTTGAATAGCTATAAGGGGGAAGTCTCTGAAGAAGTTTTTAATAAAAACAAAAAACCAAAGCAATCTGGGTGCAGAGGCAATGATAAACACATTCCAGCATTTACCAGTAGCTATAACTGCCATAACTTTTCCTGATGGCAGTGTGTGTGTGTGTGTGTGTGTGTGTGTGTGTGTGTGTGTGTGTGTGTGTGCCTGCCTTACAATCATGCTGATGCCTGGTGACTGCCTGGACAAGTTCTTGCAGTTTTGCTGGTGAGCTTTCCAAAGTGCCCTTGGCTGCTTCCTAACATTGAGAGTGAGTGACTGGCCCAAGGTGACTTAATTGGCTTTGTGCCCTAAGTGGAACGAGAACTCCTGGTCCCTTGTCGGGTGCCTTAACCAGCCAAAGTAGATTGCTCACAGACCCAGTAGACCCTCTAAGCCTCTCTGTTGTCCTATTCATTCCAAAACAGCAAGGGGCAGCCCAGGGGCCACCAGATGAAAACTGACTGTGAAGAAGGAGTGCCAAATGGTATACACTGACTCAAATCCGGAGCAGCAGCACTTCACCAAAATATTCCCATATTGTGCTATTTTACCACATCCTAAAGACAGAATTTGGTCATGGCAAAATTGTTACCCTGTAGTTTAGTGGAACAGCCACAAAGTTAATTCATATAAACTGCTCCCCTTAAAATTTGGTGAAAGAACTGAAAGATAAGAAATGAATTCCAAACTTCTATTGCTTTAAAGTACTTCTAACCTCTGAACACACCCAGCCAACATAAGGAAACCTTACTACTTTACCAAAATGTATTCAGACAGTTGAAAGAGAGCAGGTTATATAGCGGTGGCATGGATGGAAAACAGGAAGAGGCACAGACATGGGCCAACTAAATTAGCGTACTAAATTATCTAGTGTTGGAATAAGATTCTAGTGGTTTTTTGTATATGGAATAGAAAGGTGCAACATCTTGTTCTTTGACCCAAACAGCAGGATGCCTTGGCATTCTTGGAGGAGGTTTCATCAGAATGGATCTGAAATTAAATTTGAGCTCAATAAGGATCTGACTGGAAGTGCACTCATTCCATAAAATAAGTATAGATATACAAAGAGACATATGCATACATAAGTAGACCAAGAATTCAGACTTGATAGAGACATCCGTAAAGAGGCAGGCTCTCCCTCCCTCCCTCCCTCTCTTCCACATTGTGCTCTCTAACAAAGAAGAGCAAATGCTGCACTGAAAGGCAGTCTAAAGCAAATAGCTTAAGACGATCCTTGATGCAAGCAGCAAAGAACCACGAAGCATTAGCAACACGTTGCAATGCAAGACCCTGCTATCAATTGTTGCTTATTTAGAAACTGTGAGAAACTGTAAAACTATTCTCCAACAAGTCCCTGCATGGAGATGAGGCAAGGGACCATTCGTGTGATGGCATGTTGGAGGATCAAATTCTCGCATCCCCTCCCTCCTTCAGGCTTTTTTTTTTTTTTAATTTCTCAGCGTAGAAAACAAAAGTAGAAGTTCTGCACAGCACACCTTGGTTGCTGCAAAATATTCTAAATCAATACATAAAAATAAAAAGCAAAACAAAAGAAGGAAATTATTTGGCACAGGTCCAAGGTCCCTTCCAACTCTGTTACTGTTTTAAAAAAAAGATTTAGCACCTTTGTCCCCCAATTTACTTTGAAAACATCCCCTGCTTTATTATTACTGTTAAAAAGCTAAAGGAGCTTGGGAACATTCAACTTCGCAGCAGCCCCTCTGCCAGGGAAAGTGTGGTCCAATAATCCAATTTTCCATGTGTTTCATTAACCTTTCTCCATGACGGGTAGTAGATTGAGTGATCTGTCCTTTGTTGGGGAATTCACTGCTGACATTTGACCATGTGGACTCACAGAGCTGGCAGGAATCAGCAGACAGTGCAATTCCAAGATGAGCTGAGCTGATAGCTACAATTGCAGAGGAGAATTGCAGAACACAGAACTTAAGGGCACTTCCTACTCATCAGAAGTGGAGGCCAATTTTCTTAAGATGAGAAAGAGAGAGAGAGAGAGAAAGTAACTGGACGTCCTGATGCTCCCCCATACAGAAATGATTCAGCCATTCATTAAATGTGAGAAACTATAAAGAAATCCCCTTCCTTTTGGGGGAGGGGGAATTGGCCAGGGACTCACAGACAGAAATAAGCTGCCATTCTTCCATTTGATAGCCAGACACTGCCAGTTGTTGCTAAGATGGTCATGCTGTTAAATTAGGTCTAATGAAGGAGTAATTGCTTTAGGTATAGTGAACCATTTGAAAGAAAACAAGGATTCTAATTGATTTGCAATTTGTTTGGCACATTGCTTTGTCTGGGGCTATTGATTAGTCTTCTGAATTTCACTCTGCATGTGTTTCCCTTTATTAAGGGAATAACAGGTTACTGATTACTTTCCTTCTGGGTTTAATGTAGCAGTTAATGTCTACTTTGTTCTTGTGTCATGTCACAGGCTAGGGAGGAATAATATGCAAGTGGGTGGCCCTTTGCTAAGAAACTCCCCTGCTGCTTAGAGCTGTGTACTCTAAGAAGGGCTGAAAAGCAGATCAAGAGAAAGGGTTAGAATAGCAGGACTCACAGGTTACAGCCTGAGTCAGACTAGACCCAGCCTGACAACTTAGCTTTCCTTCACAGTCAAAGTACACCATCAGGAAGGAACAGCTGGTGGTAGTTTTGGCCTTGCAACCTTAACAGCATGTGAGTGAGTGAGTGAGTGAGACAGAGAGGGAGTGAGTAGGACAAAGCTACCAAATTTTATTTAAACAGAGTTATTAAATCTTTACAATGAATATAATTGAGATGTTTAAAGTGAGCTAACTTAGAGCTCATATCAAAAGTACATTCTTGATATTAGAAGAGGCATTCTGTAATATTATGAAGATATGGCTCAAAAATAGCTGTCAGGTATCTATTTATTAGATACCCCAATGAAAGGATGGACTGTAGAATTTCTTTGCTGGCAAAGTAAAAAACGTAAGGGTATGTTGACCTGTATGATTTGGTATTGTCTCTTAGTAGTTCCTTTTTGAAATAATATTCTAACATACCCAAGTGGAATAAATATATGGGTACTAAATGTTTTCATTTGAATGTTGTGAATGTTATTTGCATTATATTCTAACATTATGGAACTGGTCTTCTTGTGGAACTGATTCTCTGGACTGGTCTAGTAGGTTGGGTCATCTATTTTAATTTAATTTGAAAATTCATTGGGTTTTGCTTATTCTTTTTGTTTGATTTCATAATAGAATTTAATAATTAGATTTGTTGAATGAATATGTATTTCCTTTTAACAAATTTATTTTGGTTTATTGCTTGCTTTCTGTGTATTTTTGTTCATTTTTTTCTTTTCCTATATTAAAACATAGAAGAAAGCCAAAGCATAAGCAAGCAAGAATATGGAATCTTACTAATTAGTCTTTTCATTTTGTCAATAATCAGTTCAAAATCAAGGAATGAACATCATGAATCCAAGAGTGGCACCATCTTCCATCAAGCAAAACATTTTTTTTTCTACTCTATGCTTAACAGATCCATAGTTCTTCACCTACTGGTAATTTATAAATGTTTAATATATGCTTCAGTATCTAATCTGTGCAATGAAGTGTCTCATGGCCTCAGTCTCTTTTACATATAGGTTTAGATCATAAAGATAAGTATAAGCAGATGATGGAGAGGAGGGGAGGGGAGGGGAGGGGAGGAGAGGAGAGGAGAGGAGAGGAGAGGAGAGGAGAGGAGAGGAGAGGAGAGGAGAGGAGAGGAGAGGAGAGGAGAGGAGAGGAGAGGATCTATATCATTGACTGATATTGTTAGTATTACCACTTTTTTGGATTCTTCCAAAATATCCAAACATTCGATTGCTGTTGAGCTACTGCATTGCAATATATTTTCTAATTAACAGATAGGTACAGTATGAAACATTTCCTAATTTATTTACAAGTCAACATTTAAAACATTAAAAAGTACTACATAGAAATCTGAGAGTTGATAGGCAGCAAAGTAAGACATCCTGTTTTCAGAAAAATCTAAAAAAAGAAAATATGTTTATAATACAACGTAGCATTCTTGATGAACTTTACACAGGTGAGATGAAATGTTATGCTGATAAGCCATTACTTTTTCATACCTTACAATTCATTTTGGTTTGATAGTGAGAGACAACAATGTATTTATCTTTACTGGCAGAATGCCTATTTATGTTCTTTAGTCACTTAAAGGTCAACTCAAGATCATAAATATTCTGCAAGTTTTTTCAGATTACAAGGACAAAATAGTAAATAAATATGTGGAGGAAGAAAAGAAAAATATTTTTCTTGATCAAGCATAGGCCTCAAAGGGTGAAAGTAAAAAAAACCCAAATAAACCTCAAGACCATATGATTGAACACCCCACTTTTTTACAGATTATAAAAGGATATAAAAAGGGATGGGGCTTGCTTGTGCAATTGTGGGTGCCATATTGTGTTTTCTGACTTCTACCAGACCTATAGATGTCCCTGAATTCAAACTATGTCTCTACATTGTATCTTGCCTTAAACAACCAGTATGTCAGCTTTGGAAGCCATATTAGGCCGGAAACTTCCATGCTCCCACCTTCTCATGTGTGGGAAAGTAGGAGGGGGGATTTAGTAGAGGGGTTGTCTGTAGGTATAATAGCATTCTTCCTGTCAGTCAAGGTCAGGGTGATCCTGCATCTGGAGAAGGAATGGTGGGAGTGATGTCTCGAGATGGGACAACGGTTGATTGGAGCATGTGATCAACTGAGGAATGAGGAAATGGTTTTGGGGGTTTTGATTTACTGAGGGAAAACCCAGACCTCTCAGATTCGGGTTTTCCCAGATGTGCCAGTTTACCTATTCTAGTAAATAGAACTTTGAAAAATGCTTGCTTCAAAGTCTTTACTTGGAATTGGGTTTTTTTCTGGAACGCTGACACACTAAAGAAGAAAAGCAGGACCTAAATTTTACAATGTAATAGTTACAGTCTGTTGGAATGTGAAAGTATGTAAGATAAAAGCAAACAGAATTACACCAAGTGCTAAGATGGTTTTAAGGTGAACCAATTCTCTTGCAAGAAATTCTGGGATAGTGGAAATTTTTTAATGGCCTTCTGCTATTTTATTTAAAAAATTATTTCAAATTCCTTTCCATTCTTGAAAAGGAGGATAAAAATGTGATAACGAGAGAGAAGCTATTCCTTCAACAACGCAATACATTATAATTTTAATGTAGTTTTCATAAGTAGATCAAAAGAAAAATGTCCCACCTTCCTGTTATAATTTAGGGTCACTGAAATTTGAATATGAATAATTAATAAATAACTATTGTTTTTCTTATTATGAATATGGTTATTTTTCAGAGTTTGAACTATGTTGACAAAATATTATGTAAGATTGAATCAAGAAAATGTTTTAAATAAAAGGCCTCTGATCTTATTCAGCACAATGTGTTATATAATAGTAGTAATCAAACTGCTATTATATGAATGAAAATGAAATCTTAATAGATTTGTCCCCTTACAAATGTTAAGTATTCATTAATGCCAAATGCGTATTAGGATCAATCTGTGCTCTTTTTAATAATTTCTAAACTTATTTTCCATACATTTATACCCTAATTCAGGGATGGGAGACTTTTGCTCTACATATGCTATTGAACTACATCTCCCAGCAGCCCCAGCCAGCTTGGCCAGTGCCACCTTTATATATGTGCAATCTGGAAATACCCTGTCACATGTCAGATGAAGTCAACTCTAATCTAAAATAATTCTTTATTATTTTTGGATAATTAGATTTTCTGAAGATAATTTACATTTTGGTCAAAGTAGGAGATACACCTCAAACTCTTTTCCAGAATACCAATGTTATTAACCCTCCCCACCCCCCACCCCCAAAAATTACGGTGTCTGCAATACAAGAAAACATGATGTGAAAGATTATTTTAAAACTCACAAAATGAAAGACTGACATGTTGGTTACTGTGGAATTAGTAACATATTAATGAGTTTTAGTTTCAATGCAGCAAACAATTTGCCAAATCAAAATTTAATGGGAAAGTTCATTCAGGTGCCAGTTTCTTCTTTTGTCATATATTCTGTAGTCCCCATTTTACCACATTCTGATTTCTTGTAATCACTATTGTGGATTTACCCATATGCTAGAAAAAAAGTAGATAATGGGCCTTTTTATCAGTTTTTAATAAAACAGTTATGTTCCTGAGTAGATGTAGAACAACTAAAGGATATAACAACCAGTTAAATCTTATGTATTATTACAGACCCATAGCATTTATGGTCTTTCAACTTGCCCTATTGGCCTCAGCTGCAAAGGCATTCATTGGATTGGTCATTCACAGTTCAACTTCTATTAACCATTGTCCAGCATATAAAGCCTCGAGAGGCAATAGTTATCTATTGAATACATCAGTTACCTGGCTTATCTAGCCCTGCTGTGAATAAAGCAAAAATGAGCTGGGTTTGCATTGACGCATGTTGTTAGTCCTAGTAAATATCTATGTTCATTTAGCTAATCTGTTCATTTTCTAGAAATATACTTGTGCTTTAAAATGAATGTACCAAACAATTACCACAATTTACTATAACCAAGAAATATATCAGAAATCCTATGCTCATATAGCATATTACATTATCTGCTTTGAGGTTTTATTCATCTCAAAAGGTGCATACATGCATATAGTTGACTTTCTAACATACAGAGTAATTTACAATACAGACAATTAAGGAAATTGCTGCATGACAGAAATTCAAATTACTTACTGGGGGCTTCCAAAAATTTCAGCTCAAATAAAGGTTTAAACTCAAAAACAAGTTGAAGATAAATGGAAGTAGTCATTGAGTTGGGAACAGAGGTAACACTGATCTGTATATAGCAGTCAAAGATGTATTTGGAATCCACACAGCAGTCTTGAAGAGAGAGGAAATATTACATTGCAGAGAATATATATTGACCCAACTTCTCAAATTGAATCTCTTACTTGAGTAATTCCATTTTTCTCTATATACATATGCACATATTATTCTATTCCCATTTATATTTTTTGAATCCTAGCCATTTGGTTGTGCTTAATACCATTGATAAACTTAACAGAGGAAACATTCCCTGCAAATAAATTATCACCAGCAAGAAAAAGGTATGTCACGAAAACTGGCTGGGAACTAGAAGATGAAGAGTTGGATTATGAGAAGAGAAATAAAATTTGTTCAAGATTTCTTCCACCTTGCCCTGTTGCATGAAGTTTCTCTAATGATAGGAAATTGACCTAAAGATGGCTGTACTACATTTTGTGGTATTTGCATAAAGATCAAGACCAAGACAAATACTCTTAATTGTATGTTCCTATTGACAATGATGCAGAGTGGAGCTGAGGTAGAGAGTCATGCTTTGGATATGTAAGTTGTGGAGAACTTTGAAGAGTGTCCCTGCAACTGAGAGAGGAATAGTAATAGCAATTGCAAGGGCTGTTTACAGAGTCAGCATATTGCCGCCCACAATCTGGGTCCTCATTTTACCAACCTCGGAAGGATGGAAGGCTGAGTCAACTTTGAGTCTGGTGAAATTCGAACTGCCAAATTGCAGTCATCTGGCAGTCAGCAGAAGTAGCCTGCAATACTGCACTCTAACCACTGCGGCTCTTATGCATTCCCTTTGAGTTTTTTAGAGCTTGCTTCACAATTTCCATGTGTTTTCAAGCAATGATAACCTTGTGCTGCCATTTTTTAGTAATAATAATCTGAAAAGGATCCATAGGATCTCAAAAAATGGCACAAGACCCACATGTATCCCCACTAAGACACATACAATAAGGAAGAATATACCTTGTCACCTATATCCAATTGACTCTAACCTAACATTTTAAGACTCTTGTTGAATTACAGGTAATCCATGTTTAGCTTCAGCTTTCCTTTTTGTTAGAAGCTGCAAAAGTCATAAATGCCATAGTCATAATTGATCGAAGTCTTTTTTTCATCACCATTATAACTGTGGACATGACTAAATGAGGCAGTCACTAAATGAAAAATATCTGTACATATAGGACACCGGTCAGGGCTTAGATCTATCTACTAGCATATCTAAACCTGATATGTCACACAAATCTACCCAAGACCATCTCCTTATCTCTTTTTCATATGCACAGCACCTGCTGGGATCTGTCAGCTATATATGTGTAGCCTCATCTAACACTATTTTGCAGTAATGATCCAAAGTTCTTTATTCCTGGAGGCCGTGCAGGCCTGGATGGGGAGGAACAGGCTCAGACTCAACCCCTCCAAGACCGAGTGGCTGTGGCTTCCGGCGCCCCGATATAGTCAGCAGGTGCCATCGCTGACTATTGGGAGTGAATCTCTGCCCCCCACAGAGAGGGCTCGCAATCTGGGTGTCCTCCTGGACGCACGGCTGTCTTTAGAAGAGCACATGACGGCCGTGGCCAGGGGGGCCTTTTATCAGGTTCGCCTGATTCGCCAGTTGCAGCCCTTTCTGGATCGGGACGCCTTGCGCACGGTCACTCACGCCCTTGTCACCTCCCGGTTGGACTATTGTAATGCTCTCTACATGGGGCTCCCCTTGAAGAGCACTCGGAGGCTCCAACTGGTCCAGAATGCGGCCGCGCGGGTGGTTATGGGTGCAACCCGTTGCGCCCACGTGACACCCCTCCTGTGCGAGCTGCACTGGCTCCCAGTGGTCTTCCGGGTGCGATTCAAGGTGTTGGTTACCACCTTTAAAGCGCTCCATGGCATAGGACCCGGGTACCTTCGAGACCGACTTCTGCCACCAATAGCCTCCCACCGACCAGTCCGCTCCCACAGAGAGGGTCTCCTCCGGGTGCCATCAGCCAAGTTATGTCGGCTGGCGACACCCAGGGGGAGGGCCTTCTCTGTGGGAGCTCCAGCCCTGTGGAATGAACTGCCCCCCGAAATACGAAAGATTTCCGACCTCCGGGTGTTTCGCTGCGCTCTGAAGACCCTGTTGTTCCGCCAGGCAGGGCTATTAACATAACGTTTTAAATTGGGGTATTTTAAATTTCTGGGATTTTAATTGGAGCCTAATTATTTAATGATTTTAAATTTTAAATTGTTGTTGTGTTTTTTGTGTTTTTAAATAGGCTGTACACCGCCCTGAGTCCTTCGGGAGAAGGGCGGTATAGAAATAAAATTATTATTATTATTATTATTCATCAGTACTAAATTTGTACAAAGATGTAGATGTGCCAAACAATTTACAGGGAAGCACAGTATTAAGTTGATCTTGCAAATTACTCCATAATGAACTGGTAGCTTCTTCACTCAGTTCAAAGGAAACCTCTTGCTTTATTACTGTTGCTTTGAAAAAAAATAATAATTCTATATATACAAACCAGTTTAGAAAGGAGACTGGCATCTTTACTTACGTATAAATCTTACAAGCACAGAAATCCATATATACATATATGAATAAAAATCTTCAAAAGAGTTATTTTGAATTTGCCAAGAAAGGATATTATTTCTTAAGGCTTGTTGATTATTTGAGCACATTGATGCTAATGTTAAAACTCTGCTCAGGCCTTAATGTTTTACAAAACAAAGAAAAAGAAAACTGATAAACTGTCAGAATAATTAGTAAGAACATACAAGGATTATTCCAAGTAAACTGCAGACTGCAAAATAAGAATTGCATGTTAGCTAATTGTTAATTTAAGCAATTGCAATGGCTAATTAGTGTGGCACATATTGACTATTAGCATGATGCCCCAGCACCTGCTTTTCCCAATGAACCAATTTCTTCACTGCTCATGCAGGAGCCAAATGTGTAATTATTGGCCATCGTTGGGGCAATTTTTTCAGTGATTCTTTTGTGTGATGTGAATAAAGCATAATGACATATTTTATTAAAGGGCAAATAGCTGTTTGTTAATGGAAATGATTTGAAACCCAAGAAACTCAGAGCTAGGAATATGTTTTCAGTATCAGCATGAATTCAAACGTATTCCCTTTTCACCATATAAAAGGAACACAGAAATCAAATCTAAACTTAATATAATATATGGTATGTGCAAACACAGCATTGATTAGCTGCCTGTAATGTATTTCAGTCCTGTGTCATTTGGGTGGTTTTGGAGGCTGCCAAATTTCCACTTTTGCAGTTTTTAAAAGTCCTTTCTCAAGAATGAAGTAATAACAAAAAAGAGAGTTCATTCCACCCTTAAAGAAAAGAGCTCTCCAAATCTTTTCTATGACATAAAACAATATATAAATATAATACAAAGCATATATCTTTAGCAAATAATGTTATATAAGGTGAGATAATTAACCCCCTGAAAAACATAGGTGAGTGTATATGTATAAGCAATACACAAATATCAGCTGTGAATTAAATTAGTCCTAAGGACAGAAGTATAAACAAATAAATTGTCAAATAAGAGAATAACAGAATAACAGAGTTGGAAGAGACCTTCTAATCCAACCCCATGCTCAAGCAGGAGACCTATATCATTTTAGACAAATGCCCAGTCTCTTTTTAAAAGCCTCCAGTGTTGGAGCACCACAACTTCTGAAGGTGAACTGTTCTTGCCTTCAATCTTGCAATCTTTTACAATCTATAGATCCAGTGGCAATAAATAAATACCCTTAACTGATCAAATAAAACCCTTAACTGAATAGCAGATGCATAAATGCCTCTACCTGGGTATGTGTATTTTTGTGAATATTTGCTGATGGGATGTCATTAGAACCAAAAGAATGACACTAGTGAGATGTGAATACTTAAAGTCAAAATAAGTGTTATAGGTACATGTTTTATTATAGCCAGCATCTCCTTAAGCTAGTGCAGCTATTATTGCTAAAATGATTAGAAAGCAAGTAGGCTTATATGAGTTGTGGGCTGCTCTCATAATAATCTATCACAAGTTGTAATAACTTTATTGTAATTATTTTGAACCTTTATTTTTTTGCACAGTTTAAACAAACTGTTTAAACCCAACATTCTTTTAAGCTTATTCATTTTAAAAAATAGATTAACATATGTTATTTTTATTTTTAACCCATCTTAATTATTTTTGTACATAACTCAAGGCAGTGAACATATCTAATATACTTTGTCCTCCTATATTTCCCATAACAAGAACCCTGTGAGCTGAGGAGGGCTGAGAGAGGGAGGGAGGGAGGGAGGGAGGGAGGGGAGGGAGGGAGGGAGGGAGAGAGAGAGAGAGAGAGAGAGAGAGAGAGAGAGAGAGAGAGAGACTGGCCCAAGGTCACCCAACTGGCTTTCATGCCTGAGATGGTACTAGAACTCATAGTCTACTCATTTCTAGACTGATACCTTAACCATGAGACTAAACTGGCTTAATTCTTTCTCGTTGAAATCACTGTAAGTTTAATTTTGGAAAAAATATAACATTTGTTTTCTTTTATGTTATTTCATTTCATAAATATGAATTTTTGTCCTCATTAAATTTTGCAGGAGACAATTTGGATGTTAAACTGCTCAATATATTTTGAACGAAAGGTCCAGTGCTTTCGAAGGACTGATTTTCTTATAAGTTTTGTCTTTTTTTTTATATATATACTGATCTTTTTTCCTGAAGAGGACTTATTTTGCTCATATTTAATAAACCAAGTTAGGATTGGAAAAAGCCAAAAGCCAGACATATTGGGAATGCCAGAAAGACAAAGAATTCATTCTGTTGGCAATCCCAGTTTATTGGATTATGAAGCCTAGAAAAGTTAGGTAATAGACAACAAATTTCCACAATATCAGACAGATGTCCTTCACAACCTCATTAACTGAACCTTCCAGTGTTTGAAATTAAGATCTACCCTAATGTATAAGAAATATTTTGGGTTGTGAGCTTTGGGAAGTACGCTCCTCCATGCATTTTCAATGACACATTTTTCATTTCTGTGGACAACTCACTTTTACATTCTGAGTGGCTAGACAGAAGCCAATCTTTCTCACCTCTTCACTTCAAGATGTATTGAGACTATAATTGCTTGGAACCCCAGCCAGAAATTAATTTTCAAGGCACCGTGTTGTAGAAGATGATTCAAGCAATTAATGGCTCTGTGTTCAACAGATCAAGGGCACAAATATTTTGCATCAGATATATGTGCAGAGAATGTTTTTATAAAACTGTAATACTGCAGCTGTAAAAAAACACTATTGGTGGTTTTGAAGGTTGCACATGGAAAAGCTGGTATAAATTTCACATGGAAGTATTACACAATAAAGGTAGATCAATATCTTCTTCTATTTCCACTTTCAGAAGACCTTGCCCCCAGAGATTTTACAATTTCTCACAGAAATATGAGAGCTCCAATAGTACTTACCTATTTTGTGCTTGATGGACTCTTGTACAGAAACATTCATAGTTGTTTGTAAAATATCATTACATTGATTCTTTGGAATCCATCAAGCTATTGAAAAGTGCTTGTTCCAACTATTAAAAAATTATTTACAAACATGAGGAAGAAACTGTGAATAGGCACTTTATTTTCTCTCCAAGGGCCTATAGATTCTCCAATGATGCAAGATACAGATATACATTCAGTATTCAAGTTCACTGTTTGACCCATTAAACTAGCATTGAAGAATAATTTGTGTGTTTTCCCAGTATGGCTGCATGTAGAATGGGGCTAATTTCCACAAGTTTGAATAAATTTATCCAGTTCAGTGAACCTGTTGTTAAGCTTAGCAAAACTCAGTAGGTGGTTTTTAAAGTCCTGTAATTAGCCCATTACATAAAATCTGTACTTTAGATTTTTGCACATTGGTTAATAAGTATAACATGCTCCATATATATATAAATAACATTATATTAAATGATGCTACATAAAGGAATTAATGACCAAAGTAGTTAAGTAAAATACTTGAAAGAGAACTTAAATTAGCATGTTTAATTCCAAGTCATTGAACAGTAAAAGACCTGCAGCCTTACTGTAACATTTCCAAATGACAATAATTGGCAGAAAAATACAAATTTGACTTTCCTTTTTTTCAATGCAGGGAGTGAATTCGTCTAACTTATATATCTAAATTTAACAATTAATGAAAATTTCTCTTGACCTTCTGATAACTGCAGTACATCATGTGATGAGTTCCCTCTACTTCTTTGCCTAAAACTTTGCTTTATCATTTATGCATATCTAATATTTGCTCCTACAGTGAAATCTCCAGCATTCTTATTTAATTCAGTTACATTTGTTCTCCAGTAAGTATTCCTAGGATTCTTGCCATTTGCCTTAATTAACCTTTAAAAACAAAAGGAAAGGTGTCTCTAATTGTATTTATTACACTGGGAAGATTTTATAAATTAGACATTATCATGTAGAAATTCATAATAGTGTATTAGAAAAGCATGACCTCGTGGTTTTCATGCATTATGAGCATAGAGTGAAATAGCTTTGCAAAAAGGTGACTGAGAAAGTATACAATAGCACTGTTCAAATACATGGAAGAAGGTTAAGATGTGTTTTTCTCAGTCTAGAGTGCAGAGCAAGTTATAATGGATTGGAGTTTATAAGAAAGCATATTTCAACTGAATGTTAGAATAAACTTCCAAACAGTAAAATAATTTGATAGTAGAGCCAGAATGGTGGTGGGCTCACCTTCACTGAAATATGTGCAACCAAACAGTAGGTAATCTTAACTTGGATTTCTAATTTGGACCCAGTAACCTTTTCAAATGTTCAAATGGTGGTAAGAGTTTCTTACCGTTGTTAAGAAGTGGAATGCATCTGAACAGATTTAGGGAATGTGGGGTGGGGGAGTGTGAAGTGGCAGGGACAAAATAAACTTTCTTTTTTTCAACAGCATAATTGTACCAATAAAACAATTTGATTTCACGAATAGAATTTTAAAATCCATATGCAAATCCACAGGTAACTTTAACAAACCACTGTGTGACTCAAATTGTAAAGGAAAGAAGTGCACACATGCAAATAATATACAGAGTGGCTTTATTCCCCTTTGGTGTAATGTGTAAGTGGTCTCCCTTGGATCATACTTAATTGATTAATATTTCTTACAAATTCAGATATTCATGTTTATGGCTGTTAAAGTTGAACTGATTATTCTTTTTCATGTTTTTTTAATCTGGTGCTGTTTCCCTCCCCCTCTGGTAATCTCTGCTTCCTTTAAATTCTGGAAATGATGTTATGTTGGATACAAATGGTTACATGTGAAACATGTTTTGAACAATTATATCAACACTTAAAATAATTTTAGGAGTCTTTATTTTTACTATCTGTTGGTTGGTTAGTTATTTTTCTCATTTCTATACTGCCAAAATCAAATGGCTCCTGGCAGTTTACAAGAACAAAAGCATAAATCAGTACCAGTCAAAACCCAATGAAACTACAGTGAAACATAAAATCAACTGGGACTATTATTTCAATCATCAAACAGCACCAACTAGTTTAAGATTGAATGTGCTCTAAAATTAAGCCAGGCTTGATACTGATCAGATCTTTATGGGAGCCTGTGCCTGTTCCATAGGGCAGGGGGCTCTTGTGGATTGGGAGCCCACAATATACAGGATAAGTGGATTAGATGAGTTGGTTCTAACCGGAGATGGCAAGTACTTAGCAGTCAATCTATTTAGAGCTTTAAAAATCAAAAGCAACATTTGGAATTGTACCTGGGAGCTTACTGGAACCCAGTGCAATGCCTGGAAAATAGATATTACTTGGCTGTAATAGCTTTTATTCATCAGCATGCAGTCATTGCATTTTGCACCACTTGTGGCTTCCAAGTAGTTTTTATTCTCTGAGCCCAAGAATAAAAATGGATGTTTCCAAAATATTATAAAAGAACAGATGAACTTTTTTGTGCTATCACCTAAGCAATTAGCATACTCCCATTTATTTATTTATTTATTTATTTATTTATTTATTGTTTTGCTTTATTTATTGTTTTAATTATTGCTTTAATTATTTATATACAGTAGCTGTTCATCTTGCTTCTGGAAGTCTGGGAAGCCAGCGACAGATTAATAGGAATAGCACTTAGATTTATATACCACTTTACAGTGCTTTACAGCCCTCTCTAAGCAGTTTATAGAGTCAGCATATTGGGTCCTCATTTTGCCCACCTCATAAGGATGGAAGGCTGAGTCTATCTTGAGCCTGGTGAGATTTGAACTGCCAAATTGCAGGCAGCCAGCAGTCAGCAGAAGTAGCCTGCAGTACTGCACTCTAACCACTGTGCCACCGTGGCTCATAGATTAAATGATTGATTGGCTGATTATACATGTTTGTAGTGGCCACGCAGACAGATTTTTTTTCCTGGACAATCTGGTTCTTTAGATTTTCTAAATCAGGGTTCCCCAGCCCCTGGCCCATGACCCACTACCAGGCCACTGCCTGTTCGAAACTGGGCCGTGGGAGAGATGGGCAAGTGCACATACATGAAGCTCCATTCAAATGAACGGAGGACACTTGCGCACGAAGCTCCACTCACATGAGTGGAGGGTGCTTGCACTCACGTGTGAAGCTCCATTTGCATGAGTGGCGTTTCATGTGCAAGCAAAAATGCTCTACGTTCAAGCTCACTCTGCTTGACCACAAGTGTCTGCTGCTCGCATGAGTGGAGCTTCATGTGTGAGCGCAAGCACCTTCCACTCACACACAAAGCTCCATTTTTGCAAGTGGAAGGCACCTGCCACTCAGTATCTTCATTGTCCATTCTAAAGCCAATTTTTGTAACTGTGGTCATTTTGTTATACAAATAATCTGACCCTATGCCATGTTGTGCTTTATAGAAAACTATCAGCACTTTTAATTGTATCCAGAACTCCATTGGAACCAGTTGTTGTGGCTCCGTTACCTGAGCCTGTGTCATCGGCAGGAGAGGACTCTGAGAGTGAAGGAGAGGAGTTGGCAAGGCCTCCCTCTCCAGGACCCTCCTCTCTGGCAATGCCTTCGGTGTCCGCCGAAGGTCAAGAGATAGGTGCGGGGCCAAGCATGTCCATGCAGCCACAGGTGGACAGTAATGAGGGAGATGAGTCTTGGCTGGATCCTCGGCAGCGTCGCAGAGATAAGCGCGTGCAACAGAAGAAGAGGTGTGCCAGAGATTAAGCTGAGTCACTGGACCACACCCCACAGGGTATAAAAGGGGGTGAGGTGGCCATTCAGACTCTGTGACGGACAAAACTAACTACTATTGAGTCACATTGCATCTTTGGAAACAACATTATCTGTCTTGGATTTAATTACGGACTGGACTTGACAATTCTTGAACTGTGTGTATTTTGTTTATAAGTAAAGTTCTTGGCAAGCAGCTACTGGGTTGCTGCCAAGCCTCTTATCAAAAGAATTTGGTTGTCTGCCAGTTTATTTAACCCCCAGCTGTCTGTTTGTGTGCATGTGTGAGACGGGGACAGAACACCAGTGCTGCTTGCAGAACAGGGGCATTCCATGGAGATATTACGGAGTGCCTCAAACTGCTCATACTGCTGCATTCTTGACTTCTTACAACAATTCTAAATGTTATTATTTATTTATTTATTTTGTCACATTTCTATGCCGCCCAACTCCCAAGGAATTCTGGGCGGTTTACAACAGAGAATAAAACAATGCAACAATATCCCATACAAAAGTTAAAAGAAGACATTAAAACATTAAAACGTTAAAACGTTAAAACACATACACTCCAATTTGTGGCCGGGTCTCGCAAGATCACTATAACGAGATCAACGGCCCCAGGCCTGCCGGAAGAGCCAAGTCTTCACCGCTTTCCAGAAGGCCAATAGGGTGGGGGCGGTCTGGACTTCAGGAGGTAATTGGTTCCAGAGAGCCGGGGCAGCCACAGAGAAGGCCCTCCCTTGCAGGCCTGCCAGCTGACATTGTTTAGCTGATGGGACCCAGAGGAGACCGACTCTGTGGGATCTTACCGGTTGCTGGGAGCTATGTGGTAGAAGGCGGTCTCGAAGGATACCCTTCAAGGGTATACCGTATTCAAGGGTAGTCCATATTGGACCAATTGCAGATCAATTGGGTCTGATAAGAACTACTTAAAGCAGTGCCTCCAGTCCTCAACACTTAAACACAAATACTGCACTTGATGATTTCAAAGTCTGCTGAGAGATCATGTAGGATGAGGAGAGATCACTCTCCACAGGTCCAGGTTCAAAGAAAAGTTATTGAGCGCAGTGACCAATACCAACTCAACTGCATGCTCAGATCTGACAAAAGTCTAGATAAACTGTTTATTCTAGAGTATTATATAGCTGGAACCATACTACCTTTTTGACAATCTTCCCTAAACTGAGATTTTTAAAGACCATAATTATCCAATTGACCTAAGTCAAAGAGGGTCTTTTCAAAAAGGAATGCAACAGTGACTCTTTAAAAAATAGTTAGAAATACACTTTCACCAGACGACATTGACCATTTCCTTGATCCAGCTATTCTCTATTCCACTGGCCACCCAAATACTTGGCTATCCTTATTATCACAATGTAGGTTCAAATACGAGTTCTTGTCTGTATGCCATCAAATTCATTTTTGATCTTTCTCCAGCAGCACTCAGAGTGATGTTTCATCTCCTAAATGCCATGGTAATTCAGGGATCACCTTCAGATCTCTTGATAGAATTTGTACCCCTTCCTGAACCAAGTGAGTGCTCTAGTTCTCTTCTACCCACAACTGCCTCCAAACTGCTGGCAACTAGTTCAAGCACTTGTTAAACACCTTTCAGATCCAGAAGCAGCTGAGGCAGACAATACTAATTGCCCCTCGCATCCAATGAGGTTTTAGGTGAGGACCTAAAGTGGTGAAATTCAGCCAGCTCTATCCAGATTACACAATCCGGTAGTGCCAGCAGTGGGAGGCTCCGCCCACCTGCCTGGATGTCATCACGTCCCATTTTTTACCCTCTGCGCATGCAGAGAAGGTTCTGTGCATGTGTGGAGGAGGAGCACGCAAGTGTAGCGAGCGAGAGAGAGAACACTCACATTTGCGAACCAGTAGCAAAGGTAAGTGAATACCACCCCTGGTGAGGACAAAACTTATTTGAAAAATGATCTAACCATAGCAGTTGTATTCCTTACCATCAAATCACCTGGCAGCTGCTCTGAGATCCAATGTGTATTCATCTAGATGAATTGGGCACAAGGTTACTTGGTTGCCATGGAAGCCATAAAATCTTATTAAACCTTTTCCTTAAGGCATGGAAAATGAAGTTTCCAATGCAAATAAATAGGGAAAATCCAGGACCAGCCCAGGACAAGGTCCACAGCTCAAGAAGAAAACTGAGCAGCAATGTGAGCAGTACATGAGTAGAGTCCCCATCATGTCTTATAGCCCAATCTAATATAAGTGACTGAAGTAGAACCTCATGGTCCAGGAAAGATATTGTGGTCCACCAGCAGCCTGTGGAGCTGGCAGCGAAGTCAGACAGTGAGGAGGCTGGGGAGGAACATGAGCCAGTCCTGGAGTCTGGGGAAGGCTTGGACGAGTGCTCTGCGTTGGAGGCAGAGATGGGGCCAGGGCCATCTGGGAGTTATGCGCGGACTCTGGAGTCTCCAGAGTCGGATATCAGAGAGGCAGAGGAACAGGAGGAGCCTGTTCCTAGTGCGCGCATGTGCAGAACAGCCAGAAGGCAATAACAGTTAAAACAAAAAGGAAGACTCAGAAGTAAGGCCTGGAGATGATTGGCCCTTCCCATAAGGCTTAAAAGAGAAGCAAAGGCATGTAGGTCCTTTGCAGGAAAGCAACATTGTTAATTCTGTTCCCAGTCAGCATCTCTGTTTGATTCTGGATTCCGTGTGGCTTTGCCAAGTAAGTCTTTTGGCAGCGTGTCAAGGGAGATAAAGGTTAGTGATTATCCTGAAGGACTTCTCCCGAAGGACTTATTGCAACTAATTGGGACTCAGCTGTGAATGAACATAATTCATAGCTGTTGCAATAAAAGAGGTTTTGGAACTACTCTTGTGTTTTAATGACTCAGGAAGCTGAGGTCACAACAAAGGGGTACATATGGTGCCCAGCACAAAGCTGCATAAAGGCCCTGTTAGGCATGACTGCCACTTGCTTCTTGAGCACAAGTCATGATTCTAGAAGGATCCCCAGAATGTGGACTGGACCTGTCTAGGACACAGGTGCCCAACTTGATCACGTCACGTTACGTATTGTGATGCATTATGATGTTTTTTGCCTTTGCAGAGCTGGGGTGGGCATGGCCTGTGGGTGACACATTCAGCCAGTGGGCCACCAGTTTGACACCCCTAGTCTAGGACAATGCTACATCATGAGGTACTAACAATGATATCTAAAGAAGGTAGAACTAAAGAAGTTTTTGGATGAAAAGCAAAACATTTTCCAAGGGAAAAGTCCAGTTGCCTTTTGCAGAAAAGTGCTTTAGAAACTCTCATTATGTCACATTAAACTTTCAGAAAACTAAAGGAAAAAGGATCAACTCCTTATTAGATCATACATTAGAGGAAAAAAACCCAACCGCTCATTAAACATGCTAAATTAGTTATAAATTCTGGCAAGCCAGGTTTAAATTCTAGAACAGATTTGGGCTAACAATCCATAACTGTATTTGCATGTCTCACAGAACAACCCCCTTTTCATTTGTACTCCTCCTTGCAGGCATACAAAAAATGTCAGTAGGGAGACACAGGGTCACCTAAGCCAGCCTGTGAGTAAAATTAAAGTAGTCCAATGTCTAAACATTTAACCACAAAGAGAAAATCTTCCAATCCACCCATACCGCTTTCTGTGGCAAACAGTGCTCAAACCTTTATTCATATACCTCCAAGTAATTTGTAGCCTCCATACAAAATCTAATTTCCACAAAGAAATTACTATTTCTACACATTTGTTCATTGCCTCCCCCTCTCCCCCCCCCTAAAATGCTGGCTAATTGCTGCAATGGCCATTATAAAGCATAATTTTCGCTTAGTAGTAAAAAAGGGAAGGGAATGAAGAGAACATTTTCTGGTTTTGTTCCATGGCAGAGTCTCTATTCAGGCCTGCCTGAATGCACAGCGTTTCACTGCAACATTTATTATGCTGAGAGGTCAAGTATTACACAGCATCTTGTATGACGCTTTGCATGCTAAGCATTTCACTTCACAAATTGACCCTTCGGTGTACTTACCACATAATGCTTTAAAAACCCTGCTAAAACGCAGGACAATTAGCAATACTTTGCCTCTCACCGAACAATGGGGACACCAATGTAGGTGATTGCATTTACAGTGCTCGCTTTCTTCCCCCAAACATTTTTGACACATTAAGGTACTTTGGAATTGTGCAATACCAGTCGCCTCATTGCCTTGAATGGCTTTTTCCAGCACGGTGGAGACGGGGGGAAAAAAATCACAGGTTGCAGTTTGAGATAAAATGGATAAGAATTTCAGGCACAGACCTCTGAAGCACCAATTAAGGGGATATTATATCATAAAAAGCTGTAATATCCATTCTCAGCTTCACACAACAGCTGATACCAAATAGGGTGTGATTTCAAAAAAAGGGGACTTGCAGCTTGAACTCTCGAGACTGCTATATTTAATTAGAAGTTCACAGAGAAAGGCAGAAGGGAGAATGCCTTCTTTAGAAGCATGTGACCTGGGCAGCCTACCTAACTCCAAGGAAGAAAAGACCACCAAGGCCTGAGGTAGTGACTGGTTCTTAGCAGTTGGCCTCTTGAAAAAAGAGATGACATGGTTGAATCCAACTGGAAAGTTAGGCTCTTTGGCCTAGAAAATTTAACCTCTTCAAGCCAGGGTGATTAATATATTAACTTACAGCCCTACTAAATTGTTACAAACTTAACTAGTAATGTTGGAAATGAATTCAACCAACAAGCATGGGTCAATGAAAACAAAGAGACTTTATTAAAAGAAAATAATAAAAACAATTTTGCAAAATAGGGTGGTATCCCAGCAGATCTCAACAAGGAGTTTGAGCCAGGAAGCCACACCTAAAGTTTCAAAAGCATTACATTTTATAGTTCCCTATCCCGACACCCCCCACCCATGCCCCTCCTATATCGCATCCAGTGACTGATCACGACTAATCCGAAGCGCCTTTTAGAGAGAACATCATCTCTTTCTCTAATTACGTGTTCATCAACACCTCCCTATAACTACCCATAAAATATTTTGCAAGCATGGCTCTTTCTTATTTGTATTGCCTTCGCATTAAAGAGTGGGCCTCTTTCTAACGGGCCTCAAACAAAAGATCTATTCTAACACAACATTGTTACATACTGGTAGGCTTTCAGCATGTTCTCCAACTATCTTAAAGCAGAATAATGTCTAACAAATTTAACAGAGTAGCAGAGCGGGAAGGGACCCTGCAGATCATGCAGTCCAACCGCCTGCCTGAGCAAAATTCATACTATTTTATTTTTGAATTTTCTCATATCCTACAGTAAGATGATGTGTTATCATACATTTTACAGACAACTCTACAATAGTTTGTCACAGTGTGAGATTTTTCTTGTTCTTCCTCAGTGTTATCTCTATTATTGGTGTGACCTCTATGGGATTGTGTCAGGGACATTGAAAGCAGCATGGATATCTGGTTCAGCTCACTTCTCAGTACAAAAACTTATGCCCTCATAATTTCATAATTATACGAAGCTATCTTGGGAAACAACCTGGAAGCTGTAGTTGGTGCACAATGAAGTGGCCTTGGTGCTAATAGAAACATGTATATTTAGAAGCAGTATAGCTTGCTTGCTTTCAGTTATCAATACACTTCTGGAGCCAATTCAAGGCCCTGGTTTTAAACCATAAAGGCCTACATGACTCAGCAAATGTGAATGTATCTCTTCGGTCCAGACTCAGCCTACGTGCACATCCAGAGGAAAGCTACCCCAAATGAAGGGAAGGGAGATGGGGCGAAGGACATGCCTTCCTAGTGTAAATCCACTATCTATGGAACGCTTTGCCATCTGACAAGCACTTACTTTGCCTGGTTTTAGCAGACTGATTTTATTATGATGGTGTTTTTGTGTAGCTGATGGACCTTGGTAGCTTGATTTGAGTAGAGGTGGTTTGCTTATGCTGATTATTTTCATTATGCTTGTTTTATCATATTTTTTCATACTGTAAACTATTTTGAATCATTTGAAGTAGAATGAATGAAGCATCCTTGATTGATTGTCCAGCTTCTATTAAACTCTTCCCGTTATCTCTCAAGACTGTCTGTCCCTTTATCAAGTAGTCTTTATTTAATATTTCTCTAACAAGAAATCTCATGTGGCTTTAAAATGTTTTGCTGTTCCTATTTTAAGTGCAGGGAAAGCTTTTGTAAGCTTCCACAGAGCTATTTATTTCGTCTGAATGTTCCATACCCTTTCCCAAGTATTGATGTTCTTCAAATCAAGAGCATCTACCTATTTTTTTAAAATGAGATATTATTAGTTCAACTAGAGCCCATAGAAATGTTCAGAAAATTGGATACAGTGGTTAATGTGCATGGGGGGGGGGACTGCATATGTGAATATATTGAATGTCTGTGTGCAAGACTAATTTGTCAAGGAGAAAGCAATATAGATGTTTTCCCCCCCAACAGATTTACTTTGCATGTACAAAAATGCAGTTCAAACATGCAGTTATCTCATAAGCATGTTGTCAAATGGCTGACATAATTCATAAATCCTATGATAAAGTTGCCATTCAAATGAAGAATATAGAGTGTTGTAATACCAGATTCTGCTAAGTGTTACTATGATCTGAGGCCACAGTTGTAGTTGACGTTTTAATGTACTATCTTTCCTTTTACCACACTTACTGTAAAAATTGTTGTGTGGGGTATTTACCTATACATACCTGAAAGGCACTAGGCCCATAATAGTGAACCTATGGCATGCGTACCAGAGGTGGCACACAGCGCCCTCTCTGTGGGCACACGAGCTGTTGCCCCAGTTCAGCTCCGCCACGTATGCGAGCCCGTCTCCCGCCAGCCAGCTGGTCTTCGGGCCTCTGCTGTGCATGGGGGTGCGTGCGCATGCATGAGGGAGAGGTGCATGCGTGGGGGTGGGGCGCATGCACAGGGGCTGCGCACGCATTGCATTTTGGGGGTTCGGGTGCACGCGAATGCATTCACACGCACACACACTTTGGGCACTCGTTCCTGAAAAGGTGAGCCATCACTGCACCAGGCTGAGGTAAACTGCTCTAAACTCCCCCATAATAATTAACAGAGAATCTGCACCAGTGATATTTATTGCAGCTATCTGAACTTCCAAGAGATGTCCACCTAAAAGATAAACTGAAATTAAAAATAGTTTATATAATACACAGAAAAAGTATTTGTGAAACTTTTTTTAAAAAATCTTCAAAGGATTAAAGCAAAACCTTCTCTTGTATTTGGATTGTGGATACTGTATATGGAGAAAGTATAAGTCCATTCTGAAGAATTGTTCTGGGAGTCTTTTCCATCTTTGTTAAATAGCCTGATGAAGGCGTCAGATGACATTTTTGGCTGCTTTTCTTTTAGTATGGAAATGTAACAATTTTCATATGTATAATACAGTAGTAACCTAGCACACAGTTTGTGAAAGATTCTGCACCAGAAAGATAGAAAGAATGCCTCTGCCCCAGATTTGCAAATATTCCTCTCCTGTTTCCACTCTGATCTTACTCAGATTCATTTCTTTTTAAATGCATCCCTGCTCTCCTTCCATAATACAGTGTGCTCTCTTGTACACATAATTCTGTCAAACTGGGGTGAAGGTGAAAGCCTAATCTGTGCTTTATATTTAAATAATTGAACTGTTCTTGGAGGTCATTGTATCAAGGTAATAATAATCAACACAGAGTTTTGGAAAGGTGTAATGCACTGGGGAGGCTTTCAGTTAGTCTAATTACAAAGCCTATTAATCTTCAATCAGGTTTCCTTAATATGTGCTAGACAGAGAAGGTTGTTTGCCACTTGCTTGGGGGAGTTGCTGTTCGAATACAAACACAGAGAAGGTGATGTAAGTGGGGAATGGGAAGGCTCTGAGTTTCCAAAGAAAACTGAACCATGTTCTCCCTCCCCATCTATCCAAGCCTTGATATGGTGTTACTTTCTTGTTCGTGGCTGCAATCATAGGACGAAACAAGTTTGTATTGCTGCTAAAGATGGAGCTGTCATTGGAACTATTTTGGGGGAAATTCAAAGCAACAGATTTTCAGAGGGGGCATATGCAGTCTGGAATCAGGAGTGGGCTTCAAAAATTTTAGCAAGGGTTTCTCTGCCCAGTTGCTGAGTGGGCGTGGCCATGGTGGGCGTGGCCTATTTGGCCTCCTGCACCACGGCGGGGGGAGGGCATTTTTGCCCTCCCCAGACTTCGGAGACTTTCTTCGAGCCTCTGGGAGGGCAAAAACGACCTCCCCAGGCTCCGGAAGCCCTCTGGAGGCTGGATACGGGCCAGTTTCCAGCCTTACCAAGCCTCTATGCATGCCCTGCACTTACCTGCATCCGGGGACTCCTGGGAGGGGCGGAATGGGGTGGGCGGGGCCAGTCAGGAGTGGGATTTGGGGGTTCTCCGAACTGCACAGAATCTTAGCTAGAGGTTCTCCCAAATCCTTGAGAACCCCCAGCAGCCCTGGCAAAATGACTGGAAGTACATTTAAAATAAGCAATCCATATTGCATATGTAGTCACCTCTTCCTGTAAGACTACTAGACTAGACATTGATTTCTTTGAAAAATCTCCCTGTCTAGGATTATATTCTCCGATCCCTCTCCATTTCTCAGCTTCAAAGAATTGTGAGATTTATCAGTTGTGTCACAGAATTTCTTTAGCTAAAGCATTTATTTTTATTTTTATTATCTGTATGGCCACTTACTCTGGATGATAAACAGCAAATTGCAAACAACAATGAAAACAGCATCGAAAATTAAAATACATATTCATATCATTACCCCCTAATAATGGATCAGCTAATTTTCTGGCCCAGTTCCTGAGGAAAAAGTCAAACTTTTAGTGCCATAGGGTAAGCCATCATGATCAAGGCCATTCATATTGAGGATATAGGTTGTTCCCCAAGGCTGTGCTTCCTAGATGCCATCATACACTATTGTTTAATCAAAGGGATCTGAAGCATGGCCACCTTGTCAGGTCTCATAGGAGAGGCAGAAATAATTTAAAACCAGAGGGCCTATAAATAACTCAGCCCTATGGCGTGAAGGATTATAGGTGACAACCAGCATCATGAATTATGCCTGGAAGTCTACTGGAAATCAATGCAAGTCACAGGATAGTAATTTTTATGGGCATGATAAAGTACACCCATAATTACCTACAACACTACATTCTGCAGTAGCTCCAGTTTCTGAGTGATTTTCAAGGGGATCCCCATACACAGTGCAATAATCCAGACAGAAGGCAACCAACCCTATGACTGTTCATAGGGCTTCCTCATCCAGGAATGGGGATATAGTGGTAGGTCCACAACATGTATTTGTGCAAAGGTCCTCATACACACAATTTTTGAGCCAATGGTTTAAGAGAACCTCCAGATTGTATACTAGTTCCATCCAGGAAGTGCAACACTATTCACAATAAACCATGGAAAATTCTAGTAGACCTAAAACCCATGGCCACTTGGTCTTGCTAAAATTGAGTCTATTTCTGCTTATCCAAGCTTATATAGGTTCCAGACACTGAGAAATAAGATAAAGTATATAGCTTTCATCAGTGTAGTGATGTACAGTGTACTTGGTCTTGTGCCACTGGATGAGCTGACTTAGTGGCTTCATATAGCTTCATATAAATAGCAGTGGGAGGAGGGTGGAGCCCTGAGGTACCTCACAAAACAGGAGAGGGAGGGAGGGAGAGAGGGAGAGAAAGAGAACTGAATAGGTGAAGAACCTGAACTGTTTTTATTGAAGAGTATTCTTATAATTGCTTTGGATCTTTTCCCACACAGATAGGCTGAAGACAATATTGTGATTTTTGTTGGTTTGTATTCTCTAGTCCACTAAATAGTATAATAACCAAAGCAATCATTAAAGACAAAAATGGTTTAAATTATTGTTGAATGTGAATGATGTATAGTTTGCAGTGCATTGTATTGCTAATTGCAGCTTGCATGATTTTAATTAAAATCAGTTACTTCTCTTTAAAAAATAGGGTTGTAAATCAGTTGTATAGCTTTCTGATTCCCATACTTTAGATCTAGAGCGTGTGTGTCACTTCTTCTAGATTTAGCAGGGTAGATCAATATTTCTGTATTTCCTGAATATGTTCAGCTGATTAGAGTTCTGCTAGCCACAATACCTCTAATATATGTTAATTGCTAGATTTCTTCCTGGTGTGAAACTCCCGCACAAGTTCAGTTCTTTCCATGGCTGTCTCAGGGCAATGGTTCATAATGTCATTCAGATCTTTGAGAATCCTTTCCTGACTTTTGCTGTAATTTACTGTTGCTAAGCACAAAGAGAGAAAATTGGGCAGAACTTTTTGTAGGGTGTATGTGAGAGGCATGGTTCAGTGGATGTCAAATATCCCTCCTGATATCTCATCAGATCTTGAGACCATCCTAACTGCAGATTCCAAAATGTTGTTAGATTTCCAGCCTTATCATCCTTTTCCATAGATGTCAGCCCTTAAGGATAAACTCCTCAAATAAACAAACAGGCCTACAGCAGGGGTGTCAAACTTGCAGCCCGTGGGCCAGATGCGTCATGCACTGGCCACGCCCACCCCTGGTTTACTGAAGGGGAAAAAAGTCTCAATATGTCCCGTGACAATGTGACGCCACAAGTTTGGCACCCCTGACCTAAAGGAACTAATATAACTCTATGTTTTAAGGTATGACAGATCTTAAGAACCTGACAGAGTTTCCCTCTTGCTTCCTTCCTTTTATACCTAATAGAATTAAGGCAAGCCAGCCTTGATTATTTTCCCCCACTTTTTCATCCCTTTCAGGGCTAAGCTGATGTTTTCATAATGGCTATCATTCAAGGCAATCTCTTTTTTTTTTGCCAATTTTTTTTTATTTTTCAAACAAAAAACAACATAAAAGCATCATCCTTTCAAACAACTACAGACAGTGTTTCGGTTGGTTAAAATCATTTTTGTGTTCACAAACTCTTCAAGATATCAATATATAACACATGTTTCTTTTCTACTAAGAAAAAAACAAATTTTTACACATTTTATCTTAATTTCATTTCATATATCATATTTCATCTCCATGTTTTATTATCTATCCATTGATAAAATAAATCCCATATCAAATAATATTGTCTATCTTCCTGTTCTCTTATTTCAAATGTCAATTTACTCATTTCAGCACAATCCAACCTTTTCCTAATAATTGCTTCATCAATAGGTATCTTCTCTCCTTTCCAATTTTTGGCAAATACAATTCTAGCTGCTGTTAAAATATTCACAATTAAATATTGCAATTCTTTATTAAATGTCTCTGGTAAGATCCCTAATAAAAATGTCTCTGGTTTAAAGTCAACCACTTTGTCATTTTGCCATTTTTTCCAACCATGTGTGTCCAATATCTCCTTGCTTCTACGCATGTCCACCACATATGGTAATATGATCCTGGGGTCTGATGACATTTCCAACACTTCTCCGATTTATTCTTAAACATTCTGGCTATTCTCGCCGGGAGTAAGTGCCACCTGTAAAACATCTTATACAAATTCTCCTTATATGCTGTAGACATTGTCATTTTATAATTATGCGACCACAATTTTTGCCATTTCTCTAACCAAAAATTTTTCCCCCACGCTATCATTGATTCTTTAACTTGTTCTTCTTCCAATTTTACCTCCAACAAATATTCATATAACTTTTTAATTACATGGTCATCAGAACCCATTAAAATCTTATCTAAATTAGTCAAAACATTATCAAAACCCTCTTCTTTGAGATCTTCTTGATATCTAGAGAATATTTGCATATATGAAAACCAATCCACCTTACATCCCTGATCTTCTAGTTCCTGCTTTAATTTAAATTCACCCTTTTCATCCAATAATTCATTATATCTAATAATTTGTTCCCTTTTAAATATTACTGGGTATGAAAAAGCTTCAATTGTAGATACCCAGACTGGAATCTTCAGATAGTGATATTTTTTAACCTTCTCCCAATTCAACCATAAAGCTCTCCGTATCTGATGTCTTCTAAAGTACCCCTGTATTTTAGTTCCTTTATACCACAGAAAGGCATGCCATCCCATCAACAAATCATGTCCCTCCAAGTTCAATAATCTAGTATTTCTCAAAGTTATCCATTCTTTAATCCACATTAAACTTTTTGCTTGATAGTATAGTTCAAAGTTAGGCAGGCCAAAGCCACCCCTCATTTTAGCATCTTGTAACAACTTTAATTTTATTCTCGCCTTCTATCTCTTCCAAATATATTTCAATATCATTTTATTCAAATCTACAAAGAATTCCTTACCCAACTTGATCGGAATTGTCTGAAATAAGTACAAAATTCTAGGCAAAATGTTCATCTTAATCGTTGAGATCCTACCAATCAAAGATAGCTGCAAATTTTCCCATTTCATCAAATCTTGCTCTATCTGTTGTTTAAGCTTATTATAATTATTTTCTTTAAGTGTGCTACACCTTGCTGTCAAATATATCACCAAATATTTTACCTTATTTGTGACCTGCATCTTTGAAATCTCCATCAATTCCTCTTTTTGCTTTTTCAACATATTTTTAGTCATTATCTTTGTTTTATCTTTATTAATTTTCAAGCCAGCTACTTTCCCGAACTCTCCAATAGATTCTATCAATTTATTTATTGTTATTAATGGTTCTTCAATAATAAAGACCAGGTCATCTGCAAAGGCTTGTAATTTATATTCTTCTTTTTGTATTTTCATACCTTTTATCTCTTTTTCTTCTCTGATGCATTCAAGGCAATCTTTGTACTTCTCTAGAATTAATTGTATTAAATGTCTATCAGTCTATCAGATGTCTTTCAGTCATCCAGGTTATAGTTGTCCCAAAAGTGCTTTTTCAAGAGGCAACTGGACTTTCTGGTTTTTCTTTGAAGACAATTCTCATCCAAGAAGCTTGGACAGAGAGGACCACTGGTTTGAAAGAGGGGTCAAAGAGGCCATCTATGTCAAAACTGAACAGCCCTCTCTCAACAGAGTGGGAGGGATATGACATCATCTATCTCCAATTTACAGCACAGTCCTTCCAACTGTTCCAAGAAGGCACCACACCCATTTGCACCACTCAGGTAACCTGATGACACAGATAAACCTCCAGGTGACCTTAACAACCCCCTAAAAGAATGCAAATGACTAGCTGTCTGCAAGGAGTATAAATCCTTCCATTCCCCACCATCCAGTCAGAGCTGAAGAAGCTTCTTGGATGAGAAGTGAAACATCTTCAAAGAAAAAAACAGAAAGTCCAGTTGCCTCTTGAAAATGCATGTTTGGAATACCATAGATTGTGTTGTTTGGGATGCCAAGGCTCTACTCTGACAACTGGGAACTCAAATTGAGGGAAAACATACCCTTGGGTAATATGAGATCTACCATACGTAGGACAATTCCCCAATCTTCCCTTTTAGAGAGTGAAAACATACCATGGTTTATAGGGCAATAGCAATAAACTTTAGCAATAGACTTTAGAAGCCTTTTTTTTCCTCTTAAAGCAAAACCCATCAAGAAAACAGACAATTGATGCAGAGTAAAACTGTTTTGAGGGGCGTCATCATAATAAGTCTGTTTTTATATTGTGTTGTTCTATGCTAGTTTTCTCTTTCAAACTCTGCAAGCACCTTACTTATTTTATCTTTCTGTTCAGTCAGTCCTTTAGAAGCTTGTGATCCATTCATAGTCCATTCATATTCTCACCTCTGTTTCTTTCTAAAATTCCAGCTCCCTTTATGGAGGTAAGATAAATACAGATAGGGCCATGTTAACACCTAGGAGACTTAAAAATCAGGAACAGATTCAAGATTCTGGAGACCCTGACTTGATATTTAGGATAAGAACATGAATATATAATACTTGAAAAATCCACACAGCATTGCAGATAAAACCTCTATCTATGTCCTTAGAGAAAAAGGCATTTTCTTTATCTCTGATTCCTGATCTCAGGGAACCATGATCTCTGACATATAAATTCTGTACTATATATGAGGAAAATGTTAATCAACTGGTCCAAATTACTCAAATTGCAGGATATTGTTCACCTATAAGAGGGTTAGATAGCATGCAAACCAATAAAAGAAAAATAACACCTACCAATACCCACTTAAAACCATCTTGCGATAACTCTATCAACAGAAATAATTAATACAAAATACAAATACAAAAAAATAATACCTACCATACACCTACAGTATTTAAAATCTGAACTAAAGAGATATTTTGAATGCTTGGAAATTTTGTTTTGTTTGTTTGTTTTCCCCTTAAAATCTCCAGGGAACTTTCTGCCATTGTGGTTCAGAAATTTGAGAATTTCAAAAGCCATTTCAGCAAAGCACAAAGAATTCTTGATTTGAGAAAAGTGTGAGACTGGAAGGCAGAAGTTACAAAAGAGAATGGCAGAAGCTCTAAATTATATTTTCATTATTGGCTGTAAAGAGGATCAATCTTATGAAAGGATTGACCAGGAAATGGCAAAATTAAGTACTGGGGAAGCTTCCAGAAAAATTCAGTGTTTTGATTTAAGCAGAATCCATCTAAACCATCCTTTTTCCTATGTGGTTCTCTCCAAACACGTTGCATTACAAATCCTATTGTTTCCATTCAACATGATCAAATTTGAAGGGCATCAGGTTGGGGAATAGTGATCTAATATCTGGTCTTTTATTTTGTTGCTAATCTGCTGAATAGAAAAGCTTGGCCCTTAAGTGGGAGGTTAACAACTGAAAGTAGCAGAGCTCTTATTTGGATTCATATACCAAAGTGGTTGGAATACGTAATAATTGGAATGATGATGGTGCTGCAAATTATTGTTAGTTGTTGTATCCATTTCCATCTTCATGGATAGAATAAGACATTACATCCTGTTCTAGACCAGTGGTCACCAACTTGTGGTCCATGGACCATTGGTGGTCCACGAAAAATTTTTGGTGGTCTGCAGAAAAATTTCCATTTTTTATATTGCACTAAATCAGGGGTCCTCAGACTATGGCCCCTGGGACAGATACGTGCAATGAACATTTGTGTTGCTGCAGAGAGTCTCCCCCTTCGGGGTCTTTTTGTGTGTGGGGCAGAAATTCTGACTTGGGGTCTGCTTCAGTCTCCTGGTGTGGGGCTTTGTCGAAGGCTAGAGAGAAGCGCCGCTGGTGGCAAAGAGCCAGAGGGCCTTTTTCTTTTTTTTTTTTTTTTATTGCAAAAGTTTTACAATTACATTTTCACCCCCTTTTTCACCCCCCACCTCCCGCCCCAAACTTCCCATCCTCCCTAACCCTCCCTAACCCTCCCCCCCCAGACTTCCCTATTACTTACTCATAACTAATGACACTAATATATAAGCCTGAACCCGTCCCTCCCCCTATAAAGTTTTTCCTCTTTATCCCTTTGCATTAAAATATTTCTAATACATTATTTTCAAATAAAAGCTATTTGATACTTTCTAGTTTGATATTTGTTCTGAACATATTCTATCCACCTTTTCCATTCCCATTCATAAGTCTCTTGTGAACAATCTTTTAAATACGCTGAAATCTTCGCCATCTCTGCAAAACTGGCCATCTTCACAGTCCATTCCTCGATAGTGGGCAAAGCTTCATTCTTCCAGTATTTACCTATCAACAGTCTTGCTGCCGTTATCATATACAATATCAATTTTGTTTCACCCAATGTAAAACCCTTAACTATACCCAATAAAAAGAGTTGTGGAGAAAACTGAATTTTTTTCTTCAAAACATTCTGCATGACCCACCAAATTTTTATCCAAAAAGCCTTAACTTTCCTACAGGTCCACCAAACATGATAATACGTAGCATCCAAACATTCGCATCTCCAACATTTTGGCTGAACATTAGGGTACATACATGACAACTTTTTGGGATCTAAATGCCATCTATAAAACATTTTATAGAAATTTTCCCTCAGATTCTGCGACTGTGTAAATTTAACATTCTGAACCCAAATTTTTTCCCATGTTTCCAACATCACTGGTTCTTCAAAATTTTGTGCCCACTTAATCATACAATCTTTAACTAATTCGGTTTCTGAATCCCTTTCTAGCAAAACATTATAAAGCCTTTTAATATGCATTGGACCTTTCTCTTTTATATGTCTAACCAATTCTTCCTCATGCAACATAATACCAGTTTTTTGGTCCTCTTTCCATCTCAATTGTAATTGATTATATTGTAACCAAGTTAGATTAAGTCCTTCATCCAACAGTGTCTGTAATGTCTTCAGCTGCCATCTGCCCGCATCTGTAAAAAGAACCTCTTTGTATAAAAACCCCCCGAGTGACATTATATTTGTATTCCACAAAGTATGACCAAGATCCAGCCATAGCGGTATTTTGTAATCCCATTTGAGTCGGTGCTTCTTCCAAACTCTCATCAAGGAGTCTCTAAGTATATGGCTTTTAAATACTTTATCTACTTTGTCGTCATAAAATAAATAAGCATGCCATCCAAATTCGAGATCAAAACTTTCTGCGTTTAGTATTCCAGTCTTTTTACTTCCAAACCAATCACTTGTTAAAGTTAAAGCTGCAGCATCATAATATAACTGTAGGTTTGGGAGTTTAAGGCCTCCTCTTTCTGGAACATCTTGCATAATTTTCAGTTTCACTCTCGGCTTCTTCTCGTTCCAGACAAACTTATTCACACCAGACTGCCAAACTTTCAATTGTTTATCACTTTTAAGCACCGGAATCATTTGAAACAAAAACAGAAGTCTTGGCAAAATATTCATCTTAACTGCTGCTATTCTTCCAAGTAAAGACAGTTGCAGCTTTTTCCAGGTCTCCATATCTTTCTGGACCTCTCGCCACAACACCTCATAATTATTTTGAAACAATTTCAAATTTGATTCTGCAACCTGAACTCCAAGATATTTTACCTTAGGTACAATTTCAAAACCTGCCCTCCTTTCAAGCTCATATTTACGATCTTGTGTCATATTTTTAACTATCATTTTGGTCTTTTTTGAATTCAGTCTAAAACCTGAAACTCTACCATAGTCTTGTATAATGTCATTCATCAAGATTATTGATTCCATTGGTTGTGATAGGGTAACCACCAGATCATCTGCAAATGCCTTTATTCTGTAATCCTCTTGCCTTATCATTATGCCTTTCAAAATTTTAGAATCCCGTATTGTGTTTAACAAGACTTCCAATGTTAAAATAAATAAAAGTGGGGACAACGGACATCCCTGTCTTGTTCCTTTTTCAATTTTAAACTCTGTCGTCAAACTTCCATTAATAATAATCTGTGCCTTTTGCTCTTGATAAATTGCTGAGATTGCCTGTATAAATTGGTCCCCAAAGTCCATCTTTTTTAAAGTCTTTAATAGAAAATTCCAATCCACTCTATCAAAGGCCTTCTCTGCGTCCAAAAAAGCCAGCACTGCAGGAATCTGTTTATTCTTATCAAGATATTCCAATAAGTCTATTACTTGCCTTACATTGTCCTTCATATATCTGCCTTCAATAAATCCCGCTTGATCCTCATGAATCACCTTTTGAATTACTGGCATCAATCTGTTGGCTAATACCTTCGCATAAATTTTATAGTCTGTATTCAAAAGAGATATTGGTCTATAATTCTCTGGTTTTTTAGGACCAACTTGTTCTTTTGGTATCAAAGATATATAAGCAGTTGTCCAAGATGGGGGTATTTTACCCCCTTGTTGAATGTTACAAAATAAGTCTCTAAGTTGTCCCACCATTTCAGCTTGCAAAGTTTTATAATACACTGCAGTCAGACCATCCGTGCCAGGAGCTTTGGCTGTTTTTAACTGTTTAATTGCTGCTGTTATCTCCTCCTCTGTTATGGGATAATTCATTCTTTCCTTTTGTTGATCAGTAATTTTTGTAATTCTCTTATCATTTAAATATTTTTCTATAAGTCCATTCTGCACCTCTTCTTTAGCATATAATTTAGTATAATAATCCACAAAAGCTTCTTTAATTAATTTTTGTTGAAAGATTTCTTTCCCGCCAATATCAATACTATCAATAGTCCGTATACTTTGTTTTTTCCTCAATGTGTAAGCCAACCATCTGCCCGGTTTGTTAGCGTTGCAAAATGTATTATGCTTCGCATATTGTAGGCTTGTTGCAACTTGTTCCGCCATAAGCATTTGAAATTGGTCTTTCAAAAGTTTTATAGCACCTCGAATTCTTTCATCTGTTGGGTTTTTAATAAGTAGCTGTTCTTTATTCTTTATTTCCATTTCCAACTCGATTCTTTTCTTTTGTCGGAACTGTCTGTGTTTAGAGTTCATATAGATAAGTACCCCTCTCATATAAGCTTTACTTGCATCCCAAACAATTTCAATTGGAGTACCTTTATTCAAATTTATTTCAAAAAATTCTTTCAAATGCTTTTTAAGTTCTATTATATTTTTTTCATATCTAAACAAGTTCTCATTTAATCTCCAAGAGCGTCTCTCAACCTTATCCATCTCAATTTCTATCCATACAGGGCTATGGTCAGTCAAGGTTCTTGGAAAAATCTTTGTTCTTTTGGTCTTAACAAGTAGATCATTTGACAACAGGATAAAGTCAATCCTAGAAAAAGATCTATGTCTATCAGAAAAAAAAGTGTAATCCAATACATTTGAATTATGTATTCTCCAAACATCTTTTAATTCCATATCTTCTTTCATATCAAAAAAAGTCTGTGGTAGTCTAATTCTAGACTTTGCCAAGCTCTTTTTATCTAATTTAGAATCAATTACTCCATTCCAGTCTCCCATAATTAAAATAGATCTATAGTCCCATTGCAATATTTTAGTATGTAATATCTTATAAAAATAATCCTGTTGTTGGTTGGGAGCATAAATTCCAATCAAAAGAATTGGTCCATTTGCTGTAAGCAATTCAATTGCTACAAACCTACCATCTTGATCTGCTTCTATAACTTTCGCTATTAATTTTTTATTTACATAAATAACCACACCATTCTTTTTCTGCGAAGTCGAAGATATAAAATGTACTCCTAATTTTGAGTTTATCAAATATTTTTGATCTTGAGTAGTTATATGCGTTTCTTGTAAACATATTATATCATTATTAAATTGTTTCAAATATGTAAATATTTTCTTCCTTTTCTGTGCTGAATTCAACCCATTGACATTCCAAGATAGACACTTAAAGGTCATCGGCCTCTTTCTGGAGCGCGGAGCAATATCTTTGAAGTTCCTCCGAAAGCTTCGATCTCGCTCCTCCCATAGCGCCACTCTCTTGTACGGTACTCTTAACTGCCTTCTTGTCTTGTCTTTCCTGTTGTTGTTGTTGCTGTTGTTTAAATAGCTTAGATTGAGCTCTAGTTATACGTTGATCTTTCACTTCAGCCAACTGAATCAAATCCAAAATTGGAGAAGAATCCAGCAAGGGCTCACTCAAAAAACCTCCTTCTGCACCTTGCACTGTTTCTAATTCCTGCTTAGACTGTTCTTCCGATTGCCTCTCTTCACTCTCCTTAATCTCCAAAACTGTAGATGTACGTGGAGATGGAGTTCTTTCCTTAAGTATAGTACTATAAAAATGTTGTGCCTTCTCCACGGTATTCAACCGATATCCTTCTCCCTTGTATCTAAAAATTATCCCAGCTGGTGCATCCCACCGGAAGGGTATCTGTAAATTTTTCAATTCCTTAACAAGAAAACCAAATTCTTTTCTAGCTTTCAGCATTTTAGGAGGTAATTCTTTAAAAATTTCAAGTCGTGAACCCCCCACTTGTACAGAAGTATGAAAAGATTTTTGCAGGATATGATTTCTAATTTCTCTATCAGTGAAATATATCACCACATCTCTAGGCAGTTGTCTTTGTCTGGCCACCCAAGAGTTGACTCTGTAAATTTTATCTATTTTGTGAAATACCAAATCAGGACTAGCTTGTAAAATCTTAGCCAAGGCTTCAGAGCAAACTTGTCTCAAGTCCTGTCTCTCCTCCTCTCGAATTCCCCGAAGCCGTATAGCAAATTCCATCGCCCGGAATTGTATCATAACAATCTCATCTTCAATTCTCTGCATTTTATTGTCAACTTCATCAATTTTATAATCATTGTCTTTCATCTTGACATTAACTTCTGATTTAAATTCTTCAACTTTAAAATCAACTTTCCCAATAAATTCTACCAGGCCAGACGCCACTTCTGATATTTTTTTGGTCACCTTTTTTTGATTCTGATTCACCATGTCTTTAACTTCATTAATTTCCTGCATAAATTCCTGATGTGATTTTTGAAGTTTATCATCTATCTCCTGTTGGGATTTTTGAAATTTGTCATCCAAAGTTTTAGAAATAAATTCTTTTAAATCTCCCACATCAAATTCTTTTTTCTGAGTTTGTGACTTCCGGTTTCCTTGTCTTCGGCGTCGGCGGCGCTCTTTGAAGCTCCGCCAGCCCCGCCGCCTGTAGAGCCGCTTCGAAACGAAGAAGCGGCTCGAAAACTTCTAGATCCTAAAGGATTGAAGAAGAGAGATCGCAGGGCACTGGTTGAGCCCCTGTGACCCCCCAGGGAAGTTTCTGGGGAGAGAACAGGCGTGGCTCCCTTCCAGCCTGCTGAAACTCCGGGCGACGTGGGACGATTCTGCTTTTGCAGAACAAGCCGGCTGCAGGAAACTTAAAGCGAAAGAACCGGCTTTAATAAACAGCGAAACTACCTGAATCCTGAAATTTGGAAACGCAAGTATCAGCACTTTATTGACTTTCAATTTGAGAAATGCGAGTGAGTGAAAGTGCTTTGAAAAGAAAAAAATATGGCGCCTAGCCTCAGAGTTAACGAGCCAGTGAATGTGGATTGGTGAAGTTATCTTGTTTTGTTACAAAGTTTCCAAGTTGTTACAAAGTTGCCCTGCTTGTTAAAAGAGAAACAATAATTTCTCCCTTTTTAATACTGGACTTTGCTTTATTCCAGTCTTTATTTGATTAAATCTGGGGGATTTTTTTAGAAGTTTTTGTGCAGGAGGGAAAGGAAAAGGAACCTCCCTTTTCAGAAAAACTAGATCACGAGCCAGGATGGCTTCAAAGAAGCAGGAAGGGAAGGCGTCAGGGGGGGGGATCCCCCACACACAAACATGAAAAGCAACCTCCCCCAGAGGGCCTTTTTCCAGTGGGACTGCATCATGGCCTGGAACTGGCTGACCATTTCAGCCAGCTGAGCCTCCAGGTGCTGGTACCTGGCCTTGCACTCCTACAGGTCTACAAAGCACTACAAACTAATGCCATGAAAGCAAAGATAAAAAAATCCACTAACAATCCAAACTGCTGACTTTGCAATAACAAAGTTGAAACTGTTTCACATTTAATATGTGAATGCAGCAAAATCGCACAAACCGATTACAAAGCTAGACACAATGGAGTTGCTAAATTAATCCACTGGTCATTATATAAAAAATATGACTTACCTGTATTCAAAAAGTCATGGGAACATAAAGTGGAAAAAGTTATAGAAAATGAGAAGGTGAAGATCTTGTGGGACTTTCGAATACAGATGGATCGTCATTTGGAACACAACACGCCAGATATCACAGTTGTCAAAAACCGAAATGTACAATTTATTGACATCACGGTACCAGGAAATGCCAGAGTCGAAGAAAAAGAACTGGAAAAAATCACGAAATATCGCAACATGGCCATTGAAACTACGCGATTATTGATGAAACCTAACAGTGATACCCATTGTCATTGGTGCACTTGGTACCATGTCCAAGAATTTTATAAGATACATCAACACCAGCGGAACTGCAAAAAACTGCGCTACTTGGAACATTGTACATCTTAAGAAGGTACTTGGTTGATACCTAGGACGCTGGCAGCAATCCATATCAACCATTAGCACTACTCCATGGTATTTGTGATGCATTTTTGAATGTTTACTTGACTGAGTTCCATGTTTAATGAATAAAAGAAATAATAATAATAGGATTTATAACTTTTTTCTATTTCTGATAGACAAATATGCAATCTCGTTCACATTAATCCCTGTTGTGTAGGTCTGTCTTGCCCAGATTCATCAGAAAGATGTAAGGGGTTTTGTGTATTGTGTGCATTCATTCTAATTCATGGAAAGTAAAATCTCCAAAACTGAGTATATTGTACAAGTACCTCTTGGAAACAACCTGCCAAACTATGGAAGGATTGGTTGAAAGGAAGGAGCATAAAGAAAGAAATCTGTTCTTCGCATAAAGAAAGAAATCTGAAGGATTAAGAATAAGTAAAATTACACCCATGTATTAAATTCATCCTATTGCCCCAAAATCTAAATGGAAATGTACATTCTTAAAAGACATTATTTTTAGCTAAACAGAGTTGACACAGAGCAGAAACAAACAAACAGCCAAGAAATAGCTCTTGATGATCTCTTCCATGTGATTCAACTTTTTCTCCCTGTCCCATCATTTCATAGAGGAGAGGAAATTAAAAATAGAAAGAATTACTTGCAAATAATGGGTCTGTTCTTTTTGCAGGATTCTGTGTTGTCTTAATAGTACAAAGATGATGAAAACCCCAGTTTCTTTCTACCAGCTTTAGTGAGGTCTTGCTTTATTTTAGTAACCTGAAGGGTTTGTTTACCAATTCTCTTGTTTTAAGAATTGGATTTAAGATTGGGACTTATCCAAATCCAATAAACAACATAACAGAGATAACATCAATCTCAACTACTGTGCACTATTAGAAAACTGACATGAAATGATGTTTCAAAGGATGGTATTTCTATGGTAATAGTTTTAAAGTTTAACAGTTATGATAAACTAGGTTTTGATCATTATGAACAATTAACCTTAATACGAATATACAGATAGTTCTTGAAATACAATCACAACTGAGCCTCCTCATTATGATCAAATGTCATGATGTCTATTAAGCAAAACCACTTTGCTTAATGACCCCTATACCTTGCTTTCACCAATGTAGTTATTAAACAAACATGTGGGTTGTTAAGCAGCACCCAGTGCCTTAGGGGTGGGGGAGGTCTTGCACAGGCCCATGTCCATTTTCCCCAGGCCTCCCAAGGCCTCCCTCACCTCACAAGACACTCTGTGCTGTGCTTCCCATCCCCTGGGTCCATTGATTGGATTCAAATAATTTAACAACCAGTTCTCTGCCCTAATGATTTCTTTCAACACCCAGTTCACCAAACTGCTCAGAAACTTAACAACCGGTTCTCCCAAAGTGATGCGAACAGGCTGAATCCCATCACTGCTTGGGTCCCTGAAAGCTAAGGTGACCAGACGTCCCGCTTTTGGCGGGACAGTCCCGCTTTTGAGCAATTTGTCCCGTGTCCCGCGGCGTTTTAAAAAAGTCCCAATTTTTCATTCTGCCTCCTGAGTCCCGGCTGCCTCCTGAGTCCCAGCTGATGGCTAGAGGGAAAAAACCTGTTTAAACTCTTGCCGCGGGGCTTCAAAGGGCCACCCTACGTTGATTAACTCGGCTTCCCCCTCTCAGCTGATTTGCGCAGGGCTCTGCTCTTGCTAAATTGCTCAGCAGTTTTTTTTTTCTCTTTGTGCAAACCAAGCTCAAAACGAAACTGAAAGTAAAACAGGCTGTTGGCTTTGCTGTTTGCTTGCAATGTTGGAAAATTAGGCAGCAGATTTATTTTCCTTTTCCTCACCAAAAAAGGTAGGTGCAAACAATGGGAAATTATTTAGGGCAAAAGAGGAGAGTTCAAGATTTTAAAACACAAAAGAAAAAAAAGCTCTTTTTAACTAGGGAATTGTAATAATTGAGATACTATTAATTGTATACTGTGTTGAAAGCAGAAATGGTTAAGTTGTGGTTTGGAGGAATATATGGGGGAAATTATTTGGTTTATTATTATTGGTAAGTATAATTAATTGATTTGTAAGAAATTGGATTGCATGGAAATAATTGGAATATTCATGTTTGTCACAAGTAAATGCCTTATTCTCCATTATGTAAATAGTATATGAACAGGGTATCAGGGGTTAACTTATTCTTCACTTCTTAATGTATTCATACTTCACCACTCCCTTTTCTAGCTCCACCCATTGTATATATAAGGAGCTGCATACATCCCTTCTTCGCTTCTATCTGTGAATATTCAGTGAATATAGAATGCCTTATGTAAATAAAGAGAGATATATTTGAACTCTTAATTCTCAAATTATTTATTGAGTCTGATCCTGAAAATATCGCAACAATCTGGTAGCAGAGGATGGTTGAATTGACTCAATAAAAATTTAAATATGTCTAAAAGAGATAGGCCCAACACCAGGGCATACAGCAAAGAAATGGAAACGGACCAAGAAATAATCGATGAGTCCACGAATGCAATTTCAAGAGAATCTGAAGAATACACCACAGAAGACGAAGAAATAATAAATGAAGATGATGACCAGGAGGAAAACGAAATAGAAAACAACGAACTCAGGTCAGAGATACTAAAACTTTTTAAAAGCCAAAAGAGCGATGAAAGTCTCATTGCGAACCTCCAAGATATACTAAAAAACAACGGAGCAGCGAGAGAAAAGCACATCGCTACTGAAAAGCCAAAAGACTCAAAAATAGTGAGTGAAATGCTTACAGACAAAAACGCAGTGAAGAAGAAAAACAACGATCCCGCGCTAAATTTCGAATGGCAGCCATCTTGGTTTCAACAGACACCCAAGGTGAGCGAAGCAGAGCCAATCAGAAAGCAAGATTCAAAATTTCTGGCGAGAAAGACCTTACTCGATAAAGAAAATAAAAAAGAAAAAAATATATACCTTAGAAGAATCAGAATCAGAGAACGAAGAAGATTCAACAGACATACAAATAAAGTCAGCAATGAAAACGCTTTTTGCTGCATTTGGACCGAAACTGAAGATTACTAAAAAATCAACCAAAAAACAAGCAAGCAAGCCAGAGCCTCAAAATCTACCCGCTCCTATCCAGACAACGAGAGCACTGACACCTGAACCCAGAGAGCCCTGCAGATACCACCCCACGCCGCAGACTGATCCAAGGACCAGCGCCTTCAGCAGAAGGAAACGAGCACCCGCTATCACCAGGACTCCCAAGATCGAGCCGGAGACTGATTCATCGGAAGAAGAACAAAGCGAACGAGCTGCAGCAGCGAGAACCTCTCACGACGACTCCAGGAACGAAATGAGCAACGCGCATGCGCAAGACTACGAGGACGACCCAGGAAGACATGAGATGCGGAGAGAATCATGTAGACTCGTTGCGAGCATTCCCACGCCGTTTTGCAATTTCCAGCATTTACGAGACCACGGACTACCCCCGGTTGTAAGTAATGGACCCAACAATGTTGGGAATTTACCCAGTGACTTCCCAAAGCTGAGGATAGATGGGATTAATTTGCAAGAATGGTATCAGCAGCTCCAGGTTGTCTTTATGAAAGAAAACTTATTGTTTTTTATCACTAATCCCCCAAAAAGACCTTTGACTCTAAAGTTAGATTGCCTACACCATAGAGCATTTTTCTTATTAATTTCCAGTGTGTCTCCTGCCATGTATCACAGCATTAAGCAGAATCTGACTGTCTCAGAAATTATTCAATGCATGTTCAGTGATAGTGTAGCTACTACCACAAGAATGTCTAAAGATTTCTTCTCTTCTAGGATAAAGCCAGGGGTTACCATAAGTGAACATTTAATATCTTTAAACAAAATTAGAGCAGAACTGCATTTAAGGGGGGAGGTGATTTCAGATCAAACGATGAAAAGTGTTATCATCAACTCACTTGACCCATCATGGGATAATTATATGTCACATTTAGACACAATCAATCTAGGATACTTATCCATAGAAAGTCTATCCAATAAGTTAATAGCTGAAGACAATTCAAGGAGGAGTCGCTCTGACAACCATATAGAACACAAACAATATAGAAAGGTAGCATTTCAAGAAAGATATCATGAAACATTTAGATGTCACAATTGTGGGTCCAAAGAACATAGTAGGAGGGATTGCCCTAAAATTACAAGAGAAAGACATAGATCAGAATACAGAAATAAGTACAACAACAGACAGTCTTCCATTGATAGACATAGGTATAGAAGTCCACCTAATTATAAAGAACATAGAGGGGGCAGAGATAATTCAAAGGATAGGAAATCTGGTTCACTGAATGGACTAAACAAACAAGTCAACACTAACATACAACAAACAGAGAACAATAATTGGCTTATTGATTCTGGAGCAACTAATCACACTACAAATAATAGAAATATATTGTCTTCATTTGTAGAGGATAAATTTGTAATCAAAGTAGCTAATCAAAAAAAAGTCCAAGTAATAGGTAGAGGGAATGTAACCTTACCTGGTCTAGGAAAAATAGAGGGGGTATTACTAATACCTGAAATACCTCATAACATACTTAGTGCCATAAAACTAAGCAGAGATTCTGACACTAACATTGTGTTCTCAAAGGGAAAAGCAACATTAGAGAAAAATGGAATAGATATAGGTACAGTAATAATCAAAGGAGGCCTACCTTATTTAATGACAAGGGAGAAATGGTTACACAACATTGATTCAAATATGGAAGATAGCATTGAGATAGATAATGGAAACAATAGTAACAGTGACAATGATGAATGTGAAGTAACTCATAATCACAAAGATACACACAATGAAAAAAAACCAAAAATAGGTAAGCCAATCCACGATGAGTGTGCTCATGTTTTACATAGGAAGTTAGGACATGCCAGTTTTCCTGTAGTACAAAAGATGACTGAACACACAGAAGGTGTTAAAATAAAAAATTGTGAAAACTATTTGGAATGCTCAGTATGTAAGTCTACAAAGCTGAAAACTAGTCCCAGACCTAGAAGATCAACAAGGTCAACCAACAAAATTTTTGATTTGGTACACATGGACCTAGTTGGTCCACTAACACCATCAATTACTTACAAAAAACGTTACTTTCTAACCATTGTAGATGATTATAGTCGTTATGGATTTGTTTACACATTAAAACATAAAGATGAAACCTTTCAGAAATTTAAAGAGTTCTACAAACGTATAGAAACACAGCACAATATTAAAATAAAGCAAATCATGACAGATAGGGGATGTGAATTCATGTCTAAGGAATTCTCCCAATGGCTAAAGGACAAAGGAATGTTACATTACACATCTAGCCCATTTTCCGCATTCCAGAACGGAGTGGTAGAGAGAAAGAATTCAACATTACAAACCATGATTAGATGCACATTAGAAGATGCTGGCTTAGGCAAACAATTCTGGTCAGAAGCCCTACAATATTCTAATTACACACAAAATAGAACTTGGTCCAGCATTGTAAATAAGACACCATATGAAGTAATGTATAATAGGAAACCAAAATTAGCACACATGCACATATTTGGAGTCACTGCAGACGTACACATACCTAAACAATTAAGGCGCAAAGGAGAGAACGTATCCAGAAGACTTAGATTTATGGGATACGAGACAGGCACAAAAGGATACAGATTCATCGATAATAATAATAAATTTATAGTTTCCAGAACAGCTGTGTTCCATGAACAGGCCAACTGGTCTAAAATACATCTTAATGAAATATTCCCAAACACCAAACCAGATACCAAATTCCAAAGAAAAAGAACTATAGAAGAACACAGTAACAACATGCATAGAAACAAAACCAAAACATGGACAAACAGTCAACACAAAATAAAGACAGACTCTTTAACAAAAAAAGAAGCAAGGTATTTACATGACAATGATAGTAAGCCTGAAAGAACAATCAGAAGTAGTAGAAATCAAGTGCCAAACAAATACAAAGATTATGTAATGTATATGGATGGAGAATCAACAACACCTAATACATATGAGGAAGTGTTAAAACTTCCTCCTGAAGAAAAAGAAAAATGGGAATCAGCAATGACCAAAGAGATGGATAGTTTACGAGGGCTAAATGTATTTACACCTGCAATTGCACCAAAGGACAAAACCATCATTGGCACTAGGTGGATATATAAAATTAAAAATTTAGAGGGAGGCAATACACTATACAAAGCTAGATTAGTTGCACAAGGTTATGCACAGAAATATCCCGAGGATTATACAGACACATACTCTCCCACAGTAAGAACAGAGAGTGTCAAAACAGCTCTAGTTATAGCATCAGCACTCAATCTCAACGTGTTCCAATATGACATACAGACTGCGTATTTACACGCAAAATTAGATAAAGAAATATATGTAAGAGCACCTCACAGTCAATACACAAACAAAAATGAGACTTGGTTATTAAACAAAAGTTTATACGGGTTGAAACAATCTGGTAAACGATGGTATGATTGTTTAGTAAAAGTGCTTAAAACTATGGATTTCAGTGCCACTACTGCTGACAATTGTTTTTTTGTAAAAAAAGGATGGTGATTCCATAGAATTTGTATTAATCTATGTGGATGATATTTTGTATATAGGTAAACATAAAGAGAGGAGAGAAACATTTGTAACAAAACTAAATGAACATTTTTCACTGAAATCTTTGGGTAAAGTAAATAAGTATCTTGGTGTTCAAATCAGTAAAACCAGAAGGGGATTCAAACTCTCTCAAAGAGATAAAATCATAGAGCTCTTGAATAAATGTAATTTAAGTAATGCTAAGCCCTGTGACACTCCCATGCAAACTGATTTTCTAAGGAATGCAGACGAATCATCCCCTGAATTCAAAGATAATACATTTTATAGATCAATCATAGGTTCCCTTCTTTACATTTCCAATTGGACTAGACCTGATATTGCCTTGCCTCTCAACTTATTGTCCAGACATGTCAGCAAACCAACACTATACCATTGGGAAGCTGTCAAAAGGATATTAAGATATTTGAAGAATAGTTTAGACTTTTGTTTGTTATTGGAACCTGATAATATCAAGGAGCCCATCCTCACATGTTACGCCGATGCGGATTGGGCTGGCGATACTTCATGTAGAAAAAGCACATCTGGTTATATATTTCTCCTTAACGGTTGTCCAGTTTACTAGTACACTGGCAAACAAGATTTAGTAGCTACTTCAACAACAGAAGCAGAATATGTCTGTCTATCTAAAGCAGCAAATAACCTTGTATGGTTTAATGACTTACTTTCAGACATTTGGAAAAAACCCACCTTACCATTTATCATGCATGAAGATAACAAAGCTGCTATCGAAATATCTAGATCTGATGCTATTGGACAAAGGTCCAGACATATAGATATAAAATTTAAACATGTGAGACAGTTGTCTCAGGATGGATTTATCAAAGCAGTTCATTGTGAAACATCAGAGCAAATAGCTGACATATTAACAAAGCCTTTGCCGTCCAAGCAACATAAATATTTGACTTCTAAGTTACATGTTTTATATTGTTCTGAATCTGAATGTAATTGGTGTAATATATCGAATCGGCATTTAGAGGGGGATTTGTCACAAGTAAATGCCTTATTCTCCATTATGTAAATAGAATATGAACAGGGTATCAGGGGTTAACTTATTCTTCACTTCTTAATGTATTCATACTTCACCACTCCCTTTTCTAGCTCCATCCATTGTATATATAAGGAGCTGCATACATCCCTTCTTCGCTTCTATCTGTGAATATTCAGTGAATATAGAATGCCTTATGTAAATAAAGAGAGATATATTTGAACTCTTAATTCTTAAATTATTTATTGAGTCTGATCCTGAAAATATCGCAACAATGTTCATATTGATTAATATACAAAAAAGATAGTTATATAACTAATTGATTTATATTAAAATGTTGAATTTGTATTAAACAACTGTATTACATAATTATATAATTAACCAATGTGAGGATGGATATAAAAATAGATGACAATGGGAAGGGGTATAATATAGAATAGAAGGGAAAAATTGAATTTGATTAAGATTAGAGATGACGATGAAGGGTAATATTGGTTTTTTAAAAAAATAGATGAGGAATAAATATGGCAAAAAGGAAATATAGAAATTGTAAATTTAATTGAAATGACTAAACATTGTTTAAATTTGTGAACCAGCCAAATATTCTGTTCAAAGAAAATACATTGTATGTTTGTATGTGTGTTTCTAATTATTTCTATTTATTCATATTTATTCTCTTTTATTCTTTAAAGTTTAACAATTCATTCTTTATCTTAATATCTTTATATTTGTTTGGGGTTGGCTTTCTTCCCTTTCATCTTTTTTATTGTACAGCAATCTTTCTCCTCAAACCTACCACCTCTCTTTTCTTTCCTTCTTACTTTCTCTTCCCCCCACCCTCTTCTTCTCCTCCCTATTTCCTCTTCCTTTCTCCTCCTCCTCCTCTCTTCCTCCCTCTCTTACCGTCACTCCTACTCTAATTTCCCTTCCCTTCCTTCATCCCTCTCTATTACTGTATCCTTTTATGCATATGGACTACTCAGAGGGCTGAAAAAGTTATTTTTTACTGGTCCTCGCACTTTTGACCAGTCCTCGAACTTACGACTGTCCTCACATTTTACGTTTTTGCCCTATCTTGTCACCATGGTGAAGAGAAGCAGTTGTGAAATGAGTGACATGGTTGTTAAGAATGCTGCACGGGCATAAATGTGAGGATGGTCATAAGTGTGAGGACCAGTCAAAAGTGCGAGGACCTGTCAGAAATGACTTTTTTCAGCCCTCTGAGTAGTCCCTATACACATAGCCATGGCCACCCGGTCACATGACCAGCTAGCCATGCCCACCTAGTCACATGACCAGCTAGCCACGCCCACAAAATAAGCCACGCCCACAATGTCCCTCTTTACCAATGTTAAAATCTGGTCACCTTACCCTATACACATAGCCATGGCCACCCGGTCACATGACCAGCTAGCCACGCCCACAAAATAAGCCACGCCCACAATGTCCCTCTTTACCAATGTTAAAATCTGGTCACCTTACTGAAAGCCTTTCCCTCCCCCAACAGCTCCAAAAAAATCAATAAATTGTTCTTATATTTTTTATAAATGTGGTAATTCTAATTTGATAAATAGGTTGAATAGTTAGCAAAAATCTGTTTTTTTAAAAAGTTTCCTCTGATTTTTCTGATTCTGTTTTTCTCACTTGGTAAACTTGGTAAGGTAAAAACCAGTCTAATTTTTAAAGGAAAATTGCATGACTGTGAGAATCTTATGATGTTCTATAAATGAACAAGTCTATTATAAAAGTAGCTGTGGTGGGTAATCTGTAATCCATAAATCTATGCTATCCTAAATTCATTAAGTGGAATCCTGATCTCCAGTTCCACTGGCTGCAAACATTTAGGACTGAGTGAATGAGAGTTTTCCCAACAAGGAAGAAGTCTATCTACAGTGAAAGTACTACCTCTGTGCCATGAAGGACTCCGAACACTTTCTGAAAATTCCATAGGCATAACTCTATCCCTGGAAAGGTTTGATGATAGGCTCATGAAGGGAACATTATGGAAGAAGTCTTGAATTATCTGGAGATGGTACAGATCTTTCTGTCCCATGCAAACTAAAAGGAAAATAAATCAAAAAATTTTTAAAAATCTAATAAAGATCAGAAGTGAGACTATCTCCATCACCAACTGTTCTGGCCAGTGAGTTTCAGCAAAATCTTCAAAAGATGTGAAACAAATGATGTTCTACTTCACTTTTACCTCCCCATTTAATACTTTCCTCATATCTACTCTACTTTCCCCTCCCACCTAGATAGCTCAGTTCCTCTTTAAGCTTCCAGAATATATTTTTTCTGTCACAGACTAAAAATCATAACATGAATATGTGGAGAACTTTTTCTCCCTTCAGCTGAATCTCTTGTTTATGTTGTGAGTATTACTGTTCAGTCAAGACATTCATTGATAAAGTATTTCAATTAACTACTGTATAAAGACTTACACAGCTAATCAGTTACAACTGACGTACATTTGGGCTAAATACCTATAATTACAGTTGTTTCACACCTGAGCCCCTGTTATTGATGTTGTATAACAAGCAGGCCTGATTGCTGACATCAGCCCACTTAATGTGCCTGCATTTATGTCATAATCAGATAAAATCAAATATAGAGTTAATAGTAAAACTTCTAAAATGCAAGGCAAAATCCATTGCAAATATCTCTCCTACAAGACTCATTGAAATACAGAGGGAAAGTTCAGAATTGGTTATGCAGGAAAAGTTGTGCATATCCAAATATTTCAGTGTTTATATTTTCTATTCAATATTACAGGCAAAAGAATAGCTCCAAAATTCTAGGAGCCTTTTCCAATTATTATACAAAACCACCTCTTTTTCCTTTTTAATTAACTCCTGTGTAGCACCAACAATGCAATTACAGCCTCAGACTCTCTGATTTACGGTACAGTGGTGAAAAATAATTCTAAATAGAATAAAGTTTGGTTCACTGATTGATTGATTGATTATTAGATTTATATCCCATCTTTTCTTTGGTAGTTCAAGCTAGTATGCATAGGCTCCCTTCTTCTTCCCCTAAAAACGAAACTTGAGAGGTAAGTTACTTGGAAAGCAAGTGACTAGTCCAAAGTCACCCAATGAGTTTGATTCGCTGAGGGTGGACTAGAACCTGAAACTTTAACTCCATACCACTGTGATGGCGAACCTATGGCATGCGTGTCAGAGGTGGCACGCAGCGCCCTCTCGGTGGGCACGTGAGCCATCACCCCAGTTCAGCTCCACTGCACATGCGCACGCACCTCCCTCCAACCAGCTGGTCTTTGGGTCTCTGCCACGCATGCTTGGGGGTGGGCCACATACAGGGGGTGCATGTGCATGCACGGGGGCATGTGTGTATACGTGGGGGCAGGGCACATGTGGGGCATGCATGCATGTGCAGGGGCGGGGCACATGCGCAGGGGCCACACACGCATTGAATTTGGGGGGTTCAGACTTTGGGCACTTGGTCTGGAAAAGGTTAGCCATCACTGCTATACCACATTGTTAAAGGCCACATAATTCTTACTGGCCAGTTTCCTTTAGCTTCAATCAGTTCAAATCTTACCACTGTAATTGATATTTGAGAATGGGGGGGAAAGATCTTCCTTCTAGTCTTCCTACTTCCCCAGTTGTCCATTTCTTGAAAGAATACATTCAGTTTGTGCTTTACTGCAGCAGGATATTTTGGCTTGAAAAAGATCCATAGGTCTGATATTTCTTTTGTGGCTCTCATAACCACAATGCAGGCCCCCATTTAAGGCACTAGAAGTTAGATTTGAATGCCTGTGGATTAGTCTGCATATGCTACATTTCTATAATTGTGTGCAATCTTATTCCAAATTCATTTTCTCTAAATATGTAAGGAAATAACTTAATGGAAGCCTTATTCATCCGAACTTGGTATAAAATGTTTCTATTCACAGTCAAATGCAGCTTATTTAACAAAAGCTATTCTGGTGTTAATGTACCAGGGCCTTGGAAAGAGACTTTTCATTCCAGCCTTCAAACTTACTTATGCGATTCCATTTGTCTTTCTGCTCTTTCACTTCCCAACTATACAGGGCTGCCCTTTAATTCTTCTTGCCAACCATTAGCAATGAAATATGTTTTAATGCAGTTCTGCCTTTTGTATTCCCAACTTTTACCGTTTATAACAATGGTGACATTCATTGTACTGTTTAATTAAATTTAATATCCAGGGAAAGAGATAGATACATCACTGTAATTGTCAGAGACTTTATTTACTATTTGAACATTCAATAAACTTAATTAAGGTTTATTTATTTTAATAAACCCTTGTGAGACTGGTCCTATTGTGATACATCCAATTTGATGTTTATATTGATTTTTATATTTGGAATCATTCACCTTAAGTTAATGATATAGCAAACTTTGATAGTACTAAGTGGAAGTAGACTTGGTGCATATATATATATATATATATATATATATATATATATATATATATATATATATATATATGTTTTTCTTCTAGACAGGTTTTCCCTACGTAGCCAAGGTTTTTTTGTAGCTCCAGCTCAGTAGAATCACATCTACTCGGTTCTGGGCTTTTTTCCTTTCTAACACCCAGAACCGAGTAGATGTGATTCTACTGAGCTGGAGTTACAAAAAAAAACCTTGGCTACGTAGGGAAAACCTGGCTAGAAGAAAAACACACATAAACCCTACGAAGAAGTAAGAGAATTTATATATATATATATATATATATATATATATATATATATATATATATATATATATATATATATGTACACGTTAATCAGGCTATTCAGTACATTAATTCATTGAGCCACTAATTGCACATTTAAATAAAGATGGTTATATAGCTCAGGAAACACATTATTCTATAAATCCCTTCTGCAGTTTAACGACAGGATGAACGAGAAGGGTATAGCTGATCAATTCCATCCTAGTATGAAAAGTCTCTGTTATTTATGGTAATTAGAGCCATCCTTTATTACAGCCTTTTTCAAACAATGATAACTAGATGTTGACTAGAATTATGGCTCAAAAAATTCCATGTCAATATAGCCAATGGCACATCCTCAGGGAATTCTGGGACAAATGGTTCCAGACACACTTGGAAGCCAATAGCTAGAATCCTTGTTTTAGAGAATCATTATCATTACATTCACTATCACTATATCTTCCATAAGTAGATATTCCATCTCTGAAAAATCCTTTTACTAAGGTGACTTTTTCCACTTTAAAATGAGTAAGCCCCTATTCCAACTTCTGAAAGCAGTTTAACAGCGATCTGCTATTTCTTAATATGGGATGGATGGACGGACTGATAGATTGATTGTCATCAAGTTTTTATCAACCACCACATAGATAGATGTTCTCCATGACGATCTATTCCCAGCTTGGTCCTTCATGTCTTCCAATAGTGAACTCACTGTAACTGAGTCCATCCATTTTGCTGATGAGCTGTCCTCTTCTGCTTTCTCTCTTTTCTTCTTCTTCCACATTTCCCAGCATTGGAGCCTTTCCCAGAGAGCTAGGATTTGTATAATGTGTCCAAAGTAAGATACTTTAAGCCTGGTCATTTTTGCCTTAAGGGAAAATTCTAGGTTGATTTGTTCAATGATCTATTTCTTTTTTTGTCTATCCATGATATTCTCAGGAGTCTTCTCCAACACCACATTTTAAAGGTTTTGCCATTTGTATATTGAAGTAAAATCCATTCTGGGATTGGATTTTACAATCTAGAACTTGCTTGAACACCCCAATCCACAGTAAATCAATCAATCTTGCTCTCTGCAAGGAAAGCAAATTCAGGAACAGGATTTTTAGCCCTTGTGAACAATATGAAGAGATGTTTCTCTTACAATAAACTGATTTGCAAAGATGTTCTGTTAGAATGGAATAACTGCTTTAAGCTATTTTAAGTAATTTACAGCAGATTTTGCTTTAAGGGCCCAAGGTTATTAGTTATTTTATACATTACTGTTGTGCCATATGGCCAGGGAAAGACAAATGCAATCAATCAATCAATCAATCAATCAATCAATCAATCAATAATGTGATTTATATAATCTTCTCCTCATCCTTGCAAATATAATGTTTGCAACAATTTGAGAAATTAAGGTAATCTGAGCAATAGCAATTGGCTCAAGGTCAGTCAGTGACTTCATATTGTAGGTATCACTTATTGACTCTTCTTTCTCTTGTTTTCTCTCTCTATCCTTTTTAAATAAATAAATGTTGACCTAATAATATGAAATACTCCTTTTTTAAAAAATTTTGATTTATATGCCGCCCTTCTCCAGAGACTCAGGGCGGCTTACAATGTGTTAAGCAATAGCCTTCATACTTTTGTATATTTATACAAAGTCAGCTTATTGCCCCCACAAACTGGGTCCTCAATTTACCTACCTTAGAAAGGATGGAAGATTGAGTCAACCTTGAGCCTGGTGAGATTCGAACTTACAGTCCTTGAGATTTACCCAAGCATGACTATTCTGTCTTGAATGACTACAATTTAAAAGGAGGGGGCATTGTCAGAAATCTTGCTCCAGATTTTGTACTGTTGTTGCTAGGTGAATTAACACAGTGATGCAGTATATGCTTCTCTCCAAGAAATTAAGGGTTGGTTCCATGAGATGCTGTCCATTTATTGTAGATGACATTAAAAGTTGAATAGAGAAAAACATGGAAGCTATCAATAGACAGAGCAATGACAGAAAAATTCTGCTTCTAGAATTAGAGGCCACTTACTTCTACATTCTAGTTGCTGAAAAAAACAGCAAGAAAAGCCTATTGCTCATGTCTTGCCATCTTGTTGACCATTATAGAGGAAGATACAGACTAAAAAAAATATTTGATTTGCTCCAACTGAGATCTTACATCCTGAAGATCTTAAGATATACTTTTAAGACCTGTTTAGAATGGATCTAATGAATTAAAGGAAATTAAGTTAGTCCTAAACTATAGACCCAATGAGATCAAGGAAATAAAATGAGTTCTAACTATCTTGTCCCAATGATATCAGAAATACTAAACTAAGCATGACTTGGTCTAAATCAAATACCAAATTTATTTTTTCTGAGGGAAAGAATTGGAAGGTTTTATGTATTTTTTTTATCAGTATACAGCATTTATAAAGAACCTCTTAATTGACTGTTGCTCTAATCAACAGAAAAAGGGGAAAAGGTTCAAATGAAAGTTAACGAGTGGACTATAGCTATAGGATAATAAACAGAGGACTATAATGGAAAAAAAATTCCTTAATTTGCATTTGCAACTAAATATGTACAGTAGATCCCTCAGAAATATGGAATTGACTTTTTCTATGTTTTTTGATTTTACAATTGCATAAGTTAATTTACTTTTGTTTCATGTTATAGACCAGGGGTGTCAAACTCACGTCCTCACACGGCATCACATGACATATCAGGACTTTTTCCCCCTTCACTAAACCGGGTGGGGGCGTGGCCAGTGCGTGACCGGGAGTTTGACAGCCTTGTTATAGACCGATAAACATGATTCAGTTCAAAGAGCTAAGTTTATTTTTAGAACTGTACAATCATTTAAGGTATAATTCTATGTGCTGTTACTTAGCCATAACTCTGATGAGTTCCATAGGGTTTATTTCCTGCTAAGCATGTTCAAAACTTCAGACTTTGCAGGACTTCTGTTTTTGGGTCTTCCATTTTCACAATTTTTCTGAATCTGATGGCATTCCAGTTGTTTTGGGATTGCACCCAAGGTGCCTATGACTGTTGCACTACCTTTTCTTTCTCTTGCCTCTGCGGTCTATCTCTATTTGCAGGTCTTTGTATTTGCTATCTCTTTCCAGTTCCTATTATTATTAGCGACCACCTAATTCCAGTGGACTCTTGGCAGCATACAGAATTAGTTTGTGATTGAATATCAAAAGCAATATTTCTGGGGGATAGATAAAAATAAATTATGCATATATATGTCGTTTGAATTTTCTGTGTCTAATGCAAAGTGCTGAGTTATATAATTGATAAAAACTGAGCATGCCTTAAAAAGGCTTAAATGTTGCACAAACGTATTTTTACATTCCCTTGCACTGAATGTTTTAATTTGTAAATTAAATACTGTGAAATAATAAGCTTTGACTGCTTATAGAAATGATTTATTGCATGAAAATTTCCATGTATTACATAATAGAAATATTTGACTCACTATTTTTCTTTTTTTAAATGTTACTTTTCCCTCAGACCAAACAGATTCAAGAGTATTTTGTCTCAGAAAGCAAAAGTCCTTATGCTTTCTACCTAATTAAAATCCTATTCACTTTTTCCCAGTGAAGTTGGCTCTGCCCACTCTTGCTTTGTGCCTTTACAACTGAAAGATAACAATATCACAGTATAACTGGGTTATGGAAAACTGTAAATAATAGCTATATTAATAGTTAAATTTACTTTTTTTCTGAACTGAATATTTTTGCCTTCTTTATAACACATCCTATTCAAATAGTTTTTAAAACATAAATAAAAGACTGTAATATAAACTATACTGTTACATAAAAATGCAGAGGAGCTAAAGAAAGATGTTCTCAATTTTAGAAATGTCAAAATTCAATTTATAACATTTGAAAATCTATAATAAAATAGATTTGTTTGGTAGAGGGGATGAACAAGATTGAAAATCTGGCTATTAGTTGAAAGATTTTGGAGCTATTCTGCTTTGAAAATTGGCATTGTCCATTTGATGGGAGAGCAACCAATGATATTTGATGTTTATATCTATAAAAACCAAGAATTAGATATAATTTCTAAAAAGATTTTATTCACAGTTTTGTGTTTGATATGTTTAATTATTTTATGTACATATATAAAAGTTTATTATTGTTTGAATTTGTTGTAGGATTAAAATTGTTTAATTGTGCTTATGAATCCAAATCTATAGCAGAAATACTTCCTATACAATATATATGATATTTATTTTCACTAGAATAAAGGGTTTGATAGCACTAGTAACTGGGATTAACTCTGAAGCAAATGGCACTATTGCATACATTTAACCTTGCTATATGTAATATACAGTTCTAATTGAGATAATGTAGTACTTCATTGTTTGTAATGCATTAACCAGACAACTTTACACGAGGGCTTGATAGAAAAGAAAACAATTATCTTGTAAATAAAATGCACATTGAAAAGTAAACAGTAAATATGGCAAGATAATGTGGAACTTCATTCACAAATGTGTTAATCCTGAAGTACTTGAATTTCAATCAATTTTGTTCCATTTATTTCATGGCAAGTAAATCAACATAAGTAAATCCAATCACTTTGGATGTAACTAGGATGGGGAGGGATTGTCTTTTAAAGAAAAAATAGTATGCCAAGCAAATAAGAGCCCAATCAGAATGGTCAATGACTTCTTCTGTTCTTAGGGAAGGTTTTTCAGCAGCCTTTTATTCATTATTGGAGAGATTCATTGTGATGCCTCCAGATTCTGAATGACTAAAATGTTTATTTTCTGGCAAGCTTCTGCATCCAGCCTGTGGGAAATGTTTACTCTAAGGCTCAGCCGTACATGGCTGTAAGAAATGTTGCAAAGCAGCCAATACTGACTAGAACTAATTATCTGCAGTGCTTCATTTCTTGTTCTCATTTCAAGCATCAAGATACTGCACAATTCCTATTCTTATCAGTCTTTCTTTCTTTCTTTCTTTCTTTCTTTCTTTCTTTCTTTCTTTCTTTCTTTCTTTCTTTCTTTCTTTCTTTCGGACAAAAAACAATCAAACACTTTGGGGGTTCCCAAAATTCTAATCATGTTTTCCTTGGTAATATGAATGATCCATGGGGTTTATTTGAAGTTTGGGAACTAGTAAATTAGAGTTTCAAAAATCTTGTATATTTGCTGAAAACTTAGTGGTTTTAAGAAATGATTGCCCACTGATGGAATGTCTTCCTTATATATGTTGCATGTTCTATCTTGCTTTAGTCCTTTTTTTTTTTTTTTTAAATTGAAATATATGGAAATATACCAATTGGGGCGTTGTAATCTTTTTTCATCAGTTTAATTTATCAGCTGGGCTTGTACAAAATAAATAAAATGACACATCAAATTTTGCAATGGACATGAGAGCTACATTCTTCTTTCAACAAAATAATTTACCAGGCAAGAATATTAAATTATGTACAGCAGCTTATGACAGTGTCACTCTGTTCATATCTTCCTAGAAGTAAATCTTCAATGAGATCTGTTACCATGTAGGATTACAGGCTAAAATTAAGACTTAGATTTATTTTAGAGTAAGTTTATGGAAGTCCATTGTGATTTCTGAATATAATTGACCTGCGCATGCGCAAGATGGCAGTTCCCCAAAGTGTCGGCTGAGATCAGGGATGAAAGGATGAGCGATGGGAAACCGGGGGAGGCCGTTTTTCCACTCTCCGGCCCCCTGCCTGAAATGCTGAGCCTCCGGCAGTTCAAATGAGCCATCCCCGGCAAGAGACAGCTCTCGGATGACCTGGGACTGGCGATGAGAGGATTGCATCAGCTGGGTGCCGCTGGGAGGGCGGCGTCAGCCTCTGCAATACTGCCGTGGCCTTAGAGTTCTATTGGCTGGATTGGCGCTACCCAGACGCAGTTTGGCTTTGCTCTTGGCGATCCTGGATCAGGAGGTGCTACACGCGCTGCGGCTGCTGTAAGATTGTTAGCCCCCCTGGAGAATCTGCTGAGGCTAGGACAGCGGCATTGTGGGCATTACGGAGGCCTTGTCGATGGCAGAGAGCATCACACTGAAGGTGCTGGGAATGGCCCAGCAGACCATTCCGCTGGGATTACATCTAATAGATGAAGAGCCTTGGTAGTACAGGGGTTTAAGGCACCCTGTTATTAAAAGCTGGTTATTAAGACCAGCTGCCTGCAATTACTGCAGGGTTCGAATCTCACCAAGGCTCAAGGTTGACTCAGCCTTCCATCCTTTCTAAGGTAGGTAAAATGAGGACCCAGTTTGTGGGGGCAATAAGCTGACTTTATATAAATATACAAAAGTATGAAGGCTATTGCTTAACGCATTGTAAGCCGCCCTGAGTCTTCGGAGAAGGGCGGCATATAAATCAAATTAAAAAAAAAATAGCCCCTGAAGGGCGTGAGGCCGGGAAGATCTGGGCTGTAATAGCCCTGCAAGGACAGGCTATGACTGCGGGATGAGTGGACCTGGAGAAGATCTGGGGGGTTGGGAGTTGGCCGGAGGGGAAGTGGTAACTGCCCATCTTGCCCTTCCCTGGGGTCTCTCCCCCCCCTCCACTTTTGATGCCCCCCCCGGACTGCTGCCTGGCTTGGTTTGGCCCGCCTTGCCTATTCATCCTCAGCTGTTTGTTGGGATCTTTGTTATCCTCCTCCTTATTGATCTGCTATCTGATCCCATCGCAATGTGTTACATCTCATCCTTTTACCCCCTATTACTGCCTTTATTGGACTTGACGTATTGGACAGAGATATGGAGCCTCAGGCTGAAGAGCCATGAGTCCTGGTGGATTGCTGCTGCATCATGCTCCTAAGAACTGTTCTATGACTCTGCTGGCAGTTGTTCTCTGCCTAGCCGCCGTGAGAGGGTGGTTGCGGCCAGTTCCGTTGGACCTATTCGCTGCAGCTTTTTGGACTCCTCCACAGCTGTGAGAGAAAGGTGGACATGCCGGCCTGGTTTACTCCTATCTTGTTATATCTACCCCTCTTTTTTACCATCTTGGTTCCCCGTCACTGTCTTACATCCACCTCTCATGCTTATTCTGGCTTACACTTCAGTGACCCTCCTCGCTCTGCGAGATGCCCCCATCTTGCAGGCATGGCCTTCAGATCTACTGAAGGCCTACCTCAAGGACGGGTTTTGGAACCCCGAGTGGTGGCATGCCTCTAAGCATGGTCTGAGGGGATTTTTAATTAAGGCTTTTAACCAAATTTTAAGGGGACCCGGGAGGCAGGAGGTGAGGGATGAGCCGGGGGCGGCTCCTACGTTTCAGCAATTGGGCCCGTTGGATGGTGGTGGGGGGAGGGGGAGGGAATGAAGAGGCTTGGTGGAGAGGGGGTCTTCCAATCCCTGTGATAGTTGGGAGAGGCAGGGGAGGTGGGGGGGGCTTGGAGAGCGCCTCTGATTTGTACAAGCTCCCCCAACAGTGATGGAGTGTGGAACCCTGGATTCCGGCTGGTGTACTTGAATGCCAGGTCCATGGTGAAAAAGGCCCCTTATTCAGGATCTTATTGACGGGGAGGACGCGGACCTGGCTTGTATCACTGAGACCTGGCTGGGGCCAGAGGGTGGTGTCCCTCTCGTGGATTTATGTCCCCCAGGTTTCCGGATACTTCACCAGCTGTGACTCCAGGGGAGGGGCGGAGGAGTGGCGGTAGTTATTAAAGAAAGTCTTAGTCCTAGGGAGGTCACTGTTCCTCAGATCGGTGGGTGTGAATCCCTTCTTTTGAAATGGGACCCTGGAGTTCAGTCAGGGCTGTTGGTCACGTACCTCTCCCCCAGCTGCGTGGCCTCAGCCCTACTAGATGTCCTGGCTGAATTGGCGGTGAAACTCCCCAACCTTCTGGTTGTGGGAGACTTCAATCTGCTGTCGGCTGGTGAGACATCTGAGTCGGTGCGGGAGTTCATGGCCTCCATGATGGCCATGGACCTAACTCAGATTGTACAGGGCCCAACTCATATTGAAGGACACACACTCGACCTGATTTTTCTCTCTGGACAGATAAATGACCGTGGGGAGGGGACTTTATCTATTGACCCTCTGTCATGGACCGATCATTCCCTCCTCAGACTGGACTTTCCCACTGCCATCCCCCACCACAGGGGTGCAGAACCGGTAAGATGGTTCCGCCCCAGGCACCTGATGGAACCCAAGAGGTTCTTGAGGGAGCTTGGGTCATTTCCTGCCTCCTTAGCCCACAATTCATCCGAGGCCCTTGTGGCAGCCTGGGAACAGGTTGCAGTGGGGGCCCTGGATTGAATGGCGCCTTTGCGGCCTCTGATCCGACGCAGATCCCGGGTGGCTCCATGGTTCACCGTGGAGCTCAGAGAAATGAAGCTTTGGAAAAGACGCCTGGAGGGTGGTTTGAGGTCCTCCCGATCCGAGTCCGACCGAACACAACTAAGAACCTATATTAGATCTTATCTTGTGGCGATGGAAGTGGTGAAACGTAATTATTTCGCCACTCTCATTGCATCTGCAGAAAACTGCCCAGCAGCCCTGTTTAGAGTGACCCGCTCCCTCCTTAATCAGGGAGTGAGGGAGGACCCCTTGCAGGGCCGAGCTGAGGATTTTGCACAGTTTCTGCAAGATAAAATCACTCAGATTCGGACCGGGTTGGACTCCGACTAGACAGAGTCCACTGAGGAGACTGGGGCTAGTCTTGATGGGGACATTTGGGTTGAGTTTGAGCCTGTTTCGTTGGATGATGTGGACAGGATAATGGGTAGGCTGGGGTCCTCCACGTGCTTATTGGACCCTTGTCCCTCCTGGCTAATTTCTGCAGCCAGAGAGGTGACTGGAGACTGGATCCAGGCTGTTGTCAATGCTTCATTAAAGGAAGGGGTCTTCCCCGCTGCACTCAAAGAGGCAGTGATTTGACCCCTCCTTAAGAAGCCTAGCCTGGATCCCGACGTTCTTAACAACTATTGTCCAGTCTCCAACCTTCGCTTTTTAGCGAAGGTTGTTGAGTCCGTGGTGGCACAGCAATTCCCTCAATTCCTGGAGGAAACAGACTACCTCGATCCTTACCAATCTGGTTTCAGGCATGGTCACAGCACGGAAACGGCATTGGTCGCCCTAGTAAATTATCTCTGGTGGGCCAGGGATGGGGGTTGTTCCTCCATCCTGGTCCTTCTTGACCTCTCAGCGGCTTTCGATACCATCGACCATGATATCTTGCTGCAGTGGCTCAGGGGGATAGGGATAGGAGGCACTGTTTTACAGTGGTTCTCCTCCTACCTCTCTGGTCACTTGCAGGCTGTTTGGGCGGGAGGTCAGGGATCCTCCCAGAGGCCCCTCACTTGTGGGGTGCCTCAGGGATCGGTTCTCTCCCCTCTGCTCTTTAACATCTACATGAAACCACTGGGTGAGATCATTCATGGTTTTGGGGTGAGGTATCATCAATATGCTGATGATACCCAGCTTTACATCTCCACCCCTGACCACCCTAGGGATGCCCTTTCTGTCCCACTGCCTGGAAGCGGTGCGGGTTTGGATGGGGAGGAACAGACTCAGACTCAACCCTCACTCAGCAAGACTGAGTGGCTGTGGATGCCGGCATCCTGGGATCTGGAGGTTCCATCTTTAGTGATCAGGGGAGAGACCCTTACTCCCTCCGATAGGGTCCGCAACTTGGGTGTCCTCCTGGATTCTTGGCTGTCCTTGGATGATCATCTGATGGCCGTAACCAGGGGGGGCTTTGCACAGGTGCATCTTGTGTGCCAGTTGTGCCCTTTTCTAGACCGGGATGCCCTCGCCACAGTCACTCACACTCTCATTACTGTAGGTTGGACTACTGTAACACCCTCTATATGGGGCTGCCCTTGGGATGTGTCCGGAAGCTCCAGCTAGACCAGAATGCAGCTGCGCAGATAATTACAGGGGCTTCTCGAGACTCCAGTGTAACACCTCTCCTGCATGAGTTGCACTGGCTGCTGGTAGCGTTCCGGATTCGTTTCAAGGTGCTGGTGCTTACGTATAAAGCCCTTCATGGATTAGGCCTGGGGTACTTGCAGGACCATCTCTTGCCGCTCTCCCATCATCCCGTGCGCTCTCACAGAGTGGGCCTCCTCAGGGTGCCATCGGCCAAACAATGTCGGCTGACATTGGAGGAGAGCGTTCCCTGTGGGAGCCACGACCCTCTGGAATGGATTGCCCACCAAGCTCAGGACAGCCCCCGACCTCCTTTCCTTCCATCGCAAGCTGAAGATGTGGCTCTTCTGTCAACTCAACTGATCCATTGGGTGTACACTGTTATAATTTTAAACTGTTTTAATTGGGGTGTTGATTTTAATTTTTATCTTGTTGTGATTTGTATTGGAAATTGTCACTTTGTAAGCCGCCTTGAGTCCCTCGGGAGAAAGGCGGCATATAAATCGCAATAATTAATAAATAAATAAATAAATAATTTTGATAATCCAAAATTACCCCCCAAATTCCGTATAATGAGAAAGAATGCAGTATGAATGACTACCAGTAAAACAATTTCATCACTGTGATATCTTAAATACTAGCAAATTTATCATAACATAAAATTTGCTCCTCAGATTTATTTTACAGTTTTGAGAATGAAAGTCTACTCATAATAATTATATTGCTGTTTTCAATATTGCAAAATCATTTTTGATTTTCATGCAGCTTTGTAAGATTATTATTCCTTAAGGAAATTATAATTTCCCTTTCATTATATAATTTGAAAATATCTCCAAAAATCATATAATGAATATAGGTAACCAGATAAGAATAGCCTTTCCAATTTTTACTTGTTGCTTGCATGAATAAACAAACTAAGTTGCTTGTACTAATATATCTGAAAGAAATAGTCTTTCAGATATATTGAACTGGTCCATGGTTGTACCCCTTATCTGAGGCTCTACTAGATGCAGAGGTGGGCTGCTGGGGGTTCGCAGGGGTTTGGGAGCACCTCTACTAAGATTTTGTGCAGTTCAGAGAACCCCCAAATCCCACTCCTGGCTGGCACCACGCACCACACACCCACCCTGCCCCTCCCAGGAATCCCCACGCACCCATTTTGGATGCAGGTAAGTGCAGGGCATGCACGGATGCTCGGGGAAGGTGAAAAACAGGCCTACTGGAAGTTCAGGAAAGCTGGAAACAGGCCTGTTTCCAACTCCAGAGAGCTTCCAGAGCCTGGGAAGGCCATTTTTGCCCACCCGGAGGCTCGAGGAAAGCCTCTGGAGCCCAGGGAGGGCAAAAATGCCCCCCCATCATGATGCAGGAGGCTGACTAGGCCACACCCACCATGGCCACACCCATCCAGCAACTGGGCAGAGAACCCCTTGCTAAAATTTTTGAAGCCTACCTCTATCAAGGTGTCCCATCTCCTGAAGGAAAGAGGTTGGAGGAGATTGAAGACAGATATTTCTCTAGTGTAGCACCTTAATCAAAGAGTATCTTGGAGAGTGGGCAGCCATATAAACTGAATTAATCAACCTCTTAAAATAAAGTGTTGGGGGTTAAGTAAGACTGGGACGTTTAAGTTGCTTTTAGCTATTGAAGATCAATGGATAGCTTTGGTTCAGTAACACACTCTCAGACCAATCTACTTATCAGTATAGTTACAAGTAAAAATTGAATGAATGAATGCTACAGCAGACCTTGAGCTCTTAGAGGAAAAACTGGACGTAAATGCAAAGAAACAGAAGACAGTAGAATTTCTCTCCTAAAGTAACACTGAGAAAAGCAACTAGATGTGTTCACCTCCTTTCAGTATTCTTTTGTAGTCAATCTCTTTTCCAGTACAGAAAAATTCACACCCTCTTGACCTTCAGGAGCCACGTTTGAAAAAGAAAAAGAAAAAAAAACTAGACAAATACAGATGCTAAGAGAGCACTGCTGTGATGTGTGATTAAGAGGCAGTAAAAGCAGTTGCATGGCTTAATACTTAATCTTTGGGGTTTCCAAGCATATTCCTTCAAGCTCTTAAGGAACACTGATGACTTCTCTGCCTGTGAACATTCCCTTTCATTATGTAATTTATGTATGTGAGGTACAAGGTGTATTTAGAACTATATTTTATCCTCTTATTTCATCATTACAGATAAAAGAAGTTGCCATATACTCTGTGAGACCTTTAATCTCTCTTACTTAATATGGCCAACACTGTTTGGCAGCAGCTGTTTCAGGCAGAATAATTCTACACCTGGACCAAGTCTGCATAGAAGATTTCCTAGGCAGTGACACAATTTAGTTTTCTCTCTTGATATGTTCATTCTTAGTGACAGGTTTCTACAGTAACAGAATAAATATTTATGTTCATTGATATACCTAATATTATCTTTTTGATTCAACAGTAAAATATGGCTTAATTAGCCATCCAAAGGTTCTGATCTAAGGGCAGCGCCTGTCTATTATAATAATAAATATTTGATTACATAAATATATAATTTCATCTGATCTGGTCTTCATCCCTCATTTCCCTTGTCTGCATTGTGAATTAAGAAATCTGTCACTGTATCAATAAACCGGGCGTGCATTTTAATCTGTAAAGATATTGCTAAATCAGAATGTGAATCATAAACCTATAACTTCAGGTATCAATATGATTCACTTCCTCATGGTGTAGTTATATCTGTGGCAGAGCTTGACAGAGGGATAAATAAAATTTGTTTCCTAAAGTTTCTTTAGCATAAAATGTGCAAGTAATTTGAGGCGGGGAGGGGCTTATGATGCTGAGTTTATGGGAAGGAAAAAGATAGATAAATATATTTATGAAGGAATATGGGCTTCTTACGATCAGTCATGCAATTCATGGTAAATTGTGGGCATGACCAAGGAGCAACAGGAATGGAACCCTAAAGTAAAACTCATGTACCTAGTTTAACTACAGAGGGCCAAGGGAATAATTATCATTGCAATTCAGGAATGTTACCTATCAGTGAAATACAGGGATTGCTCAGAAAAAAAATTCAATGCTAGGATAATCCTATGTCTATAAGTGTCTAAAAATTTTCTCAGCAGGAATTAAAAATTGTATTTTGTTTCCTTCTTTTAAAATTATATAATGTGATGCGGTATCTTGCTCTAACACAAAAACTAAACAAGAAATGAATATATAAAACGAAAAAATAATTAGTAGACAGATATAGCATAGTCTATAATAAGAATATCTTGATGAAGAAAGCACTTTTGGCATTATGCTTGCTCTGAGTATCTGTACAACACCTTCAGACTGCTTTTAAGTTTGGGAAGATCAATATCACCACTTTTGGACTGTACAAAGGTTGACCTTGGTGCTATAGTATCATAAGTAGCTTTATTCAAATCTGCAACTGCAGATTTTCCAGTTTGGTTATTTAACATCCTAGCTGCACGTAGGGGACAATGAGGCACAAAAGGCAAACAAATAACAACATGCTGATGAAATAGATCATGTCACATGTTGAACAGTGCACCTTTTTCCCAATCTTTTTTGAGCTGGACAACAACAATTGTCTCATAAACTGCGCTGCCAAGGCAGGTACTCCAGTCATAGAATTCTCATTTCTCAGAAGGAAAATGAATGATGATGTTCCTTGCCATGCCTATAACCTACTCTACAGAATGTTCTGTTTTCCAGTATCAGGACACTTTTCCAAGCAATGGACTTGCCTGTAGCCTCCCACAATTACTGTTTTTGAAGATACTTGTGAGTCTCATCACGTGTGTTGCTTTGCAGCACACCAACTTTTCATACCATTTTTTTAAAAATCCCAGGGTGATAAGAAGCTAGGCAGATTCCTAGAGTGGTGCCCATCAGCTTCAAGGTGCTGATGAGTCCCATATGGCCTATATACAGTATGAGCTTCAGATCTTCTATACAGAACACTTGTTCTTCTTCCTAGCATTATTCTTGCACTATGGCAGGGTCACTTGTCGGGCAAAGCCATCTCCATTTGGATTGATCCAGGGGTGATGCCCATGTATTTCATGTCCTCCTTGATACGATCCTTCCACCTTTTCTTGGCTGTGCCATGGGGTTGTTTGGCCATCAGGGTCCAGAGTCCTGACACATGGCTGCCTTTGCCACCAAGTCTTCTTCATCGCGTAACTTCTTTACTGCTATACAGAACACTATTCTGTATATACAAAATCCTGTATATGTTTAAGAGATGCTCACAGTAAAGTAAAACCATTTACTTCAGGCATTCCAGTAAATAAAGAAACTTCTATCACACCAACCAAGATAATCAATATGACACAATGCCACTTACAAAAGATTTCCAACAAGTTAAATAAATCACAATTCCATTTTAAAATTACCCAACAGCTATATAACTACCCAGATAAAAACGTGACTCAAGTAACAGCATGTTTTCTATAGTCTTTGTATCACTATCCTATACAGCTTTGCTCAGAAGTAAATCCTGCTGTATTCAAAAAGGTGTTTTCTTTTCTTTTCTTTTCTTTTTTTTAAAACCCTGTTCTAAATGCAGCCAGTCACTTTACAATAAAGCCTCATCATGTGGATATGAGCCATTCATACTTTTACTTTCATAATTGGAACTATTCTTTTGAACTGAAGCCACGAGGATTTCAGAATGCCCTTCATACTCTCTTTTTTTTCTTCACCACGCAGTGGTCTTCAGAAAAGCCTACATTACATTCTAAAAGAATGATGTGCCAATAATAATCCATGTACATCAGGGTGATTTTGTTGCTTGAGATGAAAAAAAATTCTGGACCTGGACTAACCATGGACTAACACTGCCAGTTACCCTTTCCTTCCACAGTGGTGATGGGAAGCAATAAGCAAGGAGAAAGGTGGCTAGCACAGAAGGCTGCAGATACAGGGAATGTAATTCTTATCATGAATCCCAATTTGTCATGAGCAACTGCTTTGCTCATCCTAATGAAAATCTACCCTGGTATTTGTGTGTGCATGTATGGGAAATACTCAATAAATGTCAATAAATGATAGTCTTAAAAAATGGGATCAACAGCTCTAATCTACATTAGAATTACATTGGAGTAGATAACATTTTTCATGTGCCCAGGAGGAGGTCTTGTTGAACTTGATGGCACTTGTTTCTGGATGGATAAAACTCGCCCCAAGCCTGCCCCAGTTAAAGATCATTTTTATAGAATTATTCTGATTTACATGCAGGTATTTTCTTACGTGGGTATCTACGTGTACCTATTTTCATCTCAACATATTATACAGCTGCTGAGAGCAAAACAAAGCTTTGATTTCAGTTTCAAAGTCTATGATCAACACTGGCACTGCAATATTTTTCTTCTGCTAATGCTTCTCTCAGTTTGATTTTCATAAGCAAATAGGGTTGGAATGAACCTTAGAAATGATCTAAGCCTATCCCCTCCCCAATACAAGACTCCACAAACCATCTCAGACAAAGGGCTCAAACCTTTTCTTGAAAGCTTTTAGTGGCAGAGCCCTTGTGACTCTAGAAAGCAGATTATGCTACTGCTTAATACCCCTCATGGTATGATAATACTTCTATCTGTCTCTTAATACTGTCTCTTATTATGTTCCATCCAGTCTTTAACTAATCCAGCCTTAATCTACATCATGGGAAATGGTTAGAAATGTCCATATTGCTTTAGAAAGGAAACGACATTGCTCTTTATTTTCTGACATTATTGCATAACTTATTTACTTAGAACATAGAAAACTATCATATAATGGCCAAACCTTTTGTATATTTTGTCTGTCAGCACTTCTCCAATTATTTTTCCTTTTGTTGTTAGTTGCAAAGTCATGTCCGACCCATTGCAACCGCATGGACAATGTTTCTCCAGGCTTTCCTGTCCTCTACCATCCCCTAGACCATTTAAGCTCACGCCTATTGCTTCAGTGACTCCATCCAGCCACCTCATTCTCTGTCGTCCTCTTCTTCTTTTGCCCTCAATCTTCCCCAGCATTAGGCACTTCTCCAGTGAATCCTTCCTTCTCATTAGATGGCCAAAGTATTTGACTTTCATCTTCAGGATCTGGCCTTCTAAAGAGCAGTCAGGGTTGATCCCCTCTAGGACTGACTGGTTTGATCGCCTTGCAGTCCAAGGGACTCACAGGAGTCTTCTCCAGCACCATAGTTCAAAGGCCTCAATTCTTTGGCGCTCAGCCTTTCTTATGGTCCAACTTTCACAGCCATACATTGCAACTGGGAGAACCATAGCCTTGACTATACGCACTTTTGTTGGCAGGTGATGTCTCTGCTTTTTAGTATGCTTATTTTTCCTAGGAGATACCTGAGATTGAAACTACCCTGTTTTCCCCAAAATAAGATATCCCCTGATAATAAGCTCAATTGGACTTTTGAGTGATTGGGCTTATTATGGCAATAAGGTCAAGCGCTTATTTCAGGGTTCAAAAAAATATAAGACAGGGTCTTATTTTCAGGGAAACACGGTAGGGCCTTTCATTTGCAAAGTATTTGTTTTACTTTTATGCTGTGGCTTGTGCTGCCCTGAGAAAACTTCCACTAACCCTGAAATGATAAGTATTTTCTAGATTGACAGCTTTGTACTGCATATATTACATCTTGAGTTGATCAAATTTTTGTTCTGTCCCACAATAAAATTAATAATGACTTCCTTCAGCTTTGATTCTTCTTTAGTCATGCCTTTCCCTAGGTATCCAATAATCAGTTTCATAACTAAATACATTGTTTACTATAACTATGCTCTATAATAAAATTGTAATTGTGATGAGCATTGTAAAAATATATTTAAAAAATGAGATTATCTATCTTCAGCCTACTCAGAAGTCTCTGTCATTTTGAAGCGCAACGACACCTAAAGAAAAAAGATAAAAAACATGTTATAGAAAAGCAGGTTACAAAATTCTCAATAAAAGAAGTTCAGTATGTAAGTATATTAAGCTGTTGCACCATTTCTGCTCTGTAGGAAAATAACTTGACCTGTGGTTCATGTAACATTTTCTCATTCACATCAGATCCATCTTCAAGCTAGCAAAAATCAGAAAAAAATGGCATATTTCCAGGGCTGATGCAACGTACAGTAGTTGTTTAGTAGAGAAAAAGATGGTGTATAGTTTGAGTTTTCAGGCCAAGAAGATCAGATGGTTCTGGAGATTTCAAGATAATGGTATTCAGAAAAGGAAAGCATAATACATACAGTGACTGATCAAAGCTCATCAAGCTAGTAAAGAATAAGACAAGCACATCTGTCATTTCCAGCATGATGGGTAAATGTCTCCATTCTCCCTTCATAGACAGTATGTAAGTAAGTGAATCTTAAACAAACAGCATCAACTGGCTCTCACCCTTTCACCAGCTGCATTATGACTTTAGTTATGTATAATGGTCACCCCTAAGTCCATCTGTCTTTCGCTTTTCTGGCTCCAAGGGATTTAACGCTGTCTTGGAAAGTCTTGCAGCTTTTTTATTTGCTTTTCTCTGAGGTTCCTTTGAGCTTGTCATGTGCTTTATACATATATCAGAATGATTTGTTGTTGTCTCTGAAAGCAAAGAATAATTTCCCTGTACTATTAGTTTAGTGGAAAAATAATGTGTATAATATACTATAATATCTTTGAGACCCTGCAGAATTCATTGGAATGCAGAATTCACTGGAAATTGTGGGAACAATAAAGAAACTCTGATGTTACTCCAGTGGTGAAATCTGAACCAGTTTGCTACTGGTTCGCTGGCCATGCATGCACACCAAACGCACACTGCATGCACATGCGCAGTGTGCGCCAAAAGGAGGCTTGGGAAGGTAAGTAGAACAGCTGATCATTGGATCATGTCTGTTTTTAACTACCGGTTCAATCAAACCGGTAGCTAACTTCCGGTTTGTCGAACTAGTAGCTTTTTTTTTAACTACCAGTTCGCTCAAACCAGTAGTTTTTATCACTAAAAATGTTTAGTTTTTATTACAGCCGCGCGGGTGATTATGGGAGCCACAGGGTGCTCCCACGTAACACCTCTCCTGCGTGAGCTGCACTGGCTCCCAGTGGTCTTCCTGGTGCGCTTCAAGGTGTTGGTTCTCACCTTTAAAGCACTCCATGGCATAGGGCCAGGATACCTGCGAGACTGCCTGCTGCTACCGATAACTACTGCCTGCTCCCACCGGCCAGTACGCTCACACAGAGAGGGCCTCCTCAGAGTGCCGTCGGCCAAGCAATGTCAGCTGGTGGCCCCCAGGGGGAGAGCCTTCTCTGTGGGGTCACCCAACCTGTGAAATGAGCTACCTCCTGGAATACGACTGATCTCGGACCTCCGCGCTTTCTGAAAGGCCCTGAAGACTTATTTATTCCAACAAGCTGGTCTAGCTTAAATGGTTTTAATGGGGTTTTTAAATTTTTGATTCTGGGTTTTAAATTGGGAACTTTTCGATTTTGCAGATCTGGGATTTTAAATTGGAAATGCCGATGATTTAATTTATTTTAGTTTTTTCTTAACTTTTGTAATGTATGTGTTTTAAGTTTGGCTGTCCACCGCCCTGAGTCCCCCTGGGGAGAAGGGTGGTATATAAGTTGAATAAATAAATAAATAAATAAATAAATAAATAAATAAATAAATAAACTACCGATTCACCCGAACCAGAGTGAACTGGTAGCATTTCACTCCTGTGTTACTCCCTAGGTCAGGGGTCTGCAACCTTAAACACTCAAAGAGCCATTTGGACCTGTTTCCCACAGAAAAGAAAACCCCGGGAGCCACAAAACCATTCCTGTGCCTGACTATTTCTTGAGCAGCCACAATACTAGCATATGTAGTTGAATTAAACCTTCTGTTTTCTTCTGAAACTTTTCTTTTCTTGGATTTATACATGGTTGGCCTACCGGGGGTTGAAAAGCTCAATAAATTGTGTGCCAGTGGGTCACACATTGGTGGTTGTGACACATATTTTCAGTGACAGGGAGCTGCAGCAGAGGAATTAAAGAGCCACATGCAGCTCCAGAGCCGCAGGTTGCTGACTCCTGTCCTGGGTCATTCTTGGTTCCTTGGGCCTGATACTTACTTTAATAATTGGCTACTAGAGGGAACTAGAAGGAATTAAAGATTACATTTAAAGAAGAAGGACAGTCAAATGCAACTTACTGATACAGAACGAAACAAAACATTTTAACATTGGACATACTGAACAATATTTTTGAGCGGTGGACCCAGAAGTTAATTTTAAGAGTGTCTGCCTCTATAGATAAATTGTGTTTAAAAGATGTTAAGGAAGAAGAAAAGTTTTACCTTGCAAGACTGAGGCTGTTTTGAAAGTGAACATGAAAAAAAGATGTTACACTGGACCTACAAAAGAAACCCGCTGATGTCTTAATCATTAAAAGGGATATACAAATAACAAACCAAGGATCATCCAGATAATTTTCCTATATTGCTTGTTCAAACTTTGAAGCATATTGGGAGACGAGAAAAAGAAAACATTAAAAGAAATCAAGTTCTAAGATGTTAGGTGAATGTACTAAAGATCAAGATTGTTAGAAGTAAAAGGGAAGAATATATGAGACACAAAGTATCAGGGCCGTTTGTATAGATTGCAGCATCAATGATTTATTGAAACCTATACATAAGAATCTAGTCAACTAATGATCAGCATTAAACTGGTTCTACATAAGGGTCAATGGAATTCAAGAAGGGGCTAGACTTATGGCAACACGAGAACTCTAAACTGATGCTGTGTTTTACTATGCCCCCTCAAGCTCTGCCATCTTTTCACCTACAGAATGTAATGTAGGTTCATTTGCTCAAGATTAAAATAGACATATTGCTATTTCCTGTAACCCTTATTTAGCTGACATCAGGATTAAAATGATAGCAATAGCACTTAGACTTATATACCACTCCATAGTGCTTCACAGCATTCTCTGAGCTGTTTACAATGTCAGCATATGACCACCAAAAATCTGGGTCTTCATTTTACCGACCACGGAAAGATGGAAGTGCTGAGTCAACCTTGAGCACCGTCAGGATCAAACTTCTGGCTGTGGGCAGAGTGAGCCTGCAAAACTGCAGTCTAACCACCATGGCTACTATGATGATGCTTTATATTTTTCTTTATAGATAAACGATGGGATAGGGCAAGAAGAAGAGTTCATTTGTTGCATTTTAGAGAAGATAAGTTACTAAAATTGTTTATGCTTGTGATGAAGGGGAGTGCCATTTCTTTATATGTTTCTTTTCTTTTTCTATTTTTCTTTCTTTTTCTCTTCTTTTGCACCTTTTTCTTTTCAACTTTTTCTTTTTAGTTTGTATTAGTTTTTATCATTGTAATTTTTAATAAAATCACTATTTAAAAAAAGAAGTTGCATTTTCCCCGCTAAATAGACTATAACTTCTGCCCTGCCTTTAATGATGGGGTATGGAAGGGGTAATTCAAGTGCTGTTTGTCTTGTTGTCTTGCTCCTTTCTGTTCTAAACTATAATTTTTAGTAGTGTGTCTTTTCTTTTTCCTCAAAAAAAGTTATAATTCAAATATTATCATCCGCTACATTTAACATATAAAATGGTTTCTCCAAATTGCCAATACTAAGAAGAAATTATTTTGGTTTGTAAAATCCTAAAAAATATATTTTTAATTGTATTGAGTGTTGTAGGGGAGTCTATGGCTAATTGACAGAATTAGCCATGGACTCCCCTACAGAAGCTGTAAACAAGAAGCCTTTTGATAGCATTGTTTAACAGAGCCTTTCACTTCTAGCAATCAATACGTTTGTGATGCTGTGGTATTACTGCTAAATTGTGTGCCAATTCCTACTTCTTGACAGCATCTGTTCACTGGTACTTAAATTTCTTAAGGCTGAATCTCTATTCTATATTTATTCCTAATTTACCTACTCCAACCTTGTTAGAGTTTGCAGCAATCCAACCAGCACACAATTAAATAATTCAGCATGATTCATGTATAAAAGAAACTTCTTTATATACAGTAATATAAAGCATGAAATTGTATACAATATCATATGTATACAATATGCTACAATATGCAGCAGAAGCCAGAACCAGAACTCAGAATCCAGAAGCACAGAAGCAATAATGCAAGGACAAACCAACTCTTTTATACATAATAGTCAAGCTAAGCCACGCCCAGGCTCCAAACCATCTGAGTCACCTAACAGTCCCCATTGGCTGACCTGTTGCCATGTCTATTCCAATTCATGAACTCTTATACACTGACAAACCTCTTACAGAGCCTTTCTGATTGTGCTTGATTGGTTTAAATCAAGGCAAGGACCCATAAATAACAATAAAACTCCAGTGGAAATCATACTTAAACCATATGAAAAACAGCAGCAGTTGCATCTTATTTAACAATGTTAACAACAAAAGACCCACCAAAACTCAGCTGTCACTTTTGGCGACAAGCAATGCAGTTTGACTCCCTTAAAAGTCAGTTTCCAACTAAATTCATTTATTCATGAATAAGCAAGTAAGGCCAGCCTATAATAATCCTTATAAAGCCTACTCTTTCCTCTTCCTCCTCATCATACTGCTGTTTACCTGAGTTTGTTTTCATTCTTGAAATAAGTACACTACTCCAGGAGCAAGAATTTTGCAGTCAGCTAAGGGGAAATGTTAAAAACTGTGATGGGACTTTTGTAAATTCTGGAGGGTAGAGATGCACAGGCTGGGGTAGGGGGGGACGGGACATAACTAGCCACTAACTATCTTGAAACGGAAGAGCAAACTCTAGTAGGTGGGAGGATTGTGGAAGGATTCCCAGCATATTGGAAAAAGGTCTATCACATAAGTGTTTCAGCACTTAAATCCTCAGAAAGGGAGGAGGGAGGGTGGAAAAAGATGAATGGCTAGAAAGTGATGTATCCTGAGGGAAGGGAAATGTATCTCTTACCATCAGTCAGGGCACAAATACGGTTTGAAAAACATTTGCACAAATGATTTTGGGAACTGCAAAAGTGTGTGTCTATGTCTGTGTTTCCAATTAATGCAAGCTTTTTTAAAAAATAAAAATAATGACAGATATGCTATGGGGTTTTTTTTAAATGGATTTTAATTGATTTTAGGGATTTTATATATAATTTTTAACCCGGAGTTTTTGTTTTATTTTTCTGTTTTATTGTTGTGAGCCGCCCTGAGTCCTCTTGGAGAAAGGGCGGCATATAAATCTAAACAAACAAACAAACAAACAAACAAATAAATAAATAAATAAATAAATAAATAAATAAATAAATAAATAAATTTCCTTAGACAGCTATCCTGCTCTGAGGAAATGAAGAGAAATCAAAATCCACCTTACATTTGTAATATTACCCCAGAATGATAATTATTCTGTGAGAGTAGTTCTCCTTGAATACACAATGCTCCCTACACACAGTACAATTTTTTTGTCAAGTGGGTATTCTTTTCAGTATGTGAATATACAGACAGACTAACATATTTTCTATTCCAGATTTGGAACTCAAAGCTAGTTGTCTTTGATCAGCATTGGTAATCCTGATTCCAAAACCTCGAGGGGTTTACTTTTCATTTATTTATTTATTTATTTATTTATTTATTTATTTATTTATTTATTTATTTATTCTTCAAAAAATATTGAAAAACATTCCTTTGGCTGTGTTTTTTCTTCTTCTTAGAAACATTGCATATGACTATGCGCCTATGTATATTTAAATAGGGGTGAAAATTCAAACTCCCACTACCCTTGGAGAACATTTGGAGCATCCTTCATCCTAAACACGGATGCATTTGAAAATAATTCTCCCCAACTTAATAAGGGTGGTGGTCCACTCTTGTGCAAATAAACTCCGAAGAAAGTTGTAAAGGACTGCAAAACCAAGGTTTCCAGGGAAGAGGGAGTAATAAAGGGGCGGCAGTTTCATATCCAACAAACTCAAAATTAAAAGAGAGGCATCTTCATCAAGTTCCACATTCAATGAATTTCCGTAAAGCGGGGAGAGAGAGGGAGAGGGAGGGAGGGAGGGGTCATAAAAAGAAGCCTGTTTAAAGGAATTAGGAGGTTTCTCCTCCTCCTCTCCTCCTCCTCCTCCTCCTCATGCTCCTCCTCCTCATTATTCTTTTAATGGAAATATACAAAATGCAAGAAGAAATCCTAACTCCATTATGATTACGTTGAGATTAGGGTCTAATTGCTTAAGGTTCAGGTGGAATCCGCGGGCTAAATCCTAGCGGGGCGAACTGAATTTCTCAATCATTCTGTCAAAAGCGGCAGGGTGAGAGCCCACACGCTTCCGAACAAGTCATTTTAACAGTTACAAGCTTCGGACAAAGACCACACAGGGAGCTTAAGAGATGCAAATCGAATCTTAATCCGCGCTCATTCTGCGAAGCCTTCAACAAAGATGGAGTAATGCCTAATAGAAAAGAAATCGGTGTCTCTGTCATCAGCTTCTAGGAAAATCTATTCGAAAAAGTATAGATCTTATATTTACAGCCGTTGCCTTAAAAGGTTAAAGACAATGTTATATATATATGTAAAACATATATGGAAGCAAAAGGGATGGTGAGAGTGAGTGGTTTTTTTTTTTAATGTGAAATATTAGACAACCCCTTAACGATGATCCTCGCGTTATATCCCTCGCCTTGCTTTGATAATTTCGTTTGTATTCATTAGCCAAAGGAGAATCCTTTTAAATGCATTCAAAACAAAAGTGGACAGGGAAAGGATGATACCCTGTTTTTAATCAATTTCACTCCTAAAGCAAGGTCCCTTGAGTTCAAGAAAGTTCCTTCTAATTAAATTTGGGGAAAGTAACTGTTTTGGTTGGAACACGATTTTATCGGAATAATTCATCACGGATGCTAAGGACTTTCAACTTCTAGGCAAGCCTCCTGCACATGGGGTTAGGGGACACATTTCAGATCCCAGCCTAAAAGGAATCAGGTGAAGAAGGGATTGCTTTGAAGACATTCCTCTCTTCCGAACTCGCTCACACCTCACTCCCCCCTGAAACGGAAGAGGCTTTTCGAAGCTGAGTAGATCTCAGAGGCTCTTAAAAAGTCCGCCCACCGGGTTAAAGGCGATCTTACTTTAACACCTGCCTGGGCTTGCGCAGTAAAGTAGGCCACCCCGTCTCCGCTCCAAGTCGCGGAGAGAAATCCCTTCGGATCGCAGGGGGATTCCCTTTCTTTCCAAATGAATGGGCACATCACGAGAACCTGATCAGCCGGACACCAACCGCGCCGAGAAGTTGTTCGGCTCAAGATTAACCACTTAATCCTAGGAAAGAACTCTGTGAGCATCTCGAAGTGGAAGGCAGAATTTCAAAGGGTGGGACTTTTGGGGTGAGAGCCGTGTTTCTTCCCCTTGGCTTATTTATCTAATTTCACTTAGTGAGGTTATTTCACGGTAAACGAAAATTTGGGAAGCGAATGCTATGGTTGGCAGAAGCTCCGGTTTCACAACTTATTTATTGGGGTAGAAACCCCCACTTTCTTAGAGAAATGCCAATACCACTTCCCCTAGATCTCGAAGGATTTGCAATATTTTCTGGATATGTTTATTAAAATGCTACCTGTTGTGTCATCCCTCCTTCTAAAAGTCCAAGTTACTTTGCGGGGAGGGGGGTTTCAGGAGGAACCCTGTGTGAAGTACACCTGAATGCCGCAAGGCGGAAAGGCATCTCACCTGCCACCTGAACCCAGAACAGCATTTTACTTCTGTCTTGTTTGCCCTGCACAACGGGGGGGGGGGGAAGAACTGCCCTTAAAACGAAGGAGGAGGCAGAACCGGTAGGCCCGAGGGTAGCTTTCCACTCTGCCTCTCCCTCCGGACGGGATCGGCTTCCTAACTTCGTCCCTGCCAGCCACGCTCGGCTCAAACTCCTCCAGATGTACCCGCGCCAGTGATGGCAACGGCGGAGATCTCGCGGAGAAGACTCGATAGGCAGCATCGGTGTATAGATTATGTACACCTCTCGGTGCTAGGATTGTGCAAAAGACCTCGACGTCCGTCCTGCCGCTTGCATCCCGCCATGAAAGCTTTGCAGTCAGGGCGATAAGTTTGGGTGCCATTTTGGAGGGTAAATAAGGGCTGCCCCTAGGGAGAGAACACTCATTAAACTGAAATTAAAGGTGAGGGATCTTACGTCTATAAAGAAAAAAATAACATACTGGGGGGAAAAAATTAATGCAGGCGTTCTGCATATGTTTTGGGACTCCTTCCGCCCCGTGAAGCCTGTGCATTCCGTGGCTAAGCAAACGCCTCTGAGGGAGCAAAGCCAACCGATTTCACGAAGGGCCCTCCCTTTAGCCCAGAGCTTTCTCCTTGAAAGGGATGAGTTACTCCAGGCTGAAACGCGGCGCTCTGCTTCCCTCCTTCCCTCTTTGCGGGAAGACAAGGGTCCGCGCCGTAAGGTGGGGGGTCTTAATTTGAAGGCGGGAAGGAGGCCTCGACGCCACTCGCGTTGTCCCCACGCGGAAATGAATGGGAGCCGCTAAATCCTAAGGCGGCTCATCGCTGTCTTGGCTTCAGCAAGCCCGGGCAAGCCTTGCCACCCGCGGAATCGCCAGACGCCCTGGAGAGCTCTCGGACTTCGCGCACGGCAGGTTCTTCCGAGCTTGGCCATAGGGAGGCCTTCCGTTGCAGGCCTGTTGAATGGGTTGGGAGGCTGGCCTGACCGAGCGGAAAATAATAGCTGAAGGGTCCTTCACGGCCGCACTTCTGCGCGCGGAGTCGCGTTGGGCGCAATCCTGCTAACTTGGCCGGCGGCCTCGAGGCTGCCCATTGACATTGACTTGAACGAGATGCAAACGGCTAACGGGCAGAACTGTCCATTCGTGTGTTTGTTTGTTTGTTTGTTTCCTCCTTTTCTGGCAGTTCTTCTAGGGGAAAAAGGCCCCGACGCTGGCATCAAGACCGAAGAGGTGGGAGGGGAAGGGGGAAGCAGGAGGTCGGCCAGCATCCGCCGGTGGATATTGGGGTCATTGGCAATGGATCGCTCCAGGAGTGCTGCTGGACACGTTCTAGCAGAAAGATCGAAAGAGATTTTTCGTGAGACAGGACGGCCAGCCAGTTCCTGAGATTAAGAATTTAGAATCACGCCTTCGTTTTCAGATTTAGTCCTTCTTCCTGCCCTCTCCCGTCCTGAAAATATAATTTGGCGCCTTGACTGTTTCCAGAAGTTGGTGGCGATTTGGAATATTGGTAACATTGGTAACTTCCCCGGTGTGGATCTTCAGACTGAAATCCTATTCCCACTAGAAAGAATTCTGAAAGGTGACTTTAGGATCGCACTGTCTCTACCCGAATCCCCTTTTTCTTCCTTCTTTCACCTATTAGGTAGTATTTGCATATCCCAGAACCAAGTCTCACTTGCTACACACTTAGTGTCAACATCTAATCATTGCAGTTAACTTCATTGCAGTTTATATCTGACACAAATCCCATGGATTTCAGCATCACAAGAGGCACAATCTAATTAAGCTTTCAGGAATCATATAAATGGGTAGCTTATCTCCTTCCTCCTAAGGCTTAATTCAAGTAAAATTAATTCCATGAAAGGTTGTTTGTAAGCAAACCTGTTTAACTGGCTAGGTCAGTTAATATGTTATAAGGTGCTAATAAGAACCTTATATTGAAGCTATATGAGACTCATCTTCAAATGTTCTTTGCTCTGGGCCCATTTTCTCCAAAGCAAGATTAGTGGTTGAAATCGAAATATCCAATGCAAATGTGGAGAAATTTAGGAGAAAAACTCAGGCAGAAGTCCAGTTCTGCAAAGGGGTAGAGTCTTTTGATTCTTGAATTCAGTAAAGACAATAATTTGAAATGTCAATATTTTGAGTGAACACTCTCGATGAGGTCCAACTTCATCTTATTTGGTTCTGTAATTAACATTTCACAGGATAGTTCTTAACCAGTTCCCAGCAAATACAGCTCTTAATAAAGAAATTTAAAACAATGTTAAAATAATATATGTATTGTTATTATGCTAGCCATTTCTTTCTAAATTTTGGGACACTTGCATTATGCCTACTCTATAACTTATTTGTAAACATTATTAGTGAGTAAACACTATTTTTTTACACTGTCTCCAGATATTTTTTTTCGTTCTTATTCCAGGTGTATTTTTAACTTTGAAAATGCCATAGATTGTTAAATCAATAATCTTCAAACCTACTAAATTTGGCTTCATTTCAGACCACCGCTTGAATGTGTGCACCCATTGCGGCTTTGAAATTATTGCTTGAATCTGAAATAGCGTCAGAACATCCCCCTTAGGGCGGGAATGTTCTCATGTTTGAATTTTAAGGAAAGATCACAAGAAGTACTGGTAACTGGCCCTTTCCTTTAGGCAGACAGATAGCGTTCGTGCCTCCGCGATGCAATCAGCAGTTCAGGGTAAAGACAAAGTTCCAATAAAACGCTCCGGGTAGAAGGGGGGGGGCACAAGGCGCGAGGACAGTTTCCGGTCAAAGAAAGCAAATCCTAAAAACCCTAAAAATCCCCAAAAAAAGATCGCATTTCCTGCGTGGTTTCTAACTTTGCTTAAATAGTTGCCTGAAGAGTATTTGGGGGGGGCGGGGGGGTGAGGCAACTCTGACCTTAAGTCTTCCTTAGTTTGAGAACCGGAAGAGGATTCTGATGCAAGTGAATCCACTTGTGTGGACAGACTCTCGTGGGTTAAAACTTGCTCAAACCCCGTCCCTTGCTACGGGGACTGAGCAGAAGTTCCTCTCCTGTTTTTACTTAGGGGGTGTCACTAACAGAGAACAAGTTAAGCCGGAGCGTCCGCATGAAACTTTCTCGAGTTACAAGCTTGTACATCCAGAAAGTTTGATTCGGATTGTAATCTACGAAAGGCCAATTCACTTTCATGTAGGCAGGGAGTAAAGTAAAAGTCAAAAGGGGGGAAAGAGCAAAGAGAGGGGAAAGTGCGATGAATACCGCTGGATTCAAGGTATTTCAGCTCAGATTAACACGAGCGAAGCGGGAAACCTAGCAGTAAACCGAAGTCAGGGGCGTTTTGCAAAGAAGGATTCTGCAAAGTGTCGGATTCTCCTGAGGTCTGGCAACCCTGCAGTTATTGTGAACGATAACAAGTCACACCCGGAATAATGCCATGTTTCCGTGCAGCCAACCCCATCAACCTTCTCCTTCTACGGTGTGGTCGTAGCGGACAAGAAGGACAGGTGGATCTTTCACTTAGCTCTAGGCGTTGACCAGACAAGGTGGCGGGGCGGGATGAGTGAGGCGGGGGAGGGGCGGCTTTTCCTGCCCACGCAGCCTCAAAAGTGGATGCCAAACGATTCGGATTCTTGGAATCAAACCTGCAGAGGGGGGGACAGGGGCAAAAGCTTGTGAGGATGGCGACTTTGACATGAACTGATACTTGTCCCAGGCCTGCGCGGGCCGAACCGGCTGGAAATGCTGATGTTCTACTCTCCCAGAAAACCCCCGGTTGGGGAAGGTGATGGACAGACTGCTCTGTTGCTGCTCTGACACTAATATTTTGGCCTGTCCGAAGTGGGGCGCTAGGCCACCTGGACGAGCAGCCGCAGCACGAAAAGTCAGGCGGTGGCCCCCTTGGCATTTCTGGTTGACAAAAGTCTGAGCCAACTGTGGTTTGGCCTTACGGAGGTGCATTCCTGATCTGGTGGTCTATCACTCTGGCCTTAATACCAGAAGGACTTGGCTGTTCGAAGAAATGCCATTGTTGTCGTTGTTGCGATTGTTGTGGTCCCTTTAGGAAATGCACAACTTTTTCTTTCTCCCGCTCCTCCTAGCCTCTCCATTGGTTGATTGATTGACTGGTTGATTTTCTGTGCTCCGTTTTTAGGACCGCCCACTCACCAGGGAATTCGGGGCCGCCATAGAAGTTCTGCAGTTTTTGCAGTTTGAGGCTCTTCTCGTCTGGGCAACTCTGGCAATAGGCCGGCGAAGCCTCACGAAATCCGATCCCGAGAGCTGCCCCAAACCTCCGCCTTCCCGATTCTTCCTTCCAGCAGCGGCCGTCTCCAGCATCCCTTCCTTGGAGGCCGCAGAATTGAACGATCCCCCCCTTTCCTTCCCCCACCCCCGAGAAGAATAAGGACTGCCCACGAAGAAAAGAAAGTCTGTAGGCCAGCGGAAGATCGGGAGAGGCCCTCTAGCTTCTTCGGTCAATGGCGGTCAAGCCTCGTCCCTTCTCAACAGATTTTTGTTCGTTGTTTGCTTTTAATGTCCCTTAGTAAGATGGGGAACTTTTGGGAAACGCAATTGGCCTAGCGGTGAGGGAATTGAACTAGGACCAGGTTTTCTTTCTGTTAAGGAGATGGAAAGTTGGGTTAATCAAGGGAGGGTCCCTGATTGAGGATGGTACGTTGAGGCTTCTCTCCTTGTTTACTGCCTTACAATTCCTTCTTAAGACTATGCTGTGAGTGGCTGAGCAAGTCTTCTATTCTTTGGTTCAGATGGGATTGCAGGGCACTTTATCTGAGGGTAGGATGGATCAATTTGGGACAAGAAAAACAGAGGAGCTAATATTGGCCCTGGTCATATCTGAAAGGGAGGGGTGGGGAAAGAGTAGAGCCTCCATTTTGTTAGAACTATTTTCTCCACTGAACCAAGTTCCAAGTCCACTAGCAGTAAACAAGGAAACTCACCGACTGAGCCTGCTGCAGTTCCTCAGTGGCAGGTTAACCTACCTCGCAAGGTTGTTAGGATAGGGATCAAATTGACCAATGATGTTCTTGGATGTGATTAAAAGGTTCTGAACCCAAAGAGGCTGTCAAACCAACCAACCGTGTTTTTGAAACATAGTTTTTATTAGCCTCCCTCCCTTCCTAAATTTTGGCAGTGGTGTTTGTTGTTTTTAACATGTTTTCAAAAGTAATGTTAAGGTTAAAAAAAAAACCAAACACACGATTGATCCTTTGTTGAAAATAAAATAATCTAACTAAGCCAATTAGTTAGGGTTGAAGGAAAGATTTGAAGGAAAGGGAAGGAAATCTTCTGTGCTTGTCTGTGGGTTTTCCCCCTCCCCCCCTCCAACACAATATTCTGTATCTTTCAACCTGTCCAGCTCTCTTGATTACAAATAGGCCTGTTTTCAAATGGAAATAAGACTTCCAAACTGATTATGTGTATTGAATTAGAGTTGCTCACTAGAGCCTCTTGTTTAAGATGTATTGAGGAGAGAATGATGGCTAGAGACCTTTGGAACCAGCTCAGAGAGGTAGATTTATTTTGCAACATTTGGCCACTGCAGAATATTGCAGCAAAATAATTTTGGCAGAGAAGGCAGAGCACCATCTCATAAATAACCCCTCCGTTCCCCTCCCTCCTTAACTTCTAATTCCAACAAACAGGAAGTTTAAAGACATCTGCTCCCACCTCATAAGAATCCTTTCAAATGTTTAGTTGGAGGAACTGGTGATTGAATACTCCCATTTGGCCTAAACACTGTATATAGTGACTCACTTTCTGTTCAAATCATTTATTTTTTAGAACAACTTTTTCTAACACGACGTGGTTAGAAGAAGACTGCGGTTCTTCCAATTCTCAGCCAGTGTGGCTATTGCCAGAGAATTATAGGAATCCTAGAACATCTGGGAGGCACCATGTTGGAAGAAATTGATCTATGTTAAATAGGGTAACAGGTTTGGAAAGAACAAATGAGGTGAAGCTAAGGCTAAATTCAGGAATATTTGTTTGGCTATTTTGGAGGATTCAAATTTTTTTCACCTGGTAAGCACTGCAGTTGCATGAAATGTGAATCAATTAACAAGCATTAACGGAATTCCAGATTACTTCGTCCTTGGCCGATTGGGTCCAGCAGCCCAGCAAGTGAAATTGTAGGAGAGACAAGTATAAGCTTGTTACACAACTGAACTGGTTCCTTTGGATTCGGATTTTTTTTCCCCTTTGGATTGTGAGTGCTTCAACACTGGAGGTTTTTAAGAAAAGACTAAACAGCCACCTGTCTGAAACGGCATAGGGCAGGGGTGTCAAACTCAAGGACCTGGGGCCAAATCCAGCCCACGAGGTGCTTAGGCCACCCTAGAAACAGTGAAGGACTGGCCCACAGTGCTTCTGCCAGCGAAAATGGAGCTTGGGAGGGCTGCCCTCTTTTCACTGGCAGAGGATTGCGGGAGGCTGTGGCAGCTGAAAACGGAGCTCGGGAGACCATTTTCTCTGGCAGAGTGCTCAGGCCACCACAGGCACCCCAACACAAGCTGACGTCAAGCTGGCCACTCCCACCATGGCCATGCTCACCCGGGGGCCCCTCAGATGTCAAACGCAACCGTGATCCGGCCCTCAATGAAATCGAGTTTGACACCCCTGGTATAAGGTCTCCAGCTTGAGCAGGGGGTTGTACGGGGAGACCTCCAAGGTCCCTTCCAGTTCTATTCTGATGGGTTGATTGATTGGATTGGCTCTCATAAACCCATGTGATTAGTTTTGAGAGAACGACCCCTAAAATCTGGTAGAGTTACCTGCTCTACCAAATGGCAAAAAAATTGCTAGTGGCTGTAATTTCTCACTCTATAAATCTAGAATAAAGGCCAGGCAATGATGTTTGGCTTGTGAAGGAAAAAAAAAGAGATCAGTTGAATTCATTCCCCATTCCCCTGACCAGTTCTGCTTTAATGTTTACTTTAAAAATTCACTGAAAGCATCTGAAGCATCTTGTGATAGCTCATAATAAAGGTTAAAAACTCCAGATAATGAGATACATGCAAAGGACTGCCTTTCACAGGAGCGGAATGTATATCAGAATCTGCAGTTCCCACCAAGTTCTTATAAAAACACTGTTCTTTGAAATGGTAACATAAAGATAAAAACACTGGGTTAGGTTTGTGATGTTGCAGAGTGATCTCTTTTGGGAGAACCTGCTTTTTATGCCATTTTTTTTTTCAATGACTGTTTGGTATAACCATACATTTCCATCTGGCCAGTTGATAATAACCTTTACAAAGACTGCTGTGTAAACAGCCAATCACCTTGCTTGGAATTTAAAGCATTCTGATCATCACTGAGTTATGGATTTTCCTGATCATTCAGAAAGTACCAATGCATTCCCATCAAACGCTGCTCATAGTATATTCTTCAGAGGTTTATTTATTTTTGCCTTCAGGAATTAGGATCAGCTGCAGTTTCTGGCAAGCGTGTAATTTCTTTTCAGTAATTCAGTTTACTATTTTATACGAATTTTTTGTAAGAAAAAAGAACATAAAAAAGTAAAGAAAAATTAAGGATCAGGATTTTTTTTTCCTATAGAAAAGAGTGAAGGAATGGAAAAATGGGGGCGAGGGGGGAATGATCCATTATGTTCCGTTCACGCTGGTGAATAAATAATCCATTAAATTGTCTTCCCTTCATCCTTCCCTAAGAGTCTGCGTGCTTGAAATACCCCTGATGTCTAGGACCAGAGAGGGAAAGTTGGGTTAAAGCAAACCAAGCTTTATAGAGCCTTTAAAAAAAAAAAAAAAAGGTTTAAAAAGTTTTCTGGGTAAGTCCATTGTTGTTGAGTTAGACGACCAGGGGGAATAAGATGTAAACAGTGCACAATTTTGTCTCCAAAGATAATTATTTTATTTTAAAAATTAATTATTCTTAAAAAGCTGATCTCCCCCTTTCCCGGCTTCTCCCTCACCCCACCCCACGCTCTTTTTCTCCAGTGCCAGTGGAGAAAAGGCGCGGGAGCCTCTTTCCTTCTCTGCTTTTCCAGATGGAAACTTCCTCTTTCAAAACGGGAAAAGGAATCCGGTTCCTTTCTGGCCAGAGAAAGCTTGATGAAGAGGAAAGGGCGCGACTGGCTGGAACAGAGCGGCTTAGAAATCCGAGCAGGCCACTTTCATTCGCAGGGATGCCCGCCTTCCCTCCTCCTCTCGGTTTCTCCCCAGTTCCCCCGCCCTTCGCGCCCTGTCCAGCGTTTCGCCTCTCGGCTTCTGATTGGGAGGGAGAGTCACTGGGCGCAGTTCGGCTGCATACACGATCCCTTACCGCCCCCCGCATATTGATGAGACCTTCTCTCAGAGCCTTTCCTGTTGAATGTGGAAGGGGGGGTGTTGAAGACAGGGAGGGTCTCCTCTGCTCCACATGATGATCCTTTCCAACGCAGGGTGATGACCAAGCAGGGCAGTAGCTCCTGTCCATCAGATGACACAATATTTCCCCGTCTATTAGTTTGATGACCGTAACACGCCTGCCCAGAATAAATCTGTATTTAAGATTCTCACGAGGTGCCTATGTTTAGTTTATCTGCATAATCAGAGTCTTTGTGTATTCAGATACACATTCAGGATCATTCTGGATTTGGACCTAACCACACGAGCCACTGTTTAGATCAAGGGAGATCTAAAATGAGCCACTTACATATGGGAGTATCCCTATAGTTATCAATGCAAGTTCCGCTGTGGAAATGAACCGCGAGTGACCTTTGCAGGCTGTGCAATGTACTTATAAATCCACCTGCCTGTATGTTCTCAGAAAGGGTCATATTGTGTTTGATTGAATTTGTTCCTAGATAGCCATGCATCAATTAATACTCAGATCATACTTTCTTATAGACATCATCCAAACATGGAGGCATTTAGCATGTTTAAAACTGCACTGTTAACCTATCTGACCCAAAACCGTTTTAATCTATTTTATTTATTTGGACTATGAACTGTACTGTTGTATTGTTTGCATTTTATTTCTTCAAATACAAAGATATTATGTCGTGGCACCTGGTGAACTAGCATATATTACTCAGAAATTATAATTAACTGTGCCTGCGTATTTGAATCTTGCACATATTCATCATTGGTCCACATCAGTTAAATGTAAATATGTTTAAAACATTATGGACAATGCTCGTTTTGGATTCAATTCAACTGAATATATTTCAGAGCGACCAAATTTAAATGTGTATAGACTGAGACCTATTCTGATAGGGTTCTTTAAGCAAAATTCACTTGATTTTGATAAACTCGGACTGAAGTTCTCTTCTTCTGAAGTTTCTTGTGGAGTATGAGTTAAGAGGAAGAGAGAAGAGGTTAGGTACGTTTGACTTTCTGTTGACCGGCATTGAAATGGACTATGAGTCAGTCTAAAGTAAATGAACCATTGAATTCTGGTCCTTTAATTATTTGTTTATTTGTTTAATCATACTTACCCTTGATTGGATGTACAGTACTGTTTTTTTAAAAAAATCTAATTTTGTTAGCAAGATCAGGACTATCTTGTAAGAATTAGTAGAAATTGAAATATTTATAACCCTTTAAGAAGCTTTCTTTTGAAACACATTTAGAGTTGGAAAAAAAATAAAGAGTGAATGTGTATATGAGTTCCATCTAATAGCCTAATGTTAATTTATAAGCAGCAGAATGCTTAGACAGTGAATGACAGAATGTTTTAAATAAAAGGTCCCTATGATGATACAACACTAAAAATGATATTCTTACAATGGCTGTGATCTACCATCTTTTTACATGAACCAATTTATTTCAAATTTTGAGAATGTGAAACACATTAAACTGTTTACTTTAATCCTGGAAAACTAAGGAATTAGAATCCCAGAGCTATTTGCTCCTTATGTTTCTGAATTAACTTAGACTTCTTGATTATAACAAAGTATAAATTTAAGGAATGATCAACTACAGTAAAGTCTGCAGGAGTTTGATGTGTTCCCGTTTATACTTAAATTGTTATTTAACTTACAGAATATTTTGAATGCCAATACACCGGGACTATATACAAGTGTATACAGGCACACAGCCTCCATGCACAAACGCAGAGAAATATCTCAGACACATTCGAGAATGTATAAGAGCTGTTATTATGTACTTTGGGGTGTTAAAACTAATTTTTCTTGTTTCGTTTATCACAATTCATGATCTATTATAGAAATACAAGTGAATTGTGGATGAATAGATGAACTATGTTTTTTATTCCAAGAATGACAACTTAATTTTCTGCCACCGAGTTCTTTTTCGTGACAGGGTTGTTATGAAACACACACATACACACACACACACACACACACACACACACACACACACTTTGAAGTCCTCCTTGTTAAATAAGAGGAGGGGGAGGAGATTCTCCTATATTTCTCAATACTTAAAAAGGTAAAGGTTCCCCTCGCACATATGTGCTAGTCATTCCTGACTCTAGGGGGCGGTGCTCATCTCCATTTCAAAGCCAAAGAGCCAGTGCTGTCCGAAGACATCTCCGTGGTCATGTGGCCGGCATGACTAAATGCCAAAGGCGCACGGAAGCTGTTGGTTCCTATTTTTCTATTTGCATTTTTTTTTACGTGCTTTCGAACTGCTAGGTAGGCAGAAACTTGGACAAGTAACAGGAGCTCACCCTAGGGATTCGAACTGCTGAACTGCCTTTCGATCGACAAGCTCAGCATCTTAGCCACTGAGCCACTGCATCCCTTTCTCAATACTTAGAAGTTCTGATTTCAAACGTCTTAATTTATAGCTTCTCAATACTTAGAAGTTATAAATTAAGAACTTGTTTGAAATCAGAACTTCTTGTGTCCGGACAGTTTCCAATAGGAACCCTGGAAGAGGCAGAGCTAATCATCTGCGGCTCCGACCCAAAAAAGCATTTCGAAGGAAGAGTCTCTAGAAGCAGCGGAGGATCAAGAGAGGAGCCTTCTTCTTTCTCTCAAATGTGTGGGCCTAGGGAAGTCCCCTAGGACTAAGGTCTCCAACCTTAGCAACTTTAAGCCTGGAGGACTTCAACTCCCAGAATTCTGGGAGCTGGCTGGGGAATTCTGGGAGTTGAAGTCCTCCAGGCTTAAAGTTGCCAAGGTTGGAGACCCTGCTCTAGGAGTTCAGTTAAATTCACTCCCAGCAGCTAAGAAATGTGGGTATCAAAATGACTCAGAAGAACTTCCAGTACTGGGCCGTGAGGAAAGGATTTCGAAAAAAGGCAGGGCGACGTCTTCCGTAAAACGTCCCAAATCAAAACTACGGGGATAAATCCAGAATCTCTAAAAGGGTCCCCCTGCCTGAACCCTCTCTTTTACTATAGCTTTGCAGAAGTTGAATTCTGAATGGGGGGGTGGGGGGTAGAGGAAGCACATCTAGCTTAATCGTGGACGGTTTCTCCCTCAGGAGGCCCGCCCGCATCTCCCAACCTTTTGACCATCCACGTTTTCAGAGAAGAAACTACAACATGTACACATCCAGGGATTTCAGCGGGGCCCCAAGGCAGCGTTTTGACCCACAGTGTAGGCGGGTGAATTCAGAGATGTCGAGACAGCGAACGCTTCTTGGAGCACCCTTGTTCTAACTCTTGGCCACAGCGGAGCGGGAGTGGGGGAGGAGGAGAGAAGGACAAGAGGGCGCCAGCAAGAACGAGACTCATAAGGATCACCTGGCAAGTTTAAACAAGACGTGAACTTTGCAATAATATCGCCAATGGGCCCGGCCACTTCAGTGTCTACTCTGACCTGTTAGACTGCCGCCCATCCCAGTTTCTCGGCCTTGCTCAGTTTGCTCCGTAGTCTTTGGCTCCAACGCTTTGGCTGTCGTTTCCCACGACATTTGCACAAACGTGTACGCCTTTCCACAACTTCAGCCCTGTAAATCCCTGAAGATCCAGACTGTTGGGGGCAATATGTTATTTAGTATACTGTCTTTGGTGTAAGCCCCCCAGAGTCCTCGGAGAGCGGGCGGCATAGAAATATGACAAATAAATAAATAAATAAATAAATAAATAAATAAATAAATAAATAAATAAATAAATAAATAAATAAATAATTGCGGCCCGGAGAACAGGACTAAATACCTCTTCAGTAGGTTTCCTTAGAAAAGGCTTGGAAAGTTCCCTCTCAGAGAAAGGAAAAAAAGTTTCTTTTGAGATCCGGGCAGAGAGGGAGAGAGAGAGGGAGGGGGAGGGAGGGAGAGAAAGCTGTAGAGAAGCTGAGAGGCTGAAGGTGCTGAGCAAGTGAATCATGTAAAATAAAGTAGGTGAACTACAGGAAAGACCAGGGAAGATCTCTTTAACATGCACCACCGGCTAACGCATAAAGAAAAGGAATTCACAGGAGTCCATAGATGGAGGCTGCTCGGACATCACAACCACTGATTGCTAAGGGAAAGGGGTCTTCGGACCCACGAGAGTCTCGCTGGTGGGGGAAAAAAGTCAAGCAAAATTTCCAGGACGGGGTGTGCGGACTCCTGTTAGAGAACCCCGTTCTGCGTGGCTCTTTCTGTTGGGGAAACCAACGTCCCTTCCTTCCTTCCTTCCTTCCTTCCTTCCTTCCCTCCCTCCCTCCCTCCTTCCTTCCTTCCTTCCTTCCTTCCTATTCAGAGTACAGGTGTCAGGGCAGTCACAAAACAGCCCAGCCGCCACAGGGACTGGCAAACGGTTCAACCCATCCGCTCCTTGAGGAAGGGCTCCACCAAAGCAAAGGCAAAACTTTTTATCAACTAGAAAAGGCTGGGGTTGTCTCGCCTTCTGACCTTTTAAGCACTGGTTTGGGACGGACTTTGTATCTTTGGGCTGCTGTCTTGAAAGCAAACTGGGTCTTGGAAAGCCAGGCAGCTTTTCTCGAGAAAATACGACAGGGTTGTGGGAGCCCCGCAGGAGCGCCTCCGGATCAGCCACCTGCTATCTTGATCCTCGGATTGAAAGGATGGAACACGCGGTAGAAAATTGCCGACCTTACCTGAGCTCGGAGGCATGTCGCCTTAATCACCAACTTGGTTAAGACAAGGGGTAAGAGAGCACAAATTACAGTGTTATATATGGCTTCTTCACTCCCCATCCGCCCAGACAAACGGAGGACCAACTGGACAAATGAAAGAGACGCTGCCAACTTTACTCCGACTAGTACCTTTGAGGCTGGGCCGTCTTCATCAGCCAGTCCTCGATTCCTTCCAAGTCGGTGTTCGACATTTAAACAAGCGCCAAGTCTCAGCGAGGCCCTGGTAGTCGCTACCCGGCCGATCGCGGCTCCTTCCTGAGCGATCGCTGTTTCCACAGACACGGACACGGAAACTTTGGGGAGAGGGGAAGCTAGCTATTCCCCCCCACACCGAAACGCTTTCGCTTATCTTATCTTTTTTCTTTAAGAGTCATCAAAAGCGTTCTCACCAATAGTTAGGAAAATAACAAAAAGGTGCTTGAATGCTGAACACCAGATGTGACGAATGTCTGGGTAGCTGTGGCTTGTCCCTTTCCACCCACACTTTATAGCAATATTGGAAGGTGGCCTGTGTATATAATACGTAGATATTCATCATGCGATGCCCTTTAGGATGGGGAACGTCATGCAAGGGGATCTGACATAGAGAGGCAAAGAAATGAAAGGCGTGAGAAGTTTCTTTGTTTTTAAAGGGAAGGAAATGTAACTCTAGTATTTACGAAAACCATTTCCTACTCCTTTCCCTATATTTTTATCCCTGCCAATCATTCTTGCTTCGCATATCATCTCACGTATTACTTTCTATTCTTTAAACTTGTTACTTTGAATGAATGTTGAGAGAAGAACAGATACGAGTTCTGGAAGGAAATAGGCACCACCTGTATGTATGTATGTATGTATGTATGTATGTATGTATGTATGTATGTATGTATTGAAAACAATTCTGCTAAGTGGCATGAATGGATGCGTGGCAATGAAATAAGACAGAACAGGGTGGGAAAAGTTTGAGATATTCGGAGACCTAAGAATGATTAAGAATGGTGACTGCTAAGTATTTGTTTTGGGGTTTGGGGGAATCTGTTTCAAATTCATGGTTTTAGTTCCGGTTGCTATGTATACATGCACATAGCAAAAGAAGGAATAAATATCTAAAATGCGGCTTACTCGGTTTTATTTTTGAATCATAAAACTGAGAGTACTAATACAGATAACAAGAATATGGGCCAACTTTTTTTAGTAATGTTAACATTTAGTAATGTTAATGTTAGTAATGTTGATCCTGGGAGATATTGGACATGGAAGGAAAAGAAAGGGAAAGGAAGCAAGTAGAATGCCTGCAGAAGGCAAAGTATGATGAAGATCACATACTATCCACTCCTTTTCTGCTGCTTGCTCTGCTGCTTGCAGGCTTCACAATTTCTCCACCCGTTTTCCCAACTTCACTTAAACCTTTATCTGCTTGCTCTGGGGTTTTGTTTTGTTTGCTTGTTTTCTTGCTTGCTTTATATGTGCAATTTGTGATCATTTATTCTGTTTCTATGCCGTTTGATGCATTAATTTTGAGATCCAGTCTCTTGGTTGCATTGTACAATCTGTCTGAACTTCCATTGAAATTATTAGAATTCTTAGCCAAAAGGGATACCTTCAGATACAAAATATATGTATATTCATGTTTCTATTTACACAAATACCCATTCCTTATATATTTAACCATCAATGTGTTAAATAATAAAGAAGTTACCATACATTCTTCTTTTACTCCCTGCTCAATGTTGAACCATTCACTAAGCATTTAGTCTATTCTCACACAAGCTTTCCTTCCAGCAACCAACCTTCACACTTGTTGTTCAGGATGTTGTGAAAAACATCCTGAAATTCAAGTCTATTCATTGTCAAATGCACTCTCTCTAAATCAACTATTTTAAAAAAAGCTATTTTATATAAAATTTATTTTTCACAGCTGTCTTCATCCTATGGATTCCTACATTCATTTGCACCCACAACAATGTAGAGACCTTTCAGTTCATAAGTAACTACATTTTAGTCTTGTCTTTCCTAGTTCAATGAACATCTTCATTTCCCTCCATGCATTCATTCACTCTACTGTGCAAGAACAGACCATCTATTGCTTCCTTTCCATTTCTTTTACTGTAGCTTCACAGACATTCAGCCTATTTTTCTTTTCTTTTTTTTTTCTTTCATTTATTCATGCTCCTTACAGTTACTCCTCTTACTTTCCATGTTTCGATCTGATCTTTCAGGGTCACAGACAAACAGGCACCCAAATATTGATCTCTATTGCCAAAATGGTTTTGATCAATCTAGTCAATCCCACAATGCTTTTTTTTTCATAAGGTAGGAATTGTATAGGCTAGCTAGGTCATCATATTTGGTCATATCCATTTCACATGTTTCACTCCCTGTTAACAGTAATACAGTACCAGTTTGGGCACATTTTTGTCAGTTTGGCACAATTGCAATCAAAGTCCAGTTTTAATTCAAGCATGCTCCAGCTATTCCATGCAGATTAGGATCTATCATCCTGAGGCAGACTTGCAAATCAACATACTGTGGCCCACATCCCTCCAACTCAGAAGAACATGTAACATGCATTGACATGGTCAACTTGCCTGTTAATTTCAGAGAAAAATATATTCACAGGACTATAATAAATAAATACCCATCTTTCATTAGCTTCTCAAATCTTATTGTCTTGAAACCTCTGAGATATACACACATATACACACATATTCTGCATATAATATATACATGCATCATGTGTGTCTCTGTGTGTTTAGTTGTAGAATTTTCATTAAAACCGAAGTGTGGATTTCTGATTTTAATCACTTTTCTTTGCTCTAAACCTTTTTTTTATTCAGGAAAGAATTACATTAGATTATGCTTAGATTTGCAGATTTCCATTAGGTTAACATGCAAACAATACTTTTTTTAAAGCAAAATGAAATTTGTTTTGGCTGAGGCAGTACAGAAATAAGAATGAACAAGAATTTGTTTGGATACTCTACAAGTCTCTGGAAAGACATTTCAGTGTGACATAATTTTGTCCTAAAAGAAAGAAAGAAAGAAAGAAAGAAAGAAAGAAAGAAAGAAAGAAAGAAAGAAAGAAAGAAAGAAAGAAAGAAAGCTTGATGTGCCTCGATCAGCCAAAGCTTGACCCTGAAAGGAAAGTTATAAAGCGATGATATAATTTCTTCTTTTAAAAAGGGAAGGAACTGTAATTTTCTTAGAACAGTTTTGTTTGCATTTCTTCTGACTGATAGGTAAATAACCTTTGAATTGTGTTTGCTTGGACTCTAGAGGTCTATCAAGAGATGAATTCACCTTTCGGTGGAACAAGCAAATAGACTTTAATCTAAGCCGACCCCAGACAAAGTGGAAGCCAGTTTATTTAATCGAAACTAAATCTAGTTGCAGAAAGATAAAACGGTGTACACAATCATCCATTACATCCATTAGTCCCCACCTCCAGATATGTGTTTTATGGATTTAACCAGAAATACCAGACCATTAATTTCCCCAAAGGTTTCCCCTTTTTTTCCTCTTTAAAAAGTAAATATAACAGTTCTCTGGAACAGAGCTTGGCTTCAGGAAGCCCTTTTTTACATGTAACTAGAAAGCAGGAACCCTGACCAAGTTTAAGGCAACATTAATGTGCAGGGAGGAGGCAAGAGGAAACACAATACAATTTAGGAATGTGCCATGGTTGCTTCCCAGTGGCTCGTCAGCTCGTCTTGTTAATTTAAACCCCAAAATGAATATATTGGGATGGGGGGGGGGGGCGAATCTATAAACTGGGTATATTTTTCAACAGTTAAAGACAGGTTGATCTGTTATCCTCTCTTTCACACCTTGATGTTTCCATTCCCAAGATAGGGAGCTATTTAATGGGCTATTACTCACCCCACCCGCCCATCCCACTGCTGATTCTTCTTTGCCAAGCCTTGAATGCATGCAGATTTTTCATTAAAAAAAAAAGAGAAGCTCACCAGAAAAAAATAATAATAAAAGGAACCACATTAGGATTTCAAATGACAGCTCTGAGTGCTCCATTTTGGGCTCTGAAGATGCTAATTTTAGCACAGAGCTGTAAAAGACGGAGAAAAAAATAGATCTCGCAAGAGGGGGGGGAAGGGAACAGCTGGAAATGTTTCTCCTGAGCTTGACCAAACTCACTTTTCCTTCCTTTTTTCCTTCCTTCCTTCCTTCCTTCCTTCCTTCCTTCCTTCCTTCCTTCCTTCTTCTTTCTTTATTTCTTCCTTTCATTTATTCTTTCTTCCTTTCACTCTTTCTTTCATGGTTCTTTCTTTCTTTCGCTCTTTCTTTCATGATTCTTTCTTTCGCTCTTTTTATATTCTTTCTCTCTCTAAACAAGAGGAATACCTAGGGTATTACGTTCTGCTGACACATGTAGCGCCTGCAGACACGAACCATTCTTTTTCCTTTCCTTTAAAAGCCGAAGGTTCCCCTCTTTTTATCCCTACACCCCCAGCTATCAGGCGAGAAGCTTTCTTCGGCAACTGTGCGGCTCTAGCCGCCATTGAGGCGGAGGGCCATCTCCCACCCGCCCACCCGCGTTGGCCTTTGGCAAATTGCAAATCCCTAGTCTGGATTTCCAAGCACTGATTCTTACATAGACAGAGAGAGGAAGGTCCTTTAGAAAGAAAACCCCAAAGAAAAGGCTTCGGGGCAAACCAGCCTCCAATCCAGGAAGGTCTCCTCTTCTGGCTGCCTCTCGATAAGGTTGAAAACATCATCCAACCGGCGATGCGCTAACATTACACTCCTATTGCCCCGAAGGAGACTAGGCGATGCCATCACTTGCGAGGTTCCCTTCTATCAGCCTTGAACAAGCAAGGGAAACTAGATTGCCATAGCCTAAAGTCCAGAAAGTCGTTCCCGGCACGTTTTCAGCCCGTTTCTGAGACCTGCTCTGCCTCTAAAGCCAACCAAGGAGAGATCGATCCTCCCTCACCAAGATTTGGGAAGCTACTCCTGGTCCACACACATCCTCCTCCTCAGCACGTACCAGCGACAGGCGGGGAGGGGGAAGAGTTGCGTGTCCGCCCCGGTCCCTACAAACTGCGGAGTGTCTCCCGTGTTGCGGTTAAGTCAAACTACACGATACGCTTCGTGCACAATAAACTATGTTTTATTTTGATTATAAATAAGATGTTTTAAAATACTCATACTTCCCTTAAAGTACAATTACATAGGAAACCTTTGTAGAAATGATGGGCGTGTTCCTTTTTTTTTTTTTTACAAGTTAATAAAAGCGGACTTTTTAAAAAGATTCTAATGTTCTCCCCTTACCTGTTAGTACGTCCCTTGTTAGCTTTCCCACCCTGAGCATCAAAAGTATTTTAAATGCTTCTTTTTGGAATTTCAATTAGTAGGTCTGCAAATATTGTCTTTCGACTATGAACGACGCCACTTGGATTCCCTTGTCTGCTTGTCTTCTCATTATCTTGGACTCCCTTCTCCCGCGGCAGAGTTAATCGGGAATGAATGAACCAACGATGTAGCTTTGCTTTTTACTTTTCCTGAAACAGGGACCTCTCGTTATATCCCGTTGAAATGGCCGCAACATTTCCCCTGTGAAATTCAGTGGGCCTTTGAAGGAATTTTTCTGGCGGGATTCAACTCCCTTCTCATTTTTTTTTTTTACAAAGCAGGAAAAATACCAAAGGCAATAAGGAATGTCGGTGATAATTATAATTTATTAGACGCTTCTTAGGAAATATATTTAAAGCCAAATATATCTACATAAGTAGCAAAGAAGGGAAGGACAGACAGTGAAGGAGGAAGGAAGGAAGGAAGGAGGGAGGGAGGGAGGAAGGGAGGAGAAAGGAAGGAAGGAAGGAAAAAAGGAAGAAAGGAAAAAAGGAAGGAAGGAAGGAAGGAAGGAAGGAAGGAAGGAAGGAAGGAAGGAAGGAAGGAGCATCAAGAAAGATTAAACTGCCCCAAATGTCAAGGTTCTGTGGAGATCCATTTTTAAAAGTGGCTTTCCCCCAGTAAAATTAAAAAGAAAAAGAAAAAGCTTTGTTTGATAGATCCTCGCTCCACATATATTTTAAAAATCAACAAAATATTCAGGTTGCTAAAAACTATGGGTTTTAGTCCAAGGTTTGTGATGGACCATATAAGCTACGAGTTCGTGAGCTGATTGATGTTAAGGCGCCAAAGTGTCGCTGCGTTTCCTTCCCTTTCCCGAGTCTGGGACTTCGTGCCTACACAGAGGTGCCGATGTTAACTTTCCGGAAGGAGAGGAGAAAAGCCCACCCCTCGCCCCAATGTTTGTGTATGTACATACAAGCGTCCAATGGAGTTTCCGCGTCAGCCGAAGTGGGTACACGGTCCCGAATGGCTTCCAAGGCCCTCAACTTCTCCGGACGACTTTCGTCGGCAGCCACTGCGAGAGCAGTCCTTTTTTTTTTTTTTTTTGCTCCGACTGAGACCAAAGCCAACGGCCCCATCCTCTCCTCTCCTCTCCTCTCCTCTCTTTTCCTCTCCGAAACAAACAAACAAAAAAAGGGAAAAGTCAGGGGAGGGGTCTTGTGGGAGGCAGGGGGCAGGTCAGCTCGTTCGGGGAGAAAGGGGTTGCGGGCGCCGGCCGAAGGCGGGGCCGGCCGGTCCTTTTCACCAGGTCCTGCCATAAAGCAAGGTGGAGCAGGACATGGCCGTCCCGTAGTCCGAGGTGGAGGAGTTCAGGTGCGACAAGGCGGACACCTGGCTCTGCAAGGCGGAGGGGCTGCTGCCCGCGTGCTGGCCCAGGTCTGGCGATTGCCCGGCGCTACTGGCCTGGTGGCTCGGATGTTGTCCCAGGCTGGCCCCGTTCGAGGCCACGGTGATGGCGGTGGCCGCCGCCTGTTGTTGCTGGTGATGGCCCTGCAGCGCAGTGGAAGGTGCGTTGGAGCCCGCTTGGCACGGCTTGCCGTCTTTGACCAGGACGGGCACGGCCACTCGGCGGGGCGACTGCTGTTGCTGCTGCTGCTGCTGGCAAGAGGCGCCCTCCTGCTGCTGCATCTGCTGCTGGGCCGCCTTGTCCTTGGCCTGGCGCTTCATCTTGTAGCGGTGGTTCTGGAACCAGATCTTGACCTGGGTGGGCGTCAGGTGGATCATGCTGGCCAGGTGCTCCCGCTCGGGCGCCGACAAGTACTTCTGCTGCTTGAAGCGCCTTTCCAGCTCGTACACCTGGGCCTGCGAGAAGAGGACGCGGCGTTTCCGCCGAGGTGCGCTCTGCAGTGGAGCCATGCTCTTGCTCACGTCGCTCAGCGAGCCCAGGCCCCCCATGCCGCCCATGTTCATGCCAGACGAAGGGCCCATGAAGCGGGAGACTGCAATCGAGAAGAGCCAGACAGGCAGAGTTAGTCGCCCGCTGGCCAGGCCGGCTCAAAGATTTTTTTCACCTCCGAATCCAGGAAGCCCAAAGCCTCCCTCTTCCCGCACCCCCCCGCCCACCCCCAGAAAATGAACCACGTTTACCGGATGGCCAGACATTTTCTTTCTTTAAAAAGCTTAAGCACAAATAACAAGCCAAGAGTAAACCAAACAAGACCCCCGAGTTACTTAATAACCTGCAGAAATCGGGTTCTGATATAATATGGGAGCTTTCCCGTGAAGTTTAAATCGGATCACCCTAATATGCCCAGGCCCTAAGCATCGCCACTGAAAACCCTGCGAGAGGAAGATCTGGAGAGGAGGAGAAGCCCTATTAAGAAAAGGAAGGAGGGGGGGGGGGGTTGCTGATGTAGACAACATTTAACGATTCTGTTCTCAACAGTTGCTTCCGCGGACGCCTTGCCTCCGAGAAATCATAAACGGCCTGTGCTGAGTAATCAATAGAGCGTATTCCTCCCCGTCTCCTCATTCACAAAGTTATGCTTTATTGCTCTTATGGTCTCTGTCGGCGTTGTTCCGAAGTTGAGATAATATTCCCACTGTAGACAAAGGCTTGGAGGCCCAATGTAGTTTGCAGGATTCCCGTATTCTGCGCTACCCAAACGCATTCTCTCAAACTCCGCCACAGCCCTGAATTTAGTTTCCCGATTTCCCTCGGTTTTTCGCCCATTTCTTCCAATTGCAGCTGTCGCCTGCGATCGCGCCAACCTCTCTCCTTCTCCCCGCACCAATTAAACCTTGGCACCAGGTCTATCCATCCATCCATCCCCCGCGGCAGCAGAAGCCGCTACGGCCTTCAAAGTCTGGAAGCGCCTTAAATGAGGCGGCCCAAGAGCAGAGAAGAGGGGAAGGTGTGCCGAAGGAGGGGAGGCAACCCGAGCCGATTTGAGGAAAGTGGACCCAATCTCCCGAGCCCCACTTCGCCGATCGCCGCTCTGACCGCTACCCCACACCTGTTCCACCTGTCTAGGGCCGCGCCACGATCCCTCCCTGAAGCGGGGAAAGGGTTTGGACTTACTTGTAGAGAAGCGGGGATCCGGGTTGGCTCCGTACCATCCGGTGGCGGAAGCGCTGTTCCTCATGGTGTCCTGGTAAGGCGGGAGGTCGCCCATGTTGCCATTGCAATAGCCGCCCATGGCGGTGTGGGACAGCTGGGGGACCCCGGCGGCTGCCATGTGGTAAGCGGCGGTGACCGTCCCGTTATGGCCCATGGGGTGCTGCTGCATGGTCGGCTGCGCCACCTGGGATTGCCTGTACGCTGCCAGAGGAGCCCCCAAGTTACTCCCCTCCATGGCCACTTTCTTGTAGCTTTCCTCCAAAGGGCTCAAGATGTCAGACACTGAGAAAGGAGTCGTATGCTTTGGGCTCATCGACATGATTCGGCGGCTGGGGGGAGAGGAGGGGAAAAGAAGGGAAAGGGGAGGCAAAACTCTCTCACTCACTCTCACTCTCTCTCCTTTTCTTTTGCTTTTTTTTTTTTTTTGCCAAATATTCTGCTGGGTTGCTTCCACGCCGATCTTGTTGGATGAACACGTAACCGAGTGGACCAAGTCCGCCTTAATTGGATGGAGTGGAGGCTCAGAGCTGCCTTTCGTTTGTTTTAGCCAGACGCCAGGTTTTAGGCTGCCACCAGAGGCGGGGCATAGGCTCTAAAGCAACAAGACAATAGATCCCCGCATCTTGCCCAAGATAATTAGCGTGCATGCTGATGACAAGGTAAACACCTTTAAGTTTTTTTGTTTTTTTTTTTACTTCTCAGGATTTGCTCTTCGTTGTCTGTACTTTTTAAGAAACAGGTTAGTCTTTTCACACACACACAAAATAAATAAAATTATGCCTCCCCCCTCCCCCAAACAGAACCGATTTTCTTCGTTTATTTATTTCCGGGAGGAGGGGAGGAGAGGGGGAATCTAACCCTTAGACTATCCCCAAGAAGGGGTATAAAAAATCCCAAGGGTTTAATGGGGGAGGGGATTCAATTCATCTTTTCTTGTTTGCTTGCTTCCCCCCCCCCCACAAGCACTCCGCCCGTGGATAAGTCTGGAAAGCAAGCCAGTTCCGATACCAACCTCTCCCTCTACCCACACACCCCGCGCGCCACTGCGACCCCCCCCTCCACGCGCTTCCGCCCTACCAGTCCTCTTCCTCCTCCTCCTCCGTCTGAACGAGGAAGGTCAGGACTGAAGAACTGGATCTAGCCTCCAACCCCCTCGCCCCCGCCTTCGCCCCCGCCTCCCGTTAGAAAGCCCGGACGGAGAGAAAAGAAGAATTCCCCATCAGACGGTGCCAAGTTGGCCGCAAGGCGGTCCCGGGCCAGACCTTGGACGGCTCCACTCGGGAGAGGCGCTGGCTTTCCTCGAGCAAACTACTTGTGCCTTCTCGGGGCTGCTTAGGAGGCGTCAGCTGCCGCCGAGCTTCTAGGAAGCTTATCCGTCTGACCCTCGCCGCGCATTCGTTCCCCCGCCCGCCCGCCCGCCACTCCGCGCTTTGCCAAATATATGTTCTCTCTCCAGACATGCAATCACCTGATCCTAACGCCGCGCGTCTTACTCTCAAACAGGAGGAAGCTGGAAGTTTGGGGGGAAAACGTGTCAAGCAATTGTATGAGAACGAAGGGGCTGCTGGAAAACACATTAAGGCTAAGGGGCCGTTTGTTCTTTTCCAATCGGCGCCGTGTCACGCACTCCTTCGGGCCACGTCTAAATCTCACAAGCGGCCATACTTCTGAATCAGAGACGCCAGGCCTGGCCAAGACCCTTAGGTCACCACCACCCCAACTCCGCCAGGGAAGAAAAATGTCCTTATTTCCTAAGATTTCGCTAAGGCGAACTGCGGCCACCTCGGTGTCTAGACAAACCGGGAGTCCAAATTGGCGGCGCTGCGGCGGCGGTCTTAATCCAGCCCCGATCCACCAGCGAGTCAAGATGCCCTGCTTCGGGGGCAGGACTTAGAGGCAGGATCCTAGTCTCGTTGGAGGCCTCGGAGACTCCTCTCCCCCGCCTTCCTCGCGAGTGGGGCAGGCGCGGGTTGGGCCGGGCCCTTATTCATGCGTGGAAGCAACCAAGGCGGCTTGGTTGCCTCGTGTTACCCGCCGCCGCCAGCCGCCTCCTTGTTCCAAAGCTATTTTTTTTTTCCATGTGCGCGTTTCGTATTCTTCTCCCCGGGAAACGGAGTGGGTGGGAAAAGGGAAAGGTGGCGGAGGGGGGGGAGGGGAGGGGAGGGAGACAGCTTTTCTGCATCCTTGCCTGGCACGTTAGTGGTACCTAATTTAATAAAGCAATTCTCTGAAACGGAGAGGGGAAAAAAAGGCAGCTAAGGGGCAGTTAACCCGACGATTTTCAACCTTCAACCGTTTAGTAATTGCCGCTGGTAAATCTGTTGGCATGTACGACGGGTCTCGGGCTTTTCAACGTCATTAAGCAAGCCGGCCTATAAATAAAAATTAAATAAATAAATGCAAAAGTGCACTTTTGCTGCTACCCGGGAATAACCGAACATCTTTACCTAAAGTGGCTTTGCGTAAATGGCCGGTCGCTTTGTCGCCGACTCCATGTCGGCTCATAAAGATCGTTTTGCTTCAATTGAGAGACCCTCGTTGAGGAGGCAAGAAAACGCTCAGGAGCGAAGCCGATGCCCGCCTGAGTGTTTCGCCTCCTTCAAGTAGAAACCGGCGCCTTGATTAGGCTTTAGGGCTCGGCAAGAGGTGAGCTCTGGCACGCCGGTGTAATTCCAGCAACTTTTGGAGGCAGAGCGTCAGTTTTCCCCCTTGAACACCCCGCGCGCCGCTTCCGGACAGCCGCTGGAAACGCTGGAGTGCCATCAAATCAATGGGAGTGACTTCCGAAGTCGAGGCTGCTGGGTTAGGCTAGATAGGAGAACTTCTGGGCACTTTGTGGAGGAAGAAGTTTCGCTCAGGGGACGGCATGCAAGTAACATGGGGTCCCAACTAGGTTCTGTGAACGGTGAGCCTTTTTTTTTTTTTTTTTTTTTTTTAAAGTGAGGCTTCCCTCCCTGGAAGTTGCTTTCTCTCGGGCTGCAACGGACTTCAGAGCCTTGTGTCTGTCGCGCTAGAGTTTTTGGTTTCCTTGCGAAGAAACTTTAAAACTTACTTCTGATCTTACCTGAATCCAAAGATCCCCGTTATAAAGCCCGATGCTTGGGCGTCGCTGGCGGTTTTTTTTTTTTTTTTTTGTAGGGTATATTATTTTGTAATAATTTATTTGTAGGAGCTCGGAAGAGAATGATATAAAACAATTTAGTCACCTAAGAAATTAAGAAGTTTGTTTATCTTTCAGTTATTTCACAGGCTGACCATTACAGGGCTGTTTCATTAAAGCAAATAAAAATCTAAAATTCCCCCAAACAAAAACGAATAGGAAGATAATAGAATTGTGCGCCACTATTATTGGGGATGGACCAGATTTATATTATGTGCAAAAATACGAACAGAGGTAGAAAAGTTACTTATATTAATTGCATATTTAACCTCTTTAATAGTTACTGATATACAGAGATTATACAAGGATATCTTATGTATCTCAATATAAATAAAAAGCACATTTATTTTCTACAATCGTTATTTTATTTATGTTAAGAACACAAACTTATCTTAAAGTACAATAATTGCACAATCAAAATACACTAAAATGTTAATCATTGCTCTAATAATATTCTAATAGGAGGTCAAAGTAATAATACTTAGCAGTAGATATAAGTATGTATTAATTTGCAGTGGGCGGCTGTATTGTATTGTTTATATATAGAAAAGGAAGAAAGAAAAAACAAAAACAAAATCACACTTTTTAATCATATCCAGTCCCCCCCCCCCCAAAAAAAACAGGGCTTCTCAATTTATGCCTTATTATAAGAAGAAAGTATTTCCAAATTTTTCAAAACTTTCTTCTTTCTTCTCTGCATTTTCTTTGGAGTATTGATTAGACTGGAAATTTTCTCCTAGAATATGTTCCTTCAATGTGTGTAATTAATACGTTTTTATGAAATTGGACCCAGTTTTACTCTTCCATTTGGATCTACACGTCTACACTGGAATGTATTTATTTTGACTAAAATGATCAAACTACAGCCATTGAGCCTCCAAAATCTAGCAGTCACAGAGCCAATCAAATATACAGCAGTGGCGGGACAGAATTAATTTATATGTAAAATCACATGGAAAGAGATGAGTTTGATCCTAATCAAATAAGCTGATCTCCAAATCAAGTCAAGGCAAAGTGTTTGAATTTCATTTGGTAGACAGGTTCATATTTTCAATTAGTTGCAATAGTGCTTACTTGTAAGTGCTTTGATTTGAAGAGAATTTGATTTCCAGCTAAGAGAGCGTAGACTTTGCAGCAGAAGCCTATTGATTTCCCTTGATGGAAAGTTGCAGCAATCCTTCGGGCCAGCCTGCCCCGTGGCTTCAGCAAAGTACATCAATGCTCTCAGTGCGAGAAGGGCGGGCATCTCGGGTGGAATTAACTTCCACGGAAAGGAGTCTTGTGGATGTAGGGTAGGTTGCTTCTAGGAGGTGATTCCGGGTAATAGCCAGTCTCCTTCGGCGTCCTCCTCCGGATCTTCTAATTCAGCAAGCCAGATTCTGTCCTTCGGAAGGAAGAAATACACAAAGCAAGCGGGTGTTTACAAAGTTGAAGACTGGGTCGACCTTCGCAGACATCCCCGTCTCCTGTGAAACCCTGGGCTAACTTCAACTGTCCCGATTGTCCACAGTTGGGTTGATGATGGTGACGAAGAATGCGAAGAAGCAGGGTGAAAAGAAATGCAAGAGGGAAGACCCCGATGGACTAGGGTGCGTTTGGCCTGTTTCAAAGGCTCCCACCTACCCGACAGCCGTCCCAGCCTCTGCCTTTGAGAACACGTTGGATTTGCCTCCCAGGACCGGCTCTTCAAGCGCTCCAGGTCAAAGATGCCTAAACTCAAAGTGACTGATGCCCCATCCAAACCCGAAGCAGGAGATGCCTGACGCTTTGGCGAAGGGAAGGAGAAAACCTGCTCAGCGCCAGATGGAAGTCAACGTCTCTGCATTTGGGGCAATTCTTTGACAGCTGGATAAGAAAAGGAAGGAAGGAAGCTTGAACTATTTTTTCCCCCATCCCTTAAAACTTAGCGGGGAAACCTTCAGTTCTGTAGCCTTTTAGTTATACAGTACCAGGGCGTTAGAACTGTCTTGTAGCTTTCTTCAGAGGTGTTGGACAGGTCATCTTCCACCCAGCTGCTTACCGAAGGATGCCTTCCCAGAGCTCGACAGCACCCCGAAATTCGGGAAGTTTCTTTTCCAAAACCAGAAGGCAAGGAAGGGGCAGCCCTTTTCATTCCCATCTCTAAGAAAAGAAGGGCGCATCCCAGCGTGAAAGTGGCACCACATAAATTCACTCAAGATGGCGTCCTACATTAAGCACCGCTGAAATACTTTGCTCCAACTGTTTAATGAATATTGCCCTTAACGTTGCCGTCCCAGGGCATTTGTCCTCCCCTCCTGTCCACTCCACCCCCTCACCCCCCAATGCCGCCCTGGTTCTCTTTGCAAGTCAATTCTGGGTTGGGATTTCAAGAAGGCAACCAGCCCAGTTTAGGATCATTTTAGACCTTCGCCTGGGGGGGGGGGCGGGAGGGGAAGGCAGAGTCCCTTGAATCTTTAGAATTATGCACTTAGTGAGGCAGTAGCAAATGTTTCATTGAATAACATTAGCACTGACATCTACTGTATAAAATACTTTCCAAAATAAGGAAACGTCCTACAAAAAGGGCAGAACCGAATCCGTTCCTTTGGGGTCTTTCCCTCTCCAGATTGCTACTCCTATCTGCTCTGAGGTTCAGTCCTGTTCCAATCAGTCCCGAATATATTTTGCTTTAGGACAGCCTTCTCTTGGGCTCCACTTTCTCATTTTGAATGGGTCAATGAGTGGTCCCATTTATTGATTGGCAGGACCTTTGCCTTCAATATTTGATAAGGACATATTTACACCCAGATGCTAAAAATTTGTGGGTGACTTAAGTAACTTTGAAAACAGGGGAGTTAGTTCCAAATTACATGTCTTTTAAAAAAAAATGAATAAAGCGAGTTGGTAGAGTTCTGACTAGTTTTCAGCCTATTGCTGCTATGGCCAGCTAAGACCATCCTAGTGACAGAAGTAATTAGCAAAAAGACGGGAGACTTATTTTTTGTGGATGAAGTGTCACCAAATACTTTTACTAAAAAGTTATGTCCAGTTTAGAATAATGCTATGTTCAGATTGCAATATTCACTTCTTTCTTTTTTCCATTCCTCTTGACATTTTCTCTTCCCTTTACTTACTGGATTGAGCATTGTTTAGATTTTAGAAAGTTGACTTAATATTGATTTTAGCACTTCAATGCTGAGTTCAGTGCTTTTCTTAGGTTGGTTCCAAGTGGCATTTGTTTCTTCTTGTGTTTCTACAGACAGTCCTTTCCACTGAAATCAGTTGCTTCCATATATATAAAGTTCAGGTCTCATCACCTCCATCCTTAACTTGACTTAAATTTGCTTAATTTTATGTAGATGAAGTCCAGAGTCATGAGAATCTTTCTCTAATCTTTTTGCTTCACAGATTATTTTAGTGCAATGAAGCAATTAAATAATTTTTAACTTTGGACTTCATAGCCTTTACCTTCTCCTTCTTTAGAAAGTAATATGCTTTATTTCACTTTCTTCTAAATTGTTAATCAACAGTACTGTTTGTTCTGTTTGGGTTGTTTCTATTCATTCTCCCAAGTGAGGCTGAATTCAGATCTAACTCCTAAGTATACCATTACTTTGATATCAAAAGGGCCAGATATCTGCCATTTTATGAATCAGTAAAATTGTCACAAGGTTGGATCATTCCCCTAAAATAATTATTGTTGCAGAAAAATAGTCCTTAACTCATGATGTGACACAAGAGGTGCTCCACTTCCAAACCTCTTATTAGAAAACAATTTCACATAACTCAGTTTCCTTTCAATGTTATTTTTAATAAACCATAACATTCAATAAAAGTGGGGTTCTTCTCAGTTACCGTAGCAATATTTTTTCCAAAACAGAAAGTTTCTATGTTTCTTAGTTTTCCTTAGATAATTTTAGACAATTTTATTTCTAAAATAAAATATTTCTAAAATACCTTTTTTTCCTCCTTTGTAATCTTCTAGGAGAGCGCATGACCAAATGCTGTGATGTAAATATCCCACATGTTGCTTCCTAGGGAAAAGAGCTTTTTTTTAAAAAAGGTAAATAGTTATCTGAATATAAATACAGAAAAATATTCAGTCATTAATCTTGCCTAAAATAATTCTGTCCACCCTGCCAAATCATCCTGAGATGTAAAATCCCACATGACATGACAGGGAATGTGGCTTCTGCTACATGGAATGCTTCATAATACCTCTTCCTTCTGCCTTTCAAAAAGTTGTTTTACAAACTTTTCTCCCTAGGCAGTCATCCATTTTATTTTTTATTTATTTTATTTATTTATATTTGAATTTATATACCGTCCTTCTCCCCCTAGGGACTCAGGGCGGTGGACAGCCGAAATTAAAATACATACAATATAAAAGTTAAGATAGCTAAAATAAATTAAATCAATCGATCCCCAATTTAAAACCCCAAAGCTATACAATTAAAAACTAATCCATAAAAAACCTAATCTAAAAAACCTAGCATTTTAATGCTTTGTGAGGAGAAAATCTGGGCATATGATTTTTTAATGAGTTGTGCCATTATTGATTATTGCTTTGGGGGGGCGGGGCATTCTCTGTTTGCTGCCTAGAGTCATTTGACTGAGCAATGTCCAAATGCTGTAAATGAGTAAATAATCCCTCTAGTCATAATATGAGTCATTCTAAACTAGGAACAGGTGTACCATCTCAACAGATGAATGTCATTGAAGAGAAACCTCAACTCACTGCATTAATTGCAGAGTTCCTGTTGCAATTCAAAATCTTCTTTCCTAAATGATGGTTGCAGAAAATAAGGAAAAAAGAAAAAGGAAGGGGGACAGGTATTTTCAAAAAGTTGATACACCTGTGTCCACAGGTATAAGAACATACACAGAAACTCTCCCCCCCCTCTCTCTCTCTCACACACACACACACACACACACACACCAAAGATAGTAAAGATAAAATGCATAAAGATATTAAAATATATAGAGAGTGATCATTCACATGCAAACTATATAAAAACAGTATTATACTGGATGAAAATAAAGGCCAATTCAGCGCAGTATTGGCCAATCAGATAGTATGGAAAATCTATAAGCAGAATTTATTTATTTATTTTATTTTATTTTATTTTATTTTATTTTATTTTATTTTATTTTATTTTATTTTATTTTATTTTATTTTATTTTATTTTATTTTATTTTATTTTATTTTATTTTATTTATATACCGCCCTTCTCCCAAAGGACTCAGGGCGGTGAACAGCCATAATAAAAACAATGTACAAAATAGAATTTAAAAGCAGATTAAAATAATTAAATCATAGGCCGAATTTAAAACTCTCATTTTAAAATCAATTTTAAAACCCCATTAAAACCAAATTATTTGGTATTAAAATCATTTATCCCATCAGAGCGGCTTGCTGGAATAACAGGGTCTTCACTGCACGGCGGAAGGCGCGGAGGTCGGGGATCCTTCCTATGTCCGGGGGTAATTCATTCCAGAGGGCGGGTGCCCCCACAGAGAAGGCTCTCCCCCTGGGGGTCGCCAGTCTACATTGTTTGGCTGACGGCCCCCTGAGGAGGCCCTCTCTGTGTGAGCGTACCAGTCGGTGGGAGGCAATTGGTGGCAGAATGCGGTCTTGTAGATAGCCAGGTCCTAAGCCATAAAAATAAGAGCATGAGCTTCCCATTTCTGCTTCCCAGCAACTGGTACTGAGACGCCTATTGTTTTTAATCATGTTTAGCCATTGTGATTTGTAGCTACTGATAGCCTTTGCCTAATCTCCCTTCCAAGTTATCCAATTCAAAGTATTCATTACAGGTAATCTTCGATTTACAACAGTTCATTTAGTGACCGAAGTTACAAAGGCACTGAAAAAAGTGACTTATGACCGTTTTTCACACTTACAACCATCGCAACATCCCAATGGTCACATGATCAAAATTCAGTTGCTTGGCAACTGATTCATGTTTATGACGGTTGCAGGATCATGTGATCCCTTTTATAACTTTCTGACAAGCAAAGTCAATGGGGAAGCCGGATTCACTTAATAACCATGTTAAACACCTATCAACTGCAGTGATTCACTTAACAACTGTGGCAAGAAAAGTTGTAGAATGGGGCAAAACACACTTCACAAATGTCTCACTTAGCAACAGAAATTTTGGGTTCAATTATGGTCATAATTCAAGAACCTCCTCTACAAGAGCCACACTATATTTTGCTATCTGAAACAAATATGTGAAACTTTCCAAGTAAAAATATGTAATTAGACTGGTAGATGAATTTTACTTCAGCACTAAGAATGGGACAGAATCAACTGCTAAAGGCAATATGTACTGTAGGTTGGGAAATAAAATGGCTGCCCATTCAGTTCAGTTTACCTAGAACTAAGTCAGCTGCCTCACTCTGTCTAATGATAGAGTAGGCTCTGATAGAGTAGGAAATTCAAAAGAACAGAGCACGACACTGAAGGGAAATAACCAGAGGTGAAATGCTCCCGGTTGGGACCGGATTACCCGATCCGGTAGCGATGGCGGCGGGTGGTTCGGAGAACCAGTAGCAAAAATCCCTGGACCCCCCCACCCCGCCCAGCTGAGCCACACAATCATCAGAGGCTTTTTTTTTTTTTACTTTTAAAAGCATTTTTTCTACAACCTCTTCCGAAGAAAAAATGCTTTTAAAAGAAAAAATAGTGTGGCTCAGCTGGGATCATCAGAGGCTTTTCAAAGCATTTTTTTCTGCAATCTCTTGGCCAAAGAGGTGGTAAAAAAAATGCTTTGAAAAATCTCTGACAATCCCAGCTGAGTTGCCTGATTGGCAGAGGCTTTTCAAAGCATTAGAAAAAATGCTTTGAAAAGTTTAAAAATAAAAAAAAGTTGGCCATGCCCATCCAGTCACATTAAAAAAAAACCCAAGCCATGCCCACAGAACTGGTAGTAACAAATTTTACATTTCACCCCTGGAAATAACTGTTTATTCAATTGCTGTTGGGTCCCAAGTTTATAAGAAAGAACCCCAAACAAGCAGAAAACAAAGAAAAACAAAATGGGAGTCATCAGAACACTACACCACTGAGCTGAAGGCCTGCCTACCAGCAAAGATGGGAAAGAAAAAGAATGAAAACACATCAAGGAAGCCCTCAGAACATGTGGCTATCCCAAATGGGCCTTCATCAAATCTCAAAAAAGACCCTATAGGAGCTCCTCCATAACAGAGAACTAGGAAAACAATAAACGAAGCTACGTTGCCATTCCGTATGTTGCAGGCATATAGGAAAAGCTCAGGAAGGATCTTCAGCAAACATAACATACGTGTACACTTCTAACCCAAAGATACACTAAGGCAGAAGCTTGTCCACCCCACAGATAAAATACCCAGACATAAACTGAGCAACATGGTATATGAAGTACAATGCAGTCAGCCATGTGCAGATCTGTACACTGGGGAAACAAAACAACCACTTCATAAGCGCATGGCACCACATAGGAGAACAAACACATCAGGACTAGATTGAGCAATCCATCTGCATTTAAAAGACACAGGCCACTCTTTTGAAGACAACAAAGTCCACATTTTGGACAGACAGGACCGCTGATTGAAAGAGGGGCCAAAGAGGCCATTTGTGTCAAAACTGAACAGCCCTCTCACAACAGGGCCTGGTGGCTCAGCAGACTAATAGCATTGTGATTAACACCAACTGTCTGCAATTACTGTAAGTCTGAATCTCACCAGGCTCAAGTTGACTCAGCCTTCCATCCTTTCTAAGGTAGATAAATTGAGGACCCAGTTTGTGGGGGCAATAAGCTGACTTTGTATAAAATATACAAAAGTATGAAGGCTATTGCTTAACACATTGTAAGCCGCCCTGAGTCTCCGGAGAAGGGCGGCATATAAATCAAATTAAAACAAAAACAAAAACAGAGTGGGGGAAATACAACATCATCTATCTCCGACCTACAACACAGTCCTTTCCACAGTTTCAAGAAGGCTCCACACCAGTAGTGGGTTCCTCTTACCTTCGCTACTGGTTTGGAACCAGGAGCATGTGCGGCATTTCTGCACATGCGCAGAACCTTCTGCACATGCTCAGAGCATCCATGATAACTTCCAGGTGGGTGGGCGGAGCCTCTTACCACTGCCACTACCAGTTTGTCCGAACTGGGGTGGACCAGTAGAAACCCACCACTGCTCCACACCCATTTGCACCACTCAGGTGACCCTGATGACACAGCTAAACCTCCAGGTGACCATAAGGACTCACTAAAAGAATGCAAATGACCAGCTGTCTGCAAGGAGTATAAATCCTTCCATTCCCCACCATCCAGTTAGAGATGAAGAAGCTTCTTGGGTGAAACATCTTCAAAGAAAAACCAGAAAATCCAGTTGCCTCTTGAAAAAGCACTTTTGGGACAGAAAACAAAGGGTTTTATAGAAATTGAAGGCTATAGGGTGAGAAATCCTAGGGATCCTTTTTGGTTTTGGCCAGTTTTGGGGAAGCTAGGCAGATCCTTGTCCATCTACCTGAGATTATTTCCATTGTTAAGCAAAGCGGCCCTTTCAGAAGCAGCAGCAATGCTGGGAAATTCCATGGTTAAGGAGATGGAAAATTGGGATAATCAGGGGCGGGTCCCTGAGTGAGGATGGAATGTTGGGACTTCTCCCCATGTTAATGCCATGCAATTTCTTTATTAGGGCTGCCCTTCGGCTGGGCTGTGAGTGGATGAGCAAGTCTTCTATTCTTTGGTCCAGGTGGGATTGCAGAGACTTTGATCGGAGATATGGAGCTAGATCACATCCTAAAGATAGGGAAGAGGGGAAAGCAATCTCCTTTTTCCCCCCTCTACCATACTCATCTTGTGGTAGCAAATTTAATATTTTAAGTATGTGAATAAGTGTTTTATATCATCTATTTTCTGTGATATTGTGTTTGACTTCACTGGATACTTCTATCTTATGTAAAGGTATTCTTATCCATATTTTTTATTTGTATTTATTTCTAAAACAGTTACATCTATTAAACATTATCCTGTTTAATTATTTTATTTATGTATAAATTTTATTTCCTGCCCATCTCGAGGAGAGTCTTGGCGGCTTGCAACATTAAAGCAATAAAACCATCAAAATATACATACATATATACATATGTACATGTACACATTCACACATATAAATACAATAAAATATTGGTTGAGATTAAAAGATGGGAGTGAGGGCACAGAATGTACAGGGATGGATATGGGATCAGCCATTAATCCATCAACCAGCTCCAGTGTGCTACTCCTCCATTGGGGCTCCAAGTCAACTGCCAGAGCCCCTTTTTCTGGAAAATATTAAGAGATCTCAGTATATTGTGGTCCTTTTCACATAGCAATTCACCATTCTCTTCATAATAACCACTCAGTCACTGAAAATCAGCAGGCATATAAATGTAATAATTATTAATATTAGTTATTATTAATAAAGTCAGCAGGCATATAAATTTAATAATTTATTATTAAATAATATTGCTATTTTGAATGAGCACAGTTTCCAACTGTACTTCTATTCAGGTGCAGTGACCAGAAGTGTAGTTCTACCATACTGATTTGTAAAGAAAGATCATTTATAGCATTGGCTGTTTTGTTTCCTGTTCATTTTTAATGACAATTGCTGCAGTAGATGAAGGACCTGCAGCTGGTAAAGTGGTACATAAGCCCCAGAAACATATTTCGTCTATAGGGTTTTTTTTTTTTTTTTTTGCCAGAAAAAAAATAAATGATGATATAGATAAGTTTCACTCTAAGGCCACCACTCAGGAATTAAGACATTAGACTCTAGAAAACCAGATGATTCAGTAGTGGCACTGATAGAGCTCTCATAGCCAGCTTACATTTGATAAAGACCATCTGGCACCAAAAATACTACTTTCCAACAATGGATTTTGGAGAAGAACTCCAGGGTGGCAAATAGCATCTGTGAAAACAGGAGGCTACTGTAGCAGGGCTGACTTGTTCCACTGGTTCTGCTTTTCAGTTCACTCAGGAGCTGGATATACTTCTTGTCTCCCACTCCTCCTTCTTATCCCATTTCAGTGTCTCCCCACCATCAACAAAAAAGGAATAAAATGAGGGATGGGGTGATCCTTGTAGGCATTAGGTTTCTGCAAGCTTGCAAATAACTTGACCAAGATAAATGATTATGAAGTGCTGATGGGACAGGCAGAGATCTCAAAAATTAAAAACCAAGGAAAGGTGTACACCTGAACTCTGGGCAGAAGTATTTGGTCCACCTGACCCAGAGAGTGAAACAAAGTGCAATGATTTTCATTACAGACTAACAAGGGTATTGTGGCATAGGTTTTGTTGTTCCTGGCCATAAACTCTTTTGGACGCCACTGAATGTAAATGCCATTCTACATTATGCGTTAAGGTGCCAGAGTTGTTATTTGTATAGGCGTGAACTGCAGATTCTGTTTGTCAGATGTATTTTCTCCATTCCTAATTTTCCAAATTGCTCATGTTTTCAGAAGTCTGGCTTTGTTTTAGAGTAAATTACCTAAAAGGTTCTCCAGGATGTAACCAGCTTTCAAATAAATAAAAAGAAAATATATGCTGATTATGGGTGATTTGTTTCATAGGGACTCCTTCCAAACTTCAGGAATTTATTAAGTTATAACATCGGTGGGAAACCTCTCCTCATTAGAAAGTTGTGGTGCTGGATTTGGGTGGAGGAGATGGTAGGGCTGCACAAAGAACTCTGCACCCCTATTCCTATTATTGTGCACAGCCAAGGAGAAAAGATAGCACCTGTGCTGTCCTGCATGTCACCCTGGGCCTTGACTTGTCCACTAGGTCAGATGAAAGATATTACTCACATTCTGAACTTGCCCTCTCTAACATTCCTTGGGCTGGACAAACTCCTAAAAGGCAGTGATAACGTTGGCTGAGGCCAAAGCATTTCTCACTGCAGTGAGCACTTTAGAAAAAAGGTTTGTGCTGGGTGATGTGGTCCATCTTGTGGAAAGTTTCCACACACCAACCATCTTATCCCATCTGCTTAGTGACTTTTCTTCTGCTGTACAGTATTGCATATTTACCAATGAGCTTTCAGAGAAAGACTAATCTTTTGGTTATCCAATTTCAGTAAAGTAACATTAAGAGCTAGACCTCACCTAGGGGATGTTCAGAGGATACTATACCCCTAACTTGGAGGAAAGGGAGCTTTGAATTTTTTCCCCGTAAATCAAGTAACTATTGCAAGACTTCGCAACTTAACAAGAAGTAACAGCAACATTTTCAGAGCTGAGAGTATTAAAGTATTAAAATAAAACATCACCAATGAAGGAACTATGGAGGATTTCAAGAAGCACATAAGTTGAATAGCCAATATTCATTCATATTTAGACCATCAAAAAGCTTTTGACAAAGTCTCTCATTAAAAAGTAGTGAGCATACAATACAAAAATGTCATATGGTGAGATTCTCCTCATGGATTAGTAACAAGCTAAAGAACAGAAACCAGAATGTAAGATTGTTTTAATTTGAACAGGATTAATTGAACAGGATTAAATGCAGTCAAGGACTTTTTAATTTGGAATCATAGGACTTTTTAGTTCTATGAGTTTTTAGTTAGATGGTTAGTTAGTTCTAGTTTTTAGTTAGATGGTCATCTAGTCCAGCTCTGTACTCAGTTCAGAGTTCAATCCACTAAGACATTTCCAACAAGTGATTGTTTAGCACTCAAGGTAAAACCAGGATTACTCTTCTAAGCAGAATGTTCCACTGCTCAACATATTAACAGAAATCTCCTGCCATTAGTCAATTTTCTTTTAATTTTACCAGAAGTAACAGCTCTGCTTTTTTCTATATCTGACAGTTATTATAGATCCTGTCAGACTTCTGTGACCAAAGGATTTAGTTCTTCATATCCCTGTCAAAGTGTATGTGATGATCAGAATTGGACCTAGTGCTCTGAGTACACCTAGCTAGTTGCCATGATCTCTCCTCAAGAATTTTTCTCAAGCAAGGCTCAACCAGCCTAGGAATGGTTGGGTAGAATCAGGGCCCTTTAAGTATTTAGTAAAAGACCTAGGTTTACAAAATCTGTGAGGATTAACATTAGGTAGGGACAGCTTTTTTCAACTTTAAATTTCCAAACATTAGGGGTGTTCAAACGTGGTGACATGCCTTGGGGATTGTAAAGATATTTTGCTTGCTTTTATATAATTTAGATGTCCTTGGTAAGTATAAAAGATATATCATATCTTTTTAACATTTTGTTTCATTTAGCTTCCCATGTTCAACAACTTTTCATTGTGAGGAATTCTCTAGCATCTTATTTTAGCCTTTTTGATGTTCCATTTTTCTCTGTATTAATTTGTTTTCTGGAGGAGTGAAATATACCTTAAATATATGAATGTGAATTTAAAAGGAGTGACAGTGTTAGGGTGTATTTGAACCTCCCCTCCCCTCCCCTCCCCTCCCGAGTCCTGTCTATATTAGCCGGTTACTACCATGTTTTCCCTGTTTTCTCAGTCATTGCCAGTCTTTTGTTTCTGGTAAACAAGGTTAAGAAGAAGTTTGCAAATATATGCCTGCAGTTAAGGTGTCCACATTAGGAAGGCTGAGGGAGTTGCTTCTTGCATTCTGCTTTTCATCCATAACCTGACTTCTCCTTCCCCTTCCCATAATATTCCAAACCTCTGTCTCAAATACAGGTCGATATAGCACTGCATGTTCGCAGTATAGCTCTCTCCCATCTCACAGGCTTCTACCGCTAGAGTGACTAAATGCTTCAGAGTTCTCCAATTTATCAATGTCATTTATCATTTGACTCTTAGATCCCATGAAAACAAGCTCTAGTATAGGAAACTTTTCATTACTTCTACTCAAGGTAATCAGAGTAGGAACTGAAGTGCCTTAAGGCTTCTGCCCATGCTGCAGATGACTTATTTTCTTGAAATGAATTCAGCAGTTTTGGATTGTATTTACTGACATTACTGACAATTGAAATGACTCTTAACCGAGGAGAACTTCATTGACAACAATGAGCAACGGAAGGCAATTGTTTTAAACAACAGCCCCAAATTATTGATTTTAGTGGCTTATCTTCCCCTTTCAATTAGTATACAATAATTTTTAAATAAAGAAAAACAGGATAAATCCTACATATCGAAAGGAAAACATATATTTGCTTACTTAAAGTATTACTAGTATATTTTTTATTGGTGATAGAGCAGGGAAATCTATAGGATGAATTGCCCAGAATATCAAAATAACTATCAACTTTGTGTACTGTGCACCTGAATTGTGGGTAAGTCATCACTTGATGATTTCCTTTAAGCAGTAATAACTTAGACCATTTGTACTTCTGTATAAGTGGTGAAAGCACTCTTGTCCTTTATACTTCCATTTAGTTCTATAAAAAGTATCATCTAATAAGCAACTATGTTTGGGCCATTTAAAGTCAGCATTGAGCACTTTATAAAGAAACAAACTATACATGTGAAAATGAAGATAGGCTTAAATGTTTTAATGTTTTATTACATTAATTAAATTGTACATTGCCCAGAACCTCTCTGTGAAGGAGATGGTTAAGAACTTTGATAGAGATAAATAATGAGATATATGATAGATAGATAGATAGATAGATAGATAGATAGATAGATAGATAGATGATAGATGATAGAAGATAGATGATAGATGATAGAAGATAGATAGATAGATAGATAGATAGATAGATAGATAGATAGATTGATTTAAAAAATCAGTTGTCTGCCACCCTATTTCATACTCCCTGTAGCTTACTGAAGGACATTATGAGAAAGTCTTGATTGTTCAATGCTATTGTGGAGATGAATATCCACCATACTTTCCACATGACAGGAGATGGAAGTCAATACCATCCACTTGGAAGACTGTAATTTGTTTACAAGGACTGAATTATAAAAGAGAAGGGGGGAAGGAAGTTAGGTAAGTTGTGGATTGGTGATATTAAGAGAGAAGGATGTAATAGCTCTAAATGAAGCTGTTCTGTTCTTTTGATGAAGAAGATGAACACCTGTAGGGAAATGAAGACACTGTTTTAATTATGAAGTTAACTAAGCATCATAAAGCATGGACCAACTATCATCACAGTTGTTCCAAATACATATACTCCGTTTTTTATGATCCTTTAGTCCAGGGGTGAAATCCAGCACGTTCTGATAGGTTCTGGAGAACCGTTAGTGGAAATTTTGAATAGTTCAAAGAACCAGCAAATACCACCTCTGGCTGGCCACAGAGTAGGGTGGGAATGGAGATTTTGCAATATCCTTTCCCCAGGAGTGGGGTGGGAATGGAGATTTTGCAGTATCCTTCCCCCAGAAGTGGGGTGGGAATGGAGATTTTGCAGTATCCTTCCCCTGCCACACCCACGAAGCCACATCCACAGAACCGGTAGTAAAAAAAATTGGATTTCACCACTGCTTTAGTCCCTACTCGGGAGTCGGGCCACCACGTCACTCTAGTTGTTCTACATGCATATGAAATTTGGAATTCATAGACTGGTGATAATTGCATATTATGTTCTAGTGAATGGGGACGAAAGAATAACCAGGGAAGAGTTTTGGGGGGGGGCAATTGCACAACCTTATAAATTAATTTGATCCAGAGGAAAAATTTATTCAGTGAGCTGACATAACGGATGGGTGAGAATGACACGAGAGAATACATACAATGTGATTCAGCCATTTGGTGACTCAAGAGTGAACGTTAATGGTGACGGCCTGATGCACATTTGTATAAAGAAATGGTCTCTTTCTTTCTTTCAAACATGCAGCTTAAGCATGTCTATTCATACTTACAATAGCAAAGACATGAATATAAATCTAAAAGCATGGCTGATTTTAAATTTATTATTAAAGATTGAAATAATTCGTGAGGGCAAAGATCTGTGATGAGACTACAGTATATGGCGCATTAACTATCAGGCAATGATTAGTCAGACCTATGTGTCCTTAGATGGGACAGGAGTTTGTATGTCGTGGGAGGGGGGTAATTTATTCCAGGTGTGAAAGGAAAGGAACTGCATCCCCTTCTTTGGATAGTTGGGCTGGTGGCAGTGGAGGGGAGACCAGGTCGGCAGTTCGGCGGTTTGAATCCCTAGTATAGGTCTCCTGAGTGAGCAGGGGGTTGGACTAGATGACCTCCAAGGTCCCTTCCAACTCTGTTACTATTACTGTTACCTCCATAGAATGAAAATATGAGACACGATTCCCTAAGTGTTTGAACACTGCTATATGAAGGGACTGTGAGAAAAATGATATCTAAGAGTTCAGGTTCAGCATGGCCAAAGCCAGGTGACCAGATCATCTCACTGAATCTGAGAGGTCAGGGTTGGGAAATCAGAGTAAAGCTATGTGAATATACTAGGAGGGGGGTTGAGAGATGATGGAAGAAAATAAAGGCGGGACTTTTCCACAATGACAGGGAGACAATATATGATAGCATGCAGTGGAGCAATTGTTTCAGGGGAAGGGAGAGGAGCATTATTGCTGAACCTCCCTTTTGGTCCTAATCCTTCAAAATGTGGTGCTGGAGGCCAAACTGCTAGAGGCCTAGCTTGTGCTAGGACGGGGTGGGTTCAGTGCTGAGTTGCCCCCGGTTTGGACCGGTTCGCAAGAACTGGTATTAAAACCAGCAGGAGGCTCCACCCACCGATCCTGATGTCATCAGGAAGCTACTGTGCATGCGCAGAAGTGTGCACACGCGGTCACGTTGCAAACCGGTAGTAAAGGTAGAACCCACCCCTGGGTGGGTTGGTACCTATTGGAAATATCCCTGTGTTTTGGATGCTGCACTAACCATAACTCCAGGGCCAGGGAGACAAAATGGCAATCAGATATTCTACTTTATAAAAATTGAGTACGAGTCCCTGTGTGTGAAGTTGAACTTTAGGGTTCCTGGTTTAATGCTGAACCTGTGACCAGCAAGATCTCTGCTTGAATTTGTAGTAAAATCCCCATGGTTATCAATTTAAGTGACTTCCATCTCCATTCACTAACAGCCAGGTCAGACGACATCCAGGATTTTTTGGTTGTCCTGATATCTGGATACATCCCATATACTTACTATCCTGATTAATGCAAGAGAGGGGGGAGGGGGGGAAGGAGGTCAAACCATTTGGTCTATAACTGCCTTTCCCAAGGGTAAGCAGGCAATCTGACAAGATTCCTGTAAACTGATGATCAAAAATAAAGAAACCTTTCTGATCCATTCTCAGAACTGTTTCAATTTGTAGGCTAAGCAGAAAATGCTTCAGAGTCCTAATCTAATGCTTAGAGGCTATGAAGGAATAGATAATATTATATTGAAATAAATCTAATATAAAACCCAGCAAGACAGTGGCTGTCTGGCATTACAAAATATCTTAAAATCTTTACTATATATGCTTTCATCATCTGGATGATTTGCAACTAATGTCAGATAGGTAAATGATGCAACAAGGAGTATAGATCTATAAAGTAATTTATAAAGGATCAAGGCAATTTTCTTGGTGATAGGGAAAATGAGAGAATTAGTTCAAGTTACACCTAATGGGTGAGAAACCAGAACAAACAGATGAATTTGTGTACATTTTGTACATTCTATGAATATCTGGAAAATATTTATTAAAAATGGGGAAATAGGTAAAAATAATAAAAGACAAACAAATACTGTTATAAAACTATGGCATGTTTCAAGGAATAAAACATTTGTCAAAATAGAGATAGTTCTGAGAGCATGCTTTTGTCCAATTTATTATATGAAAATGAGAATTGGATAAGTCAGTAAAAGAAAGTTGAATGCAGTGGGAATGACATATATATTAAAAAGTATATGGGATAAAATAACAAGAGATGGAACAAAGAGTAGATGGGTGCTTAATGATTATGAAATGAATACAGAAGTGAATGACCACCTTAAAATGGATGTGTTGGAGTAGTTTTATCATCTAGAGAGAAGGTGAAAAGACTGAAATAATAATAGGCAAGATCTGATGAGATTCTTAGAAAAACAATGAGAAGAGGGAGGGAGCGAGGGAGGGAGGGAGGGAGGAAGGAAGGAAGGAAAGAAAGAAGGAAGGAATCACAGGGACATTATAGGGACATAATGGAAAGAAAATGGTTTGCAAATATACATAAGGAAAAGCATAATGAATGAGCTGGTGTAAACTAAAATGAAGCTATATTTCTTTTTCTTATCTCATGCCTTCAATTTCCTTGACATTCCTACTTTTCTGCCCTTCCTTAATGAGCATATTGGAAAGCCTCAGCTGCTCACCCAGTCCACCAGCAAATGCAAAGCTGCTTTGTCCCATTCACCTTTAGTCATTTTTATTCCACTTCTGACAAATATGCACCATTCTCCAAGACCCCTCAAGCTGTTTTCCACACTGGCATCTGATTCTTAGGATACTTCGGAACTCTCATTCCACAAGTTGCATGATTTGGAGGAGGAATGGCATGCATGATTTGAAGAATAAGCCTTCTTAAGGATTGCAAGAATTGGATACCAGCATGAAGAATGGTGCGAGGCAGCTTCGAGAACGGTATTCATTTGTCAGCAGCGAGAGAAAAAATGGCTAAAGGTGAGTGGGGTAGTGGCAGTTTTGTGTGCAGGCCTGGCGTTCAATACACACACTCAATGTGCACAGTCTATACCGACCTCCCAGGGCTTCCTCCACCCCTCTAGGGCACCCCTGAACTTCTTACCTAGGATTCCATCTACTTAACAACTTACAATTATCACTTAAATGACCACAACTGGAAATGCCAGGATTGCAATCATTGAGCAAAGCAGCCGCAAGATACTAGTCTCAACGGTGGTCATAGATTGAGGCCTACTTGTATTGAGATATGTAGAACATATGTATGTTCCTGTATTACTAGAGAAAAAGCCTTCTGCCAATAGGTTACACTGCATCATATGCATAATCTTAATCTACCAAAATGTTTTATTCTGCAATGTTGAGTTTTTGTGGTGTAATAAATTCAGAAATCTACAAAATACTACAAAAAGAGCTATATTGAAGCTGGCTGGTAATTTGAGCACAGAAGGCAAATCTTTGCTGGCCAAGCTTCCCCAAATATGTCTCTGAGCACAGCCACATACAGGTCAGTTGACTTCATTTTCAAGATCCTAGGTGAGACATTCCAGATTTTCTATACCTTGAACTTGGTGGGATAGTCTTGGTTTAAGGGAGAAAGATTATTTTTACAACCAGAATACTTTACGACAACTTAAAAGATTGGGGCAAACTCAGAGGAACATCATGAACAAAGGGGAAGTTGATAGTGTGGGGAATGGTTGTGCTGTGATAAAATTTAGGAAGGAAGTAGACTTTAAAACCAACTAAAAAAATGGATGGGTAATCAGAGAGCAACTGCTAAACTGGAAACAGCTAAAAATGTTATTGATTTGTAAATTCTGTTACATTAATTCTTTAATGTAACATTACATTACATTAATGTTACATTAATTCTTTATTATACAATTCTTAAAATCAATGATTCAATTGTATATAATTATACAATCATACTTGCTTTTCAGAAATAATTTGAAATGGAAGATTTAACACTGGCACAAAGTCCTTTAGAAAAAGGAAGAAAAGAGAAAGAAAGAATTCCTGGAGTTCATTTTTCCTCATGGAACCTACTTTCCCTCCTCCACAAATTTGAGTGAAATTAATATCAAATTAATTTTCATGTATCATCTATTTCAATGTCCACAGCAGGTGTGCAGCTTCAACTGCCCTGCAGGGTGTGGTCAAAAATGTCAATAAAGTGACCACAACGATGTGACTGAAACTGCACACATAAAAAAAGCAGATAAAAGTTTAGTCACACCATTATAGCCATCACACCCTCCGGACTTCCCTGCTCACAGTGATTAAACCCCCCAAAGGACGGGATAGTGGAATTTCTGTTTCAGCATTGTTCAAAATGCTGAGGGGGGGGGGAGCGTTCAAGCCCCCCCACCCCAAAAAAAGTCAGTACTTTAAAAGTGATCAAAACTTTGGCTTGTGAAAATCAAGTGATATGACGCTTTCTGTACTACAGAAGCCTAATATTTATTCACTGTAAAGCCAAAACTGCCTTTATCCTGCAAAATTCCACTTCATGGCTCAAAGAGCCCGGGGAAATCTTCAGGCAAGATTTATTTTTTTAATCACCCGAAGATACTCGCCCTACCCACCTTTATCTCCATTTTCCCTTCTGGGCTCTTTCAGACGCTTCCTGCAGAAGGTTGTTCTGTGCAGGAAAAAATATGGCTCACTTTAATAAAGCAAGAAGGCCATCTTCAAACAATCTCCCTCTCTCTACCACTCATTCCCACTGGATCCCTTTCGTTGTGGTTTGTTTTTTTTTTATTTTTTTTAAAGTAATTTTATTAAACTTTTTTTTTAAAAAAACAAAAATCTTTAACAATCTTTCCTTTTCAACAACTTCTTACTTATACATTTTTTCTCCCTTATTCTAATGTATCTCTTATACAAATACTTCTAATATTAATTTATTTACATATATACATATAAATAACCATGTACACAATTTCATTCCTTTTGGTTTGTTTTTAAAACATGAAGAGTGGAATGTGTTCTGAAAAGCTCATCAACTGCTCCACTGTTTTCAGCAGCAGGGTGAGAGAAAGGGGTCCAGAGTCCACCTGGTGGGATGGGAGAAAGGGGTCCGGAGTCCACCTGGTGGGGTGGGAGAAAGGGGTGCAGAGTCCACCTGGTGGGGTGGAAGAAAGGGGTCCAGAGTCCACCTGGTGGGGTGGAAGAAAGGAGTCCAGAATCCACCTGGTGGGGGTGGGAGAAAGGGGTGCAGAGTCCACCTGGTGGGGTGAGAGAAAGGGGTCCAGAGTCCACCTGGTGGGGTGGGAGAAAGGGGTCCAGAGTCCACCTGGTGGGGTGGGAGAAAGGGGTGCAGAGTCCACCTGGTGGGGTGAGAGAAAGGGGTCCGGAGTCCACCTGGTGGGGTGGAAGAAAGAGGTCCAGAGTCCACCTGGTGGGATGGGAGAAAGGGGTCCAGAGTCCACCTGGTGGGGTGGGAGAAAGGGGTGCAGAGTCCACCTGGTGGGGTGGGAGAAAGGGGTCCACTGGCTTGGTTGGGGTCGCGAAGCATGGAAGCTCTCCCCACCCACCCACCCCAGTCTGAGGAAAAATCGAGAACGCGTCCGAAGGTATCTATTCCCCGAGAGCCGCTTCGGTATCTTCCGCAAAATACTGCCCCTGCGAAACCGGAAAACCAATCAATCCAAGCCCGTACAGTATGTCGTCGGAAATGGAAATCCAGAGATCGGGCCCCGAGCTTTTGCCCCCGAAAGCCAGTGTCCACACCAGTGTCAGAGCAAGCGGCTGCCTCCTCCGCGTCGGTGACTAGGAGGCACCCGGTGAGGGGAGCCAGGGCGACTTAGCTCCAGGCCCAGCTGATTCCCAAAGGCTCACCTCTTCGGACTTGAGGCGATCTGCAGTAACCTCTTCCGGACGCCGCGAGAACTGCAGTCTGCCGGAAAGCCGTCGAGGTTTTCTAATCGGCCGTCGGGATTTTACCCCCACCCACCCAACACCGCAGCGGAGTAACTTCCCCGGGTTTGGGGCAACTTTAACTTCAGGCAGTTTTATGCCTGAAGGCTTCCTCATAAGGGCAAGAAGCTGCATCCGTTTCAGGGCAGGTGTATTGTATCTCCCTGGCCTCTTGATTCAAAGGAGCTTGCATCTGCTCCATAAGCCTGCTTGGCCCTTTCGCCTGCAGTGATTTACAGCCCAAGGTAGAAGTGGTGATTTATATACAAGCTATTCTAAGGATGTCTGGCTTCTGTACAGTATTTATTATTTTTGTGTAGTTTATCTATTCCTCAGTCTTTGTGACCTCTAGGCATTTTTACAGATATTAAAGGAGAACTAAAATGAGCAGCGTGGTGGCCTAGTGATGAAGATGCTCGCCTCCCGCTCAGAAGGTTGAGAGTTCAATCCTAGAAAGCAGCAGATATTTCTCTCCTGGGGTGCAAAGGAAAAAAGTTGACACTATTGAAATGTAATAAAACAACAAAATTAAACTTGTACTTCCCATTGCTTTCAATAAAAGCTGAGCTCTAAATTGCAAACTATATCAAGAATACTTGTCAATAAGTGCAACTTAAATTCCCTCCACAGTGATTAGAAGAGAACAGAACAGAATAACAGAGTTGGAAGGGACTTTTGAGGTCTTCTAGTCCAACCCACTGCTTAAGCAGGAATCCCTATACCATTTCAGACAAATCGTTTTCCAATCTCTTCTTCAAAACCTGCAGTGTTGGAGCACCCAGAACTTCGGGAGACAAGTCATTCCATTGATTACTTGTTCTAATTGTCAGGAAATTTCACCTTAGTTCTAGGTTGCTTCTCTCCTTGATTAGTTTCCATCCATTGTTTCTTGTCCTGCCTTCAAGTGCTTTGGAGACTAGGTTGACTCCCTTTTCTTTGTGGCAGCCCCTTAGGTATTAGAACACTGCTATCCTATTACCCCTAGTCCTTCTTCTCATTAAACTAGACATACCCAATTCCTGCAACTGTTCTTCATATGTTTTAGCTTCCAGTCTCCTCTTTGTGACTCTTGTCTGCACTTCTCTAGAGTCTCACCATTTTTTTAATATTGTGGCAACCAAAACCGGATGCAATATTCCAAGTGTGGTCTTACCAAGAGCCTATAAAGTGGTATTAACACTTCGTGTGTTCTTGATTCTATACCTCTGTTAATGCACCCTAGGACTGTGTTGGCTTTTTTGGTTTAGTAATAGAAATTCCTACTATGGTGAAGAGGTATGTCATTGCTGATGCCATGTAGGAAGAAGATATATATTTACTTATTAAGAGGGGAAAGCAGTGGTCACTTGTCTTGATCATCTGTCATACACTCTTTGTGAAGCTGCTTTTGGAAGCAGCTCAGAAGGTGTAACTGGTTTTGAACACAGTAGTAAGATTGTTGATGGGGGAATTAGATCACTGCAGAATGACTCCAGTTTCTGCACTGGTTGCCAGAAGGTTTCCAGGCAAAATTCAATCACTCATAAGGTTCCATATAGTGTAGTAACAGGATACATCTGGTACCAACCTCAAAGAATAGAATCTACCCATCTGGCCAGGGGTGAAATCCTCCTGGTTCGGACGGGATCGGGTGATCCGGTAGCGATTGTGGCAGATGGTTTGGAGAATCCGTAGCGATGGCGGTGCGAGGCTCCGCCCACTCGCCCGGGTGTTGTTACTTCCTGGTTAAAATGTGTTTTTTACCCTCTGTGCATGCGCAGAAGGTTTTGCACATGCGTAGAGGGTCTGCGCGCACATGTGATGTGTGCACTTCCGAACCAGTAAGGAAGGTAAGTAGATTTCACCCCTGCATCTGGCCCAAATAATTCTAGAGGGCTTGCTGAGAATTCCCCCTGTGTGGAAGTATAGAAGATATGGACAAGGAGACAAGCCTTCTTAGTAGTACCTGCTTTTTGTTCAGTAGTAGTTGCTTTTGGAACAATCTTTTCCCAAAAATACATTTTGACTCCTCCCTCCTTTTTTTACAAGGCTGTTAAAATACTATTCTAGTGTGGTTTGGGCAATTAATTGTGACATCTAGGAATGCTTTATTTGTTGAATTAGCAAATATTTTTATTGTGTTCTGTTATCATCATACACCATGCAGTCTTGATTGGGGTAAGTATACAAATATTGTGACATTTCCTCTTCTAAACCTCCTTTCCTCTTCTAGGTTTCCCTCAAGTCAAGTTTCTCTCCTGCAATGACATATATAAAGTTCCATGTAGCTTTCTTGAGCATAAGGCAGAAGTGTTTTGTTGTTGCCTTCATACAAGATTATTTTTATTTCTCAGTCTAACCTATATTCCTAAGATTCCCTAGTGATCTTTTATCCACATTCTAAGTAAAACTTACCATGTTTAATTTCTGAACCCAACAAATTAGTCAGATGCTGCCACCTGTTGAGTCTTCCCTTTCTTAGCTGCCTCGACACTAATTACTTCTTTTTCCCTTCCAAAGCAGAATTAAGACATTTTTCTTTATTGCCACTTAATTTTAATGACTTAATTTTTATTTTGGGCTTGGAGATCCAAAGGCAGGTAGACAACAGTTCCTTATGCTTGGCTGTAGATAGATAGATGATAGATAGATAGATAGATAGATAGATAGATAGATAGATAGATAGATAGTGATAGAGTGATAGATTTATTTCGCTTTTGCTATTGGCTGTTTTTGTTTGTTTGTTTGTTTGTTGTTTTGTCTGTAGCCATAGTTGTGAGAATTTGTACAACTGGCAAGACTGAATTCTGGTAGTTGCTTCAATACATCTGAAGGGTATCAAATGGGGAAGATAAAATTAGGCTGTCAAGTGGTTTGAAGAGGAAATATTATTTCATTTTAGCACTAGGAGACTGGTGCCAGATTTCACAGGTTGTTCTCCTATGCTTAAAAGTTAGTGTACTAATCTAAAACATATCATTGGGAAATAATTTAAAAGTCAAGTTAAAGTGTCATCAAAATACTAAGCACATTTTCAAGTTGTCTGAGTATACTAGGCTGATAACGCAAACAAACAAACAAACTTAGGCACAAAATTGGATCTTAGTTCCAATCTCAATATGTAGATTGCAATGATTTATCACTAGTGGGTACTCTAAAACTTAGTTACCCCAAAACTAGTTGTCACTGAAATCTTCTGCTGTGGGCTAAACACAATGTTCTCGTTTTTATATATAAACAGCGAGAGCTGAAGTGGGGGCGGGGGAACCTTGGCTTTTAGTTGTTAGCAAACTTGGAATATAATTTTGTATGATTCTTCAGAATACAAGTCATTTGCAATTAATTTTGTTAGGTTCAGCTTGCAGCTTACTCCTAACTTGTTGGTCAGGCAATATCTGTTTCTTTAAGAAACAACTGAGCCACGTAATCAGGGTTTGCTGAACCCTGTAATTAGGCTACAGTGCATAAATAAGCAGCACAGAGAAGCGTTCCTGGTTCTTCCTGCTTCTTCCGGATTGATACCTGATTGTATCCTGTTGCTTACTGAGTATGGTGCTGTATACCAAGAGTTACTAAAGTCTGTTTGCTTTGGTAAGGGAAGATACTTACTGGACTGATATTACTGTTTATGACCTTGGACTGTTTTACTTACACCGAGACTGTTTGTTATCTATAAAGTATTTTTCTCACACGAGCCGTACGTTTATCTCCTTCCCTGTGTGTTTCTGCTCTGCTCGTTGCACAAGCAACAAATACTTTTTACACACACCCTAACATTGGTTATGGGCCCAGAACGTTCCAGGGCTCTTTAATTTGTTTTTGTGGAAGTGAGAAGTGCAGGCAGTGGGTGTAGTAGTCAAGATGATGGCTTTTGAGCAAGGTACAAGTTATTCTACCATAACCCGGTTGGATGGAACAAACTATGTTACCTGGTCCACAAAATGCTGTCTACTTTTGCGAAAAGAAGGACTGTGGGACGTGGTTAATAATCCACCGGACATAACTGCACTGAATGCTGATGACGAAGAAGATGCCAAAAAGATAGCGAAGTTTCACAGGGACAACGAGCGTGCTTTATGCATCATTGGCCTGACACTGGGAGACCAGCAACTTGTCCATTTCCGGGGCGAAGAGTCTGCTGCGAGGTGTTGGTCAAAGTTAAAGACGCTCTACGTTCGTGACTCTGTGGGTGTCCATATCTACTTGACACGGAAATTATTTCGCTTACATCTTCAGAAAGAAGGAGACATGATGGCTCACCTGGACTCCATGACAGGGCTTTTCCAGGAGCTACATGAGAAAGACCTTGTGTTTACTGAACTGCAGCAAGTTTATATTATTCTTTCATCGTTGGATGACAGTTATGACTCTTTTGTTTCATCATTAGAAGTATTGTCTAGAGATGAACTAACATTGGCCAGTATAACTGGTAGGTTACTGGATGAGGCCAAACGTAGGCAAGAACGAGACCAGTTAAGGATGCAACAGCAACCAAAAGTGGAAGCTGTATATGAGAATGTCAATATTGTTAAACGCTGTTATGCATGTGGGGCTAAGGGGCACATTGCAAAATATTGTAATAATAAGAAAGTGTCTACTAGAAACTCTGCTAAACCCAGGAAAGGGTGTAATTTAGCAACCAGTTCATCTAATAATATAAGAGATGATTGGTGGGTGATTGATAGCGGTGCCTCTCAATCAATAACAAAAAACAGAAAACTGTTTCTAAATATGAAGAAAAGTACTAAAAAGGTCAAATTAGCTAATGGCTGGAATGTGACTGTAGCTGGGGAGGGACTTGTTCAATGTTCTATCAGTAAGCACCCTTTACCCATGCTTTATATCCCTAGTTTGAAATATAACCTTTTATCTGTAAAGTCATTACTACATTCTGGGTTTACAGTAACTTTTAAAAACAACAAATGTTTGCTGGAATGTGAAGGCACTGTAGTTACTGCAGAATTAGAAGACGACTTATTTGTCATTAGGGATAAGTCATTACTGTTAGTTCAGTCAAAAGCTAAATTTGGAAATGTAAAGCCTCATGATGAATGCGTACATTTATTACATAGAAGGCTTGGTCATCTGAATTTCAGGTTGTTGAATTCGACTGTTAAGCAGTCTAAAGGCATAAAGTTAAGGGCTTGCAGCAAATACCTGAACTGTAATACTTGTAACCAGCATAAAAGTAAAGTTACACCTGCAAACCGCTGCAATGGGTTTAAAACAACTAAACCTTTGGAGGTAGTCTTTTTAGACTTAATAGGGCCAAAGAAACCCAGTTTAGGGGGAGCATGCTATATTTTGAGTATAGTTGATCACTTTACTAGATATGGTTTTTGCTACCTTATGAAGTCCAAAAGTGATACGTTCCAATGTATCACAAACTGGCTTCGTTTTGTAGAAAGGAAGCAGAGGTTTAAGGTGAAATGCATTGTTACTGACAATGGAACTGAGTTTACTAACCATCAGTTGGCTAAGTTTTTGAAGGAAGCTGGGATACAGCATAAACGTTCTGCCCCTTTTCGGCCGGAACATAATGCATATATTGAAAGAAGAGGCCAGACCCTACAAGCTATGACTAGGACTATGCTGGCTGATGCTTGTTTACCTGATAAATTGTGGGGAGAAGCAATACTATGTGCCAATCATGTTTTAAATAATGTGGTGCACTCCTCTACAGGAAAAATACCTTTTACTTTATGGCACGGGAGGAAGCCGGATTTAAGTTATATACATACTTTTGGTGCACCAGCCTGGGTGCATATACCGGTTAGTCAGAGAAGGAAGGACCAACAGAGAGCAAAGAAAATGATTTTTGTTGGCTATGAAGCTAACCATAGGTCCTATAGGTTCTGGGAAAAAGGAACAACAAAAGTTTTGTGTAGCGCTAGTGCTAAATTCCTAGAACATGAAGGCTGGGACAGGTTAGAAAAAGCAGATTATGGTTTTACAGATGTAGATGTTAAGATAGACCATATTCCTGATGATAGTTCATCTGAGATGGATGATAAACCATCTATTAAGGTTGAAGAACAGGAACAGGAAGTAGGGTTAGGGGAGGATGAACCCAATATACCTGATGTTAGTCCTGTTATGCCTAGACGATCTTCCAGGGACCGGCATCCACCAGATCGCTATAAAGCCACAGTGGTTTGCCAAGTAGATATCGAACCATCCAGTTATCATGATATAAAATTATATCCAGAAAAGGAGCAAAAAGCCTGGCAAGAGGCAATGGATAGAGAAATTGATTCTTTGAAGAGGCTTGGTGTCTATGAAGTTGTAAGAATACCACCAAATGAGAAACTTATAGGCTGTAGGTGGGTCTATAAGGTAAAGAAAAGTGTAGATGGGGTAGTAACCCATAAAGCTCGGCTTGTTGCACAAGGGTTCTCACAGACAGATAGAGACTATGATGAAGTTTTTGCTCCAAGTTTACGAGCGAGCACTTTGAGAACGATGCTTGTTTGGGCAGCTAGAAATAAATGCTCTCTTACTCATTTAGATGTCGAGACAGCTTACTAGAACGCTCCGTTGAGGCATACAATATATATGAAGAAACCTCCTGGTTATGATACACAGGATAGAACTGAGTGTTGGAGGCTACAAAAAAGCCTATATGGTGTTAAAGGCATATGCTGATGCCAGTTTTGCCAGAAAATCTACGTCTGGAATAGCAATCATGTTGGATAACTGCCTGATTGGATGGAAATCAATTCGCCAGAAACACATAAGTTTGTCTACCATGGAAGCGGAGTTGTCTTGTCTATCACTTACATGTACTGAACTGATTTATTATAAACAGTTGATGGAAGATATTGGATTCAAAATGGATTATCCTATTACGGTTTATGAGGATAACCAGGCAGCCATTAAAATGGCAACGAATCTTGCTGTAAAGACAAGGACTAAATACACTGATATACGTTATCTGAATGTTCGGCAATGTGTTAAGGATAACATGGTTACATTGGAATATTGCGCATCAGAGGACAATATTGCCGATACTTTTACCAAAGCGCAAGGTGCCATTAAACACACCAATTGTTGTGAAAGATTTGGATGAAGAATCTGAAATGTAACTGATACCACTGTACAATGTATGATTTGGATGTGTATTTTTGTTTCTGTATCTATTGTGTATATTGTCCTGCCCAATGGGGAGAATGTTAGGTTCAGCTTGCAGCTTACTCCTAACTTGTTGGTCAGGCAATATCTGTTTCTTTAAGAAACAACTGAGCCACGTAATCAGGGTTTGCTGAACCCTGTAATTAGGCTACAGTGCATAAATAAGCAGCACAGAGAAGCGTTCCTGGTTCTTCCTGCTTCTTCCGGATTGATACCTGATTGTATCCTGTTGCTTACTGAGTATGGTACTGTATACCAAGAGTTACTAAAGTCTGTTTGCTTTGGTAAGGGAAGATACTTACTGGACTGATATTACTGTTTATGACCTTGGACTGTTTTACTTACACCGAGACTGTTTGTTATCTATAAAGTATTTTTCTCACACGAGCCGTACGTTTATCTCCTTCCCTGTGTGTTTCTGCTCTGCTCGTTGCACAAGCAACAAATACTTTTTACACACACCCTAACAAATTTGTAGCATATAAATTTAATAAATAAATAAATGGAAAGGGGGAAAGAGTCCCTGTGGATTTTACTGTACTAGTTGTAGCCAACTATAGGGGCAGTGCTCATCTCCACTTTGAGACCATGAGCCAATGCTGTCTGAAGACATTTCCCCAATCTTGTGGCCAACATGATGTTATGTAGTGCTGTTTCCTCCCCTTCGAAATGGTATTTAGTTATCTACTCGCATTTGCATACTTTCAAACTGCTAGGTGAGCAGGAGCTGGGCAAAGATGGAAACTCACCTTACCGTGTGATGCCAGGCCTCTAACCTGAGCTACAGCTTTCCAGCAGACAGCACAGTGTTTTAACCACTGATCCACCAGCTGCCTAATAAATGGGCCCAGCTATATTAGCTAACTACCATCCGGTCTCCAACCTTCGCTTTGTGGCGAAGGTTGTTGAGAGTGTGGTGGCACGACAACTTCCCCGGCACCTGGATGAAGCTATCTATCTGGACCCGTACCAGTTGGGCTTCAGGCAGGGGTACAGCACGGAAATGGCATTGGTCGCATTGGTGGATGATCTCTGGAGGGCTCGGGACAGGGGTTGCTCCTCTGTCCTGGTTCTATTAGATCTCTCAGCAGCTTTTGATACCATCGACCATTGTATCATGCTGCAGCGATTGAGGGGGTTAGGAATAGGGGGCACTGTGCTATGGTGGTTCTCCTCCTTCCTCTCTGACCGTTCGCAGTTTGTGTTGGCAGGGAGGCAGAGATCGACCTTGAGGCGCCTCGCGTGGGGGGTGCCGCAAGGGTCGGTCCTCTCGCCCCTTCTGTTCAACATTTATGTGAAGCCGCTGGGTGAGATCATCCGTGGTTTTGGGGTGAGGGTCCATCAGTACGCTGATGACACTCAGTTGTACATCTCTACCCCAGATCACCCCAATGATACCCTTGATGTGATGTCCTGCTGCCTGGAGGCTGTGCGGGTCTGGATGGGGAGAAATAGGCTCAGACTCAACCCTTCCAAGACCGAGTGGCTGTGGCTTCCGGCGTCCTGATATAGTCAGCTGGTGCCATCGCTGACTATTGGGGGTGAATCTTTACCCCCCACAGAGAGGGCTCGCAATCTGGGTGTCCTCCTGGATGCACGGCTGTCTTTAGAAGAACATATGACGGCCGTGGCCAGAGGGGCTTTCTATCAGGTTCACCTGATCTTCCAGTTCCTTTTTGGACCAGGATGCCTTACGCATGGTCACTTACGCCCTTGTCACCTCCCGGCTGGACTATTGTAATGCTCTCTACATGGGGCTCTCCTTGAAGAGCACTCGGAAGCTCCAACTGGTCCAGAATGCGGCCGCGCTGTTGGTTATGGGTGCGACTTGTTGCGCCCACGTGACACCTCTCCTGCGCGAGCTGCACTGGCTCCCAGTGGTCTTCCAGGTGCGATTCAAGGTGTTGGTTACCACCTTTAAAGCGCTCCATGGCTTAGGACCTGGATACCTTCGAGACTGATTTCTGCCACCAGTGGCCTCCTACCGGCCAATTCGCTCCCACAGAGAGGGACTCCTCAGGGTGCCATCGGCCAAGTTATGTCAGCTGGCCACACCCAGGGGAAGGGCCTTCTCTGTGGGAGCTCCTGTGGGAGCTCCTGCCCTATGGAACTGCCATAGGGCAGGACGAACTGCCCCCAGAAATACGCAAGATCTCCGACCTCCGTATGTTTTGCTAAGACCCTGCTGTTCCGCCAGGCAGGGCTATCTATGTAAATGATTTTAAATTGGGTGTTTTAAATTTTGGGTTTTAAATTCGGGCCGAAATTGTTTAATACTTTTAACTATTTTAAACTGTTGTTTGTATCTTGTGTTTTTAATTAGCTGTACACCGCCCCGAGTCCTTCGGGAGAAGGGCGGTATATAAATTAAATTATAAATAAATTAAATAAATTAAATAAATAAATAAATAAATAAATAAATAAATAAATAAATAAATAAAATAAATAAATAAATAAATAAATAAATAAATAAATAAATAAATAAATAAATAAATCAAATAAAAATTGCATGGTATAACCTAGAGATTGGAGTGAATGGAATCTTCAAATTGCATAGAAAATAATCTGAAGCCTACCCTCCATGTATATATGATTACAACTCCCAACATGGCTAATGGAGAATGACATGAAGGAAGTTGTAGACTATAAGTTATAGCTGTAGAGTGAAAAAGAAGAAAGCTAATTTAGAGCAAGTTACTGTATATACAACATGCATATTTCCAGATGTTGTGTTACCCAGAAGTATCAGCCAAATTGGTCAGTAATAAGATACGCATTTAATTCATTAAAGTCTGAATAGCCCTGGACTGTGAGAAATGTTTTTGTGTTGTTTAATCTGAACAATTAAATATTTTTGTGATTACCAATGCCTTGAATTTCTAATTGTTTTAAGGTAGAAGTTAAAAACTGTATCTGAATATTACACATAATTTACAGAGCATCAACTTCTGAAACACGATGCATTTTTTCTTATGAAGTTTTCTGGAGGACATCATAACAATGTTATTTAATTAAATAGAATTCATTAGCAGAATATTACTGGAGATGCTGCATTCTATTTTATTAATAAGATGCCACTTCACTAATATTTTTGCTTTGGCTTTAAAACAAACTTTCTATTCTGACCAAACTTTTACAAAATAAGTTCAGAGACCGTTGAAAACATATTAGTGAAATACTAATGTTATTAATAAAATAAAAAGTTGAACTTTTACTTGTATTTTTGGTTTGTGAGAATATTTTATGGCTTTACAATTGCTTTATGATGTGCTTGAAAAGCGGTGTAATGTCAACAATCATAGTAGGGCCTTCTTTGTTACCAAAACAAGATCCATTTTACTTTTCCTCGAGGTAGGCTGTAGCTTGTTTACAATTGATTCGAGTTCAGCCTTGAGAAAGATGCTCTTTGAAACAGAGAGAATCAATAATACCCTCCCTGAATTTGGCCTCGATGGATGGACAGAGATAAATTCATCGGTAGTGATAGCCAATGTTAGGTAGGTCTCTTTGCCTTTAATGTTCTGAGAATGGAAATGTTTTTCCCACTTTTCAGCATTTCTGAGCTGTCTCACTAGCAAGAATAGGCATTCAGTTAAATCACTTGAACTGCAAACTTCTCTTACGTACATATGGTACATAACACTATCCATTGATTTCTTTAAGTGTCAGGTACAAAAAGAAAACATGAGACTAAACCTTGCCATTGTAATTATCACCATAGAAAACTGGCAACACATGACAAAAGCTTCTGCCACTGAAAGAATACATTGTAGATGATAAAAAAAAATTGACTTATGATTGCTGTATTCAGGTAAATGTCAACATGGTGCCCACTGAAATTATTACTTTAGGTAGAATTAAATCTTGGGTAGATGTGAAGAAAGGAATGACAAAAGGTAGAATGTATTCATTTCTTCCTGTCTTAATGTGGATTTTAAAGTCCCCACATTTATTTTCAGTAGGTTTAAGTCCTTGCATCAAGATGTAACCTTTGTAACTTGAGTGGGTAGAGAATCATAAACTAAATCAAAGAAACATTACAATAAAGAGGCACAGGGTGATTGACTTTTTAAATATTTTGAGCAACAAAAAAACTGGGTTACAAGTGTCAAGTTAAATATCAAATTCAACTCAGGTTGGTTAGGTTGGCCTACTATTATTACAGATCACTATTATAGTTTCTACACTAGTTCTTCCATAGGACTGATTACTTTGATCTACAGCATCTATGTGATTAAAAACAAAGCTAGAAATTGGAGTCCAATAGATTAATTTTACCTAATTAGCTGATGTCAACAAACTATTTGAAATCAGTCTGGTTACTTCTTAGGGGGAGACCAAGAAGAAATATGACTGAATTTTTTTTAAAAAAACCTAGAAACTAATGATAGATGACTTTCATATTGTTACTAATCAAACTATAACAACATGTAAATGAAAATGTAAAGCCAGGAGTTCAGTACAGTTCAGAGGAGACTTTAGTGTTAATCTCCAAGTTCCTGGAGAAGACAAAAGAAGTCCTCAAGTCACCTATTCTGTGGACTTCTTTTGTTGTTGTTGTTGTTATTTAGTGAGGCAGATGTATCAGAGAAGCTCATGTCAAGGGACATAATAATTATTTGCAGAGGTAACCTTGCTTACACTTGAAAAATGTCGAATCTTTTATTATATATTATATTTTATTTATTATATTTTAATGTCAGGTATGAAAGACCACGATCACACATGAAATTTCAATTAAACTGATTTATTACTACTCATGCCTAGGCAGAGGAATCTGGTCAACTAAGACTAGCTCTATTTTGGCTCTACATAAAGGTCCTCAGAATTCAAGACTTAGTCCTTTTGTGGCTATGCAGAGACTCTAGGCCAGGGGTCCTCAAACTTTTTAAACAGGGGGCCGATTCACAGTCCCTCAGACTGTTGGGAGGGGGCAACTGGCTGGGGGTGGGCATAGCTAGGTGGTCATGTGACTGAGTGGGTGTGGCTAGGTGGTCATGTGACTGGGTGGGCGTGGCCAATTTAACAGTCCATTTTTTTTGCCTTTCTCTTTCCTAAGCTCCTGTTTAAATTGTTTTCAAAGACTTTTAATTTAAAGCAGTGCTTTACAAGCCCAGAGCTCGTTTTCAAGGCTGCACCACCCCCTTCCCTATTCAAACACTGCCCCTGGTTCACATGGCTGTGAAAAGGACTTTTAATTTAAAGCAGTACTTCACAAGCCCAGAGCTGCTTTTCAAGGCTGTACTGGAGAGATAACCCGTTAGCTGGCTCGCTGGAAGATAAGGCCCATGGTGAGGGGCAGGGCTTAATCATATCACACCGCGGGCCAGATACTTTGCATTGGCGGGCTGTATGTGGCCCGGGGGCCGTAGTTTGAGGATGCCTGCTCTAGGCTGATTTGGGGATTAGACTAGAAGTTTTCCCAAGATCCCCTCCAGCCCTATAATTGTATGCTTCCTTTTTTGACTGCCCCCAGGTTCTGCCACTCTCCCTCCTACATTTATTATATTGTGTTTCTGTTCAGTAATTGTTTTGATCAGGTTCTCCAACTGCCTGTTCCTTTAGATTTATCAGTGCTACTGACCCTTGCTTTTTAATCTCAAATGCTAGTCTAAATTGAAATTGGTCATATTTTTTCCCAACTATATTTTCCTAAGAAATAAAATAAAAGTCTGGGATATAAAGCTTTATAATCTCGTAAATAAAATAAAATAAAAATAGAACATGATTTTATAGATCAACAAAAGCCACCCATGCTAAGAACTTTTCACATCGTCTTATTTCTTTGCGGAAAGCAGAATGAAAGGAAAATAAATGTGTGAAAGCAGCGACTGTTGCCTCTGCTCAGGGCTGGAATGTCAATTACCCAGTAGCAGTGCAAGATGGCTACGCAGATCTGATATCCATGGAGAGAACTATTGAGAGGCTATTGTGCAGGGTGACTTGCAAATTTTCATTGTCAGCACAATCTGATTTGCAGGAGCGAAGTAGAGGAGACTAACTAAGAATGGCTTACAACAAACCCCACTTCTCCCTTTCTTCAAGAGGCAGGTGAGATTGAAAATACAGGACTTCAGTACAACATAAGTACACCGTCACCTTAATATTTACCACATCAGGAAGCTTCTCAGTTCCTGAGCTTTTTCTCTAACATGATGAGCATGTATTTACCCTAACACTGGAAAGAGTGGAAAAGAATAATAAGTAGGATTGTATTGTGTGCTGATATTTGCATCCAGGTAGTCTGCCTCAGAAATTACTGATGGTTTTTTTTTTTTATTTAAACAAGAAAAAAGATGTAAAAGCAAATACAAATTGAGCAGCATATGACAACCATATTCTCATACCAAATGAACAACTAATGCTTCCTATAATATCCACAACTCACATATGTAAAAGGAAGGTGTGAAACATTATGTAAAAGGAATAAAGAAATATTTCTTAGATGCCAAGCTTCCGAGCCTGTACAAATGGGAATAATCCTGCAATCCACAATCCTGCAGTCTATTCTTCAGTAGTACTGCTGAAATTAAAGAAGCTATTTTGAAGGAAAAGTGGTCTCTAGTAGAACACAGAAAGGCTGTGAAACACCCAAATAAAGATAGCCTTCAGAGTTCAATGTCATTATTGAGTTCTTCAGGAACCAATGTAAGCGGTTCAGAGATCCTTAGAAACATTATTGGGTGCTGGTGTAGAAATTAGAATTCTGTGGCTGAACAACTGGCCGACATTTCTGCTTGGTATCTCCACTGAGTTTCTGGTCTTCTGGCATGCCCATCATGCTCTTCTGTCTTTTTATTTTATTTTATTTTATTTTCCTCCTTTAAACACCAGTCATTTTGGACATTACTTATAACTAGTACAATGCTCTGTTTTCTTCTTTCCATCCTTGAAATACATTAAGCAATACACTTGTGGCAGATCATGATTGCTTAAGTGACATTAACAATTAATTACTATCTCAGAAATAGGGCAAAATCATTTTCCTGTCAATTTATTATTAACTGATAACATAACAGAAAGATAATGCATCCAGTGAGATATGCAAATTGCTATAGGTCTTAGCCATATGAGTTAGACCAGGGGTGAAATCCAGCAGGTTCTGACAGGTTCTGGAGAACCGGTAGCGGAAATTTTGAGTAGTTCAGAGAACCGGCAAATACCATCTCTGGCTGGCCCCAGAGTGGAAATAGAGATTTTGCAGTATCCTTCTCCCAGGAGTGGGGAGGGAATGGGGATTTTGTAGTATCCTTCCCCTGGAGTGGAGTGGGAATGGAGATTTTGCAATATCCTTCCCCCAGGAGTGGGGTGGGAATGGGAATTTTGCAGTATCCTTCCCCTGGAGTGCAGTGGGAATGGAGATTTTGCAATATCCTTCCCCCAGGAATGGGGTGGGAATGGGGATTTTGCAGTATCCTTCCTCTGGAGTGTAATGGGAATGGAGATTTTGCAGTATCCTTTCCCTGCCACATCCAGCAAGCCACACCACGCCCACCAAGCCACGCCCACAGAACCGGTACTAAAAAAATTTGGATTTCACCACTGAGTTAAACCATTTAGCTATTTAGGACATATAAGAAAAGAACGATGGGTTGTGTGTATGAAGGAGATAGGTTTGCCAGTATTGGTCTCAATGGCTGTCTGTGTGCATTGCTCATTGATAGATGTGATGGGGAGACATGTAATGTTTACATTTATTCAAAAATACAGTAGAATTTGGAATGTGTTCTTAAAGAGGAGAACCTCCTATTTAAAGAAAGCCCTTTTTTAAGAGAAAGCAAAAGTCTTGAAACAGCATTTCACAATTAATACAGTTTAAGCAACTAACCAGGTCCTAGTATCACTGTCTTTCCCATAATGATAAAATTGCTTGCTTGTTTTCCCTTCAAGTTCAGATGATGACAACCTGGATTGGTTATTTTCTTAAAAAAGATTTTAGAAGTGGTTTGGTAGGGTTGAGAAAGAGAGATTGGCTGAAGGTTCCCAGTTGACTTTGTGTCCAAGGTATGACTACAGCTCCTGGTCTCCTAAAATCTAGCCTGGTGACTTACCCATTAGATTCAACTGGCTGTCTTATTTCTGATTATTAGTTATAATAATCATTTATACATTTCATCTATGCATATAAATTAGCAAGTGCTAATTTTATGCAAACCTTCTACTGTTATCTCTGCTTGGTTATGTTTTTTGGGGATGGGGAAGATATGTGTTGGTTTATCTACATTATAGAGAAAAGTTTCATTCGTATGGTTTAGCTGAACTCCAGTATATATACTGGAGAGTAATACAGAATGTATTACTTTGTGATACATTCCATTATGTTAAATTGATCTTATTTTTGCCACATGTATAACCATAAGTTGTTCTGAAACTCATGGAATTTAAAAGTGCATAATGTAAGCTGAATTATGCCCAGTTATTTCTTTCCACTTTACTGGATATGCAACAATGAGTCATTGGGGGTCAGGTGGCATGTTTATGTTTATGTTTTATTAGATTTATAAACCACCCTACTCCCGAAGGACTCAGGGTGGTGAACAGGCACAAAATAAAATACATAGATACAAAAGTTAAAAAACATAATTAAAACCAGATTAAATAATTTAGCCCGAGACAATTAAAAAATCCCAATAATTTAAAACAGATTAAAATTTCGATTTAAAAGAATTTTAAAACAGGGGAGAAAATTAGGCCAGGCTGGCTTGCTGGAATAGGAGAATCTTAAGAGCATGGCGGAAAGTGCGTAGATCCGGGATCCTCCGTATCTCTGGGGGGAGCTCGTTCCAGATAGTGGGTGCCCCCACAGAGAAGGCCCTCCCCCTGGGGGCCACCAGTCGACATTGTTTAGCTGACGGCACCTGGAGGAGCCCCTCTCTATGAAAGCGTACCGGCCGGTGGGAGGCTGCTTGTGGTAGTAGGTGGTCCCGTAAATAACCAGCATGTGAGCTTAATTAAATTATTATTAATCACATAGCTCTTATATGTCTACAGTGTAGAGCCAAAGAAACATATATTAGTAATATAAATATATTTTTCTTAGCATAAATTAGTATGCTATGGTTTTTACTCATTTTTAATTAAGGCAGGAAATGATAATTACCACTAGGTGGCAACTGTGCAATTAATTCTATTTATTTTTATTGTTCATTGGTCCTTCCTATAATTTTCAGATATGGAATGCAATCAATAGATGGCAGCATAACAGATAAACAAGTACTCTGAGGCCATGCAAACGTTGTCTGGATTTTTGCAACCAAGACACTGTGGTCCTAGTAATTCATATTAAGGAAATCTCTTTTGTTTTATCAACATATTCATTCATTCACTTGTGTGATTGCTCTGAAAATATTCAGTGTTTGCATACAATTAAAGTTCTGCATAGCAAAGTAGTTACACTCATTATGTTATGAAGCTAGATTGTCTCAATCACAGGCCATGAGAATTGTAGTCTCTTCAAAGACCAGGCAGGCAGTTGGAGAGCTTCCCTAGGCCCAGCATTTATAGAACAGCGCAAGCTTCTGTAATCTGCACCTTAATTATCGCCAGACAATATTTTTGTACTGGACTTTATGTGGAACTGCCTTGGCTTTAAAAGCAGAGTTATTCAAGTGTTTTGAACATGTGGAACACTAAATTAATGTCCAAAAAAATAAAGGAACTGCCCAGTTCAATTGCTATCTACATATCTTTAAGACCATTTTCACATATAAAATAATTATTATAGTTGCACTGGGGAATACTTTCATATCCAGGCTGAGACAGCAAGCAGACTGGCTTCAGGGTACTTGTAGCTTCATAGACTTCTAGTTGTCTCTGGCCCACAGATGGTGTAGAAAAGGTATATCTAGGATAGGACCAGCATATCTCATGATCTCAGAAAGAGGACACATACTTTCATATTAACTTGTGCTTCATTTAAATATTAATTTTTGTGTCATTTTACTGGCATGGGCCCAAGAATTCCAAATTATATCTTTGGTTAGGTTTCATTATTTTTTGCATTAAAACATATAGCAATAGCAATAGCACTTAGACTTACCGGTATATACCGCTTTACAGTGCTTAACAGCCATCTCTAAGCAGTTTACAGATATATTGCCCCCAGCAACCTGGGTCCTCATTTTACAGACCTCGGAAGGATGGAATACGGCGTCAACCTTAAACCTGGTGAGATTTGAACTGCCAAATTGCAGGCAGCTGGCAGTCAGCAGAAGTAGCCTGTGGCAGGGGTGGGTTCTATTTACCTTTACTACCGGTTCGCATCGTGCCCTATGTGTTAAAACTTGGAAGGATTCATGGAAAGTAATACAGCTATTCTTAAATTGCTACAAACAGAATGGACTACTGCAACATGCTCTACTTTGGGCTGCCTTTCAAGAGTATTCCAAGATTTTCAGCTGGTGCAAAATGCAGCAAGGGCAGTCATGGGTGCCAGTTGTTTGGCACATGTGACCCTCTTCTTCATGAATTGCATTGGCTTCCAGGTGCAATTCAAGGTGCTGGTGATACCTTCAAAGCCCTTGGGGGCTTGGGGGCAGATTACTTATTGTATTGTCTTTCTCCAGTGGTATGTACCCATCCTGGATTTTTACTGTTTTTATTTTATTTTAATTGTGAGTTACCCAGGGTCACATATATGAGATGGAAGGCCTATAATTTTTACTGAATAAACAAATAAATAGAATCCCAGCAGGTCATGGGGGGGGGGAGCGTTGGTCAAATTTGATTGATTGGTAGACATATCTATTTTTAGTTGAATGAATGCTGATTAGTTATTTGAAATAGAATAATGGCTTCTCATTAGGTGGTGGGGATAACCAGTACTTAGCATGTTTTTGTATGGCAGGACTCAAACTACAGAAGGATTTGAAAAGTTAATCAGTTTGTTTGATTTAAAGCCCCTGCCCCATATACTTTGGGAGTTCAAAATCCTGGACTATTGCCATGTGCCTAGGCATTTTAATCACATTGCAATGTTCTGTGGTAACATTATAAGGATCTACATATTATTCTGAGTCTATTTATCTCAGTTTATTTGAACTATATCAGTGTATTTGAATTTAGAGTTTTGTCTTCTGAAGCCTTGATTTTTGGTCCTTTAGTAAAATCTGGTGAACAACACAAATAAGTCTCTTTTGTGCTATATTTATTTCTTTGGAATTCTGTTTTCTGGGAAATATACTACATCTCAGTCAATGATCTAAAATAACTACTGGCCGTGGAAGTTATCCTATGTGACACATTGAATATATTGCACTGATAAATAAGTGATAAATATAGCTGTACCTATTATGGATTTGAAAGGATTGCTACCAAAGCCCAGTTATCAGATTACAGCTGATAAATAATGTAGGAATCTAGTAACTGGTTGGATCATGTCGTAATTTCTTCCTTTCTGATCGTTGATTCATTGATTCATTGATTCATCTTCATCTTGATTATTGTTCAGCTGATGGACAAGGATAGTAGAGAAGACAGAAAACTAAGAATGACAATGAGTGAACCAACAGTATGAAAATACAGTATTTCTCTGTGGAAAATATGTGAACTTTCCTCTAAAGCCTACAGGAATTATCTTTAATGATGCAAAGAAAATACAATCTAATTATGAAAAGCACATTGTCTATTAATATGTTAATGAAGCAAGGTTGTTAATAAGGTGATCTGAATTTTAATACATTTTAAGAGCTTCTTGATTATGTGTTTGTTAGTTGATATGATCATTACAAATTAGCGGTATATGGCTTTACAGTGACTAAAATCTATATTAAGCCCTGTCATTTTAATAGGTTTTAATGAGGCAGGTGAATGTGCCATCTGTATCTCAAACACCATCAGTTGGAAATTCACTTGCAAACCAATAAAGCTTCTCGTGTGGCAATTTAAATTTTTCAGCATAGCACAGCCTCCCAATTTTATTGCAGAATTATACAGCATTTCAATTTATTATTTCATCAGGAGAGCTATGGTGATCAGTAGCCTCTATAGAAAGTTTTGGTTTGAACAGATTGTACAATTTTAATTTTCACTTTATTTTTTCCCTATAGCAGCGTATAATATGATACGAGTAGTGGAACGGGGTTAATTATTCTGGGGATACAAAACAAGTCATGAAGTACTGAAATTAAACCATTCTGAGAAGCATCCTTCTCATTATGGGCAGAAGCTCCTTCTCTAAGCAAAGCAGAGACATGTGCTCCTACATCAGGGGTGTCAAGCTCAATTTTATTGAGGGCCGCATCAGGGTTGTGTTTGACATCAGGAGCCGGGGTGGGTGTGGCCAGCTCGACATCACTCATGTCGGGACACCTGTAGTGGCCCGAGCACTCTGCCAGCGAAAACGGGCTCCCAAGCTCCATTTTTGCTGCAATGGCCTCCTGCAACCCTCTGCCAGCGAAAATGGAGCTTGGGAGGGTCTTGCAGGTAGCCCTCCCAAGCTCTGTTTTCGCTGGCAGAGGCAACGCTGGCTGGTCCTTCACTGTTTCCAGGGCAGCCCTGCAGGCCAGATCTAAACACCCTGCGGGCCAAATACGGCCCATGGGCCTTGAGTTTATTCTACATTGGGCTACTTAGAAGAAGGGGAAAAGGCTTCAGGGGGTGTTTCATTCAAAGTTCTTCCAAAGCAAATCCCCTTTTGAAACGTTTATGAGTCTATAGTTTGTTATTTAGACTTACAATTGGTCTTTTTGTCAAGCCCAGCACTGCATTGAATCACAATAGTAACTAAGAATGAAGTACAAACAACTTAATACCGGTAGATAACAAAAAAGTTTCATATAATTACAATACATAAAAATATTAGAAAAAGTCAGATCAGCATATAACCCAATTATCTGCTAGAGGATTGATTGAATAAAAATATTTTTTGCCTGTTAAGCAGAAAGGTAGGAGTTAAACCAGTAATTCGAGAACTTGGATGTAGGCACTGAGAAGGCATTATTTTGCTTTTCATCAAATGTAATTTAATTTAATTTAATTTTTTTTTTTTTTTTTTAATTTGATTTATATGCCGCCCTTCTCCGGAGACTCAGGGCGGCTTACAGTGCGTTAAGCAATTTAATTTAATTTAATTTAATTTAGTTTGATTTATATGCCGCCCTTCTCCAGAGACTCAAGGCTGCTTACAATGTGCTCAGCAATAGCCTTCATCCTTTTGTATATTTATACAAAGTCAGCTTATTGCCCCCACAACTGGGTCCTCAATTTACCTACCTTAGAAAGGATGGAAGGCTGAGTCAACCTTGAGCCTTGGTGAGATTCGAACCTGCAGTAATTGCAGGCAGCTGGTCTTAATAACCAGCTTAATAACAGGGTGCCTTAGACCACTGTACTACCAAGGCTCGTAATGATGATAGTAAGAACAAAACAAAAAAATGGCTAGTGAATTTGTTAGGAAAAATGCAGGTTTTCACATTGCCCAGTGCCAAGCTATATAAAGCTTTATGCTTCATGATAATATGTTAATCAGTGTCTGCAGTAGGATCAGGATGGCTCAATGATTAAAAATGCTGAGCTAATCAGCTGGAAAGTTGATAGCCTGGGTTCAAGACCTGAGCATTGCACAACAAGATGAACTCCTGTTACTTGCCCCAGCTCCTGCCCACCTAGCATTTTGAAAGCATGCAAATGGGAGTAGATAAATAGGTACCACTTCAGTGGGAAGGTAACAGTTTTCTGTGCGTGTATAGTCACGCTGTATAGTGTGTGTATAGTCATGCTGGCCGTATGACCAGGAAAGTCTTCAGATAATGCTGGCTCCATCGGCTAAGAAATGGAGATGAGCACTGCCCTCTAAAGTCAGACATGACAAGGGAAACTTTTATCATTACTTTTACCTTTTGAAAATACAGTGCAACTAGTGCAAACATTTTAGCAAAAGTATATGTTCTGTATAATGTATCGAAATCAAAATCTATTTACACCATTCTGAACTAGTTGAAGATTCCAATATGTTTAAAAGCAGTCTGTATTTAATTTATTTATTTATTTATTTATTTATTTATTTATTTATTTATTTATTTATTTATTAATCAAATTTCTATACCGCCCTACTCCCGAAGGATTCAGGGCGGTGAACAGCCAAGATAAAATACAGATAATACAAATATTTAAAAAATCCCTTAAAATTATTAAATATTTTGGCTGAAACGTGTTGCAGTTGCCATCAAACAGGAGACCTGGAGTTTTAGTCCCACCTTAAGGTCAAAGTCACCAGAGTGATCTCAAGCTAGTCACTTTCTCTTATCCTAGGAAGGAGGCAATAGCAAAAATTGCCAAAACAACTTCGCCAACAAAACTGCAGGAACTTGCCCAGGCTGCCTCTGTGAATCAGGCATGATGAAATAGAAGAAAAAATATTATCAGTTTGTATTATAATAAAGAGACAAGCACTGATAATATTCTTCTGGGAACTGATATTTTGGATATCACAGAGATAAAGTTAATATTCTAATCTCAGTAAACTTTGAATTGACCTTTGATATAGTTCAGGGTAAATTTGAACTTAGAAATGTGTTCTAAGAAAATATGGATTTTCACTGTGTTTTATTTATTGGATCACACTTTGGGTCTTTATCTGTTGGCCAACGTCATTTTAAATATTTTGTCTTCAAGCTATTCATGCTAAACCAAGGCAGATTGATTTTTAATCTAGTTCTTTTTTTAAATTATTTTTTTATTATTCATATTTCTATGCCGCCCACTCTCCGAGGACTCTGGGCGGCTTACACCAAAGACAGTAAACTAAATAGCATATTGCTCCCAACAGTCTGGGTCCTCATTTTACCCATCTCGGAAGGATGAGTCAACTTTGAGCCGGTGAGATTTGATCCACTGGTCTGCTGAACTATCAGTCAGCTGAAGTAGCTGCAGTACTGCACTCTAACCACTGCGCCATCTTGGCTCATTCTTGAATCCTTAGCTTCTCTCATTAGTCAAGTTTAAAGTATTAAAGGTGTGGTAGCATTTAATAGTGAATACAAATTGTGTAAGCTGATGATATGATAGCTATTTTGGATAATTATTTAGCAGCATTGCTGACACTTATTAAAATTGTACAGCAATATGGTTTATACTCTGATTATGCTATATTCTGAAGGCAATTTGAGGCCAACCTGATTTGAGTTGGTCTGGAAGTAATATTTTTTATTCATTCCAGTTCCTAGAGCATGTTTTGGAAAAACAGATCTATTCCAGAGTTCTGCAACATTTCAAAAATGTACTTTATTCTGCCAATTGTTCAAGTGAAACATCCCTCCGAAACTGCTTCACAAATATAGACTATCATTTTTCTTTGATGAAAATTAAGAAATAGTACACAAAATTCATAGATAATATTTAATCCAGGTAGTGACTCGATATAGATTTGCTCAGCTTGAATAATTTTATTATATCTTCATATTACCCTTTAGAATATAAAATTGATACAGTAATTAATTCATTTCATCTTTGCTTTCTTTCAGGTCTCGTATGTTATTATTTTAGAAACATAATTAATATTCTCCTGTGGTTATTTGAGATCATAGGTAGCAGGATACAAGTGCATTTATCAGCCAGCAGGAAGGGAAATTGAGGGGAGGGGGGAAATTAACTAAAATGGGAAAGGGGCAGATGTTAATTGAATAGTTTAGTTTAATTTAGGTCATGCTGCCCTCTAGGGGAATTAGACATATATATCTTGTTTAATCATATATGGTATGTTTTTGTACTAAGAAAAAAGCAACACATATATCAAAAGATATTTTGAATACATTTATTGTAATATATATATTGAAATACATTTCATGTGTTATATAACTCCCGTAAATAATTTAAATACATATTGTTTTTAAGATACTGAGAATTATAGAAGCATTATGGTTTAAGGTCCAGTGAGGTATCAGTCACGTGATTTCATTTTCAGCCTCAATAACTGATTGGTGGGCCTGGACATTTTTTGACTTATTTTTCCATTTGTAAAATGGGGGTGATAATAACACTGATAATAATAGCATTGCTGTTTTTCAGGACACGCAAAGAATAATAATATTGTTATTTTGTAGATACAAAAAGATTGCCCATCAGTCTTCATCTCAAATTCATTGTAGCCCAATTTATTCAGATTGGTCTGGAGCATCATTCAAGGAAAAATAAGACCTTTTAATCCAATTTTTCTTAGAGACTATTGCTGTTGATAACATATACTTGAAGTAGTTCAAAATCAAAAACCATTGCATGCTAATTAATGCAGATTCAAATTGGCCATGTAGATGAAAGACTGCAAAAGACCAGTTACTAACTCAGATGTCAGATGTAAACAGAAACAAAAACTTTCATCTATCTGTTGAGGACCCAGAAACTGTCTCTTTAGTCAGTAAGGGGCTTCAGTGGTCAAATTCTGTTTGTGGAAAAAATTCTCTTTTCCATTACTGGAATACTTCCTATGTTTCCCAAAGTTTTGTGTCACATAATTGGGGACCATTTGGGGAAAAAAGGGAGTAGCTTTGATTCCTGCAGAGAAAGTGGGAAGCCAGCAATAACAAGCCCACCCCAAATTTTAGATGCAAGAGTATTTGGGGAAGGAATATTCCCATCATGGAACCAGCACAGAAGCTGCCTCTAACCAATTATATCAAATCTCTTTAAAATTATGCACCATTTATGCTGGCCTCTGTTATTCATCTGTCTACATTCATTACAAATTGGGAATAATTCTAGAACCGGCAAACATCTTTCCATGTATGTAATCTGTGAACAACGCCAAGACAAGTAATTGCTCTAGACCTGAGACAAGGAAGAGAAAGGACTATAAATGATGTCTGAAATAAACAAATAGATTAATACTTTTCACTGAAAGTAGTTAAACTGTTTAGTTAAACTATAGTCTTGAATTATTTTAATATTTTAGCCTTCCCCAAACATTCATATTTGTTAATCTATTGACACGAGCACAAGAAAAGGAGATATAAATTGGCATAGGATACAGTAAGAAGAAAATGGGGAGGGCGCTCAGATAAGCACTCTGCCCTTACACTTCTGGTTTGTCATTTTGTGGCTTAGTGTGGCTGATTCTGCATATCATGAATAAATGAACCCTGATTTAATAAGAGTATAAACTCGACCTTTAGAAGAGCATATCAAGACAAAATTTACTTGCTTTTGGAAGCATTCCATTCTTTTGCTTTAGTTGGTTTGTACTGTATTATAACCCAAACCTAAATGCCATGATAATAATTTGTGTTGTGGCATCCTCTCTTGCCTTTTGTAATGGAAAATTGTAAGTTATGAAGCTTCAAAGCTTTACTAAAGCTACAGCAATTAGTATCTTCCTGCTAGCTCCTCCAGGAAAGCATTGAAAAGAAGGGAAGTTACCCAAAGACAATTCCTTGGTTCACAGAAAAGTTCACACATTAATTACTTTTTAATCATTTAAAATCATTTAATTACTTGTGTAATCATTAACATAATTCCATCATTCCAGTCTGGAATATCTGGAGGCATATAATACAAAAGTAAAAACAAGATGTGTATCAGCATAGATAAGACAAAGATACACATACACACACAAAAGGAAAGAGTCAATATTTTGCTGAAAGGTTCAAAGCCTTTTTGATGAATAACAAAGATCCATTTTTCCTGATGCACATGTGGAGGGGGAAAAAATCAGACGAGTGCATTTCCAGGCCAAAACCAATCTTTGATTACAGTATAACTCACAGTAATTAATCCCTTACTGAAAATATTTTCCACTATCCAAGGCAACTTATGTAACTGATATTTAAAAATTATTATTACAGTACTGATTTATTTGGAATTGAAGTGATCAGTAGAGAAGCTTAAACTGAGATCCAATACATGGGAAATGTGTTATGCATCGCTGTCTGCCAGAAGGACTAAGGGTGACATGATGGCAGTCTTTCAATATTTGGGGGGCTGTCATGGGCGGGGGGTCAACCTATTCTCCAAAACACCTGAAGGCAGGACAAGAAGCAATGGATGAAAACTAATCAAAAAGAGATCCAACGTAGAACTAAGGAGAAACCTCCTGACAGTGAGAACAATTAATTAGTGGAATGCCTTGCTTCCAGAAGTTGTGGCTACTTCAAAGCTGGAGGTTTTTAAGAAGAGATTGAACAGCCATTTGTCCTTGAGCAGGAGGTTGGACTAAAAGTTCTTCCAGGTCCCTTCCAAGTCTGTTATTCTGTATTCAGATACAACTCTGATTCTGTGCTGTACAAACTTAATGCCCCAGTAACGAATCATGAAGATAGCATAAAGTTTTGGGACTTCTAGTCTCAAGATTAGTGAATACTAAGAGGGTGCATGAAACAATATTTTCTGTGAGCCCATTCAGATCAGCTGAGATTCTACAAAAAGAAAAAAAGAAAAGAAATCTGGAACAATTTCCTTATTCTAGTGGAATACTAGTGAAATAGTATTTGAAACAATTTAAGTTGTTCTAGCCATAGGAAACAGTGGGATTCTGAAGACACCTCTTTGACTACAAAAATCTGGACAATCACTAAAGAGCAGAAAAAAGATCCATAATGCATTAAATCTTTGCTGTAATCTAGGCCATTGTCCAGATGTTTGCAACTCAAAGTTGATAGATTTTAGTCCTAACCTTTATAAGAGCAGTTACTTCTTAGAGCAGTTACAGAATTTAGGGCAGTTATTTATTTTCCAGTATAGGTGCTGTATTCTAACTGAAAAAAATGTGAGGAGAGATAAGTTGGCTGTATCATTTTGATCTTTCACACAAGATACAAACCTATCAGACAGTTACTTCTTCCAGAGCAAAAGGACATCTGGCAGAAAATGTTAAATTAATTCCAGTTAGTCCATTAATGGATCATTTTTTTAAAAAAAAAAGTTTTAAAATAAACCTCCTCCTCTAAATCCATCTTGTCTATGCCTAAACTTAATCTTGCAGATGGTCAGGAAGATTTATTGTCTCCCTCCATCCCTCTATTGAAAAGTTCACCTGCAGATTTTTTTTTCCTGGCTGGCTGCCAAAAACAAACCACACAAAACTTGTAATTTCTGTCTAGCAGAATGAATAAGCAAGCAAGGGAAAGCTTGCTCGGGGAAAAGACCCCACTATGTGAAACAAAACTGTCCCCTGTCTTGCTGCCAATCTTTGCATCTTAAATTCATATTAAATTACAATTACATCCTCAGTACATCCTCAGCAAAGAGAACTAAAAAAGAAATCACAAGTCACATACATATACCCCCGTTCAGCAAAGCAACTTCCTTTTCATCAATTTAACTGCTAATAAAAAAAAATGTTGCAACTAATTCAAACAATACCTTTGCATCAAAGTGCCTCATGGATAGCAGCAACATGTGCAAAAGCATGAACAGAGTATATCAACACTCATATCCCATGAAGACAACGTCTAAGTAAAAGGGAACTCAATATGCAGAGTATCAATATGAATGAACAAAACTCACAAACTTAACCAGTGCAAAGCTTCAGTATAGAACCTTTTGAGGAGAAAAAAAGGATAATATCAAAGAGTTTAGGTGAGTATTTGCACGCTGTGCCTCACATGGCCTTCTGCTGTTCTGGAAGCCATTTGAAGAATAAGTAGATGAAGTTCCAAGGGGAGGCGGACATCCTGGCATTGGTCTAACATCCACCTTCCTTTCACATTGTGACAATAACCAGTAATCATATGGCACTTGCCAATAAGAGCACTGGTGGCAATTTCTGGAATGATCAATGCGTGACCAAAGCAGCTGATGCCATTACACATTTTACAAGATGACTATGGAATGATGGTTAATATTTAGAAAAGAATAGAGCTGGAAGGGACCCTGGAGCAGGGGTGAAATGTAAAATTTGTTATTACCGGTTCTGTGGGCATGGCTTGATGGGGGTAACATGACTGGGTGGGCATGGCCAACTTTTTTTAAAAAAAACTTTTCAAAGCATTTTTTCTGCAAATGCAAAAAAATGCTTTGAAAAGCCTCTGCCGATCAGGCAACCCAGCTGGGATCGTCAGAGCCTTTTCAAAGCATTTTTAAACCACCTCTTCCTCTGAAGAGGTTGCAGAAAAAAATGCTTTAAAAGTCTCTCTGACGATCCCAGCTGGGTTGCCTGATCATCAGAGAGGCTTTTCAAAGCATTTTTTAAAAAGCCTCTCTGACGATCCCAGCTGAGTTGCCTGATCGTCAGATAGGCTTTTAAAAAAAGCCTTTGAAAAGCCTCTCTGATGATCAGGCAACTCAGCTGGGATCATCAGAGAGACTTTTAAAGCATTTTTTTCTGCAACCTCTTCAGAGGAAGAGGTGGTTAAAAAAATGCTTTGAAAAGACTCTGACGATCCCAGCTGTGTTGCCTGATTGGCAGAGGCTTTTCAAAGCATTTCTTTTACCACCTCTTCGGTGGAAGAGGTTGCAGAAAAAAATGCTTTGAAAAGCCTCCGACAGTCCCAGCTGAGCCACATGATCATCAGAGGCTTTTTTTTTTACTTTTAAAAGCATTTTTTTGGTGGAAGAAGTTGTAGAAAAAATGCTTTTAAAAGTAAAAAAAAAAAAGCCTCTGATGATCCTGCGGCTCAGCTGAGCATGGTGGAGGGTGGGGGCGCAAGGATTTTTGCTCCCGATTCTCCAAACCACCCGCCCCCATCGCTACCAGATTGGGCGATCTGGTCCGAACTGGGAGCATTTCACCCCTACCTTGGAGGCCTTCTAGTCCAGCCCCCTACTCAATCAGGAAGCCCTATAGTATAGGGTCTACACACGGGATGGCGAACCTATGGCACGTGTGCCACAGGTGGCACACAGAGCCATATCGGTGGGCACGCAAGTGTTGCCCTAGCTCAGCTCTGGCACGCATGCGCATGCCAGCCAGCTGATTATCGGACCTTCTGGGCCCACCAGAAGTTGGGAAGCAGGCTGCTTCCAGCTTCTGGAGGGCCTCTGGGGGAGGGAAGGCCCATTTTTCGCTCTCCCCAGGCTCCAGAGGCTTTCTAGGTCCCACCGGAAATCAGCAAACAGACTGTTTCAAGCCTCCAGAGGGCCTCCAGGAGGGTGAGGAAGGCCATTTTCGCCCTTCCTAGGCTCCAAGAAAGCCTCTGGAGCCTGGGGAGGGCGAAAAATGGGCCTACCGGGCCTACCGGGCCATCACATACCAAAAGCGGGGGGAGCTCAGTGGGGTCACGTGGGCATGCACAGGGGGATGGGGCACATTGAATTATGGGTGTGGGCACGAGTGCGCGTGACCCCCACACATACACTCCCCCCACTTTTGGCACGTGACGGCAAAAAGGTTAGCCATCACTGGCCTATATCATTTCAGGTAAGTGGCTGTCCAGTCTCTTCTTTAAAAAAATCTCCACTGATGAAGCATGATTTATCAGTGTTTGATCTGCAAACATTGTGGTTTGAGGCCACGCTCACCTCTTTGTCTTGTAAGACACATCCAACTCCTTGGTAGCTTGGCTTATGTTTCATTTCCACCTCACTTTCACCAAGACACACTCCAATTCAATTCAATGTCTGATGTGAAATTGCAGAATCTAGGGATGAAAGTCGGGGGGAACATCAGGGCTGCATATGTCCCAGGACCATAGATGGTCCACCCTTGGTTAGAAAAGGTTTCCATCTAATCCAAGTTTAAAGATTAACCCTCCAGTAGAAGAATAAAGTATTAGCCACTCACTGCTGTTTTCCCTGTGAATAGAAAATGAATGTTATTACTAATAAAAAGGTGAATTCCAGGTTATACAAAATTCAGGCAGGTAACATGTTTAATACCATTCTCCTCAATGTGAGTTTATATATTTTTGACATGTTTAGCTTGAATAGCTTAAGATGTTACTCTTGCAAGCACTTTATTATTTAACCCCAGTAATATGATTACTTTCATTTAAGAAAATGATATGCATCCCAATTAAGATGTTTCCAGACAATTAATTTGCTTCTTGATTTCCATAATTGTCTCATTTATAAGATTTCTCTCTTTCCTGATTAGTCAGTTAGTGTATTTTCTTTCTTTTAGAAACATTTGACATTCAGAAACGCCAAACAAATCTGCAACAAATACGTTTCTGCATTGTGCTTGTTTTGACTTAGTGCAACCCCAGCATGCCACTGCTTGGAAATGTATGTACGTGACATAATTTTGTGGTACTGATCTGAATTTGGGAGGAACTTATTAGGATATGCCCTTGAACATATGCAGTGTGAAAAGAATACAAACTAATGAAATAGCTGCAGGTCTAATTGAAAGATGCTAATAAAATAATTGTCTTGGCTGTAGATTATTAGCTGTAAACGAATAGGTAGAATGCTATCATTCCTTCCTTACTTTCAAGAAAAGATAAGATCTGTGAAGATCTTAATAAAGGATGGAATGATCTTATATCTATTTAAATTTCACCTAAAAGGGAAAGAAGGGCAACAGAGAGGGGGGAGGGGGTAGAGAAAGAGGAAATCACCATTGTCTCCTAAACACAGAGACTTGTGTAATCAATAATGGGCCAGAGGAGAGACCTTTTTCTATCTCTTGCCATTTGCTCTAGTGGTCAAAAGAGTCTGGGGGGGACAAAGAGGCTTTAACCCCTCCCCCTTCCCATTGTCCCAGGAACCCTCTTGTGACTCCCCTCTTTTCCCAAAGCATCTGGAACTGATCTCAGGACAGTGGCTGACCACTACATCAATCCCCATTATTCTGTAGGAGCATAATGCACACTGATCAGTCCTTTTGTCTTGTACATCCAGTAGGTCAGTGTGCATTACTCTCAAATTAATCCTTCAGTTGTCTTTCTGGGACATCTGAATACAACTTTTGATGCATTATTACTAACTTTGCTTCAAATATTCAGTAACGGCAAAATCCTCTAAAAACTTGTACGTCCACAGGACTTCACAACTACTACAACTAACTGCTACTCGGCCTCAGAGGAGGAGAGTTATGGTTACTTGCTTTCTGCTGACCAAGTGCTTTCCTTCACCACTATAGAGGAAGAGATATCTGCCTGTAGATGTGCGCTAAGCTCCATTTGTTGCCCAATCTTAATCCAATTTATTCAGGAAAACTGCTTGCTGGCAGTTTTAAATTTAAATCAACAGTGCCTTGAAAGATCTCCATAGCCTCTCGACTTCATTCAAGTCACTTGGGGTTGGTGCACTTAACTTTTCTGCATAGGATTCTCATTGCTGTATCAAAATCTCTTTTGTTTATCATGTGGCAGGTAGTTCCATAGGTTGCCAAGTGTTATTTTGTAAACAGATCCCACCTCTTCCCTATGGCTTTTTTCTTCCATTCCCTTTTCTATCTCTGGGTCTTCCCTCTTGACAATGGATGGCAGTCTTATGGGGGCTCCCTTTGTTAGGTCTCTGTGAATGCCATCAGCGTCACTTAGGCTGAGCTGCTGCATGCTGCAAATCCATTTCTGCATCTTGCATCACCTCAGCAGGTTATGGTGAATCCCCCTAGTGAAATTACCTGTGATGCTGATTTGAAACTAGAAAATCGTTATGGTAAAATTGATACAAAGCTCAGGGTACAACTGTGGAATCCTTGGTGCTCCCTGAGCTTTGTTGTTTGCTTGCAAGTATTTTGTTATCTGACTATGTAATATCTTAGGTGTTCAGTGTTCAAATCCCAATACTTTATTCTCACATGGCCATTTTTCCTCTTATTTCTTTCAAAGAAAGCCACATTTATTGTTTATATTTTATTATTAAATTTTATTTATTATTCAATCCATCCAATGGAAATCCATCCAATGGAAAGATTTAGAACTCTATAGATCCATACAATTCGACTATATGGTCCAGTTCAGTGGTGGGTTGTCCCCCGGTTCAGACCGGTTTGCAAGAACCGGTAGTAAAACCGATGGGAGGCTCCGCCCACTGACCCGGACATCATCATAGGTGATCTGCGCATGCGCAGAAGAGTGCGCGTGGGCAGGCGCGATGCAAACCGGTAGTAAAGGTAAGTAGAACCCATCTCTGGGTCCAGATTATTTTTTTTTCTCCTTAAAAATACATGCTTTAGGTCCAAACATGAGCTTTAAATTATGTATTCTGTTTATAAATTTATGTTTATAAATGTATACGGAAAGCTTTTTATGATTCTGATGGCAGCTTGTATTGAAAGTAATTAGTGGTTCAACTAGTTTCATCCAGGCTGGAGTTAACCAATATACTATTGCATATTGTATGTCCAACAGAGATTGATTATTTTTTATGCTAATCCATTTTATTCCAGTATAAAAGGAACAGCTATCCATGAATATTTTCATTTTTAAAAAAATAATCAGGTGTATATGTTCCATTATCTAAATATATGTTCTGTGGTCTTTCCAACTTAAATGTCCTCCAATGGCATATGTGTACACTCTGTAATAATAGTTTAGCATAGACGTACAATGCTCCCTATAAAGACTTTATGTTGATTTAGAATGTTTAAAAGCGTTAACTTTTCTTGGCTGGCTATAATGGTATGTGGGAATGACTTTGGGAGACAGGAGGAAGAGCTGCAGCCTAGACAATGGTGTAATAAACAAAATTTGAATCTGAAGGAAGAAGGGTGGCAAAAGCATGTCAGAAGAGACTGTCCTAGTTTCCAGGAAACTAAATGTGAGGACAAGAAGGATACTTTCAGATTTGCAAAGTTCTGTTAATGTAATCTTACAATAAATAAACAGCTCAAACTCCCGGTTGCACTTCTTGTGTGGACTTCCTCACAAAGCTTACACTGACAGAATATGATCCTCCTTCTCTTCTGCCTCCCCAGAGATACTGCTAAGTAGATTGTGTGCCACAGCAGTCACAATCTTTCTACAATATACTGTACTTTTCCCAATCATGACCTGTTGTTTTTCAAGAGACTCATCAGATTCTGCTCACTTCTGACTAGATCAAAACTTCTTAGTTCACCAAGCAACATTGCTCCTTAGTTCAATACAAATTGTCAATAGCCAATACAATCCATCTTAGGATGTCAACCATTGCACCCCCTCCAGCCAAGTTTTTCCTCTTCCCAGACTTCCCCTTGATTTTTACTCCAACTTCATTTGCCAGTTTAATAGCCCCCTGACTTTTTCCCATGAGAAAATTTGCCTAGGGGAAACTAATCTAGCTCCTACTTTCAAGCTCTATTTATCCGCTCATGAGAACTGTTTGTTTGTCTAGGTTGCCTACACACACACACACACACACACACACACACACACACACAGCGGATCCTCTGAAAGACATGGTCTCCTGTGGGCTGACACAGTTCCTTTCAATAACAGATTCCCATCTTTAGTTGTTATGGAGCAACCTCCATTAACAAATTATTCTACCTCCCTTTCTGACGGTGTAACTAACACCTAGTAAATTGGAACCCAAGTCTGGAAAATACAGAGCATCCTTATTATGCAAAACTCTTCATCATTCAGCATGCTTTTTATTATAGCCATCCCACTTCTTTGTGACCTTATTTGCTTTCCATTCACATTAGGATTTGCCCTTTGCATCAAGGACCAAATATATATATATAAACATAGGAGGAGTTGTTATGCTGTCAAGATAAGTTGAGTTCAAAATAGCAAAATAGCACACCTTTGGTGGGTATGGCTTCTTTGAGTCAGGCCCTTCTCTTTCTCAGAATGCAACATTTGCTAAATTCTGGGCTTACCATAGCTTCTTCAGCATTTTCCTCCCTTGGCCAATTTCTCTTTCTCTGGAGAGGAGAAACCAGGGTCTCCTTCCATTTGCATCTCTAAAGTGATGGCCTTTGTTCCCTTTGTAGGCAACATGCCCTCAGATGTGATCTGCTTTTTCAGATAAAGCAGGTTATTATCTCTAGCTTTGAAAACAGAGGCTTCTCTTTGCATGGAGAGCGGTTCTGTTCCCATTAAGGATTCCTGTTCATGTATTTTGGATACTACTGATTCACAGTCAGGTTTTTCTGAAGCATTGCTGCTTGTTCTAGCACATTAAAATGTTGGGGTAAGGCTGTCGGAAGGAAAGTAACTGAAACTTAATCCTGCAGTTTTATCCTATTGCCTGCTTTGATCAAGTATTTATTTATATAAATATTTAAGAGCCATGGTGATGCAGTGGTTAGAATGCAGTATTCCAGGCTAATTCTGCTGACTGCCAGCAGTTTGATTCTCACTGGCTCAGTGTTGACTCAGACTTCCATCCTTCCAAGGTTGGTAAACTAAGGACCCAGATTGCTGGGGGGCAATATGCTGATTCTGTAAACCACTTAGAGAAGGCTGTATAGCACTGTGGAGCAGTATATAAATCTAAATGTGACTGCTATTTATATAAATATTATGTATATAAATTATTTATTATTTTTACAAATAACTCAAGGCAGCGAATATATTCAACACACCTTCCTTTTCCTATTTTCCACACAACAACAACCCTATAAGGTGAGCTGGGCAGAGAGTGACTAGTCCATGTTTACTCAACTTGCTTTCATAGCTAAGGCAGGACTGGAACTCATGAAGCTATTCTGAGCCCATAAACCTGTTGGAGATCTGAATTCGGCATCAACACTTGTTAGAATATGTGCTCCTGAGGCTATGTAGACTGCTCAAAAATGCTAAATAATTAAGTAATAACAGTTTCCATATAAAAATAATAAAATGCTCATAATATAATCATCTTGGATGTGGATTTAAGTCCAGCTATCAGATAATTATTATTATTTGATATAAGATTTTGTTAAGAAGTGGGGTTGAGGGGTACCCCGGACCGTGAACCAGCTCATGAGCAAACACGCTAGGACTGAAATAAATCTGACAGAGGTGTCTTGTATAAAAATATAATTTACTTTAAAACATTTAAAAAGCACTATGTCTTTAAAAAAGCACATTAGTAACAAAGTTTTATCTTGGTTATGTGAAACCAGGCTATCTCCCTAGATTCCTCTCCACAATACTGAAACAGTACACAAGAGAAAAAGGTTAACATGACAATAAGCAACTTCGGTGTCGATACATCATCGAGGTAGTAGAAGGGCGGCAGCATAAACTTCACAGCTAAAAAAGTCACCTGAAGAAAAAACAATTTCAATCAGCAAACGTAGCTTAAAGCTTGTGGGAGGAAGAATGTCCAGCAGCAGCAGTTCTGATGATGGCTTGCGTGCTTCAAAACAGCAAAAGGCAAGCATCCGTAGGAGTATCTCTGCAACAGCGTCTGGAGTCCTTATCTGTGTTCTCCCCCCTTCTGTAACGTTGCACTGAGCTCTGCATCCAGCTTCCAGCAGGAGCTCTGCATCTAGGCCTAAACAGCGTTTAGGCCCGAGTAGGAAGCGAAAAGGCCCTTGCTTATATGGGGAGTTAACCTGCAATTAACTAGGGCGGGGAAGGCTTGCAGGTAATTGCAAACAGGAGATGGCTTGATTGAAACCATACTGTTTGTGACTGATCAAGTAGCCACAGCAATCCTGAAAACACTCGTGACAGATTTATTGAGAATTATATAGATAAGACAACTTTAACTACATTTTGAAAACAGAGGAAGGAGAAAGAAGTTTCCTTTCTGTCTTTAACACCAAGACTCACTTAAGTAGCAGTAGACCAGGTGACTGACTGACAGACAAGAGGCTATATGTGCAGACAGTCAGGTATCTGTGCCATCATCCCCAGTAATCAAAAGGCTTTTAGATACAAAGATACAATGCAATTTCCAACATTTGAGCTGCAATAGAAGTCAAGATTATTTAAGGAAATTTTCTGTGAATATATTTTGAAATGGCCTTCAGGTATAAATGAAAAACATGGTCAGACCATTTAGATTATTGGCAGGAAATCACCCATAAGTTGTGAGTTGATTTAATATCTGTGTTTTAAAATTCATTCTGCTGAAGGATTTTTTTAAAAAAGACAAATGAAGCATGTTTATGTTTATATGTTTATAATATAATGTTTATATTATCTAAACTGTGGGTTTTCAATTTTGTAAGAACATGAGCAGCATTTCTGAAAAAGGATCGGAAAAAAGCAATGCTCGGCTATCCCGATTTCAGAGGTGAGTTTTAAGGCATTTGATAAACAAACATTTTTTTATATATTAGTTGATTAAAAATACTAAAATTTCCAGTTGTTATAATGAATTTTTTTTTTTTTGGTTGCTTTCTTCTTGTTTAATTGTGCCTACTTTTCAAAGACTTCCTGGACAAGTCCTTGCAGTTTTTCTGACAAAGTTTTTTAGAAGAGGTTTGCCATTGCCTCCTCCTAGGGCTGAAAGGAAGTGACCGGCCTAAAGTGTCATGCCCAGGTGTTGTAGTAACTTCGAATAGTCACTAGGTGAACTGTTGTAAGCTGAGGACTTTCTGTATCTGCTATCTGTTGAGCTATTTGCAGCTCAGGATGACGATGAGCTGAGTTACTGAGTTCTTGACTGAAATCTGGTCAAGAAAACTGCAAGGACTCCTCCAGGTAATATCCAGGAGTCAGTACTGACTCAAAGGTATACACACACAAAAAGAAAAATGCTATGTATCCCCATATTCTGAATAAAGTATTGATCAACAATCTATATTTGTATTGACCTTCAAATATGTGCATCCCTATTTGAGAATGAATACATGGAAAATAATCGTTGAGAACTTTATAGCAGTTATTGCTTTTTACTCCCTTCCTATCAAATCTCTTTAATCCTAAAGAGAACAATGACTGTACTTTGAAAAAGAAAATGCCTGTGATCATAACTTGATAATGCAACATTTACTCCTCTTGCATTCAGGATCTGCTCTACATTGGCCCATTATCATGTCCTCTAATGCAATCCCACTGACTTTCATATAGGTCTAACCAACACAACTGGTGACTGAATTGCATCTCTTGACTCTCTTGTTGAACCCAACTTTGATCAGAAAAAGGAAGTAATGTTATTGGTGGAACCAAATCCTTCCCTCCTGCATTGCTGAGCAAACATTCTTCAGGAAAGCTTGTAACCATAATCAGCTATCAAACACATGTCCTGTACGAATGTTGTGAATTGATCCCATTGTTCTCTTTGATCTGCATTTTTTGATATCTGTGCTTACCAGATGCTTAGAACTTCAAAACGTTTCTTCATCCTCTTGTTTGGATTTTTATGGGCCAAATGTTGGGAGTGGTCTTTTATCCAGTCTCTAAATTTGTAACCTCTGAATGAATACATACATACAAATGAAAGATAATGAAGTATTAGTATTTTAAAGTAAAAATTTCTCAGCACAGTTTATGCCATCCAAATTTACAGGCTTCTCTCCCCACATCCACCAATTATCTCAGCTAAATTACTCTGCAAGTTATTTTACTATCTAGAAAATATCCTCAACATTTGATGCAAATATTTTTGTTTTTTCTTTACAAAAATCTTTTTTAATTCCAATTGTGTATTAAGCAGAGGAGCATTAAAGGTTTTATTTAAAGGTAAAATGACTTTCTGGATATTTATAAGCAAAACAAATTGACAGAAATTGTGGTTAATTATAAGCACAGGTATAAAAACCACAGTTATTTTTCAGACTAAAATAATAGGGTAAGTTATAGAAAACAGGATAATTAAAACAATAGCAATGTGACGCAGGGATGGGAAACATATGTCTTTTTATCTGGCACCCGTTTATTACTTTTAAAAATCCTCTGCTCTGTTGTCTGTAATAAGGACCAGATTTAATCCAAAATATACACATGCCTTAATACTTGCCCAAAATGGCATTTCCCGTGGATATCACATCAGCTGAAATAACAAAAGATAAGTTTTTCATCTGAATGAATTCTCTATGCATGCTTTTGAGCTACTCACACACAGCAAGGGCTAAAGATACAACATGGCCTATCGAAGAGGAGGAAGGAAAGAAATCAAGGATCATGACAAACTCATATACATCATTCAATAGAATAATACGCAAAATGAGCTACCATATTTTTCGGAGTATAAGATGCACTTTATTCCCCTCCTAAAAGAGGCTGAAAATTTGGATGTGTCTTATACTCCGAATGTAACCCTGTACGTGCGGTGCCCAAAATGGCTACCCAGAACAGCTGCTGCCTTTTCTTACCCCTTCCGCGCTTCGCCTGCTTTAGTCACTGGAGCTCCCTCCGAAGATCAGCTGTGCTTTTCAAGCCCCAACGCGATTTTCCGTGCTTTGCCTGCTTTTCTAATTGCTCCTCCCTCTGACAATCAGCTGTGCTTTAGAAGCTGCTTTTTAGCCACAACCAGCGAACTAATGTGCTGAAGCTGACACCCCAACCAGCCCCAACCTCAAAACCAGCAAGCGAACTAATACGCTGAAGCTGACCAGGCTAAGGACTAGCCAGATGAATATCTGGTAGGCAGAATTTCCCTCCCTTATTTTCCTCCCCAAAAACTAAGGTGCATCTTATACTCTGAAAAATACAGTAAATACACATTTTACAATGAACAGAAGGCTTTCTCTAACAATATGTCTTTTTTCCTGTTTTTGGCTTTTTTTGCTACAATGCTTGCAACGGTCCCCGTATTTTCTGTTGTACAATAACAGTAGTAGTTGTAGAGGTAGTAGTAAGTCTTCCTTTTACTGACAAATTCTAAACAATAAGTGATCTTGTTAATCAAAGATAATTTGATTGGATGATTTAATTAAAGCAAGAAAGCTGCCATATAACTAATCAGATTCAGATGGAGCCATTTTGCAGACAATGTTAGCTCCATGTAGCTGCTAAATCTGGCTGTAAGCCTATGTCAGTGTTTCTCGACCTTGGCAATTTTATGATGTACAGACTTCAATGCCCAGAATTCCCCAGCTACCAATATTTTGTTAATAGTCCATAGAAGAAAGGGAGGGAGGGAGGGATCCAGGGTTTGGGAGAAGGATTTTCTATTGGTCTATGCTTTCCTTATAGAAATACTTTTGTGAAAACACCCACGGCATGCTTTTAAAATTTAGATATTTTCTTAACTTCTACTGTAGCAGCATCTTGCAATCCAAATCCTGAAGGACCGGAGCAGAATATAATCAATCAAGTTTTTGATTAGAACAGAAAAATGAATGAGAACCCGGAGAGATTTAACTGCTCTACTGAGAAGTGAAACACAGAAGCAATGACCAGCAAAGAAGACATCTGGAGTTGGTGCCTAATTGTAAATGAGAACAGTGAACTAAAGAATCAGAAAAGGTACTCAGTCCATCCAGGTGGCAGCAGACACACTCAAAAATAGGGCACGTATCAAGAAAAGTATTGACTAGGGAAATACTCAAACAATTGGACTATGTGCATGGCACCCTTCAGTTTCAGCAAACTATATCCTTGCATCCTACAGCATTTGCTTTTCATTTCATCTTCATGCCCCCATAGGCAGGAAGCACACATGTATTTGCAGCCCACATCCCATCATCCCATTTATTTCATTAAATGCTGTTTTTATCAGCTCTCGTGCTATTTTCCATACTCTCCCGGCCGTGCTGCCTGTGCTGCGATTTCCTACAAAGATGGTTTGATCCGATACTCATGTCTCAGCCAGCTATTCTTCTATCATAAATGATAAGTTCTAAGGGAAAAAAGACAAGAGAAAAATCTATTAAAGTAGCACTAACAAAGTAGCTACCTTTTATCACTAAGTATTACAAATCATTCCAGCTCTTGAAGCAACAAGGCTCAATCAGCATGTGGTTAACCTACCGAAGCCTCCCTCCTGCTGTTGTTATTGCCGACAGTGAAGACAATATTTAAATGCTTTGAAGGATGGGCAATTCTTCCATAGATGACAGGTAGCTGACTCCAGCTGCAGGTGCATGATTTTCTGAAGAAATGATGACAGCGTCATAAACGTCTATCAAGCGCTCCTGAAATCAGACTGCTTTTCACTTTGTAAATGACCATATAAAACAGGGCTTTGAAAAATACAATAGAAAGTTATCATTTAATCATGGGCAAAATAGAAGTGCCTGCCAATTTGATGCAACATCTTCAGAAGAAAAGATGGGTGAGCATAGCGGTTAAGAGAAGCTAATGGCCTTATGCTTCCTACAAGGAAAAGGCGGAAGAAAATGAATGTGCCTCCACAGCACTAGTACTCTGGCATTCCCTTTTGTAGACTGACGATTATAATATAACTGAAAGTATTTGTGCAGAGGTTTTAATTGTATTAAGAAATATATATTAGGAACATTTTGAGCTCTTGGTATTTTATCCATCTGCATGAAAATTCTATGGGCAATCGTCTGGGTCATGGTTTTCCCAAAGGTGTGTGTGTGTGTGTGTATATATATATATATATATATATATATATATATATATATATATATATATATATATATATATAAGGTGTGTGTGTGTATGTATGTATATATATATATATATATATATATATATATATATATATATATATATATATATATTATATATATATATTATATATATTTAAAGGCAGCTGGTCTTCCTGGTTTTCCTTTGAAAACATTTCGCTTCTCATCCAAGAAGCTTTTTCAGCTCTGACTGGATGGTGGGGAATGGAAGGATTTATACAAGGACTTGCAGACAGCTGGTCATTTGCATTCACCTGAGTAGTGAAAGGGTCACCTGAATAGTGCAAATGGGTGTGGAGCCTTCTTGGAACTGTTGAAAGGACTGTGTTGTAGACTGGAGATAGATGATGTTATACATCCCCCCTCTGTTGAAAGAGGGCTGTTCAATTTTGACATACATGGCCTCTTTGGCTCTCTAAAAGAATGCAAATGACCAGCTGCCTGCAAGGAGTATAAACCCTTCCATCCCCCACCATCCAGCCAGAGCTACAGAAGCTTCTTGGATGAGAAGCGAAATGTCTTCAAAGAAAAACCAGGAACTCCAGTTGCCTCTTGGGGAAAAAAAAAGCACCTTTGGGACACAATAACAATAATGCTTTTGAGGATGTTCAGACTTACAGCAGATATAGAAAGGTTTTTGAGATGTAAAAAAAATCAGACTAAGATAAATGCCTTCAGAATTTTTCCACCTTTAATAAAACATGTAAGCTTCTATGGAGATTCTCAGTCATCCAGATCATGGTTGTCACAAAGGTGCTTTTACAAAAGGCAACTGGATTTTCTTTGATTTTTCCTTGAAGATATTTCGCTTCTCATCCAAGAAGATTCTTCAGTTCTGACTGAATGGTGGCAGGGGGGATGGGGAATGGAAGGAGTTATATTCCTTGCAGTCATCTGCTTATTAGCATTCTCTCTGAGAGGTGTTGAAACCATTTGGGGGTTTATCTGTGCCTTCAGGGTCACCTGAATCAAAGTACAAGTGGGTGTAGAATTGTTTAAAGGACTGTGTTGTAAACAGGAGATAGATGGGGTCATATCCCTCCCTCTCTATTGAGAGAGGGATGTTCAAATTTAACTTAGCCTTTTTGACTCCTCTTTCGAACCGGTGGTCCTCTCTGTCCACAGAGTGAACTTTGTCTTCCAAATGGAGTGCTGAATCTTGGCCTGATGGGTTTGTTCTCCTATGTTATGCCATGCATTTGTGAAATGGTTGTTTTATTTCTCCTATATACAGATCTGCACCAGGGGTGAAATTTATTTATTTATTAGTCCAATTTATATGCCGCCCTTCTCCATAGACTCAGGGTGGCTTACAATGCATTATAGCAATAGCCTGCATACTTTTTTGTATATACCTGCTTATTAGGGCTTTCGGGGCCCCCTAAGCAGTGTTGTTCTATACAAAGTTGGCTTATTGCCCCCACAATCCGGGTCCTCAATTTACCTACCTCGAAAGGATGGAAGGCTGAGTCAACCTTGAGCCTGGTGAGATTCAAACTTGCACTAATTGCAGGCAGCTGGCAGCTAAGTGCTAGCACTTAACAGCACTTTAGTCCGCTGCACCACCGAGGCTCTTGGTGCTACTGGTTCAGACCAGTGCTACTGGCATTCAGAAATGCTACTGGTTCAGAGCAGTTCGTCCGAACCAGTAGTAATAAATGCTACCAGTTCAGGTGAACCGGTAGTAAAAAAAAATGCTACCGGTATTTCCAACAATCAGCTGTGCGGTTCGATTTATATTCACTAAAAAGCAGGAAATCCTGCTTTCTAGCGAATCTAAATCGCGCGGCACAGCTGTTCCCCCCCACCCCCGTCACTGTTCTACTTACATTTGAAGACTCAGAAAAAGCTTCTTAATCCTCCTTTTTCAGCGCTGCGTGGTAGTGCCTGCAGTGCACATGCATGCGAAGCACTCATATGGCATGCACCCACATGCACACGTGAAGCAAACCGGTAGCAAAGCGAACTGATAGCAGAGCATTTCATCCCTGATCTGCACATGTCTCACTGCATTGTATTGTATATATCCCATTGCTCAGTTTGTGTCTGGGTGTTTTTTCCTTGGCTATCCCAATCCAGAAAAAGACACAGCAGGAACTGCACAATAGACAAAGAAGAGAACAACAAATGACACAAGATTGCATGTCATTCCATAAGTTGCAGGAATATCTCAAAATATCTCACTTCCTATATGATGTGATTCTATGGAATCTGCGTCCACAAAGGTGAACTGCATACATTTTTAAAAATAGCATTGCAACTGCCACTGCACACATTCCTTGTTAAATGGTCTTCCCTAATCTGGTTCTTTCTTTATAGTTCCTATCATATCCAGCCAACATGGTTGTTCACTGTGATGGCTAAGCATGATGGGATTTGTAATCTCTCAAGGAAAGCTAATAAAGAGTCAGGGTTTCCCCTTCTTTCAATCCACTGCCTTGTGTTTGCTATGTTAGAATACATTACAGCATGTGGATTGATAGAATTATATTGTGGTGATTTCTAGCCTGTTAAAATAATAGCAAAGCTTTATCAAGTCAACTGGCTTCTCTGAGAATCTTCCAAACTGCAGAGAAATCATTTTTTAAAAAAATTAGGGCTGATCTGCAAAAACTTCTCATGGAGGGAGAGAGCGGTCTTGATTTGAAGAGCCCTTACTTTTGGCGGCCCAAGAATCCATGCAGCAGATTCAATATCTGGGAACTCCAATGCCATGTGAAGAAAATCCATACAGTAGAACCTCTGGTCACGAATACTTCTAACCATGACCAAATCAGGTTCCGAACAAAAAATTCAAAAAAAATTAGGTTTTTTACAGCTGACTTCCCCTTCCATGCCTTTTTTTTTTTTTTGTTTTTTGTAAGCGCCAAATTTCCAGGTTCGGGTCACAACCAAATTGGTTTGCAACCAAAGTTATGGAATGAATTATGATCATGACCAGAGATTCTACTGTATTTTGGTTTTCTTTCCACAGTAGCACAGTCCTATTGCACTGCTGTCTTCTAATTTTTGGAGGAACCCTGGAGAAGAAACCTTCCTTTAACAAGGACTCACTTTCCCCTCAGCTGCCTTTGTTACTAGCGGTTTTGTTCCTCTTCATCACTGCTGCCAGTTTCCCAGTGTAAGATTTGACTATTATGTGTCTCAGATGGGAATGCTAAAGAGCTAAGGGAAATATCTCCCCCTTTAGAGCTGGGAATGCCTACCCTTTAGAATTGTAGATCTAAGCAAATGCTTGCCATACCGACCTCAGTTACCACCAGGGCATCTTTCCCCCCCACTCCCAGAGAAACAGGAACATTCTGTTATCAGGGTCATCCAAGCTGGATGAAGGGGGGGTGGGAAAGACTTCCTTCCAGTATCTTCTATACAAGGAAATAGTATCTGGAGGCCAGAACATGGTATGGAGAGCCATCAGGGAAGCCCACCTGCTACATACAATCTGTATTTACTCTTTAGGTTCATGCATCATGTTAAGCTATGTTTCATTTTAACTATGAATTATTCACTAAGTCACATTAGCCTTGTTCACATATAACATATGAAGCCACAACATCCACAAAGGCGTCATTCATACATTGCACTGAATCAAAATTGAAGCACCTTTGATTTTCCCTCACAGTATAAGAAAGTCTCCCTTCTTTCCTTCACGTAGAAATCAGTATCTTTTCTTCAATTAGAGGACATTATTTTATGCAGAATGCGAAATCATTTCTTTTCTTTCACAGGGTTCAGGTTGCTTGCTGAAGAAGCAGACATGAAGAGGGAGGAGGGAACACCTCTGGGCTATGACCAAGCTGGCTATTCTGCTTATCAGGTTGAGCTCCCAGTCTATCTTCCCATCTGTTTCTGAAAATCACATCGCTCTGTATCACACAGACATACACATCCTTGAAATCATATGTTGGAGCTGTGTGTGTGTGTGTGTGTGTGTGTGTGTGTGTGTGTGTGTGTGTGCTTTATGATACAAATTTGATAATCTCCTCAGCCCACTGGTATGGTTCCAATTTAAGCTGTAAGGCCATAAAATTCGAGCTCTTTGTTTTCCTGAAGGCCACAAGATTTTCAAAAGATACCATTGTGCCGCTCAGAAGCCCATAAAGTTGTCACTAGGCGCTGATTAAACAGTCCTGAATTGAAACAGTACAGATTTTGTCTAGGTCCTTTTCAGGCACTACAATGTCCTTTTCAACCTCTAAGACAAAAGGAGGTTTAAGGAGCGATTCTCTTAGAGATTCTTCTGAGATAACCCCAACCATATGGAAAGCAAGGTGGCCAGCAGCTGAGACCATAACATGAAAAAAAAAAATTGAGAAAGGGAGAAAGGAGGCTAAAAAGAAAAACAGGTGACAACAGGACTATCCACCGTCCCAATTGCTCTCCCAACTGCTCTCCCAACCCTCAAGGATCTTCCAGAGACACACAATGGGGCCCAACAACACAACCATCACAGATCTTCCCAAGGATGGACTCAAAAGATGCAGCCAAAGATATCCGCAAAATCTGCAGGGCATAGGTGTGAGGAAAGCCTGCAAGGATTGGTACTGTAAGAGTCAATACCCAGGGGCCGCTGTGTCCTCCATCATCTCTAGCTAATGTCTCCTTGCTAGCTGAGAACCTTGAGAGTGATATTGCCCAGCACAGTTGCAAAGTACCAAATTGAGAACAATCTGAATTATACCTCCAAAGCAAGAGGAGTTGTTGAAGACGGACCTATTTCAAGCGCTATGTTTCAAAATCAGTGGAGTGGGAATTGTGTTAGGGTTTGCTAAACTATGAGTCCCAGCTCCCAATGTTCAGGGATGGTGGGAACTTTTAGTTCTGCAATGTTGGAAAGCCCATTAACCATCAGTTTCCCCACCTCAGAAATACTTGAAGATGAACAACACATGTACATATGCACACAGATTTTCCTTTGTAACTATAAAGGAGAGTAGAGTCAGGTTTTGGCTTCTTCTACAATTTTCCTTACCTTGAGCTCTGAATTTCTGAGGGGTGTGTGACAAGGCAAGGACTTACTGTAGTTGTATAGCATCAGAAAGAAAAAAAAAAGATAAAAGCATGTTCTTTATTAGATGGCCCTCAAACTAATCTCCTCAACCAGGGGATCTGGCAGAAGGAAACTCAGGTCGTCACCATTTGCAGTGGTATCTGAATATTTCCCAATTGTTAAGGATCATTATGTATGACTCCTCAAACCATTATCAAAGGCCAAGGTCAGCATATTCAAAGCAAAACAGTATTGGATATTAATGTCTTGGATTTTTTTAAAATGCTGTTATTTTAAGTAATAACATCATAATCTCAATTGCATAAAATGAACATCATAAAATGCTTCAAACTTTCCATCTTCATTTGAATCATGGTGGAGTAATAGAAAATATCAAATTGCAACTTTTATTATGGCATAAGAAAGGACATGTCTGGTCTCTTATTGGAATTCAGAAGTAAATCTCAAACTCAAATTTATTTTTAAGGAAGACTGATTATTGGAGATTCCCAGGACCAAACTACCTTTCAGATTGTGGTTGATGATATGATCTTAAATTTCCGACAAAGCATTAGTCATCATTATTTATTCTTAATACATCTGGTGCACAATCCCTTTCAAGAATGTCATTTTCCATGGGATATATTTGATTGTGTCCTCATTGTCTAGATCTTTCCAAACTGTTGGTTCCCAAGGACCATAGGCCAGACTGGGCCAGGAGATTGCTTTACATCAATGCAATATTTATCAAAATTTGCAATACTAAGGCTGACCTACTCCTTTTATTAGATTTATTCTACGAGAATATTTTTGAGACTATTATCATTCTCAATAATAACATCACCCTGAATGGTCATCTTAAGCAGCATCTTGTCTGGATACATCCACATAGTAAACCCAATAGCAATTGCATTTATTAATATGGCCATTATTCCACAGTACCAAGGAGAGAGAATGGGAAGGAAGAAGTCGTATTCTATAGAAATTATGGCAACCTGTCCTGCTCTCACACAACAGATATGAGTTCAGCTACACAGATGGTCCCCAGGATCACCATGTGGGGAAAGCTGTTGGGACCATAAAGGAAGCAGAAAAGGGCAGATCCTTCCCCCAAATGCCTGCCCTCCAATATTCAATCCTTTTCCCCCCTAAGGTTGAAATAGACATTTGCAAGCAACTATAATCTATCCCCAACTGAACAGAAGTATTGGAATCTGCACCAACTTTATTAGAGCTGAAAATTATTGAATTAATTCCCAGAATTCTGAATCCCCAGGTAATCCAACTGAAAAATTGCACAGGACTTTAAAGGACTTTGAAAAGGTAGCAGTAATAAACTAAAGTGTCTAAACCAGTCAAACCATTATGGTAGTGAGATCTGATTGACAAAGACAGGCTTCATCTCACCCCAATGAGAGAATGCTTTCAATCACTAGTGCTGTATGCAAATGACTCAAAATTGAGTTTCTTCAAATTCAATTTCTAGACCATTGTTGATTTCATCAGATTTCCAACTAACTCTCTCTCTCTCTCTCTCTCTCTCTCTCTCTCTCTCTCTGTGTGTGTGTGTGTGTGTGTGTGTGTGTAGTTTCCAGGAACTGAGCTGGATGAGAGCAAGTCTTTATTTTATTAATTTATTCAATTTTGTGCCACCCATCTTGTCTAAAATTTATTTACTTTTTTGTCACAGCAGGTTGTACATTTGGCATTTTATTTACCATTTAAACTCTGGTTATTGTGTACTTGCCAACTGGACTTCAATCCATACAATTTGTTGAGGAACACATTTGTTACAGTGCTTAACTATTCAAAGAGTAGCCCTTTAAATCAGTGAGGTTCACTTCTGAGACCTCATTGTATTAAGCAAAATGCCACAAGGCATTTCTAAGGAGTTTGAACCAATCATCCCAATACATGTTTTTAAATCTCCTCTCTTCCACTCTGATCACACAAGTACCTTCTATGGCAGCTTCTGAACCACCCAGAGACACTAATTTCCAGCAACCCCCATGAGTAGAATTATTAAAAAAAGAAACTTCATCCAACACAGATTGCTCTTTATCTGCTGCACTTCAATTGAAATGCAACTGGTTCTTTATGTCAGTTTCCTAGATTCTTAAAACAAAAGGCCAAAAGGAAGGTTTGGCAGGTATTGTGCAGTCATCCACCATTTTTGACCCTTCCAATTAGGCTTCCATTGACTTTATTCCCAAATCATTCTAGGTCCTAACTTCACTTTCTTCTATTAAGGAATCCAAGCCAATTGTTCCTGGATGATAAACTCCCATTTGTCCTGTAAAAACATGCTTCTGAATTTGAAAGCCTTTACGGTTTTCAGAAAAGATGTGCGTATTATGTGCTGGAATTAACCTGGATGGTCTCAAAAGTTGCAACTTGCCCAAATGCAAATCTCCACAAGCCTTCTCGGAAGTAACTGCTAAGGAGCCCTACACAGCAACAAGACTTACTCCTGGGCAAGCATAGAATTGCAACCTTTTTGTCTCTGTTCTGTACATTTACCTAGAGGGCCCAGCTTTTTGCAAGAAGGATTGGCAAGCCCTTTTGAAATGACCATCATATTTCCCTTTTCATCCTAATCACATACTAGAGCACGACTTCCATGTAAGGTAAAAAACACAGCTGGAGACCCTTCCCAAGAATATTGCAATGGATCTTTTCTTTTTCATATATATATATTGTTTTGAAAGGCCTGCAATCCGCCAAACGTTTACTCTAAACTAGTTCTATTGGGAGTCAAAGTCCCGAGAGCGCCAAGCAAAAGCCCCGTCGGGCGAGGCGAAGGCCAGGGTGTCTCTTCCTCAAGAAGGGAGCCGATCCAGTGGTCCAGGGAGGCAGCCGGCCAGCCCTCAGGATCTTCCTCAGCCCCAGTTCCAGGATACTAAGGAAGGCGGCGCTAAGTGCTGGTAGGCGGGGAAAAGGCCCAGGGAGGAGGTTTGCGGAAAGGCCGAGTAGCCGGGCAGGTTGAATGGCGCTTGGGGCCCGCCGGGGCTTCGCGAGGGGGGGGCGCCGCTGCAGCTTTCGCAGGCCTTGCCGTCCCGCACCAGCACCGGCACCACCACCCGCCGCAGGAGAGGCGGGCCGCTCCCCGCGCCGCCCCGCTCGCCGCCCTTGGCGCGCTTCATCTTGTAGCGGTGGTTCTGGAACCAGATCTTGACCTGGGTGGGCGTCAGGCGGAGCAAGTGCGCCAGCTGCTCCCGCTCCGGCGCCGACAGGTAGCGCTGCTGCCGGAAGCGTCGCTCGAGAGCCAGCGTCTGCGCCTTGGAGAAGAGCACCCGCCGCTTCTTCTTCAGCTTCTCCTCGTCTGCCTCCCGCGCTGCCTGCCGGGTCGAGGCGGCGGCCGGGCGCGGGCGGCTCTCGGCGCCGCTGTCGTCCGAGGCTGCGGGAGAGATCGGGACAAGATCGGGCTGTTGGCCTTAGTTTGCTTTTGAAAACCGCGGGAAGGGAAGGGAAAGGAAAGGAGGGAAGGGAAGAGAAAGGAAGGGGAGGGAGGGAAGGGGAAGGGAGGGAGGGAAGGGGAAGGGAGGGAGGGAAGGGGAAAGAGGAAGGGAAGAGAAAGGAAGGGGGAGGGAAAGGAAGGAAGAGAAAGGAAGGGGGAGGAAGGGAAAGGAAGGGAAGGGGAAGGGAAAGGAAAAGAAGGGGAGGGGAGGGGAGGGAGGGGGAAGGAGGGGAGGGAAGAGAAAGGAAGGGGAGGGAGGGAAGGGGAAGGGAGGGAGGGAAGGGGAAAGAGGGAAGGGAAGAGAAAGGAAGGGGGAGGGAAAGGAAGGAAGAGAAAGGAAGGGGGAGGAAGGGAAAGGAAGGGAAGGGGAAGGGAAAGGAAAAGAAGGGGAGGGGAGGGGAGGGAGGGGGAAGGAGGGGAGGGAAGAGAAAGGAAGGGGAGGGAGGGAAGGGAAAGGGAAAGGAGGGAAGGGAAGGGAAGGAAGAGAAAGGAAGGGGGAGGGAAGGGGAAGAAAGAAAAAGGAAGGGAAGAGAAAGGAAGGGGGAGGAAGGGAAGGGGAAGGGAAAGGAAAAGAAAGGGAGGGGAGGGGAGAGAAGGAAGAGAAAGGAAGGGAAGAGAAAGGAAGGGGGAGGGAAAGGAAGGAAGAGAAAGGAAGGGGGAGGAAGGGAAGGGGAAGGGAAAGGAAAAGAAAGGGAGGGGAGGGGAGAGAAGGAAGAGAAAGGAAGGGAAGAGAAAGGAAGGGGAGGGAGGGGGAGGGAAGGGGAAGAAAGAAAAAGGAAGGGAAGAGAAAGGAAGGGGAAGGAGGGAAGGCGAAGGGGAAGGGGGGAAGAGAAAGGAAGGGGAGGGGAGGGAGGGAAGGGGAAGGAGGGAAGGGAAGAGAAAGGAAGGGGAGGGAAAGGAAGGAAGAGAAAGGAAGGGGGAGGAAGGGAAAGGAAGGGAAGGGGAAGGGAAAGGAAAAGAAAGGGAGGGGAGGGGAGAGAAGGAAGAGAAAGGAAGGGAAGGGGAAGAGAAGGGTTCTCCCAACATGCTAAAGGAATACAACCACACACACACACACACATTATGGTTTTAGAGCGATGTGTGAAGCCAGAACCTAAGATCAGAAACGGAAACCTTTCAATAAACGTCCTCGACTTTTGAAGGTGGCAGCAAGCAGAGGGGAGGGGAGGGGAAGGGGGAGAACGGAGGGTGAAAGAGATCGACAGCATTTACAAGATAGCGTGTGAACCGTGTGAAACATTTGAATTAACCCTGAACATTTCTCAAATTCATTACTTTTTTTTAGGGGTTAATAGAGTTTCTCTCCGCCCCCCCCCCCCGCCGCCGCTTTTATCTTTCACCTTCACCTATCTTTTTCCTAGTTTCTTTTCTTCTTTCTTATATTTCTTCTAATATATATATATATATATATATATATATATATATATATATATATATATATATATATATATCACCTTTATTAGTTTTATAAATAACTCTTTCCGCCTCTATTTTCCCCAAAAAAACATCCCTGTGAGATGATAGGGCGGAGAGAGAGTGACTGGCCCTAAGTCACACGCTCTCTCTATCCAGTGTTGTTCCTTATTATCTTTTTAGTCAACAGCTAACTGTGTGTGAAAATATAAATATACGTGCGTATACAGGTGTAGATATAGTTACCATGTAAATAAACTATTGTATTCCTATATAACTGATGTTCAAAGGAAAAGAAAGAGGCATAGCTATATCAGTTTCCATTTCTGACGATTTTCTAAGCTAAAACAGCGAAGAGCCTTGCAATACCTTCACAACGGTTTCCTATACCTGTATGCGCAAAACTAAATCCTATTGAGTGTCCAATGGGTTTATTCCATAGACTAAGTTGAACGCATACATCGTAAACTGAGCAACAGCAGGGAAAGAAGTTGCCGATAAGAAAGAGAATAATGGGGAAATGTGTCAAAGTGTGGGGGAGGGTAGTTATGTTCGTCAGGAATATGCACGAACCCCAGAAGGGTGTGCCGCTTGGGTTAGGAGGTTCCCCGCGTGTGATAGGAACCAATACCTCGAGACACAAGAGAAGCATTGGGTCCCCCATCTCCATCCCTAGCAACTGCCTCCCCCACTTTCGAGCTTAGCTGCGAAGGAACCGAAGATATTATATGGAAAAAGAGAAAACAACTGTCCAGAGGGAAGAAGAGGCGGTCCTCATATATAGGAGGGTATGTATGGGTATATATATAGACGCCTGATCTTTTCGAAAGGATGGGCTGCCAGATTCTAAGAAAGTAAAATAGGTTACCATTCAGCGCGCGTTTCCTCCTGCCTGGGTGCTCCTACTGGATTGAAGGGATTAACGTGAAAGATAAAATGAATATGGGGGCGATCCTGAACTCTCCACGAATTCTTGCTCTATTCTTGAACGTCAAGACAGGACAAGAAGAGCCTGACCCGAAAAGCAGAACGCTTTCTGGGGACCACACCCGCGCCAAAAACCTCTTTCAGCTACGTGGAACTCATCTTCTGAAAAGTGGAAAACACCCCCCAATAAGTTTTAGATTGATGGGCAAAAGAAACCGAATCGGTTTTCTTGGATAGAAGAAGCCCCCTTATGTCAGTAAAGCTAACTCCACTTTTACTTAAGTCCTAACTTTTCTTTCGATCATTTTAGAAAGTCTGGTGGCATCCACAGCAGTATCTTATTTTTAAAAAATGGAACTGAATTAACGCGAAGTTGCGCTCCAGCTGGGCTGGAAAGAGAGGGAAATCCGTTCCTTAAGCAGGTCCCAACGAAAGACTTGTCCAGCCAAAAAGTTGGTTGAGTTCGATGGGAAATTTACAAGGGACTTAACTACCTTTGGAAGCAGAGGGTTAGCTGCCACTTTTTACCAATAGGAATTAAGTTATTTTTATTAATTTATTTCATCACAGCTCCTGATCGTTTTTAGTAACAGAAATAACTGCTGGACATTCAAACATTGTGGTGCATTTTAGGGAAATGTCATAAAGAAAGAGGGGGTAAAATAAAGCTAACCTATTGGACACGGTGTAATGATGACTTTTTTTAAAAAAAAAGTATCTGAAATATATTTTGCAATTTAAAAATTGTGTAATTAAAAATTTACAGAAGGTAGAGAGCTGCATCCACGGATCTAATGGCTTTCACAAATACAAGCAGAATCTATTCACAGTAACTAAAATCATGCTGGATTGAATAGGGTTGATGATGAGGATGAGTTTCTTTATTTTTTATTATTTATCTCTAATAATACAAAAGGCTTTTTTGAGCATTTATTTGTTCTCTCTCCTTCCCGTTCCCCATAAAATAAAAGAATTGGAAGAATATGATTAGAAAAAAGAGGTAATAAAATAAAACCGTTTTTCAAAATCTGTGGTTATTTAATAAGCCAGGATCCTGGTAGAGATATGGATAATTTAACAGTGTCAGTCAGAGGAACCGTAAACAAGGCCTTTATCATTGTGTACCTGTAGGTAAGGGAATATTTAATGTTTGACTATTAACTTGCCTAGTGCGACATTTGTACATCATTCTGGACTCTATCAAAGCAGGCAAAACCAGACTTCCAATTTCACATTCTTAATAGCTCGCCACAAAAAAAAACTATTCAGAATATTTTTCCTATATAAAATGTCAACATTTAAATTGCTTTCTAATCTTTGTGCCTGTTTCCTTCTACCTGCAGTGTTTTTGTGCGTCTGTGTTTGAACAAAAAAGGAGGGAAGCATCTTGTATATACACTAGCTGTAATAAGCTTACCTCTTCTCATGTTCTTATATACTCTTGATCTATTTTCTTCTTTCTCTTTCCAGATGTATAAACATTTCAAAGAAGTCGGTTTTTTTCCCCCTTGCTATAGAACATCCTTCTTCAGTCAGGACGAGTTTCTCCGGATTATTCACCTCAACCTCGAGCCCTCCAGATACCTTGGATTAGACTCTATCCTTCAGTTTCATGTTCCTCTGCTTTCTTTCTTGCTTTCTTTCTTTCTTTCTTTCTTTCTTTCTTTCTTTCTTTCTTTCTTTCTTTCTTTCTTTCTTTCTTTCTTTCTTTCTTTCTTTCTTTCTTTCTTTCCTTCCTTCCTTCCTTCCTTCCTTCCTTCCTTCCTTCCTTCCTTCCTTCCATTCCCCCCCATCCCCCATCCCCGCACTCACAGAGATAGTGGCTTCTTTCGGTTTCCATCCAAGCTCGAAAGGGAGAGGCGGCGTAGCTTTCTGCCGGTTCCTGACCCTCGCTGCTGCCGCCGCCGCCGCCACTTTCTTGCTCAGGTAAATCCAAGAGGCTCCGCACGGTGAAGCTGCCCCTGGCTAAGGTGGCCATGGTCGCGTCGGGCGGGCTAGCGGGGCAGAGGCTACTGGACCCCGGCCAGGCTCGGAGAGACGCTCATTCCGGCTTCCCCTCGGGCAGGAGATTAGTGTCGCTTACCTCGGGGGCGCCTGTTTATATCAACAGTCTTCCCCACCGTAAACACTGGTTGCTTTCAACCGTCCCTGTCTATGAGCTGCTAAGTACCTGAATTAGTCAAGTGCTAAAAGCTCTAATGGGAGGCAAGGCAACCTGCCCCTCCTCCTCCTCCTCCTCCTCTTCCCCCCCCCCGCACCCACCCATCCACTTCTCTGTCCTCTCCTCCGGAGATTCACCCTCACCCTCCCAAACAGAGAGCGAGAAAGAGACCCCTCCCCAAAGCCAGCAGGAAGCGGCCTTCAGTATTACGGATTCTGTCTGATTAGGCCAAAGTGGGGACAGATAATGGGGATTGTTCGCTCTGAATAACATCTTGGGTGGTATTTCGGGGGGAGAGGAGAGAGAGAGAACCGCAGCCGCTCCTGGCAGCCCCTCCAGCCCTCTCCTCACCCACAAAGTGAATCCTCACAGGATATCTGCAGCTTTGGTCCCCGGAGGCTGGCTTGGAGATGCTTGGATTTCTCCCCGCTGCTTCATCCTTTTCATGGAACCTATTTGTGTTCTTTTTTCCCCTCCTGTATTTGGAAAACACTCCAAGGGGGGGAAAGTGGAGGATGAAAGGTGCTGCTGCTAAGTAGCAGCAGCACCTAAGGGCCTGGTGGCTCAGCAGACTGATAACATTGTGATTAACACCAACTGTCTGCAATTACTATAAACTCGAATCTCACCAGGCTCAAGGTTGACTCAGCCTTCCATCCTTTCTAAGGTAGGTAAATTGAGGACCCAGTTTGTGGGGGCAATAAGCTGACTTTGTATAAATATACAAAAGTATGAAGGCTATTGCTTAACGCATTGTAAGCCGCCCTGAGTCTCCGGAGAAGGGCGGCATATAAATCAAATTAAAAAAAAAAAGTACCTAGCACTCCTCCTCCTCTTCCTGCTCTTCTGCAATGGGCTTGAATCCTTCTCTTCACACCTTAAATGCTGGGACTTTAGCATCCCATTTGCATCCCACGTCTTCCAGTCCCAATCTGTGACAATTTGCAAGGGCCAACTCGCCATGACCAATAAGAATAAAATGTGAATGGCAAAAATTAAAATATTTTTTATTTATTTTAAATAATTAAATAGAATTGTTACATTGTCCTGCAGCGAGTTGTCCCGTGTTGAGTTGGCCAGGATGAGTTGGTTGCGGCAAGTTGTCCCTTTCCCTCCCAGCCCATCCTGTTCTGCAGCACCTCATCTCAAACGGAGCAGTTTTCATCTTTCTTCACCAGATCTGGATTTTAGCAGCCAGCAGTTGCCTGGGACCCATTTCTTGAAAAGTCCAGTTGAATTGTGACCCATAATCACTCGCATGTGGTTGCTGAGCTTTTGAACCAGTGCTCTGAGTGAGCCACCTCTTAGGGAGTCCCCAACATTTGGGTAATTAAATAATTTGTGAATGCTGCATTTTTTCCTGTTAGGGTTGAGAGGTGGGGCTCCATTTCCAGGCAGGGTGGTCTTAGTGGAAGGAACTAACTGGGCCTCTGGCAGTCATGAGCACTACTGGCAAGTTTCAGTAGTTCAGGCTCACTGATCTTACCCAGGAGGTGTAGCATGTGACACTGAGCAGCAAGCAAGCCCTTGTTTATCGGACTGCCCTCCAGATGTTGTGGGACCATCCCTCTCACAATTTCCAGCCTCCACGCATCCATGCTCTAGAAGTCCCAATCCATTTGGAGAGCACCAGGCTGGAGAAAGCTGGTTTAGATGGTGGGGAAATGGTCTCGTTCTGGGTTCTAAGGAACAGAAAAATAATCCAATTGCAATCCAATAATCCTGTTGTAATCCACTTGCCCTCCCTCTTCCCTAAAAAAAAAAAAAAAAAAAAAGACAAAAACGACCATACAGTTTTCACAGGTAAAGGTGAAAATGTAGTTGTATGGAGCTATTATGTTGTCTCATTTGGCTGGACAGCTCCAATTCCCTGCCTGAGCCTCCCAGTGGGAAAAGTAATGCCCCACCCAAACCAAAAATCAAATGAATGGGACATCTATATCAATTCCTTTGAATACTATGATTTTCAAGTCAAAAGAGACCTCATACTATAGCCAGCAAAATATTCTGTTACACATAAGCCACACAGGGACATTATTTTAAATGAGAACTCTTGACAATATCAAAAGATCCAGACTATTTTCAACTATCCTACATTGAAAACTTTTAGAAACTGAGCCTTACTTACATTTAATACTGAAACAATTGTAGGTGAGTGTCAATCTAACCTTGACATAGTTACATTCATGTTACTGCTGTGAGAGTGAATATGTTAGTGGTACATTATTGCATAATATTATTATTATAATTACTGTATTATGATGCATGGACACATGTAGTGGCTGATAATATATTATTACCATTGGAACAGGATAGCTAACTGCTTTTTTTAACTGATCCTTGTTGGCTAATATATACATTATCTAGTACTCTATTTTATTACATTACATTACATTGTAATTTTAAATATGTGGTGAAAATATTATTTGCAATTACTTTATATTTGGAGTTCAGCCAATAAGTTAGGTAATTTTTAATTAATTAATTAATTAATTAATTAATTATCAGATTGATAACTACTTTTAGGAACCCCAGTTTTATTGTGTTTTTAACAATCCAAAATCTACTACTCCTCATTATTTCTTAGAATAGTAGCTGTTCAGAAAGCATTTCATCTGACTGACGTTAAGATGAGTTACATGGGATATTTTAGTTTTTCAGAAAGCATTTCATCTGACTGACATTAAGATGAGTTACATGGGATATTTTAGTTTTTCAAAGATCACTACAACCTGAAGTCCAGTGGTAAAGAATATTATTAACCAAATTGTCTGTCCATGGGGCTGCAAACTTTAGACTTGCAAGATTGACTTTGTTATGTTCCTAAAAATCTGGAGATGCACCTGCCAGAGACACAAGGCATGGGGAAACATCTTGAATCTTAGGTTAAATAGATGAGGGACGGAACATTTTTCCACACTTAAATCCATTCCTGAATAGCCCAGATTTGCTTCATTTCTGTAGTTCAAGAATATTCAAGTATTGTAACCTGTATTTACAATACATCCTTTTAATCCTGTTGGCTGATTTTTAAAACTGCAATTGTGACAAGTTTTATGTTGTTGTGGGGAAAATAGGAGGAGGAGGAGGAGGAGGAGGAGGAGGAGGAGGAGGAGGATAAGTTATTAATGAAAACACTAAAAGTAGGAAATAAATAAATAAATAAATAAATAAATAAATAAATAAATAAATAAATAAATAAATAAATAAAAAAGTGTTTTTTCTCTCCCTCCCTCTTTCTCTCCTAATAAGCAAATAGACAAAGGAGAAATGTTTAGCCACTAAATTGGCTGTCCTGCAGCTACTTGCCATCTTTACTTTGAATGCAACTCAAAAATCTATTCAGAATAGTTGGAAATGAACATTGTTCACACTGCGGATACCCTCACAATTAAGGGTTGGATCCTCTTGGATCCTGTCATATAAAGGGGATGTTTGGGAAATAGCAGTAAAAAAAAAAACAGGCATAGACTTGGGCGGATGAGAAAATTGGGGAAGATATGGAGCAGGAAAAACGGAGTGGAATGTAGCAAATTCACAGAATGGGAGGAAGATTCAAGAAGATCCAGTTGTGAATGAAAGAGGATGGAGAGACATCTTTAGGCCACCCCAATCATCTACACACATATTTAGAAGTGCGACCTTAATGAGATGAGACTGCATCTGGTTGGTATAGTGATTTTTGTATATGTGCAGTTGCATGACCATAACCGTAAATTCTATTATTCTCCTGTATTCTTGTTAGTAAGACTCTGTTGTGCCATAAAATATGTATGTATGATATGGATTTGTTCTGTGTGTAATAACAGGCCTAATTTTACATAAACTTGTGTGTATATTCCTTTTATTGACTGTACTATCTTTTCAAGATTTTAGTGGGTGAAGAAATCGGAACACATAAGTAACTTAAGTTTCATTATTACCACTTCATAGTTGTCCTAATGTATGTAGCTAGTGGACTCAGAATAACGTCTACTAAAATGCTCAAGATTTAAAGTATAACATAAACGATGTAGGACTCCTGCCAGGAGGATTCAGGGTCCCTATTAGAAGATGACAATAAGAATCATTGTTTATGGTCAGGCTTAAAGAATGGCCCTAATTGTGAGAAGTTGGGACGGCGGGGGGGGGGGAGAGAATCTGGATCAGCAGGTAAAGTACAGAGCTTTAGGCAAAGAAGAGAGCTTTGAGAAGTCCCTCAAGAGACAGGCAGGATGACAAAAGGGTAGGGAGGAGTCATTCTCCCAGGCAGCATGAATGAATGAATGAATCCTCAAGAAGAGAATGCACACAAAAAAGGAGAAAGGGTAAAGACAGTGAAGAGGAATAGGAAGGAGAGTAGGAAAACAACAACAGCAGCAGCAGAAGCAGAAGCAACAACAACAACAAAGGATATAAATATAGAGGAGAAAAAACAGATGGCCAGTCAGGTGAAATGAAATACTTGAATATAAAATTCAATAAGCCCCATTGCTTAAACAGCTGTACTAAATTTCAACAGTGTTGGGTCACAGACCCCTTGGACAGGGGCAAAGAAACTAGGAGGCACCTGTGGGATTTTGAGGCTGTTCTCATAGGCATGGAAGCACCAGGACCTGGAGAAGAATAAGGCTCTGCAATCAATCCACATCTATTCAAGTAAATGTCCAGACCAACACCCTTCGCTGATTAGATTTGGCAATACCTCTTGCCAAATCTGCAGATGGTCCTGGCAAAATAGATAGTGTGCTGGCTGTGCCACCTGATTTAGTGACTTCATTGGAAGGATTGGGGAGATGGTCATTTGGAGATGATGATTTGCTGATTAAAACTCCATCTCCCAAAATACAGGAATGTCTTCCTATTGAAGCAGGCTTACCCTTGTAATTTTATTTTATTTTTTTACTAGAGGATAAAATGAAATAACTGGATCCATTTTGTTCCTTTTCCAGGTTAAGCAGAAAAATATGGAATATGAAGGCTTATCTTAAAACTGAAATGGAAATTTGGTACAAAGAACATTGGCATTGGCAGAACATTCGGGTGCCAGCAAGGGAAAAAAAGGATCTCATGCAACTTTATAACCAAGCACATTTCCAGATCCCTTTTCCTTTCTGTCTATGACGCCATTCAGCCCAAGAAATTGCCCAAAATAAAATGTTCTGCTTTATTTAAACTGTTTCTTATTATTTAAGGCTGCTTTAGAATTCTTACTGATTTCTTTAGAAATCAGTAGCGATTTACACCCTCATTTAAATGTATTTATAGCAATATAGATTGCAGCCTATTGTTACTTATCAGTTTTCAGAGCAATAAATTATGCTATAGCATATAAGACAAGTTAGTTAACTGGTTAAATACCACTGAGCGGGTCAGAAATAGTGGACAAATATCTACCACCTTAAGCTATTCCCGTGATAAATTACTGTTCTTTCACTAAATTTCCTTGATTTCATCGGTACTGTAACCACTGATATCTCTTCTTCCCCCTCCTCCTTCTCTCAATCCTGCCCATTTCTTTTCGCTTCAGCATCTGTTCACACCTCAAACCCAAATCATGTTTAGGCAAATATGTATGATATGTCTATGGGAATTCTCAGTTGTCCAGCTCATAGTTGTACCAAAGATGCTCTTTTTTCAAAAGGCAACTGAACTTTCTTGTTGATTCCTTGAAGATGTTTCGCTTCTCATCCAAGAAGCTTCTTCAGTTCTGTGAAGAGCTGAGCTGAGCTGAAGAAGCTTCTTGGATGAGAAGCGAAACATCTTCGAGGAAAAACAACAAGAAGCCCAGTTGCCTTTTGAAAAAAAAAAATGTGATATGCGTTCAGCTTGTTAATGGCTAGAGCCAGCCTGAAGAAGTGGCACTAAGAGATGACAGCAACAGAGCGTCATTTTTGTCATTTTTGAAGGATGTTTATTTGATTAATAAATTATGGAAGTGGGGAAACTACCAAAAGCACATAAAAGGTTTCTGCTCCTCTTGATGTGCCTGGATTGAATCAGGAATTAGAGCTTTAGAATGATTTTTCTTCCCAGAATTGACCTCTTCTCCACCCCCCCCCCACGAAGGAGGGGGAAAAGTCATTTTAATAGAAATTAAAATTCTGCCTACGTTAATAGATACCTTTTATTGGGGAAGGGCATTCTTTATCACCCTCTCCTGAATTATTTTCACAGGTCCCTGTGCAAACAGCAGCCTCCCCTTTTCAATTCTGTGCCGGGAGAACTAAGCCATACCCTACCCTGCCCCCGCTCCAATCGGGCTGGGCTAGAAACGCCAATAAAGAGCCAAGGAATAGCTCCCAAAAGCTGCTGTCTCGGGGGGGAGGGGGGCTGATTTGTGGCCCGGGAGGAACAGGAACCGGGCTCCAGTTAGCCCTGTTGGCATACAGAAGGTTGAGGGGGGGGGGGGGTTGGATAGGCTTCCAATGAATGGGAGATTCCCAGGCCGAGCTGAGCGGAGCCACCGATCAAGCGTGCCCAGGACAGGCGCTTTCCTCCCCCCGCCCGCCGCCGCTGCCTTTCCAGTCCCCTCCGCTGCTGGTCGATCAGCTTCCCCGGCGTCCTGGGTGGTCGGTCCGAAGGGAACACAAATACATGCCAACTGGTAGCCTGTGAACAAAGGGGAAATGTCGCCCTATGTCCTGGACCTGTTGGAAGCATTTGTTCCAGTCAAGATTTTGCATTTGTTCAGAGGAGGGAAGAATAGGTGATTGACGCCTCCTGACAATGTCCTTTAGTTCTCCGGGATAAATCGGAGCTTATTTCTCGTTGTCATGGTTTTCAATTGGGTTCAATGGGATTTGAACCACTATCGACTCTGCTTTATGTCCACTGCAGCCTACTCCATACAAATTTATTAGTTATGTCTTTTTAAATGAGATTAAATGGGAACGACTTCAGGGAAACAACTCCTTCAGGGACAGAAGCCTCCTTGCGCCCACCATGCCAGACAACTAGAGGTGTGGTTGTGGGTGCGTGTGCGATAAAGATCAACTCGTTAAAACACAGCAAGCAGAATTCAAATCAAGAATATGAGGGGTAAACATTTGTGCTCGGTCAAAAAAAAAAAAAAGATCGCACGGTCCAATCTTTAGCAGAGCATCGGTAGTACGCTAATATATATATTTTTTATCAATGACTTGCCCCTCCCACCCCCAAGGCAGTCCAAATCAAGGTCCTTGTATTAAAATCTTGACCCTGGAGGCAAACAGCTCCTGGCTGCTACTGTGAGAGTAGGAGGAACCGGGGAGACGAAGTATGCAGAGGCGATTCTTAGAAGATATGCCAAGGACTCTCTCAAGAAAGTTAGACGTGAGAGTCGTTTTTGAAATACTGCAAGAGAGGAGGGGAAAAAGTCAGCAGAGAAAGTCTCTACTTCAGTGACCTCTCTTAGCCTTTTAATCTATTGAATATCCTAAGCCCACACTGGTGTGTAGGAATAAGTAAATGGTCCTCATCAGCCTTTAAGAGCTCTTCAGCATCAAATATTTGCTCTTTCTCTTATAAATTCTCTCCAGTGGCACCCAAAAAACACGCCTCTTCCAATTTCAAGCTGGCTAAGTACTAACCCTTTAATAGCTCTTCGGAACAGCTTGCTGGTATGGGTGGAATGGGTAATTCCCTTGGGAGGAGTTAGCAGAGATCTGCTTTGAGCTACTAAAGTCTCAGTGCTGTATAGCTGAAATTTAAACTCAGTATTTATTTATTTTTTACCCACCCTTCAATTTTCTCACCATGGATTCTTCCTAATTCATATTTTACTCCCGTGCTGCAAAGCTTAGCTGTGGAAGACTACTTTGCCACTTTTTAGGAATCGTTTTTGACCGATTCCTACAGGGTGAACTTGTGTTTGGACTGTAGGTGGGGGAAACGTTCTGCTTTCAGACCACACTTATTATTTCTCAGATCAGAGGTGGAAAATATATACAGTATGTGGTTCAGATATCACACAATTATTGCGGATTACAAGGTTACATCTCCTAGGTTAGAATAAGGTGAGGATGGTTGGAGTAAAACTGGGATTTGGTTGGATTTATACCATGCAGATCGAAATGTGACTTTAGCAGAGAGTGCAGAGATATGACAGGTTAGCATTCAATACACACCTTTGTCTTATGAAAAAGTATTATGTGAATTCTTTGATAGGAAAGCCATTAGAGGGAGAGAGAACCAGAGGTCAATATCTATGGGCTGTCTAGTGATAATCACAGTGTATGGAAAATTCTGACTTTGAAAATAGATTTCTTTAATAGATGAAAGAAAAACAGGAAAACAGCACATTTCTGGTATATTGAATTATCATCTCCATTATGGAAAGGAAAAAAACCCTGAAGAATTATTCTGACACTTGCATAAAATAGGCACTGTAAAATGCTCTTCCACCTTCACCAAAATGGGAATAAAGTTATTGCGCTGTTGAACACTCAAATGACATAATGTGAAATAAATGTATTGAGGGTGACAATCCATTTTGCCAATATCAACAGTAATCTTATCACTGTTCTCTTATCCATGGAATTTACTTGAAAGTTTTGGTGTGCTCCTTCATTATGGACGAAATTCCAGCAATATTCTCAAGTAATTCTTAAACTCAGCTGTCTCTTTTATGACTGGTGCATCAAATTATTGTATTTGCTATCTTTAGGATGTGACTTAATGATCTCGTAATTAATAAATACTGAATGGGTAGAAAAACAAAGTGAGAGATGACAATTGAGCCAAAAATGTTAAACATTCATATTACAGGATGGGGAAAAAGTTGTGTTTCTATTGCTGCAGGTATCCACCTTGGTTGATTTTGAAAAACCAAGACCATCAAGATCAGTGACACTGGGAAATCTCAGGGCTGTAGGCTTTGTAATAGCAAACTACTTCCATCCTGTTACCAAGAAAATAACTGGGACTTTTTGTTTTAGAAATACGTTCTTCCTGTTTCAGGTGCATGCACCTCTTTGTACCAAAATCAGGTACATCTATATAGTCTTTCTGATGGGAAAGGATCAGATCCAACATTCAAAGTCTTCAGTAAGGATGGGGAAGCACCTTTTCAAATTCATCTCCCGCCCCGCCCCCCGCCCCCCCCCCCCCGCCATTGAAGTTCTCTAGGTGCCATTCTATCTCAGCCCTACCTATTTCATACCATGTGGTAGCAATGTGCACATTGCCTTTTTTCCTGCCAGAAATGCAAAATATAATCATTATCAAAAGCAGCACCAGGAGTTTGCTCCATCACTTAGTGTGCCATTAATGGCTGGATATTACAGTCCTAGTCAACTGAATAGTACAGATATCTAAACAAATTATTAGAGCCAAATCTCCTTAGAAGGTTTTTATATATTTCATTTCTGGGAGCTTTCTTTTCTTTTCTTTTCTTTTCTTTTCTTTTCTTTTCTTTTCTTTTCTTTTCTTTTCTTTTTTCTTTTCCTCTCCCTCTCCCTCTCCCTGCCCCTCTCCCTGCCCCTACCCCTGCCCCTGCCCCTACCCCTCCCCCCTCTCTCTCTTGCCTTCAAGTCATTGTTGACTTCTGTTGAAGACTGCCTGTACTCCCTGCAAATTTTCTTGGCCAAATTTCAGAAGTGGTTTACTATTGTCTATTTCCCAGGGCTAAGAAAGAGTAATTGGTCCAAAATCACCCAGCTGGCTTTATGCCTAAGTGGAGCTAGAACTCGTGAGCTAGTTTCTATCTCACTGCTGTACTACACCAAACTGGCTCTCTTCTGGGAGCTTATCACATTGATACCCAGGGCTGGACCTAAACTAGTACAGCTGATCACTGGCTATAGATCACTATAGGCAATGACTTCAAACACATTTAAAAGGCTTAAGATCTGGGAAGAATGATTCTGATTATGTTCCCTAGTTGGGTAATAAAACTTCGGCCAGCAAACATCCAAGCACAAAGGGTGCCAAGAATGCCACTGTTCAATCCTGAATTAGAGATACTCTCTTCTGTTTGATTTACTATATCACAGTGTTTTGGTTTAAATTCTGACAGAATACAAATTTCCATCAATGTTTGGCATATTTTGATGGAATTTCCAAATATACGATTTATTATTTAAAGTCTTTAAATTCTGTGTTGATAAACTGTCACTGATTTCAATCTCACTTTTTTTTTAATTTGATTTATATGCCGCCCTTCTCCAGACACTCAGGGCAGCTTACAGTGCGTTAAGCAATAGCCTTTATACTTTTGTATATTTTATACAAAGTCAGCTTATTGCCCCCACAAACTGGGTCCTCAATTTACCTACCTTAGAAAGGATGGAAGGCTGAGTCAACCTTGAGCCTGGCAAGATTCGAACTTACTTTAATTGCAGACAGCTGGTATTAAATTGCAGTGCCTTGTCTGCAGAGCTATCCAGGCTGTCTTCCAAAGACAGATGATAGATAGGTAGGTGGGTAGATTAGACAGGCAGGCAGGCAGGCAGGCGGACAGAATGTAAGACTACTTCTTGAGTTGATAAACAGCTTATTCCCCAGCTGAAACTCAGCTTTAGCATAAAGGGGGTTTGATTTAGCAAACTCACTGGGTTGTTTGGCTGAATGGAAGCTCCTTTGATTTCAGGATTGTAGTCTTTGGCTCAAGTTGTTCGATGAACCGTGTTGGTGGCCTGTACGCAGAATATCAACGAAAAGCGAATTGCTGTTCTTCAGCGGGCTGAACTGCAGTTTTTACTTGTTAGTTTCCTGGCCGTCCGCAAATGAATTTGAGCTTCCGTGGATTGTATACTTAGCAAAACCCTACATATCCCACCCCCCCACCCCAAAAAAGCCAGTGATTCTCTCTACTTAAATCGAATGTTCTCGAATCTATCAGTGAATTGTAGCTGGGAAGGGAAGGAATATGGAGTCCAGGAGTCCTCGGTTCCCTGATCCCATCCTTGCAGGAATATTTTTATTATTATTATTTTCATTAAAATATTTCCCCCCCCCCCCTAGCAACCGCCGGTGAGGGAACATTTCAGCGCCAGTCTCTGGGACAGAGGAGCTTCCATCTGACTCTGCTTAATCACGACCAGCGAAAATTTCTCAGCCTCTTGTGTCCGCTTTAAGCGTTGGCTTCCTACCGCCTAATCGGCAAAGCTCGTTTGGTTTAACCGCAGTTTCAACCGCTCCGCTTTGAGAAGGAGAGGAAAATAGCCCTCCCTAGATAGAAGGGGAATTAGAAAAAACCGAGGAACCGTAAATGTAGTCCTTCATTAAATAATCCGGATTTCTAGGGTTAGCTTTTGCGTGCAAAACTGGTGCAAAACTCTCTGGACATCAGATTTACTAAATATATGCAGCGAGGGGAGTTCGTTTCCTCTCTTTCTTTTGCCATCCCCGCTTCTTCCTCCCCACAAAAATATTCATCGCCTGCCTTTCTGACCCGATGGGGAAAGGTCGGCCCTTCCAGTCACCCGTGGAAGTGAGATTATGAAGGGGGGGGAGTTTTCTACAGTAGTGGCCAAAATTGTGGAAACGTTTTGGGAAAAGTGTATTTTTGAGGTTTGATGACTAATAACACCACTTTTTTTTTTTTTTTTTTTTTTTTTGGAGTTTCAAGATAATCACATTCCACTGCTGGAATAGCCTGGGAATAGCCCAGACCTTAACCCAATTGAAAATCTACGGAGCCGACTAAAGAAACTTGTTAGTCAGAAGCGACCCAGCAGTAAAACCCAGTTAATAGAAGCAATCCTTCAATCTTGGTTTCACATTATAACAGCTGCAGAACTAAAAGATTTGGTTCACTCCATGGGAAGACATTGTAAGGCCTTAATTCATGCTAAAGGTTACCGTCCTATCACCTGACACGGTGACAATTTTTGTATATCTCATTTTTTCTACGTGTTTCACTTTTCTTCTTTATACTGTAACTGCTATTCTAATAGCAAATCCTTTATAAAAGTTATTGCATTACACTCTGATTAAATTATCTTTCCATTGATATATTCTTTTATGGTACTACTCCAAAAAAAAAAAGTTATGTTATTAGCTAGCTTTAGAAAATAAACTTTCCCCAAAAGGTTTCCACAATTTTGGCCACTACTGTAAATACAAGATGCGGGAACTCCTTTAAAAGTTGAGTGTTTTAAATCACCGGAGGCCTGTGAAGCGGCCCCCATCTGTGCTTGGGACTCGCTCCTCTGCTCTTCCTGATCCGCTGCCCAGGGGTGCTATTCAGGAGGTTCTGACAGGTTCTGGAGAACCGGTAGTGGAAATTTTGAGTAGTTCGGAGAACCGGCAAACACCACCTCTGGCTGGCCCCAGAGTGGGGTGGGGATGGAAATTTTGCAGTATCCTTCCCCTGCCATGCCCACCAAGCCACGCCCACCAAGCCACACCCACAGAACCGGCAGTTAAAAAATTTGAATTCCACCACTGAGCTGGCCACTTGGCTATAAGGACAAAACCATACAGGAGAACATTTGTAGCCGAGGGTTGAAAATGAGGAGCCCTAGGTGCTCTCTGAGCTTGGTTGTTTCCTTGCAGATATTTCATTACCCAAACTAGGGTAATGAAAGCTCTGATGATGTTTCCTGCAAGAAAACAACCAAGCTCAGAGAGCAGCAAGGACCCTTTACAAAAAGAAAGAAAGAATTAGAATGGGATGAGGGAGTAGGAGTATCACCTATATCAGTATTTTTCAAACTTGGCAACTTTACGCTAGCTCTCCTTGTATTGATTAAAACCCATTTCTGAGTGCTTAACTCACCCTGGTTCTTAGCTTGCTTGAGAACGGAACCAATGAGAGCAATTTCCATCTTGTTGGCAAGAGCGGCTTGAAGGGATCTTTTTTTGACTCGTGGATTTGCAACCTGATCAAACCCCTTTTCGTTTTTAAAGAAAACTTTTCAGGCTTCAAGAACCAAAAGACCCTCATCTCGGTATCGAACCTGGAACGGGAATAGGCCTGAAAAGGGATCCTTATGGGAAGGAAACAGCAAAGGACATCCAAACCCCACTCATTCTTCTAGGTGGATTTTATAGCTCCTTTTGAGAACTATAAAAAGGAACCATTTATTCTGGAAAGCAGCAGCAGAAAAACGGTTCGCTTATTTATATTATGCTTCTATCTTGCCTTTCCTCTGATGCTGAAGGCAGATTATATTAACATCTTCTTTCAAGATTATCCCCACAAAAGCACCCCTGTGAGGTAGGACAGCCCACCCCCCCCCCAAACAACCAGTCTCTTTCCATATTTTCTGCTTGCACTGAAAAATCCACCTCCCCATCTACAGAGACTTTTCTCTCCCATTAGGGATCAGCTCTTCCCATTGGGATTTGTTTGCTGATGCCCAACAACAACAAAAATCTTATACTTTTAAACCCACTGTTTTTGATCCTGTCTTCTGCAACACCTCTGAATTCACTTTGTCTCTTACAGTATATGGCAGCCTTTCAGATCCTGGAGAACAGCTGTCAGATCTTTTCATGCCTTCTTTCTCCAGGCTAAACATACCCATCTTTATAAGAGATTCCTTCTGGACTCCTTATTACCTGGATTGCACTCCTCTTAATCCCTCCTTGCTAAAGTCCTCCCTAAAATATGGCCTCCAGAGCTGGATGGAGAGAGGGGGATGCTTTGATCCCTTCTGTGCATCAATGCCATCTGTCATAAACTATGAGAGCAAGAGTCAGATGTCCCTGACCTCGCTGGTTTTTCTCAAGGCTTGAAAATCTGGTTCTTCCCACCTGAGGCACTGGACCAATGCGTTGGATGAGTTTATTTTGTCAGGGTTAAGCTGTGTTCTGTGTTCTCTGTATTTATTTATTTTTTGTTGCTAATTTTTGTTTTTCCTATTTTGATGCTATGTTACTTTAATGCTAGGGATCATAATTTGTGAATTGGGAGGATCATATAAATTGAGTAAAACAAATATTCTAGGTACAATTTGACCAGTGCAGTGTATGCAACCTAGGATCAGATTTTCTTGCTAGGATCACTGCTTTTCTTGCAGTGGCATCAAACTGCTCGCTCATGTTCAGTTTGTGATCCACCAAGATACCATATTCTTTTAGAATTTACTCCTGTATGGCTCTCTTCCTATCCTATAAACATCATGCCTTTAATTTTTTTAAAAATCCAACCACAGGACTCCTGAATCTTGATTCCACCCTCTAAGGTTACTTTTATAGGAGAAGGATTGGCAGAGCCAAGGGGAGGGATGAAAAGGGGCTCAACCTAAAATCACTACATAGCCACAAATGGCTCCTCTTGACCCTTATCTAACTCTCAACAAGCGCTGACCATTAGTTGAGAAGATTCCTATGCATAAGCTTTTAAAAATAAATCAGTTAAATTGCATATTTGTGTATGCAAAATATTGGCCAGGTATACAGTAATGCACATAATCCGATAGCTGCAACCTTGAATATTCTCGATTTCTTCTGGTGGAAAGTTGCTTCCTAAAATTCTTAGCAGGATCCAGTTGAAGAAGAACACAGTTCGACTAAATCCAGCCAGCACCTCCTTAAGTCATATCCTTCGAGGGACTGCCAGTGTCAGGAGAAGCAGAGATGCCTCTGCATCAGAGGCTGTCGGCCAATAGCGCGGGGGAGCGCCCGGAATCCTGGCCTTTGAATAAGGAGAAGATGGGAGCCCGGGCTTGTCAGCGACTTCCACGCGCACAATGGCTGAAAGGGCGACCACCCAAAGAGACGGGTTGCGGCACGCAGGAGGACGCGAGCACACACACAGCGCGGCCCGGAGTGGTTGACCTCCGCTGGGGACTAGCAGGGCAAAAGAGAAGAGCCGGTGGCTCCGGAAGGCAACTCGCTCGGATCTTGTTTGGAAACAGGCCTCCTGGCCTTGGAAGAGGGGGGCAAAAGGTCTCGCTAGCATACGGGGATGGGGTGGGGAGGGGGACAGCAGGGAATAAAAGATTTTATTCGTGGCTGATCAATAATTTTATCAGGCTTTGGCTAAGACTGCCCTAACCTCTGTAGTGCCCGTGTCTGCACATCCAGATGAAAATTTTGTCCAAAATTGGGTTTTTATTTTTTTTTTAATTTCCCTCCTTCCTGGATGATCGTGAAAAACACTTTTATTTCTGTATAAAAATCAAGGAGTGGGAGAAGAAAGAAGCCTTTTGCAGCTTCTTATCCACAAGTCTCTTTCCTTCTCCTAGTTGGTATATGAATTGAGAGAATTTGAGTAAAGTACACTAATAATTAAGTATCTTAGCCACTACACAAGGCAACAGTGCCTATCACTCAGTCTGGAGATATTCCCATGAAAATAAGGATCACTCTCTGGCAATAAGCGATGCCCATTTACCAGGGAAGGACACTTGCTGAATACAGTGGAACTTTCTTCTAAGACCTAGTGGTGACCAAGAAGCTATTGGGTTCCATTTATCTTTTCTTGATTGGTACCGCTGCTAGAAATCTGTCTAGCAAATAAACCAGAATAATCTGATGATATGTAATCCTACACATATTTACTAAACAATTTTGATGCGGTTCTGGGAACTACATTTTAAGAAGGATGCTGATGAAAGGGAAGAACAACTAAAATCATAAGGGCAGGAATGGTATTGGCTATATTTAACCTGGAGATATCAACAACCTCAGATATGCAGATGATACCACTGGCAGAAAGTGAAGAGGAACTAAAGACCCTATTGATGCGGGTGAAGAAGGAGAGTGCAAAAGTTGGCTTGAAACTCAACATTAAGAAAACTAAGATCATGGCATCTGGACATCTCAATTTTTGGCAAATAGATGGGGAAGAAATGGAGGTAGTGACAGTTTTTATTTTCCTGGGCTCCAAGATCATTGCAGATGGGGACTACAGCCAAGAAATTAAAAGACCCTTGCTCCTAGGGAGGAAAGCTATGGCAAATCTAGATAGCATACTAAAAAGGCAGAGACATCATCCTGCCAACAAAAGTGTGTATAGTCAAGGCTATGGTTTTCCCAGTTGCAATGTATGACTGTGAAAGTTGACCATAAGAAAGGCTGCGTGCCAAAGAACTGAGGCCTTTGAACTATGGTGCTGGAGAAGATTCCTGCAAGGTGAACAAACCAGTCAGTCCTAGAGGAGATCAATCCTGACTGCTCTTTAGAAGGCCAGATCCTGAAGATGAAACTCAAATACTTTGGCCACCTAATGAGAAGGAAGGACTCACTGGAGAAGTGCCTAATGCTGGGAAAGATTGAGGGCAAAAGAAGAAGTGGACGACAGAGATCGAGGTGGCTGGATGGAGTCACTGAAGCAGTAGGTGTGAGCTTAAATGGACTCCAGAGGATGGTAGAGGACAGGAAGGCCTGGAGGAACATTGTCCATGGGGTCCGACTTCGCAACTAACAACAACAACCTGGAGAAGAGAAGAATGTGGAAAGTCATGTAGACAATGGGATAGACAATTACCCTTTCAGAGAAGTCAAGAAACTAGGGCTTTGAATTACAAAAAAGCACAGGTTTCAATTTGACATCAGGAACAATTTCCTACAGTTAAGGGCTTAGAAGGTGGCAACTCTCCTTTTATAAAAAGGGTTGTTACCATACCTGACAAAAGATGGGCTGCATGGCAAATAATGGGAAAGAATGTGTTTGGAAGGTGCTTTGCAAACTTCATATGGAGGACTGACACTGGATATTGTGGAGGATGGAGGCAGAAAATAGCCACACCTCAAATACTGAGAACAGGACTGGGACAGGTATGAAGAATATGAAGGAGATCAGACTTGTTGAAGCAGATCAGACTTATGAATCCATGGCTGAACATGCAAAAAGATCTTTAAAAGAAAACATGTTTCATTCCCTGTAGAAGGCAGTTGGGAAGCTGAATACAAGAATAGCCTTTTCTCTTTTTCCTATAGGCACTCAATACTGTTTCCCTGTCACCATAAGAAACTACATCTGTTAGACATTGAAAATCTTGCATAGGGCTAACATACACTAAAATATAAAATCCTGGATACAGTACTTGATTTCTAACTGTTTGATTGTCTAGTGGATGAACCAAATGAGTGACAAAATTCTGCTGAAAAGTAAGAGAAAAAAATATTACCATGGTTGGACAAAAAAGTAGCTCTGGTAAGAAAAATTCTACAAGGATAATAATACCTTTAGTAGCTCTTGTTTTTTAGAACTAGCATGAGATATCTGGCAGCAAGTTGGTTATGTGTGACTCCAGCTCCAATACAAGTATCTGGGTATACTCCAGCGTAAACTGAATGGCATCAAGATTAAGGGAAGGTACCGTATTTTTCGGAGTATAAGAGGCTCCGGACTATAAGACGCACCTACCTTTTTTGGTGAGGAAAACAAGAAAAAGAAATCTGTCTCTGCCTCCCAGCAATTTTGCCTTGTTGCAGCAAACAGCAAATAGCCTGATTACTTTCATTTTAATTTTCAGCATAGCTTGATTATCACAAGAAAAAAAAAATCTGCTCCCAGCAATTTACCTCCTTGCAGCAAGCAGCAGAGGCCCGCACAAAACAGCTGAGAGTCGGGAGGCCGATCCAATCAACTTGTGCTAATTAGGCTGTGCTGAAGCTGAAAGGAGCTGTTTCTTCTTGCTGCTTGCTGCAAGGAGATAAACTGCTGGGAGGCAGAGGCCAAAGGGTGGGGGCCAGTGGGTGGGTGGTGCTACATTTGGTGTATAAGACGCACCTAAATTTTCACCCCCTTTTAGGGGGGGAAAGGTGTGTCTTATACTCCAAAAAATATGGTAAATATATTTTACAAAAAATATTTTACAAATATTTCTGCCAAACATGTTACCAATATTGAACAGAATTTCATTTTGAATTTTCTGATTTTGAATGCACTAAAATATGTGTCAGATATAATTGCTTTATCTAAACAGGTTAGCTAAATATTAGGATGACTTTATTTTAATCAGTGCCAATAATATAGATTCCAGGATTTCTGCAAGCAAATTTCAACGGAGAAGCCCCAGTGCAGCAGACCTGACCCATATGCTACCATAATCAATAGATCTTGCTTAAGTTCATGATAATTCACTTTTTCAGGTCAACCCATACAGGTAATCCTTGCTTAGCGACAGTAATAGGGACTGGAATTTCTAACCCTAAGCAATGCAGTCATTAAGTGAGGATTGTGAATTGTTAAATGAGGGCCTCACATAACTGTATCTTGCAACTTTTTATTAGTTTCCAATAAGCAAAGATAATGGGGAAGCCAGCAGGAAGTTGCAACTTCTGTTCCCGACAAGCATTTCTTTAGGCAGCTTGCAAGCAGGCAGGTAAGTGCTGTAGAGTGCAGGTGGCCAGGATATGAGTATTGCAGCCTGGAGCAATTGCGGCCAGTTTGCGGGGGGACTTCTGTGGCACTGCATAAGTGTAGGTGGGTAGAGGGTGGGTGCTGTGGTCCATCATAAGCACAAGCTATAGGGATGGGTGCTGGGATAGGGCATGAGTATGGTCAGGGTACTGCAATATGGAACATGTATGGCAGGGGTGAAATGCTCCTGGTTCGGACCAGATTGCCCGATCCAGTAGCAATAGCGGCGGGTGGTTCGGAAAACCAGTAGCAAAAATCCCTGCGCCTCCCCCTCCCCATGCCCAGCTGAGCCACGCGATCATCAGAGGCTGGTTTTTTTACTTTTAAAAGCATTTTTTCTACAACCTCTTCGGCCGAAAAAATGCTTTTAAAAGTTTTTTTAAAAAAGCCTCTGATGATCACGCGGTCAGCTGGGATCGTCAGAAGCTTTTAAAAGCATCGGCCGAAGAGGTTGTAGGGGAAAAAATGCTTTTAAAAGCCTCTGACGATCCCAGCTGAGTTGCCTGATCGTCAGAGGCTTCTAAAAGCATTTTTTTTTGCAACCTCTTAAGGTTGTAGAAAAATGCTTTTAAAAGTAATAAAAAAAAAAAGTTGGCCACGCCCACCCAGTCACATTACCCCCACCACCAAGCCACGCCCACAGAACTGGTAGTAACCAATTTTAGATTTCACCCCTGATGTATGGACAGCTGGGGTTGTGCTGAGCATAGCGTGGGTGAAGTATAGGGACAGAACACATATAAGGTACAGTTTATAATAAAGACTTCATCAACGTATTAACTAGGCAGCTGTTCATAAAATGCTATATAATAAAAATACTACATTATATGGAATACTGTGAATCAGCTGCAGAATACCCAGAAATTATTCTTAGCATTGGAAATCAATGCTCAGCTTGTTCAAATTGTTTGGAAATTGTATCAAAACATGGCACGCTACATTTTTTGTGTGTTTCTTGGAATCAAAGGCTTCTGGAGGAGAAAAATGGTTAGAGGCCTCAATCTCAAGGAAGAAGACTGCTCAGCCTGTATTACTTGAGAAATGGTATTTAGTTTTTAACATGGATCATCATCCCCATTCCCATCATTCTAGCCATTGTCTATTCACATGTCTATCCACTGAAGGATGAAGGCCTCTTCCGCATGTTTCCCATCAATATGGTCCTGAGCTTTCTTTTGCCAATTGGGCCCGCAATCGATCCATCTTGTTTTAGGTCTCTTTTGTGGATTCCATTTATCAAGTGGGATCTATTCTCTGACTGCCTTGGTCCAACTGCCATCAGTTCATCTTGCTATGTGACCAGCCCATTTCCATTGCAATTCTTTTACTCTCTTGATGATATCATATACTTTAATTTGTTTTCTAATCCATGTCCAGGTCTTCCTATCTTGTCTTGTGGTGCCAAGCATGTATCTTTCCATGACTCTTTGTGCCACTCGTAGCTTTTGTATCAATTGTGAGGTAAATGTCCATGTTTCTCTGGCATATGTTAGAGCAGGTAGGACATACTGATCAAAAACTTTTCTTTTTAGGCATAGGGGGAACTAAAAAAAATGTCTGATGTTTTTAACATTATCAAACCTAAAGAACAATATTCTCATAATTGTGACAGCTGTAAGATTTATGCCCTAATTATGTTTTTATGTGTTCTGTGCATGTTTTAAATTGTTTTCTATATGTAGGCAACCAATTGTGGCAGGTTATAATGCAATAAATAAATGAATGTTCATATTCCCAAATAATAAGGCTTCACTTCCAGCATATACACATTGTTTAACTTTGATTTCAGTCAAAGAATAGGAAAATAGGAAACCTAAGCCTTTCTCTAAAATGAATGGGACATAAATGTTTAAAGTTGGTTGAACTGATTCCAGACCTTTTAATTCCCCAAATGTTCCACCTTGTTTTAAAGTACCTGTAGCCACAGAGCAAAAGTCTTACATCTCCCTCTAGAGGTAAACATAAAAATAACTACCTAGTACCATGAGGGAAGAGAGAGGGGGGAGGGAGGGGGAGAGAGGGAGGGAGGGAGGGAGGGAGGGAGGGAGGAAGAGAGAGAGAGAGAGAGAGAGAGAGAGAGAGAGAGAGAGAGAGAGAGGGAGGGAGGGAGGGAGGGAGGGAGGGAAAGAAAGAAAGAAAGAAAGAAAGAAAGAAAGAAAGAAAGAAAGAAAGAAAGAAAGAAAGAAAGAAATCGTCCTGCTTTTCAGATCTGTTGCTTCTACATATTGGTATTATATCTTAAGATAAGAGTTTGATAATGGAAACCGTTACCTGGGGAGACAGGATCATGGAGTGCCTTCATGAGAGACTTAGCAGTAGACTTGCCATCATTGGATCGGATTAGATAGCCATCCATGATTCTCTAATTTGAATTCCTGCCTTAACCAGTTTTGGTGTCTCTTTCAACTCTTAAGAGTCTATTATTCTATTTAAAAAATTTGAAAGGTTATAATATATATTGTAAATAATATCCCAAAACCTAGGCAGTAATGATGGAAAAGCCATAATACAGGTAGTCATTGACTTATGACAATAGAGCCCAAAATTTCTGTTGCTAAGTGAGACAGTTGTTAAAAGAATTTTGCCCCATTTTACAACCTTTCTTGCTGCTGTTGTTAAGTGAATCAGTGCAGTTGTTAGAAATAGTTAACATGGTTGTTAAGTGAAACTGGTTTCCTCATTGATTTTACTTGTAGAAGGTCGCAAAAGGTGATCACATGACTACGGGACATGGCAACCTTCACAAATACATGCCAGTTGCCAAGTACCTGAATTTTGATCACATGACCACGGGGATGCTGCAAAGGTCATATAAGTTTGAAAAACAGTCATAAGTCCCTTTTTGAGTGGTGTTGTAACTTTGAACTGTCACTAAATGAACTGTTGTAAGTCGAAGACTACCTGTACTTAATAGTACGGGACTCTGTTTTAGTAGTATATTATTTACCCTGTTTTCCCCAAAATAAGACATCCCCTGATAGTAAGCCCAATTGGGCTTTTGAGTGCATGGCAATAAGGCCAAGCGTTTATTTCAGGGTTCAAAAAAAATATAAGACAGGGTCTTATTTTTGGGGAAACACGGTAGTAGTATTTATCCTATAACTGGCCAAACAAAAAATACAATACAGTATTGTTCAAAATGCTTACTGTTTTAAACATGCATATGGATAATAATTGTCAGGTTTACAGACAGAATTTATTTCTTTTCTCCTCTGTTCATGTATCCAATGAAAGCATCCCTTTGCCAGGTCAAGTTGAATTGGGAGGGAGAAAAAACATGTAGTAACAATGAAATATCCAAATCACTAACAATTAAACATAACACTTTATATAGCATTCAAAGAATTCCAGTCTCTATCACTTTTATTTCTTCTACAGTAATGACATAATGTACTTATTCAAGCCCAAACCCACATTTTCTTTATTTGTAAAATTTATTAGCTGCCTATTTTACCAAGTATGTTACTTGAATTATAACTATTCCAATGAGGTCAAAGTTTAATGGCTTAAACTAAAGCGTATGACATTACATTAGGCCACAAGCTCTGACGGTGTCTTGCTGCCCAGAGTATTATTTTCTTTTAAAGAAAAGAATTTCTTTCTGTACTTAAACAAATAAAGGTACAAACATAGAGAACACACGTAGACATGTAGACACATCTTTTTGCAGATGTCATGTAGCAATTCAAGGGCCTGTTTTAAAAAGGGAAAATGGAAGAAGTGATTGGTAAGGGATTGGAGGAAGGGGGCAGGGGTGAAATGTAAATTTTTTTACTACAGGTTCTGTGGACATGGCTTGGTGGGGGGGGTAATGTGACTGGGTGGGCGTGGCCAACTTTTTTTTTTTTTTACTTTTCAAAGCATTTTTTCTAATGCTTTGAAAAAAAAGCCTCTGCTGATCAGGCAACTCAGCTGGGATTGTCAGAGAGGCTTTTTAAAAAATGCCTCTCTGCCGATCAGGATTTTTCAAAGCATTTTTTTTACCACCTCTTCGGCCAAGAGATTGCAGAAAAAAATGCTTCGAAAAGCCTCTGAGGATTCCAGCTTTTTTTACTTTTAAAAGCATTTTTTCGTCGGAAGAGAAAAGCCTCTGATGATCGTGCGGCTCAGTTGGGTATGGGGGGGGGGCGTTTTGCAGGGATTTTTGCTACCGGTTCTGTGAACCACCTACCTCCATCACTACCGGATCAGGCGATCTGGTCCGAACCGGGAGCATTTCACCCCTGGAAGGGGGGATTTAACCCAAAACCAAATACGTTCCCTTTAAGGGAATATGTGTTTTTTTTTTTTTTTTAATTTGATTTATATGCCGCCCTTCTCCGGAGACTCAGGGCGGCTTACAATGCGTTAAGCAATAGCCTTCATACTTTTGTATATTTATACAAAGTCAGCTTATTGCCCCCACAAACTGGGTCCTCAATTTACCCACCTTAGAAAGGATGGAAGGCTGAGTCGACCTTGAGCCTGGGGAGAATTGAACTCGCAGTAATTGCAGGCAGCTGGATGTTAAATGCTGTCTTAGGTGGCATTAGCCTCCTATGCCACTCAGGCTCCTTTTAAGGGAATAACACATTGTGTGGAAACTGTGTGTGGCTTTCTGCCATAGAATTCTCCCTTCAGTCCAGTTCTGGGAAAAATGGATGTCTATGGAGATTCTCAGTCATCTGGGTCATGGTTGTCCCAAAGGTGCAGAGGGGTGAAATCCAGCAGGTTCTAACAGGTTCTGTTAGAACTGGTAGTGGAAAGTTTGAGCAGTTCGGAGAACTGGCAAATACCACCTCTGGCTGGCCCCAGAGTGGGGTGGGAATGGAGATTTTGCAATATCCTTCCCCTGCCATGCCCACCAAGCCACGCCCACAGAACCAGTAAGGGAAAATTTTGAATTTCACTCCTGGATATGACATCATCTATTCTATCTCCAGTCTACAGTTTATCCAGAATTTTGGATAAAATCACTATGGACTATCTGAACTACAGGTAATCCTCAATTTACAGCAGTTCATTTAGTGACCAAACTTATAATGGCACTGAAAAAGTGATCTATAACCATTTTTCACACTTACAACCATTTGAGCATTCCCATGGTCATGTGATCAAAATGCAGACACTTGGCAGCTGACTCATCTTTATGACAATTGCAATGTCCCATGGTCATGTGATCATCTTTTGTGACTTTCTGACAAGCAAAGTCAATGGGAAAGGCAGGTTCGCTTAGATACGTTACTAAATTAACAACTGAAGTGATTCACTTAACAAATGTGGCAAGAAAGGTCATAAAATGGGGCAAAAGTCACTTAACACATGTCTCGCTTAGCAAAGGTAATTTTGGGCTCAACTGTGGTCATATATCAAGGACTACCTGTAGTTATTCTCTATATGAAGTCAGACCTTGAGCAGGTGTTTTATGTAGATACTATCTGGGGCAGGGGTCTCCAACCTTGGCAACTGTAAGCCTGGTGGACTTGAACTCCCAGAATTCCCCAGCCAGCTGGCGTTAATTCTGGGCGTTAAAGTCCTCCAGGCTTAAAGTTGCCAAGGTTGGAGACCCCTGATCTGGGCCTTTAATAAGGATATTGATAGGCAGGCTGTTGGTCTACCCTGAATATTATCCTCAGTTTTATGGAACAGAAAAGTTAAGCATAAGTCTTTAGTGCAGGGGTCTGCAACTTTAAATACTCAAAAAGCATTTGGACCCATTTCCCACAGGAAAGAAAACACCAGGAGTCACAAAACCTGGGTGGGCGTGGCCAACTAAAATGTCACTCACTTCCACCAGTCACATGAAACCCCCCCCCAGCCACACCTACCCAGCCGGTCATTAGGGCAGAAAACCAGTTGTTAAAAAACATCAGGAACCACAAAATCCTTTTGACATCTCTCTCTCTCCCCCTCCCTCCCTCCCTCTCTCCCCCCTGCCCCCTCTCCCTCTCTCTCTGTATCTCTCTATCTCTCTCTCTCTCCCCCTCTCTCTGTATCTCCCTGTCTGTGCCCTGGCCGCTTCTCCATCCCCCACCATCGCCCTTACCTTTTCAGGCCAGGCGAGGAGTGACTGGGAGGGGAGGGCGAGGGGTGGGGCCAGCCAGTGGTGGGATCACCTGACAGGGAGCCACAGCAGAGGACCCAAAGAGCCGCATGCAGGTAGGTTGCTGACCCCTGCTTTAGTGAGTGTAACACTTTCTCTGCTCAATCAAACAAAAATTTCCATCTTTGATGTCCTAGGTAAACAGATCAGAAAATTACCTAGCAAGTAAACAGCCCTTCCTTAGGAATTTAGGATGAATGGGAAATGTACTGGATAGTTTTCACCACTTAGAAAAATGCTTGTATATAAATAATTATGTGGGGGAAAGCTTCTGGGCAAGGGGAACATGAATTCACTCTTGTCAGGCTTTACAGCATTGAGGATCAACTTACCTGACAATTTTAATTTGTCCATTGTCGTGTACAATTTAGAAGAACAAAGCACAACACTGTGCAGAAAAAAAAACATGCTTATGGTAACAATTGTTGAATCCCAGGTTTACAGGAAAGAAGAACCCTGAACAATGGGAAAGCAAAGATTTTTTATAGAAGTTGAAACCTTTAGGGTGGGAAATCCTAGGAATCCTGGGAATCCTAGGAATTTTGGGAAAGCTAGGCAGATTTTTGTTCATCTACTTGGCATTAGGCAAAATTGCCTTTTCCAGAGCAGCAGCAGAGCTGGGGAACCCTGTTGTTAAGGAAATGGAAAATTGGGATAATCAGAGGAGTGTCCTTTATTGAGGATGGAAAGTTGGGGCTTCTCCCCTTGTTACTGCCTTGCCAATTCCCTTGTTAGGGCTACCCTTGAGCTGTGCTGTGAGCAAGTCTTCGATTATTTGGTTTGGAGGGGGTTGCAGGGAGTTTTCTCTGAAGGCAAGATGGTCTTCATTTGGTCTGATGGGGTTAGGAAAAGAGAGGAGCTTGGTTTGACCCTGGTCTTAGCTGAAAGACACAAAGAAAAAAAACTGTGGCCTCCATATTGTTAGATTTATGTCCTTCACCACAATCCATCAGTAACTGTGAGAGGGATCTTGGAGTCCTAGTGGACAATATGAGCCAGCCGTGTGCTGCAGCTGCCAAAAAAGCCAACACAGTTCTAGGCTGCATTAACAGAGGGATACAATCAAGATCACGTGAAGTGTTAATACCACTTTATAATGCCTTGGTAAGGCCACACTTGGAATACTGCATCCAGTTCTGGTTGCCACGATGTAAAAAAAGATGTTGAGACTCTACAAAGAGTGCAGAGAAGAGCAACAAAGATGATTAGGGGACTGGAGGCTAAAACATATAAAGAACAGTTGCTGGAATTGGGTATGTCTAGTTTAAAGAGAAGATGGACTAGAGGTAATATGATAGCAGTGTTCCAATATCTCAGGGGTTGCCACAAAGAAGAGGGAGTCAAGCTATTCTCCAAAGCACCTGAGGGCAGGACAAGAAGCAATGTGTGGAAACTAATCAAGGAGAGAAGCAATCTAGAACTAAGGAGAAATTCCCTGGCAGTTAGAACAATTAATCAGTGGAACTTGCCTCCAGAAGCTGTGAATTCTCCAACACTGAAAGTATTTAAGAAGAGATTGGACAATCATTCTTCTGAAATGGTATAGAGATTCCTGCCTGAGCAGGGGGTTGGACTAAAAGACCTCCAACTCTGCTATTCTATTCTGTTCTGTTCTGTTCTGTTCTGTTCTGTTCTGTTCTGTTCTGTTCTATTCCATGGAAGCAGGAGAGGAACTAAAGACAAATACTAGCAACCTGTCTGGGCTTCTATTTAAATACGGTAACATACTGTGTGATACTCAATCAAAAAGCATGAAAACTTATAGGCTAAATTTTGCAATCAAAATGAGTTTGGCCAAGGTCATATAAAAAGTAGGAAGAAGAAAAAAATGTCCTTACTGCAAGAATCTCATCTCTGCAAGTCCATAATTGGAATTAACATGTTAACAAGTGCAGCTGGATTCAGGCATAATAGGAAATCTTGTTTTGCCACTGTAAGGATGAGTGTGTGTCCTCCCCCTTTTTCTCCTTTTACATGTTCCCAAAAAGGAAATTATAGCTTCCATATCCAATTTGAAGTAACTACAATCCCCTGTGATGTCCAAAGGGAACTGCTGTTTGTTTCACTTATATTTTGAGATAAAACAGAAGCTTGTTCCATAGCTCACAGAGAAGAAAATGACATTAAATGCATTAAGTTATTTCTGTCTCACAGAGATTTATAAGTCCCCCTTCCTTTCCACTGCTTTTCAATGTACCCTTGGTCTCACCATAAATTATCCTGAGTTTTCTCTTTCAAAGAGATGGCACCACGACAACCAGAAATGCCATAAACTTTGGAAGTAGAGAGCCTTCTGCATTTTCTCAGGAATATATCAGAACCAGACAACAAAGAGTCTTTGTAACATTCATTGATCTACAACGTATTCTTCATATGTAGCAGATGTTTACTACAGAAATTTGCTTACACCACTGGCAAATTACTAACAATTTCCAATGGGTATCAGTGACAAGGGGTTGCTTATATTGTGTAAACAGTCATTTTGCTTGCAACATTGGTCCTAGGTTACAGTTTCCCTTTGCTATTAATCCACAGAGATGATCCTAGAAGTTTTTCTGTGATGTTTTCTAAAAAGGAAATAGACAAATAGCAAGTGGTATTCAACATTATACAGGAAGAAAATCCCTATTCCTTGTTTGCAGCATTTTCAACGTTTTGGTTATTAGAAAGGGAGATAAATTATAATCTTTGTCAATTTCCTAAAGTACTTCTCCCCAAACCTTCCAATGTTATTCAAAAGTAGATCTGCTACTGGTGCTACGGTATTGCAGACACGCTTACTGAGCTGTACATAGAATGTCTTGCTTCACATTGTGAATAATATTATATTATGAATTGCAGAAGGAAAATAGCATCCAGGATAGAATCTATTAAATTAACTTAGAAGACCACTATTATGGAACTGATCTTCAGTTTCTTGAAGTTTCATCAAAAAAAGAACTTTCAACAGGCACAATAAACTTAAAACAGCACTGTTTTAACTCCACTAGTGTGGAGTTGTTTTCTTGCAAAGGTGACCACAAACAGGATCAAGCCAGTTTGTAGCTTGTAATGGAAGGGGAAGCTATTTTAGACTAAAGCCTTCAACTTGATTACCTTTTAGTATTAGGGAATACACTTTCAAATTAAATGATGGGGATAGGACAAAACATGATGTGATTTCATTCCATGGAAAGTTACTTAAATTTATGCAGTTAATATGATTATATTAAGCTACGTAATAATTTTCTTCTTTCATCACATTAAAATTACTATTAGGTAACAACTCTCAGAAACCTCTGGAAACTGCAGTCAGGATTTTGAGAGCTTTGTGGGGTCCTAGGCCTTCCAGTTTTCCATCTTCGCTTTATTATAGTTTTCTTAATTTCTGCCATTCACATAACACAAAACAATTCATACTTTTGTCCATGGAGATTCTCAATCATCCAGGTTATAGTTGTCCTAAAGCTTCCTTTTCCAAAAGGCAATAGGACTTGCTTGAGTTTTTTTTTCCCCTTTGAAAATACTTCACTTATCCAAGAAGTTCCTTGGATGAGAAATGAAATGTTGTTGTTGTTTTTTAAAAAAACAACCAACAAAGTACAGTTGCCTTTTGAAAGAAAGTACCTTTAAGGCAATTCATAGTTTTGGGTTGGATTTTTGTTAATATATAGACATTACCCTGCTTGCTCTTTTTCTCACCTAACACCAAACTTTGTGTAGGCACAGTGACAAACTAAAGTAACAAACTGAAGCTCTGTTATAAAACAGAAAGTCTATATAGATCTGATCCATATTGTGAGATAATAGTCAAATCTTCATTGGAGAGAAGCAGTTGCAGCTGATGAAGCAGCCTGAGCTGATGATCTGGGGTCTCAGCACTGCCTCCTGCCACCGGAACAGATATCCTGATTTTTATTTGTATTTGGAAATGCACATTGCAAGAAGTTGGGCCAGGCCTTGCTTGCATTTTATGGTCTATGCTGAAATGAAAGGATAAGCACCAATGTCCTTGCATATCCTTGCAAAAGTCTTTATTTTTTATTACATCTGATGCAAAGTGTCCATGGGATGTTTCTCTGCGTGGGATTAGAAATCGGCTTTTGTTTTGTTGTGAATGTTTATGTGGACCTATGCAAGGGGATGGGAGAAAGTAACCCACTTTCTAGAATCTGCTGCTCACGTGGCTACATCAAATGCTTCATGCTCAGGTTGGATCTGCTAATTTGGATAAATACGGTCAGGCTTCTCAGAATATGTCAGAGGCCATTTAGTATTGCCATCACTTCAAAATGTATTTGGCAAGTAGGAATCCCATTTACCAGTGGCTAAATTAAAACCAGCTTCATCCTCCTTCAAGAACTTTGTCTTTTCTCACCATACCAGGAGATGCATGTAAACTGAAAGCTTTGAATCAAACGGAACGACTTACTCAGTTAAGTTCATGAAAATGTTTTCAAAGGAAAGCTGAGAAAAATAGTAATTGTGCAATGCAGCCAGTCTGCCAGCAGAAAATTCTTGCAAGGGAGTCAAATCCACCAAATGCAGAAACAGGAGGAAGACACAGTACTTGGTAGATAAAATTGCAAACACGGCTGTTTTAGCTGGATGCTCCAGGACTCAGAAGTTTTTTTTTTTTAATTCCAAGTTTCCCTTCCTAATGAAGAACACACTTACTGAATTAATTTGCCTTCTGAATTTACAAAAGACATTGAACTGTCAACTAATTAAACAGGGAAAGAGACTATCTGTATTGGCATTTGCTGAGTTATCAGGGAAAATAGTACAATATCTAAAGCAGGGGTCTCCAAACTTCACAACTTTAAGAATTGTGGACTTCAACTCCCAGAATTCCTCAGCCAGCCAGTCTTAAAGTTACCAAGTTTGGAGACCCCTGATCTGAAGTATAAGGAGTCCCCAAATTCAATACCACCCAACAGGCCTTTTCTACTGTTTGGGAGCAACTTTTGTATTTTTATTTTATTTTTGTTATTATTTTATATTACATTACTTTACAATGACCACACTTCTGATCCTCTCCTGGTAGCTTATAATGTAAAATTACAATAGTATAGCCACAAAGAAAAAAATAATTGTATAATTAAGCATCCCTCAGCTCAGGCGGTATTTCATTCCCTTCTTCCTACTCTGAGGCAGGGAAGGAAGAGGAGAAGAAGCTCTCCCTTCCCTTCCTTTGAGCTTTGGCCCCTGCAATTTTCTTTCCCTTGAGCGACCAGATCTGGTGCAAAGAATCTGGACAACCAGGGGGCTCTGCAGAGTGTAGTCAAAATCACTGTTGGTGGTCACAACAGTGTGTTGCCCATTAAAAGAAGGCAGAACTTTAATACAACTGTCACAGCCATCATGTTGACTTTTCTTGACCGTACCCTACAAACACCCCTATGTAACAGATGACTGGTTAAAGCAGGGGTCCTCAAACTTGACACTTTTAAGACTTGTGGACTTCAACTCCTAGAATTCTCCAGCCAGCTATATAGCTGGCTGGAGAATTCTGGGAGTTGAAGTCCACAAGTCTTAAAACTGTCAAGTTTGAAGACCTCTGGGTTAAAGGATTTTTACACACACACTGGTCTGAGGCCTGGCGTGAGTTAGGAGTGTGTATATACACATACATACACATACACACCCTACCTCGCAGCATGCCTCAGACGAGCCTGGGAAAGAGCAGTTTTCATATTTAACTTACTACGAGCAGTTTTTCTTTTTTGTCACTGCTCTCATCGCCAGGGCTCGGGGGCTACTAAGTCTAAGAGACAGACAGCCCGTTTTTCAGCAGCGGGAAACAATTTCGAGGCGTTGTTTTTTTTGCCTCTTTGGTGAAAATTCACTGCGCGCATTTGGTCGAAAGAGGGCGCCACAGCCTCGCTAATCTTTAAAAAAAGAAGCGAAGGGGAAAAAAAAAATTCCTTACCATTTTTGGGGAAAATTCAGATCCGACGTTATCTCCGCAACTGCTGTAAAATGTAAAGTAAAACATCCAGATGAGAAGAAATAGTTTAACAGGTTAAAAAGAAAGGTAAAAAAAACCCCACATTTTTTATTTTTTTAAAAAAGGGAAGAGTGCTGATGCATTTTAAAGCTGTTGACAGTTTTATTCATTTGTCAGAAATGTAATGGAGCTAATGACAAGGGGTGTGTGTGTATGTGTGTGTGTGTGTGTGTGTTTAGCGTGGGGTTTTAAAGAGGTTTTCATTAGAAACTGTGCTTTTTTGCAAGATCCTTAGAGAGCATAACTGAATCTTGACCAAAGCTGAAATTGGATTGCTGATTATAACAACACACAACCAGTAAAACAAATCAAGTGGATATATTTAGAGTAGGGGGTTGCCTTGAACAACACAGCTCCTTTACTTCTGCATATAATTTTATGGTCTGGATCATAAGCAGAATTAGAAAATTGAGTGTCTACTGGGAGGGCTAATCTATTTGAGCTTTCCTATTTGGAAAGGAATTTCTTCGAGAGCCAGGTGGAAACAGGGATTAGACAGAACAAATTTATGGAACTTTTACCCACTTCAGAAATTCTTTCTGCTTATGGAACAGGAGAGCATTTCAATATTCTAGTTGTGTGCAAGATTTTTACATGATCTCTTATATGGCCTGTTGTAAAAGTACCACAGGAGAAATTCTGATTCTGATTGAGATACTCAGTACACAAGAAAACATTAGAACTGTTCTCCCTCCCTCCCCCCCTTCCTCCCTCCCTCTCTCCCCCTCCCTCCCTCTCCCTCTCTCTTCCCCTCCCCCCTCTCTTTCACACACACACACACACACACACTTTCTAGAAATTCTTAAATTTCTTTGATGTATATTTAGTGCCTTTAAATGTCAAATATAAAATGACTGGGCATTTGCATGTCCTCAAAGGGAATGGGTCAAAGGCAAACAAATTTCAGGACAGGAGAAATAAGCACAAAACAAGGATGGGAGTTAAATTCTCAGAATTGTAGCAGTGACACAGAATGTATTTGGTGTCTATCAATAAGAAAATAAATTCATGGAAAAAGAGAACATTTTATTACCACCTTAGCATTATAGCATTTTTTGTGATTTCTTTGTAAATTGGCATCTAATATTAAAGTGGTCTTGAATATCTGGAGACCATCAGGGCAGAAATGAGAGATGAGGGTCATTTGTCTGTTCCTGTCTCTCTGGAAAAGGATGCTTCCTCCCCTTACAGGGAACTGTGCACTGGTTAAGTGCTGTATACTCTGTCCACAGTTTGGAGTTTGATTCTCACTGACTTAAGGTTGACTCAGCCTTCCATCCTTCTGAGGTTGGTAAAATGAGAGCCCAGATTGTTGGGGGCAATAGTTGGCATTGTAAACCACTCAGAGAGTACTGTAAAGCACTATGGGGCAGTATATAAGTGTAAATGCTATTACTATAGCTATCGCTTTTGCTGCAAGGGATACGCTCACTATATAGCCTCACCTTCTCCCAGGCTTAAAGGCATGGCAGCCTGTTGGAATAGCTTGGGATCTTTTGGAACTAAAGCTCACCTTATCCCATCTGCTCTTGCACTGTCTTTTGAGGTTTTCTAATGTTGGAGTTTCCATTAGAAAGAGATATCAGTAGAGATGCATGGAGGATTGCTTCTGAATTTTATTTATTTATTTATTAGATGTTTTATCCCATCTTTATTATTTATATTATTTATATTTATATTATTTATTATATTTATATTATTATTATTTATCAGGAGCCTGGTGGTGCAGTGGACTAAACTACTGTTAAAGTAGTATTTAGCTGCCAGCTGCCTGCAATTATTGCAAGTTCAAATCTCACCAGGCTCAAGGTTGACTCAGCCTTCCATCCTTTCGAGGTAGGTAAAATGAGGACCCGGTTTGTGGGGGCAATAAATTGACTTTGTATAAAAAAGAACACCGCTTGGGGGGACCCGAAATCCCTACTAAGCAGGTATATACAAAAGAATGAAGGCTATTGCTTAAAAGCATTGTAAGCCGCCCTGAGTCTCCGGAGAAGGGCGGCATATAAATCAAACTAATAAATAAACTAATAATAAATAAGTAAGTCAAAGCCATGAATATACCTAATAGTCCATCCTCCTCCTGTTTTCCCCACAACAACAACCTTGTGAAATGAGTTGGGTTTGAGAGACAGTGATTGGCCCAAGGTCACTCAGATGGCTTCCATGCCTAAGGCAGGACTAGAATTCACCGCCTCCTGGTTTCTAGACCAGCACCTAAACCAATGCATCAAATTGGCTCTCATCTGTGTTCTGTGTATGCTTCACCATACTTATTATGAATATGTAGGATATTTAGTTGTAATCATTACAAGTCTATTGGTTCATCTCAACCTGCTGTACAAATGATTATATAAGTATTGTGCCTGCAATTTACATTTCCTCGTGTGAACTGGAGCTATGCCAGTTGATAAAGTTGAAAGTGTGCTGAAAGCTACTGAAACGTTATTGAACCGAACCTCAACCAGTCTCAAATCACTTTAGTTACAGCTGAACTTGAACCAAACACTCAATAGCTAAATTTCTAGGGCAAACTCCCAGGACAAACAGATACCCTCCCAAGACAAATAGTTAAATTCTCAAGTGTGTCAGCAGAGTGAAGAAAACAGAATAAAAGCAAGAGTAGCCTGTATGCAGTACCCCAAAGAAGGGGAACAGTCTCGAACTGTTGAAAGTGAGATGAAGATGTGGTTGAGCATTGTAAAAAAGAAAAAAAACTGTAATTCTGCTATGATGTATCCAGCTTAAATCAGGAATGGTGAAGATCCTATCCAACAGTCTAACCTGGTCTGCCAAGGGAAAGTACAGGCTGATTTGTCAGTTCCCCACTTGGAGTAGTTGCAAAGGGTCTGTTCCAGGAGTTAGTCCTTACTTTGATGTGCAATACTCACTTGCTTCTCCTATGAAGACAAATGGATAATACTGTCACAGGCCTCCAACTATTTCTTTCTGACAACACCTGTCTGCTATGGAAGTGGAAGGTTGAAGCCTTGCCTTGTCTATGTTCTGACCTAGGCCTCCTGAGTCAGTAAAACACATGAGTAGTCCCAAAAACCTGTTTTATTTTAACAGCTGTGAATTCTGTTCATTCACAGATGAGTCCCAAATAGTTGTAAAGAGTCCTTCGGGATAAGGCTGATAATCACCCACCTTTATCTCCCTTGACACGCGGCCTAAGACCTAATTGGCAAAGCCACACGGAGTCCAGAATCAAACAGACTTTAAACTGCACAGAATTAACAATGTTGCTTCCTGCAAAGGCCCACATGCCTTTGCTCCTCTTTTAAGTCTTATGGGTGGGGCCAAATATCTCCAAGCCCTACTCCCGAGTCTCCTCTTTTGTTTTAACTGTTCTTGGCTTCTGGCAGCTCTGCACATACACGCACTGGGAACAGGCTCCCTCTGTTCCTCTGACTCGGTGAGATCTGACTCTGGAGGCTCCGGAGGCAGCACATACCTCCCAGATGGCCCTTTCTCTGCCTCCGATGCAGAGCCCTCGTCCCAGCCTTCCCCAGACTCCAGGACTGGCCCATGTTCCTTCCCAGCCTCCTCACTGTCCGACTCTGCTGCCAGTTCCACAGGCTGCCGGCGGACCACAACAGTCTAAATAATATTTTATTTGTCTGTTTTTATCCCAATGTTATTGTTTGTGTAAATAATTGAAGGTGGTAAACAATACCTATTATTCCGTCCACCTTCTATTTCTTCCCACAAAGGCAACCCTGTGAGGTGAGTTGGGCTGAAAGAGAGTGACCGGCTCAAGTCACCCAGCTGGCTTTCATGCTTATAATTGCACTGTGGTCACATGATCAAATGCAGTCCAGTCTACTTCAAGAGATGCCAGACACAGACTAAGACGACTAAAGATGTGAAAGTTGCCTCTAAGTTGATTTGAAACTAAGTGCAATGACAGTACAATGATATAAACAGACACCTGTCCATTTCACGAATAGGAAACCTTAGTGCTTCATTCAATGTTACTGTCAGAAATTACATTGTGTAGCTTTTTTTATGAACACGGGCCAATGTTTCTCAACCTTTAATTTTTATAAATTAAATTAAAAAAAAAAAAAAAACCTGAGCCACTCTAAGAGGCTGGCTGGGGAATTCTGGGAGCTGAAGTACACAGAACTAGGTTGAGAAACACTGATATAGATGAAAACCTCTGCCAATTTGCCATCATTTCTGACACCTTAAGTGAAGAAAAGTAGCCCTTTTAATGAAAACCTGTGCAATGCCAATACAATTGTGAATTGTGCATTCATATTTTGAAATGGATAAAAGTTTCTTCCCCATATACTGGTCAATTTCATTCAAAGAATACAATATCTATACATCCAGGATAAAATTGTGACTGATGAGCCTAGAATGTCATTTTAGTGCATGTACTTGAAAATAAATGAGGACTTCAAGAATCTTTTCATCTTTCTCAGTCAAAAATCCATTGCTAAAATAACCCCACCTCAACACCAGTTTGATTTTTCTTCTGTTTATTTTTCACCTGAGTCCCCAGAAGTTGCATTTTCTGTTTCTTTTTCTACACCCAAAAGAAAAAGAGGATTTTAAAAATTATAGATGGCCAATTCATTAAAGAAACTATACAATGTAACATTAATCAACTTTCCCAAGTGCACTGGTTTTGGCTATTGGTTATTTGGTGGTGGTGGTTGTTGTTGTTGTTGTTGTTATTATTATTATTATTATTATTATTATTATTATTATTATTATTATTATGCATTACTGTAAACGTAATATTCTCTATGCAAAACTCCTGAAAATCTTTTTGTTGATCTAAACCTGTATAAAATGTTCAGCCAGAAACCTTAGGATATCAGAAATGTTCCTTAAAACATAGGCAACTGATTCACCTTAATTTGTTAAATTTCTGTTTTCAAATGCCCATTGATAGCGATGGAGGAGCTTTTTCATCCTTGTTTATTTGCATTAACATATAAAGGGAAATAAAGAGTAATGTTGGTATAATAAAATGAAGAGTGGAGGCCCCAAAGCCTTCAAAAATCCCATATCAAATTTTTAATTTTCAAATGTGTGAGAAGGAAGACTCACACCAAATACCTTCCTTTAATTTACTTTACAAAATAAATTCAATTAAGCTAACTTTGTGTTTATCCTGGCCTTGTTTTCTTTTGGCATTGCTGAATAATTCTGTACACATTCACGGGCATTAACAAACAGAGCTTACTCCTGAATAAACACACAAAGGGATCAAACGTCTCTTGCATTCTCTGGGCTCAACAAAGCAATTCGCGCTGGACCCAGGCTTTCCTGAAGGGACATCTCAACTCTAATTCAGAAGCAGACTTTTTTTTAAAAAAAAAAAAAGAGGGAAAATTCTTTCCCTCAACATCTTCACTCTTTCTCTCTGGAAACTAATTTTGGTGGCATTTCGGAAGTTAATTGCCCCTTTCTTTAGAGTTGCGGAGAGAGACGGTTGGAAGCATCCACAGAACCTGTGGACTCGCAATCTTCCTGCAGCCTTCCTTAGCAGGTCTCTCTTTAGGAAGTCGAAGTGGGAAGGAACCCAGTTTAAATCAGAGAGTTGGAAGCTTGCCGAGAGCAGAAACGTGCCCAATCCAGGATTGAAATCCAGCAGGTTCTGACAGGTTCTGGAGAACCGGTAGCGGAAATTTTGAGTAGTTCGGAGAACCGGCAAATACCACCTCTGGCTGGCCCCCGAGTGGGGTGGGAATGGAGATTTTGCAATATCCTTCCCCCAGGAGTGGGGAGGGAATGGAGGTTTTGCAGTATCTTTCCCCTGCCACGCCCGCCACGCCACGCCACGCCTACAGAACAGGTAGTAAAAAAAAAAAATGATTTCACCACTGGCCCAATCCTAGTAAGCAAGAGATCTTCAGTCGATCGGAGGCTTTTGCCCCCTTTGATTTCAACGATTTGCGTTGCAGACTGGTGTGTGCCTCCTCCGCCTCACTTCGCAGCTGTTTGCCTGCGGGACGAGGGCGCTGCTCCCAGTAAGGCTCTAGGACAGGTGACTAACAGGAAGGAAGAGAGGAAAAGAGAGCGGAGATTCCCACCCCCCACCCCCCCAACCTTCTTCCCGTCTCCAGCATCTTGGCTGGGCCTGTCCTGGCAGCGGCACTTGTCCATTTGGGCCTGACAGTTTGAAAGCAACTTCAGAAAATTGGCCCCTGGGGCAGCGCGGCTGGAAAGCGAGTCTCCCAGGATAGGGACGCGCGGTCTCCGCCGGTTTGTCAATCCCTCCCAAACGCCTTTAACTCCAACGGCCAGAGCAAAACAAGCGCCGCGATGGGCGCCTTCCGGAAGGGCTCTCTCTCCTTCACCCATATTGGGAGTTTGCGATCCCGATTTTCTTTCCAACGGCGAGAGGGAGAGTTAAGGCGGAGGAAAAAAAACCCCAATCTCCGTACTGCCGTTTGTCATCTTTAGCGGAATTGACGTTAAAGCGAGCAAAGGGCGAGCCTTGCGTAATCTTCTGCTAGACTATTGCAACCAACTGTGGCCACCTCGCTTTCTTCCCTTCGGGTTTATTGTGCAAAATGAATCAGGAATCAGATCTGGGAACCCCAAAAGAACAAACTACATTCGGCAGCGGACATAGAAAACCAGCATTGCGCAAGGCAGAGGAGAGGAGGAGAAGCGTTGGAATTTGCACCCAATTTCTCTGACCTCCCCCCCCCCCACTCCTCCCGCCTCCTGCTTATGGAATCGCCTTTTGCTAGGAAGATCCCAACTGACTACTAGAGCGTCCGAATGGCTTAGTGCCCATATAGGCTATGGGACTGGGGAATCTTCCACAGCAGCTATTTGTCCCAGTAGCTCTTCATCTCTGTGACACACAAAGCCTGTCTGCATTGGGGATGCGTTGTCGCAGACATGGCTGGGCACCGAAATCACTGCTTTTAATATTTGGACCTACCGAAGTTGAACGTGTGATTTTAGCGGGCCTTCGGCATAAAGCATGAATGTGGTTTACCAACGACGCTTCCTTAATCCGGCTTTTGGAGGAAGCGTTCTGACTGTGAACCCAACCTAAGGTAGATCAGCAGAGAAGAGCCACGCAGTTGCTGAAAAGCACAACTCGCAAGCCACCGCGAAGTCGGCCGATGGGGTGGACTCTCAGCCGTTCTCTCTGCCCTGTGTGTGTGTGTGTTAGAGAGTGGGGGAGGAGGGAGAGAGGGAGATGGATGGAGAGAGGGAGGGAGAGTGAGAGGGAGGGAGAGACAGGGGCAGGGAAAGGGAGAGGGAGAGTGGGGAAACGGAGAAGAGAGGGAGAGGGAGAGGGAGTGGGAGGGAGAGAAAGGGAGAAGGAGAGGGAGGGAGAGCAGAGGGAGGAAAAGTGAGAGAGGGAGGGGGAAACCGGAGAAGAGAGGGAAAGGGAGAGTGAGAGTGGGGAAACGGAGAAGAGAGGGAGAGGGAGAGGGAGAGGGAGAAGGAGGGAGAGACAGGGGGAGAGAAAGAGAAGGAGAGAGGGAGGGGGAAACCGGAGAAGAGGAGGGAGGGGGAGGAAGGGAGGGAGAGAGGGAAAGGGAGAGGGAAAGGGAGAGGGAGGGAGAGACAGAGGGAGGAAAAGTGAGAGGGAGGGGGAAACCGGAGAAGAGAGGGAAAGGGAGAGGGAGAGTGGGGAAACGGAGAAGAGAGGGAGAGGGAGGGAGGGAGGGAGGGAAAGGGAGAGGGAGAGGGAGGGAGAGACAGGGGCAGGGAAAGGGAGAGAGGGAGGGGGAAACCAGAGAAGGGGAGGGAGTGGGAGGGAGAGAGAGAGGGAGAGAGAGAGGGAAAGGGAGAGGGAAAGGGAGAGACAAGGGGAGGGAGAGGGAGAGAGGGAGGAGGAAACCCGAGAAGAGAAGGGGGAGAGGGAGGGGGAGAGAGAGAGAGAGATCCCGCCCTCCCCATTCCTTTGGGTGGCAGCACCTGTAAAGTGCCGGTGACAAAGCCTCGATGGATGTTTTCAGGGTTGACCCTGCTAAATACTCTGAAACAGTTTAATCGTCCCATTTGACAGATCTCTCAGTCCGCTGTGATGACCCGTCCGTCCTTGAAGAGGTGAAAAAGTCAGCTTGAGAAGGACAAATGTGGATTCCCTTTCCTTTCTTTTCTTTTCCTTCTTAGAAAAAAAAGGGGGGAGGGGGGTGGGTGGGATGAATGCTCTGCAAATTAAAACCAGATCGTCCAGATCAAACGCCCCTAACCTAGCGAAGCGGGCATCGACGCGCAAGTTTCAAGTTTAAAACGTCTCGGTGTTTACTGTAACCGGAGCTACATACAAAGAGCTAAGCGTAACTCGCCCGTTTCCTGGGAGGGGAGTGGACGGGAATGAAACGCTTAGTCTGTGATTGATTTGTGTTTGTTTGTTTTGATTTCAGAGGCAGGGAGGGAAGGAGAGAAAGGGGCATTCTAGGCCTCAGAGATAAGCACTTTATCAAGACTGGGTCGTTGGCGGGGGGGGGCGGGGGGCGGGAGTGGAAAAAGCTCTGCTAATACACAAACTGATGAGAAAGTTCCATTCCAAGAACAGGACAAAAACGCAAACGGAATTTTAATTCTGCCTTCTACTGTAAAGCAAAGGAGGTTGTTTATATATGTATCCCCATAAGTCAAGGGACGTTTCTGAACTAGATTGCTGAATTCTTGGTTGGCAACCGGCGGTCTATCCCGATTTCATTGGAAAGCAATGCTTATTTCCAAGAAGGCAGGTTCAGTTCAGGGACAAGAAAAAGTAAGGTGAGAATCTAAGAATGCGCAAATTTCAAGCTGAACTAGCCCTTATTATTTGACACAATCCGGTTACTAATCAGCAGCAACAAAATATTCCCGTGCAAATTATTTGGTATCATTTTCCTAAAACGTTAACCAGATTACCGATCTTCCAGAACAGGGGTCTCCAACCTTAACTTCAACTCCCAGAATTCCCCAGCCAGCAAAGCAAAGCAAAGCTGGCTGGCTGGGGAATTCTGGGAGTTGAAGTCCGCCAGGCTTAAAGTTGCCAAGGTTAGAGACCCCTGTTCCATAATAACTTTTCAGGTTCATTGGAAAAATATAGCTGCACAGAACAAAGCTGAGGCCCCTCGGTTCAGAAAAGGGCCTGGACTCTTCTGTCCTCACTGATTCATTCCAGAGGTCTTTATCACCTGATGAAAGATGCTTTCACAGCATCCTCAGGCCAACTCAGATTCTTCTATGATTGGCTCGTGAAATCTTCACCTGGGCCTCCATCAGCCAATGAGCTGGCTGTATCATCTCTGAACTGGGAGATAGAAAGGATAGCCCCTCCCCATTGCAAGGAAAAAAAAAAGATCAAGGCGCTCCCTATGGTAGCAGGGTCAGGACCAACCCAGAAATGCTCATCGCGCATATAAATCTGCAGCTCTCTAGACTAGGTTAAGAAGAATGGGAAATGCTCCCCAGGCAGCCCAAACTTGCACTGAATGCTCTCTCCACCACGCATAACTTCTTTACAAGGCAACAGAGTGAGGTCTTGTTTGGACTGTCAGGGCTCCAGAGCCCTTGAAGAGGGGGACCATGAAGCCTTTCCAGTCCAAGGTTGAAAACACCCAGCTAGGAAGCCAAGTGGGTGGGCTAACTCTTTGCTTAAGAGTTATCATCAGGCTGAACAGAAATAGAAATGGCAGCATGAGGGAGTCTGGGTAGCTCCATTGCAGATTTCAGAATGTGAGACATAGGGACTATCCCTTGAACTTGTATAGACATGGTGCTTTTTGTACAGAAGGGCATTAAAGTCCCATTCCACACTGGGTATCAAAGATCTGGTTCCTACTGTAGTATATCCTATTACAGCATGTCTTTTTGCCTGTCTGTCTGTCTGTCTGTCTGTCTGTCTGTCTGTCTGTCTTTGTGTGCATGTGTGTGTGCATGTGTGTGTGTATGTGTGTGTGTGTGTGTACACCTTCAAGTAACTGTTGACTTCTGCCAAACGCATGGACTAGTCCCTGCAGTTTTCTTGGCCACAATTCAGAAGTGATTTGCCATTACCTCCTTCCTAGGGCTGTTGGGTATATTACTCCAGTATTGATTGCTACAATAGACAGTTCATTTTCTTTTAAAAAAACTGTTGGAAATATAATGGCCAGGTTGGAACAATTTTCCATATATGGTAACAATGCTGCAAAGCTTAATAATTTGGGGGAAATTATTTATAATAGAATGAAAAATATTTTAACAGCTGGATTTCCTTTACAACCTGCAATATTTTTATTACATACTGCTAAACATTAAAATAACTATGATGTGTACTAAATTAGTTTGTGCACAGAACTGCTGCAAAGATACTCAATGTTTTCTATTGGAAGGTAGGTTTAGTTCCTTCTGCAAATTTAAGTAATATTTAATACACCTCAATGTCCAAATACACTTTTTAATTTCAGAAATAATTCTAATAGTGAAAATTTAATTTTTGGATTATAAGTGTAAATATAAGCTTTGTACCACATCCAAAATGTATGTTTCTCTTAAAAACAAGAAGTTTTTAATAGCTTGGATATAAAAATATTATAAAAATATAAACTCACTTTGCGATGTATACTGATTATTGCTGCTGTCATTCATATATTGGATTTTAATAACAATCTGTAGTTTTAAAAATATTATAGCATATTCAAATATCCAAAATGAATAAGTGAAATGTTGAAAAAGTAACCTAGCTGTAAAAGCTTGTAAAAATGCTCATTCTCTCATAGTTAGGCAGATGTGTGGATGAGCCATTGTAGAATCACTAAAATAAATAGTACTTTTTACTATAACTCACTGATTTCAGGTTGTCTTAACAAAACTAACCAAGTGGAAATCCAACCCAATCTGACAATAGTAGTTTCTTAGGTGCTGTTCCTTTCCTTCCACTCTCTTTCACCAGCTTTAACCCTTGATGGGGAAATTGACAGGAGAGAAAACTCAATAGAGAAGTTAAGCTTCCTTGTATAGTGATAAAACAATACTGCAGACTGCTTTACAAGGGTGACGGGGGGGGGGGGGGCAGGCACTATAAATCGCTCCTGTGGATTGGATGGCAGCTATTGCCTTCTCAGTTCTAGAACCTAATAAATACTATGGACACCAGGGAAGCTTCTCAATAGCAGAAGTGCATTCATTTAAAGAAGAGCGTGCACACACTCTGCTAGAGAGACTTCCCTGAAGATGGCGAGTCCGAAAGCTTGGAAGACAAAACCTCTGGTCCCGGTGACCGATTCAAATTGGATCCTGCTTTCATTTAAAAGCCACCATTAGGCTTATGAAATTGCACCTAGAATAAGCAGTGCCACTCTGATTCGCGAAGTATTTTGAAGGGAAAATATACAGTTCTTCCAACGGAGAGGAACCTTCAAGGAAAATGGAAAGATAAGTAGGTTATGAGCACGCCATCTTCTAAGGAGTGAGGAACAGGTAGGTTCAATAGCAATAGCACTCTTAGACTTATATACTGCTCAGGGGTGGGTTCTAAAAATTTTTTACTACGAAGTTCTGTGGGCGTGACTTATTTTATGGGCGTGGCTTGATGGTCATGTGACAATTATTTAGGATTTAGCAGAGGTACTGGTCTACCAGGCTTTTAACTGCTTGCAGAGCTGTACCGATCTACCCATTTATTTTTTGCAGGCACTGATCTACTCATGTATTTTTGCCAGCACTAGTCTACCTCTTTATTTTTGCAGGCACTGGTCTACCTCTTTATTTTTGCAGGCACCAGACTACTCATTTGTTTTCTTTTACCACTGATCAGCTGTAGGGCGGCCCTTTGAAGGCAAGAGTTTAAACAGTTTTTTTCCCTCTAGCCATCAGCTGGGACTCAGGAGGCAGCAATAGATTGGGGGTGGGGCCAAATAAAAGGTAAGAATAATGCGGGGTGGGGGGAGCAGGGGGGAAACCGGTTTGGTGATGTCATATCATCACCGCTACCAGCTCGGGAAAACCGGACCGAACCGGGAGGAACCCACCACTGATACCGCTTCACAGTGCTTTACAGCCCCCTCTAAGCAGTTTACAGTGTCAGCATATTGCCCCCAATAATCTGGGTCCTCATTTTACCCACCTCGGAAGGATGGAAGGCTGAGTTAACCTTGAGCCTGGTGAGATTCAATAGACACTAAGCCCCTGTACCTCTTCTGCATTCTTCCCTTCCTCCATTTTTCTTTTGTAATGCTAAACAACTCGTTCAAGAGTTGTCTTGGCTGTGATTAAGCCTTAAACCTTGCAACTTGAGCCTCCCGTTCCTATCCTTGCTTAGTAAGCTTCCCTACATGTTCAATAGACTTCAATATTCTTCTGTTGTAAGTATACACTTTCCTCAGCCCTTTAGATTCCTTAGTTCATCTCCAGCATGGCTAGTGAAGGGCTGGGTGGGGATAAAGGGTGGGGAAGTCAGACATTCTTGGAAAGCTGGTGAAGGGGACCGGTGTCTGGGATGGCTGCTTAAAGGATGGCTATGGAAACTAAGCCCAGGTGCGGGCTGCAGTAGCTGAAGCCAGAGAGGTGTAAAAGCACATTTGTTTTGGAGGATGGGAGAGAGGAAATGTACATTCCAATAGACAAGGAATAAACAGACTTTCTTCTTGGTTTAGGGTGGAATCACATTCTGATGGAAGGCATCCGGCCTCGGGGATGATTTATCTGGCAATAGAATTCCTAAACAGGAAGCACCTTTAAAGCAAACATCAGCAAGTTCAGTTTGAAGAAGGAACTTTTAACTGGTGAGGGTCTCTTGCAAAGGAGAAGCAGACAGAAGGCCCAAGCCAAGTCTTTACCACGGAAGGTGTGCACTCTGTAGATTTCCAACCAGATTCACACTGGTTAATTGTCCTAGTGCCCAAACCAAGGAAAAACTGGAGGTGTAATTTTGTGCCAAGATTAAAATCCTACAGCAAAACTACATTCCTCCGTGTTCTTTGCTGGAAACCATGACACTCAAACACAAAGTGGACCAATTTAAAGAGTGTGTGGCCAAAGCTTGATCAGAATTTTTCCTGATTCAGAAATTCTAACATGTATTTCCAGATGCCATAGTTACTTTTGTGGCATTGGAAATACACTCTGTTATCCTCCTTGCACAGATCTATGGAAGGACTGAGCCTGGTGTATTTTGGAGCAGGGGGTTTCAAATTAACTTATTTTCCTTTCTCCCCACCTTTCTTGTCCTGAGTTCCCAGAAAAGCCTCCCTTTGGATATCCGGGAAGTGTCAGCTCATCCCACTCGCCATAGATACTTCCTGATCTTTTTGTTGTATTTCTGCCTCAAATCGCAGACTATGGGGATAGGGAGTCTGAATTTCAGCTAGTTCTATTCCAGGCGATTGAATTTTCAGTGGAGCCCATTGTGACTAAAGAGTAGCAGGGACAGAGTGGGAGACCAAAATGGCTGAAAAGAAGCTTTAAGGAAGATCATTTTGTAAACCTAGAGTTTTTCATTCAAACACTTGCCACGTTTTATGAAGGAAATTGTGACTCAGCCAAACCACCAAGCCAAAGGCTCTATAGAGAGAAGAAACGTTAGTTGACCCCAGGTCAGGCCTGAAAATTCAAATCTCTCATTGATGGCATTTTGGGTTAGAAACAATTCCTCAGATTCATATCCACCACTCACCCCCAAAGGTGAGGCAAACCCTCCTCCTTCTGGCCTTCCAGAAGAGATCTGGCTCTGTGGATTAGCATGGGGAGGGGTGGGGGAGGTCCAGTGGTGGGATTCAGCCAGTTCTCACCACTTCAGGAGAACCAGTTAACTTTCTGAGCAGTTTGGCAAACTGGTTGTTGGAAGAAATCATTAGGGCAGACAACCGGTTGTTAAATTACTTGAATCCCACCACTGGGGAGGTCTATGAATCTTATGCAACCCTGGAGATGGTTGATGATCTCTTGAGGGAACTCCCTCTAACTTGTTAATTCTTTTATCCTTGTAACCTTTTTAACTTTGATTTTTTTTTTACTTTTAATTTGTCAATTTTAACCTTGTTTTTTTTAAAGTGGGGTTTTACTGTGGTTTTTTTAGTCATGTTTTTATATTATTTTATAATTTGTTTGTAAACTGCCCAGAATCACTTAGGTGAGATGGGTGATGTAGACATTCGCTAAACAAATAAACAAACAAACCAATAAATAAATGTTTTGAATGTACAACATTCAAAGTGGATAATGATTTACCCTTATGTAAATTTTGTAATGTTATTATTCATATAAATTCTGTAATTCTCTTATTACCTTATATTAATAATGACACTCTTTTAAAGGAAAAGAAAACACAAAGAATCCCTAAAGAATGAGATTAAATTATATAACATAAACTGTCATTAAGAACCAGCTTCCAAGAGAGCATAACTGACTAAACTCTGTTTACACCATGGTTATATTTTCAAGAAGGAAGCAAAGGAAAGCCTCAGAAATAACAACCGATACAGCGATCTGATCCACAGTTTTGCAGTGAAAAACAATACACCCTGGCTGTCAAGTAAATCACAAATTTTCTTTTGTTGGTGTGGATGTGTGACACAGAAAGACCAGTCTGGAAAGGCTGTTATTCTTTAGAACTCATTTATAGCGGTTTCTCTTGGAAGGACCGCATTGAAAAAATTCTTGATAAAATGCTATTACTGGTTTTTCTACTTTTACTGAAGCTTGTCTCTCTGTGCAAGGGCAAAACTCTCTCTCTCCACACACACACACACACACACACATCCCATCGTTTGGGTCATTTCTCTGCTAGTGAGCTTAGACCTTAGCCTTAGACCAGGGGTCTCCAACCTTGGCAACTTTAAGCCTTTAAGCAAAGCTGGCTGGGGAATTCTGAGAGTTGAAGTCCGCCAGGCTTAAAGTTGCCAAGGTTGGAGACCCCTGCCTTAGACAACCATCTTTGTGACCTTAGGAGAGTAACACATCACTAGGAAAGACGTGGTTTATATTCCCGATTGAGGATAACTCGTCTGGGGGGGTGAGGGGGAAACCCCGGTCTTAAGGAAGCCCACGATCCTCATCAGAAGAAAGGCTACTCATCCTCTGCTTCTCTTTCCAAAAAATGACGGGAAGGGTTTCCCCTGCATCAAGCAGGGTCTTTCTTAAAGAAAAGAAGAAGAAAAAGTCTCATGGCGTCTTCTTTTGTCCAGAACGTAGAATCGCAGATATCTTTTTTTAAAAAAGAAGAAAAGGACGGAAGGTTTTAAGTTTGCGTCTCAGTTGATGGGCATTCTGACTACTACCTTCATTTAACCGGAATTAAATTCACGAGAGTTGCTCCCTTCGATTCCGTCGTGGCTCCTCAAAGCCTCAGCGCTGGGCTGGCTCCTTTCAAGCCCCAAGGATTGCGCTTGCACCCCTTGTCGGGACTTCACATTTAGCGGGGTGAATGGATGAGCAACGACTGGAAGAGAAAACGGCCGGATTTTGGCCCTTGCCCTCGATCACCCCCACACCGCAAGATGTTCCTAAGTATTATTATTTTTTTACTCGCGCCTTTTACTCCGGGCACCAGTTGTGGAGTGTATGTGTGTGTTTTTTTGGGGGGGGGGTGAGATCTGGTTACAAACAGCGACGTAGCAGCAGGTCGCAAATACTAAAAGCTGCCCAGTGCCCACCCCAGATAAGGCAGATCTCTCACGAGCCATTCCGAAGCAGCTCGGGCTTTTGAAAGCATTTGCAAGGACCAGGCGAGGCAGGAGGAGGACGCAACGGAACGGGATCCTGGATCGGTTTCCATCGGAAGCCGGCGGTCTTGCGCCCGAATAAGCCGAATAAATGAAAAGGCGCGCCGTTCTCCTCATTCTTTTTCTTGACTGCGTTTTGTGCTGAATGGTACTTTCAAAAGCCGCTTCTGAGCCCCATCACCGCTTCGCTACTCTTCCGCCTTCCACCTTGGCTCAACCCCTGACTAGATCAGAAAGAAAGCCTGTTTAAAAGGCTCTGCTTCCCGATTTTTGGCTGCCTTTTAAAACCCCTAGTAGGTGAATTTGCTCATTAATTCATTTGTGTCTTAAAGCCATGTTAGACATTATTTTTTTAAATTGTCAATCCAGCTGCCCGTTTATTGAGCGAAAGGCGTTCTTGCCTGTAATTCTAGAATCTAGAACTAAAATCTGCTCAGTTATTGAGAAATGGCACCCGTGGAGGCGCACAGAGACCCCCGGCTGTGCATATCCAACCATTCCTATATTCCTACCGATACAACTATATTTTCCACCATCACATCTGCCAGCGAAGCAAACGGAAATCTTTATTGCTGAACCAATTCAATTCCATTAATTTAAAAGGGGAGACTAATAAATAATCCAGATTTGCAACCTGGTGATGAGTTTTCCCAGTGCAATTTCAGCGTTAAGCGGGACTACAGCAGGGCCCTTGCTTTGGATTCCTTTGGATTCGGGTGGAATAATGTGTAGACGCGAGAAATAAATAAATATCGCCTACACTCCATTTACCGTATTTCAGCACAGCATTTCTCCCAAGCAGTCAGCTATGCTTGAAAAGCAGCCCCAACGACAACTAAGTTTTTCTAAGTTTTTCTTTGTTTCTTTTTTTTTTAGGGGCCATTATCCCAAACAAAGGTTGGGCTTTTTGAGGCCCTACAAGAGGAGCATTTGATGCTTGAAGGTGGCATTTTAATATTTGGCATGTCAGCTTTCCGCTTATTTATTTTTAACTAACAAGGTAGAAGAACCAGAGAACGTGGTAGTACACAGGTGATGATATTTGGTACACAGGTGATGACATTTAGGTTCCTATTTGTGCCTGAAACTTCAGGCACATGATCTGGAGACTCAGGATCTGGAGAAGGCTCTAATGGAAGGAAAGAGAAGATGAGAACCAGCAGCAAGGTGGAGGGACTCAGTTACAATAGCAATGAGGGCACTTTTGGGAGACTGACTCTCAGTCAGTCCAGGTTAGGGGCAGGTCTTCATGGAGGATCCTCATGGAGAAGTGTATGTGAGAGAGAGGGGAGGAGAAAGGGAGGGAGAGGGAGAGAGAGGGAGGGAGGGAGGGAAAGAGGGAGAGAGAGAAAGGGAGGGAGAGAGGAGGGAGAAAGGGAGGGAGAGAGAGAGAGAAAGGGAGGGAGAGAGGAGGGAGAAAGGGAGGGAGAGGGAGAGAGAAAGGGAGGGAGAGGGAGAGAGAAAGGGAGGGAGAGAGGGGGATGGTACCCAATCAGCCTTGTATTGTAGCTCTAACTTCATCTAATTTTCCCAGTTAAAATTAAACCCCACCCTTTGAAACATTGGTCTTAATTAGATGTTCTACCTATGTTTTTCGCCTTTCCGTTTGATTGATCTTTTATATGTGAATACAGTGCCTATAAAAATAATGTAGATTTCAGGTGTAGAATCGTTTTTTTTTTTTTTTTTTAAAGAAAACTCTATCATTGCTAGCAGCTCTTGAATGCTTTTAGATGAGACCGGGATACTAAAAATATTTCACATAAATGAAACGAATTCCAATGAGGCCGCAAGGGCGTTCCTTCCCGCTCCACCCTTCTCTGAAATCAATTGCCCTAAAGCCCTTCCAATTACTCTGCTGGACAGAGATTCTTCCCGGAGTTGGGAGTAAAGTCTTTAATCAAGACACCTTCTCTTTCCTATATTAAACTACGGCTTGGCAGTGCTCCGATACGTCCCAGAATGGATGGACGGGTCCTTTTTTCCCCCCCTCGCGCCCTCACTTCTACTTCGGCAGAAAGTTCTCTTCCAATCAGAAACTGATGCCTGCAGGATTCCACCGGGGGCTCAATTCCATAATCTTCCGAGCCTCCCTCTAGGTGGCGCTCTGACAAGAAAATACGCAAACCGAGACAGAGAAATTTGCTCAGCGGCGACTTTGGCAACGGTGGGCTATAATTGAGGACAGAACAATAGAGACATTTTGTGTTGACTCTAAATTCACAGAGCCTATGACAATTTTTTTTAAAAAAACAACAACTTTTTTTTTTATTAGAACTGAATATGCTTTCAATATCTGCCTTCTGCAGCTTTGGAAATATAGACATTAAAATGCGTATTTCTCCTCGTGTTTTTTTTTTTTTAAAGATGTGCAAACGGGTTAGCTTCGCTCGACACGTTTGAGCTCCGGTTAGACCCAGTTCCTTCTCCTCCTCCTCTTTTTTTTTTTTTTTTTTTTTTAATTTTGATTTATATGCCGCCCTTCTCCGGAGACTCCGGGCGACTTACAATGCGTTAAGCAATAGCCTTCATACTTTTGTATATTTTATACAAAGTCAGCTTATTGCTCCCACAATCCAGGTCCTCATTTTACCTACCTTAGAAAGGATGGAAGGCTGAGTCAATCTTGAGCCTGGTGAGATTTGAACTTACAGTAATTGCAGACAGCTGGTGTTAATCACAATGCTTTTAGTCTGCTGAGCCACCAGGGCTCTTTTCCTCCTCCTCCTCCCTTTGCAAAGAGCTCTGCCAGGAATAAGCGGAGGCCGAGGAAGAAAGGCAAGCCACACCGTGCTGCGCACCTCCTTAAGGAAACGCCAGGAAGTCCCAGGCGCAAAACTGGCTCTGCAATTCTGCTGTGGTCACGAAAACCCCGAGCGGAAAAGCGCTGGACGCGCGTGGCTGAAGGAAGGCAGCCTCACAGGAGAAATTGGAGCGATGTCCTGGGTGGGAGAGAGTAGCTGTCACCCTTGGCGACAATTCTCTGCTTTATTGCGGTTCTTCCTATCCTGCAAATGTATCCTCCGTCGTTTCAGACTGGAAAAGGGGGACAGGATGAAGCTTTTGCCAGGTGGAGGAAAAAATCCATATTACTCTTTTTTCCCCATTCCCCCGCCCCCCCCCCACACTGTTGTTTCGTCCCCTGGATTATGAAACCACTTCCGGCTGTAGGAATCTCCCTCCCTCCCTCCCTGCTTCTCCCAGCCCTTGTTTCAGTTGCTGATGAGGGACACAAGGGCCTGCCTTTCAAATCCACTTCCCGCTCCTAACCTCCGGGCCGCGTCCCCCATGAATTGTCAGCTGGATTTGTCAGCTGAAATGGACCTTCTCGGGGGGCGGGTCTTCAAGGGAAAAAGGCACTTCTGCTGAAAAGGGCAAGGCCCGGAGCCGGCCTGCTGGATGTGGGGTAGATCCAAAGTCAAGGGTGTTTGTGTTTTTTTTAATACAACTTTAAAGGCTGATCAACTCTAAATGACTCTGGGGTGCTTAGGATCTAAAAGCAAGAAACAATAAAAGACAGAAGCAGATCCTGTGTGTCTAAAAGAAGAGGCCCACAAATAAGAAAAAGAATCCTACAGGAGCTCAACTATTCCTCAAACCAAAGGCCTGGGAGAAAGAACCCTGCCTTTCAAACCCTGGTTGTGAGCATCCTCAGGGTAGGAGACATATAGAGGGGTTTTTGGGGGGAGGGGGATTGCTATTCCAGAGGCAGGTGCTGGGACAGAGAAGACCCAGGCCCAGGAGATAGCATTACAGGAAGTCCTCAACTTACGACCATAATTGAGCCCAAAATGTATGTTGCTAAGTGAGAAATTGGTTAAGTGAGTTTTGTCCCATTTTCCAACTTTTCTTGACACAGTTTGTTAAGTGAATCACTGCAGTTGTTAAATTAGTAACACGGGTGTTAAGTGAAATTGGTTTCCCCATTGACTTTGCTTGTCAGAAGGTCGCAAAAGGGGACACGGGACACGGCAACCATCATATATGTGAGTCAGTTGTCAAGCATCCATATGTAAACCACATGACCTGCAATGCACAGGATGCTGCAATGGTCATAAGTATGAAAAATGGTCAAAAGTTCATTTTTTCAGTGCTGTTGTAACTGAATGGTCATTAAGTGAATTGCTGTAGGTCAATGACTACCTGTATTTAATCAAGAGTACCTGGCATGCACTCTCTGCACAATCCCTTCCTTCCTTCCTTCCTTCCTTCCTTCCTTCCTTCCTTCCTTCCTTCCTTCCTCATTCATTCATTCATTCATTCAGACTTCAGTGCTGCCCAACTCCAGATCAATTCTGGGCAACTCACAATGTATATAATATATAAATAAGAAAAGACAGATGAAAAATATACCAGGGGAAATAAACAAAATGGCATCTTTTGCCCTGAGTTCCCAGAAGACCTGAGCCTGGAACTTACAGGCTGCCTGCCTCATTGGTACTTAGTTACAGAGGCTTGTTTTCCAAACTTCAGCACATTTTTAAAAGTCTTTGTCATTGATTCAGAAGCAATGGGGCAAACTGATGCCCTTTACTATTTGGTCTAGGAAACAAAACAGAGTATAGGGAACACCATATATTATATATCCAACTATCTACCCTGTTTTCCCCAAAATAAGGCATCCCCTGATAATAAGCCCAATTGGGCTTTTGAGTGCATGGCAATAAGGCCAAGGGCTTATTTCAGGGTTCAAAAAAATATAAGATAGGGTCTTATTTTCGGGGAAACACGTTACCTTTCTATGCATCGGAAAAGGATGCTGTGAGAAGAGAGTTTGATATATTCAAGCCAACCAAGGGATTTTTTGGGGCCTAATTGTCACCCTTCTTTTCCCATCCCCTACATGGGTTCACACAACACTACAGAAGAGGCTTAACATAATTTGGTGTGTTACATCACATGCGTGTTGAAACAAAAATCATGGTATGATTTTGCACAATTCTTTAGTTAACATGACAAGCTAAGAAAAGGAGTGGCTCTTTACGTCATGCCGAACTACCAGGCTCATTTTAGTCTCATTTAAGACATTGTTTAAACTCAGCCTTTGTCCTTTTCAGGGAAGATTGGTTTTCTTCCAAAGGACTGGCACATGATTCTCAAGAAATGTATCTGTGTGGCCCAGATGGGGGAGGCGGAGGGAGATAGATGCATTCTTGTTAATCTATGTTATTTAGAAGTACAGGTAGTCCTCGACCTACAGCAGTTCGTTTAGTGACCGTTCCAAGTTACAACAGCAATAAAAAATGTGACTTATAAGCATTTTTCATAGTTACCACCTTTACAGCCTCCCTATGATCATGTGATCAAAATTCAGATGCTTGGCAACTGGTTCAGATTTTTGACCTTTGCTGTGTCCCCAAGTTCATGCGGTCCCCTTTTGTGACCTTATGACAAGCACAGTCAATAGAGAGGCTGGATTCACTTAACAACCGGGTTACTAATTTAGCAACTGCAGTGACTCACTTAAGAACTGTGGCAAGTAAAGTCGTGAAACTGACTTAACAAATGTTTCACTTAACAACAGAAATTTTGGGCTCAATTGTGGTCATAACTCGAGGACTAACTGTAGTCTCCTCATTTTTTAAAAAAATGTGTGCAGCTCAAGCTTGGACTTGAAAGGCAGGGCTGATACCTGCTAAGGGAGACATCCATAGGTACATTAATATCTCCAGATAGCATTGGAGACCCCAGTCCTAAAAGTTGAGAGGGTGCTGTGGTTCTTGAGACTCTTAAGGCTTAGGAGGTCCACACTTAGCGGATAAAAAAAGCCAGCTCTGTCCCCCCCTCACCCCCCAAAAAGTTTCTTCCCTACCAAACCAGAAAGAAAGAAAAGTTTTGAAGATTTTTCTTCTTATGGAGAAAGATGCTTTAGCAGCAAAACTTTGTCAGAGGTTCCCTTGCAACTACGCTTCCTCCCATTGGGCTCTGGTTTCATTCCCCCCCCCCAAATTGAATCACTGTCCAAATAAGGAAAGAGACTTCCTGCAATTTGGGGGGGGGCGCTGTTGACCGCAAATCACAAGCACTTATGTGATTTCCATAGTGATTTATTGGTCTGGTTGAAGTAAGTGACTGAAGTTGCAATCCTATAAATCTGATTACCCTTCTTCAGTCCTAAATATTATCTTCTTTGTTTAGACAGAAGCGCCCATCGTTTCCAATGTTCTGGCAAGCAAAGCCATTTCACGAGGACAGAAGTTACAGTAGAAGGCAAGTTGTATATCTCTTTAAAACCTAATTCCTCTGAAACTGCTTCTGATTAGAAGAATGGCTTTAAGGGTTTATTTCTTCAGCAGAGAGGGAACAGCCAGCTACCAAAAATGAGCTAGGATGTCACATTGAGGCACGAAGACCTTCCCCCTTGTTTTTTCAAGAATACTGTGATGAAGTGAAGGTCCCTCACTGTTAAATCTCTTTGTGCGGGTGAAACCAAACACTGACTTGACAGCAAAACAGAGTATTATTAATATTTCCATTACTTCTTACTTTTTATATTAATATAACAGGATAGTTACATTTGGGGGAAGGAAGGAAGCCATTCAAAGAGTGTATGGTATAAAACTCATTCAATCCAGAGATTTATCCTCAAATTACCTGACCTGTACCCTGATCCTTCATATCTGCTGTGGATGAGCTGCATTCAGGACATCCGGATTCCACAGGAACGATGGCCTGATTTAATAGCATCCGCCTGCCATCCATCCTCTGCATTTATGTTGAAATCTCTGAGCTGTAATTTTCCTTTGGCACCTGGAGTAGCAGCCTTCAGAAAACATGGCCTTGCAGCAGAGATGGGTTTCAGCAGGTTCTGACCAGTTCTGGAGAACCGGTAGTGGAAATTTTGAGTTGTTCGGAGAACCAGTAGTAAAAATTCTGATGCCTCCCCCCCCCCAATCTATTCTCTGCCTCCCAAGTCCCAGCTGATCGGGAGGAAATGGGAATTTTGCAGTACCTTACCCTGGAGTGGGGTGGGAATGGAGATTTTACAGTATCCATCACCTACCATGCCCATCAAACCACGCCCACAGAACCGGTAGTAAAAAAATGTGAAACCCACTACTGCCTAGCAGGGTCTCCCCAAAGAGAGGCACATGGATCCTTGTTATTTGGGGCAGAGCAAAAGAGGCTGTCAGGGGATGGGGTGGGGGAGGAATGCTTGTATTATACCCCCAGTTGCCTGGAGGAGGAATGCACTGGCTCAACGTCCCTCCACCAGGCTGAATATCTTTGCCTGCCTGCAAACTCCAGCAGAGCCGCATAATAGTTGCTTGCCTAGCAGCTCTGCTTAAAATGAACACGGTAGACATGGTAGACCCAAAAGCCACATACAACCAAGCATCATATAAATATGAGGAGAGAGAGAGAGAGAGAGAGAGGGAGAGGGAGAGGGAGAGGGAGAGGGAGAGGGAGAGGGAGGGAGAGGGAGAGGGAGAGGGAGAGGGAGAGGGAGAGGGAGAGGGAGAGAGAGAGAGAAAATGAGAGAGAGAACAGTTTTCTTGATGATGGGCTCCAGCACAGCCCAAAAGCTTGGAAGAATAAACCTTTGGTCCTGGTGACCTACTTAGATTGGATGGTGGACTTTGTGTGGGACTTGGGCGATGGGGGTAGCAATTAAATGAAGGTCCTTTTTTGTTTCTCCAAATGTCAAATGGACACCCAAATCAATCATCTGTTTGTGGGAATACAGTATGTGAAGATTGATGCAGGTCCCGGATAGACAACACCTAGACCAGATTTGGTTCATCATGCAGGAATAGGCAGCTTAGCCCCAGTTGCTTTGAGACACATTTCCTGCAATCTTTGTCCTCAGTCTTGTGCTTTGGCTGGTGCTAGGCGGGTTTGAAAATGTGAGAATGTTCCTTAGCTCTATTCCAGCTGAGACAAAATGCCTGTGACTGAAATTATACTCGTTCTTGGTTTGTCTCTGACTCGGTCCCTTCTTTATCATCACAATTTGGGACTGGAAAAGTGTGGGTAGTGGGGTGCCTCACCAGGATTATCTCCTGAATTACCTTCCCCACCCAAGGAGGGAGAAATGGAGCATAACAGAAACAGCTGGAACTCTGACACCCTGTAGTGCTATACAGTACAAGCTCCACCCTCCATTAGCTACGAGCATCCAAGTCTGCCCATTGTTGCCTGAGGTTTATTTTTTTAATCAAATACTCTTTCCTCCTCTTAACCTAGCTTTGGGCAATGTGACTCTGATCACTCTGATGTCTCTAGATATGTCTACTCATTTACTTACTACTATATATAATTGAACTGCCTGTTTATATTTATATAATAGTATTGCATACTTAACTGGAAAGTCTGATCGGATCACATTGGATTGGTTCTGAATAAACACATATAAATAAACATAAATTAACATTGAATAAACAATGATATGTAAAGATCATTGGGCTAATGTAAATGTTAACCTTTGTTCAGTCTGGCTACTTCAAAAATACAGAATCACAGATTCTTCCAGGAAAGTCCCTGAAGAATTGTTTCAATATGCCGGGATTTCTCAATTGTTCATTCATCCTTGGCCTCCGTGTATAAATAAACGTGCCACAGAAAAGTGTCAACAGCCTTTGTGTGGAAGTGGAGAAGTAATGAACTAGGATGGGGAGTATCAAGTTCAACTCCAGTCTTGAAAAATACAGATGTCAGTGAAGTCGATTGAATTGGCATCTTAACTTGCAGTGTTCCCTTCTTTTCTTACACTCCAAAATAAGTGCACAGTTCTGTAGGAAGGGCCTTAATAATAGAAAGGGCAGGAGATGCACCTGCAGTAGAAATGCAAATAGAGATCCTTTTTGCTTTTCTCATTGCTAAAAACAGTGAAGATGGATGAGATAGTAGATAGATGATAAGAAACAGTAAGCCAACAAAAAAAAAAAATTTCAGCCCTTCTAACAACTGAAAATGTGGTTGATGATGATAATACCTACTAATAGGATTTTCTTGGGATAACTAGACCCTTAAGGGAACTCTGACATCTGTTATGGGGACCCAGATTGTTGGGGGCAATATGCTGATTCTAAACTACTTAGAAAAGTTGGAATTAAGATTGCCAGGAAAAATATCAACAACCTCAGATATGCAGCTGATACCACTCTAATGGCAGGAACTATCGAGCCTCTTGATGTGGGTGAAGGAGAGTGCAAAAGTTGGCTTGAAACTCAACATTAAGAAAACTAAGATCATGGCAATCGGCCCTTTCAATTCCTGGCAAATAGATGAGGAACAAATGGAGAAAGTGACAGATTTTATTTTCCTGGGCTCCAAGATCACCACAGATGGGGACTGCAGCCAAGAAATTGAAAGACGCTTGCTCCTAGGGAGGAAAGCTATGGCAAATCTAGACAGCACACTAAAAAGCAGAGACATCACCCTGCCAACAAAAGTGCGTATCGTCAAGGCTATGGTTTTCCCAGTTGCAATGTATGGCTGTGAAAGTTGGACCATAAGAAAGGTTGAGCACCAAAGAATCGAGGCCTTTGAACTATGGTGCTGGAGAAGACTCCTGCGAGTCCCTTGGACTACAAGGGGATCAAACCAGTCAGTCCTAGAAGAGATCAACCCTGACTGCTTTTTAGAAGGCCAGATCCTGAAGATGAAACTCAAATACTTTAGCCACCTAATGAGAAAGAAGGACTCACTGGAGAAGAGCCTAATGCTGGAAAAGATTGAGGGCAAAAGAAGAAGAGGACGACAGAGATCGAGGTGGCTGGATGGAGTCACTGAAGCAGTAGGCGTGAGCTTGAATGGACTTCAGAGGATGGTAGAGGACAGGAAGGCCTGGTGGAACATTGTCCATGGGGTCCTGATGGGTCGGACACAACTTCACAACTAACAACAACAAACTGCTTAGAGAGAGCTGTAAAGACTGTGAAGCGGTATATAAGTCTGCTACTGCTATTGCTATCTCTGTAGGTCCGTTTACGCACCGGTTTGATGAAGCACAAAAGTATCTGGGAACTTAAAGTGGCTGTGAAGTAAATGGTTACATTTAATGGGATTTTGGATGCAAGATGTGAGAGGCTAGATTTAAAGAGCTGGAGTGACCAGCAGAATCGGTCACTGAGAGCAGAGAAGATTCACCCTCGGGTCTGGATGTTTTGAGAATTTCTCGCCCCCATCCCCCTTACGGTTGGAGTAAAACTTCAAGAGAGGGAGCGTGAAGGTGACTGCCTTGAATTCTGGATGGAAATGCCCTAAAGCAGTGTTTCTCAACCTTGAAGATGGGTGGACTTCAACTCCCAGAATCCCCCAGCCAGCCCTGAAAGGCGCTGCTCGGGAGACAAGAGAGGAGAGGAGGAAAGAGAGGAATCCCAGTTTCTGAAATTCTCTGCTTGCAACCCAGGAGGAGAAGGAGATCGCTCCGAATTCAGTGGAATGTAAACCTCAGAGTGTGTATTATACAAGAAAGCTCCCGTGGTGGGTCCAGCAGCAGCAGCAGGAACAGGTGAGATTGAAGGGAATTCTGCAGGAAACCGGCCCTGGAAATGTTTGCTTTGGTAAGGTATACTGTCAGGCGCGCATTACTGCGCCTTCTATAAATTGTGCTTCCTGTCACGGGGCAGGAATGTCAAGCATTTTACAGCTGCAGGTTTTGAACCGTGCAGTCAAAAGTCAGGATTATTCAACAAAACACGCTTGGATCCCAGAGCTTTTGACAGCTTGATCTATAAACTCGTGGAGTTCTGTGGCATTTACTCCCAAGTAAAAGCTTCTTGAAAATGACATTTGGGTAAAGGCGAGGGGGATCTTTCCTCTGAGTTAACTCAGAAGCGTGGAAAGTTCTGCCAGTTGAAATGTCTTTGAATATATTAGTGGCTCGGGTTGGTAGTTTACGTGGTTGGGTTGAGCTCCCAACTTGGTGATTAGGTTGCAAACGTTTTGTCCCCATTCGAGGAGACATCTTCAGTGCGCTTTAGGTTGGGCCAGTGGTGGGTTTCAATTTTTTTTACTACCGGTTTTGTGGGTGACCGTGGCATGGCTTGATGGGCGTGGCTTGGTTGTGTGGCAGGGGAAGGATACTGTAAAATCTCCATTCCCACCCCACTCCAGGGGAAGGTTACTGCAAAATCCCCATTTCCTCCCAATCAGCTGGGACTTGGGAGGCAGAGAATAGATGGGAGCGGGACCAGTCAGGATTTTTACTTTTTCTCCGATCTACTCAAAATTTCCACTACCGGTTCTCCGGAACTGGTCAGAACCTGCTGAAACCCACCTCTGGGTTGGGCACTGAAGATGTCTCCTCGAATGGGGACGAAACGTTTCAACCCAATCGCCAAGCTCGGAGCTCAAACCAACCACAGTTCTGCCAGTTTCACCAATCGTTATGGGATTGTATCCTTTCCTCCCTAAGCAGTTGTGCAGAGATTAGAATGATCCCCAGCCTCCCCCGTTCCGAGGTTCCGGGTTATGGAGTTTAGGACAGTGGCAAGGTTGACCACCACACTGGTGGAAATTCACCAAAGCATGTAAGTCGGAACCTGGTCATTAATACCCAGAGAGCCAGTTTGGTGTAGCGATGAAGGCATTAGAAACTGGGAGCCGGTGAGTGAATTCCTAGTCCTGCTTTAGGCACAAAGCCAGCTGGGTGACTTTGGGCCAGTCACTCTCAGCTCTAGGAAGGAGACGATGCCACGGGAAGCTGGTCGGAAGGAAATCTCACTGAATTCAAGGGAACTGACCCTGAAGTCGTGATAAATTTTTCTTAACATTGAGGAAAAGAACCGTGTTAGATTTCTTTTCTGCAGCACATCGTCTTCCATCAAATAGGAAAGAGATTTGAACTCACTTCCCACCCATCAGTTCAACAGTTGATCGATTCAGTCTGTTCCCCTTTCTACTTTCAGACAGATTATACTTTAAGATATTTTTCTGTGAGGTCCGTCCCCCCTCCCCTTCCCACAGTATTTCATCCCGAGGTCAGTTTTTGACTTTAAGCTCTCTCCAGTCGAAAACATAGACGGTCATTAATGTCTCCTTGAAAAATCCCACTGAAATTTGGATTTTCTGAGTACCTGCATTTGAGATAGAGAGTACGCTTTTACTCCGTATCTCCCCCCCCCCCCCCGTAAAATTCTTGATTCATTTCGGTTTACAGTTATAAAAGATTGCTGGGTTAGGGGAGAGAATTATTTGTTTAAATTTGTTTTAAAATTTCATCTTATCTGCTGGCTCCGTTCTGTTTACTCGTTTGGAATGTGACTTGTCTACATAAGAAACAAGATTTCCCCCCACCCCAATCGGATCCCGCACCTGGGATTCAGTTGAATAAAACTGAGAAACCGGCCTCGCTCCATTGAAATATAAGTCCCAGTGACATTCAAACACTGCTACCATCCTAAACACTGTTGGGGCCGATTCATTTCAGAGCTGCTGAGTATTACAAATCCTCTGAGGATCTGCTGAATCGTTCCGAAATCAGTATTGGCTAAGATGTACCATTATCCCCTCTTTGATTTTACTTCTCAGAGCAAGATTCTTAGCAAAATGCTTCCGAGGTAGCGATGGAGGAGGAGGAGGAGGAGGAGGAGGAGGAGGAGGAGGAGGAGAGACCTGTTAGAATAATCAGAGAAGGATTCATGTACCAGACCAATAAACTAGCGGAAAGGCAAACAGTTCATGAGAAAACAGAAACTTTTGCTTTATAGCTCAATCCTTTGTTTATTCCCCCTTAGAAAAAGGTCCCGTTGAGGTTTCTGCCGAACGCAAATACATCTAAGGTGGCATCTTTAATTGGCTGCTTGTCCAGCATAGTTTTCCACAGGGAGAAATTGCATCAACGTTGTCACGGCATTCCTTGAAGTTACGCTTTCAATGAAGTCATTTGCACAGAATGTTTTGCAGTTCTCATCTGGGCTGCCTTCGCCAGAGCTGCTGTCTTTCCCACTTCTCCTCCTTCCATCCAGAAGGTCAGATTCTACTGGAGCGAATAAGACCAGTCCCTCCCCCCCCCACACCCAGGGAACGTCTTCTCAAAACACATTTGGGCTTTAATTGTCACAATCTCTAACCAGCATGTGAATTGAAACCCCAAATAAAGCTGATAGGTAGGAGGACTTCGATAGTTCCACCTCTCCCCGCCTTTTCCCACTGAACTTCACGGAGCGGGATTCCAAATTTTCTTGGGAGACCGTCTGGTTGACATTCACCTTCAGGGTTTCCCGGGGGCCGCTCAGCGCTCTTTAACTGCCAGACCAGTTTGGGCGGGGGGGGTTGTTTAAATCTAGCTCAGAACGGCTTGCCGTTTATTTTATTTATCGACCCTCAAGGCCTAACCTGGTTCTCCTGCTCCTGATGTTTTTGTTAGCATGGGAAGAAAAGATCTGTGTCAAGGAGACCCTCTGACTTCATTATGCCTTCCCAAACCAAATTGTCTCCAGGCTTGAAAATCCAGCCTAGAATAATTCAACAAGGATGGGGTGTCCATTTTTACTCTTCAAAATTTGAGGGGGAAACCCCCCTCTTCTTTCCCTCGCGCAACCCCCTCCCGTTCCTCCTTTTCAGCTCCTCCTTCTTCTCTACCTCCAATTATTCCATTATTCTGTACCTGAAATTAATCTTTTTGCCAGGCAGGTCAGCGCGATCGACGGGCTGTTGTTAATTACAACGTTGGTTCTTATTGGTCTCGGCTCCCCTCGTCCTCGCCCGACAGACTGTGGATGTGACCTTTGTTATTTCAGCCTCCGCTCAGCAGTTCAGTGGAAACAACTTGAGCACGTTCAACCCTGATAAACATTATCCTTCAACCACTGGGGACCTGGGCAGAGTAAACGAGCTTTTCCGACAGAATCACATCAGGAACACACATTGAGAAAAAGGCCCGAGAAACAGAGCCCGAGACGGGGGAGGTGGAGCTGGGAGAGGAAGAGAGGAGAAGAGAGGGAGCTGCAAGTTTGAGGGGAAAATGAGCCAGAGGCGGAGCGGAAGGCCCCCCGAAGTAAGATCCGATCCGACAACACTACCTCAAAGATGCTCGGAGGCACGGCGAGAACGGGGGTGGACTGGAAAGAAGAGATCAGGATCTAAAGCGGGACAGGGCTGCAAGTCAAACTCGAATCTCTTGAGATGTTCAGATTGCCAGAAATCCCTTGTCTTCTGACCTACCCAGGACCACGTCGCCCAAGACCGATATTGTATTGGACGGCTGAAGCTTCCTGGGGATTCTCTCTTTGGAGTCAATTTCAAATCTAAACAATTTGTGCTTTAAAAAAGAACGAACGCCAAGGTTCGCATTAAGGCAGCCATCCTGTCGGTGCGCAGATCTCAATCCTAGCTGAAATTATAATCCAGGCCAAGGGGTTGGACGGAGCTTGCCCGTGGGCCTGCTGCCTGGACTGGAAAGGAATGGCTGGAAATCCAGCGGACTAAATTCGTCGAAAAGATGAACAGGAGCGGCTGTGAATGATTAAGACCCCAGCATTCCCCCCCCCCGCAGTCCCATTGGTAAGCCTTCTCCTCTCCAGTGCGTAACTCCCCCAAAACAGTCCGAGAGAAAAATGTGGGGGGTCCGGTGGAAAGACAATCGTGGGTCTTGACCAGAAGCTCCCTTACAGCGCCCCTAACATTTATCCGGGAGGAAGGGATCAGGGTCGAGAGCGCCAGCAGGACCTCACGAGCAAGAGGGTCAAAGAGCTTCGCCCCTGACCGACTTGAGTGGGAGTGCTGAGGGGGGGGGGGGGCTCTGACAGAACTCGGTTCAGGCGAAACGTGAGAATTTCAAGGTGTTTCAGCGACTCTCAATATGACAAGCAGCTGACAAATTTATGCTGAAAGGAACGGGGCGTCACCCAACCCTGGCTGAACCAACCCTCCTCGATTTGATTCTAAATCCACTAATTAGAATTAAGTCATTTTTCAAAGCTTTTTTTTTTTTTTTTTTTGAGTTTTGAGTCGCCACGGACTGACTTCCACTTGATGGATTGAAAGAATGAAGAAGAATGAAGGAGAGGGAGAAAGAAACCACTCTCGCTCCCCCCCCCCCACGTGGCTGGTTGTAGAGCAGACTCCGATATTAGTTCTATAATAGTTGACTCAGGTTTTGCTGTTAAATGGCAATATTCAATCGACATTCGAGCCAGCCTTAGTCTAGTGCGTTCCGCAGAAACTCCGCAATGACATAATGATCCCTTCCCAATCGGAAGGAATTTCCCAAGCGATGTAATTGCCAGATTACAAGGTTAACAACTCCTGTTGTTGCTTCAAAGGTAAATCGCTTGGTTACATTTCCCCCACCCCCCCTTAGCCCCAAATACCTGGGCCCATTGCAATTATCTTATAAGAGAATGGCTGGTATTTGGACCTCTTTAAAAGCGGGGTTGCGTTTTATACGGCCAGTTCTATTTTCTGAGCCCAATGAAAAATCTCTCCGATTGGAACAGGAGCGCTAGTCTGTAAGCGGTCTCAACCCTCGTTTCCGAGCGCAACTTTGGCGTCCCCAATTCGTTCTTATGCAATATCCCCTGCCTGAGTTTTGAATCAGTTTCTCCCCTGCAGACAGAGATCCCCTCCGTTTTAATTCCTCCCGAAGCGAGGTCCAGACCATTCCTTTCATGTTTAGGGATCCCAGTCATTCATGTTAAGCGCGCTGCGTGCAGATTTCAAGCGCTGGCTACTATTCCAGTCCTAAACCACCGTGTAGGAACCAGCTTTGTGGAACCAGCTTCGTCCCTCAAAGGAGCCTTACACTCGGAAAGCGGCCTTGGTGGGAATCGCCCCCGTCCCCCTCCCTTCACTTTTCTTGCTGGAAGTTTTTAATTCTCTGCCCTTCACGCTTCGACCGAATGTTTCAGGTGAAATTGCCCACCGGCTCTTAAACACATTCTTTGACGAAAAAGCGACTAAAGGATCTGGTGGCGGATCGGTTCTCTCCTTAACTAGGAAAGTCCAGAAAACATGTCCGAGCGGGGGATGTGTCTGCGCAGGTGCCAATACCCTGCGCATTATCCCGACCCACATCTAACTTCGCAAAGATCCTATAGTTGAGCCCAAAAGCTTAAAAAGCAAAGAAGCTTCTATTAGACTGTTTTCATGCAAGGTTTTCATGCTGGATGGAGTGTTACAACACAGGCCCACATTAAGAGGAGACAGTTACAAGTGGACAAGGCTTCTCGTTCTTGGATCTTGTACAATACCTCGGGAGCTGCGAGTGCGCAAGAGACCCCCCCCTCCCACCGCTAGTAACGTGTCATTGTGTTCCTTGGGCGAGGTTGATTTCTTCTAAAGGTTTTCGTCGGCTGCGGTCCGAATGACGCAAAAAAGAAACCATTCCATTTAAAATCCAGTTACATTCGCCGTCCCGTCTTTCACGGGGCAGGAAAAGCGCGTTTGTTTTGTGGCCTGGTTGTTGTGTTGCAAAAGTCAGCACGCACATTTGCGTGATCAACTTGTCTATAGATGAACAACTCAGGTATTCGATTTCTGACAGCTAAACTCGACTGATTTCCATCAACACCCGCCTCTCTGCTAGCCTTCTTCTGGGTCTAGATCTCTTGCCTTCTTCTTCTTTTTTTACAGTGGCTGCTGCTACTAATGATAAATAATGCCAGGCGGAAATAGAGCCGTGTTTTCTTGGAGAAATATAAAAGAAGCTTTTCTAAAATGGGAAAGTATGATTTCTCAGGAACTATGATTTCTGTTTTCTAAAATGAGGAACGAACCCCCCCCCCAGGGTCAGTGTGTCTTCCTGAAAATTTAATTCGACATCTAACTACTGGCCCTGAAAGCAGAACTAAGGTGAGTGCCTTTTGTGAAAATAAAACCGCCTTGAGCGGCTATTCATCCTGTTAATACATTTTCCACGTTCTCCTATTAGATTTCCTCCAACTTATGGCCTCCCGCAATTCAGCTTTCCCATCTCTTGCGCGCTGCCGTTGCATATGGAACCCAGGTGCTGATCCAGCTTGTCTGCAAAAGCGAACGGAAGCCCCTTCCAGGGTGAGACTGTCTGTCACTCTGGCCTACCAATCCGGGGGGTGCGTTTCCTTTTAGGTCCACCTTCTAAGGGGCGTGTCTTTGGTGAGTGATAGCCTGAGACGCCCCAACCGACCCAGCCCAGCCCACGTTGCTGCGAGATTGAAATGCGGGACTTAAGTCTCCTGCCTCGGAAAAGTGACTTCCTTGGGTTTCTTTTTCTTGACATTCTCGCCTTTTCCCGCGGTAGGAATCCGAGCGAGCCGGGGCCTTCTTCGGAGCCGATCCCGGCGAGCCGGGCAAGACCCATCCCACGCCGAGTTTCCTCCGGGGATCTCCACGCACCCTGCTCGGCGTCCTGAGTCAAACCATGGGTAAGTGGTCTTGCTGGAGAGGCGTCGCATGCTGGACCGGGCGGGGGGGGGGAGTTAAGACGGGCGCGGGTGGGCAACCGGGCGCCCGGCTGGCTTTGCTTGTGGCTCCGACTTAAGAAGCAACGGCGGCGGTGGCGGCAGCTGCAGAAGCGCCAGTGCTGGAGAAAGAGAGCCCAAAGTATTGGGGAGGGGGGGAAGGGGTGGGGGAGGGCATCCGATCGACCCCAGGCTTCTGGAACCCCGGACTCTCTCACTTTTCCCTTCTCCGCCTGAAAGCTGGTTGTATTTCGGCGGGGAAAGCATTCCTGGCTGATTGGAGGGGGAAGAAAGCAGTCCCCGCAATCGGAGGGGCCGCTTCCCACTTCTCTCGGGGTTATTTAACTTTCCCGGCCGCCTGTTTCCTAGGCGCTCTGCTTTTCTAGTTCGTCAACGCGCCACCTTCGAGAGGAGAAGGAAGCTGGCCGCCCCAACGGCGTTGACTAAGCAGTCCTAAGCTCAGTTTTCAGCTGGAGTGCTTTCCAAGGAACGCCTCGGTCCTCGGCTGTCCTACGCCCCCCCCCATCCCGCCCCCAATCCCGCGAGTGAGTCCGGCTGAATGATCTGGAGTGGCTTCCTCTGGAAATGCGGGAAATGTGCGGGCTCCGGGCCCTGCGAGGCTCGGGAAGAGATTGGTAGGGAGATTCGCCTGTGGCTGCTGTCCGAAACCGCCTGCTCCTTGCCGGCTGCACTCAGGGAGGAAGTCCTTCGGGAAATTCAAGGGCCGGAGTGCCCGCGAGTAGAAGAAGCCTGCAAGGGCGAACTCCTTAAGGCGGCAGCTAGTAGCTAGGTGCGCCTTTACTACGAGTAAAAAGGCCGCGGGATCTCGGCCGAACTTACTTCCCAGGCAGCGGCGAGCAGCCCAACCTCAACCCCAGCCTTCCCCGGGAAGGAGACGCGCCTCGAACGTTTCGCAGTCCGATGTCCCTCCCTTCCCTGCCCTTGTTCCAGGGTGACTGTGCCCGGCTCAGTCTGGCCGGACTCCGGGCGCCTCTTCCAACGTGCCGCTGCTTCTCTTTGTCTGCAGAGCCAGCCTTCGGTGAGGTCAACCAGCTCGGCGGGGTCTTCGTCAACGGCCGCCCTTTGCCCAACGCCATCCGGCTTCGGATTGTGGAACTAGCTCAACTGGGCATCCGACCGTGCGACATCAGCCGGCAGCTGCGCGTCTCCCATGGCTGCGTCAGCAAGATCCTGGCGCGCTACAACGAGACCGGCTCCATCTTACCCGGGGCCATCGGAGGGAGCAAGCCGCGGGTCACCACGCCGACGGTCGTGAAGCACATTCGGACTTACAAACAAAGGGATCCGGGCATTTTTGCTTGGGAGATCCGGGACCGGCTGCTGGCCGACGGCGTGTGCGACAAATACAACGTCCCCTCTGTCAGTTCCATTAGCCGGATTCTGCGCAACAAGATTGGAAACCTTTCTCAGCAGAATCACTACGAGGCTTACAAGCAGCACCAGGCGGCTCCGCAGCCGGCCCTGCCTTACAACCACATCTACTCTTATCCCAGCCCCATAGCTGCAGCAGGTGCCAAGGGGCCTACCCCACCTGGCGTGCCGACGATCCACAGCGCCGTCCATATGCCTCGGACCTGGCCCTCCTCTCATTCCGTCACTGACATCTTGGGAATTAGGTCCATAACAGATCAAGGTAAGAGGTTAAGACTTCCAGCTAGGGACGGGATTGGTCAACCGGACCCAAGAAGCCCACCCCTTCCAGAGGTTATATGGTCTGTTGGATGGGCTGGGGGGGGGGAAGGAGCTCCCAGTGGTTTCTTCGCTGACTAGTCAATTCTGTATCTTCAGAAAATGTCTAGTGTATTTTCATCAAAAGGGGAAGAGATTCAGAAAAGGACATGAATTTGCTTTTTTGTTGAGGATCATCAATAGCCTTAATTCCCTGGTCTTTAACTGATGGGCTTTGAAAGGAAGCCCTAAATTATAGCATTGTGTAGCATCCACCAGCTATTGTGCTAATATAAAGTCTGTCTTCATGAACAGTGTTGGATGATGCTACAAATGCTATAAAATGATTTAGGTGGTAAAGGCCTAGGTCAGGGGTCAGCAATCTGCGGCTCTGGAGCCGCATGTGGCTCTTTCACCCCTCTGCTGCGGCTCCCTGTCACTCAAAATATGTGTCACAACCGCCAATGTGCGACACCTGCCAGCATGCGATTTATTGAACTTTTCAACCCCCGTAGGCCAACCATGGATAAATCCAAGAAAAGAAAAGTTTCAGAAGAAAACAGAAGGTTTAATTCAACTACATAAGCTAGTTTTGTGGCCGCTTGAAATAGTCAGGCACGGGAAGGATTTTGTGGCTCCTGGTGTTTTCTTTTCTGTGGGAAAATGGGCCCAAATGGCTCTTTGCGTGTTTAAGGTTGCAGGTCCCTGGCCTAGGTGGAACTTGATTCTAAATAAATTTCCTCTCTCTTTGACCTAGTGGTATTTTTCACTTAGCTGCAGGGCCTTCCAGTTTTAAAGGGATCCTAAGAATATGAGCAGAGTCCTATTGGATCAAACCCCCTGGCCCAATGAGTCCAGCGGTGTGCTCTCACACTGGCCAACCAGCTGTACAAGGAAGCCCAGCAGATGGCCTTCCAACGCAGTCACATTGCCATCAAGGCTAACAGTCGTTAATACCCATGATGTGGAAACTTGTCTCAAATTTTATGTATCTGATACATTTTAGTAAAGGTATTTGGCTGAACTTTCTGGTGGCCAGGACTTTGTTTGCACAGGCTTTCTTACCTGGGAGTGAGCCTTACAGGATTTCATGATTGAGCAACAAGTGATTCCCAAATAAGTTTCTCTCTGAGAAGCTTTCCATTTAATTACAAAGGAGATATAAATGAAACTGAAAACAAATACAATATTTTCTCCCAATAAAAATATTTTCATTTTCACCCATTGTTTTGGAAGCAGATATGATTAAAAAAAACCAATTGATTTATATTAGTTTATATGATAGTAGGAACCAACATATTGGCAATATTTAGACCATGTGGACACTATCAATTTGGGGAGCACTCTTGTTTCAAAAGCAGAAGCGTAGGCTTGTTTATAGTGAAGCTCTTGTACGTCTGCAGTAGATGAGCATATCACTGTGCTGAAGTAGAAGCATTTATTAAAGATGGGAGGGAAAATGTTCTTACACATTTGTTACATATACCTAAGCAACACAACATCTAGGAAAGATATAAGCACGCTTCTACAATTCTCCAGTTTAATTGGGCTAACTAAAATCAAAGAAGCAAATGTAAATGAGCCCACAGAGACATGCCCAAGAAGCTTTCAGATTTATTTACCTGCATTTATTCACATTTTGAAATCAACTCAGCTAAAAAGACAAGTTCCAATACTTGGCACATTTTTCGGTGAATCGGTTGTGTTGATCTTGACTGGATTTAACATCTGTGTAAACAGTGTTGCTGATGCATCTCATTTCTGGATTAGTTTGCAAGTACCTCATATTGGCTACTGCATCTAAGTATGGCTAAAAAGATAATTGCTGAATAGCGTTGGGAAAAGAATAACTTCCTGTGTTACTAGTTCTTGTACTTATGAAAAAGAGAAGTAACTAGTAATGATGTCAATTATATAGCAACCTCGTAAAACATTAAAGAATCCAATGGCATTTTTAACACTAACCTTTTTATTGTGTTAGTAGCTTTTGTGAATTATAGAGGTCTCTTCCCAAGGCATACATGTGTGTGTGTGCGCGCGTGCATGTATGTACACACACACATACAATAAACATGAATAATCACACAATTTATTCCAGGGAGGAACAAACACAGCTAAACTTTTCATGGCCAAGTTCTTTTGGCTACCAGAATAGTTCAGCATACCTAAGCAACAGAAACACACATAATCCCCGTTCCAGTATATTTACTTTTTTCTCTGCCAGGCTTTTGTGCTGATATTTGCTCTCAAGTCAGAGCTTCTGTGGGCAAAGGCACCTCCTCGGAATTGCAGGCAAGTCTTTCTCGAGTTCTCGCAATCAGGGCAAATTTGCTCAGACAGGAAGTTCAAATGTCACCTAATTGCTTTCGTTCTCCTGCTTCACTTTGTTGTGCTCCGAAGAGGTGGTCCAGAAAACTGAAACGGCCTATGTTTTAAGTTGCGTTTTTAAGCCCCTTCCGAGGCCCGCCAGCCCGCCTCTCCCGACTTCGCTGCGGAATTCCAGACTGGCAGTTAAGGAAGGCTTAGCCGGATTGCCCAGAGCGGCGAGTACCGTGCAATAGGCACGACCGCACGTTAAAGGCCTCGATTCTACAGCCCCATGGATCCGAATCGACTTCATTTCAGAAAACGTAAAAGCGGGCGAGATCAATACAGTTGCCCATTGGCCTGAAATGCTGGCTTGTAACACTAACACACACACACACACACACACACACACACACGTACGTTTGTGCGAGAGACGTAGTGGTATGTGCTCACACAAACAATAACGTTAGGAGCCTGCAATGCACATGCCTTATCGTTGCCAATGAAAGAAGCCTCTGCTTCCAAATCCTTTTTCTTTTTTTTTTATAAAACCGAGACTCACATCAAAACGCCTCGGGCTGCCTAATTCCCTTTCCCGGGGCGCTGCTTGCAAGCGTCCCCTGCCTTTTGGTCCGGCGTGGCGGGAACATCTGCTAGGATCGTTGTGCACAGAGGGCGCGTGGGAGGCGGGGGGGCGGTGGGGGGCTGTGCGGGCGGCCGGAGAAGCAGCGCGAGCTGGCCTGATTTCCGTGTTTATTAACCCCCCCCCGGGGTCGAGGCCACCACTCTGGGTAGGAGGCCCGCGAACGGTGGGGGGGGGGAAGAGAGAAAGGCATTGGGTTTGTCTTCGAGCTCGCCCTTCCCCCCACACCCGGTCTCCAGCCTCTGCTGCGCGAAGCTTGACCCGAGGCAGTTCGGGTTTGATTTATTGGTTAAGTTGACCTTGCTGCCGCAGAAAGGAAGCCCTATTCGTGGGGAAGGGAGGTCGCCAGAGACGGCTCTCCCAGGCAGGCTCCGGCCTGGGCCTGCCACCACTGCTCGGCCGCGAACCGACGGAGAAACGCGGCAGGCCCGGCTCCGAGGCCACTGGAGCGCACGGGGTTGGTTGGCGTTGGCTGTGCAGGCCTTTTGAGGTCCGCCTGAGCCGTCTTCGCTTGGCCTCTCAAAGGCTTGTCCCTCCCGGCTGCCTAAAGCTCGATCACACAGTCCAGGCTTCGCAGATCTGGTTAAGGCCACTGCCCTGGGCTGCGCAGCCTTCTGGGTCCCGCCGGGTGAAGGATCGGGGGCAGCCGCTGGGTAGCGTGGATCGGCGGAAACTCAGAGGACCTTCCTTCCTCTCGTCTTATTGCCACTGTTGGCTCCTACTTGGGACACGCACAATCCATTGGTTTCAGCGGAATCTCCCTGCCTAATCCTGAAAGTGTAGTACAATTGGAAGACAGATCGCCCTAGTAAGATGTATGTTACGTGTCAACGTGTATTGTGCGTGTGTTGTGAACGAGCCTGTGTTTGCACGCACATGTTGCAGGTCAGAGAGAGAGTTTCAGAACAGGAGTCAATTCGGAGAATGGCTGCTACGTTTCTACTTCTCTCGCCCTCAAGAATCTTTTTATTTTTTATTTTTTTTTAAATTATCTTCCCATCTTTTATTTGAGAAATAAAAGGAGTCAGCAGAACTGCCCACTGATTGGCAGCCCGAGAAGAGGAGGCCAATTTCAACCGCATTGGGTTTTTTAAAAAAAAAATTCCGTCGCCTTTTCCTCTTTTCGTGCTAGGATGAAATAAGTGGGAACTCGGGGAAGAAACAGAGATGTTGGCAACTGCGCAGCAGGCGGCAGGCCAGCTCTTTTCTTTTAGCTTTTTAGGATTATCCGCAATAAATTTAATTTCGCTGCATAACGTGATTAGGCTCCAGTTGTTTGAAATTCTCTGTAGGCTTCCGTCTTCCTTTGCTTGCTATAAATTCAACTCCTCCGTAGATTAAAATTTCCCTCCACCTATGCCAGGTGGACCTCCTAAAACCCACTTGAACTGAACTGGAAAAAAGTCAAGCCAGGCATGAAACCACAGTCTCTGTAAGGGTATTAGGGAGATAGATATGTTTCTCAGGGATATTCCCCTCAAACGGCTTTATTTAATAGAAAGTGGTATTTGGAGAATAACAGAATTGCAGATTCTGGAAGGGGCCTTGGAGATCTTCTAGTATAACCTCCTGCTCAAGCAGGAGACCTTACCATTTTTCTTTTTTGCTTTAATTTATATGCCGCCCTTCTCCGGAGACTCAGGGCAGCTTACAATACGTTAAGCCAGTGGTTCTCAACCTTCCTAATGCCGTGACCCTTTAATACAGTTCATGTTGTGGTGACCGCCAACCATAAAATTATTCCTAAAACCATTGAAAATATGTGTTTTCCTATGGTCTTAGGCGACCCCGTGAAAGGGTCATTGGACCCCCAAAAGGGTCGTGACCCACAGGTTGAGAATTGCGCTATTGCGTTAAGCAATAGCCTTCATACTTTTGTATATTTATACAAAGTCACCTTATTGCCCCCACAATCTGGGTCCTCATTTCACCTACCACCTTTGAAAGGATGGAAGGCTGAGTCAACCTTGAGCCTGGTGAGATTTGAACTTGCAGTAATTGCAAGCAGCAGATGTTAAATACAGTGCTTTAGTCCACTGTACTACAGGCTCTTTGTAGTAGGACAAAGGGTTGTCCAATCTCTTCTTAAAAACTTCTAGTGATGGAACATCCACAACTTCTGAAGGCAAATTCCACTGATTAATTGTTTTGGTCAAGAAGAAATTCCTTCTTAGTTCTAGGTTGAATTTCTCCTTGATAAGTTTCCGTTGGCTACTTCCTGTCCTGCGTTCAGGTGCTTTGGAGAATAGATTGACGCCTCCCCCCCCCCTCTTCTTTATAACAATTCAGGACAGGAATGCGGGCAGAAACACAGAGGAATATTTGAACAATCTCCCCAACTCTCCTTGTCCTACGAGGTAGCTTTGGAGGCCTTGCAAAAATAATAATAATAATAAAAAAACCTCCCGTAGGTAATACATCCTCAGCAGGAGGGTATGCTATATTTTGGGAAAATAACTTCCTGTCCCTTCCATTGAAGGAAATGGGAATTGTACACACACACACACACACACACACACACACATATATATATACAGAGAGCAGTTAAGCCCAGCAGTGATTAAACCCAGGTGGCCGATGGGTGACACTTAGACATTAAACTGAATCAAATTTAGTTTCTCTGGGCAAGAATTCAGTATACCTGAATTTTTTGGAGACCAGAAAAAGCAGGCCAGCCCGGCTTCCCACCAAACTAATGAAAAACTACATGTCTCCCCTCCCACAATGCACCCAAGACTAAGCGGCTGGAGATTTTAATTGTTTTAAAACATGCCTACATTTAAGAACATGCAAGTCATTTTTTTTTTTTAACCCAGCCACGATCAAATTCCCATCCGGGAGCATTAGCGCGGTTTTAAAGCTTCCTTGGGTTTCAAAGGAAAAGCGGAAAAATGAAGAATTTGTATAAAGGGGGGAATTGAAACCTCTAGGTAAGAGACCTGCTGGAAGTGGCCCTATGGATTGCACGAATCTGGCTTATTTTTCCCAGTGTTCGGGATGAATTAGCCTGAGTCCTGGGGTGAGAAGAATGAAGCTCGGAGCTCTGAAGTCGAGCTTCGCGGGCGTTAATGAGAGCACAGAATCCCAGCCTCAGACACTGTCCGTTTTAGGTTGGGGGACGACGCGGGGAGGGCGTGCAGGCTGGCGGCCGGCAGGATTTTCTTGATTTCTTTGATTGACCCTCAGCATCCGCACCCTTCCCACCCCCCCTTCCCAGCACAAAATATTTCCTTTCGGAAGGGATCTAGGTCGAGTTCAAGGACTGATTGGAACTCAAAGGGGGGGGGGGGGCGCTTCTGTTCAGAATGCCTCTCCTTTTCGCTCTCGCTCTCTCTCACGCACACCGAACGCCTTTTTCGTTTAATCTGTGGAAGAAGGGACAATTTTATTGCTGGCCATTGCAAGTAGCAACCTTCGTCTGTCTACTTCAAATCGCTTTAGGAATATCTCAATCAGCCAGCTGCCCCCAGACTCCAGAATTACCTGCTGTTATTATCTTTTTGTACTCTGTTTTTTAAGCTGATTGCTTTCATACCTGTTCGGGTTTCTTTTTTAAAAACTTTGAGTGGCATCAGCGCTTTATAACTTTAAAGTTCAGTAGATCGATTTACTTAAGGATATCCCAGCTGTAGTTTGTAACCCACTTCAGGAGCTTGAGATCCGAGGTACTTAAGGTCACTACCAAAACCGCTACTGTAATGAAACAAATCCCACCGAAGCTATAATCTTACTTAAATGGGTTTATTTAGTCCACAGAAAGCTTCCCTGAAATTAGGAGGATTCACTTTTGACGAAAAGGGGCTTTTTGTTCAGTTTGTGCAAGTCCTACAGTTTCTGGAAGTCATTTCCCACTAGTGATTTTTGAAGACTTGCGAAGGCTCAATTTAATCAATCGCTATTTTGATGTAACAATAATGGGGACAGCGTGAAGCGCCGCTATAAATCACTAGTGAGGAAATGGCCGGATTCTCTGGGAGTGTCTTTTGTTGAACGGCACCGGTTACTTCAAAGCAAGCATTACAGTCTGGTTGCACCTGTGAATGGGGTTGCAGAGCCTTCCAAACTATTGAGTTATTCGTGACTCTCCAAAACTCTTATCCCCGATGCATTATTTCAATTAGATAGCAGTCTCAAGCAAACTTAGTTTCATAGTGGGCAAAAAGTTTAGGCGGTAGGAGTAGAGTTCCGAAGGCGAACTAAAGTCATCTTTAAAAAAAAAAAAAAGTCTAATTCGCACCTTCAAAAGTGTCCTTGGCCACCTCAGAGTCTCCTTTCCCCACTAGGATTTTTTTCAGTGGTGCAAACTTGGTTCGAAGGAGATGTACAGTGCATTCAGAAAGTATTCAATATCAAAAGTATCCTTCACTTTTGTCAATTTTGTTATGCTTCAGCCTGATTCTACAGTTGTTGAAATTCATTTTTCTCATTATTCTACATTCAGTATCCCATAATGACAAAGTGAAAACACAATTTTAGAAATGTCTGTAAATTTATTAAAAAGAAAAAAACTGAAATATCGTATTGGCATAAGTATTCAGATCTTTCACTCAGTACTCTCTTGGAGTCCCTAAACCAGGGCTCTCCAATCTTGGCAACTTTAAGCCTGGCAGACTTCAACTCCCAGAATTCCCCAGCCAGTTTTGCTCTGCCCTAAACCACTCCTGTGTTGTGTTGGCTGTGTGCTTCTCATGTTGGAAAGTGAACCTTTGGCCCAGTCCGAGGTCATGAGCGCTATGGAACAGGTTTTCATCGAGAATATCCCTGTACAGTCAGCTTTCCCTCAACCTTGACCAGTCTCCCAGTCTCTGCTGCTGAAAAACATCCCCCCCCAGCATGATGCTGCCACCACATGCTTCACTGTTGAGGTGATATTGGGCAGGTGATGAGCGGTGCCTGGTTTCCTCCAGACATAAGTTTAGAATTGAGGCCAAACAGTTCAATCTTAGTTTCATCAGACCAGAGAATTTTGTTCCTCACAGTATGAGTCTTTCAGGTGCTTTTTTGCAAACTCCAAGGAGCCTTTCATGTATTTTGCACTGAGGAGAGGCTTCTGTTTAGCCACTCTGCCATAAAATCCAGATGGGTGGAGGGGTGCGATGATGGTTGTCCTTCTGGATCTCTTTCCCATCTCCACACGGGCTCTCTGGAGTTCAGTCAGAGTGACTATCAGGTTCTTGTTCACTTCTCTTACTAAGGTCCTTCCCCCCCCCCAATTGCTCAGTTTGACAGGGTGACCAGCTCTTGGAAGAGTCCTGGAAATTTGTGCCAAACTTCTTCCATTTGAGAATTATGTAAGTCACTGTGCTCTTAGGAACCTTCAGTAAAGCAGAAATTTTACTGTAGCCATCCTCAGATCTGTGCCTCGCCATAATCCTGTCTCTGAGCTCTGCAGGCATGAGCTCCTTTGACCTCATGGCTTTTGCTCTGTTACAGGCTTTGAGGCCTTCTATAGAGAGGTGTGTGCTTTTCCAAATCGTGTCCAATTTAATTTACCCCAGGTGGATTCCAATCAAGGTGTAGAAACATGTCAGCAACAATCGAGAGAAATGGGGGGGGGGCACCAGAACTAAATTTCCAAGTGTTGTTGCAAAGGGTCTGAATACTGATGCCAATGTAATATTTCAGTTTTTTTTTCTTAATAAATTTACAGAGGTTGCTAAACTTCCGTTTTCACTTTTTCGTTATGGGGGGGGGGGTACCGAGTGTAGATGAATGAGAAAAATAAATGAATTTCAACAACGGTACAATCAGGCTGCAGCATAACAAAATTAACAAAAATGAAGGGGATCCAAGTACTTTCTGAATGCACCCTACATCTGATTGATCCCAAGGATCACGCAAGTGAGATCCCGAGAGAAGCAGCCGAGTCTGTCGGACGTCGAAGCTGCCAGGCCAAGGAAAGGCCTTTACTTCCAAGGAAAGGCGGGCAGGACTGGGTGCCAGGGTCCCTCCCTCCCTCCCTCGGGAGAGCTCCACAGGGCAAGCCAGGTGCCCCGCTCTCAGGGCGCCCGTCCTTTCCTCAAGGCAGAAACCCGCCTCGGCTCTTAAGGGTTTCCCATAGTTTTGGCTCCAGGGAGAAGGCTCGCTTCGGAAGCGACTAGGGCGAGAGAGGAAAGCCGCGCCCCTCACTCCGCTTTGTCGTGTGTTTGCCCGCAGTGAGCGACAGCTCGCCCTATCACAGCCCCAAGGTGGAAGAGTGGAGCAGCCTGAGCAGAAGCGGCTTCACGGCCCAGCACGTTGCGGTGAACGGGCTGGACAAGGGCTCCCTCGAGCACGAGACCAAGTACAGCCAGGTAAGGGGGCGACTACCTGGGAGGACGGAGGGGGGGCACGTCCTGGCGGGGAGAGAAGGGGAGAGTGGGGGGGGGGCGTGGAAAGAGGAGGGGGAATCGCGCGCTTGTTGAAAGAATTGGGGGGGGGGTCCTGCCTGAAGGAACTTGCTTTTGTGCAGGAGCCTCACCCTCGGCCAACGAGCCTGGCTAAAAGACGCGTGTTTGTATCTGGGGAGGGGAGAATTGAAACCAGAGCCTCCGTCGATGATCTGTTCTGGCCCTGAGTGAGCTCCAAATAGGACCACCCACCTCCCCCGGTTGGGCTTAAGCAAAGAGCTTAACGTCCTTCAACACGTCAATTTAGTTACTTTTAGAGGTCCCGTGTCCACGGTGCCTGGGAAGTTGTGTGAATCCGGAAAATCCGAGAACCGGGTTAAACGTGTTGTATGAAGGCAGCCAGTAAAACTAAAAGGGTCCCGTCCCCTCCGCAATGGGATTTTTCCCATTGTTCCGTAATGGGATTTTTTTTGATCAGTTGATCTTCCTCCTCCTCCCTCCCTTCTGCCATTTTTTTTCCCCGCGCAGCAGCCCCCCCCCCATTGCTGAACTCAAGAAGCTTTAGCAAAGTCTCTGGTTTTTCAGATGTCTTTTAACAGGCTTGTATTTTAAACCCATTTCCGCAAAGGAACAAGGGTTTAACTAGATTGCTTGGCCCTGGCTCTAATCTGTGTACCTAGTGCACTTTGCTCAGAATTGTGTCGTTTGATGGGTTTGCACAATATGTTGGCTAAACGGTGGTTGTTCTAACTTTGTGACGTGGTGGTTAGTTTATGGCTCAATATCTTGTCCCAATCAAATGTGATTTAATTCAGTTAGTCAGACTATGTGCGTTGTGGAAAGTGTATCTCTGTTTCTACTCCCAGGTAGGCCTAGGGAGCAGTCATCTGGGGATAACCTCCTCAGTTGATGGGACTTCCTTTCCAGGTGATGTGTTCTAAAGCTACAATTTGCCTGGGGTAAATTTGTTAGGGGTCAAAATCAGAAGAAATGCACGAGAGTCATCCCTGTGTGTTTGTGGTCCTTGCCCATTGACAGGAAGTGACAGGAACTGAATGTTGCTGGCAAGGCTGCTTTCCCTATTTGTAGGATGCATGCCCAACTCAGTTGGCTTTCAAAGAATCAACCCAGAATCAGATATCTAGGCAAATAGAGGACTATCCCCACATAATTAAGGGTGATGCTTGCTCTTGTTGGGCCAAAGTTGCCAATGTCATTTTATTGGTGAAGGAATAGCATAGTTGGACTACTGGCAGATCCTTGCAATGACACTTTGAAGGGGCCAGTAGAAGAGAATATATGTTATATAGCTCAGGGTTGAACTGTGGAGTCTTTGGTGCTCTCTGAGCTTGGTTGTTTGCTTGCAATGTTTCATTAACAGACAGCAAGCCCTTCTAGCATGGAAGACATTACATGGTCTGGAAACGTCTGGAAGCAAACAACCAAACTCAAAGAGCACCAAAGATTTGATTTTGGAGAAGGTCAGATCTCTGCGCCTCCAACTGGTAAGTTCCAAGCTGCTCTACCATGAAAGTGAAGTTGTTCTGAGATCTACAGCTGGGAGGGGAATGCTGGAAGGAGATGTTTCTTGAATTGGGAAACCCAGCACTGGGTTGATCAGACCAGAGATGGGATAGCTCCTTGGTTCTTTGACCAGAGGTTCACCAGTTTTTTGGCCCAGGTGTGCTGTGATAGGTCCATGTGACCAGAATTCTGTCTTATTGCTCTCTGTCATTTCTTAGCCCAGGTAAGCAGTTGCTGTTCCAGAAATACCTAAGGCCTGTCAATTTGGGGATCGGCACAGGGCCTCACTTGACATATTCAGGAATTATTGAAAAGCCTGTTTAGGCTGATTGACCCAAATGCCTACTCAGGGCAGGGATACAGATTAAACTGTATCCTGAAAACTCATTTATTTCACCTAGCCGGGCTGGCTTGATCCCATCCATTTCAGTTTTAATTTGAAATTGGTTTTAATTGGGTTGTTTTAAATTGTGGGCCGAAATTATTTAATTACCTTTTAAACTGTTTTTTAAATTTTGTATACTCTGTTTTATCTTGGCTTTTAACCGCCCTGAGTCCTGTTGGAGAAGGGCAGTATACAAATAAAATAAAATAAATAAATAAATAAAATAAAACGATCCATATATGTGTCTCCTGATATTCTCCTTTGATATATTCAGTAAAGGGGAATTCACTACCTCTCTTGGTAATTGGTTCCACCACAGGTCTGCTGTTAATGTTGGGATTTGGGTGAGGTGCTGGTATTATTCAGCTGTAGTGTGTTTTCTTGTATAATAGTGTACTTAAATACACAGTGTCTTGTATGTTGAAATAAAAGAGAACAGGCCCTGGGCTGTTTCTATGTGATATTGTTTCAGATAGTTGAATAATAAATAAATATTTACTAAGTCTGCACTACTATTAATCTTCTTATCGTTCCTATCACCCATCTCCTCCCACTTATGACTGTATGACTGCAACCTTGTTGCTTGTATCCTTATGATTTATATTGATTGTTTCCTAATATGATTTGATTGCTTATTTGTATCCTATGACTGTCATTAAGTATTGTACCTTATGATTCTTGACGAGTGTATCTTTTATGTACACTGAGAGCATATGCACCAAGACAAATTCCTTGTGTGTCCAATCACACTTGGCCAATAAACAATTCTATTCTATAATCTATCCTATCTCTTTCAGTTATCTTTTTTCAAGGCTAAACATATTAAGTTCCTTTGGTTGTTCTTCAGATGGCTCAATTTCTGTTCTCCTGATTAATTTCATTACCTTACAGGAAATACTACACTGAAGTATTTCTGTGAATGTCTAAAAGGTTCCCACAATTTATCACTGAAGGTTGCTCCTTCAAAAGATTCAATTAGATGACAATATTCTTTATTAACAAACCCATGCTGACTTCTGGTAATTATCACATTTTAAAAAACTGCTTACAGATTTCTTTATGATCTGCTCAGTAGGCTCTTAAGGTAGTCATGGCATACTGATCTGTATCTTGAGGTACCTTCCTTTTCTTCTTTTTGATGATTGGTTGAAACAATTGGTCTGCCTCTGTGCTGAGGGAAACTTCTTTTCTAACAAAGGGCTACCAAAGTCTGAGGTGAAAGAATAGGTTTACTGAGTATGTTGATGCTACAATCCTATCTATCAGGGGTGAAATTCAGCAGGTTCTGACAGGTTCTGGAGAACCGATAGCAGAAATTTTGAGTAGTTCGGAGAACCGGCAAATACCACCTCTGGCTGGCCCCAGAGTGGAGTGGGAATGGAGATTTTGCAATATCCTTCTCCCAGGAGTGGGGAGGGAATGTTGATTTTGCAGCATCCTTCCCCTACTACGCCCACCAAGCCACACCCACCAAGCCACACCCACAGAACTGGTAGTAAAAAAATTTGAATTCCACCACTGCTATATATGCAAGCTTTCTTAAGAAAACATCCTGAAAGAACACAGTAATGCATATTTTGGAGAAAATATATACAGGATGGTACTTTTAAGTCCTATTTCATATGTCTATTGACAACTTTGACAGCCTAGTATGTCTGAACGGAGACTTGTAGAAATAAAGGCAATATTCACTAGCTATTTCACAAGGTATCAGAGTGTCCTTAGGATCGCCATTATTTATCTTGTTTGTTTCACAGAATTTAGTAGAAAGGAAGAAAGAAAGGAAGGAAGAGAAAGAAAAAAAGAAAGAAAGAAATGAAGCTTTGATAGCCATAATTTTTTTTTTACCATACCTGCAGACATCTTACTTGCTGTGGTTATGGATTTGTATTCCACTGCATGATACAATGGTACTTTTTATAATTATAATGCCATTAAGATGCCTAGCTTCTTTTCTTAAACCTCTTTTCCTGAAATGTCCAACATGTTGGAACCATTGAAACTACCTATGAGTTTGGGGCAAGGGAAAGCAGGACTTCTGGAGACTTGCTCATATACCAGAGCAGGGTCTCCAACCTTGGCAACTTTAAGCCTGGCGGACTTCAACTCCCAGAATTGAAGAGACCCCGGCTGCACATATCCAACCATTCCTATATTCCTATCGAATAGCAAAACTGGCTGGGGAATTCTGGGAGTTGAAGTCCTCTAGGCTTAAAGTTGCCAAAGTTGGAGACCCCTATACCAGAGTGCTGACTTATATTCCCTCCCTGGGAAGGGGCACCCATGGTTTCAGATTCAAAAAATGGAGTGATTTCTTTTTTTTTTAACACACCAATTATCTTGAGGTATATCAAGGGATATACACAGTATACTGTTCCCCTGCCTACTTTTTTATGAAATAAATACATTTGCGCTGAGGAAATAAGCTGTTATTAATTTTTGGTGGATTTATTTCTCAAATATTTTGTACCTCTGAAAAGTAGGCCAAAATAGTAAAAACAGATTTTAGAGTCAAATAAAAGTCAAACATTTGATTAAAAGTTTAACCAAAACTTACTGAAGATAGTCTTAGTCCCTTGTTAAAGAAGATTTCTTTTTTTTTAAATAAAGTTTATTTTCATTTTTAAAAATACAATACTTTACATATATACATACAAGGTTATGTATATATGTACATAAATTACTTAGGAACCAAAAAGATTCTGATTATTACAAATGTTGGAGTTTATGGTACAATTTGGTGAAAGAAAAGAGAGGGAAATGAAATGGATTGTATTAGTAGTATAGGCGCAGATTTGTGTACATTAGTTGCAATAACCTTGTATTGTTAAAGATTTCAGTGCCAGTGTGTTATCATGATGCACTGAAAGCAAACATGACTTTTATTTCATTAATCTGATGACTAATATTTGGAGCACCTTAGTTTATTTTCTGCAAAGTAAACTATGGACTATATGGAAGGAAGGATGATATAATGACTTTTTCAAATAAGTTGCCACTTTTGAAACTTTAAATGAAAATATTTAAAACAAAGAAACAAGTAAGGCACTTAATGTTAAGTATAAAATTAAATTTCTTTTGCTATCATTATGCTTTTAATAGTTGTTTATTTCTTAGAAGCTGGACTTATTTTCAGTAAAAATGGGTCTGCATTGCAATTTCAAACTTTATGAATAAAATCTTGTTTACAAAGTGATATTTATGAATAAAATCTTGTTTATGAAGTTGAAACACTGTACTTACACAACAACATTCAACAAGTATATGCCTACTTCAGCCTTGTGCAGTTGGTGACTTTCAGATGTACTATAGATAAAGGTAAAAGTTCCCCTGCACATACGTGCTAGTCGTTTCCTGCTCTGGGGGTGGTGCTCATCTCTGTTTCTAAGTCGAAGAGCCAGCGCTGTCCGAAGAAATCTCCATGGTCATGTGGCCAGCATGACTCAACACCAAAGGCACACGGAACCGTGTTACCTTCCCACCAAAGGTGGTCCCTATTTTTCTACTTGCATTTTTTATGCGCTTTCAAACTGCTAGGTTGGCAGAAGCTGGGACAAGTAACGGGAGCTCACCCCATTACATGGTGCTAGGGATTCGAACCGCTGAACTGCCGACCTTCCGATTGACAAGCTCAGCGTCTTAGCCACCGAACCACTGCATCCCTCATCAGATGTACTATAGAATCCAATAATTGTGCAGTGGGAAGGAACCACAAAGATTTTGTCCTCTGACATCTGCATGTTTTCATGTTCTAGTTGGTTCCATTATCCATACTGGATAATGTTCTAGTTGGTTCCATTATCCAACTCCCAGATTGATGATGAGTGTTTTAATCCAATATATACAGAGAACACTGGATTGGACAAGGCAGGACGTTTGGAGTAATCTTGGTCCCCAGCCCCAGCCTTTAGGTGTGTTATAGACTGGGCCAGTATTTTAGACTACCAACATGATAGTTAATTTTAAGCCGCCTTCTGTGTAAATTCTTAACTCTTAAAACAAAAAAAGATGGTTTAGCTTTTCAACCTTCTGGAAAGTAGCTGTCAGATGTTACCTCTGAATTTTTTCATGTTGACTTGTCTGACATGGATTTCTGTCTTTTACAGAGTATTCTTTAAGTATACTCTCAGGTCAAAGAGTGTATACCCAAATTTGCCCTACATTTTTCTAGACAAAGCATTAGGTAATAAAAGTCAATTAAGTTTCAGAAGATGCTTGTCTGTTTGGGCTGAGAAGATTGTAAAGAAATTCAGTGTGGCATCCACGTAAAACAGTGAAAAATAAATGTAATATTTGGACTTCAGCTAATGCTTCTCTTTACCTTAATATTTGTCTTTTAGTACAAAATATATCAAGGTAGGGAAAAAATTTAGCTACAAAAATCAATGGTTTGGATTAAGATTTAAGAACTTATATTTAGGGCTTATTAAAATAAACTGAACACAACTGATTCCACGGATTTTAATAGAAATGAAAGCATCAGAAGTGCAGCTCTGAATGGAGTAGGTGACTGAAAGTAATAGAGGAGATCTACATCTCAGCTCCAGACTAATTGTCAGATTAATTGGTACAGCAAATCTGCATAGTTATGATTTCTTCTGCGTTGACAGCCACAAAGACATGGTGGATACGAGCTCCAAGTCTAGCTCAATTGGTGATCCCAGATTCAGCCCATTTGGGAAGAGATGGAGCAACTTTGAATTTGGTGGGTTCCCTAATTGACGCCTCATTATGTCTTATAGAACAGTTTTGAATCTTTGTGGTACCTTTCCACCCTCCAAAACACGGAAGCCTCTCTACACCATGCTAACTTCCTTCCCCCATCAATATGGGATGGTAGTGGGAGAAAATTGCACTTTAATGCAATTAGGATCAAGTACTAGGAAAAATTGTAACAGTTCTAGTATTGTATGTTAATGTATGAAGTAACATGGATCATAGTTTGAATTCTCAGCTTTGTATGAATGCTAATTCTTTAATTAATCACGTAACTCAACTCTGAGTTGAATTGCAATAAGGATACTGAGGGGTCCTTGGTGCTCTCGGAGCATGGTTGTTTTCTTGCAGACATTTTCATTACCCAAACTAGCTTCCTCATCAGCCTAGCATTCCTCAAGGAGGCTTCTTCCCTCACTAACTGCAGAGAACTGTACTGGTTGCAACAGGAGGTAAATATAATAAACCTTGCAATCCTATACATATTTAATCAAAATTGCACACAGCCCTCTTGAGCTCCGTTTCTGCTGGCAGAGGGTTGCAGGAGGCTGTCCCAGCCAAAAACGGGGATTGGGAGCCTGTTTTTGCTGGCAAAGCACTTGGGTCACCACGGGCACCCCCGACATGACCAATGTCAAGTTGGCCACATCCATCCTGGCCTCCTGAAGTCAAACACAACCCTGATGCGACCCTCAATGAAATCGAGCTTGATACCCCTGCATTAGAGCATTTGGATGTGCATTAATAGTTGTGGGTGTAATGTAGGCGGTTATGCACTTTCAAGTGCTATCTTGGCTACGCACAGCCAAGTTAGTTAGGAAGACTGACCTAGCTCTGCTGAGATTAGGCATGACCATAATTAGTATTTTCAGGGGGCCAACTGTATTGGTCTGCTGCAGTGAGAACAGCAAAAAATCCTAATGGTCTTTTGAACTAAATAGCTAAGTACTTATGAAAAGGGTGGTTAATAATTATTGCCAGTACAGGCTCCCCCCACATCTGCATTTGTCACTTCATTAAAGGGGGAGCAATTCACATGTGTTACCATCCTGCCTGTACACATGATGATCGGTTGATGAATTCCATGCATAGATCATTTTTTGGGGGTAGGCATTATCTGTTTTCATTTAGGAAATATATCCCTCCCACTAGGCTACTAAGAGAGATTAGTTGCATTTGATTGACAAGTGTAGAAGAGATGAAAATCAGTATCTAGGTCTGTTTTATAGGAAAGATGGGATTCATATCCATAGAATTCGTAAATTAAAAGAATACTAACTGGTATGCCAACAATAATGTTAAATAATAGCAAGTACTTTCGGAAAAAGATAATGCTTTGCAGACATTAGGAATGATTTTAATTTTACTCTGGCATGAGGATCTATGTCTTTATTCATTAGCATTCAGAGGACACTGATCATAATCCTTAAGAGCGCAATGCAGCGTCTCCATCACCATGAATGGTGCTTATTATTCTGATTTCCATTTGTAAGACTGGAAGTCTTAATTAACTGAAGCAATAGGACAGCCTTCCCCCATCTGATGACCTCCAGATGTTTTGGACTTCAACATCTTTCATTGTCAGCCAGTATGCTTAGTGTCCACGTTGGCTGTGAATTATGGATACTGAAGTCTAACCCATCTGGAGAACACCAGGCCGGGGTAGGCTGCAGCAGATTAATCAATTCAAATTAGTCTTCTTAGAAAACATTGTTTTAAATTGGCTACTCGGTATTGTATAGACAGTTAAAAAAATGTACTGTATAAGATGGCCTTTTATTTACAGTAGTAATAAAGTTTTTGTTGTAATCTCTTTTACCCTTCTGAATCCCGAACGAACGAAACTCTAGCAACTAGACTGAGGTTTTGGTCATCTGATAATGTATGTCAATTTAAGCAATTATTGAACTGGTTATTCAACCAGAAGGGAAACAATTACTCAGTGAAAGATCTTGGCAATTTTGATTGTCGCTTTCCATCAAAATAGGAGAGCAAAGTCTGTGTTTATATGCCTCGAAAGAAAAATATAATCTTTACAGTTCCTGTTCACCAGTGCAATTTGGATGCATATTGTCTTTCTGTGTTGTAACTAGGTCTGATTGATTATTTATTTAATTAGTTTATATCCTGCCTTTCAATGAACAGAGCAGATAATGTGATATAGAGACATTATAGGCATTTTTCCTGCCTTCTTATAGTCAAATACGTGTTTTGCCTGTGGGTTTTCCTAATCTGCAGAGTTTCCTGAATGAAACCTGATTACTCAAATTTTGTTCAGGAAGTAGTGGTTTTGTAATTGCCTCCATAGAATAGGGGTTGACCTAAAGTTAGTGGGACAGATTCACCACTTGAATATTCTTTAAGTTTACACCAGTCGCCACAGGTCAATGAAGTTGTCACCAATGTAAAAATATAAGGACCGTAACCCTGCATTTAGTGGGATAATTACAAAGGCTCTTTGCCTAAGATAAATAATATTTAAATATATCATTGCTCTGGCGTGCTGTTTGCTGATTAAAGTCTTTGCATTGGGGTTATTTGTGCTTCCCTAAGTGGTTTTATTTGAAAACTCAGCTTCTCAGTACATTTTAAAGTTGGTTCTTTCTGGAGACACAGTTGGCACAGTGGGGATTCCTTGTGTTTTGCATAATTGAACAAGCCATAGGTTAAGGTCATACGGAAAGCCTTGCAAAATTGTCCCACATTTTCTTTTCTTTCTTTCTGACATTCAAATGCCTTTGGAAAGTTCTCATCAAGACAGGGAAAGAGCGCAGTAGTATCCTCACTGTAGTGCCAAGTGGTAGATTGTTCCTGGAATGAGAGGCTCCATTTAGTCATCTTTCTTTTGCACTTTCCTTATAGTAAATGTAGTACGTTTTTATACTCCATTTACCATAAACAATCACCTTCTCTTTGAATCCTAAATGGCCTTTTGTGGTTTCATGCACAAGTTACTTGCTTTTCTCTCTCTAATGTCAGAAAGTTATTGTTTCATGCAAGAGAATTTTCTGATGTGAAAGTAGGGGTGAAATCCAGTAGGTTCTGACAGGTTCTGGAGAACCGGTAGCAGAAATTTTGAGTAGTTCAGAGAAATGCCACCTCTGGCTGGCCCCAGAGTGGGGTGGGAATGGAGAGTTTGCAATATCCTTTCCCTGGAGTCGGGAGGGAATGGGGATTTTGCAGTATCCTTCCTCTGGAGTATGGTGGGAATGGAGATTTTGCAGTATCCTTCCCCTGGAGTGGGATGGGAATGGAGATTTTGCAATATCCTTTCCTTGGAGTGTGGTGGGAATGAAGATTTTTCAGTATTCTTCCCCTGGAGTGGGGTAGGAATGGAGATTTTGCAGTATCCTTCCCCTGGAGTGGTGTGGGAATGGAGATTTTGCAATATCCTTTCCCTGGAGTGGGGAGGGAATGGGGATTTTGCAGTATCCTTTCCCTGGAGTGGGGAGGGAATGGGGATTTTGCAGTATCCTTCCCCTGGAGTGGGGTGGGAATGGAGATTTTTCAGTATCCTTCCCCTAGAGTGGGGTGGGAATGGAGATTTTGCAGTATCCTTCCTCTGGAGTATGGTGGGAATGGAGATTTTGCAATATCCTTTCCCTGGAGTGGGGAGGGAATGGGGATTTTGCAGTATCCTTCCCCTGAAGTGGGGTGGGAATGGAGATTTTGCAGTATCCTTCCCCTGCCATGCCCACCAAGCCATGCCCACAGAACCAGTATTAAAAAAAATTGAATTTCACCACTGTGTGAAAGTCACATTTCCACAAGTTTATCAAGCCAGGCTTCGTTTCTTTGCATAAATATGTAATACTGTTTTTCACCAGCTTGTCTGTATACAGTAGATGTGACAACAGGCTTATCCTTCCCAAAAGATTAACTCCATGCTTGGAATGGGAAGTAGAATTTCAGGTCACAGCAGATGGCAGCATCTAGTCAGACTTGGCTGATTCCACCCCCTCTCCTCTTGATTAAATAGGATCAGATCAGACTAATAGATGGGAGGCCACCAGGAGTTCTAAGGCAGTTGAGAATATTGGGGTGGGAAAAAATCTGGAAAAAGGCAGTAATGACAAAGTGCTTCTTATCCACATGGGCATATTCATTTCATCACTGGGGAGTTTTTACCTTTTTAGCTCCTGACAGAATATTTGTGATCCCTTGTAGAGACCCCTTGCGAAGCTGCTTCTCTTTCCTGCAAATGAGCAGGCAGGGTGCCCCGAGAAGAGCCAGATGAGGAGGGCAAACTAAAGCCCACAACTGAAGGATCCGTCAGGAAGGGCTAAACCTGAGGATATTTTACCCAATTTCCTCCAAACCCAGAGCCATCTTTGCTAGGGTTCAACATTTTTATTTTTATTTTGCTGAAGGGAGAGGTGGGGGAGGGCTCACTTTAAACTTTTGAAGCCCCAGCAGGTATCATGGAGAGAGGCATGGGTGAAATTGTTTCTTTGGGGATGGAGGGAGTGAATTAAAAAAAACAAAAACACCCCAAACTGATTCTAACACCTGTAGCTTGACAGATCTTTTTGCCTCTGGTTTGGTTAACAAATGACATTTTATTTTTTCAAATGTAAAAATAATTCTTGAATAGCAAAAAAAAAAAAAAAAAAAGTTGGTTTCTCTGTTTTTATTTGCATTTGTAATGAATTAAAAAAAATCCTGAATCATAGCACGAGATTTCCCAGCATAGATAAATATTAACATCTGCTAACTTTCCAGAATATAAAATCTTGTTTTTCATGAGCCCATCATTGCCTACAATTCGCTCTATTTCTTTCTCTGTCTATAGTTGGCAACTTTAAGATGTGTAGACTTCAACATGATGCTGGCTGGAAAATTATGAAAGTTGAAGTCCACACACCTTAAAATTGCCAATTACACAACCTGTTGATCCTTTCTTAGCAGCCATCTGCAAAACCAGAAGGACATTTAATGGAGAACTCTGTCTAGTTGGTGTTCATAACTTTCCACATTACTCACCTGGCTTGAGGGCTAAGAGAAATTTCTACTCCCACCATGACCTTTAACAGTTCAATTACTTTGAAAGGGATGAGCTTTCCCAAGCCTCTTCTCTAAAATTCCCCTTTTCCCAGTGGTGAAATCCAATTTTTTTTACTACCGGTTCTGTGGGCATGGCTTGGTGGGCGTGGCAGGGGAAGGATACTGCAAAATCTCCATTTCCACCCCACTTCAGGGGAAGGATATTATAAAATCTCCATTCCCACTCTGGGACCAGCCAGAAGTGGTATTTGCCGGTTCTCTGAACTATTCAAAATTTCCGCTACCGGTTCTCCAGAACCTGTCAGAAACTGCTGGATTTCACCCTAACCTTTCCCCCTTTCCTCCCTCTCTGTTGGTGGAACAACGAGGACTCCCACATTAAAGTAAAGGTAAAGGTTCCCCTTGCACATATGTGCTAGCCGTTCCCGACACTATGGGCAGTGCTCATCTCCGTTTCAAAGCCGAAGAGCCAGCGCTGTCTGAAGTCGTCTCTGTGGTCATGTGGCCAGCATGACTAAATGCCAAAGGCACACAGAACGCTGTTACCTTCCCACCAAAGGTGGTCCCTATTTTTCTACTTGTATTTTTTACATGCTTTCGAAGTGCTAGGTTGGCAGAAGCTGAGACGGTTCTGGAGCTCACCCTATTACACAGCACTAGGGATTCAAACCTCTGAACTGCCGACCTTTTGATCGACAGTCTCAGCATCTTAGCTACTGAGCCACTGTGTCCCTTATACTCCCACATTATCTCATAGTATTTTGGACGATAGGGACAAGAAGGAAACACTCGTCTGCAACTTCCTTGCTTGTGGGACTATTAAAAAGCTACAAGCATCATCTGATCATGTAACGTTTTACTGTATTTTACCTTGCCAGCATACACCGGAAATACTTTTTTTAAAAAAAAATTATATGCAGCAAACCAGCATTTGCTTATACATACATGTTACCTGTATCTATCACTTTCCTCAACCTGAATGTTCTCCAAATATACGGATTCCAAAATGGCTCGGTCATTGCTGAAAATACTCAGAGTTGAAGCCAATGTCTGAAAGGCATTCAGTTTGGGAGAGGCCAGTTTTTATAATTTAGAACAGTGTTTCTCAATGTTGCCAACTTGAAAATGTGACGGGCTTCAGCTCCCAGAACTCCCCAGCCAAGATTGAGAAACACTGGTTTAGAAACTTTCACCATGACAGCGTGACTTTCACCAAGTCACATAGGTGACTTTCATAGTATAGTATGGGAGGGGCAGATATGGCGGGAGCAGAGGACCTTATCTTGTGCCGGGGGTGCGCACTCGCTACTTGAGAGCGATTGCACGCCCCGGTCCTCAAGGCTCCCCTCGGATACTAGGTGGCTCAGATACTCAGGACCTGGGCCTCCGGCTGATGCTGTGCAACGCCAGGTCCGTGGTAAATAAGGCCCCCCTCATTTACGATCTTATTCAAGAGGGGGGAGCGGACCTGGCGGGTATTACGGAGACCTGGTTGGGCCCGGAGGGAGGGGTCCCTCTGGTTGAGATGTGTCCACCAGGCTTCAGAGCATTCCATCAGCCGAGGGCCCAGGGGAGGGGCGGGGGGGGGTGGCGGTTATTATTAATGAAGGTCTGGGTCCGAGGGAGACCACTGTGCCACAGATTGCCGGGTGTGAGTCCCTCTTTGTGAGATGGGGTCATGGGGTTCAGATGGGCTTGCTGCTTACGTACCTGGCTCCCTGCCGCGTGGCAACGGCCCTGCCCGAGCTACTCGACATGATAGCCACGATGGCAGTTGATACACCCAGGCTTATGGTCATGGGTGATTTCAATCTGCCGTCCGTTGGTGAAACGTCAGAGATGGCTCGGGAGTTCATGGCTTCCATGACGGCCATGGACCTGACCCAGTTAGTTCATGGCCCCACTCACAGGGGGGGACACACGCTGGACCTGATTTTTGTCTCTGGCCAGTGGTTGAGTAGTCTTATTATAGGGGATATAGACATGAAACCCTTGTCATGGTCAGATCACTCACTCCTTCGTCTGGACCTTCGAACCGCTACACCCCGCCGCAGGGAGGCGGACCCAATTAGATGGATCCGCCCCAGGCGCCTGATGGATCCTGATAGGTTCCAGACGGAGCTTGGGCCAATTCCTGAAGATCTGGCACACGACTCGGCCGAGGACCTGGTAGCTGCCTGGGATCGGGCGGCTGGTGGGGCCTTGGATCGAGTCGTGCCTTTGCGGCCTCTGACCCGGTGTCAATCCCTCGCGGCTCCTTGGTTCACCGAGGAGCTGAGGGAGATGAAATGCCGGAAAAGACGCCTAGAGAGCGGTTGGAGGGCCAGTCTCGCTGAATCTGACCGAACACTGGTAAGGTCGCATATTAAGACCTACCTAGTGGCGATAAAGACAGCAAAGTTTAACTACTTTTCCACCTCTATTGCGTCATCAGGGAATCGTCCGGCCGCCCTGTTCAGGGTAACCCGCTCCCTGCTCCATCCGGGAGCGCGGGAGGATCCCTTGGAAGGCAGTGCGGAGGATTTCGGACAATACCTGTATGACAAAATCGCTCAGATCCGGGGGGATTTGGACTCTGACTGGGTAGATCAGGGCAGGGTGACGAGGAATAGTCTTGAGAATGTTACCTGGGAGGAGTTTGATGCTGTGACTCCGGATGATGTGGACAGGATTTTGGGGAGACTTAGTGCGGCCACATGTTTACTGGACCCGTGTCCCTCCTGGTTGGTACTGGCCTCCCGGGAGGTTACACGAGGCTGGCTCCAGGGTGTTATCAACGCTTCGTTGAGTGAGGGTCACTTCCCCGCCGCCTTGAAAGAAGCGGTGGTGAGGCCTCTCCTCAAGAAGCCGTCCCTGGATCCGGCAATATTGGCCAACTATCGTCCTGTCTCCAACCTTCGCTTCCTGGCGAAGGTTGTTGAGAGTGTGGTCGCGCGACAGTTTCCACAATTCTTGGAGGAAACATCCTATCTAGATCCATTCCAGTCGGGTTTCAGGCCTGGACACAGCACGGAAATGGCATTGGTCGCGTTGGTTGATGATCTCTGGAGGGCTCGGGACAGGGATTGTTCCTCTGTTCTGGTCCTGTTAGACCTCTCAGCGGCTTTTGATACCATCGACCATGGTATCATGCTGCACCGGTTGGAAGAGTTGGGGATGGGGGGCACCGTATTACGGTGGTTCTCCTCCTTTCTCTCCGACCGGTCGCAGTTCGTGTTGGCAGGGGGGCAGAGGTCGACCTCAAGGCCTCTTATATGTGGAGTGCCTCAGGGGTCGGTCCTCTCGCCCCTCCTGTTCAACATTTATGTGAAGCCGCTGGGCGAGATCATCCGTGGCTTTGGGGTGAGATACCACCAGTACGCTGATGACACCCAGCTGTACATCTCCACCCCAGGCCACCCCAACGATGCCCTTGAAGTGATGTCCCAGTGCCTGAAGGCTGTGCGGATCTGGATGGGGAGGAACAGGCTCAGGCTCAACCCTTCCAAGACTGAGTGGCTGTGGCTCCCGACATCCCGATATAGTCAGTTGACTCCATCACTGACTATTGGGGGTGAGTCGTTGGCCCCCACAGAGAGGGCTCGCAATCTGGGAGTCCTCCTGGATAGGCAGCTGTCCTTGGAGGAACATCTGACGGGTGTAACCAGGGGGATCTTTTGTCAGGTTCGCCTGATCCGCCAGTTGCGGCCCTTTCTTGATCGGGATTCCCTGTGCACAGTCACTCATGCCCTCGTCACCTCTCGCCTTGACTACTGCAACGCTCTCTACATGGGGCTCCCCTTGAGGAGCACCCGGAGGCTCCAACTGGTCCAGAATGCAGCAGCGCGGGTAGTGACGGGAGCAGCCTGGCGCTCCCATGTAACACCGCTCCTCCGCGAGCTGCACTGGCTCCCAGTGGTCTTCCGGGTGCGCTTCAAGTTGTTGGTTATCACCTTTAAAGCGCTCCATGGCATAGGGCCTAGCTATCTTCGAGACCGCCTGCTGCCACCGACGATCTCCCATCGACCCGTGCGCTCCCACAGAGAGGGCCTCCTCGGGGTGCCATCAGCCAAACAGTGCAGGCTGGTGACCCCCAGGGGAAGGGCCTTCTCTGTGGGGGTACCTACCCTCTGGAATCAATTGCCTCCAGAGATAAGGAGAATCCAAGACCTCGGTGCCTTCCGCCGTGCCCTTAAAACTTTCCTTTTCCAGCAAGCCGGGCTGGCCTAATTTTTTAAGTGTTTTTAAGTGTTTTGTTTATTGTTTTTAATTAATGGGGCCAAATTTATATATGTATATTTTAACTGTATTTTAATATTTGTACTTGATGTTTTTACTTGGCTGTTCACCGCCCTGAGTCCTCAGGGAGAAGGGCGGTATACAAATTCAAAATAAAATAAAAATAAAAATAAAATATAGGGGAAGATCTGGCCCAGGGAGTGGAAGCTTCTTGGATACCTTTTATATCTGGCTTATGGAAGTTTAGGTGCAGAGCTCCTTGAAGTGCTTTGTCTCCCCCATGTTTCCACTAATAGAGCAATCCATCCTTTTCTCCTTCTGCCTGTGGGAATGCCCTTACTCCTCAGCTCAGAAGTAAGCTAGGAATGATGTGAGGGGTCCTTGGTGCTCTCCGAGCTTGTTTGTTTTCTTGCAGACATTTCATTACCCAAATTAGGTAATATCATCAGTGCCCTCATTTCAACCCTGAGCTACAAATATTCTCCTTTATTGGTAGAAATGATTTCTCCCAACCTCTGTCTGAGCAGAGAATACCTTAGAGAGGCTCTCTGGATCAGCGGTCACCAACTGGTGGTCTGTGAACCACTGGTGGTCTGTGAGAAAATTTTGGTGGTCCACAGGAAAATTATTTGCATTTTTTATATTGCACTAAATCAGGGGTCCTCAAACTACGGCCCCTGAGCTGGATACGTGCAATGAATGCTTCTGTTGCTGCAGAGAGTTTCCCCCTTTGGGGTCCTTTTGTGTGTGGCAGAGGGGGGCAGATATTCTGACTTGGGGTCTGCTTCAGCCTCCTGGTGCGGGGCTTTGGGTGAAGGCTGGAGGGAAGTGCAGCTGGTGGCAAAGAGCCAGAGGGCCTTGTTCCAGTGGGACTGTATCATGGCCTGGAACTGGCTGACCATCTCAGCCTGCTGAGCCTCCGGGCACCAGTACCTGGCCTTGCACTCCCGCAGGTCTTCCCTCTGCTTGGAAAGCCTATGCTCATAGTCCTCAGTGAGGTGCTTCAGCTGAGCCTCCTTCTCGGTCAGATCCAATTTGAACTGAACCAGCTGATTTGCCAACTCTTTCTCTTGGCTGCTTAGCTCCAACAACTGCTTCCTGTTGGGGCCCTAAGGGGCCCAGGTGGGCAGGCGAAAAGTGCCTGGGAGGGGAGAGGCGAGTAGAGGCCGGCGAGGCACCCCTCAACGTGAGTGACATCAAGATGGCCATTCCCACCCAGTCACATGACCACCTAGTCATGCCCACACAGCTGGTCAGGCAGATCATATTAATAGTCCGTGGAATTTAAAATTATGAATTTAGTAGTCCCTGAGGTCTGAAAGGTTGGTGACCCTTGCTCTGGATGACCTTTTGCAGCCTCTTTTTGAGCGATAGAACTTCAAGATAGCTGAGTTTTGGAGCAGGAGTAGAGCTTCACGTCTCCACATCTATTTTATTTATTGAAAAGACTTTTACGGCCACCCGTCTAAAAACCACAACTCTGGGCAGCTCACAACAGTTATATAAAACCAAACATCACAACACAATACAAGCAAAAACAATGAAACACGATCTGGTGTGCCAGACATGCCTGCGGGATGATTTGGCCTCTGGTTAGATTCAGCCCTCCACTGAGGATATAACAAATAATGCGTGCTGATTGGTAGTGCTCTCTTCTATACCTTAGGAATGTAGGAAGCTGCTTTGCAGCATTTGTAAGACTAAATGTTGTCAACTCTGATTGGCAGCCGTTGTGAGGTCAGAGGCAAAGAATTGATCTTTCTAACCCAAATGGTATGAAACCTTTGAATAAAAGCACGAGTCTCTTCCCAGTGTTATGCCCCGGAAGAGACTATTTTTTTAAAAAAAAACAGTTTTTATTAGTTTGTAGTATAGCCTATAAAGAAAATATAAAAGTAAATTGTAGGAAAAATAGGGAAGGGAAAAGGGAGGGAAAGAAAAGGGGAAAAAGGAAGGAAAAGGCACTGACTTCCGACTCCCAGTAGAATAAGGCATTAACATCAAACCTCAACTTTTTACTTTTATATAATTGTATTAACTAGCCATTTCTATAACAACAAATCTATCTAATTGGTAAACTCCATCCCCCAAAAAAGTTTCATTTTTTCCCACCTCAAGCACAAAGTCCAGAAGTGGTTTCCAAGTAGAAATAAAAGTACTTGTATTTTTTTCCTTGATCAAAACAGTCAATTTAGCCATCTCTGCTAATTCCCATCAGTTTTTGCAGCCAGTTCATCCATTGTGGGGATCGAGGTGACCTTCCATTTCTGTGCGTCTTGCTCCCGTCAACATATATAACATCAAAGTTCTGAATTTTTTTCCAGGTTTTTTTCCATTAAACCCAAAAGAAAAGTCTCTGGTTTTCTCTTTAGATTCACTTTAAGAATTTTCTGTATTAAAATATGAATCCTATTCCAATATTTCTTTGCTTTAACACACGTCTGCCGTAAATGATAAAAAGTCCCTCGTGATAAGCTAGCTATCCAGTGTTATTTGATTTCCTCCTAAAAAGAAAGCTAGAATCTTCACACAATCTTCTTACTTCATACTGAGGGTTAAATATTTTTTATGGGATGCAGAGTACAAAATGTATCTAAGAACTTAATCAAAAGCTTACTGGTTCAGACCAAAATCTAGCTAAAATAGTTTCTTTTATAAGTATTCCAGAAAACAGCACATGACTGCTACTGAGTTCATTTACTGGATATCATGGGGTTTTTTTGGTTGTTTTTTTTGGGGGGGGGTTCTCTCTAGAAGAGGAAATTCCATGAAGAGCCAACTCAGAGCTTTCCTGAAGGATTGTAATGCAAAGAAATTGCATCTGGTGAAATGGCATGAAAATTTAATGGTCTAAAAGCATCTAATAACCTTAGGAGAATGATATAAGGCTAATCTCAAAATTAGCCAATCTGTCATTCCTAAATATGCTCTGACTTATAGGCAGTGAATTATTTTTGAATTTAATTAATATATATACTTTTGGCACCTTCGGTGTGTGACAAGACAGGATTTTTAAAAATAATTTCACTCTATTATGGGATGGACTATGGTTTTGTGAGGGGGGAGCAATCTTAGTAAACTCTTCTCCAAGGATAGGGACACATGACTCCTGCTGTGTTATGAGAAATTGGTTTTGAAAGCTATTTTTTGATTATATAGTATGATTTTCAGGGACTGTTTAGAAAAAAAAAAGAAAATTGGCTGTCCACATAACCTACAGTACTGCTGTTATTAGCAATTCAAGGTGCTGGTTAACACCTTAAAAGTCCTACACGGTACAGCACCAGTTATTTGTAGGAGTCTCTTTCCCCAAGAATACCTGCCTGTCCTATTAGATCAGATAGAATGGGCATGCTCCCTGGTGGGACTTTAGAAGTGGGCCTTTTTTGTGGCTGCCCCTACCTTGTGGAACAACCTCCCAAAAGTGATTTGACAAGACCCCACCCTTCTAGTCTTTCGAAAGGCTGACTTTTTATTGGGAATCTGTGGTTGTATGACTGGAGGCATCCCAAGGGGGATGATTATGGGTTTTTTGTTTATTGTTTTTAATGATTGTTTATTAATTAGTTTTATGGTCATTGTAAGCTGCCTAGATATGAGACGTGGTGGCTCAGTAGTTAAGACACTGAACTTGTCGATCGAAATGTCGGCAGTTCAGTGGTTCAAATCCCTAGTGCTGTGTAATGGGGTGAGCCCCCGTTACTTGTCCCAGCTTCTGCCAACCTGGCAGTTCGAAAGCACGTAAAAAATGCAAATAGAAAAATAGGGACCCCCTTTGGTGGGAAGGTAACAGCGTTCTGTGTGCCTTTGGCATTTAGTCATGCCGGCCACATGACCATAGAGACATCTTTGGACAGTGCTGGCTCTTCAGCTTTGAAATGGAGATGAGCACCGCCCCTTAGAGTCGGGAACGACTAGCACATATGTGCAAGGAGAACCTTTACCTTTACCTTTAAGCTGCCTAGAGTTGCTTAAGTTGGGCAGCCATATAAATTTAAATGATTACTAAAAATATTCTGAATGGCAGTCATCTTTTCATTTTGATTTTATGAGAAACAATGCCTAGAGACATTAGTTTTAAAACAATACAAACATACATTAAAAATAGCGTTTATATTATTTTTTGACCATCTCAAAGTGATCCCAAATTTCTTCTGAACATAGAATGTACTCAATTTGTAGCTTAGGTTGTAAGGGATAATGTGATGGGCATCTCTATCTGCTTGGCTGTATTTCTGCCAGTAGCAGTAAACTCTAAGACTCTATGTCATGGTGAAACCTTCATTTTTCTGAAATGTAACAGCCAATGAACAAAATATTCAACTCTAATTCAGTGTTCTTTATTTGTTGACCAGCTTTCACCTGTATCGTAAAAGCCAAACTCTTCTTTTTCTTGAAAATGAAGAAAGTCAAAGATGCCTTCTTAAAAGCTTCTCAGCTACTGTGGATAGTATTAGAATGTGGAAGAAAAGGCCAAACATTGCCAGCAGAACTGATGAGAATCAGGGATTGTGATATTTTAGAGGCTTGTTTTGTTGGCTGTTGGAGCCTCCAAAATTAGAGATATTTAACAAATCACAGTGCATGACTGGGAAAGCACAAGTTAGAGAAGAGCTGTAAAAGCAGCTTTAAGTCTCCTATAGATCTCTTAAATCTTATGTGGTAATTTAGGATCTGAAGTAGAGGAAAGATCACACAGAATTTATTTCAAGTCCTGTTTGCTTAATTCCCAAACACAAATTCTATAATTAGCATCACTGTTCATACAGAAAAAAAAATTGTAGAGGAAAAAAATGTAATAATATAAATAATAGCTATGTTTTTAGTTTTATTAGTCTCACTTTAAAGAGCTTGTCAATCTTAAAATATTTTGTGGATGCTAATTTCTCAGTTAAACTCTGCGCAGTGTAAAACTGTATTTTCCTTGTTCTGAATTCTCAGCAGAAGCCCAGTTTATCAGAAAGGGAGAAAAACCTCCAAAACCTGTTTTTTTCTTTAAAAAAAGCCCTTTCTGCTTTCCTGCATGCCACATATCATATCATTGTTTTGAGTTTAAACCAAGTAACCTCAAACATGTAACCTTAATTGATATGGTACCTATAACTGCTTGCACAGGTTAAGCTACAAGAATTATTTCTTTCTTTTCTAGCTTTTTGGAGTAGACTTGATGAAGTCTCAATCAATGAATGACTACCTTTTCATTTTTTTGTTCCTAAACTGAATATAAGTTGCTTCAGTCTAATTTGTTTATCCCATATCTTTAAAAAGAACCCTATTGAAGCTAACAATAATGCAGTTAAACTTTTCATATAATTATATGCTCTGGATGAAGGGGGAATGAGCTGATGTAACCACATACACATGATTCCTTCCCAGGTGAGCTTTGCTGAATCCCATTTGAATCCTAGTTGTGAGACCTGCTTCTTTCTAATTTACGTGCAGCTCCTATGCCCCAAACTCTATGCTAAACCTAACAAGGGTACTCCATCTGTAGGAACCTAAGAGAGAAAGCCCAAGAGGTGAGTGCATGGCACCAGCCATCTTTTATATTGAGCATCATCTGCTCGTAGTCTGGTCATCGATTCTGATGACAACTAGGGATGCATCGATCCTAGAGTTAGTTAATAACTGGGTTAGAACATTCCCCCACTGTTTTTCACTTTCACTCCTCAGTGCAATCTGATCTCCTCTTCTAGAGCATCTTCTAGTCCCTGGAGGAGATTTGGGCAACATAGGGAAGCATAAGTGGGGGCAGGGGAAGGGATCCTTTCATGGAAGGGAAGCAGGGGTGAAATGCTCCCGGTTCGCACCAGATCGCCCAATATTTTTCTTTTTTCTACAACCTTTTTTTCTACATTTTTTCTACAACCTCTTCGGCCGAAAAAATGCTTTTAAAAGTAAAAAAAAAAAAAGCCTTTGATGATCGTGCGGCTCAGCTGGGATCGTCAAAGCATTTTTAAAAGCATTTTTTTCTGCAACCTCTTCGACCGAGGAGGTTGTAGGAAAAAAAAAATGCTTTTAAAAGCCTCTGGCGACCCTAGCTGAGTTGCCTGATTGTCAGAGGCTTTTAAGAGCATTTTTTCCTACAACTTCTTCGGCTAAAGAGGTTGCAGAATTTTTTTTTTTTTAAAAAGTTGGCCACACCCACCCAGTCACATTACCCCCACCCCCACCAAGACACGCCCATAGAACCGGTAGTAACAAATTTTACATTTCACCACTGAAGGGAAGCAACCATGGAAGAAGTCCTTTCCTCCATATTACAGAGATTCAGGATCCAAGTCAAAATAGTAAGTTCAAATTGTACATTATGATTTATACACCTTAAAAGTTATTAAGTCACAGCTTGGTATCATTATGAATGTAGTGAGGCAATACTGATTATCTGGATTTCTGATTAGATTCTCAAATAGGATATTCTCAATAAGTATTAACTAGAAACTAGATTGCTACCATAAATGATGGAGTAGACATAGACCACTCCTTTACCCCATATTTTACAAACATTTGATTTGATTGATTGATTTCTTTAACTTACAGGGCCAGCCAACTCGCAAAAAGACTTCCGTTATATTAATAATGTATTATTTGTGCAATTTCACTGTCTCATATGATTGGTTTAGGAAAAAGTTTCATGTACATGGAAAAAAGAGAAGCTGTTGCTTTAAGAAATCTATTTGTTACTTTAATGCAATCTTATAGCTGTGCTACCTTTGCTCTGGTCCAGGCAGAATCTTGGGGGGAAAAAGTGGGGCTACATCTGGAGTACTTTGGATTTTCCTACTATACTGTATATAATGAAATTAAAACCAAAGATGGATAATTAGAGCAATATGCATGGTGTCAAAGCCACTCCAAAACAAATTTTGGGATATTTAATGTAACTGAGGGAAGACAATAGTAGGTACATAGAGAGTAACAGTGTCAATCAAAGTTAATTAATTTGAAATACATTTAAAAGAACTTTAAATTACATCAAATGTTATGTTCTTGGCCACAGCTAACTTTGAGAGTGAAGCCTCTAGCCTATAGTTCTGAAGCCAATAATTGCCCTCAGTTTGAAAAACTCTGCACACCCTGCCTAAAAGGCAAAGATGCAGATTTATGATTTGGCTTAAAGGCCAAAGAAATGTCAGCTGCAACAAATTGCTGCTGTAACAGTGATCCTTCTGTTTGGTTGTTGAAAGCCGTCACACCGGTCAGTCTCTGTGGGGTTTTGTGTTTTTTTTTCTGAACATTGAATATGCCTGTCTTTTCATATCTCCTCATGTTGCCATTTTCATGCTCCTTAATCGAGGTAGTCCTGATGAGTGGACCTGAGGATAGATTTTTTCATTATTATCTTTTTCAAGTTCTTAGGCAAATAAAATAAAATTTGCTTAGAAAAAGAACCCAATTAATTTCCCTCAACCACATGCCTCCATAAATGTTTGTGCTTTCTAGCACTGGATCCAAAATCAATAGTGGGCAGAGATGGTAGAATTCAGTCGAATTCTCCAATGCTAACCATTTTTTCAGAAGTTTAGTTTTCACACCTGGAAAAAGGTGTGAAAATATGACTACAGCCTTTAAATAAAAAAAAAAAGAAGCTACCAGTGTTAAATGTATCTCTACTTTTAAAAACTCACATCCATGAATAAGATGTTCATTATTTGTAGGCTGATCAAGCTGAATTGGGCAATATATGAAGTTTTCTCCTGGGAGGCTTTTGAGCACAGGGCAATAAGGCCAAACGCTTATTTCAGGGTTCAAAAAAATATAAGACAGGATCTTATTTAATGCTTCATTACCAGGCTAGGTAACATCTTCAGCGGAATATACATGGACATGGACTCTGCTAAAGATGTTACCTAGCCTGGTAATGAAAAGTTTGGAAACCACCCCACAAGCTCAGAGAATGAATCTTCATCCTCCTGTTGGAATAGGTTTTGAAGCTCATTCTGTCAAAAATACAAATATGCACTAATAGTGCTGTGAGCCTTACTTATACAAACATGCAACTTTTCTAGTTGTTTTGCAAAGGTTTTAGTCTTATTAGGTTCCTGTTTTGACAATCTGCTGAGTTGGAGGTTTGTTTGCAGAAGAGCTGTGATATCAGACCAATAAATAATGTATTGAAAGTTAATAGCCAATAAGACAAAGCAACATTGCAGTACTGAAATATTCTTCCTTGGGGGATGATATCCATGTACAGTATGTGAAGTTTAACAAACTTTGAAGTATGGCTAAGCACGGAAAGTCAGTAGGAGTAGCAAAATTGGATGATTTACTTCATGTGTGGATGAGTTTCTGTAGGTCAAGGGTCAAATATGAGTGTTCTGAAATATATAGGTAGGTCATATGAGGCTGGGGCAAGAGAAAAGCATAATAATATGGCGTGCATAAGCGCACCAGCATGCCTACCATCGTTGTCCTACTGTCCCCATTTATATGTATTCATTTCTTTCATTCATTGCCCATGTTTATATTTCTTTCATTCATGTCCATGTTTATATCTACACCTGCTATCTGTACATGTTTCACAAACTAATAAAATAAAATAAAATAAATAAAAAGTAGTTGTGCTTAAAACAGAAAGTGAGATTGATAAAAATGAGTCCTTTAAATCTTAATGCCCACTAATACTTCTGTGTGTTCGACAGAGCTTGCCCACTTCCTCATTCTAGTAGCCTGATTCTGAGAGCTATGGACCACTCCAGAGAAGCCCTGAATGTGTTTTGTAACTGTTGTTTAGTCCCCATGTCCATCCTGATGTCTAGAGGTTTTGGTCTACAGCTTCTTATTTTCCCTTGGGGGTGAAAGGAGATACAGTCCAATAAATTTTCATTTGCTAAAATGGAGGATGCTGATATAAAAATATAATAATCCTTATATCAGCAACAGTACCTGTGTTTGTTGTTTAATATTTCTGTAAATTAAGTTTGCCCAATGTTCTTGTTGGTATGTGAATTTGAGAAATAGTAGATTAAATTGAAGACTTGTTTATTCATTTTATGAGCTTTGAACCTGGGACTTTCCATACACAATTTAATCTCTTTGACAACTTCAGTACACAAATTATTCTAAGTTTAGCTTATACACAAAACCTCAAGTGGTAGTCCATCCTTAGGCATTGCCAAGAACAGTAGATCCATCAATATAGTGCTGTCAATTAAAGTTAAATTAATCTGGAAAAGTTTTTGGGATTTCCAGAAATGTAATAGCTGCTTTAATGCCCCCCAGTACTAAATCTACTTTCTGTCTGTGTTCTTTCATACATATGACTACAGAGTTGTAGTGTTGTGCTGAGTCAGGATTTACAGACCAGGAGTTTCTTGTTTATTAAGAAAAATAGCATCGTGGATTTGCCATTTTCTCTTTTTCCTCACATTCTGCCTGCATCCTCTCTCTCCCATGGAGCCTGGCCTTATACTTTGCCAGGAGGTGCTCAGCTCTTCTGCTTTCCATGTTTAGGTAAGCATTGCTTTACCAGTCCATTACTAGGCCAAATAGTGCAGCCATATTACAATTGCAAATGAAACCAAACCTTTCCTTCTTTATTCGTGCAAGCAACATATGAACTGACAGAGACAGAAAGAGGATTATAATGAAGGGAACATTTTTAAAAGGCTTATTTTAATGTAATCCAGTCCTGAATTTTGGCAAATACACACAAATATATAGTTTTCCTTAAGCAAATGCATCTGCTTGTTTTCTACCTTCATTTCTGCCCAGATTGGCATTGACAAGAGTCACATATATGTGTCTCTTCGCCTATGACAGTTTATCAAGGCTCGAAACTCTTTACTGTTGTTTATTCCAAAGGTAACTAGACTTTGTTTTTCCTTGAAGACGTTTCACTTCTCATCCAGGAAGCTTCTTCAGTTCTTACTGAATTGGTGGAGGCTCCAACTGAAGAAATTTCTTGGATGAGAGGCAAAATGTCTTCATGGAAAAACAAAGTCTAGTTGCCTTTTGAAAAAGCACCTTTGGGACAACCATGACCTGGATGGCTGAGAATCTCCATAGACCTTCACTGTTGTTCAGTTTGAGTCCAAACAACCCTGTCCACTCCAGTCTGCAATGCATACATGATTGCAAGGTGAGAATACTTTGTCCAGTTTAGATGTTGCTTTTTTTCTATGCAAGGATGGGCTGAAAGCTTTTGCATATAGATTATGACCCACTGCCAAAAAGCACAGGAGCAACTCTAACAAGAATTACTTCAAGACTCCAATTCCTGACATTTTATTTATGAACGGTGTACACAGAAAGGAAAGCGTATAGCAAACATCAACACTTTTTTAAGAATAGTGTTTTTTACTGAAACATGAATCGGGGGCATATGGAAGACAGCTTATTTGTGCTGATGTAACCACTGTTATCATACTATGAAATATTTCTGGCTCTGATCATCCTAATCCCTAAGATTACAATTAATCCTAACAGTTCATATGTATACATTCCAATTCATGAGTGGAATTAACCTCTATACAGATCTCCTCTTCACCTTTTGATGTACGTCAAATTCTTGTTTTTAGTTTAGAACTTCTGTAGCAGCTGCTTCCTTGTTCCTGAAACTTGACATATTCTGATAATTGCTCATCCATCTACCATCAATCTATAATGTTTAGAAGTTTCTTTTCTGTAATGACTCTATCTTCTTTTGCTTGATGTTGATACTTGCTTCCGAGCAATGGCGCAGTGGTTAGAATGCAGTACTGCAGGCTAACTCACTGCTCACTGCCAGGAGTTCAATTCTGAATGGCTCAAGGTTGACTCAGCTTTCCATCCTTCTGAGGTCGGTAAAATGAGGAGCCAGATTGTTGGGGGCAATACACTGACTCTATAAACTGCTTAGAGAGGGCTGTAAAGCACTATGAAGCGGTATATGAGTCTAAGTGCTTTTGCTGTTGCTTCCACAAGTAGTCTACTACAAGGCTCAGTCCTAGGTCATGTTCAGTTCAATGTGTTTGTAATATCACACAGAAATATAGCTAGGTAAGATTTGTCTTTTCGGTGATGACACAAAAGTGTGTAATAGAGTTCATGTTCCTGAGGGTATTCATAATATGGAAAATAATTTGGCATTGCTGGAAAATTGGTAAAAAAATGTGGAAACTGGTGTTCAATGTTTTTAAATGTAAGATCATGTGCTTAAGAAAAAAGAATCCTCCAAGAGGGGGTACAGTACAACATACTGTGGGGTATAGTATTAGATAGAATAACAGAAGAAAAAGATTTAGATGACTGCAAAATGAGAAAAAAACTGTATGGCCAGACAACTGTGAAGGCAAACAAAATTTTGGGATGCATCACTAGAGGGATCACCAGCGGAAAAAGGGGGTCATAATCCTGCCGTATAAGGGCTTTAGTTGGACTACTGTGTTCAGTTTCGAGAACCTCACTTAATAAAAAGATATTGATAATATTGAATGAGTCCAGAGATGGACAACAAAAATAGGGCAAGATCTGAGGGACAAAACCTATCAGGAGAGATTGGAGGAACTTAATATGTATGACCTGGAGGGCAGAAGGGAAAGGGTGTGTGTGACATGATTGAAACCTTTAAATATATTAATGGTGTGAATAAGGTTCTAGAAGGTAGTATTTTCAATATTAAGTAAAAATTAAGAACACGGGGGCATAACATGAAACTGACAGGAGGGAGGATCAAAAGTATTGTTAGAAATTATTTCACAGAAAGTGTGGTGGAAGCTTGGAACCAACTTCAAGCGGTCAATCATCAGTAACTGATTTTAAACATGGTTGGGATAAACAAATGTCAATTATCAGACAAAAATAAAAAATAAAAATAAAACGAATAAAATATAAAATCAATAAGTAAAAATAATAAATTAATAAGAAAAAACCAAACAAATCAACTCAAAGGTCAGGCATGATGGACCACTAAGTCTTTTTCTGCCCTCAGTTATCTACACTATGTTTCTATGTAGGACAAGTCTACTTTTATTATAATACCGTAGTTATAGTAATAGAATCTTTCAAGTCTTTGTGGGTTTAAAAGAAAATTAATTCCACCTTTATTATTTTTTATAAATAATTCAAGGTGATGAACCTACCTAATGCTCCTTTCTCCTATTTTCCCTCCAGGAACAACCCTGTGAGATGAATTGGGCTGAGAGAGAGTGACTGACCCAAAGTTTTTCCCTGCCTCACTTTATACTCACATGAATTAGGCGATGATTGTATCCTCAAGTTATGTTTCGGGCTTGGGCTGAAGTCCCTTGTATCTGATTGTAGCCTTGGTAGAAGCTCTTCTTCCTGTCCTTCATTGTCTATGCTCTCTACATTGTGGCATCTCTGGAGAGCTGCTGGAGGCTTAATGTCCATTAAAACTCATCCTCTGTTGATCCTTTTCCCTTAGAAATAAAGTTTGGATCTTTGCAGCTAGTGATATAGAGAGGCTGATTTTGGAATTACCAGATGTAATCCAGGATTGTGATTCAAAGATGAGATTCTCAAAAGTGTGCCTTGCTGAATTAACACAGAGAGATATAAATATAAGCTTTTTCAAAGTAAAATGTTCCATTAAAAGACACACATTAAAGATGTTTAATCAAAGTGTTCAAGTGATTTCTTTAAAGAGTAGCAAAACTGCAACAAGGAAAGTCTAATTCAAAATATAACATAGGGTAAAGGGTTGATTAAATGAGACATAAAAATAAATGTTATCAATACAATATACAGACCACAACAAAAAACATTTATAAATGAAATTTAACTGGCATGAGTACAACTTGGCTAGGATTAAAATTGTGCTTGAAGTAGCATGTTCTTGATTACCCAGTCTGGAAGTAGGAATAATTATAGATAGGAATAATTTGTGAAAGAGTTGCTGTAGGTAAGTTGGGGTGTCAGAAGTTTAGAAATTATAGAAAGTATAAAACAGGAAAGAAAGAAAGAAAAGAAAGAAAGAAAGAGAGAGAGAGAAAGAAAGAAAGAAAGAAAGAAAGAAAGAAAGAAAGAAAGAAAGAAAGAAAGAAAGAAAGATAGATAGATCTGTAGAAAGTATGGATCAAGGAAAAGATCTTAAAATGGAGTTGGGGAAATTGGAGAACTGATTGCCAGTTCTTAAACAATACAGTACCTATAGAAGAAGAACCAAAGTCACAATAGTAGAAAGGAGAGAAAAGAAGAAAGAGAAGGAAGACAGATTTAAATGAGGATCCACCTAGTTTAGCAGTGCATACCTCAATTTTGCACAAAGCCTAAACTGAAAATAGTTTTACAATAAAGTTGCAAAGCTCTTTACTGCTCCCAAGATGCTGGTCTTGCACTTGTCCCATTGAAGAAAAAAATAGTTTTCTGGTGGAAAAAGAGTAGGAGCTTTTGTTCCTGTGTATCCAGAGCCTTTATTATTGCTGGAATGAGTGAGGCTTCCATGAGACAGCGTTTTGCATTTGTTTATCTGATCAGCATCCAATTTCTGTTGCTCATTCTTTTTCTGAGGGAAAAAATGATGGAAAAGCTTCCAGGGTTTTGGATCATCTATTCTTCTTGGTTAGAAATGTAGAGTGTCTAAATGTATTTGGTAAACAAATGGCTGATGCTTCTAGGATCCCTAGAGATCTCCCAACAAAGAAAACAATGTTCAAGAACATTTGATTCACACTAGCCCAATAAAATAAAGACCCTCCTACTTTTGGGATGAGAGGATGATGTCAACATGTGTAAAAGGGAAAAGAAAAAAATGATTAGTATGCAAAACATGTGTGCCCATTCTCTTTCTTGGCTCCTAAACTGCGAAACCTTCCTTCATTTGGATAAACACCACTCTGGAGGATCTGTTAAATCCAATAAGAAAGGGATATCTGCTTTTGAGATATACTTGCCAACAACTAATTACTTAGCTAAACATGCAGATTTAATTAAGGTTTATTCCTTCTTTAGCCAAAAAGAACATTTTAACATTACTTTGGGAATCAGATTAGCAGCATGAAACAATACAGTGAAATGTCCTGTCCTCCAGAACACAAAAAAAGTCTGTGGCTAGGTCCAAATTGGGGAAAAAACCCACAGTTGAAATCCATGCCTCATCTTTTCAGTAAGTACAATATTCCCATACACATTCAGAGTACAGTCTTTTTAAAAAATAATGTTCCACAACACTACTTTTCAGCTGTGTCCAGTGGTGGGCTGCTGCCAGTTTGGATCGGTTCGAGCGAACCGATAGTTCCGACGAGCGGCTGGACCCGCCCACCTGCCCTGGCACTATCATGTCCTATGTAATCACTTGTTTTTCGATGCCACACGCATGCACGGAAGACACATACTCACATTTTCAGTTCCAGGAGAACCGGTTGATCCAGTATGAGATGCCCACCTCTAGTTATGTCCTATCTCCACTGTAGCAATATCACTCTATTTATTGTGAGATAAGCTTGCTGGACCCCTATTTTAGGAGAATGCCGAAGAACATTGAATACTCACTGTGTTGTCATCTTAGATTTCTGAAAATGTAATGCCCAACATCAGATATCCAACTGTAGAAAATCTAAGATGGTGGCTGCTTTAAAAGCAGATTTAATCCACTGCCTTCATCCAGATGTTCTGCTGCTGCCTAAGTCAGGGGTGGATTCTACTTACCTTTACTACCGGTTTGCATTGCGGACATGCGAATGCTCTTCTGCTCATGCGCAGAAGCTTCTGCGCATGCGCAGATCACCTATGATGACGTCCGGGTCAGTGGGTGGAGCCTCCCGCTGGTTTTACTACCAGTTCTTGCGAACCAGTCTGAACCGGGGGCAACCCACCACTGGCCTAAGTACATTTGAAGGCTGGGCAGCGAAGAGTGGCTGTGGTCGATCTGATGCTGATAATTCTGGATAATAACCCCAAGGGAACAGGAAGACCCTAACTTTTGGCCAGCATAGCAAGTTCTGATGGTAGGACTTATTCCAACTCTTATGTCTAGAAGAGGACTCTCTTAGATAACCTCTGTTCAACTATCTGATTTAATTCTTTAAGACTCTCTGTGCAGTTCACATGTTTTGGGATGTATTTTTTCTTGCTTCTTCCTGCCATCGTTTCTCACTCGGTTGTTTCACATGGTATTTTATGCTATAAGACCCTTGTGGTAAGAATTGTGGAACAAATATACCTGCTGCATTCGCAATGGCATCAGTACTATGAATGCATCCGGTGACTGGTTGCTGAACTGTTAGTGCCATCTTGGTCCCCACACATATATGTATACATTAAATTTATGGCCAGAAAGGCTGTCATTCCCAGTTTTCAGCAGAAACATGGATGTTCCTTCAGTTTCTCTAACACAATGCTTATGTGAATGGGTGGGGACCCTAACTCATGTTAATTCTGTTTACAGGTTTGAGCCCTCTCTCTACTTTGATTAAATTGGCATAATTGAGGGGTAACTCCCACGGCCCACTGTAACTGTTGAGTCAGCTGCAACAAAATTGTAAAAATGCATTTTGCTAAACAGACAAACCATGAAAAAGGAGAAGACTGTTCTCTCTTCTGAAGTTCCACTTTCTTTGGACTGCTACAAAGCATTAATTCTGAGCAGCTGAAACAATTCAACATGTCTCCCCTGTGGATTTTGCTTCTTAGATATTGGGCAAAAAGGGACTATAGATTCCATTCATCTACTAACAGATCTTCAATAATTCAGTTTCCTTTTATAAACAATGGCTTCAATTATGGTAGAATATTTACAGAACTTAAAAAAATGTTTCTGAAAGCCCAGCACTTAAGGAAAGACTTCTAAGTACCTTCAAAACCCATAAACACCACAGGGTTCTCTCAACTCCTGATTTTGAATTTTGGTATTCATTTCCTTCAACTGAAATTCTCTAGATGAATTATTGGCCCAATATACATAGGGTTCTGGAATTTAATCCCCTTCACTTCATTCGCAAGTTGAATGTACTTCTTGTATAAACTGTCACATTAACAAATGGGATTCAACTCCTCTATTAACCCATGTAGCCCAAATCATAAGCATAGCTCATGTTTTCCTGACTAGTGGTGGTGTTCTAATGGAAGTGGGTTTATTTGGGAGTGAGTCCCATTGAATCCAATGGCATTTGCTTTAAGTGAATATGTAAATGTCCATGGCACTTGCCCATTCTCCAAAGTGCCATTTGAATGAAATGTTGAATTCTAATACCATATGTAAACCAGTGTGTAGATCATTTTTATCATTTGTCTCTCCCAGCTTATACCTTGCATTAGCAACATTTTAGAGGTCATACTTGTGAGGGGGATGTCTGTAAAATATGTCTGAAATGGAAGAAAGTTGTGACTCCAGATCCAGCCCTCCTGTCTGGCAGAATGACCCAACTGTCTCAGGTGGCTGATGCTGTGGATTGCAAAAGAGGCCTCCAGCCATTCTTTCACAACCCTTCAGCCATTCCCTTTCTGCCTATGATCTACCTTCCAGCTCTGAATTAGTGTGTGTGTGTATGTGTGTGTTATCCCATTCAAGAGCTGAAGCTAGGTACAAACAGTTGCTTCTGCATTTTGAATGAGGTGGGAGGGGGCAACATTTTTTGCTTTGCCTCAGGCACAAGATGTCAGCCCTGGTGATTATAGAGGGATTTAGTATTATTTAGATGGAGCAAAGTGCATGTAAGTTTTTAAAAAGCACCCACATATCCTGCATAGCAAACTACTTCTGTCATTCAGGCATCTTTTTTAAAAAAGCCCAATGGAACAAGGCTTTGTTGTCTTAAGAGAAAATTTCAGGAGCAGCCCATGGACTGAAAGTCTGCTTGAGGCAGCAGCTGCAAGGCAGAACTGTAGTTCTGGTACCAGCTCAGTGACTGAATGGGCCTGTTTTATTCAAACCCCATGAGGTGAGAATTCAAAAAAGTGTAGGACTATTATTGATGCTTGTTAGGCTTGCTGGATAGAATAACAAGTGGTGGGAGCTGGAGTTTTAGCAATCTCCACTAGCTTTGTATAAGAAGCAGCCTTAGGTATATTTTTGTAGAATTCACAAGGAATGGTAATTAATTTAAATAAAGCAGGTCCATTGTTCAGACCATTACAAAATGGCCTGCATCCTCACTTGAATGCATGCTACACAATAATTCCTCTCCCCCGCCTCCACCATTTTGTTGTTCCTGTTGTGTGTCCTTGTTCTGGATATTTTATTTTTTCCCCATCATATACATCTTAATATTTATGGGGATTAAATTTCATGCTATTGGAAATTTTTTCCAGCAGTGCTCAGTTCTGAAGGCAGAAAAGCAATTGGAAAGTTCTCCAGCTCAAATTCCAAAGAAATGAGCACGGCAGTGTTCTTGCTCAGCTCTCATTAATTGAAATGTGGCTTGTCAAATGGAGCTCTGTAGGAGCAAGGCAGAGGGCAATTTTATGGCCATTCTTTGAGAGAATCTGAAAGCTCAGGCCTATATTGTTTTCACAAGCAATGCTAATGATGCCTTTGAGTATGGTATGCCCTGTTAAAAGAATCTGGAAAAGAAACATTTTAAAATCTGAGATGCATTGTTGTTGAGTTTTTTTCTTTGGCCTTTCCCACTACTGTTTACTGGAATGCAACCAGTTTCCCATAGCAAAAATCTGTTGAATTGGCAAAGGAGAAGCTTTGTAACATACAAAGGGTCTTAACCTGGCACAATAAGGTAAGGGAATAATAGCCACCATTATCCAGTTGTTGCTGCCAGAATAATTGTGCTAGTTTTGAGGAGACATTCTGCAATTCACGTGGGAAGTTCTGATGCAGGTATGCCAGAATTACTTGGATAGAGGGCTACATAATACGTTGATTGTATAGGAAGTTTAAGAAAGAAAAAAATGTATGATGAAAAGTTAATTTATCAGAAAGTATTTATTCCGGTTTGTGAAGGAGGATAAAAAGAAGACATCCTCTCATATCAAGAGCTGAGGTGGCGCAGTGGTTAGAGTGCAGTACTGCAGGCTACTTCAGTTGACTGCTAGCTGCAGTTCAGCAGTTCAAATCTCACCAGGCTCAAGGTTGACTCAGCCTTCCATCCTTCTGAGGTGGTAAAATGAGGACCCAGATTGTTGGGGGCAATATGCTGACTCTGTGAACCGCTTAGAGAGGGCTGTAAAAGCACTATGAAGCAGTATATAGAGAGGGCTGTAAAAGCACTTTGAAGCGATATATAAGTCAAAGTGCTATTGCTATTGCTATCAGGGAGTTAGGAATCGATAGCCATAGGTTCCTCATCTGTAGCTCATAGAAAAATGTTTTAAAAACACATGTAAAATGGCCTCATTGGACCCCTGAAGACTTGAAGAACTCAGGTGATTTTGAGAGGTTTTTAAGGAACAATATAGATTCCTTAAGATCTGCTATGTATAAGCTATTAAGCTTGCCTTTTAACAGAGTCCCGTCGTCCCACCCCCCAAAAAAAATCTGGTATGAAAATTTTGACCCAGTTACATTTGGGGTTAGGGTCACTAGAGAGGCTCTTTGGTGTAGTGGTTAAGGCACTGGGTTAGAAACTGGAAGAGTATGAGTTTTGCCACTTTAGCATGAATCTTGCTGGGTGACCTTGGCCCAGTCACTCCCTCTCAGTCCTGGGAAGAAGGCAATGGCAAAGTTCTTCTGAAATCTTGCCAAGAAAAATGCAGAGACTTGTCTAGAGAGTTGCCAGGAGCCAAAGATTGACTTGAAAGTACAGTAAGGTAAGTTTTTACCTTACTGTATCTTGTCTCTTCACTGTTACCTTGGAGAGCTGAAAATGTCATATCTGAAATAAGTCTTACATTAATTTATTTATTGGTTCGATTTATATGCCGCCCTTCTCCGAAGACTCAGGGCGGCTTACATGAAGGCTAATGAAGACTTTTTAGATGCTTCATTCTTTTTTTCCCTTTTTTTTCCAAACAACAATGGTCATCTCTCTCTCTCTCGCTCTCTCTTTTTTTTCTAGGCACCAAGCTGCCTTCCAACTGTCGGAAGCTTTGTCTCTGCACCAACAATGGCACCTTATCCCGCAGCAGCCCAGGTGTCCCCTTATATGGCGTACAGTGCTGCTCCTTCTGGTTACGTAGGTAGTCACGGCTGGCAGCATGCTGGGGGCACCCCTCTTTCACCCCACAACTGTGATATTCCAGCTTCACTGGCTTTCAAGGGCATGCAAGCAGCCAGAGAAGGTAGTCACTCCATCACCGCCTCTGCACTCTGATATTGGAAATACGGCAGAACATCCGGTCCGGTCCGGTCCGATCCAGCTCAGTGTTCTTTCTTTTGTCCCCATCATTCTTCTTCACAGACTGACTCAATGAGCTGGAACTATTTTTCCATGATTTTGTGCTTAAAAAAATTGCGGTTTGGTAAGTGTAAATAACATAAGGAAGGGATAAATGTGTTGTCTCCCTTTGCACTGCATGAAGATTTGACAGCCCTCAGAGGGCTTGTGTGACTGTTTCATTGGTAAAACCACACATATTTATTTTAAAGCTACAGGACTTTTTCAAATGTGCAATTGTTTCATATTTGTGAGAAACCATTCAAAGAAACCCAATAGATCAACAAATGCAATCAAATAGAAATTGACTTTTGGACCAAAAAATAGTTCTTGTGGAAAAAAACATGGACAGATGAATAGTCGTCGTGGCTAACAGCTTGTGTTTTATAGCAACAAATTATAGAACCAAATGAATATATGGCTCTGTTATTTATCCTGTATTTTGTTGTGATCACAAAGACAATGATGTTTTTGTTTTCTCTTTGTAAATATGGACTTGGTTATCATCTGCATTTCCACTAGTCAACTGACTTCTGCTTTTCTTTTTGTTGTTAAGTGGTGACATGGTAGACATGCTTTTCCCACTTTAGCATCCTTCAATAGTGTTAGGATTGCAATTCCAGAATGTTCAGTGGGAATTCCACAAATTGCATTCTCAATTCACCCAGAGTTTGCCAAAATGGGAAAGGATTTCCAAGCAATTTGCTGTTTCTCTTCTTGGTGATGTCATTTGCCTTAATGGTTCAAGTTTTGATAATTCTACGTTTGCAGCATAGTATGAAAGCTCCTTAAAGCACTTCGATTTAATTAAAAGCATTTGGTTTTTTTCCAGCAAAGAACCTAAAATGAGTACAAGTAGTCCTCATATAGTGACCACAATTGGGACTGGCAACAGGGTCCTTAGGTGAAGTGGTTGCTAAATGAAACTGCAACTGTGCTTATGATCAGCTTTCCTTTGCTTTACAGATCTTATAAGGTTATAAATGTGAGGATTGGTTGCAAAGTTACCTTTTTTTAATCACTGTAGTAACAGTGAACAGTTCTAAACAAGGCAGTTGCTAAATGAGGACTACCTATAACTCTATATTCCTAGTGGGTCAGAAAGTTTCTCTCAGTCTTTCACAAAGGAAAGGATGTTTGTGGAAGGCACTAGTGTTCAATGAAAACTGCTGCTAAAAATAATAATAAATGTAATAAATAAAAATAAGCAACACAAATTATGCCACAATCTCCCATTCTATTCTCTTTGGTAGACTCTCCCAGCATTTGGCACAGCCTTTCATGAGATACAATAAATTATAGGAGGAGGTAGAATCAGCCAAGTTAATGTTCCCTTTTTTTCTTCCACAGAAGCATCCTATGATCAACATTTACTTAATAGTATATCAATCCATTTATTTCAGTAGCAAATGATTGATTTTTCTGGATATACTGTATAGAGAAAATACTTTCCATATGGTATTTAATAACCTACATTCATAATACCGTAGCATCACTGACATGAAAGAGACATGGATGGGAAAAAAACTAAACAAAATGGAAAGTTATCCCGTCTCTTTAATGTGAAATTGTGGGCGGAGATTTTTAATAAGCCAATAAGCCAATCCATAATAAGAATTTTACCTCCAATTCCTTTTATTGGATGCTTGGGCAGAAAGTGGGTGAATTATGATGCAAGTAACCACTGTGAAAGCAAACTGTACTGTAATTTCTTTGCTTAGCTGAGTTCAGTAATTCCAGCCCCAGCCTCCCAAGTTATGTTGCCATTTTGAAAAAGTAAAAGAAGAAAAAAAAATGTCTACAATTCCTGTTTTATTGAATGTAAAACAAAACTAGGCTTTTGGTAAAGTTTACATTATTGTACATAAGCATGTTTCATTCATAGGCATATTGGTGGTGGTACTACAGATATTATTTATAATGTTAACAATATTCATCTTTTTCATTGCTGTATCCTTTATCAAGCATCATTTCATGGTCACTTGGATTCCAATTGCTCTCTTATATTTTTTTCCCCAGTATAATCTTTTCAAGATGGTCTGTTCTCCTTGGACAATAATAAAGTTGTGAATATAGTTTTGGAAAGCCTGTTCAAGCTTGCCATTGTGTGTTGAAGATAACCATGAGAAGGAAAGATTGGAAAATTGACATATCTCCTAGCATGATTAAATATTAATATATTATGTACTTTTGTAAGTCTAGTGCAATAATGTAAAAACACGTCGCTCAATACAGATTTTGAAAGACTGCTTAATAAAATTATCTACATTTCTTCCTGGCCATATTACACATAAGCATACTGCTGGGAGAATAAGATAAGATTTTGTCTCTTTTCTGAGAATATCATGTTTTTATTTCAAAAAGTCAACAGAGATCGATCTCTAAGGCAATTCAAAGGAAATAATGTGTGATGTCATATTGAGGCTTCCTGGAAAATGTTCAAAAATATTTTCATTTTGCAACCATTTAATCATAGATTGAAAAGAGAATGTTCATAAACTCTAATTGGTATCAGTAGAGTGTTTTTCAGGCTCCTATTTTGTTTTTAAGTACTGCTAGAACCAGTTGACCAGAAAGTAACTGCTGCTTATTTGTAAGGCCCGAAGGAAATGCATTCGCTTGTAATACATGGTGCCCTTTTGTGGAATCCCTAATCAAATAAAAGCACTGAGGCTCACCAATCCATTCAGCTACAGACTTCATTCAGAAGAATACTTGTTTTCATTAGTACTCTGGAGTTGAATGTCAATGGAGATTCTTAGTCATCCAGGTCTTAGTTGTCCCAAAGGTGCTTTTTCAAGGGGCAACTGAACTTTCTGGTTTTTCTTTGAAGATGTTTCGCTTCTCATCCAAGAAGCTTGTTTAGCTTCTTCGAGCTGAAGAAGCTTCTTGGGTGAGAAGCAAAACGTCTTAAAAAAAACCCCAGAAAATCCAGTTGCCTTTTGAAAAAGCACCTTTGGGACTACTCTGGAGTTGGGCTCCAACTCTTTGCAACCCATTTGAAAGTGAGTTTTCTTGAACTGAAATAATTCCTGCTTCCGGGTAAAAATAACCAACAAAACTCCTCTTAGGGCAATTCTTGCCCATGCATCAAATGTCAGTGCTGCAAATCTGAATTTCCCACAAGTGGGGCAAAGCTGCTGTATCATGAAGGCCTCTCAAATGATCCCTCAAGAATTCGTTTCTTCTCTTTAAATGTAAACAATTCATGCTGTAGCTATTATGTCATAATGGTCCATTTTCTTCATCTTAACAAGACTAGACATGCACAAGTAACCCATGGTGTTGAGTGAATACTGCTTTATAGTATCAATCATCTTGAGCCCGAAGTTCTCTCTGTTGACTATAGGACAAGGCAGATGTTCAGCTGGAAACCTTCAGATATTAGGGTTAAGTACTAACCACAGAACTGAAGTTTTAAAATCTACTCCAACACTGTTTTCTTTGGTTAGCAAAAACTTTTTCGAGGCCTCATGTAGCCAGTGGTCATGTCTATTACTTGCTGCAGACTCCAGAGTTGGAACTTGCAGAATTCTACCGTCTATGCAAGTGTTAGACCACTGAACTCTCTTTCTTTTGTTTGATTGAAAACATTAAATCTAGTTTCACACTCAAGCGTAAAGAGAAGTGATTGATGTGGCAGAAGCATGCACCTGCACATTTTGCATGGTTACAGTAAGTGATATAACAGTGCAATCTCACTTGTGCCTACACACAGAAGTAAGCCTCACTGAATTCAATGGCATTTTAGTAGGCCGAAGTATAATAAGTATAGGATAGAATTGCAACCTAGGATTTGGGGCTTAGGCGCAAATCACTTAGTTTTGAAACTCACTTGGGACTTGATGCTGGTTTGAAAAATAATCAGAAAAGTGGACTACATATAAATTGTAATTTCAAAAGAGGTAAAAGGTGAGCATTGCTACATGTATGACATAGTCTCCTTTTAAAGCTTTCTGAAATACTTAAGGCTCAAATTTGGCACAAGATGATGATGTAGAAAAATGTGGGCATATATTTAAACCTTGTTGAATAAGCAGGGAACATGTTTTTTCAGCTGGAGCTACACATCTGTTTACTAGGACCACTTGTAGTTTCAAGGAACTTATTTTCTCCAACTTCAGCAAGACTGAGATCAAGTTGACATGAAAATGTGTGTAGTGTATGTGTCCCTGAATCTTAATACTACCCTGTTTCCCCCAAAATAAGACATCCCCTGATAATAAGCCCAATCGGGCTTTTGAGCGCATGGCAATAAGGCCAAGTGCTTATTTCAGGGTTCAAAAAAATATAAGACAGGGTCTTATTTTCGGGGAAACATGGTACTTCTCACATATCACCTTCCCAGTGTCTAACCATAGCAAACTTAGTATTATTGCATTCATTTTTAGGTGTCCGAATCCCCCCATCATTTTTTCTCATTTTCATTCCTACCCATCCATTCATGTCACCTAACATAGTTTCTCTCCTTGGTAGCATTTATCCAGAGTTTGCAGATTTTTCCACAAATTCATATCTTGTTCTTCTATTAGCAACATTTATTGGAGTGTAACATGGAATGTTATCAGTCAATGGATTCTGATTTCATACTTATCTAAAGCAAACTAGATGAACCAATTTATACTTTCTGAAACATGCTTCAGCCCTTTCTCACATGTCACCCTTCAGTCATGCTAGCCACAATAGAAATAGAACTCATCTCCATGTTCTTCCTATTTGAGAATGGAAATGGGGACAGCTACGGGGACTTTCTTGGCTGCACCCTAATTTCTTAATACTTAATTCCCCAAATTTTGTGTCTCCTGCCTGCAATAAAGAATATGATGGAATACTACATCAATAGTTGGTTGAAAAGAACCACTGCTGATAGTTCTCCTTGCCACCAACTGATTTTAGAACAGTTATTTTTTCCGTTCACAAAATACATGACTGATTGGGATGCTGACCTGGAAGTCCTGTTGAAAGGGACTTCTGGGGAAGAAATGGTGAACTGAAGATGACTCCGTTGAAACTGGATTCAATGACCTTGACAGAATAAAGAGCTGGCAAGTAGACTGGCTCTTTGTAATGCCTTTTAGGACAAGGAGTGGACTTGAAATTGCCCACAAGTGTTCCATACAGTTGCTCCTTGCAAGGAGATTGCAAGACGGCAGTCTCTTGTCAATTTGGATGAGGGAAAATCATCTTTGCTCAAACTACAGTTTTCATTTTTACAGACTCTTTAGGAATCTTTGAATTGACAGCTTTTATAACTCCAGGTAAGTTTCCTTCAATCATTAGCAAAAGAAACTTTAAATACAAGTTTAAGAACTTAAATATTTGAGAATAAACAGCAAAAGGGTAGTTAGAAGTTTGATTTTGGAAAGATACAGATGGACTAAGGGTCCAGATAGATTTGAAATAAGAATTTGGAATTAATTATAAGAATCCTTCTTGTGGGAAAATGTTTTTGTTTTGACTTCTCTTTAAAAACATGACAGGATGAAGATTGGACTGAATTCAGACAGAATCAAAAAGAGCTAAAGATTACAATTAAAGGAGAAGAACACTTAAATTGGCTTATTGATACAGAATGGAAAAATAACACTGGATATAATGAAGTTAATTTTAATAGTATTTGCTTTTACAGTTAAAGATGTAATGGGACAGGAATAAGATTTACTGGACAAAAATGAAACTGATCTGAAAGTGGATTAAAAATGATAAGCTACAAGAATAATGTGGAAAAAAGATGTCATGTTATAAAAAAAGCTAGCTGATGTCTTAGTAATTAAAGGGATATACAAATAACAAACCAAGAGAGTGACCTGGATAATTTTTCTATATTGGATATACAAAAGAGAATGGTTAAAGCTTTGAAGAATTTTGTGGGAAAGAACAAAGAAATGAAAAGAAATCAAGTTCTGGGACATTAAAACAATATTTGAAATGATTAAAGTTCAAGATTGTTAAAAGCAAAAGGAATGAATATAAAGTTGTTTTAGTTGATCAAGGATACAATAGATATGTTATTCTCTCTAGTAATCCTTAATGTACATTTGCTTACCAGTACTGAAGAATAAAGTTTTAAGGATTTGTTTACAGGTAGTCCTCAACTTACGATCACAATTGAGCCCAAAATTTATGTTGTTAAGTGAGAAATTTGTTGAGTTTTACCCTATTTTACGACTTTTCTTGCCACATTTGTTAAGTGAATCACTGCAGTTGTTATATTAGTAACATGGTTGTTAAGTGAATCTGATTTCCCATTGACTTTACTTGTCAGAAGATCACAAAAGGGGAAATCACATGACTCCAGGACACTGCAACTGTCATAAATGTGAGTCAGCATCTGAATGTAAATCACGTGGCCATGGGGTGCTGCAATAGTCATAAGTGTGAAAAATGGTCAAAAGTCACTTTTTTAAGTGCTGTTGTTTCTTTGAACGGTCACTAAATGAACTGTTGTAAATCGAGGACTACCTATATAGATAAAACATCTAATATGGGAAGACAAGATAATTTATTGTATTTTAAAAATGACGATACTGCAAGTTACTAAACATTTTATACTTGTTGAGATGAAGGTATTTCTTTTCTTTTTCTTTATTATATCCTTATTCTTTATTTTTATTTTCTGCAATATTTTTATTTTATTATTTTTTTTAGTTTGCAATTTTTAATTTTTTAATTATAATTTCTAGTAAAATTATTATATTAAAAAGTCATCTTACTGAAAGAAGTTAGATTTATATCTGAACAGTATGATTAATACTAATCATTTTTTCTAGCATATTCTGCAAAGGTTGTAGGCCCAAGCAGAAAAGCAAGTCTTTCTAGTCATTAAAAGTAACATTTGTTTGGGGTTGAGGTTACTATCAAATGATTTTATTCTACTGAAAGATGAGGTTGAAAATATACTTAAAGACATGTTGGAAACAAAGTACAGCTAAAAGCAACATATGTAAATGTATTTTATTTTTGAATTTTGAACATGCTAAATTAACAATAAGAACAACAACAACAAAATAGAGAAATATCAGATTTCCTCTGAAGACTTTTAATTCCTGCATTGGAAACACTTACTATATAACAAAACATTTTGTTGACATCAACTACTTACGAACATTTTTAAAAAGCTAGTATAATATAATCTAGGCAAATTTTTTACATGATTATGTCAACACAAATATCTTTTAAAATGCTAAAATATCTCCAGCTGTCTTGACATAATATGCCTCAAGCATTATTATAAAAATACTATTTTTTTAAAAAAAAGAATTCAATTATCTCATTTTTCTTTGAAATTTTGAGAAACAGTTTTTTTAGATCTATATTTCATAGCCATCTTTCAGCATTATAGTCTTCTGAATACAGTTTTCATTATAAACCAGTAATATGAAGTATCAAATGATAGAGGAATCTTACATGGAAAACAAAATACAGTTTCAAATATTTGATGACAGCAAATATTAAAAACCTTAAAACCAGAAGCCACAGAAAAGTAGAATAGTTTTCATAGCCTGACTGTTCTCTGTACAGAGGAAACTTGAAGGGTAGGAGCTACCACTAACAAGTACCTGTCTCTAATGCTTGTTAACTTTAAAGGCCATAATGGTGGGGCTGTAAGCAGGTCTTTCAAAAATAATTTTAAAATACCAAATGATAATGTTGTTTAGAGTTTTAAAGCCCCAAAGTATTTCAACTTGAGTAAAACATGAACTGACAAGGATGATGCAGAATGAATGGAATACAATACATAATTTGACTGTCCCACTTCAAAAAGGATGAGAATCATCCTTCAATTTTTTGGAATAATTTTCTTTCTTTCTTTCTTTAAAATAAAATTTATTAAACACATATTAAAACATTGGAATAATTTTCAATAGCAGCTCCGAGTAGTATGTAATACAATCATCTGTCAGGAGGGCATGCTTAATATTACAAGCAGTAATAGAGTTACAGGTACTTGAGTGAAGTATAAGTCCATCCAACTATTTGGATGCTATTTAGTGGTCATCTGAATTTTTGAAGCCCTGATCCGATAGCCCAGATATCATGAGTTGTTCACTTCATCAAACATGATAGCAACTCCAATTAAATTTAGCGATACTCAATTCTGAGTTTAACTCTCCTGATTACCATATTCAGAAATCTCAATATAAGACTGGACTCTAAAATTAAGATCTCAATTTATAACAACTTTATAATGTTTACTTATTTATACCCTGCCTTTGTTATTTTTATAAATAACTCAGGGCAGCTAATAGTCCTTTCTCCTCCTATTTTCCTCCATAACAATAACCCTGTGATATGAATTGGTTGAAAGAGAGAGTGACTGGCCTAAAGTCACCCAGCCAGCTTTTATGCCTAAAGCGAGACTAGAATTTGCAGTCTCCTGGTTTTTAGGCAGGCATCTTAAATAATAGATTTGTTCAGTCAATGAGTCAACGAGAGAGAGAGTTCAAATTAACACTTTTAATTTGCTTGACAGACATACATTATATTCTTTTAAAATACTTAATGGGATAGGTATTTGCATCTGGGTGTGAAATATATCAACTTTTTCCCCTGAAGAATATTTACTACTACTTGCCTTCAATAACCAAGGGCATTCATTTTCCACCATTGTACAATTATCCCTTTCTTTTCTAAGCCTATAAATGCTGATGCACATATTTTTTTTATTTGATAGGAATTGTTTTACATTATTTTCAGTCTGAAATTAGTACTTTTGGTCACCAGTTTTCTTGAAGCCACCCGTAAACATATTCATAAACCAGCAGCATCACTGCACCACCTAGAAAGAAAGAATGTTTTGAAGTACAAAATTTAACAAGTAACACATCATGGAAGGAATTCTGACTTTTCTATATCAGCAGTTGACATTATTTGGAAATAAAGAAATGTTTGGTTCTTGCAGAAGCAGGCAGCTTGATGGGAATTTGTTTAACGAATGCAGAACATTAGATTATGTAATGTTTTAAAAACTAAAATACAAAAGGCAAATTTTCTATGCTTACTTGAATCATGCATATTTTTGATGGAAAATCAAATAGGTTTTCATGGTTTTTCTTTCAGTTCCATACATATCACATTTTAGTGCAGAAATTTGTACACACAATATGTATTATACACACAATGTGTATGTATTATGAGGGAGAAGCCATCCAAATGCAGCAAAGCTTTCTTAAAACCACAGCATAAATGTCTTCAATGAGTCTAAAGCCAAGTTCATCCAGCTGTCATTTTACAACAGACTGGGTGAATTTCCCTCGTGGAAAAAATTAGGTATGTCTATTAGTTACTTCCTGGATAGAATAAACTTTTTATGAAGGGAATCTCTATTGTAAAAATATTAGGAGAAACTATTTTGTATACTTCACCTCTAATAGGTATTTCAAATGAAACACTCTGACAGATCTTTTTGAGATTACGCCTTTGTATATGATATTCATTAGCTAGTGAGTAAGCCAACACAAAGAAAAAAACATTCTGTGTTTATTTAGAAGGTGGTAATAGTTTCCTTGCGGTCTTCGTCAACGCTGATCAAAGACGAAGTGAACTGGAAGTTTATTATCCTTGGAAGATAATTCCAGTTCCCATTATATAATCTGATCTAATCTAATCTAATGACCATTGTGGTCAACCAACCATAGGAATATTCATATGAGAGAAATATATGAAATTAATTTTGCTGGTTCTGGTTTAAACTTCATGTGCTAATAATGCATAATCTGGAGAGCAAGGTGGTCCTTATTTAATGACCAGTCATACAGCAGCTGTTTGAACTTATGATGGCACTGAATGAGTAGTGGTTATAACAGTTCCTTGTAGTTATGGTTGTTACAGAATCCCTCAGTCACATGATTGTGAGTTGCAACCTTCCTTGCTGGCTTCTGACAAGCAAAGTCAACAGGGAAACTAGTAGGAAGTTGCTAGTAACAGTCACATGAGGGCCTTGTTTAATGGTCCTCACTTACTGGCAATGGGGACTTCTGGAACTGCTGTTGTTAAGTGGTGCTGTCATGTGTTTTTTGTTTTTTTTTAACTTATGACCATATCACCCAATGATGCAGCTTCTGGTCCTAATTAAGGACTGTCTGTATACAAAATGAGTAAATAAATAACATTTGAACCAATTTTTAAAATTCAGGCTCAGATAAATATATCTATGTTAATATTTTTACTAAGACAATCTTCTCCAACTTTGTGCCTTTCAAATGTGTGGATTTGAATCTTTATCAATGGCCATGTTGGCTAGAGAGTCCTGAGAATCCACCTATTTGGAGGGAGGTCTATATTCTGGAAGCATGTATTCAGGCACCCAATCTCGGGTATATGTTCCAAAGGGTTGGAGTCAGGAGTGAAATGTAAAATTTGTTACTACCGGTTCTGTGGGCGTGGCTTGGTGGTGGTGGGGTAATATGACGGTAGGCGTGGTCAACTTTTTTTAAAAAAAACTTTTCAAAGCATTTTTTTTTTCTGCTTTGAAAAGCCTCTGACGATCAGGCAACTCAACTGGGATCATCAGAGACTTTTCAAAGCATTTTTAAACCACCTCTTCGGCCAAGAGGTTGCAGAAAAAAATGCTTTGAAAAGCCTCTGACGACCCCAGCTGAGCCGCGTGATCATCAGAGCCTTTTTTTTTAACTTTTAAAAGCATTTTTTTCGTCGGAAGAGGTTGTAGAAAAAATGCTTTTAAAAGTAAAAAAAAAAAAGCCTCTGATGATCGTGCAGCTCAGCTGGGCATCGTTGGGGGCGCAGGGATTTTTGCTACCGTTTCTCTGAACCACCCGTCGCCATCACTACCGGATCAGGTGATCCGGTCCGAGCCGGGAGCATTTCACCCCTGGTTGGGGTAGAAATATCCCAGTATTCAATTTCCCACTGTTCCTTAAGTGTGCTCATTTCCACCCATTAACTTTTGTATATATAATTAAAGGCCTATACAACAGCTGGAATAAAATAATAGGCTAATGACACCACCTGCCAAAAGATATCTGCTTGATTTTACAGGTTTGCTATAATGGAAAGAAGATAAATTAAAACTAAAATCTGCTTCAACATCTGGCAAATAGGGAAGAGATAGCTGGTTTGGGTATATCCTTTTATCAGATATTTTTCCTACATTCTTGCTTTTATTTACTGTATTGTTGACTGAGCAGTGAGCAAGTCTAAGGGAGAGAAAGAAACCAAAAACAGTAATAACATAGTATATAATTGAATAGAATAGAATTTTTTATTGGCCAAGTGTGATTGGACACATAAGGAATTTGTCTTGGTGCATAATAAGAGACCTAGTGCCAATCTGACTACATATTTGGAGTTTGAAGTTACTGAATAAAAATAAACTACAGTGGTACCAAAAATGATGAATACCAAACACATTTCCCCCATAAGGAATAATGTAGTGAGTCAACAAGGCAGCTGACACCAACAAGTTCTAGCTTGTGCATTGAGTACCAAACAAATGATGAGTACCAGGACAAAATTTTCATGTCAAAATGTGTTGAGTACCAAATTTGATGAGTTTCAAAGCAGTTGAGTACCAAGGTACTACTGTATATACATAGAATTAGATAGCATTAATAGTGAATGAGAAAAGAATTACCTGGTCCTAGCCTCATGATCTTGGGAACCAAGCCTTTGTACAAAGCTAGAAATCTGAAGAAAAACAATGAAAAATGCTAGTTACATTGATCAGGTTTTCTTAACAGCCCATCATTCTGCTTGCAACAAAACCTGGACTTAGCTGGCTTATGTGCTTCTTTGAAAAGCAACAGATACTAAATAACTAACAGAATATTTTAGGGAATAGTAGAGAAGTGTTGTCTTCATGCAAGGTTGAAAGCATTTTTTTCTATCCTTTCTGAAACATGTACAATTCTAATGGCTCTCCTTTAACTATGTTGTGATTGAGTTCTCACTTTAAACTATTTGCATACATGAAGTTTGGAATACTGGTGCTATATCGATGCCATGAATACACTAAGATCATGTTCCAGTTCAATTGTATACCAGTTCATTAAACAAGCAGATGTTGCAGTCTCATTCCTTTATAGGCTAGGGTAGAATACTTACTAAAAAATTTGCAGAAAATTAGAAAAGTGGGAGGAAGAGTGGCATTCTCTGAAGTAGTTCTTAGGATGACTTTGATTCTTCTGAAGTCTGATGCAGTACCCTTTTTGATATATGAAACAGCTTTTTCTGTTCATTCTGTATAATGTGAATCCAGAAATAATCAGGAGCTCTTTAACCTACATTTTTCATTATGACCTCTAGATCTGCTCAAAGCCATTCTTATATCTTGGCTTCCACTAACCCTCTTTGCAGAGAGAGTTTGCAGAAATCTCTGTATGCTTTTCTCCGCTTTGAAAGATGGTGACAAGCTGTCTTTCCTCAATCTCAGTTTGGGGAAGCAGAATGTTTTTAGTATTTACAATTGAAACAAATAAATATAGGCTACCTTGATGTTGGGGGGAGGGGGTGAAAGCCCTCCCTTGTCCCAATGCACCAATTAATACTAAGGTGTATAAACTGAATGGTCTGCTGTAGAACACTAGTCTTTTCAGAACAATATAATCAGAAATTTGTTAAATGAAAATTCAGAAAACTCAGGCTAAAGTAGAATTCTCTTTTAATTTCATATGTACATTTTGAATTGTGAAGCTTTGAAAATGTTTGGTATACAAATACTATGCAGAGAGTTTTTAGGGACTAATTAAATCTGCAATGTTGCATATTGCAAATCTGCAATATGATTTTATGAACAAGCTAGATTCTGGATATTTACTACTGAAATGAATACTTTACCCTTCTTCTTTATAAACGGTTGCCATCGTTTTAAAACAGGTCCTGTACTTGATTTCTCCAGGCACAGGCTGTGGTCCTTGAATCCTACTCTTTGCAACATCAAAAGGGATGTTAATAATTGAGGCTATTGTTCCTGAGGCTAACCCAATTCCAAACTTTCTCAGAAACTCCAATGTTGGATCCTGGGTAAACAAACAAGCAAACCAACAAAATAGCTGAGAAAAGAGGGGGAAAAGAAAGACGATGGGTTGGGGAAAGAGAATGACTGACATAAAATGAACCAAGTTAAAATAGGAACAGAAGCACCTCAATTCGTTAAAGACTATGAAATAATATGCATTTAATCAGAAAGCTTGCATGATACGACACACTCCTGCTATTCTAGTGGAACGCATTAGGATTTCCAGTGCCAGGGCTCCTTTTCTTGACAATCTGATTGGCTATGTTTTTACACATGGTCTAAATTGCTGAAGTACACATTTCCTCACACAGGATTTATAAACACAGCTCATAAAAGAAAGACCAGTACGGCATATGGGGATGATTTGTATAATTGGGCTTCACAATGTACTTAGTATTACTGTATCAAAACGGGAGAAATCTAAGCACACTATTAGCTAATTGGCCAGAATATTTTACAAATGACAGCAACTTCCACCATGAAGCCTACTAAAATGCTCATTTGTGCATTGGACCCCCAAATGTTAAATTAAATAAAGGCTAATCTCAGTCTGCTGCCTTCCTCCTCCAGGTTTTTTTTTTTTTTTAAAAAATTTAGCTTTGCGTGTAGCTGATGCACTATACCAAGGGGGCCTGGCTTCCTGCTATTAACAATCCAGCAACGGTAGAATTGCAGAGCAGATTTCTATGCCTTTCTGTATCAGGACCAGTAGTAACTCACAAAGCTAATTGGCTGAAGAATGTACAAAACATTTTGTCCAAAGCCTACAACTTTGCCCTGCTTTGAAAAATTCAGAAATTAGCTGTACAATAAAGCCAGTCTTGAAACAACAGCTTTTTGCATGTGCTGACACAATCCAGCAGTTCATGCTTTCTCAGATGGCCTTCCTACCTAGGACATTAGTTTACTGAGAATAAAATTTCCTTAATAAAGTTTTAACATCATGTGTGTGAATACTGGAAACTTCAAGTGAATTCTGTGATGTTAAATTTCCTGTGGAGCCTATTATACAACTTTGAAAAATTCTTTTTCCGTTTTGTGCCATGCAACTATCGAAAAGGCCCTACATGTCTTTCAAATGTATGGGGCAGAGGTGGGTTTCAGCACATTCTGACCAGTTCTGGAGAACCAGTAGTAGAAAGTTTGAGTAGTTCGAAGAACCGGTAATAAAAATTCTGACTGGCCTCGCCCCCATCTATTCTCTGCCTCCCAAGTCCCAGCTGATCGAAAGGAAATGGGGATTTTGCAGTATCCTTCCCCTAGAGTGGGGAGGGAATAGAGATTTAACAGTATCCTTCCCCTGGAGTGGGGTGGGAATGGAGATTTTACAGTATCCTTCCCCTGCCACGCCCACCAAACCACACCAACCAAGCCATGCCACGTCCACCAAGCCACACCCACAGAACCGGTAGTAACAAAATTTGAAACCCACCACTGGTATGGGGTAATTTGCTGAATGAATGTCCTTCAATGCAACCTTTCCCAACTTGGTCTCTTTCCAGATGGGTTGAACTCCAAGTCACATTGCCCTCACATTGCCCATATTAGTTGGAGCTGATGACAGTTGTTGTAGTCCATAGTAGGGCACAATATAGACAAAAATGTCTTAGAGCAGCCTCATGGAAGAGGATACCAGATTTGGTGTGCTCCTCAATTCTCAAAAGCTGAACAAATATGGACAATCCTTGAAGTTCAAACCAAATACATTTTTCATATCATACAAATGGTATTGGGACCATTTGGGCTTGGAAATGTCCCAATTAACTTCTAAAAGACACATACAATTGGATCTATCAATACTGGAATTTGTATTTCCAGGACTCAATTTTCAATGAAACAATAGTTTCAATGCAAATCTAGTTTTCAAGAATCACAGATACTGCCTACTTTCCAATTCTTCCTATATGGAGGTCCTGCCTCCTCCTGTTTATGTGCCTTTGTGAGCATAGCAACGGTTTCATTATTCTGATAGACATATTCTTCTAGTAAATATAGCACAATGCAGTTATAGGTTAAAGGGCAAATAGAAGTTAAAGGGTGTTTGGAGTTTAAACACTAGGTAACATTTGCTTAGTGTACTCATTTGTGGCTCCAATGAAATTCATTTGTTCACAGGTACATTAACTTATCTTACGTAATACTATAGTGCAGTTTTTAAAAAGTCCACCTCTGTCACATATGCACTCTGTAGCCTTAAGACAAGCCATTTGCCCTCTTAGATCCAACTAGAGCCAACTAAATGTCTTGAACATGTTTGTTTATGTTAGCTATCATTATAATTTTAATTTTCAAGGCTACTCACTTGCTGATGGCCTTGGGAGGCTTACAGGAGGTTAAAAGAAGCAATAACAGCCAGTACAAGAATAAGTAATAAATGATCATGTTGGGAGTAAAAAATCAGTTCAAATGGTGGATTCAAATCACTTCTTGGTCCAGTGCCAGGGGGAAAGAGTCAGACCTTCGGGTTTTCTTAAAGGAAGTACGGTAAGAGTCACAGAGATCTTGGGTTTAGATGTAAGATGTGAGAGCACTATTATTACCTTTGGAAGGTCCATAGGGCCAGCTTTGGAAAAATGGAAGTTATAGAAAGATTTGGGTCTCAGCAGTAGTATTCTCAGTTTTTTCAACTGTTAAAAAAGTTGGAACAATACCTGTATCTCAGATAGGTTGGGAAAGAATTTAAAATAATACACATACCTTATTGGCAGGAATGATGTTTTTCACATTGAAATAGAATCCAAAATAGACCATATTAAAAACTCCATGACGTCCCAAAGTAGCAGACAGCCCTTTGTTGAGACCACTCAGACCCCACCCATTGGCCTGAATAATTTGATGAGCTTTAGCAAAGGTGGATGGTTGCTATACAAAATAAAGCAAAAGACAAAAGTTATCTATAAATATTTCAATAGTGTGCTTAACTGGCTTAAATCACTGAAATGAGTTTTCTTGTCTGGGAACAGACTTGAATTTGGATCTCTCCAGTCTTAGTAGAGCCTTGTATCTGTCACTCATTACTTTTAATTTTTTATCATGAGCAATGAAATCAATTATATTTTTTATTCATTCTTTTCCCATGTACATATAAATAAATTTATGCTTACATTACGTATGTAAAACGACTTTTTCCAAACAGTTCTGCTTAACTATCCCATCCTCATTCATTTTTCGATTTCTGAATAGTTCCATTTTTCTTTTTCTTATTTTATAATTTTCAATTTTTTCATTTTGAATTCCTAATATTTTTCCTCCTTGATATAATTTATCTAGACCTTGCACAGTTTTTCACCAACTTCATTTTTTGTTCTTTTAGTAACATTTAGTGGACTGTAACATTGAATATTATGAGTCAGTGGATTCTGATTTCATGTATATCCAAAATAATCTAGGATGAACCAATTCACATTTTCTGATGTGCACTTTAGCTTTTCATTAAACCTATACCTTCACTTCCCTGTATATTTGGCAAAGCAAGACCAGCTTCATTTAGATACTTCCTCTTTATCTTAATTTCACAGACAGGCAAATGATCTATGTGACTTTCATTCATTTAACCCATCCTATTTACCATTTATTCCTTGTATGTTCCAAGTGGCAAAGGCAAATTTGTTTTTTCCCTTTGAAAATGTTTTTGTTTCTCATCTAAGAACTGAAGAAGCTTCTTGGATGAGAAACGAAAACATTTTCAAAGGAAAAAAGTCCAGTTGCCTTTTGGAAAAAGCACCTTTGGAACAAGGTTCAGCATGCATTCAAGCCCAGTTGCATTTGTGCTCCATGTAGCACTCCTGCTAACAATAAAAACAATAAAGCTCAGTTTGGGCACATTTTGGCTAATGCCTCATGCATGGCCAAAGCCCAGGTTTACTCCAAGTGGGCATATACTGCTGTGCAAGCTGGGACTTCTAATCTAGAGACTTCTTTGCAAGACCACATATGGCTGCCTGCATATTTTTTCCTGTATTTCCCCAGCTAGGAGGTTTATGCATCATACCGATATATACTTAGAATATCTAAGTTTTCAAAGCTTTCAAAATTCCAACCCCAGCCAATGCATTGGTGTGGAAGATTTTCTTTATAATTGTCTAGCCCCAAATTAAATATTTTTTCTTCTATCAAGGTTTTATTTCCTTAGTTTTGTTGTTCATTAAAGTTATATTTGTGTAATCAAATATTTCATTAGAAAGGCAAAACATGACTGTCACAAGGATGCTTGTGCAGGGAAATAAAGACCGTTTTGACTACAGCTCTTTAAACGATGCTAATGTCATCATGTATTCATTTGTTTAATGACAAAATATCATCGAAATAAATCACTCAAATAAATCTTGCCATATCAAAGTCATCTGGTTTCTGCTTATTCAGGTGACAGTCAGGTTGGATATTCTTTTAATATATTGCTTCATTTTTATTTACATACGTTTGCCAGGTATTTATAACCTCGTCTGGTAAAAACCAGTGTAAAGAAGTGAATATCCTGTTGTCTAGGCCCAGAGAGAGGAGACTTTGACTTAGTTATGGAAGCTCACCATTAGTTGAGCCATGAATTAAACCAGACACTCTCAATTCAAGCTATCTCTGTTTGGAAGAGTAAAAGCAGTTGGCAGCATCCTACTAATTTTGACTGATCTTGAAAAAGCTAAGAAGGATCAGATTCCTTCTACTGGATGGAAGATTACCAGGGAATACTAAGGTGGTAGATCAAATTGAGAAGTAAAAAAAAATGCACCCCAGAATGTAGTAGTGGAAGGTCATGTCTGCACTACTGTCAATAGAACTACAAGGTTGTCTTTATGCAGTTACCAGGAGTCAAACTAAGTTTGAGGGAGATTCTATCATTTGAAAGAGAGAACACCCATTTGTAGCATATTGTTTTGAACTCCTAGAGGAATTAACATAGTCCCATCAGGGGTGGGTTCTAAATTTTTTTACTACCGGTTCTGTGGGCGTGGCTTATTTTGTGGGTGTGGTTTGATGGTCATGTGACAAACAATTCTTTAGGATTTAGCAGAGGTACTGGTCTACCAGACTTTTAACTACTTGCAGAGCTGCATCGATCTACCCATTTGTTTTTGGAGCACTCCGGTCTACCCATTTGAGCGTTCCGATCTACCTATTTGTTTTTGGAATGCACTGGTCTACCACCACACTGCCTTTTACCGCTGATTAGCTGTAGGGCGGCCCTTTGAAGTACTGCGGCAAGAGTTTAAACAGTTTTTTGCCACTCTGCCACCACCGAGAGCATCGGAAACCTCTTTCAGGCAGGTTGGCCTCAATTGCCAATCTACCACCACTGAGCGGTTTACAAGGAGTGGATCAGTTCTAGCCAATCAGTTGGGAGGCTTCTTGGCTTTTCAATTTAAAGCTAAGGTGTCTTGGTTTTTTTCCCTCTTCTTTGTTAAGTGAGCCATGATTTTTTCCTTCTAGCCGATCAGCTGGGACTCGGGAGGCAGCGAATAGAGTGGGGGTGGGGCCAGGCAGAGGTGGTATTTACCGGTTTTCCGAACTACTCAAAATTTCCACTACCGGTTCGCAAGAACTGGGGAGAACCGGTAGCAACCCACCACTGAGTCCCATGATAGCAATTATTATATTGCTATGATCATATTTGAGTGCTGCAGAGATTTGCTAGAGAAAGTCCTCTAAGTATTTAGCTCATCTTGAAACATATGAATCAGAAAATAATAAATTTGAATTTTCGGTACTAGTTAATTAGTACTTAAAGGAGGACCCTACTGATAAATTTTAATCTAGTCCGGATTGTACTATTCATTTTTCTGGCTTCAGCAAGAGAAAAAAAAGCCCCTTAGTATATTCATCATTTTGCTTGTCAATAAATTTGTGGATAACCTTTTATTAAATTATGTATTCTTATTAAGTGAATTTTGTAGCTACCCTAAAAATTAATCCAGCAAAACTACCTTGCCAATTACCATGACCTTCAATAAGCCCTGCTAGTATTTTTTAAATTAAAAAAATTAGGAAAGGATTTTCTACCACTTTTCTCTCTTTCCTTTTCTTTAGAAAATTCTTGAACATATTCAAACACGTCAAGATGTATTGTTCACAGAGAGATCCATTTCTATTGCATTTGAAGTCAAACACCATGTTTATTTACTTAAGAACCCTGTAGAGAAATCAAGAGGAACAGCAGAATTATTAAGTTTCAGAAGGGGGTTGTGAAGTTCCCCTGTGAGTTTCTGAATGTTCCTAAATTATAAATGCACTTGCTATCTGTACTCTAAAGCAGATCTTCTGAGATGAAAAGGTTCTACTTTAGAAAGTTGTTTCCTAAGCCAGGGTTGCTTTGCAATATTTAAGTATGACAGTTTGGCATGTGTCACCTTATCAGATTGCAACTTAAATCTACAACCCCAAATACAGTATATTTTTAATAATTAAATTTGGTAGACAACTGTGGGACATGTGCTGGGAATACTTCTGAATAGTTTTGAAAATGCAACTGCTATTAATCTATCTGCAAGAGTGAAAATGGACTAGAGAGGGCACTTAATTACCTCCTCTGTTGTAAGAGTAAGGAGAGAAATCTCATTTCTGAAGGTAGTAGTGCCAAAGGGGCATTTCATTCCAAAGTGAGTATCACTCATAGATATGGCAAGCTTGACCTTCAAACACAGGGGAAATTAGAAACAGTATCTGAAAAAATAAAATAAAAATATTTAGATACGGTTTAGATGAGGAAAACATTGATGGATAAAAGCAATCTCTGAATTTTTTTTTACTTCAGAAGGCTAAATAAGAATTGTACACACAAGAGGATGGGGCACAGTCTTCACTCTCCTTATTGTGTCACATAGTTTTATATTTAAAATTCAGGAAACTTAAAAGTAGTTTGTGAGAAGACGTATTTATTACTCCAAGAGACTGACTGACTGACTAAATAACTAACTAACTAAATATAATCTCAGCTGAGAATTTCCAAGGTTTTAAATACACATAGAAAGCGCATTTTGAATCTATTTAATTTTTTAATGGTACTTTCATCATAATCATCATTGACTCCTGGCAACTGCCTAGAGAAGTCCTTGCAGTTGTGTTGGGAAGATTTCAGAAGTGGTTTGCCATTGCCAGCTTCCTAGGGCTGAGAGAGTGAGCATGTCTGGTTCCAGGTCATCCAACTGGTTTTTTGTTCCTAAACAGGACTAGGACCCAGAGTCTCCTAGTTTCTAGCCTGGTGCCTTAACCGCTACACCAAACTGCCTCTGTGTTTAGTCCAGTGCTTAAATATATAATTACTAAATTGTAATTATGTGTGATCAGGAATACAGGGTTGAAAAAATAGAGGGCTTTTTTTTCAATATATAGAAGTTTATTGATCAATTGTTAGATAAATCTGATGGTGTGAATATGTGGAGAGATAAATCAACTATGCATGTTTGGTTCTACTTATGTTGGGTGGCCACAAATAAAAATTAAAACAGTGTAGTATAGAAACTATACTTATTAAGCGCACAAGAATCTATTGCATCTGGCATCCGGATACCCCCTCCGAACGTACATTTGTTCCTCAATATATCTACAGTTGTTAATGCATCAGGGGAACTGGCTAGCAGAGGTGATCTCTTTGATGAATTCACACATTCATATCCACTAATGGGTTACATGACAGAGTTAGAATCACCTATTGTCCAAGAAATATGGTAGTTTACTCAGGCTATGACATTTAAACCAGGGGTGAAATCCAGCAGGTTCTGACAGGTTCTGGAGAACTGGTAGCGGAAATTTTGAGCAGTTCGAAGAACCGATAGCGGAAATTTTGAGTAGTTTGGAGAACCGGGAAATACCACCTCTGGCTGGCTCCAGAGTCGGGTGGGAATGGAGATTTTGCAATAACCTTCCCCTGCCATGCCCACCAAGCCACGCCCACCAAGCCATACCCACAGAACCGGTAGTAAAAAAAATTGGATTTCACCACTGATTTAAACTTCTAATGCTTCTTTCCAATTGTTTATTTTTTATTATACTGAGAATGTTTGGGAAACTCCATCACAAAATTTTGAAGCAGTAGTTCACTTGAGTAGAGCACAGGATTTAGCAAGATAAGTTAGGAGGAAAAAAGCTTTTCCCCCTCCCCTTTCCCATTTTTTCCTTCTATTCCCTCTTCTGACAGAACCTGAAATTCATTTTTTTGTTATAATATAAGATAATCTTAAATTATTCGGGATTCATTCCTAAAACCTCTCTTCTCCCCTTCCCTCCAGTGCATTTGATCATATATTTGATTTGATTTGTCAGGTATTTTGATGGGACAACACTTCTACTTGGATCACTACTTATTTTTAACCAACTCAAGAAATTCCCCTCTCCCCAGATCTTAATGAAGATATATACATACAATTCAGCAATTCCATTCCCCAACATATTAAAAAAAACATCCCAGTTACTCTACCTCTTTGAAAGCATCCCGATTCGCCTGGAGGCTAACCTTGACTACTTCAAAAGGGTTAACCACAACTGCTTCTGTTAGTCCGGATCCCAAGCCCGCAACGGCAAATGTCTAAAAGAGTTAAGTCAATCAGTTTTCATGTGCTATAGTAAAACATCTCCATACATCACTTTGTAAAAACTGAACATTAAGCTGACTAATATGATGAAAGTGGAGAGACCAATTCTTCTGCAGTAGTGTACCATTCCTAAACAGCTTTCGTCCTTGATTAGATGTTGACAGTTCATGCAGAAAAAAAAATCACAAAAGCCACAAACCGCATTCCAAATATTCAAAATAAAATGTCAAAGTCCTATCAACAATGCATTTCCTTTAGCTGGAAAGAAAGCTTTGTGACTGTTTTAAGAAATACATATGGGGAAAAGCATACCATCCACTTCCTGCAAAGTATTCCTACATCAGGAATATTTTACCCATTATTATGTACATCGTGTATTCACAGAAACAATTCTTTATATCACTTACAAGAAGTATATAAAACAAAGAGATAACTCAATAATTCTAATGCCAAGAATATATAGCATAAGGTTGCTATATTCCCAATTAAATGAAACAATTCATTTAAGTAAGTTCTTCATGACAAACTTCACAACTGAAGACATAATTGACACAGTAGCACTGAGTCAGATGTTCCATTTAAGAAATCAGCTAATGCTATGATATCTTTTAAAAAAAAGAATACAATGCACCGAAAACATCTAAATGCCTACCAGAAAACATCGTACAATAGTTTTAAAAGACGCTTAACTTTACTGATAGATAGTTCTTGACTTACAATCATTTGTTTAGTGACTGTTTTAACATTACAACATCACTGGAAAAAGTGACTTACAACTGGTCCTTGCACTTACGACCATTGTAGCACTCCCCACAATCCTGTGATCAAAATTTGGGTGCTTGCCAATCAGCATGTATTTAGGACAGTTGCAGTGTCCTGGGGTCATGTGACCACCATTTCCCAGCAGGCAGCCATCAAGCAAAGTCAATGACCCTGTGATTCACTTAACAACTGCAGTAATTTGCTTAATAACCATGGCAAAAAGATCATAAAATTGGGTGAAACTCACTTAACAACTGTCTTGCTTAGCAATGGAAATTGGAACTGGTCCCAACTGTGGTTGTAAGTCTAGTACTACCTGTATTCACACATAGACACACACCACAAAACATACTGAAGAATCATTTCAGAGAAATATTTCTTTGGATTCAGCAGCTGTAAGATACTAAAAATTTGGTGTGATTGTGGCTTCAAGACACACATTCCCCCCCACCCCCTCCAGTTAGGATTTCTGGAACACACATGAACATTCCCAAAATACACTTTACCAATATAAACAAATAATATTCACCATACTTGACAAAAATCCAGCACAGACTGAGATGGTGCTTAAAACTTACAAAGCAGCAGCAAGACTTTTGCCATTCTTGTATCTTCTATAGAATAAGTTGCCTGAGACTCTTTAAATGAGTCAGAGGGAGAAAAATGAGGAAATCGCAATGTATATGTCAAAATAATTAAATGTAAATTTGGCTCAAAACTAAACATACTTACCTGGGAGTATACCTTATTACTACTAAGGACAATGGCACTCTGAGCAAAGTTGGATTAGTATCAGTTGAATGGAACATCTGGGTATGTGTAATTTATAAATTCCTCAGAATAATCTCACAACAGTCTTCTGCATATTGAATATGATGTTGTACATGATCTATATTTTTATCTGAACCGCTATGGTTAGTTCAACATAGAACAAGCAGCGTAAACTAGGCTGTTCCAAGAGAACAGAAATCTCAAAGCAGAGCTCCTTCCACTTTATCCCATTGGATAGGTAGACAGTGCATTAGGAGGGATTATGTGGGATATGGAATGTTGTATGCACCTCCAATACTTTCATGCTAATTGGCAACTCCATCTGTTGAAAGAGGGGGGGGGGGCTTGAAATTGGTCCCTAGATGACCTACTAGGTTGGGTTGCTTCGGATTGGAGTGAGATCTGGAATTACTTCTCAGGAATCAGATGTTTCTCTTCACTTTATCATCCTCTCCTTTAAGCCAGATAGTCCTTTATAGGAAACTTTGAAATTAGTTCTTTTATTGAGATACAGAATGGCCAGCTGATACTTTTAATGGAATTGAAGGTCATTGGGGACCCTTTTTTGTCCTTTTAATATCTCACTATTTATAAATGTCAACCTGGAGTGGTAATCTTCCATGAAAGACATTGACCCTAACATTTTTAAGAATGGTGATTTGTGAATATCTTGAAGTACTTCCCCATCAGAAGGAAGAATTTTGAGGGCTATTTGATGACATGCTTGTTGTTTGGTATCACGTACGGAACCAGTTCTCCCCTAAAGTATGGGATGAGGTCTTCTTTTCCTGAGGGCCCTCTTTTAGTGGTTACTTCAGACATATTAGTTGACACCCATGAGAAAAATTCAACTTCTTGAACATTGGAGTCCCACAGTTAATTTAAAATTTTGAAATATCTTCTCAAGTTCCTTGGGCCAAGAGGTTTTGTAGGTTTTGAACTCACTTATCCTCTGAGTGAGTTCAGTTAAAGGAGCAACAATATATGACAATTTAGATGTAATCATCTTATGCCAGTCTATTATCGTTTCAGACTACTGTTTTGTTTTTGGGTTGAACTGATTTGTGAATTGCTTCCATCTTGTTGGTTTGTATTCTAAGGATTCCTTGAGCTACTTTCAAACTGTGATACTTTATTTTCAGCTGGGCTCATGAGGAATTGGGCCCTACCACAGTCAGTTATCTTCCTTGCAAACATTTAAATACTTTATGCAGGTGTGCTAGAAGTTGAAAATGATGATGTCATCTAAATTGACAATAGTATATTTTTCAATTTTCCATGCTTCCCAGAACCCAAACAAGTGTATTTTTCCTTTGCCCAGTTACAGTATCATAGCCAATTTATAAGGCATGATAATTGCAAATTGGCCAAGCTCATGCTGCAGTGGTTTTGGAACTCTGTGTGCAATCTGATCATTCAGATATGAAGATCCAGCATGTAGATTACAGGTTGAACATGCCTTGCATTAAGCATTCTTAATCCAGTAACTGCCTTTTGGACTGAAACCATTCATTGATGGGTATTACAGACCGTATGTCTCTTCTTTACTCTGGTTAGCAATCAAGTATATGAGATTTGTAGATATTCTCCCTGACGTGGACGTATATCTTTTGTTTTCTTCCAGACTCCTCATATAGAACACCTCTTGCCATTTCCTTCTGCTTTGGCTTTATAAATGTGTTATACTCTATGAAACTCAATGAGCCCCTGTATTATTTATTCAGAGTATACTGAGAAATTTATCCTAGTACATACATCTGCAAGATGAATTACCATTTTCTCTGTTAAAAAGATATGCAGAATCTTTAATAATTTACTTTGTGTTCTTTGAAAAATATGGAAGTCCAATAAAGGGAGCATAAGGGGATCTTTCATGAGTCAGAGACAATTATAGTGATGTAATAATAATATGGTAGTTAAGTACAAATATGTTTAAAAAAAGCAATCATTTCCATTGCCTGTACATTTTAGTAGTTTCCCAGTTTATATGATAAGCAGGTATATGACATGCTTCTTAAGCTTGTCACAAAATTTCCACTCAAAGAGCCAAAAATTCAGCAAAATATGCCTAGTTTCTTAACCCATTTAACTAAAAAAATTATTTTCCAGATGATCAGGATTTATTAATTGTCCCTTCCAATTGCATTTTGCTAACAATTTAAGAGTCATCTATATGGATTGATGGCTGGGCACTCAACTTTCTAGGATTTCTTAACATCCATACTATCCAAAAATCTTAAAGCAGATTTACTCCCATTGCTGAAGCAAGGGTCACAGAGAGAAGGGAAATAATTTCATGACATCTTGAAACAGGCTTACCAGAATAGCTGTGGCTTGATTATTTTTCCTTTCCTTTCCTTTCCTTTCCTTTCCTTTCCTTTCCTTTCCTTTCCTTTCCTTTCCTTTCCTTTCCTTTCCTTTCCTTTCCTTTCCTTTCCTTTCCTTTCCTTTCCTTTCTCCCTCCTTTTCTTCTTCATTTGAACTTTTCTACAAAATTTCAGCAGAATGATTTCAGGAGGTTTTGGAGATGCACTAATGGATCAGGAGGCTGCATGTTCCCATGCACTATGGTTTGCCTTCCTTGTTCACCTAAACAATTATACTGAAATCCAGGCTAGCAAGAGCAAAGTCTCCATTTGTACAGTATATCATGTTTTAGAGGTTCCTCTACAACTAGAAGCTATCTAAAAAGTCTCCTCCCAAAACGGAAGGGGCTGCCAACAGAGAAAATATCTGCTCTTTTTTCATTGCCGGCATAGAAAGAATTGGAAGTGTCTATCAAAAACAGCATTGCAATGCAAGGTCTGCATGCTACAGTCATACACAAACAAATCTGTTTATATATGAATAAAATAATTTGTTATTAGTATCCACTTTAACTTTGCCCTTCTTCCTATCGCCACTGTCTCACCTAATCTGAAGACAACATACTATGCAATGCAGTATATTATATGCATTTGTATATTCTGAATGGCAAACTATCACTTACCAAAGCTGGTGATAGAGAAACATTTCCAAGTATTTTTTTGTACTGTTCAAAGGTGAAGAACTGGAAGTAAATAAGGAGAAATTTAAAACTCAAGAATAGAGATTTTTATCACAGAAAGCTGTTTACCTTTATTAGTCTAAGAAAAGACAAAGAATGATTTGATTTGGTTGTACATTGTTGAATGATTAGTGTTGCACACATGGTTTTGGTTAAAACTGAATCAAACAAATGTTGTTCTCAGATCATTTAAAACATTTATTGGAAAGATACAGTATACACAGAGAGAGAGGGGGGAGGGAGGGAGGGAGGGAGAGGAGAGGAGAGGAGAGGAGAGAGAGAGAGAGAGAGAGAGAGAGAGAGAGAGAGAGAGAGAGAGAGAGAGAGAATGGTATTATACAATTATCCAGTCAAATTTATAGTAGTTTCACATCTCACCGTTGTACTCTTTAAACTTTATACTCCTTTCATCATACTTCATTTCAGAGAGTAAGCTACCTTCTCTCATGTGTTTAGTTTCTTATTCCAAAAACAATATTCCTTTTACTAAAGTACGGAAATCTTTTCTATTTATTCCAGTTAGTGAATACAACATGACTTTTTCCTTTATTTTTACTGTTTAGTATGAACAAAAATATACCAGCAAAATATGTTGATAGTAAAATTAATACTATCATATAATCACTGTTGTAGCAACTAATACAATTCAAAATCATTCTAGATTTTTATACAAGGATATTCTGGTATCAAGCAGAATATCAAATCTTTAATTTGTCTGTAACACAACTTGTTTTTAAAATGAAAAAAAATGTATTGGATTAGACGCATAGGAAGTTAAATCTAATGATACAATGCGACTTTCTTTCTTTCTTTAAAGTAGACCCTAAGTCTTTCAAAGAATGGAATGCAAAAGGAGAGAAAAGTGGTGAAAACTGGACACAGCAGGAATATTGATCTTGTACTGATTCTTAATTGCTGATTTGTTCTAAACCACCTATCCCAGGTATGTCAAACTCGCAATGACATGTTGTCATGTGACATATCACAACTTTTCCCCCTTCGCTAAAATGGGGGTGGGCGTGGCCAGTGCATGACGCATCCGGCCCAGGAGCCACGAGTTTGACACTCCAACCTACTCTCTTCACCTATTTGTATCCAAGACTTCTAGGTTTGAGATGGCTACTGCTACATTAGCATTACGTATATTACACCTGTTTGTCTTCCCACTGAATTTCAGACCACTACTTATAAAAATAAATCACAAATCTTTTCCAAATACTATCTATTTGGTGTCTATATAAAGTGCATACAGGCCAGAGGGCTGCAGAGTTAGCACTTTATATGCAAATCAACAGCCCAGATCCAGATGCAAATTTGCTTGCTAGCCAATATTTTTAAAATTAAAGGACAAAGAAAATAAGGCATAGGGAAGAGAGGGGTAGCCAACCAGCAAGTTATTGGCAAGAACACCTGGGGTGCATTTTTATTTATTTCAATTTGTCATAACAATTCATTTGTAGAGGAATGCAAATTATTTTATTTTGTTCAGAAGCTTCATAACAATATTGATACTTCAATATACAAACCAGAAATGTCTGAAGCTCAAGCATCTTTTGTGGTAAATAAATAAATACATTAATTAAATTTTAAAATATTTATAGAATGAGATACAATACAGGTATTAAGAAAATGCTCCACAGCATTTTTCGCCAGTATTAAAACAATCTTACAAGCATTGTGCATCACAACTAATAGATTTATTACTATTAATTAACTTAATTGTAGTGAATGAAGTCTAAAAACCTGAATAATACATTTGCAAACCACTTTCCTATGTTTATTTTGAAAGAATCCACTGAAGTCCAGTGGGTCTTATTCCTGTGAAAGTGGGTATAAAATTTGGTTTGTTATATAGGAAAAGTAAATAGTTAAAGGATTTGAAAAAAACTGCAAAAACCAATTGGTTGATGAGAAAGGTTGTAAAAAAATAAGGAAGCATAACTATAAGTACTTGGCACAAGAAATCAGTTAGATTTTCATGAAATATATTTCATGGAATTTTTATATTCCTCATGTTTCCATTATTTTTATTAAAAATTTGCATTCAAAATATCAGTTGTTTTCTAGACACATATAAAAAAATAAGTTATGTAGACATTTTGCTTTTTATTACATTTCTGAAGCTGAACAAAACCAAAGCAAATATCCAGTTGAACTGGGGAAAACAACTGAGTGCAAATTTAATTTGTCCAAAAAAAAAACCAAAACAAACAAACAAACAAACCCTAGTAATTTTTCCTTGCATGGCTTACTATGGTTTACTTTACTGAACATCTCTACATATTTTTATTGCTTAAGAATTCTAAAAGTTCCATTAAGTTAAAAAAATGCTTTCATCACAAAATCCAAAGAAAGATGCTGTTCATCTGGCAAAGACACTTATAAATCTTAAGTTCCACAGGGGTGGGGGTGGGGGTGGGGGAAATCCGGTATTTACCATATGTCCCAATAACCTTAATATAAAAAAGTTTGGGAACACATGCAAAAGATGTATTTGCCCAACAAGATCATCTGTTAAGCATTGTACTGGCACTGTTCATGTCTTTTCTTCAAGTCCAGACTAAATCTGGGCTATAAAGTTTGGCTTTTCATCCTTCAGAGTTACCAGCTTTCTTTTAGGAGGGTGGAGGAAGAAAGACAGAAAGAGGCACAAACACAGTGAGAAAGGATCTGAACTCTTCAAAATGAAATTGTCTTTGACACATGGCGTCCAAGTGACATACTACCTTAATTATAATGGCTTTATTTTTACATGCAAATGGATTTACGAAAGGAATAGACAATTATATTTTTCTTCTCAACAGGAACTCAGCCTTGTTTGTTTATCTGAATGATCTTTTATCAGCCCAGCAGTTCTATAATTCAAGGCAGCTTTTCTCTGAAAGGAACCAAGATGAAAATGGCAGGTAGAGATGCAGCTGTGCAAAATTACCACAATAGAACTTAAATTACAGTATCAAATGTGGAAGCGATTCCAAGGAATATCTGGTACACTCCCCGAGCCTCCAAATGTGAAGTTCTGTGATCAGAAAACCCTGATTTTCATTTCCATGAGTAACTAACTCCCAATAAAACAGGACTATCTAAAATTTCCCAATGATTAAGCCACTATTTAAAACACTATGAAAACCTTTTTTGAGCGCAAGTTTCTTTCTAAAATCTACAATAATTGAAGTCCATATTTAACAAAACGTTGTATCAGCTTAATGTGCTAGTTGCTGTGTGAGAGGTTTATTTGTAAGCATATTTTATTTGTCACAAAATGTGTGAGATGTTTGTGCACATGTGTGCAAATTATCATTTTTAAAAAATCAAAATCAAGCACTCCGTGTTGTTTTCTTTTTTTTTTTTTCAAACTATGCGTAGCAAAACAAGAACGATGACAATTGTACTGGAGCAGCTTCCAGGTATTGAATTCCATCTCTTTTAGGAGGTAAAATCAGGCTGTTACTGTCAATAACATAGTGTGGCATTTGCAAGACACTCAGTTTTCTATACTTTTCTATACTTTTTAAAGTGGTTTAAGCAGTTAACTTACATTATTAAAGGCATCATAATCTCATATATTATATTATAATCTCTTAAAGGCACCATCAGAAAAACCTCAAAAGATTTGCAACAATTGCTGTTGCCCCTAGCATAAAGGGAAAGTCTTAAGGGGGATGAATGTCATCATAGCTAATCAATGGCATAAAATGCTAATCAGTGTTAAACTACTCAATACTGTAGGTCTAGCTCTGAGTTAAATACGAGAAGATAATGTTCGGTGTTTCTTTCAGATACTCTTTTCCCTAATAGTATTTTTTCCCCAGAGGAAGAAAGATAAACTAATTTGAAGATTTACAATAATGTATCTAGAATTCTTCCACCCCCCCCCCAAAGCAAAATGGAAACCTCCTGAAAAAATACCCCAATTATGACTTCATATGTATAAAATGCTAACTCACAGGAAGGAAAAAAAAAAACTAAAAGAAATGCAGAGGAGAAAAAAAAAAGGAAGCATTGAAACGGAAAGGCAGAACTCTAAACAAAGACAATCAACACCATTGCAGTTTGTTGCAAAGCTCCATTGAAAGTTGCTTAACTCTTCATTTATTTTCCAACAAATTCCAATATTTGTGGACACAGCCTTGCATTTCTCTTGCCCCAGTGTAACATTTCCCTGATGCGTTGTTCATTATTTAAAAAAAAAAAAATAGTCTGGATTGTATCATTTATATATTGCCTTAATACGATTCCGCATAAGTACAGAGAAAGCAAGTCCTAAACGTTTTCTAAAATAAATGAATAATCTGGGCAGAAGCTGTGGGGGGTCGGGCTGGAGGGAAGAGGAGGCGGCCAGCTTCAGGGCTGGCTGCATTTTATTCCTATTCAGGCTATGGAAATGGAAGGGCTTTGTTTTCAATGGATTCAACACTTCTCTTAATTTGCTGTGGAATCTCTGCTTTCTGTTTAAGTGACAAATCACTGAAAATGTCCATGCTGTAAACAGAAGGGTTAATGGTTATCACTGACTATTTTGACCATGTCCTAGAGATACCTTGCAGTTACCTATCCAAATCAAGAAAAGCGTATTTGGAGCCCATGCAGTAAATTTAAGAATCAGAGTTTCCTTGAGACAATGTAAGACAGAGCTTCCCTGAGAAAGCTCAGGGAAAATTGAAAAGTAAGGTTCTACATTTAGGCAAGAAAAACAAAATGCACAGGTACAGTATATATGGTACCTCGTTCAATAGCAGTAACTGTGAGAGGGATCTTGGAGTCCTAGTGGACAACCATTTAAATATGAGCCAGCAGTGTGCAGCAGTGCCACGATGTAAAAAAAAAAATGTGGACACTCTAGAAAGAGTGCAGAGAAGAGCAACAAAGATGATTAGGGGATTGGAGGCTAAAGCATATGAAGAACGGTTGCAGGTACTGGGTATGTCTTGTTTAATAAAAAGAAGGACTAGGGGTGACATGATAGGAGTGTTCCAATATCTCAGGGGCTGCCACAAAGAAGACAGAGTCAAGCTATTCTCCAAAACACCTGAGGGCAGGACAAGAAGCAATGGGTGGAAACTAATCAAGGAGAGAAGCAACCTAGAACTAAGGAGAAATTTCCTGACAGTTAGAACAATTAATCAGTGGAACAACTTGCCTCCAGAAGGTTTGAATGCTCCGACACTGGAAGTTTTAAAGAAGATATTGGATAACCATTTGTCTGAAGTGGTGTAGGGTTTCCTGTCTAGGCAGGGGGTTGGACTAGAAGACCTCCAAGGTGCCTTCCAACTTTGTTATTCTGTTTTCTGTTTTTCACATCCCTGGGTCACGTGATCCCCATTTGCACCCTTCACAGTTGGCTTCTGACAAGAAGTCTTCGACTTACGACCACAATCGAGCCCAAAATTTATGTTGCTAAGTGAGGAATTTGTGAAGCGAGTCTTGCCCCATTTTGCGACTTTTCTTGCCACATCGGTTAAGTAAGTTGTTCAATGAATAACCCGGTTGTTAAGTGAATCTGCCTTCCCCATGGACTTTGCTTCTCAGAAGGTTGTAAAAGAGGGTCATGTGACACACACACACCCGGGACACTGCGACTGTTGTAAATGTGAGTCAGTTTTAAAGCATCCGAATGTAAATGTAGGGAGACCTGCCCACTATTTAGGAGTGGTAGAGTTCATCTGCACCCACAGCTGGAGAGGCTTCTCCACTCCCTCCTAATGTCCTCTGGGCAGATATCTTGGAAGGGAAGTAAAATTACTTTCTTACTTATAGTAATCCCAATTAGAAGAGAATATTTGTAGCTCAGAGTTGAACTATGGAGCACTGATGATTGTACCTAGTTGGATAATGAAACGTCTGCAAGTAAGCACCCACACTCAGAGAGTACCAAGGACCCCACAGTAATTCCAGTGTTGTAATTTTTCTCTCTTTGGGGATGATGGAGATTGACTTACCTTTACTGCTCTTTTGGGTGTTTCAGCCAAGATTGGAGGGAGGATACCTTTATAGAAACCAAACAAGCTATTGAATAAAGAAAGACAGAAAAAGAACATTAAAAAATACCCAGGTATGTATGAACATTAGCCAAGTGGTAATTCTGTTTTCATTTCAGAATAAAACAACTAATCTCAAGGCTTTCTTAATTATTCAGAACAGCCCTTATTGTCAACAACTGAGTTCTGGTTTTGTACATATTGTGTAACTATTGCTGCGGTCCTAAAATTACTTCTCCTGAGATAATACCTCTGACTTCAACAGGATTAAACTGGAATAAATTCTTTGAGTACTGTAGTCCAAATTTTAGTTTACACTGAAACAAGCAGCATAATTGCAACAAAACACAAGCGCAACCCATAGAATCTATGCAGATTAGATTACGTTTTTTGTAAATAGGAAGCAACTTTTTCTGTGAAAGAGAAAACGAGGTGGGGGTAGGAGTGATTTATTTACTGCTGACTGTTTAAGTAGTCAAGCTTCAGGCTGGCAACATCATTTTTAATAAAGGAAAACGATTGCAAAAAGTGAAAAGAAGGCTTGGAGAACACATTTTGGCTCTTTGGAAATGTGATTCAATGTGCAAGTTGACTACTTGGCACTTTAATTTTATTATTAGATTTGAGCATATTTTCCTTAAACCAATCCAGTTCAATTACTTATGGCAAGTCAACTGAATCTGAGTTTTTGTGTTGAATCTGAATAGCATTATACTGTCCTCCTGTGGTCCTTTGTTACCATTTTATAACTAGATTTCCTTTAGAGAAAATAGGGAAAGCAGATTCTAAAAAGCAGTGCTGCTTTCTAAGACACAACAAATGCTTCTCAGCGCTTGTTTCATTAAAAAGCAGTCTATAGCAAATTCTGTGGGGTGGATGATACAGAGGAAAGAAATATGCACCGTACCGCCCTTTCCCTCCTTTCCTCCTACAGTCCCTATCCAATCTTAGAAGATTTTCAAGAGGCAGGATTAAGAACGAACAAAAATCATACCAAGGCTTCGGTAGCTGCAATGGTTGTCAATCCATTTCCAAGCCGTGCTATTGATTTTTAAAGCTCTGGACAGCTGCGATATCTCAGGGATGCCTCTTCCCATTAAATACTTGGATGAATCTTTTGGTCTGTCCCTGCCAGGGAGCAATGAACAGGGGCTTCTAGTTGGCAGGGCTCTGCTTACGGAATACCCTTTCCAGGGAAACATGACTGATGTCCAGTTTGAATGACTGTTCAAAGCCAGAGAAAAACATTTCTCTCCTCTCAAGTATTTTTGACTTCTGTATTCAAAGTGAGGATGGACCTTGCTTTATACTGGAACAGTGTAAATTTCTATGCTTTCCAAGCTATCAGTTACAGCTATCATACTATTGTTTTTCTTTTAAAGCTTCTAATATTTTGTAATTTTCACATGATTTTCAGCAATAGACAGAAGCCTGCCTGACACACGTATGACCTAGTTTTCACTTCAGATATGCATGCATTGTGTGCTACTGTTGCACTGAGAATGGCTTAATTTAAAGACAGCCAGTGTGTCTCAAAGGAGAGATAAACTCATTGCATATAGAAATTATAAATAGTACATAAAGAAAATACATCCAGATGTCAGGGGTAGTTATTTTATAGTCTCAGAGTAAAGGAAATGGCCACTGAGAATTTAAAAAATGCAGGTAGGTCTGCTACACAAGTGTTAATAAAAACATATCCTTAAGTTTACAACAGATACCCCATTACTTTTATTATAGTTGAGTGAGATTTAATCAGGTGTTGTGTCGATGACTGATGATTGATACACAGATGGTTCTAAAGGTTTTACAAATCTGAAATATTTTCAGTTTTATACTATACTTAATACTTTTTTTTCTGCCTGCTCCGTCTTTGTTTAGACTGTTTTTATACTTTCGTTGCTACCCTAGGACGAGCACAGTTCCAGCCCCCCAAGACCATATTTTTGAATGAAAGAGTTAACAGTTACATGTTAAAGTGAAGCGCAGTTAAAATGCATTATTTTGTTTCAACATTAAGCATCTAAATGAACATCACCATTCAATTGTGTTCTGGGCAACCACCCAAATTCGTCTTTGCTATAGTTGATTTTGAAACATTACAGTCAATCATATCTTCCCAATTTGTTCTTCTTTAAGGCTTTAGGCATCCTTCTGGTTTCCATTTCTTGTTTGGAAGCCTTGAGTCATCCATTTTGGCAAAATGTCCAACCCAAATCAGTTATTTTCTCCAAATTATATTGAAATTGGGATCTTGCTTAGTTTGTTGTTTTCCTCCCCTGTCTCTCACATAATTTTCCCTTTAAGGATCAAATACAAAGCTGATTGAAGGCATGCATATAATATCCTCTTTCTTCAGTTGCTGTCAAATCCAAGTCTGTTACCCACATAGCTCTGTAATTGAAACAATGACAGAAAGTACCTTTAGGGCCATATTCACTTGCCTTGCATGAATCAGGGGTTCACATAATTTAGATGAATTACAGAGCTCGGCAGTGTAGATGTACAGAATGATCAGTGTGCTAAATGCACGTTACTGGAATTCAGAGGATCTTTTCAGTCAGACAAATTGGAGATAAGGGTTTTGGGTGGGTTTTGGGGTTTTGTTTTGTTTTTTGCATTCCTTGTATTATGCAACTCATATTTCCACTGAAACCTGAATACAGTCAGCCCAATTTTTATTCAAAAGAAACCAAAGCCCGAAAGCCTTTGTTGCTTGCTTCTTTGTATTCTTTCTTTTTTGCTTTTATAATTATGGTGCATGAGTAATAAATCTGTAGGAGTTAGGCTCCCAGTAACAAAATAAAATCAAAATCTCCATCTGTTTATCAGTTAATGTTTTATGGCATATCAGTAACCTGAAATGAAATATAATAAACTCTTTTAATTATTATTCTTTTTAAATTTAAAAACACTATAATGTGGCTTTTTCATTGGATATATAGTAATGGTTTAAAAAAATGAATGGAAGAAAGATATACAGTATTACTTTGGACTAGCACAACTATCAATAAAAATAAATTGAAGTGGTATGTAAATTTTACAAATAAATAGTATTTATAGATAGCTTACAACTACTATCATTAAAACAACTACTAATGCTTCCAGATGTTTTACTTTGGTGTTCAGACAGAGGATGTTGGTAAACCTAAGAACAATTTTATTTTTTCTTTTATTTGTCATATCTAATTTTCACGCCACAGCCTATATAAAACTTATTATTTGTGGTGAAATTCATCTCATTTGCTGGTTTCTCTTTTACTTTAATTTCAATCATTATTAGTTGGATGCATTATTCAAATATGTATGAATTTGCATATATTCATTTTAGAATTGTATAAGGAAAAAGGTTTTTAATGATAATGTATATAACTTTTACATTGTGAATACAACTCTATAGTATGGATGAAATTTAGCTGTAAAAATTGAAATAAAGCATACAAAATGCATATGCAATAGTTAATCCTATGCAGTTGAACACAGACCTAATGTTTTAAGGACCACATATTTTGCAATTTGGATATATTAGTACCTCCAGATTTCATACACCGAATTAAAAGCATTCCGGATAATCAGATGTGAAAATATCCTACTTCAATCCAGAGAAATTTACAATTTATGCAGATGCATTATTTAAAGTGATTGTCCTCTGATGTGTGTTTTATAAAAACCTTTTTTTAAAAAAAAATATATGTGCCATATATTCTCATTTTGCAGCCATAGGCAATTTACAAACTATACATTAAAACATATAACCAGTTTTGGAGACATTTTGCTCAAACTGTGAAAAAGATATTATACTCGATATCTTATTTTGATATTATTGGAGAAATATCCTGAGAAAAACTTGCAGTGCTGTTCTCCCTTCTGTAATCTGGGTTTGGGTCTCTTCCTCTGCTCTGTCAGGACACAGATAAAAAGTTTTCAAAAACTTATTACGGTATTATTCTAATTGAGAGTCTGCAGTGTTTTGGATAGATAGGCATGGATATGCTAAGTAATGAAGACCCCAATAATACCTAATAATAATACATACAAGCAATCTAGAGAATTTCAAACAGCACAAAGCCATTAGCTAATCCACATTTTGTCACCTACACATTTCTAAACAAGAATGTTTTATGTTTGCACACACGTATCATAATAATGATATTTCAATAACAACCTACTATAAAGTTTGTCTTGTTATTTATAGTGACTGTTCTGAAGCACAGTGGGAAGTTCCACCACATACAAACTGCACTACTTTACTATCATTTGCGATGATAGTAAATATTTACTTATTATTTTAGTACTGCATTGGCTAATTGTGCACTCTAATAATGAAGTCTAGCTGGAGAGCCAAACCTCTTTATTAAGATTAAATTCCTAATGAATCCCCCAAATTCCTCTGAGTTCATCTATTTTCTACCGTATCTTAAACTATAGTTCCACATGCTTAGTTTGATAGCTTTTAATTCTAGACTTGCAGTGGAACCCTAGTAACTGATCCTATTTAATAGCTAATATAAATGGCATGCTGTGTTGGACAGAATAAAACTACTGATAGAACATGAATTATTTTGAGTACTTTGATTTGAATAAATCAACAAACCTTGTTTCAGATGAATTTCCAATAAGAGAGTAAAATCTTGCACATAGAGTGCAAATCTATATTTCACGTTCCGTATTTCCTAAGAACATAAGCAGTGCCTGCTGGATCAGACCCTGGCCCATCTAGTTCAGCAGTCTCATTTTCACAGTGGCCAACCAAATTCAAAAGTCTCCAGCTGATGGTTTTCAGAGACAGTCATATGGCCATCAAGGCCATCATGCAATATTTGGGGGTTGGGGGCAAGATTAGCTGAAGTAACAAATCTCGAATACCTGCCAACATTGTTTTATCTTGATCCTCTCAACATGTTATTGAAGCAGCTCTCAGCAAAGAAAGTTTTAATATTTCCCATTCATACAAACACTGCAACGTATCCAAAGGAAGAGGTACAGTGGTGGGTTGCCCCTGGTTCGGATCGGTTCACAAAAACCGGTAGTAAAATCGGTGGGAGGCTCCGCCCACCGACCCAGACGTCATCTGCGCATGCGCAGAAACACATGGTCCAGTTGCAAACCAGTAACAAAGGTAAGTAGAACCCACCCCTGAAGAGGAAGGAGCCCATAAAATAACTGAGAAGCCAATCACAAGCCCTTATAAGCAGAAGAACACAGACACTGATATCCTCTAAATTCTAGCCTGGAAATGAAAAGTTTGGAAACCAAGCCACAAGCTTGCAAAATGAACTTCCACTCTTATCCTATACCCAAGCTACAGATATTCACCACTATTGCAAGCCTATCACTATTTAAAAAGAAAATTATATATATTGTGAAAAAAGTTAGAGAAAATGCTAATGCATTCTATATTCTACAGTGATAAATTATTTCATAGAATTGTCTCAAAAGCCAGTAGGTTGGCCCAAAAACTTGATGAGAGTAATAATCATAATAATTTATTAAACATGTATGGCACCCAAAAATCAGTATCAGTGTAAATTTGGAATGAGAATAACCACCAAATTTAGCACCATCATTCATGTGACTGATACTCTGGCATAAGACTGAGATTTCCTTCTATAGGCATGAAGAGACTTTGCTGTCTCTTGCTCAGAAAGTCCCAGACAGACTTGTGTGAAATTTTAGCTGCCTTTTCCATATTAGACACACCTTACAATAAATGCTAGAAAGGAAGAAATGTTCTAGAGGAAGAAAGATAAGAAAGAAGTATCCTATTTCTTTAGCAACAGAAAGTGAAACTGGAAATAATGAACTTTTCATTTTTTAAGCATACAACCCAAATCTTATCTTTCTTTATGTGATTTGCAGTGACACTTTATGTTGAAACATACGTGTGAATTTATGTCACCCATAAACATATCAACCTATGAAAAGTATAGGATGAGTACAAGGATACACATATACATAAAGAAGATGTTTCTTATGATCTCAGCTGTGTACTTTGCTGAAAATCTGGAGTATTCCTTGGTGGTTCAAAAATTCACATCTTATTCTGAACTTTAGAATTTTTTCCCCCCAGAATTTTTTCCTCCTGCTCCTTTAACTTAAAAAAATTACAATTGCAGCCAATGTAGTGTACTGTACTTATGGCAGATATATATTTGAGTAAATTGAGTTAAATCACAAAGCAGCTATAAAATAAACAGTGTTCCTAGGATTTCTACTCTGAATTAGTGAACAACTTTACCTAGGGCAATTCTGTACAGCAGCCTAAATTGTCTTGTGTTGTTCCTGGATGCTTCTGAAGCCAACTTTAAACATTCTAGTCCAGATTACAATTGTTTGGTAACAGGGCTAAACGGGTGCGTACTCTGGACTATAATCTCTACAGGCCCTGATTTGTTGTTCCCCTGCTCCTGTTTTTCCCATCCATGAAAGGAGGCAGCCCTCATTGCCTCCTTTCATGTGGTTGTCCAGTACCTTCGTTTTCCTTTTAGGAATTGTTTCCTTTCCTCCTTGTTCCTTCCCTTTCCTTCATATTTGCAAATATGGAAGCCTTTACATCCCAGGTCTCTAACCCTAATGGAAACTCTCTCCTTTTTGCCACTTTTTTGTAACGCCATTGTTTCAATGCTGTAATCATTAAAGCAAAGGGTACAGATTGTCCCATCATTTCTACATTCTATTGTAGGTCTATAGAAACCTTTCAGCAAAATGGTGGTAATAGGGAAGCTTTGCAGTGCTGTTTGGAGAACATCAGAAAAGACCCTGACAACTCAAGTGGAAATGCCTGAGTTCTGGAGTTGAACAATAACAACACATGGTTAATGAGAAGCTTGGTTAACATTTGAAGGTAAGGCCCGAAGATTGAAATAAATCATAATGTTCATTTTTCAGTACATTTTTCAGCGGATACCTGATAGAACAAAGATTTCTTATTTAGACCTGGGATGAAACAGCCATAACCCCCAAGTATAAGAAGCAGTGGTGAAATCCAGCCGGTTCTATCCGGCTCGCGCGAACCGGTAGTGCCGGCAGCAGGAGGCTCTGCCCACCCACTGAGACGTCATTATGTCCCATTTTTGACCCTCTGTGCATGTGCAGAAGGCTGTACACATGCGCAGAAGAGGTGCGCACTCTCATACTCCTGAACCGGTAGCGAAGGTAAGTGCATTTCACCGTTGATAAGAACGGTTAATATGATGTGGAACTTTTTTCTGTTCTTTCTGTCCACTGTGTATTTTTATAGAAAATCTATAGACCTACAATTTTCTGTTGGAAGTGTTTTATATAGGGCAGTTATATTACTGCAATCTGAGACATGATAGAAATGGCTTTTGTTTCTAAGATGTTTCAATTTCTGTGCAGAGAAATGGATTAAAATGATGGTTTGGGTTCTCTTTTTACCTGCCACTAATGTTACCATTTCATGTCCCAAAAATGCACTGCAAACATTATTAATTGGTGTAATATCCTTGTTGTATGGCATGGGTTTGTATGTTTGCAGAAGCAACTGGCAACCATCGATCAATAATTTTAATCCTAATTCATTTGGCAGGCAAAGAGTGGGATACAGTCAAAATAATTGAACATAATTGATTGGTGTGGGAAATGTGCTGGCAGGCAAAAACATTTGGTGGACATAAAAAGGACAAGAGCAAAAACGATGTGCTAGTTTTGAGGAAATTAAGATTTCTTTTTTTTTTTTTTTTTTATAAATTTTTTTTTTTTTTTTTTTATAAATTTTTTATTGATTTTCCAAAACAAAAAAGAGAATGTACAATCCATCTCTACTTTCGGAGGTACAGTGTATTTGCAGTATAATAAAACAAAGTTTAGAAAAAATAAGGCTACAATCATAACTATACATGATACTATACAATAAGACTATAGTAGATGTGCCAAGTCAAGGTTCTAAAGTCATGTTTTCATCTTATTTTTAAGCCAGTGGTACCAAATACCCCATACATCATAATATCTTGAGTTGTCCTCGTTTTTTAACTCGCCTGTCAGTTTCGCCATTTCTGCGCACTCTAAGATCTTTTTTATTAGAGTTTCTTCTGGGGGTATAAGTTTGTTTTTCCACCATTTTGCGAAGGCTATTCTAGCCGCAGTTATAATCTGAATTATCAGTTGGGTTTTGTTGTTGTTTAAGCCCTCTTCAGACATGCCAAGGAGGAAAAGTTCCGGAACTAGGGCTACCTCCTGTCCAGTTATTTCACAAAGCCAGTGTTGGATTTTGGACCAGTACTTTTTAGTCTCAGGGCAGGTCCACCATAGGTGGTAAAAGGTGCCGACCGATTTTCCACATTTCCAACATGTGGGAGAGAGATTTGGGAACATCTTAGCTAGCCTCGCTGGGGCTAGATACCACCTATGTAGCAATTTATAGTGATTTTCCCTAAACATTGTCGATTTGGTTATTTTGTAATTTCTATTCCAAGCTATCTCCCAGTCATTAAAATTTAGGCTATGTCCTAGATTTTTTTCCCAGATATTCAATTGTCTTTTCGCTATGGACTCTGCCTTATCTTCATCCAATAAAAAGTGATAAATTTTAGTTAACATTTTTTTTTCTGGTCCCCAAATAATTTTGTCAAAGTTTCCATATTTTGCTGCTATTCCGAATTTGTCTTTATCTTTTTGGAATCTTGAGTTGATCCGAATATAGTTCCACCAATCCAAACTAAAGCCCTGATCCCTCAATAGCTCTAGCGATTTAAGTTTCCCTTCTTCATCGAGGATGTCCTTATATGTACCCCATTTATAGTCGTCTCTCCTATTTGGGGCCGCCAGCGATTCCATAATGGAAAGCCAAATAGGTACTTTAGTATATATCTTCTGTCTAATTTCGTCCCACGTACAAATGAGGGTCTCCCTGATTTTGTGCTTGTGGAAATAGGATTTTTTCTTATTATTTATATCCCAGAGATGGGAGTGCCATCCTTCTAGGAGATCATGTCCTTCCAAGATCAGGGTTCTCCTATCCTGTAACTTGATCCACTCCTTGATCCATATTAATTTTGCGGCCTTTTGATATAGTTCCCAGTCAGGGAGCCCAAAGCCTCCCAAATTCCTTTTCCCTTGGAGTGTCTTAAGGGCGATCCTCGATTTCTTACCCTCCCACAAAAAGTTCCTAATGCATTTGTTCAGATCCAGAAAGAATTTTTTGTCTAGTGATAGCGGAATATTTTGGAATAGGAACAGAATTTTTGGTAGGATATTCATTTTGATCGCTGCAATTTTACCGATCAGGGACAATTTGAGCTTTTTCCATCTTTCTAGGTCTTGGCGTGTTTTCTGTAGAAGGGGAATATAATTATCCTCATTTAGTGAGGAGAGTCTCGCGGTAATCCATATTCCCAGGTATTTTATTTTCCTAACTGTCTGGAGGCCTAATGATTCTTCCAATTCTCCCTTTTGTAGATCAGTCATGTTTTTCACTATCATTTTGGTTTTGTTCTTATTAAGTTTTAGGCCCGCCACCTCTCCATACTCCTGGATTTCCTGCATTAATTTTACACCAGATTCTAGTGGGTCTTCCATTATGAGGGCTACGTCGTCCGCGAAAGCTTGGGTCTTAAAGGTTTCATTTCTAATCTTTAATCCTTTAATCTCTTTGTTGTCTCTTATCTTTCTGAGTAGCACCTCTAACGCCAAGATATATAGTAAAGGAGATAAGGGGCATCCCTGCCTTACTCCTTTTTGTATCTGAAACAGCTGGGTTCTATCTCCATTCACTAGTATGTTTGCCCTTTGGTTTCTATATATGTTCTCAATCATCTTCCTGAAGTTAGTGCCGAATCCCATTAGATCAATTTGGTTTATCATAAAGGTCCAATTCAAGTTGTCGAATGCCTTTTGGGCATCGACAAACATTAAAGCCAGCTGTTTTTCGGGATGTTGTTCGTAATATTCAAAGGTGTTTAAAACTATCCTCAGGTTGTCTCTAATCTGTCTTCCTGGGAGAAAGCCATTTTGGTCTTTGTGAATCCACTGATTTAAAATTTTTTTGAACCTCTCCGCAATTATATTCATGAACAGTTTATAGTCTGCGTTCAGCAATGAGATGGGTCTGTAGTTGGATATCTGTTTCGGATCGGCACCTTCTTTCGGTATAAGCGTCAAGTACGCTTCCCTCCACGAGTCTGGGATTGTGGTACCCACCAGGGCCTCGTTTAATATTTCTAACAACTCTAATTTTAAAGTATCGTCAAATTTTTGATACATTTCCCCGGGGAGACCATCTGGGCCTGGAGTTTTATTTTTCTTTATTTTAGAAAGGGCCGTTTTTAGTTCCTCTATAGTAATCTTTTCATTTAACATTTCCTTTTCTTCTTCAGAAATTAGCGGTAGTTTAGCTTCGCACAAGTACTGTTCTACCTTGCTTGTCGCTATTCCTTCATTTTTGTATAGATCTTCATAAAACTTTCTTATGCTCTCTAATTTATCTTCTTCCTTTGTCAGCAAGTTGCCCTGAGCGTCTTCTAATACTAGTATTTGGTTTTTTTCCTTCTCTTTTTTTAGTTTGTACGCCAGCCATCTCCCCGACTTGTTAGCGTTTTCAAAGCAATAGTGCTTGGATCTTTTTATTTTCTGTGCCATTTCCTCCTGGTCCAATAAGTTCAATCTATGTCTCATCATCAACCACTGTTGTTTGGCCACCTCATCTCCCGGGCATTGCTGGAGTTTATCTTCTGCTTGCAATAGCTTATTAGTAAGCACTTCTGTGGTCTTTCTTTTTTCCTTGTTTTTGAAGGCAGTATATGATATAGCTACCCCTCTCACGTAGGCCTTCATAGTATCCCACACGATTTCTTTGGCTGTCTCTCGATTTCCATTTTCTGTGAAGAAGCGTTTAACTTCTTCGTTCAATTTCCGTATAAACTCTTCTTCGTATAGCAACTTAGTCCTTAGACTCCATCTCTGTTGTATTTTCTTTGTGTCGTGATGCCAGCTAATTTCAAGGAACTTATGGTCTGCCCAAACATTTGTGCACATATTAACCTTTTTAATTTCTAGGCCCAGTTTTCTGGTAGCCCAGACCATATCTATTCTGGACCAGGAGTTATGTGGCATTGAATAGAAAGTAAATTGTCTATCATGGGGGTGTAAAGTGCGCCACATATCAATTAGGTTAATCTCGTCCACTAAATCAAAAAAGGTCTTTGGTAAGGGAGATCTTTTATTCTTTTTAGTTATATCACATTTATAATCATATTTAGGGTCTATAATTCCATTAAAATCCCCAACCATACAAATTTCATTGTTTGCCCATTTTGCCAGCTGTTCATGCAATTTCCGATAAAATTTCCCTTGTTTTTTATTCGGGGCGTAGACCCCCACAACTAACACCTTAGAATTGCCTCTCGTTATCTCTACAATCAATATTCTCCCTTTTTCATCTTTATATTTACATTCTGCCTCTATTCCTTTCTTAACATAGATAGCCACCCCCCTTTTTCTTTTCTCGGCTAATGAGAAAAATACATTACCAAATTTAGTAAAATTTAAATAGTTGGCTTCATCCTTTTTTATATGGACCTCTTGAATACAGATTATATCAGGATTTTGTTTCATCAGTTTCGACAATATTATCCTCCTTTTTTTGTAATCATTTAAGCCGTTCACATTGAGCGATAAGATCTTGGTATCGTTCATTCCTATAGCTGTCCTCTAGTCTCTGGTTTTTATTTACCTTTAAGTGTTACTGCTCTCACTGGTCTAGATTTTTTCCCTCTTTCTTCTGTGTCTTCCTTTTTCTTCTCCTCTTCTATGTCTTCTCTTGTGATTTGTTCTTGCGATGTCTCTTCTTCCGTATTTAGTACTTCGTTTTCCTCCTTACTGATTTGTTCCTCTTCACCTCCCCTTAGTTGTTCTAGGAAATCTTGGGCATCACTTACACAATCGATTCTGATTTTCCTCCCTTGCCACGATATTAACATTCCTTCTGGGAGGAGCCACCTAAATATTATACTTCTCCTGTTTAATTGGTTTGTCAGAAATCTATAGCTTTTCCTCCTCTCCCTCACTCTCCTTGGGATTTGTTTTAAGATGTTCACTTCTTTTCCCCCGTATGTAATTTTTTCCTCCCTAGCTATATTATACAAAATGTCTCTCACTTTTTTCCTAGCGAAGCGGATATGGACTTCTCTAGGGAGCCTGTTCCTTCTCACGTAGTTGGTTTGGACTCTATAGACCTCGTCGATCTCTCGAATTATTTCTTGCTTATCCTGTTGGAGCGTCTCTGCAATCAACTCAGCCATCTTATCTCCTAGGTCCTCTTCTTTGTCTTCCACAATGTTTTGGAATCGCAGGTAAAATGAGGCCTTATCCATCTCAAGTTGTATTAAAGCGTCTTCTGTTTCTTTATTCTGCGCCCACAGGGTTTGATCGACCATGTCCAGTTTCTTCTCGTTTTTTTCTATTCTTTGTTCCGCATTTTGTATTCTATTCTCATTGCTGGCGATCGAAATTTGGATCTCATTCATTTTAGCATCCAGTCCATGTATATCTAATTTCAGTTCGGAGTGGCTATTTAAAAGCTTTTCTTGCATCGCAAGCATGGTTTCTTGTATTGTTAATAGGGACGATTGTAGTGTTTGCAGCGTTGGAGTTGCCGGGGGTTTGTCTGTTTTCTGAAGACCTTCTACTACTTTCTGGGTGGCTGGGGATGACATTGCTAACGTGGGAATGGATGGTACTTTTTTATTAGTTTTTGCTATTGTGGATGTCAGACTTGCCATTTCTTTCAGAAGTGCTTTTTGATCTCTAATTATATTCTCAATCTTTCTCCATATAATCATCCAATGAAGCTTGCCACCTTTTTTTCCAAGACACTGTCTTAAGTCCCTACCTCCTTAATTTATTCCCACTATTCTCCAAAAGGGGTTCAGATAGAGCTTGGTTTATAGATTACTAAAGTATAGAAATTCTATGCAATATGTCCAAGTAAGGTTCTTATAGAACCAGGTACAATCTTAGTATAGTTGTTAAATATAGATATATTAATACGTTAATAAGCTGAGCAATTGATGGATTAAGTTAATCGATAAATTAATTAGTCAATAATCAATAAGTTAATAACTTAATACATTCTCTCTATAGTTTTTAAATAACTAAATTGAACCCTTAGTATAATATACAATAATACTATCAAGTAAATAAATATATGAAAAGCTATTACCAACAAGAATAAATATTTAAGATTTAAGATATTTAATATTTGAGATTAAGTACGTTCGAGGAGTAAGATAAATATACCTAGATACGTATATGTATATAATGAATCAATTCAATGAATGCAAATCAAAAACCTTATATAAAGCTATATCCAATCACTATTTAATAACATCTATACTTAAATACTCAACTTTAAAGATTCAATATTTCCTAACACAAAGTAACTCTAGTTGAAAATATAATGGATATAAATATATATATATATCTATTTTTTATTTTATTTTTTATTTTTTATTTATTTATTTATTTGTTTGTTTATTTATTATTTTTAACTTATCAAAGGCAAAATCAGAGTTCTGAGTATTAAAATCGCAAATACTCAAAAAATCAGGGGGGGAAAAGAAAATAGCAGCGTATCTATGAGGCAGTATGGTGATCTCCCAGCTTTAGTTCTTCGCTTCTTAGCTCTACTAGGTTCCGACACTTCTCAGTGGTAAAGCTCACCGCTAGAGCGTCTCTTTGTCAATCCTCTGCTGTTTCAATCTTGTGGCTCAATGGATGCACTTCCTGTTTCCCCAGAGCTCTCTAAAGCTTTCCAAGGCAGATCACAAGTTTCTCCTTTTTCTTTTTCGCTTCGTTCGTAAAAACACAACCCAACCACCCCAAATGACTTTTTCAGATCTTTTTCCTTCTCACCGCACCGTCTGGGACTCTTTATAAAGGCTTAATCCTCCCTCCGTGGATCTCAACAGCTCGTCGGGTTGTCGGGTCTTCATAGATATAGTCTTCCTATACCCTCGCCGTCGCCGCCTGACTTCAGGTTAAGCACTCCTCTCCCGACTCCGCCGACCTCCTCTTTCAGCGCAAATCGCTCCAAGGTACAAAGATGAGGCTTTAGATCTAGCACCGCACCTCCGATCTCCTTTTAAGCTTCCCGTCTCTTGCCGGCTATTACAGCTTCAGGCCCGCCATTAGCGGCCGGCTCACCGCGTTGGACTGACAGGGCTGCCGGGTCCAGCGAGAAGTGGTCGCACCCCACTATCCCACTTGCCTGGCTTCCCCTCTTGTCCGCAGGACTCTCCAGGTCCTACGCCCCTTAAGGGATCCCCAAAACGCGATGAAAAGAGGTGTAGAGGAGCAGCGAGCACTCACTCCACACCCTGTCACTGCAAGTCACCAGCCGGAAGTCGGAAATTAAGATTTCATGGTGGACAGAAGCTTCTCCTTCCCTTTCCCAAAATATGCTGACATTTATTGACAGCAGAAGTGGCACCAATGGCCAGTTAAGGGTATTCTGCTTCCCCAAAGCCTTCTTCTAATAATGCAGAAATACAGTACAATAGTTATAGAGACATCAAGGAACTGCTTAAAAATAGGACAGGACAGAAAGCAAACTGAATTGGAAAGGAATGATCCAAAATGGTAATTGCAGAGCAAAAAAAAATTATTAGTTGCTTCAGTGCTTTTGCAATCTGATGAAGATTCTTCAGCCTGCAAATAATCCCTAATTTTTTTTGGGGGGGATTAGTGCAAGAAAAGAAAAGCGACCCCCCCCTCCAAATGGTCCCTCGATTGCTGTTTTAAGCCAGCAATTAAAAACTCATCAATTAAGAAGAAGCATCAACTGTTAATCTGTTGAAAATAAACAATGCATGTATAAATGAATTAAAATTTATGATTTATATCCATTAAAAACAGCTGAGACACATATATTCACTGTGTGTCAATTGTACTTTCTCAAATGTACATTCCCCACACACAAACTTCCTTGGCTTTTCCATAGTTAACTGTCTATTTACTGGAGGAAAATGCAGACATGCCAAAAAAAAAGCTTCTTTGATAGAAAAATACCTCTTTATATCTCAGATTGTCAGAACTGGCTGAGTGCTCAGTATGCATTTTTAGCTGTCCAAACACTACTACAACAACAAAAAATAGAGTAGGATTCTTTTTGGCTTTGCTAACAAAACTGCCCTTTGCATAACAGGTACAGCAGGAAGCAGCTACTGCTTAAATATTGTACCACACCTATGTCTATTTGATTTGAAGAATGTAAGAAAATGTCTCTCAAACTTTTCTCATGTATATGGCAATATTTTGTCTTACTTCTGATGTCCGAAAAGGCAACCCTTTCCAAGCCCATGCTGAGTCTGCAGACAATTTAGATGAACATATGCTAATATGAACAATATTGAATTAAGGTCTTTAATATGATCATAAAGCTTGGATTAAGAACGACAACTTTTCATTACATATTAATAGCATTTGCATAAAATATTTATCATCTTTTGGATCTGTATATCCACATACATTCACTATGTGAAGCTAATGGTAACTAGCTGCCTCTTAAATCAAGAATTTAAGATAGTAAAAAAAAAAAGAATTTAAGATAGCACTGAATTTTTAAAAATTAATTTTGAAGTTATATCAAATATGTAACTTAACGTTAAATGTGTAATTCTACAAGTCTTGTTTGCACTCAAGATTATTTAAAAATTCCAATTTCTGTTTTAATAATTGATATGTAGAGAGCTACAACTACAGGTGAGTTATTTTGTCTGAAGCTATTTGAACTTTGAAACCCATATGTTAAACATTTGTGCATACAATATTTTGCATGTTTCTTGTTTACAAATGTATGTATCACTTACATTGTATTAATTTAAGAACTTTATACCCACTGCGATCTTGAAACTCTTGTGAGTAAATATATTTACTTGTATTGGAGTTCACAATTTAGAATTACATGGTCAGATCAATCAGTACTGACCACACCAGTTAAATCTTGTTCCTGTTCACATTTCAAGTATACCTTTGGAGCAAGTACTAGAATATTTCCCTAAAAAAAGCAAAAAACTTAGGAATATAGACCATTCAACTCAAGAATGGAAAATTCTGCAATGTTTACACTTGCCCAATCTCATTCTAAGGTCATTTTGTAATTTTTGCAGAAGTAAATTGTCTAAACTAGAAGTTGTTCAAGATGTCCTAAACTCATGAAATTTTCATTTCCTGTTAAACTGCTGCCAGAGCAGCCTGTTCCAGAAGGGGAAATAGAATATTCTAGAGTTGTCCAGGAAATTTTGTTTCTGAATTGGCTGAATTTTCACATTTCTAATGAAAATTATAGTATTGGTGTGCACATTGGTTCTACCAAGAGTACAATATGAATTCTTGATCCATAATTCGAGCTCTATAGATAGTCCTCGATTTATGATAATTGAGCTCAAAATTTCTGTTGCTAAGTGAAACATTTGTTAAGTGAATTTTGCCCCATCTTAAGACCTTTCTTGTCACAGTTGTTAAGTGAATCACTGCAATTGTTAATTTAGTAACATGGTTGTTAAGTGAAGTTGGTTTCCTCATGGACTTTGCTGGTGAGAAGGTCACAAAAGGGGATCACATGACCCCAGAACTGCAACTATCATAAATGTGAACCAGTTGTCAAGCATCTGAATTTTGATCACATGGCTACAGGGATGCTACAATGTTGTAAGCGTGAAAAACAGTTATGTCCCTTTTTTTAGCACCATTGTAACTTCGAACTATCACTAAATGAACTGTTGTAAATTGAGGACTACCTGTATCTATCAATCATACAGGAAAATTATTTTGCAGCAAGCTTGCAAAGACCACACAGCCTGAACAAAGTCAACTTCATACGATCCAATTAGGGTCAGGAAAAGGAACGAAGGAACAGGTACCCCATGTATGGTTACCAGATATCTAAACAGCAAATGAGGACATAGATGTTTGGAAAAAAGGACACACTGTTTAATTTTCCTGGCACCATGACAAAAATTAAAACAAAAAAATTACTTGACTTAATGGATGTGAAATTATCTTTTCCAACATCAGAATGACTGATTTTTCAATCACAGGAACGTGCTAGAGACCATTGGGAGACAAAAGCCTTCAGTATGTAACTGATTAAGCTCTTATCAATTAAAGGCTTAAGGGCTCTACAGGGTACTAATCAACTAATTAAGGCCACAACGTAGAGCTTGTTAACTTGTGGGCAGCCTTTATTAGGAAAGCACTGGACTTCTGAGAGAATCTGCTCAGGAAGAGGTACTCTATAAGCTGAACAATATTTGAATTTAAGGCTTGCCTGCCAAATGGAGGACAAGAAGACAAAAAGGAAGAGTACATCTGATAGCCTGTTATATCACACATGATATTAAGTATGATTTATGTAACTCTGAGTAACCTACAATTGGCTGAATTTGCACAATACATTAAACCATCTATACCTGTCAGTCCTTCAAAGTGGATGACACTTTTTTAAAAAAATTTTTTAAAAATTTGATTTATATGCCACCCTTCTCCGGAGACTCAGGGCGGCTTACAATGCATTAAGCAATAGCCTTCATACTTTTGTATATTTATACAAAGTCAGCTTATTGCCCCCAGAAACTGGGTCCTCATTTCACCTACCTTAGAAAGGATGGAAGGCTGAGTCAACCTTGAGCCTTGGAGAGATTCGAACCAGCAGTAAATTGCAGGCAGCTGTGTTAATAACAGGGTGCTTAGACCACTGTACTATCAAGGCTCTAGGAAACCAGAGTTTTGAATTCTAGTCCTAATTTTATTATACTCATCTGGGTATAATGGATGAATGGCTGCTTGTCTTTAAACAACAGATCCAGATCCAGTATACAAAACAAACATATTTTTCTGCAAACTGTGAAAATGCTTTCCCATAACTCTTTACTTAACAAATTGCTTACATATTCTACTGATTGACTGACTATGTGCCCTCAGGTCAGTATCAACTTTTAGGGACCATATTATTAGGTCTTCTCCCGGATGATCCTTGCCTAATTTGGTCTTCCACCAGGTCTTCCAATTGTGCACCCATCATTGCTATAGTTGAGCTCATCTTCTTCCCTTCCCAGCATCAAGAGATCTAGTATCATATAATGTGTCCAAAATCTGATAGTTTGAGTTTGGCGATTTGTGCTTAGACTGAGAATTCTCGATTGATTTATTCCAGGGGTGGTATTCACTTACCTTCACTACCAGTTTGCAAATGTGAGCACGTGCAGGACCTTCCGCGCATGCGCAGACCATCAAAAACAGGACGTGATGACGTCTGGGTGGATGGGCGGAGCCTCCCGCCGCCTCCTCTACTGGTTTGCCCAAATCAGATAGAACCGGCTGAATACTGCCACTGATTTATTCTATGATATATGTGTTTGCTTTCTTGGCTAACCATGGGATTCTCATGAATCTTCTCCAAAACCAAAATTTAAAAGTATCAATACTCTTTTTATCCTACTACTTCAAAGTCCATCTGGAAAACCACTGCCTGCCTGATTCTGATATTTATAAGTATAGACATCATAGCATTTTTTTCCAATGCCTTTTTTGCTTTCCTGCCAAATGGTAGTGTATGGTGTATTTCTTGACAGTTGTTTCATTTACTGTTGATATTCAGTCCTGAAAAAAGGAGACACTATTTATCAATTCAATATCTTCATTGTAAGTTCTGTGTCTGGTTGCCGTTACCTGTTACCATTAGTCTGAGTTTCTTTATACTGTGGTTTTATGTCGTACATATAAGGTTTGAGTAAGTAAATACGTTCAAAATTTTATGCCATTTTTGATAGAAGCTAAATGATGGATATATATTTTATTTCAGCGTTATTGATGAATGCTAAGAAAAGAACACTCCATAGTACTGGAACAAAGATTAGTAACTTGGAATGGATTTAAATAGGTAAACACAGCTGTGGCTTGTGTGACTCAATTAGCAATAAACATCTCTGGTTCAGGTATGACCTCAGGTTTTTCACTATTCCAGGTCTTAAGAATCTGCAAGATTTGATTTTAGTGGTAATAATGAACCTAGGGTAAAAATATAAGGTGGAAAAAAACTCTTTTTCTATGTTTTGAGACCCTAGAGCTGTACATTACCTTAATGTTAAATATGATTCCACTGAAATAAATTTCCTAAGATAAATGGAGCTGGTTAATATGATTATGATTACCATGTAACATTGCTATTTTTTGAAATTTGGGTCTGACATATTGTACATTAGTACTGTCTTTTCAGAAGTCACTCTGCTTACCCAGGTCAAAGCTGAATAGCCATTAAAGCAGCACATGCATAAGCAAAGCCCTTGCTTTCTTTTTGGTATACCACAAACACATCATTAGTTTCCCGCAAGGAATCCAAAGTAAAATAAGTCAAAATCCAAAATAAATAATAGAGCCATGTCCAAAGTTTTAGTCAACTTCAACTGGGTCTGAAAACAAAGCAATGAATGAGGAAACTTAAAGCAGGCTAAAAGTCTGTCAGTTCAAAATGCCAGGCTGGATAGGAGAGGATAAGCATAAACACACTTGCATTCTTAAGAAAAAACTGATTTTTAGAAGAACATACAGAAATAAGGGTAAGAAGTATCCTCCCATTTTATCCATGGGAGTTGAAGTCCATAGTTCTTAAAAGTTGCCAAGTATGAAGAACACTACTCTAACTTTCTCTAGCAGATGTTCTTTTGCGGCCAATGCAGCTCTTAAAAATAATAAAATAAAACCCAGAAGTGTTTTAATTATGTCATGTTCAAGAAGATTGTATGGCCAAGTAAATATAGTGTATAGATAAAATATTTGTAAAGGAGGCAAATAGATAAATATGCAGACTACAGGAATGCTCCAACATCCCTTTGTTTCACTGCATTCCATTAATTTGGTGGGTGGATTAAAGATCAAAAACATTGAGTTCTATTCCCATGTATTTCTTCATTCTTGCCCTTTATTTTTTTAATAAACTGGCTTCATATCAAAGAAAATATCATGGGAAATTAGTACACAAGAAAGACAAAACTGATATGAAAAACAACCCTTCTTTATATTGATAATAATTGTTTCTGGTTTTAATTCATCTTTTTGTGAATACATTAAATCTTATATGACAAAACAGGAAACAAAAATTAACCAAGGAAAAATCCCCATTCCTTTCCATCCTGTTATTGAAACTGCACAGCATGCTAATCCTTTTGAATTTTAAAAAATTAATGAACTCCAAGGTAAAATTTCAATAAGGTGTCAATAAATCTAATTGATGCAGCGGGTCTTCCCTACTTGCCCTAGCTCCTAAAGTCTATTCCAGAAGGACTGGATGTTGAGTTGATCATGCCTTCCCTGTTCAGTTGACATCACATCATCTGACAGTCTGCATTTGGCAAGTCAGATTGCCCCCACAACATTTACATGTGGAAAAGTGAAAGTGCTGGTCTTTCTTTGCATTTATTATTACTATCTAGCACAGTGGGTCTCAACCTTCCTAATGCCGCGACCCTTTAATACAATTCCTCATGTTGTGGTGACCCCCAACCAAAAAATTATTCCTAAAACCATTGAAAATATGTGTTTTCCGATGGTCTTAGGCGACCCCTGTGAAAGGGTCATTCGACCCACAAAGGGGTCCCGACCCACAGGTTGAGAACCACTGATCTAGCACTTAGAAACACATTTTCTGCTTTTACTATATGGTAAAATGGAAATGTGCTATCATCTGTGAATTATCCTATATATCTAATTCAATAGCTGTTACCACGTGTGGCTATAATCTCTGCACAGATTATAATTTCTGAATAGCAGTATTTCTTCCTTTTACTGTGATACTAGCTTTGATTCAGCATTAATAGTTTAATGACAAAGGAAATGGGCTAAGAAAAAATGGAATTAGTGGATCTTCCTTACAGACAAAAAAGTTTACATATCCCATTACATATCCATTATTTTGGTGAAATTAAGGCCACATCTGTACTAACGGATTGCCCCGTCATTAATACAAATAACCTCTAGGCATATCCCTACTGTTTGATTGGCTACAGTACATAGCCAGGGACACCCTCTCACATGACATTGCCAGCTGTTCTCCTGCTGTGGCTTCCAAGATTGATTTTTCTCTGATGATACTTGCTTGATGGGCAGTATATCCAGTTCGCACTGGTTCTTTAGAACCGGTTGTTAACTTTCTAAGCAGTTTGGAGAACTGGTTGTTAGAATAAATCTCCTTTTGTTTTTTTCCACTTTACAGGGTTAATCCTATAAGGAATTACAAAATTCTGGTGTTGTTTCTAGCCTAATCTTTATTGCCCTGCTTACAGAAACTGCCTCTCCATTAGCCCTTATTATATTCTTGGCAGTACGCCTAGACTTACTGTTTCCAGAGTTTTTTTTTCTTTGCTTGACTTTCTTAAAGGGGAAGGGTTGTTTTAAGCTTTTTACACTGCTGTTGGGAGGAAATACTCCCCTGTTGGAGTTCTTCCAGCCGGGATGCAATGATCAGCACTTTGAAGAAATAATTGAATAACGGAGCTGCTGGAAAGAAGCTGTTAACATGACAAGGAACCAGGATGAGTGATATCTTGGCTAGCTAGAAAGATTGATATTCAAACGTGAGTTTACATACCCTTTCTGACTTTTGGTTTAAAACAGTTTTTGGTGAAGTTTAATTCTGTGCTTGGTGATGTTTAATCCTGTGTTTATTGATGGGATAATTTTCCCTATTCAGCTTTGTTTGGAAGGAAAAATGTTAATCTCTGTTCCTGAAAAGAAGCAGCTTCAGAAATCTGGCTAGTTCCTGTGTCTATTTGTTCTGGTAATTGGTTTAACAAGCAACAGCTACTGTGTTTGCTCCTTTGCTTCATTCTAGAGAGCTTAAATGACCTCTCTGCTAAAAGAGTTCACTTTATGAGCAAGAGTTAGCTGCTGATATTTACCACTGCATTTTAACTATTTTAATTCCTCAAGGTGCTCTGGCACCCTGCCTGATTTGTAACTCCAGCTTGCAGGTATTTCTAATCTAATGATTGGTATTTAGGGCAGCTTTTTGCAAGCAAAGAAGCTTTTGTATTTTTATACAGGTAATCCTTGACTTACAACAGTTCATTTAGTGACCATTCAAAGTTACAATGGCACTGAAAAAAAGTGACTTATGACCGTTTTCCGCAAACTGTAATTAGAGCAAAGAAGCAATGTCAAGTTGCTTCTTTGCAGTCACATGACCACCAAGCCATGCCCCCAAATAAGCCATACTCACAGAACCTGTTGTTAAAAAATTTAAATCCCACCACTGAGTATATCCCCAGCTTAAAATCTGTCAGAAATGTACTTTTTTAAAAAGAAAAGTGGGGCTGGGGGGTTATTGTTTTTACCCTTTTTATATCGGGCTTTTTATTGTTTGTAAGCCATCCACTGAGTGTGAGTGGGTGGCTATATAAATCCAATAAACAAACAAACAAAACATAAAACTGTGGGAGGTTTTTTGGACTATCCCCTTTTCCAGTTGTTTTTTTTTTTTTTTTAGAAAAAGGTCTTCTGGTAAAGTATTGCATTATTTTTCCAGTCACTTGGGATAGAATGTTTTCATCCTCAGCTTCATCTTTCTGTCTCCCTCTCTCCTTCCCAAGACCTGGCATTTCCTGTGCTTTTCTGCAATGGAAATTGGGAAGGCCCAGCAGTATGGGCATCTTCCAATGGGGAGCCATATTAACCTTCAGTCCGGATTCAATCCCTTGCAAATTGCTACCAAAAAGTCTTGGTCTAAACAGGTTTTTCTTAATCCAACATTAGCATAAGATAGGAGTGCTTAAGGCTGCCATGCAGTAAGTATATTTGGCAACCAGAAACATTTGAATACTGGAAAAACAGAGAAATCAATCAATGTTCTTCAGTATGGAAAGGGATTTTTCAGCAAGCCCTAACTTGTTTTAAGAACTACAGCACTGTCCAATGATAGTATACAGGAGTCCCTCCAAAATAAGAATTACCAAACAGGTGACATTGTTAAATTCAAGTTTCAGAATTTCCCAGGAAGTCTTCAAAGTTCTACTGAAACTTACAAATCCAGCTTGATCAGTGAACATGGATAGGCAGCAAATTAAATTTAAAAATAAATGAAGAGATACAAATTGTTGACAATGATTGCTTTAAATAACATCCAGCGTCCTAAGAAAGTACTTTCTGTATATAGTTTATTTTTGAGACACAGGGATTTGATAATTCTGGTATTTGTGGAACAACTTAGCGTGCCTTGTTCTGGTCCTCTAAACCAAAGGAAAAACATAATTGGAATTAAAATCCAGCAAAGAGAACAAAAAATATTCATTAAGTTGGGATACATAATATGAACTGAATAAATATATGAATTCCAGAATCACTTTATAAAAATACATCTAACAAATGCTACAACCACAAAAATTAAAAGCAAGTATTTAATGCATCTCCAGAACAAATAAACATGAAAATACTCATATATAACCTACACCAAATGCATTTTGACCATGTGCTGGTTTTCTCCAGTGGTAATAAAAAATAAAAAACTGGTTATACAGATCTTACCTATTACTTTCTCTTAATATTTAAATGCTTAGTGGAGGATTGGGACTATGGTTAAATAAATATAACTCTAATATTTGGACAGAGTAACTAATTTGTTCTGAGGGTTAAGGAAATAAGACTATATGTTATTATATTAGATTAATTTGATTCAGAAATTTTCTCTTGTTGTAGTTCAGGGGTGTCAAACTCAAAGCCTGGGGGCTGGATCCTGCCCATGGGGTGCTTAGAACTGGTCCGTGGGGCCTCCCTGGAAACAGCAAAGGACTGGGTTGCTGTGCCTCTGCCAGCAAAAATGGAGCTTGGGAGAGCTGCGAGCGGCCCTTGAGAGCTCCGTTTTCACTGGCAGAGGGTTGCAGGAGACTATCATAGCCAAAAATAGAGCTCAGGAACCCGTTTTTGTGGGCAGAGTGGTCAGGCCGCCACAACATGAGTGACGTTGAGTTGACCATGCCCATCCTGGCCATGCCCATCCCAGCCCCCCAAGGTCAAACACAACCGAGATGTGGCCCTCAGTGAAATTGAGTTTGATACCCCTGTTGCAGTTAATCATAATGGAAGACTCTATTTAGTATCATATAAATGGTTTCCTCTATATGCAATAGCCTTCTCCTCTTATAATCCCTTAGTCGTACAGAGAAGATTTGTTAGAAACATTGTTGGGCTTTATATATTAAATAACTATACAATATGTGCCCAAAAGTTAAAGTAAAATGAATGAAGAAACCCTTCTCAGATATTTTGTGTTTACATTAACTTTTGTTTTAAACATAAATAAATCCATTTATCTCCTTAGAATATGTAGAGATTTATCACAATATCTGTGCAAAAATATACTGCTCAAAAAAATAAAGAGAACACAAGCAGAAGACATCTGAGATCTGAATTTATTTATTTATTTATTTATTTATTAGATTTTTATACCGCCCCCTCTCCCGAAGGACTCGGGGCGGTGAACAGCCAAAATTAAAAACATACAATATAAACAATTAAAATACGTTTAAAACAGAATTAAATCTAAAATGAATGAAATAGCCTTATTAAATACTTTGTTCTTTACATACAGTAGTTTATACACTGCTCAAACAACTAAAGGGAACACAAAACTACTGTATGCAACGAACAAAGTATTTAATAAGGCTATTTCATTCATTCAGATCTCGGATGTCTTCTGCTTGTGTTCCCTTTATTTTTTTGAGCAGTGTATATAAAACACATACACTCACGCACACAGTTAGGTCCAAGTGTGCTTGTTCAAGGTGTTGCTTGTGAATAACAGCAATGCATGATTTAAAATTTGGGATTTTTCTAAAAATAAGTATTTTTGATGCAATAAATATTTTGTTGATCCTCATTACTTCTTCAAATGCACTAGGACCTTGAGTCAGCAAGGTTCATGTGCATAAGTTATATTCCCCTCTGATGGCTATGTTCACGTAAGTGCCACCTGGACAAACTTTCATTGTGGGTGGGGATGATATGTACATCTGGAACTAGTCATTATTCTATGTAACTAGCTGCCTGAAATCACACTGGATCATAGCCAGGATAAAAATTCCACGGATAACACATAAACCCTCAATAAAATAGGGCATATTTAAGAAGCTAAAGGGAATTTAAACTCTGTTAGGGGTCTGAAAGTCTTCATCCCTTATTAATTTATAATACCATACCGACTCCCTCTGCCACCATATTTTTAGCCTTTTGATTGCAAACACGATGGCTAAAACTGTGCTGTTAATGAAGGCCGTCATTCTGGTGAAATTACTATATATTATATTGGTAAAGAGCCAGACTTCATATTACATAGTGAGATCAGCAGAACTCATTAAAATAAACTAGTGCCAGAAAACGATAGTATTATTATTACAACTCTGACATAACTACGTACTCTATTTCTGAATGAAGCCATCGCATGCTGGCAATTTGTTTATAAATGAGCCTGTAAAACAAAAGAGGGCATGTTGAGCAAGAACTGGTATCGCCAATGCAGATCCACCTATTCATTTCATTTTGCTTGGAATCCAGGGTTAAAGCTGCAACAACTCTGCAATCCTGCTAAATGTATTGCTCTTTATCTTTTCCATAGCAGAACAAGCATTCATCATGCTGGAATAACAAAGCCGTAATCTGATATATGACAAATATTAACAGCTTAATGGCTGATGTCCATTACCGATGGGACCTGCTCACTATTTAGAAAAGTTTGGCATTGAAGGATTACTGAATAAACAGAACACCTGAAAAAACTTGCATGCAAGAAGAGTCTGTCATCAGGTGTGATCGAGGACATTACCTGAGAAGGCTGGTTCTTATCTTCTGTTGGAAACGGCTGCAATTGCCAACAATCCTAAACAAAGAGCTTCTGTCAAAGAAGGGTGATACCCTGAGCTTGGCAGGTGATGCTTTGACTCCTAGGACTTCATTCCTTTTTTTCCTGATCACCTGACACCAAGCTTCAAGAGATGAGCAGCAGCTCAGGCCCACCATTAACAGCAGAAAACTGGTCTCATAATGGCTACATAGTCAAACAAAAAGCACTGACATCAATTTCCTTGTGAATCAAGGGGGGGTGGGGGAAATCACCCACATACGTCTGTACACGTACACATGGACCCATTGTAAATAAGTGTAGGTGTGTTTCTCTGTGTTCATACATTTATAAACTACATTTAAAGGAAGCATGCAAATCAAACTTTCATTTAAACATCTTTATTATTTGCAGCAAGAAGCAGAGAAGGGCAAACATGTGTCTTACCCTATTGGTGAATCAATGTCTCTTGATGGATCCTAGGACAGGTGCTGTCTCTGTCATGGCACCTGTTCAGTAGAGTAGCCTCCCATCCCTGAAGATAGACAGCTGGAACACTGTTGCTCTTCTGGGAATCCATGAAAACCTGATTTTTCCCTCAGGCACTGGATTCAGGGTGTTAATGAAGTTCTGAGAAGGTTACACTCTTCTCTTCTCTTCTCTTCTCTTCTCTTCTCTTCTCTTCTCTTCTCTTCTCTTCTCTTCTCTTCTCTTCTCTTCTCTTCTCTTCTCCTCTCCTCTCCTCTCCTCTCCCCTCCCCTCCCCTCCCCTCCCCTCCCCTCCCCTCCCCTCCCCTTTCCTTTCAAATTTATTAACTGCCTATCTCCCTCACAGGGGGCCTTTGGGTGATTATGCTGCTGTTGAAATGTTTTGACCTACTTCTTCTAGATGATGAAAATAGTTGCATTTTGGTCTTGTTGCCACTCAGAGAATTAAGAGCTGGTACATGGGCAACCATATAAAATATGAGAAAGGAGGGGAGGAAGGAGGAAGGAAGAAAGGAAGGAAGGAAGGAAGGAAGGAAAGAAGGAAGGAAGGAAGGAAGGACTATAAATACATACATTACATTATATGTGGGTATATACCTTTTTATTCATTTTGCAGTAAAAAGAATACATAATATTTTGATTTATGTTACCATGAGTATAAAATAAATGTAGGCTAGTATAAAAAAGGGGAAAAATCAGTAGCAGAAAAAACATAGCTGTTCCTTTCATCTTGCTTTATTTACTCCGAAGACAAATCCTAATTTTTCCTGTCAGCAGCAAATATTATCCAATGAGAGCAATAAGGATTAGATTCTGCTCCAGGAAAACAGTAATTATAGTAAGTGCTGCAATCCTGAAAACATTTAAATATTTACGTACAATATTCCCACTGAAGGTGAAGGAACTGTTTTCATATATGTAGCATCAGGCTACAAAATTTTGCCTTGCCAAATATTAAACTACCAGAAAGTATTGATTAAATTCCCTCAAATAACTTAATTTTTTAGAATCTTAAGTATATCAATTAATAATTATTATTAATCAATAAAAGAGCTGCGGTGGCACAGTGGTTGGAATGCAGTACTGCAGGCTACTTCTGCTGACTGCCTGCAATTTGGCAGTTCAAATCTCATCAGGTTCAGCTTTCCATCCTTCCAAGGTAGGTAAAATGAGGATCCAAATTGTTAGGGGCAATATGCTGACTCTGTAAATCACTTAAAGCACTGTGAAGCAGTATATAAGTCTAAGTGCTATTGTTATTGCTATTGCTATTGCTATTCCCATAACAAAATTAACAAGTATTATATGGACAAGTATCAAGCTTCGACAAAACTCACATCTTTGCTTAATAACAAATATCTTTGATTCACAGCTATCATGACCTCAAATACTTTTCAATAGCTTATAGAAGTAGCAGACATTGTCAGAATTAATATAGAAATAGATACATTCCTTAAGAAAATGACTGTTTAAAGTTGCATTTTGAAATTCAAAATTCAAATTGAAATCTGACTCTGCCAAAATGAGCATGAAATCATGCATGCTTGAGTATTGAATCGTAGCCCCATTTGACCTGTTGCATAAGTACAATTTCCTCCAACATTTAAGACCTCAAGTCCTAATGAGCAAATTCTTCAGAGCAGCGTTTCTCAATTAGTGATGCATTGTCATCCTCACATGGTAAACCAGACAGGAATCACAGCTAATTCTACTTTATTATGTCTATATTGACAGAATTTTGGAAAGTGTGAAAGTACAATCTTTTCCTCTGTCTACTTTACAGCCCCCAAAACTAGGGAGGGTCTTTCTTGAGCATCTCATCCCACTCACTAACCATTTGTAGGCTATGCAGTCTCTTATCTGACTGCTCCATTGGCAGTGTTTCTTTGCCCAGTTTTCCTTTCCCACATACCATTACATGCATGTACCACTGGTGACATGAAGAATTAGTCCTCGTAGGACACAGCTCCCTTTCCCAAACTGGGAAGAGAGAAGAAAGGCAGAACCTATCAGTCTCCAGTCAAGGAAGGTAAAGCAAAGGAACTAAGTATCTTGGCAGATGTTTCTTGAAGTCTAAGACTGGAGTAGCTTCTAAAGTGTTTGATTCCGGCGTGGTTCTGCATTCTGCTCCCTTTCCCTTCCACATGTTGGGGTAGACCAGGTGTCTCGGTAAACACTTAATCTTTCCCCTGGCTCAAGCTGATGAAGGGAGGATAACTTGTGGCTCAGTGGTTAATACAACTGCCTAGCATGCAGGCAGCCCAAGTTCGAACCCAAGTAAGGGTATGGCTGGCTGACGAGAGCTAAAAAGCATGAAATAGATCTATATTAGTCTCCCTTTATTTCTTTATCAGCAAAATATAAATTTGGTATAAAATGGTTTGTCGTGAATGTGACTGCTTGAGGGCTCCTGGATTGGAGCTGAAAGGCGAAAGGGAGCAGAATGCCCCCTCCCACATGTTGGGGTAGACCAGGTGTCTCGGTAAACAGTTAATATATCATTATACACACACACACACACACACACACACACACACACACACACCAAATCCAGCTTGAGCACCCAATGGAAAAACTGCTTATTTTTCATTGGAAATATTGGAAATTCAGTCTACTGGAATTGTCTCTTCAGTACCTCATGATCTATTCATCACAAGGGGGTATTTTGCTTTATCAGATAATTAAAATAGCATACAGCCATTATCATATATTATCTTTCCCATTTATTAAAAATGGTGATGTTTACATCACATTAATTAAACACTTTTTAATCATTTTCTTCCCTTTGTTCTCTTTCCAGACACCTCTGCATAAGTTCTTTTGTATCCCAGTATTTTATAGGTGTGCAAACTCTAATATTTCCTCACTTTTTTCCCTGAAAGCAATAGGATACAAATGGTTTTAAACTTCAAGTTCATCCTGCCATATAAAAAGAAATTTAAAAACAACAGGCCAAACAATTTATCCTTTAAATAGTAAGAAAGAAAACAATTGCCATATGCTGGGCTATGACTGTAATAAAGATTTGATTTGAACCACAACCATAATCTTGTTAATTATATTAGTTTGCAAAAGTTTTTTAGATCATGCAAACATGTACATCTGGGAAAAAATATTCCTAAACAATGTTTGTGAAAATATGAGGAAGAACATATAAAATAGAAACGGTTCTTTTTAGCCTGTCTTATTCAAACTAAAATCTGCAGGAAAGTTACATGACTATCAAGGATTTATGACTAATTGGATCCACATTCAGAAACAGAAAGGGCTGTTAATTTCTTTGCATTTAGAAAAATAGTCATCAACAATGCTGATTTTCAAGTATCTTTACCTGTGAGAAATGAGAGACCAGATTTTTTTTCAAATGCTCTACCGCTTAAGTGAAGAAAACAGAAAATTGCAAACAGAAACATCATTTGGGGAATTCAGGCAAAGATAAAAGATTAACAGATGCAGACACAATCATAGTGGATGCTTTTACTTTTAAAGAAAAGGGAAGAAAAAAAGGTACCTTCAACCTTTTAAGAAAAAGTGTTGAAAAATTGCGTCTTCCAGAACTCTACTTTAGATGTGTGTGTTTTTTTTAAAGTACCCAATTTCAGAAAAAAGTTAATAAATCAATGGCTGATGGGGCAGCTAAATATAGAGGCAGAAAGCCTTCTGCATGTAAGATCTACCTTAGTCTAAGATCAGTTACTGCATCCCTGAATTGATTTTGGGCTGGAAATGCTTGTGTTGGTCTTCACAATTAGCTTTTGACTCAACAGCTTCTTTTAGTGGAATCCCTGCTATACCCTCTTCCAGGGGTGAAATCCAGCAGGTTCTGACAGGTTCTGGAGAACCGGTAGTAGAAATTTTGAGTAGTTTGGAGAACCAGCAAATACCACCTCTGGCTGGCCCCAGAGTGGGGTTGGAATGGAGATTTTGCAATATCCTTCCCCTGGAGTGAGGAGGGAATGGGAATTTTGCAGTATACTTCCCCTGCCACGCCCACCAAGCCACACCCACAGAACCAGTAGTAAAAAAAAAAATGGATTTCACCACTGCCCTCTTCCCTTCGTGCCTTCCTGAATGTTCTGAAAGGCAGCTTTGCAATTCTCCCTGCCCAGGATCTAGGTGTGTTTGTCTGTTGTGCCCCTCACTGCAAAAAGCAAATATAGTAAGAGAAAAGTCAGATTGGAGGCAGAGAGTTGACTGGCTCCATTTTGCATGCTGTCCCATTGGCCAACTGGCTCTGATCAACTAAGTAGAACAATGGAGTACAGAGGTCCTTCAAGCATGAACAGAAAAAGACTATGGAGTGTAGTAGGAAGGGCAAAGCCCATACGTGTGGAACACACTACAAGAAAGTGAAGCTCTTTCAGAAATCATAATAAAGTGTCAAGGAGATTAAGACAGTAGGATTGACATTCATGATTATTTCTAGATATTTATGTCAAGAGATTTGTTACAATTATCAAGGGAAATTTTACTGTTGTCATCAGAGATTATCATATGATGGTGACATAGGAAGCTGTGGTCCCCATCTTCTGGAACATCCTTCTTCTCTACGAGAGGGCTCTCTTTCTGTGTTCACATTCTCTCTTTGCTCAGGATTTCCCTAATATTCAAAATGGCAATATTTTTTAATCTATAATTATTAGTAGATGCCTTTTATCAATAGCTGGTTTATTATAAGGGCTTTAACTGTGGGACATAATTGTATACATCACAGAGCGCCTATAGAGGCATGCGTTCTACCAAAGATGCTAGTAGTTTTCCTATCATACTAGTTTCATTGTATAGGACAACAATGTGTCCATCAGACTTTTGGAGTTAGATAAACAAAACCTAGCTTTGCAATTCAGTGCTATTTCTTTATTTTGCATTTTTTTGCAACCCAACCAGAGGTGGGTTTCAGCAGGTTCTGACCAGTTCTGGAAAACCGGTAGCAGAAATTTTGAGTAGTTTGGAGAACCGGTAGTAAAAATTCTGACTGGCCCCACCCCCATCTATTCTCTGTCTCCCAAGTCCCAGCTGATTGGGAGGAAGTGGGGATTTTGCAGTAACCTTCCCCTGGATTGGGGACGGAATGGAGATTTTACAGTATCCTTCCCCTGGAGTGGGGTGGGAATGGAGATTTTACAGTATCCTTGCCCTGCCACACCCACCATGCCACGCCCACCAAGCCATGCCACGCCCACCAAGCCACACCCACAGAACCGGTAGTAAAAAAAATTGAAACCCACCACTGAACCCAACCCTAAACATTTTGCATGTTATTCTGCAGAAAGAACAGTACCTATATTTTGACAGTACTATAAGCAAAAATTAACAGAATTGGAAATCAAGGATGAAGATGTATAGACTGTACTTGAAACAAAAAGTAAAGCTGTTTGTTCATTTTGCATGAAATGCTGATTAAATATGATACAAACTATGATTCCTCCCAACAAAAATAATTTACAAGCACACACATGTGGTATTATTTGAATTATAAAAGATGCTGCCAAACGTCTTTTCACAACTTTCAGGAAAGTCAACCCACCTTTAAACGCTTAAATTAAAGCTCATATTGCATATTTGATTTTCATATTTTGAAAGGAACAGCTTAGCTTTGCATTCAAGAGCAATTCACATTCTCTGCCAGGTATTTCCTGTGCACATCCCATCTGAATCCCCTGGTTCTTGTAACTAATGTCTGGTGAAGAAAATCCTGTCATAATTATAGTTCTTAGCTTCACATGCAGCCATTTTCTTTCTTTTTCTTTTTCTTTTTAAAAATGCTTTAGCTGCATTGACAATCACATTTTACACTGATTCTTTCCAGATGAAATGATACTTTTTCATATAATATAATAAAATGTAAAGTCAGCTGTTTTGAAGACATAAAAATGATTTATGAGACATGTACTATGTTTAGTGATGCTTTTCTTGAAGTTTTCTTTTATAGAAGAAGCTAATTATGAACAGCAATCAGAACCACAATTTATAGGAAAATACAAATACATTGTTTGTTTTAAAAACAATATCACCACCACAGTTGACACGGATTCTAGTCTACAATGTTTTCTTTGAATGAAGTGTGGAAAAACATACATATTTTACTAGATTGCATATATGTGCATTTCTGCCAAACTACTTTACACTTTGCCAGTGACTTCATTGTTAGGTATCAGAAATGTAACTGCACGGCTCTGAGAATTATACTTTGAGCTGCAAAGCACAAAATTTAGAATGTTTTGGCTTCAGTTTGAAATCTTCTCTTCATCCATAACCCCAAGAGACAGAAACATATTTTCCCTTTAAATGAAAATGCTGCCAAGTCTGCAAAAAATGCACTTCCCAAGGTTTATAGAAAATAGAAATAGAATAGATATAGAAAAATACATCTACAGTAGTAATAGAACTACCATTCTGTTCAGGTGCATTTATTCAGCTGATTGTGATGATTATTTGTTTGTTTGTTTGTTTGTTTGTTCGTTCATTCATTCATTTATTCTGAAATAAAAGCTGAGCCATTTTCTCTGTTCAGGTGCATTTATTCAGCTGATTGTGATTATTTATTTATTTATCATTCATTCATTCATTCATTCATTCATTCATTCATTCATTCATTCATTTATTTTGAAATAAAAGCTGAGTCATTTTCTCTTTACTTTCCATTCAAATTCTGTGTGAACTGACTTAGTAAAGTACTGATAGAAGAAAATATTTGCTGCTCAGGAATGAACTGTGGTGTCTTTGATGCTCTCTGAACTTGGTTGTTTTCTTGCAGATGCTTCATTATCAAACTAGGTAACTTCATCAATGCTAGTGACTTGATAAAGTGGCAAAGGATTAATCAATATTTCCCTTTTTGGCTTACGTGGTAAGTCATGGGTAAGCCTATGAATCTAATTCCAGCAATCACAAATGATTATGTTGGTTGATAGCTCCATTAGTATTATTAGAATACATTACCATTACAATAATCTCTATTTTGTTCACATTTTAGTAGTAATTTCATTAAAAATTACAATTATACATAATAAAAATTAATGTAAACAAATAAGAATAAAAAGAAAAAACAGCAGATGCAGAAAAATAGAAAAGAAAGAAAAAAATAAGCATATGTATACACACACACACACACACACACACACACACACACACACACACACACATATATATATATATATATATATATATATATATATATATATATATATATATCTTTTTTCTTTTTTCTTCTTGTTGCACATATATATATATGTGCAACAAATTAAAATCTCGGGTGTTTTCCCGCGTCATTGTAAATAAGTTGGTTAAAATATTTAAAATCCTGGTTAAAAGCTGGGATTTTAACCAGGATTTTAAATATTTTAACCAACATATATATATATATATATATATATATATAAGATATCTATATCTATATCTATATCTATATCTATATCTATATCTATCTATCTATCTATCTATCTATCTATCTATCTATCTCATATATATATATATATATATCTTATCTATAAACAAATCCTTAAAACCTCTTCATTTTGCTAATCCTGATTGGCAAATGTCTATTATGGGTTACCAGAGATAACAACGTATCTATTTTAACTGATTAAAGAAACCAATTTTATATCCTGTCATATCTTAAAATTAAATATTGTGTCAGCCAGCCTGACAAAGCTCAAAGAAGCACTAAAAGCTGATGAATGGCTTACTACTTACAAAAAAACCTGCACTTGGTTAAGAGGCATTTTTGGTGGCCTTCCTTGAAGAAAGACATTGAAAGCTATGTGACCAGCTGTCCAGTTTTTGCTGTGGCAAAGGGGGCTTTTACAGACTGTGGCTAACCCCCAGGCATCGTCGTAAGAAATATCTATGGACTTTATTGTGGAATTGCCTGAAAGTGGGGAGAACACTGTTATTTGGGTTGTTACGGATCTTTTTTCAAAACAGGTGCATTTTGTTCCCTGGCCCAAAATTCCCTCCACAAAGATGATAGCTAAACTCTTTGTACAACACGTGTATAGGTTGCATGGTGTGCCTGAACGCATTATTTCTGATAGAGGAATGCAATTTACATCTCAGTTTTGATGGAAATTCTTGAAGCTGTTGAGAACTGCCCAGGGCTTAAGCTCCTCCCATCACCCCCAAACTAATGGGGCTTGTGAGAGAACTAACACAGTCCTGGAACAGTACCTCAGATGCTACATTAATTACCAACAGGACAATTGGGTTGACCTTTTGCCTTTTGCAGAGGTAGCATATAACAATTCTGTGCATAGTAGCACTGGGCTCACCCCGTTTAAGGTGGCCTCCAGGCAGGACTTTGTAGTTATGCCAGAACTGCCTCAAGAGAAACCACATGCACCCTCCTTAGTGGAGTGGATAGCCCAACTGCAGAACACTTGGCCAGTTGCCTGTAAGGCACTGGAGCTTTGAGCTGCAAAACAAAGTAAGGCACTGGAAGAGGCACACTAGGCACATAAGAAACAAGCTGACAAAAAGTGTGTGAAGCCAAAAGATTTTCAAGTAGGTGACAGAGTTTACCTCTTCACGAACTACTTACAGTCCACCCAACCATCTAAGAAACTTGGTCCTAAATATGTGAGCCCATTCCCAATTAACCCAGTCACTGTGCAACCGGAGTTGCCCAAGAACCTAAAGCATATTCACCCTGTATTTCATTGCAGTTTGTTGAAACCTGAAACTGTATCATCCCTTTGCCCTATACTTGACACTCCTGCTGTACACACTCGGATTGAAGGGGAGCAACAATTTGAAATTAAAGAAATTCTAGATTCCAGAAAACATAGAAGGAGGGTCCAATATCTCATTTCTTGGAAACATTTTCCCCCTGCGCAGTCCAAATGGGTGCATGCTAAACATGTCTGGGCACCTAAACTCCTCCAGACTTTCCATAGAAAATATCCTGACAAACCCTGAAGGGATTGCCGGTTTTAGTGTGATGTATGTTGTAACTGTATAAATTTGTATGGCTAATGCTCCGGGGGGCTGAATGTCAGCTACCCTGATGTTTGCTGCCATAAAATAGGTGGGAGAGAACTGTGGAAAATTTTACATTGCAGCTTTGCAACTGCGGTTATCTTCAAGGCCATGACAGTTGGCTTTGGTATGCAGTGGCCTCCAGTTGCCTAGGTACAAGGGGACTGGGCTATATACCATATCTCAAAGTGCTGTTTTCTGCTCTGTGCCTCAGAGCTTGCTTGAAATTGTTTGTATTCAGTTTGTTCCTAGTAAAAGTACTTTTCTCTAAATCTATGGAGCCAAGGATTTCTCTTTCCTAGGAATTGAACAGAGGCAGCCCTGACATATTGTCTAGCTTGTTGAGTTTCTCGTTTTGGGCGGTGGTTTAGGGACTCATCTCACAACAGTAATCATTGAAACTTTTGAGTATTGTGATCTTATAAATCACCTGCTTCTTTCTTTCCCTTGTCCACTGGCAGATTTGTAATCTAGATTTACATTATTTCCTGTTTCCAATAATCAGCTTCAATCCAACTCTTTCAAATATATGATCACTGTAGATCATATTATTTGTCATATGTTTCTATGATGATACTTGTTGGTGGTGCTTTACCCTCTGGGCAGTTTACAATATACAAGCATTATTTGCAGATTGCCCCCAACAATCTGAGTCTTCATTGTACCAACAGTATTATAGTACTGCATTCTAAGCACTTGGCCACCAGGGCTCCTTAGGTTAGCTCTTTCCCTGTCACTTTCTTCTGAGAAGCCAAAATATCCCAATTACAGAATGTTTAATTGTCCTTTGAATATTGTTGTTGAAATATTGTTTAATATTTATTCTTGCAATGGTAGAGGTGTAATATTTTTATTTATTTTTATTTATTTTATTTGATTTCTATACCGCCCTACTCCCGAAGGACTCAGGGCGGTGCACAGCCAAGCAATAAAAACACATACATACAAAATTTAAAAGTAGAATAAAATCAAATTAAATAATTTTGGCCCCGACAAATTTAAAACCCCAAACTTTTAAAACCAATTTAAAATTGAATGTATAAAATATTAAAAGTTATTTAAAAATTAAAAATCTTTTATAAAAGAGGGGGAAAATTAGGCCAGGCCGGCCTGGTGAAATAGTAAGGTCTTTAAAGTGCGGCGGAAGGTGCGCAGATCCGGGATCCTCCGTATCTCTGGGGGGAGCTCGTTCCAGATAGTAGGTGCCCCCACAGAGAAGGCTCTCTGTATAAAAAATCCTAACAAATAACTAAATATTTTATGTTGAAATAATTCTATTGCTCGGGAGCTCTGACCTTTGCTCTTTTGGGTAATTTTGCTCTGTCCCATTAGGCCTTTTTAGTTTCAGATTGCTAATAATAAAGTGTATCTTGGCATGGCGGGGTTGGAAGGCAGTGTGACAGCTTTGGCAGAAAGGTATCTTTTAATCAGTAACAACAGCAGCAGTACCAATACTAATACTGCATGAAATGAAAATGTTACATTTGCCAATTCCTTGGGAAAATATTACATTATGTTGCATTCCTCTCAGAACTATAGCCAGTCCTTTCTTCATTCTTTTCTGCCAGGAGCAGCCAAATTTAGCATCAAAGGCCTGAAAAAGAGCAGGTAAGTTGTGGTTTGCCTGCTCCTCTGTAACAGAAGGCAAAATTTTTTAGAGGTGATTGGGACCCTCAAGGAGAGAAACTCATTATGATTTAAACCAGCCTTTCTCAACTCAGTGAGCTTCTTAGAATCCAACTAAGTTACCAACCTCATCAGCAAAGTAGGAGTCACAACATTGTAAAAGGCCAGCTTAGATGATTGATCTACAGTGACCTTTTAAGGAAAAGTTTGTGTTTAAGTTTGTTATCCCTACATTTTTTGCCTGCTTTTGCTAGTTTTTGAAAAAACCTTCTTCAGTTTTGTAAGTTGAGAGCCTCTGCTAGGAAATTGAGAAATACACGCTTTTATATAAAAAAAACAAATACAAGCCCATCTTCCGATTGCTGCAATTTAAATCACGAAAGAAACATCTGGGAGAATAGGTAACTTTAAAAACCAAGAAAATACCAAACTAATACTGGCAGGGTAATGTGTGTACATTGTAACCCAAGAGTTTATTCACAGCAGGCAAGAGGTACCTAGGAAAAAAAATGATGGTGAGGTATATGTGGACTGAGATGGGGAACCAAATTAGTAACATATGTACACAACCTCCCGGACATATCACTGTTTAATCTAGCCAAAGAAAACAAATAAAAGCACTTTGTGTACGAAAGCTGGACATTTCTTCCCATTCACCCAATATCTGCAGGTAGAATCTTACATGTAACATGTGAATCTAGACCTAAGGGCAACCAGTAGATGATACCAAACAGATTTCACTGTCACTTGGCTTCCATCTAGTGGTCATCCAGATTCCTGAAATGAAAATACCCCTGGCCTTTATAGGTGTTTTAATCACAGCTCCTGTGAATGTTCAGAGCAACGATGTGCAGTATATTCATCATCATACTTCCCAATGGCATCTCTGGCTACCTGCTTGTTGAAAACAAGTACCAACTTTGCTGGCGCTAAACTTTCTTTGAAAATAGCTCTCTTGCAAAGCTCCATTCACTTCACACTTTCCGCTAATTATAACAATTACATTTCAAAAAATCTGTTGGGCATCCAGACTTTAGGGAGGCAAGAAGGAATTTTCTGATACTTTAGTTCTACTGAAAACTATTTATTTTCAGTTGCATATATATTTTGGAAGTTACAGCATTTCTGTTTTTAGCTGGCACACTTATCTTGGAAGTTACACTATTTTATACATTCTAGATTTTCCTTTGTGGGAAATACTATTCAATCCATGATCTCAACTTAACTTTAATTGCTTCTTTGGAGAGGTATGCCTCAATAGGATATACATCATGTAAAAAAACAAACAGGATATACACCGTGTAAAAAACAGAATTTCCCCTCCAAGGAAGATGGTGTTGAAAATCATATAAACTCCATTAATCTATAATATTTGCATCTTTCTTTTCTGCAAGCTTATGAAAAGGTGAACTGTATATGCTACTTTGATAGAGATTCTACTTGACTTTCAGTCTTTGGCTTTAAAAAGTGGGCAACATGTGGATCCGAAGTTGCATGTGGCCCCCAGAAATTGAACTGACAAATTTTGGCAATAAACTACTAAAAAACAATGTGCATTTTCTCATTTTTAGCAAAAAAATAAAATAAAAATCGAACTAGGAAAGGTTATATGTGTTTTGTTTAACTCAACAGAAAGGAAAATTAAATCCACATATAAAAAAATAAATAACAACAAAACCAGAAAAATTCAGCTCTAATTGATGATATTACCCAATATATGTATATATACATGTGCATATAGATATAGATATATGCATGTATATTGCATATATGTGATAATCAACTCTATAGCCCTATCCCTGGTGACTCAAATGGTACTGTTGCTACCCTCTTGCAGTGCCTGCAGACTATGGGGGCCTGAATGGGAGGACAATAGACTTCAGCTGAATCCTGGCAAGACAGAATGGCTTTGGGTGCATGGAGCTTTGAGATGTGGGACTCCAACATCTTTAGTTCTCAAGGGGATGGCACTACCTAAGAAAGACCAGTGTGCAACTTGGGGGTTATCCTAGATTTGCGACTCTTGCACCAAGAGTGGGTGGCATTTGCAGTTTTGAGAGTCTTTGCTGTGCACAACTTTGTTGTGTATCAGTTGTGCCCTTTCCTGGATCAGGAGTCCCAGGAATGTGCCAGTCATTCAAGCCCTGGTCACCTCATGCTTGACTATTGCAATGCACTCTACTTGGACCTTTGAAGAGCATTCAAAACTGCAGCCGGTGCGGAATGCAGCAGCATGGTCAGTCTTTGGGGCCCTAAGCGTGGCCCATGTTACACCGCTGTTCCGTGAGCTGCATCGGCTGCCAGTTTGGTTCTAATTCAAAGTGTTGGTTATCACCTTTAAAGCCCTTCAAGGCATGGGTCCAGGTTATCTGTGGAAATGTCTCACTCTAAAAGGATTAGCCTGCCCACAGCCATGCCAGCAGAAGAGGCATGCTACAGATCCTGTCGGTCAAGGAAAGTTTGACTGGCAGGGACCAATAACAGATCCCACTCCTCATTCTACTCCTTCCCTCCCTGTCTTTTAGTCACAATTCGTAATTTGTATTTTTATTGCAGTTGGATATATGTGTCTGTATAGTTTTATTGCTTTTACTGTCATAAGCTGCCCAGAAATGCCTTGCGGTGAGATGGGCAGCAAACAAATTTAATAAAATAAACAAACAAACAAACAAATGATCAACTGTCAAAAGTCTACCTGTCCTTGTAAATCTTAACCCAATAATTTATTTGCTAGTATGATAAACCAGTGTACTGGATTATAGAAGTCAAATGGCTCTAAAAAACCGTTTTGGGATCATTTAATTGGCCTAGATGTTCTTGTTTATTTTTCCTAGCTACATTTCCTCACATTTTTTGGGAGGAAAACTGTTTTTGAACATCTTCCTTCCCCACTCCTCCAAAAGTATACATTAGAAAAGGTTTGTTTGTCAACATGGAAAGAGCGCCCTTAAAAAAAGTATGACACTAATGAACAACATGGAAAGGAAAATAAGCATTTCCTGAATTCTTTATTTTCCCAATTCTTCAGGCATCTAGTTTTATTGTACACTGCCTGGAATCCCTCTTTGAGGGAGATGGGTGTATCAGAAATATGAAAAATAAATAAATAAAATCTTATCTCCTATTTTTCTTTTGAAGAGTATTGTATGAATTTACCATTTCACTTATTTTATGGATTGTATTTGCTTTAGATCTCTACTTTCTTGCAAATGATTTTTTTCTCCCTTTTTTAAATCTCAGCAATACTTTTGGAAGATTTACTAGGCTAATAAGACAGGGTTAATTGCCACTCAGAGGCATTTAGGATTGAATAAGAAATTGAACCTGATTTTCTCAAGTCCGATATTCCTAACTTGTTTCTCTCACACTGGTGAAGCTTAGAAGTGTTGGACTTCAGTTCCTGGAATTCTCTGCCACTATGGTCAATGGTTCAACGCAAATGCCTTAATTATTCCCTTCTGTTGCAAAAAATAAAATAAAATAAAATGACAAAACAAACTTTCTACACTTGAAAATCTGCTTGGAGGATGAACTGGGAATTTTGTTGGAGACATTATTAAGAATGAGTCTAGAATTTAGCATGGGCATTCACAAAGTGGGAGCAAGAGGGGCCAATAACAATGCATTGTTATTGGCCCCTCTTGCTCCCACTCTGTGAATGCTATGCTAAATTCTAGGCTCATATGTAACCATGGCATTTGCAAGAAGATATCATCATGAGCTTGTTGTCATTTTGATGTCTTTCTTCTTTGTTATGGATGCCATGCAACATTCTACTTCAAACCTGCATGACCAGATTTTTCAAGGTACTTCCCCAAAAGCAGAAGGATTTGTTGGGTTGAATGCCACAGGCTCACTGCTTGGTCTTTACTTTTAAAATCATGGTAATATTGCTGAAAACAAAACAAAACAAAACAAAAACCCCTGTTGGCGAAACTATAATAAACCGGTTAGCATTTGCTACTTGAAACCATGTTTATGAACATAATAGGTAAAACATGCATGAATTTAGCTTTCCCCAGTTTAAATCATTCTTTCTTTCTAAACGAATATCAGAAAAATACATCAAAATGATCTCAACAATTATTTATAGCATCTGACCATGCTAAAAAGATTTTCTTTGTTCAATACTTTGACTAATTCTCAGTTTCAAGCTTTGACTATAATAAACATCAGATTCTGTTTATGTTTGCTATAAACTTGTCAGTCCTCAATAAACAGATGTACCCACTGGCTGGTTTTGCTGTCGAAGAACTGCCAAAGTGCACACCAGCTCTTAAATTAAATGCTATCGAATCCAGAGAAGTTCAGCTATAAAAGTCCTATTTGAAGCAACTCATCCCACACTTAGCCTTGCTACTGAGGATGGATATTATGTCATCAGCATTCTACCGAAAAGTTCTAAAGGAATTTTACAAACATTCTGCCTCACTTTAACAGAAAGCTAATGTGACCTTTAATACGCTGTTAGACACAGCCTGACTCTAGTAAGTATCAATTAAATTTTATGTTTTGTGGCTCCCATTTTCTTGTAATACATGAACAAAGTTCAAGGGACGACTCCTACTTTGAAGATTTAAATTCCCTATTGAGAGAATTTATTTCTACTTAGAGAACTCTTTGGAGGTTGTGTTTTTGAACTAGCCAGCACAAGTTGAGGAGAAAAAGACTTTGCAAACTCATGTAAGATTCTTGCATTTTCTAAACTCCGACCCCCTTTTTTCATGAGGATTTTAGACATTTCAATTAATTATGGCGCTAATGTCCCCATTTTCTATGATAGATATTTCAGGCTGCTACATCTATCCAGGGTAGATGCATTAGTGGAAACATTGGGAATTGTAGTGCAAAACGCCTAGAGTACATTAGTTGCAAGCCTAACTACTTCCTCTCCTCCCCAACTCATGCTTTTTAACTTGTTTATATCCCATTTTCAGGGTTTCCAGAATTCTTTAAATTCCTTTGATTTACCCAAGCCATTTGGGGATTCAAAAGCCATGATATGGTACTGAATGTTGAGGTATTTGTATACCAAATCTGACTTGGTTAAGGGATGTCAAAAGAACTATCTTGTAGTTTTTTGAAATGATTATTTTCTGAAAATTAAGATGGGGAAAAATACATCTGTGTGCTAGACCGGTGAATAGTGCATTAAGAATTCCACTGGAGCAAAAGATATTATTCTACTCTTCCTCCCATGTCTTTTCTTACACAGCCAGAGCAACAAACTGGGTACTGTTAGATACATGAGAGTGATGTTCCTTGGGATGCAGCAATGGCGTAGAAGGGCTTTTGCCCAGCTCATTCCTTCCCTTCTCAAAAACACCATTACCAGCTGTTGCATTTCTGCATTACCAAACTTCATTCTCTTTGGTTCTATGATACCAATCTGATATTTTTCATATTTAACTTGTCCCTTTGCTATAACTTAATCTTCTTCTAGTGTAAATTCTGTTTAACAGACTCAGGGTTTGTATTGCCTTAGCTTCTGCCACCTGGTCTCACCTTAAATGCCAATGCAGTGTGTAGTTAAAAATTATGGATTAGGAATTAGGGAGGGTCATGTTCTAATTCATTCTCAGCCATGCTCATTCATCTCTCTTAGTCATTTTCTCTCACTGCAGGATTCTCACAGTATTGTTGTTATGAGGAAAAATAGGCCAAACACCATGTACATCATTTGAACAATTTGAACAATTATTTGAACAATGATCAAATAATTACTACAAATACATAACGTGTGGACCTACATAGATTGTCTGATTTAGAAGAAATTGACTTGTTTTTGTGTTGCAAGGATATAAATTTGACTAAAGAAGAGGCAGCAAAATTTTAGCACTTCTGATTTCTTTGGTAGCTAATATAATTATTTAAAATTTAAAAGTATGATTTAAAAGTGAACCAAATATAAAGCAAATGACATGTAAAAGGATAAATACCTTCAAATGTTACAGGTAATAAAAATACCAAGAAACAAAAACCGTTATGTATTTAAAAATCAATCATTCCTATTTGGATGCCCAATGTGTGTCTCCAAGGGCTGCCCAGGGGTACAGCGATGATGGAGGGAAGAATTCAGTAGAGCCCCTAACTCTTGGTTTGGCAATGCCTGAAGTAAAAAGGAGCCACAAACAGTCTATTCAACATACTGTAATATATTCCAAACCAAAATTCACTCGGTGCTGGAAATTACTATCTATTGATGGATTATTTTTCCATTAATGCTCAATTAGCTTTGACTCTATGATATCCATTAATTAGAACCCATTTAAAGGACTTCAGAGCTATTTTAATGGTCCTGTTTGTGCACTTCCCATCCCAATGGTAAATGTTTGTGCAACTGAAATGCTTTTATTTTAACAACGACATCATCTCAGTGTTTCTTTTTTTTTTTTCTCTGAAGGCAGGTGCCCAACTGCTTGTTGCAATGGGGCATGCCACATCTGTGACCTTTTGTGCTGGTCTGTATGGCTAAAAGCAGGTTAGCTATGAAAGAAAATCACCTCACATTATGGAAATCCTGTGGAGCATGGTCAAGATAGTGGCATGTGTTTGCAGTTGTCTGGATTTCTTGCCTTAATTGTGTCTTTCTATGAAACAAAAATGTTGATGTTTCTCTTAAATGGCAAAGGGTTGCTTATTACTTTACATTTTGTACTCGGATAAAGTTAGCCAAATATAATATTGGGTACATAATAAGTCAGCTTTGAAGTGCACATCTGTGTAGAAATGGCCACTTTTTTTTCTTCAAAACATGCATAGCTCTCATGTGGGAAAGGTCTGGATGTATTTTTAATACTGTTTTTGTACCTGTCTGACATAACAAAGGCAAGATCACACGACTGTTTCATTTTTTTTCCAATGCATTCTGGCATGCCAAATTATCACGGGAGGAAAAAATGCTTTTATTTTATTTTTGAAAAAGGAAAAAAAAATAATAAGCTGCTTTTGAACATACTTCAATGGCTCTGAAGACTAGTAGGTAAGCCAAGGGACATTCTCGAGTCCCAAACATTTTTTTCTGACCAATCTCTTCTTAATCTATCAGTCTAAAGCAGAAATAAATGTTATTACAGATTCTGCTATACATTCCTAGCCCATGATTCTGTGCTCTCCTTAGCATATACTACAATTTCAACTCAACGAAATTAAATGAAACAGAGCACTTCTTTCTACATGCCCCTAATGTTGAAATCCTGTAACAAGCTATATTCAGATAAAGTAAGCCAATATGAAAGCCAGCTATTCACCATGTTTAAATTATTGACTGTTGCTTGTCATTGAACAAGATATTTATATTTCTTAAATGTCTCCAATAAACTAGCTAAGCAGTCTTCCAAAAGCAATTAATTCCATAGAAAAGATCCTGTTACCACAGCCACTTATTTTTCAAGTTTTTTTACAATAGCAGAAATACAGAAAAATAATAATCTTGTACTATAAATCCAGACAAAAAAGCTGCAGTCCTTGAATTGCTCAGCATTTTATTTATTTTTTTTTAAAAAAAGGAAATAGTTTTCTTTTCTGTGGAGAAAAATAACCTAGTGTTCTTTCTCTCGCTAAACTGAAGATGAAGATCTGAAAAAGAAAACAAAATTCTTCATGCTGTTTTCCTGTCAACATTATGGCCCGCCAGTCATTGATCGTGAGATTTCTAAGCAGCTCCCATACAGACTAACACCAGCACAAAAGTTTTCATTTATTATTTGGCAGTGGCTAAGCCCACGAAAGGACTTGCAGCGAGACTCATTAGAAAGGCCCATGTCTGCTTGTGTTAAAAAACGTAAGTGTTACAGTCACTAATCTCTGGTGATGACAGAGCAAAGTCTAGAAGCAGATGCTATTCAAAAGGCTATTGTCCTCTTCTTCCATACCAAGATTTAGTAAGTTGTTTTTATATTGTTTTAAGAACTACCTGCTATTGCCAGTATGAAAAAGACCATGCCTGCCTGAAGTCATTTTTTTTTTTCAAACTAGCAGATCACAGCAGCAGAAAGAATAATATTTGATGTCTTGGATAAATGCATGCAAGCAATTGAGACAGGTTATTGAAACTGATTGAGGGCTGAAAGGCAGCATCAGGCCTGCTAAATGTCTGATTTAGGGCTCTAACAAAATGGAAAGATAATTCAGAAGTTTAGAACATCATGGTTTGTTCAAAAGTGGAAGTAGAAGCATCTGTTCTCCATCCATGTTTATTTGATTTATCCAAGGGTTCATGAGTCACCAGAGAGAGGAGGATGCATGTTGACATTTGGGTACAATGTCACCAGCCTTGAAGGAGATAGTAAAATTCCATTACTGAAATGGCCCAGAACATTATACTAACTACTGCCCAGCAACAAATATCTTTTTGGGGATAAGGTTGAGAGGATGGATATCTATGAACTTTCAGATGGTATTGGAGGATACAAATTATCTTTACTTTTTCAGTCTGAGTTCAGACTTGATTTTAAACAGAATCAATTCTGGATGCTTTATGGATCATCTCCTCTGAGGAGGAGACAAAAGAGTAATATTCTGCTTCCCGTACTTGCTTTGATGGTTTTGGAATGTTCTCCTATTGTACATATGATGTGGCATCCTCATATGATCTGTACTTGAGTTTATGGTTATTCCTACAGGTGAAAGAGTTCCACCAGGATGGATAGTTACACTGCCCCTACTTCAGGGGTGAAATCCAGCAGGTTCTAACAGGTTCTGGAGAACCGGGAGCAGAAATTTTGAGTAGTTCGGAGAACCAGCAAATACCATCTCTGGCTGGCCCCAGAGTGTGGTGAAAATGAAGATTTTGCAATATCCTTCCCCTGAAGTGGGGTGGGAATGGAGATTTTGCAGTATCCTTCCCCTGCCATGCCCACCAAGCCAAGCCACGTCCACCAAGCTATGCCCACAGAACCATTAGTAAAAAAAATTGGATTTCACCACTGCCCTACTTATTCTTGATTAAGGAAAATGCATCTAAGAGCCTAGGTGAAAGAAAACATGAAATCCCCATTCCCCAGACTAGATTGCTAACACACCATGACTGATCAAAGTATGAACAAATGGACAATGAAATAGAGGGTACAAACAGGCAAACAAAATAAAGTTATTGAGCCAGTAGAAAATTATCTCAGCATAAAATTTGAAAAATCCTGTTTTGCTTCAATAGTAAGGCCAGAAAATAATGCTGTCCTTATACATTTTAGGCTATAAGTAAAGGGATGGTTTTATTCCTCTAATAGTCCTTACATGTGGGGGGGGGGGAACGGGATTACCAATCACTTTCCTTAATATTGGGTGGCTTTGGGCAAGTATAGGCAGGTGTTTGACATGGCATAGTTAGTTAAGGGTTAAGGCCCACAATAACAAATAATTTATTTATTATTTATTTTATTTTATTGAATTTCTATACCGCCCTTCTCCCGAAGGACTCAGGTGTACAGCCCAAAATAAAACCATGACAATATAAAAATTAAAAGCAATTTAAAACAATTAAATAAATTGGCCAAAAAACTCTACTAAAACAACCCATTAAAATAGTAAAATGTTATTATTATTTAGGCCAGCCCTGCTTGTTGGAATAATAATGTTTTTAGGGTGCGACAAAAGGTACGAAGGTCGTGAATCCTACGAATCTCCGGGGGCAGGTCATTCCAGAGGGTAGGGCCCCCCACAGAGAATGCTATCCCCCTGAGGGTCGTCAGCCGACATTGCCTAGCTGACGGCACCCGGAGAAACCCCTCTCTGTGGGAGTGTACCGGTCGATGGGAGGCTATAGGTGGCAGAAGGCGGTCTGATAAGTAGCCAGGTCCCAAGCCATGGAGCACTTTAAAGGTGGCAACCAACACCTTGAATCGCACCCAAAAGACCGGGAGCCAGTGCAGCTCGCGCAGGAATGGTGTTACATGGGAGCATCGAGTCGCTCCTGTAATTACCCGTGCAGCCGCATTCTGGACCAGTTGGAGCCTCCGGGTGCTCTTCAAGGGGAGCCCCATGTAGAGAACATTACAATAGTCCAGACGGGAGGTGACGAGGGTGTGAGTGACTGTGCGTAGGGAGTCCCGGTCCAGAAAAGGACGCGACTGGTAAATCAGGCGAACCTGATAAAAAGCCCCCCTGGCCACAGCTGTCAGATGGTCTTCTAAAGACAGCTGCAAGTCCAGAAGGACACCCAAGTTGCGAGCCCTTTCTGAGGGGGTCAAGGTCTCACCCCCAATAGTCAGTGATGGAGTCAACTGACTATGATGGGATGCCGGAAACCACAGCCACTCGGTCTTGTAGGGGTTGAATCTAGCTGATGGGAGATATTATCTGTTTGTGACCTTCAATTAGACTATTTATGAATAGAAGGAAGGAAGGAAGGAAGGAAGGAAGGAAGGAAGGAAGGAAGGAAGGAAGGAAGGAAGGAAATCCTACCCAAAGTCCTATCAAAAATAGCCCAGCTGTCCAGTTATAATCCTAGAGGAGGGTATGGGTAAGCTCTTCTGAAAGAGTTGGACCTCTGTCCAAAAATAATCTGGGTATATAGCAAACAGGTAGAGATGGTTGGACATAAAACAGGAAGGAACAACTAATAACGAGTGAGTTAGAAGTACAAGGAAATGGCAATGATGGCAATGAGCCTAATTCTGATCTCATGGTACTCTGGAAGTAGCCTATGGAGACCCATATAGCTGGAATGAAATAGGAAAAATGGCCTCTGGATAATCAAAGTGATAAACAGTACAGCGATCTAAAATCCTTGAAAGATTGTTCTACAATTGTTTATGAAATTAACAAACCCCAGTTCTATTTCCACGTTGAAATTAACGTGGCAGTGGACTTCCGGTTTGCTGCTTGTCCCCGCTGGACGCTCCTTCGGGATCGTCGAACCCACTGCCTGTAAGAGCTGCCTTTTTCAGCGGAATGGCGGCTCGAAAAAACTCCGTTTCCATTAGGAAACGGAGATAGAGCCGGCTGGGGTGGGTAGAGTCCTCTGCCTAATCCCAAAAGTTTTTTATTTACTTTTGGGAGGGAGCGGAAGAGACTCCCCGTATCCCCAGCCGATGCTCCGGGCTCTGGGAAATCTCTGCTACACGCAGAGCTAGGGGGCAAAAGCAAGCCTGTAAATCTGTCAAATAAATTAATTAAAGAAGATATGAGCTGGACCTCTGATCCTGAAGTGCAAGTATTCTTTTTATTTTATTTTGCCTAAGAAGTGAAGTGAAGGGAAAAAAGTTTTTTTAAAATGGTGATTGCTGCTGCGGCTTGAAGAGAGGCTGAAAGGGAAACTCCTTCCGTTTTCAATTACAAAGTAGCGGAATGAATACTTTTGGCTGTAACTGAAGGCAAAACCTCACTCTCACTTCTGGTTTTTTTTCCTTTTTTTTTTCCTTGGGGATCTGATATTGATCTTGGTTGGAAAAAAGTTTTTTTTTTCTCTTTTCCAGTAAATTTTGTCTGCGTGGAAAAATGGCACTGAGACTTATAAAGCTAGACAAACAGGCAGTGGGGGGGATTCCCCCATTAATAAATTACATCAACAAGTTTTAACTCTCCAGTCTCAGAAACCTGACTTTAATATAATAGAATTTCTTCTTGAGGAGATTGTAAGAAGGGATGAGATTGTGAATCAGCAACTTGAAAAATTTAAGTTGGAAATCAAAGAAATTGGTGAATTGGTGAAATCTAAATTTGGCTTTTTGGATCGAAAGATTTTAAAAACAGCTAATGGTTTAGCAGACTTTGTGATTCAGTTGGATGCAAATACTAAATTATTAGAGTCTAAAATGAAAGAAACTGAGGAGAATTTGGATGACAAGATCCAAAAAATTAAAAAGGATTTGGCAAACACTCAGGATAATAGTTCAGAAGACAAACTTAAAATGGAGGCTGATCAAAAGACTGGTAATGAAGAAAATGTACAACAGAGGATTGAAAGAGAAGTTTTAATGATCCAACACAATTTTACAGAATATGCAATTAGACTGAGAGGTCTGCAGGAAAATGACAGAGATGATTTAAGGAAGATATCTTCTGAAATTCTGGCTGGGATTTTAAAGGTTCAACCTGATGAAGTGTTTTGCAGGATTGACAGAATTTATAGAATAAACTCCTGGTTGGCAAAACAAAGGCAATTGCCTAGAGATGTGGTGATTTATTTTACAGACAAAGAAATTAGAAATAATATTGTGCAGAATTCTTATAATTCTACTTTGCAATTTCGTGGAAGAAAGATTTGGATTTTTAAGGAACTCCCACCCAAAATGTTAATGGAGAGGAAGAAATTTGGTTTTCTAGTGAATGAGTTAAAAAAAAGGAATATTCTATTTAGGTGGGACGTCCCAGTTGGTTTAATATTGAGACACCAAGGAGTAAGATACCAACTGAATACTGTCGAAAAAGCGGAAGAATTTTATCAAAAAAATTTAAAAATAAATTTAACATCTTTAGGCATAACACAGGACAAGCAAAAGGAGCTGGAAATAAAGGGAAAACATCAAATTACAGAGGCTGTGGTAGATAAACTGTCTTCGGACTCCTTGGATACCCCAGCTGGACTGTCTATAAATTTGAGAGCAGTGTCATCTGATTCTAATGTGATGAATTATCAAGTTACAGAGAAGTGCGTAAATCAACCAGTTGATATACAAGTGATGGAAAAGACATATGAGATAATAAAACAAAACCAACAAGATCAATTTACAAAGCAGAATGACAACCGATCAGCTGATACACAACTTGTAGGAAGGAAATCTGGATGGAAATGCAACCCGCAAAAGAAAAAGAAAAGAAACAGATCTCGTAGAAATAGTAGTTTCTAAACCAAGCAACAGTGAAGCCAGGGATTTTAAAAAATAAATGAATATGTGAAAAGATATTGGAGGCGAATTATCATTTAATACTATCTTGAGGAAAGTGGCAGATCTCTGCAATGCCGTGATTTTGGGATGTGGAAAGAGCCTTACATTGTTGGATTTGAACTATCTATTTTGGATTTCTTTTACCGATAAATATATTATAACTATTTTGAGTTACAAGGCAAGAGAGTCATGCTGGGGCATGCAGAAGATCTGGCTGTTACCCACTAAGATGATGGGAATTTATAATCCTGATGAAAACCACAATTACAACTATATGGAATATAATTATAATGTCACTCGGGTGGTTGTTTTTACTTTTATATATACATGAGGATATTCATTATTGATGGGGGCAGAAGATGACTGAAGATTTTGAATAAACTGTTGCACCAGGATGCTATGTTACCCTATTATGGATGATGGATTTAATAATCTAGTGGAAAGACATCAAAGAAGATACTAAATGAATTATAAATTTAAAGTTATTGTCTTTTCTCTTTTTATAAAATGGAATGTATATATAGACATATGTATATTTTAGCAGAGTGGGCAGTGGATTATATTTAGAATTGTAGTGTATGGTAATCTTGCAGGAGACTGGGTTGAAATAGGCTAGTTTAGTGATTGATTAGTTTAAGAAAAAGGATTTTTAAGTCATATATTTTGGGGAGTGGAAGAATTGGATAGAACTGAATAAATGTTAAATTTGGAGAAGGCTGCTTTGAAATGTTATATTAATATATATAAAAGATTAAAGGTTATGTTGTTGTAATAATAATATTTTATAAGTTTGGGGGAGGAGAAAAAGGGTAGATTATTGCGAAAAGCGGAGAAAAGCGGAGTTATAAGAATATTATGCTAAGGGTCAGTACTTTGAGGAGTGAGTAAGGGCATGGTAAAATATTATGTAATTAATTATGAATTAGCTTGTTGTTCACAATTATGTTGTGAAGAAGAAGTCACAGGGGGGGATGGGTGGTGAGGGGGGGGTTAGGAAAGAGGGGGGGAAAGGGGGAAAAACTTGTATTTGAAAACTTTTTCAATAAAAAAAAAAAGAAATTAACGTGGCAGCACAGATCTAACATTCTCAACCTGTTAACAACAGATCTAGTGTTGTTTCAAAAAAGCAATAAACCTATTTCTACAAGAGGCTTTGTAAGACCTGAGAAGCACTTCAGAAAGCTAAAATAGATGTAGCCAGGTGTCTGGTCTTCCCTGTTATTCAATAGCCATGGAGGACATTTCCCCCAAAATAGAGGGAGGTTACCTGCCTCATAGCAACCTAAAATCACTAACAGAAACTGAGCAGTTTCCATCTTAAATCATGTCAACAGCTACATTGTCAGTGAAGAATGCTAGATTATACCTTGGACCAACATTATACCTGGAGAAAGGGAAACTTCTGGACAATGTTAAGCTGCTTCATCTGTGGGCTGGGGAAGAGATAAATGTAATGTCATAAGGAGATGCATATAAAAATGGCTATAAGGGCATGTTAAGGGGGTTGTGACAATATGCCCAGAGAATCCAAAAATTGGAGCAAATAGCTCTTAAAAGAAAGAAATAATCCCTTATGCAACTAGCCCTGGCAACTTTACCTCTACCTTCCAGTTTCTACAGGCTTTGGGTATGAATTCTGAGGCTCTGTCACATTAAATTGATCCGTTTGGGGGTACACTGGTATAATTTTAAATCGTTTTTTAATTGGGTTACTGATTTTAATTTGGTATTGTATTGTGATTTGTCATTTTGTAAGCCGCCTTGAGTCCCTAGGGAGAAAGGCGGCATATAAATCGCAATAAATAAATAAATAAATAAATAAATAAATAAATAAATAAATAAATAAATCTGTTTTAATCTCCAGATTTTTATATTCTACAGGCATCCAGCCAAGTTTGACTGACTGAGAAGGAAGAAACTCTTTAACTTCCTTTCCCTCTGAATTCCAATTGCCTGCCACTCATGGGACTATTTAAAAGTTTTTAGGAGACCTCAGTGAGACAGCATGCCATTCCATCTTAAGAGCTAATCAAGTTAGCCAGCATTAAATTTTGCTGTTATTTAGTTGGTTACATTTTAATTTTTCTATCTTAGTTTCTATTGAATATCTTAAACATGTTATAAGAAAGTTTATAACATCAACACTAAATACATAATGAATTAAAATAAACGGGGAGAAGGATCCATGTGAGAGGCTTATCATAGGGTCAATAGAGGAAAATCCTAATTTCTCATTATTTGTACACCTGCCAACTATGCTATTGCTTATAACACTGCCAGTTCCGATATTAAACGATTTGGAGAATTAGCACTAGTAGCTGCAACCCTATCAAATCAGATCAGGGGTGTCAAACTCAAGGCCCGCAGGCCACATCCGGCCTGTAGGGTGCTTAGATCTGGCCCATGGGGCTTCCCTGGAAACAACGAAGGACTGGCCCACGGTGCCTCTGCCAGCGAAAATAGAGCTCGGGAGGCCTCTTGAAATCCACACCTCTTAAAGTTCCAAGTTTGAAAAACATTGATCTATTTTGTGATATGTTAGGCGAGAGTCCATCACAATCTAGATACAACCTAGAATTGTGGATTTTTAGTCCATCTGATCAAAATCTCAATTACTGTAATAAAGAAAGAGCTGGAATATTAGTAACAAATGCCTGTCCAGCCTAGTCCTAAATACTTTCAGTAAAGAAATCTCTTACTCTCTAGGTCAGGAATAGGAAATAGTTTTCCTCCAGGGATTGCAGTTTCATTTTATTTTTAAATGTGTTTTGGCTTCTGAGGTCCACTACTGATGATGGAATGATATTACTAGACTGTGTGGGGCTGAGATTTTAGGCCCTTTTTTCTTGATTTTGGAAGCAGTTCATTTTTTTGTCTTACACAAAACATATATTTTATTACTCTAGAGACTGAGCACAGCTATTTTAAACTTCAATCTATGAAGGGGGGGAAGCAAGAAAGAGGGGGACATGCTGCAAAATTTGGCTGTGTATTTTTTTGGGCAGGAGCTTTAGAGACTGCAAAAATGGGAGCCCGCAGATTGCTTCCCTCCTGCTCCAGATAATTGGTGTCACTTTGGAACTGCACGTACTTTTTTCCTTATGATATGATAAGGCTATTTCCAGTCATGAGAAATAATGTTCTAATAATCCAAAAAAGTTGTTAATTGCCTGGAAGCATCTGTTACTACTCTTGAAACAATAGGGGAACTGACCTCTAAATTAAGCATAAATTTCAAGGAATCTTTTCTTATTTTTCTTTTGTTTAAATGTGACATCAATTTACCTCATGTGATGTCAGTAAAATGGCATATTGTCATGATCTTTCTCACAATTAAAATACAAAAGATGGTTTCACGGTCCTACATATGCCCACTTTCTTAGTTCCTTAGCATTTCTGCAAGGAGTATTTGTAATACATAAAAGTTGTCATTCAGTAATAATTAATAAAACCACACCCTTTTCACATTAATAAAGAAATACTGTAAACACTTCAGCCCCAGTCACATAAATCTTTACACATCATAAAGTTTAATATACCAGAAGCATCTCAGTTGGTTAAAAATATTCTAATTGCAATGAACAACCCGGTATGTTTTCTTTACCTTAGAACTCCAGAATGAAAAAAAGGTACAGATGTGAAATAAATGAAATGCAGTGCAATCACATTTTTTAAAGGAGTAAAATCATAAAATTATAATGTATAGCGGTATTCTTACCCTTCCGTCCGGAATATGGTTTTAAAACTGTCTCCAAGGCTCTTGTACCCGGAGGGATCAGATTTTCCTCTTTGAATTTGGAACCTATAAAAGTAGTGAATGAAAACTTAGAAGCTATACAAGGGTTTAAAAATATACATTTTACAAGTGTTGTAAGAGTTTTCTGAATGTTATGCTCATATTTTATTTTGCACTTCCTTCTTGAATGTTCAATATACATTGTTTCAAGTAATTCTTAGGGATGTAAAAGAGATTTGCCATGAATTTCTTTCAAGTGAAATAACATAGTCTACCAACACGGGCTCTATTACAGCATAAACAGGAACAGACCTTATAGAACCTACAAATGTCTTTAGAATATTTTCTAAAGTATTTTCTAAATAATTTCTTAAAATATTTCCTTAAAAGATCTATATTAATGGCAGTGACAAACCAAAAAAACCCTGATACAGAAGGACACATCTAAAAAAAAACCTGAACAAAACACTATCTATGGGGAACAGTGGTATATGAATGTATATGGCCATGTAAATTATACTAAATAAATACATATTATTTTGACCAGAGCACATAATCAGTCCATGCAGAACCTGTATCTGGAAGTTTCCAAGATCACTTTACAATTTGCAGGACCACCTTCTGCCGCTGATAGCCTCCCACCGACCAGTACGCGCCCACAGAGAGGGACTCCTCAGGGTGCCGTCAGCCAGGCAATGTCGGCTGGCGACCCCCAGGGGGAGGGCCTTCTCTGTGGCAGCTCCTGCCCTCTGGAACGATTTGCCCCTGGAGATACGAAGGATATCAGATCTCCGGGTCTTTCGCCATGCACTGAAAACTTTTCTTTTCCATCAAGCAGGGCTGGCGTGAACCCCCTCCCCCTTTTTTAGTCTTTTTAGTTTTTTAGTTTTAAATTGTCATAGGGTTTTAAATTGAACTCTTTTAAATTGGGCCAGTTATATAATTCTTTTAACAATTTTAATTTTTTATCTGCATGTGTTTCAGCTCTGGCTGTTCACCGCCCTGAGTCCACTAGGAGAAGGGCGGTATACAAATTGAAATAAATAAATAAATAAATAAATAAATAAATAAATAAATAAATAAATAAATAAATAAATAAAAATAAATAAATTTGTAAAGAATAGTACATTATGTTCACAGAATTAAACTGAAAAACAGCTTAAATGTTCTATCGCATCACAGTCTCACAATATTTAAACATCTCTTATGTTTGCTCTTTAAGTTTGTACAGCACTATTACTAGATAACTTCAGCTTTTACATGAAACAAAAGTCTTAGGGCAGTGATCTTTTCCTGTATTCCAGTTTTGCTAAAACATAAAGATAACAGTTCAACACTTCAAATTTTACTAGCTCTAAATCCAGATGGTCTATATCATGGGTGTCAAACTCGTGGCATCATGTTGCCATCACATGACATTTTCTACGTTTTTCCCATTCCCGGACCTGGAATGGGCATAGCCTACGTGTGACACATCTGGCCCACAGGCCACCAGTTTGACACTCCTGGTCTATATTCATTCCTTCTCCCTTTAATTCTGTTATACATTTTGATATATTATATTGTTTCAGTACAATTATATTTGAGCAGTATCATATTGTTTATATGACTTGGAATATTGAAAATAAAAAAGACAAAGAAATATATTGTTTATATACTAATTACAATAGAATTATCTATTAATTATAATTTATATTGATATTAGGAGGAATGTCATATACGTTTACAGCAGTGAGAATAAATGTTGCTCAATACTAGAAGAAAATATCTGGCTGAGAACTTAGACTTGGAGAATATGAACCAATGACAAAGCTAACAGTAAATAATAAAAGTTAAAAGAATGGCTCACACACATATATTACACAGCAAGGCAAATATAATCACTTACAGTTCAGCTTTTAAGTAGGCTTAAATGTCTTCCATAGGGAAAAATAATAAATAGGAATATCTAAATTGGTATTCCTTTTAAATTATTTTTTGTGTTTTAATTTTTGATAAATTTATTTCGCAGATCTATTTATTCCTATATATACATAGGAAAACTTTTTTTTCTCTTTCTATTCAGTCATGTCCAATTGTCAGAGACTGCCTGGAGAAGTTTTCTTGGTGAGGTTTTTCAGAGGTGGTTTGCCATTACCTCTTTTCTAGGATTAAGACAAAGTGATTAGCCAAGGTCACCCAGCTGGCTTTGTGCCTAAGGCAGGACTAAAACTCCCAGTCTCCCAGTTTCTAGCCTCATGCCTTAACCACTACACCAAAATTCATGTGTGTGCCTGTACACACACAAACACTTATATAAAGCAATTTTAGAGACTTTAATTCTTAGCAATCACCTCAAGATTAAAATGGTGCAATTTCTTTCTTTCCAATATTATACTCAATTTTCTATATTTTTGGTAACCTAACTGGATAAGGAAAAAGAGGCTGAATATTCAAAATGAACAGCATTTTTAAAAAAGCTATTGATCAATATGATTTTTACCAAATATGAATTCATTAAGATCCTTTAGTGAATCAGGTATGGATAACAAATATTGAATCAAACTATTTGCTTTGGATGAATTTAATCACACTATGAGTTGAGGTAGAGTCTTCTTTCAGACAAGAATCCCAAGGTGTGAATCTGTAGTTTGGAATTGTTCAGAAAAACAAATACATCTGTACACAAAGCTTACATATACTATAGATTTTATTGCCTACAAAATGCTGTGCAAGGGGATATGTAAGGGGTGGAGAAAATAGTGGTAATAAATGACTATCAATTTTACCTTCAAAGCTCAAAGCGTGATTCATCAGAAACTCTTCTATAACCACATTTTACGGGACGAGGGCTAAATTTTGCTTTTGCTTTTACTGTGTCATCTATTTATGTCTCAGAATAAAAAAGCTGTAGGCATTTTTCTTTTCTGAAAAAAAAAAATCAAAATTACTGCACCTATCTCTCTGAAACTGGACACCATTATCTATTCAGACAGGTTTTGTGCCTGAAAATTCTGTCCCATTTTGTTAAAAAAGTAAAAATATGAATGTAGATTTTGTAGATTTCACCAGTTGATAAATGGGTTTCCAAGATTTTGCTCTTGTAGAGCCACCAAATGTAGTCTGTAAAAATCTACAGTAGTTGATTACTAGATGGATACAAAGAATTAGATAATTCTGTATTTTGTTTTTGATAAGCAGCTGTTATAAGATTTAGAATAGAATAGAATAGAATAGAATAGAATAGAATAGAATAGAATAGAATAACAGAGTTGGAAGCAACCTTGGAGGTCTTCTAGTCCAACCCCCTGCTTAGGCAGGAATCCCTACACAAATAGTTCAGACAAATGGTTATCCAACCTCTTCTTAAAAACTTCCAGTGTTGGGGCATTCACAACTTCTGCAGGCAAGTTGTTGTTATTAATTGTTCTAACTGTCAGAAAATTTATCCTTAGTTCTAAATTGCTTCTGTCCTTGATTAGTTTCCACCCATTGCTTCTTGTTCTACCCTCAGATGCTTTGAAGACTAGTTTAACTCCCTCTTCTTTGTGGCAACCCCTGAGATATTGGAACACTACTGGCATGTCTCCCCTAGTCCTTCTCTTCATTATTTATTTATTTATTTATTTATTTGTTTATTTATTTATTTATTTATTTATTTATTTGTTCGATTTATATGCTGCCCTTCTCCCAAGACTCAGGGCGGCTTACAATGCGTTAAGCAATAGCCTTCATATTTTTGTATATACCTGCTTAGTAGGGCTTTCGGGCCACCCTAAGCGGTGTTCTTTTTTATACAAAGTCAGCTTATTGCCCCCACAATCCGGGTCCTCATTTTACCTACCTCGAAAGGATGGAAGGCTGAGTCAACCTTGAGCCTGGTGAGATTTGAACTTGCAGTAATTGCAGGCAGCTGGTGCTACTTAATAGCACTTTAGTCTGCTGTGCCACCAAGGCTCTTAAACTAGACATACCCAGTTCCTGCAACCGTTCTTCATATGTTTTAGCCTCCAGTCCCCTAATCATCTTTGTTGCTCTTCTCTGCACTCTTTCTAGAGTCTCAACATCTTTTTTACATTGTGGCAATTTGAAGTTCCAATCTCCTAAAATCAAGCCTGAAGCAAATTTTATAATGGTTCGTGTTCCTATTACTTCCAGCTCCACATGATATTTTAGGGCACACATTGAACTCTATAAAGAAGGTATGCTATACTCTTCGGTGTCATGAAAAGTACAATGATAGTGTATTTTCACTGGAACTATCAAATATTAGTCAGAGGCTTAAGAGAAAAAGTAAAAAAAAGAAGATAACTGCAAGACCTTTACTGCAAGATATTGATGCAATCTAAAACTTAACAAACAACCAGACAAATAAAAAAACTAAGCAAATAGAGATGGGCCTTTTACAGAGCCTGCTTTGCTACCCTTCCACTGATACTTTTGGTGGGAAGATTTCATAGGATTCTTTACTTACAGAGACTTTGCCCTTGTAGTTCCAGTGAGATAGAAAATCTTGCTCATATTCTCATATGGTTTCTTTTTTATATTGCCCCAACATATGCTCTTATCTCCCCAATCATTTCTAAACTTTGGAGTCAAACTCTTAAAATTGTATGTTCATTACTTTTTAATAGGTGTTAACTCTACACTCACATACTAGGTGGCCAGAAATGTTCACTAAGTCATACAATTGTGCAAAAATTTAAATTACAGAATATTTGTAGCTCCGGATTTAACATTTTACCTAGTTTGGTTATGAAACATCTGCAAGAAAACAACCAAGCTCAGAGAACATTTTTAATTAGATATGCTTTTTTATAGTCCCATTGTTTTTTTCTCGTAATAAAAAATTGCTACATTAAATTGCCGTTTTCATTTACTCTATGGGCTGGTCAAAGACAGTAATAAAGATTCGATTTATGACAATTCAATAAGAATATGTAGAAGGCTTATTACCTTTTTTTTCTAGCATACATAATTCAAGCAGATTTTAACAGTGTTTTACATTTTGGGGTTTTTTAATTATTAAAATAAAATCAACATAAATAAATTAAATGGTATGATCTACCTAAAACATTTCTCAGTATATATACAGATCCAGCCTTATGTTTTGGACTACTATTTTCATCCTTCCTAGTCACGATGGACAACAGTCAATGATTATGCAGTTATAATTCAGAACATCTGGAACAATCCGGATCAGGGGAAGATTGATATAAATGACTTTTAATTACAATAATTTTAATGAAAGAGAGATGTATTAAAATTAATGAGTCATAAAAATATACTAATGATGCTTATTTCTTGTGCCCTTTTTCCTGAGACATAATAAAATACATTTGGCAATTATGAAAGAAAATGCATACTTCACTTGAATGCACTTTCAGTTGGGCCCCTAATAAAAATAGTTCTGGCACATCTGGAATCTCTGTCTACGGTAACTTCTTTTATTAAAGAAAAAAAAACTGTTGCCAAGTTGGCAGGGCAGCAAACACTCTTCAGCAGCTTTACAGTCCAGTAAGAATTTGTTGCATGACTTTCTTTTTTTCAAAGAGCTCTTGGGAGGATTAGAAAAATTCACAACCTCCAGTGGCATTGCACTAAGTACAAGAACATTAGTTAACCAGAAATGTGTGTGTGTGAAGGAGGAGTGAATTAAATATGTTATTTAAATGTGAACAAACACACACACACACACACACACACACACACACACACACACACACACATTAATTTGATAAGCCAAAAGTCATATAAGGATTATGTATTGATGATTCCTCCACTCCCCGTAAAAAGAAGCTGATCAGGGAAGATAACTGAAAAATTACTTAAAATACATCTGGGAGATGTGCAGAACAGAAAGTGGATTGATGTGACTCAGATGAAATACTGATATAGAACGCAATACACAAATGTAAAATAACATAACAAAGGGACATATTTTATCACCATAAATTCTTTGCAGGCCTTTGGTAACATCAAGCACTGAATACACTTTTTTTTTTTTTAATTTGATTTATATGCTGCCCTTCTCCGGAGACTCAGGGCGGCTTACAATGCTTTAAGCAATAGCCTTCATACTTTTGTATATTTATACAAAGTCATCTTATTGCCCCCACAAACTGGGTCCTCATTTAACCTACCTTAGAAAGGATGGAAGGCTGAGTCAACCTTGAGCCTGGGGAGATTCAAACTTGCAGTAATTGCAGGCAGCTGAATGTTAATAACAGGCTATTAGTCTGCTGCGCCACTAGCACATCACTTGAGGGATGTGTAAACTGTCACCAAACATCCAGGCTTTCACTAGCTGAGGATGCCTTTCACACTGAATGATCTAAACTTGGCTGGATTTATACAACATGCTTTGTCACAATTTGTGGTCTATGGAGTGTAACGGCTGGATTCTCACACCAGCTGATACCAAAATCCAATGAGCCACTTTACAATTTTGTGGAATCTATGAACCTAGACAGGATGTGTTTGATTACAGGTAGTCCTCGACTTACAACAGTTCTTTTATTGACTGTTCAAAGTTACAACGGCACTGAAAAATGTGACTTATGACCGTTTTTCACAGTTATGACCTTCACAGAATGCCATGATCATGTGATCAAAATTCAGATGCTTGGCAACTGGTTCATATTTATGACTTTTGCTCTGTCCCAGGATTATATGCAATTATCTTTTGCGACCTTCTGACAAGCAAAGCCAGATTCACTTAACAACCAAGTTGCTAACTTATCAACTGCCGTGATTCACTTAACAACTGTGGCAAGAAAAGTCATAAAGTGTTAAGTGTTAACTCACTTAACAAATATCTCACTTAACAACAGAAATTTTGGCTCAATTGTGGTCATAAGTCGAGGACTGCCTATATAGAATATGATTTTATGTTTAAAAAGTGAGAAGCTAATCCAATGTTCCAGCAGCTTTGTTCATTTTCACTCTGGGCAGTTGCTTCTAAAACTCCATTTCGTTAGCAAATATAATGCAAATATCCCTCTTAAACTGCTGTTTCCCAGCAGGGCACTTAAGGGATTCAGATACAAGAAAATCTGTTAGTGTACACTTACTTGGTTATTTGACTAAAGCATGTTTTACATAGCATATAAATCAGTGCACAAGACATGAGATTAAGATGGGAAAAGAAAAGAAACCCAGTAAGTATCCTGTGAGAACTTCTTCCTGAGATACACAAGTTTATGATTAACCAAGAACACATTTAAATATGTATTTAAAGCTTTATGCTGCAATTATTTATCTTTTTATCTGGAAACACACACTTATTTCTGAAGTAGACCCATACATCACCAAAAAAGTAAATGGCATTTCTGGTAGCAAAGAAGGTGCATCTTATCATACTTTAGCTACCTTGTAATCAGTTTTTCCATTCCCCATCAACCTCTGCAAAGTAAATACGCCTAAATCCAAAGTTTTGGCAATTCAGATTTTAAAAATATCTTAAATCAACATTACTTGGTACCAGAAAGTTTATGGCAGCCCCAAATCCACAACAGTTGCTAGTACATTTTAAGACTAACAAAGGTGGTGTTTGAAAAGATATCTATAAAGGCAGATGTTTACTTTTCTTAGTCAGAAATGGATTATTTTGTTTAAAATCATAGTTCCGTGCTAGAAGTAGAAATATAACTATGTGAAAAATAAAAAGGAAGCTATGAGAAACCGATATACTCTTTGGCATTTTAATTTAGTTTGGTTTCCTTCCCTGGGTAAAAACATCAAGCGAAGAATGGTAATAAAAAAGGAGTAATTTTATTATAATAGTCCAGGATACAGATCAGGAGTGAGAGCAAGACAGTGGCATCAGATTCAGGGTTTGAATTGAGACAATAACTTCACTCCTGATAAACGTGCCGATAAATTTAAATTTAACACAAAGTAGTTTGTCACGGAAGCGACTGCCTGCGAAGGCTCCTGGATTGGGGCTGAAAGACAAAAGCGGAAGCAGTATGCTCTGCCCCATATTTGGGTAGACTAAGTTGCCCTGATAGACCGGTCTCACCGGAAAAACACTTTCACTTCTGATAATACAGGTAGTCCTCAATTTACGACCACAATTGAGCCCAAAATTTCAGTTGCTAAGTGAGACAGTTTTTAAGTGAATTTTGACCCATTTTATGACTTTTCTTACCACAATTGTTAAGTGAATCACTGCATTTATTAGTAATGCATTTGAGTAGCTTCTGCTCTGAATTGATGTTCAGAGTAGAAGCAGAAGTAACAACTAGTAATGTTTACTTGTTCTGTCTGATTTGACTTTAAATCCTTCCTGGGAATCCATTTGGCTGTATTGATTCTGTATATTGTTTTTGATGTGTGAGTAGTTTAGTTTCCTGAATGAATCAGTTAAGCATATCTTTCTAATTGATCAGGACAAAAGGTATAGATTTAGTGGTGTATTCTGGATGAAAGCTGGAAGTATGTTGGTATGTATTACATGTCCTGTATGGTATGTTTTCTGTATAAGAGGCTTATGAGTCCATTGTAATTTTACTATGGCATCAAAGAAGTGGACCTGTAAGTAGGCTTAGGTTGATGATGAGATGAGAGTTGTGACATCTTGAGGAGCCAGATGATAAAAATAAAAACTGTTAACTTACTTCAACATCTGGAACAGAATTAGTAGATTGTTTATTTAACTTACCTAGGATAATATGTAAATTGAGAATATATTTCTGCCGTTTATTTGAAGAATGAATCTTTCAGTTCACTGAAAGATTTACCCTTGACAATATGAATGTTCAAATTCAAAACAAATGGCTAATTATGTTAAGCTCAGAGCTATAAATTCTGCCAATATGGAAGGTTCTACATTAGCTGTGGTACTGCAATGATTTATTTTATTGGGCCTTTGAGTCAATTATTTGATTCCTGGGAACTGCCTGGATAGGTCCCTGCAATTTTCTTGGCAAGGTTTCTCAAAAGTGGCTTGCCATTGCCTGCTTCCTAGGGCTGAGAAAGAATGACTGGCCCCAGTACAGAATTTGGATTAAACTATCTTGTGTTGCTATAGGAACCTGTACACATTCTTGTATACTTTTGCATGCACAAAAAACTACATGTATCAGAAATAGGTTTAAGTTTAGACTTTGCCTAGATATATCAGTTTTCTATATGCAGAAGTGTTGTTTTGCTTTACATTAAGTGCGCTTGGTATAGAGGGACATTTCTCTTTAGAAAATTTATCATAGAATTTTCAGAAATTCTGGGTCATGTAATAAAAGAAAGTTGTGTGTAACTCTTTTTCTTTGGGTCAGTTTTTGGTTTATAGCTATGCTGATTGGGATTTAGAGTAGTTTGAAGCCCACCATTTGGTGGGCACCAGAGTAGAAACAAGACACTGCTGGGGATTGTTGTATTATAATGATGCATTGGGGTAATCTTCTAAAGTAAAGTCAAGTTCAAAATCTCACTGTGGTGTCATGCCAAAATCTATCCTTGTTTTCTGACCTAGTGTTAGAAGTTTCTCTTTTTCTATTTTAATCTGAAAGTATAACAGTATTTATTCTGAATTTCTCTCAGCTATATTTTTCAGATTACTGTATTGCTTGAGGCAGTTAAAAATGCTATTGCTGTTTTTTCTTGCGGTTCTATTGCATTGAACCTTCATCAGTGGTCATATTTTGCAATCACAAACAATTCAAATGAGAGACGTTCCCTTGTAGCGGCTCCCCTTTAGAGGTCACTAAGATGCAAAAGGAGAGTTAGTTTGACTTAACAATTAAGCTACTGGGCTAGAAGCTGGGAGACTGTGAGTTCTAGTTCTACCTTAGGCACAAAGCCAGCTAGGTGATCTTGGGCCAGTTAATCTTTCTGAGCCTTAGGAAATAAGCAAGGGCAAACCACTTCCAAAAACTCCTGCCAAGGAAACTGCAGGGACTTGTCCAAGCAGTCGCCAGGAATCCACAATGATTCAAAGGCACCCACAAAAAGAGCAAAAAGCCAAAGAGGCTGAAGAATACTCAAGAAAGTAATGTATAATATGACACACAAATACAAAAACAAATACACTAAAAAGATACAAGAATCCATCCTGGCTTTCAAAAATTTTAGTTCCTAAACCTAAACCTAACCTTAATCTTAATCAATTAGAAATGTTTGTTCAATTACAATAGCTTTCAAAGAGGGAATTAAGCTGTATGTTAGAAAATAATTAAGACACTTATAATTCTTGGCAACCTCAGATACATAAATTAAACCTGCCTGTTGATATGCTTCAGTAATTACACTGATTGAAAAAAACCCACCCTAATCATAGGTGTCTCATTGTAGCATGAAACATACTTTAACATCTGTTTCCCCAAAAAAAAAAAAAAAAAAACCACCCTCACAGCAAAGTTCTAGCATAAATTTTGTTGATATTCCAAATTATAGATAATAGTCATCTATAGGGTGATCCTTATCACTATTTTAATCCAAATTTAAAATGTCCATCAAGCTGCTTTTTAATGAGAAAATTAGAATGCTGTTCACCAATTTTACCATTAATAAGAGTTGGTTCTGATACCACAGTGGTGTGAATCACAGTGGTGTGAATGATGTAGGATCAAGCTTTTAAACAATACCACCTTATAATGTATTGCCTTTACAAAAGCTATTCTTTTAGTCAAGCTATTTTTCCAAGCACCTGAGGGTAGGACAAGAAGCAATGGGTGGAAACTAATCAAGGAGAGAAGCAACTTAGAACTAAGGAGAAATTTTCTGACAGTTAGAACAATTAATAACAACAACTTGCCTGCAGGAGTTGTGAATGCCCCAACACTGGAAGTTTTTAAGAAGAGGTTGGATAACCATTTGTCTGAACTATTTGTGTAGGGATTCCTGCCTAAGCAGGGGGTTGGACTAGAAGACCTCCAAGGTTGCTTCCAACTCTGTTATTCTATTCTATTCTATTCTATTCTATTCTATTCTATTCTATTCTATTCTATTCTATTCTATTCTATTCTATTCTATTCTATTCTATTCTTGTTATTCTCTCATATAGTTCAAAACAGAAAGGCTGACCATTTATACTTAACTCATGTACATCATAACTAATTAAAGTTAGTGGGATTAGGTAGGGGACTCTATGATAAACATATGATTGCCTGAGGGGGATGGTTCTGACGGCAATTAAGTATATCTTCTGAATAAAATTGTTTTGCACCTATATATATGTTATATATATATTAGAGAACTATGTCAGTTTCTGCATTTATTCTTGGTGAAAACCTGAAAACCCTAGCTCTCTTGAAGAACGCTAATTTTCCAGACTCATATCAGTCTGAATTCAGGCTTGGTTTGGTGATCCAATAGGCTTTGGATGCCGTTAGGGATGTTCTTTCCTCCTTTGATAATGTTTTCAAGAATTGCCAGACTTCACAATGTTGCAGATTGACAGCTAGGCATGGAATACACATTTCTATAAGGGGAGATACTTTTTATCATATACTCACAGAGTCAGATACCCCAACTTTGCTGCAGATAGAAAAGATGTGCTCCTTTCAAAACATAGCTTCAGAGAGAAGCTATGAGCTATGGTTGGTAAAAGCTAGGGATTAACATAATTCTTTAAAGCCTTTGATGACGTTTCCCCCTTAGGCAGGAATTTCCAAGAAACTAGGAAGTCTTGGAAAGTTAAAGTAGAGCAACAGTTGTTTCAAGTAGATGCTACATACACACACACACACACACACACACACACACAAACACACATATTCTGTGATGCTAAGTCTTATAATTTCATTATGTTATAATTTTATTTCTCTCTCTATATATAATGGGGTGTGATGCTAGTTCGCCTCCACGTGGTGTACCCTGGATAGAAAGCTAGTGTGAACCAAACAACTAGCAACAATTGGCAGCCAGACTACATTGAAGAGTTGGCAGTTAATGACAGTTGGCAGTCAGACATCTTTGTAGAACTCCTGGCTCTCTAAATACATGGCAACGGGTAAACAAAATGGGTCTTCTAAAGCCCCAAGGGTGAAAGAGCACTCAGCTACCATCAAGAAAGGGCTCTCAGCCTTTCGAAGGTCGGCTCCATCACACTCTGAATTCACCCACCCTAGACATTAACATACGAACCACTATAAATCCATGTATTTGCCATACACTAAATAAATAATTTCTCTATATAAGTTAAAAAAATTGGATAGTCAGCTTTCTTATTTTTATACCTCAGGTTGGGAAATAAGGTATTATTTTATTTAGCAATTTTTTTGTGATCTGTAACAATTTTAATCCTACTGAACCTCTTTACAGAGATTTTTTTTAATGTAGCATACTAGCTCTATCTTGTGGTGTAACCAGAACAGTGTATTTTGTTTTTGAGTTTTAATTAATTTGCAACCATCTTACACTGTGATTTAAACAGCTTTGTATTTATTTTCCTCAATATTGAACATTACTTACTTAGTATCTTACATTTTCAAAAATGTTTTTACATTTGGTATTTTCTTGTGAAATGAAGTTGGGTTTTTCTTATCTCTTTTGAGCTTACCCAAGGAGAGGACATGGAGAAAGAGTGGAATCCTATAGCCAAATACATCTATACTATATGACTGGAAGAGGTACAATGTTAGATAAATTATTTCAAGTTTTGTATTTTGAGCTTTTTAATCACCAGAAAAGCAGCTAGAAAGGAGTGTAGAAATAATGGAATGGAAGGACTGTTGAAGGAAGTGAAATGACAACTCAGTCTGAGACATGTGAGAAAAACTCAAAACTTGATTCTGTTTGAAATAAGATTGGGTGGAGGAAAACTCTGATGGGCTGTTATTATACGTTATAACAATAAAATTGTATTCCTGGATTTCTGTTTTCTGATCTGCATTACCTCAAAGGACTGACAGCAGCAGAGGTTGTGAGAACCCTAATCTTTCAGACACTGGGATTGGGTGGGGTGGAGCATTTGCCAAGGATAGTGAAAATGTCAAATGTTGCTACCATTAAAGAGCACTTCATAAATCACTGAAAAGGCCCTGCTGCTCCTGCCGCTCCTGAGACCCTGATATATCACAATGTAAACAAATGATGTGAGCCATGGGTCCTGCATTTCAAATCAGTTCTAATGTTTCCAGATAGTTTTATATGTGCATAAAGTTAGTTCCAACACAGAAATCCTTGACAAATTAATTATTATTAGGCATAACAGTGTGCCTAATTATTATTATTATGCGGAACTAATTTAAAATACTTTGAAATACATAACATTAAGCTGCATCAAGCCTTAAATTTACTTTTCTGATTTTTCTTAGATCAATATATCTAGTATCATTGCTAGATACAGTATATTGCATATTTTTACCAAAGACTTTTATTTCCTCTATGCCATAGCATTTCCTTTTTTAATAGGCAAACAGGGAAATGGCAACTGAGTGAATAGTTATTTTATTTTATTACTATGATACGTTGTTATTGGTCTTAGCATTTGACTGGTTGGGTTGCAGAGTCTGCTTGTTTTTGAACCATAAAATGACAAGGGCTTTCGTTTTTCAGCTGGCTTGTCATACAGGATGATAGTGATGTGCACTAAGATGGAGTGACTGGTCGATATGTATATTTCTTTTTTTTTTTTTAATTTGATTTTTATTATAACATATAGTGATACAATCGGTACATTTTCGGTTCATTGGTGCAATTATATACGTATATACATCTACATGCATTATTGCTTGTCTTTTGTTGATATTGTTTCTTGAAGCTAGATTTAATTTCAAACACTTAAAGATAATAGTGCTCAACTCTCTAAGACTAAATCTAATACTATTCATATAGATTTTGTTAATTAGTTAATATTTAATCTCTATTACCTTCTTTATTTCTTTCCCCCATCCATTCGTACCACATGTCCCACACGCTATAAAATTCTGAATCTTCTCTGTCATTAATTTCTGAAGTCAATTTGTTCATTTCGGCGCACTCCAATATTTTTCCAATAACATGTTCTTGAGGTGGTATTTGTTTTTCTTTCCAATACTGGGCAAAGGAAATTCTAGCGGCTGTCAGAATATGTATAATTAAATACTTTTTCTTTTTTGCATATTCAGTTTTCAAAATTCCCAGGAGAAAAGCTTTTGGGTCAAAATCAAAATTTTCTTTTATTATTTCTCTAATCCACACCCATATCATCCTCCAGAATTTTTGTGCCTGATTACATGTCCACCAGCAATGATAAAAAGTACCCTGCTGATGGTCACATTTCCAACATTTAGGGCTCGAATTGGGGTAGATCTTCGCTATCCTAGCTGGGGCCATATGCCATCTATAAAACAGCTTGTATTGGTTTTCCTTATAAGCCGTCGCCTTTGTCATTTTAAGGTTATTATTCCATATTGAATCCCATTCGTTCAGATTTATATTCTGTCCTATATTTTTGGCCCATGCTAACATCGGTTCTTTAACTACTTCCTCTGCCATGTCGTATTCCAATAAGTAATTATATAATTTAGCTAGAATTTTGTCGTCCGTACCCATCCATATCTTGTCAAATCCATTTATGCTCATTTCGATATGTATATTTCTCCTGAGTCATTTATTTGAAATAGGCAGCTTTCTCTGTCCCCCTCTCTCTCTCTCTCTCTCTTACACACACATACATACACACACTCCATCCATCTATCTATCTATCTATCTATCTATCTATCTATCTATCTATCTATCTATCTATCTATCATCTCACACAGCAGACAAGAAAGTAAAATAAACTTAATATTACAAACTAAGCAGCAGATTTTAAAGAACCATATATAGATGAGACAAGAGAATCTGGAATTGATGGAATGCTATTACATTCCATTACATTATGGTAGATCTAATGAGAGGTGGTATATAAAATCTATCAGGGAACTATGGCTGGACTGAAGACCTGCTTCCACACTAATTGAGAAGCAGCTAGTTACAATGTAGTCACAATATATAGGAGTTTCCATCTCAAATCCAACACCCAAAGACAGTACACCAGATAGAAAGAAGAATGGAAGGATCTGGTGAATGTCAAAGCCACTGTCCTGGACAAAACTAGAGTATCCAGAACTAGAATATATCAGTAAGATAGCACTCAAAGATGAGCTGCTGAGAGATTGCCTGAGGCAGCAAGCAGCTGACATAGGAAGAAGATCAAGCAAAGGAAGTGTCAAAGAAAAAGAATGGGATGTACCATAGCTGAGGTAGCTAACACTGGAAAGTCCTACCAGTGGCTGGAAAGGTCTGGACTAAAAGACAACATTGAAAAACTGATCACAGCAGCAGCAGAACAGGTTTTAAACGTCAGCTCCATAGAAGCAGTGGTCTACCACACTAGACAGGTCCTAAGGTGCAGATTGTGCACAAGGACCCGAGAGATAGAACAACATATGGTGGCAGGATATAAGATGCAGGCAGGAACAGCATACACAGAACAGCAAAACCAGTAGCTGGCATTGTGTAAGGAATATTTGCCTAGTGTATGGGTTAGAGTAAGTCCAGATGGGAGATTCCACAGAAGATTGTAGAGAATAACAGTTAAGTTCCTGTGGAATTCCAGATTCAGACGGACAGTGAATCAACCAAACATTGTGGTAATAGACAAGGACCAGAAGACAGCAGTGGTAATGGATGTACTGCTGCCAAGTGATAGCAATGTCAGGAAGAAGAGTATGGGAAACGGCAGAAGTACCAGGGACCAAAGGAGGAACTCAACCAGTAAAGAACAATGTGGTCCCAGTGATAGTGGGAGCACTTGGGGCTCTGACCTAAACTGGGAAACTGGCTCCAACAGATCTCGCCCTCTGTTCAGAAGATATTCCAATAACATTCCAAGCATCCATTTCTGAATCAGTAGCAGTACATACAGCAATTTGCTTTTTGCTAATAACTGTATTAAAATATAATTTTAACAGTTTTAAAATAAAATTTTATGACACTGGATTCACACATAATTTTGTTCCTTCAGATGTATTCAGTTCAGATCCATAAAATACCATATCGTATCTTTTGTTTGCTAGCATTTTGAATAATTTTATTGAAAAACTAAAATTGATATGTCTGGCTCCAATATATACTGTCAAGCCACAAACAGCTCTATTAAGTTCTAGTAAAGTGTGAAATAAAATAATTGTTAAAAACCTATTCTGATCCACCAGTTGTGCTCCAAAACTATATGTTTAAGGCTTTCTTCCTTTTTTCTTTTTGGAAGAGAGACCTTTTAAATACTTGCCTTCAGAAAAGTAGAAGTAAAAAATAAAAGCATATTTAAAGTAAGGAATGGATTCCTCCATTACTTTCCAGCAGCCCTGGTAACTATTTATCTGCTAAGGAGGATTGGGGTACCTTCAGATTGGGAGAATGCACTGAAAAGAAAGTGAAAGTGAAAACAAAATACTATATTGTGCAAGCAGAAATCTGCTTGTACAACTTTACAAGTAGCCTTATTTTCATTTTTTCATTTCATTTTATTAAATTTGTATACCGCCCTACTCCCGAAGGACTCAGGGCGGTGAACAGCCATAAAATAAAACATATAGATACAAAATTTAAAATAGAGATAAAACTAATTAAATAAATTTGGCTGAACCAATATTAAAACCCCAATAAATTAAAACCAAATTTAAAATTTCCATTTAAAAAGAGGAAAAATTTAGGTCAAGCCAGCTTGATGAAATAAGAACATCTTAAGCGCACGACAGAAGGTACGCAGATCCGGAATCCACCGTATCTCCGGAGGGAGCTCGTTCCAGATCGTAGGTGCCCCCACAGAGAAGGCTCTCCCCCTGGGGGCCGCCAGTCGACATTGTTTGGCCGACGGCACCCGGAGGAGCCCCTCTCTATGGGAGCGTACTGGTCGGTGGGAGGCTATTGGTGGCAGCAGGCGGTCCCGTAAATAGCCAGGTCCTAAGCCATGGAGAGCTCTGAAGGTGATGACCAAAACCTTGAAGCGCACTTGGAAGACCACCGGGAGCCAGTGCAGCTCACGCAGGAGAGGCGTTACATGGGAGCGCCACGTCGCTCCCATCACCACCCGCGCGGCCGCACTCTGCGCCAGTTGGAGCCTCCGAGTGCTCCTCAAGGGGAGCCCCATGTAGAGAGCGATACAATAGTCCAAACGGGAGGTGACGAGGGCATGAGTGACCGTGCGTAACGAGTCCCGATCCAGAAAGGGACGCAACTGGCGGATCAGGCGGACCTGATGAAAAATCCTCCCGGTCACGGCCGTCAAGTGCTCTTCTAAAGACAGCCATGAATCCAGGAGGACACCCAAGTTGCGAGCCCTTTCCGTGGGGGCCAATGCTTCGCCCCCAATAGTCAGCGATGGCACCAGCTGACTATACCGGGACGTCGGAAACCACAGCCACTCGGTCTTGGATGGGTTGAGCCTGAGCCTGTTCCTCCCCATCCAGATCCGTACGCCCTCCAGGCACCGGGACATCACTTCAAGGGCATCGTTGGGGTGGTCTGGGGTGGAGATGTACAGCTGGGTGTTGTCAGCGTACTGATGGTACTTCACCCCGAAACCACGGATGATCTCGCCCAGCGGCTTCACATAAATGTTGAACAAAAGGGGCGAGAGGACCGATCCTTGTGGCATCCCACATATAAGGGGCCTCGGGGTCGACCTCTGCCCCCCTGTCAACACAGACTGCGACTGGTCGGAGAGAAAGGAGGAGAACCACCGTAATACGGTGCCTCCCACCCCTAACTCTTCCAACCAGTGCAGCATGATACCATGGTCGATGGTATCAAAAGCCACTGAGAGATCTAATAAGACCAGGATAGAGGAACAGCCTCTGTCCCGAGCCCTCCAGAGATCATCCACCAACGCGACCAATGCCGTTTCCGTGCTGTACCAGGCCTGAAACCCGACTGGAACGGATCTAGATACGTCGTTTCATCCAGGTACTGGGGAAGCTGTCGTGCAACACACTCTCAACAACCTTCGCCACAAAGCGAAGGTTGGAGACTGGACAATACTTAGCCAATATTGCCGGGTCCAGGGAAGGCTTCTTGAGGAGAGGTCTCACCACCGCCTCTTTCAAGGCGGCGGGAAAGACACCCTCGCCCAATGAAGCATTTATAATCCCCTGGAGCCAGCCGCGCGTCACCTCCCGGGAAGCCAGCACTAACCAGGAGGGGCACGGGTCCAACAAACATGTGGTCGCATTCAGTCTACCCAGAATCCTGTCCACGTCCTCAGGGGTCACAGAATCAAATTCATCCCAGATAACATTCTCAGGACCTGCCTCCGTCATCCCCGCTGGATCTACCCAGTCGGAGTCCAGATCTTCCCGAATCTGAGTGATTTTGTCATACAGATACTGAACAAAATCCTTGGCTCTTCCCTCCAAGGGGTCCTCCCTCGCTTCCTGGTGGAGCAGGGAGCGGGTCACCCTAAACAGGGCGGCCGGGCGGTTATCTGATGATGCAATAAGAGCAGCAAGATAAGTGCATTTCACTGCTTTTATTGCCACTAGGTAATTCTTAATATGAGATCTTACCAGTGTCCAGTCAGATTCAGTACGACTGGCCCTCCAACTACTCTCTAGGCGTCTTTTCCGGCACTTCATCTCCCTCAGCTCCTCAGTAAACCAAGGAGCCAGGTGAGATCAGCGCCGGGTCAGAGGCCGCAAAGGCACGACTCGGTCCAGAGCTCCAGCGGCCGCCCTATCCCAGGCGGCCACTAGGTCTCCAGTCGAGGCGTGAGCCAGAACCTCAGGAATTGGCCCAAGCTCCATCTGGAACCTATCAGGTTCCATCAGGCGCCTGGGGCGGTACCATCTCATCGGTTCCGCCTCCCTGCAGCGGGGTGCAGCGGTTCGAAGGTCAAGGTGAAGGAGAGATGATCCGACCATGACAAGGGCTCAATGACTATGTCCCCTATCTCGAGATCACTCAGTCACTGTCCAGAGACAAAAATCAAGTCCAGTGTGTTTCCCCCCATGTGCGTAGGGCCATGAATTAGCTGGGTCAGATCCATAGCCGTCATGGAAGCCATGAACTCCCGAGCCACCTCAGACGTCTCACCCATGGACGGCAGGTTGAAATCCCCCATGACCATAAGTCTGGGGGTATCAACCGCCACCGCGGCAATAACGTTGAGTAGCTCGGGCAGGGCTGCTGCCACGTGGCAGGGAGCCAGGTACGTGATCAGCAAACCCCTCTGGACCCCATGACCCCACTTCACAAGGAGGGTCTCACAACCGGCCGTCTGAGGAACAGTGGCCTCCCTTGGCCTAAGGCCTTCTCTAATAATAACCGCTACTCCCCCACCCCTCCCCTGTGACCTCAGCTGATGGAATGCCAGGAAGCCTGGTGGGCACATTTCTACCAGAGGGACCCCTCCCTCCGGGCCCAACCAGGTCTCCGTAATACCCGCCAGGTCCGCTCCCCCCTCCTGAACCAGATCACAAATGAGGGGGGCTTTATTTATTATGGACCTGGCGTTGCACAACATCAGTGGAAGGCCTGGGCCCTGAGGGTTTGTACAACCTGGAGAACGAGTGGAGCCTTGGGGGCCGGAGCATGCTACCGCTTGAAGACAGCGGGTGCGCGCTCCCTTAACATGATATGGCCCCCTGCTCCCGCCATATCTACCCCTCCCACTCACAGTACCGATGATAGAAACACAATCTGGACAAGCTCGACTCCCCCCATTACCTCCGGATCCCCCATCCCCTCCGTCGCGCGTAGTGGCCAGGCCTGACCCTCCCCTTGGTGGGTCTTCCCCCAAACCCACAACCCTAGTTCCAATTTTTCCCTCCCACCCGGGACCCCTTAAAAATTTACCCAATTAACTTAAAAAACCCCTCAACCCCCTCTTCGCGGCATGCCACCTCTCTGGGTTCCAAAGCCTGTCATCGAGGTAGGCCCTCGATAATGTGGAGGGCCAGACCTGCGAGAGGGGGGAGTCTCGCAGCGCAAGAAGCTCAATGGTTGAATACATCCACAAAATGGGAAAGGGTGAAGATGGCGTCTGGCCAGGGTTCCATAAAGTCTAAAGGTCCTGAGGACAAAAGGCAGCAACAAAAGCGTGGGTAACTGGACTCCACTGTCCTCTCACGACAGTGGGAGGCGTCCCATGCCAATTCCGATAAATCTAGGGGATGTTCCTCCCAGACATCCTCTCACGATGTCTGGCCAGATGGAATATGTTATGGAGAAGTTCAAAAGCTGTCCCCTCTAATAGGGATGGTAGTAGTAAGCCGGACTCCCTGGGAACCCACTTCAAGCTGTCCGTTTGTCATATAGTCTGGGGCAGATGGAATAAGCCAGTCCAGAAGGCAGAAGTAGATAGTAAACCCGGAGGCAGAGTTCGATGACACCCAGAAAGATGGAAAAAGTGGCTTACGAGGCAAAAGGCACCTGGGGTAATGACTATAATGAGGCCTACACAAGCCAAAAAAAGGGGGGGAGGGTATGGCCCGAGGCAGCCCACGGCCAGCCCTCAGCCATCCTCCAGCCTCTCCCACTCCCTGGTCTTTAGTCATTTTTATCCCCAGTCTGCAGCCCCAATTCAGGGGGGTCTCCGGATTCAGCCAGGAAATGGGTCCATAGAGCCAGCCCCTGACAGGTCCGGGTTGTTGGCAATTTGCCTCTCCCCACATTCAGCTGCTGCCCCCTCGCCTCCACCAACGTCCAAAGCAGTCCAAGCCTCGTAGGCACCAGTGCCACAGCCACCGCCGTCTCCACCAGGGCTCCCACCACGCTCCAGAAACGCCAGGGGCCTTAAGGAAGACCCCAGAGAGACCGGAGAGCCAGGGAGACCCCCGTTTCGCCGCCGCCGCTATTGCAAAGCTGCCGCCGCCGTCCCGACTGCCGCTGACCATAGTGGGGGGGGGAAAAGCACCGCCGAACAGCTGTTACTGCCGCCACCCCACGGCGCCTTCTGACGGCCGTATCTCCTCAGTCCTGGTGTCCCGGAGGGCGAGAAATCCCTCTACATGCTGGGAAGAAGCCCCTTTCGCTAGGACTGGGGGCCAGGATGATCGAATTTGCCCCCGCGGTCCCCAAAATGCCAGGAATCGCCCCTTTCTCCCGGGAGCGTCTCAGCTCAAATCCGCCATCTTGGGCATGCGCAGAAGGGCATGAGCAATCCAGTATGTATCTATTCTGGAAAACTTTAAGACTACAGTCCCAAAAATACAACATTTATTTAAATTTACTGAGATTAAAGTTCTACTTCAGAATAATGTGCCATTTGCAAGGATGTTATCAAGACATCCTGCAATCCTTCTCATCAACACACTAGCCAAGTAATTGCAAAAATTACTACCCGTTATAATCCGAAGAATAGGAAAACATATGGAAACATGTACATTAAATGTTTACCATAACTTCTAAATATTTATTGAAATCTGGATCTTCGTGCCACTCCTCCTCTGCCTATTCCACCCCACCCCAGACACACTCAGATACATACAGTACAAAGATTAGTTTGTGAAATCTAGTAACATTTGGCTTTTTTTTTTACCACTAAGTTATAAACATATGAAAACAGGCTTAATTTTGAAATGGAAGCACCAGGAAACCCATAACAAGAAATGTGCTAACTGGCACCTTAATGAAACCACATTTTTTCTCTGTTGAGGGAAGCTAAAGGTGGAAGGATAGTTGTTGCAAAAGGAAAGCTGCTGTTTTAAGTATGAGCATGAGGTGGTAAAGAAAAAATAATAATGATCTTTTAAAAAATAAAAGCTGAACTTAACTGGTGTATAAAGCAATACGCAAATCTTCCATTGTAATGAGTCATAACAATGATTTGTGCTCTTCCAAGTTTTTGTTTTATGTCCCTCTGTTTTTCCTTAAAGATAGGAGGACAAAGACTGGAAAGTTTGGATCATGGCTCCACTGCTATGTCTGGAATTTTCTTATAAATATCCTAGTGCTCTGAGGTTCACAGACCTGACTAAAACAGCAGGCACAATCTCATTTGTACGTTTATAGTTGTAGAGGGATTTGCAAGAGTTAACACAATTTTCCATAACATTTCTTACTGGCTGCAAGAGAAAAAGAAGCATTTCCCCCTTTTGTTTCATTACCATCCAAACTGCTGTTAAATTTAAAGGGAAACAGTTTTTGAGGTTGAACAAAACTGCAAAATACTTTGTGCTGATATTTTAAAATGATAAGACTACACGCTTTTTGTGGAAGGGAGAAATATTCTAGCCAAATCATCATACAGCCAATAATGTATGAAAGATCTGTTTTGCAAAGGTAAACAGATTTACTATCTGTTTTGTGAGAGGAGCAAACTAATTAAAGAACTGATTTTTATATTAAAAAAGTAAGATCAAACAAAAATCTCAAGGCATTGTTCACAATATTTATTATTTCTTTCCATATTATTTTAGCTACCCAACACAACAGTTTTGTGTTTTCCCTTTGTCTTTGTCGGAGTCACAAGACATTAAAAGCATTTAAAATACTGCTTGATGATATTCATCTATTTTTCTGTCCTATTCTGTTATTCCCTTCCATGAGGTTAGGAGTGGATTTCCAGGAATTCATGTTTGTGATTGTACCCTATTCATGGTTGCGCCCTAACTTTGGGTTTTCTAGATGTGTTGAGATTACTGTTTCTTAATTCCTAGTCAGAATATCTTTCCATTCATCCTCATACTATTAATAACATAGACAGAGTATTTAATATACTCTCACAGTGTCCAAAAGTTACCCTAGAATTCATGAGTGATTTATTCAGTATATTTAAAGTAATTAGTGGACCATTAAGCCAAGTCACATTTGTAAAAAAAAACCAAAACTTCTGCATACTGGATCATTTTAATTAAAGTATGGATGCCTGATAACTGAATGCATCTTGCACATTTGAATATTCTTTCATTTTCATATATGCTTAAGAGAAATCTTGGATTCCAAGGTGTCAGAAAGGTCAGTTTAGGGAGGCTGATTCCAAATCCTGATTTTATTACCTTAGATGCTTAGATAATATGAAGTGGCTATTATTAGATCAAATGCTTTTCTATGTCTGACTTCATTAAAAATAAAGCCAACTTGAATTCTGCTGTCACAGCAGTCTCAACTGGTGCCAATTCAGTGGTTGTACCCAAGAGCTAAGGACATATTATCCAGACAAATCACTGCATACAAACATATTGTATACAAGCAGCGTCAATCCTTACATTAGGCACAGTATACAAACTGAGATTAAGAACTGAAATTAAATGTACCATAAGGAAACAAGAAAATGCTAAAAAAATTATCAAAAAGGTTAAAAATAGATCATTTTATATGATCTTCATGCTGACAAAATAAAAAACCCATAGCAAAATTTATTAGCTTCTGATAGAAAATATACTAATTCCGTAAGTATAATCTTGTTTAGCCTTACAATTTTTCTTAAAAAGTTTTTTAAAATTCAAAACATCTCTTTATGCTGAATTTGATGAATGTAGCACATAGCATATCATGTAACAAACTATAGCTACCATCACTTTACACACATACATTTTATAGTTATTTTTAATTGTGACTGGTTTATGCATTGTTTTAAATTAAGTGTTGTATGCCACCCAGAGTCGCTTTCATGTAAGATAGGTGGCTATACAAATATGATATATAAATAAATATTTAAATACTAAATATTATAGTTATGCTTCATTGATTCAATCACACATTTTTCAACTTGCCTTAACTAAATGCAAATCTGGCATGTTTATTGCTCTTACGCAGCATATTGGACAGGTGTGCCATAGAACAGCATAAACTTAGAGGGAAATTCTAAATTCATCTTAGATTTATTTTTTTAAGAATGGGTAGGCACAAGTCTTTAAGGATTAATTTTGTGCTCTAAGTTAAACTTCTCTCTCACGATAGGGCCACTGTTGCCTCAGGCAATGTGGATAATGAACCTGCCAAGGGATTAGTAAGAAAATGCTTGTGTTATTATAAAGCATGTACACTTGCCTTTTTAACCAAGTACATACTGTATGACTAACAAAGTACTTGCTCTTTCTCTTCCACTTTTTAGTAGAATCAGAGCCTAGGAATGACCCAGAACAAACAGGGCTTGAGACAAGATTTTTGCAAAGCACTAAGAACTATTAAATGTGGTTAAAAGAGAATATGGAGGATAGACAACATTTATTTTTTCAAGGTTGTATAATGAGCCACAAATATCTTAGATGCAGATGTGCTCACAATACATCAACAGATATAAGACAATATATCAATAAGCAGCAGGGGTGAAATCCAGCAGGTTCTGGTAGCGGAAATATTGAGCAGTTCGGAGAACCGGTAGCGGAAATTTTGAGTAGTTTGGAGAACTGGCAAATACCACTTCTGGCTGGCCCCAGAGTGGGGTGGGAATGAAAATTTTGCAATATCCTTACCCCAGGAGTGGGGAGGGAATGGGGATTTTGCAGTATCCTTCCCCTGCCACGCCCACCAAGCCAAGCCAAGCCAAGCCACGCCCACCAAACCACTCCCACCAAGCCACACCACTCCCACCAAGCCACGCCCACAGAACCGGTAGTAAAAAAAAATGGATTTCACCACTGATAAGCAGCAAGTAAAGCTGATGCACAAACCTGAATGAGAATAAAAAATGACATCAATTATTAGTGTTATATATTTGCTGAATGCAAATGCTAAAATGAATTTGAGGTTTACTATAAAAAGGGCCTACTGAATGATCTTTTTATAGCAAACCCCAAATTCATTTTAGTACTTGCATAAGAGTCTCCCAAGTATGGTTTAAAGAATATAGGAGACTATCCACCCATGGCCCACTGTGGATCAAAGGAAATAAATAAATCATTCAAATTATAGGCAATAAAGAGGCCATGATTGACACAAGCCAAATATTCCTACTGCTCCTATACTAAAATTGTGTCATTATAGACACTTCAATTCATCAAATGAAGTACAAAGACATAAGTATATAAATATAGAGATATTCATATGAAGATTCATATTAAGGAAAGTATGAAGCAGACAATTTACAAGATCATAATACACAAACATTGCAATGACTATTGTTAAAAAAGCTTTCTGATTACCCTTTCTGATTATTTTAAAAATCCAAGGCATTCAAAAAGCTAGACGCTATTTGATTTTAAGGCTATGGCTACTGGACAGTGGACATGAGGACAAACAGGAAAACATGTCCTCCTTTTGCTTGGCATCTGATCACCTTTTACAGACTGTGCAATTGAACATAAGCCTGGTAAAAGGCAAGGGCAAATGACTTCCATAGTGTTGTCAGGTAAGCTGCATAAAGATTTCCTTGAAGTTGTGAGGAGTCAGGAAGTCTTTACTTGATTTATCAGGAGAGGCAGGCAACCTTTTTTCTGTTTCACATCCTCTTGAACTTAATCTGTTGGAGAACACATAGTATGTAGGTGGGTCTGAAGCAAGCAGTGAGTAGAAATGATTCATTATCTTTCTCTAACTGTTCTCCATTTTTGATCCTGGTGGAATGGAACAACTCACCATAGGCCAACTTGTTGTAGGACAATTCAAAAATTCTATTTAGTTATTTAAAATATTCTAAAAATTATTCTAATTTTTGTCATTCAACTTTCATTTTGTCTCTCCTTGGGTATCCTTTCTTTAATGATTCTATTCCACCATTTCTTGATATTAGTGTAACTCTTGTTCTGCAGAGAGGTGTCCTGTGGATAGTTGGCCATGGTGAGTTGTTCTGTGGTGAGTTGGCTGTGGCATGTTGGCCATGGCAAGTTTGCCGCAAAGAGTTGGTTGTGGCGAGTTGTCCTAGACCTCTCCCTGGTACCCTCTTCTCTTTCTCTCTCTTTAAAAAAACTCCTTGTTGCCCAATGCTGATATTATTATCTGAAAAATCTGCAAAACCCGACATATATATCAGTCAAGGACAGGCCAAAAGAGGCATCCACTCAGGGGTAAATTCCAGCAGGTTCTGACAGGTTCTGGAGAACTGGTAGCGGAAATTTTGAGCAGTTCGGAGAACCGGTAGCGGAAATTTTGAGTAGTTTGGAGAACCGGCAAATACCACCTCTGGTTGGCCCCAGAGTAGGGTGGGAATGGAGATTTTGCAGTATCCTTCCCCCAGGAGTGGGGTGGGAATGGGGATTTTGCAGTATCTTTCCCCTGCCATGCCCACCAAGCCACACCACGCCCACCAAGCCATGCCCACAGAACTGGTAGTAAAAAAATTTGAGTTTCACCACCGCATCCACTGTATAGTTCAAAACTGACTTAGTGGTGATGAAGCTGCAGGCTACCTTTGAAGTATTGGAAGGGAGATAACCTAATGGCTGATTCTACTAGCCCAGCTAACTTAAGCTGCCAAGCCTGAAAAATATTGAGCTTACACTTTCTGATGATTTTATTTCTCCATAAAGGTTGACTTTTAAAACTCCTAATTTATACTTAAATATTCTTAAATATTGGACAAACATAAGCTAGCCTACATATTAATTCCTTAGTAAACAAGTAGTTTATTATTAATACCTATCAGTACAAGTTAGTACAAGTTCATAATAGACTAACTAATAAAATAGCAACAGATCCAGGTGCTTTCTGAATCATATCTCTTATTGACCAAAGCGTGCTTTAACATGCAAGACTACAGGGGGCGGGGGGGGGGGGGAAGCACAATTGTCTTTCTTTCAAATCATTTGACACAGGTTATGTGTAATGCCTTTTAACAGTCTTTTCTATTGATTCACCATGAGTAAACACATTCGCTTTCATTACAAATGCACTTTATATACACAAATGTATATAGTTTTGGCACAAACAAAAGAAATATTCAGTAATATTTTTAAGTGTAAATATTAATAGAATGCCAAGAAAGCAGTGCTACCATGTATGCATTCATTTTTAAGGTGTTAAGACTTTAATCAACAGCCAGCTTGGTTTAGTGGTTAAGGTGTCAGAAATACACAACAGAGGGTCCCGAGTTCTGTGCCTTAAACACAGATAGCAGCAAGGGCAAGGGCAAACCACTTTTGAAAATGTTGCCAAGGAAACTGCATGATTCGTTCATATAGTCACTGACTTGAAACCACATACAAATTCACACAAATTCATTAATCAAAATGTAGAAGCATCATTCACATGAATTTTGTTTGTTGCTTAGGAGAAAAACAGAACTCGCCTCTCATACTAAAACATATATAGATTCTTCTTTGCATGTATGGGACTTTAGATCAGTTTTGACTCCTGGAGACTGAAATTTTCTTGGCTGTATTTTCAGAAGTGGTTTACTGTTGTTTTCTTCCTGGGATGTGGTAGAATAATTGGCCCAAACTTATCCAGCTGACTTTGTACACAGCACTCATGGTCTCTAGTTTCTAGACTGATGCTTTAACCACTCTATCCGCTCTTGTGTATGGATTATTAAACTAGGATTCTGTGTAATGTTAGGAGATAACTAACCTTCAAAAGTATTCTTATTGAAAAGAGGAGTATATTAATCCCAATATGTTTGGAAAGGCCCTTCTTTATTCCCCTGCAAGATATACCTGAAAAAATACTTTTGAATCATAAACAGGCAATCAGTATAATATTTCCATACGCTCAACAGAGGGCAGCCTGTGGCTGACCTTGAATGGATATGGAAATCCTTTGAACTCTCAAGCGACTGGACCAGCATTTCTCAACCTTGCCAAATCTTGCCAAATCTAAGATGTGGCAGACTTCAACTCCCAGAATTCCCCAGCCAGACTTGGTGGCTGGGGAATTCTGGGAGCTGAAGTCCACACGTCATAGAGTTGCTAAGGTTGAGAAACTGGACTAGACTGTGAGGTAAACAACAATAGCAATAACAAACCCTCCTGAAAGAAAAGAACAAGAAACATTTCTGTATTGTTGCCAAGGAAGCTGCCAGTCGATGTAGGTGAAAACTCAGTATGAGCTGACCTGAATTTGCCCATATAGGACACCCAGATTGAAATCTATGGGCACAAATTATCTCTTTTTCTCTAACAGTCACTTCAGAGAACACAGGAAAGCAGTGCTATACATCCTGATGGTAGCATCTTCCAGCTAAGAATCTGATGACAGATAAAAGTGAGTGGAAATCTTTCCTCCTTTTTCTTTTCCTTTCCCCTCCCTCCCTCCTGAAGAAAGAGTGAGCAATTTGCTTGTAGCCAAAAGATGCCATTTTCCTCTGGCTTCCCAGAAGCTACCAGGTATGTGACTACAACATGACAACTCACAACCAAACATTTTTACTTATTATTTGGAGGGGGTTAAGATCAGGGGTGGGATTCAGCTGGTTCAGACCAGTTCGGGCAAATCAGTAGTTATGACCTATTTAGCTGTGTTTTTTAAGCTGCGCACATGCCTGCAAGCACATGCACTCACATTTTCGGTGCTGGGGCGAACCTGTTGTTAATTCATGTGCCGCCCACTTCCGGTTAAGATGTAAAATAGGTTCTGTACACCCATTATAGTCCTTTAAAAATCCCATGACTCTGTCTTCCATCAAGAAATTATGGGCTTACTAATTCCAGAGGTGATCTGAAAGTTACAAAAAGAGAAGCTGAAGTGTTGCATATGGCCACAATTTGCAAATCCTGCCTTAACATTTAGCTTTCTCAGCCCATGACCTTCCAATCTATTAGGATAGATATTGTGGACTGAAATTCCTTAACTGTTGCTATGATGGCTAAGATTTATGGGGGGGACGGGGGTTGAAGTAAAAAGATTCTTTCAAAAGCCAATCTCTCCCATATTGTAAAGAAGAGTCCTTTCTCATGGCACAGTTACATTCCCATTCCCCAGGCTTCCACAAACTGCTTGGAAATGCTCAAGCAGATATCTTTATTGCTTGAAACCCTGAGAGCACCTGGTGCTCAGCCCAAGCCAATCAACAGCAGAGCATCAAATCATAATTCAATCAAAGTCTAAACTACTATAAATCTCTCAACAGCAATCCTCTCCCACAATTTTCTGTGCATAAAGAAACTGTTCTGGTTGACTTCCCAAATCTGAGCTGTAAATGCAGGAGAAATCTTCCTGAGCTTCAGTGTGTGTCTTTCCCCTGCACTTAAAATTATGTTTCCGATTGTGGAAGTAACATGATATAGTGACACTTTTGTGGCTGTTCTGAACCACACACTTGGTGGAAATTGGGATGAGGTGGAAACAGTGATGGAAATGACTTTATGTTCTTGAGTTATTGTGCTTAATATATACATTTCCAGGAAGTTCTCCTATTTTTAATATACATTACATGTGATAATATATTACCAGTTCTGATTACCTAATTTGTTAATATGTCTATTGTATTGAAAGTTTAATTTGTTTCGCTTTTTTCATTTTAAGCTTTTAAATAAAGACCAAAAGAATTTTAACGAATTAGAACAGCTTTGTGAATAAGTCAAAAAATCTATCTGATTTAACATTTTATTCCTGTCTGGATAAATTCAATAGTATCTTCCTACTGTTGTTTTGCAGTCCCTGATATTCAGAAGAAAACTGTTCCCTGTACAAGATGTAATACAGATAACTAACAAATACTGATAATCTTATCTTCTTTGAACTTGTCCAATCACTGAACAAACAAGCAGCAACCACCATATTTTGGATGAAGAGGTACTTCCTTTTGTTTTATCCTGGATCTTTCCTCTTTAATTTCATTGGATGGCACTAAGTTCTTGTAGGGAGATCTATCAGCTTTGTACAAACCCAAACAAAATTATAATTGCATCCTGCAAAAGTTACATATATTTCAATTATGACTAGGGCTCTGTGTAGATTTTTTTCACATTCATTTTAAAGAATGCTGGAACAATAAAAAATACTTCTTGATCTGCTGTGCAACACATTTTCAGGTTCACTAATAGTTTCTCAAAGCTAAACATAGACCGTTTTTTTAATCTCTGTTCATAGAATTGAGTTAACAGACCCTTTTTGCCATTCTTTGAACCTGTACAACATTGCCTTGTCATGTCTCTTTTCTGTGCTTCATTTGATCTGTCTTGTAGGCCAGTTTAGTCTCTCCAGTATTCAGTAAGCCTTCATGGTATACTAGCTTCAGTGCATCTTCTTCATTGTCCTTCAGATTTTCTGCCAATGCCTTTATTTCTTCTTCAACTGTCTTGTATACTTGCAACAATCCATGCCCATTGCCTATCTATTTTGCTTGATATTTTGATAAGTAGATACTTTCAAATATCTCTGTGTAGATTACAGGTATGATTATTATTATTCTCTTTAATTTGAAAATGGTACTTGTAGAGAGAACCTATTTGCTGTACAGTCTCTGCTTGCTGAACAAGAAGCAGGCACTCAATTATTCCACTAGCAATCAGCAGCTCTCAGGACACACCCCTCATAGTCAGCAGATATTCAGGAGATGACTTTATTTTTCACAGCTGAGCAAACATTACCCCAGAACACCAATTTCTCTGGTCCTTCTTGTCTCTTCCTCCTCCTGAATTCTGTGGCAAACTGCAGTTCCTCTCTCTATTAGCTTGTTCAATGAAATAGTTTTGGGTCAATAGCTACTGAACCCTTACCCTTGCCTGTGTGAACATGTTAAAATGCCCTGGTTGTAAGAGAGATTATTTCCATACTTCCCTGTTAAGAACTAGCCAGATCTTTCCACTTTTTATGTCTATTCTATGTTGCTCTATGAGGGAAATAGGTGGTCTCTAAATATAATAAACAAAATAAAAATCTGTAATAATATCTCCTGAGCTTCAGTTCAAACCGTCTGATCAAAATGTTCTCCGAAATAAGGATATCATATCAATAACATGGGCAGTTAATACACTTTGCCAAACTTTCTGTATTAATTCAAAAACTATTTTACAGCCTTCTTTGAAAGCGAAGGGGTAGCTATGATCTGATAGGAAAGATTGCCTTGATCACAGTTAAACCCATACCAGACCCTGACATCTCTAAAGTAGATGAACTAACTTTGAGGCTGAGGTGTCTTCCTGTCCTACAATATTCTCTCCACACCTAATCTCTGAAATGTCAAAGGGGATGCCTTGCAAATGGTCTTGTCTTCGAGGTAATTTAAAGCCTGCTGCCATGCTAAATGGAAAACACAGGGAGCCCAGTCTTGTCCAAATACAGAGTCAACAGCAACTGTCAAGAGGCATAGCTAGCTCCAGGCAATCTGATCCTTCCACACACCGTAATCTCCATTTTATTTTACTTAATGAGGCAGGAGTTAAAACAGTTGACCTGATGAAAGTCAGATGGCAGCCCTCATGGAGCAAACCCCCTGCTGTATTCTTGTCCCTGACACCCTTTGTTACCTCTAAGCGAGCTGAGACCAGGCTGTGAACCATGTAAGGAGGAGGTTTCTAGGTTAATGAAAAACTGCAACACCATTTCAGAAGCTGGGCTGAAAAGTAATGTCTTCTTAATCTACAGAAACATTCCTGAAGTTCAACTATATTAAAATTTAAGGAATGCTGTTATATTCTGACAAACAGAAAGACTGATGTATTATTATTGCTATGATCATCATCATTGTCGTCATCATCATCTATTTGGTGGCATTTTATAATCCCTTAATAGCTGAAATTGAATTCTTAACAGGCTTCTTTCCAACATGTAGGCTGAAAAAGTATCTTGCATAATGCCGCACTTTAACTTTATTTTATTAGCTTTCTGTCAAGGATGTTCAGCTCCAAATCAGTTTATCCAGCCCTGTATTATCATCAAATGACGAGAAGACATTTTAAGAATCACTCACTGTTTTAATCCCTTATGGGATTAAAGGAAAATGTGTTATGTTTTACACTATTTTGTTGTCATTGTTGCTCATAATTTTTTTAAAAAAGAAACTGTTGCTGTTTGCTGAAATACAGTATGAAATATGCTGCTTTTCAACTGCCATGATATCATTTTATTGCTTTTTATAGGGAAAGAAAAACAAAACAAAGAAAACACAATGGTTTAAACATGGTCAAATAACAATTTGCTACTTTTTATAGCCAAATTTCTAATCACTGAAATATATGAAAATCTGGGCAATCAACAGCATAAATCATTTTCATAAATCTAAGTCATTATACACTATGAATGGCAAATATCAATGCTTATCTGACTATAAGACTTGTATGATAGCTTTAATCCTTCTAAAGCAAGGGTATCAAACTTGCAGGCCGGATGCGTCACACGCTGGCCATGCCCACCGCCATTTTAGCGAAGGGGGGAAAAGTTGTGATACATCACGTGATGACAATGTGATGCCGCGAGCTTGACACCCCTGTTCTAAACATGTTTTAGTATGGCTGTGCACTGCCCTGAGTCCCTCGGGAGAAGGGCGGTATAAAAATGTAAATAATTAATAAATAAATAATAAATAAATAAAGCCCTTGTTTGAGTGAAACCAGTATTTTTATACCAGGAAATTATGCTGCTAATATGGTCAGTTTGTAAACAACTTAATTCAAAGGCGTGCTTGGGAGTTGAATGTATTTTTATATGATGTTTACTTTTGTAAGGATTAGGTAAAAATAAGATCAGTTCTATAATAATACAGGTAGTTCTCGACTTACAACAGTGCAAAGTTACAACAGAACTGAAACAAGTGATTTATGACCATTTTTCATACTTATGACTGTTGCGGCATCCCCATGTTCACATGATAAAAATTCAGATGCTTGGCAGCTGATTTATGACAGTTGCAGTATCCTGGGGGTCATGTGATCACTTTTTGTGACAAGGAATGGGGAAACCAGATTCGTTTAACAACCGTGTTACTAACTTAACCACTGCAGCAATTCACTTAACAACTGTGGCAAGAAAAGTAGTAAAATGGGGCAAACTCACTTAACAAATGTCTCAACAACAAAAATTTTAGGCTCAATTGTGGTCATAAGTCGAACACTACCTGTATAACAGATCTGATTTTAGAAGGAGAGTGTTCTGCCCCAGCTACGGACCCCAAAGAACACAGCACACACACAGTCCGTACAAACCTTAGTTTACTAATTAAGGACTACTAATGAGCTTTTTTAGTAGTTGTTCGAATACAAGTACAGTTTAAATCAGTCTTTTCTGAACATGGGCTGTTAATTTAATTTCATTAACAGCCGACAAGAATCCAAAGAATAATAACCCAATTCTGAGGTACAGTATTTCAGATAACCATAATCTTACTGTGGTTGGCAGAATGCCCAGAAGCAATTTGCAGGAAAACTGACAAGAGAGAAACAAGAGCCGAATCAAACATTTTGGAATCAAGACGCGAAGGAATATGAACGAAGTTGTTTCCTGCAAATTGCATCAGTCGTCGTCCTTCCTTAAATAGGCTAGGGGAGTGGCCAATTAGCCCCAAGCCTTACTCTCAAGGAGACCCCCTCCTGAGGAGCCACTCCTGCCTTTTAACAGCTCTGCGCGCTCGTGCATCGAGAAGAGGCTCCTCCTCTTCTTCCTCTTCACTTATGGGAGCTTCTGGAGGTTCTGAAGGCCCTGGCTGAATCCCTGCCTCTGGCACCACTTCTTCTCCAACCTCCTCATTATCTGACTTGAGCGCCAGCTGCACAGGCTGCTAGTGCAGCACCACACCAGCCTCCTCGCTGTCAGAATCAGCTACTAACTGCACAGACCGCTGATGGGCCACAACAGAGAGAGAGAGAGAGAGAGAGAGAGAGAGAGAGAGAGAGAGAGAGAGAGAGAGAGAGAGAGAGAGAGAGAGAGAGAGAGAGAGAGAGAGAGAGAGAGAGAGAGAGAGAGAGAGAGAGAGAGAGAAGTACCCCGAGTAAATGAATAATGAATGATTTATGCTGCTGGTCATTCTGAGATCCTATGAGCTGTCCAGAGAGTTATCAGATATTATAACTCAATTATCAATCCAGAACATGCTTTCTATACAGCTGTGATGGCAAACCTATGGCACATGTGCCACAGGTGGCACGCAGCACCCTCTCTGTGGGTACGCGAGCCGTTACCCCAGTTCAGCTCTGCCACGCATGCACGTGGCAGCCTCCTGCCGGCCAGCTTGTCTCGGGTCTCTGCTGCGCATGCATGGGAGGTAGAGGTGTGCGGGGGGGGCACATGTGCATGTGTGGGAGGTGCAAGTGCAGGCCATGCGTGCATGCACAGGGTGCGTGTGAGCTACGAATGCATGTGCAAGGGTGGGGCACATGTGTGGGGAGCAGGGCACATATGCGGATGAGCACACACATTGAAATTTGGGGGTTCACGTGCTTTGGGCACTCAGAAAAGGTTAGCCATCAGTGCTATACAGCATATTAATGGTGTGTCATATTTCAATTCATTTTAATACACTGTCTTGCAGTCCCTTAAATGGGCGTTGACTTACCTGAACGCTTCTTCTCGTTGTTCCGGCTACAGTGGTCAGGATCGGGTAATGCCATGATCCAGTTATTGATTGAGTCTGCATAGCTGAGAAGCTCCTCCCCTTTGTCCTGCTTCCCAGCTTTCTGATGAAAGACGACGACGCAGACAGGCACTTTGAGCTGTAAAACAAGGGAAGAGACAGATCCACAGAAAACTTCCCACCTACGAGGGCCCAGACAGGGAGGGGCTGACCACTGTAGCCGGAACAACGAGAAGAAGCGTTCAGGTAAGTCAACGCCCATTCTCGTTGATCCCGGCTCCAGTGGTCAGGATCGGGACATGCCCAAGCAGAACCCTATAGGGAGGGACTAGCCCGAGCAGGTGGGGAAGGAACCCGGAGCACCTGTTGGAGCACCCTACGTCCGAAGGCCGCCTCGGCCGAGGCGAACCGATCGAGACGATAGTGTCTGATGAAGGGAGTGGGGGAAGTCCAGGCGGCAGCCCTGCAGACTTCCTCTAAGGATGCCTGGGTGGCCCACGCCGCTGAAGTGGCAGCGCTACGTGTGGAATGGGCTGTAATGTGCCGAGGCACCGGAAGGGAGAGGACTTCATACGCCTTGGCGATGGTAGCCCGAATCCAACGGCCCAGAGTGGCCGATGAAACTTTCCTGCCGAGGGAAGAAGGTTGAAATGAGACCAGGAGAGATTCCGACTGGCGTAGGGAGGAGGTCCGTCGCAGGTAGATGCGAAGGGCCCGCCTGACGTCCAGGGTATGCCACGCCCTTTCTCGGGCGTGGACGGGATTGGGGCAGAAGTCAGGGAGCACTAATTCCAAGGACCTATGGTAAGGAGAATTGATCTTGGGAAGAAAGGTGGGGTCCAATCTGAGGACCACCCTGTCGGGGTGAAAGATACATAAGTCCTCCCGAGCTGAAAGGGCCGCCAAATCGGAGATCCTCCTGGCCGAAGTAATGGCCAGGAGGAAGGCTACCTTATAAGAGAGAAAACGAAGCCCAACTTCCCTTAGGGGCTCAAATGGAGCTCTGGTAAGAGCCTCTAGGACCCGGGGAAGATCCCAGGTAGGATATCTATGAAGAGGGGCCGGGCGAATGTTGGAGGCCCCCCTGAGGAACTGCCTAACTAGAGGGCGGGAGGATAGGGAGGTCCGGGAGCCACAGCAAAGGATAGAGGAGAGAGCGGCTACTTGCCTGCGGAGTGTGTTGGGTGCCAAACCTGAGTCAAGACGATCCTGCAGATAGATGAGCACCTGCTCCGTAGAGGCTGCCGTAGAAATGATGGAGTGGCTGTCGCACCAAGATGAAAAGGTCCTCCAGGTGGAGTCGTATATGCGAGTAGTCGAGGGTCTACGGGCTGCCTGGATGGTGGCGACGACTCTGGGAGGAAGACGCCGGGAGCTCAGCAGACGCCGCTCAATCGCCAGGCGGTTAGCTGCAGCCATGCGGCGTCCGGATGAAGAAGTGAGCCCTGGCGAAGGATGACTTTGTCCGGGGGAAGGCACCAGGGAGGCCGAACCGAGAGAGCCTTCAGGTCCGCGAACCAAGGCCTGCGAGGCCAATGGGGGGCGATTAGCAGCAGCTCTGCCTTCTCTTGTAACATCTTCCTGATGACCTTGGCCACGATGGGGAGAGGAGGGAAGGCGTATAGAAGGCCGGGAGGCCAGACACTGTGTAGAGCATCCACGGCCTCCGCTCCTGGTTCCGGAAACCGTGCGAAGAACCTCTGGGTCTGTCGATTGCTCCGTGTGGCGAAGAGGTCCAGGACTGGAACTCCCATGCGAGATGTGATCTCCCGAAAGAGAGCAGGTTCCAGGGCCCACTCCCCGGGGTCCACCGTGGTCCTGCTCAACCAATCCGCCTGAGAGTTCTCCACCCCCGAGATGTGAGTTGCCCTCAATGACCTTAGGTGCAACTCTGCCCAGGAGCCCAGTCTCTCGGCTTCCTCCATGAGATGCCGAGAGCGGGTCCCTCCCAAGCGGTTCACGTGGGCCTTGGCGGCCACGTTGTCCGTTCTGACCAGGACATGCTTGTCCTGAACCTCGGGGGCAAAGACTCGTAGGGCCAGGTGGATGGCCCGGAGTTCCAACCAGTTTATGTTGTGCTTTAAATCCGCCTGGGTCCATCGACCCTGGGCGAGGGAGGAGGATAGGTGGGCCCCCCAGCCGTGAAGGCTGGCGTCTGTAGTCAGTATAAGACACTGAGGAACCCTGAACTCCCGCCCCTGGAGAAGAGCTCCCGAGGACCACCAATCGAGGGACTGGAGCACCTTGGGAGGAAGATGGACCCGCCGGAGGGAGGACCCCAACCCCCGTTTCTGGTAAGGTAGGAGGAACCACTGCAGGTCCCTGCAGTGTAGACGTGCCCAGGGAACTATGCCGATGCAAGAGACCATCTTTCCCAGGAGTTGGGAGAGCGAAGCCAGGGAAGAGCCCCTCCCTGCCTTCACTGCCCTGACCAGAGACCGCAGGCTGGCCAGGCGATCCTGGGAAAGGTAGACCTTGCATAGGCTCGTGTCGATGATCGCCCCCAGGTGCTGGAGACGCGTGGCCGGGACCAGATGGCTCTTGGTCCGATTGATAGAGAATCCGTGGGATTCCAGGACTCTGAGAGTCGTTGAGAGATCTTGAAGGGCCTGACTCTCCGAGACCGACTGGACCAGAAGGTCGTCCAGGTAGAACTGCATCCGGATGGGGATGGACCTGAGGAGGGCCGCGATGGCGGCCATCAATTTTATGAATACCCTGGGGGCCGATGAGAGGCCGAATGGAAGAGCCCTGTACTGATAATGCTGGCTCAGGAAACAGAAGCGGAGAAACCTGCGGTGGGCGGGGAGGATGGGTACATGGAGATATGCCTCCGTCAGGTCGATTGACGAGAGGTAGTCTCCAAGTCTGATGCCCTCCAAGATGGTCTGGAGGGACTGCATCTTGAACCGCCGGTACACTATCCGGCGGTTCAGGGATTTGAGATCTAGTATCGCTCGCCATCCCCCCGAAGACTTCCGGATAACGAACAAGCGTGAATAGAAGCCTTGTCCGAGCTGCTCCTGGGGCACCGGCTCGATGGCTCGGATGACCAACAAGTGACGAATGGCTGATGCCACCAGGAGCCGGGAGGATCTGTTCCGGGAGACGGGACAGTGAAGAAATCTCTCTGGGGGGGTGGAGAGGAATTCGAGAGAGAGGCCAGAGCTGATGGTCTCCCTGACCCAGGTGTCCGACGAGGTAGCTGCCCACTGGCTGGCGAAGGAAGCCAGGCGGCCTCCAATGGGAAGCTGGGCCAAGCCGTCAGCGTGATCTACGGAACCCCCGCCCCCTGCTCCCTCGAAAGGGCCGTCTGGACTGACCTCTAGGGGGAGGACCTTGGCGGTCCTGGGGTCTAAATTGCCTAGGTGGGGGGAACCGTTGGCGACGGCTCCCAGAGAAACCCCCGTCTGAAGGTCTGAAAGGACGGAAATTGGATTGAGACCTGAAGTCGGAACGCCGAGACAAGCTGGGCAGAATACGGCGTTTGTCCTTGGACTCTATGAGGAGAGGCTCCAGAGGGGCTCCAAAGAGCTTAGGGCCTTCGAAGGGGGAAGATGCTAGACGCCATTTAGATTTGGCGTCGGCTTGCCATTGGCGAAGCCAGAGTAGACGCCGGGCAGCTATGGAAGAGCCAATGGCCTTAGCAGCGAAGCGGGAAGAATTTAAAGTTGCATCCGCTGAAAAATCTAGGGCTGCAATGATTTTGCTTATGTCCTGCTGGGCCCTTAAATCAGAGACAGGGAGCCTGGCCTGGAGTTGGCGGAGCCACAAAATTGAGGCCCGGTTAAAAAAGGAGGCGGCCAAGGAGGCCTTGACCGACCAGGCAGTAGCCTGGTGAGATCTAACAAGGGAATGTTCCAGGCGCCTATCTTCCGGGCGTAGGCCTTCCTCAGGTGGCCCTGTCAAATTAGTGGGGGCAGATAGTTCTGCCACAGGCTGGTCCACAGAAGGGACCTGCAGGAGAGAAGATAATTCAGGAGCCAAATTATATAAACGTCTGTCTAAGACATTGGGACTGGGGCCAGACGCCGGAGCCGCCCATTGGCGTTGTAAAACATCCCGAAAAATCTTGGGGCCCGGGATTTCTTCAGATTCAATGGTAGGTACTTCAAAGAGGGGTATAGATGAGGAAGGAACCTCCCCCGTGTTGACAGATGAGGCCTGAGAAGAGCCCAAACCAGTAATGGCCTTGGCCTTGTGGAGTAGGGAACGAAAGAGCTGGGGCTTAAAGAGCCCCACAAATGCTGGTTGGTCAGGGCCTAAGTCTTCGTCCTCAGACAAATCCTGATCCATAGGATCAGGGGCGGATATGGATTCCTTATCAGAATGATCAGTGGACTCTGCATGGGCAGGGGACTCAGGACCCTGAGGGGCTGCTTCTGCTACAGAGAGAATAGAGCCCTCAACATCCACCTGTGAAAAAGAATGGCTGGACACCCATGAAGAGGTCCTCTGCATTTCTTCCCTAACCCCCATCCTAATGGCCTCTCGGATAAAGGAAGCCAGGTTTGGAGCTATTTGGGGCTCAGGGGCCGGGGCAGGGGGAGCCAAGGGTGTGGAAACCTGTACAGGAATCCCCTGGGGCTGCGAAGGGGCAGAAGAAACCTCAGGTTGGGGCCCAAATAAGGCTGCGTTAACTTCCTTCAACCCTTCAGGCAAGGGAGAGTCCCTATCTGGTGATAAGGCAGGGGAGAGAGCTTGCCCTGGGTTATCTACCCCCTGCGGCTGGGCAGGGGAAGCAGCAGGTTCTGGGCCTGTGGGAAGAGGTACAGTGCTAGCTGAAGGTGTCACCACCCTAGAGGGATGGGGGCTAAGAGATACATTCTCCTGTAAGGAAGCTGCTTGAATGGCCTTCTGGATGGCCTTTTCAATAGCCTTGTGGCGCTTGAGCTCTTCCTTTGACATAGCTGCAGATTGGGAGGGCTTGGGCCCCCTGGAAGTATGGTGGGTCTTCCTGCTTCTCTTAGCAGGCACCGGGTCAGAGGAGCTGAATTCCTCCTGTTGTGGGGGGTGCTTGGATGTCCTGGCAGGCCTTTGGGAAGCCATCTGAAGGGCCTGTAATTCCTTTTATTAGAAGAATAGGCCTCCAATAGTGAAGCAATTCCAGGAGCCTGGGAGAAGATCAGGCTATCTGATCCACCCACGGAGCAAGGGCTGTGGATTCAAGCCGCTCCGCCGCTGCGCTGTCCCAAACGAGCCGAAGGAAGGCTCTGATGTCAATCCAGCACTCTGCAAGCTCGTTGTTGTCTGAGGCTTTTCCAGCAGCAGCAGTATTACAGCTATCGGATCCCAGATAGCTGGCAGAGATACCTCAGCCTGGCCAGGCAAGAGGTTCCAGCCACGAAGGCTGCAGTGGTAGAGGGAATAGCCCTCCACGCAGAAGTGAGGACCAGGCTCAACCAGCCGGGAACCAGCAGGCCTCACAGCCAAAAGAGTTTTCTTTTGGCCTCCAGCGGTCTCGGGTGCGAACCCCTTCGCGCTGGGAGCTCAACCAAGAGGTCTGGGAGCTAGAAATAAACTGGAGGCAAAAGGGAAATTTTTGCCAGAGCAAGGCTCAAACGTGCCTTTCTCAACCGGATTGAGTCAGAAAGCTGGGAAGCAGGACAAAGGGGAGGAGCTTCTCAGCTATGCAGACTCAATCAATAACTGGATCATGGCATTACCCGATCCTGACCACTGGAGCCGGGATCAACGAGAACTGTACAGTTCTTGCTAAACATTCCTAAACGTTATCTCTCTGAGCAATTTTCAGTGTTCTGACCCCACTTTGCAGAAGTACTCTATTGATATCATTAGGAAGCTATTTATTTTCCTCTTCCTCTTCTGGAAAGCAGGATTGAAAAAAAAAAAAACCTTTCTTCCCCCCCCCCCAATTGAACAACTTTTTGCACCTTCTTTTCCCACCCCCACCCCCCATTCTTTAACCCTTCTTTTCTTGTCCTGTCTTAGCTAATGGGCAAAAATGACACGGGTATTCAACTGTCTCTAAGAGCTTCAAAAATGCATAGTTTGCTTCTCTGTCTGACTTGGCATGGATATTATAGTAATAGCTTTCTAAAAGAGTGGTGTGGTGGCCTAGAGGTGGAGCTCTCGCCTCGCAATCAAGAGGCTGTGAGTTTGATCCTAGGTAGAGGTAGATATTTCTCTCTCTGGGCACACTGAGAATATATCTGCTGAACAAAACTCCACATTGGTGACAGGAAGGGCATCCGGCCATTAAAACACTCTGCTAGCTCCATTCAGTTGCTCAGACTCCACCCCGCAACGGATTATTTGTTAAAATACAATGATGATAGTAATAACTTTTTAAAGTAAATATGTATACTTTCAGGATTGAGGTGAACCTATTATAAACATATACACAAAAGTGCCATTTATTCTATATTCAGTACAATTACATCTCCAAATAAAGACATATAAACCAACATATCTACAACATACAATGTAAGAACTGCAACAACCACTAACAAACAGGCAGAAGACCATCAGAATGAATCCATGAACACCAACTGGCAGTCAGAAGACATGATGAAAACTCTTTAATTTCACAATATATAGACAGATTTAACCGTAGTTTCAATTGGGAAAATGTGACAATCCTAGACCAGGGACTGCCAGGAACTTTTTAGAAGCCAGGTACTCTGACTAATCAGCTATCAATAGACACATAGACATTAAAAACATCTATAGACTATGCAAAAGAGACAATCAACCAGCCCAAAAGAGAACAAAGACTCCAGCACCTCTGCACCAGTAATCAGCAACCAGATCAACATAGATTAACTCCAAGGTTAATTTTAGAGCAACAATCAAGTAAACTATACCCCAATCAAGAAACTGCCAAAGAGCCATCAGTAAACAGCCCAACCAAAGAAACTCTAAGACCACCCCCACCCACACAGACAAGCAAGTCACCAGAATATAAATTGACAGCTAACAGCACTCCTTACTAGCACTGATGATGTTATCTAGTTGGGTCATGAAACATCTGCAAGAAAACAACCAAGCTCGGAGAGCACCAAGGACCCCTCATTTCAACTCTGAGCCTTTATTGAAACCAACATATAAAATGCAGACTATGCATACTACCAAAGAACAAGTAAACAAAATATATCCAAATCCTAAAGATATTTTTTATAGAAGGTTGAATGCATGCCAGAAGTCATTATTTTTAAAAGTGGGGTTCTTGCTCAATTTCTCTTTAACCAATAATAGTAGACGAAGAAGAAGCACCAAAACCACAACCAATTTCCCTCGAGAAATCCTTTTTGAAGTACTAATGTGAAATTTTTTTTTGCATTCATCCGAAAAACCATCAGGTAAAAGAAAAAGGGATGCTTAAATAGCATTTAAATAAAATTTCCTCTCACCCTTTCCGCCATTACTTTTGTAAAAACAGTCGGCTAAAATCTGAAAGTAACTCCATGAAAAATGGGAACTGAATTCAAAAGTTAACTGCCCCCATTATGCACTCTTATGTGTTTTTATTGGAATGTAAAAGAAAAGAAAAGAAAAGAAAACCCACACCTTCCAAAACTCCTGGTTAACATGCTTCACTATCAAATTACTTCCCTTAGTTCTATGCATATTTCAAAATTTACCCGTTTCTAAAGAACAAACTAGGAATTAGACCAGTGGTGGGATTCAGCCAGTTCGCACCACTTCAGGAGAACCGGTTGTTAACTTTCTGAGCAGTTTGGTGAATTGGTTATTGGAAGAAATAATTAGGGCAGAGAACCGGTTGTTAAATTATTTGAACCCCACCACTGAATTAGATCCATCAAATGTAGGTTGTTCTTTATTACCATAATTGGACCCATTGCAGTTGTTAATTGGACCTCCTTGCCTGACTTGATTTTACAACTGTTTATACCTGTGATGGCGAACCTATGGCACACATGCCACAGGTGGCACACAGTGCCCTCTATGTGGGCACACGAGCCGTCACCCCAGTTCAGCTCTGCCACATATGCGTGCGTGCATCCTGACAGCCATCTGGTCGTCAGGTCTCTGCCGCGCATGCACAGGGGGCAGGGAGCATGCGGGGGGGCTGTGCACGTATGCGTGGGTCTGTGGCATGTGCGGGGGCGTGGTGTGTGCAGGGAGCATGGCACATGGTGCATGCAGGGTGTGCGGTGCATGTGCAGGGCTGCGCACACATGGGCGGGGGATGGAGCGCATGCATGGGGGCCACACGCGCATGTGCAGGATTGCATGTGCATTGTATTTTGGGGGTTCGGGCACGCTTGTGCACTTTGGGCATTCGGTCTGGAAAAGGTTAGCCATCACTTATTTATACAACCAGTTATAAATGCAAATTGGTTGCCAAGTGCTCAAAATGCAGTTACGTGACCATGCAGGGAGGTGCAGCAGTCATAGCTTTGAGGACAGCTCATAAGCAACTATTTTTTAGCCCATTGTAAGTTCAAGGACTTAAGCGAAGACTACCTATTTCTATGCTGTCATCTTTCATTCAGTTTCTTAAAGAAATAGCATTATGAACTATGAAAACTAGCACTATGAACTATATGATTTTTATATTATATTTATAAATCTAACATGAAAGCAAGTACATGTGGAATTAAATACACAGAGTATAATAATGCTTAATTCTTTTCAGATAAAAAGAAAGTTCTTGCTTGTGTATAACCAAAAGCATTTCTAGCACTTCTATATTATCTCAGGAAAACCTCAAATCGTAAATCAACATGAAACAGTAAAGAAAACACATGAGTTTCAAATATCATGTCATTTGTCAAAATAAATAATAAAAATGAATGCAGAAAGTTATTTTGGTAAGGGTATGAATTTGGGTGGGGGCTGTTCTAAGCAACAAGATATTTTATTCTGTTTTATACTTTTAAAAACATAATACAATTTGTAGATTTGTACACAGTTTTTCAAGAAATGAGAAATGGGAAAGGCATTTTTTGGAAGTTTGGTTATTTATACATATATGTGGATATGTGCAATTCCTTTTCATCAAAAGAATTTCCAAGCAATGAAAATAAATATAACCAAAAATGGGCATGCAAACACAAAATGCAATACAAACAAATGTTATTCTGGTGGTGGTTGGAGCATTGCTCTGCAAAGGAATAGGACTATTCACTAGAGTAATGACTATGTTTGATCAGGAATTTGTGTCATTGTTCTCCAAACTGGCTTTGTTTGACATATTATAATAGCATCAAATAACCTGGCTACATGATTCAAAATATGTGATACTTCCTAGGAAAAATCAGGTATAGAAAACATGATGGGGAATTTCTCTAATAGTTAGCACGTTATAATTCTAATATTATTTGTATTCAATATAGTGATTTTATTAATACTAAATCTCCAGTATTTTAAAGTACAACACCATGCTAAACAATCACACAGTTTTGCCAACCTGGCTCACCTTTTCAAATCTAGTATGTCTCAAATGTGTTCAGATTTTGAACGTTCTGGTTTCAAAACACTTGGAAAAAAGAAAGTTGAAAAAACTATTTTTCATGCCTTTTACCAGCTTCAGGAATGGCCCTTTTATAATGAGCAACAATTAAAACATTGTAACTGCTTCTTTGCATCCTCTTGAGAAATGAACAATAAAATAAGACTCTTATTTTCCCAAAGACACATTGAAATATATATTTTTTTTATCCATAAACTGCTCAATAAGAGGATTCTTGTTTCTAAAAAAATCCCTCTAGACTTAGAATACACACTGCTACATCTGCTAACAAAAACACACTGAAAGCACAAAATGCAAGATATTATCTCAGTTTTATTCATTTGCAGGATGGATTTGGAAACCTAAAGCATAATGTTGTTATTTTAGTGCTTTATTTAAATATAGTATTAATGGTCAGCTTTTTTGGGAACAATTGATGATGATATGGTTACGCAGTACTTTAACTATTTGCATTTCTCTCTTTTGTATCTGCAATTTCTAGTTGTCATTGAATTGAAACACACACACATACACATGCCTGAGAAACTTCACAGACTCACATATCCAAAAGGTCATGTTAAAAAGACTGTACTCATAAATTATCTAATGTTAGCTCAGTGACATGAAAAATAGTTAAATATAAGGGACCTGATATTATCTTTAAAACAAAGTGGTTATTTAATGCACACATGGTCCATCACTGGTAAGAAATCAGGCATAACAGTGGTCTAACTCTGAATTTTCATCTGTGGGTAAGAAACTAGGCATGACCACAATCTACCCTGATTGTGATTTAATGTCTCATGCCACCAACAAATCATTAACATCTGTTAATAACCTACCCACCCACTCTGTTGAAATGTTTTGAAATATCTTATGTGCACCATGGATGTCTCCAGAGTCATCCCATTTAAACTTTCCCAGTTGCTCAATTAAATATCCCTTTTTAAAATGTACACACAAAAAAGAACCCCTGTTTTTTTGGGTTTTTTTTTTTTTGTATTCCTGCTGTGGCTTTCCTTCTCTAGTTCCAACATCTGCTTTCCCCCCAAAATCCATTTTTAAGCATATGCTTTTCTTGTAAACATAATCCACTGTACTTTCTACTATATCTTCTGATTCCAAATATATTTTTATGATTTTGTAATATGCAAAGTATTTAACTATGTCATATGCACATTGCAGTAGATTTTATCCCTGCTAGCAAACCCATTTCTACTACTTTTCTTATCTCAGAAGTTTGTTTGGAAGAAAGATATCTGGAAATGCAGAACAGGAGAAAAAAACATTTAAAAATTCTTTGGCTAGGATGAGATGCTCATATAAAAAGGTCTGAATTTCTGTTAAGGAGGAAGAAACACATTTTGATGGCAAAGGAATAGCTTAACTTGTGCTCCATACAGTAATTGATTTCACATCTGATTTAACAGGTAGAAACATAAGTTAGTTCTTGATAATGTTTTAGGTTAGGCAGAGGGAATTCTTGTTCTATGTAGCAGATACTATAATTCTAAACTAATTCTTGTTCGGTGTAACAATTATCTAAACTTATGGGGCTGTGGCAAATAAAATGTTGAAGAGTTATAATAGTACGAACAATAATAACAGCAGAAAAGAAAGACATCTACAACACTATTCATGGAGGCATACCTCTATAAATTTTAGGAAAACTGCCCCCAAAACTTTGCAAAGAGGCAGATAAAAATCAACAGTCTGAAAGACACTGATAGGTAGGAAAATGATAGATTTTTGTCAGTAGGCAAGGCTAATAATTTGTACAAGCAAAGATCAAACTGGATTTTGTACAAACAAAAATTAATTATTGCAATATCTTTTACCTGGTCTCTGAATACAATACTCAGTCTACTTAACTGATTAAATATAAGGACACGGATAATAATATTTTATTCAGAAGGGAAAAGAAAGAGGCTAGTTGTGCTCACGCCTCTTTGGCAGTTTCATAGCCACAGGATCCCATTCCAGAGAGCACCTCATTCCCATGACCAAGTTTTTTTGTAGAATAAACTTACATGTAGGGGTAGGGCAGTAATATATTAGAAAGCTTCCCACCGCTTATATATGATGGCTACCTGTAGGTGAATTTGTTTTTCCACCAAATATATAACTGAAAATGCAGTCTGGTGCCTTATTATGAAAGACAATATTTTAAAAAGTATCTTAAGAAACAACTTTCCATAATAAAGTCTGCAACTATCCTATCTGGCATGAGAATAGTGTTAATCAGCTGCAGCTTTTTCCAGGGCAAGCAAATGTATTTCACATTTCAAGCAAATTTCTTTTCTGCCTTAGCCACAGAGAAATGATACATGAACAATCAATGTATACTATGCCAGTATGATATTTTTTTCAATAAGGAGGTAATACTACAAGTGTGTAGGAGAAAAGGAATCCTTTATTCTGCTAATAAATTATTTAGAGCACCCCATTTTCTACTGGAAATATATGTCAGTTTAAATCTGGGGTGGGGAACTCTGGTTCTTTATGACCTGTAGACTTCAACTCCCAGAATTCCTGAGCTAGTATGGCTGGCTCAGGAATTCTGGAAGTTGAAGTCCACAGGTCATAAAGGGGCAAGCATTCCCAACCCCTGGTTTAGATGAAAGATCTTTGGAATGAAAAATGTTAATTTCGTGGTATAAGGTATGCCTTGTCTTCAGCTTGGCCTGTTAGGGTGGATCATGACATACCGCCATGATCAAGAAATATAGTTGCCTTTGAAGTTGCAAGTCACATTGATTCTAGGAACAGAAGGAAAATGAAAAAGGTGTTAGCACCTTTTCTAATAGATTTTATTAAAAGTTCTAAGCCTATTTTTTTTAATAATATACTGGTATGTTAGTCAAAAAAGATCCTAGCAGACTCCTGATTTTTTGCCACCATAGACTCACACAGTTCTCTTCCTAAAATATCAGGAACAGGAAGCAGGATTAACAATTATATAGAAACACACACAGAGAGACATAGAGAGAGAGAGAAACACAGAAACAGTATTTATCTATCATCCCCATTTACTTTACTTTCTCCAGTGTATGTAAGTTGTCAGTAATTAAAGTGACAAAAAGCTAAACGGTCACCTTGTTCTAGATCCCTGATAATTGCAAGTATATACAGTATACTTCTATACAAAAGCCCACCCACAAATATTTTGCTACCCTGTTTCCTGCAAAATAAGACATCCCCTGATAATAAGCCCAATAGGGCTTTTGAGCACAAGGCAATAAGGCCAAGCGCTTATTTCAAGGTTCAAAAAAATATAAGACAGGGTCTTATTTTTGGGGAAACACAGTAATACTCTCTTGAGTAATTTATTTTTTATTCATCCAAATAGACAGTTCTTCTCCCATTGGTGACACTTGCCATGGAACAATGATATTATGCCACCTATTTAATATTTGAAATATACAAATATTTCAATAAAACATTTCCGCAGCAGATCTGGTAAGATTGTCTAAATAAACACTGGCTGAAATAAGTATCCTGATATAGGCTTCGTTCTTATTTATTTATTTATATTTTATTTTTTCTTAATCTCCCATTTCCCTCTTCTTAATAGAAAGGTATTCTCCTGTCAGCTTTACCAGGTAGACTAGGCAGGAAACCTGGCCCGATAAGCTAATTCTACTTCAGTGTAATGCAATATTAACAGAATCATGCAAGCCTGAAAGTACAATCAACGCTCCTGCTTTACAGTCCAATAACTCAGGGAAGGTCCCTCCAGAGTCTCTTGCTCAGTCCATTATGCAGCTGTGGCCTATATACCCTGTTATCTGACTGTTCCGTAGGCAGTGTCTCTTCACTCAGTCTCTGAGGTAATTCCAAATATAATTACAAATTTCTCTTTGGTTCAACAAAAGATGAACCAAAAGATTTGTAAAAATGCATCCAACTTATTTAGTCTGAAACCCCATGCACATTTATCTGAAAGTAAGTCTTGTTGATGTAAATGTTCCAGATAGACACAATAAAATTGCATTCTCAATCATTAATTGTTCAATTGTTAAAAATAATAGGTTATCTTTAGAATCCCATGAAGGAAGAAAAGGCATTCAATAATGACCAGCATCAATTTTTAAGGACATTTTCAGATTAATTGCAGGATTTATCAATTATCCTCTTTACAAAAATTGGGGTATGAAGTGTAGATTAACTCCATAATGGTATACCCCAGGCAATATTTTGTCTTAACAGAGCAGCTAAAAGTCGATACGCTTGGCAACCAAACTGGATATTGCATCCCTCATGTCAAAAACCACAGAGGCAGCATGATCGCATGACTTCTGTAGATGCCATACAATAAACAAAAAAATAAAAATAAAATAAAATTTACAAAAATTCAATAGAAAAAAATGTACAAAATTGTGAAGTCAGATATAGAAACAAAGGACCTCAAACAGTAAGCATGATCTTCTTTTCAAATTGAATATTTCAGAATAGATTTCAGCAGTGCTTACCTAAAAAAAAATGGGGAAAAATAATAAAATAAAAGGAAAAGACACTTTAAAAAACAACAGCTGGAAAGATATCAGAAACATATGCAGGAAACAGAGCTGTTCTAAAAAGTCCAAACCATCAGAAATTAGTCACAAACATTAATTGGAAAAGAATAGCTAATAGAGAAATGTGAAATTAATTTTTCACTAGAAATGGCCCTTACCATGGAATTTCATGCTTGCGTTTCATACAATCAAAGAAATGTTTGACTTAAAGTGTTGTTTTAACTAATAGGCAATAGCAAGCTATGTGATCTAATGCGAGACATCAACATCCCTCCTAAATGAAGGAATGTTCGCTGCGTCTATGTGATGTGGTTGGAGTATACTGAAAAGGATACTGTACCTTCCAGTTGACATTACTTAATGATTATGTCTTTGCACTCTCTCTAATTTTTAATCCTTATGACATCTTTCAATTCAAAACATTTCTCATCTGCAGTATGAGTCAAATACTACTCAGAGAACAAAATCATGTGACATTCTTTCTGGAAACATCTACTGTACTTCTATTTCTTATTTCTTATTCAGATTGGAGGACTGAATGTATCAAGACTCTTAAATTTAAAAAGCAAAGCCAATGTCCTTAATGAACGTAAATATAAAAGGTGGGCTGGTGGGAAAACTACCTCAGTTCAAGGCCACCAAGCTCTGTGCCAAGTAGCCATTAATTCAAAACAGCAGAACAAAGTCTAAAGTTGAAAACTTTAGAACACTGAAAACAAATTCTGACATCAATTTTGGGAAAGGCTTCATTCTTGATTGTAAAAATGATCTTAATCTCATTGAGCTGCACTGTGAGTTTTCTCCCAAGTCAAGCAAGAACTGAATTTACAGAAGAAATGTCAGGAGATCAATGATTTAATGTTAAGCTCAGATATGATGGCTGACACATTTGCCGTCTACCTGATCATTGCTTTGTCTACTTCAGTTTTGTTTACAGTGTCTTCATTGGCCTGCCACTTTCTCTCCAAGAATATTTCCCATCATTCTTCAAATGGAGTCTGAATTTGGAACCATTTAGTATAAAACACGTACTCTACACTAAGCTATGGCCCAAATATTGGCCAATCTGATTGGAGATTTGGAAATTTTGGATTCTGTCTTCCTGACACTCCTCTTCCACGTGTGCAGGAATAAAAGGTACAACTGGGGAAATTTTCTGATTGCTGCTATATCCTCCATCAGAACTGTAAACTGATTGAAATAGAACATTACCAAACAAGGATGGACAGAACTGTATCATGTTTTTTCACTGCTTTTCTTCATTAATCTGCATGTTAAAATGTACTCATGAGCATATATGTTTTAAAAATTCATACTTTAAAATTTACGTTCTTACACATTTCTAAGTAAAATGCTTTCAGAATACTAAATTTATTCTTTGATGAAGGAGAAACTTCTAATTTTGTACTTAGTACAGATCTTTGAATGTATCACAATATTTTGAAAAATTATCAAGATTGCACCAATCTACACATTCTTCTGAGAAAAAGAGAATCAACCTGGCTCACAAGCACTGTTTTCAGATATATGCTACACTTGTTTCCTTCATATTTGTTGACAACAATGCTCCTATGTCAGCCTTCCCATCTCTTCTACAAATCTTGGCTCTCTTTTCTCTGTAAACAGATTTTCTTAATTACAGTTGACTCTGCCTTTGCCCAACAAATGGGTCAAATTAAAAGTCAGTGATGCAATTTTCAGATGCATTGCACAAAGTAAGAGATAATTAAATTGGAGATTCTATATGACAAATAGAAATTCCTAATTATGGATAAGAGAGATCTATTGGAAGTTACTGATTTTTTTCTTTAGTTATGGATTGCATCTATCAATCCTCACAAATGCTGCATTTGTTTGGTTTAAGATAAAGTTCATGGAAATTTCCTGTATTTTTCTTCTTCAGGAAACTTCATGACACTTAACCTCAACTGCACAAATAGTTCTAGAGACAATCACAGTGAAGTGACTGGCTGAATTACACTCAAAGATATGTGCCATATATATTTATTTTATACTGTTTTAATTTTACAAATGTAATTTAGCAGTCACTTGTTGATATGGATGGCTATAGAAATCAAATAAATAAATAACCAACCAATCAGGATGTGCATTGTTTACTTTGGATTTAGCATAAAATTGAACCAAGCTAATATACTTTGTTAAACATATAGCAATGGCACTTAGACTTATATACTGATCATAGTGCTTTACAGCACTTTCCAAGTGGTCTTGAGCAGTGGTGGGTTCCTCCCTGTTCGGTCCGGTTCGGCCGAGCCGGTAGCGGTGATGATATGACATCACCAAACTGGTTCTCCCCCCCCCACCCCCCACGTTATTCTTACCTTTTATTTGGTCCCACCCCCAATCTATTGCTGCCTCCTGAGTCCCAGCTGATGACTAGAGGGAAAAAAACTGCTTAAACTCTTGCCGCGGGGCTTCAAAGGGCCGTCCTACAGCTGATCAGTGTTAAAAGCAAACAAATGAGTCGGGTCGTAAGTGCGAGGACTGGTCGTAAGTACGAGGACCTTCCAGAAATGACTCTGACCAGCTAGCCACGCCCACCTAGTCACATGACCTCCAAGCCACACCCACAAAATAAGCCACGCCCACATAACCGGTAGTAAAAAAATTTAGAACCCACCCCTGGTCTTGAGTCAACATATTTCCCCCAACAACTTGGGTCCTCATTTTACTGACCTCAGAAGGATTGAAGGCTGAGTCAACTTTGAGCTGATCAGAATTAAACTCCTGGCAGTAGCAGAGTTAGCCTGCAATGCTGCATTCTAACTACAGCACCACTACGGCTCCTATAAAATGTTAAAACAACATATGGCTTGCTGCAAAAAGAGAACCATGCAAACATGCAAAGATATAGTGGGTTAAATTTCTCTAGATTTCTAATTTCAAATATCCAGGATGCAGAATTTGTGATAGCCACTGTGGGATAGGAGTTAAAGGACTGGACTAGCACTAGGGAGGTCCAGGTTCAAGTGTACCCTCAGTCACAGAAGCTTTCCGTCCCTCAGTTAATTACACTAAGCACTATATATCTTGCCTTGAGCTTGGGAAGTAAGGTATGATGTAAGTCTAACAAATAAATAAATCAAAATCTTAACATATTCTAACTTTTATTTTGAAATGCAAAAGGCAGAAAAAAAATCCCAGCAGCTTTCCCAGAATGAGTCAGGTGCAGTGTTCTTATGTTAACTGACTGGATGTGATTTTTAGAAACAGAATCTGAAACATTTACCATGACAAGCATTTTTGATGATGATGATGATGATACTGTGATAACCACAATGCTAGCACTAAACATGTTAGTATTTTTAAAAGCATTTGAACAAGTGGTACTTGCCATCCATACATTTCTGAACTTGCCTGAAGGTGGCTACCATGAAACTACCCAACTGCCATGTACAAACAGAGGTTGAAAGAATACTTTTGGATGACTTTTTAGAACATGACTTGCTGTGTCAGACCACATCTGCAATCAATATTATTTTATTTCTAAAGCAATATGTCACTTCCAGCTTCAAGTCAAAACAGTACCTCAGATGATATATACAATAGAGAGGAACACACACACAAACACCTTTCTATGGGCCCCTCCTCCGTTTTTTTTAACAAAAAGGATCTCAGGCTGTCACATGAAGAGTGCATTTTATAAAGAGGTATTTAGCACCTCCAGATGACCTCCAAGCAGAAATGCATCGTGCCATTTAAATTCTGCCTGTCAAACGCTATGAAAAAGATTAAGTAAATATAAATGCCATTAAAGGGAGAAGTTATCTTAGTTGGACAAGTTTGAGCGTTTTGAATTCTGACAGCTTCCAATTTGGATGCCTTCCAATGTCAATAAAACTTGTTCAAGCAGAACCTTACCTGGTTTTCACCACATCGAGGGGATGCATCAGGCAAATTTCTACAAGACCTGTAAGATGATAGAAGAGAGAAGCCTGGTAAATATATTTGATCTCTACAACTATTGAAGTATCAAATGTTCTAGTGCTAAGCATGTTTAGCATGGGAAACAAGGATAACACAAAAGCTTGTTCTTTTCAGATTAGCCCAGTGTCTTCTTTTGAGACAGTAAAGTTTTGGGGGAGAAATTAAGCCTTGATTAAAAACTGTATTGAAGTGTTAAAACGTGAGCCAAGACATTATAGGCTGAAATTAAAGATATCTCACTAATTCAATCTGCAATTTTACCAATATATTATTTCTCTGCAGCAGTGCCAATCTGCAGTTTTGGAATCTTAGAATACTAATGCTAAGTGTTAGAATCTTGTGGTTCACAGAAAGAGGGCAAATGATGAAATTTATGTTGCAAAAACACAATACATGCTATGAGATTTATTTACCTGCATGCAATGTCAGAATACAAATACAAAAAGCTGGATTTGTGTTGGGACATTTTAGATAAATAACCTTCAGTGTCATTTTTTTACTGTGGGCACACTGGCATACATTAGAAATGAAATTCTGTTACCTGCTCTCAAAAGTGTACATATACATAACACACAATACATGACACACACACACACACACACACATGTATATGTGTGTATATATATGTGTGTGTGTGTGTGTGTGTGTGTGTGTGTGTGTGTATATATATATATATATATATATATATATATATATATATATATATATATGTTTTCTCAGGTTTTCGCGGGTGTTTGTATGTAGGTCTTTGGTTATTCGGGTCTTCTCCCACGTAAAATTGGAAGTGTCTTGGCGACGTTTCGACGAAGTCTCATTCGTCATCTTCAGGCTGGTGTTCTCGGCTTCGTGCTTCCAGGAGCAATGTGAGATCGCAGCTGTCTCTTCCTTTTAACTGCTAGTGGAGGTGTGAGCTGATTGGGTGGGAACTTGGCTGTGTTCTGATTGGGTGGAGGTGTGTTCTGATTGGTTAGGGGCTTGGCTGTGCTCTGATTGGCTGGGGTTGTGTTCTGTTTGGGTGGGGGCTTGGTTGTGCTCAGCTTAGTCTGAGTTGCAGGGGGATTTGAGCTGGTGAGCTGCGTTGTTGTTGTTTGGCTTCGTGTTTGTGGCCGTGCGAGCTCTTCATGGTGGGTGTCAGTCTGCTTCATGTATGGATTGGAGGGGTTTAAAGTGGCTAATGATGCAGCTGCGGTCTGGCTTCTGGTCCTTGGTCGTGGCTCATTATCAGTGTGGGTTTGAGTCTGCTTTCTGCGTGGATGTGTGGTGGTGACATCAGGTGTGGCACTCGTGAGTGTGGGTCTGGTGTCATTCGTCGTGTTAGGGACTCGTTTGTCAATAAGGGCGGGTTTCCAAATGGCTGGTAGGCGGGAGGTATCGTCTCGTTTGTTCATGCTGTGTGGGCGTTTTTCTATCTCAATGGCTTCTCTGATTATTCTGTTGTTAAAGTGTTCAGTTTTGGCGATAGTTCTGGTCTTTTTAAAGTCAATATCATGTCCTGTGGCTTTAAGGTGTTGGACCAGGGAAGAAGTTGGTTCCTCTTTTCTGACTGAGTTCTTGTGTTCTTCTATGCGTGCACTTATTCGTCTGTTGGTTTGTCCGATGTATGTGGTGGGGCAGGCGGTGCATGGGATTTCATATACTCCTTGATTTTCTAACTCAATTTTGTCTTTGGGGTTCCTTAGGATGGTGGATATTTTTCGGTTTGTGCAGAATGCTGTCTTGATGTTATGTTTGTGGAGGATTTTGCTTATTCTGTCTGTGGTGCCTTTTATGTATGGGAGGAGGGCCTTGCCGTTTTCTTGTTCTCTGTCTTGGATTTTAGTGGGGGTTTCTTTTTGGATTAGGTTGGTGATCTTATTTCTTTGGAATCCATTGGATGTGAGTACGTTAGTGAGGGTGTGTAGTTCGGTTTTTAGGTGTTGTTCGTCAGCTAAGCGTTTTGTTCTGGAAATGAGTGTCTTGGCTACAGAGTTGATCTGGGTAGGGTGGTGGTGTGAGAGTGCGTGCAGATAGCGGTTTGTGTGTGTTTTCTTCTGGTATATAGTGTGACCTAGGGAGCCATTGGATTTTCTGTAGACTAAGACATCCAGGAAGGGAAGTTGGTTGTTCACTTCTGTTTCCATGGTGAACTGTATTTTGGGGTGTAGGCTGTTGAGGTGTGTGAGGAAGTTGTCCAGTTTTTCTTTCCCATGTGGCCAGATTATGAAGGTGTCGTCCACATATCTGAGCCAGAGTTTGGGTTTGTGATCGGATTTTTCTAGAGCTTGGGTTTCAAAGTATTCCATATAGAGGTTGGCAATGACAGGTGAGAGGGGTGATCCCATGGGTGCTCCTTCTGTTTGTTTGTATTTCTGTCCATTATAGATGAAGTATGTGTTGGATAGGCAGTGGTTGGTCAGATCTAAGATGTGCTTGGGGGGGTTATATTTGTTTTGGATAACTGTCAAGGCTTCTTTGATTGGTACTTGGGTGAAGAGGGATATGACATCAAAGCTCACGAGTAGGTCACTGGGCTGTAAGTTTTGTTGCTTTATGATGTCTATGAACTGGAATGAGTTTTTTACGTATGAGGTGATGGATTCTGCATAGGGCTGTAGTTGTTTGGCGAGAAATTTGGCTAGGTTTTGTAGAGGTGAGCCTATGGAGCTGACTATGGGTCTAAGTGGGGTTCCTTCTTTGTGTATCTTGGGGAGACCATAAAGCTTAGGGCATCTGGATGATTTCTCTCTGGGTATGATTCTTTGCTGAATCTCTTCGCTGATGGGGGAGGCTTTTATTTTGGATCTGGTGGTTTAAGGTGCCCTAAGCTTTATGGTCTCCCCAAGATACACAAAGAAGGAACCCCACTTAGACCCATAGTCAGCTCCATAGGCTCACCTCTACAAAACCTAGCCAAATTTCTCGCCAAACAACTACAGCCCTATGCAGAATCCATCACCTCATACGTAAAAAACTCATTCCAGTTCATAGACATCATAAAGCAACAAAACTTACAGCCCAGTGACCTACTCGTGAGCTTTGATGTCATATCCCTCTTCACCCAAGTACCAATCAAAGAAGCCTTGACAGTTATCCAAAACAAATATAACCCCCCCAAGCACATCTTAGATCTGACCAACCACTGCCTATCCAACACATACTTCATCTATAATGGACAGAAATACAAACAAACAGAAGGAGCACCCATGGGATCACCCCTCTCACCTGTCATTGCCAACCTCTATATGGAATACTTTGAAACCCAAGCTCTAGAAAAATCCGATCACAAACCCAAACTCTGGCTCAGATATGTGGACGACACCTTCATAATCTGGCCACATGGGAAAGAAAAACTGGACAACTTCCTCACACACCTCAACAGCCTACACCCCAAAATACAGTTCACCATGGAAACAGAAGTGAACAACCAACTTCCCTTCCTGGATGTCTTAGTCTACAGAAAATCCAATGGCTCCCTAGGTCACACTATATACCAGAAGAAAACACACACAAACCGCTATCTGCACGCACTCTCACACCACCACCCTACCCAGATCAACTCTGTAGCCAAGACACTCATTTCCAGAACAAAACGCTTAGCTGACGAACAACACCTAAAAACCGAACTACACACCCTCACTAACGTACTCACATCCAATGGATTCCAAAGAAATAAGATCACCAACCTAATCCAAAAAGAAACCCCCACTAAAATCCAAGACAGAGAACAAGAAAACGGCAAGGCCCTCCTCCCATACATAAAAGGCACCACAGACAGAATAAGCAAAATCCTCCACAAACATAACATCAAGACAGCATTCTGCACAAACCGAAAAATATCCACCATCCTAAGGAACCCCAAAGACAAAATTGAGTTAGAAAATCAAGGAGTATATGAAATCCCATGCACCGCCTGCCCCACCACATACATCGGACAAACCAACAGACGAATAAGTGCACGCATAGAAGAACACAAGAACTCAGTCAGAAAAGAGGAACCAACTTCTTCCCTGGTCCAACACCTTAAAGCCACAGGACATGATATTGACTTTAAAAAGACCAGAACTATCGCCAAAACTGAACACTTTAACAACAGAATAATCAGAGAAGCCATTGAGATAGAAAAACGCCCACACAGCATGAACAAACGAGACGATACCTCCCGCCTACCAGCCATTTGGAAACCCGCCCTTATTGACAAACGAGTCCCTAACACGACGAATGACACCAGACCCACACTCACGAGTGCCACACCTGATGTCACCACCACACATCCACGCAGAAAGCAGACTCAAACCCACACTGATAATGAGCCACGACCAAGGACCAGAAGCCAGACCGCAGCTGCATCATTAGCCACTTTAAACCCCTCCAATCCATACATGAAGCAGACTGACACCCACCATGAAGAGCTCGCACGGCCACAAACACGAAGCCAAACAACAACAACGCAGCTCACCAGCTCAAATCCCCCTGCAACTCAGACTAAGCTGAGCACAACCAAGCCCCCACCCAAACAGAACACAACCCCAGCCAATCAGAGCACAGCCAAGCCCCTAACCAATCAGAACACACCTCCACCCAATCAGAACACAGCCAAGTTCCCACCCAATCAGCTCACACCTCCACTAGCAGTTAAAAGGAAGAGACAGCTGCGATCTCACATTGCTCCTGGAAGCACGAAGCTGAGAACACCAGCCTGAAGATGACGAATGAGACTTCGTCGAAACGTCGCCAAGACACTTCCAATTTTACGTGGGAGAAGACCCGAATAACCAAAGACCTACATATATATATATATATATATATATATATATATATATATATATATATATATATATCACTGTCCATCTTGAATTCATATCAGAAAGAGGAAACTCGAGTTCACAAGGTTGATACTATATGGAACAAAATTGACCGAATCTGGATGTTCTGCTTCGGATACCATGAAGCCTCCTCCCAGAAAATAACAAGGAAAACAAGTTGTGAAGAGGATGTGTAGCATCCCTGACAATCCTGCAGACTCTGCTCAAGCTGTGCTTATATGCCATGTCCTAGATAGACAGAAGTGAACTGCCAATAATCTTTTCTGCCATCGTCACCACTCTCTGTACCGCCTTCCTGTCCGAAGCAGTGATGCTTCCAAACCAGACAGTAATGCAATATGACAGGTTGCTCTCGATCGTCTCTCTATAGAAAGTGGTAAGGACAGGGGAAGGAAAATGTACTTTTCTCATGCCACACAGAAAATGCGGCCACTGCTATGCCTGCTTCACCAGTATCTTGCTGTTGAGCAACCAAGCTAGCCTGCTCGTTAGCTGCACACCCAGAAATTATGAGACATACAGTATTTCAACATTGTTACATAATCTGTTACCATTCATAATCAATTTCTCTTTGGTCTGATGCTAAAAAAACCTGGTTAAGTCAAGTGAATTGCATTTGGTATAAGATTAGCTAGGTGAATGGACTACAGTATTTAATAGTCCCACCACATTTATTTTCTTAACCTGACCAATATATTGCATTGACCAGTAATGGAGCACCTACTTTTCAACATTATCCTCCTCACAATCTCATCTGTGTTCAGGATTTCTGCTCCCTCCCTTGATTCTTCTTTGCCAGACTTCTGAATTGTGTCCAACTATACGGTATTTTCTAATTCCTACTCTTAACCGCAAGGGTGCTCCTACCAGCAGTTTGTTCAGTCCAGATATCTTTTTTTTGCAAGAGGGTATTTGGAATTTCCCAAAGCCTACTTTAATAATAAATATAACATCTCATGAAGATTTGCTATAACGTTCATTATAATTTTCTTAGCTTCCTCTCCTCTCCTTTTCTTGCAGGCATTTTTCCAGCAAATAAATCAGATGAATTCCACTTCCATTGGCAGCAAATATATTTTGGTAACTTCAACATTTTATCTGCTTTTGTGTTACTTAAAGGATAAAAATCTCTTTGTTCTCATCATTTAATTATACAGTAGTTTTGTCTAGTTACTTCATTTCCCAAGGCAGCATTCTCTGCATAATAGCCAAGAATATTGTACGCAGATATGGAAAAAGGAAGGATGGATGGAAAGAGGGAAGAATGGGAGAGGCAAGAAGAGAGCAAAAAGAACAATAACCACAGCAACTGCAAGTGTTGTCATTAAACTGATAAAATTCAACATACATTCCATAATAATAATAATAATAATAATAATAATAATAATAATAATAATAATAATAAATTCTATATTATCATTTGAATAATACTTGTCCAGGAAATATGATGGGTTAGCTGCATTTCTGACAATTTGAAAAATAGTCCAGGACTCTAAAGATGTGCTACTCTCTTACATAATACTGTATCTGTCAGCTTTGAAGGTCCTTTTTAAGATGTGATCATGACCAGCAAAACAGAATAACAGAATTGGAAGGGATCTTGGAAGTCTTCTAGTCCAACTCCCTGCTTAAGCAAGATACCTTATGCCATTCCAGACAAATAGTAGTCCAATCTCTTCTTAAAACCCTCCATTGATGGAGCATCCACAACTTCTGTTCCCCTGTTGTTCTGAGTTCTGAGTTAGGAATTTTTTCTGAGTTAGGAATTTTTTCTCGGTTCTAGACTGAATCTCTCCTTGATAAATTTCCATCCATTACTTCTTGTCTTGTCTTCAGCTGCTTTGGAGAATAGGTTGGCCCTTTCTGCTTTGTGACCGCCCATTAAATATTTGATACCAGTCTTCTGTTAATAGAATACATGGAACTTGAAACTGAAGCATTACATTACAATCATAGGCAATAATCTCTCTGTATAAAAATATCTCTCTCTCTCTCTCTCTCTCTCTCTCTCTCTCTCTCTCTGTGTGTGTGTGTGTGTGTGTGTGTGTGTGTGTGTGTGTGTGTTCCAGCATAACTCTGGAATGCCTTGAGCATTTTCAACCAAACTTGGTACACAGATGAATTACTCTCTGAGAAAAAATACTGTGGGGGTAAGACACCCCTAACACCCCTCAGAGTGTGTGTTCTGTTAAGATACAGCCTGTTGTGCCTTAAAATGGCTTCTACTGTACTGCCTTAAAATGGCCTCTACTGTACAGCACAGTGGAGTTGCCATGGTAACGGCTTCACAGTATTCCACAAGGGGGCTCCCTCTGGTAAGTGGGAAAATCCAACATTAGAAATTACGTTTGGTCCATTTTCAACAAGGCTTTGATTATTCTTGAGTATAAATGTATGGCCATGATCAATAAAACATTACTGCAACTCAGCCTGCCTACACCACTACGAGACTGACACGATGTACTTCACACAGATTACATACGAGAAAAGAACTACATTGAACACTTAGGGCATATATCGCAGACAAGAAGCCACTTCTAAATCAAGATCAGAGAAAAGCATACCAAATGATCATGGATCAGCTAGCAAAACAACAAGGTGGTATCATTTTACTTGACGCTTCTGGGGACACAGGGCAGGGGTGAAATGCTACCAGTTTGCACCAGTTCGGGCCAACCAGTAGTAATAAAAGCTACTGGTTTGGGTGAAATGGTAGTAAAAAAATGCTACCGGTTCATCCGAATTGGTATTTCCAACAATTAGCTGTGCCGTGCAATTTATATTCACTGTGCCGCGCAATTTATATTCCTGCTTTCTAGTGAATCTAAATTGCGTGACCCAGCTGTTCCCCTCCATGCTATTCTATTTACCTTCTTAAGCCTCCTTTACCATATGAAGTGCGCATTTGGTGTGCACTGTGTATGTGCGTGGGGTGTGCATTTGGTGTGCACTGTACATGCGCATGTGCAGCGTGCATTTGGCACACATCACTCATGCGCAGGCAGTGAACCGGTGGTAAACCACGGAGGATTTCACCACTGGCACAGGAAAAAACATTTTTAACTAATTTAATTCTTGCCAAAATCAGGGCTCAGGGTGAAGTTGCTCTTCCTGTCTAATACAAGATTGGGATAAATAAATACCTGGGCAACGCCGGGTTATCAGCTAGTAGTAAATAATAGTGGTAGCAGGTTGAGAAGAGAAACACAGATCCAGGGCCTAAATTATGCATGTCCATTAAAGCAAGGAAAAAGTCTGCACTTTTTCCCCATCCAGATCTCAGTCAAATTGGGGAAATAGAATTTGTGTTTAAAACTGCTTTCAAAGATAAAGAAAATGCAAGTGAAATTTGCATGGGTGGATTAAGCACTTTTGTATGTATTACTTATTAAATATTTCAGGGATGTGCATAACTGTTATTTTTGTCAATCTATGGTTTCTCTGTCATCCCATGTTTTTCTTAAAACCTAGCCCTAGCCTTTGTTGATTGTGGAAAATATGGCTAACCACCAAGGATTCAAAATGACATAAAATGTGCAACCAAAAACAACACTATGAGTAGTAAGGGGGTGGGTGGGTTTGAGGAAAAAGTCATGACATGCCAACATCACAAATGATGCAAATCACATAATCTTCATCATTTGCATAAGAACCATTGTCATCATTGTGACAACCACTGGATGCCTAACAGTAGCAATATCTACAGCCTGCAACAATAAAATAAGATCAAAAATATCACAAGCAGAAATTTGAATGAAATTCTCAAGAATTCTGAGAAAAGAGAAAAAAAGGAAACCTCTTTTACAAAAGCATCATAAGGCAGATTTCAGTAAATTATAAGAACTTCTACAAAGAGTCTTTGAATATCAGTAATAAATGCACTCAGGAAGAGGGAATTTTCTTCCCTGCAATTCTGAACTATAGATTTCAACCTGAAAACATCTAACACAATTCAGTTAAGTTATGCCTGTTGTGTTTCCAATATTCTCCAAGCTTGATTTTCTTCTGGCAAACATTTTCTTACAAGTCTGGGTAATATCATCAATACTCTAATGTGAAGAAATGAGCTTTGTTGGTTCTTTTATACAGAGGAGCTTGTGTTGGTTTGAGTACTATGTATTGATTGGAGGAAATGTTTCTTCTTTAATTAGCATGCTATTTTTTTTTATTGCTCACAGCAAATATTAGATGCTGGTTCCTGCTTACTTGACTATTCGTTAATAGGTGTGTGACAAGAGAGGATACGGTTAGGCCGGTTTGTCACTTTCTTTGACTTTTGGTTGTTCTTTCTAAAAGATTTGTTAATAGGGTTCATTTCAGAATGAAATCAGAAATTATTTCAACAGACCGATTAAAAAAAAACTCATTTAGGGGAAAAAAGATGAAAACCAAGGTTAGAGAACATCAAGAACCCATCAAATCAACCCTGAGCTATATATAGTGTCTACTATTGCAATTTACATCTGTGCTTGCCAAAAGAATCATTTATGCTTCTAGAATAGTATTTTCTCTGCCATATTAATTTTCTACTTCCAGTTTTGTGGGTGTGAGTTTGTGGCTCACATAACATCCATTACTAGTTATTCTATCAAGTTGAGGCAAGAAGGGCCAGTGTGTTAGCTCAGCAGAGAGTCTATAGCAACCGCTGAGTTTCTCAGGGTTGTGTGCCAGGTTGTAGGGAAATTGCTTAGAAAAAAATCTTGCCAGCCAAAAACTTAAAATAATATCCTTTGCAAGAGAACTTGCATAGATAGATAGATAGATAGATAGATAGATAGATAGATAGATAGATAGATAGATAGATTGATTCTGCACATTTTCCAATGTCTTCAGGAGTGATATCCATTCAGATTACAGTCTTTACCTTCTATGTGTTGGTCAAATCAGGTCCTAGGTGCTGGGAAGAATGATGCATGCAGTTTATTGCGGTACCCCCACCCCCTGACTCCCTTAGTGCGGAAAACATTATTCACCCTTCTCAGTGTGCTTTTCTTATTTTCCTGGAATAAGATAGTCACAGAGGAAACAGAACACAATGGAAATTTTCTCATAGAAAGAAACACATGTCAGGCACTGTATATTACATAGCTGGAACTATAGATATTTGTTTTGGCATTTGAATGCATAATGTTAGAATATACAAAATAATAATAAATATTGAAATATGTGCCTTGCCTTGCCTTGTAAAAATACATCTGATTGTTAAACTGCTGCACATGAACTAAGAATTAATTATTAGGACTTGATTTATGAAAAATAAAGCTTTTAAAAAAGAATGTTCTGTCAAAATCAACACCTTTGCTGCCAAATGAATGCTACGTTACTTGACAAATGGTTGAAACACTGTAAATGTTTCTGCTGCTATAAAAAAAGGTTTCGTTCATAATCCAAATATGAAATAAAATAGATTAAATGATTAGTTCTACTTTATAGTTTCTGCAACATTAAAATGCCAGATCTGTTCAAATGCATGCTTGTAACTTTTCCTCTTCATGGTAATGAGATAATTCTACAGCAGCATTAGACCTTCTGAATAGCACATTTTATCTGTTTTTTAAAAAACTTTAGTACAAAAATAGTATAACAGTATAAAAAAAAAATGTTCTCATCCCTATGTTAAACTTAAAGATGCAACCAGAAGCACATACAGGTGGTCCCCATCTTACAATAGTTAGGTTAATGACTGTTCAAAATGACAACAGCACTGAAAAAAGCAACTTATTACTATTTTTCACCCTTATGGCCTTTGTAGCATCCTCAAGGTCATGTGATCAAAATTCAACTGACTCATATTTGTGACAGTTGCAGTATCCCGGGGTCATGTGATCACCCTTAACGACCTTCTAACAAGCAAAGTCAACAGGGGAGCCAGATTTACCTAACAACCATGTTACTAACCTAACAACTGCAATGATTCACTTAACAAGCATGGCAAAGAAAGTTGTAAAATGGGGCAAAACTCACTTAGCAAATGTTTCACTTAGCAACAGAAAATTTGGGCTCAATTTTTAGTTGTAATTGAGCCCCATTGTAAGTCAAGGACTACTTGTACTTGTCATTTGGCTCCACGTTTTTTTCTCCTCCTCCCATCCAGCTATCCCTCCCATCCTGCAGAAACCTTTGGATGGATTGGAATACCAGTAGTGCTTGTTACTAACTACAGTAAGCACTTTTGGAGTAGGTCTTCTGTCAAAGTTGGTTAAGTATTTAGCTATACAGAGAAGGTTGTATTAGCACTGCTGTGGGCAGTGCACACACAATTCAATTCAATTCAGTGCATGTGTGGAACCTATAGTAACCCCTATAGCTAAAAGTTCCCAAGGTAAGATTAAAAAACGTATACCAAGCAATTTTTTAAATCAACAATAAGAGCAAAAGAAGTTAAGAACCCAACAGGACTAAAAAATGTAGATTGAATATGTGGTTTAAACATATATCTATTCATGCATACACATTATAAAAGAATTAAAATTAATCTATAAACATGAATGACTTCTTGTAATTAAATCAATAATATTCAACATAGCTGCACCTGACTTTATACATAGTGAAAAACGGAACAAGTATTATCAGTGTTCCAAATCTCAATGATTTCACACAGACAGGTGTTACCTCTCCTGAGAAGAGGATGAAACTAGAAAATACCACAGGGCTCAATGGAGCCAAATAGAAATTACCCACTGATATCCTTTGGCATAGACTCTTCAGCTAGGAATAGAACTATCAGAGCTTGGGGTCTCCAGCTCTCAGTCTTGCTCCATGAATGTTATGGTTTAATGTATCAAAAGTCACACAGAAATACAATAAAACCAACAAGGTTACATTCAATCTGTTTCTTTCCATTAACAGATAGTTCACCAGGGAGTACAAAATCATTTTCATCTCTGTCCTGAAAGTTGTAAAATGTAGAAAAATGTAGAAAGTTGGCTGCCATCGGTGTTTCAAGTATCTTGCCCAAAGATGATAGATTATTAGAAACCTAAATTGAACATTTTTCAATGTAACTTTTAAAAAGCTTCATTAGAACTATGTAAAAAATATAAATGATATATTCTTATTAACCAGCCAAATCATCTTTGCATGCTAGAATGGTTTTATTTTAGATAAGTATTTTGTCAAGATTTTCTGTAATGTAGACATCAGCAGCTACTGGTGATGTAAGTGAAGATTCAAAGAAACCAATCATAATGATTTGAGAGTGAGCCAAACAAAATAGAGCTATCATGAATCTAACAAACCTTTATATCATTTACTATATCTGGATAGGAAAAGTAACACCATTATTCTAACCTAAGGTCCCTTTAAACATATGATTTCTGGTCAATTTCAGGGTGTATACATGAGATTATTTCTGTGGTCCATACTAAGACTTGCAATTTATCTAAAATTCTGAGACAGTGAACAGTGTCTCTTGTACAACTCTCCAATATTCTATACTCAGTTGCTCTTCTACAAAATCAGAACAAATAGAAATAAATGTAATGAAACATAGTAACCCTAATAGGAAACATGCAAAGGAACAAAATCCTACATGAAAGAGAGGGTATCACATTTGAGAATAGTGTTCAAACAACAGAATTGCTGTATTGCAGTTTTGTTTTCAAATTTGCATTAAATCTAGTACTCTCTTTTGTTGACAGTCCAACTGTGATAAACTTTTTGATTATAGCCTTTCTTTAAAAAGTCAGCATGTATAAGATGAGAATATGACACTATATTTGCACATTCTTGAGAAACAGGCTTAAAGCCAAAATAACAGAGGGAAAAATGTGGAAATGTTAGTTCCTCAAAAAATAATGGATGAAAAAATATTTAATATTCCTTATGAGAATATAAGGAGGTCAAGCTAGTTTGAAGCCTAGCATTTATATTTCTAGTTGTTAATCAGTATTGTGGTAACTATGTGATAACATATCACTTAAATACATGTTAAATTTACTGTATACTTAAAGATTTAGGAACTAACAAGAAATTTGATTTTGATATGGAGGGCAAGATATAATTTGGGTTGATGACAATTTATGCAGTTGTGCAAAACCTAAGAAGTATTTAAGTACATTAAAATGGTGATTTATGCATATTAAAATTATAAGAGAAGCAAGAAGCAATATGAAAAAACCAGATTTGAAGATAAAAACAAAAGAAAGTTATGAAAGCAAATGTTATTGATGGAGATAGGCAAGCAAGACACTTTTTGTAATAAATTACAGAGTGATGGTCCAGGCAATGTAAAATCTCGGGTGCTTTCCCGCGTCATTATAAATAAGTTGGTTAAAATATTTAAAATCCTGGTTAAAATCCCAGCTTAAAATCTTCTAAAATTCCTTACAGAGCACTCTGCAAGGTCCTTTAAAACCTCAACTAAAAGTCGTAGGATTTTAGTTGAGGTTTTAAAGGACCTTGCAGAGTGAAGAACAACTAAGTTTACATAGGTAAAACCTGGCTAGAAAGAATATGCACATAAAAGCCTATGAAAAAAGAAAAAAGATACATATATATATATATATATATATATATATGCAAAAAATTAAAATATTGGGTGTTTTCCCGCGTCATTATAAATAAGTTGGTTAAAATATTTAAATATTTTAAATATTTTAAATATTTTAAATATTTTAAATATTTTAAATATATAGATAGATAGATAGATAGATAGATAGATAGATAGATAGATAGATAAAGGTTTGCTCTCTATCAACAAAATAATAGTATATTGTTTATTAATAATATTGTTTATTAATAATATCCTTATTAATAAACAATATACTATTGTTTTGTTGATAGAGCAAACCTTTTTTAGACATTTACTGAAAACTGTTTTAATCCTCCTATGTTGAAACTGAACTGACTAGGATAGTTCTTTGTGTGTCCGTCTGATTTCAGCAGGTTTAAAGTTCTCTAATGAATAAAGCTAACAGCTCGTGGCTGCATGGACTATCACCCTTGAGGGCCATGATGTCTTTGCATTTAACTGCCTTGTCCATAGAGGTTTGAAGAGTAGGTCAGATCAAAGAGGTGTAGAAACATAAAAGGCAGCTGTCCTTCATTTGTTCTTAATTAACTTCATCTGTCCAGACCCTTGGCACAAGTTCAAATCTATATGCCCTATGACCTGTTCCAAAGTTCTGTATCAGTGCACAGATTTCAACAAAATATAAATCTGAAACCTGTTTATTAATTTAACTCAAGGAGCAGTCTTGTCTTCAAGGCAGATGCAGTAGAACCAATAAGCCAGCAATCTTTCTGCTAAAGTTTGGCATCAAAATATTTAGCAATCCTAAACTCATGGCACATAGGGATTGAAGAGATCTTGAAATGCTGTGATCATTCCAGAAAGGTGGATGCTATATTAGATGGGGTTTATTACAGGTGAAAATCAGGTATCAATGTACAAACACACAGAATCATTTTTTTCTATATTCACAGGAAATGTATATTTCTTTGGTTTATTAACCAATGAGATTCATGAAATTCTGGCAGCTGCCAACAATCTCAATTTTGGACTTCATCCTAGTATGATCCTCCATTCATGGAAGGTTTAATAGTTTTGGTGATTGGAAGGTGGAGGGAAACAATTTGCACAAATACTTCCTTTTTCTATATCACTCAATGCACTAGAGCAGGGATGTCAAAATCAATTTCATTGAGGGCTGCATCAGAGTTGTGTTTGACCTCGCGGGGCTGGGAGGAAGGGGCATGGCTGGGGTGGGCAGTGCCATGGTGGGCATGGCCAGATCGACATCACTCGTGTTGGGGGCACCTGTGGTGGCCAAGGCAGGACTTTCCTGAGACCCTCACTCACTCTCATTATAATCTTCCTTCCTTCCTTCCTTCCTTCCTTCCTTCCTTCCTTCCTTCCTTCCTTCCTTCCTTTCTTCTTCTTTTTCCTTTCCCCTTCCTTCTCCTTTCTTCTACCTTCCCCTCTTTCCTTATTTTTCCTTCCTTGTTTTCTTCCCATCTTCCCTTCGTTTTCCTTTGTCTTTCCTCTTCCTCATTCTCCTTTCCTGTCCCTTCTTGCTTGCTCAAATGCAAAAGGGGAAACATTTCCCCTTTTGTTTTGTTTTTAGTTTGTTTTGATAGCCCTCTGCCAGCAAAAATGGAACTTGTGGGGGGGGGTGCATTTTTGCTGGCAGAGCCCCAGACCCAAGCTCCATTTTCACTGGCAGAGGCACCATGGGCCAAGCCTTTGCTGGTTCACTGCAGGCCAGATCCAGGCTGCGGGCCTTGAGTTTGACACCCCTGCACTAAAGCATCTTCTAAACTTCTGAAGCAGATTTGGTATGTAGTGGTTGCTAAGAGAAAGGGAAATCAACTAAAGTCCCTTTCTACTGCCCTTCACTGACCTGAAATGAGAATGATTGCATGTGTTTGGACTCAGTCCACTGACAGCAATCTATTTACTGTAAAGATACATTGATTTTGAAGGAATTGCTGCATAGTTGTATAAGCTAAGTCCTGCTAATTGAAAACAATTCACCATATAATGAACTTTAGCACATCCAATGTATCCAATCATACAGTGATGTACCAATTGGAACAGGCCAATTTCGCCACTGAGTCCAATTTCTTGTCCAGGAAGAATCCAAATGAAAGCATTCCAAAGGGATGGCTGCCTAGCTTTCCCTTGAACAAAACCAATTAAGTGGATCCCATCAACTTAAATCCATTCTTCTGTGTTCTGTGTTCTGGAATGAGGTAGGATTGGTCTTGACCTTCTTCTTTATGGCATACTTTCAACTATTTGAAGAGTGCTACCATACCCTCCTACCCCCTGAGTCGTCTCTTCTCAAGGATAAACATACATTGCATTTGTGCATAAAGACAGCTTAAATATGCAGAACAAATTTCCATTTGCTTGAGGCAGTGAACACTGTAAAAATAAATAAATTTTAAAATGACTTAGGAGAACAAATTGAAACTACATTTGTGGTTGATGTTTTCAGCTTTAAAAGGGATTTGTCCTTTTTGTCAAACTTCTTTCTAACATTATGCAACAAAAAAGATTTAAATAGGGGTGATTATGAGTTACAATTTAATTTTTTAGGGCAAACCAACACTTACAAAGGATAGGCCAATGAAGTAGAATTAGTGGGGTCACATATGTGGGCAGATTTTTTTTTCATGGGCTTTTGGAGAAGAATAGAAATTTCCTTTTTTTTCTTTAAAAATTCTATAAAGCCTATTTTTGAACACATGTTCTTTAAATGATAGAAGTGTTGCACCATTCTCTGGCAATTGCCTTCATGAATTCCACTGGTGTGCTCAGAAGCCGCTGGGCTGCATAGAAAACAGCTCATATGCTCTCTGGGGTTGCAGGCTGCTCCATTCCTGATTTAAGGCACCCCTAAGACTGAATTCAAAATGTATGTACTACCCAGAATACATAGCATAGCTAGGTATTTGTTGTTTAGAAATTTGCTCTAAAATTTTTAATTAATTACTAGTTACTAATAGACAGAATAATTAAAAAATGAATATATTAATTGAAAGCTATGGCCTATTACAAACTGCATGTTAAACTCATGCTATGGATGATACATCCTTAATATAGATTTTCTATATGGCAGCAAAAAAACCATCCTACAAATTATCAAATTCCTTATGCTGCCTTGAGTGCCCAAGTAGCTGTTCAGACATTACTATGGTACTTAAAACACAATATTATTCAAAAGTGTTAATTTTTCAGATTTCACAATCTATTTTAAACCTTTTTTTTCCTGGTTTTGTAAATGATACATTTACTAGGACTCTCCCCCATCCATAGTTTTAATATAGAGGTCATTGGTTAATTTATAGAGATCTATCTTACTTACTAATGACCTTTCAGCTTCATTTACAAACAAAACATCTTGTCATTTAGGCAAGATGATTGAAAACTAGTCTAGAACTTTCTGAATCCCACAAATTATTTCCCACAGCTCCCCTTCTTTAGAGTTGGGTAGAAGCCCAGGCAGTTGATTTTTGAGTCAGGGTGCGAAAATGTACCATATTATTAATAATAGATTATGTTTTTTTTAAAAAAAATTCTTCTAGAAACAGGAAAAGGTACTTGTGGGATTTTCCACCTGTTTTAGATGCCAAAAATAACCAGCTATGAATTTTATGCATCATGGTTTGTACCATTTACTCTTCTACCTTAAGCCATAAACATCTCCTTCCTCTTCTGTCAAATGGTGCTTGAGGTTTGTGTCTATCACCTCAGTGTGTCCTTGTCCCTTCGCTAAAAAGGAATGGCTGATGAGGGAGAGACCTTGTGGTCAGAGCATCCACACCAGAGAAGAGTCCCCCAAGAAAAAATATCCATTCTTTCTCTTTTTAAAGGGAGCTTTAAGAATGCACATTTAGCTCAATATCTGAGCTCATTTAAATTTGTAACACAGCATACTGTCTTAAGCCAGCTTTTAATAAATGTATAGTATCTGATGTGGGTTTCTGATCTTCTATTATATATATATATTTAAATCTAGCATTCATTTTTTTTATGGTAAATTTTATAATTTATAAAATTATATATTTTTAAAAATATCTATGTGATTTATAATATGTATCTGTAAGATAACTGCCTTTGAACCTAAGTTGCAGCAACCTGTCTGTATCCTAGGATACTCCCAGTTTTTAAAATTGCTTTGTCTAAATAGAAAGCCCACAATTGTTTACCTGGCAGGTATTACGGAGACCTGATTGGGCCAGGAGGGGGGGGTCCCCCTCGTTGAGATGTGCCCGCCAGGTTTCCGTGCATTTCATCAGCCAAGGGCCCAGGGGAGGGGTGGGGGAGTGGCGGTGATTATTAGGGAAAGTCTTTGTCCGAGGGAGACCACTGTTCCTCAGATAGCCGGATGTGAGTCCCTCTGTGTAAAGTGGGGCCGTGGGGTGCAGATGGGTTTGCTGACTACGTACCTGGCTCCCTGCCACGTGGCAGCGACCCTGCCCGAGCTACTCGATGTCATTGCCGGGGTGGCGGTTGATACCCCCAGACTTATCGTCATGGGGGATTTCAACCTTCCATCCGCGGGTGAGGCGTCAGAGGCGGCTCGGGAGTTCATGGCTTCCATGATGGCCATGGACCTGACCCAGTTAGTTCAAGGCCCAACTCACATAGGGGGACACACTCTGGACCTGATTTTTGTCTCTGGTCAGTGGTTGAATGATCTTGGTAGAGGGGACCTAGATATCAAACCCTTGTCATGGACAGATCATTCGCTCCTCCAACTAGACTTTCCTACCGCCGTCCCCCGCCGCAGGGAGACGGAGCCAACTAGATGGTTCCGTCCCAGGCGCCTGATGGAACCCGAAAGGTTCCTGACGGAGCTTGGGCCATGCCCTGAGACCCTAACACACGACTCGACTGAAGAGCTGGTGGCCGCCTGGGAAAGGGCGGCCGCTGGAGCTTTGGACCGCGTCGTGCCTTTGCGGCCTCTGACCCGATGCCGATCTCAACTGGTTCCTTGGTTCTCTGAGGAGCTGAGAGAGATGAAGCGTCGGAAAAGACGCCTAGAGAGCATTTGGAGGACTAGTCAATCCGATTCCGACCGGACACAGGTGAGGTCTTATATCAAGACCTACCTAGTGGCGATAAAAGCGGCAAAGTCTAACCACTTTTCCGCTCTTATCGCATCTGCAGAGAACCGCCCAGCCGCCTTGTTTAGGGTGACCCACTCCCTCCTCCGGGGGGGAGTGCGGGAAGATCCCTTGCAGGGTCACGCTGAGGATTTTGTGCAATTCCTGCACGATAAAGTCGCTCGGATTTGGGATGGCTTGGACTCCGACTGGATGAGTCCACGGGAGGAGACGAGGGCAGGTCTTGAGAATGTTATCTGGGAGGAGTTTGATCCTGTGACTCCCGAGGATGTGGACAGGGTTCTGGGTAAGATTAGTGCCGCCACGTGTTTATTGGACCCGTGTCCCTCCTGGTTGGTGCTGGCCTCCCGGGAGGTTACACGAGGCTGGCTCCAGGGGATTATAAGTGCTTCTCTGAGTGAGGGTGCCTTTCCTGCCGCCTTGAAAGAGGCGGTAGTGAGGCCCCTCCTCAAGAAGCCTTCCCTGGACCCGGCTGAATTAGCCAACTATCGTCCAGTCTCCAACCTTCGTTTTGTGGCGAAGGTTGTTGAGAGCGTGGTGGCACGACAACTTCCCCGGCACCTGGATGAAGCTATCTATCTAGACCCGTACCAGTCCGGCTTCAGGCAGGGGTACAGCACTGAAACGGCATTGGTCGCGTTGGTGGATGATCTCTGGAGGGCTCGGGACAGGGGCTGCTCCTCTGTCCTAGTCCTATTAGACCTCTCGGCGGCTTTTGATACCATCAACCATGGTATCATGCTGCAGCGGTTGAGGGGGTTAGGAATAGGGGGCACCGTTTTGCGGTGGTTCTCCTCCTTCCTCTCCGACCGCTCGCAGTTTGTGTTGGCAGGGGGACAGAGGTCGACCTTGAGGCATCTCGCATGGGGAGTGCCGCAAGGGTCGGTCCTCTCGCCTCTCCTGTTCAACATTTATGTGAAGCCGCTGGGTGAGATCATCCGTGGTTTCGGGGTGAAGTGTCATCTGTACGCTGATGATACTCAGCTGTACATCTCCACCCCAGACCACCCCAACGATGCCCTTGATGTGATGTCCCGCTGCCTGGAGGCCGTGCGGGCCTGGATGGGGAGGAACAGGCTCAGACTCAACCCATCCAAGACCGAGTGGTTGTGGCTTCCGGCGCCCCGATATAGTCAGCAGGTGCCATCGCTGACTATTGGGGGTGAATCCTTGCCCCCCACAGAGAGGGCTCGCAATCTGGGTGTCCTCCTGGACGCACGGCTGTCTTTAGAAGAGCACATGACGGCCGTGGCCAGGGGGGCCTTTTATCAGGTTCGCCTGATTCGCCAGTTGCAGCCCTTTCTGGATCGGGACGCCTTGCGCACGGTCACTCACGCCCTTGTCACCTCCCGGTTGGACTATTGTAATGCTCTCTACATGGGGCTCCCCTTGAAGAGCACTCGGAGGCTCCAACTGGTCCAGAATGCGGCCGCGCGGGTGGTTATGGGTGCAACCCGTTGCGCCCACGTGACACCCCTCCTGCGCGAGCTGCACTGGCTCCCAGTGGTCTTCCGGGTGCGATTCAAGGTGTTGGTCACCACCTTTAAAGCGCTCCATGGCATAGGACCCGGGTACCTTCGAGACCGACTTCTGCCACCAATAGCCTCCCACCGACCAGTCCGCTCCCACAGAGAGGGTCTCCTCCGGGTGCCATCAGCCAAGTTATGTCGGCTGGCGACACCCAGGGGGAGGGCCTTCTCTGTGGGAGCCCCAGCCCTGTGGAATGAACTGCCCCCCGAAATACGAAAGATTTCCGACCTCTGGGTGTTTCGCTGCGCTCTGAAGACCCTGTTGTTCCGCCAGGCAGGGCTACTAACATAACGTTTTAAATTGGGGTATTTTAAATTTCTGGGATTTTAATTGGAGCCTAATTATTTAATGATTTTAAATTTTAAATTGTTGTCATGTTTTTTGTGTTTTTAAATAGGCTGTACACCGCCCTGAGTCCTTCGGGAGAAGGGCGGTATAGAAATAAAATTATTTATTTATTTATTTTTTATTTATTTACATTGTGGAAAGCCTTGTAGAAACCAGGTAAATCTCCAAAAAAAGCTTTTTTGTGTTGAGTTAAACCTTGGTCTTCTGAATAAGGACTGGGTATAAAACAGCAGATTTCAGACAGAAGACTTTCCTCACTCTACTAATGAATAGAATGGACCCAGCTCAATCATACTGTGTTTCCCCGAAAATAAGACTGTCTTATATTTTTTTGAACCCTGAAATAAGCCTTATTGCCATGCGCTCAAAAAATTGGGCTTATTATCAGGGGATGTCTTATTTGGGGGAAAACATGGTAGCATGCAAATTATGTTGCCAGTCTATTAAGCTACAGCCCCGCACCTCATATTAGTTCAGGATCTTCCTTTTTAAAAAACAATTTTTTAAATGTCTCACTTACTGCTGCCCTTGTATTAGGCAAACATGACAAGATCAGTTGCTGGGAAAGAGAACCTAGTCCCTCTTGCAAGGTGGTGCTGAATGATAACTTTCCACCCCTTACATACCATCGGGGTCAGCTGGCCTTGAGAGACCTTGTACTTGACTGGTACCAATCTGCCTCTGGTTTTTTGACAGGTAGTCTGGCTAAGGGTTAAACAAAATCGAAACCAAACATTTTTTGGTCTCTCCTGAGGGAAACTGCTTCTATAGCATGGATATAAAATGTTGGCGAGCCGTGCCAGTAGACATCTAATAGTTACTTTCCAGAAGTTTCTTTCAGTGCCTGAGTCTGCTCCGTTTACAGCTGCTTGACTATGAACGTTTCATAAGCACATCAGCAAAGAAAGCAGGAACATTTTTCTTATTCCCTCTACAATATCTTCTTCTTCCAAAGGGAAGGGGAACCCCTCTGTTCTTCTCTCTCTCTCGAACATCTGTTTGAAAAAGGGGAAACCCCAATCTGGCTTGGTGAAATACTATATGCCCAAGGAAACAAAATTCCTGAAAGAATCAATTCTAAAATTCCTAATGCAGAACAAAGGGCAAATCATTTTATTCAGCAAATAAGCAGACATGCTTATGATGCAGAAATTCAGAAGAGTACAATCAGCGTTTCAAATCTATAGACTGTGAAGGCCCGCATCTGCAGTTTATTTTAAAGACATGGATTTAAAAATTGCCGGGGTTACCACACTTTATAGTTACAAATTTGTGGCACTGTTTGCCCAAACATGTGAATGTATTTTACAGTATGGTTCTTTATGGATGTTATACTGAGATATCCTAGGGATGAATTGATTTTAGACAAAATTAAAACAATAGGAATGCTACAAAAGAATACAGCTAGTCCTCAGTTAATGACCACTCATTCAGCAGCCATTCAAATGTATGACAGTGATGAACGAATAATACTTTAGCTGATCCTCAAAATTCTAGCTGACACAGCACCCCTGCAGTCATGTGATTGCAATCTGGGCACTGCAACCAGTTCTCACTTACAATTGCTGCCGCATCCCATGGTCATGTGATCATCATCTGAGACCTTCCCTGCTCACTTCCCATAAGCAAACAGGGAAGCCAGCAGAAAAGATTGCAAGTTGTTCAGGTTAGTTTTTCCACCTTGGGGGCCTTGCTGTGCTTGCAACACGCTGGCCCCTTGCATGCCCTCCCCTCACCTGGCAGAGTCACTTATCTGCCTGCCACCCTACTTGTGAACTACCTGGGATTTAACCCAATGTGGAACTGAAACAAATGCTATATTCATTTTCAAGAAAAAAAGGATAAAAGGAAGTCATAAATGCTGTGAAAATATTGAAAGATGTGATTGGAGAAATGTTAACCATACATGTGATTTGAATGGCTGTGCCAGTTTTTAAACATGTGTGTACACACAATGTTGTACACATTTGAGGTTATTAGCTATATAATATTACACAAAAGCCCTTAGGAATCATAAAAATATTTTAGGGACATTAATTTAAACCCAGATCTACATATGTGCTGATAAGCATTGGGTTTTCTATACAGATACGTACAGTGGTGGGTTGCTACTGGTTCACACTGGATCAGGCGAACTGGTAGCAGCGGCAGCGGCGGGAGGCTCCACGCACCGCCTGGATGCTTCTGCGCATGTGCAGAAGCATTGTGCGCCTGAATGCGCATGTGCCCACGAACAAACCGGTAGCGATGGGATTTGCAACACACTACTGGATGCGTAAAAACTTCAGGTCTTCTTTGACGTACAACTGCATTTAAAAGCTCACAGAACTTTTGAGCATTTCCTCAGGTAATGACCATTTGTTCAGTGACTGAATAGTTACAATGTTGATGAATGAATGGTACTTATGATGGGACCTCATAGTTCTGGCTCTTGCAGCATCCCTATATTCACATGATTGTGATCCGGGCACTTGGCACCTGACTCACAATTAGAATGTCACAATGAGCTGTAATAACACGATCACAATTTCCAATGTTCCCTCCTGACTTGTCACAAGCAAAATCAATGATTTTGGTAACCACCAGGAAGTCAGAAATCGCACTCATATGAGGTATTTGCTTAATGACCTGTGCAGTCCTTGTTTAACAATGGCAAGCGGCACAGCTGGAATTGCTGTTGCTAAGTGACATAGTCATGTAATGTCACATTTTATGACCACTTCACTTAGCAATGGCAGTTTTGGTCCCAGGGCTTATGTGCTTATGCATATACATAATTTCGTATGTATACAACATGTTATGTTTATATGTATGAAGGCAGGGAGAAAATACTGGCATCGTTAGTTTTCATTAACAGCATTAAGTATAATATATTTATTTGTTAAATCTATTTGCTGCCTATCTCGCCATGGGGCTGCTCTAGGTGGCTTACAAGAATAAAGAGGAAGAAAATGAAAGGAGCGTAAACAGAACAGAAGTAAAATAATAAAACCATAACATAAACAATGAAATAGAACATAACGAGAATACATCAATATGATAATCAAAAAGATGGAAGGGTGGAGGCTGCCATCAACCCAGCAGCCTACACACACACACAAACACAGAGTGTTTCACACAGACTGATACACAGAATGCCAAACACTTGAAAATGATTGGAAATAATTTAGGGATATTTAACAATCTTCACATTGCATACACCCTAGGAAACAAGTGATGACAGCATTATTATTTTGTGTTATTTTAGCCTTCATTACTCTTCCAAACATTTTTCACCGCTCTCAATTGCTGGCAGTGTAACATGGCAGAATTTCAACAGAAATCTACCATAAGTTGTGTGTTGACTGGGAAATATCATTTTTAAAGTCATACCTAGAATTAGGTTTAGCATTTCCTAAGGAAACTGAAGTATTGCCACTCCAATGAAATCAGGAAAACCACCTAAACTGTAGCAACAGGGGCTCTAATTTCTGCCAGAAATGTGCCTACTGTTCGGGATATGCACATTAAAAAAAATGTTTTAGCAGGCATTTGAAAACATGTTCACTTGTCCAAGGAGCTAGAATTACAAGTAATACCTGATTTATGAGCACAATGAAGCCCAAAATTTCCAGTATTAAGTAAGTTGGTTGTCTAGTGACTCATTTTACAACCTTTTTGCCACCATTGTTAAGTGAATCACTGCAGTTGTTAAATGAATTGTGTAGTCATTAAGCAAATCTGTTTGATCTCCCTGCCACCATTAAGTTTGTTTGTCAAAAGCTGCCTGGGAAGGTTACAAATGGTGATAACATGAGCTCAGGACACTGCAACTGTCATAAGTACATGCCAGTTGCCAAGCACCTGAATTTTGATCATATGACCATGGAAGTGCTGCAATGTTTTAAGTTTGAAAACCAATAATGAGTCACTTTTTTCAGTGCCATTGAACTTCGAAGGATCGCTAAACAAATGGTTGTTAAATCAAGGACTACCTATAGTTGCTATATAGTTGCACCCTTGACTTTGGACAGGTGCAATATTTTTTTAAAAAAGAAAATCTCTAGGAAACAAATGCTCTTAAATACTGCAGTTGAATGCAATTCCATTTTTTTTAGTGGTGATTCTTATCTCAAATTAGATATCGTACTATATGAACTATGCACTTTCCAAACTGAAATAGACTATATAGTATTCTACAGTCTCTTTGTTTCAAGTGGAATATGTTTTCAATTTTAAAAAAGCCCAGATCAGTTTAAATTGAAAAAAACTGGATCTTTTATACTAATTTAACTTCTGTAGAACTTTGCAACATCTGTACTTTGTTTTCCATCAGTGACAGATTCTCTCATTCTTATATTTCCCTTGTGCAATTCTTTATATGCATCTATGCCTAATCATGATGACACCACAGTGACAAAATGTGTGTGTGATATCATAATGCAAGCTCCATGTTTTTGTACTTGCACCACATGCAAGTTCACATGAAACAGACTTTGTGTTTCAATGTTCATCCCCTATTCCTTGCTACACTGTAGGAAGTTAGCACCCACCCCTTTCCTGGAAGAATGAAATATTTTAGGAAATATTAAAAAGGCAGAATATTGTATTTCCCTGGATGTGAAATGGAGAAATATGTTTTAAAGACAAAGCACCTTCCTTCCTCCCCCCCACACCTTTGTTAATGGGCCATAATCTGCAACACAATAGGACCCATCTAGGACAGAAACTAACACAATGGGACCCATCTAGCAACAGAAACTCACCACATGGCACCTGGGAAGATTATATCAGCCAGCAAGGCTAGCTAAAACCCCCACCCCCTGGGAGTCTGACAACCAATCAGGATACTCTTTCAGGGCCCCAGGAAGTTCAAAGCCAGAGAGAGCATAAAACCCGGGGACTCGTTGTATCTCGGCCCTTTTCTGTTCAGGAACTCAAGCCATATGACCCTGTCCACATTAAACCATCTTTCCAAGCAGTCTCCATGTTTCCAGTGTCTTTTTCCCCACTTGGAGCTGAACCCAGAAGGATATTTCTTCCTACAACACTCTTACTGTATTTCTCTTACATGCCTACACATGGATGCCAGGAGCTTGTCTAAATATTCTGCACCCATGGTTCAGTTCTACCCATGAGATACAGATAATTTTGTAAACATTTATACTGTCAAGACAGGGGAGTTACACTTTACATATTCTCCAATTTTTTATAGGAAGAGTAAAATATTTCTTATATTTTGTATTTGGATTAAATATTACCCATGTATAAAACCAGTGCCCATGTGAAAACCAGGCTTGTGTAGTGGTTATGGCATCAGACTGGAAACCAGCAGACTGTGAGTTAAAGTCCTGCCTTAGGAACAAAGCCACCTGGGTAACTCTGGGCCAATCACTCTGTCTCAGTCCTAGGAAGAAAGCAATGGCAAGCCACTTCTGAAACCTTGCCTAGAAAACTTCAGGGACTTATCCAGATAGATGTCAGAATCAATACTTTTTTTTAAAGTGTAAAACTAAGGAATGAAACAAACTTCCTTTATTTCTCATTTCTCTGCCTCCCATTCTATAAAATCGAATCCCTCCAATTTCAAGTGAAATTGGTGTACAAGATATGGGGCACACTTTCCCACAGCTTCTCAGATTCAGGGAAGCTCTTTCTGTGAGTCAGTTATTCTAAAGTGCTCCTTCTCCATCTGGAAATCAGAACATATTTCACTTTATAGCAAGTGATCATTTCATGGTACCAAACTATCAAAATATCATTACTGCAAACTGCATGCCTATCTGCATGAAGATTATAGTAAACATTAACAGATATCACAACAATGTAGGGTTTAATAATTCCTTTTTTTAAAAAAGCATGATTTTAAAGAAAGTATTTTGCATATCAAATGCATATAGTATACTTTCAAAATGTCAAATATGTATATTGGCCAAAAAAAAGGTTTACGGACTAAGCCATGGTAAATTACAATAGTTGTAGTTTCAAACAATAGTCTAGACTGAAATCAAACAAACCATGTTAAGGCTTTCTATGATATATGAGGTTAAGTAATATGAACCTCAAAACTACACCACCATATTTTTCTGTGATCATAAATTCTGTGTTTCTTAGTTCTGTCATGTTTTCTATGTGTCTGTAGTTTTGTGTGTGTGTGATAGTGAGGGAGGAACGACGTTTGACACAAAAGCCTAATGTAATGTAATACAAGAGACAGGAAGCCTCAACACTGAGACCCTATCTATGTGTTAGCTACAGTTTAAGCATGCATTCAAAATAAAAATTACATTGTTCCCTGCTGCCCAAAACTTTTTGACCATTAAAAATGTCTGGAAATATATTTTATCACACAAAAATATTTCTAACATTTGGGCTGGAAGTAAAAGGGACAAAAATCTATTTGGTTTCTGAGTGAATCTGTTGCTACAATTATTTATCAGAAGTCCAGGAAATGACATGAATTATATAATCTGAATCCATGGTGATCAATGCAAATTGCATACTTCACTAATTTGGATATTGTGCTTGCTACTGACTTGATGATAATAAATCTCCCCTCCTCTTTCTCTCCTAACCATACTATGATTTTTTTTAAAGCTTTCTAAAAACTACACCATGCCTAACTAATGCAGGATGAAACATCTGAAACCAGCAAGACAAAAATTTTATATTGAAATACCTCACACCCACAACACTTATGATCTGTAAACTCAGTGTTGTGACATTTTAGAACTATTTATGAAAGCAACATGAGAATTATGAAGAGTATCCCAGTTTTGGGAGAGACCAACTTGGGCTTCTGCAGATATATAAACATTATTAAAACCTCTGTTGTTTTCATGATAAGATGATAATTATTACATATTCGTGGCTTTCTTTGAAACAAATGTATCAGTATTGTCATAAACTGTTCAGTGGAAATTAATACATAATAGCATTTTGTTTAGTAAGAAAGCAAATAAGTAGGTGAAGGAATATATTATAAGTAGAAGTGTAGAACGTCACTCTGAAAAAATGCTTAAGAAGAAATTATATTCTTTTTGTGTATATGTTGTATAAATGTTAGTTGTGTATATGTTACGTATGTCTTTTTTAATATTTATATTCAATAAAAACTATTTAAAAAAAAAAAGAAAGCAAATAAGTACTAGAGCTTTAAGGGGAAAAAAACAGGGGAGGTGTTCACAGCATGTAACTTTATAGCATCCAGGACAACTGAATGCCAGTTGTTAAAAAAGAAGAATTTATAGTCCACCATTTTAAGGAACCATGTATAAAAACAGTTGTGAAAACAACCTAATACTTTGCCACATGTCTTTAACTCGCTTCTCAAATAAACTAATGGAAAACACACTTTAAAAATCTCTGAGTTAAATTGTAAAAAGTTCTCCTTTTCAGATTTGGCTTTTAAGTATAGAACAACATGGAGACTTTTGAAAGAGCTTTCCTTCCTTGACGTGAGGAAGAGCAGCTATTTATCAAGAGTGGCATGGGGAGGCTGACAGGATGAACTAATGAAGCCCATCTGTAGTCAAACATGATAGAAGGAACAAGGCAGTAGGTTAGTTCTGTAATTCCCAGATAGGGTCAGTTTAAAGATACAACATCAATTCACTAATAATCTGAGACACTAATATGGGATTGGAAGGCCAGACAAGTACTGTACTGTACACTTTTACTGATACATTTTAAACAAAGATTCAGCTTAATAGCTTTTAATATGTGTACTCAGTGTGAGAAGGTAGCAGAAAAACTGAAATACTATTATAATTTCACTAAAAGTAGTACATAATAAGAGTAATAATGAAATGGGTATTTCTAAACTGATTGTGTAAGAAAGATATTGTGTGGTATATATTTTAAACATAAAGAAAATAAGCATAGGTTATATTCAGGTCAGTGTAGCTATAAAGGATGACACAAGAGTTTCAAAAGCCTTGTGTTCTGCCTTTCTCCAATCATGTTTACTGTGATTAAAAATAATAACATGCAAAAACAAAAAAAGGGGAAAAAACAGCAACAGCAATAATAACATCCAGACAGTGAAATCTACATTTAAAAAAAGTTTCAACACATTTGCTTGTAAGTAATTAGGCTAAAGGTTATTAAACTAAAAATGTACAGATAAAGTTGTCTGAGATTGTAATAACAGGATCCAAAAGCGAAACACTCTGTAGCCTGAAGTGGAGAAAAAATCTTCTCTTTGAGCTTCCCTCTGATCCATGTGCCTTGAATGTTAGTAAGGTAGGCAAAATGGGCTGTCAAGATTTTAAAACAAGCCGACATCTGCATCAGAAGACTTTCAGCCAATCAGAACCAACTCCAGATATTGGCAATTGCTTAAGATTAGCTTATTCTGAGAATTATTTTTTTCCTTGCTTCATTTGTAAGAGCACGTGGGGTGGGGTTGGAGAGCAAGGAGAGCCAATTGGATGATCTGTGCATTGGGATTTTGTGGCACAAGCCACATGATTTACATACTTGCGTCCAATGTCAGGACTCAAAAACAAAAAGCCTATGGTTTGGGTCATAATTTGTTTCATCACTTTGTTGCAACTGTGGTTTGTACCACATGCCAAATTCTCCACTATAGGGTTTGGGAAATTGTTTGTGGGCTGGCTTTTATTCTTTGGGATTTTTTTTTTTTAAATTAGAGCAATGCTGCAGCTTTTTGGAGTTTGTGCAGAGTTAATTTGGGTAGGAAATTTTTCATGACTTGCTTACTAGATAGAGAGCCCTGTTAGATATAGAATATTTTTCTCTTCCTCAGCTCCAACCACTGCAGAAAATGCAGAATACTTTGGAGATGTCACCGGGACCCCCTACCCAGTGCAGGCCTCAACTATAATTTATAAAGCACTTGCCTTCTGGAATGAGGTTTCCTCTGAAATCTGGATGCCTCTCATCCTGCTCAGAGGTCCACAAAGAACTAGCTGTTCTCCCAGGCCTTGGACTAAAGTGGCTGGAGCTCGCTATGCAACAGGGCTGTCAAACTCCTGGCCCATGTCACGTGCTGGCCACGCCCATGCCCGGTTTAGCAAAAGGAGAAAAAAGTCCCGATACGTTATGTGATGCCGCCGTGATGACATAAGTTTGACACCCCGCTAGTTATTGATGGGATGTATGGAGATATCTGACAAATTTGTCATCTTGTTCCTTCTTTTTCATTCCTTCTAATTTGGTTTTATATTAGTTATTTCTGTGTATTATTTTTATACTGCCCAGTATATAATAAACCATCCAGTGTAATTTGAAGTTTGGAAGCATCAAATTCAATACAGTAAATAATACATCTATGTCTCCTGAAATACAGACTCTAAGGAAAAGCCAATATCTAAGGCAGGTTCAGTGGTGAAATCTAAAATTTGTTACTACTGGTTCTGTACCGGTTCTACTACCGCCTGGCTGCCCTCTTTAGGGTGACCCACTCCCTGCTCCATCAGGAAACGCGGGAGGACCCCTTGGAGGGTAGAGCCGAGGATTTTGACAAAATCACTCAGATTCGGGAAGATTTGGACTCCGACTGGGTAGTCCCAGGGGGAGAGACAGGGGCAGGTCTTGAGAATGTTATCTGGGACGAGTTTGATCCTGTGACCCCTGAGGACGTGGACAGGATTCTGGGTAGACTGAACGCGACCACTTGTTTATTGGACCCGTGTCCCTCCTGGTTAGTACTGGCTTCCTGGGAAGTGACACGAGGCTGGCTCCAGGGGATTATAAATGCTTCGCTGGGTGAGGGTGACTTTCCCGCCGCCTTGAAAGAGGCGGTGGTGAGGCCTCTCCTCAAGAAGCCTTCCCTGGACCAGGCAATGTTGGTAAATTATCGTCCGGTCTCCAATCTTCGCTTCGTGGCGAAGGTTGTTGAGAGTGTGGTCACGCAACAGCTCCCCCAGCACCTGGATGAAACAATGTATCTAGATCCGTTCCAGTCGGGCTTCAGGCCGGGGTACAGCACGGAAATGGCATTGGTCGCATTGGTAGATGATCTCTGGAGGGCTCGGGACAGGGGATGCTCCTCTGTCCTGGTCCTGTTAGATCTCTCAACGGCTTTTGATACCATCGACCATGGTATCATGCTGCACCGGCTGGAAGAGTTAGGGGTGGGAGGCACTGTGTTGCAGTGGTTCTCCTCTTTTCTCTCTGACCGGTCGCAGTCGGTGTTGACAGGGGGGCAGAGGTCAACCCCGAGGCCCCTCATATGCGGGGTGCCGCAAGGGTCGGTCCTCTCGCCCTTCCTGTTCAACATTTATGTGAAGCCGCTGGGCGAGATCATCTGTGGTTTTGGGGTGAAGTACCACCAGTACGCTGACGACACCCAGCTGTACATCTCCACCCCAGACCACCCCAACGATGCCCTTGAAGTGATGTCCCGGTGCCTGGAGGCCGTGCGGATCTGGATGGGGAGGAATAGGCTCAGGCTCAACCCATCCAAGACCGAGTGGCTGTGGTTTCCGACGTCCCGATATAGTCACTTGGTGCCATCACTGACTATTGGGGGCAAATCATTGGCCCCCACGGAGAGGATGCGCAACTTGGGCGTCCTCCTGGATTCACGGCTGTCTTTAGAAGAACACTTGACGGCCATGACCGGGAGGATTTTTCATCAGGTTCGCCTGATTCGCCAGTTGCGTCCCTTTCTGGATCGGGACTCGTTACGCACGGTCACTCATGCCCTTGTCACCTCCCGCCTGGACTATTGCAACGCTCTCTACATGGGGCTCCCCTTGAGGAGCACCCAGAGGCTCCAACTGGCGCAGAGTGCAGCTGCGCGGGTGGTAATGGGAGCGACGTGGCGTTCCCATGTAACACCTCTCCTGCGCGAGCTGCACTGGCTCCCGGTGGTCTTCCGGGTGCGCTTCAAGGTTTTGGTTGCCACCTTTAAAGCGCTCCATGGCTCAGGACCTGGGTACTTGTGGGACCGCCTACTACCACCAATAGCCTCCCACCGGCCGGTACGCTCCCATAGAGAGGGCCTCCTCCGGGTGCCGTCAGCCAAACAATGCCGACTGGCGGCCCCCAGGGGAAGAGCCTTCTCTGTGGGGGCACCTACTATCTGGAACGAGCTCCCCCCGGAGATACGGAGGATCCCGGATCTGCGCACCTTCCGCCGCGCTTTAAAGACCTTATTATTTCACCAGGCGGGCCTGGCCTAATCTTCTCCCTCTTTTATAAAAGATTTTTAATTTTTAAATATCTTTTAGTATTTTATATATTCAATTTTAAAATTGGTTTGAAATAGTTTGGGGTTTTAATTTGTCTGGGCCAAAATTATTTAATTTGATTTTAATTCTACTTTTAAATTTTGTATGTATGTGTTTTACTGTTTGGCTGTGCACCGCCCTGAGTCCTTCAGGAGTAGGGCGGTATAGAAATCAAATAAAATGAAAATGAAAAAATGAAATGTGGGCGTGGCTTATGTGGTAATGTGACTGGGTGGGCGTGGCCAATTTTTTTTTTAATTTTTAAAACCATATTTTACATGTAAAACCATGTAAAAAAATGCTTTCAAAAGGATCTGACGATCCCAGCTGAGTTGCCTGATCGTCAGAGGGTTTTTAAAAAACAGACAACTCAGCTGGGATCGTCAGAGCTTGGATCATCAGAGCTTAGCTCGTCAGAGGCATTTAAAAGAAAAAAAGCCTCTGATGATCGCGTGGCTCAGCTGGGCATGGCTGGGCATGGCAGGGATTTTTGCTACCAGTTCTCCAAACTGCCCGCCGCCATTGCTACCTACTCGCCCGAGCCGGTCCGAACCGGGAGCATTTCACCCCTGGGCAGGTTCCCACAATTCGGTGCCATTCTGATTTGCTAGATTATAACAACTGCTATGACTATTGGAATTACCATGCTGGCAGATGAAGATTAAACTAAAGGACGTTATTTAAGCACTCTGTCTATGAACTTGCTGCACGGTGCTCACAACTGTTATATTATTTGATCTCTTCATGTTAAGAATGGTGAGCTGCTTAATTAGAGTGCCAGTGTCTTTCTATCAGACTAATCCATCAAACTGTAACTTGTGCAAATAAAATGCCTGTTTTGCAAAGTACCCTTTTTTCTGGTAAAAAATCATGCTGGAAAGAAATTGGAACAATTTTCTAAGCTGCCCAAACAAGAATTTTTCTCCAGGAAACAAAAATGATTGATGAAAAAGATCCCTTGGCATTTTGCCCAGACAGGAATCAAGTCAATAATTAATTAACTGCTAACAACCTAGTTTTGAGAAAAGAAACCATTTCATGCTAAAAGGGAGAATAATTTTATTTGTTCAAAGTTTTTTTTTATTCTTCCTATCCTTCCTATTTTTTTCTGAGCACTAAGATTTATTATCAGCTGGTAGTATAATAGAGTTTCCTAAAAGACCTTTCAATGGTTCAGCAGTTTTTCTTTTTCTTCTGCTTGCTGACATTTTATAATTTAATAAGATGGGTTGAAAGAACTGTGCTGGATCATTTGTTTAATATTTAGTTTTTTATCCAATACACAATGTTTAAGATTTGTGCAGCTGGTGGAGGAGTACATGTTTTTCTCTGTGCTCTGTAACACTAATTGGGCAACTGACTGTCTTCCCATAGTATATTTAAAAAAGGCCTTAGAAAGTCAGCTCTGAGTTTGCCTGGTCCATTGAAAAGAAACCACCATTACAGATTTCATCGAAGGAGCAATTCCCTGCAATTTGACAGAAGTATAATGAGTCAACTCATTACTCACACTCAACTCCTATAGACTTGTATGGCGGTAACAGTTTTCAGAAAAGGAAAAGTGCAAATCAGGAAGGAAAGCATAAGGAGTAATAGGGATTAAATTGTTTTTAACACATTAACATTGGAGAACGGGTTTTTTCGATTCAGCAGAAACTTTTCTGCAGCCCTGCAAGGATCTCAGGACCACATAGGGAATCACAGGATATTATGCCTTCTCTTCTGTTGCCAGAAAGCAGGTGCCAGAAAGACTCTTTCCACCAGCAGAAGTCTGAACGTGAATCTTTGCAACTGATTGCCCTATGCAGGCATTCAGACTTCTCACATGAGGGCTAAAAGGATGGTGGAGGTGACGAAATGCATGCCTTTTGCACTCATATAAGCACACCTGCATAGCAGCATTTGGTTATCTTGCATCTGACATGTAAGATGATCAGAACTGCACAATGGAGCTTTTGTTTATGCACCGTTTTCTGTATTCATTAAAAGTCAAACTAGACACAGCTTTGCTTTCTATTTGATGTATTCTGTGCAGTTGTTTAGAAAATCAGAGAAACAAATTATTTCTCTAACTTAAATCTTGTTGCCAGGACACTTTTTGTTCCATGAATAGCCTGGGTTTTACCTCACAGAATTGCTTTGCTGATAAAATATGCAATCATTTTCTGCATTCAATCATTTTCTGTATGCTATTTGGTAGGAAGATAGTGGAAATGATAACACGCAATCTGCTATGCATTCTTTAAAGCTCTTATTCTTTTACACAGTTTTGCTCCAAAGTAATCTAGGAAATGAATTAAATATTTCAAATTTTAACTTCTGGCTCCGAATGCTTCCTGGTGTGTCTTATTTCCTAAAGGTAAATCTCATACACTGTGTTTATCTGGTGAAACAAAGGTATCAGTTTCTGAAATGTTTTCCATCTCCTCAGTTCCCAAGCCATGAATCACACCAGATAAAGACCAGACAATAAGATGGGGTGGGGGTGGGGGAACAAAACCTGTGAGTTACAGAACTCCTAAGTAAATTGGTGTCTGCCTTTACCAAGCTGAATCGCAAACAGTCCCCTCCCTTCTTGTGATCCTTCTTCAAACAGTTCCTTCATTTACGTTGGGTGCACTTCCTGAAAACAACAAATGAGTTGATGAGTTATCTTCTCATTAAGACCTGTGAAGCTGCCGAATAGGTTGGAATGCTTTTTTTAACAATGCTTTTCCTCCCCTTTCTGCCTATCTTGTACTGATCTGGATTTCACCAAATCTCTTGTGGCTTCTAAAGCCTAGAATACAAACAGGGAACTTGAAGTGTAACCCACTAAATTTGCATACTATGAAGATGTGCTGCGTGCGAATACAGAAAATATTCCATGATTATAAACTCAGCTTGTTCTACTATATTATCCTTTGGGAAGACAGGTAGGATACTAATTAATCAGGGATGCATTTTGGTCCCCCTGCTCTTCAACTTCTCCGTTTTGTTTATTCGTATCAGAAACATCACAATTAAAATAAGGCATACTATATAACACAAAATTTAAAATACAAGATTAAAATTTGTACAAATTAAACAGATCTTGCCCAGAAACACATCTGGATGTCGCCTAGGCAACAACTTATAATTGGCTAATCCTTTCAACCCAGAAATATCTGAAGCGTAGCGAGGTGCTCATTTCCACTTAACTTCTACATTAATGATATGATAAAATGGTTAAATAAACCAAATCACTAATCTCCTCAAAATAGGGGATCGAAGCATCACTCTGTTGCTCTATACAGATGATGCTGTAATCCTGTCCAGGACACCTGTTAGGTCTCAAAAGAGCCTTGCAAACCTAGTCCAGTTTAATGACAAACTGGACATAAACTACCAGAAAACTAATGTTATGGCCTTTGCTAAAAGGACAAAACTCTGCTCATAGTATCTTAATGGACATCACACAGAGCAAGTGATCACCTTTAAGTATCTAGGTGTGGTCAAACATGCCACAGACTCAAGAAAAGTGCACTGTGAACTTGCAGCTACCTCTGGCCAAAGATCAGCTGAGACTATTTTCAATTTTTTTCCATACAGAGGAAGGATACTATGTTCCTGCTGTAATTAAGCTTTTTTCTGGCCAAGTCATTAGTGTTTCAAATGCATTGGAGACAGGACTGATAAAAGTTGAAGCAAGAATCTGTACAGCTTCCTTAAATATTTGGCTAAAACTTAATTTCAATCCATAAGGTCTTGCACCATTAATCTTCCAAGATAAATACTCCTCTTCATGGATCAAGCCTGTTGAGTCCAACCTTGTTAAACTAGGCTTTTCTCCAACCTCAGTACTAGAAATAGACTACAGGTAGTCCTCGACTTACAACAGTTCGTTTAGTGACTGTTCAAAGTTACAATGGCACTGAAAAAAGTGACTTATGACCATTTTTCACACTTATTACCATTGCAGCATATCCATGGTCACATGATTTACATTTGGGTGCTTGACAATTGAGTCACATTTATGACAGTTCCAGTGTCCTGTGGTCACGTGATCCCCTTTTGTGACCTTCTGAAAAGCAAAGACAATGGGGAAGCCAGACTCACTTAATAACCATGTTACTAATTTAAGACCTGCAGTGATTCACTTAACAAACGGGGCAAGAAAAGTCGTAAAATGGAGCAAAACTCACTTAACAAATTTCTCACTTAGCAACATAAATGTTGGGCTCCGTTGTGGTCGTAAGTTGAGGACTACCTGTATGATCAGGTAAAACAAACCATGAGACAAAGGGTAGAGGACACAGAGAGGCAAGCGGACTTAGAGTAAGCTCCATTGTTTCTGGTTCCAGATTCTATCAAATATACTGTCACCCCTGCCAGTTAGAGATCGGAATGCATGGCAATTGCATGGCAAGATGGAAATGCCATGCAATTCCATCAGCCATTCTGGATGGCAAAGAGATACCACTGGTTGAAAGGCTCTGTCCCTAGGATTCTGGAGAGTAGAAACTTCTGGACATGTCCTTCTTTGCTGATTTTTTTATAGAGACATTTGAACAAAATTTATTTTCCCAATAATTAATAGGTATCCTGGTCATTCCAATACCATTTACCTTCAGTGGCTGCTTAAAGACAAATGGATCGTAGTCAGCACAGGTAGCTAGATTCTGTGCGGCAGCAGAACCTGATGAATAATCCGCTGTATATTTTTACACAATTATTGTACTAAATCTTTTGGTATTATCACCATGTTGCATATTAGTATCTAATGACTATAGGCCTTCACAATTTAAGAACTAATATTATATTATAGCTTAGGCTGTGTTCTTGTATATGTGCAACTGAGAGATAGGATTCCAAATTATGATTTTAACATAGATTTTATTTGTTATTATTTTATTCTAGAATTTTTAACTAGATACTCTTTAGTATTTTTAATTGTACTGGTCTTTGATTGTAATAAATATTTGACTTTGACTACTAATTAATCATTCAATAAAATCAGAGATGGTTACTTGAAAACTAGCCTGAGGTTTTATGATTAGTAACAGATGTAGTTAATCTTAGGAAATGACAATCCTTGATCCTCTTCCTGAATATATTAAGATTTCACTTTTGTTTAGAAAACAAAAATGCTATCTGCAGACATACGGATGAGTATCTTATGTGGACGTAACAAAAATAAAACATTTAAAAATGCAAATGTTAATCTACTATTATAGATTCTTTGCTCCTTTGAACTTTTTAAAAATTACCCATTATTACTTTTCCTGAGGAATGGAAAGATGTACCGGTATATGTTAAAAAGCTTAATTATCTTAACTAGAACCCTACATTTTTTCAGAATTATTCTTCATAAAATTATTTGGGGGGAAATGTTTTGAATAAGTGGGCAAAAAATAGTATTTTTGGGAAAAACTGTCCAATAATATATGATAATGTAATGTAAAGCCTCGGTGGTACAGCAGACTAAGTGCTGTTAAGTGCTAGCACTTAGCTGCCAGCTGCCTGCAATTAGTGCGAGTTCAAATCTCACCAGGCTCAAGGTTGACTCAGCCTTCCATCCTTTCGAGGTAGGTAAATTGAGGACCCGGATTGTGGGGGCAATAAGCCAGCTTTGTATAGAAGAACATCGCTTGGGGGAGGCTGAAAGCCCTAATAAGCAGGTATATACATAAAAGTATGCAGGCTATTGCTATAATGCATTGTAAACTGCCCTGAGTCTACGGAGAAGGGCGGCATATAAATTGGACAAATAAATAAATAAATAAATAAATAAATAAATAAATAAATAAATAAATAAATAAATAAATAAATAAATAAATAAATAAATAAATAAATAAATAAAATGAATTTACATGTTTTGTCCTGCATTTTAGTTATGGAATGTGTATTGTTATATACATTCTGCTAATAGAATGGCATCTGCCAAGAAAATGACTTTAACTTCTACTGGATATTTTTCCATGCCTTCCATCTGCTCCAGAGAATCTTTTTGAGTAGATTTGGAATGCATGGAGATACTGTAGGGGGAACAGAAGTAGATGCAGTCAGACTACACAAGCAGAAACACAAGCACTGAATCCTGCATGTATTTCTACAAATAGCTACATTGCTTTGGACAGAATCACCTGTGAGGTGTGGTTTTTTAAAAAAGTGAGACTGGTGGCCATGATGGTACAACTGAAATTGAATTAAGCTTTGAACGCAATAGATTGTGGCCACATCTTTTTTTTTTTTAACCCTGGACATCCCTGGCCTTCAAGAAACTATGCCATAAGTCATGGAATAATAGTATTAACCCAATATCAGTCATTTATTTTATTGCAATGAAGCATTAATGTTAAATACTCAAGCACAGACATGTCTAGTATACAGTGGTGATTTCTCCAACAAAATATATCAATAAACAGTTTTTAAAATGAATGATTGAAATCAATAACATACACACATGTTTTTATGGTATTCTATGGGTAAAATAATCGGTCAATACATTCATCCTTAAATTTAGTTTCAAATTTTCACCAGAACTATGATAATTAACAATCCAAATAAAACTATACGTGGCCAAATTAAAGGGGAGGGAAATTCATCTACAATTCTAAGAGTGTAGAAAGAAGCCTCACTTGTCACACCAATTTTTTTTACTACATTAAAGTCTGTTTTCATTATTTTTACTGTATTTCCCTTGGCATGGGATCGATCATTAATTTTTGCTAAGATTTGTGACTTTAAAAGGTATAAAGCAAATGGCAACAGAATGAATATGAGTTTTGCCTTTGCAAACCTAACTGTCATCCCTTTTTTAGGAAGAAACATGAAAAAAAAACCCTCTATTTTTCCCCACACGCCCCTTTGAAAGTAGCCTCCCAAAAGGTAGAGTTCTTCCCTATGGCTGTTTTCCAGTCCTTTCTCTTTACTGTTTACTTTTACGCTATTACTTTCTTGCTGGCACAATGAAGAAGAAAACTGCTAATGGAAAGCAACAAATCTATCATTTGGGATTCTACAACTGTTATTTTATTTTACCTCAATGATTGAAAAGCAACCTCAGAGTCACTGCACTCCTAAACTGGTCCTGCTTTCCTGAGGTCATTGGAAGTTGGCCCTGTATGAATTTTTTTTTAAAAAAATTCCCACTGCAGGGTAAAAGAAAACCATGGGAAAATAGATATTGTTTTTCATAGCTAAATAAGACATTGTTAAAAGATATTTAATAGGAAAAAATGTTTTTTGATGCAATCTATTTCAGCTCTTCTGGCTTATAGGAATTGTGTCTATCTGAACTGTTTCATCTGTAAATTCATTTCTCCTTTCTAGAAGGCAGAAGAGAATAATTGTCACACGTTGCCAGAAATATGTGTCCTCTTTAAATTAGATATGGAGTATAGTGGAGGCAAGCTGGGCATTTCCAGAACACAGCTCATTCATCTCAGCAAATGAATAAGATTTGTGGTTAAGAATGATAACTATAAAATGGAATCAATGCTGCACATGAATAAAACAAGCTTCGGATGCAGAGTCACAAAAATAATATTCTGGCAAGACCAGCAGCAATGAGATTCATGCTCTACTAACCATTTTCTTTTTTATAGATTTAATTAGCAGCTATTTGTAGTGGCTTTTTGAAAACTTGTGGCTGTTTCATTGTATACCCAAAATGAGCAGTTGCTTTTGTGATGAAGGTAAACAACAGTTTTTTACCCACTGGCTTCTATGCTTCTCTCATATTTGATTCATTTGTTAATCACATCTGCAAAAAGAGGCTGTGTTTACAGGACAACAGAGTTTTTCACAACTTCGCTATTCTCCATTGACATCAGAGAATGATATTTTCAAAAGAGATTCTTCTAGTTGGGTAGGTGTGAAAGACAGACTGAGTACAACAGCTTCAAGGACTGAAAACACATCTTATAACTGATTATAGTTAACTTCTGAGTAAAAAAAAAACCTATTAAGGAAAAATAGATCACTTTACATGCAAACCAGTTGAATATGTATATATCTTGAGCATTTCTTAAGTACGTCTTCCTTATAATTTTAATAAACACTTGTATATCACATTTAAACTTTAATAATTTTTCAAAATTCAGGAAAATAAAACATAGCACATATGTTCATATGATATTGATATTTAAATATAGCTTTATATATTCTATGAAGCATACATATTTCTTTATTGAAAAGTATTTCTTCAAATGTTTGCAGCTTAGGAAACAATAGGGACAAAAGGAAACAAAATTTATTACATTTTCAACTTTCATAATTTCTAAATTTATACAAAAGCATTTTCCCCAAGTTGGTCTCATTTAAAAGGAGCATTTCAATATAAAGAGATACTTTCGGCTGAAAACTTGTGTCTATAGTGTTTGGTTTGAACACCATTTTCATGCAGTGAGGGTAGCAGTAATCTTGTCCCCATTATTTCTACCATTCAAGATGAAACTATTTCTACTTTGTACATTACATCTAGAATATCATCTTAATAGAAAAAGTGAGCATTTGCTACGTATAAATATAAAGTATTTATATACAAGTGGGATACACACCCTCACCCACACCCACATATACTGTATATACATATTCAATATATATGAAGATTAATATCATGAAGTATGTAATATCATTAGTAATAAAATACTAGGTTGTTTTTGTTTTTTGAACTGCACAACAATTTGAAGTGCATGGAATGAGAAATATTTCCAGAAATAACTTTAAATATGAAGGGATTAGACATTTAGTTTCTCCCCCCCACTCCCAACCCAAACTGGAATAGCTTGGGAATCATTTGTGAATCTTTCAGATATATATTCCAAAATGTTTAATCATAATGCAATGTTTAATACAAGTCTATAAAAATCTATTCATAAATCAATAATTAGAACCAAACTGAACTTGAATAACAAAACCGGCAAAACACATTCTCTGCTCTGCTATTTTTTAAAAATATTTTCTCCTAATTTAGGAGAGAAACTATAGAAATCCTACAGAAACAGTGTGAATACTTCATTAAAACTGAAGTCTTGCACAAGACTATTTAGAAGGAGGCTACATTGATTTTAATAGGACTCACTCCTATATATAATCTACAGGGTTACCATCTACGTATTTTTGCAATATAACACTGACTGTTAGTCTATTAAAATATTACTTACTGTAAGCAACTACTTTATGCGACAAGTAAGGGAAACTTCATTTTATAGTGTAAAGCATGCTAAATTTATAGGCATTGGCCATTCTCTGTTACAATTTTGTAAATGCAAAAGTACTTTTAACAAGTCATTATTATTGCCATTACTTTTTAAAATTCAATCTTGTTTCTTGCTCTAACCTGAAACTAGTGGTTTTAGGTAGAAAACTTTTTATAGTTTTGTAAAATTAACTGGAACGGGATTTTTCCAATTCCTAAAAGACCCTTATAACTATTGGATAATAATTTGCTACTTTAAAAAGCCTCTATGATGATTTTTGGCACAATTCTGCATGGCAATTTAATCTAAAATATAGTAGAAAAACAATGAAAAACAACAGAATATTTCTATTTGGGGAATATTCTCTTGTGCTATAAATCTGAACTTTAATCTTGCTGGTCCAAAGGCCAACAATTGCCTTGGCTGATATGTCACATTTCTCAACTATGAAAGTGCAATTTCCTTTCCCTCAACACAATGCAAACACAGCAATAGTTATTTCAGCAAGGTATGTGATTATGTATCATTATGACATTGAATATTTCTATAATATAAAAGTATTTTTAATTACAAATTTCACCTACCTGTAAAAATACACTTGCAATCCCATTACATTATTTATTTATATTTTATTATACATTTATTTATTTATTTCTCTTTTAGTAATTGACTAATGATTTAATATTTCCTAGCAACTAAGTTTTTCGTTCTCATTTGTTATAAACGATATTATAATTCCTTATAGACAGTGACTTTCCAGAAAATTAAATGGGCTGTTCATTCTTCTGGATATGAATATTTGTGTATTCCTGAGAGAGAGATTTTTTTATTATTAAAAATAGTGAAATGAAATGACTTAAATTGAAAAACCCTTGCATCAGTTTTATGTACAGTTTTTATATACCCTTCCAAAATTCTGTCACCTTCTCAGCCAAATGGGAATTTACTCAGCCTAATGTTCACTTAGATTATCAGTGCAATGCAAAACTCTCAGTGCAGTATACAGGGTCTATGAACATTCTAACTACATTCCAAGTTCTAGCTACTGTATAGTAGATCCGCACATGCAGATTAAGGGTGAGCATCCTCCTACATAACCAAATCCTGGATAAGAGGAAGCTTCATCTGTAATTTGTTGTTGCAACACCAACTTAAGAAACATTAGAAATCCAAGTTTAGAACTCTGTAATATGGCAACATCTTATTGTATACTCCAGAATCACAAAAAATATGGAATTTTTTTTGCCATTTCATGAATCCACAAGTAATTTCTAAATAAATTTAATAATGCTGTCAAATACCACTTTCTGCTATAAAGAATAAGAACATTTATTTTGTTTTGATAAATTTATAGAGCTATCCTACTTCACTTACAAAAGATGCTTTAATTAATATTTTATGTTTAATGTAATTATTAAACTTTTCCCTTAAATGGAAATTGTATGTTGTATATATCATTTTATCATAACAAAACATTGTTCATAGTTTTATTACAAATTAAATTCTAGATAATATTCTCACACCATATGCTGCTTACATACTATTGTTGAGTTTGTAAACTATGATTATATAGCAGCCACAGTATGTTAAATAGAAATTGAATAAATAAATAAATAAAATTAACTTTTTATTTTAGCATAAAAACCTTATGTAACATAAACTACTACTTTTGAATAAACATGAATAGTTTTTTAATATATTCAGATTTCAGATGTTAACAGTTCAATTTAAATAGTGTTATTGTAACCTTATGAAGTTATTTCATAATTTATTTAAAATATAGCATTTAAAACCACTTTGAGGATCTGAATTTGCAGTCTTAAAAACTATGAAGTATATTCTGCTGAATTCATTACTTTTCAGTACCCTTTCTTAAGAAATTTAATAAAGAAATCTTAACTTCTTTTCAATGAAAATAAGTTATATTTGATCGTCTATTTGGTCTAGCATGAGGAATAAAACAGTACAAATATTGCATTATATTTATTATATTGCATTATATTCCATTATATTTATAACTTAAAAAGATTTTATTTATACAAACGTTCTGATGTGATAATGTTCAAATGTTTTTCATTTCTTACCTTAAGAATGGCTCGTTTCCCCTCAACTCCATTATTTATTCTTTTGCTATTAATCAATAGTACAGTCCCCTAATAAAATCTCATTCGGAAAAGAGCAATTTCAAAAACACCATTTCTTCATAATAATATGAATTTTATAATACATAATATTTACTCAACTGGGCAGTACACATTCAGCATTCTTTTGTTTAAATTACCTTTTCTTTCTCTTTTCATTACCTTTGTCTAATAATAGAAAGGTGAAAGGGTTGTACTGTCACCTAGTGGATAAAGGTAGTAGAAGTATCTACCTAGCATTTTAGCCCTGCAAATTAGCGTTTTTTCAGAAGTTCATAATATATGGCAAGTCAAACTACTGTCGCTATTGTTAAACTGAAAGGAAAAAGGTATAAGGTAACATAATTCTAGGGCTGATATTCAGATATTCTCCCTCGGTATAGATTTTAATTATTCATTCTTTATTATAAAACAAGAAAAAGTACATTTTCTGTCTAGAATAACATGAAGTAAATATGAGGTATTAAAAATGATAGCTAAGGTTTACTTCCACCCAGACTGTACTTTATACTTGTTTAGGCAAGATTTTTTTTCTGTCCTGTCAGATGGAAACTGTTTTAATACACTTGAAAGAAATAATTCTACTAAATTTCTTGAAAGAAATAATTCTACTAAATTCTACTAAATTGTATTTTGTGCATTTGTGCACTTGAACACTATTTTCTGCTTCCTTTCACTTTCACCTTGAAGAAATATTTCCTAATTTCTTATTCATCCAATGTTTTGCCAGATGCTTTCCTTGAATTCACACCCAGCAGTAAAAGACACATTTGCTCTTCACTTTTCTCTAAATCTCCAAACTTGGAGTGCTCATTTGTTTTTGCATTATATGGGTTTTCAAAAGAACAAGGTATCTAACTGCATGATGTTTGGCTATGATGCTCAGCAAGTTTGGTCTTGATAGGCACTTGGAATGGCAAAGTCCCTGTTGCTCTATCATTGGATCTTCAAGATATACATCTCCTGTCAAAACTTGCATCTTCATCTGGGAATCCTCTCACAGAAAAACTAGGCATTCTCACATATCCCTGCACAAATTGGTTTCACAGATTAGCTATGTACAAGAATATCAAAGACGGGTCCATGCTATTTTTTGCTGTTCATTGTTATCATCCATTTCTAGTCCTAACAAATAATGATTCTACTATTTACAATTTCGCTTGAGATACCAAACTGCTTTCTCAATTCACTGAACTCATCTCATGAAATTAATATGATAAATTAATCAATATGATTAATATGATAATTAACTAAGGAATATTGTATTCAGCTTTATTAAGCATTAATTCTATTTTACATCCCTTGATTTCCCTCATATACGCTTGTTGAAGCTTTTTTTTTTTTGCAATGTCTTTAATGTAATTTTTTAAAATTAAGTATATAAATGATCAATGAATTGATTTTTAAACTCTGTTGAAGTTAAACTTCATTAAAATAAATAGAGAATTAATGTCATGATTTAATCTTTATACATAGATATAAACCACATTTATATACCATTAAAAAGACAGTTAAATGTAAGTTAAGAAGGAAACAAAAAGGCTAGAATGTATCTCTCCATAACTCACACACAGATAAGCAGAGATTAACACCAGACAAATCATCAAGCAGAGCAGATATCCTAATCAAGGAACTACCAAGGAGAAAACCACATCTCCAACACTGATTGGGCAAGCTACTGCGTATAGCACTAATGATGTTATTTAGTCAAGTAATGAAGCATCTGCAAGCAAACAAGCAATTTTAGACAGCACCAAGGAGTCCAGAGTTCAACCCTGAGCTACATATGATACTTTTTTTGACAATCTTAATAGTATATTGATGTCATAAGTGCTGCCAAGTTAATGAGCTTGATAGTAATCTTATAGCTTGGTTTATTGTTATGCTAAGAAAAGCAGAAATGGAAAGAAAGAAAGAAAGAAAGAAAGAAAGAAAGAAAGAAAGAAAGAAAGAAGGAAGGAAGGAAGGAAGGAAGGAAGGAAGGAAGGAAGGAAGGAAGGAAGGAAGGAAGGAAAGAAAAGCAGGGATTTTTCATAGTGGGAGTGGAATTCCATCTAGCCTTCTCTAGATGTATACCATTATATATGACAAGAAATTCTACATTGGTTGATACCCTAATGCTTATTGTCTTACCTTTTCTTGCCCATTGGCATACACAAATTCATAAAAGAAATGAAAAATGTCCGTTAAAATATTTTTTACAAAATAAAAAAGTCAAATTGGCTGCTTTGTAGGGTTTTTTTTTCAAATATTAACCTTATCAAATGAGTTCATTTTTTTAAATACACAAACTGTGGATCCAATCTATTGTATGCTAAATTTTTCAGTGATGCTAAGAACTTTCGATATATGAAATAGAAGTTCACAATTAAATTAGTTATATATAAAGAAAAATTAGATGATCATTCTCTCAAAGGCATTCTTTACACTGCCAAATGTCATAATGCTTATCTCTAGGTATCATTTTTTTAACCCTGTCATTGATTTCATCATAGTCAAGAGTTCTTAGTCTAACCACCTTCTCTACACACACATTTGTAATTCATACTGTATAACAGTTTACTGATGAAAAGTTAGACTTTACTCTTACCACATACCTTATGTGCAGTCATGGTCTCACAGTATGTATATAAATGTTCAAGTTGGATAGATGTTCTTAATGCACTATTGACATAGGCTGACTTCCCCAGTAAGGCTTTTAAAGTTTCATGTATGTCTCTTCATGTTTCATTATTTAACATCTTATTTTATTCATCTCAGTTTTGTTGGCACTATGATTGAGAAAATGTATTTCCATAGTAATAGAAAACTAAGATTGTTATGGGACAAAGGTAAAACAAATCTTTCTTTCTTTCTTTCTTTCTTTCTTTCTTTCTTTCTTTCTTTCTTTCTTTCTTTCTTTCTTTCTTTCTTTCTTTCTTTCTTTCTTTCTTTCCTATTCTTTATAGCCCTCCTCCTTTGAAACAATGATAATGATAATTAAATGCTTAAAGAAAGATTATCTAGTTTCATCTACCTGGACTGTCTGGCAACATCATGTGTAACAATAAACGAGTGTTCTTAAATCACAGCATTTCATTGGAAATGAGGCAGAACCTGTGTATTTTAACAGCTTTTTACAACTTTTAACCACTAGCAAATTTATTTTACTTTCTCAGGGAAGTCCAATGAAATGCCCCTAATTTAAACTAGAGGGTCTTTCATGCTTGAAGGCAAAACCATTTCTGCTGAGCACCTGAATATGTACAGGTGAATCCAAAAACGAATGAAAGATAGTTTGTCTCTTGGCCAGTCTGACTCACTTCCAGTACCATGATCATTTATTATCCCCCCCCCTCAAAAAAAAGGGGTGGGGGAGAGAAAGGCTGGCTTTCTGCTCTGCAAACATTGTGGTGGTCTTCACTTTATGATGAATAGATTTACCATGTCTCCTTTAAAATGCATGATGACATAGAGTTTTCCTAAAAGTCTCCCAGCTTCTCCTAGCACTCATACCTGATGATATTTTTAATGTATGTGCCATGCAGTGTCAAGCACCTAGTTGTTTATCATTTCTTTTCCTCTCCAATTTGTTATACAAACTCAGAATGATTTGTAGAAAATACGATACTGGTCCTGATGGATCCACTAATTCCACACATGAGAGATGAGGTGACATACCTTTAACTTAAGCAGGCAGTATAAAGGACGAAAATATTTTTATAATAAAGAACATGATCTCAAGGACACCCTAATGATATATCTGTTTTGTATAATTTTTTTTGAAGAAATCATTCTAATCATTTCTTATTATTGTAATAGGATGTGGCCCAAAGAGTCTGGGGCAGGCTGGTTTCTGACAAAGTGAGAGGATTAGGAAGGAATTCAGAAGAAAAGGGAAACAGGGTGAAAAGATGTTATAAAGAAGGTAGAGTAAGAAACAGACCAAACTGGGAAAATTTAGGCATACAGAAACTAATATAAGACAAATCTAGAAAATCCTTTTTAAAAGTTGGTTCACTAGCTTATTCTTGCTTATTTTTTGTTTCTTTTATAGCTTGGATGACAGCATAAATAATGCTTGAGTATTAATAAGTCACAGGAATTCAAATTACATATTTAGTATGATGTTACTGGTTTGATGTTATTGGAAATATTTATTGCCAAGAGGGACTGACAAGTTTTTACTGCCTCACTGCATTGATTTCAAAATTGCCTAATGGCAGAAATTAAGGTGACCATCCTTGAGGCAACACAAAAGCTGGTGGGGCCATTACTAGTGCTAGCCTTTCCTTCTTCCTCTGAACCCTTCATGCCCAATTTACAGCCAGCTGTGCATTTGGTGCTGAGTGATGACATCACTCCAGCTGTGCACTCCAGCTGACACCCTCCCCCTGTTGCTTGCCATTCCATCTGGCATCCAGAATTCCTTGACACAAAGTCAATAAAGACGATCGGGATAGAGGCCTAGAGACATATGACATGGATGATGACAGCAAGTGCATTTCCATTCATTTTAGAAAGCAACTCTATATCTATTTGATGCATGTTTGCTTTTGTACAAATTCCAAGTCCTGCTTTATTCTTTATTTTAAGTGATACCACTTTCTTTGAAATAATGATATAATAACCCAAATCAATCTGCTGGTGGTCTAGGGAATAAAGAGAATGATTCCAGAAAAAATAAAAACCAGTCATACAAAATCCCCCTTTGGTCATACATTTTGGTACTGGTCAATAAACTACAGCACTATATATAAATAAAACATTCCTTTCAACATTATGTCAGCCTTTAAGAAAAAGGTCAGTTAGTCATTACAGATGTATGTTCTCTGCACCTGTAAAATCTGCTGTGCATTCTTTCAAGTTTTTATATCAACAGCATGTCTGTCAGAATAACCCGCCCCCACCTATAGCGATCAAGCATTAATATTGCTAAAAGTTTTCCAAAGTCACAAAATTGAATTAGGCTCATGCCAAGCATGAGTGTTATGAGAATTACTATGTGAATTTATGTGCTTCTTTCTTTCAGTTCAGTCACATGTAAATCTTTTCCAATTCTGCTCGAACTCTGGCAGGGTTTCACAATACGTGAGCTTTTTAATTGTTCGAACATAGAGACTAAAACTTTCCTTACACAAAATGATGAACCAAAACCAAGGCAGTGCAAATAAGGCAAGAGAAAACTCTCCAAGGCAATTGCACAATGAGACCGAAAGCTCCTTTTCTTTTATTTTTCTGCTCCTACAGCCAGAAGGCTAGTCTCCTACCCCAAGAGAGCTGTAATAGCTAGCATGGATACTTTGGAAGTATCCTTATTTAGTGAAGGGTCACAGTATAAGAAAAGTTGGAGAACAAGGCCAGTTTCAATGGGCTATGAGGGGTTCCATGATAAAAATTATGTTCCTTGAGGTCATCACTCATTGCTGGGCAAGTTCAACCTTCAGATCTACATGAACAAGCCCATGTGGAACATCTTCCACAAACTATTCTAGTTGTTAGCAAGGCATAAAAAACTGAAGTCAAATAAAAAACTGAAGTGAGATCACTAAAGTCTATAGCTACTGGGAGTGATAGGACCACTTTCATTATTCTTTCTTTCCTTTGTTTCAAAGGAAATACTACATCACGGGTGTCAAGCTTACCACATCACGTTGCCGTCACGTGATGTTTCATGACGTTTTCCCCATTCACGGAGCTGGGGTGGGCGTGGCCTGCATATGACACATCCGGCCTGCGGGCCGCTAGTTTGACACCTGTGTACTACATAAAGTGGTTTTGGTTATCATCTAGTTGTGCTTTATGACTACAATAATTGTTTCTCAAGCTAAGAGAAGAAAAAGGGAAAGAACAGTTTTTCTTCTTTTCAGTATAATTCAAGAATATGAAAAACAGACAGACACATAACACACACATACACTCACTCACAATTGGCTGTGTGTCTTGACCAGGTTTTAGAATTGTTTCAGCTGGATTTGGTACTTGCCTACTCTTGACAGCTGTGTGAATCCTGCAGTGCTCACTTCACAAAACAGGCCCCTGTGGCTTGATTCACAGAATTTGGAGGCAAACCAATCTTTCTGTGGCCGCTAGGAAATGCAAGCAAAGACTACATCTTGATTTCTTAGTTACACTCTCTGCCTAGAATATTGACTCCTTAATGTTCCAGCAATGGCTAATAAAGACAGAGGCTCCCTCAAGACAGAACAGTATCACATAATTATCTTTTAACACAACATGAAAACCTTTGAGTTAAAAGATTGAGATAATTAGATTGAAACACATTCCTCGTGTTTCAGAAAAAAATTAAAGTGACAAGAATATAACTAGAAGGATAACTATGGAACTAAACATTGAAATAAAAGAGCAGAAGTCAAAATTTTATATAAAATTTTGTAAGCTTTGGTAAACAAAATGTGCTTGAGAAACAATATTTTGTGTTCCAGTTTTCCAGTTTTAGTCACCAGAGCTCTGAGGGAAATATGATTCCCAATTTAGTTTGTAAATGTTTCAATGGCTTAATTCAAGTTATCAACTACTCTTCAAGAATTGCATGTGTCAGTTGCAAATATATAAAATTAAAGCATTTACATCTAGAGTGCCAACCATAAGTAGTTCTTGCATGTTACTTGGAGAAATATTCCAAGAGAAAAATATTCTAGAATGCCTGTGGTGCAATATTTTTTGCTTGTATGGGCTCAGTACATAAATGGAAATCGCAGAAATTTGACAATGCTAACAAATAGCATTATTGCTGAGCACATTGTAAGCCGCCCTGAGTCTTCGGAGAAGGGCGGCATATAAATCAAATTAAAAAAAAAAAAATACTTGCAATTTTTAGTTTGATGTTTTAAAAGTGGTCAAACAATCAATTAAAAGCTAATTTCATTTTCCTTCTAGAAATTTAAATCTTAGGTTTAATCAGAAACAAGTGAAATAGTTATAAGTTTCACTCTTTTTCAAGATAACTTTAATTGATGATCATTATTTAATAAATTTAATAATTACACCATTTAAAGTGCATAGTGTCATAGTTTTATTATTATAATAATAATATTAGTAATAATGCATTAAATATCATAAGACAATATAATATATTTAAGATGGAGGAAGTATTTTGGATAAGACTTTTGCAAGTAGTATGAGGAGTTTTAGGTACGCTGACTGCTGTACACTGATACAATAAAATGTATTAAAGAGATAGAAAACTTTTTTCTATTTATTCATGAATTATTTTGATGCATTCCAAAGGACGCACGCACACACACACACACACACACACAAGCCTTAAGAACAAATGCAGAACTGAGAAGACAGCAAAAGATAGCAAAGGCCACCTTTGCAAAGAAGCTGAAGAAACAGTGGACCACCTAGTTAGCTGCTGGCAGATTGTACAAATTGACTACAAACAACGGCATGACAATGTGGCAACAATGGAGCACTGAAATATCTGCAAGAAATACCATTTGTCTGCAAGCAAGAACTGGTGAGACCATAAAAAGGACAAAGTAATAGAAAATGAAGAAACTAAAATGCTCAGGGATTTGAGAATTCAAACAGACAAGCACCTGTCGCATATAACATTCTCAGACTTAACAATTGTCGATAAGAAAGACAAAAAAGCCTAGATACTAGATGTGAGACAGCAGAAAAAAAAGAGAAAGAACTGGACAAAATCACAAATCTGCAAATAGATATAGAGCAACTGTAGCAAAAGAAAGCAAAGATAGTACCAATAGTGATAGTATCTTGTATGTAGTCCCAAACAGCTGGAGCACTACTTGAACACCATTGGCATTGACCAAATTATCATCAGTCAATTGGAAAAGGCAGCTGTACTTAAACAGTTTACATCCTATAACCATCCTATAAAAGTGATGGTTAACCTTTTTTGTGCCGAGTGCCCAAAGCACACGTGCACATGCCGCAACCCCCAAAATGCAATGTGAGTGCCCCCACACATGCGCCCTGGGCATGCACACATGTTCCCTGCACATGTGCCTCCTGCGCATGCGCCCCCTGCGCATGCGTCTGCCTGCGCATGTGCCCTGGGCCCCCGTTTTGGCTTCCAGGTTGGTGCAGGAGGCTTTTCAGGCCCAAAATGGTGTGCGGGGGGGGGGAGGCAGCTAGGACTTGATGGGGGTAGAAATTGCAAAGATTGGAGAAGGCATGGAAGGCATGGAAGGCATGGAAGGCAGGAGGCAGCTAGGTCTTGATGGGGGAGAAACTGGAGATTGCGTCATAGCATTCCTGCCTTCTCCAATCTTTGCAGTTTCTCCCCCACTGAGTCCTAGCTGCCTCCTGTCTTCCATGATCTCCAAAGTTTCTCCCCCATCGAATCCTAGCTGCCTCCTGCCTTCCACGATCTCCAAAGTTTCTCCCCCATCGAATCCTTGCTGTCGCCTGCCTTCTGTGCCTCTTCTGATCTTTGCAGTTTCTCACCCCCCATCGCGTCCTAGCTTTCTCCTGTCTTCCTGCCACAGAGAGGCACCTGCAGAGGGTGGAACCTGCAGAAATCGGGGAAGGCCCCACCCCCGTGCATCCGCGGCAGAGACCCGAAGACCAGCTGGCCGATGGGAGGTGCACGCATGTGCAGTGGAGCTGGGCTGGGGCGATGGCTGGCATGCCCCCAGAAAGGGCTCTGTGTGCCACCTGTGGCACGCGTGCCATAGATTCACCATCACGGTCCTATGACGATACTTTAACAACATCAAACAATAGCATTGCCTATCTCAGGTCCTTGGGAAGGACTTGATTGGTGAATAAAAATGAGAAATACAGCCTAAACATTTGGCTGACTAATTATGATATTTCTTGTCCAGTACATGGAAAAGAAAAAAAAAAACCTTCTATGTAACTGCCCCTATGTGAACTGGTGTCTTAGATAAAATCCAATATTATTTATCATTTCTCCTTCAATGTATTACCAATATGGTAACTTCATAACAAATTTTAAAGGACATTCAGTCCCTTATGCTTCTCCTGAAGTTATCTTACTTTTAATACATTTGCTATTTGAAACCATATCCCATCCATTAATTAATTGCTTGAATTCATTTCTTTGATGTAGTACAACTTCACTCTTTTTGGTTTCAGTTAATATGGAAATATTTGATTGGTTTTGAATACATTGAGAAATTATGTAGGATAACTTTATATGTTCTCTAATTCCTATAAAATACCCTTCTTGGTGGTTTAAGTCATAGGTTTATCAACAGATAAAATATTTGTAAAGCAAACTTTAGCATCATCCAAAAGCAGTACCAAAGTATTAATTGAAGAAAGTTTATTTAGAGTTCTCCTAAGAATAAAAACAGAGAGGGTCATTCATATCTCCCTAAAAAAAGAGTATCAAATCTGGAAGATCTTTTGCTAAAAAAACAGAGTAACTACAGCAAGATAAATTGCTACATTCCCGATATTTTTGACAATTCTTTCTAGCTCCAGATGTATGTTCAATGGTTATATCCCGAATGAAGGGCACTGGTTTTTGCATTTCTGTACTACAGAAAAGGAAACAAATAAACACACCTGTATATCATACAAAAGAGAGATTTTAGACTGGAAATGTTCGCTATCTAGCTAGATTGAGAAAATTATATTTACTGCTTTTCAACTGTGAAAAAGGTGCAAAGAAAATAAAACCTGCCTATTTATTTTCTTTTTGATAAAAATCTGGAGAATCTGTACCTCTCTACTATATAGCATGGAATAAAAGCAGGACAAGGATTTTCCTTCTGCTGAAAAAAGGATTAAGTAAGAATAGAAATTCTGCCTATGATAAGGTAGGATAGATAGTAAGTAAAGGATGACAGACAATAAAGGTAAAGGTAAAGGTTCCCCTCTCACAAAGTCGTTCTAGTCATGCTAGTTGTTCCTGACTCTAGGGGGCGGTGCTCATCTCTATTTCAAAGCTGAAGAGCCAGCACTGTCCGAAGACGTCTCCGTGGTTATGTGGCTGGCATGACTAAACGACAAAGGCACACGGAACGCTATTACCGTCCTACCAAAGGTGGTCCCTATTTTTCTACTTGCATATATTATGTGCTTTCAAGCTGCTAGGTTGGCAGAAGCTGGTACAAGTAATGGGAGCTCACCCCGTTACGCAGCACTAAGGATTCGAATTGCTGAACTGCTGACCTTTTGATTGACAAGCTCAGCATCTTAGCCACTGAGCCACCGTGTCCCTCTTAACAGGCAATAGATATATCGGCAATTGAACTAACAGGCAATAGACTAATTCAATTGCTGATACATCAAATTTGGATGGCAATATAAAAATAACACTAAACATTATTGGGATCAAGGAAGCCAGTTGCATCTCTCTACAGAAAATCAAATAAAAATTCAACATTCATTTGGGGAGTTGCAATTGTTTTAGCTTTTGAAATTTCCAGAAATGTTGCAGCAAAATACCATAAAAATCAGCTTCAGGAATCAGGGTGACAAAATCCAAAATTAACAAAGAAGAATGTGGGAGGAGATGCAGCCATTCACATGAGGCTCCATCTGTGATGTTTAAATGGATTCCCGTGGAATAATACCAGCCCTTAAACTGCTGGTAATGGTGGTGACACACTACCCATTGTCAAAATGAATCTAGAGGGAAATTTATTGTTCAGTTTTATATGTGCTACAGTAAAAAAACAAACAAACAAAAAAAAAACAACTCAGTAGTTTTTGGTCTGTGAGCTGCCAGGATTATATCCCAAGGAAAGAAACAATAGCGTAGCAGGATCTTAGTGCAAAGCTAATTTGGAAATCTCCCAAATGTAGCTGATGCAGAGCACAGAGCTCCACAGCAGCTGAGCTGTTCCTAGCTCTTTCCGCACACAGAATGTTCCCTTGAGCTCCTCTCTTCAGATCTCCCCATCTGACCCTTTCTTTTATAAGTCATTGTTGTGCCAATATCAGCCAAGGACTTAGCAGATGAGCAAAATTGACTGTGACAGTCTCTTCATTGTCTGTGCCGTTTTCATCTCCTTTCTCGGAGCCAGTGAGAATACCAAATAAAAAACAGGCTCCTGCTATTTGCCCTCTCCTCTGCTCTTCTCACCTTCCCAGCAGGGTCTTAGGGATGCGACTTTTACTTAATGTGATGAGAAATGATTTACAGCTTGTAAGGCCTATCCTCTTTCCCTTGTGTTGCTGCAAAGGAGGGAGGTCAAGTTTTTAAAGTAAAATGTGGAGTCCCTGGTAGCTTTCTGAGAGTTTAATCTGTTCCTCCTTTTTGGCAGTGAAACAAGGCTTTTCTTCTCCTTCCCTTGTTTTCAATATATTAAAGCAGGAAAAGAGAACGGGTGGATGCTACTATACTCTATAACTCTAGCATATACATTTCTTGCAATTCATTCAACACAAAATAACATGGAAAGAGATCCCAAAGTTACTGCTAGATCTAGCTTCAGAGAGCAGGAGAACAAAAAAGCTCATAAAGACAAAAAAAGTGGAATGATAAAATATCTTATGATGAACTATAAAGAAGAACCCCCCTTTTTTTCTTTTTCTTTTCTTTTTGCTGTTCAAGGGGCCAGAAATCAGAGCTGAAATATTCATATACTCTGTGTGGTTTGACATCTACAGCTTGTATTTCGAAGCTATTGAATCAGTTTTGCAGCAGGGATGCTTTTACAATGGATGTAAGTATGTGATTATATTTGCACAAGAACGTCTGGATTATAATGGAAGGAGAAGAAGCAACTCCAGTGATATTTCCTTCTGAGCAATGTGGAAGGTGCCCTGTTGGTTCAAGGAGAAATGGGAAGTAGGCAATGAACGGAAGGTGGTCACCACTGGACTATAAACTCTCTTATCATAGATGAAGTCCTCAGTTTATGTCCCATCAAGCTACTGGACTAAGGAACATGTGGTTAGGATGCTGGGTTGGAGGATACCAAGCCCGTGTTCGAGACCCAAGTGCTGCTGTGGGGTGGGGTGAGCTCCCTTTCACTCCAGCTTCTGCTGGGGACATGAAAGGAACCCCCAACTGTGCATTCCCTGGCAACGGTGATGTCACCAACTAATCATTTCAACCTGGAAGTGCCTCTGTGCTTCTGACACAAGTACAATACAAGCTACTAAACTTAATGGAATTATGTATTGAAAGTAGAGCTTCTCTTTTGTATTCACCAAGTTAATGAACTCACATATGAAAAGCACAGGCTCATACCACCACAAAACTATTAATTTACAGTGACGACAGGCCTAAAAGTGATGCTATAAAACTATCAGATGATTTCTACACATAATAACTGCAAAGCACCTGCAGGACCAAATAAATAATTTGGGATTCCTCAAAATCTGTCAGTATCATTGCTTCTATTTTCTTAAGCAGACAGGGAAATCGTACTATAGTTCACTGCATTGTGTTAGTATTTCTTCACTGAAGGACCGGATGCTACCCTAGCTTATGTGGGTGGAGGAAACAAAAAATGTGCATTTGTGGTGGGGAAGGCTGCCAGAGGATGAGAGGAGGCAGGGTTGCCTTCATGCACATCCTGTACAGCTGGAACTGTAGTTTTTACACATGGTGTCCAGTTACTTAACGCTTGATATAGTCCCAAGGAATAAAATGTTGAAGATTCTACTTTTGCACATACTCTGAAACAGAAAGCTGTGACAGATAGTTCAATTCTCTGATTTCTGGGCCATGATGATGAAGTTCATGACTGATCTTTCCTGAAGATAGTCATGCAAAACAGGCCTTTTTGATGGAAGCTCCCTATTCCAACCGGAGGGGGATTTTGCAGGAAAATTATCATTATCAAATATCATTTGGTACCCATGATATTAAATCTCAGAGTCTTAGAATTGAAAAAAGTAATTTGTATTACTCAGCTAAATTTCCAACTCAGTGCAGGAATCCAAATTAAGTAATTTCCATTAGATGGGTGGCTAATTTTAAATTAAGCACATCTAGTAAAAGATAAATTACCACCTCCATGGGTGAGGGTTTCCACTATCAAACTGCTCTTACTGTTAAGATTTATTTCCTAAAAAGTTTATAACTATTCTAAAACTTTCCTAGAATCTAAAACATTTACTTGGTAACCTGCATTCTGAAACCAGGCACAAATATTTTGTTCTTCTAAGTGATAACCTTTTAGATATTGGTAAAGGTGCTATCAAACCTTCCCTTAGCTGCTTTTATTTCAAAGCAAAACATCCCAATTTCTTTTCATATTATCTTTTCATATGTTAAACCTTCTTGACATTCTTGTTACCTCTCTCTAAAACCATTCGATTGTCACAATATGTCTGGATTCGTAATACTTGTTAGACACTTAAAACTTTTTTGTGCATGATATTTTGATTAATAAAACTTGTTGTCTGGAATATCTAGGACTTGTAAGTCAATATTTTGTAGAATATCAGACAAATTTTTAATTTTAAGAATTTTAGCCCTTTAATTTAATTATAATAATATTCTATACTGAGTATAATACACTGTACTTTTCCAGCTAGAATTCTGGAGGGAAAAGTCCAGTATGAATTTGATAATTAATTCAGTGAATGATACATAATTATTTACATAGAAATAAATAAGGGCCAGGTTTAACTTTTCATGCTCAGAGCGCCTTAGATATCACTTTAGGATTAAAAAAAAAACATTCAAGTGTTTCAAAGAAAGGAGGTTAAGGGGAATTTAGGACTGTCAATTTTGTTAGCTACATTTTTCATTAATCTCAACATCAAGTTATCTCCTTTCTGCTTCTAATGTTACACTCTGTAAGACTTCAATTTATTTAATAATTAATTTGAAATTATTATTAAAGATATAAATACTGTATATAGATATAACTTTTAAAAGTCACTGAAATTATCTAATCAAGAAATGAAAAGGCCATGAATGCTAACATAAACCCTAGAAAAAGTTTGTGTCTGTATTTGGGGATTCACAATACTGGTACATTACATTGGCATCCTTCAGTCTCAAGAGATTATGGTATTGTGCTCTGGAAAGAGGTCCTAATAATACCGGTATATATTTAGCTAATTTAAATTTCTCAAAAATCCTGGGAAACAGCTTACTTAGTGCCTTATTGTGAACCTGGTCCTAGATATCTTCAATGAAATATAAGAAAACACACATATGTAACTCTTAGAGGAAAATGGTGCAAATAAAATAAAATAAAAAAATCAGTTTTGTAGGCTGGAGAGTTGATATTTAAATAAAACTCGTGTGGGCGTGCTCGTGTGGGTGTGTGACGCTTCTGCACATGCGCAGAAGCATCCGGGCAGGTGGGCGGAAACTCCCGCTGCCACAGCTACCATTTCGCCTGATCTGGGGCGAACCGGTAGCAACCCACCACTGATATGAGGCAAAAGCAACCAAAATAAAACTGGCAGTACTGTCTGTATTTAACAGAATTGTGGCATTAAGGATTGAGAACATAGTAGGTAGAAGGGAATGGCCTCTCTAGCCAGGAAGTCTTTTCACTTTTCAGAACACTATCCATCATATGACAGAAAACTGCAGGAAAGTAATCTACCACTTCTTAATAGGGTTCTGCACAGAGAGCAACTTTGAAGGAGCAGCTGCCCATAGTAAATCTCACTGACCCGTAGTGTCATTCTCCAGGCTTCCAATTCTTTGTTCCCCCAAACTTTATATTAAGATCAAATAATAACACCTGACAAAACGAAAAAGCCACAACAATATGAGAGTGCAAAGCTTTTTGTGATGTTCTTTTTCAAACTATACCACCGAAGAAGCCTGATACCAATACATTTGCTATTATCAACTGAACATGCTTTTGATGGAAAACAAAGTGATTTCCCTCTCTTTATCTGTAAAGATTTATACACTTGCTTTGCTGGAATGTATATGTTTTTGTTGATCTTTTACCTTTATCTTTCAACATGGAAAAGAGCATGCAAATGGAGATGTTTTGTTAATAAGCGATCTATACAGGATATTGGCAAGCAGAAATCTGACCCATGAACTCAAAAAAGTGAAGGGAAGGGGCGTTGGTCCTACCTGATACGCTCCTTCTCGTTGAGTGGAGACAGCAGCCAGGATGGGTAGCAGCAGCCAATCAGCATGAAGGACTGGGTCTATCAATAATATTAAGTCCCGCCCTTGTTGCCGGGCAGACCCGCTTTAGGCGAAGGACTGAAGAGATAGACTCGGCGTGTGGGAGACGAAGAACCAAGTTCCAGAAGAAAAAACAAGAGGGGAGCACCACCAGACTGGCAAACAACAAAGGGAGGGTCTGGCTGCTGTCTCCACTCAACGAGAAGGAGCGTATCAGGTAGGACCAACGCCCCTTCTCCATTGAGAGTGGAGACAGCAGCCAGGATGGGACATACCCCAGTTCACTGTCCCGAAGGAAGGGCGGGGCCAGACTGGTGAGAAACATCCTCCCCCGCAACCACCTGTTGCAACACCTGTCTACCAAACGCAGCCTCAGCGGAAGCAAATGTATCGATCTTGTAGTGCCGAATGAATGGGATAGGCGAAGACCACGTAGCCGCCCGGCATATTTCTAACAGCGAAGCTTGAGTAGACCAGGCCGCCGACGTGGACGCGCTGCGAGTGGAATGTGCTGTTACATGAGCCGGTCGCGGGAGAGAGCGGAAGTCGTAAGCCGATGCGATGGTTTGCCGGATCCAACGGCCAAGTGTAGATGCTGTCACACGAAGACCCAGAGAAACAGGTAAGAAGGATACAAACAAGGCCTCCGAACGGCGGACCCCAGACGTTCTCTTCAGGTAAATACGCAGTGCTCGCCGAACGTCTAAGGTGTGCCAATGACGTTCCCGAGGATGAGACGGTCTGGGGCAGAAATTAGGAAGTATGAGTTCTTGGGACCGATGAAACACTGAGTTGACCTTCGGAAGGAAGGTGGGGTCCAGACGGAGAACTACACGGTCAGCATGAAAAACACACAGATCCGAGCGAATCGACAAGGCAGCTATTTCCGAGATACGCCGGGCCGAAGTTATGGCCACTAGGAAGGCTACCTTGCAGGATAACAACCGGAGACTCGTTGTCCGCAACGGTTCATAAGGAGGGCCCATCAGAGAGTTCAACACCAACGGCAAGTCCCAGGTTGGATAGCGATGCAACACCGGGGGAGATATGTTAGCCGCACCCCGGAGGAATCGGCGAATCAGAGGATGTTGTGCCAAGGATGAGAGCGAACCACAGCGAAGAACAGAAGAGATAGCCGCCACCTGGCGTCTCAAGGTATTAGGAGAAAGGCCCTCCGAGAAACCCTTCCGAAGGAACACCAACACGTCCACAATAGATGCTTGAAGGGGTGAAACATCACCACTGGCACAATAAGAGCAGAAAGCCCGCCAGGTAGCCGAGTAAATCCGGTTAGTCGAAGGGCGACGAGAGGCTTGGATAATCTGGATCACATCGCCAGGAATGTTTGCGGCACTCAGACATTGCCGCTCAACCGCCAAGCGGTCAAACTGAGCCAAGGTAGGTCTGGATGAAATACGGCGCCCTGAGAGAGGACGTCCTGATCGGATGGGAGACGCCAAGGCGGGGCGATCGAAAGAGACACAAGGTCCGCAAACCAAGGCCTCCGAGGCCAGTGAGGGGCCAACAATATTACTTCCGCCCGCTCTGCCAATATCTTCCGGATGACCTTGGGAATCAGAGAGGTCGGAGGGAAGGCATACAATAGGCCCCGAGGCCAAGGGGATCGCAGGGCATCGGCGGCAACGGCTTGAGGTTCTGGGTAACGGGCGATGAAGAGAGGAAGTTGGGCATTCAGATGCGTGGCGAAGAGGTCGATCACAGGAGAGCCGAACCGAAGAACCAGAGCTCGAAAAATGCGGGGATGAAGCCGCCACTCCGCAGCATCGACTTGTTGACGGCTCAGCCAGTCCGCCTGAGTATTGTTGATCCCTGAAATGTACTCTGCACGAAGAGAGCTGAGATGACGTTCCGCCCAGAGACCTATCGCCAGAGCTACGGACAGCAGGGACTTCGACCTGGTTCCTCCTAGTTTGTTGAGGTGCGCCTTTGCAGTGACGTTGTCCGTGAGGACCAGCACGTGTGCCCCGGTTACCAGGTGGCTGAATGCCCGGAGGGCCAGGAAGACGGCCCGCAGTTCCAGCCAGTTGATCGGACGGGAAACGTCCCGACCCGTCCAGGTTCCTTGAGCTATCCGCCCTTGACAATGAGCCCCCCAACCGTGGAGACTGGCGTCCGAGGTGATCACCACCCGTTGAGGTTCGAAGAATAGGGAGCCGGCTGATAGAGCTGGAGACCTCCACCACTTGAGGGACCTGCGAACTGCTGGGGGAACAGGAATCGGCTTCGCCGAGGTGGCTCTTCCCGCCTTCTGCAAGGGTAAAAGAAACCATTGGAGCTCCCGAGTGTGGAGCTGAGCCCAGGGAACAATGGCTATGGCGGAAATCATTTTCCCTAGGAGCTGGGAAAGAACATAAGGGGACACAGTACGACACCTCTCAATCCTAACAATCAGGTCTCGCAGGCTATCCTGTCTTTCTGATGATAGAAATACCCTCCCCTGGACGGAGTCAATAAGAGCTCCTAAATGGACCAGGGAGGTACAGGGAACTAAGTGACTCTTTTCAAGGTTAATCGAAAAACCATGAGAAGCCAAAGTCTCCAGAGTTAGCTGGAGATCTCGAACAGCCTGTTCGGGAGAAGAGGACAAAACAAGAATATCGTCCAGGTAACAAAGTAACCTAACTGAACAAACCCTGAGATAGGCCGCCAAGGCCGCTAACACTTTTGTAAAGGTACGGGGAGCAGAGGAAAGTCCAAAGGGCAAGGCCCTGTACTGATAATGGACCCCCCCGTAACAAAATCTCAAATAACGTCTATGAGAACGACAAATAGGAACATGTAAATAGGCCTCCGTTAGATCAATAGAGGATAGGAGATCACCCCTCCTAACGCCGTCAAGAATTGATTTTAAAGATTGCATCTTGAATTTCCGGTATACCACATACCGATTCAACCTCTTAAGGTCCAGAATGGGTCTCCACCCCCCCGAGGATTTGGGCACCAGGAACACCCGGGAATAGAAACCCGTACCCCGTTGATCGGGGGGAACAATTTGGATAGCACGGATGGAAAGGAGATGCTGAACCGCAGAATCCATAAGGACCCGTTTCTCCGGGTTACGAGAAATCGGACAGCAAACAAAGGCACTCGGAGGAGGGGAAAGAAATTCGATGGCCAAACCTGATTTTAAAGTGGCCAGGACCCATTTATCAGAGGTTGATTTTTCCCAGGAAGCGGCAAAGAGAGCCAACCTGCCGCCAATGGGAGGATCAGAGATGCAACTAACGACGGCGTCGGTAGGGACGACCTCCTCCCCCCCGAAAGGGCCGTTTAGAGACAAAGGACCGACCCCGAACCGATCTATCCTGCGCACTCCGGAACCTATTAAGGTTAGGAGGGGGCCGAGCGGACCCAAAGGAGGAAGACCCACCCATATCGTTACCTCTAAATTGTGAACGAGGGGCATAAGGCGAAAAACGGGACTCCCCCCTGCGGAAGATAGGGGCCAAGATTTTCTTTTTATCTCTCGTTTCCGTAAGAAACGGGTCCAAGGCCTCCCCAAATAATTTGGCACCCCCAAAGGGAACGGAAGCCAGACGCCATTTATGTCTGGCATCAGCCTGCCAGTGACGCAACCACACTAAACGGCGGGCGGCTACAGAGGAGGCCAGAGCCTTGGAGGCGAAGCGGGAGGCGATTAGGGAAGAGTCCGCCGAAAATTGCAGGGCAGCAACAATTTTGTTTAGGTCCTGCTTGATCCGTGACTCCTCTGGTGATAACTTCTCCTGCAACTGCCGTAACCAGAGCAGAGTAGTCCTGTTAAAAAATGAGGCAGTAGTCGCGGCTCGAATGGCCCAGGCGGAACCTTGAAAGGCTCGTTGCAGGACTAAGTCCGATCGCCGTTCATCAGGACGTAAGGCCTCGTTCGGCTCCCCTGGAACGTTGACGTTAGGCAGCAAGGCGGCAATAGGAGAGTCGACAGAAGGAATTTGGAGGATGGAGTCCAATTCCGCAGCCACATTAAAATTGCGTCTATCGTTAGCCGAAGGCAGGACAGCCGAAGTTGGAGAGGACCACTGTCGCTTAACCGTGTCTAAGAAGAGGGGCGGAGTAGGCACCGATGTAGTTGGCCTAGCCGGTTCGGCAAACATGGGGTCCAACGTGTCAGTTGAAGAGGAATGCACGGGATCAACAACTGGAGAAGACATGCGGGCCGTGGAAACAGCCTTAAATAGCAATGACTTGAATAATGATTGCGGAAACAACCCCGTAAAGGCAGGCTGGTCCGGCGGAAGGTTGTCATCGTCGGAAAGGCCTGAATCACTGAGCTCAGCATCCGTCATAGTCGAAAAATGACTAGAGTGGGAGCAGGACGGAGAGCCAGAGGCCCTGCGATGGACTCTCTGAGAGGCAGGATGTTCAGGCGGGCCCGGAGAAACCGACCTCACTGACTCCGCACGGCTGGAAGCACAGGAACGGGTGTCCAGGGACCTCTGCACCGCAGCCTCAATCATACGTTGGATCTGCTCCGGAGAAAGTTGGCTAGGAAGCTGTCCGGGCACAAACTGAGGTTCAGAGACTGCAGGTGGAGGTGGCAATGATCGAAGCTCGGGAGCAGAGGAAGCAGGAGGGTCAGGCAAAGAAGGACTTTGTAGAGGTTCCGGTTGAGAGAAAACAGGCCGGGCAGAGACCTCAGATCCCCAGAGATCTGTAGCAGATATGGTTACAGGGCAGTCCTGGAGAGACACCTGGTCCGGAGTGATGGAACGAGGGACCGTTGCTCGACTTGAGGTCTCGCCCGTTGAAGAAGCCTGATTGCCAGCACAGGTAAGTGTTGCGCAGGCCTTGTCGCACAATTTGTTTAATACTTTATCCCTCCTTTGCTCAGCTCTGGATATATGGCCATGTTTGTCAGGCCTATTACGGGCGCAAGGCGCATGTGAGACTGGGGATGGCTCCTGAGAGGCCTCCCGAGCCAAAGGTGGAGCAGCAGGCAGAGGGTCTGGGCCATGATTGTCAGAGGAACAGGCCCTGCGGCCGTGTTTTGATTTTGCAAGCGCTTTGGGCATAATGCTGGCAAAGGTCACCCTAAGTAAGCACAGATGATCTCAACAAGCCCAGAAGTCCAAAGGGCGCAGGGTAACAACAATATGGGGGTGATAGCCTCCACTCAATTGCCCTTAGAAATGTCACAGTTCAAATGAGGCAGGGGGCGTGAGAGCTCCACAAAGCCTGCTGTGCTGGGTGACAAAAATCCACAATGCCTGCTGTGCTGGTGACAAAGCTCCACAATGCCCGTAGTGCTGGGAGAAGGGCAGTAAAGGCAAACTGAACAGTCAATAGGGCAAGGTGAATGGTTAAAAGGGATAGCAGTCCCAAGAGTCCTGGCACAGATACAACAGGTAGAGGGCAATGCAGTCTGTCAGATGATATACTAAAAGGTCCAAGTTCTCAAGGCCACGGAGAAAGGACTGGATCCACGATGCAAAAAAATAAAAAAATAAAAATGGGCAAACAAAATGTCCGCCGCCCAAGAGTTGAAGCCAAAGCCTACTGAGGGCAGAGAGTTCTCCGATAGCACACGTTGAAGTAAATGGCAAATTAGTATTCAAAATGGATGCCGCCCTTACAACGAAGCCAAACCTCCTAAGGGCAGGAAAAATGGCCGCTCGTTAGTCCCAAAGCTGCCAAGGGTGGCAAGGAATCCAAAATGGAGGAAAATGGCCGACGCGACCTTAAACGGGCAATCCAAGCCGAATTCAGCCAAAGAAGGCAAACTAAGCCGAAAGAGGCAGTCTTTTGCAAAACGCTGAGCACAAAACAGCGTTTTATCGCCGCCCCCCCCCCCAAGGGCGAACGGAGCAAAGCAAACGGTCCGTGAATGGGAGAAGTGTTAAATATCACAATACCACCAAGAAACGTTGTAAACAGTCCGAGAGTCAGCCAACCGATCAGGGATGCAATGAATAATACGTAGTCGAGGAATCCGAAGTCAAAACCAGAAGAAACCATGCAAAAAAGAGCGAAAAGGCCAAAAAGGGATAGGAGCTGAAGACCCACACGCCAGATCAAGCTGAAGGACTGAGTCTAAAGCGGGTCTGCCCGGCAACAAGGGCGGGACTTAATATTATTGATAGACCCAGTCCTTCATGCTGATTGGCTGCTGCTACCCATCCTGGCTGCTGTCTCCACTCTCAATGGAGAATAGAAGTAATCCTTGATTTATGACTACAATTGAGCTACAATTGTTTCTGTTGCTAAGTGAGACATTTGTTAAGTGAATTTCGCCCCATTTTACGACATTTCTTGCCACAGTTGTTAAGTGAATCTGGCTTCCCCATTGACTTTGCTTGTCAGAAGATTGAAAAAATAATCAGTGACCCTGGAACATTGCAACTGTCATAAATGTGAGTCATTTGCTAAGCATCTGAATTTTGAATGTGTGACCCTGGAGATGCTGCAACGGTCGTAAGTCACTTTTTTTCAGTGCCGCTGACCGGTTACTAAATAAACTGTTGTAAGTTGAGGACTACTTGTATATCCAGTGTATGCATTTCTTTCCTGTGTAGATGACGCTTCAGTTATTTGAAACTTATCCAGTCTAATATAGCAAAATATTGATTTGGCACTTTCACTGCTCTGATGAAATGGATAGAATAGAATAACAGTATTGGAAGGGACCTTGGAGGTCTCCTAGTCCAACCCCCTGCTCAGGCAGGAAGCAGGAAGCTATACCATTTCAGACAATCTCTTCTTAAACACTTCCAGTGTTGGAGAATTCACAACTTCTGAAGGCAAGTTGTTCCATTGGTTAATTGTTCTAACTATCAGGAAATTGGGACACAACTGTGTGTCACTTCATTCTAAATCCCTGAATGGTATCATTCAGTGTCTGCAAACAATTGGTAAACAGCATGGGAGAGAAGATGGAACTTGATGAAAGCTCAGTGGCATTAAATAAATCAATAAAAAATAAACTAACCAACTAATCAATAATGAGTTAAACAGAAACTCCAGCACCACCTTTTAGAAATAGCCATCTGACTATATGCAGAACCACAGTCAAGTTGATCTACTCACATCTAGCTCAAATAACTTTTTCATAGATAAGTGCTTGCTAAGTGTGCCTCCATAATTTTTAAAACTGGGAAGGGATCCTGAGAGAAAAAAGTTAGGAAACACTGCTAAGGGCAATAGTATCAAATACCACTCCAAGGTTCATGAGAATCAACAGAGCTGTTTTTTCCTGGTTGCTCATCTGACAAAGATCTTCTTCCACTATTGACCCAAACCTAATTGAGACAAATTTACACAAGATGTTTAATCCTTGAATATCTATATCTGGCCCATTATAATTCATTCAGTACATGTCCAGAAAAAGGATGTTGGCAACAAATTATCTAGCTGTTCAAATTTTCAAGTGCTGGTATTTTTTTTTCCAACAGGTATTTCACTATTGCCTCCTGCAATGAAGCTGGGATCGCTCCTTTGTTCAAGAAAGAATGTATAATTCCTTATCAGTTGAACAGTCTATCTATCTACAATATATAATGAGCCACAATGAGCATTAGTCAAGGAAATGACTAATTAGTCACACTTGATGAAAACTTTAAGAATTAAAAGTCGGAACTGGGTTACATAGTTCTCTGAATACTTCTTCAGATTAGCTGCCAAAATTATAGGATCATGACAAATATGATCAATTCTATTCCCAGAGTGCATACACAACATACTATAGAAAGCTACCAAGGGTTCTATGTGATCTCATGCTGGGCCAGACCTCAGCAGGCCTCAAAGCATTCAGAATACTTCCACTGGGTGATAAATGTTCAAAAATTACTGTGAGTATTTTCCAGCTTAGTTTGCATCCCACACACTCCTAGGTAATCCCTATATCCAGATCAGTTCAATCATGTGTGCTACTCAGTTCAGCTAGCAAAAAATATAGTTTGATGCTCATTTATTAAACACCAGAAAAACATCAAAAAAGTGAACTCGCAAATAGGAATAAGAAGCAGGAAAGGTGAGTTGAGAGAGATGTGAACAATAGACGCATGTATAGTATAGATAGTTTATACTGTATAGTATAGTGCATATCAAAGGGACACAGAACTTTCCAGAGCCACTGGAAAATAATAATTTAGGTGATTACATGAACAATCCCAAAATGAGTGACCTTTAAGGGTTAAAACCAGCACCTTGAATTGAATCCAGAAGCAAACTGGCAAGCAATGCACTCATGGAACACAGGTGTAACATGTGTTGCTCTATGAGCCCAAATAACTGCCCACTCTGCCTGCATTCTGTATTAGCTGAAGCTTCTTAATATTCTTCAAGGGCCTTGATAGTACAAGGATTTAGTGCACCCTGTTATTAACACAGCTGCCTGCAATTTCTGCTGGTTCGAATCTCTCCAAGGCTCAAGGTTGACTCAGCCTTCCATCCTTTCTAAGGTAGGTGAAATGAGGACCCAGTTTGTGGGGGCAATAAGCTGACTTTGTATAAAATATACAAAAGAATGAAGGCTATTGCTTAACGCATTGTAAGCCGCCCTGAGTCTCCGGAGAAGGGCGGCATATAAATCAAATTTAAAAAAAAAAAAAAAAAAAAGGGCAACCTCATATACAGCTTATTCCAGTAGCTCAATCTGGAGGTGACCAGGGCATGAGTGACCGTGAATAAGGCCTGCTGATCCATGAACAGGCCCAAGTGGCATACGAAATGAAGCTGTGCAAAGGCTCTCCTAGCCATGACTGCCACTTGTTCCTCGAGCAGGAGTCATGAATCTAGGAGAACCTCAGATTGGGCACTGGGTTTATCTGGGGCAGTGCAATCCCAACCAGCAGCAAATATGGCAAAGTCTTGGAGCCAGTAGACCCCACAATGCAAAGCCATTCAGTCTTGCCGGAGTTTAGTTGAAGGCTTTATTGCCCATTCAGACCCTCACAGACTCCAGACATTGGGATAAGACATTCACAGCATCATTTAAACCACCAGAGGTATATACTGAGTATCATGAACATACTGATGACACCTCACCTTATAGTGGCAGTTGAGCTCACCCAGTGAACTCACGTAGAAGTTAAAAAGGAGAGGAGACAGCACTGAACATGGGGTATCCCACATAGTAGGGGCTGAGGATGAGATTCTCCCCTCTGATCAACACCAACTGGAATTGGCCTTAAAGGAAGGAGGCAAGCCAGCACAACTTCGTGCCACCCACCACCAGTCTGGAGCTAAACCAGAAGGATACCATTGTTGATGGTATCGAAAGATACCAGGAGGTGAAGAAGTGCAAGGATGGATGCTCAACCCCATCTCATCTGTGCCAGAAGTCATCCAAAAGCATGACCAAAGCTGTTTCTCTCCCATATCCGCATTTCAATCCTGACTGAAGAGGATTCAGACAATCCTCTTTCCCCTAAAGCCCTCTGAAGCTGTTGCACAATCACCTTCTCTACAACCTTTCCTAACAAAGGGAGGTAAATTATTGGATAAAAATTGTCCAGTATGGTGAGATCCAGCAGTGGCTTTTTAAGGAGGGGGAGAATCACGGCCTCTTTAAGAGATAAAAGGACAACCCCCTCACTCATTGAAGAATTAACCACAATTATTGGTTTTATCTTGCAGTGTTCAGTATATGAAACTGTATTATAGCAAAGACGGTAAAGAACTATTTCCAAAGACCACAAAACTGGGATCAGAAATAACTGGTAGAAGTTCTGGCTACCTAGATTTACCTAGGGCAAATAAAGAACTAGAGCTGTGCTGCAACTGAGCTGAGCATTGGCTGTGCTAAATTTTTAGAATTATGATTTCTTAAGTTGTTCCAAATAAAATGTCTACATTTACCATTTATATATCTTTCTACAAAAAGTCAGTGGAAAAAACCTGCAGATACAGTGTCTTGGGAAAGCAGTAGATTGAAAGAAATACAGACATCTCTAATACATCCAGTATGTGCTAAAATTAAGGGAACATTTTATAAAATTATATATCAGTGGGGACTGTCCTACTTAGGCAAGCAACTCAGTTCCCCAAGCAAAACCATACTCTCCATGTGAAGGAGACCTGCATGAAGCCAGAAAAGATTGAGAAAGATGGTCTCCATGCACAACAGAGAAAGAGGGAACTGAGCAGACACTGACAGAGGAATTTACCAAAAAGAATTTCTCGTTATGTGCCCAGAGCTGGGAAAGTATCTGAGAGCATAGCCAAATCAAGAAACAAACAAAACTTTATTGCGGTCAACAACCAGAATTCCACAAATACATAACAGTAAATAGAAATGAAAATAAAAGTAGGTACAGCCATATTGTCAAGATGATCAAATCATGTCAGTTCAACAAACAATAGAGTGTAGAGATTCTTTTTTAGATTCAAAGAAACAAAATTGTTTCGATCAGCCAGCAGGAACTGTATATAAAAAAGTTCTAAATGTCTAAATTAACAACAAAAGGGTTATAAAATATAATTGTGCATGTTTCTAAAAGGAGCATAGCTTCACTGCCCCCTTCACCACAAGGGCAATTTTAATGCATAATAGGACATTTCAAAATTTTCCATCAAGAACAGCTTTTGGAAGTACACTAAAGCATATTAAAGTTAGAAGTCTCCTAAATTTGGACACAATTACTTGATTTGGACCAAAAAAGATTACATTTACATATGTCTCTAGGAAGGCAGGTTGCTTTGGCTGCCCTGCCACATCCATCAAATGTTGCTTAAACTCCAGTATTGCCTGCTGATGAACCATTATCACAAAGACACATTGTGAAAATCCTGTAATAATCCTATTTCTGTTGCAGGATATTATAAAGTTAGCAATAAAATTAAAAAAGCCTAAGTCATAGGAAAAATAGTAGTAAGAAAATAATAAGGAAAATAACAATGAGAGAAAATACATCTGCATACATTGGTCTCTATTTTATTTATTTCAGCCTCCCAATACAGAACCATATTGGAGACACATTATGCCACTAGATACATATTATTTTTTCCCTTCTCCTCCTCCTTTATTTTAAACAGTTTATGTGACTGGCCATCTCACTGCAGGGACTCTCAGCGGTGAACAGTAAATTAAACTAAAATCAACAAGCCAAAATAATTAAAAACAATTTGTAAACCAAATATTAAGAACAATTTTTCCACTGGGGTTCCGTTTGCCTTCAACTGTTCCTTCAGACAGAGAAGAGGAGGAGGTGGAGAAGCAACTGTATGTATATGCCTGCAGAAACTCTCACCTGTAGGGCAGAGTCTCTTTCTTAGGCTGCTTGGACCAGGGTTCAAAACAGTTTAATGAATTAACCTGTCTCTACATGAAGCAAAGTAGCTACAGGTAGTCCTCAACTTACAGTTTGTTTACTGACCGTTCAAAGTTAAAACCCTGCAAAAATGACTTTTGACTGTTTTTCACAGTTATGACTTTTTCAGCATCCCCATGATCATGGGATCAAAATTCAGGCGCTTGGCAACTGGTTCATATTTATGACCGTAGCTATGTCCCAAGCTTATGGGATCACTTATGATCTTCTGACAAGCAAAGTCAATTGGAAAGCCAGATTCACTTAACAACCAACTTATCAACTGCAGTGATTCACTCAACAACCGAGGCAAGAAAAGTTGTGAATTGGGGCAAAATTCACTTAACAGATGTCTCACTTAACAGAAATTTTAGGCCCAATTGTGGTCGTAAGTCGAGGACTACCTGTATATGATCCCAATTGGACTCCAAATAAAATCTGTGCATGATGTTTGCTGAAAATATATTTATGACTGTTGGTATATTGTAAATGATGCACCTCTGCAAGAGTAACAATATTGTATAGCTGTTGTCGCTTCCTGAGCATTTTGGATGATATAGTCTAGATGTGCCCTGCATTTGCCAGAGTTATGAAACACGAATGACAGCCAAAGATTTTAAGGTTTTAACTTGCTCTACTAGAAGACCATTCAGCTACCATTCAGCTACCAGGAACTCTGAGGTACTTTGCAAAAAATAAGGACCTTACTTAATGTAACTGATTTTAACAGCTTCCTCATTGCTGTATTTAGTTTCATCACACAAAGCTTGGTGGGCATGGCATGGCATGGCTTGGTGGGCTTGGCAGGGGAAGGATACTGTAAAATCTCCATTCCCACCCCATTCCAGGGGAAGAATACTGTAAAATCTCCATTCCCTCCCCACTCTAGGGAAAGGTTACCTGGGAAAGGGAAAGAGCCTTGGTGGCACAGCAGAGTAAAAAAAAATTATTAATTATAATTATAATTAATTATAATTATTAATTAATAATAATTATTAACATAATTATTATTATGTTAATAAGCATTGTTATTAACATCAGCTGCCTGCAATTACTGCAAGTTCAAATCTCACCAGGCTCAAGGTTGACTCAGCCTTCCATCCTTTCTAAGGTAGGTAAAATGAGGACCCGGATTGTGGGGGCAATAAACTGACTTTGTATAAATATACAAAAGTATGAAGGCTATTGCTAATTGCATTGTAAACTGCCCTGAGTCTCCGGAGAAGGGCGGCATATAACTCAAATCCAAAAAAAAAAACCCCTGCAAAATCCCCATTTCCTCCCAATCAACTGGGACTTGGGAGGCAGAGAATAGATGGGGGTGGGGCCATTCAGAGGTGGTATTTACCGGTTCTCCGAACTACTCAAAATTTCTACTACCAGTTCTCCAGAACTGGTCAGAACTTGCTGAAACCCACCTCTGCTTGGTACTTGTTGTTAATTGGTTCCAGGAGATGCAATGAGTATCATAAACAATGAGTATCAAATGAATTTTCCCCATAAGAAATAATGTAGTGAATCACAAGGGAGACAACGCCGACAAGTTCTAGTTTGTGTGTTGAGTACCAAACAAACAATGAGTACCAGGAGAAAATTTTCACATCAAAATGCATTGAGTGCCAAATTTGATGAGTTTCGAAGCAATTGAGTACCAAGGTACCACTATACTTTTGTCTGTGTGCTCCCAAGCCTGGTTTGATTTATTCTCCTATGTGTTTTAGCAGAGGGTTTAGTTTAAAAGCTTGTTTCAGCTTCTTAAATAAAATTAAACTGCTTGAGTTTTTTAGTGCCTGGATTCAACTTGCTTATACAGACACTCTGCAGTAGAACCTACCTCCCACCATCCCTGGGAATTGACTGCACAGCCCTATGTTAATATGATTTGGAGTTCAGCATCATTGCCCATCATGACAGGATTCATCATTCAGGAAGGTGAAATTGTATGTATTCATTGTTAATGACCCAGTTTCACCAAAAAAAAAAAAAAATCACACTGATTTAAATTGACATGCAAATGAAGATGGACTCAAAGTGACTCAAGTTAACAACTTTGTTTCCAGATTTAAAAAGTCCACTGAACATTAAGTGTAGAAGATTTCTGAAGTAATTTTTCATCACTCCTTTTAATTAGTGGGGCAATGCAGAAATGATCAGTTTTATGTGTGCTTCTAATTTCATTGCCATCTGAGACAAATTCAGCTAGACTAGTCTTCTCTTTAAAAAGGAAAGACAAGCTGTTTTCCACATCTGGAAAGTAGAACAGCAGCACAATAATTTACAATTGTCTGTAAGAAAAAAGAAACACCAGACTTTCTATTAACTTCCTCCAAAAGATACTGAGACGGAATGCAGAATTTTTTTCATCTAAGAATGTTTTTTATACAGAATTCCAGAATGAACTCATTTAATATCCTCAGAATGAAAATATGTTTATTCAGAAGTACATCTTGCTGATTATAATTAGAATTACCTCCAATTATAGGGCTCATATTACTTGTAAAAGGTTGTACCACAGGCTACAATCTTACACAAGGAACAAAACCAGCGCAAACAAAAACTAAAAATTCATCAGTAAAAGTAATATATAATTATGATGCCATAAATGATGTAAAGAAAAATAAATATATAGACAACAGAAGTTTATATGCTAAGATAAAAGTAGTAAATATGGAATAAAAAGACAAAAGATAAATAGTTACATAACATTAGAAACATGGTATAATTAGCTTTAGCAAAGGGATTTAAAGGATATATTGCCATAAAAACAGAATTAGTACTTATATGTTTATCTAGTGACTGCAGAAGTTCATACAACTCTATGGAGCTCTATGTGTGAGCAACTGTATTTAACTACTTACTTCATGAAGGCAGCAATTGGTCATTTTACACACCAATAATGAATGTCATTATGTTGCACAACATCCATTCTATCATGGATTGCTTAGGCTCTTTAATATCCTTCTGTGATTTGGAACTTTTTCTGGACTGTTTGATTTGCTCTTACTTTTATTCTTATTTCCTTTTGTTTTGGTTGTCTTGTTCTTTTTCATGCTGTTCTTATTTGCATTTCTCATATTCAGTGATTCCACTGAATTAATTTCTTTGAAAAGTAAGCAGTGTGTTGGTCCTTTCATATTACATTTTCTTGCAACAGCAATAGCAAATAATGGATGGATGTCAGGCAGCCCATGGTTAAATTGCCTGAACTTCCATTTCTTCTGTGGCATGTGCATAAATGTCTTCACACAAAATGTGCCATATCAGATATTTCAGGGCTTCTGTTCAAGATTTAAAATATTTTGAAAATTGCAATGGAGTCCTGCAGCAATATTTACAGCTTTATATCTGCCAAAACTATTTGCAAAATATTTATACCTTAAGATAGGCAATCATGATAACCTGATCACTCCCATGATGTCAGAACAAGTCTTTAACCAACCAAGCACTTCAAGCCATTGCTATGCCCCACAATAGTGGATCATTTTTATCCAGTACCTACTGTAAATTCCCTTTTGGGGGAAAGTGGTTGAGAAGGTGGTTGCATGACAAGTTTAGAGAATCTGGTCTGGATTGTTTTCAGTCAGGAGTGACCCAGATATGGATGGAAATGGCATTGGTCATGCTTTTGGATAACCTCTAGCACTGGAAGATGAGGATTCTGCATCCACTATTTGAACCCTCAGAGCTTTTGATACCATTTACTATAGTATCCTTCTGAATAGGCTCAGAGGGCTGAGGGTGGGCAGCATGGTGATGTGCTAATTCACCTCTTTTTTCCAGGATCAATTACAGTCAGTGGTGATTGGGGAAGAGTGGTTCTGTAATGCTATGAATATCTATCAAAGTACCTGGACGCTTCAGGGTCTGAACAACAGGCTTCAGTTGAATCCTGCCAAGACTGAGAGGCTTTGGGTTTTGGGGTCCAATAGATGCCAAGAGTATGGGTTTTTTTGGTGCTGAATGGGGTTGCACTGCACCAGACAGACCCAGTGCCGAATCTGGAGGGCCCTCCTTGACTCATGGTTCCTCCTCAAACAGGTGCCAATTGTGGCTAGGAGGGGCTTTGTACACATCCATGTGGTGTGCCAATTGCATCCGTTTCTAGATCACTCATCACTCAAGCCTTAGTCACCTCCAGATTAGGCTGCTATAATGCACTCTATATTGAGCTGCCCTTGAAGAGTATCTGGAATTTGGAATTCTGAATGCAGTGGTGAAGCAGTTGTGTGTGCTTCTAGAACAGCAGATGTCATACCTGTGCTCTTTGAGATGCACTGTTTGCTAGTTTGTTTCCATGTGTCCAATTCAGGGTGCCAATTTTAACATTTAAAGCCCTTCATGGCCTGGGATCATATAATCTGAGGGACCACCACATCATGATTACATCAGGTCACCCCATTAGATCTGGCAGAGAGATGTTAGTTATAAGTATACACAGTATATAAACAAACCACTAAAGAGATATCCAACACTACTCTCCTACTCTCTGTTCAATGCAAGACTCTACTTATAAATTCAATTTCATTGGTTAATTTCCATATTCTGCTCTTAATGTATTCAACAATCAATGTTCAACTGCATAACCTGTATCATAGCTATTCTTTCAGGTCTTCCATTTTGGAGAAAGGTTGAAATGAGAATACAAGAATTCTGATAAGTAACTTTCCTTTCAAAAGTAAACTCTACATATAGGCAATTCAAAGCCATTCATCCTCTGGCCCTGTTGGTGTAATTGGGAAGATACCAATCTCTTATGAGGAGGTGGATCACTCTGAATCTGGATGTCATTTAGATAAGGGTTACTAGCCACTATCAGTGTGAGAAGCATAAATGTGTTTACAGTTAAAAACAAAAATGCTATTTCGTCTTGTATAACTGGGACACAACCCAAAGATTTGGGAAGAAGATTGTGTACTTTCCTCCCAAAGTCTGATTATGCAGCATTCCTGATTATGTGCAATACTAAAACCAGGTGCAACTATTGCTTATCTTCAGACTTTTCTTTCAAGATGGGGAAATGTTGGTGGTGCCTGATTCTCTTTCCCCCTCCTTTTGTACTTAGCAGCCATGAACCAAATAGAGACATTGAAAACTGGCCCCTGCATAAAAGTATCTTGGTAATAGCCCTACAGAAGAAAAAGTGCACGCAAGAGACATAGAGGAGGAGGAGGACTCAAATCAAAAGGAAAGTAAGACCAAGTCATCCAGTAATCATCAAGAATGACAGGAGAGAAAAAAAATCCAAAGTCCCAGAACAAACATCTGTAAGTCCTGCTACTGGGAAGGAAAGGGCAGAAGGCACAAGCTCCCAGGCACCTTTGCCAGCAGTCTGAAACTTAAGCCAAAACCAGTGATAGGGGATCAAAGGCAACAGCAGTGCTATCTGCTGTTTGCTTAGGAACACCACCGGAGCAGATGGTCTTCCACGTGTTGATTCTCCATTCCTCTCCTAAACAGCCATTTTAAAGTAAGCATGACATAGCATGGGAGAAACATCTGCACAGAGTCCAGCAGACCACCAGTAGTGCAGTAAAAGGAAAAGCAAGAGGAGGAGGGAAAGGAACACAACCATTCAGGCATGTCCAAAACTAGGTTTGGGACAGACACCCCAGTGAGTGGCATAACCTCAATGTATATACACATGGATAGTCACTCACTAGTTGTCTTTTCCTTTCATTACACTCCAGGATGATTGCCTGAGTGCCTGTTCAAGTTGCAGAAGGTGGCAAGGTAAATTGCTTGAGCAATTTGGGGAAAAGCAGAGTGAGTTAAATCTCTGAATAAGTTAGTGGAAAGGGTTCAGACCCAATTCTTACTTTTGGATAGACTGTGTGGATGTCTGTGGCAATCATAATTTTACATCAAAATTTCCCTTTGAAGAAGTGGGCCTGCCCACTTTTGTTATGGAAAGATTAAACTATATGCACATAGCAAAATGCACCTCTTTTACTATCAGATCTTTTCCTTGAGTTTTCTGTTCCTGCTGCCAAAATTTAAAGAGCTAAGCAATGTATATTCTTTTTCTTTCATCATCATCATGTATATGCAGCTTTTCTTAATTGCAGCCTAAGCCTGAGTGCTGATTTAAATACACTGTATACACTACATTTATATACTACTAAAACTCTTGTTGTCATGACCTTTAACTGGGTGAAACAGTGAATCATACGGCAACAATTTTTGAACCAAGGTACCTCAAATGAATTAATTTACAGAATGTGTCCAAAATCTGGGACCCATGATACCTGAGAGAATGAGTTTTGGGAAAGTTAGTTTTGGGAAAGTTAGTACTAGTGACTTTGGGGCCATCATTCTCCCCACTATTATGACTGAGGGGAAAAATAGGGGGACCGTGAGTTCCTGGAGGTTAGACAAGGTCTACATATAACAAACCAGTAAAATAAATAAATAATCTGATCAATAGTCTGCTTCTTTTTTGATAGATAATTTACATCAGAGGGCGGCATTTTTTGATCAACTCACTTCATAGTTATCTTCCAAACTTCTTTCCTGATTCAACTGTATTGTGTCTTATCCTTAATTATATAAAATATAATCTCTGTCACATACCAGAACCTTAACATTAGTAAAAGAGATAACTAGCTTGCAAACTTTTTAAATCATAAAGCCCTCTAATTTTCTAAACCACTTTGTAGTTTTCTAAGCTACTTTGAAACTTTGGACATACATTTGAAGACCTGAGTATGAGCAACAACATTTTCCTCTAAAATAGCATATACTTTTGAAAATCAACACTGCATTGTAGGAATATTTTTTTTTTAAATGAAAAATGGAGATATCAAGAACTACAAATTCAAACTACCAAAATAAATCCAAAGGTATTGTAAGCAACTCCAGAACATAAAATCATTTATCGTGCAAACCACTCTTTCACCAAGGCATGAAAAATAGCTTGATGCAATTTTATATTTACACATCAACATATGTTATTGAGTTACCTCTTTACTAAGATTAATGGGAGTTTTAAAGCAGCACCACTTTTTTCAGATTTAAGAAAAGTTGGGGTGCATTAATGAATATCAGAGAAGTGTTATACTCACAAAAAGTCTTAGGTGCGTCTTCAAAATATTTTTCAAAGCATGTACAATCCTATTATCTATCCTACTTATTAAAAATGACTCCAAAACAAGGTAAAAATGTGCGTTCTTTGACAAACAGTTTAGTTACTGAAATATTAAGGAAATATGAAATATGCAGTAGTCAGATCAATCCAATTCAAATCTGGAAGTGAGTCCAATTTGATAAGAAAAACTGAAAAGTTTAGAGGATTTTTTTTTATTTTTCTCCCCTAACTTTACATATTTTTAAATCTTATAAGTATTTTCCCACAAGTTCAGGATACGCTTTTTTCAGATCAACCAAGTGTTGAGCCATTGATGATGACAAAAATTGTCAAATCGGCATATCACCCAAGAGTCTGATGTTGTGGGCTGAGAGTGACTGGCCCAAAGTCTTCCAGCCAGCTTTCATGTCTAAGATGACAAGAGCTGTAGTGGTGCAGTGGTTAGAATGCAGTACAACAGGCTACTTCTGCTGATCCCCGGCTGCCAGCAGTTGGGCAGTTCAGGTCTCACTGGCTCAAGGTTGACTCAGCTTTCCATCCTTTCGAAGTCGGTAAAATAGGGACCCAGATTGTTGAGGGCAATAAACTCTGTCAACCACTTAGAGAGGGCTGTAAAGCACTGTGAAGTGGTATGTAAGTCTAAGTGCTATTGCTAAGATGGGACTAGAACTCAAAGTCTCCTGGTTTCTAGACTAGTGCCTTAACTATTAGACCTAACTGGCTCTCTCCCTTAATATTACATACTTAAACTAAATTATCTTTTTAAAGAAAGAGGGAGAGATAAAACACGCCATCTCTTATTTACATTCTGTCTGAGCATGCCTATTTTTACTGAATAATTCCTGGTGCTTATATGCATTACCATTTCTGCATGCAATACAAATTAAACCCTTTCCTCTCATATCCCAACTTCTCTCTACTGCCATGGTGAAATTTAATTCAAGCAATGGAAGGTTTATAGCCTCACACCATCAATGAGTTGGTGAGGGGCTCAGTTTATTTCACGTAAGGATCTGAAGCCTTGCCTGGTAATAACCCTATGTTACAAATGCAGGCCCATAATTCATTGCAAGGGACATTAATGTGAAAAGTAAGAAATGATGGTTTTATTCACCATTGAAATTTTGGCACGAGAAAGAAACTCTCCACAGAGAAGGGCACATTGTTTGGCTGCACATTGATCAAATGCTATAAGGAACTGAGAGTGAATGAGCACCCCATCACCACTTCAACCATTCAGTAATTCATTTGAGTAGTATCTTGCTGTGTGATTTGACCAATGCAGAATAATGTGGAACCTTTATTCCCACATTTTGGAAATTTTACTCTGCTGAAATAGCCAAAAACTATAGCTGCCTTTTTTTCTTTTTTTGCAAATACATCATACTGCTGGTTCACATTCTCTTTGCAATCAGCTGTGATTCCAAGATCATATTCACATGTATTACTACCAAGCCAGGTATCATGCACATTTTATAACATTTCAAATTGCCATTTATTCTGTCTTTTAAGTTATCACCTGTGCCACTCAAAATTGTGTCATTCTGCAAATGTGATAAGCATTTCTATAACTTTATCCAAGTCATTAAAAAAAATTAAAAGAGGACCAGAACTGATCCTTGTAGCTTCCCCCTTGATACTTTTCTCCCAAACCGACTGATATTCTTTGTGTACTTTGAGTAAGCTACTTATCTACTTGTCACACCATCCAGTCTGTGCTTAACTGCCATGTTAATCAGCATTCCTTAGGCACTATTGTCAAATGTTTTATAGTTGTTATATCCATATCTGCATCTTTTCCAGTATGCTAGGTCTGTAAGATAGCAGTCAGGAATGAGTATTCGAAAGTAACCCCTTTATGTTTCACTGAAGGAAGCATGTTAGGTACACCCCAAATATTCTAGGGAACTAATAGTATATAAATGAAGGGGTTGCCAGGTTTGAACTGTATTCCTGTGAGCATATATTATCTGGATAAACACTTATTTATATCTATATATGAATACTTGACCAGGCAATAAATTTAGACTTGAACATTAATTTATTCTATTGCTGATTGTTATTAAAATAATTCTTTTCTTCTTTTTTCTTCTTTTTGACATTTATAGGACTATCTAGGAAAATACCTAACTATGAAAAAATGTCTCGCTGGCTTATTGATTCATTTTGGACTTTCATGGGAAAGTGAAAGACGAAAAATATCTTACCCATAGGCTTTATGTTCACATTTGACATATACTGAGAACATCTGACTGTAGTGGGGGCCCTTGGTACCTGCTGTTGCTGTTTCTTTACTTGGTATTTTTCTTGGATTGGATTTGCAGCCAAATGGTTGTAATTGACCCTCTGTTGGGACAAGTTAGCCTATGAACATATGCTTTTTCTTTTTATTAAAAAAAAAGGTTTACAAGTAAAAGGAAGGGAGAGAGAAATATTATCAGTATTTACTTTAAGTTGCCTCCATTTCCAGTTTTTATGGCAGGATGCCAAGGTTCTGTCAGAAAACAGAATTTCATCTAAATCCAGCTCCTGAAGAATAGACAAGCTGAATTCAAGTTGAGCAAAATACAAAGTGTCAGAGACCAGCAGATTAAATCCTTTTCTTTAGCACACCTGAGTATGATGGGAGAATCCTGTATCCGAAATATAGGCAGTCAGGCATTCTTCTTCAGGCCAGACATTAATCCGTTTGTCATATATCATCTGAACACCAACGACTAAGTTATAACTGCGGATATACAAGCCCCCAATAGTCCTTTACCTCAGGCCAAGTATTTCTAAACTAAACAGACTCCAGACCAAGGTTGAAGAAGATCTCAAAAGAGACTCACTGGCTACACATTATAAATCTATATGAACAACCCATTCTTGTTCACAAATAATCTAGTTTTCAATAAACACCAGACAAAAAGTTCTCTAGTTTTAAACATCATATTGAGGAAGAAAAATAATACAGTGCGAATCAATTGTCGGTCTGACTTTTTGTGGGAAAAATTATGATCAAGAGCCAGGATGTCTCTTTCTGATTTTAAGATGAGAAAATGAAACCCTCCCTTGAGTTCTTCAATTTCATGCTCAATGTACTTGTAATCTTGGCTGTGCCCTCCGAAGTCTCTCTGTCCATACTCTGAAGTTCTTTGGCAGAAAAATTCACCAAGATATCTATTATTCCTTTTCAAGTAAAAGAAAAAATGGGGCTAGGCAGAGAAATTTTACTTCTGATTTTTAAAATTAGTTCAGGTGCAATAAAAATGAATTGTAAATAAGGTTTCAACCATAGTTTCCTTAAAGAAAGGCAGCTGTTGGGGCACCACAAGTATTGATTACATAAAGTCAAAGGTTGATGCAGGTCTCACTGCACTGACTTAGAAGGCTGTCAAAAAAGAAGAAGGCTCGGCAATTCCTCTGAATCTCCAAAGAGCAACAGTCAATCAGAACAGTAGCCTATGTATCAGGGGTGAAATTTAACCATCTTGGCCCGGCTCGGCCGAGGTGGTAGGGACAATTTGAATCGGTTCGGTTTGGTTTGGTTCAAATCTCTCTCCCTGAAAGCTGCAAGTCTTTGCACGTTGCCGACTGGGTTTCACCAGCACGTTGGCTTGAGGGGCTTCAGCAGCGAAGCAAGAGACTGGCCGCGCTCGCCCTCTCAATGCCCAGAGAAAGAGCCAAAGCCGCTGGAGCAATCGCACCTCAGCAAAAGCCGTTTGACCTGCTTGAAGAGAGAGGACGTGCCGACGCTTCCCCGGTCCGCTGTCCCGCTCGATTCCACAACCACTCAGCTCCCCGCCCGGACATCATCACGTCCCATGCGCTGACCCTCTGCGCATGCACAGAAGAGGCGCACACTCAAGTAGCGAGCGAGTGCTCACATCTCCAAGCAGGTAGTGAAGGTAAATGCATTTTACCCCTGCAATGTAGTACAGGTAGTCCTCAACCACAACTGAGCCCAAAATTTACACTGTTAAGTGAGACATTTGTTAAGTGAATTTTGCCCATTTTATGATCTTTCTTACCACCCTTGTTAAGTGACTCCCTGCAATTGTTAAGTTAATAATAGGGTTTCTAACTAGGACTAGGACCCTGAAACCATCATAAGAATGAACCAGTTGCCAAACATCTGAATTCTGATCACATGACAATGGGGATGCTACAGCAGTTATAAATGTGAAAAATGATCATAAGTCACTGTTTTCAGTACCATTGTAACTTTGAACGGTCACTAAATGAACTGTTGTAAGTCAAGGACTACGTTTATAAGGCAGTATGTCCGGTCATATACAATCTTTTATGACTATAATTTGAATATACCTCACAGCATCCCTTCCTAAATCACTAATTCAGAAGATAGAGGAATGACTTTCATAGTCTAGGTTTCTGTTGTTTTCACATCATAAATTTTACCCATACCTATACTAGTCTGATCATTTTAAAAATATTTTATTTTAATTCAATAGTACTTTGTATACATTGTTATGTCCAGTTTCATCTACATTTTGCAAGCCCTTTTTTTATTGATTTTTATACTTTTTTCATGAATATATTTTTTGTGAATATATTTTCTCATATGCAATATATAAAAACTGCACTGAAAAATTCAGAGAACAATTTTTGAAGAATAGCTATGTTTTCTCAGATATTAAAATGAGATAATTGCATTTTTCTTCCATCCCTACTTCAGTCCTTATTCAGTGCAGGTCCTATACTTCAGCTGAGCATGCAAACAAGGAAAATATTCAGTACCAAAGAACAAGCTGCTAGATATAAACATTTTCAAACATTGTTTGACTTACAAAGGGGAAAAAGGAGCCCATCTTCCTCAGTTGAACTGACTTCTAGAGCCATTAATGGTATTAAGGATCATCAAGAAATTATATCAGTTTGACCATAAGTCTAATTTTTGACTATTCAAGTATGTTTAATTGCTACAATCCTCTCTCTCTCCCTCTCTCTCTCTCTCTCTCCCCCCTCTCTCTCCCCCCCAACCTCTCTCTCTCTCTCTCTCTCTCTCTCTCTCTTCTCTCTCTTTCTCTTCTCTCTCTCTCTCTTTCTGTTTCCATAGAGTAAATCCATTTAATTCCATCTCTTCGTGTGGGGAAAAGCTGACAGTTGCATGACAAGGAATGTTTCCCTTTGTAACCCCCCCTACTTCCTCTCAAATGTAGCTGCAGCCTAATTGAAATGTTTCCTATTAAGCCCAATCAAGGCAGCAATTATCTAATTACTCACTTATGCTTTTCCATCCAAAAAATTGCCCAACAACATATATTAGAATGGCATTGTAGTTTTTACATGTCCATTTTTTAAACGGAAGAGTTAAATTTTTTTAAACCAGTCCTTTTTTGCAGCATCTTCAAGTGTTTTCTCATATAAACATAAGTGGCAAAATCACTACGCTCTGAAGTTATTCAGAAAATATACACCCCTAAAAATAATGACATATTAAGAATGAATGATCTATTATAAACAATGTATGCCTCCCAAATGCAAACAGTAAGCAAATAAGCATACCAGATTCACAAGTATGTTTTCCAAATAATTCAAAACAAAGCATTGATGAACATCAGAAGTTGAATAATATAATGGGTCTATTCAGCTGGGTATTATTTTACTATGGAACCATTCACATGACATAGTAAACCATAATATGGATAATTAATATAATGGTAAATAATAGTTAAACTATGGTTAATAAACCACAAGAAGAAATTGCATCTACAGTAGGCTAAAAGAACCAGCATGTTGTATCATATGAAGCCAGAAAATGGTCCAATTTAAATAATCATCTATTTGTGAAGTTCCTTAGGGGTTTTTTTTTGTTTGTTTGTTTAATTTAACCCTGAATGAGAATTTAGCAAAATATAATATATATTTCAAATTTTGTATTCTACCCTATCATATACCACAGAATATTTAAAAACTCTGTTATGTATCTCCACAGAAATGTAGTTTTCCTGTATGTATACAAATGTGTTTTAGAGAGTGGAGGATGGATATACACAACCTTTCCCTTTCCCTTCCCTTCCCTTCCCTTCCCTTCCCTTCCCTTCCCTTTCCCAACCGGAAAGGCATGTGATACCTATGACTACACCACTTGCCCATTAATACACCTCACCAGGAGTTGTTTTAACATTCCAATACCATGAGCAGATTTGGGCAGCTGCCATTTTAAAAACAAAATTATTTTTCTTGCTCCCTTTTAATTTTTTAACCCTTCGAATTTCTGCTTCTAAGCTTGGGACAAGAAAAATGTAGAGATCAGGGTCAAAAACTTCAAAATATACAGTCATGGAAATAATATTTGAAACAAATTGGTGTTACAAGGCAAAGGGAACTCATCTGGTCTCATGTAGCAAAACAAGACTCTTTGAGCATCTTAAGAACAGAATAATTTTTTTGACAGACTTTCTTGGAGAAGAGTCTGACTAGTATAATTAGAAAGTATAAAACTGAATTTAGATTGGATGATGATGATGATGAAGTACATAACAATACATAGATATAGGTGGTTCAAGTGCTTAAATACAGTCAATTTAAAACTGCAGGGGACTGATATTGGTGAAGCTGAGTGACGCCAATGCATACAGGGGTATGTGATAGCAGATTAGATTAATTATTCCTTTCCTCTAAAAAGTATAAACAAATGTGCATTCAGCCAGCATTGGTGCAGTTACCTCTCTTCTGCATGATTAGCAAAACTGTTCACTTGTAACAATAGTAAAGGGCTGGCAAGCCTAATCTGTACAATTTACCACAATGAATCTCAAAGAAAACATGATGTCAGTGTTTTGATGTAGGTGGTCTCTGAAGGCAATATGTGGATTTCATAGAACACAGATTTAATTTAAAATGTATATGGAAAGAGGCACTGCCTAGGCCCAGCACAAACCACAAAGATACAACCTCTGTATATAGATGTTTAACCTGTAACAGGACACATTCCTTAAAATTAAGGTTTAAATTACTCCCAGAGGAACAGTTGTCTAGTCAATCCCACAACTGGATAACTAAATTACAGTATTAGTTTGCCATTAGCTATTTATGATATCTAAGAAAGTCAACTGGCTGCAAGCAGATCTATTATCTTTAACGTGATTCTGATTAGTTATGCTACATTATTCCTCACCCCAAAAGGATACCTAGAACTATACATTAGATACTTACAAACTCATCCCTTGGTTGTCCAATTCTCTTTTTCTCTCTCTAAAGATACATGTCCCTTATTGTACATGTGGAGATTTTGAAACCACTGAACTTATTTTTGTCACATTGAGATATCAAATGTTCATACTATCTTAAAGAATAAAATTGTCAGTACATTAAATAAATCATACTTTTATATAATAAAAAGCAATATTTTATTTTCCATGGAAGATTTAGGGCTTTTTGTTTTAGTTTTCTGTTAATTGTAACAGAATAAGTATGTATGAAAGACTTCATAGTAGAAGATAATTTTACACTTAAAGCCTGCTATTTGGTCATGCTAGCTCAGATTATCAGTTGTGAAGTCAATCAGTATAGATTCCAATGCAATTAAAGCGATAATAGTTCTAAATGACAAAGAGGCTTTCTGCCTTAAATTGACAGGAGCCTACAATGACAGCTAATGGCATGCTTGTAGGAAACCTTGGGAAGATCTAATCGTTCCATGAGAAGTTATTCGCTATCTGAAATTCCTAGAGAAAGCAGATCTTTGACATGGGGAAGTGGGAAACTGGGTGGTAGCTGTATGAAGCCAAACTAGTGATATTCAAGTAGAAGAATGAAGTGAGCTATTATGAATGAATTCAGATACAGGCAAAAGATTATGTTTATTCTATTGTTGATATTTTATATGGCAACAAAGCAAGGGTGGCAATGGTCTTCTGATGCACAGGGGAAAGATGAGAGAGAAAGATGAGGGTTGGGGAGAGAACTTTCCAGAAATAGACTATCAATTAAGTATAATGAAACAAATTATAACTTGGGGCTGAAAAATATAGTGAACAAATTGACAGGTCACTTAGGCCATGACAGGAGATGAAAGGAAAAAAGGTCCAAGATGGCATTCAGATCCTTTCAGAGACTACTAGAATGAGTGGCCTTAATAAATTTGCTGAAATAATAAATAAATTCAGATATGAATATGGTAGATCAGTAATAATGCCCTAAAAACTGTATTGTACTTTCTGCCAGTAAGTATGGAGTATGAGCAATTTGGCTGTCTTGGTGGTAAAAGTTTGGCATGGACACTGATGTGGTAGGAAGAAATACAAGCTTTGACATCTGCTCTAATTTGAGACCACTAAAAGTCATAATGCAAGAGACAGTTTTACTTACACCAAAATGTCCAATTGGCTCAGCAGAATTGCACCATTCTCTCCCTCAAAAAAAAAGAGATTCTGTGCATAGAATTGATCATTGTGGTCCAGTTCTCCCTATCTCCAAGAAAAGGGGGAGGGCAAAGTTGAAGTTTATTCCTGAAGGTAATCTATATAATAAACCTATATCCATATGGGTCCCATTTTTTTATTTTTTTTTAATTTGATTTATATGCTGCCCTTCTCCGGAGACTCAGGACGGCTTACAATGTGCTCAGCAATAGCCTTCATTCTTTTGTATATTTATACAAAGTCAGCTTATTTCTGCTAGGTGCAAATTTGATCAGTCAAATCAGGCATCTCCCTTCTGCCCCAGGTCCCCATAGATTGATGCCTGGCTAGACAAAGTTTTCAGGCCACAGAAAGAAAGGGGAGAGATCAGGGGTCAAATGCTACTGGTTCGGACTGGTTCGGCCGAACTGGTAGCAATGGCGGCGGATGGTTCGGAGAACCGGTAGTGATGGTAGCATGAGGCTCCGCCCACCCGCCCAGTTGTCGTTGCTTCCTTGTTTTAACCAGGAAGTAACCTGTTTTTTACCCTCTGCGCATGCACAGAAGGGTTTGCAGAAGCATGAACCGGTAGGGAAGGTAAGTAGATTTCACCCCTGGGAGAGATTCATAGGAAATGAAACAATCAGGCTTCTGTGATAGAAAATCAGGTTGCTTGTTTCCTGAGTAGGAATGTAAGAGATACAAAAGTGAAAGTGGAAACCAACTATGCCATTTGTTATGGCTGTGAGTTTGTGAGAGGTCCACAACAATTACAGAACATTATAATTGTTTACTGTGAACAGTTTAGAATTTGGCTAACAGTAAAATTCCTTTGAGAAGATGGTGCCACTTTTGACTGGCATCTTGATTAGCAAGTCAGCCTATTAAACTATCAAAATGCTTGCCAACATATTCTGGAAAAATATGATTCATAAGTCACTTGAAGACTGAGGAGTTCTAGGCAGGCCAAAAATGCTCACTGTGTATTTAAACAGTGTTAAAGACAATTAAATATTCATGCAAACTATTATGTGATTCCAATTATAGATTGTACTGAAGTCTAGTTTATAAAAAGAAAAAAGAAAAGGGAAAGTTGGAAAGGATAGCAGGTTCTCCTTTATGCATGCAGTTACAGAGTCTAGTAAATTACCCAGCATCAGGATCCACCAGGGCTGGCAATGGCATTGGCAGACCAATATGAAAACTGATTCTCACATTAATAAGAAGAGTAGTCATTTCCAAAACGATCAACAGATACAATGTAGTTTTCCTTCACAAGTCCCCTTTCCTGTACAGCAAAAATACAAAGAGAAAGCTAAGCAAAATATTACCATCTTAAGTTGCATGTGTGAGGGTTTCTTATTTGAAAATAATGTATCAGTGTAACTCTTGTGTTGTAAATTTCCTAATATGTATTGCTAATCAGAGACTTGTTCTCTGAATTACATTTTGGTAGTTTTGGTTGCTACAAGAGAAGTCTATTAGCCACTTTGTATGTGATGAACAGAAAGAAACTAATATTAATGAAGAACTTCAGCTGCCTTGGATCCACTTAATTTCCAGATGTCCCCATCTCTAGACTGCCTGCGCTTGGGATAGACCTAATTCCCAAATGACAGGGTTTAGGGCATCTGTTCAGAACATATCCCCCCTTTTCCATACATTTGGTACATTTTCCAGTACATTTGGTACTGTTTTAGTCAAGGGGTACTTAGCAAGCCATCCCTATGTACAATTGATTCTCCACAATATACATATAGGCTTCATGGGTGTGTTTCTTTCTTTTTTTACCAGATTGTGAATTACGAGGATTTGACATCCAAAGCTTCTGATAAAGAGGATAGTGGCATCTCTTTCTTCCACCCATATGTATCTGCAGTTCATCAAGTCTATACAATCTATACCTGTCAGGTGTACCGAACCAGGTCCAAATACAAAGGGTTGAATTTTACGGATTTTTTGCTCAAGCCTACGCACAGAAATCTTTTCAACTAAGTTTGCATCTGGGTAACACTAGATAAGGTTCAATGGCATTCAAGGGACGGGAGGGGGAGAGACCTTGTCCTCTTGTGACTGTAGGCAGACTCTAAATGATTACTTGTCCCGCTATCTCTGCCAGTCTCTTTCCTACAATACACAGGCAGAAGTGGTTTAATGTATTTAATATTTCATCCTGTATCCTATTGCATATAGATACTACAAATCCCATCCACTCCCCTCCATTCACTTGGAGAGGGACCAATGGCACACATTCATTCTAGAGTTTCCCTACTATGGAATAGCCTGCTTTCCCAAGGTAAGGAGGACTCTCATTCTCATCATAGAGCAGTGATGGCTAACCTTTTTTTCCTCGGGTACCAAAGCACGCGCGCAACAGCACATGTGTGCATGCCCACACCCATAATGCAATGCCCCCATGCTCCCCTGCCCCCTACACAAACATGCATGACCCTCCCGCGGTTCCTCCGCCCCCCATGCATGTACTGTGACCCCCCCCACCCCGTTTTGGGCCTAGCAGGCTTCCCTGAAGCCTCCTAGGACCAAAAACGGGGCACGGAGGGATGTGCTGCACCCCCCTGCTCCCCACACATGTGTGCATCTCCCCCCAGCCCCCCCCATGCATGCAAGTGCATTTCCCACATGCATGGCAAATCAGCTGGCCGGCGGGAGGCATGCACACATGCGTGGTGGAGCTGACCTAGGGCAACAGCTTGTGTGCCCGCAGAGATGGCTCTGCATGCCACCTGTGGCACACATGCCATAGGTTCACCATCACGGCCCTAAAGGGTCAGGAAGCCTTTGAGAACTGACCATAGGAGTCATTGGTGCCTGTATTATATAATGGTTTAATATAATTTTTATTTTATATTATTCTATATCCTCAAAATTTCTAAATTGGGCATCTATTTTGCAATGCCGTACAGGAGTCTAATTATGATGTTTACCCAATTTGATATTGTATATGGATAAAAGTAAGTTCTTGATGATGGTAGTGCTTTCTTTGCCTTTCTTCTATCCTTTAGTTTTAATCTAGAACCTAGAGTATGCAGAGTGGGCCTTCTGGTTTTTTTTTTTTTCAGTTCATAGTATAGGGTCCTTCATTAGCCATTATTGATCATGTCCAGGTTATCTTCATGTTCTGCCAGATTTGGGCTTCTAATCAATCTTTTTAGCAGAATTATAGAATGATAGATTGAATGAGTTGGAAGAGCCTTAATAGGACTTATCTTCTAGTCCATTACTCAGTGCAGAATCCATTAATTAAACCATCCTAGATAGGTAGACATAGAACTATATTTGAAACCTGCAGCTGGGGAATCATTCACTACTTAACAATTTATAACTTCAGGAAATTCCTCCTAATACTCAGCCAGAATCTCCTCTTTTTTCCCCCTAAATATTGATTCTTGTATTATCCTTGCTTTCAACAGAGAAAAGGTTTGTCCCAATTGTACATTATAGCCATTTAATATTTATAGGCCCATATCTTACCCCTATTCAGGTATATCTAGATCTCTAAATCTTCCAAAGTGTCCCCATTCTTAAGCTTTTTAAGATTTGGCACTGTTTTGAGGGGTAAACCTGTACACTCATTATTCTTCATAGAGATTAAGGGGAAATTTGAAGGGGCCTCATGAATTTTATTGTAACTTTCTGTCTTAAGTTTCTGGAAATTTTATATTTGGATACTGTTTAATTTGTTATGTTATTGATTTTCCATTTGATAATTGAATTTTAATTGTATTATAGCATTAAATTTAGTAGAGCCATTTTTATACATTAGGAGACATTGGAAACATTGACATATACCTTTGTAGCAAGCTTTCCTGAGAATATTGAATTTTAGGATTTCTTATTTTTGAGTCTAGGTGTTGCTATGCTGGAAAATCAAGTTAAATTTTAGAATATGAAATTTTGCCTTCTTAGGTCTTCATATTATTCAGGCAATAAAAATAAAAGCTCTAGGCATATCCACATTCCCAATTCAGTTTAAGACTGTTTCTAATATTTAGTTGGTGCTTATTTTAATGGGGGAAAATAACTGTCAATTATTATAAAGCAGTGACCCACACTGCATGTAATCCAGCCAATCAGTAGAAAGGAGTTTAAGCTTTGTGCTATTTTGTGTTTCTGAAAGCAGCTGTATTTCATTTTTCCCCATGATTTTGTTTTCCAAAATAGCTTTTCGGGATTCTTTCTGCCCAAAAAATGCTTTAGGGACAGGTAGCTAATACATTAGCAAAATTAGTAAAAAGTATGTAGGTGTATTGTGTGTATATGTGTGCAAATATGCCCAAACAGAGAGGGAGAAGAAGATTCACATTATGCACATACTGTGAATCTCTCCATCCCAGAAAGAGGATACAATCTATAGGGTCCACATGCACTCTGTGCTGCTGATCATCTCTGCAAAATTCTTGGAGTGACTGGACAGGATTTTCATACTTATTAGAGACCAGTAGAAAACTGTAGTTTAATCACTATTATTCAAGAATGTGGCTTGCGAGTAGCTTAGATTCCCTAATTAGTATCTGTAGCCATTGAATGGGGCCAGGTGCTTCTTATACAACCCAACTTCCTATCAGTGCAGTACACGCTATCATCAGGTGGTCAAAAATTCTACCAGGGATTTATCTCAAAAACCTCCACTGAACACCATGACAGTTTTTTAAGAAAAATACTTTAATCTATGCATGGAAGTACAGTTCTGCGTATGCATATCTGTTTGTCACTGTCTGTGCTGGAAATGCCGATCACCTGCTTAGGGCACACTAATCAGTTCCAGATGGCCTGCTTTGTCCCTATTGTTAACAAAGCTTTGAGGCGGGAAATTGTTCACTTCCATAAATTCACTGAAGATACTAGTGGCATGAATCAGTTGAGCTTTCTAGACTCTTTTAAGATTTTCAAAAATAAATATTGCTACATAGTCATATTACTATTGAATATCATGCTGCTGCCTAGATAATTGCTTAAATTAACACTTAAGAATTTCCTTCCCTAAATATTCAAGTTGAGAGATCATTTTATGTTTCACAGGAATTCATTGCTCCCCAAAGAATTTCCGGTTTCTAAACATTTAAAGCTGGATAAGGCCATGCATAGCCTGGAGGCTGTAACTGGAAGATTAAAAGAATTATTTCTTAGAAGACCTCACTAGTTACTTCACAACTTTCTTCACAAACTTTTCTATGCTGAATATAGAAAGCTGTCTTATCCTAAGTTCAATCACTGATTCTCCTAAATTAGTATTGTTTGTACTGATTAGTCAAAAGCATTTCCTTGCCCATCATGCCAATTTGCATGAAAGGGGCTTTCCTTTTGACTATATCTTTCCTCCTCTCAGCTAAGATAAACTATGTCTTTCCTCCCTGCCTCTAAGCTATAGATAGTCCTCGCTTAATAACCAGTCATTTAACCACTGTTTGAAATTAAGATGGCCTCAGAAAGGGGGCTTTACAACCTGCAAAGCACTTCTGACTCTCACAAAATGTCACACACGCACCCCTGCAGCACTTACAATGTGTTGCCAAGGGCCAAATGTAATCCTCATTTCCACTCTTCTCTCCTGGAGAGAAATCAATGGAGAAGCTAGTAGGGAAGGTTGCAAGTGCTGCTGCTGCCTGCCAAGAGGACTCATTCTCATCTCTGAGGGCTGGCTGAAAGAGTTCACTGCCGCCAAAATCCAAGCAGGCATGGAACTTAAAATCCTTCTCTCCCTGCCTCCGCGGGGGTCTCTACAGAGGTGGGAAAAGAAGGGCTCAAAGCTCCATGCATGCCTGAACCTCAGCGGTCACAATTCAGCAGGAATGGAGCTCAAAATCCCTTCTCCCTGCCTCTGCAGAAATTGCTCCCCAGGGTTAAGGAGAGGACTTTAAGCTCCGTGCCTGCCTGGGTTTCGGCAGCCGGATTTTGCAGTCCTTCTCTCCCTACCCAAATATGTTCAGGAATGAACTGATTCCATATAGGTATGCATGGAGCTTGGGGCCCTTGTGGAATTCTCTGCAGAGGCAAGAAGAAAAGAACCCCAAGTTTTGGACCTGTTTGATCCTCGGCAGCTGAAATCCAAGCATGTACGGATCCCCAAATCCCTCCCTCCCCACCTCCAGGGGGAGTCCTATAGAGGCAAGGAGAAAAGGATTTTAAGATCCGTGCCTGCTACAGTTATGCAGCTCAAAATTCCTCCCCCCCCCTCCAGCTCCGCAGGCACTGAAAAGGCCTCTTAAGTTGTTCACTTAACAACTTGTGAAATTGCTTAACGAGGACTGGGATTGCAGTCCTTGAACAAAGTGGTCATGAGGGCATCTCACTTAATGACCGCTTCACTCAAAGAGAAAGAGTCCAGTCTCAATTCTGGGTAGTTAAGTGGGACTTCTTCTAAGAGTGGACAACAAGTTTTTTCCCCCAAAAAAATGTTGCTTCTTGAAAAACGTTTGGTGATTATGATAGACCTCTTCAAACTAAATACAAATATAATTTTAGAGCGACTGCAGCATGTAAAAATCTTGAGAAATATGAAATTAACTTTTAACGACTATAATGTATTTAATTGCATAATGTTTCTGACATGCTGCATGAGTTCAACAGCGCCAAAAGCGTTTAGCTCTGGTTTTCGCTTGTATGAATGCATCATGATGTGGTGTCCAACAATAATCAGCCAGTATTGATCAGGATTTCAATTGCCCTGATATGCTTTTTCCATTGTAGCAATGTCTTGGTGAAAACATTTGCCATGCTTGTCACTGATTGCACCTAGATTTTCAGGAAAGAAATCCAAATATGAATGCAGAAAATGATTCTTCAGTGACATGTTGCAATTTATGATCTTTTATGCTAAGAAGTTTGTCAACCAGCTGAATGCAGTCTGGTGCTCTGTAGTTGCCAAGAAAATATTCAACTACATCCTTGAATGTTTCCCAGGTGATTTTTTCTGGACCCACTAACAGATCTTTGAACTGCTTGTCATTTATGACGTATCTTATCTGTGGAACAACAAAACAGTCTTTCTTAATTTTGGCCTCAGTTATCCTCAGAAACATCTGTGTCAAATAATGAAAACCTGCACCTTCCTTGTTCATCACAAAATGTTTCATCAGTCCAAGTTTTAAGTGAAGTGGAGGCAAAAATATTTTTGTCAAGTCAACCAATGGTTCATGTGCCACATTTTTCTGTCCTGGAACCAAATTCTTTCAGAGTGGCCATTTCTTTTAATGTAATGACTATCTTACACAGCTGTTCCATTCACAAATGTAACAACAACAGTCAGCCTGTGGAAAAATAATTATTAAATCATCTTGTTTGATAAAACTTTTCCAAGTAGCTGTCAGAATGACTACTAATAAGTCTGGGGTAATCATGTTAATGGCAGTTCTGTTAGCAGCATTGCAGGAATAGTTTCAGTAGCAGTGATAATGCTGAAGGGGAAGGCATTTTAGGCATCTTGATCTTTTAAGAGATGCATTTACAACACAGGTGACCCATCTGCAAGGAAAAGCATGGCATTGGATTCCAATGAGGAAAACTCAACTGGCTCATAGATTGCTACACAGTATTTTTTTCCCCATATGCAGTGTCAGCATTTCTCCTTTTGGAAATTCACATGTGTAAAATGTTTTCTCAATTCAGGAGTATTCAAAGGTCAGTCTGATAGTTCACAGGACATGCTCTGAAAGAAAATACTGGAGGGAAATCAGAAATGCATGTGGAATGTATACACATTATGCTGCTATGGAATCCAGAAGAGAATGCATAAAGAATTTTTCAGTTCAGTCAGTGATCCATCATGATAGCAGTTTGTGACATACAAGTAATCCTTACTTTCTTCTATTTTTCTTTTTTTTAAAAAAGTATATCTATACCTAAAGTCACTAAGGCAGTCAAGGCATATTTTAATTTTTGCCTTCTTGAATTGAGTTGAACTAAATGATTCAATGATTAAAAACTCATTAGAATTAGATGGTTCTAATTTCATGAATATTTAGCCATGCTATAACATTAATTTTTTCTACTTTGATATGAAAATATGACCTTTGATTGGGAAAAACACAGAATTTCTTAAGCCAATACAAGTTTTAAAGAGAGTAATAGAACGGCTGACAACGGCTTCTTTCCACAGTCCACATCCTGTGGTATTTGCATTTTCATCAGTATGTTTGTCTTACAGACAAAATGAATATCAGATGCTGGATTTGAAAAAGGGCAGACCTAACATGAGGTGATTAGTTTCAAAAACAGATTTTATTCTCGATAAATTATTACAAAATACAATCATCTGTTGATTGAGGATATAAAACAGATTGACTTAGTGTAACTCTGTTAGTTAAGTGGGGGCGGTACGATGTAATATGATTATTTAACATGGTCTGGTACTAAACCCCCAGAAGTACAAATTGAAGGCAAATAATTAAATTTTCAATTGAAGGATATTCATTTATAAAACCAAATTTATTTTTTAAAATCACATTTTTATGTTGGTTATTATTATTGTATTATATGCACAGGACAGGCATAAAGAACATTCTCTTATAGGAGCACTCTTTGAAGTGGCAGGTCTTCAACTGCAACAGAGAAAAGGATTTGGTTGAGATAACAGGTAGGGCAGGGGTGAAATCCAGTAGGTTTTGACAGGTTCTGGAGAACCGTTAGCGGTAATTTTCAGTAGTTCGGAGAACCAGTAGCGGAAATTTTGAGTAGTTCGGAGAACCGGCAAATACCACCTCTGGCTGGCCCCAGAGTGGGGTGGGAATGAAGTTTTTGCAGTATCCTTCACACATCTTCACTTGAGAGAGAATTTTAACATCAACAAAGAATTGGTTTAAAATACAGTAAAGTTAAATATTTCAGTGCACACTACCGGTTTTGCAATGTGTACTTAACATTTGATAATTCTCTGTAGTTCTTTGTTAAAAACATTAAAATAACAAAATAGATCATATTATTTAATTAATACAAAAGTTGTAGGAGGGAGAAAAAAAATCTTGCCTAAACAGGTATAAAGTACAGCATGTAAATTTTATAGAAACAAAATGATTAGAGTATTAGAATGAATGTGGCCCAGATTCAAGTCTACCCTCAACCATGAATGTTCATTGGATGATTTTTGATTACTAAGTTTTTCTCAGCTCAACCTATTCCATAGGGATATTTTGGAGGTGAAATGAAGGGAGATTTTACGTAAAATATCTTGAATTTCTTGAACAATTATAGGATATGATTCTATAGATCAATAAAGAAAATAATTTCTGTAAATCTAAGTTTCCCCATTGTTCCAGCATAACGTTTAGTTAGTAAAAGGCATGCATAAGGAACTATATCTGATATCCATTCTGTATATATGCTACTAAATATATGTTTCTGAACAACATCTGTCAACAGCTTTGCCAAGAAGATTAGGTAGACAGACAGACAGACAATCTACTTCAGAAAGTTGGAGGAACCATCTGGAACAGGTTGGGTGGCATGGAGTGGGAAAAGAAAGGGAAGAAAGAAAGGGAAATTCTATAACATTATTCTGAATGTATCCCATAGTAATACCATGAAGAAACTTTTGTTAGCATCCAAACATTGCAAGAATCACCTAGATAAAAAAATGTAAATTAACAACAGCTATCTTATTTAGGTTAAATTCTCAGGCCAAATTCAGCTCTCATTTACTGGACCATTTCACTATGTATCTGATGAAGTAGAATCTAGCCCATATAGTAATAAAAAAAAGGCATACCTCCATGCATTGCTGCACTAACAGATTAAGAATAGATTTTCATCATAAGATTCCTTGAATTTGCTTAAGGTTCCTAATTAATAACTTTAGCACCATTGTCATTAGTGAAGTAGAAACAAATATTACACATAATTTTCACTCATAATTTCAAGGAGAGAATGTATTAACAGAATATTTTTTATATAATTTAAAAGTATCTTTTCAAAGGTCTAATATAATTGGTACAGTAAAGCATGCTATGAGCACAGCATGCTACCTTGCAACTTCACTTCTATGCAAAGGAGGCTTAGCCACATAACAAGTTTTATCCTTTAGCAAGCAATGCTAATAGAGAGTCCCTCTGTGAGGGAATGGGTGGTTCAAATATGTGACCAATAAATAAATGAAATGAAATGTTTCTGGGGATAGTTGTTTACAGCCATTAAGGATATATCCTGATAGTGCCATAGTAACAAGTACACACCACTCATAACATTTGATGTTCTCCTTGGAACTTAAGTTTGAAGTTTGAATTGTTGAAGAGGAGTAAATCTATGAGGCACATTTTATGAACCTCTGTGTAGCTTTTTGATAAAAGTCTTCTTTTGATTGGTAGAGAAAGAGAACAAAAGGGAATGTAATTGCAAAGCCATTTATTATTTATCCATTCTTTGGAGATTTTACATGTAAATTTCCTTGCACAGTGGACAGTTAAAGATAAGCCAATCTTGCATACTGGTCAGCATATGAATAAATAAAGAATGTCTAAAGCTGCTTTACTGAATTTGGTTTTAATGACAACAGGTGGGTCAATTGTTTAGCCTGTACAATTGGCCTCTGTCCTAGAAAGTAGAACACATACAAAACACAACAGTAGCTCTCGAGCACGCTGAGTGGCTCTGATAGTTCAAGCATGCAATTTTATAGCAGCCTACAAACAAGCCTGGGAATTCAGGGTTAAAAACTAAACTGAAGTTTTGTCTTATACCGTAATGAAAGCTGACCAAGAGAGTAAATCAAATGGATCTCCTAACAAAATGAAAACAGCTGTTTGGCTGAGCTTGTCTCTGATTTAGGTTAGGTAATTATTGCTCTAGTGTGGTTCAAGGTTGTTCTGTGTTACTGAAATAGGATAGCATATGAAAAGCATCCAACTCCTTAATTTACTGTAGCATCAGAAATTCCACTGTACGCATATAAAAATATCTAGAAATACAATCATCTATGGATATACCTATAGGCTTTTCTAAATGCCAATTTATTTTGCCTTTCAAGACACAATTACACAACACTTACTTATGTCATACTAAGGTAGAATATCTGTTCTAAGGAAATGATAATTTAAGTTTAAAACGCTAAGCCATTCCAGTTGTTCAGAGGGGGAGCTGTCTTTTGTATTACATGTAGATATTATGCATTACATATGGGCAATTGTTTTTTTTTTAAAATACAATAACTGGAGTTTGAAAACTAATGATTAAATATTCACATTCTACATTAATTCTACATTAAAAACAACATTGGCTCCTAGAATAATTTTTTTTTTAAAGTTAAGCATTCAAAGATGAACTGACATTTGAAGCTATAAAAGTATTCAACATTGAGAAACTGAGCTTTTGCATAAAACAGCTTCATAGTATTCCAGGAAACTGAGTCACTATTACATTTTTTTATATTTCTAATAAATTAAAAGAAACCCACAGTTTAGGCATATCATTGTCTTGGGGCACCCTAAAGTGATATATGGAGTTCTTTAAAGCACCTGAGACTATAATCTAAATAATAAAACTTTACATTCAGAATTAGATTTTTAAGTACTTAAGAGAATTTAGTGTAAAATGGTGTGAAACTAAAATGGTGTGAAACGAAAACTTCATCAAAAAACTTCATCAAAAAATGTTCAGTATTCTTGCTATGCCTTACTTTACAGAAACACTATCAAGTGCATCAATACCAATATATCCACTTTCATCTAATGGGGCAGGCAGTGCAGCTGAGTCCATGCTACACTAAGTCACTATTTGTGTGTGTGTGTGTGTGTGTGTGTGTGTGTGTGTATAATTCAGTGTTCTATCAACCACAGATAATAAATAGTGTCAATAAATGTATAAACCCAATCAGTTTTGAATGTGTACTCTTCCAAAATGATTTAGAAAAATTCCTTTTCTTATGACTGCAGTATTTTTCTGTGATTCATCCAAATAGCCTAACTTTTTTCCAGCTTCCATGAGAGCCTGAAAAAGAGTTCCTGCTATTTTAAGAAATCCAGTAATAAAAGATTACGAGACTCTTAAAAGTAGCAGCATCTTGTTTATTTCTTTCAGGCTTAAGTGGAATCCTGGAAAAAAAGTTGGGCTGCTTTAATGACTAGCAGAAAAGTACGTGCTTGTGTGAGGTCCAAAGCACTTTTTAAAAATTCTTTTTGAAATGTGCACAGCCCTTTTAACCCTGATAAAGTAAATAATGGCTTAACACCATTACTGAACCAGGTCGGTAACTTCCCTAAAGCCATGCCTTATTCATAGTCTGAATGATTAGCTGCTAAAATACATTAAGATGATCAGGAAACTATAAGCCCAATTCAAACTATGGAATAAATTGAAGAATTAAATGGTCCAGGGGAGTGCTGCTCCAAAGCCCAATTCTTTTCCTTTCCAGTGTTGTGCATTCTCCCTTTCTTTGATAAATTCAAATAATCCGTACTCAGACAAAACACCAGGAAAAAAGGGCTGATTTTTTCCTTCAACATAATCCTTTAGAAATGTGCCTTCTAACTGTGTGGTGAATTAGCATGTATGTTTTAGATTCCTATAATGCAATTAAGTGTTTCATGGAAAGAAAGAAAAAGATTCCAGCGCGCTGTAGGTTATTAAAAGGATCAGACATTAACTCGTACTCAAATTCTCTTGAAATGAATCATAATCGTACTGTTAAATATATACAGGGCTACATTCTACTGTTTTGAAATGGAAACTTAATCTGAACCCCTCTCTGCATGATTCTCAATGTGGGAATGATTCCCAGATCCATGCTATTTAAAAACATCAAGGGGAAAGGGCAAAAATGATGCTCTCACTATCAATTGTCATGGATTAAAGCTCTCAGCCAAACATCCCCAGAAACTCTCATGCAGCTGAGGAAGGGAAACAGCATTTAGAGGCCCCGTCTAGTGTTCAGAACTACATCCCCATATGGAGTCACGCTTCATTGTGTCAGGCGCAGTACCCTAACGCTTCTTGATCCTGGCATCCATTGGATAAAAGGGAAAGGAAGAACAGAGTAAGGCAACACAAGTAGGCTCTATTCAATACATAAGGCTCTATTCAAATCATATTGTCCTTTAACATTTTTGAAAAATGTTTACAGTCTCTTCTCATGCCAAGCCTAGTACATCTTGCATGATCCCACAGGACTCTTACCCTGTTCTCACTGTTTCAATGCATGCACCTGAATGGCTACAGCAGCGATGGCTAACCTTTTTGCCGTCGCGTGCCAAAAGCAGGGGGAGTACGGGGGGTCATGTGCGCGTGTACCCATACCCATAATTCAATGCGCCCTGCGCATGCACACATTCCCCCCGCTTTTGGCATGCGATGGCACAGTGGACCCAGTAGGCCTGTTTTTCACCCTCCCCAGGCTCCAGAGGCTTTCTTGGAGCCTGGGGAGGGCAAAAACAGGCTTCCCCACCCCCCTGGAGGCCCTCTGGAGGCTGGAAGGCCTGAAAATCAGATGTGCGCACCGGAGCTGAGCTAGGGCAATGCTCATGTGCCCACCAATATGGCTCCGCGTACCACCTGTGGCCATAGGTTTGCCATCACGAGGCTAGAGGAAAGAGAAGATCGCCAGCTCGTCCTCCTGCCCTTCAAGTTCTCAGTAAAACAGATTATACTTAACAGTATATGCCTCTATATCAGAGGTCTTCAAACTTGGCAGCTTTAAGGCTTGTGAACTTCAGCTCCCAGAATTCTGGAAGCATAGCTGGCTGGAGAATTCTGGGAGTTGAAGTCTACAAGTCTTAAAGCTGTTAAATTTGAAGACCTCTGCTCTATATGGTCATGGAAAATAAGCGATGGTAAGATCTCCGACGATAGGTACAGTTACGTAATGTTTACCAACATGTGGAACTGACAATGCATGGATGAAGAACAAGTCTAAGAGCTGCTGTTTCGCTTTCTACACATATCTTGGAAATATGTGTTGAAAGTAAGAACAGGACTATAACAGAGCCACCCAGAGTCACAAAAGTGAAGAATTAAAGGAACGAATGAGTTATATTTACCTATTTTTGGTTGAGTTTTATGTTTATCAAGTACAGATTCTGTTATATAGTTTAAACCGCCGAAATTGCTCCCGCCTCTGGACAAACAGCAGAATCTAGATCGGCAGCTGAAAGTATGCTCGCAGAGATGCCGATTGTGAGGCAGAGCTCGGCGGCTTGAAACGAGGCTGGGAATCGGAGCTCACAGAGATGCTAATCAGTGGGTGCAGAGCTCTGCGGCTTGAGGAAGGCTATGGAGAGCAGGAAACCTGGAGCCCCAGTCCCCTCACCAGCGCTACGAAATAAGCTGTCTCAGTCCAAACTAACAGCTAGGTATCCACAATGAGAAAATATAAGGGAAGGAAACTAGGAGAGTAAAAAAATTAAAGAAAATAAAATAATTGTGGACACAGCAAGTACGGAGCTATAGAAAGGCACAGTATCTATCCTCACTGAGTGAAAGGAACTGAGCCTCAGCCGGGGCCTAGAGGGCGGAGTCAACAATCTTTTAAAGCTACAGGCGCTCCGTATCTTCATCCTACTGAGGGAAGTACCCACGCTCTTGGATTCTCCAAGCAGCGCGCCAGAGAATTTGCTGTTCATCGTTATGGCCAAACTGAGCTCAGCAAGCACTCGTCAATCAATACGGTCAAAATCCTTCTTCCCCTCAAATCTGCTGCTCAATATCACAAGCTGCAAAGTACCTCCCTTCACTGTGAAACTTGCCGAAGCTCAATTAAATTAAATTTCTAAATTCTATACAGGCCTGAATAAAAGAGAACAAAAATGGCAAGCAGATATACTTCTCAAACTGTAATTCATCCAGACACTGAAGGAGTACACCCTATTATAAATTTAATTACTGTTCATTCCCAAAGTGTAAATCAGACACCAGTGTGATTTTAGAGATTTTATGATGAATGTTATATTGAAAAAAATGCTGGCAAGGATGCTTTCAAATACTTTTTATACTATCCAGCTATTTTTCTAAAGAATCATTAAACTTGGCTTACAGATTTTACCTTTCTTTTTGGAAACCAAGTGGCCAATATTTTTCTGCTAGAAAACATGTTTTGGCTTAGCTTATTAATAATACATATAAAATAGTAGAATAGTATTTTAAAGAAATAACTCTACTAATGAAAACCATCCTGGAGTGCACAGTTTTCTGCTTTGATCTAGTACATTCAGCTTTTAAATCTCCATAAACAATTCATAACTGAGATGGTTGACTGACATCAGATAATTTGGGAGCATCAAACTCTGGTACATAAACTCCTGTTGGTAGTTGAACCTCAAAATATTTAATTCATATCTTTCATTTGCTCAGTTCCATATGCTGATCCAAGTTTTAAGAAAACAAGGACTACTTGGAACTTCTAAGAGATACAGTTGGATAAAACCATACATCTTTCTTGCAGACAAAGAATGATGGTAAAAACAGGAACATTTCAGGATACTATCTAATTTTTTTTTAATTCTGAATTTTTAAATCTAGATCTTCATCGATACCAGATTTAGAACACAGCTGAGAAGTAATCAACATTACAAAGATTTTTTTTTAAAAAAATCCCTCTTCATAAATATTTGAAATATATACAAACATACACAAATAAAAAATTATAAAACATTGCATATCCTGTCCTTCTGGTGCCTTAACACAATGTAGGAAAGCTAATATAATTGAAAATAAAAATAATAAAAAGTAATGCAGCATTTAAGACGGAGACTACACATCTGTTTTTTATCTGAAAAGCAAAGTTCTGCCTAAAAAAGAAAAAAAAAATTGACATAAAGTGAGAAGTCATATTGGAAAATGCCAAATAAACTTCCAAAGGTTTATGTCATTATAAAAAAATGGTCTTCTCTATCAAAACATAGGATATAGAAAAGTTAGTATAGGAGGTAAAGGACTATAATACATCTTAATTCTAAACTATTTATAGAGTTTTCAAAATCATCACTAATACTTGTGCCAAGGAACAGTTTGGTAACCAAAATAGGGCAGCTTCAGTAAGACCTAACAAATAGCATCCATCACATTCTTAATAGAGGATAAATTCATTCAGGCCCTTGTGTGGGTGTGACGTATTGGAGGTGGCTACTGCAATAGAAAACACCCCACTTCCTTTCTGTGTGCACTTTGTTGCCTCCCTCTCCATCCTGCTTAGTTTATTTTTTCAATTTAATTTTTCAATTTAAGATTTTTATTTATTGTTTTAATGTTTTGTTCTGTATTTTATTCTCACCAAAGGCAACTCTAAGTGGCTTATAGACATTTTTATTCAATGTCTGTAAGCTGCTTAGAGTTGCCTTTGGTGAGATGGGTGGCGTACAAATTTGATAGAGACAGAGAGAGAGAGACTAGAATTTCCAAAGATAATCCGCAGAGAACTCAATTCATAAATCCAATTTAAATGTGCCTAAGGTATATGTCATCATGGCCAGATCTGATCTTATCAAAGGTGCTTCTGCCTATATATCCACCTGACTAAAAAATAAAAAAAAATGTATCTATTGATCAATGTACCTGGTAATCTTCCAATCAATAATTTTAGTTTTGACAGTATTACATCTCCATTACTTCATGTAGCCCATAATTGTAGATATTTTCATATCTGCAGTTACACATAGGTATAAAAAGGTGTAGGAAACAATAATGAAGAATGTCATTCATTGATACTCAGGTGACTGAATAAAATTCATGCCATATCTTTTTGAGACACCAACCCTGGAGAGAAAATTTGCTATTATATAATAGTACCTCTGAAGTACATTTTCACAAGGAACTCCAGAAGGATATCATTATCATCATCTTAAATACCTGCGCCAAAACAAAAAGTGACACTATCAAACTCCCATCTATCAATTTGAAATCGCACCAATAATTACCTCAACCAAAGTATTTAAGCATTTGGACCTGAGTTAATTATATATTGGCTGGAAATTACCTACATGAAAATATCTAAGGAGAGCTTCTTTAATAAAAATCCCAGTAACTGCTTTTAAATTGAATGGTATACTTAGAAAATCTACAGGTTTGTTATGGACCCAGCAGTGGTGGGTTGCTACCGGTTCGCCCTGGATTGGGCAAACCGGTAGCAGCGGAGGCAGGAGGCTCCACCCACCCGCCTGGACCAGTGGTGGGTTTCAAAAATTTTTACTACCGGTTCTGAGGGTGTGGCTTGGTGGGCGTGGCAGGGGAAGTATACTGCAAAATCCCCATTTCCTCCCAATCAGCTGGGACTCGGGAGGCAGAGAATAGATGTGGCGGGGCCAGTCAGAGGTTATATTTACCAGTTCTCCGAACTACTCAAAATTTCTGCTACTGGTTCTCCATACTTTGTATACTTTGTGCTTTAATTGCCAGGGTGCAGATTTTCATTCCAATTACTATCTCCACTGTTCACTGACTTGAACTGTGCAGAGTAGTCATCTGGCTTAATTTACAGCCAGCAGCAACTGTATTATCTACCCAGCTAATTTTCATAGTCCAAAGACTGACTAAGGTTTTTGGAAAACTTTTGGCCAGGTAGTAGAAAACCTGCTCCAAGCACTCAGAAGAATGTTTTATTCATCTTGTTCCTGTTCAGAAAGCTGTTCTTTTACTGCATGGGTTGAAGGTTTCTAAAGGTGAGTATAGAGTGAGTTCACTAATACGCAGTACTGAGGTAAGCAATTCACAGAACAGATGCATGCAAAGCTCCTCTCTGCTGGTTTTGAATGTAATCTTTAAAAAATTAAAATCAAATAAAGTCAAGGCGAACAGGAAGCCTAGTGATGCAAAAGAGGGTCCCTGTGGCATTAAAACACATCAACACCCCTTCCACAAAAAGGGAGGCAGGGAAGACAACCCAGGTGGCATCTCCGGAGGGTATCATTTGATTGGTAAAAAATATTCATAAACTGCAAAATAGAAATTCATCATTATCATGCTGCAGACTTGTTAAAAGACTGATTTTGTAATATCCAACTCACAAAGGAACACATGATGGAATAATTGTTTCGGTTTCTTATGCCATAGTAGTTTCCTGAGATCATTATTCATTTTGAATGGCAGCACTAAAATGTGCTCCACCAAACTGCATTGCATGTGGATGTGTTCATCCTGAGTGGGTGGGCCCAATGGCGTCCCCGGGAATATTTAAATGAGGAATGACTCCCCATAGTATTAGAAATGGTGAATTTCAGAAATTCCATTTATCATATTTGTTTTATGAACTGTTCTTGCATGCTTGTTTTTTTTAACATTATGTAGGAATAAACATCAGCAATCTTTATCAGTTTTCCAAAAACAAACAAGATCAGAACAATCTGATTTTCTTTTCAGAAATGCAGATGAGGCAGTGCTCTTTATTCCTATGCTAGTTATTTCTTTTCTTCTTCCGATTTAAATTAAAATTCAATAATTTCTTAGCAAAAAAAAATCACTGTCATAGAATAGGGAATAATGCTTATGGCAGTTTAGTTGCAGCCATAAACAAATTTACTAGGGAGTCATCCCTACACTCTTAATTTCAAGTAAATAACTGTTAGAGAACTTGGAATTAATCATTTTAAAGGCTTTTCAATGTTCAACTTTCACTCTGGCTCTGCTCAAATACCATCTTCGTCTTGCAGCAGCCTTTTTTTTTTAACTAGGCAGAAAACGTGGTCAAGCTGGTGTTTGACCTTTGACAAAAGTCTGCCCTCTCTCTGGCTTTTCCTAACAAACTAGGGCCAAGACAATAAGCTGCATTATAGCTATTAGTTGGTCAATATGTTTCTCCAGGAAGACCTCAAGCTGAAAAGCCAACACGCCTGACAACCACAACCAAGATACCAAAGGTCCAGGCACTAGTCTTTGGAAAACAAATGGAAAAGCACACATGGCCACATCTGGAATCCTAATGGGCCACCAATGGTTCTCAGCTTAAGAAAGAATTACCACTGTTATTTTATCATCCCTAGTGCTAACTTAGCTGTTTATGTACAGCAATAAATGATTTTTTAAAAACATATTTGGGTCATTATGTCATATACCACCAGCAAGTAGGATTGTTTTATTGTGCTTGGAATAAAAATACACTGCAATACCCAGATGTTGGGAGAGGTTTAAAAACTCTAGCTCTTCTGCCCTCAATCCTGTCAGCCAAATTTTTTTAAAAGTCAATTGAGAACTTTATAAATTGTACACTCATCTCACCAGTAACATTTGCAGCAGTGTATTTTCTCAAAATACTTTGTCTTACCAATTGCTATATTGTTTCAATAAAGTTAAAAAAATGATTGCATAAAAAAATCTGAAGATGATGAGATCTACATTTTAAATGAGTTAGAAAGTGAGAAATAGACTTTTTTTTACTTCTGAACTCCAAACAACTTAGACAGATAGCATTAATGACATAGCAAGATAATTACTATCTTCCTCTCCAAAATTTAAGAAAATAGAGCACAAAAGTTTAAATTTCATTCCCCTTCACCTATTATAAAAATGTCAATGTGTCACATGTGCTACTAATATTGAGAATCTTTAAAACAACATTAAATGGATATACTGAAGGTCTGTCTTAAAGAATGTTCCCAATATAACATCCACTATCACAAAAGTTTCAATTGCATTTTTAATCTTGCTCTTTGTACCTCCCAATTTATAATCCTACTGTTTGTCACTTATTTCATCCTTTCATATACTTGCCCAATAGATGTGCAATTCAGCCAGTATACAGGCTTAAAGACAAATAATAATAATAAAAAAACACTTGAGTATAATAAAAACTATTGCACCAAAGGCAACTGTAAACCTTCCATAATAAAAAAGTCAGGACTGGTGACCCAGAGTTCAGAGGAAAAAAAACCAAGGTTTTGTAGCCTTTCACAGGCAAAGCAACAAAGAAGGTATGTCCTCTGGATTTAGAAGCTGGAGCATTCTCAACATATGAAATAGTGGTGTTTCTGAAAATTTACAAGAATGTAGCATAACACTAAGGAGAAATAACCAACCACTTATCACTGGGCCCCAGCTTTACAAGAAAGAGGAACCTCGAATAATGAGAAAGGAAAACATTTTATAGAAATTGAGGGTTACAAGATGGAAAATTTCGAGGTTCTGATGTGGCAAGTTTTGGGAATGCTACACAAGTCCTTGTCTGTGTATTTGGGTTTATTTAAACTGTTAAGCAAAGCAGCCCTTTCCGGAGCAGTAGCAGAGCAGGGAAAAGCTATCTCCCATCAAGAAGATGGAATGATGAGGTAATCCAGGGAGTGTCCCTGAATGAGGATGGAATGTTGGGGCTTCTCCCCTACTGCCCAGGGCTGCCCAGATTGTTCTGTATGTGGGTGAGTGAATCTTCTATTTTTTTGTTCGGATGGTATTGCAGGTGGCTTTATCTGAAGGCAGGATGGGTTAATTTAGGATGGAATTAAGAAAAGAGAAGAGTTGGGTTTGACCCAGGGGTGAAATCCAGCAGGTTCTGACAGGTTCTGGAGAACCGGTAGCAGAAATTTTGAGTAGTTCAGAGAACCAGCAAATACCACCTTGGGCGGGCCCCAGAGTGGGGTGGGAATGGAGATTTTGCAATATCCTTCCCTTAGGAGTGGGGAGGGAATGGAGATTTTGCAGTATCCTTCCCCTGCCACACCTACCAAGCCACACCACACCACGCCCACCAAGCCATGTCCACAGAACCGGTAGTAAAAATTTTTGAATTTCACCACTGGTTTGACCCCAGTCACATCCACCAGACAGGGAGGAAAATGAATGCAGCTTATATTTTGTTTGTTACTTTTTTTTCACCAATGTTGCCACCAAGGCAAACCCCTAATTATTTTGTGCAGCTGCATTTTGGACCACTTGTAGTTTCTAAGTGGTCTTCAAGGACAGTCTCATATACAGCATGTTGTTGTAATCCATATGAGTGACCAAGGCATGAATGTCAGTAGGAATTCCCAATTCAGGAATAGGTACAAGTGGATTTGCTAAGTCATGGCCGCTACCTCTTCAAGGTATGTACAGGAGGTACATATCCAGGAGCAGGATCAATGATGTTTTAATACCCAGGCCAGAAATCCAATTGAAAGGAATCCAGATAATCCATTTCCTACAGAGATTTCTTAAGATGCAACCAGTTTCAGCAATCTTTCATCTTGAAGACAAGATCAGAAATTGTCAAAATCACTGGGTCCAGCAATGACTTCTTAAGGAAGGGGCAGACTAACCTTCATTAGAGAAGTCAGTTACCTTGTGTCTAGGCTGAATTTACCAGTCATCTGCTCATTCACCCATCACCAGAACAGGCCTTGACCAATTAGAAGGAACATGAATTAAATATAAAGGTGGCAGTAATAGCAACTCCGAAGATCTGTGGACATCCTCAAGGCCAAGATTTATTATGATCATTGGTATTTATTATATGTCTACCAAGTTATTTTGCTGTCTGGGCAACATCATTTATCATAATGTGATAAAATAGTAGGCAGCATTTTTTCCAGTAAAGGGAAACAATTTATAAGCAGGTCTCTCCCCATTCCTCCTGCTATATTACCTGCTATATTACCTGCAAACTTTAGCTTATCTTAGTTTAAGTGTATACTAACTAACTGCATAACAAAAGTACACATAATACCCCAAGTCTAGAGAAAGATTCCCCAAAGTTTAATTGGAATCAATGCAATACTGTATAGAGTGATGTGGGAGCTCTCTTTTTCTACCTAAGAAAAGTCATTAACTTAGAAAAACTATAGGGAGGCAACTGTAGATTGTTAAACCAAGATTTGTGGGGCCCAGAGAAAAATTTGAGTGGTATTTGCAGCAATATATAGGTTCCTTGTTTCAAACTGTTGCTCTCTCTTCCAGCTTTCTTAATTATCTTCTTTCATTCCCTTTATCTGACTCTCATGAAGAATAAAATTAAATCTATAGCTCCTTAAAAAAATCCCGAATGAAGCGGTAGGCTGCCTAAAATCAAAGGACATTGTGAAATGAGTAGCATATGAAGAGCTATAGTGTTCCTACTCCAAGCCAACAAATGGTTTGGTCAGCAAGTTTTAATGAAATCAGTAAGATTTACTGTACTTTGTATTTATGGGTTTACTTACTTTCATTGTATAAGTAAACACATATACAATTGTATTCTTAGCACAATCATCCTTTTTCTGGATTGGAATTAAGATTTGTAGTGTAGCAAATGCAAATTTAGACAAAGACTATGTTAGTTGAATGGAAGATTAGATTTGTCAGACAACTGGCATATGTCCTCTTTGTCCTCATGTTCTCTGTCCAACAGACATAACCTTAATAACCAAATATATTTCTGCTTTTTGTGTATCTCTTCCTACACAGTTTTTCTATTAGGAACAGTTTCTATTAGGAATAGGGCTTTCCTAATAGGTGTTAACAGCCAATTAACAACTTTTACCTGAAATTGACAAGACCTTAATCTGTTACACAATGTATTCCTTTATCTCCTAACCCCTCATGAACCAAAGAGCTGGCACTGTAACCCCTTCCTTCCAATGAATGTAAATATAAATATTAAACAGTTAATCGAGCCTCCTTTTCCTCCCATTTTTCTTCTTTTCCAATTGTACTTGCGTGTTCAGATATCTGGCAGCTCTAACTAAGCTATTTTCTGAGAATTTTTAAAGCTTATTTCTTGTACTTCATTAAATACCATTATATTTCACTCACTTTTTGCCACAATGTTTATGATATGAACCTGGCTATTTCATTCACTTTAGAATGAATGTACAATTTGGTTTCAGCTACGTTATATCTTTACTAACAGAAATGAAATACATGTCCAAACTTCTCTCTGATCACAGTAACAGTAAATCTAAACTTCAGAAGTGAATGCTAAAAATCTAACAATTTTCCAAAGCACAAGGACATAATTTATAAGTACATTACAACGCTGCATGAATAAACATAAATTCCATGTAAATACATGAGACTCATTATTATTTACAAAATATGACTTCAATGTGAGTGTTTTTCTCCTGTTGGGCTGGCTGACTGGCTGACTTGCTTTTTATCAGTGTCAAATGCCAACTGCTCTTAAATGCCAACATAATCTCAAACATTAGAAGATGCACTTAGAAACATCAAAGCTATCAAATATCAGTTCTCTCAAATTTCCCAAATAATGATTCAAACATGGGACAAAGTAATGTTATTTAATATTTGATAAAAATTCAGATTCAACATTTATAGATGGTAATTCCAGACAGGCAAAATTGTTTTGATTCTACTAATCACCCCATATTTTATAACATCTTTATATCATATGTGATATGATCGATGGTATTTTTGTTAGTAGGAATTGTCATATCTATGGAGATTCTCAGATGTCCAGGTCACAATTGTCCCAAAGGTGCTTTTTCAAAAGGCAACTGGACTTCCTTGGGTTTTTTTTCACTTGAACACGTTTTGCTTCTCATCCAAGAAGTTTCTTCAGTTCTGAAGTAATTGAAGAAAAAGAACCTTTGGGATAGGAATTGTCATCACCTCCATTTTCCAAATTGTGGTTAAAAAAAAATACAGTTATTGGGAAAATTCACATAGATTTGATCTATTTTTTGATCATTTTGAATTTTAAACTCTGAGAATTTTAATGAGAACCGATACATAAATGTTTTAAATAAATTTGCAGCTGTGTGCAATGGACTTAATTTTGATTGTAGCAGAAAAGTAGCATATCTTGCTATATTCTGAGCAGCCTTATTTGCACATATTTAGTAAGGAGATTTTTAAAAAAAGATTTAGTAAAACAGAATTCTTGATGTCCCTGTCATCATCAAGGGACACATTGATGTCTTGCACGATGATGATGGACTACTGTATACTATGTTTAACTAATCTAGGCTGAAAAAGGCTTAAGAGAAACCGGCAGCCGATGAAGTATAATGAAGTTAAATTAACTCTGAAGTACTGCACCAAGATTACTACGCCTGCGTCCACATAACCCACAGCAGTAAGCAATGTGTTTAAAAAAATATTCACAGCAGCGTTGGTACTAAGGAACTGCTTTTCAAAACAGTGTTCTTCCTGCTTGCTTTTCCTTTCATAATATTCTCTGGGTAACCCTGATGTGCCCTGGAAAAACAGACATGTAAATCTGATACCTGGTACATGGTGATGAGTTTTGAAGCAAGTAAGCAGAAGGCAGAATGTGAAATGTCTTAGTTATCCTGCTACAAGGCAAATTAAAAACACAGCTAAGAAACTTGCTTGAGGATTATCCTGATGTCCATTGATTTAGATTCTTTCTAAGAGCTTTGTTTTAAAAAGTTTCTGTACAAAGAAAGCAGTGCAATCAGAATAAGCTACTCCTGCAAATTTGATTTTAAAATGTATACATGTAAAAACCAAACAATTCAGTAGGCAAATATAAATCAAATACGAATATTAGCAACAATTTTTCCAAGTACATTCTAGATACTTTGTTCCCTTTTGTAAATGTGAATTAGATTTTAAATGTATTGTTTTTTTATCGAAGGATTTGAAAGTAGGGATGGTCTATCTAACAATTTCAGTATTACTGAGTTTCTCTATTTTATAGTCCACGATCACATCAATAAACTAGTCTGCATGAAAGTTCATATTCATTTAGTCCTATCTGGATTTTATATATAGTATTTTTCCATGCATACCTTTTTAAAAATAATCTTCAAGGTGTCTTTCATATATTATCTGAACGTTTTTATTTGAAAAGTGAAGATTTACAACACAACCATATTTTAGCTCATCTATTGGTTTTGGAATTGCGAATTAAGCAGATTCACAAATTATTGTATGTATGTTATATTCTTGGATTTTAGTTTTAGATTTTAAGAGATATGTTGCACCATAGAGGCTTTTGTAGAACTGAGAAGTGAAGGCTTGTGTATTTTTTCTAATTATACTGGTTGAGATAATTATACTTCATATAAACCAAAATAAAACAATTACTAGTGAAGAGAAGAAGAGCACTTAAAAAACAGAATCAGGCAATACAAAGCAAAGATTATTTAGAACAATGGGTTTTAAGTTCCTGGCAAAAGACAAAAGAGAGCAGGTGTATTTTACTCCTGATCTTGTCATCAGGACATTGTCAAACTATTAGTGGTGAAAAACAAAAAGGAAGATCTGTACAGTACATGACAAGGGATTTATTTTCTATGTGTTGTAATTCTTTCTTAGCAAATATGGTTGAAAAAATACAGTAACAAAATTGGCCATTGCTAGCCTTTTCTGTATTTACAATAGATTTTTCAGTTGTAGAAATCATTTCTCAGTTGATAAATCCCAAGTGGCTAATAGTACTGGAATTTAACTCAAAACCATTTTACATTATCTTTCCAACACCCTGCTCCCTGAGTGTGGTTCCTGTTTTATGTAAAGTTGAAGGGAAAATTTATGCTACTAAAAATATTCCATAGTGTTCTATTGTGAGATTAGCAGTTTTACTAATATAAAAATGATGGGTAAGAGTACCAAAATCATGAGGGACTCATTAAAGATCAATTTTTCAGAGATCATATTTTGACATTCTCTGCAAGCAGAGATACAACGCACACAAGTTAATGAAGCTTGCATTGAACACTGCATTCAGCAGAGTCTTTTTAGTCACTACTGGAAGTTCCTGCTTCCCTCAGTGTAAATCTTGCTCAGCAATATGAAAAGACAGGCAAATTCTAACAGTCTCCTGTTCTGTTCCAGATAAGTATTGGGTTACTATGTGCAGGAATGCTAGCATGGAATATGAGGCAAACTAAGACTAATGGATGGGTTTCTCTTTCTCTCTCTCTCTTTCTTTCCCGCCCTCTCTCCCTCTCTTTCTCTATCTCTCTGTGCACTCAGTTTGCCTAGCAATCAGAATCTCACCGGCCACATAACCACTAAAACTCACTCTGATAAACTACTTAGAAGTGTCTTACTGCTTGAGGGATACATTTCATTCTCCTTTCCCCTTTTGGAAGAGAGAGAAATTTCTCTGATTTGGACTTTTCCAGAAATCATAAATGCTTTGAACTATACATATGCCAAAATTTCAGCTTCCTGGGTCTAAGAAAGCAAGGAAGGACTTAATGAGATCAAGTTTTGAACATGAGCCAACTATGTTGACATGTTACGGTTAAACCATAGGCAGCCGTCAGAGGTTAGCCAGAACTTGCCCAAGAGGATAAGAGTCAACAGAACAACCTGTGAAGCAAAGCCAAAGATTACAGCCAAGATAGATTTGTTGCTCTGACTAGATCTCAAACAGGAAGCCTCTTATGGCTCCTTTGTCCAGCATGGATCAACAAGGTCAGTCTTAATCTGAGGACATCCACTATCTGGAAGGTTTTCTAAATTATAATTCTAACAACTCATTATCTAGGGCAACTACAACTGAAAATACAGGGCCCTAATTTCTGAAAGTACTGTCCTCATAGGTTTTAGATACTTAGTTCATCAGGTGAGCAGCTAATGAATGCCTCATTGTGAATTAAGAACAGATATGAAATACATAGTGAAGGTTCTAGACCAAATAAACCCTACTAATACAATTATTTTGCCACTTTTTTATCATCACTAGCTGCCATTTTGCCATACTGATGATGAGACAAAAGTCTGAAGATATGGCATACAGTCTTCTCTCTCAAAACTGTACAACTACCTTTTACTACTTACCACCTGTGACATTGCCTCATTGTGCCAAAGATAACATTCATTTTAATGAAATTAGTATCAATTGCAGAAATGAACCTAACTTACACCTGCCTAATGCCTATGCCATAGATCTGTGGCTTAATCAGTCTTAGAGTTTGTATATTCTCTTTAACGGAGACCAAATTACTTTATCCTTTTTTAATATAATTATGATATACAAGAATTCTACGTCAATTAGTCTTTTTCTGGATTTTGAAGGTAATTCTCTAATGTTAACTGTTCTATATCTTTGAATTTCTTTAGAGATTCTCAGTCATCCAGGTCAAACTTCCAAAGGTGCTTTTTCAAGAGGCAACTGGACTTTCTGGTTTTTCTTTGAAGATGTTTTGTTTCTCATCCAAGAAGTTTCTTCAGCTCTGAAGAGGCTTCAGCTGAAGAAGCTTCCTGGATGAGAAGCGAAACATCTTCAAAGAAAACCTAGAAAGTCAGCTGCCTCTTGAAAAAGCACCTTTGGGACTTTCAATTTCTTATTTCATTGGCATCTTTCTTTGCTGGTATATTAATGATATGAATGCATTATGGATATTATATTGTCTGCAAAAATTTCAGCAAATATTTTACAGTACACACACAAAATTTGGTTTGTGACCATACCCATCCATTTCACCCCTTTCCTTAGGGCATAATTATAACTCTGCAGTGCAATAATATTTTACATGCAGAGGGCTTTGTTTCCATGCCAACAGTTTTATATACTGTAGAAGATTTCAGGAAGTTGACTTAAAAACAGAACGGTGTTGGAGCTGCTGCTAATCAGAATAGACAATGCTGAGCAAATAAGTCATCTTCATGTGTTCACTATTTATTGAGAAAAGCGGAGAAAGAAAACATTTTCAGCTGTGCAAGTTGAGAGAACATTTTAGTGCTAACTTTTTTATTTTTTAATAAATCATACTTTGCATACCATCTGTCATTGCAATCACAACAATTTAGCCAACTTGCCATATGTTTCCATGTGCTTCTGAAGTTAAATTTGGATTCATTTATGTTTACTACTTTCTGATCCAAGTATCTCCAGTGACATCAGAGGGAATGTACACATCTGGGAAGGGACTTACATAACAGCTGGAGGCCATGTAGGAGGGGAAGGCTCAAACATTTTGGGTGTGACCATGTAAAAATCTGAAGTGCTAATTACTCTTTAAGAGTTCATATCCATCCACCCTCCTACACATTATTAGAATAATTTATTAGTATATATCATTGCAAGTTACCATGAAGTATTTTTGGCCCACAACTAGATCTGAGAAGTAATGTCAGCTATGGATTAAGTATATGACATACTTAATTTGCACTGTCAAATAAGGTGCATTGTGCCAAAAGTACTGTAGTCTGTAAAGCTCATATTATTGCAGAATATTCCCCAGCCAGCTCTTCACAGAGCAGATGTCAGGCTTCCTTCCCAAAGCACTGCAATGTTTACTGCCACTTTCATTTTTTTCATAATCAAAATAATGCATTCAGCAGGTCCCCTCAGTAGCAGTATGCAAACAAGCCATGAAACATATTTCTCAAGGGCAGCTGCACTTTCTGCTCTCTAGAGTCACTTGTTTCATGCTCCTCCAATTCTCCAGCGATCTGGAGGGAAGTGTAAAAGGGCTTTAGATTAGAAAATGTGGTCAAAAGCTTGCCAAAAAATGACACCAGAATATTGATTGAATAGGATATTTGTTTTAGGGTGTAGCCATCTGCTACAATTTTGTAATGTTTGTGCTTATACCATAAAGATACTGTACCATCTTCTCTTTTCAGACAAGCAATCCTTGGGTCTAGCATTAGTTTGCTACCATTGGAGGTATCTTGTAAACCATATGTGGCCCAACAAGAACACTGTCCTGAAGAACCTACAGAAATTGTACCGTACAAATGTTTAGCAACAAGCAGTAACAAACAGGAATTTCCTGTTTTTCAACAGGGAATGGGAGGAAGGGAAAAAATGGTACACATGGCTTGTTCAAGTTCTAATTCCCACCCCCAAATAACTTCCAATTTCTCCCAATACTAACCACCAACACAGGACCAGCTTTGTTCTGCTTCTGTGATCCTTAGATAATCCCCAAATATTTTTTTAAAATACAAAAATAGATGCAAGTACCTGCCTAACACAAGCCTATCCTCTCGTCCTCAATCACATACAATCATATACATATACATATACATATACATATACATATACATATACATATACATATACATATACATATACATATATGTGTGTGTGTGTGTGTGTGTGTGTGTGTGTTTTCTTTCCTTTTCGTAGGCTTTATATGTATTTCTCTTCAGCCAGGTTCTTCCTACGTAAACCAAGCCCTAGTTCAGTGAAATCACAATCCACTAGTTTCTAGGCTTTTTTTCTGGCGGCCACCACATACTCTGCTGCCCATTGGGAACTTGGCTAAAGAGAAATACACATAAAGCCTACAAAAAGGAAAGAAAACAAATACTGTTCCTTTACAGGGAGGATACATGGGATGAGGGTGTGGCTAACTGATGAGGACTTTTAAGTCCAAAATAGATCTATCTTAGTCTCCTTAGTCTCCCAATGGGCAGCAGAGTGTTTGCTGGCTGCCAGAAAATAGTGGATTGTGATTTCACTGAACTAGGGCTGCATAAAAATCTTTATGTAGGAAGAACCTGGCTAAAGAGAAATATATATATATATTATATATTACCTACGTAAACTAAGTTGTTCTACAGCCCTGGTTCTGTGAAATCTCATTCACAAGTTTCTGGGCCTTTTTTCTGCTGACAAACTGCAACTCTGTGTTGCTCTCTGGGAGACTCAGATAGCTATTTCTGCCTATTAAGGCGTCATCAGTGAGCCACACCCACTTCTCAGATATCCTCCCTGTAAAGGTACAATGTGTCTTTTTTCCTTTTTCGTAGGCTTTTATGTGCATATTCTTTCTAGCCAGGTTTTACCTACGTAAACTAAGTTGTTTTACAGCCCTGGTTCTGTGAAATCTCATTCACAAGTTTCTGGGCCTTTCTTCTGCTGACAAACTGCAACTCTGTGTTGCTCTCTGGGAGACTCAGATAGCTATTTCTTCCTATTAAGGCGTCATCAGTGAGCCACACCCACTTCTCAGATATCCTCCCTGTAAAGGTACAATGTGTCTTTTTTCCTTTTTCGTAGGCTTTTATGTGCATATTCTTTATAGCCAGGTTTTACCTATATATATAGGTAAAAAGTTAAAATCTTGGGTATTTTCCCGCGTCATTAAAAGTCTGTTAGTTAAAATGCTTAAAATCCTGGCAAATCTGAGAAGACAGATATATATATATATATATATATATATATATATATATATATATATATATATATTGTATGTATGTATGTATGTATATAAAAATAGTAAGTTAATTCAAGGATTTGCCTTTACTGGCAATAATCTGAATGAAACTCCACTCAAAACCTTTCCATTGGAAGAAATGTTGGCTTGTGTTGCATCAGTTTTATTCTGCCAAAAAGAAGCAACTGGTGGAAGTAGTGGCAGTGAAGGAGGATGAGCAGGAGGAAGAAGGACATTTAGGGGGAAGCTAATCTTTAATAATTTTCTCTCTTTCTAAAGGCTTGATTGATATAAACCTTCCATTAATGGAAAACCGATACTGGAGGCTGCAAGTTTTTTTTAATGAAATAAGCATTTCCATCCATGGAATACTTTTATTTGGCCCAAACCCAAGCTACATGCTAACATATAGTTTCTAAGATACATAAATTTAAATATCAATAACCAGTGAAAGATATACTTAGAGCCACCCATCATCAATTTTACAAACATGCTTCTTTTTAATAATTGAGATATTTGCCATAAATTTCATAAATCTTAGTAGAACGATTTAATAATCATATTCTCCAAAACCAGAGGCACATTCTGTGAGTCAATTTTAGAAAAATTTATAATGCCTCCAAACTGAACCAGAGCAAGCCAGTTTAGAAAAATGATAAATCTAAACTAAAGTGATAAACAATGCTATCACCTCTGTAAGATCACTAAAATGCCAAACCTCCTTCCTCTTATTGGAATATAACACCATGAAATCCAAATTACCACTATAGAATTGTCAATATCCAAAAATATTTTATTTGTTTTGTGCACACACCAGAAGTATATGTAGGAAAAAAAATAAAAAATGCTCAAAAGCTACGGGAGTCACCCATAGTTTGGTATTAGATGGGTGGTTAAATAAATGTTTAAAATAAATAAAATAAAATAAAATACCAGAATGTTTTGTTTGATAAGTGAAATAACAACCAAATTTGGTTTTCCCCCATCTCCACTGCAGTTAACCGCTTGCCTCTAGAAGGGCCTTCACAAAAAAAAATAACATGGAAGCCTTCTCAAAAATTATTCAGGATATTCATACTTTTCTTCAAATAGTGCTGCGTTAGTTCAAATGATATAATCATGCCTTATTCTCTCCGGGAAACTGACAGCAATAAACAGGCTGCCAATATTTTGGAGTAATCCACTGGCCTATATTCTATTTTTTACAAAAAGGTATTTAAAAGCTCATTTTAAAATGCAGATAAAATATGCAACCATTAATTGTACAATAGAACTGCCACAGGAGGTTTCTTTTCAGTCTGTGCCTATACCATGCCCAAGGTCAATTATAATATCTAACATAGAAAAATAAACATTTTAGTATATTGAAAACCTCCCTGTTTTTGGAATAGTACTGTAAAATTAAAACAGTTCTTGACTCAAAGCTGCAAATTATTCTGTTGCCGGGAGTAACTACTAATTGTAGAAATGAAAAGAATTATTTAGAGACATATATTTCTCATTGTTTTATAAAGGACAGAGTGGGCAAGTTACTGTATGTTTTCTGTTAATTTCGTTTATTGTTCGATGAGGCCCAGATTTTACTAATGAAAAGCATATCATAAAATGTCTAGACAACACTGATACTTATAGGAAGAGATCAATGCATTTCCCCAGTCATGCTTCACTTTTGCTGATGGGAAACTTTTTCACAGTGGCAGCAGGTTTTTTTTCCCTGGTTCTTGTCATTGAACCAGGGTGAATCTCAAGGTTAGAACTGCAATAAAAGATCCTTTTGTACAAAAGAGACTGTTCCATGCCAAATGAGATACTCATTTTGAATGAATTGAAATCAGTAAATTAATCAGTCTAAATGTAATAAATTAATAAAAAGGGACAATTTGGATTAGATTAACAGATTAATCATAAGGGTCTATTAGACTGAGCCGTGGTGGTGCAGTGGTTAGAATGCAGTAAAAGATAAAGGTAAAGGTTCCCCTCGTACATATGTGCTAGTCATTCCTGACTCTAGGGGGCGGTGCTCATCTCCATTTCAAAGCTGAAGATCCAGCGCTGTCTGAAGACGTCTCCATGGTCATGTGGCCGGCATGACTAAACCCCAAAGGCGCACGGAACGCTGTTACCTTCCCACCAAAGGTGGTCCCTATTTTTTTACTTGCATTTTTTACGTGCTTTCGAATTGCTAGGTTGGCAGATAGAATGCAGTATTGCAGGCTAATTCTGCTGGCTGCTGGCTGCCAGCAGTTAGGCAGTTCAATCCTGACCGGCTCAAGGTTGACTCAGCCTTCCAACCTTCCAAGGTTGGTAAAATGAGGACCCAGATTGTTGGAGGTAATAGGCTGACTCTGTAAACCGCTTAGAGAGAGCTGTAAAACACTGTGAAGCAGTATAGAAGTCTTAAGTGCTATTGCTACTGCTATTAACAAACAACCATTGTAACTAGAATAAGGGAGTTGAGGGTCTCCCAATCCGTTTCTTAAACAAAAAATAGTCACTGGAACTAGAACATCACCTTTCTTTATAGCAGCTTTTTCAGTCCACATTGCCCCAATCAAGCCTCTTTTTCCACTGTATGGAAAATATATGGGAAACACACACACACCCCTTTTCTCTTGAAAGGAAACCCAAGTTTAATGGAGCAAATTTGAAAACAGAAAATAGCCAGAGGGGAGCAAATTAAGCACCCATTCTCCCCACCTTTCCTTCATCCACTGCTAGTCATTCAAAACCATAAATATTGAGGTGGGGAGGAAAGCATAAATAGGCGCAAAGCTATTTTGAGGCAACTACTCAGCTGTGTATAGTTTTTTTTTTAAAACATTTAAAGCAGGGAATATATTCTTGCTGCTCAAAGTTCAAATTTGAAACGATTCTGATAGGCTTTTGCAAGTTAGCATCTTAGACTTCGCCAGCCTTTTTGCATTGTATTTGTAAGGGATAAAGTTAATTGTTTAACCGAGGATGAAGGTATCATTTGGTCTATAACTTAAACAAGCATCGATAAAGTTTTTTGCAAAAAGATGCTATCAGCAAAACAAACAGGGTATTTTGTATTACTTCAAAGCTTATTTATAATGTGTTTAGAAAAATTCAATGGAAACAGGAAAATAATGTCTTGATTTTCTAAACTTTACAACATCTGCTTTTACTTACTTGTAGCATTGTAAAGGTCTCTGGATTTCAAATGGATGTGGGTTCTTTCTTTCTTTCTTTCTTTCTTTCTTTCTTTCTTTCTTTCTTTTCTCTTTCTTTCTTTCCCTCTCTCTCATACCTTGTTAATCTATCTTCATGTTAAATTATACACAGACATATTCCCATTTTCCACTTGTGAATGAAAAACATTCTTTTCAAAGTTTTAAATAGGATGTTGCAGATTATTAAATAGAAATGACATTTTAGCAGAGTGTATTTATTAAGCACAATGGAAACTATTTACTTTAAAAAAAAAGTTTTGAGACAGCTATGTTTTATTTCTGAACTCATTTACAGGTATGTCATGAATTTATTCCTTGCAAATACACTGACTTATGCATTTATATAGTCAGATATTCCACTTTTCAACCAAAGATAAAACTTTTAATTTTTCCCCCAGGAGGGTAGACAATAAGAGAGTGAGGATATATCTTTATTAATATCTATTATTCCTTAAAAATAGGTGGAAAAAGAGAGTTCTAAAACAAGCATAGTTACTGAATCATTAAAGCAATTCTCCAACTAGGCAAATATCAAGTTATCACTCAAAGAATCCTAAAGGTGCACAAGAGAAGATGGAAGAGTCTCCCCTCCTGGGATGTCCTATTAGTTGGCATTGTGGTACTGCAAAGAAGCCGCCATCAAGAACGGAACATGAGAGGAAACCAAAAGACTTCGGTTTGAACAGCAGGGCCAATACAAACCTGGCAGAACCCAGCAGAACCCTTCACAATAAGATAAGTGGGTAGAAATAGACAATATACTTACTATGTTCTTATTTTTTTTATTCATAATTTTTACAAGCATTGCCTTTGTTACAAATAAGTAATAAATCATAGATCTAGGGCTTTTTATTCCTGCAGTTATTATTTATTTTGTTATAAATAACAGGAATAACATGACAATAAAATTTTGGTGCTTGGTTGTTTTCTTGCAGTCATTTCATTACCAAACTAGGTAACATCATCAGTATTACTATGGAATAGGGTTTACTCTCATTTTATATACTAGTGGCTTGCACTGTTGTGACTTAGGCCCAAGTAGTTATTACCAGACACAATCAGTCCTAAACAAACATATTTTATTAGAACAGCTGAGAATTACTTCATTCTCAACTTAGTCCAAATTAAGTCCAAAACAAATCCTCCATAAACAATCCTTTGGCTTATCACAAACCTTTATCTTCTTTGGCACCACTGGTGGGTTGCCCCCGGTTCGCACCGGTTCTATAGAACTGGTAGTAAAACCAGCAGGAGGCTCCGCCCACTGACCCTGATGTAATCAAAACACTTCTGCGCATGCATAGAAGGGTGCGTGCGCACGCTCACTTCACTTGCACGTGCGGCCCCATTGCAAACCGGTAGTAAAGGTAAGTAGAACCCACCCCTGTTTGGCACCCTTTTCTTGGCAAATGTTCAGGAGCAAAGGACGCTGACAAGAAACAAATGTAGCAACATTGCTTTCCTACAAAGATCCCAAGAGCCATTTATTTATTTTATTTTATTAAATTTCTATACCGCCCTTCTCCCGAAGGACTCAGGGCGGTGAACAGCCAAAAGATAAAACACAGACATACAAAATTTAAAATAGATTAAAACAGATTAAACAATTTGGCTAAATTTTAAAAATATCCCATAATTAAACAAATTAAAATTAGTGTTTAAAATTTAAATTTTAAAATTTTAAAAGGGAGAAGATTTAGGCCAGGCCAGCTTGATGAAATAAAAACGTTTTAAGCGCGCGACGGAAGGTGCGCAGATCCGGGATCCTCCGTATCTCCGGGGGGAGCTCGTTCCAGATCGTAGGTGCCCCCACAGAGAAGGCTCTCCCCCTAGGGGCCGCCAGTCAACATTGTTTGACCGACGGCACCCAGAGGAGCCCCTCTCTATGGGAGCGTATTGGCCGGTGGGAGGCTATTGGTGGTAGCAGGCGGTCCCGTAGATAACCAGGTCCTAAGCCATGGAGCGCTTTAAAGGTGGTAACCAGAACCTTGAAGCGCACTCGGAAGACCACCGGGAGCCAGTGCAGCTCGCGCAGGAGAGGTGTTACATTGGAGCTTCACGTTGCTCCCATAACCACCCGCGCGGCCGCACTCTGCGCCAGTTGGAGCCTCCGAGTGCACCTCAAGGGGAGCCCCATGTAGAGAGCATTACAATAGTCCAGACGACAGGTGACAAGGGCATGAGTGACCGTGTGTAGGGAGTCCCGATCTAGAAAGGGACGCAACTGGCGGATCAGGCGAACCTAATGAAAAATCCTCCCGGTCACGGCCATCAAGTGCTCTTCTAGAGACAGCCGTGAATCCAGGAGGACGCCCAAGTTGCGAGCCCTTTCCGTGGGGGCCAATGATTCGCCCCCAATAGTCAGCGATGGCACCAGCTGACTATATTGGGACGTCGGAAACCACAGCCACTCAGTCTTGGATGGGTTGAGCCTGAGCCTGTTCCTCCCCATCCAGATCCGTACGGCCTCCAGGCACCGGGACATCACTTCAAGCCATTGCTGCTCTTTTAAGCCTTCTGGGAGGGGCCAATCATCTGCTGGCCTTACTCCCAAGTCGTCCTTTTTGCTTTAGCTGCTCTTGCCTTCTGGCAGCTCTTTGCATGCGTGCACTAGGAACAGGCTCCTCCTGTTCCTCTGCCTCTCTGCTATCCGCCTCTGGAGGTTCCGGAGTCCATGCATTGCTCCCAGATGGCCTTGGCCCCATCTCTGCCTCTGATGCAGAGCCCTCATCTGGGCCTTCCCCTGACTCCAGGACTGGCCCATTGTCCTCCCCAGCCTCCTCACTGTACAACTCTGCTGCCAGCTCAGCAGGCAACTGGCGGACCATAACATGCACTGTCAGTGTTGGTGGGAGAGGTCTTGGGGGTTTCTTGATTGGGCTGTTGTTTACTCTGAGCTTATTTGGCAATTCCTTCATTGGCATGTTGTTTGCTTCCTTATGGTTTGTCTCTTGTTAATCGTGGTGTTAATCTCTGCTCATATGGGTGTTGGTTGCTAATGAGGACGTGTTTTGGTCTTTTTGTTTCCATTTGGGCTATTTTATGAATCTACATTTCTCTATGTGGCTGTTGATGGCCAATCTGTCTGAGTGTCAGATTTTTAGGAATTCTCTAGCATTTTTGGGCTCAGCTTGGTCTAAGATAACCATATTTTCAACTGGGAAACATGAGCAAGTCTGTCCATGTGTTGTGAAATTAAAGAGTTTTCATCATATCTTCTAACTGCTAGTTGGTATTCATGGATGCGTTTTGCTAGTCTTCTGCTGGTTTGTAGCGGCTTTTGCAGTCCTTAAACTATATGTTGTAGACAATTTCTGTTTTTCCTTCTGGGGCTGCTGGTTTACTTAGGATGTTTTTAAGGGTTTTGGTTGGTTTGTGTGCTACGGTTGTGCCATGTGGATGCAACAGTCTGTTGGTGGTTTTTGAGAAGTTTTTGATGTATGGCAGTGTTACTCTTTTCACAGCTTGGGCTGGTTGTGCTACGCTGGGTTGAGTTACCAGGCACCTTTTTGATGAAGTGGAATTGACAGCCAATGACACTTCTGAAATTTCAAAAATCTTCCCAACCCATTTGCAAAAACTGGCCAATACACTGTTTTTTCCCACATTCCTACAAGCAATAAAATCTTAAAATGTAATTGGAATTACTACGATGTTTCTTAATTATTTTATTTTTTTCCTACAGCATCAGTGCAACTTTAACATGAAAATTATATAGCATAGAATTATTTTGCTGTAACATCCTTTTCAGCTATGTTAATTCCTGCTTAATCTGTATTAGCATACCCTTCTCATTAATCCCTTTGAGCAGTTGGCTCTGATAATCTCCATTAATAGACACTTTGCCATTAGCAGAATAAAGTACTCATTCCCTATAAGATAATGATTATTAGTTTTCAAGCACTCCCTTTTTATGAGGAGCATAAAGTAAGAATCGTTTAAGAAAGCAGAAAACCATGGAGCAACTTTATTTCCCATCATTTTCCTAATACTTAATTATGTTTTCCACTTAATTCCACTTAAACTTAATTAGTTTTCCACATAAATATAAGCAGATAATTAAAACATGAGAAACAATGTTGAAAATGTGTTAGTATTTTTAGTTCAAATGATGTGTAACAATATCAATTTTATTTACTAAAAATTGGTCCTGAATGTTATTTTGGCTTAGTTAATTGAAATGTTGAATAAAGATAATATTAACTGTAAGTCTAATTGATTATATATATATCAAGCTGACTATTTCATACTGATCTGCTGATTTCATATTTGTCTTTTTGGTCTTTTATAATATTCACATTGTAGTGCCTATAGAATGCTACACTGAAAGGATTTTCTCCTTAAAGCTGGTTCATTATATGAAGCATTTAAACACTACAGTTGTAACAATCTCTTATATTGAAGAGGGAAGGATACATACTGGATGATCATTAGACATTATCTTTTGCTTTAGACATGGGACTAACCCACAGAATTGCCTCTTCATGCAGAAACAGTTACAGGGTTTCAGTTTTCCTTGATTCACTTGATGAGAGGCTGGCAGTCATGCTAAATTATTTGGTGGGTTCATAATGGGCCTCAACAGTGACTGAAGACGAGACCACCAAATATACCCTCTTTTCAGGCTCAATGTGGAATTTAAATTAATGTTCCCAGGGGTGAAAGTCTATCTAACCAAACTATCTAGCCACTCCAATTACATTTTTCCTCAACCCAATCAACATTACATTGCTTAATTTAAATAATATAAACATAATAAGGGGGTTGCTCTGGCAGACTTTGACAAGTTTTATATATATTATATTTGAGGTAGGCTTTGTAGAAGGTTAAGAAATGCTTAACGATCCCTAGAGTTTTGAAGAGCACTTCTTTTCCATCAGTAAATATTTAAGTTCCAAAAGAAGTATGAAATCATACAAATGAAAATATGTAATGAAGCCAAAGGCTCATATCCACTAGAAGACAAGTTGGTTTGCTAAGATGGCCCTTTCTACAGAAAAGCCAGTTCTTATGACGATATTTCATCAACACTCTGACATCCGAGAAGTGGAACCCATGTTAGAATTACATGGATAACTGCAGGCTTAATTACTGGGGTAATCACAGAATCTGAGTCAAAATGGGCGATTTTAGGCTTTGTCCAACGTCCTGCTCAGTGTAAGAATTCAGTTTAAAATAATTTTGACAAGCAGCTGCCCCAACTTCACTTGAATACATCCAGGACTCACCGCATTTCTAAGCATTTGGTTTCATTGTCAAATTATTCTGAACATTAGGAACAACAGTAAACAAATTATGGCCTTTTGAGGGGCCATAACCTTCAGGTACTTTAATGGTGCTATCATGCTCTACCTCAACTTCTCCTCTGAAGTTTCAACATATGGTAACCCATTCAGTCTGTCTTTTCAGGATTCAGTCTGTCTTCTCAGGAGTTAGTTTCTAGTCTTGTGATAATTTTTGTTACTCTTCTCTGAGCCCATATAGTTTGCCTCAATCATTTCTCAAATGTGATGTCCTAAACTTTACACAGTATTTAAGATGGAGTCTAATGTTGCAGAATGGAGTTGAAGTACTACATCCTATTATCTGAAAGCAATACTTCTACTAAAGTGAACTAAATTGCATTTAGCAGTTCATGTTCGGCTTTAGATGCAGTAAGTCAGGTGTGGAAGAATGTCATATGAGATGCGAATCCTTAACGGAATTATAAGGGAGTCTACGAAAATACATGCATAGTGATATCATTGTGGCACATGTGTTATCATTTTGGCATCATTGCAGTTTATTACCATGTTTTCCCAAAACTAAGACATGTCCGGATAATAAACCCAATTGGGCTTTTGAGCGCATGTGCTAAAATAAGCCTCCCCCCCAAAATAAGCCTCCCCAAATACTTAGACTATGCGCGGGAGGGAAGGGGGGGAACATCAGAGCTGCTGCTGCCCAACATCAGCAGGCCAGATTTGGTGAGATGGATGCACTGCTGCTACTCAGGAGAAGAAGAGAGACAGGAGGCGCTGTGAGAGAGCCCATTTCTGATGTTCTTCTCCCTCCAGGCAGTGGCAGTGCATTCAGCTCCCTGAATCTGGCTTGGCGATCTCGGCCAACGAGGGGGAGTGGCAGGTGGGGAGGGGTGGGGAAGAAGCAAGACGCATGGAGTGAGACAGGGCTCCCCTTGCCATCTCTTCTCCCCCCCCCTTGCCGGGCACGGCAGGAGCTGGAAGTCAGGTAAAACATGGCAGAGAAGCGAGACGTGTGTCATATCTGACTTCCAGCTCCTGCCATGCCCGGTCGGCATGCAATGGAGGAAAGTCCGTCTGTCTGTGGGGAAGCGTGGCCAGCAAGAGTCCCGCCGGCATGGCCGGCCACTGAGGGGGGGAAAAGAGAGGGTTGCTCGATGCCCAGCAAGGCGCCCACTCCCGTTCAGCCCTTGAGATACTTGTCTTGAGGTGGCTGAGGCAGGCGCCATGGCTCCGGATGGTGAGTGCAAGCAGCTCGTACTTGTTCCGCAGGCCAGCTGAGATGGTCAGCGTCTCCTTGAGGAGGGCTTGTGCATGCATTAGCATTCCCAGGAAGTCGTCGCTGAGGTGGCTCTCTTCATGGGTCTCATGTTCCTGGCCCTGCCAAAACTTGTTTTCCAGCTCCCCCAGTGACTTCTCCAAGTTGGCGGGCATGAAATAGTGATGCAACATCCCATTGGACATCTCCGGATAAAGCAGGCCTTCGAAATAGCCATGGCACAAGCTGATCGAATAGCTCAGCAGCCACACTGAGAGGAGCCCCAGAAGCATCCCGGGGGTGGGGGGGAGGGAAGCTGCCCCGACACCCTAAGCATCCCGAAGTGGAGGAGGGCAAAGGCAACTCCGGTTGCGCCTAGTTTCAAGTCCTCTGGTTGTGGCTGCCTTTCTTGCAGGGCATAATTGGGACCCGCTGGGAAGTCTTTGCTTGGCCCTTCTCGCTCCACACAGAGAGTTCTTCTTTGCACCCGATTTGCCCACGAGAAATTCGGGGGTTTTTTTGTGACCCGATCCTCGCCAGCAATGTTGCAGTCAAGAACCGGCCACGCCTATCCAGCTTCAGGGATAAGACCCCCGATAATAAGGCTAAAGCCATATTTCAGGGATCAAAAGAAAATAAGACCCTGTCTTATTTTCGGGGAAACATGGAATATATTCTGCTGCCACCTATGATAAGCTTTTAGCTTATTTTATAACAATGAGAAGGTAATCCTTCCAAAATATTTGATTGAACTACTTATTATTCCATTCACTATTGGGAGGGGAAAAGGAGGGATCCTTTTGAACTCCTGATTACAATTCACAATCAGACAAAGTTAATAAGGATTATACCAAATGCCTGTAAATGTAAGATGTAATCATAGAAACAATTTATTGGAACACAATTGACAATTGTGAGTTTATTACTAAGTAAACCAGTGGTCACCAAAGTGGTCATTATCAACCCCTAAGAGTCAAGGACTATGTCCATTGTTGTTATTTGTAGTACTATTGTAATACTACCCTGTTTTCCCCAAAATAAGACATCCCCTGATAATAAGCCCATGGCAATAAGGCTAAGCACTTATTTCAGGGTTCAAAAAAATATAAGACAGGGTCTTATTTTCGGGGAAACATGGTAGTATTCACTGAATTATTCTTAGTTATAATAAATGTTTGAGGATTGAGGAACACACTCAAACTTCATGAAGAGTTGCTGAGCTGGAAGAGACTGGGGACCCTTGCACTGAACAAACATAGGGATTCTATAACTGCTTTATAATATGCTAGACTAGACCTTAAATATATTTAACTCTAATAATAATATAATAATAATTTTATTTCTATACCGCCCTTCTCCCGAAGGACTCAGGGCAGTGTACAGCCAATTTAAAAACACAAGACACAACAATGATTAAAATTTAAAATAATTAAATAGATTTGGCCAGTTTAAAACCCCAAAAATTTAAAATACCCCAATTTAAAATCAATCAACTCTATATGCTCACACTAGTTATTTCAATGTTTGATAATATTTAGTGCTATCCTAAAAATTACTAATTTAAGTTTACTATAAAAATACAAATTATACAACCAACCAAGACATGGCTGACAATTTGTAATTATTACCAAACTTTAAACACTGTCCATCTATATCAGTTTACATAATGAAATAATTTATAATAGGTTTTTCCCTAGAGTATGTCTAATTAGGTCAGTAGAATATTTTACAGAACAGCATTTCAATTAGAATATTGCTTATTTATATATTTAAAATGACTCAGATATGGGAAATGTAACTTGGTAGTAGTCTTCCGCACTTATCCCCCCTTCCCCAGAACATGGCTTATTAGTACAGGATCATCTTGTGAAGCTAGGAAGTAATTAAAGTAATCAATATACTACAAGGTTTTAAGATGTTTCCAATCTCAAAATGCCCAACTTTCTTGCGTTTTTTTCTCTCAACATTACAAATGTAAACACTTTAGTAAAACTTTACTAACTCTGCTCAACATTTAAGTTTTTAAAAATTCTAATTATACAATAAATAAGGATTATGTTTAAACAAAGCAGAATTCTAATGAGTTAATGTAAAAGAGAAGTAATTTGCATGAAAGCTGGCGGCCTGTATCCTGACAGTCATCCATCAAATCAAAAGTCTCTTTAATAAATGCCAATTATAGGGCAAATATGCACAAAACGTGGATAGCATAAGCCATGGGATCATTTCCTTCCGAGAAAATTAGTGGTGAACAAAACTCCCAGGCAGTATAAACTACCAGTCTGCCCTACAGCAACGGTTGCTCCTGATCAGAATACTAAGTACTAATTGCTATTTGTCTTTGTATTTTGTTGTGCTTTGCACTTCTATAAAAGTTTAGAGAAACAGAGAATTCTATTCTCAGAACTGCAAATTCTTTCACAATTTGTATAAAAGCCTAAACAAGCTATAAAAGGGAATTGGGGAGGGGATGACATGCCTATAATGTATACAGTGTCTCTGACTTCCGCTGTATATGAGTCTTTTTCCTAACTTAATCATACTCAAATTTCACCCCTTTTAAAGATCCTGATTCAAAAATGTTCTCTCATTTGCCACAGTCCACAAATTTATTCCATCTCTTCCTGTGATACTATATGTGCATAAATTAAAAAAGAATGCTAAGGCCTGGATTTGACATGTGTAGAGTTTTTTCTTGCACAAAACATGGATTTTATAAATATCTATATAAAGTTTATGTGTTAGTGAGAGAGAAAGAGAAAGAGAGAGAGAAGAGGAGGGAGGAAGGGCTATTTAGAAAGCATTCCCTGAAAGTTATAACATTGCCTAGAAAAATAAAGCATAATTAAAATAGTAAAATATATCACACTGCATATACTGCATGTATCTGGTAGAGTGCAAGACTAGAAGATTTGGATTTGAATCCTCACTTGATTTTGAAAATAAAGGGTTTCTCCTAGATCAGAGGTGGGTTCTACTTACTTTTACTACCGGTTCGCTACGGGATTGCTCGCGCACGCATCTTGCTTCTGCGCATGCACAGTTTGCTTCTGATGATGTCAGGGTCAGTGGGCGGAGCCTCCTGCCAGTTTTACTACCGGTTCTATAGAATTATTATCCCACATTATTTAATACACATCAAATAGAGGAAGGCTGATCCTGTCCTATAGTTTATTCATTACACCCAGTGGCTCTGTGCTCATTTTGTTGTATAGCTGATTATTTCCATTTCTTAACATCCATAATACCTCTGAATAGCATACCTTCCCTCTGCCACCAAGAGACCTCAAGCTCCCATCAGGCTTTCTGCTGCCATCACATTTTATACATTGCTGGAGAGGTAATATGTTTTTAAGTATAGGATGTCACCAGCCTACATCTTGGGGTTAAGATCTAAGGACAAAAAAAGAAGTATGTTTACTGGGCTGAGCAGCCTTTTAAGTAGCCAGAACTGTAGCCAAGTGTTTAATGACAGCATTAATTTCTTTGAAGACAACATTCAACTCTCCTGCATCTACACAAGAGTTCTAGGTTGTCTTACCTAATTGACCTCTACTGTGACATCTTCCATTGCACGGGCAGGCCCGTGCTATATTCACTTATTTCCAGCTTGCCTAAAATTATGATGAATGATCTGAGCTCCATTCAATTATTGAAAAAGTGCAAAGAAACAGAAACAATGGAACTGGCAAAGTGTTCTGCATTCTTAGGAACAATTTAGGCTAATTAGCATCAACTTCTCCCCCATTCATCATAGCCCTTTAGAAATATAAACAAACTGTCAGCTCTAACCTAACAAACAGATCACTGAGCTACTTAACACAAATTATTCTTACATGAAAAGCTCCTTCTCAGGCAATATTCTCCTCTAGGGCATCTGGGAAGCTGAGCTATTAAAATTGAAGACATATGTTTCAGTCAAACTTAACTTCTCGATTGCAATGATCACTGTTGTGACAGTTTTCCGTCAGCGTACCAATTGCAGGCAGGATGTTACACACTTAAAACAAAATGATGAAACAATAGAGCTAAACGAGGCCTGTTTTTTTAGTACTGTATTAAACAAGGTTAATTATCACACTGAATTTCAAGCTCTCATTTATCATAGGTTTCAGCTTTATAAATGGTTTGTTTCATTTGCTTTTACATGCAAAGAGCTTTTCAACCTGCAATTGAGAAGTGACCAGAATATATCAAGAACCAATCAGGGAGAAAGCAAACACAGAAAGAATTTATCCAACCCCAACAAAAGAAAACAATTCTCATTATCTTGCCATGTTGATCCATAGTTTGCTCAGGAAGGTTGGTATACTACCAATATTCTATTTGTTTGTCCTGCCAGATCCAACAAAATAAGCATGCTATGTGTGTTTAACTATTGTTTTGGTGGGTTATAGTTGTTTTTTATTTTTGTGTATGTTGTTGGCATGTTTTTATGTATTGTGAACCACTCAACCACCCATTTTGTTGAAATGGGTATCTGAATGAATGAATGACTTCTACCCCTCAAGTTTGTTTGAAATTCAAGCTTCAAGTGTACCTGAGACCCGTAAGCACAATCCGTTGCATGTTTTCTTCTAAAAGTTGGTAGAATGAAGGGAATCAAGAAGAGCAAAATCTCTATGGAGTTTACCCTGGAGAATTTCCAGGCTCTGACTTTGTTTTACTTAGAGCCACAAAAGAAAAGGTACAATGTTCACTTATTGATTGACTGATACCTTTTTTCCCATTCCTGTCTTGTTTACTTTAGCAGACATAATCTGCTCAAATTCCCAGAATTAGTATTTTGGCAAACCTGCCAGCAAGATAGTGAACTTTTCTAAGGCCACATGAGATGCCTATGTGTTTATGAAATATGTGCATGCTCCCTTGGCTATACATTTTGGGTGGATATTTCAAGCACTCAAAGACAGGCAGACTATTCTCCACTCCCATCCACAAAAATATGGTCAGAAAAATCAAGTTGGCAGCCAAAATAGTAGATTGTGGCTCCCACTGGGTTTTTTTATGTGTGGCAGACATAAAAGAATGGTAGAAGCTTTGATCATACTCGCCTGGCTGCATCTTGACTTTTTGGATGGTAATTTTGAATGATCCATTATGTGTTTAAAGTGAAATACTAGACCTTTTACAACATAATTCATTGTTGATAGATCATAGATATTTTCTATCTATCATCCATCTATCTATCTATCTATCTATCTATCTATCTATCTATCTATCTATCATCTATCGAATTGTTAGCATAAGTAATTTTCTATAGTCATGCATATAAATGTTATTGGTTTGGACAATTTCTAACCATTTTTTTTCTAGGTTTGCAACACTACTGAATATGTTTTTGACAGTACAAGTACCTAAGGTAGGTATGAGATCTGGGTGTGATCTCAGCCCTGGAGTTAATGTGTTTGTAGGGGAATTGGTGTGATTGTTATTGTTATGGTTGTTTTAATTCTGGCTGGTTATGTTTGCATATTTTTGTCCAGAGTCTACTGGATGGCTAAAACAGGAAGGAAGGAAGGAAGGAAGGAAGGAAGGAAGGAAGGAAGGAAGGAAGGAAGGAAGGAAGGAAGGAAGGAAGGATTGTGGCACTAGATTTTTCTTTTTGCTTTTATTGTCTTTTAGGTATCTTGGGCTTCTTCCAGGGGTGAAATCAAGCAGGTTTTGACAGGTTCTGGAGAACCAGTAGTGGAAATTTTGAGCAGTTCGAAGAACCGGTAGCAGAAATTTTGAGTAGTTCAGAGAACCAGCAAATACTGTACCACCTCTGGCTGGCCCCAGAGTGGGGAGGAAATGGGGATTTTGCAATATCCTTCCCCTGGAGTGGGGTGGGAATGGAGATTTTGCAGTATCCCTCCCCCTGGAGTGGGATGGGAATGGAGATTTTGCAGTATTCTTCCTCTGCCACACCCACCAAGCCACACCCACAGAACCGGTAGTAAAAAAATTTGGATTTCACCACTGGCTTGTTCTACTGCTATGAGCCATCCAGAATTAAGTCTCCAGATGGGTGCCACATACATTCTTTTAAATAGATATTTTACAGACTCTTTTAATAAAATATGTATAAAAAACTCAGTATTCACAGCTATACCACCTTTGTCCTGGTTTGAGTAATTTATAAACTAGGACAGTGGTTCTCAACCTGTGGTCCATGGGCACCTGGGGGCTGAAATGTCATCACAGGTCTCTGCGAAGGCTTGAAAAAGTGTTATGATTTAAATCCCGAATTAAGTCTTGATGGTCCTTGGCCATGGTCTGTGGCCACAAGTGGTATTTAAAGGGGTTCCGTGGTGAAGAAAAGGTTGAGAACCACGGATCTGGGAGATTTAGACTCGTTGCCATATTCAGTTTTGTTGTTAATAAGGCTGGACTAGATCAAAGTAAACGCTCCCTCTGGTTATGTCTGATGTAACCCTATAATTTTCTTGACAACTATAAACCATTGCCTTCTTCTGGGTTACGTTTTTTAATTTTCCTAGTGGTCTTCTATCCATGTCCTAATACAGATTAAAATCCTGTCTAACTTTAGAAAATCAATCAAAGTACCATATTTTTCGGACTGTAAGAAACACCTTTTCCCCCCCCAAAAAGAGGGTGAGAATCTGGGTGCATCTTATACTCCGAATGTAGTCCCACCCAGCTTCTCAAACAGAGGTTTCAGAGGCTGAAAAAAGCATCAGAAACGAAGCTTCAGAAAAGAAGCCCCCAAACAGAGCTTCAGAGGCTTGTTTTTCTGAAGCTCTGTTTTGGAGGCTTTCAGAGGCAGGAAAAAAAGTTTTTTTTCCGAAACAGAGTTTCAGAGGCAGAAAAAAAAGCAAAAAAAAAAAAAAAAGCAAGGCACAGAGCTCACAACCAAGGAACCTGTTGCTAAAATTCACCTCTGGGAACAGCTCATAGGGGGTATTCCGGAGACCGATCCACCTGCCAATCAGCTTTTTTCTTATTTTCCTCCCCCAAAACTAAGGTGCGTCTTATACTTTGGTGCATGTTATACTCCAAAAAATACAGTAGATGTTGCTAACTTCAAGATGGAGGGGGGTTAAATACAAACATGAAAAAAAACTGGAAAGTGACAAGACTTCTTCATACCTCTTTCCTGTGCAATATTTAGAATCTGCCAAAAAAAATTCTCAAAAAAGCACAAGTCATTCCCTCCTGAGGTGAGAGCAATGAACCCAACAAATCCAACATTATACACTCATCCTTGTTTTAATTTAATATCAGCAATATGGTTATCCCATCATTTCAGAAGTTCAATAAAATTATTGTTAATCACTCTTTCTTCACTTCCAAACTAGAAAAAATTTTTATGTCTGACAACCAGCATTCAATTTATTTTGGGATAACAAACCACTCAACAGCAGGAAAATGATAAAAGGACAACTTGAAGCTGAAGGAGCAAGTTAAATCTCAACAACAGCTTCCTGGCAGTAAAATCTATGGGCTGCAAAAGCATCTGAAAAGGAAGTGGTGAAATCTTTTTCTCTTGGGACTCTTTAGATACACATTAGAAATCATGATAATGAGAGAGTAACCTTGTACAGGCAGAAGAATAATAAACAAAAAGATTATTTCCATTTCTAGCCTTTACACTGAAGTCAGTTCATAAGAACAATGGGGAAATGCCGATAATCAGCAGATGATGATTGTCCTCTTCTTTCTCCTTCTTGGAGAGATTAGTGGAAAGACCTTGCAGTCCTGCTCCAAATCAGCACGTTGCATCTGGTTTCAAGGGATGCTCTAAGCTTGCATCAGGTTTTTGAGCATTTCACCCCAATTGGACTGGCAGCAAAGAATGCTGTCAAATAACAGCTTTAACACATATGCATTGTCAAGCGTAAAGATTAAAGTAGTTCTTGCCTCAGTGGGTTCTGTGTAATAAGAATATAACATTTGTATAGCCAGAAGGTCCATTTGCATTACACATACCAATTTATAATCATGCAACATATGTCAGGATATGAATGTCTGGTGGGGGGAGAGCGCTAGTGCCTGCTGGCCCCTGTCTCTTCACATCTGTGTGGGATTCTGGACCTGATATGTACAATATGTACTACAATTCCCCTGTACATACTCAATAGAGGAGTCTTACAGGGAAAAAAAAGTGATCTCTTGAAAGAATTTGCATGCACACAACTTATGCACATTTAGTTCATATTCAGAATCAGCTAAATCTTACATCTTCATGCACCCTAATCCACACAAATGCCTTGGATAAAGGGTGCCATCATTTGAATTAAAAGAGATAAAGAATAGGGGAAGAGAGGAGAGGAGAGGAGAGAGGAGGGGAGGGAAGGGAAGGGGAGGGGGGAGGAGCGGAGCAGAGAGGAGAGGAGAGGAGAGAGGATCTTTATTAACTTAGCCAGCTGATAATATGAAATAGTAATGAATATGAATAGCGTAGGAGGAGATGAAATATGAAGCAAATATAGTAAATGTGCAATGTAGTGGTTTCTATGTACGTTTTGATACTCATCATTACACATCAAAAAGTAGCACAATATATAGTTGTTTATTCACTGCTATGCTTCATTTCTTTCATAAAACTCAAGAAGTTGGCGTAAGTAGTTTTTCCTCTCCTCATTCCATTTAATTCAATGAAAATACTGAAAGGTTATCCAAGGTCCTTCTTATGACATTTATAGTCGAGAGAGGTATGGCTGTAATTTGTCTATTAGACTACATTGGTCTTGCTTGGGTTCACCAGAGCCAAGGTGGTGCAGTGGTTAGGGTGCAGTACTGCAGACTACTTCAGCTGACTGCTAGCTGCAGTTCGGTAGTTCAAATCTCATCGGCTCAAGGTTGACTCAGCCTTCCATCCTTCCGAGGTTGGTAAAATGAGGACCCAGATTGTTGGGGGCAATATGATGACTCTGTAAACCGCTTAGAGAGGGCTGTAAAAACACTATGAAGCAGTATACAAGTCTAAGTGTTATTGCTATATTACATAGCTCTCTTTTTAACACTCATAGGGCAAGCCACTAGAATATAAACCAAGAGTAAATCCCACTCCTTACTACACTGATGATGTTTGGTAATGAAATATCTGCAAGAAATAGCTAAGCTCAGGGAATACCATAGAACCCTCATTTCAACCGTGAGCTACAAATCATCTTCTTTATTGGTACAATGGAGGGAAATAGGAGAGTTCCCAGGTGCTTAGTAACTGAATTTGATATATTGTGCTAGTTTAGACATAGGCTTAGTGGAAAAGGGGCTAATAGATGTAGCTGTAAGATACAAATCATATAGTAGAAGAGGGTTTCCTATGGAATCGATCTTCTGTATTGAGACCTAATGCCAATATCACCACGTCAACTATACTTCCTGCACAGATTTTCTAATATCAGAATACAAGGTCTCACAAGTTTTGTGGTTCGGTGTTAGCTACTGAATGTATCTGACTGGATGACTAGGTTTTCCCACAAATCAGTTACTTTTAAAATGGGTTGCTCAACTTACATTTGCTTGAAATTCCTGCCCCCTCTGCAGAGGGGAGGAGCAAAGGGAAGGAGCAGAAGGAAGAGCACTACCGTGCTACATATACAACGGGAACTGAGGAACTAGTATGTGGGCAGAAACACGAGGAAATACGCAAGATCTCCGACCTCCGTGTGTTTCGCTGTGCCCTTAAGACCCTACTGTTTCGCCAGGCAGGGCTAACTATGTAATTATTTAAATTGGGAGTTTTAAATTGGGGGTTTTAATCTGGGCCGAAATTGTGTAATATTTTTAATAATTTTAAATTTTGATATTTGTAGATTTTTTTTGTTTTAATAGGCTGTACACTGCCCTGAGTCCTTCGGGAGAGGGGTGGTATAGAAATAAAATTATTATTATTATTATTATTATTATTATTATTATTATTATTATTATTATTATTATTATTATTATTATTAATACTTTTGATCATGTCCATGAAATATTGCATTGTATTTATTTATTTATTTAATTTGTATACCGCCCTTCTCCTAAAGGGATTCAGGCGGTTGAACAGCCAAAATTAAAATACATACAATACAAAAGTTAAGATAATTAAAAGAGATTAAATCAATCGGCCTCCCAATTTAAAACCCCAAGTCTATAAAATTTAAAAATCCCATTAAAAACCATTTAGGCTAGGTCAGCTTCCTGGAATAAATAAGTCTTCAGGGCCTTACGGAAGGTACAGAGGTCCGGGATCAGTCGTATTCCAGGAGGTAGCTCATTCCACAGGGTGGGTGCCCCCACAGAGAAGGCTCTCCCCCTGGGGGCCGCCAGCCGACATTGCTTGACCGATGGCACCCTGAGGAGGCCCTCTCTATGAGAGCGTATTGGCCGGTGGGAGGTTATCGGTAGCAGCAGGCTGTCTCGTAGGTACCCTGGCCCTAAGCCATGGAGTGCTTTAAAGATGAGAACCAACACCTTAAAGTGCATCCGGAAGACCACCGGGAGCCAGTGCAGCTTGCACAAGAGAGATGTTACATGGGAGCGCCATGTCGCTCCCATAATCATCCGTGCAGCCACATTCTGGACAAGCTGGAACCTCCGGGTGCTCCTCAAGGGGAGCCCCATGTAGAGAGCATTGCAGTAGTCCAGGCGAGATGTGACGAAGGCATGGGTGACTATGCATAAGGAGTCCCGATCCAGAAAGGAGCGCAACTGGCATATCAGGCGAACCTGATAAAAAGCCCCCCTGGCCACGGCCATCATATGCTCTTCTAAAGACAGCCGTGTGTCCAGGAGGACACCCAAGTTGCGAGCCCCCTCTGTGTGGGTCGACTCGCCCCCAATAGCCAGCTCCCTATATCGGGACACCGGCATCCACAGCCACTTGGTCTTGGAAGGGTTGAGCCTGTTCCTCCCCATCCAGACCCGCACGCCCTCCAGACACTGGAACATCACTTCGAGGGCATCGTTGGGGTGGTCTTGGGTGGTCTGTGATGAGTGTAATCCAATGTCACAGTAGATATTCCTTTGTTTGGCCATCAGTTAGACTTTGATGTTATACTGCTAACGCTCCTTAAAGCTGAGTGAGTGAGTAGTATGCCTGGGTGCAGGTGAGGACTAAAACAGACTCTTTGAATCTGAGGTATCTCCCCTAAGAAAGTAAACACTAATTTTTGTTTTTCATACACTGGGAAATCCATAGGATTTATTTGTTCATTTAACCTTTTAAAGCCGAGTTTGCTATAGTTCAGCTGAAAGCAGAAATATTGTTTTAGGGGTAAAAATAAATCAAAATGTGCAACAGGCAAAGTAAATTACCAAAGAACTGCATCCCCTTTTTTTCCTCCTGTGAGAAAGATTGTGGTAATTAATTACTAAGATTAGTTGAAATTTGATTGGCGGTTTAATCGTCCTAATTGTCAGGTGGTTACATAGTACATCTATTCTTGTGTAACAAAGTTCCGTTTTGCATACATGTTACATTTATTTCTTCATTTTGGGCCAAATGATATAATCACAGAAAAGAATAATGGAACTTGAAACATTTTGAGATACCTGCAGTTCTAACTGAAAATCTGGGCTTTTATTTAAGTTTGCAGGATTCTTTTTTCTCTCTTGATTTTAAAAAAATACAGGATAGTATACATCAAAACATCAAATGCTTAGCTGTAACGAGGAACATGTGAAATGACTCAAGCAACTCTTATTTTGTCCCGCTCTTCTTTGAGAAGGGAATATACTGTATGTTCTGCCAGCCAGTTGTGGAGAGCAAGATGACAGAACAGAATTGAAGCTTAAGACTAATAAAAACATGGTCAGGAAAAACATTTTTACTTGGAACTAATTTAAAGCTCCACAACCAAATGTACTGTGTCTTGGATATTGAAGAGTTTGCTGATGATCTGCCCAAAACTTATTACTTTTGAAAAGTATTGGAAAATAGAGAATTACCAGACAAATTGATAAAAAGAAAGAGACAAAGAGAAAAAAGTGAAAAACTTCAGGAAAAATATAGACCAGTTGTAAAGGCATGTATGGGTGAATTTAGGGACCAAGGGGAAGGAAAAGCGGTGGGCTGCTGCTGGTTCGGAGCGGTTTTGGGTGAATCTGTAGTTCCGACCAGCGGCTGGGCCCGCCAACCCTCCCTGGTGCTATCATGTCCTATATCAGCGGTCAACAACTGGTGGTCTATGGACCACTGGTGGTCCATGAGAAAATTTTGGTGGTCCGCAGAAAAATTATTTGCATTTTTTATATTGCACTAAATCAGGGGTCTTCAAACTACGGCCCCTGGGACAGATACAAAGAACATTTGTGTTGCTGCAGAGAGCCACCCCCTTCGGGGTCTTCTTGTGTGGTCAGAGGAGGGAAGAAATTCCAACTCAGGGTCCTAGTGTGGGGCTTTGGGCAAAGGTTGGAGGGAAGCGCCACTGGCAGTAAAGAGCCAGAGGGCCTTGTTCCAGTGGGACTGCATCATGGCCTGGAACTGGCTGATCATCTCAGCCCACTGAGCCTCCAGGCGCCGGTACCTGGCCTTGCACTCCCACAGGTCTTCCCACTGCTTGGAAAGCCTATGCTCATAGCCCTCAGTGAGGTGCTTCTGCTGAGCCTACTTCTCAGCCAGACCCATTTGAACTGAGCTACCTGTTTTGCCAACTCTTTCACATGGTGGCTGCTTAGTTCCAGCAACTGCTTCCTGTTGGGGCCCTAAGGAGCCCAGGCAGGCAGGCGAGGAGTGGCTGGGAGGGAAGGGGCAAGTAGAGGCTGGCAAAGCGCCCCTCGACATGAGTGACATCAAGTTGGCTACGCCCACCCAATCACATGACCACCTAGCCACGCCCACCCAGCTGGTCATTAGGCAGATCATATTAGTGGTCCATGGGATTTAAAATTATGAATTTAGTTGTCCCTGAGGTCTGAAAGATTGGGGAACCCTTTCCTATATAATCGCTAGTTTTTCGATGCCTCACACTCACATTTTCGGTTCTGGGCGAACCGGTTGTTACAGTATGTGACACCCACCTCTGGAAGGAATGATGCCTAGGAAGCAAGGTAAGAGAGACAGGAGTCTCCAGTGGCTGAACAATCAAAGAAAAAAAATTAGGAAGGACCCACCCTAATTGTTAAAAGTGGTGGCTGGAAGTTTGTACTTTGTGAAGCCCAAGGAATCAAGAACAAGAGTTATTACAAAGTATTTTATTTATTTTGCTCGCCTAGAGACAGAAATCTCGCCAGACTAAAACACAAATCTGCATAATTACTACATATATCCTATGCACTGCTGGGTGTGTGTGTGTGTGTTTGCCTTTGCCCTTTTTCTGCATACTAAAAATTCTGAAATACTTTGCCTCTTTGCTACCTGGAAAAAAGCCCATCCCTCCCGCACCTCTGGCATAGCTATATTCCACTACATCCCTTCAAACTTGCAAGATTCTATTAAGGAACCCTTCAATAAAGTAGAATTAGATTGTCTAGTCGGTTTAACTAGGAGGGCCGACACTATACATGGATATCAGGTAAGATTCTAAAGCAGATTATTTTTCAGAGCAATCTGAAAGAGCAATTTAGGGATTACTAGAAGGCAATCACTTTTTGGCACCACTTTTGGTGTATTCTTTAGAGACAGTGGTATTGCTGCATATGTGCCTTGATCCCAATAAAGCATTTGGAAAAAAAATAGTCCATGGTATTCTGGTTATGAGCTAATTACATGGTTCAATACTGAATCCTATTCTTGTCGTTGAAGCCATTTTTATTAATGACTTGGATGAAAAGGTGGGGGAAATAATTTAAATTTGCTTTATCCTATGGAGGACTGAGAACGTTTAATCTTCGGAAGATTTAAGTGTGTGTGGGGGGGGGAATATGATAACACTCCAAGTATCTTAAAGTATGTCACACCTAAGCAGGACCAGACCTATTCTGTCTAGAGGTGGCCCCTTCCAACCCAATGATTGGACAATATAAACCTATTTTATGCTCACAACAACTCTATGAACAAGATTAAGCTCGGACTTAAGCTACTTCCTCAGTGTGATTCCCAGACTTTTCAACAATGACACTAAAGGGCATTGAAGAGTAATGGGTCCAAGCCAAGGTCACTTTACAACTAAGTGTTCCAGCTTCAATCTTTTTCTATATCCTTATTAGTTCAACATACAAACTATGAATTGATGCTGTGCATCTATACATACGATGTGAACGTAGCTTTAGTGTTTCACAATGTACAATGCAGGCAACAATGTGTTAAAGGAAAACCCAAATATTGTTGATATATGTAATGCAATAAGAATTTTATTCATGTCTTAACAGTACAGTTCTCATACCCTTGAAAAAAAATCCCATTGTTTGCTTTTCTTGCTACACAATAATGAAATAAACTATAATAACACTGTGATGACAAATGTTCCCAGGGATTGTATGCTTCTGATTATATTGGTATTTATCATTTTCTTTTAAAAGACAAATGTAATCAAAAACCTTAATGCAAAAAGATCTTGAGGGATATAATGGGAAAACATGTTCAAACCACATTAAGCATTTTGAATTTGGAAATGGAGGGAGTGCAACTAAAATCAAACTTTCAAAGTTTGAAGAATTGGAATATAAAAGAGAAAACCCAAAAGCAAACAAAAAAACCATTTGCTTTGGATAATCAGGTCCCAGAGATGTTAGCAGAGGCGGCAACTTCATTTCCATGAGAGGGCAAGAATTGAAACTAAATATTAGATCATGTTTAAGGATATTTATAGAAACATTTCCTGGTAGCTATGCATCTGTGGTCCAAATCTTGTGAAATTTGCTGGAGACAGTTGGAAGTAGTTGTTCAAGCAGAACAATCAACATTCTGAATAATGGCTGCTGATCCAGACCTTCTCTACAGAGACCAAGCTTGTAAAGAGTGAAGAAGGACTTGTAATTCGAGAGAAAAGTTGTGTGCTTTCCTAGATAGTATCTTCTCTCAAGAAATACCCACCTTACAATTTCTTACTCACAGGAGAACACAGGAAGAAAAACACAGAATTTCCCAAACTAACATGGGTACCATCCCAAAGGTAATGAGAATTCATGCTAATGAAAGAATGTACAGCCTGAAAATATACATATTTTCAGATACACATACTATGTCCAGATATAGTATGTCCATACTATATCTGGGAATTGCAGAGTGTGTAGAGGTGATTTTATCAATTTACTAGAATAGATCAATTTGGAGTCTGGAGCTTTACATTCTAGGAGATTTGGAAGTCCTTCCAATGAGAAAAATCAATCTACTTTTGAGGTGTGTATGTAAGAGAGAATTTATAAGGAGTAAAGTTGGTACCTTCAAGGTTTAAAGAGCACACTGGACTCTCATAAACCATCCGTTCTTCCACTCACAAATACATATACTCATTAGCTTTTGTGGATGGGGATGAACTAGAAGCTGGGTGTCTCCACTCCAATAGCTTACTACATCACCCTGGGTCTCTAATGTTGTTTTACATTTTATATATTTTTGATACTATTGCATTTTAATACAGGTGGTCCTCATTTAATGACCCCTCATTCAAACTTACAAATGAGTGGTATTTATAACTGGTCTTTGATGTTTTCCAGCTGTCACAGCATCCTGTGGTTGCCATTCACAGCCTTCTTTGTTGGTAAATTCAATGCGGTAACTGGCAGAAAGTCACAAATGGCAACTACACAATATCATACTTAACAATGGCATGGGATTCATTTAACCATGGTGACTGGAAAGGCTAAAACCAAGCACACTACTTCATGGCTTGGTATAACATCTACTAGACTTTTCCCTCTTTCCATTTGACTCCATGGTTATTGTAAATCAGTTCCTAAGACTGATAAATAGTTAAACTATGAGCTAAGAAATAGATACTTAATCCAGACAAGATGAAAAGCTGAGAAACAGATCTGAGAAAACATGTTCAACCTGTTTTAGATGGGTATTCTGGCCTCAGAGCTTAGCAAGCTACAAATATTCTTTAGTCAGAATCAATAAAGGTTGGTCAGATCTGTGCTACAAAGATCTGGGCTGATGGTCACCAGATGCAGCCAAAAGTAAATTTTCCATGCGCCTTTATTCCATCTAATGTTTGTGAATGGAACAGAGAGCATTCCCAATTCATCTGTAGAATTCCTGTAAGGATTATGCAAATCAGATTTGCTTCCAATTTGAATAATTGATTCAGATTGTCAAACCAAATTGAGTTGTCAGATTAAATGTTGTTTTGACTGGGAAACCTGATTCAGTGCTTTCAAGCTGAATCAAATATTTGCGCTTACCTAGTTCTATGCAATGATTCTGACAGACCATGTCATTGCCAAGGTTCATTCCAAGGCAAACTAGAATGTAACAATAAGACCCTTGTTTTCAAGACTTCAAGCACAGACACACAATCATGGTCTCTGCCATTTTATTATCACAGTCAACATTCAGTGCTAAGAAATATTGGTTAAACGTAAAGACATGAATCTGAATAAATGGAGTCTCCTATAGTTAATAGAAAATTGTACGATAATAAATTAGAACTGACAATGATGGCTATTTTTAGTAACATTTGTTTTCTTTTCTTTTTAACTGAGATTGGATTTCGATTAGTGGAAGAGATGAATTAGGGGGAATTGGTTTGAAGATATACAGATAGTCGACTTACCACCACAATTGAGCCCAAAAATTATGTTGCTAAGTGAAACATTTATTAAGTGAGTTTTGCCGCATTTTACAACCTTTCTGGTTCGAGTTTTTTTTTTTTTTTTTTAATTTGATTTATATGCCGCCCTTCTCCGAAGACTCAGGGCAGCTTACAATGTGCTCAGCAATAGCCTTCATCCTTTTGTATATTTATACAAAGTCAGCTTATTGCCCCCACAACTGGGTCCTCAATTTACCTACCTTAGAAAGGATGGAAGGCTGAGTCAACCTTGAGCCTTGGCGAGATTCGAAGCCTGCAGTAATTGCAGGCAGCTGGTCTTAATAACCAGCTTAATAACAGGGTGCCTTAAACCCCTGTACTACCAAGGCTCTTACTTGTTAAGTTGTTAAGTGAATCATTGCAACTGTTAAGTTAGCGACATGGTTGTTAAGTGAATCTGGCTTCCCCATTAACTTTGCTTGTCAGAAGGTGGCAAAGGCTGATCACGTGACCCCTGGAATGCTGCAACCGTCATAAATATGAACCAGTTGCCAAGCATCTGGATTTTGATTACGTGACCCTGGGGATACTGCAATGGTCATGAAAAATAGTCATGTCACTTTTTTCAGTGATGTAACTTTGAATGGTCACTAAATGAACTGTTGTAAATCAAGGACCATCTGTATTTATTATTTCTAACAACCCTTATTGTACTTTTGCTAATTAATATGGAAAGCTAAAGTTTTATACATATACATACGCACACACAGACACACAGAAATGTATTAATTTGTTATAGTAAGTATCACTTGTTCAATAAAACTATTGAAAAAAAGTAATCAAATAGAATTGAAAGTGTCCTTCAGTTGGAGCCAGGGGTGAAATCCAGCAGGTTTTGGAGAACTGGTAGCGGAAATTTTGAGGAGTTCAGAGAACCGGCAAATACCACCTCTGGCTGGCCCCAGGAGTGGGGTGGGAATAGGGATTTTGCAGTAACCTTCCCCTGGAGTGGGGTGGGAATGAGGATTTTGCAGTATCCTTTGCCTGGAATGGGGTGGGAATGGAGATTTTGCAGTATCCTTCCCCTGCCACACCCACTAAGCCACACCACGCCCACCAAGCCACATCCACAGAACCAGTAGTAAAAAAATGTGGATTTCACTGCTGGTTGAAGCCTAATTTACATACCATACCAAGATAATCCACAAAGAAATCAAGTTTAGCTCAACAGAAATGGAACTACCTCAGTGGTGAAATCTAGCCGGTTCTATCCTGCTCGGGTGAACCGGTAGTGCCGGTGTTGGGAGGCTCCACCCACATGCCCAGACGTCATCATGTCCCATCTTTGACCCTCTGCGCGTGCGCATAAAGCTCTGTGCACGCGTGGTGGAGGCGCGTGCGCTCACATTTGCGAACTGGTAGAGAAAGTAAGTAAATTTCACCCCTGGACTACACTTCCTAATGCAAGTTTAATTGAACCATCATTCCTAATCTATTCTTAGGGTTTCTTTTTTAATTTTAATGTCATAAATTCATAGATGTTTATACCTTTAAAACTGTATCTTCCTGTCCTGCACCTTTCCACATGTTGAAATCATTGATAAGAATGTATTTCTTACTCTGTATGACACAGATGACATGGGATGTAAAACTATGCCCTTGCAGTACTTAAATGGGTGTTACTTCTTCTGGAAATTTGGTTCTGGGCATGTTTAGTTGCAAATTCCAGATACCTGCCAAATGACAGTAAGCAGTTGAGGACTTCTGTATTATTCCTGCCATCTAGTGGTTGTGTGGAGTTTTGCAGCCAGACTTTGTAGCTCCAATTCATTTAGGAAGTTAGTCATACAGTATAACTGTCTTTTGTGTAGTTTTTCTTGTTGACTTGATCCTGCTTTTGGTGGTTTTGTCACTTGTTTAAATTGTCATTTTTTAAAAATGTTAATGTTTTATAATGTTTGTTAATTAGTCTGGATGAAATTTTCAGAGGAGAAATTATTTTATGAGGAAAATATTCAAGAAAAGTTATATCATATTTTATATTTTTATCCAAACTATGAATCAAGACATCACAAATTGAGATGAAAATAAAAATTGTTCTTATGACACAATCTTTAAACTTAATGATTCAGAAATCGGACTTGATCTATCAATTGTATTTTATCTTTTGGCTGTTCACCGCCCTGAGTCCTTCGGGAGTAGGGCGGTATATAAATTTAATTAATTAATTAATTAATTAATTAATTAATTAATAATTGAACATGTTTGTGTGTGTATGAGAGAGAGGGGGAGGGAGGGAGGGGGAGAGAGAGAAAGAGAGAGAGAGAGAGAGAGAGAGAGGGAAAGAGAGAGAAAGAGAATGAATGATAATATATGAGTTTATATAGCTCAGGAAGTCTTTCATAGGAAAAAGGTAAAAATCTCACCAGAAACAAAGCTATGCAGGAGATTTTCAAGGTAAGAACACAAGTTGAAAAATTTCAAGCGCTGACAATTGAAGGTGTTCATTTGGTAGATTAACTTTTCAAACACTTGAAAGACATCTGCCTCACACATGTGGCCAACTATTCATAAATTGCAAAAATATACATGTAGTACTTGGACATATCAGAACTTCTCCATGCGCACAAGGTTTAAAAAGTGAAAAAGAAATCCGAAAGCAGCTTCACCTGCCTTATTAATGCAAGGTAAAACTAAAGAGAATCAAAAATTATGAAAACATTGTTTCAGATTGATTTTAATTTCAGATTGTGCTCAGTCTTTTTCCTTGCATATTAACATGATAGGTCTGGCCATTCCAGCTTCAAAGAAAAAGAACTACGAGATGAAGGAAACAGCAGAGGAGAAAGGATCACCTGTTAAGCTGCAGTTTAATGTTATTCAAAGAAGCACCAATACAGGCTTGGCTGCCAGAGAAACAAATAGATAATATAAAGTGTGCAAAAACATATCCTAGTATGTTGTTTTATGGTCATATATATTTCAAAATGCTGAAAGTGTCAAAGATATCATTTCAAGAAAAAATAAGCAAAATGGTGCAGTAACATAAACTCCTCACATAATAGCTGTCTCCTCTCATAACTCCTTTGGACACCATTGGAAGATTCCAAAAACTGCCTTATTCTAAAATGCAAGCCATTTTTACAAACATGCAGTGCATTAATCATACAAACTGCTGGCATCATAGGATGTTTCTAAAATAGTCAGCCTATAGGTGATCTTATTCATGATCTGACATGGCTTTCAGTCATGCTCTCATTACTGGAAACTTTAAATTTATATATTTCACAGCTGTAAGAACATATCCTTCCAATTAAAAAAACAGCATGTTCCCATTTTAAAAGTTAAGAATTAATATGTCCAGTTAGATGTTATAGCTATAAAGAATTTTCTTTAAAAAAAAACACACACAGGTTAAATTTATTCCAGAACAATGCAAAATCAAAGTTGGTCAGACATGATTCACCAAAAGATCAACCACACTAGATGTAACCATCCTTGGCTAGACTTGAATGAAAAGATACAAAATATACATAACTTTTAGTTGAATCAACACTTGAATATGTTTGCATTTCTAAATGGAAATAGCACCAGCTCAGCAGTAGTCAAAAAGCAACTCCTGTAATAAGTATAAACTGAAAAATTCTAAATAAGCCAACAGCTTTCCAGTGTGTGAATGTACTATTTCAACGCAAAACTTGGCAAAGGAAATGAAAGAAGTAACAGGAAAATCCAATGTTCTGTGCAAATGGACATCTGCTCTCCCTGTGGGCAGCCAGTGGGAAGACGCAGGCTGAAGTCTATCTCAGCCATGAAGGCTCACTAGGTGATTCAGAGCTACTCTTTCTCAGCTCAATCTATCACACAGGGTTGTCATTGTGGGAATCATTATTTATTTATTTAGCGTACGGCATTGGTACACGAAAGCCAGGAGTCTACAATGTTATTACAGAGTAGTAGTATGGCTGCCTAAGATTGCTAGTTCATTCAGTTCATGCTCACACGCTATCCACAGGAGGCGAACTAATTCCACATGCAGAGCAGCTAATGGCATTCTGCGGGAGTGTCAGTGTGATCCAGGGCTTTTTCTCTGCTGATTTTCACCTCGCATTTGGGCCAATGTGGCACTGGTAGGTTTTTTGCTTCTGTCATTAGTCCCACTGGAGTGGTACCTATTTATCTACTTGCATTTGCATGCTTTCGAACTGGTAGATTAGCAAGTGATGGGAACTCAGTCCATCATGCGATGCTAGGGCTTGAACTGCTGGAGTGCAGAGAGCCGACCTTCTCTGGCTGACAAATCCAGCAACTTCAAGTCACTGATTCACCAAATGTCATGACACAAAAGCATGCTGCTGTGAACTCTTGAAGGAAAGGTGGGCCTCTCTTTCCCACAGCTCCCGTGGCAGCTATCAACCTGTACCATTCAAGGTGAGGGTCTCCTTTCTCGGTTGTGCCAATCTGTGTCCTTTATCTGGTTGGAGAGAAAGTAATGATATTCGATTATATTATTCTCCATTCCTTCACTTAATGTGGCGACTCATTATGTTTCAGAGATTATAGAAGAACTAATTATTATTTTAAATCATGCTGCAAAATGTAACCAAATTTCTCTGGCATTAAATTACCAAAACCACACCTTTATTGACAAAAACCTAATTCAGATTGAATTATGGTTCAGAATTATAAGACCTACATTTAAACTAGATATGAACCATCTTCCAGTTTAAATACTCATATTACATATTACTCAGCTTCAACAAAATTCAGTGCATCTTTTCCTTTTTTATTTTTCCTGGCAAATTTTGATGAAGTATATAATCAATCTGAAGTCTGACATATACTTATTATTTCTGCTTGTTCTACTAAAATTGGTGCATAGGAAACAGAAGAGAAATACCTGCAGACATTGGGCAAATATGTAGCTATTTTTATGAGATGCCACTCTTTATTTTGCTCCACTTGGTTAGGGAGGCAGAGAGTTCAGCCAGCAGAAGATGGAGCAAAACCAATTTCAATGTGGAATATATATTTTCTATGACGGTTATGTGTTTATAAAACACGTATTCATCATTTCCAAACCTGGCTGGGTTTTAGCATGCAAAATATTCACATGATTTTTTTTTAGCAACAAATTCCTTTAATATGTATTCAAAAGAATGAGGCATTACTTTTAGTGGCAGTACAGAGCTAGCTTTAAATAAAAAAAATGTGTTACTTCTTTAAAAGCCAAATTTCTTCTTTTAAAAGCATACATTTTATTTTATTTATTTATTTGTATCCCACCCTATAATGGATAGTACTAGTAGCTGTTTTGGATATATCATCTCCTTGATTTTTATGTTTAGACTTTCATAGCCAAAACGGCACCACCCAAGAACAAAAGAGAACATTTCCAAAGGCTTGGGGAAATCCTAAAATTTCCATAAATGAATAAAGCAGTGGGGAGATTAAATACAGAGGAAGGTATTCCAAAAAGTACCATAATGAGGACTGAACATGCTTGATGTTTAATCAATAAGTGTTTTCAGAATGAAGAAAGCTGAGCAGAAGAGGGGAAAAAAGAATGGCGAACCCAAGAGGAGGGTGCTGGACATGCAAATCCCATTTAAGATGTTCATCAATGTGATTATGGGGAAATAAAACACATTTTCTTCAGCAAAATATACTTCCTTTGTAAACATATCTTTAGCACTGTACAAACCAACAATGCTTACATTTGCAACTATTTAGAATAGACAAATTTGATTATAGTTCGGTTAGGAAGTAACTTTTACAATGCAGACTAACCAAATCAAAGCACCAACTTTTAATCTGAAATAAAATAATGAACTGAATGGCATTGACAGCAGCCAGAAAGAATATCTGGAGATCATCTTGAATTTCAGCTAGATTGAAATTCATTACTATTTACCAAGGAAACAAACAAACAAACAAACAGAAAATTGTAAAAAGGCACCTTCCCAAATCTCCATCAAAATCTATATTTTGAAAATGTACTATATGTTTGGTTTGCAGCCTTTCGATCACTTACAACTCTAAACATAAAAGTTAAGACTTGCATGAAAGTTGTTACCATAATCCTTGGGCTTTTCCGTACTAAATAACTCAACTTGATTCTCAAATGCTTGAATCACTTGCAAACTGTTAGCAGAATGTTGCTATAGGGCAATCTCTTTCACTGCCATTCTGGCGGGAACATCTCAGTATATTTTACTCAAAATGTATAAAACCAGCATTTACTTTAATAATGCTCTACCACACGATTAAATGTGTAAATGTAAGTATTGTGTGTAGGGCCTGGGAAATTGTATTATATTAAATAAGTCTATATTCTTATATACTCCATGATTGGGAGCACGCTCAGAACGCTCAACAGTTTTGTCCTATTATCTGCTACTTAGTTCTGATTTATTTGATTCATCTAATTCACTTTTATCCTATCTTTTCTCCTATCTTCAAGAAAGCTTACATGAGAATCACTTTTCATTTTATCCCAGCAGACTTCTGGGATAGATAGGTTGGACTAACAAATAATTATTGGGTCAAAGTCACGCAGTGATCTTCTGTGGCTCACGTTAGACTTAACTTTGGCCTCCACAGTCCTAGTCATATTATTCAATCTCCAAAATCACCCTGACTCTTTTAGCCAGAAAAGCCAGTAGCTGAACCTTCTGCATAAAACGCATATATCTTATCCAGTGCCAATTTAAGAGTATATGGCACACTTAAGCCATGCTGCCTGATGGTGCCACCTCCCTTTTAAGTTTTGCATTTTTAAGAATGTCAGAAGGAAGGGCAGCACTTCCTAAATTTTGAAACCCTAGGCTAGTTCTACCCATCCTTAGCCTAAAGCCAGCCCTGGTCTTACTGTATCACTGAGCAATGACTCTGTACACTTGAGAGCATAATCTTAGTCAGACGCTCATTGTCTGAATAATAATATTGGATAATAGTGAATTATCCAAGTGGGTCCAATTCTTCCTCACCCTTGGAAATTAGCATTAATGCAGTATTTTTTTATTTTAATCAAATATAATACAACATTTTATCTGAATCCAAGCATTAAGGTTTGATCAAATGCCTATAATCAGAATTGTTCCTGCAAACTACAGTTTGTCAATTAACATTATAATAATATTATGTAAAATATGGGAAAGAAAAGGAGGAGGACAAGTGTATGATTTGGGTTAAGGGAAAACAAAGTATTTGAATGCAGATAATACCTAATCTTCTTGATAAGCAGTCAAGTTTGGTTTAGTGCTTTAAGGCACCAGGCTAGAAACCAGGAGACTGGGAGTTTCAGTCCTGCTTAGGCACAAAAGCTGGCTGGATAACGTTGGGGCCTTTTACTCTCTTTCAGCCCAAGTCACCTCACAGGATTGTTGTTGTGGGAAAAAATAGGAGGAGAAAGGAGAATTAGTTATGTTTGCCAGCTTGAGTTATTTATAAAAATAATAAAATAATAATTACCAACCACTGAAGGTGTCAGTGCTGCCATCCCACTTTGTCCCATTGCTGCTTCGCTGATGCCAGACTGCCATGAATCCTTGGGGGGGGGGGAGTTAGCAAGTAGGGAGGGAAGACAAAGAAATTGAAACCACTTCGAGTGCCTGCCAGAGACATCGGCTGACCAACCCCAAGGTCACAACCATGGGAATGGAATGTGGACTATAACCGAGCCCACCAAACCTCAGACCTGTTACCAAAACATTTTTTTTAATTCAATTGGACACAAGGGAGATAGTTGGGGGGAGGACCTGGGAAAAGGGAAAGTAAGTAGGCAGCTTTTGCGCTCAAACCTTAGATCTGGCTTTTTCTACCTTGTAACCACCTGGCTTTAGTAAAAGTAATTCCTTTCACTATAAATGCAGTTGAAGGCTCTTTCTATCTAATTGCCCAAGTTGGGACAAGCCCGACAGAAGTGTCAGCCCCAGACAGCTGAGCATCATATAGTGCTGAAATACAAACTGAAGAGGGAAAAAGGTACATGCGATTCAGTTCACCCAAATAACAATTATATAACAACGTATTTAAAATGCTACAAAACATTTTCCTTTAAAATGGCTTAGAAATGTTTTGCTTCTTAAAAAATGAAGTAATAGCCCCATGCCACATGGTCTGTATTAACCCTCACCTCACATTCAGCAAATTCAATGCACAAAAGAAATTAAGTGGTGGAAACCAATAAATAAACGTGCCTTTGATGCAAGAAGGAAATATTTGGTACAATTAGAGCTGCAACAAAAGGAAGAAAAACAGAAGAATGTATCACTTCCTGGCTTCTCTAAATAGTTTCAGGGACTTCATCTCAGGAGGGAAGATATTAGAAACTTCAAATTTATTCCTTCTACTGGGAATGCCAAAAAAAAGTTGTGTGTAAGGAAGGGAGGTGATTAGGAAGATACCATCTCCACTCTGTTGTATTCTGTTTTTTACTTATTATATATTAAAATCCACAAAGATTAAGTGTTTCAATGATTTTAAGTCTGCTTTTAGTTGTTGCAAACCACCCAGATTCTCTTGACAGTGAGTTGGGTGGCTTCTTCTTCTTCTTGTGCCATATCCGTCATCGGACGTTGGCGATCCTATTTTTATCAATAGCTGCACGAAAAAGTGCTGCTGAGTTTTGTCCAAATCAGTCCCTTAGATTTTGAAGCCATGATGTTCTTCTTCTGCCTGGACCTCGTTTGCCTTCAATGTTTCCCTGGAGGATTAAGTGAAGTATGCCATATTTTTCTGGGTGTCACATCACATGTCCAAAATATTCTAACTTTCGCTTTGCATAGTGTTGTGTGTTTTCCCTGATTCTCAGAGAAAGCTTTTCAGATTCCACATTCCAATTCATAGTTTATCATGCTTCTAGCGGACCAGGAGATTCTTAGCACCCCTGCCCCATTTAAGGGGCGCCCGTACTCAGGGCCATTGTTAGGTTTTGCCGCCATTAACATGATTTTCCTGGGAAATATATGGTGTAGTAGTCTTCCCTTTGCTTTCTATATCGCTGTGCACATGCTGTTCAAGTGGCTGCACACTGTGGGTGTGATGGGTGGCATATAAATTTAATAAATAAATAAATTTCCACAATTCTATGCTTGAAAGGATATCTGCTCTAAAGGTCCCAATTTCTTCTCATTCCAATGCAGTATAAGCAAACTGATCCCCCCCACACACACACACAATTAACCACATGGACCAACATTTTTATATTGCAGAAAAAGGAGCCTATCAAGACATGAACTAATCTCCTTCTATGCACCACTTGTCGGGTCATATAGCCTTACCTATTTGAATTTGTACTGCCTGAATCAACACTTCAGGCATATCTCTGCAGTGACTCTTTGGGGAAGAGAGACCAGTGTAAGCTCACTTGGTTTGATCTGCCTCAACTTTGCATTTCAAATTGAGGAACAATAAGAAGTAGGACAAGAAAGGAAGCGTTCGATACTAGCTGGCGATTTGAATTCTCTCTGGTGTGATTGCTGCCACATCTAGCAGGAAAAGAACAGAAAGTTATCTCTTCTAGCTGCAAAACATTATTCTCTTCGACTCTGTATCTCATGACACTTTCCAGGCAGTTGAGCAACAAGTGAAGAAGGCAGAGATGCTACCCTAGTCTGCAAATAGGACAGCTTGCAACTGATCATTGGTAAAGAGAGAAACATGGCCTGATTTTTTTACATGTATCCTGAAATCTGCAAGTACTTACTAGGCTGTTATGCATCACTGAAAAGAATATCATACACCAAGTGAGGGTGAAAAAAATGGGGAAAGATAGTCTATTTCCTTGGTTCTCTTTCTTGCAGTTTTGGGGACAGGTCTGGAGAGAGATAACACAAAAGTTTTCTGTTCCTCTACCCCAGAGATGGCAGACAATCTGCTTTATTTCTCAGGCAATTGGCCACAAAGCAAATATAAATACTGGAAGATGGTCAGGGAGACCAGCTTCCCTGGCCAGTTTCACAATACAGTAATGGTACATATATGAGACACCAGCTCAATGGAAATACAAACACTTTGATTAAAATGTGATCTTCTGCTTTAATTTTCAGAGGACAAACTAACACTTGGCACTAATTAAAATGAAGTCTCCTTTTCCTTTCACCCACCGTTAAATGTTAAAATCTCACGTCTAAAAAGTTTTGCCCATCATGGACATAATCACCTGCGCAATATCCTTCCTGTGATTATGGAGTGAGAACATAAGTTTGCAGTAGTTCTGTAGCTGTCAACCATCAACCTATAACTTTAATCCATTCTTTTGGTTGGGGAAAAGAAGACAAGACTGATGAAATAAGTGGACATAATTGATTGGTGCATAAAAGTTAATTGTGGGCAAGAAAGAAGAAGAATGAGACAAAGTTGAACACAGCAGGTCTAACTCTCTGAACGAATGCTAGTAATTTAATGATAAATATAAATACTTGTCTAGAAATAAATTAACCAGTTTATTTTGTGTTTTATTTTTTAAAGGAAATATATATTATATATAAAAATGGAAAATGTATCTGGCAGCAGAAGCAGCAGTAATTCAGGTCTTAAGGACAATATAGTTTAATATAATATAATATAATATAATATAATATAATATAATAAATATAATAAATATAATATAATATAATATAATATAATATAATATAATATAATTAATATAATTAATATTATAATATAATATAATAAATATAATATAATATAATATAATATAATATAATAAATATAATATAATATAATATAATATAATATAATATAATATAATATAATATAATATAATATAATATAATATAATATAATATAATTTATAACTACATTATAAACTACCACGCTTAAGATTGTGACTGTGATGTTCTGTGCCTGCTTGTATCTGGTTTAGCATGATGTGCAAATCAGCTGTTATCGCTTCAACAAACCATGGTTAAACAAAACATGGCAAGCTTATAGTTTTTACAATTTATTTTCCTCATTTACTATTTTTTCTAATTCCTTATGTATCCCCATTGCAGAAAGCAACTCTCTGTATTTAAATGGACTGCGGTCCACAAAAACCTTTGACATGCTGAATTTATTAATTTTTCCTTCCAAAAAACCACTGCTTTTTATAAAAATAAGACATTTCAATCACGCATAGTTAATCATTTTGAAAGTTTCAAGTTAAAAGATATATTTCATGGGATAATTATTGCAATTGTTCTATATTTTAAAATTTTTAAATACAACATACGTATCTGCTACTTTGTGACTTTAAACAGTAAATTACAGAAATTCTAAACTCTTTATTTAAAAGTTTTATTAAAATCAGTTGGACTTGCTTCTATGTAAACATAGTTAGAATTCTTCTGTTTATTCAGGGAATTAAATTATAAAATATTTAACATTCAGAATTAGAGGGCCTTCTACTGTCAGTATTATAAAATGCTCATTGCAAACTTATACCATTTTGGGAAGCGGAGAAATATATATGACATGGCAAACTTGCATTCAAATTCAAGTGACTTCAAAAATCTGTTTCTCATTTAACTTTTCCAGTCAGAAACTTTATTTTCATATGTAAACAACTGTTGCATAATCAGAACTTTTCTAAAATACAGACTGATACAAAAAAAAATCAAAATGTTAAAAATGCTATTTAATAAAGTGGTATGCTTCGAAGATAAAACATTGATTAGTTTCTGCACTCAAACAGTCTCACTTATAAGGAAAGATTTTAAGGAAAATTTAATCTGGTGTCCAAATATAACATTACTTTAAACATGAGGTCATCTAAACATCTGTCTCCAATATATCCATAGGGATTTAAATCAAAAGTCTGCTAAACATGTACAATCATTTAGAAAATAAATAACAGAACAAATTTTCTCTTGATTATGATTATCATGCATTTTAAGAGGAAACATTTATTCTAATAAGAAAAGTCTGAATTTAAAGTTTATTGACATTAAAGTAAAATAGTTTCTTTCCAAGAATATGACATTGATTTATATTTACTCTAATCCTGAATAATATCCACGATTCAATACTTGAGAAACAAGGCCTGTGCTTTGACAATTTTAGTACTTTAGGGCTCTGTTAATATTATAATAGAAGAACTGGGTGATCACCAAAATATTTATCTTTGCAAAGCAACTGGTAGAATAGCTTTAATTTCAGATCCATTTTTTTCTATGTGCAATTTGGATTGCAATTTTTGCAATTCCCAGGCAGAAAGGGTGCCTTTCATTAAGACTTGTGGACTTCAATTCCTAGAATTCCCCATGTCTGGGAATTCTGGGAGTTGAAGTCCACAAGTCTTAAAAGTTACCAAGGTCGGACACCTCTGCTCTATCCAAAGGGCACCTAGTTTGGAAAGACAGTCCTAAGTCATCCCTCTGGCAAAGAGACAAGATCAGGCAGAAATGACTTTTGACCCACGCAGACCAAAGGTCAGCGTCTCCACTTCCAACACCACAATTTATTTGCCTCCACTTCCAACACCACAATCTATTGCAAAATCCCTGGATTCACTGCTCCTCTGATCTTCATGCCACAAACAAGCCAGTAATTAAGGTTAGTGCCTTAATATTTTATTTTTCACTCATTTCAATGTAAGTTAAAAGTTTAAAAAAAAACTAGAAATACTAATCCAGAAATCAAAAAAACAGTTGCCTTTTTGTTATCCCTTGCTGTGGCCACTTGTAAACTAGAAGTCCGCAGTGGCTCTGAATGGATCTCTCCTTCTATCCCTTTTATGATTTCTCTCTCACCCTCACAAAGCAGCATTATCCTCTATCCACTTCCTAATTCCACAGTACATTGCGATTTTATTTAACTCCCCAACCAAATTAGTGGCATGTATAATAAAAGAAAAGAGTGATATTTGAATGGCAGTGATGTTCCATGTCAAGTTATTGACTCCATAGAATTTAGTCCGATCTTTTCTGTGCTATTTATATGCATTCACTACAAATCAAACATAAAAGATAGGAAAAGACAGAATCTTAAGAAGCCAAGGTCCTTAAGTAACTAAAATAGTGCAAACCATCAGGAAGTGAGCAAGCATCTTCATCTTTGTAAAATATGTGGCCTTAGGGACAATATTTATTAAATTTTAGTTCACTAATAACTTCAGTTCTCTTGGTGGACCGCAAAGCTATTTAACATACTTGACATAAAAAACATTCTTTTGGTGGTAGCTCCAGAGTTATGAAACACTCTTCACAAAGGTTTCCACACAACTTACGTTATGATCTTTTTTAGTACTTGGGAAAATCTTAGCGTCTCAGGATTTTAAGTAACATTTTGCATTTTAGAACTTCAGAATTTTAATCCTATTTCACCATTATGAATTATGCCTGCTTATTGCCATGATTTTTGCTGCTCCTGATTTTTATTGTTTCCCGTTTTGAAATCTCTGTTTCTTTTACGCTGGTTTATATTATTGTTATATTGTTTCTTTTTTTTCTATTGTTGAAAAAAAAGAAAACAATAAAAAGAAAGGAGAAAAGAGGGAAAAAGGATAAAAGCATACCTCTCCCATGTGCTAAAAAGGCTAACTATGTCTTCTTCTATTATTCATTTAAATCAATTTACTTAACAATAAGAAACAAATGGGAAATTGAATATATAAATTAATACACACAATCCAAATTTTTAAAAGTCCTAGCAGGAAAATTATATTGGAATACAGAAATAGAGGTGAATTCTTCTAACTGTAGTGTAATTGATAGGGAGTGAGTGTCCCTCCCATTTTGTAGTATTTGAGATTTACTGCAAATGGAGAGTATCTATAATCATTGTCTTCAAAAGAACACAGGCATCTAAATTCACTAATAAATTTCCAAACTGAATTTAATATATTAAATAATTTCTGTCCAAAAAACTACCACAACACAAGACTCCGTTGTATGAAATGCTGTGTATTTTAAGCCCCACTCTCCAATTTCTAAGTGGTGACTCCTGCCCTTTGGGGAACAATCTTTCCAGCGGCATACAATTAGCCCCAATTCTGCGGGCCTTTGGAAAGGCAGTGATGGACTGAGTCTTTTCTGAGTAATCAGTTAAAGATTTCAATTCTGATCACTATTTCATCTTATTGTTGGAGTAAATTTAAATGAGCCATGCTGTTTTGTATTAGTTGATTAAAGTTTCTCTTATTTTTGTAAGCTATGTTGAATCACCTGATTTGAATTGGGAGGCCACAGAAATGGTTTAATAAATAGTTAATGGTTGAACATATCTATCTTCTTCTGAAAAGATTTAAACATAGTATATTCTGCATACTCTTGTACATCTACAAGATTCTATTCTACTATGTATGAATTGTTTTTATGGGCTTGTTATAGAGAGATGTAAAGAGTTGTAAAGAGACATGAAAAGGTCCTATATTACACAGAGTTCTGAAGCACTTGGGGCTGCAGGCTCATATCAAGATATTAACATTGTTTTAATTGAAGATACCTTTATTTTATACATCTCAAACTGGAGTTGGCAAGTGATGTTTGACCATTTGCTGCTAGAAGAAAATGAAGCTAACCTCTAAGTAATGCCCTGTAAATAATTGATTGGTAATGTAGCAAGCAATCTAAAGACTCGATTGAATCAATCCTTCAAACCAGCGGTGAAATCCACTTACCTTAGCTACTAGTTTGGGAATGGGAGCGCGTGGGAGCTCCTCTTCTACGCATGCACAGATGGTAAAAAAAGGGATATAATGACGTCCTGGTGGGTAGGCGGAGCCTCCCACCACCGGTGCTACCAGTTCAGCGACCTGGATAGAACCGGGGGGGGGGAGAGATTTCACCGCTGCTTCAAACCAAGTATGAGGCAGTTTAAAGCACTGAATCAAATCGCACTATGGGGAGATTTGAAGACAATTGAAGTATTTGATTACTTTATGGCCTTAGAGAGTCTCATACTTTCAGTATGTGAACAAACTGATTGATAATGGGAATTCTGATACTGACAAAAGTAGCCAACCAGTGAGTTTTACCACTTCCCAAATCCTATTAATCAGATCAAATAAGGAATACATGTTCTATTGCTGGTGTCTCACTCTTCTAACAGAATGTGTTGGAGGAAGGAATTAAGAGAGAGAGAAGTTCAAGGTTTATTCTGTGGCTTTAAAAGGGGAGGTGACAGTGTGTAATCCTCTATCCTTTCCCTAAACCATTTATCCTTATTCTTCATTAAATCTCAGTCTATTCTAGGTATAGTCTGTTAGTCTAATGTCTGCAGTTCTTCAGCTAATTCATTTTTCAGAGCAAGTCCAGCATAACTGTCCCAAAGAACATAACTTTTCAGATAACTAAATAAGCTCTCCTTTTTTATTCCTCAAATCTCTAATGGTTTTATTCAAAATTAATTGCTAATGGCTTTTTAATGTTTTCATTAATATTCACTTCTCATAAAGATGCAATTTTAATATCCAATTTTACCATTAGTCTACTTTTTACATGAAGTTAAATAAAAATGATATTCCCTATTCACCTGCAACCCATCACCTAAGAAAACGGATATTATTTTCTCAATTTTTGAATGTACTAAAAGTATTAAAATAGCGTTATACTGCCATCTAGTGGCCAGTTTAGTGGATGCATATAAAACCATTTTAATGAGTGGATCTCTGGTGGAATACATAGCAACTAACAATTATATGCAAGTCTATTCAGAAGCAAGTGAATATAACTTATTCTCAGGTAAGTGGTAGGTATTGGGTGTTCAGCTGTGTTTTAGGATTATAATTGTACTAAACAAAAGTATCTACTTTGAATGAAACAACAGCAAAATACAGTTTCATATAATGAAAAGAACGTTTAAAGCCAAAGAAATACATTCTTGCAGACTGCCTCAGATGTACGTGATTCAAGTTAATTAAATATATATTGAGGAAGTCTTTCCCTGGTACATTATTTCAAATAAGCAAACAAAATTCAGTGTCACTGTTGATAACAGTAGCCAATTGCACAAATATTACACAGCAATGAAATGGTTTGGATGAAAAGCACAATGCTGTTCATAACGAATAATTATTTAATCAAACCACAAGTTATGTTCAATATTGGTGTACTACTGCTACTCTTTAAGAACCATGGTAGTGCAGTGGTTAGAAGAATGCAGTAGTGCAGGCTGCCCACTGCCAGGAATTCGATCCTGACCAGCTCAAGGTTGACTCAGCCTTCCATCCTTCCACTGTTGGTAAAATGAGGACCGACATTTTGGGAGTAATATGTTGACCTAAAGCACTATGGAATAGTATATAAGTCTAAGTGCTTTTGCTATTTAGTTTAAAGTGGCACAAGTGCAGCGATACCATATAGAAGTTGAAAACTTCAGCTCTTCTACCCTCCCTCACTACTCCTTCTATGCTTCAACAACAAATCAAGCCTCCATCAGTTCTAAGAGTAGTGTTGTCCTGATTGCTCTCTGTTCTGCTCCTAAACTAATGTGGGAATATGACTTTTAAGGAGAAAGATCTACTCTCTGTCTGGTTTTCACTAATGAAGCATTTGCAGAAAGGCAATGCAAGAGGCTACTTGGGTGAAATGCTCTCGGTTCAGACTGGATCACCCGATCCGGTAGCGATGGTGGCGGGTGGTTCGGAGAACCGGTAGCAAAAATCCCTGCGCCCCCCCCATGCCCACCTGAGCCACGCAATCATCAGAGGCTGTTTTTTTTTTTTTACTTTTAAAAGCATTTTTTCTACAACCTCTTCAGCCAAAGAGGTTGTAGAAAAAAAATGTTTTTAAAGGTTTTTTTTAAAGAGTTGGCCATGCCCACCCAGTCACATTACCCCCCCACCAAGCCACGCCCACAGAACTGGTAGTTACAAATTTTACACTGAGGCTACTAGAAGGTGGGCACCGTACAGCAGAGGAAGAGATTGAACATGGAAAAAGGAGGTTAGTTGTTCTCTCTAAGGCAGAAGACTAATATGAGGAAGTCTAGCTTTATATAAACACATTATTAAACCTCCCTGAAGAATTAGATTTGGAAAAGGCAAAGGTATATTTGCAGAAAATAGGACAGATGTGTTTCTGTGTTAAGCCAGGCTTTGTTTACAACTACACTTTCTGAATTAAACCATAATCATACTTGGGCTTGAACAATATACCACTGAATTGTAAGGAAAATACCACACAGAAATCACATATCATATTAAGATAAATATATACAAAGTTGTAGAAAACTCAAATTCCAAGAGCTCTATGGCATTTTAGAATGATATAAAGACATTAAAATAATTTTGCTGATGGACATATGGAGTTCTGTTAACAAGAATTGGGTCAATTCTCAGTAGGACAAGTAAAAAAGTAAACCTAAAATGACTGATTAAGGTTAGCTGGGTGAGGATAGGATTTTGACATCTGACCAGACATAGCTGTTACTAATTAAAAGAAATACATCAGGCTACTTCTATTTAAACTAGAAGTTTGAAAAGAGGAAAACATGAGAGAAAGAGGACACAACACAAGGCAGTAGATGAAGACCCTTTCCTAGTGGTCATAGATATGATTTTCTAATTCATTTGCTCTAGTCGTTAAAAAAACCCCTCATAGGTACAAAGACATGATGAACAATCACACTTATATTAGAAAGGACTTAAGAATCTGAAAAAGATGCTATTATATCCTTGCAAAAAGTTAATTCATAATTAATTAACTGTAGATGGAAATTACTTTTTTCTATCTACAGTTAATCATTTTTTAGATTTCTGCTTCTTTTTCTTCCATGAAATGCAAAGGGGAGGATAGAGTTGACCTGGGCACTCTTTTGGTCCTTGTCCAAACAACACAAACACCACTCCATTTGTATTATTTTGCTATAAATTAAATCTGATAGAAATTTTATTCAAGAGTTGTGCCAGTCTGACATGTGACAAAATGAAAGCAGCGCAACTGGGAGTACAAATGCTTATTCTTGTATGCTTAAATTATAATTTTCCTGGATGAATCTTCCATATGTCTATTTCATTTTTGTATCACTTGGTCGTAAACTGTTAACCTCCATAAATCAATTGAGAATAGAAAAAACAAGTTCCATGGGCCACTGTTTAATTCTTTGGTTCAGGAAAGAAGATGGAGGAACACCTTTCTGATACACTGGGTGGCCTTGGGCCAGTCATTCTCTCTCAGCCCAACTACTTCACAGGAGTGTTGTTGTAGAGAAAATAAGAGGAGGAAAGTGTGTTGGATATTTGTCTTGGATATGTTCATCCACCTGAATTAGTTGTAAAAATAATAAAAGTGGGATAAAAATAGATAAATAATAAGCAAGTAAGTGAAGTACAAAAATGATTGGAGAGATGAACCAAAACCAAGGAAGATATGCAAAAAGAGGGCAAGACTACAGCACCAGGACTATTGAGCCACATTCACCTTATATGGGCTATGCTATCATAAAGCACCAATTTTTCCTCAATTTTGAGATATCTGCAACTTGCTTTCTAGTTTCTTGGTTGACATATTTGCAATCGCAAAATATATTGTTTATCTACAAACTTCAACCAGGCTATAGAAATCAAAATCCCAAACCCAAAATCAACCACATTGAAATAAGTATTTCTTAAAAACAAAATTAATAAAGCAATTGAATTATGATTGTATTGAATTAGCAGAACATATTTTAATTGGGCACCTGTATGAAAAAGACGATTTTCAAAGCTTTAATATTAACAGAACAACGTAGCTAAAATAATTCAAATGTATTTTTTCAACCATGTTCAAAAGAATCAAGAATCTGATTTTAAATATTTACTGCAATATTAATATACTGTCGAAAAGTAAAGATTGGAACATATTTAGTTCTATGTAGTCATTATCCACCACAGGACTTCAAATACCTCTGAGGGACAGCAGGCCAAACTCCTTGACCCAACAATTCCCTGGCTCTGTTGCCAGCCATGCATTAAAAGCTAGAAACCAATATACATACAACAATATCCTTATTTCAAATCTTCCCTTTTTAATATTTTCAAGCCATACAGTGCGGACAATCAACAAGTAGTTTGCCACAAACAGCATTCTTCATCTGCTTGTGTCTAAATGGTATCATGAATGAATGAATGAATGAATGTCCAAAATGAGATCTTCTTGGCTACTTTACAAGTAAACCTAATGAATAGTTTTGTGTGTGACTGGCTATAATACATTGTTTGCCGCAGGCATATGGAAGTTGGTTTAGTTGGAAAAGGACTGATGAGACAAGATAGTTATTACAAGACATTATCTTTCAATCTTAAACAGCTCCAGCCCTTGCCTGCAAACTAGAGATGTTGCATTCATCTATATCAGGCCTACCAACACACAACCACGAAATAGCCTTGTGTGGCCTGCTGCAATTTTTTAAAAGGTTGATAAATTAACTGCCGCCATCCGAAAAGACATGTAGCCAGGCACCTCCAGGCCTCACTGCCACTGTCATCTCCAATGCAGCTGCTGCTCTGCTAACCACCAAACTACTAACTGGCACATAAAGTGTTCCTTTGTGGCCTGCAATTATTTTTAATTTATCCATGTTGCCCTTTCCCTTTACAAGTTGTGCAGGCCTGATTTATATTACAAAGTTATGAAAAAAACTCTCCTTCAGCCTCAATTCTCATGTCTCACAGTATCAGCATTATTTCTCTATCAACCCCCAATCATAATATATGAATACTTTCACTCAAAGAATGGCAATGTAACTATGGAAAAATTTTCCAAACAAGAGAGGGCTTTGGAAGGACATAATTCTGACTTGGTTCTCATTCTTCTACAGAGTTAGGGAACAATGTTGCCGAGCAACCTCAAATATCTGAATCTATTTAAGAAGTTCCAATGTTGTCGATTTCTATTCAATTACAGATGGGGGCCTAGAAATAAACAAGAATTTATTAAGCTAACTTCCTATCACATAGTGTGTACATGCAGCCAGTCACCACCCATTTTGTGAATAACCCAAACCACCAGCTGAGAGTTAGACCAAAAATATGGGTCCTTTTTTGTGCATTTAACCATTTTTTCCATCAGGCCTTGAGATCCCCTGGCAGCATATAACATAACGATTTTAACCCTTTGATTTTAGCCCTCATGATCTAGAATAGGAATAGGAATAGAATAGAAGAATAGGAATAGAAGAATAGGAATAGGAATAGGAATAGGAATAGGAAAGAATAGAATAGAATAGAATAGAATAGAATAGAATAGAATAGAATAGAATAGAATAGAATAGAATAGAATAGAATAGAATAGAATAGGAATAGGAATAGGAATAGGAATAGGAATAGGAATAGCAGAGTTGGAAGGGACCTTGGAGGTCTTCTAGTCCAACCCCCTGCTTAGGCAGGAAACCCTACACCACTTCAGACAAATGGTTATCCAACATCTTCTTAAAAACTTCCAGTATTGGAGCATTCACAACCTCTCCAGGCAAGTTGTTCCACTGATTAATTGTTCTAACTGTCAGGAAATTTCTCCTTAGTTCTAAGTTGCTTCTCTCCTTGATTAGTTTCCACCCATTGCTTCTTGTCCTGCCCTCAGGTGCTTTGGAGAATAGCTTGACTCCCTCTTCTTTATGGCAGCCCCTGAGATATTGGAACACTGCTATCATGTCACTCTTAGTCCTTCTTTTCATCAGACTACACATACCCAGTTCCTGCAACAGTTCTTCATATGTTTTAGCCTCCAGTCCCTTAATCATCTTTGTTGCTCTTCTCTGCACTCTTTCTAGTGTCTCAACATCTTTTTTACATCGTGGCGGCCAAAACTGAATGCAGTATTCCAAGTGTGGCCTTACCAAGGCATTAAAAAGTGGTATTAACACTTCACGTGAACTAAATGGTCCACCTTAAACAGCAAAATCTTCCAAAGCAGTTACATCACGTTAATACATATCATTAGAGCACAGAGCAACAGACATTCTCATAATTGATAAACATAGGTACATCAACTTGACACAGCAGGTTTAAAAGACCCGAGTTCCAAAACTCAGGGCGATTACTAGATCGTAGAAATTAGTTTACAACTGGTTGGTTGGATTTCCAGAGTCCACATCTGGCGCCTTTAAGCCATCACAAAATGAAATCCAGTATCTAAATCCCCAGCCCTGCTGATTTAAGAAAGGTAATCGTTAATATCGATTCGCTTTTCAACTATCTACAGATACAACTAACTCCTTTTGAGTGCAATGCATCACGCTAACAAACCCTTGTTTGTTTTTAAAAAGTTTTTTTAAAAAAAGTTTGCTCTAGAAGCCACGTTTACGGGAAAGCTCCATCTACCTCCACGGAGTTTACCGTGGCGTAACCCGGATCGGCTCTCCCGGACGGAGCAACAGGGCCGAGCGCTACGCTCAACCAAGGCCAGCTACCGCGCACTAACTAAGCGCGCTCAGAAGGGAAGGGCGGGCCCGAGAAGCTCCGGAAGGTCGCTCTTTGCTTCGAGGAGGCGGGCCTATAGCCGAGCGCCGCAAGGAGGGAGGCGGCTGGAGTGGGAGCGAGGCTTCGCGGCCCCGGGGGAAGCCGAGGCGCTTCAGGCCACAGCGTGGGAGGCGCGCGTGGATCGGAGTTTAAGTGGGCTGCTTACCTGCGGAGCCGCCAGCGACGATTTGCTGCGACGCCTCGTGCCAGAATTTCCCGGGTTTCGCCGTCATGGTCGCGTGGAAGGAAAAAGGAGGCAAAGCCGCGCGAAAAGCGCTCCGCGCCGCCGGGGTTGGAGGAGGAGGAAGAGGAAGGAGGAGCAGCAGTTTAGCGGGGCTGTGACTCCCAAAACCGGCGAGCCAGGAGCGCCTCCTTTAACGCGCGAGCGTTAAGAAATAGGAACTGGGAGGGAGCCGAGGGCCCTCCTGCACTCACGGCAAGATGCGCCCGCGGCTTTTCCTTGCTCCGAAGCCCTCCAGCGGCCTATGTAACCTTTATACTGAACTGCTGGGCATTGTGCCAACACGAGCCCGGTGGCTGAACTTTCCGCCCTGTGAAACGAAGGAGAGGCGGAATGAAGCGCTTTCCCACATCCCGGATCAAGAGTGCCGGGCTGCTGCTCGATTAAGTGTCTCATTTCCGTCCGGACCCGTTATATTGCTTTTCCTTTTTTTTTTCCCGCCCCAGAAATCTCAAGAGAAACCGAGGAAGTACCACTTAAGGGGTGATATGGAGGAATGCTTCTGCTCTCTTGTTTTGGTAGGGGGAAATCTAGATAAGTGAACTCTGTCAGTAAAATTTAATTAATCTAGTGCCACACACACACACCCCATTTGTGCCAATATTCAGTTCCCACCACTCCTCATATAATTGTTGGATAGGTATTTTGGAAATTGTGGTTTTAAAAATAAGGGTGCTGGTTAAGGAGGCTTCCACTAAATTGGTGATGAAAATCCTCACATCTCCCCAAAATCAACTTTACCCTTTAAAATTGCTTGGAACAGTAGCTGCTGTAAATATCTTACTTCTACAGGTTACCAAATACTTTCTCACCCCACTGAACTACATACACCTTGCTGCTTAGCAAATTCCCGGTCCCAAGGTACCTGTTTATGGTTTTTTTTTTTTTTTAAAAAATATTTTTAAGAATAGATGCTGATGGCATGCATAATGCCAGCCTTCCGAGTCATCTTTACAGTATTTACAAGAATGTTTCTGAGCCTCCATTGATCTCTTAGATTATAAAAAGTGGTTCAGAAATCTGTCCATCTACCAAGGAAAAAAAATCAAACTTGGTAGAAAGAGCACAAACACATTTTCAAAATTCCAGTTGTGCCCACTAGCCTAGAAACCATTGGAAACCATTGAACTAGCTGATCCCAATGCTGGGTGGCTTTTGCAATTAAAGGAGAAAATTGGAGAAAATTGTGTCAGAGAATTACGGTCATTTATACCTTAGTCACCTTCAGTTGCCCTTTCATAGATACAGATTACTTTTTCCATGGAACAACATGTGATCACCTTTTGCCTTCTGACAAGCAAAATTGATGGGAAAGCCAGATTCACTTAACCATGTTACTAACTTAACAGCTGCAGGGATTCAACTTGGCAAGAAAGGTTGTAAAATGGGGCAAAATTCATTTAACAATAGTCTCACTTAGCAACAGAAATTTTAGGCTGAATTGTGGTTGTAAGTCAAGGACTATATGTACTAAAACTTTGCAGCCTTCTTCCCCAACACTCTAGCACAGTGGTTCTCAACCTGGGGGTCGCGACCCCTTTGGGGGTCGAACGGCCATTTCACAGGGGTCGCCAAAGCCCTCTCTCGCCCCCCCCCCACGCCTTCACTCACCCTCACCCTCTGCCGAATCGGCGTTCGCTTACCCTGCCCACTCCCAATCTATTGCTGCCTCCGGAGTCCCAGCTGATGGCTAGAGGGAAAAAAAACTTTAAATTCTTGCCGCGGGGCTTCAAAGAGCCGCCCTACAGCTGATCAGTGTTAAAAGAAAACAAATGAATAGACCGGTGCCTGCAAAAATAGAAAAAACAGCCCCTTTCAGCTTCAGCATAGGTTAATTACCATAACTTGATTTGATCAGCCTCCGGACTCTCAGCTGATTTGCTCTCAGCTGTTTTGCAGAGGGCTCTGTTGCTAGCTACCTGCAAAGAGGTAAATTCCTGGAGCAGATTTTTTTTCCCCTAGCTATGCTGAAAAAGCGAAATTGAAAGTAAAGCAGGGTCTTTGCTGCAACATGACAAAATGAGGCAGAGAGATTTCTTTTTCCTCACCAAAAAAGATAGGTGCAAAACTGCAAACAATGGGAAATTTAGGGCAAAAGAGGAGGTTCAAGATTTTAAAACACAAAAGAAAAAAAGCCTTATTTAACTAGGGAATTGTAATAATTGAGATACTATTAATTGTATATTGTGTTGAAAGCAGAAATGGTTAAGTTGTGGTTTGGAGGAATATATGGGGGAAATTATTTGGTTTATTATTATTGGTAAATATAATTAATTGATTTGTAAGAAATTGGATTGCATGGAAATAATTGGAATATTCATGTTCATATTGATTAATATACAAAAAAGATTGTTATATAACTAATTGATTTATATTAATACGTTGTATGTTTGTATGTGTGTTTCTAATTATTGCTATTTATTGCTATTTGTTCTCTTTTATTCTTTAAAGTTTAACAATTCATTCTTTATCTTAATATCTTTATATTTGTTTGGGATTGGCTTTCTTCCCTTTCATCTTTTTTATTGTACAGCAATCTTTCTCCTCAAACCTACCACCTCTGTCTTTTCTTTCCTTCTTACTTTCTCTTTCCCCCTCTTCTTCTTCTCCCTACTTCCTCTTCCTTTCTCCTTCTCCTCCTCTCTTCCTCCCTCTCTTACCCTCACTCCTACTCTAATTTCCCTTCCCTTCCTTCATCCCCCTCTATTGCTGTATCCTTTTATGCATATGGACTACTCAGAGGGCTGAAAAAGTTATTTTTGACTGGTCCTCGCACTTTTGACCAGTCCTCGAACTTACGACTGTCCTCACAATTTACGCTTTTGCCCTATCTTGTCACCATGGTGAAGAGAAACAGTTGTGAAATGAGTGACACAGTTGTTAAGAATGCTACAATGGGCATAAATGATGACCAGTCATAACTGCGAAGACCAGTCAAAAGTGCGAGGACCTGTCAGAAATCACTTTTTTCAGCCCTCTGGGTAGTCCTTTTGTGCACAGGGACTACTCAGAGGGCTGAAAAAGTTGTTTTTGACTGGTCCTTGCACTTTTGACCGGTCCTCGAATTTACGACTGTCCTCACATTTTACGTTTTTTGCCCTATCTTATCACCATGTTGAAGAGAAGCAGTTGTGAAATGAGTGACATGGTTGTTAAGAATGCTGCACAGGCATAAATGTGAGGATGGTCATAAGTGTGAGGACCAGTCAAAAGTCCGAGGACCTGTCAGAAATGACGTTTTTCAGCCCTCTGAGTAGTCCCTATACGCATAGCCATGGCCACCCGGTCACATGACCAGCTAGCTACGCCCACCCAGTCACATGACCTCCAAGCCACGCCCACAAAATAAGCCATGCCCACAGAACCGGTAGTAAAAAAATTTAGAACCGACCCCTGGTTGGGGGTCACCACAACATGAGGAACTGTATTAAAGGGTCGCGGCATTAGGAAGGTTGAGAACCACTGCTCTAGCAGCAGTGAGCCCTTTTCCTACCAAATTACATCCCAGGTTCTATGATCTCAACTCAAGCTAGCTTGCCTGCCTCTACCTGTTCACCTCCCCCCACCCGCAGTCTGCCATTGAAAAGTAGGGTGTCAGCTTCTTGGGGCAGAGACCGTCCTGAGGCATTCACAGAGAGCTCCACTTGTAGATGTCTCCCTCCCAAAAAGAGAGTTTCCCTTTCCCTAATGTAAGGCTAGATTTGAAAGATGCAAGGCATACCTCTCTGGAAGGTAAAACAACCGGTCTGTCTGGCACTGAACTCTGCAGACCAGCATTCACATGAAAGAATAAAATACAGTAGAAAGACAAAGTGTAAGTTCCCCAGTGGGGGGAAAGATTCCATCATCTAGTTCAGTGATGGGAAACTTTTTGGCACTGAGTGCCCAAACTGGGACGTGCACGCACACCGGAGCACCGGAAACCCGAAGACCAGCTGGTCTTCAGGGTTCCTGCATTCACATGCGCACTGGCCAGCTGGTCTTCGGATTTCCGGAAGCCAGAAGAGCAGCTGGTGATGGTGCATGTGCCCACAGAGAGGGCTATGCATGCCACCTCTAGCACATGGCACATCACGGATCTAGTTCATCATCTTTAGAACCAGTATGTTGGTTTCTTCACCAGAGAGCAAGAAAAACAGGCCATGGAAGCAATGAGTGTCAGCCTTCAGGATGAATGAATCAGAAACCATAAAGTATGAATGGTTAGAGGAGAGAGATAAAAGGCAAGGAAAGAGCAAATGAGGAAGATATAGTAGTGGAAATGCAATAATAAGAGGAAAGAGAAAAGATGCAGATTGTAGAAATGAAATTGTGTACACTGTTATTATGTGTATATATGTAAATAAATCAATATTAGAATTACATGATAAATTGAAATAAGGAAGAAAAAATGGAAAAGTCAGAAACCATAAAGCAACCCCCCAAATCCTTGTTCCTGCCATCTTAAGGTGCCCGTCCTTTTTTGGTAAGCCTACTGGCAGGGACAAAATCAGTTCAAGATATTGTAATTTTTCAAAGGTTTCAGGGTTTAGGGCCTAGATATCTGGCAGCACCACCTTTCCCTAGTAACACAGGATTCCCCAATAAACTCAAGCATGATAGGCTCACCCCAGTCCCTTTTCTCAGAAACTCCATATGCAGAGACATTGAACTGTTTCAGTTGACTAGCTTCCTGGAACAAACATATACTGTTATTGGAGTCTATAAAGTATCTAGCATTCATCAAAACATATGTTCCACCTTTTGATCAGAGCCTTATCTCTCCCCCTCCTGCCTAAGAACGTATCTTGAGTTCCCTTCACTCCAAGGGGCTAAATAGCCAGGTGTGAACACAAGATGATCAGGAAGAGATCTGTGTAAGTTTCTTGTTTGGCATTTATGAGCTTAAACATATTATTGGACCTTACAGTTGTATTTCAATTACTTCTTCTATGAACAGCTGTACAAAAGTACTTGCTCCAAGAAGCAAGTTATTTGGGGCATCAATAGGAAGAAGCCTTTGCGTTGTGTTTCTAACCACTAAGCAAATACTTCCATGCAATAAAACTCCAATTACAAAATTATGTGGTAGAAAACGCCACACAAATTAAGTGTTTTATGTGACTCATGGCTATATTCCCTTTTACAGCTATGCTGTTCTTTAACCAGCTGCTAAGTAGATTTGCAGCAGTAGAACTTCTACAGGCCAATCATCTTTTAGGACTGATAGAACAGAAATTCCTCCTTCCATGTTAATCTTTCATCATAATTCATCCATCCCATTAAAGTCAATCACTCTGCAGAAGCCCCATGCTTTTCTTTTCAAGACTGACTCTTGGCTGATATATCCCCTCTTCTCTATGGACCTAAATGAGCACAGACAGAAAATTAGAGGCTCAGAATCTGGACTAGAGCAATCTGTTTTCCAAAGCACCAGAAGGCAAGACAAAGAACAATGGATGGAAAGTGATCAAGGAGAGAGATGACAAATTTTCTGACAAAACAATCAACTAATGGAACAGCTTCAGAAGTTATGGGTGCTTCAACACTAGAAACTTTCCAGAAGAGACTAGATAGTCACTTGTCAGAAATGTACAGGGTCTCCTGCTTGAGCAGGGGGTTGGACTAGATGACCTACAAAGTCCCTTCCAACTCTTATTCTGTAGTTCTATTTGGAGTTGAAAACCGAATTCTTTTTCGTTTTTCCTACCAAAAGAAATGAGAACTGACCACTGACTATGACGGAGAAAAGCCAAATTTTAATTAAGAGTAAAGGACAGATGGAAGTTAATAACTCTTTATTAACTCAGGATGTATTTTATGAAGAAAAAAGTCTACCTTAAATAATCTGTCAAGCCATTGCTATTCCCACGCAGTCGGCTGGGGTTGCCATACTCTGCAGTGTGCGAAACAGCCAGACTCTGGCTAAAAGCACGATTCAAAAAGGCTAGCGAACTTTCTATTGTCTATTGTGGGACAACGCTTTGAAGGTGTTAATTGGTTGCTGATTAGACAACGGCATGCATTCTTCGCCCTTCACCTTAACCCTGGAAATCCATCAGCGACTGAGCACGGCTAGTTTGGTAAACAATATTAGCATATTATCCGCAGGGAATAAAGTTAACACGCTGGATCAGTAAAAGACAAGCAAGGAAGAACGGAAAGTACCGATAGACTGTTCCAGTCTCAGGAGTGACACAAGACTAACGTTGCGCGTTTTCCAGGGGTTCCAATATTGGGTTGCTAGGATGTAAAATAGCAAGTGAGTAAAAAAACGTATAATCTTCAGAATTTATCAGAGTTTCCCAGGCGGAGCAAGCTTCCAAGATACACAGTCAATGACACAAAGCAGGTTCGCTTAACGTTCACTTAAGAACTGCATTGATTTGCTTAACAACTGCAATATAAAAAAAATTGTAAAATATAGGTGCAACAAGTGTGGGAAAAGATTCTTTGAGAATAGAAAGAAGCCACTCAGAAGGTGGAGAGGAAAAGATCTCCACATCTCATTCCTTTTCTCTTACTTTACCTAAGAACCTTTTCTGGAAACACAAACCACGTACCATTGTACAATTGGGGAAGGTTTCTGGACTGAACAAGAACGGCTAAAATATGCCGTTCACATTTAGAAAAAAAAAAAAAGAGAAGGGAAAGAAGGCGACGCTTTATTTCTCCAGCCCGCTTTCCCTTCCCGGCAAAGATCTCATTTCCGCCCTAAGTTGGGTGGAAAGAAATTAAAAGGCTCAACGACTCCGGAAGTCGATGGCTTTGAGGGAATCTTATCGATTATGAGTCGGCTGCATTGAGCCGGCAGAGAGAAAAGGGAACCCTCTCCCGCCTTTCTCCTTTTTGCGCGCTTGGGCCGAAGTTCCGGGCGAAAACCCAACACAGGTAAAAAAAAACAAAAACAAACCGAGCCCTCTGGACGCGGCTGCGTCAACGCGCCTGGTGTTTGGAACGTCGCCGGGCTTTTTTTTTTTGCTCCCGGGGCAACGCCTCGCGCTTCTTCGGGGGGAAATGTGATGCCCTTTGCAGAGCATAACGGGGCGGGTACTTTGGAGGAGGAGAAGGACCACAACAAGCACCGTGGCTAATAAAAGGCGGGTTTGCAAATAGGTGCTTCTCGTTCATATTTCGCATATTTCCTTTTAATCTCCTACCCTCCCTTGAAGACTGTCTTCTGAGATGACATTAAGGGAGGGGGGGTGTCAAAAGCATGCGGTGGCGGCAATTTAAGTTACTATAGTACAGGGGGTCTCCAACCTTGGCAACTTTAAGACTTGTGGACTTCAACTCCCAGAGTTCCTCAGCCAGCTTTGGAGGAACTGGGAGTTGAAGTCCACAAGTCTTAAAGTTGCCAAGGTGGAGACCCCTGCTTTAGCGCACGCACCCTCAACTTGGTCATTCCAGTTCAATCGTTCAATCCCAGCATTCCCTGCTGGCGAAGGGAGGAATGACGGGAATTGCAGTGCGGCGCTCAAAGCCCAGCTGATAGATTTGCTAAAATGTTATTTCTCCCTCTCCCTTCAGGAGCTCAAGTGGAAGAAGAAGACCGTTCTTTTTCTGCGGTTGTGATAGGAGCTTGACTGCATGATTTTAAAAAAATTGCATAAGCACATAGAGGTAGTCCTCCACTTGGCCACAATTGAGCCCAGAATTCATTTCTGCTGCTAAAAGCAGTGAAATGTATCTTGCCCCATTTTATGATTTTATTTTTTTTTGGACACAGTTGTTAAGTGAATTGTTACAGTTGCTAAGTGAATTATGCAGTTGTTAAGTGAATCTGGCTTCCCTGTTAACTTTCCTTGTTGGATGACGGGGAAGTTTACAAATAGTGATCATATGACCTCTGGCAGTGGTGGGTTTGAAAAATTTTTACTACCGGTTCTGTGGGTGTGGCTTGGTGGGCGTGGGATGGCTTGGTGGGCATGGCAGGGGAAGGATACTGTAAAATCTCCATTCCTACCCCACTCCAGGGGAAGGATACTGCAAAATCCCCATTTCCTCCCGATCAGCTGGGACTTGGGAGGCAGAGAATAGATGGGGGCGTGGCCAGTTAGAATTTTTACTACCGATTCTCCGAACCACTCAAAATTTCTGCTACCGATTCTCCAGAACTGGTCAGAACCTGCTGAAACTCACCTTTGACCTCTGGACGCCGCAACTGTCATAAATAAATGCCAGTTGCACCTGAATTTTGATCAGGTAACCATGGGGATGCTGCAACAGTAGTAAGTGTGAAAAGCGGTCGTAAGTCACTTTTTTCAATGCCACTGTAACTTTGAATGGCCACTAACCGAATGGTTGTAAGTCAAGGACTATCTGTATCCCTGTTCCTGCATTGTCTTACATTGAAAATTGCCCTTTTCCCAGCTTCACATTTCAACAGAATGTGATTTTCTTAGATAACTTTGCGTATACAAATAGTGTGTATTTGGTTTTTGTCCAGTACTATTGGGCTAGGTTTATAGCAAGGGTCTCCAACTCCTGGGGCACAGACCGGTATTGGTCCGCAGCCTGTTGGGAACCATGAAAGTAGCAGGCAAGCGTGCGAAGCTTCATTTGCTCATGCACAGGAGCTAGGTTGTGTGTATGAAACCATCCCTTCCCCCTCACCATTGCTGCTGCTACCAGTCCATGGAGTCAGAAAGGTTGGGGATTGCATGTCTACGGAACATATTGTAGTCTCGAGATGATGAATTCCACTTTGACCATTTTGATTTGGCAGCATTTATTATTCTGTTGGCTGTTTTCATTATCTGTTGCAGCAGAGGGCCATTTCAGGATGTTATAAATTCAAATACCTCTGTATCATCTCAACAGTTCTCAGCAGCAGCCAGGGGAAGAAGTCATGTTAAACTTAATTTTTATGTTGAAAAAATAACCCTATAAATTAGATTTGATCCAGATTACTGTTTTTTTTAAAAACCTGACAACATTTAAGATGTGCAGGCTTCAATTCCCAGAATTCCCCAGCCAGCACATTTATAAGCCAGTACTGACTAGGGAATTCTGGGAGTTGAAGTCCATGCATCTTAAAGTCGCCAAGTGTATTTAAAAAATGGGCTAAATATTCTTCTTCACTGATATATTTGTCATCCTGGAGGCTGATGAATCTAAATGTAGATGTTTTGACATTTGGCAGCAAATCACTATGTAGAATGTCCTTACAGAGGGTGGCAATTAGCATGTACTAAGATATTGTTTTCCTGGAATTACAAGGATCTGTAATTTTAATCATTTTTTAAAATAATATTTGTGTCTGTAAATAGACCCTAGCACTCTTCCAGATGATAGAAGTTATTTTGATCCAATTAGCCTCTAAGAATACAATCTTCTACACATTTCTCTAGATGTAAATGTTTTGTCTTCTTTTAACTCAGGGTAACTGTAGTATTTCAGTAGAAGAGAAGAACAAAACAGAAGGCTGAGCCCTTTCAAAAAAAAATTTTTTTTTTTCTTGTTAACATATCACAAAAAGAGAGATTGAAATCACAGGTTCCCTGAAGCCTTTGAGGGAACATGTATTGTTAGAATAAAGTTTGTGTTCCCACTAAATCAGTTTGTACAGAACTTGTTAGGATCATCTATCCACCCCTTAATCATTCAGGAAGAAATGAAGAAAGCACATCTTTCTCCTTCTGTCCTGGCCATTTTTTACAGAGGCATGATTGAGAGTGTTTTAACAAACTGCATCACTGTTTGGTTTGGTGGTAGCCTCAGATACACGGCGCGCGCACTTCCGAACCGGCTGAGAAGGTAAATAGATTTCACCCCTGCTTATAAGTGCCAGACATCATAGGTGGTACAATAGGTAATATAACAATACATTGATGACTGATGCTACCTCTCTATCTGAGCAGAAGTATATAAAATGGCTGTATGAGAAACATTTACATTGTATATTTGCCTGTGGTCTCCATAATAGATATTAGGTCCAGAATTGTGGAAGGCAAACAAATATAATCTTTCAATTAAAAAAACTAAAAGGGCAAATGTTTTTAACTCCTTCAACAATATCAGATAATCTGTTCATTGGAAAAAAATCAATAAATCATTGGCCAACACTGAAAGAGAGCCACTGCTACCTTTACAAATCTTAATGATCTGTAAGTAATGATCCTGACAATGATTTAGATAGATTGAATCCCAAGTCCCTATTTTTGGTAGAAAGAAACCGGGAGAGAAGAAAAAATTATTGGGGGGAGCAGCAAGGTTAGATTCCTAACAGCATGACTCTAGAGCAGGGGTGTCAAGCCTGGATGCTTCATGCACTGGCCACGCCCACCCCATCAACTCGCAAGCCAAGCTTGAGGCTCATGATTTAATTAGGGCATCCGTTGGAACCCTGACACCCCCGTTTTAGCGAAGGGAAAAGTGCTGATATGTCACGTGATGACGACGTGAGTTTGACGCCCCTGCTCTACAGTATTCTAGCAAATATTGTCATGAATCCAAAATGTTCTGGGTGCACCAATGTTGTTTCTACAAATAGAAATTCTGATGTTCAGTAGATGAGAGACCATGAAGGTTGTGCAGGCTCTTTTTTTGGATGCTTATTATTGTGATGCTGTGAAGTGAGGTTTGGGTAGTGATATCACTGATATACTCAAATGTTATGAAGGTACATTGCATTCATTGCTTACTGGCAACAAAACAAAACAAAACCAGTCTAACCAGCCCAACCAATTACCAGAAGAAGGGAGATTGTCTGCAATATGCTGCTGGCCTGGGTTTTTTTTCCCTGGCAATGAATAATTGGTTGTTGTTGTTGTTGTTGTTGTTGCGTGTGTGTGTGTGTTTCTTCTAGGGTTTTATCTTTGTAAGCTGCCTGCAGTTACTATGAACGAGTTGGATGGCTATATAAATTTCCATACTAAAATAAATAAAATAAGGTGCTTTTTGTTCATTATTTCCTGCTCTCTGCTTGTTTATTTTATATTTATTTTTTGGGAATCACATTATGTCAATTGACTTTGCTGGTTATAGAGCAGATACCTATTGGATTGTATTCACTATCATTCCATTGATGCAGCTTTCTAAAACAGACTTGGGAATATTCCTGGGATATGAAGAAATTGAAGAGAAAGACAGGATAAAAAATAAATAGAAAAGAACATAAACATAGAATTGAATCAGCTACGTCCCATACACTGAATTCTAGTTTTGTTTTAAAATATTGTTAACTGTTTTAAAAATAAGATTATTCTTTAGAAATAATTCCTTAGTTTACACATCTTTTAAAGCATTCTAAATTTTATGATTGAATAAATGCAGGGACTCCTGCATAATATCTATAAAATACTTTTTCTCCAAGAATGTCTTTGCATGAGAGAAAGAGAATGCATGCAAGCTGGATATACATATATACATTGTCGCTTATGAAAAATACAAATGCAAAGACATTCTTGGAGAAAATATATGATTTTATAGATATTATTCAGGAGAAAACTTTATTCCCAGTCTAAACAGAATATACTTTCTCAAAGGTTACATTTCAAGAGTTACTTTATTTTTAGAAAACCAGCTCAAATACATCTCTTTTAGTAAGGCATTGACTTTTAACCTGCATTTTATTGTTTTTATTTTTAATTTTATTACCACCTTGAATATTGTGTTCAACCAAAAAAACAGAGTGCATACAATTAATATTAATAAATGTGCATTAATAATTCCTGGTTCTACCTCTAAAATAATTTCTTTTTTTTTAATGCCATTATACCAACATTATTTTGCATCCATCTATAGCTCAGTAGGAATTGAAATATTCTCCAAAGTCTCTCTGTCCATGTTTGAGACAAAAGTCTGAAAAGAGGCTTATCAAATATTTGGGTAGAGGTATTATGATTATAGTAAATTAGAATTATTTTAAAGTAGTATAGCAGCAGCTAGTCCTAGTAGTTTTCTTGTGTAAGTTTTTTCTCCTTAAAAATTACTTTCTTGTTTTTCTGTTAAACATCAAAAAGTATCATGTGCCAGAAATGATGATGAAAAGCAAGAGCAATGTTTATTAGAACAGATTACTGAGAAATCCTTTGGTGCTTACACTTGCAGAATTAGCAAGAAAAAACTATTAAGTACAGTAGTATCTTTCTATCCAAGGGTGAATGAACTAAAGAAACAAATTAATCAAGGGGCAATAATATATTATTAAACAAACGCTGTGATCTGAATATGATTTGTCTCTTGTTCTGAAAATATGAATGATACAAACAAAATAAGTTACATTAATTGTCTATTAATCTTTGAGTTTTCTTTAAATAATAATGAGTGGAGGGTTTACAACAAATAAGAAAAGTAGAGGATCAGTTTGTCTCCAAATTAATATTACATACCACTAGAGGGAGTGATCTGCTAACAGTTTGTATGTACTGTAGTAGTCCTGTTTTCCGATCACATAACTATGGTTTGGTTTTGAGACAAACTTTTAGAGGGGAAAAAAATCATGATCAGAATGTAAAGATAATGTCAAAACTTATTTATTTGAGAATATTCATATGTTTATTATTGGTTGAATAGTTACTGTAAACAAAGAAGCAACTGTATCTTCCTGCAGGGAAACAAAAAAAGCTACAGCATCAACAGGAAAAGTCCTATTTTGCAAAGCAATTCAGTACATGCAGTCCCAAATGGTGTGGAGAAACATGCATAAATTGACAGTATATCTTGTTTTTGCACATGAATTAAGTAGAGAACATAAATCGCAAATTCATCATCATCAGCTAGTCCCAGTATAACCTGGCTGATAAAAATGGAAGAGTTGTGTGCGGCATTCCCTCTCTGTGTGTGTGTGTGTGTGTGTTTACAATTTGGTTGCATTTCTTACACTTTCACTTCTTGCACTTTCACTTGAAAACATAGGATCAGTGTATTTTTTGGACATACGCAATTAGTCCTGCTTTGGGGAATTTTTATTTTCATTTGGTAGATACTCTGAACATTGGTGGAATACGATAAAACACTCTGCTACAGTGTTTCTCAATCTCAGAAAGTTTTAAGATGTGTGGACTTCAACTCCCAGAAAAGGTGCTGAGATTGAGAAGAACTGCTCTGGTTTTTTTGGGTTTTTTCCCCCCTGCCTGCCCTTAAAGTCTGCTTCAGTGGATTTCAACATTTCTTGGAATGAATAGGGCCAGAAGTGTTTCCTGAAAGGCAGGTACAGTAGTTCTCAGAAAAACTTACCCTTGGATTTCTGCCCGAATATTTGTTTCTGTGTATGATAAACCTATTACATTAAGCATCACGAAATGGCCCAAATGTAATACAGCTTTAATGACTGCTTTTTAAGGGAGGCTAGTAAAGAAACTCTAAATCATTCCAAAGAAAGTATCTTTGACCTGACACTTATGTAATTTGCATGTCACACAAAAAGTAGGTGACCTGGATTTGACTAGCAGCATTGTAATGTAATTATCCTCCTGAGCTATACCTGATATCCCAAAAGAAATGTGTAAAGTTTATTTTCAAAGGTTATGGATTTGGTTGAGTGATGTCATTGTGCGGCATACAGAACAGGAATCTGCAGAACTCTTTTGCTGATATTTATGCAAGTATAAACGAACACATTCAAGCTTTAAGGAACAATGTTAAGCACAAGGCAGGCAAAGGTAATGTTTTGACATTTGTCAAAGTGATTGAACAAAACAACTCAGAATTCTATTGAAATAGTACCTTTTCCTTGTTTTGCTTGTCTTTGATGGATAAAATAAATTTGAGCTTCTTAGTTGGATATTACTGGCTTGCAAAGATTAGCCATATGGATTTTCTTTTGCATTTGAACTTTGTGGTATTGCACAACAGTTTTAAAGGCAGGTTTTTAGAATTGATTTTTTTAAAAAAAATGCAAAAGGGCTGCTAACTGTACCAATGCATGAAGATGAAAAATGAGCACCTTCACCTCCTGGGGCTGCTGTCCTTAGAGGATAGGGCTCTTCCTGTTTCTTTCCCACTCTTATGACAGAAAAGTATTAAAACTTTACTCTGGCAGCAAATGAGTTGTCAATCTCAATAGATGGATGTTTCATGTTTTTGTTTCTATAAGCTTATAAGAGGTTGTAAATTCCTGCTTCTGTTTCTTCTACTCCCTCTGTTTCCAATCTACAGGCAGAAATTAGTTTATTAATTAAATGAAGTTACCCCAATATTCTACCCCTTTTTCATTCATGACAAGGTTATAATGAAATCAAAATTGTAGTCTAAGGTATTTTTCTTCAGTGCAAATTTTCCTCAGAAGGTAAATAGTTGAACTTAATGTATTTGATGACATGCTGCCAAATATTATTAAGTAGAAATCACTATGTGAGGGCAATTTCCCTTTCAGGATATAATTTATCTGCATCTCTCTTACTGGACGTAGAACCATTCCTTTCTGTTGGTTGGAATGGCATGAGATGTAGCAAGACATAAAATTGGCATCAATTAGAGACTTCAGAGTGTGAAGGCTGTTAGCTTTATTGTCCACTGTTTTCCAAAATTGTTTGATGCCCAGAATTCGGCATTGTAGTAAGGATTTTAAAATGCTCAATCAATATAGGAACATTTTTATAGAACATTAGTACTAATCTAATGTTACTTTGAAAATTCATATTCAGTTTACATAGCTTATACATCTATTTTCCATTTCTTTTTTTGATTCTTGGTTTCTTTTCTTTTTCAGTTGTGTTTTTGAACATGTTTGAACAGGAAAGATACTATTTAATATTTGTAACATCTGTTTTGTTTTTTGTTGAATTTCAGTGGTTTGCAAACTTCCTTAACTCTAGCCATAATACATTTTTTAATATTAAGTTCATCCAAATGTTTTGTGATGACTATGAAAGTACTGTATTTCAGATCAGCTTTTTCCAGTTAAGCTTTTGGAATTTGAGATATATAAGGTTGAGAAGCTGATTCATATATTTATGGTACTATTATAAATTAAACAGAGATGTGTTTATATGTCTGAAATAATACATATTTCACAAATGGCAAGAATTAATGTTATTTAGCAGGGCTTTCTACCATGTCCATCCTGCTATGGATGTGCTGCTCGATAAATTGTATCATTTAGAAATTAAAATAGCACCACTAATTGAAATCGGAAGATTGAGTGGTTGATCACATATTATGTCCAAAACCTGTACAACTCATGCCAACCAGACCTTGTCTAGGAGGTTCTTTAAATGGATATTTCAGACTAGAACCACTGGAAATATGAGCCATGCCAGTATCTGGGGAGCATATGAATGGACACTTTTCACAACATAGAACGTTTTGCTTAAGGATCATAAATACTATCAACTTTCCCTGAGAGCCTTTAGAGTTGATGTGTCTCTCCCAAAATATACTTTTTTTAAAAATGTTTTGCTTTGTTTATATACCTACTGTAAGTCCTGTTGAATTCTCTGGCACTAAGAACTAAGTCAACATATGTAGCAATGCTGTTGCTGCTTAGTTACACTATAACTAAAGTTTGGGGTTTAGGTCTTCCTTTTGGCGAAACTGCTGTAGAAAAACAATGCTGAGATTATTTATGGTGGTATCCACAAGCAGGGTCAAAAAAGGCAAGATAACCCTCGCAGCATTACAATGAAAACTTTTTGCATGCATGTTGCTGAATTATATGGTCTTTCCATAGAAAAACCTGATTTTCCTCAAGGCTCAGTTTGAAGTTTAACAATTTGAGAAAGGGTGTTTACCTGGTTTACTTAACTTTTAATGGAATTTCTAAACCATGGAAACCTTTTGGCTTGCTTGGGCTGCATTGAGTGAGAAGGAATTGCCTTAGTCCGCATATAAAATATATAACATCGTTAATATATATAAATCATATAATAATGTTAAAAGTTTACAATCTTGTGGGGCTGCATTATTGGGTGTCTAGGGCCACATATAGCCTGTGGGCCTTGAGTTGGACACCTAAATAGTCTTCCTGCATTCATTTGTTTCTTCCGCTCATCACCAATTTTGTTCTCTCTATCTTAGTGTTTTCTTCCCTTCAGGAAACAGCTTTTTTCTTACTCCATCTTGTCAATGTCTGTGTTCAGAAGTAATGGTTAGACACAATTAAGATAAAGACCTATTTAATTTAATTTAATTTAATTAATTTAATAAACTGGGTATCTTTATTTTTCAAGCAATTGGCCTTTGTGTGGTTTTTGGGAAATAAATACGCATACATATATACAATCAAGTGTGATAAAAGCCACATTTGGGGGGGGGGGAGATGGAATCTCCAAGATATTTTCAACTGGAGATTGATTGAGAAGAATAAAAAAAGAAATGTACTTGAAAATCTGATGCAATGCCCACTTTTCTTATCTTTGCCCACTTTTCTTATCTTTCAGGCATTGGGCCAAATATTAAGTGTGCATTGCATCAGATTTTCAAATGCATTTCTTTTTTATGACCATATTTGTTTTTGGAGTGGGAGGATCATCTTAATTTAGAGATTTCCTTCCTTTTGGGTAACACAGTATTTTCTCTCCAACGGATCTGATATTTTGCCTCTATTGAGAGATTATGGTGCCTCTTTTTATTATATTTAAATGGCAACAGTTGAAAATAGCCTTCTAAGGAATAAGCTCTGATAAAATTTTACTGATGAAAGCTTTAATGGATTGAGGGTAATAGAAAAATTGCTTTTAGCGCATCCTTGTAGAGATCCTATTTGAAACCAATGGCATCTGGTCATGTTCAGTAACCTATCTGTCATCATCTTCATTTTATTTCTTCAAGCCTAACAGTTTAATTCAGGCTTGCACTTTGCCTTGTCAAACCACCAAGAACTTCATAATGTTGCCATCGAGGGTAGAATTACACCACCTGTTTATCTGCCTATTCATTTTCAGAGTTTCTTCAGTTAAAGACATGTTTAGAGTTCCTTCAGTTAAGCATCTATGGATGTGGATAGATATCAGTGACTACACCTCAAAAATATTTTTCCCCAGAGCATGAAATCAGTTATGGGTCATTGATATGGTACAGTTGTTATACTGGCAGTCTTAACCAACTTGGGCCTTTCAGAGTCATTAAACTACAAACTCTCATTTTCTCCTAACCATCATGTCTTCATGTACAGAAGTGGTTGGGCTGCAAAAATACAGCAGCATCAGTAGTTATGGGCATGTAATGGTGTGCCTCATATCTTTGCTATGTGATCTTCCCAAATTACCAGCAGGCTGATAGATGCAGTTCAAGGTATTGGTTTTCCCCTACAAAGACCTACATAGCATAAGGCCTAGATATTTGAGGGACTATTTCTCTCCCTTTGTATCTGTCTGTCCAATAAAATTTGGCATAAACTCTGGGCCCCATCCATTAAGTATTGTCATCTGAATGGGATGTAGAAGGTACGTTGTGGAACAAAATTCCCCTAGAGCCAGGATGGTGAACCTATGGAATGCATGCCATAGGTGGCACGTGGAGCCATATCTGTGGGCATGTGAGCGTTGCCCTAGCTCAGCTCCAGTGCACATGCATGCACCTGCCATCTGATTTTCGGTCTTCCTGGCACACCAGAAGTCAGGCAACGGGCTGTTTCTGGCCTCCGGGGGGGTGGGCAAGGTCGTTTTCGCCCTCCCCAGGCTTCTAGAAAGCCTCTGGAGCCTGGAGAGGGTGAAAAATGGGCCTACCAGGCCCACCAGGCCATCACGTGCCAAAAGTGAGGGGAACATGTGGGGTCGCGCGCATGCACGGGGGAGGCGGGGCACATTGAATTATGGGTGTGGGTATGCATGCGACCCCCTCCGTGCTCCCCCCGCTTTTGGCACGCAATGGCAAAAAGATTAGCCATCACTGCCCTAGAGTTTCAAATATCCCCAATAGCATGTTTCTATAAATGTGCCTTGAACACCTCTTTTTTTAATCAGGTTGTGAGCTCAGATGGAGTATAGACTCCCTGCGTGAGGGGTTTATAGGTTTTTTCATCTTTCTTTTTCTGTTTTCTGTTCTCTTTACTACCAGTTTGCTCCCGTTGCAAACCAGTAGTAAAGGTAAGTAGAACCCACCCCTGACTTATTGTGCTATAGTTTTATTTTTGATTTTTGTATGCAAAGAATCATTGTTAAATTGAGTGGTATTAGTAAAGTAATACATAAATATGAGAGGTATAATCTATATTTGGAGGACTGCCCTGCAAAATTTCCTGCAAAATGATATACCAATTGGTATATCATTCTCTTTTTCTCTTTTTAAGCATAATTATGAAAATAAAAGATTCAGACTGTGCAAATTTGACTAGTAGCTTACCATAATTACCATAATCTATGCCAAGAATCTATGTATTTCAAACCTTTTTATATTGTATAATTCAAAAAGTTATTAGGTTATGTACAGGAATAATTGTATCATATAATATAAAATATAAATTAGCTATTTTTTAAAAAAAATGCTGAGCAGCAGTTAAAAATCAACAAAATATTGTGTTGTGCTGCCTTATTTCCAAACTATTGGAAATATTGGATCACTGGCATGCCACATAATGAATTGCTCCTAAAGCCTGAAGTAGACTTTTCCATCACTGCACATCAGGGAACGTATGCGTCTGTCATTCAGGGATGGATGGTTGCATAAGTGTTGCATTTAAATTTCTGCAAATGTACTATTCTGCTTTGAGGGCACTCAAACAGCATAGATAGTACAGGAAATTGGATCAACCAATCAGCATGCAGCATGCACACTTCTGCACAATGCACCGTTGGGGTTTGGAAGGTGCGCACATTGGCCCATCTGCAACCATCTACGCTTACCGATCAACCCCTTCATAGCATAGGTATGCAACGAAACCTATGCATAATAGGGAACAATTCTAAATCAAGCGTTAATTTTTCTTTACATTGCAACAAAGTCTTTCTTAATGTTTTGTTTGAAAAAAAAATGGGAAACTTGGAAAATATATTTGTTAATTAGCATATTCCTTTAATCGAAATTCCAAGCGGGGCTACGTGCTTTGCTAAAAATCAGCAATGTGAGGTTGAATCCTTAGGTTCAAAACTCAAAAAATAAATTATAAACGTTATTAATTTTGAATTGGATTTAAACATTTAGAGCATACACCCAGGCTGATTACAGAGAGAAAACATTATATTATAATGTAATTGCTTTATGTATTGATTAAATAAGAGCTTGGCACTCTCCATATCAATCAGACAACCATGATTTAAGCATGGATGTCAAGGTCTGAATGTGGAAAACTGTTTATAAATAATTGGTGGATGAAAATGGTCAGTATAGTTTGGTATTAATGCAACTCATTCTAAGATATAGTTCAAGAAATGAAAAAATAATTTTAAAGCCTTGTGCACTAAGCAAGGTGAACATAAAATTAGTCTTGTCTGTGTTATATGATGTCCTATTTATATATATCTACTTAAACATTACCCAAGAGATTGATATAGTGAATCTATTAAATGTATTTCCATATTTGAGAACAAAAAAGCTTTATTCTAGACTAGGGCTGTCAAACTCGCGGCCCGCAGGCCAGATGCGTCATGTGCTGGCCCCGCCCCCTCTGGGTTTAGTGAAGGGGGGGAAGTCCCAATACGTCATGTAATGACGCCGTGACAACGCGAGCTTGACACCCCTGTTCTCGACTGTATAATAAGTCCTGGTAATATAAATACTGATATTGAAGCTGTTGATTTGCTTTGTTTGAATAATGTTAGGTGTGAAAAGAAAGAGGAAAGAAGCACAAATTCTGTCCAAAGTAAATAAAATACCCAAACTCTGTATAATGGGGGAACCCCCACATCACTTCATCTGTTGTCTTTCAGAACACCTGAATCAATTTGATGGTGGTGACATTTCAGGCTGCTGGGGTTAGGAGAAGGGAACAATTTGCATCCTACATCTATTTCTGCCATTAAAATTGGCCAACATATTTTTGCAGTGTTGCATCCTTTCTATGATCTTCTGTGGTCCCCAAGCCCAAATGTTGCCCTAATTTGCATCTTGTTTAATACAACTTCTGTAATGCATGTTGAAAAATTTGCCTTAGATTCTCTTAAGCAGTGGTCCCCAGCCTTCCTAGCACCAAGGACTGGTTTTGTAGAAGACAATTTTTCCACAGACCCAGGGGGAGGGGGATCATTTCACATGCAACCTAGGCCTCTTGCATACACAGATGAAACTTCGCTTGCTTGTCTGCAACTGACACAGCCCAGTTCCTAACAAGCCATGGACCGGTACCAGAGGTTGGGGACCCCTGGTCTATATATATATATATATGGAACAGAAACAAATGTGGTCCCTCGTTATCTTATTTTGCAGAGGGACAATGATCCATGAAAGCTTTCTACCTGGAGGGGGACCATAAGAATATAAAATTCAGTTTATTTATGGACAGCCTGAACAAAACACAGTTTTCTATTCCTATTCTTAGAAACTTTCATTGTCCATATCACTAGATTGCAAAAAAACCCACCATTTTTATTTTTGATCTGTTTATCTTGTCCTTAATTATTGGTCCATTCTGCTCTTTGTGTAATACCTAGAAGTTTACAAGCTATGGCAAAAGCTGCTCCCTTCCAGCCTAGTTACTCAGAAAATTTGGGTGATTCAAAGTTTCCAGTTTATGATTCCTTCGACTTGGCAATCTAGTATATTTCACATTTTCTTAGGCTTCAAGATTTGAATATTGCTATTTGTTTGGAAGTTTTTCCAAGGTCAGTTATAGTCACTGGAAGTATATTCAGTGAGTTCTGAGATGAGGTCAAGACAAGCAATGTCCCTGATTCTTATTACACTAGATCCCATCAGGAAAGATTTTCTTTTCTAGATTGTGTGGTTAAAAAGTAAAAATGATTGTGGAAATGTCTGATACTCCCTAGCTGCATTGAAGGTGACTGCTGTGTAAAGGCACCACAGAGTACTAATTAAAATACAGTTTTCTCCTTGAAATGTAATTTGATCCATTCCTTTGCTGTTCTGATAAGGCTAATATTTGTCTCTAGCCTGTTTTTAGGGATTTGAAGTGATACTATCATCTCTGAAGGTTACTAAATAATAGAATTGTGACTCTATTCTCCTCTCTCCTGTCCCGTTTATCTGTTTCATATGCTGAAAAAGATATTTTGCATTCAGTGGCAAGTATTCTACTTTCTTGTGTGAAATTTTATAACAGGTATAGACTTTGGGCGAGCAGTCATGTTAGAGAAATGTACTTGAAGAATCATTGTTATTAATATTTCTATTCTGAGAAAGCCATGATAATTCTCCTCCTTGATACTTGACCTTTTTTTTGGTGCTATTTTTTCCTTGGTAATACTACATCTTAATAGTTTAGGGTTTGCTTGTCCTTTCAATTACTACTGGAATCTTAAGGTTTCCCATTAAGTTGATAGTGAAAAGATGGCTCATCTAGTCTTTCAGCCATTTTTATTTGTCTTTCAGCAGGTATGAATAGACTACCACACACCTTTGTGCATTTGCCTTTCCTTCTCATATGCCTCTAAATGTCAAGGGCTGCAAAGAAGTCCATTGATTAACCTCAATATCCAAATATTGCCACCCAACTGGAATTCTTTCATGCATCAGAAACAGAAATTATGTCTTCTATGGTGTGCCTGTGTTTCATGTGTCTTTAGCCTCTTTTTGGAGGAGTCTTCTAAGTAGTGAGGATGAGCTCTTATTCAACCCATTGTCCTTTGAATGCTGAAAGCAAATATATGCAGAAAGAAGTTTCCAGCCTGCACTGATCATTCTGATGGAGGAAGGTATTTGTATTTAGAAAAATTATATTTGGGTTTGTCTAAAAGCTAAAACTGGAAACATCTGCAATGCAACACACATTCACCATCACTGAAATAAAACCCTTTTCCTAAACTTCAAATGGAGAATTGAAAGATGCAGGCACAGTTGTGAGATGCCTTACCTTTTACATCAATGTCTGCTCATCCTGCAGTTGGTTGAGATTTTTGATATAGATGTTCTCAGTGTTCGCGCTCTCCATAGCTTTCACTGAAACCAGAAAGATATTTCTAATCTAACTTTTTAACTACCTATAGTACAGTACTATTGTATTTTTGACTACCTATAGTAAGTTAAGGAGGGGATGTGGTGGCTCAGTGGCTAAGATGTTGAGCTTTTCAATCGAAAGGTCGGCAGTTCAGTAGTTCGAATCCCTAATGCCACGTAATGGGGTGAGCTCCCGTTACTTGTCCCAGCTTCTGCCAACCTAGCAGTTCGATAGCATGTAAAAAATGCAAGTTGAAAAATAGGGACCACCTTTGGTGGGAAGGCAACAGTGTTCCGTGCACCTTTGGCATTTAGTCATGCCGGCCACATGACCACGGAGATGTCTTCGGACAGCGCTGGCTCTTTGGCTTTGAAACCGAGATTAGCACTGCCCCTAGAGTCGGGAACGACTAGCACATATGTGCGAGGGGAACCTTTACCTTTAGTAAATTAAGGACTACCTATAATTCCAGCCCTCTTAAATTCTTTCTAAATATTTGTGCTTTTAAAAAAAACAAACAAACACTATGAGCTGTCTGAAACATCATTGATTTTTTTTCTTGCTAGTCTTTTGGTTGCAACAGGAACTGAATGACTGGTTGTCACCTGAGCCTGATATAGTGGGCTGGAGAGAAAAAATGATTGGCCAAGTCAGCCAGCCAATTTTCATCCCTACAGTGGGACTAAAACTGGTTTCTGATTTCTAACCTGGTACTTTAACTGCTTGACCAGATTGGCTTTCATCAAACATACCCATATACAATAATAATGTACAAAATAAAAAGGATGGAAAAATCTGGCAAGATCCTATACACCAGGGGTCCCCAACCCCGGGTCAGTGGACCAGCACTGGTCTGCAGCATGCCAGAAACCAGGCTGCGCAAACAAGTGAAGCCCCATCCACGGGATGCAGGCAGCATGGAAAACCATGGCCCCTCCAGTCCGTGGGAAAACCTCTTCCCAGAACTGGTCCCTGATGCACAAAAGGCTGGGGGGTGCTGCTATACTCATTATTAAGTCAATATGGAGGGATTTACCTTCTAATTCTGTTCAGACACGTATTTTGATCTTTTAATATAGGTGTATAAATTCATTGATCAAAAAAGTATTAATGTCTATGTGTGAAGTATGTAAATAGCCCAAAACAATTCTTTTGGATCCAATTCAATTAGATGACTTACTTACTGATTTTATTTGGAAAACCAACTTAGTTTAAAATATAAAATCAAATTTCCTTTTAATTTAAGCTTTTAAAAGGCCCTATGGCCCTATTAAAATAGCTAATATACAGTAGTAAGCTTTAATTCATTTTTAAAAGTGTACAATTAATGTAATTTTAAAAATTGACAATATTAAAATGTCTTTTCTATTTTAATGTATTCTTACATTTAAATATTTTCACAAAATAAATTCTGATTGCCTCCAGCTGTAAATCTGCAAGGTAGCACATATTATTGATCATATATTATGATTGTTTATACATTAGATTTGGCTAGGCTAGGAATTTAACTTCAACTAGGGTAGGTTTCAACTAGTGAAGTGAAGAAATTTAATATAGATAGTCCTCATGACTGCAATTGAGCACAAAATCTCTGTTGCTAAGTAAGACAGTTGTTAAGTGAGTTTTGCCCTTTTTCTTACCACAGCTGTTAAGTGAATTACTACAGTTGTTAAATTAGTAACACAGTGAAGCTGGCTTCCTTATTGACTTTGCTTGTCAGAAGTATGGAACCAGGATATTCAAAGGAAATTGCAAGTCCTTTCAATGAAGCTACCTATCTGCTAATGAAAATTTAACATTATGTCTGGGACATGCCAAAGCTGATAGCCAACTTTAATATTTTGCCGTTGTTTTTGAATACTTCTCAGTAGCAGCCTGTACAATCTGAGAGGTAGTCATCTTACATGGGGAAAAAGGAATTTGTGATAATGATCACATTACCTGCCTCCATGAAAAGAAGCTGCTGGTATGCAAGCCAACACTACGCAAATAAAGTCAAGTCATTCTGTAATATGAGTTTTGGACAAGGAGAAACCAAGAATGGAAATGCACCTGACAACAACAACAATAATAAAAGAAAGTTGAAGTTTTTTGTGGGCTGTTGAGATAATGAAATAGCATTCAGAACCGAGAGGAATATGAAGAAAAAAAAATCTAACAATTATCATTTTTTTATGAGATCCTGTGCCTAAGCCTTATAAATTAGAGATGGAGATGGTATTCGCATCATTGAAATATGGAATATTTGTTTTAAAGGAGTGATAAATTACCTACCTTTTATTTTTATTTTTATTCTTAATGTAATAGGAATTTCTCGTGCTGTCTTTTATAGATTCATTCATTGAACTTTTGTTGATTTCATGATTGACCTTTTGATTTGCCAGCTTTAAAAAAAAATCTGGGGAAATGCAAATCCTTTTGTGAAGGACTTTGTCATGACATCAAAACTTGGCACAAATATGAGTGTTAAGAAAACAAACTGTTTGTTTCCTGGGGAAACCATTCTATAAGGTAGCTATGCTTTTATATGCAGTTGCCTCTTAGATTAAGTGATTTAGTTTAGTTTGGCCTTAGGCAAAACGTTTCAGGATAATTTCAAAGATCCTGGTTTCTGACTTAACATTAGGAAAATAGGGGGTGGATTTTGCAGTCTTGGCTTTCTTATCAGTTGCCTTAGCTATTTCCATTGTATCTTGCACATTAAAAATAAAACACAATTTATATAAACACAATCTATAGAGGAAACCCAAATCTTTACTATTTCCAGGCCAGCCCCACGGGTCAGATTTAAGCACCCTGCAGGTCAGATCTGGCCTGCGGGCCTTGAGTTTGACACCCCTGCAGTAGATAGATATTTATCATCCCCTAAACTTCCCTGAAGATGTTACCTAGCGTGGTAAGGAAACATTCGGAAACCAACCCACAAGTTCAGAGAATGTTAAACATTGGCCTTAGATCAGGGACATCCAACCTAGGCAACTTTAAGACCGATGGACTTCAACTCCCAGAATTCCTCAGCCAGTTGGCTGGGGTATTTTGGGAGTTGAAGTCCACAGGTCTTAAAGGTTGCCAAGGCTGGACACACTGCTGAATACTTTTTCCGTTTCTCTATCTTATTTTTCCATTTGTGCTATTAATAATACTGTATCTTAAGAATCAACTTGTTCTTATGTTGGTATTCTTGAAGTTGTAGGGCATGAGTACCTTCTCAAATTGCTGTACTGTATCCTAACTAGGGGGCACCAACTGTTTCTGGAGGGCAGAATGGATGTCATTGTCCTCTACTAGCCCACAGTGAATGTGATTTCTTCCTATGTTTTCCTGCTCCATGCTAAAATTGGTGTTTTCTGACTTTTGGAAGCTCGGGTGTCACTGTGTAGTTTGACTGCTGTGCTTTTCTTATAGGCAAACATCTGTCCCTTAAATCCTCTGGCAGGATGCCTCCTCACCTGGATTGGTAGTCACTCCCTGCAGCTCTCAAATCTGTTCATCTGCACCTACTGTTGCCAATTATATTCCAGTAGCATATTTGTTTTAACTGGTGCTTGATGTGCCAAGTGTCACTAGTTGGAAAACCACCAGATTTTTTTAAAAAAATATTTTCTTTCTTTCATTGAGTTATACACTTTTCTGCTCTTCTGTTTTTTTGTTTTTTTAATAAATCCACCACTGCACCATTGAAATGCTAGAGCTTTTCTTTTTCCAGATCAAATGTCAGGTAAAGCAATGAAATGATGCACCAGTGAACTTGTAAAAAAAAAAAAAAGCAGTAGAATGACTATTGCAGGTAAAGAAATAGATAATTAAAATATTGCTGCTGAGTTTTAAACTGGGGTATCCTGCATATCTACCAAATGTTATAACTACTATGCTACTGAGCATAGTAAAATAATTAATTTTGACAGCTAATTTTCACTTTTCTAGAGTTGTTTTGCCATGAATTTCAACAAATTGTTGATTTATACGAATCACTGAAAATATAACAGGGAGAATGATTATGCATGTCCTATTCATTTCTCCTGTGATAGATCTGACTGTGGCTTTTGTTGAAAGAAATGGTGCTGATGCAAAAACAGCATCATTCTATTCCATTTATAGAAATTGACCAGTTTTCCTGAATTGGTACCTAAGCCTATAATTAGCTGATTTTCTCTAATTCCTGCTTACTTCAACAACAACCACAAACAGAATTTTTCACTGAACAATTTCCCATAATCCAGGGAACCGTCTTGCTGGTTAATGTCACTAGAATGCTTTTTCCTAATATGCCTTACTCTACTCTTATTTCATTGCCGTTTTATTCATCTTTGGTAGAAAAATCCAATTTAAGTTTATACTCAGAATAAGATGCAAAGATAGAAATTAAATCCATTAATTTAGCCACCAGTATGTGTTTGTTTCTTTATTTGTTTGTTTGTTTGTTTGTTTTTTAGCATTTATATGACTGCCCAAGTCAAGAAAAAGTCAGGTACAAAAACTGTACAAATATAAAGCAACATAATACATTAAAAAACAATTAAATAATTGCTTTTTATAATAATTGGTAATTAGCATAAAATAATTACTACATTAAAATAGGACCAAAAGGACTGAGGAAAGACCAGAGGTGGGATTCAACTGGTTCTGTCCTGTTCGGGCAAACTGGTAGTGGCGACTATGGGAAGCTCCGGCCACCCGCCCGGATGTAATGTGCTAGCACTGAGCATGTGTGGAAGCCCGTGAGCATGCACATAGGAGGTATGCGCTCACATTTGTGAACCAGTAGGGAAGGTAAGTGAATCCCACCTCTGGGCAAGACCCAGGTCTTGACTGTGTTTCTAAAGACCTACATGGTTAGGGGCAACCACTGTTGGGGGGGCAGATTATTCCCAAAAGAGGGCCACTGAGAAGGCATAAATCTGAGGTCCTATACCAGTGATGGTTAACCTTTTTGCCATCGCGTGCCAGGAAGGGGGGGCGGGCGGGTCGCGCACGCATGTGCCCATACCCATAATTCTATGCGCCCCGCCCCTGTGCATACATGCGTGACCCCCCCCCCCCGTTCCACCCCCTCTTCCTGTCATGCGATGGCCCGGTAGGCCCGTTTTTCTCTCTCACCTGGCTCCAGAGCCTCTCTATGAGTCTGGGGAGGGTGAAAACGGCCTTCCCCACCCCATTCCCTGAGGCCAGAAATGGACCGTTTCCCAACTTCCTGTTGGACAGGAAGTGACTTTTTTTGCTGTCCTCAGCCTCCAGAGACTCCTAGAGAGGCTCTGGAGCCAGGTGAGAGAGAAAAACGGGCCTTCCCCACCACCACCCAGGCCTGCCGGAGGCAGGACACAATCTGTTTCCCTACTTCTGTTGGGCCCAGAAGGCCTGAAAATCATGTGCGCCGAAGCCGAGCTCGCGTGCTCACTGATATGGTTACGCGTGCCACCTGTTGCACGCATACCACTGGTTCGCCATCACGGTCCTATACAATGACATTTTTTTCAATGAAGAAGACCTGCAGTACCCCTATTGGAGACTGGAGGGATAGGCAGATACTCTAGGGAGCAGGTAGTCCTGAAAAAACCCAATCCCATGCCATGCAGAGTTTTATAGGTTATTTAATATTTATTTATTATTAAATGTCTATGCCACCCATTTTGCTAAAGCAAGTAGATGACTTATAATATAATTAAAATGCTGTATGAAACATTAAACTGTATGTATGGTTATAAATAATAACCATACAGTTACAAGTTCAGATAAAATTCGATTAACCACAATGGAACAGAAAGGAACAAAGTGTGCATGGGGATGAGGTGCGGTGTGACTAATCCAATGACCACCTCCAAGAGGCCATTCGTGTGGGCGAAGTGAACCGGTTGTTACACCGATTGAAACCCACCACTGGTTGGAAGGGACCTTGCAGGTCATCTAGTCTAACCCCCCGCCCAAGCAGGAGACCCTACACCATTTCTGGCAAATGGCAGTCCAATCTCTTCTTGAAAGTCTCAAGTGATGAAGTTCCCACAACTTCCAAAGGCAAGCTGTTCCATTGGTTGCTTGTTCTCACTGTCAGAAAATTTCTCCTTATTTCCAGGTTAAATCTCTCCTTGTTCAGTGTCCATCCATTATTCCTTGTCTGGCCTACAGGTGCTTTGGAAAATAGATTGATCCCATCTTCTCTGTGGCAGCCCCTCAAATATTGGAACACTACTATCATGTCTCCCCTGTCCTTCTCTTCACTAGACTAGCCATGCCCAGTTCCTGTAACCGTTCTTCATATGTTTTAGCCTCCAGTCCCCTAATCATCCTGGTTACTCTTCTCTGCACTTTTTTTAGAGTCTCAACATCTTTTTTATAGTGTAGTGACCAAAACTGGATGCAGTACTCTAGGTGTGGTCTTACTAAGGCTTTATAGTGTGGTATTAGTATCTCGTTGATCTTGATTGTATCCCTCTGTTAATGCAATTTAGGATTGCATTGGCTTTTTTGGCTTCCGCTGCACATTGCTGGCTCATATTTAGCTGGTTGTCCACTAAGACTCTAAGATCCCTCTCACAGTTACTGCTATTAAGCCTGGTTTCACCCAGTCTAAATGTGTACTTTTAGTTTTTCTTGCCTAAGTGTAGGACTTTACTTTTCTTTACATTGAATTTCATTTTGTTAGATAGGGCCCAGTGTTCAGCTGATGAAACTGCCCCTTCTCATAAGGATGCACTCACTATGGCTGGATGGAGTCACTGAAGCGGTAGGTGTGAGCTTAAATGGACTCCAGAGGATGGTAGAGGACAGGACGGCCTGGGGGAACATTGTCCATGAGGTCGCAATGGGTCGGACACGACTTCGCAACTAACAACAACAAATGGCATGGATGCATCCTCATACCCTCTACCTAGAGAGCTCAACCAAGCAGAAGATGCATGGATCTAAAACACAGGTTGCTATACCTACAGAACCAACCACCCTCAAGGTTAACAGAATCAAATTCATCCCAGATGCTATCACAAAACCAAGCCCTAATCACCTCTAGAGGACTACCTCAGCTGCCTAATTTATTCCCTAGCACAATCAAGTTTTCAATTGCTTTCCTGGAGTTAGATGCCAAAACAAGTGGAGTTTGGTATAATCAATTGGAGGAGAGAAGGTTTCTGGGGGTTTTAGATTATTGATTTTTAATGCTGTGCACCACCCAAAGTCACCATATTTGAGTTGGGTGGCCATATAAATCTGCTTAATAAATAATAAATACAGTCAACATTCTGTTATCATCTTCACACCTTTAATCATACTATCACCTTTGTGTGATTCTCCCATCCTGCCCTGCAGTTTGTATAAATATTAATCAGCCCAGAGGACAAGAGGGAGCCCTTAGGAATAGCACAGAGCTACCTTTATGTGATGAGCACCATCTTGTGGAAATATATCAGTAGGAAGATTAGGTTATTGAAAAGCAGTCCTCTCAAGACCCAAACCTGTTCTCTATGAATCATAGAGCTCTGGTGGTACACATATTAACAAAATGTCAGTATGTGTTCCCATTATTTCATACGTTTCATTACAGGGTGGTAGGCAACTAAATTTAATTTAATAAATAAATAAAAAGAAATAAATAAATAGGTCTAGGAGAACTAACTCCATTGCAACGACTAGTTTTCCTTTCAAAAGGAGATGTTAAGATTTTTTATGGCAGGCTTAGACACCGGAATACCTTCAAATCAATGGTGGGATTCAGCCAGTTCGCATCACTTCGGGAGAACTGGTTGTTAACTTTCTGAGCAGTTTGGCAAACTGGTTGTTGGAAAAAATCATTAGGGCAGAGAACCGGTTGTTAAATTACTTGAATCCCACCACTGCTTCAAATGTATAGTTCTCCTCAAGCTTACAGGCTCCAAATGTTAAAGAAATAATGAGAATAAGCCTTGCTTTTGTTCAAAAGGATTGCTGAATAAGGTTTATAGTCTGATAATACCATACACTGGCAACTATCTCTAATTTGTTAAATGATGTGACTGGAATGATTTGATAACCGATATAATTATAAAGTGGGAATATTTGCGTTACATTTAAGCATACTCTGTCTACTTAAGTACATGATTTTAATAGAATAGTTTGACAATTAGATAGAATAGAATAATTTGATAACTGATATACAGGTAGTCCTCGACTTTCAACAGTTCATTTAGTGATTGTTTGAAGTTACAACAGCACTGAACAAAACTGGGTTATGACCGTTTTTCACACTTAAATAACCATTGCTGCATCCCTATGGTCACGGGATCAAGATTCAGACACTTAACAACTGATTCATATTTATGACGTTTGCAGAGTCCCTGGATCACATGATCAACTTTTGTGACCTTCTGACAAACAAAGTCAGTGTGGAAGACAGATTCACTTAACAACCATATTGCTAATTTGACAACTGCAGTGATTCACAACTGTTGTAAGAATGGTCATAAAATGGGGCAGAATTCATTTAACAGCTATCTCACTTTGCAACAGAAATTTTGGGCCCAATTGTGATAGTAAGTTGAGGATTACCTGTAATTATAAAGGGATATTTGCATTGTATTTAAGCATACCCTGTCTACTTATACACATGTTTTTAATTGCAAAAAAACCCAAAACCCTATGATTTGAGACTCAATGATCTAAGGTGAGTCTAAGGGCAAACACTGGCAGTATTTTATAATAGATACCTCATCCTTTGTTCTGGAAATGCTGAAGTCCTATTCGAATAAATTATATTGTCATTTACTGAAATCCTGAAACCATAAAACATAGATGTGTGTATCTTTTAATTGTTTGATTTATGAGAAGTAATTTTGCTTAAGAATACACTAATATATCATTAGATTTTTTTAAAAAAAATTTCTTCCAATATAATGTCTGAATCCAAATTCATAAAGAGTTAGAAAAATGAGATGTCTGAGCTATAGGATTCATAGGGATTTCCTATGAAGCCTATTTAATCAGGATAACACTGTTATTAATATTCATAGAGTCAGCTGGAACACAAATGACAGACTATGGAGCCTAAAAAATTACTTCGTGAATTTATTAAAAGCAGCTTAAAAAATTAATGGAATTCAAGTAAAGTTGGTGAATATGAAAATCTTATGTTAGCAGGAAAAGAATGTTTTAAAAGAAACTTTCTTTTAATACCAACTTGGACTGATATTTTTGAGAGATTTTCATCAGTACTTAAAGGAGGAAGATGCATGAATGGTCATTTAAAAGGATTTAAAGACATTGGCACATTAATTTTTACATGAATAATAAGTAGTTTCCAAAAGCAATTAACTTACAGTGTACAAGATTTGAATATGAAAATAAGACTGACATTAAAGGGCAAAGCAAATGTGTTCTACATTTTAAAATTACTAATATGTCTTCTAATAAAATAATTTTATTCATCTCTTCAATGGAAGTGGTCCAGATATAGATTTTTATCCAATCTGTTTGTTTATGTTAGGGCACATATTGATTAACAAGATGCCCTTATGTTGTTGCCGGAAGCATATCCATGAAGAGTATCTAAAACACAGCTTGACAGTTCAGAATTGTGCCTCAAACTTATTCTTATTCTTATTCTTATCATCATCATCATCATCATCATCATCATCATCATTATTATAGTCTTTGCATTTGGTGAGTATATGTTTTATCATGTTTATGTTCTCATTTTACTTAAAATCTATAAGGCCGCCAATACAAAACGATACATGTTGCTTGAGAACTGTCTAACGCTGATCTTTACTTTGCTAAAGAAAGTTAGTGCTGAAGATTATTACCCATTTGGAACTACAAATTTGAGAATGATTAAAATTAAGACTTTAAAACCTGGTTCAACTCAAAATGAGTCACTCTGAAGTCACACTGAAGCCACATTACAGCATATTCTTTAGAAAAACTACTCAAAAGTAAATTTAGGTATTATTTAGTTCCTTCTAAATTCACGTAGACTGAAATACTACACATATACTCCCAGGTAAGCATCCCACTGAATTAAGGGAGTGAACTTGAATAAGATGGAATGTTTTTCATGAGTAGCAAGTACAACTAGAATTGGATTGGCAGGAACCTTGTGAATAAAACTTAATATGTATTTAAATAGGCAGCTAAAGTTCATTCATGTCATGACTGGGCCTATTTCATTGGTTCAAAGTTGAACAACTTCCTGCAATATACAGTTTTAAGTATTTATCATTTATTTAGTAAAATATTGATATAGATACACTAATGAAGATTAAGATTTAGGAAACTATTTTACCTGACAAAACCTGATTAAAACACCATGTTTTTTCCAATGTATGTTTCAAATATTATTTTGATACCTGTTTAAAGAAATAACATAATAAAATATATATTTAAAGAAACAAAATTTCTGTTAATAAAATATAGGTTAAAGCCAAATTACGTTAACATATTTTGAAGTTACCTGTTTGATTAGAAGAGGTTGTACTTTTTTTTCTATGTAGAAGCAGAATCTTTATGTATTTTGCAGCAGAATCTTTATGCATGCCAAAGTAGTCTCAAAGGCATTTTTTCAAAAGGCAACTGGACTGTTTTTTCCTTGAGGAGAAAGAAGAAAACGAAACATTTTGCTTCTCATCCAAGAAGCTTCATCAGTTCTGATGGTGTGGGATGGAAGGATTATATTTCTTCGCAGTCATCTGGTCATTAGCACTTTTTCTGAGAGGCTTTGAGACCACTTGGGGGTTTATCTATGCCATCATGGTGATGATAATGACCAGATAACTGCGAAGAAATATAATCCTTCCAATTCTCTTCCACCATCCTATCAGAACCTATCCATCCATCCCTCCCCCACCATCAGAACTGATGGAACTTCTTGGATGCGAAGCAAAATGTTTTCTTCTTTCTCAAGGAAGAATCAGTCCAGTAGCCTCCTGAAAAAGCATCTTTGAGACAACTATGACCTGGATGACTGAGAATCTCCACAGGCATGCCAAAGTAAATCTTGTACCCTCTAGCCACAGATAAGCTATATTGCAATTAAAAAAGTTATCCCACCTGAAATTAATACTCAATATATTTAAATGAATATTAAAGCAATATTTACAAAATGTGTATATGCATAGATAAAACACATGAAACATTAAAATAAGAACTTTGGGGTTAAAACCTTTCCCCAAATCTGCCTTGAAATCCTGTGATCCTTATTTGTAAGCTAGGTAATTCTTACTAGCAATTGACTATGGCAACCATACCTGGCAAGCATATTTATGCATGCAGTAAATGGCTTTCAACCTCCAAGGTTCCACCATGTTCTCATCCTACTTTTGTATTTCTTTAGCTAAGTGTGGCTATTCGAATGGATATTCACAATGTGTATCCAGGAGAGGGCAGTATTTTCCTATACCAGGTGTATAAAAGAGCATGCCCTGCTTAGACTGCCAGTGTTTCTTGTAATTACTCCCAATATATTTGTTGCTTGCTTATGAATTAACTTGCATTTATGGAACTAAATCATTCCAATCATTTAATTACACCTGAGGAGCTGAACTATAATTGCTTGCTTCCAAGTAGGATCTGATACGGCTTGAGCAGTATTAATTTGGTGTTTACTTTTCTGAGTGCTAAAAGCATTAAACTGATTGTGCAGTGGGATTACATTTTACTAATTGCTGGCATTCATTAGCTGGGTAAATGGTGATGAAGTATGACTGTATATTGTGAAGGGATAAAGCGATGGTTTTAAATAGTATATTACTAGGCATATTAAGGCCTTAAGATGTATTTTAAAATACTCCAGAGATTATTAAAGACAGTAGTTTCTTTATCTCTTACGGTAAGAATACTTTATTAAAATGCTGTAATTATTATGGACCTTTTTGTGCAATAAGCAGAGAAATGGCTTCATTGAATTCAACACATTTCTTTGATATTAATAACATCTTTTCATATTTTGAGCTAATCCAAGAATAAATGAGGAATTTAGGAAAAAAATGCCAATCCCAAATCAACACAATGGTACAAAATTGAAAAAAGGCAAAGTTATTGCTTCCTTTGAGGCCTTTTCTCAGGAGCTCAGGTTCTCTAAATGAGGGAGTTTGTTCCTTCTGCTGTCAGGAGGAGAAGAGACCCTCCCTAATATGCCTTCCTTGAAGTATTCTGAACAGTGAAACAAGCCCTATAGACTGAAGTCTATAATTTTATGTTTGGAAAAAATAATTCTTTTAAATTTCACAAACATTTAGTATACGCTCACTTTGTACATGCTGATGGAATTTTACCTCATTTTCCTATCATGTCAAATATCTAAGAGATGAAATTTTGGCTTAGTTTTGCACTATTTCTTATAAAATAGTATTGTTTCCTTTGTATGTTGCTGGCATGGTGGTTTATATAACTTTGTATGGCTGTGGGTAGGAAGCCATTGGGAGAAATTTCGTATCGTGCATATATCAAAAGCACATATAGAGAAATCAGATGGGATCAAATAATACAAACGTTATTTACTACCAATATTATAAAGCAGCAGAAAAGTAACTCTCTTTGCTTCACTGGAACTGTTCATTCTGTTTTATAGTAACTGTTGTCAGGATTTTGTTTTGAGAATTAGTTTTCAATGCTACCATTGGATGCAATGGAAAGCAGAATAAATCACAATCTAACTGAACGTGTGAACAAAAAAATTTATTTTACTGTGAAAGTCAATTTAATGTCACCTGCTAAAATAAACAAGTTTTGTTGTCCTACTATAAACATTTTTTAGTCATTTGTCTTGTAATTCTCTGACAAATAAGGGCAAGGTATAGGTGTGCTCCGATATATTGTTTTAAGTTTATTTACCTAAACTTGGCTTTAGTTTAGCTCTGAAGTCTTGGAGCAATACACAGAGTCTTTGCCAGATCAAACAACCTTAGCAATATAGTACAAGTGAAGGACCAGCGAAATGCTAAATGACTTGTGAGATATTGATACATTGCCCCAGGGGCAATGCTAATGTTCAGCATTGCCTGGAATGCATTTGTTCTTGCCGATACCATTTAAAATAATAATAATGAAATTTTCTTATTTACTCTAAGAACGTAAGATTTGTGTTAGGTTAGGCAGATCCCAGTCTTATCTCAGCCAAGGTTCTATTTTTATAGTGGTCACCTACATGTCAATGAAAAGCCAGATGTAGGACAGGAGTGAAGTGGTAGCCTTCTGCTCAATTAGTGGAAAAATTAGTTTGGAGAGAGGTAAAGAAATAATGTATAGCGAGCATGATAAGTGATTAGCCTTATCCTCCCTTAATTTGTATAATCCCTTTTTAATCCATTCAGTTCAATGGCTGTCATTACAACTTCCAGTACTTTATTCTTGCAATGGATAAAGTGTTCTTTTTTTTAAATCTGCCATTCAGCTTCATTGACGAATACCTTGGTTCTTCTGGGGAACATAGTATGGCCACAGGCTTGTATCTTCTAAATAAAACTTTCCATTCTTCATACTAGTAGAGACTTTTGAAAGCCATCCAGCACACATTGAGGGTATCAACAGGGAAGAGCAATTTATAGGGAGCGGAGCAAAATGAAAATAAGCACAAGGAAGCTGAAGCTATTTCAGTGCCTGTAATTTCCAGCTATAAAATCAGAAAGAGACATTTTATTAATTCTGTTTAATAAAGTAAATATTAATATTTGCATATTATTAACATTGTGTTGAATAATTAAATATAATTAATATTTTATTTCAATATTGTGAATTCTTTTTTAAGAATTTATTTTTAAGGAAGATAATACATGAATTGGACTTTATTAAAACAGAATGGGTTAAAAATTACGACACCAAGTGATTCAAAACTGGTGGTAATGGAGAATGCTTTGATAATCTTATTAATGTGAAATACACAGCCCTCTTGTCTATGCACTAGCATAGTTTCTCTACTGACCGATCAATGTAGCTGTTTTATTTCAGAAGCTCATGGGATCAACTATGGAATCTGAGGATACAGTACATGAATGGACACATAGAGTATTTGTGCTACAGTACAGTATTTTGTCAGAAACAAATAGGAGGGTAATTTCTCCCATTAAACCTGCTTTGAGAAGTCTGTGGTTCAAGAAAATACAGAGATATTATTTAGTTCCCTCTTACATTTAGCCATCTATAAATACTTATCCATTATATCACATTTCAGAACCTCCGCAACCAGTTCAGCTTCAGAACCTTTAGGGGTCACTATACCCTAAGAAAGGTTAAAAAGGTTAACTCTTTCAAAGAGGTCATTGGGAGCATGTGTGTTTAAACCTTAATTAATACCTGCCAGGACACAACTATGTTTTGACTTGAACGTAGTGAGCCATATAATCTCTTGATCAATGTGATTTTCCTAAACTTATCAGTTGCTGTTAAACATATATGTGAGTGTAATCAATCATGTAATACAGACTTGATAACATATTTTCATAATAGTAAGGTAGGAACAATATTGGATACTTAAAAATTTAATCTTTGTGAAGTTTTATCAATCAGGTCAGTTGGAAAAATATATGTAAGAACTAAATTCTGTTTGGTTTTATACTGTGACTTCCTTAAAAATTCTCCTCACAATATTTTATTCATAACTGAATAACCTAGCTGTGAGAGGAGTCTTAAGGGAATCATGGTATAATGAATTTGATATAATTATCTCTTTTCTAAGCTATTCTCAAATTCTGTTTAATTACTGTGAGTGTTAGTATTTCTTAGTTGTAGTGGTTGAAATGATAATCAGGTCTCAAAGTTTGAGACAGCCAGTTTGGTCTAGTAGTGAAGGCACCAGGCTAGCAAGTGGAAATCCATGACTTCAGCTCCTGCCTTAAGTCATCAAAGCCATTTGGGTAACTTTGTGCCAGTCACTCTCTCTCAGCTCACAGGATTGCTGTTGTGAGGAAAATAGGAGGCTGTTGTGAGGAAGGAGGCACATTGGCTGCCTTGAGTGACTTGTAAAAATAATAAAGGCAGGAATCAAATAAATAAGATAAACAGCAAATATCTCTAGTTTTATAATCCTGTCTGTTGAACTTATTTTATCCTCTGTCCACAACCAAATTGGATTGCATAACTGACTTGTTATGAAAACCTAGCATAAATTTATCTTGATACTTGTTTAATTAAGATAGTTACTTAAAGTAAGTTTTCTGGTACATTCTGGATATTGTACCCTACTATTCTTACAATCTTTTATGATTGTCCATGCTGGTTGTGGCTAATGAGAATTGTATACTAAAATCTCAATACAGGATTGCCTATTCTTGTTCTGTCTTCTTTAATTCATGAAAAATAACATACTTATTTGGTAGAATTTGAGAAAAAAGACATTCTGAAATCATTCTTACTTAAAGTAATGACACTCAATCATTTGAACAGCTAGTTGAACTGAGTTAAGCTTCATATTGATAAGAATTTCCATCTCTCATTTTAATACTTAGCTCTCTTTACCATTAACATTTTGTTATAACAATGTGTTTTTTTCCCTTGGTTTCCTTTGGAGGTTTAGAATTAATTTTCATCATCCCATGGCTGGTAGGATTTGTAACTGAAAATATCAAGGCAAACCCAAGTTTGGGGAGACTTACATTAGTATTTTGTCCAGATTATTGACACAAACTAGATTTGGCATTTTTAAAAAAAAATCTTTTCTTTTTCCCACTACACTGCTTGTCTTACAAACCTTCATAGAATCTAAGTAATTTAACAGCAACATTAATCTTTCATGGATGCATTTGGCTGTTAATAGAAATCTGTTGAATCCTTATCACAATGACAATGATCTGCTTTCCTTAAAGGAAAGACCTATCTTCTCTTAGAATCAGACATCTCCTTTAATTGCATCCAATTTCTACCTAGAAGAAAATGGGGACCCCTACCTTGCTCCACTTAAAAACATGACTGTGGAAAGCAGCTGAAAATTTAACCTGGTTTATTTGAGAGTAAGACCCACTAGAGTATTTGCAGTGCTTTATGGGCTGCCCAGCTCAAAGGAATTTTCTGTCCTTTTTCTCTTTCCCTCTGTAAAGGATTGCTTGAAGGTTTGGGAATCCTAAAGACACAAGAGACTGCTTCTGTCCATTTGGGACCAATTTTTCACAGCATGTCTGAGCCCTTTTGTGTATCCCCCTCCCCAAAGTGGGAATGCAAGGGTCTGTGGTGGGGGGGTGGGAGAAGGAAGGGTTAAGAAAATACCTTTGCATGAATAGACTTCTGTTTCTATTCAATCCACTGCACTCAGTAAAACTTCTAAGTAAACATGGTTAAGATTGTGTTGTTGTGGGGGTAGCCCCTTCACTTCTACTCAAGACATTCAATATATATATGCTGAACTGTTCAAAATCTAGGGGGGGAATTAATAAACAAGGGAAAAAATGCAAGTTTAATGTATTTAACTCAAGAAATTTTTTTTTTTACCTTGGTTAAGATTTCTGTTTTTTTCTTTTTTTCATTCATTTACTTTATTCATTGTCCTGTTTAATTCATTGAATACTTTGGAGTCAATGTGTTGTGAGGACAGTGTTGCTGTTGGCAAATTGGAGTAGGGATAGATATTAGATATGTTCATCACAGTGACTTGTTTATATAAACAAATAAATATAAATAAATAATATTCCTAATAGCATCCAACCCATGTAAAGCAACACACACACTTCCTACCTTTTAAGATACAATTTGTTATAAATAATCTATACAGTCCATGCATATTAAATACAATTGTTTATTGTCAAGACAGATTTGCTTATCTTAAATCTGCATTTCTATATTTAATGTACAGTGTTGGAACTAGGCATTGCTAATCAGGCCTAGATTGAGCTAGATCCACTGAAATCAAGTTAGTCATGACTCCTCATGTACTGATTTCAGTGGATTTACTCCAAAATTCTAAACAATCCAAATGGCCAAGGACTGGTTCTATTGAATTCAGCTGGCTGAAGTAATTCTATAGCTAAACTGCACTCATTTCAAGATAGTCACAGCTTGGGGATGGGGGGTGGGGGTGGGGTGGAATTGGAAATCCTGAGGAATACTGAGCTTCCTTTAGAGTCCATTGTTTGAAGTTAATCCTATCCTCAGCTGGTTTAACATTATGCCAGTGTTGTGTTTGGGAGAGTTGGGTATCGCGAAACAGTGTCTTCTCTTTCACCTACTTCATTCTCCATCTCTTTTGGCTCTTGTCCAAGCAATTCTTCACCAGCAGAACAGTTTTACTGGCAGATCTTTTTGCCAGCAAATCTCAGGGTCAATTGGCAGAAAATGTTTTCGGCTGCCAGAAGGGGATCTTGGCCAAGGGAAGTGATTCATACCTCATTTTTACACCCTCCAACCAGTGCATCCAAGTTAGGTTAGCCTGGATCAAACCCAAAAGCAATTGACACTGTACATTTCTGAAGTTGTCCCGTATTCAGTGTGCTTCTCCAATTAAAATTTCAGAAAATTATTTTATGTAACGTAAGCATCTGGCCATTCAGTAGCTTGGTAGCATTTTACCCAGAGGTATAAAGTTTAATTTTAGATTGCTCCAGGATTACTACAGGTAGGATAAGAAAGAGCGGAACAAATTTTTCATTAAAAAACAGTTTATATCCCCTGAGGGATGCATCAGAGATGAGATGAGTACCAGAGATTTTGCCTCATGTTCAATAGCCCCTTTTCCCTGCAAATAAAGTTAATTGGCTCATTATTGTCAAAAGTGGCCTTATCTTTAAGAAGTCTTAAAGTACAAAAGTACAATGTTCTGTAGTGTGTCCTTTTGTGTTCTTGGGTCAATGCATGCTTACCTAATTTTATAACATTAAATCTATCATATTAGCATTAATACTGGGTATAAGGAAGGATTTCTGTTTAATTAAAGGGTTTCCAGGGATGTAACCCTGCTTCATTTATAAATTTGATAATTAAGATTTGGTGAATCGATGAACGCATATATAATAAGAATGTGATCTGTCAAGTATCTCAGTAAGTATTTATAAAATATGTGTGTAAAATATGCATATATTGTGTGTGTGTTGTGGAGATGATACATATGTTCACCAATATTTTCTTGTCTTTATGTTTTTTTAGACAACATAAATAGTAGCTTTCCTAAACAAATCCCACAGCTACTATGTTTGGATATTATGTAATAAATCCATATTGATTGTTATGAGATCCTGAACTTCTGTGTTTAAACTAACCTGCATTACATTGAGAGATAAACAGAATATTTACTTATCCCTTATGAGCTGCTGCTGATATGTAAATTTATTCTTCTACTTTGCACAAATATACTTTTGAGCTACTGCTTAAACACTTCAAGGTCCTTAGCCAAACAGTTTTAATGATGCCTCCAATATTATGAAAGTGTGACATTTGATTAATACCTTGTGTAGTTGTGGTGCTGCAAGAAAAATGTAAACAACACACAAATAAAGCCCCATGCATCTGAGTCATTGTGCAACACCTAGATAATTGATAATTTTATTGTTTATATCCATCTTGACATTTTTTTTATCAGCCAAAGGCAGGTTTCATTTGGATTCTTAATCTGAGATTTATTTGGATCTGGAAGTCATAGCTGGGGTTCCCACAGGAAATGGTCCATCTACCAACAGATTAAATGGCAGTCCTGCAGTTGTTAAGGGAGCTTTGCATTTTACACACATGCAGACTCACTCATTCAGCACTGTGCAGAAAAATTAAAGTAGTAACCCAGGTTTAGGAACAATGTAGCTAAAAAGTCCCATATTTGCTGAATGACAAAGGGTTATATAGCAGCATTTTCATGTTATTATTCGTGCTTGAATTTCTTGTTTGCTTTGTTGAGTCTGCTGACGAATACTAATAAATGCCTGCAACAATCCAGTCGGGAGATGCCTGGCAACAAAGCTATGCGGTGGACCTCCCTGATCTTCTCCAGTTCACAACCTGACCTTTTGAAAAATTGCCTGGGCTAAGCTGCAGAATTTGGGTGTAATGGTTATTGTTAACTCCAGCTTTAGGATTTATTAATTTGTGTGATCAAGATTTACCTATACTTCAAAGTTTCAAAAGACCAAACACAATCATCCGTCCATTAGAACTAACATTGTGTTTCATTGAATTTACTCTCCCCGTCCTATTATCTGTCCAGCAATACAGCTATTTTGATTGTATGTGTCAGTGGAATGGGTCTCAGAAATGCTTTTAAAGCACTGCAAAAAGATCTGTGGAGAATTGAATTTTTCCAGAAACCTAATCCTAGAAAATAATACTGTGGTAATGAATTGCGGAAGAAGAAAAAAATAGCAAATAACAAGAAAAAGCCAGTGATATTTACACAGTAACTGCTTAATGATCACTCTTGACATTAAGTACTAAAATTAGGTTTAGCTTCAAAAAATGGTTATGCAGTATTATCTAAACTAAGATAAAATTAACTATAAGCTTAAGCAGCAATTCTGTGCATGTTTATATGAGAGTAAATTACACTTAAAATGATGAGATTCACTAAAGTGAAAGCAATCTTCAATGCTACAGATTTAGAGTATTTCCCCCACCCCACCCCACCCCCCCCAAGTGTTCTCAGTTCCAGAAAATCTACTCAGCTTTATAACACGGATGTATTCCTGAATATTTTGCTTGTTGCTTATGAGTCACTGAATTTTTCGTTAGAATTGTTCTGAATGTATTTCTCTAAATATATTTCCAGAGCATCCCAAAGGTGCTTTTTCAAGAGGCAACTGGACTTTCTGGTTTTTCTTTGATGACGTTTCGCTTCTCATCCAAGAAGCGAAACATCATCAAAGAAAAACCAGAAAGTCCAGTCGTCTCTTGAAAAAGCACCTTTTGGACAACCATGACCTGGATGACTGAGAATCTCCATAGACATTTCCTGAAAATTTAAAGAAACCATGTTGTGGTACAATCCTATGGTCAAGATTCAAAGAATCCCACCATCACTCTATTCATGCAAGTCTCTTGTTTATGTCAGTATCGCTCTTCCTATGCACCATATCCTGTACTAACTCAAAAACAGTTTTTCAAAGAGGAAAGTATAATAAGGAGGATGGGAGCCAATGAAATCCCAGGGCAAAGCAAAGTTGTTTCTTTATATCTGTCCTTGAGAAATGTTAGCACAGAATTATGTCTATAAATGGCTTCATCTTTTTTCTTTTACAGTAAAAAAGGACTGTGATGTAAACATACATTAAAAATAATGGCCTATTGTACTTTTAATAGTTGGTAGGATTTGTACATATACTATAGGGGCAGCATGGTAGCTCGGCAGTTAAGATGCTTGTCAGCTGGAAAGTCTACAGCCCAGGTTCGAGACCTGAGCAACTGCGTGATGAGATGAGCTCCCATTCTCGCTCCTTCTCCTGCCAATCTAGCAGTTCAAATGCATGCAAATGCATATAGATAAATAGATACCGCTTTGGTGGGAAAGTAGCAGTGCTCTGTGATGTCATGTTGGCCATATGACTGTGGAAACGACTTCAGACAGTGCTGGCTCAGTGGCCTTAAAACGGAGACCCTATAGTTGGCTACGACTAACTAAGTAAAGTCCGCAAGGACTCCTTTTATACTTATAAAGTATATCACATATAGGCTACAAAATTTTGAAACAATATTAGGTGAGGGTTTTTTTATATATCCCTACCATCTCATTCTCATTATTATATTTATGTTTGGCCCAAATTTGGTATTCCTACAAATTATAGGACTACTCATAAAATAAAAAAAAATATTTTAATTATGAGCTCACAGTACAGCAAAACAGACCAAGGAATATTAAGGATGACTGTAGTCATCTTTGACTTAAAATTTACAAAGATGGAGCTGGCTTCTAATGTGGTTTCTCTAGAATTGTTAGGTAAAATGAAAGTTTCCCCAAATATAGAATGCATCTTCCCAAAGAAGAAAACAGGGAGAGCAAATAACAGGCCTGGGTAATGTTGCAAGAATTTTCCAATCTGTTCCCAGCTGGGAGAAGCCATCGACAAAAGAATTAGAGGTAGCGGTACAGTAGTGAAGGACCATGTACCCAATTATGCTGGCTGAGGGGTGTGTCCTGGAGGTGGGTGATTGCTTTTTGTAGATGATTGAGTGACTACTCCCTACTGAGTAAGCAGAGGCTGTAGGGAGGAATATGTGGAAGCCACATTCCTGGAACAAGCTTATTGAGCTAGTGGACAGAGAAAGTAAACAAGAGTTTGCCAATAGAGTTAAAAAGAAGTCTTTAACCATTTTTCTAAGTGGATAGTCTAAACTTGCCTAACCTGAGAAACAAGAAGAAATAAAAGCCTTATACTGATAAGAAACAAAAGTGAATTATGAATGGATAAAATTCTGCAGTCGTGTCCTATACATTTAATGGCATGCTTGCATTCATAGCTGGATACATATATGTGCAGAAAATGAACATTTGTCGTACTACTTTAAGAAAAAATAAATTAAATTAAAAATGTTGGAGTGATGACTATCTACCCTAAACAGATGATAAAAATAAAAGACCTACTAGATCAAACATGGAATTGCTGGCAGAGGAACCAATTCTCCAAAAAGAAAAGAATCAAAGGAAGAGCAAGCCCAGTAGATAAATGTGATAATGAGATGAAAGCAATGTGGAAAGCGCTATACATGTTTTCATCTGAAAGAGACAGATTTTGAGCATTCAGGAAAACAAAAGCACAATAGAAAAAGAGAGAGGATGCTAGATTCAGGCAATAGATAAAGTTGTTTCCTGAGAAAAAGAAAGAAAAAAAGAAAAAGAAAGAAAGAGAAAGAAAGAAAGAAAGAAAGAAAGAAAGAAAGAAAGAAAGAAAGAAAGAGAAAGAAGAGAGAGAGAGAGAAGACTCATGGTAGATGATGACTCACTATTGTAAGACATTAAAATAACTATGTGTGAATGAACACATTGGCTTCTGAAGTGTGCTGTCTGACAAGATCAAGGATTAAGATTGTAGAAGAACAACTTCCAAGACTTATCAAGTCCAGTGACAATTATCTTTTCTTGTTAATCCACATGGGGCCAAATGATAGGACAAAGAGCAGCTTCAGCAACTATATCTGTGGACTTTAAAACTCTGGGAAGAAGACTGAAACTGAAAAATATGAGACTCAGTTTTGCTCTCGTCCATCCTTCCCATTGGTAAAGAAGACTGGAAAGAGAAAGAAGATTATTGCAAATGAATAACTGGCTACACAAACAGGATCAGCAGGAGAGATTTGGTTTCTCTGGCCGTGGTCTTAGTTGTATGGTTGATGGATTATGTCACAGCATGGGTTTCGTTTCATAAGACCGGGGGAAAAAATGTTGATAATGGTTTCCTAGCCAGATTACAGAACTTTCAGGAAGGAGAAATATATAGTATCTATCATTAGAGATTTTAACACAGGTGTGTCCAAACTTTTGGCTTGCCTGAGCTGCATTGAGTGAGGAGGAATTGTCTTGGGCCATATATAAATATATATAATGTAGTTATATATATAAATAACAAACTACTCTGTATTTTATATTTTTATTACAAGCTTACGGGGCCACATTACAAACTGTCCAGGGCCACATGTGGCCCACAGGCTATGGATTGGACATACCTGCTTTAACCAGATAATTCTTGGAAAATCAACTCAGCCAAAGCTGCAAGATCGAAAATTATTCATGAAGTTTGCTTTCATATTCCTGAAGGCTGAAGATGAGACACAAAGAGACTTGTTCTCTTTCAGATTATGCTAACTAATAGGGAGAACCTAGTTAAATACATCATATTAGGCAGAGATGGTATTCAGAAGGTTCTGACCAGTTCTGGAGAACCAGTAGCAGAAATTTTGAGTAGTTTGGAGAACTGGTAAACACCACCTCTGACTGGCCCTGCCCCCATCTATTCTCTGCCTCCCGAGTCCCAGCTGATCGGGAGGAAATGGGGATTTTGCAGTAACCTTCCCCTGCCACACCCACCATATCATGTCCACCAAGCCATGCCCATGGAACTGGTAGTAAAAATTTTTGAATCCTACCACTGATATTAGGGTTCATGATACTGTAGAAAGGGAAATTGGAATATACAGGTAGTCCTTGCTTAATGACCCCAATTTGGATTGGCAACTCCATTGCTAAACAAAGCAGTTGCTAAGTAGGAAATTATATAACTATGTCTGTGGTTTCCAGCTGGAAAGATACAAGACCACTGTCCTGAGAGTCACACTTTTGGTTTTAGTTTGCCTTGTAAACACTCCTCCACCCTTTGGAATACTCAAGTACCTGCTTACTGTCTTTACACATTAAAAGCAAAGTAGTCACCCCATAATTCAAGCCTGGGAACCGGGGGTATGCCACACAAACAGCTTATTCTTTTGAAATCCCTTTGTCTCCAATCTCCCCATTCTGGGAAGTGGAGAGAAAAAAGACAAGCAATTTCTGCTGGCAATTTTTGCCTAACCCTTTCAGCACTCTCAATCACATTGCTCTCAACGTGTAGAAGAGCAAAAAACATACTCTTTTGCAATCCCTTTCTCTCTAAACTCTGTACTCATGTACAAGCGTAGGGAGAAAAACAATAGAAGTCAGACACTCCTGTCTGTACTACACTGACTGTAATTTTGAACACATGACTGAAGAATGCTGCAAAGATTATAAATGGCCTGTAAAGTTATTTTTTCAGTACATCATATAGTCATTCACTATACAATACAGCCATCAGTGGGCCCAAACCTTTTGGGCACGAGGGACCGGTTCTGTGTAAAAAGGCTTTCCTGCGGACTGGCGGCAGGTGGGGCGTGGTTTCACATGTTGCCTGATCGTGGCCCACAGACCAGGAGTTGGGGACCCCTGCACTAGATAACATTCCAAGGTCAGAAAATCTCCAAAACTGGAAATTTCTAAGGAATAAGATATTGGGACTGCAGTATTATTACACACCATTTCAATAAGACACAAAAGGAAAGCAGCTTAGGAAATCATTGTGCAGAAACATGAGTGTTTGATTGAGATAAAAATTAAATGGACCAGATAGAGGAATTTTATCTTTTTCTTTTTTAAATTTTCTTTCATATTTACTTGTAATGCAAATATCATTATTACTGATATCATTTTTCTCTCCTTTTTTCTTTAAATTTGTATTGTTTTTTGACAAGAAATTCTTCAATAAAAATTAATGGGGAAAAATGGGTGTAATCACGAAGGAAGTATTCTAGAAAGTAGGTTGTGTCTACAGAAAGAAAGTTAGAAGAGCTAAAGCAGATAAGGGAAAATTTAAAATAACATTTTTTTATTTTTGTTTTTATACATATTACTACCTATACCAGTAATCTAAACTGAGCTCAGAAGGACCTAAAACAGAACAATTGACAAAAAGAAACTGTGGCAACCCAGCCTAAATTAAGAAATGTTTAAGAAATTTAAGATTCCAAGACAACATCAGCTACATACAATTGTCTTAAAGGAGCTTGCAAGTGTAATCTTGGAGCCTTTTTCATCAATCTTTGAGAAATTGTGACTGATAGTGCCAAAAGGTTATAGAAAGTCCTGTGTTTTGTCCTCAAAAGTGGAAAAGAAGTGCTATGTACTTGCAAGCTTATCGCCTTAATGTCAATATAAAGCAAAATTTGCAAATAGTTATTTGGCATCTACGGTAAAAATGAATGCATCTCTTGGCAGAAACCACCATGGATTGATAAAGAGCAAATCTTGCTAAACTAACTCAGTGTCCTTTTCTAACAGAATATAGGATGCTTATGATGCTGCAATACATAATAGTATACCCTGATTATAGGAAAACATTCGGACAAGTAGAGATAATATTAAAATTGTTCTGGGCTATTGGGTTGCAGAACTGCTTGAACAATTGTCCAATGTATTTGATTGGCTCCACATCCATCAAGTGCAAGTATTGAGTACTGCAGATGCATGTTTTAGGCCTGCCTTGTTCATCCATATTTGTTAGTAATTGGAGTGGAGAGTTATAATAATAACAACAGAATAACAGATTTAGAAGGGACCTTGGGGTCTTCAAGCAGGAAACTCTATACCATTTCATACAAATGGTCCAATCTCTTCATAAAAACTTCTAATGTTGGCGCACAGATGTGGGCTGCACTTCCTTTAACAAAGGGTTTGCTGGTTGGGAGCGTGCACCATCCACTTTGGGAGAGAAACGGAGCTTCAAACAAGCTCCTAATGAACTCAGGCAGCTCCGGTGAATACAGCAGGGGCAGCGCAGATCACAACTGGGCCAGCAAAAGAGCCAGAAAGTTAGATATAAATGGAAAGCATAGCACAGGGACGGTGCCAGTGATCAGAGCTAAGGGTTTGCCCAAACCCTTGCGACCATTCAGCAGCCCACCACTGTTGGAGCACCCACAATTTCTGGAGGCAAATCATTCCACCTATTAATTGGAATCTAACTGTCAGAAAATTTCTCCTTAGTTCTAGGTTGCTTCTTTCCTTGATCAGTTTCCATCCGTTACTTCTTGTCCTGCCTTAATGGGCTTTGGAAAATAGGTTGACCCCCTCTTCTTTGTAGCAGCCCCTTAGATATTGGAACACAGCTGTCATAAAATATATAACTAGGTTAAAAATATAAGTGTCAAATGTGCAAGTGTGTTAAAGATATAAAAGATATCAAATTACCGGTATTTATTATTTAATAGTATTTATTTTCCATGTATATTTTAGGCTGCAAATGACATAATTCCAATGCAGTGGAATGAAAGCAATTAAAACAAACCACCAGGCATAAACAGGCGGCAAAAGCAAAGCAGATCGTCAGCAGATTCTTCCTAGGTGTCTATAGTCTTTTTTCTTTTTTGACAAGGTATTGCTTGATATATCCTGGCATTATGCCAAATAGGGACACAAATTAATGTCCAGTACTTTGAGGACAGTGTCAAGATTCAAAAACTTCTTGAAAAGATGGGATATAGGGCAAATCCCAGCAAGATGAATTTCCACAGAGACATACATGTGCATACACACATTTCAGTAGGAAAAATCAAAGGCATGAATATAGGCTAAAGGGGAACACACTGAACAATAGACACCATGATTGGAATCTGAAATTTTTGGCAGATCATATGGTGAACATGAGCCATTAGGGTGAGGCATCTGCCAAAAGGGTCCTAGTTTTTTTAATTAGAAAAATAAAGTACCAAGGTTAAGAAAAGTACACATTATTTTCTATTCTGCATAAGTCACAGTAAGACTATTGTATCTAGTTCAGTGGTGGGTTCCTTCTGGTTCGGCCCGGTTCGGCCAAGCTGGTAGCGGTGACAATATGATGTCACCGAACCGGTTCTGCCCCCCCGCCCACCCTCTGGGTTATTCTTACGTTTTATTTGGCCCCACCCCCAATCTATTGCTGCCTCCTGAGTCCCAGCTGATGGCTAGAGGGAAAAAAATGTTTAAACTCTTGTCGCGGGGCTTCAAAGGGCCGCCCTACAGCTGATCAGTGTTAAAAGAAAACAAATGAGTAGACCAGTGCCTGCAAAAATTAATGGGTAGACCCAGTGGTGGGATTCTACTTCGGTAGAACCGGTAGTTAAGTAGTTAAGTAGTTAAGCAGTTCAGAGAACCGGTTGTTAAAAGAAATCTCCTTTTGTTTTTTTTCCACTTTACAGGGTTATTACAACATTTGGTGTTGTTTCCTAGCCTAATCTTTATTACAGAAACTGCCTCTCCGGCAGTATGCCTAGACTTACTGTCACTTCTGGTTCCGGAGGCTATTTTTTTGCTTGACTTTCTTAAAGGGGAAGGGTTGTTTTAAGCTTTTTACACCGCTTTTGGGAGGAAACACTCCCCTGTTGGAATTCTTCCAGCCTGGGTGCAATCATCAGCACTTTGAAGAAATAATTGAATCCTTTTGTGCATATGGACTACTCAAAGGGCTGAAAAAGTTGTTTTTGACTGGTCCTCGAACTTTTGACCAGTCCTCGAACTTACGACTGTCCTCACATTTTACGTTTTTTGCCCTATCTTATCATCATGGTGAAGAGAAGCAGTTGTGAAATGAGTGACATGGTTGTTAAGAATACTGCACGGGCATAAATGTGAAGATGGTCATAAGTGTGAGGACCAGTCAAAAGTGCAAGGAGCTGTCAGAAATGACTTTTTCAGCCCTCTGAGTAGTCCCTATACACATAGCCATGGCCACCCAGTCACATGACCAGCTAGCCACGCCCATCCAGTCACATGACCTCCAAGCCACGCACACAAAATACGCCACGCCCACAGAACCGATAGTAAAAAAATTTGAACCCACCCCTGATCTAGTTCCATGTTTTAGGAATCGCATCGCTAAACTGCAGCATGTTCAATGGAAAGCAATCAAAATGACAAGAGACCCAAAAGGAAAGTACATGAGAAATGGTTGGATGTATTGTATTTAACCAGAAGAAAAGATTACAAGGAATTCTGATTATTATTGTATATCAGACTGGACTTCATGTAAATGATAGGGCAGAATTGTTCAGTTGTTCCAAACCCTGGAAACGAAACAAGGGAATTTAAATATTTCCCATATTTAAATCTGCTGATAATACAAAATGGTCCAAGGTATCTAATAACCTAGAAGAGGGAAGTAACACTAAAAGCTATGTTATAGGTCAGAGACGTGGGATGAAAATAACTGAATAAAATCTAAGAGAAACATGCAAAGTTCTTCATTTAGAAAATGGAAATAAAAATAGGCAGGTAAAAAGTCTGAGTATGTGTGGACACCTGGTTTGGTAATAAGATGTGTGAAAAGAATAAGAGAGTGCAGTTGATCACAAGCTGAACATGAATTAGCTATGGCCCATGGCTGCTAAAATGGCCATTCACAACCAGATCCTGTTCAAACTACATTTCACACAATCTCCACCAGGATGGCCAAATTTATTAGTGGATTATGGGAATTGTTTGGGAAAGACCCTTCTAAAGCTCCTTTTCTCTGCAGCTTGGTTGCATAGATGCAGGATTTTTCTTCTGAGTCAGAATTACTGGATTTTTTTTTTAAGAAGCATTAAAATTTTCCTGGTTATACTTTTTAGTTTTCAATCAGAAGCATTGTATAGATTGTATTTTTTTACTTAATTGTTTTTATATTATCTTTAATTAAAAAATAATACGTTGCTATCTTCCAAATAGGAACCTTTAACATGGAGCAGAATTCTGAACAAAAGAAGGATGCCTCTTTTTCTGGTTGCCTGAATTTTCCAAGTTCTCCAGCAAAGTTGCAGCCTAGAAGATACTCAGCCATTTGGACAAACAAAGAACTAGTCAGCTCTTCAGATCAACCCATAACCAACTTAAATGTTATTCAAACAGAATATGCTAAGACTTTGCATTTAAAGAATATTGCTGTGCCTGACAATGATGAAAGGATAAGGTAAGCTTTCATTCTAGATTGAACACAATATCTTCTATGTTTTTTACATTACTCTTTTATCTTTTCTCTCAACATTAAAAAAAAACCGCTTAAGGAGGTAGAAACAGAACAGTTAAGCAGTTGTGGATATATCAGTTTATTTTTGAGAAGTAACATCCAAACTCTTCAAAATTTAACACCCAAACATCCCTTTTTTCAATGGGAAACATTGCACAGTATGTATTGTTTTGTAATATTAATTAAAAGTATAATGCCTTAACATATTGTTGGTCAAATAGGTAAAATCAAATTGATGTAATAAAAGTAGGATGCCAGTAAACTTGAAACAGTAATTAGCTTTTTCTCAAGTGATTATAGCTTGAAAATATATGCACTGATATTTATACTTTTTCAATTATTCATATTTTATGTTAATAAAGAGGTAGTCTTTATTTTTTGGTGAGGTTGAAGAGCATCTTTGAAATGGCAGCCTTGTGTTGCCTTGCTTCTCACAAAATGGCTGCCAAAATGAGTTTGGATTAATCACAAACCTCCCATTAACCAGTGGATAAATTGGTGTAGTTGATCTGTTTCAGCAACCTGCAAAAACTTTTTACCAAAAGGTAAACCTAAACACATCATTGAATTGAGCTTGACAGCATCCATGGATTTTTCTTGGTACCATTAAGGAAATGTAATCTAGTCTTTGATCCTGTTACTGGGCACCTCTATCAACCATGCTTAGGTGCTTTGCCTGCTGAGGCAACTTACTTTAGTGGTTTCTAACTTTCCTTTATATGAGTTTGCATGCTTGGGTGGGCCTGTTACTGAATATCGTCCAAAAACTTTCCTTCCTTTTCCTGTGGGCGTGGCTAGGTGTGGGGGGGGTGTCATGTGACTGTGTGGGTGTGAGTGACATCAAGTTGGCCATACCCACTCAGTCACATGCCACCCCACCTAGCCACGCCCACCGAACCAGTAGCAAAAGTTTTTGAAACCTACCACTGGGCATGCCCCTGATGTTACTATCTTGAATCAGAGTCAAGGGTTATATCTAACACCATCTTCCAGAGTACATTTAGCGGAAGCTCAAAGGAAGAAGAGTAAAATGAAATACTGTTCCAAGAAAAGTCCATTCAGATAACATTAGGTGGTATCCCAGTTCTTTCATTTATAAGCAAGCATGCTCAGTTCCTTGTAAGTTGTTACAACAGTTAGCAACCACATTGTAACTTATTACATATATGTTGTTTGTGAATGGCTTGGGAAAATCCACAATAAGCGCATTTGTCTACTTCCTGGTTCCATAGCATACCTACCAGGCCTTTAGTGTGAACAGTTCTCTGGTTCTTATTTTCATATCCTATATTGCATATTCTAACTTTTCCTTTAGGCCTTTCAGGTTCATCCCTTTTTTATTTCTATTATGTCCTCTCAATAGCAGTAGCAAATAATATGGGTTTTTTTTTTAAAAAAAAACTTTGTTACAATTGAAGTACAATTGAAGTAGTTTGTGTTTTAAATGTAACACAAATTTTAAGATGCAGTGAGAGCCATGTGAAGTTGTGGCAATATCTGACATACATTGCTTCGAAGTCCAGGACAGATGTATGTCATTTCATGACAGATGTCAAGAAATGAACCTGGACTCATTCTACATTATAAATCATGTGTTCTGTACTCAGTAATGACTCTACCCTGAATTTGGCCCATTTGTGAGTGATTGGAAGATCCTTTTGAATTTATCATTTTCCCTTTCCTTTTTTTATACAGTACTTCTACTGAAAAACAAGAAGGAAAAGTCAACTCTGTGACTGCTAACCTAGATAAAGAAAAGAATATTGCATTCCTTTTAAATGAATTGGATGTTCTTAGGGCAAACAATAAGAAGGTACAACCTATTAATCTAGTCACAGATATCCATATTCTTTATTCTAATTGACAATGTTCAAGATTTGTTGATGTTGAAGAATGATTATTTATGATATAATTCATGATTTGTTGATTTTAGGATATTACTTTTGTTTCCTTGATGTGTTAATTTTCTGTAAAGGAATCCGCTCTAGTGCAGGGTGACCTTGATCTTTTTTCCAAGTGTTTCCGACTTAAAGAAATTTGAGAAGATAGAAATTGTTCAGGATGTGCTGTGATATAATTAAACATTTAAAATGATTTTAGTTGTAGATCAAGACAGATAAGGAATTACACACATATTAATCTGTTTAATCTATATTGATGGGTAGGAAATCCATTGTACATTACTGAATTTTACATTTCAACTGCATTGCAGTCAGTCTATACAAACTCTTAGAAGTGAATTCATTACTTAAACCATCCTACAAATCAGTGGTTCTTAACCTGTGTTCTATGTACCTCTGGAGGAGCCATGATGGCATCACAGGGAGTCTGTGAAGGCTTGAAGAAATGTTATGATTTAAATCTTGAATTAAGTGTTAGGAATCTGTGGCCATGGTCTGTGGCCACAAAAGGTATTTAAAGGAGGTCCATGGTGAAGAAAAGAATAAGAACCACTGCTGTAAATGAAGATTGATATACTAATATGAATCTATTTTTTTCATAACATTAAGATTTGCAACATATTACTTTTCAAATACATTAGCAGAACTTATCAAAATTTCTTTATTAAACTCTAATTAAAATACAATTGATTCTCCTCAAATAGTAGAAATCCTGAATGTTTCCTGAGAATCGGAGCAAAAATATTTGAGAAATTGGGTGAAAAATTATGGTTGTGGCTTTAATACTGAAAAATCAGATTGAATTATGTTATTACACAAATTCATTATTTATTATGAAATCATTTAATCAGTTTTTCTTATAGTTCTTTCGTATTTTAGACCAGACTTCTCTATCTAATGGTCTTCAGTGACCATGGAACTATAAATCTCAGGATTCAAAACCAACACAGTCCTTAGGGATACTGAACATGAATGTTGGGAGTTGCATCCCAACCTCTCTGGTGGAGTAGAAAGCCATTGAAATCCGTGCTAAATTAAGTTTGTTAATTTTAAGTGATTCAGCAATATTATTGTGCAAAAAGGACATGAGACATAGACCTTTGGCTGTGCTTCTCAAAAGTCTGAATTTCTGAAGCAACTTATGATATGACACCAACATTGTAGGTGGGAAAGGATGGGTGAAAAAACCCAGTTACCTATGTGGTTCTTGTCAGCTTCCCTTCAGCCCCAGAAATGTTTTTTTCTGAACTTACTACTCCACAATAGAGAATTCATTCAGTTATAAAATGAACATTAACCCAATTTCATAAATCCTACTCAGTTGTTTATGGCTGCAGTCTTAGACACCATCCGATTCAACTTGGAAGAACTAGTTTTTCAGCAGACATGCCTAGGAAGCATGGCATCATCATATGTGTCTGGGTCCCAGTATATAGTACTACCACAAAATACTCTGTCAAAATGAGCGATGCTGAGCAAAAAAAATTGTAATTATTGATTTTCTTGGAAAACAGAAATTTCTTTTTTTTTCTTGTTTCCCATAAGAAATAAGTTTTAACTTGTTTTCTCATATGTATATGTATATATTGTAAATTAAGATGTACCCAGGTACTTTTACATTTTACATTTGTATTTACATTTTACAATATATTTCTTCAATCCAGCTTCGGGATCAGCTGTCTGAAAAAGACAAGGAATTGAAGAGACTAAAGCTGGACTTAGAGCTACAAGAGAGTGTAGCAGAAGCCAAGATTGCAGAAAAGGCTGCAGGTACTGTAGGCGAGCATTGAACAGATGGCAATATGGCTCTTGCATTTCACTTGGTTGCTATATGACATGGGCCCCATTTGATATATTTACTAAAGGAGGGCTGGCTTAGCTTTTTTTTTTTTTTAAATACGAGGCTGTTTAAAGTTTCTTAGAAAATAGGTGGCTTTAACATCCTGGTACCGGTATTAGTGGGAGCTTTACCTGTATTCATACTGATTTTGGCATTAAATGCATTGTTAACACCATGTCAATCCAATCACAAAAACATTATTTGTTTTGTTGGAAGGTCCTGTACAAACAAGGGAAATAATGATTACCACGGTCACTACCTTTCCAGCCAGCAGTTCAAATACTCATTTATTGTTTTAGCTCATTCAGAGTGATGTTGCCCCCACACATCTTTGTTGGAGATACTCTTATAATCCCCCAATGGGAGACCTGACCCTCATTTTGGTAGATGGAGAAATATGATTTTTGATTAATGAAAACCCAGCTGTTTAAGGATGGTGGGAAAGTGGAGGTAGATAGAAAAAAGATTATTCAGTTGAAAAAATCAACTGGATTTTCACAGTGTGTTTCAATGACACCAACGAAGATAGGTTAGTCACTGTACACCTTGGGGAAAAAATATTTAGCATATATATATATATAGATTTGTTTTGTTTGTTTTTAAAAGCTTTCATCCTAAAACACCTGAATAATAGTTATGTCTGGATTATCAATCAATTAAACAGTGCATGAACTGTTTGAATTAAACGCCACAAATAACTTTGGATTTGTAGGGTACTTTGACAGAAATTTGCCTCTGTGTCTATAATGGTGAAATGTTTTATTTTGTATTCTTCTTTGTCAGTGAATCCATGGAAGCAAACTGTGGATCCACATGTTTTGATTCAACAGGCTGAGTTCATGCACAGAATTGAAATTCTGTACAGATTATCCTGGTTATTAGGACTTATTAGTGCAAGGTTTCAAAGAGGCAGTACTCATAAAAGTACTTTGGAGATCATGAAAATAGATCTGTAATGTCAATTTGCAGACTTTAAAGCAACTGTATAGTGTCTGGGAAAGATGTGGCTGCTTTAAGGTATCCCGCATTCATAGCAACATATAAACATTAATCAAAGGTGCTAGTTCAGAAAAAGAAAAACATGTTTTGGAAATCAAATCTAGACCACTGCTCAACCCAATGGGAATTGCTTTTCAATATGTGTTTTGTTTCTTTGCTGAAAGTTTATATTCATTCTCTGTCACAAAAAAAGTCTCAAAAGTGATTTTAATATAAGTGTCTGAGTCCAAAGAATTTTATCTAATTTTTCCTTTTAAAAAAATCTATCAAATGTTATTGAGGTTTTCTCTTATTTTCTGTTAATTATTGTTCTTTACACATGGTGAAAATATTAGATGTTTGTAATTCTCTGTGTTGTATTTGCATTGCACTGTTGTTTTCAGAGATCACGTTTCAGCTAGATGATACATGCACAGAAATTAGGTTACCCTGCATTTAAGACTCTGACAACATCACAAGATAAGGTTATAATAAAATGCACGTAGACTTTGGGAAAAATGTCAAAGAATAATAAAGTTTCTATGCTGGAAAGACATTGGTAATATAAAATTGACAGGAGAAAGAAAGCAAACTATTGTAGAAGCTGTTTGAAATATGAAGAAATGAAATTAGATTTTTACCTAACGTCACTGATGAAGCAGGTTGCATCTGAAATGGCTTGCCTGCAGTAGAAAGTTAACATTTCCAGCTTGTACTCAGTTCTGCAGAGCATATGCTTATATCTTTTGTTAGAGTGATGCTGATGTTTGAGAAGAGGTTAGGAAGAGGAAAGAGTGTGAGGGAGCAGATGGAGAAATAAAAACAGCAAAGCAATAGGAAAACATTCCCCTAATATGGATGCCCATCTGTAGTTATCATACAGAGTAAATAGGCATAGATCCGAAGCTCAGAGGAAATACAGTGAACAGGATGAGATACTTGGACACAGGACTGGTGTTCACACATTATCCAAGCAGCCAGTAATCCGGCAGCTTTAAGTAGGAAGGAATTTATTTGTGCATTATTTCTGCAAGTTAACAATGACAAGAATGACTTAAAGGCAGCATAAGTGAAGAGCAGTGTCTTATTTAAAAAAAACTGTCTCAAAATTATTATATTGGTATACTTATCATGCTTTTATGTGAACTTTTGGGTTGGGCATCTTTGTCTGCTTTCTACCTTTTTAGAATTGCTCTGACTTGATTGACTAGCCAATTCTCTTAACAGTCTTTGTTTTCTGGCCACTAGAGGGTGCTGTTCCTTCTTAGTGTTGGATTTTCAGAGGTAACCACTTCATACTCTTTCCCAGCTTAACTCTGGTTGAAGAAAAAGCAATATATCTAAGGTGGGAAGTGAACTTACTATTACTTGGGATGGAAGAAGAGGATTCAGACATGGGAAAAACAAGTAGAAAAAAAATCTGAAAGGCTTATGAAGAAAAAAAATCTTTTAGATATTTCTGCAGTAGTGGGGCAGGAACAGCATTGACACTGTATAGTTATTTATTAAAACAAGTAATTGAAAACAGATGAATGGGTGAAGCAGTCTTCATCATTACTAGTATAAGTATTTTGGAATTGGCTAAAAGAAATTCAAAGTGTCCATTGCTATACTTTGATTACTGTCTTTTTATTTTTTGTCAAGCACTAGCTTTTCTTCCCTTTCCTTACAGACTTTAAATGACTTGAGTTAAAGGATAAAGCTTCATTGCCTCTACACAAACCTCTTGTACACGATATCATATCTTTCCTTAATTTAAACTCAATTTGGGGAAGAACTATGGGTAAAAATGCAGGTTTGCTATTGCAGTGTGATGGTTTGCAGACATCACCAAAGATTTATCTATTAATTTGGTCGCACTATCAATGTCTTCCATTTTGTTATGGTCCCTTTGTATTTCTAAGGCAGTCTCAGGAATGGTCAGTAATAATAATGGTTGCAGCCAAACATCACCTGCAGATACACAGCTAGAAAGGTTACTCCAACTTAAAGAGAGCCTAGCATGCTCAGAATCATCCCAGAAACAAAAGTGAGCTAGATAATTCTTCTCTGAAGAACAGTATTTGGAGATAATGTTGCCTCCCTTCTTTTGCATCGTTTCTCATCTTGAGCTCTCTCGTGTGGCCTTTGTTTTTATGCTGGTACTGGCCCCATGAAACCTGACTGCTATTCTGTCCTAGTCTGCCTAGGAGCTGTTTTTTTCTCGATGCCATTGTTCACAGTTCTCCCTGTTTCTCTAGCCTCTTGTCTCTCAGCAGCTCCATCACTCTGCTCCGGCTTGCTTTCCATTAGCTCCATCTCTATTGTTCCTCGCTCACCTGCTTCTGACATCTCTGCTCTTTGCTAACAGTGGGGGTAACATGCAGGCTTTCATTCTTTCAGCAATATGCACGCTGTAGACGTTTACACTGGCCAGCCAGTAAGACTTTCTGCGTGTATTTTTTTTAAAGGCTCAAACATTTGACACCAATTCCACCCAAGCTCTGGATCTAGAAAGAACAGAGTTATGCAGGCCTAATGACACAGAGATTATCCCATTTTCTTTTATGGACTTTGGGCAGCTCTTACTGGATGTAACATAGGGAAAATAGACACAAACAGTGTATATCTGAAAAGCCCCATGGGCACCGAATGATCAAGATTTGCCGAGAATTATTTTTTGCAGGCCTCCTCAATAAGATAACTGTACACAGCTTCAGTAAATCTTATAAACCACCTTAAAACTCTTTTTAACTTCTTCCACACTTGCAATAACAGGGCAGGGTGTTCCAGATAAACACTGCCAGTCAGTTAGTTAATATTTGTTGTTTCATTAAAGTCCTTGGCGCTTGGCCATGCTGTACTGAGGAAAGATATCGGCTGATTTAAGGATCTGACAATTGCTACTGTTTGAAAAAGAAATTACTATTTGGAGAATAATAAACAACAATCTTTCAAAACTGTGCCCCACCACCACCACCACCACTGTATATGGGAATATTTTCTCATCTCGCTAAATCCCTTCCTTTGTTATCATCATCATTATAAGCATATGCAATACAATATCAATCTATAATCTTAAATGATAAGAAATAGAAGAGACTGTGAACCAAGTATAAATTTGCCTTATATTCTTGAAGAGCAGATAATTTGCTACATAGACCTTAGAACTGAAACAAAGCTATCTCAAATTCAAAATATAGAAAAATAGATTCTAAGCTAAATTTGTGTTTATTAATAATACCACTACTTTACATGAGATGAAATTCTGATAAACTTTTAAAACTGTACAAAAGCTGCAATATGAAAGTGGTTTATTATTTTAAAACTATAAAGTGGTTATATTTCATTTATTTAAATAAACGCATACCTATGCACTTGCCTAAGTATCTTACATTGTTATTTAGAAGACTGGGCCATTGTGGCCTCACTATCTGGGGCCTTAGATACTTCTTGTAAGGTAGTATTGGTCTAAATACAGAGAGAATTTTCAGATTTAGTTTGGCAGAGTTGCAGATTCACATCTGCTCTTTGATATGCTTCCTTACTGTCCCATTCAAAATTTCTAACATCACTCTGCCGCTCTTTCTTTCAGTCCTTCAACTAAAGCATAAAACTATGAAACAGGACATATAGTTTGATTTTTAAAATATTTCTGAATCAAATTGAAACAATTTTATTGCAGTAAATAATAAGTTTGTGCTTGGTCCAGTCAGAAACAAGAAATAAATAGTGCTAAAGTTCTTTTAGCACAGATGTCTCCACTGAAGAGAAAATTATATTTTTAGCTCACTTTGGTATTTCTTTTTAGATGCCATTTATTTTTCCTTCTTGCATGTCATCCATTAAAGATTAGCTGTGGAAGGGTGAAGCATGGAGAGATTATGAATGACAGAACAACTGCTGCAGAATAATAATCAGTTTTTGATATTTAATGCTGTTTGACTTTTGCAGACACATTTCTTATTAACCTTTGCTACAAAGAGAAATCCAGGTTCCCGATACCTCATGGAGAAGATGAATTTAAGATCCTCTTCCAATTAAACTGAAATAAGGCCAATATTGGGCTTTAGCCAAAAGATCACAATAGTTCCCAACCCTGGTGTTTGTAAATCTAAATATCTATGACATTCTATTTTTGAAGTATGTAATATATAGTCTTTTCCCACATAATTTTATCCTAAATTCATTTTTCTACATGCAGAATACACCCAGCCCTATTTTTGTTGTAGGATTGTTGTATTATGCAAATACATTTCCTAAATCTTTCATTATATGTGTCTTGACAAATTCCAAGACCTTTAATAAGCTATAGGTCCTGTTTCATTTCACTAAAATCAATTGGAGTTTAACTAACGGACTTTAGGGAGAAGAGAATTGTTCTCTAAAGTTGCAAAACTTACTGCACCAGTATATAGAACAGAAATGCACTTTTCAAAGACTAGAAAAGTCTTTCCTTCTGAAAATTTATTTTGAAAATAAGGTTATCCTGAAAATGTGAATGTCTTTGTGGAATAACAGACATTCACACAGATTGAATAGTGCATTTTGATTGTATGAAGTGGTTGCTAATATAGCCCTATAGTTTTTCCTCCAACTCCCACCTCCACAAACTGGTCCTTGTCTCTCCATAGTCATTGAATGTGCTATTGGTTATTGCTATTGTTTTGTTTTTAACTGTAGGAATAATTGAGACTAGTATTTTAGTTATAAATCTTGTGTGTCAACCTTTCCTATCAGTAAAAAAGAAAAAAAAATCCAGGTGTCCACTGAGAAACAGTCCTTTTAAGAGCTGTTTGTTTATATACAATTCAGGTAGAATATATTGAGTTTAGTTGTGGATATTTTTATGGATGTGTACATAGATGACTTTTGTCTTTAACTCAACTGTTGATAAGTGGTAGCACATAGGCTTTCAAGTCATGTCTACTAAAATGTGTATTTTAAAAGACGCAGTAAGTTTAGTATTGCAGGGCAACTGGTTTTAGTAAAGAACTCAGAAATGTAAATACAGTGGAGCGAAATGTATACATTCTTATTTGCATGCCTTCTCTTTCATTTTCCCTCTGAGAATCTAAGTAAACAGCAAAACACCAGAGTGCAAAGTCTTTTCACTTACTTTTACAGGTATTGCTAAACAGTTTGGGTATAATCAATGCATTTATAGCACCAGAAATGTAGGCTCAATTGAATGCCTCAAATCAAAAATATACAAGGCAATAAAAGTGTTGGTATTTCTGTCAGTGTTAATGCACATTGCTTTATCTGCTGAGTCACTTTGAAATGTAAATGATTTTCAGTCTGTAATATCTGGTTTTGTCCTCTTAAAACTGTTCTAATTCTGTTTCATTCACTTTTTCTGTAACACTTCTATATTTTAGTGATTTAATTAATGTCAATACAGTGTTTTATCAAATAGTTATAGTGTGTGGAGACTACTGACATTTGGTTATTTCATAAGATCCCAATTTGGAACCTAGATGATTTTCCAGGTTTGTCAGCATTTTGCTAATGATGACATATTCAAGTTGATAATTCTATATATAAGCAAATAAATACTGCCGTATAGTCTAAAAATACTTCCATAGAGGCACCATGCACTCTTTTGAGTTGGAGACATTTGCTTAAACCTGTAGAAAAATCAAAATTTGTTCTGAGCAGAACCCATTTACCCATCAAAAAATTTTTAAAAAATTATAGGAACCTGTGATTCATATAATTTAATTTCAGATAAGCTTCATATTGCATTCTTCCCTATTTATTTGAAACGGAAACAAAATTGGAAATGTTATTTGTTCAGTTTCAGTTCGTTTACATATTAACTCTCTATAGGTTGCCCTTGAAAATATTTTTCAGATTAGGAATGTTTTATCTTTACTAGGGATAGCCTGAAAATAAAAAGTAGCTCAGTAGTCCTTCATATTGACTCTTGTAGAGGAAAGATATCTGTGTGAAGCCATTAAAAGTCTTGTGATCAGTCCTTAACCAGCTCTGAGGAAAATCCTGGGTCACACAGAGTTCAACAGTCCCTAATCTTGAATACTAACTCCAAAATCACAAAACTCTTATGACAATCTGCATGCTATGGCAGTAGGTTTATTTTTCACTTACCGAAAATACCTGTAAGAAACTACGGTATTGCAGCTAAAATCTCATGAAATATGCAAAATAAGGGATAATTATAGGAAGAATAGAAAATTTCTGAATATATAAAAACTCCTTGAAGGGAGATATGGTTATGCTGTCTTTTTATTCCAGAAAAATGCAAAATAGTGCTTCAGCATATTGACAAAGTATCTACAACAAAATATTTTTTTTAAGAATTGCATGTTACAGGACAACTCAGAATGTAGAACAATATCTTAATTATTCTGGTTTACTTAGAAATCTTATCTGTTGTCTATAAGATTAAAGCTGTGTTTTTTTCCCTTCATATCATGTGAGTTTTGCAGTAGACTATCTAAAACTCCTAACTATTCCTTCTTTCCAGCGTTTACTATTCAGTTTCTATATTTACACAGATGACCTCTAAGAAATCAGCAAACAGACATAGATGCCCTCTGTCTTTGCCTCATCCACCACCCCTTCAAGTTTCTGTTGTTTGGAGAATCATGAACCAATGTTTATACTAGAATGATTTCTAACACCCTCTCTTGCTACTACTGTATTTTAAAGGTAGCCTGAAAGTGTGGCCAAAAGGTTTGCCAACAGAACTGGGTTTAGCTGAGAAAATATGTACACTGCTTTGACTCAGTAAACTTATGCTGCAAATGATTCAGCTTCTTCATATTTGCTTTTTCCCATATTAGAAAACAATTAGCTTACTAAACAAATTTGAGCATTTGGGGGAGGGGGTGGTGGAAAGATCTACTCTGAGTTTCTGTAATTTGATTTAGAATTACAGAATATTTGATAAGCTTGTTTAAAAATGGGCATGTCCAAATATTATCGTAAACATCCAATGATTTGTTTTACCTGCAATATAAGTATTTTACTTAGTTGGCTTACATAGTAGCTAATAATATTTGTTAATGTAATTTAACTGCTGTGAACCTTTACTGAACAAATATTGAAATTTATACAAGTCAAAGAATGAAGATCTCTAATGACTTTTGTAAAGACTTCCTTTTAATAGTTAAAGAGAAAAGTTTATACAACACAGCCTATGTGATTAACAGCAGATTTTACATTTAATAAAACAAAGAAATATATGTATTTGCTTTATTCTTTCTTGTATAATTTGCATTACTGTTATGGGTATTTAATGAGCAAATTCCAACTAAAATGCTATGTTGATTTTCTAAGTGAACTTTGAAATAGCTATGTACCTTAACTGTTTACAGTTATTATCTATCTTAAAAGTACAAGTGTGTTAGGCTTGATGGTTCTAGTACAATTATCTTTCAGGAAGCAAGCCATTTTGTAATCCAGATGTTTGGCTTGGTATGATACTCAAATGTTGACGGCCTGCTATTGCAACAAGATAAGCTAAATTTACTTTACTAATAAAAAATATGGGGTTTTTCCAGTCATCTTAAAATACGATGCACAATTGATTTGTTGGGTCTACTTTTATGCCAACTTTCATTGAAAATAATAGACTTCTGCTTTGGCAATGTGACTGATACCTTATTCCCGCCACATGACATAGAATATGCACATTTATTTCAAGAAGCTTCATATTTCAACTAAAATGTCATTTTAAAAAATACTTAAACGAACTTGTCTTGGCTGAAATAGTTTGCCAAGATAAACCTAGGTGTTCCAGGAAATAGCAAAGGTGACTTTGATGCAATAGATCTGAAAATCTTTGCCCATTGTTCCGCTAAAGTCAAATGGATTACCCAGATTTTTTTTTTCCGCTTTTATCAGCGTGATTATTCTTCTCCCACCCTCTACACAGCAGTTTATTCACTGGTCCAATTTAAAATAGAGTAGTATCCACTAACTTACATGACTAACATTTTTCTAAAAACAGTTTGAGATGGACAGTTTGGTGCAGCACTTAAGGTACTGCATGAGAAACCAGTAATTTTTAGTTCTTGTGATTGTCACTCTTTCTGCCCAAAACACTGTGGAGTATGTTTTGAGGAAAACATGTATGCCACTCTGAGTTGTACAAGAGAAAATCAGGATATAAATCTCATAAAAGGCTAATTATTTTAAAGCCTTTTAAATACCTTTTGCAGAGGCACCTTCAGCTAATGTTACTTGTTCAAAACACAGCTTTTGTGTATAATAATATAGTTTTCTCCAAAACTGTAACAAATTTCTCAGCAGTGTTTTTATCTATAACCTGCTACATTTTGATTGGGTTTTTTTTTCTTTTTAATTGTATTTATTGTGCTTTCATTCCTCCTCATGCTCTAGAGCCGTGATGGTGAACCTATGGCACGCGTGCCACAGGTGGCACATGGAGCCATATCTCCTTGTGTTGCCCTAGCTCAGTTACAGCGTGCATGCGCGCGCTGGCCAACTGATTTTCGGGCCTTCCGGGCCCACCAGAAGTCAGGAAACAAGCTGTTTCCGGCCTCCGGAGGGCCTCGGGGGGGGGGGGGAAGGCAGTTGGACCCTCCCCAGGCTCCTAGAAAGCCTCTGAAGCCTGGGGAGGGTGAAAAACAGGCCTTCTGGTCCCACTGGAGGTCAGGAAATGGGCCATTTCCAGCCTCCGGAGGCCTCCAGGGGAGTGGGGAAGGCCATTTCCGCCCTCCCCAGGCTCCAAGAAACTCTCTGGAGCCTGGCGAGTGCAAAAAATGGGCCTACTGGGCCCACCGTGCCATTGCGTGCCGAAAGTGGGGGGGAGCGTGCGCATGCGCGGTGGGCGGGGCACATTGAATTATGGGTGTGGACACGCACGCGCACAACACTCCCCCCCCCCGTGCTTCCCCCGCTTTTGGCAAGCGACGGCAAAGGACTGCTCTAGAGTCCTTTGGAGAAGACTTACATCAATTGTGATTTAAGACTGGGCTATTATTTTCAGACTAAATCAGTACCCCATACTAGATACCATGGTGTTAAAGAGGAGGAGGAGGAAGAGGAGGATTAACTCTTCTATGATTTCAGTGATCTTGTCTTTATAATCTTGCATGGTTGCATACCAGAACAGCGAAAATTTTGCAATATTACTTTTCTTCTCTCTAAAAATCATGTAAAATTTTGCTAATGGACCAAAATTTTTGGCAATTTTGCCTCAAAAGTTTCATAGGTAAACATCGGAAAATGCAAAATTTTTATGAGTGTCAAAAATCTCACAAGAATTTGAGATTTGAATGTAAACTGTCATGAGATTTTAGACTATTTTAAAAATATTGTTACTTATTTATTTTAAACCGGGAGGGGGATACCATCAAATTTACATTTCTTACCCTTTACCCTCAGAAGCAGGCAATTATATAGGACCAAGGTGAAGAACGAATATAATGTGTCTGCATCATGTCCTTTCTTTAACTACAACTTTCCCATAAAAAATGCTCAAGTTGCACTGCATGTGTAAAAAGATTATTCAAGTAGATGAGCCTTTGCTCTGATCCAGCATGGTTCTTTTTACATGGCAGCTTTAGATCTAGCTTGGCATCTAGTAGAATACAGCATTTCCTTAAAACAGTGTTTTTCAATCTTGACAACTAGCAAGGCTGGGCTGGGGAATTCTGGGAATTGAAATTCACACATCTTGAAGCTGCCGAAGTTGATAAACAATGCCTTAAAGGAAAAGCAATTCATTGGATGCTTACATCTCTTAAGCATGCTTAAATAACATATCTGCATTAGGTTTAACAATTCATTTAATTTATAAAATTTTAATTGGGTCCTGACTAATATCGGTGTCTGTCTGGAAACGATTATGTTGGAAGACATTATAATTAGTTCCCATGGATAAATAAATATCCATTAATTTAGAAAAACAGCTATAAAATAGATAAATTTCCTTTGTGCGTCATACTTATACAACACATCTATTTACTATATTGCAGCTCTGGTAGAAGAAATCCATTCCACACAACACGACCATGATGAAGCCATCATGGCTAGACTGAAGTTGGCCAGTGAGGAGAGAAATGATGTATGTAAACAAGTAAGGCTACTGGAACAACCTCTTGAAACGTATGTACACATCTTTATTCTGGCTGCTTAATGTCCACTGTCTTGTGGGAAAGCTCGGGTGTATCTATCACACTTTCTTCATATGGCCATTATGCATATATGTATGCTGTATATACCTAACTCCATGCATACAGGCACACGTTTATTTTCTAGCTCTTAGTTTGCTTTAGGTGGGAGAAAGAAGGAAGTACTTGGTGGATTTTTTCAAGCAATTATATAACATGTTTCTAAGCTCCAGTTTGTGAACGTAGTTTGTGAGGAATCTCGGTGGGCACATTCTCTTAAATTCTTGGTTCTCCTCCTTGGAATGATTAGAAAGAGCTACATTTCTACAGGTCTTAAGCAGGACACTGGTTTTATTCGCTACAGTTTAGATTAATTCATGTTTGATCTCAATCTTGATCCTGACACAGGTGATGATTGACTGTGGTATGTAAGAGAGGGAAACCAGTATTGATTTATGCATGGATAATTAAAGGAAATGTAACATTTCATCCAGGGGTTCAAGAGTTTGACTACAAAGTTGTGAATTAGAAGTCTTACTTTGTAGGAAGACAATTAGATCTTTTGAGGCTACTTTTCCATCAGAAATAAAGTGAAACAAAATAAAGTATTTTGTTAATTTGAAATAGAATATATTTTGTTCTGTTAAATTCATTTCACCTGGAAACCGTTTTTTAAAGATGTTGCAAAATGATCCATTAAGTTGTTAATATGCATTTTTCTTTTTTTTGTTTTAGTTTATGCTATTTTTCAAAATACAGACATTTTGCAGTTTTCTTTAATGTGTACTTTTTATTATTATCTTATTTTCACAATAGTTGCAAATATATTTCTGTAGTCTCATTTTTTTTGCATGACAAAGTTTGAAAAAATCTGTAATTTTAAAGTGCACTGAGTTTTCATTTGAAGTGCAAAATTAGATAAGCTTGTATAAAAGCACGAATGGAATGACTACACCATCCCTTGCTGCAATATTAATAGGTAATTGAGGAATGCTATGCAGTATTTCTACCGCATGCAGATTCCAGCTTTGTCGATGCCTCCTAATCCCTGATTTGCATGATATCATAACTTGATTGCTCGCTTTACTGATTGGTATAATTCAATTTTACAGAAAGGTTAAAATATATTTACAAGCTTTTCATTCAACCTTTTATAATGTTATATCTCTTTATTTATTACCATTGTTTTGGAAATGAGGTAGAACAAATGTTTTGAGCTAATAACATGCAGTTCTGCAGAAAGGTTTTGACCGAGCTAGTAACAACTGAAAAATGTGTCAGCTGAAAAAAATGAGGCCCAAGTCTTTGTTCTTATCACATTGTTTCAGTCTAATTGTTTGGGGTTTTAGAGAAGGTTTAATTTCCCAAATTACTCTTAAGAAGTAAAAATCAATAGACTTTGTTCCACAGACTTGTGATGGCAATTCCATGCAAATGTTCTTGCAGATTAATTTCATTAAAAATAGTGAGCCTCGGACATAGGTGTTAGGATTGGAGAGCTAGAGATTTTTATTTTGCTTTGGATTTTTTTTTTTTTTCATGAAGGATGTGATAAAATTAAAATATATAATTTCTGCTGGAGGTTTATTTATGTTTTTCAGTGGGTGCAGAATTAAATAAATAAAAGGTGCCTTGGTGCCCCTGCCGCTGGGGAACTTTCTTCATCTAAGCACATATGAACAATTGATCCTTGTAGTCATATATAGCAGTAAACATTAATAACTTAACATTCTGAAGTCAGTGCTGAAGATATGGAGCATTATTGAAAGATGGAATCGAGCAGGTGGCACTTTAATATGTTCAGTGTCATGGTTGACTCTAAAGACCAGTAGAATGAAATTACTTGAGGGTTCTAAAGATTTAAAAAGCGAATTCATTTTGCTGCACTAAGGAAATGCTACTGATCAGGCTTTCTGTGTCCTTTTTTCTAGGCTAGAAAATATTAACCCTGAAGAAAATGACATGGTAAGCCATTCTCTGAGGAGATTTCTTGATGTCAGTCTTATATCTTAGAGGCTTAAGTTCAATTGAGTGGGTTTCAGAAACTAAGATGTGGGGAAAAGAAGAATTGACACACTAATAATGTACATCTTTGCTGCAGTATGAAAATTCAATAACTTCACTCAGTCAATTTACAATTCACATGTGCCTATTAATTAAAACCCTATATTAAATAAAGTATATTAAAACTTCTTGTCTGACTAACATAGAATGCTGTTGGTAGACATTACAGGAATTACTGAACAGAATAAACAATGCAGACACCGGTATGGCGATAAGGAGGACAGGAGCTATAATTGTCGATCGCATATACAGGACCCAGAAACAGAAAAAGAAAATAACAGCTGAAGAAATTAATGCATTGATAGAAGAGCGAGATGCTGCACTGGCTCAAGTAAGTCTATGTTAGTTTATACCACCTCATCATCATTGCTAAAAATATGAAGGGTTTGCAGTTTAGTTTTTAGAAAAGTTCTTGATTACCCTACAAAAAGTATCACAGTGAAATAAGTTGTACACACACAGAGACATAAACACATTCAATGCTGAATTTTTCAAAGTCATTTTTTGAATTCTTTTTAAATTATATAAGAAGTGGAAAGTTCAGGAATTTTAAATTCTGAAGACTGAATCTAAATTCCAAATGTCATTGGAAACCAAAAGTGGAAACATGTAGAAAGGGGGGGAACATACATTTAACAGAAACAGGAATAAAAGGAACAGGAAACTACATATTTATTTTTAAAATGTGTATGTAAATACAAATAGTGAATAAGAATGATTAAAGCTGTTGAAAAGCAACTCTGAAATGGAATATTTATGTTGACCCTTCTTTCCAGAAGGTTACTTCTTCGGGAAAGTAAATGAGCTGCAAAGTGTAGCCTCTATAGAAATTTGCTATTTCTATAGAATATTTTTTTCCCCAAAATTTTGTCTATTATTTTTTTAAAATATAGAACACAAAAAGTAAAAGAGAAGACAACAGAAGAAGGAAGGTTTATAATTGATCTATTCCACTTTTGATCTATTTAATATATCTTTTGCAATACACTTTCCAACATTCCTTTAGAAAGTTACTCTGAATTATAATTTGAAATGGTGCATATCTTCATCGGGTCCAAGCTTGTCTTTATAAAAGGCCTTTCTTTGAGCATTTTCTTGGCTCTGAGCTCTTGGCACCTTGAGATATGTACGTCTGTCACTGTAGTATATTGGAGTTTCAAGGAGATAGTGCAGGCCATAAATGCCACTTTTATCTTAAGTATACTGCACTCCAAATATTTGATTCCAAGCAGTACTGCTCTGCTTGATATATTAAAGAGTTAAATGTATTTTATGGACTTCCCAGTTGTATAGTGCCAGGCAATTAACAATTTTATTACATCGGAACTTTCAAATTTTAGCTTTTAGTTTGTTTCAATAGAAGAGAGTATATGTAGCTCAGAGTTGACCTGTAGTGTCCTTGGTGCTCTCTAAAGTTGGTTATTTGCTTGAAGATATTTCATTACCCAACTAGCTAACATCATCTTGCACATGAAAGTGGGGTTTGCTCCCTGTTTATATACAGTAGCTTGCCCTGCCAGTGTTGGTAGGAAAATTTCCTCCTTGATAATTATTTGATTAAGGTATTATCAGCCGTGGTGATACAGAAGTTAGAATGCAGTACTGCAGGCTACTTCTGCTGATTGCCCATTGCCAGCAGTTCAGCAGTTTGGTTCTCACTGGCTTAAGATTGACTCAGCCTTTCATTCTTCCGAAGTTGGTAAAATGAGGATCCAGATTGTTGTTGTGGGCAATATGCTGACTCTGTAAACTGCTTAGAGAGGGTTGTAAAGCACTGTGAAGCGGTATATAAGTCTAAGTGCTATTGCTATGCTATTATACTCTTTTTGTCTGTTGGTGTTAATTTCTAATTTGTAATCATTTCCTCTAATGATAAAGATATCCAGGGAAAGTAGTATGTGGTTTTCCCTTGTGAATTTTATTCCTTTGAAAATGTTAGTCTTTCATGTGTCTTCTCTACTTGTTCCTTTTTTTATTATGATGAAGGTGTCGCTTGCATATGGATCAATCAGTCAGAAGACATAATGAAAACTCTCTAAAATTTTAAATCCTATGGACAGATTTTTTAACTGGAAAACCATGGATATCGTAAATCAAATTAAATCCAAAAAAGCTAGGGAATTCATGGAAATTTGGCATTTCCAAATTCCAAAATCAGCCATCTATCATCACATAGAGATAAGCCACATCTATACAACGTTAAAAAGACAATAAAAAAACTGAAAGGAAAACAAAAAGAACAGAATACATTCTCTCCAGCAATCAACACCCAGATAAACAGGAATTAAAACCAGATCAGCAATCAAGCAGAAAATTATACCTGAATCAAAGAATTACCGAGGGGAAAACCACACTTCCACCAATACTGGCAGAGCGAATGACTGTATTTGAACAGAGAACAAACTCCATATAGCATTGATGATGTTACCTAGTCAGATAATAAAATGTCTGCATGCAAGCAACCAAGATCACAGCTCACCAAATATTCTATAGTAGTAGTTATTTCCCTGGTATTTATCCCCTTCACTTAAGTGCATTTTTAAACTACCCTTAGTTTCTGTTTAGTCCTTATTTTTCTCTGAAGAGAATTTGACATACAGCACAGTATAATATTTATGTTCTCTACTGTTCTTTGTCTCAGACTTGATTTGCCAAATAAACGACGGAAGGATTTTTATCTTGATGAAGAAAGGAATTAAGTTGTCCATGATCTTTTATTGTGTTGCTGATGTTGAGACAAATTAGTATGAACTAGCTGGGCAATTTGTGGATTATTGTCTTTAATAGCAAAAAAAGATTCCTCCACGGACCCTCACCCCCACTCCCCATCCCCGTGTTTTAACCCAAACATCAAATTGGCAAGATAATATTTATTTCACAATTGATAGAAAATTAGATTGCTACCAGGATATAAAAGGCTAAATGCAGAGATTGGCAACTGGTATCTTCCAGAATATTTTTGGACGAGAACTTCCATAAATCCTGGACAGCACTCCTGGTCATCAGAAATGTGGGGATTTGTAATCTCCAATATATGGACAATACCAGTTTGAGTATCCCTGGTTGGACTTAGGTCCCCATCTAGAATAGATCCCCAGACATATTCTAGATGTATCATAGATAATATCTTAATATCCAGATGTTACTGCTCATCTGAAATAAGTTGTCACTGAATATCTTTAGAGAGGAGCAGTACTTGAACCTTATTTATTTTATTTATTTATTTATTTATTTATTTATTTATTTATCAACAAGTACAAGGAAACATGTAACAATATAGACATAGACATGGACACATGAAAAAGATTGGCACAAATAAAAGAATATAAATAGGCAAAACATAGCCATAAACACATAGAATGATTACATATAAATGGGGACAGTAGGACATGGATGGTAGGCACACTGATGCACTTATGCATGCTCCCTTAGGGACCTCTTAAGAAATGTGAAAGGTCCACGGTGGATAGTTTAAGGTAAAAGGTATGGGGATTAGCGAGACTACAACAGGATCAGGTAGATTGTTCCAGACATTTACTAATCTATTGCAGAAGTCATATTTCCTACAATCAAGATTAGAGTGAATTACATTGAGTTTGAATCTATGGATAGCCCTTGTGTTATTACGGTTGAAATTAAAGTACTCATTTACAGGTAGGATGTTTTGGTAAATAATCTTATGAACTAAGCATAGGTCAGAACGTAGACAACGTCGTTCGAGGCTATCCAGACCTAAAATTTCAAGCCTGGTGGTATAGGGAATTTTATTTCAAGCAGAAGATTTGAGTACTCTTCTAGTAAAATATCTCTCTCTAATGTATTGATGTCTGAAATGTTATATGCTAACATTTATGCAAGTAGGCTATTCAACATTGCTTCTGAATAGGTATCTGTTAATATTGGCAACAGCTATAGCCCCAATGGTTCTTGAAGATCATTGATCAGTAAATTGAGGGTTGGAGGGATATTTAAGAAAGATTATGTTGTGGTGATTAACATTGGGCCTTTGCCTTCTGTTCTAGCCATTTGGTATCAGACAAAAGATATAGGCACAATCATATGCTTTCATTATAGTTTGAGTTCAGCTGGCAAAATTTATTATTCTTTAGTAGCTACTGTAGTTGTTTGTAAGTATGCAGTCATGCCCTGGGTGATATCTGAACTAGTCTTATGAGTATTGGCATTCCTGTCTTATATGATGCCAATTAAGTTGTAATTAGCTGATAATGAAGGTGCAATATGCCCTTAGGAGTCTTAAATTAAAAATGAAATTGAATGTGTTGAGTGTGACCAGGTACTTATTAAAAATGTAGGTGTGCTATAGTCATCATAACAGGGTATAGTTTCTTCACAGGATTTAATGATACATGCATATATAATCAGTAATAGTCCACTAGATTACTGTACAAACATACAAATTACTTTTACTATGTGCAAAAACAAATAAAATGGCATAAATTCAAATATTTGATATCACGTTCATATATATTTTCAAGCGACTATAAGCAAACAACAAAACTAAACATTGACAGCACTCTTGGTTATTCACTTTGTTTTCTTTTAGAAGAGAAAAAATGTTGACATTCAGTTGCCAAGTTGTATTTATTAGTGAAGAAGTAGTGTGTGATCCTGTGGAATTTCTGTCATGGCTTTGCTCTTTGCAAAGGAAATGAGAGGACTGAGATAACATGCTTAAATGAAGAAATTATTTATATATCGTTGACATGTATTATATACACTAGTCCTTCTTCCCAAACATCTGTATTTCTGCTAATCGTAACAGGTATTGCTTAGATAGCTCAAATCGGTAAATTGCTAGATAGTTAAGAGGACTGTAGAAAATAGACTGTATTGTTCTGGAGGAAGGCATGGTAGACCCGTGAACAGTTCAGTCCTGCAATATTATAGATCCTGCTTCTTTTTTTCTATTTCAGAGTGATCAAAACAATTGGATTGTTTAGGGGGAGAGAAAAATATTTCTAATTAGCTCTTCCTCTCAATGACTTTGGTTTGAATAAATGCATTTGCCAGTAGTGGGCAGTGTGATGAAATAACTCAAAACAGCTGCTGGCCTTTTGCCATTTACACCTTCTGAACAGGAATGTTTAACATGAGTGACTTGGCAGCCGAGCTGAAACCTGGTAACAGAGGAAGGGCTACTGCTAGTTTTCTCTTACTTGTTTGGGGGCAGGGAAATGGTTATTTTTCCTTTGCAAACAGGGAGTTCAGCATTCTCAGCTGGGTGTTATTTTTTTTTTTCCTCTATACTCAGGACCTGTGATTGTGTTACAATCTAGCCAAAAGGCCAAAGATATTGAATTTGTTTTGTTGTGGTGGTTGTTAAAAGAAAAACAGTTTTTTCATAGCTGGTGTGGCACTATTTGATACTCAGCACTGAAGCAATAACGTAATTGGCAAGCAAACCTGGTTTTCCAGCTCTGAATAGTTTGATCACATCCTGCTTTGCAGGAACATGCTTATGACTGTTCATGAGCAAAATTGGCATTTAACCAGTTCATCTGAAAAGAACTCAAGTCCCTTTCTCTATTCTTGGCATGCTTGTTAAAGGGCCTGCAGCTCCAGAGAGAGCAAAGGTTTAAAAGTAGCATAGCTGACTGCCCACCTTTATCAGTCCCAGATAGCAGCTGATAAACAATAAGTATCAATAGAACTTGTGGGTTAGCTTTAAAACAAGCTTTTCTAAGGGTCATCTTATCAAAGGGAAGCATAGCAGTCTTTTTTTTTCTTTTATACTTCCAAAGCATTCAAGCATTCTCGCTACAGGCAATTGAGCATTTCTCATAAAAGATCTGTACCTGTGAGGTACAGTAAGGGATTCCCCCACCACTACGTTAAAAACTTTTAGAATTTGCTGTAAGCCGCTCAGAATCAACCTTGGACCATAAGATGGGTGGCAAATAAATTTGATAAATAATAAAGAAAGAAATAGAACAAGAGTAAAAAGAGGGACCTTCATCTAGATTTAGGAATCTGTACATTTTACTTTGAAAAGGGCAAGTATTTACTGTCATGCTATTGTGTAGGTTATTTTAAGATATATTGAGAAGAACATTCCTGGGAATTACCATGCACCAGGTGTTAGAATATTAGATTAGGACTGGGCATATCCAGATTCCAATTGTCATTCAGAAAGTTCAGGACATATTGGTTGACTGTAGCAATTAACCGAGAGTAAAGGCTAGATCCCTGATGGCGAACTTATGGCACGGGTGCCACAGGTGGCACGCGGAGCCATATCTGTGGGCACACGAGCGTTGCCCTAGCTCAGCTCCAGCATGCGTGTGTGTGCCAGCCAGCTGGTTTTCGGGCCTTCTGGGCCCACCGGAAGTCAGGAAATGGACTGTTTCCGGCCTCCAGAGTGGTGGGGAAGGCCATTTTCGCTCTCCCCACACTCCAAGAAAGCCTCTGAAGCCTGGGGAGGCCCACTGGTAACCTTTTTGCTGTCATGTGCCAAAAGTGGGGGGAGCGCAGGGGGGATGTCACACCTGCATGTGCAGGGTGGGCGGGGCACAGGGAGGAATTGAATTATGGGTGGGCACGTGTGTGTGTGAACCCCCACATTCCCCCTGCTTTTGGCACGTGACGGCAAAAAGGTTAGCCATCACTGGGCTAGATGTTTCAAACCATCTTTTCCAGAAGAACTCTTGTGTGTTCACACCATGGTCTTGCCTCCTGCTTTAATTTCCTGGAGGCACCTGGTTTTTACATCCTGAACCTGATATGGAAAAGTTATAGGACTCTCATACTTTTTGCCACTTTTAGAGCAATTAAAAGGTAAAAATACAATAGGTGGATTAATTCCATTAGTGCAAGACCTTGGTCATGTAATGTGAAGACATGTGAGTAAATGATTAGCTTTTTCTTCTCACATTTTTGGAAAGAGACCAATCTCACAAGAGATGAAAAAAATCATGTTTTATTTGGGAAAAAAAATGAGATAAAAGTAAATACTTTTTAAAATAAAAATGCAGATAATTTATGTTGATGAAGACAAATGATAGGCCTGTTTAAATTACAATGATACCCAACCTAAGAGAATATTTACCAAAAACGTGCTGTGATCCTAGTCAACCATATATGCCTCTAATCTGTTACAAATTGTATATTTGGGAGATTCAACAATTTAATGTTACATACTACAAGAATATTATAAATAAACATACCCAGCCTGAAAAATTGGTAAAAGATTGAGGTGCTGATGCCAACTCAATTTCCCAGAGAAATAAGAACATTGGACTTGATTTAGCACCACAGAGAAAAAAGAAAGGGGGAAAAATTTAATGCAAATTCCTGGTTAGCCTGGCACCTAATTCTACTGAAAATAACAATTTTCCAAATAAATGTTCTTCTGCTTTATTTACTGGGACTTTCTCCAAATTTCTGAGAATTCTCCTTTAATTATAGTCTCCTGAGGAGATGGAATACCTCTTCTTCCAAAGTTTCAGTCATCAGTCTTACTCCCAAATGCTGTCTCCTGGATTTAAACCAGTCGGACTTCTTTTTTTCCACCTGAGAGAAGATCTGGAATAAAGTGTGCATAAGCAGAGCATGTATCTCTCCCTCAAGGAAATGGATAATATTGTGTGTTTGAGTTTTCAACTTGTGTGATAGTGACCTTTAGCCAGTAAGTATCTTTCAACTATCTTTGGGTTGTCCAAGATTGGTACCAGGGGTGAAATGCTCCAAAGTCTGCTACCAGTTCGCTTCACTATCAGTTTGCTGCACATGCGCATGCGCGGTGCATAGCAAATGTGCGCTTTGCGCACATACGCATCACAGGCACTACCGCACAGCGCTGAAAAAGGAGGATTAAGAAGCCGTTTCTAAGGTAAATAGAAGAGTGAGGAGGGGGGAACAGCTGTGCCGTGCGATTTAGATTCGTTAGAAAGCAGGATTTCCTGCTTTCTAGTGAATATAAATCACACGGCACAGTTGATCATCGGAAATACCGGTTCATTTGAACCGGTAGCATTTTTTTTACTACCGGTTCACCTGAATTGCTGGCTTTTATTATTACTGGTTCAGGCGAACCGGTCCGAACCAGTAGCATTTCACCCCTGATCGGTACGCTATATCCTAGACCAAATTGCATCAACAGTATTTTTTATGTGTAGTATGCAGAGTAATAAACAATACAAAATCTATCAAAATGAAATTACCCAGAAAATCTTGTAGAGAACAGGAGGGGCTTTGGAGATTCAATTATGAAATTACAAATTATATCATTTATTTGTGAGGTAAATTTCTGATTAAAATTTAGAGGAGTCTGTGATTATAACAGTCCAGAGGTTTATTACTATTACACATTAGATCTTCAGTTTTAAGAAAGAACATTAAGCTTTAACAGAGATATTCTAATTCCGGTATCCAGATCCCTAATCGGAAATTCCAAACAAACCTTCATGCGTAGTCTGAATTAGGATTTAAGCCACACAAGCTCACAACCTAAAATGTATCTCATCTTTCAAATATACAAATAGGTCAGGACAATGTCCCTTTTGAAGTGTACAATATTCTTTCCTATCAAAAGTGATGCTTTTGTGGAACTTTGTCACGAGTCCAGACTTCCTTTTCTCCTTCTTTTACAGCCTACAAATCTATCCTTAAAGGCCTTACAAGCTTCTAGACTACATTTGCCAAGGCATTATTGAATACACATCATAGTTACAGTCTGGAAAATGCCAGGCTTAGAAACGGCATGGATATTGTTTCTTTGTAATTGTCTTTATTTAATTAGCTTTTGTTGTATTGTTAATGTACTTATTTGCTTTGATTTGGTTTATTATAGTTTATTTGCTCTCAAGTTTCTGTTTTTATAATTGCTCTAAACTCCTATGACTCATGACATTTGGCAGTATACACATTTAATAAATAAATACCTTCAGCAGATATAGGCTGAAATTGTCCCATTTAAAAAAACAGTTTGAAAATCTAGATGTGATTTTAAAAAAGAAAAGAAAGTGCCTTGAATTATATGAGTTGTGGAAGAGATTTGAGTTCAAAGCTGATCTCCAGCAAATATGAGTTTGACCTCTGTAACTAGTTTTGTTTGTTTCAGATTTAAAGCTTCAGTAAAATCTCATGGGGGTTTTTTCAGGGGAGTGGGGGGAGCCAAGAATAGCTCAGAGATGCTTTCCCCACTTTGTCTGATACTTCATGAATCATACCAGCAAGTAAAGTAAATTAATGTGAAAATAGAAAATACACAGTAAAATTAAAGGCTTATTTGTTAGGATTTAATGTTGAAAGTATTCATAATAAAGGTGTTGATATAGGAGTGACTGACAAACATAAATTTAAAGAAATGTTAAAAAGGGATTTGAAATTGCAGATTTGGAAGAGGCCATATTGGTCCATCAAGTCTAGCCCCCTGCTCAATGCAAGAATCTACGATGGATGGTGATTCAATCCTCTGCTAAATACATCTGATGACAGGGAGCCTGTCAACTTCCTGAGAAATTGCTCCCACTCAGTTAGAATCTGTCTTCCAGACATTATTCTGCACCCTGGAATGACTGAGAATATAACTTGATCTTTAAGGTATTTGAAGGGTACCATCGTATCACGTCTAGTTTCTCAAGGCAAAATATCTGTGCTACCTTCATTTTCTTTTCACATAATGTCAATTTCTAGCCTGTTTTCACTCTAATTTCCTTCTTTACTGCAGTCCCAATCCATTTAAAATTGTAAATAATTTTAAGCTTTGGTCTTGCCCTTCATCTTGCTCTTCACAATTTCCAGATAAAATCGCTTCTTGGAGAGTCAGTCCAAAACAGTTGAGGAGCTCTTTCTTCATTTCCTATTGTTGTTGCGAAGTCGTGTCCGACCCATCGCGACCCCATGGACAATGTTCCTCCAGGCCTTCCTGTCCTCTATCATCCTCTGGAGTCCATTTAAGCTCACACCTACTGCTTCAGTGACTCCATCCAGCCACCTCCCCTTCTTCTTTTGCCCTCAATCTTTCCCAGCATTAGGCTCTTCTCCAGTGAGTCTTTCCTTCTTATTAAATGGCCAAAGTATTTGAGTTTTATCTTCAGGAGCAGTCAGGGTTGATCTCCTCTAGGACTGACCTGTTTGATCACCTTGCAGTCCAAGGGACTCACAGGAGTCTTTTCCAGCACCATAGTTCAAAGGCCTCATTTCCTATTAGTGCTTCACTATTTCTTTGAACAGTTAATACATTTATTATTTTTGTTTCCCACTTTAGTTTTCCTAACATATGTGCAATTCTGGATTACTTATGTGCGCTCTTCCTTGGTGCCTTCTCCTTTCTCCATGTATCTTTTTTTTTCTTTCTGTCTTTCCATGTCCTTAGCCATCTGGAAAACAGTTCTCCAGTAAACTATAGTAGAAAATAGTGGGTAGTTTCATATGTCACTTTAAACCAGATATTGTTTTAGGCATCGTCATTTTAACCAATTTTACTTCCGTATTTATGGAATAACTCAGAGTTAATTGGTTAATTGGTTAACCAATTAATTGGTTAATTGGTTAGGAGCCTGAGTGACGCAGCAGACTAATGCTACTGTTAAAGGTAGTATTTAGCTTCCAGCTGCCTGCAATTACTGCGAGTTCAATTCTCACCAGGCTCAAGGTTGACTCAGCCTTCCATCCTTTCTAAGGTAGGTAAAATGAGGACCCGGTTTGTGGGGGCAATAAGCTGACTTTGTATAAAATATACAAAAGTATGAAGGCTATTGCTTAACGCATTGTAAGCCGCCCTGAGTCTCCGGAGAAGGGCAGCATATAAATCAAAATAAAATAAATAAATAAAATAAAATAAATGTGGTGCATGATCTTAACCAATGATTTTAATATGTAACCATTGTTCACTAGATAATTTTTGAATTTGACTTTGTGGAACTTTTTATGAACTTCAGGCTTTTCACAGCATTAATATCTAAGGTGCCTTTAAAATCTTAAGAACTGAATGTAAGATTTTACAAATGGGATTTACAACAAATGGCATGCAAAGCTTTACATGGCTTGGGAACAAATTACATTCAACTTCACCATCCTATCCACCTTGCGGTCTTAGCTTGTCAAAGGGCATCTTTTACAAATCCCATCATAAATACAATACATTGTGCTTTTTCTTTGTGGCTGCTCAGCAAGAAGGGGAAAGCTTGTCTTTCTAGAACAGATAGCAGATAAGTTGTTATCTCATAAATTGGATTAGTGCTTAGAGGCAAAATTACTATGAGGAAGGAATAAAGTTAATTAATACCTATCAGAGAGCCTATGGAAAGGTTAGTGCCCCACCAAGAGAATTGGATCAATTTGGGCAGAAAGAAAATCAGATTAGTATCTTAAGTGGAATGTTAGGTCTCTATCTTCAAGCAAGTCCATTTCTAGGAATAAGAAATTAGCTGGACTATACAAAATATGCTTGATAGATTTTTCAATGTTATTATAATTGAGACAATAGATATAAATAATAAATTGTGTTTTCTAAAGGTTGTCTTCCAACAACTTCAGAAGTGTTTTCTTCCACTTTCTATAGCAATAGCAATAGCACTTCTTATGTGTATACCCCTCTATAGTCCTTTACAGCCCTCTCTAAGCAGTTTACAGCATATTACTGGTACTTCCAGCAGCCTGGGTCCTCATTTTACTAATCTCAGAAGGATGGAAGGCTGAATCAACCTTGAGCCGGTTAGGATCGATCTCCTGGCTATTGGCAGAGTTAGCCTGCAATACTGCATTCTAACCACTGCACCATCACAGATCCTTCTATATTGCTTACACTATTCTGATTTTGTGTTTATGTGTCTGTACGTGTATATACATATACTTGCACATATACATACAGTGTAGTATCCCAGAATTTTTCTCTTCTCCCTGCCTACACTGTGTAGGCTTTTTACATAGTGTCACCAGCTATCTAAATAGGCATCTATGAATTTTTTGAAGTCATTTATTGAATTTTCCATTAATATTCACAATGTTATCAAAATTCTGCTTTGGGATGCTAGTTACTTGTTTTATAAAATCACCAATTATATTTGTTCCAACAATGGTGTTGTTTGAAAATTGCAAAACCCACATTTGTCTAGTGCTTGAGGGTACAATTAAACTATATCTTTAATTACAAACATTAATTACTTTTTAAAGTGGATGATTCATCTTCTCTCTAATTCCTAAGAACTATTCTACCTTTTAAAAAAAGACTTTAGGAAATATCCTCAAATTTGCATGAAAAGCTTGTTGGATTAATTGCTGTTTGACTCTTCTGTAGTAGTGTTAAGCACTAAGTTCATCAGAGCAAACTCCCTAACCACATTTTGGAAAGAATTCAAATATTTAATTTTGGAACCTTGGGAAGAAACAGGAAATAATTTTGTACTACTTGTAGTTTGTATCAGCTTTTTTTTTTAGAAAGAACTATGTATTTACAAATAGTGTACAGTAATATTACATAACTCAATATTACATGTCTCTGGTTCAGTTTTGATAGAACTATTTGCATATGCAGAAATTCATATTTATATGAATCAATGATTTTTCCTTTGCTAGGATGGTGACTCGACTCCATAACTAAAGTCCTACTTTACAGAAAACTGGTAGGGCATAGAACAATGTTATATTTGAAGGACTCTTTAGATAATTTAAACATAAAGAAGAAGGAAAGCAGGGCTTTGAAGGCCCATTAGCAGTTCATACTCAAAGAATAATCATATTTGTTGTTGTTGTTGTTAGTCACAAAGTCATGTCTGACCTATCGTGACCCCCTGGACAACGTTCCTCCAGGCCTTCCTGTCCTCTACCATCCTCTGGAGTCCATTTAAGATCACGCTGACTGCTTCAGTGACTCCATCCACCCACCTAATTCTTTGTCATCCCCTTCTTCTTTTGCCCTCAATCGTTCCAGCATTAGGCTCCAGTGACTCCTTCCTTTTCATTAGGTGGCATATAGTCATATACAGTAGATCAATTTGGCAGCTTTCCGCATCATGGGTAAATGTATTGCTTTTTTATTTACATTACAGTACTGATTTCTAACTGTGTATATACAGACAAATAAGCGATAAAGTGTTCTCTCACTTGTCTAGTCTTTGGTTGAAGTGGAAGAGCCAACCTAAAATTACATGGACATACCTGTTCTGTTGAACAAAGTAATCATGAAGATTACATGCTGTATTGCTTTTAAAACTGAAGGATACTGTATGCTATATGTCTTGTATACTTTGTTTTAGACTCTGCAAAGGAATTTGAGACATAAATGTACTAAATTGATTCAAAACTCAATCAGTGTAAGAAAAATATTTTATTTTGAATACTGAAAATAAAATGGTTCCTTTAATTCCTTTTTAGTTATTTGAACTTGAGGAAGTAAAAAAAAATTAAAATCTTTTCCCTTCATTTTCTCATTACAAATTGCATTTATGCATTTCCTCTTCTGATGTCATTCAGCTATAGAGAATGTAGAAAACAGCAAAACTGAAGTAATAAAACAAAGCAGTCATTGAAGTGCTTGATCAGTGAGCCTCAGCAATAAGGAAATATATAAGGAGGTCTGAAAGGTGCAAATCTGAGAATGAGGAAAGACAAAAAAGGGTGTGGGGACTCTCCCACACTATGGATTTTTCATGTAGTTTCACTTATGAGTCAATTGAAAGAGCCTTTGCCCATATAGAAGGTCAGTTTGGCTTGGTGAATTGTATCTATTAAATCTTCATAGCAGATCCTTAAAGTGGTTCGGGCTGAGAGACAGTCAGTGGTCTAACAATATCTAATGAGCCTTCTTGGTTATACAATGACTTCAATTGGGCTGCCCTAATCTGGCCAAACATACCTCATTACATTAGCCTCATATTTGTCTAGTGATTTGAGCATTACATGAAAGTAACTGATACAAGTGAGAAGTATTTTACTCTTTGATTTTATTTTGGAGCTGTTAATACTAGGAGTTTGTTCTTCTTTTAAACTTTAAGATATAAGATAACAGGAATAAAAACCATAAATCCATAAAATTACATCATGCTTAAATATTTGTTTTTAATTCCTATGTCCCGTGAGGAAAAATCACTCTAGCATATCCCAAACTTCTTTTAAAAACCTGGGCTGAGGCACATGGAGGAAGTGGGAAAGCTGGAGGTTTAAAATAAGTTCACATACAAGGATCTCTTGGATGTAGAGACGCAGTATTCAAGTCTTTTGTACCCATTAATATAGTGATAAATTGCACTGAAATCAGAAGGCTTTCTTTTGGTAATACATAACTAGCATTGTATTCTAGACTATTAATAGGTCACCTTAAAAGTCTGGAGTAATTATATGGTTCAAGAAGGCAAAAATATTATGGGTATCAAAAAGAAACATGCTGTATCTTAATGTAACTCCTCTCAGCCTCAAAGAAATACTCCGGGACCTTTGGCAGCTATAGTAAAACTTCTAGTAGACTGAAAAGTCCCTAGAGGGAGGAAATGTTTTGCCTACTTTATGGGATTTCCAGTTTTAAGAGTGGACACTGGACAATATATGTATGTATGTTTGCTTTGCACTTATATTATAATTTATTTCTAATTTTATTTTGGTATTTTTGCATCAAAACTTTGTGCCAGAATCAGTGACTTTGCCGCTAAAATTTTGGTGGCCCAGTGTTGGCCCATTGTTCAGGAGATTGACGTGCTTATGAAGTGGAAATGAGTGTGTTCTGCCTTGCAGACATTTGAAGGAGCCCTTTCACTCTCGTTTTGATATTTTCACATCCAAAAACATGTAGTTGGAAACTGAGGCATGTCAGCGTGCCTTGGGGGCTGCAAGTATGGTCACAGGAAGCCTACAAAGTGTAGTTGTCCATTCCTATTTTGGATAAATGCAATGCAAAGTGCATGGTGAAATAAAAAGTAAACGAGGTAGAACAAAACCAGAATGACTTAATGCACTAACATTTTCTAAGCACTGAAAAATCTGATTTTCAGTCTGACAAAGAGCCACAACTTCCTGATCAGGGGTAAAGAGCAATTATACTTCCCCCCAGTTCTGTAGTTGTTGTTACATTTTATTTCTAGTTCAGCATTTCCCTGACTGTATAATTACCTAGACAGACTATTAAAATGTATGCATGTACCTATTCCTCATCCAGCTAGATGATGTCTTTTAACTGACCTTAGATAATCTGGAAAAATTAAGTAGAGCCAGACTTGACTTTACTTGGATGGGAGAACCAGCAAATTCCAAGACTGTAATATAGACAGAGTGGTTAAACCTTGGAAGAACCCAGTGGCAAACAACTTCTATGTGGCTGCCAAGAAAATTCCATAATTACCAGGAATCAAATTTGATTCAAAAGTGACTTGGCATTTACCTATTATAATACAGTACTCGTTTGATGCTAGTCTTTACTAGAAAATCCCCTACTGGCATAAATGCAAACACTTTAGGGACAGATTCTGTCCCTGCCAGTAGGTAATAGAAGTTCCAGTTTAACTTGCACATCAGATAAAAAACTGCATTTATCACATGTATTTTAGTCTTCTGGCATATTCCTCGGAATCCATAGCATTTACAGATCTGTGCTCTTTTTTATATTTTTTTAAATAACATCTGAGATATAACAGTGCTTACTTAAAACACCAAAGCGAAAGTGAATGCATAGAAAAGCTTTATAAAGTAGCCTTGTGGCCAAATAAACAGAGAAAGAATTGCTGGAATGCTGTTTACAGAGCAGTGTAAGGCAGTGATGAGAGAGAGAATAAGGCTGAATGGCCATCTTCTACCCATGTTTTTTTTCTAGCCACACCTACACTTGAGTGCATGCCTCCATCCCCTGTAATGTCAATTCCTACTTTGGGGTTCCCCCACCCCAGAAAGGACTCTTAAGTGGAAGGACATGTCTTGACATGTCATTAGCCCCAAATACAATTCTTCATATCACTATTTAAAATACATTTACTCTATTCAGACTGCCAAAATCCATTAGTCTTTTAGTTGTCCAGATTTGGCAGCTCAGATTTGGCACATCTCAAAGGGTTTTTTTTTTTTGTTTTGTTTTTTTGTTTATTTGTAATTTATTTGTCCACGTTTCCTTGCTTGTAGAAAAAAAATCCTTGGCTGCCAGATTTGCTTCCCACTGCTAATGAGGAACCTGCAGGAGGAAGATTCATCACCCTATGGAGCACATGCAAATCTATGAAAAAAATATATTATCAAGAAAATAGTAAATGGTTTAGTGGCTGGGAGAAAGTAAGCCATGGTGTATATTTCCTAAAGTAACGTGGAGATGTTTTGCAAAGGACAAGAACTGTTCTTGTCCTCCTATGCTTAACTGCCAACTTAATGTTTAGGCAATATCTTTATTTGCATATGGATTGCAAGAAAATCCATTGAAGCTTATTTGAAAACCAGCTCATTAGAAGCACAGATTGTTTACAGAACTTTATTTTCCTGTCCATCAATTTACCTTGGTGGTGTTCAACTAAGCAACAATTGCAGTTATATCGAAAAGCTGCTTATGTTCACATCAGCTCCCTCTGCATTAATCAAGGATTCTTCTATTTCATTGCTAAGGAATCACAGAACAAGCAACAGATTTAGCCAAATGTTTGCACTGAAATTATTGTCTAGAAAGGAGCAGGATACCTTTTCTGGGCTCAGTTGAACTCCCTCTCTCTTTAACACACACATGCCCAAAAAAGCTCTTTTTTCTAATGCTGGATATTGCAGTTCTTATTTCAGGGAAAGGCACTTTGCATATGCTTTTATGACTTTCTGTTCATTACTTCAGCCTTCCAGAGTTAAAGCCCAATATTAAAAAAAAATCCAGCTCATCATAATTGCTGGTGAATATATTGCCATTTAATCTGTGAGACCTTTCTTTGTCTACTGTCTGTTGTCAAGGTAAGTTGCCAAAGGTTTGGGGAAAAGACAAATCTAATCAGATCAATTTTAGTTGGGATAAGTGAGGCTCAGAAAATGGCCCAGTGAGTTTGTCGCATAAATTTACATCTGACTGTGTTAATTCACACACATTACCCTACATACCCTGTCATTGAAAAGGTTCATAACTTTAAGGGTTCAGGGTAAATTTGGCAGCATCTGGATAAGTTGGCAGGGAGAACAGTGGACTGTTTCCTGGAACATAGATAATAAACATTTTCAATTCCAAAACATAACGTGTGCAAAATAGTCTACATGTTAACATCCATGTCAAAAGATTGGTGACAGAATATGGCTTTTGTTGCCAGTAATTTTTATAATCAAACCATTACTCTGTATGAATTTCTTTTGTTGTGTATTGTAATGGGAATTATTGGGAATGTTCCTAATTTCTAGGATGCACAGCCACATGAACCCCACTGTACTGCTCTGGGCACTGTTGTTCAAACAGTTCAATGCAAGTTCATAGTCTCAAGGTTTAAGAAATGTGTTTTGTTTGAATATTATGCCATTATAGAGCTTGAAAATGGAAGAATCACAGAATAACAGAGTTGGAAGGGACCTTGGAGATCTTCTACTCCAGGGTTGTCAAACCCCTATCGTCGAGGTGGCATCACATGGCGGTATCAGGACATTTTTCCCCTTTGCTAAATCAGGCATGGGCATGGCCAGTGCGTGACACATCCGGCCCATAGGCCGCGAGTTTGATTGCCCTGTTCTAGTCCAATCCCTGCCCAAGTAGGAGACCTATACCAGCGGTCCCCAACCTTTCTGTCTTGGCGGACCAGCGAGGGAGGACGGGAGGGTTCTGTGCCAGCAGCAGATGCATGCAACTTCATTTGTGCAAGCAGTGAACACACACACCTGCCACTTTCATGGCCTGGTTCTGAATGAGCCACTGCCCAGTATAGAGCTGCAGCCCAGGGGTTGGGGACCTCTACCATTCCAGACAAATGGCTGTCCAATCTCTTCTTAAAAACCTCCATTGATAGAGCACCTACAATTTAGCCATTCCACCGATTAATTGTTCTTGCTGTCAAGAAATTTCTCCTTGCAGAAAATGGTCAAAGCAATGTATACATTTTTACTAGAATACAAAATGGAGGAAGAGTGTGTTAAAGAGACGGTGGTGATATGGGCAAAGAACTTTGGGTACAATATTGAATTGGAAAAGTGGGAAAAATTGTGGGAAAAGAACAGGAAATTAACTCTGGCCACATCGTACAAAGAGAACTTATATAAAATGTTGTATAGGTGGCACCTACCACCAGCTAGGCTAGCCAAAATGTACAAAAATGTATCACCTAAATGCTGGAAATGTGACCAAATACTGGACACTTACTACCACACGTGGTGGACAAGTAGAAAAGCAAAAGAATATTGGCAGAGGATTCGAATGTGGTTGGAAGAAATGACCTGACAGAGTTTGGAACTCAAACCAGAACTATTCCTATTAGGAATTATTAAAGAAGATCTAAGTAAAGGGTTAACGTATTTAATACTGCATATCATAACAACTGCGAGAATAGTTTATGCCCAACAATGGAAAAGTGGAAACATACCTAAAGAAAGGGAAATAGCAAAGAAAATACTTGACTGTGCAGAATGTGATAGACTGATGCTAGAATGAAAAATAAAGAAGAGGCAGAGTATTACGAAATTTGGAATAGATTTTATCAATGGTTAGACTTAAGGAATGGAAGTCGGAATGGATAAGAACAAGAATGTGTAGATTGAAACAGGCAATATATGTAATATATTATGTAATTGTAATTGTACATATGTAGAAGAGGTTAAGTACATGTATATAATTAAGTAGTAATGTATATTGAATACATAAGAGACTTGTGTATGGTAGAGATATCGCTAAGATGGTTCCATGTCCAATTTTTTTTTAACAATAAAGGTTTTTTAAAAAAAGAAGAAAAAGAAATTTCTCCTTACTTCTAGGTTGGATCTCTCCTTGATAAGTTTCCATCTGACTCTCTGCCTAACTAATTTTTTTATTTTGACTGAAGAAGTTAATTGAATGAGTAACAAAAAGGTCTCAGATTAACAAACTTTGGTCCAGTTCAGAGGTGGGTTTCAGCAGTTCTGAACAGTTCTGGAGAACCGGTAGCAGAAATTTTGAGTAGTTCGGAGAACCAGTAAATACTACCTCTGACTGGCCCCGCCCCCATCTATTCTCTGCCTCCTGAGTCCCAGCTGATCGGGAGGAAATGGGGATTTTGCAGTAACCTTCCCCTGGAGTAGGGAGGGAATGGAGATTTTACATTATCCTTGCCATGCCATGCCCACCAAGCCACACCCAGAGAACCGGTAGCAAAAAATTTTGAAACCCACCATTGGTCCAGTTGCCATGATTTTAACTTTTTTAGATTCCCATCTGTTACTTCTTGTCCTGCGCTCATGTGCTTTGTAAAATAGCTTGACCCCTTCCTCTCTGTGACAACCCCTCAAATATTGGATGACTGCTATCATGTCACCCCTAGTCCTTCTCTTCATTAGACTATTCATACCCAGTTCCTGCAACCATTTATCGTATGTTTTTGCCTCCAACTCCCTAATTATCTTTGTTGCTCTTCTCTGTACTCTTTCTAGAGTCTCAACATCTTTTTTGTATCATGACCAAAACTGGACTCAGTATTCCAAATGTGGTCTTACCAAAGGCTTTGTCTCAGTCCTCTAGGAAAGAGGCACTGGCAAAGCACTTCTGACAAACTTTGCCAAGAAAATTTCAGGGTCTTATACAGGCGGTTTCCAAGAACTGGACATGATTGAATAGAAGAAGAAAAAACATGTATTGGAGGTAGAATGCGTTTACACCCAATCCTCCTCCCTCCAACCCCCTATCACCCAAAACTAGGCACGCCCGCCCCAAACTTCCTCTATAACAACTATTACCAACCTTAAATGCAAGCTACTTAATGCAAGAAGCCTTGTAAATAAAATACCTGAATTCCTCCTCTTACTAAATACAGCTATATTCAACATTATATTTGTCTGTGAAACTTGGCTGACTACATCCCTCCCTGACTCCATTACTACAGTAAGAGACTATCATGTTTACCGATCAGATCATGAAATCCTTAGAGGAGGTGGTGTTGCTATCTTCTACAAAAAGTCCCTACATCTAAAAAATATTCAAGTTACACGCGAACTTGCTCTTCTTGAGACCATCATCTGTCCGTAAATACCACATTTCATTTCTTACTTTGTTACAGAGCCCCAGACTACGACATCGAACATGCGAACAAGTTAACTTCACTACTAATCTGGGCAGCCTGCCCACACCCAATAATCTTTCTTGGTGACCTTAATTTACCACCTATTAATTGGATAATAAATGAATGTACAACTGAACCTATACATGCAACCCTGTACAATACTGTAACTAATCTGGGACTTGATCAACTAGTAACTAATAACACTAGATCCAACAACTGCCTTGATCTCATCTTCTGCAACAGATTAAATTCTATTTATGGACTACAAATAAAAGAACCATTCTCCAACAGCGACCACAGTTGATTGACTTTTGTCTCAACTTACGCCCTCTCAAAAATCATCATAATGATGGGATTCCCAGTTATAACTTTAAAAAAGCCAACTATGATCTCATAGACAATGAACTCTCATATCTTGATTGGCAAAATCTATTCTCTAGCTGTAATACTGCTGACGACATTACAACATTTTCTTGTGCAAAGTCAAAAGAAAGTATAAAAATCTTAAACTTTATGTACCACTAATACCCCATAAAACCAGAAAAAATAAACTACCAATAACAATAAAGAAATTACAATCCAGAAAAAAATCTCTTTGGTGAAAAAACAAAACAAACTACATTGCTAACTTCAAAAAGCGCTACAAAAACTTATGCCAACAAATAAAGATTGAATGCACCAATTATCACATCAAGCAAGAAGAAAACCTTCTACGCAAAAAATCCACCCGTGCCTTCTATAATTTTGTAAACAATAAACTTAAAGACTCGAGATCCATCCCACCCCTAAAAGGACCAAACAATGAAGATTGTATTGATGAAACCATTAAAGCCAATCTCTTTAACACGTTCTTCGGGTCAGTCTTTGTAAACAGCAACAATACATACCCAATATTTCCCAATCGTACTACAGACAATTACAACAATTACGGAGATCTTATACATATTGATTTTACAGAAGACAATGTTGAAATGTTGCACTACGCAATCTAAAACCATCTCTATCTATTGGACCTGATGGGCTATGTGCATATTTCTTAAAAAAGCTTTTAAGAAACCTCTAACTTCTAATTTTTGAAAAATCTTTCAGTACCAGCACCTTGCCCTACCAATGGACACAAGCCAGGGTCATCCCTATCTTCAAAAAGGGAGACCTTAGCCTAGTTGAAAATTACAGAACAATCACTTTATGTTGCATCACCTGAAAAGTCATGGAATCAATTATTAACCAATCTATTACCCTACACCTAGAGACAAACAACCTACTTTCTAACAAATAATTCGGTTTCAGAAAAAATTCATCCTGTAATCTACAATTACTACATTGCAAAAACATATGGACTACACATCTCGATCAGGGAAAAGCAATAGACGCAGTTTACATAGACTTCTGTAAAGCTTTTGATTCAATTTTGATTCAAATTACTTCTAAAACTAAAATCCTATGGCATTTCTGGACTCCTACATAAATGGATAACTGCCTTTCTGTCAAACAGACAACAAGTGGTCAAAATAGGAAGCGCTCTATCAAATCCTGTACATGTTAATAGCGATGTTCCCCAAGGCAGTGTCTTAGGTCCAACACTCTTCATACTTTACATAAATGACCTCTGTGATCATATTAAAAGCAACTGTGTTCTCTTCGCTGATGATGTTAAACTATTCAACACCACCGACAATGCAGCTAGCCTTCAAAAAGACCTTGACTATGTGTCAGATTGGTCTAACAAGTGTCAACTTCAAATCTCAACCAACAAATGCTCTGTCTTACACATTGGCAAAAAAAATAAAAACATAAAATACAAATTAGATGGATATGACCTTGTAGATGACCCTCACTCTGTCAAGGACCTTGGACTACTCATTTCTAAAGATCTAAGTGCCCGAGCCCATTGTAACAACATTGCCAAAAAGGCATTAAGAGTTGTTAACCTAATCTTGCGTAGCTTCTTTTCTGGTAATGTTGTACTACTAACTAGAGCATACAAAACATTTGCTAGACCAATTCTTGAATACAGCTCATCTGTCTGGAACCCGCACTGCGTATTGGACATAAATACAATCGAGAGAGTCCATAGATATTTTACAACAAGAGTCCTCCATTCCTCTAACCGCAATAAAATACCTTATGCCACCAGACTCCAAATTTTGGGCTTAGACAACTTAGAACTACTCCGACTTCAGTCTGACCTAAGGATAGTACATAAAATTATCTGCCATAATGTCCATCATGTCAATGACTACTTCAGCTTCAACCACTACACTACACGAGCAAATAATAAATACAAACTCAAGGTAAACCATTCCAAACTCGATTGCAGAAAATATGACTTCAATAACAGAGTGGTCAATGCCTGGAATGCACTACCTGACTCTGTAGTTTCTTCCCCAAATCCCCAAAACTTTAACCTTAAACTGTCTACTGTTGACCTCACCCCATTCTTAAGAGGTCTGTAAGGGGCATGCATAAGTGCACCAGCGTGCCTACCGTCCCTGTCCTAATATTCCTTTTTATTTACGCTTTTCATGTATTCAAATTATGTTTATACTTTTACCTGTTATCTTATATATGCTTGATAAATAAATAAACTTAAACTTAAACTATTTATGAAACTCTAAATCTGAGTGCAGGATCAATCTGTTTAATCCACATTAGAATCTTTATGAAAATATTCTTAGACTACTTTTTCTCAACTTTAGTCACTTTAAGATGCGTGGACTTCAACTCCCAGAATTCCCTACCTAGCATGCTGCCTTACACAGTCTGTGGTGAACATACAATGGATCTGGTGATTATATAAGCATACAGTAATTCTAAGGCAGACTTAATTTGCTACCTGAATCAGCTAAGGTTCTGAGTGGCAAACAACATAATTGGTATACAGGTAGCCCTCACTTACCATCTGCAGTTAGGACTGGCAACTCCATTGCTGAGCAACACTGTCATAAAGTGAAATGTGACCACATCCAACTTACAACAGCAGTTTTGGCTGTGGTCATTAGCAAATTATCAACAGTCATTAAGCATGATGCCACATATCTACAACTTCCTGCCAGCGTCTTCATTGACCTTGGTTGTCAGAAACCAGCTGTGAAGTTTGTAAATGATAATCACATGACTGAAGTATGCTGTAACCATTAGAATGTATGCCAGTTGCCAGATACCTGAATTACACTCATGTGACTGCGAGGATGCTGTGACAGCCACAACTGTGAAGACTGGGTCATAACTCTCCTTATTCAGTGCTGTTGCAACTTTGAATACTTGCTGAACAAGTGGTTGGTAAGTGAGAACTACTTGTACATTATTTTTATCCGCCCTCTCCAAAGTTATAATGCAAAGTGAAAAAAAATATTAAATATGCAAAGCATACCAGACAAACTAGGGGCCAAATTTCAGCAAGTAATGCAATTTAATTTGCTTCTTCAATGGCAGGAGGGTAGGCGATATTTTCATTACTGGATATAAGGTGTTCCAAAGGGAGGGGAGGCATTGAAAAGACCTGTCATCTGTCCCATTCCCTAAGGAGCTAGTGGAGTGGTGGGACCCTCAATGGGCTCCTCTAAGACTTTATACTGGCTGGGCACATTCTATCTTAGCAAGCATTGCCTGATATTACCTGGTACAACACTGTGAAGAGCTTTAAGAGATGACTAGCAATTTGAATTAGGCCCGGGAGCCTTCCTGCCACATTTGAACCTGCTGTAGCATGCAAATTGTCCTACATACAGTCTGTATAGTTCTCTAACTAGAGTGATGATCAGGATGTGAGTGACCATCACCAGGGCATCTAGTGAGGGTAAGGGAGGGGCATAATAATACAGCAGCCAAAGATGAGCAAAGACTCCCCTGGCCATAGCTTCCCATCACAATTTTCAAATAGGTAAGAGTCTTCTTTCATCAAAACTGCTCAAATCACATATGCAAACATTACCTCCCTTTGTTGTTTGTCCCTGATAATCAGTGGAGAAGCTCAGAACCTCACATCTTCTTAAGCAAAATTTGGATTTGGATCTGTTCTGAATTGGCTGAATCTGAAGAGAGTTGAGAATTTTTGGAGTCTCTAAGACAAATGTGATCTATTCGTATTACTGGTGATAATTGCTTTCCCCTGGTTCCTATTGGGAGGAAAGAGAAATGCCACAGTCAAAATAAAAGGGCTGCTCATCTTCATGCAAATAAAATTATCTGTGAAATTTTGCTCCTAAATGAGAATGGCATTTGAAATTCCTAACTTTTTTGAATGTGCTTTTATATGACTTTTCACAATCATTTTATATTTATTAGAAAGGAACCAAATATATTAAATTTTCTTGGTCTTCTTGACAGCTTCAATTTCTGACTGAATAGTAGTAATGAAAAGAAGGATTTCATTAGTTCTGGCTTCTGATTGGTAAAATATTAGAAATGCATTGCTTTTTTTTAACTAAATCAAAATGTTTCTCTTCCTAATCAAATATAAATTTCTAAAAAAAGCAGATGTTCCTGGGGCCTGACCTTTACCAAAGCTCTTTTTCGTTTCTTCTTTTTTTCATGGATATTCAAGAGATTCAATACATCTGAGCACTGAAAAAATAATCAGTTAAACATTCTTGTTGACTGCTTGCCAGAACTATAAAGTTGTTGCAATAAAAAAAAAACTTTAATTCAGAATTATGACCTAATTAAATAAATCTATCTAGACCCATCATTTAGTAGAGGGAAAAAATCCATTTCTTTTACATGGAAAAGAATAAAATCAATTTAGATAAATATAAGTGCTTCCAAACATCTGCTATTCAAAGTACATAACTCACATTGACACCAAAGGTTGGTTTGTGTTTTGACTGGAAGCGTTTGATATTATTTTTGTCTGCAAAGGAAAGAGTTGTGTAGCATCCAAGTGGTGAGATATTTGCCCTTTAGGCAATCATGGTGGATTTGGGACAAGGAGAAGACTGTTTTGTTTTTTTTAAAAAAAAAAATTCACTGTGAAAAATACTTGCTTTCCTTTAGGAATCTTTGAGGTATGAATTATCTTCATGTGCAGATCTTCCAAAAGAAAATAAAGAGAAGCAGAAGAGAATAATAAAAAATAGCTTAAATCTGTTAGACTCTCTTTTGTTGGGCGCAGAATTGTAGTCTGTCATGTCTGTTGACTCTCAGTTTGGATGGAAAGACATTTTAAAAATAAATCAGCACCATTTAAGAACAACCATGGTCTGCTTGAGATACAGTATTCAATGCATTCAATACATCTCTACAGTATTACTCCAGCATCATTGTTAATAAGCATCATTAATTTATTTTGCTAATGGCATGATTTTAAATATGTTTCTTCTAAACCCCTCTGGGTTCAGTGGGATTTACTGCCATGTTGAAAGGGTAGTTCATGCAATCTTGTTAGAATAACTGTTAGATGCAGATTATACAGCTCTTTCCCATGGAAGGCTGCATATCGAGAAGGGCTGCCAATCGCAAAATGATGTGACCAGCATAGAAACTCTATGCACAAAACACAGGACCCGTGGGTTTTTTCCCAGTTTGATCAATATCAGTATTAAGGTATTTAAATTGCATATATTTTGAACTTTAATCTTTAGTTTTCCCAATGTCCAGTTGAAATTTATTTTTTTGTCATTTAAAATAATTGTTTCTTGTCCTGTTTTCTGGAACAATTCTAAGAAGTTCTATTCCATCTTCTATATAAACTGTCCCATTTCCCTTTAGTCTTCTCTTCTGACATTAAACCCAACACATCCAACTATTCCTTCCCTGTTTTTTCTCCCAGATTTCTTATTATCTTGATTCTCTGCTTTGGAGAATTCCCTTGATTCTCTCCATATTCTCTCTTATACCATATTTTATATGCAGCATGAGCCAACGCAGAATACAGAGGAATAATGACTTACATTGATCACGACAGTATTTGTTTCTGGTAATGCAACCTAAAATTGCATTTGCTTTGGTTTTTTGTTTGTTTTTGTTGTGTTTTGTTGGGAGGTTTTTGTGTTTTTTTTAATGTTGGGTTTGGTTTTTTTTTTTTTTTTAGTTACCTACCATAGTTGGTCCGTGTTCAGCTTGCGATCTACCCTTTAGAAATGTTTGGAAGGCATGGAACTGCCAATAACAAACAAAACAGTTCCTTTTTTACTGTATTGCTGCCTTATATTATCTCCACATTCTTTACTTCATATCGTTGATTTTTCCAACCCAAATATAGTGCATATTTGAAATTCATTCTTCTAATTTTGGCTCAATGTCTCAGCATGTTGAGATCCTCCTAAATATTGATATCATCCTATAATAATAGTACTATCTTTGTATCATCAGCACATTTGAAAATAATCTTTTCTAAGTCTTTCTTCCAGACATTCATAAATACATTGAAGAACACAGTACATAGAATGGAATCCAATGTGCCTCTCGATACCTATAACGATTGACATATGTATTTGTTTTACTTTCTTTTATTCACAATCTGGGTGGTTAACAATAATTAAAATATTCACTGAGTAGAATTTTTCAATCAGCTCTGTATCCATCTAATGGTAGCATCCTCCAGTTTGTATTTTGTCTTCTTTCCCCCAAGTATCTGGCTGTAGTTAAAATTTTAAGCAAAGTAGTCAGAACAAGATTATGTTGGCATAAGAATGTAACAACAAAGCTTTGTTAGTGGGCACACAATTGTTAGTTTTACCTTTGCTATCCCACCCCTGACTAGTGTGGCTGCTAAACCAACAACCCATGGTATGTGGTCTAAATACAGGACATGTGATTGATTCTGGTTATAGCTACCCCCAAAAAATAATCTACATACACACATACATACATACAATACTCATTCTAAGTACTGTTCATCCTGGGTGAAATGTTTACTATAAACAGACCACAGTCAAAAGAAGAAGCTAGCTAAAGAATAGCTAGCTATTTGCATTAACCAAGCATCATAATGGGGAGGCTAGGCCTGTCTGTTTCTTGGGCAACCCCAACTGATCATAACTTTTTAGTGGATTACTTCCCAACAATGCTTAGAGTGACATGTATAGTAGTTATTTGTAGACTTATGTAAAACCTTTCAAAGAGAATATTCATTAGGAAGAAAGTGAAATGAAGTTGCACACATGTACATAAAACTGGGTACAGTTTACAACACTGAGTGCAGTTGCTTGAGGTTGAACAGTGAAGTCTTTGGGGCTCTCTAAGCTTGGCTGTTTGCTTGCAGATGTTTAATTACCTAGCTAGGTAACATCATTAGTGCTAGTGAGTGGGCAGGGGGAGGTTTACTCCCTGTTTAAATTCAGTACAATAGCCTGCCTTGTCAGTATTGTGGGAGTATGGTTCTCTCCTTGGTAGTTTCTTGATTAGGGTATTGTTTACTTCTTGATTGTTTGTCTGGTGTTAATCTCTGCTTATCTGGGTGTTAGTTGTTGAAGAGGATGTGATCTGATCTTTTTGTTTCCTTCTTAGATTTTTATTCTCTCTTTTGAATGGTGTAAATGCAGTTTATCTCTATGTATCTATTGGTGCTGATTGTCTGAATGCCAAACTTCTATAAAATCCTTAGCATTTTTTGGTTTTAGCTTGGTCACAGTTTCCCAGCTGAAACTATGGCTGAGTCTGCCCATGTATTGTGAAATTAAGTTTCATCGGGTCTTCTAACTGCTACTTGGTGTTCATGGATGTATTCTGCTAATGTTCTGCCTATCTGTCCTAGACAATGGCTGTTTACACCACCACCAGATCTGCAGAGCAGAGGATCAGAAAGTCATCAGGGCCTCCCAGATGACAGTTTCAACCCCATCCTATACCCTGACTTTGCAGCTGATACTGCTAAATTTGTAGTTGGTTGCATCTCCTTCCTGTCTGCCTATGTCTTGGTTATACATTTCAAGCCAGCTCCTTCATTCACAATCCAATCATTGATGACTACATAGCAATCTGATTATGCTATTAGAATTAGAAACAAACAAGCAACCAATGCAGTTCCCACAGTATTGGTGTTCTACAGCAATTCTGGGCTGCTGAATTTTGTACTACTGTAGTTATAATTTCTTGGTGATCTTCCAGGTAGTCCCATGCAGAGTATATCTTCTACTTCGAAAACAGTAACAACTGATGCATCAGCCAAAAAAAATGCACTTGGGCTACAGTTATCACCTGCTGTTCTAGCAGGAGTTGAGAGTCCTCAGACTACTCTTTCTGAAAGATCTCATCATTCTTTTCATTCCGTAGGATACACAAAAATTAGATTTCAATTAGATGGCTGAATGTATCCGATATCTTAGACTTTTTCTTGACTTGGTGCATACTCTTTTAAATGGCACGAGACAGTTTGTATAATGCATAGAATCTGTTTTGTTTCATTTTATTTCAATATGCTACACATAATAGTATGTCTTCTCAATTTTTACATTTTACAATAGATATATTTTCAATGCATATACTGATATTGTAAAGTATGTCTCCTTTCTATCATAGATAACAAATTATCTCATTAATTTACATGTTATTCTTCTAACATTTTGCACTGCGGTAAACATTACACTTCCATTTATCCTTCCTTGATTGCAAAACTGTCCAGCAAGAGAATGACCAATAATCATTTGAAATTTGATTCAGTGCAATATTCCTTAGAATGAATGAATGTATATCTGTATGTGTATGTACACACACACATGCACGCCGTTTCCTTTACTTAATGGGATTCTTTCCTCGTTGCAGTGCAAACGGCTGGAGCAGGAGCTTCATCATATGAAAGAGCAGAACCAGACTTCTGCAAACAACCCTAGACATCTGACTGCTAAAAACAATCAAGAACGTGCTCTGAAGGTAAATCTCCATTCCTTCTAGCAGGCAAATTAAGGTTGTAAGCCCTGGGTGCCAGCTTTCTCTGCTGCATAGATCAGTTGTGTACATTTCAGCAGAAGTGAGCTGTGCTGTTTGCCAACAACCTCTTCTTTAAACACAGATACAGCACCCTTCTGTTATGGTATTATTTTGTGCTCTCTCTCCATCTCTCTCTCTCCTTCTCTCTCTCTTTCTCTCTCAATGAGAGCAAGTGTGAACGCAAGAAGATAAAGCAATATTTTTTTTCAAATTTTGATGAGCTATCTTGTCCTAGCGAACATTAAATTGGAACAAATTATTTACAGCAAGCAGAATTGCAGCTCTATCATATTTGGAGAGAAACTCCTCTTGTTTGTCCAGTAGTGACTGTTTTTAAAACGTATCTATCTGCTTTCCATGCCCCAAATATTATATGATGTATTAATAAAATTATTTACTTATTGTATTAGTAACCACATTGTTGATACCGATATTTGCAAATAGGTAGTTAATGATTTCCTCTTCCCAGTCCCAGGTTAAAAACAAATCTTATTGTAAAAGGGAGGAGCTGCGTAAAAAGGAGATGGTGCAAGAGATGTATCTCACTTACTCATGCTCTCAAGGAAGTTGGTAAAAACCTTCATTTTTAGGATGGAGTTTCTAAATAGAGCTTTCACTTTAGAATCTTAACATATTCTTATAACCAGTTTTTATTTTACATTTTAGAGGAAGTTGGTGCTTGTTTGTTTTGCTTGTTTGTAGTTAACCTTGGGAATCCTTAGGAGGAAAAGCAGGATCTAAAGATTTTCAGAGACTTTTCAGTCCCAATATTTTACATTTTGTTTTTAAAAGACCGAAAGAGGGAATTCTGAATTCATCTTAACATGTATAAAGAAAACAAAAAAAGAAAAGAAAAGAAATCATTGTCAATAGGCCTATAATTTTTACTTCAGTTCCTATATATTTCTACTGTTTAACTTTGTTTTCAGTGGACTACCATACTTGCTATAGGTTTTAGAGGTAAATATAGTGTTACCTCTGTTTTATTTTTGAAATATGAAATAGGTGTCTTTATTAATAAATGGATTGTACCAACTCATAAAGCTGAGCTTATTCTTCTGACTTACTCTTAAGAGTTGAGCCAGGCAACTTTCATGAGGCAACAGAGATAAATCTGCTGTCTGCTTGGTTGTCATGGGAATGTTCAAAAACCTGTTAGAGAGAGGGAAATTTAGGCAGCTGTCAAATAAAATGTAGTTCATCACCAACTGTTTCATTTGTTTGTAGCTTTAATTCTTTCATTGTCAAAATGAAAGGCTCACTTTTTAACGTTATAAAACTGTATTTGTTACATTGATCTAGCCTTTTTCCGTGTTGCTATATTTAGATATTTTAAACCTATGGTGGCATGGGTATCGTTACAACTCATCCAATTCTTCTTTTTTTTCATTTAAAACTTTAATTTAATTCTATATATTAATATGTTTGAATTTATAGTCATTTAACAATGTGGGCAAATGTTTTTTTCAACAATTTAAAAGACACAATATTTGAACTACAATTTAAAAATATCTTGTTTTATTAGTGCTAAAACATTTTGCAATAAATGTGGCAACTTGCAGTCTGACTAAACTAAAATAAATAACATCATACTGTTGATCTCTGTAGTATTTCTTCCATGTACAAGATTTATAGTTCTTTGAAAGATATCATGTTCATTTTTTCAGCAATGGTAGGTATATGTAAGTCTAATAGCTACTGTATGTTTATAATTATTACAATACAGACTGGTTAGGATTTTAAAATTCTCAGCACAATTTTTAACACAATATAAATAAGTTAAAGATTGATTAACTTTATTAAGATTAAGAAAGATTAAAAGATTGATTAAGAAAGATTAAAAGACTGATCTTTTTGGAGGGGCTGATGATGACCAAAAGATAGTACGTCAGTTAAATGAAGTAATACAAGCTGAGGCTGTAACTAGCAAAGGTTTCTTTTGAATAAGCTTGGAAAATCTAGTTGCTTTATAAGATCACAGTGTTACCTATCATACCCTTATTTGGTCAGATTTCTTTCGGATTCTTATTTAACTATCTCTAATTATATAGCTATCCATCTCACAAAGCAACTACATGTTATAATTACAACTCATGACTCCTAGCTAGCTTAGTAATTGACAATATTAGCTGGGCATTATTTGATCTGCAATCCCATACATCTGGAGAGCAGCAGATATGTCAATACTAATAGGGAATTCTGAGGTTTGTAGTCCCTATGCAACTGAGGATTTATTGAAATTTTGGGGACTGGGGTAATAGAATAACAGAGAAGATTCAAAAAGATTGCTAAATATGCAAGGGGAAAAAGGAGGGGAAATCTCCTCATTTCAGGCAGACACTGCTGAGGTATAAATGGTTTAGGATAACCCTACAGAAATGTTCTTTGTTTTAGTGGAAAGTACAGTGGAAACACTGTCCTTCATGTGCTACAGAACTAAAAAAAATCTTGTTGGATAATAGTTAGGAAATATTGAGAAATGACTGCAGTAAAATAGCAATTAATTTAAATTTCTTTATTTATCTTGAGCGCATAATGATACATTGTTGTTTGTCTTGTACAAAAAATGCTGTTAAGTGGTTTCCGAAACTCTTTACCCCAAAGGTAAGACATAGAAATCTCTAAATAACAAAGGTCTTTTTCTGACCGAACTCTGACCTTCTTATCTGAAATACCATTCCAAGTTAATAGAATCTACTTTCAGTCTCCAGTAGACACCGAGGAGACATAGGTGGGGCAAGTTTTATATAAATATTTCTAAGGTATGGGTTTTTAAAATAAATGGCACCTGAGCCCCTCTACCTGATAAAGTTCAGCTCTTGTGTGTTGTATGCATTGAAATTTGTAAATGTCATGATTTTTTTTTCTAGGCAGGGTGGGTCAGTAACAGGGAAGGCCTTAATATATTTCCAAAGCTTCAAACTATCCTTGATACAGCAGATATCACATATTTGCATTTACCAAATCTCCTTTCACTGCATATCACAAAACCAAATTCTAATTCACACAACCCTGACTCATCCGCCAAATTCTGAAAACAAAGTTAGCTAGGCAAATCCCATCCTGCGGCTCTCCATGAATTGGTTTCATTTATACACTGTCATAATTATATAATTTAAGATGTCTATCAGAATTTGCAACTGTTTTCCACTGGAAAGTTGAAAAACTATTAGAATTCAAATGGAGCAAGAATGAGCCATATAAAGTAAATAAATGGCTACCAAAAAATCTAAAGCTTTATGGATTTTAACAGAAATAATATTCATAATACTCATTGATGTTTATGTTTAGACATAATTTGACTTTTAAAACCCTAAACAGCTGGTATCAAGTTGCTTGACTTCACCAGGTAGTGTCTTCTCTGTTATGGCAGATTAATTTAAATGACTTTCCTTCTGTTGACTTATGGCCTATTTATGAATAATAATAATAATATCAATTGGGTTTTTGAGTGCATGACAATAAGGCCAAGCGCTTATTTCAGGGTTCAAAAAAATATAAGACAGAGTCTTATTTTTGGGAAAACATGGTACTAAACTCATGAATCTGTGCTTTATTAAACTATGATTAAAAGGAAAAAAACGATCACAATATTGTTTTAGGTTTTAAGAAATTCTCCCTAAACAATGGGCTGAAATTGTACTAAATCTAAGCAGTTATGTGGTTTATTTGCTTTTGAATTACCGTAAGGCAGCTCCCAGCCCACGGGTCAGATGTGTCATGTGCTGGCCACGCCCACGCCCAGTTTAGCAAAGGGGGGGAAAGTCCCGATATGTCCCATGACACTGCCATGACAACGTGAGTTTGACACCCCTGCCATAAGGCATGGAACTATCATTCTAGCTTAATACTAAGTAAGATTCAGGTCACAGCTGAACAAACCACAATTCTCCAAATTCAGACATTATAGATAATACAGTTAGTTTTAAAGCTTTTGGCTCTTCCTCTAGCATACTAGAGAAAATGAAGAAACATAAGTGTCAGATATTACTAAATCATGGATATCATCACAAATAGTCCTAGAACAACTGACTTTAATCAAAGTCCCTTAAATGATAACAGCTTTTTGGATATGTATGTATGTATATATGTATGTATGTATACATAGACATATATATGCAAAAAAGACATTATATATATATATATATATATATATATATATATATATATATATATATATACACACATACATACATACATACACATATACACACACACACACACATTCAGTGCAGGAAGGAAGCCTTCGCACACACACAGTTGTATTTTGGTTGGGTTTTTACACAAGTCAAGACCTTGTTCCACTAGGCCTTGACTTGCATTGAAGCCAAAGTGCACACAATCTCATAACATGAAGACTTTCACCCTGCATATATCTGTGCTAAATGTGTGGATATCTGCAGCATGTTGATATACTTTGAACGATAGCTAAAGGAGAGAGAGAAAGAGGTATCTGTAAAATCTGGCGGTTTTGTCAGAATGATGAAACGTTGTGATATTACAACCCAAGTCACTTTCTTTATGGAGAAGGCATGCACATACAAAAGAAGTGTGGTCTGCTTCGTGATATCACATTCCAAGTTTGGCTTTTGCCTTCCCCCATGACCACCCATGGATACAGAAGGGGTTACTCAGTAGTCTCAGCAGTCTCAAGCATCTTGGTGCAAGAGTGAAAGTCTAGGGAATTTGCTTTCATTTATTCTTCATTTTCCTAAGTGGCAGGGCTGAATATGGGAAATTGAAGTCTGAACACAGATGTATAGCAGGAAGGGGCAACGGTAGTCTTCATTTAACAGCCACTCTTTCAGCAACCATTCCAAATTATGATGGTGATGAATGAATGGTCCTTGAAGTTCTAGTCATCCCAGCATCCCTGTGGTCACTTGGTCACAATCTGGATACTTGGCAACTGGCTGTTACAACAATTGCAGAGTCCTGCACAAACAAAGGGGAGGTCCGCAGAGAAAGATGCACTGGTAAACCACATACACCTCCCCTGCCTAGCAGCAGCCACTCATGCAACCAGGTTCTGCAGGGACCATGCAACCCATGCCCTGGCAGCAGTCAGCCCCAGCCCCATCATGTTCATGCCACATCTCGCACTACATTTTCCCTGCCTGTGACTTGCTTAATGACCTTTAGTCCTTGCTTAACAATGGCAAATACAAGTGCTGAGATTGTCATCACTAAGGGATGACAATTGAACACTATAGCATCACTTAGCAATTCTGGTCCCAATTACTACCACTAACCAAAGACTATTTGCAATAGTTTTAATTGAAGACATTATATAGCATGCTATGGCATAAATGGAGTAAATATGTGCACAAATGCGAGTTGGATTATATGGGTGTTGTCATCAGTTACATCTGGGGGACAGGGAGTTGGGAAAAGTTACAGTAGCCATTTTTCAAATTTTAAAAACAAAGCAAGTATGTTATTTTCTGTCATGCATTTATTTTACCCAAAATATTTTCCTAAACTAATTTTTTGGAATATCGTCCTGGTCTAATAAGTCAGAACCAGCTAAAGCAATAAGGCTCTGCTGGCTTGATTTCCAGTCTGGCACAATTTGTTAAAGCAGCTGGTTGCTTTAACCTGTTCATGTTGACCTCCTTCGGAGGCCACATCTAGGAGTGCTTTGTCCATATCTGATGAGTTTTGGCATTACATCCCAACTCATTCTATGTCCATAGGACAAAAAAATATCAGACGGTGACAAAATCAGTTGGTTTTTATTGTCAGTAGCTTTAAACTGTGTTGAAACTATTGAGAATAAATACTGCAATTGCTATTTGTATCAACATTATTGCTCTGTTGGACTGCTAAGTGTTGGCAGCCGAGTGAGAGTCCATTCCAGAGTTATTTGCTTCAATATAATTCTTGGTATTTGAAGCTATTTCTAGGCATTTCCAGAATTCTTTCTCCACTTGCACCTAGCCACTGCATAAACATGCCTAACAATCAGGGGTGAAATCCAGCAGGTTCTGACAGGTTCTGGAGAACCGGTAGTGGAAATTTTGAGCAGTTCAGAGAACCGGTAGCAGAAATTTTGAGTAGTTCAGAGAACCAACAAATACCACCTCTGGCTGGCCCCAGGAGTGGAGAGGGAATGGAGATTTTGCAATATCCTTCCTCTGCCACACCCACCAAGCCATGCCCCACCAAGCCACGCCCACAGAACTGGTAGAAAATTTGGATTTCATCACTGTTAACAATGTTCCTGTTCCCTTATGATTATACCTTCATATTCTTCATAATCCATAAGTGGGATAGGTTTCTGTTGTCTTCAGCTATATGAACATCAAAGTAGCATTTTTCTCCCTTATTCTTAATTGTTTAAGTGAGAGTCTTCAGATATAAAATCTCTTAGGACTTGTGCTCCATTACTACAGGTGATTTTAATGATTACAGAGACAATAGGAAAGGAACAGGAAGGGCATCTAGTATAAACTATAGATCTCTTCAGATTCCAGATTCTTTCACAGGGATTAAGCACAATACCAAACATGACTACTCACAGGCAAGACAAGTAGAATGCAGACCCATTGTGTGGAGATATTAAAACAGAGCAAATACTTGGAGATCTCAGCAGAGACTATATTAGGATGTGTCATCCTTGCAGAACCTGATTGCTCAGTCCTTGAATGTACTTGATTTTATTGTACTTATACAGAAATGAATTATTCAATAGGAAGCAATAAGCTCGGAGATGTTCTTTCCTCTTATAAAGATAAGAGGAAAGAGTTCAATTTCAGTGCTTTGAATATTCTCTTAACAGTTGCATTTTCAACTTTTACCCTTCATTAGGGTAATGAAATGCAAATGAAAAAAACATGTAGAATGTTCACCTGAAAGGTAAACTAATACAGCTCAGGAGTAGAATTAACTGAACAAACACCACTTTCCTAAAAGCTGTCCATCAAGACACTTTCAGGTGATCCTAGTCAGTTTCCCATGCAAAACCAAAATGACAATTAAGAAAACCCCAATTCTCAAAGCACCTATGTTTAGATTTCTAAGTACAATAGACTGATAGCAGAAGTAGGTCCATGTCTGCTCAAAAATAAAACTCCATGGGTCCCAGTGGGATTTCTTTCCATCTATAAAACACATGGAAGTGTATGATTGAAGCCTTATTCCACTGGTAATCAAAAAATAAATAAATTAGAAATTGAAGACTCTCTGCAAATGAACTGTAAATTGAATATAATATTTGTTAAAGTTTTGATCTTTAGAATGAAATGTAGGCACATCTGTGTATAGTCACTACCAGTTCATACAGACACAAATATGAATATGTGTATGCATGCAGACATGTGTGTATAGGCAGAACCAATTCACAAAGCAAAATTGGGAGGGGGAAAAAAACTAGTTTTTGCAGAACACAAATATGTTTACACAAATGGTAAGATTATTCTTTGGTAAAAAGTTTATATTGTACTTTCTTATCAAGAAAATTACAATTTCCAAAAACCCTTGTATACAACAAATATTGTCTTCCTTTTATGACTGAGAAACAGAGATTAGAAGCCCAGGCATACTTTGAATGCACGAGTCCAAATTTAAATCCATGGTATTTCCAGTGAATTTAGGTCCTCCAACTGTTACTAAGCTACAATTCCTCCTACCTCCAGCCAGCAAAATCAGTGGTGAGATATATTTAAAGTAGTAGTTTAGTACTATCTTGAGGGCCACAAGTTTACATCCCTGAACTAAAGTTCCTTAGAATTTGAATATGATTTGGATATGATTACCAGCTTAGTTCTAGGCTGCTCAAATATCAGAATATGAAAACCAATGACTGTAAGCATCGAGTGCCTGTTTTTTCTAGAAATGGGAGAGGAATACATTCTCACCCAAATATAAAAGTGATTGTATTTTGGTGTGTTGCCTGGAATTCATTCTTTTGTTACAGTATTAAACAGATATTGAATTTTATAATTAATGCGGTGCATGGTCTCTCTTGAAATCCCCTTAATTACAGATTGACTCCAAGGATTAGGCAGCATGGATTTTAATTTTAACTGAAACAAAAAAGAAAAAAAGAAAGCTTCTTAAAAATTATTCTGGCAGATCAATTGTCAAAACACAAAACAATTTAAACATCTTTTGACAATGTGAGCTTGTCAGATTCAAAACACTAAAACAAAGTTAAGTGAACCTTTAAACCTAAATTGTGTCATGTCGTTTTCCAAATGTTTTATTAACTATGACCTTGTAGAGGAATGTCTAACTCTCTCAAAGTTTTGTTTTTTCAGTTTTTCTTTAGAAAAATAGATCACACACTTGCTGAGTTTTGTTTATGTTCAAAGGAAAATGACATCAGCTTTCATGTTTTCAAAAACTTGCCCAGTGGAATTTACATGGTAGTAATAGCAGAAGCAGTTTAGATCACATCGTTCCAACTTCCTATATACATAGTTATAAAATACAAGATGGTAACTTGGCTCTAGTTTAGCAGATGTAATTCCAAGATTTTTTTTTTTCATAAAAAAGTGCAGGACTGTGAAATGTAGATTTGGTAGATCAGCTCAGAAATACATGGAAATTGGCTTTGTTTATTTATTAAATATTAGCCTGACTTCCTAAAACATAAATTTATTTTAAAAAATATTTTATTTTATATTTTTCTGGTGTTAACATTAATAATCATATTACTAATAGTCTTGCATCTTTCTGTTTGACTCATATAAACTGACATCCAGAAAAACATGCTAAAAATTGATATTAAAAAAAATAAAAGAGATGGAAATTAGAGATTACAAGTCCAGTTGTTAGCTAATAAATGAAGAAAGTCAAAGTTAAAAATTAAAAATTCTAGAAAAAATATAGTAAATACAATTGGATTATTACAGCACAGAATCTCAAAACTTCAGAATTATTCAGATTAACCTTTTGTTGTTGTTGTTATTCCAAGCCAACATTAAGCCATTTCAATAGAATGTGAGCTGGGTCAAGAGGTTTATTCTGAACTGAGTTTATTTTGTTGAAACAGATATGTAAGAAACACAAGTTTCTTTTCATGTACAGCTGCTTGTAGACAAGGCCACCAGTCTTCTTCCACAATTGTGGCTCTGAACAGGCTTTCCAAAAAAGCAGGAAACTCTCTTGAGCAGCACAAACTGTGTCAATGGGACTGTAAAAAAAAGGCAATTATCCCAAACTGGGATTAAACAAATTAGACAATGCACTTCCACTTAGTTGGGAGAAATATTTTCCCCATACTTTGTTTCTCTTTGATAGATCTGATTGTTCCAGGAATCATTATCCTTACTATCCAGAGAAGTACCATTAAAATTAAGAAATGAGCTGCAGTTTTACACATCTGGAAAGCTTCTGCTTTACTTATATTAAATATTGTAAATTAGTTTCATGCGCTTTCAGCCCATTAAAATAATACAATAATCAAAACTTAATTCTAAATCAAAACTTAATTCTAAAGAAAATCAAAACTTAATTCTAAACTTTTTTATGCAAATAAGCTAAAATTCCTGATCACAGATAGACTTTCTTTAATATGAAACTAATTAATATCTATTGGAATTGGAAAGGAATTGGGGAATCTCACTGATCTTACTTTTCTGATGTCAATGCAAACGTTTTAGTTCTCCTTTACATACTTGCTCAGATCTATTAGGGTGCAAAATAATTTTGTAGCAAAATTGTTTTGGTATTTTGGGCATTCCAGATATTTTACCCACCACAACATCTTGTGATGTTTACAGAAGGAAAGACTCTGCCCATACAACTGTGTGTTCAGAGGCTTCCATGGCCAGGGTCCTGCATTAACATAACCATCTCCAGGGAAGTTGACAATATTTGAGGAATTTTGGCAAGAGACAAAATATAACTAGAGCTTTAAATAACTTTTTTTATGAATTGAGCTAAGGTTTTTTCTATCTAACTTTGCAGACTTAATTGCATTGTTGACCTATCTATTGTGTCTTTTAATGTTTATATTCAAATCTTGTAATACAGTATGAGAGACTGGCTATAGTTTTGACCCATCTCTTACCATTTTAGAGCAGAACTCTTCATGCTTAGCCAAAAGGTGCATGAATAAGTTCAAAGAGCCTTGATGGTACAGTGGTCTAAGCACCCTGTTATTAACACAGCTGCCTGCAATTACTGCTGGTTCGAATCTCTCCAAGGCTCAAGGTTGACTCAGCCTTCCATCCTTTCTAAGGTAGGTGAAATGAGGACCCAGTTTGTGGGGGCAATAAGCTGACTTTGTATAAAATATACAAAAGTATGAAGGCTATTGCTTAACGCATTGTAAGCCGCCCTGAGTCTCCGGAGAAGGGCGGCATATAAATCAAAATTTATATATATATATATATATTTATATATATATATATATATATATATATATATATATATATATATATATATATATATATGTGTGTGTGTGTGTGTGTGTGTGTGTATGTATGTATGTATGTATGTATGTATGTATGTATATGTATATGTATATGTGTGTGTGTAATTTCCTCTTTGTATTGAAGCATAGGATTCTATCTCAATTAGGTTATTGACAGGTTGCTCTCAATTCCAGATAGCCCATAGAGAGAAGCAGGAAAGTTATTTTCATGTTACTTCTGTGACATGTAAAGATAATTTTGAATTTTCTTTTTGTATTCTAGAGTTTAAATGATACTATTCAATTCTGGGTCTGCAAATCTGTTGTGAAAACCTTTAAGCCAAATCATTAATGAAAATATTGAAAAGCATTGTTCCTAGGATCAAATCCTATGGCATAGCAATAGCATTTAGACTTATATACTGCTTTACAGCCCTCTCTAAGGGTTTACAGAGTCGGCATATTGCCCCCAACATTCTGGGTCCTCATTCTACCAACCTAGGAAGGATGGAAGGTTGAATCAACTTTGAATAGATCGAGATCAAAGGAATTGAATTCCTGGCAATCAGCAGAATTAGCCTGCATTTTAACCACTGTGCCACTATGGCTTCTATGGCATCCCACTAGCTATCTCCTTCCAGTTGGATGAGGAGCCATTGATGAGCACTCTTTGAGTATGATTTTTTCAGATATCTGTGCAATTACCTAATTGATGACCTATCTATCCCACATTTAGGTAATTTATAGCTTCCTAATCAGAATGCCAAATCATATATTATTGAGATACTTTGCTAAAAGATAAGAAGTACCATAGCCTCAGAATTTTCATAAGCTATTATAAGAAAATTACTGAATCAAAAAATGATATATGTCTGGCAATATTGTTTAAAGTCAGTAGGTATTCCCTGAGTTTGTTTCTGTCAAGCTCAAGCTGGAATTCTGCTTCTTCGATACTTGTTCACACACTGCCTGGTAGAACTTAGACCTTTCTTTCACCACCAAAATAGAAGTTGAGCAGCTCTGCCTTTTTTCTTATTTATCTGTTATTCTTTTGCTATCTTCTCTAAGCATCAGTTATCCATAGTATCTGCTCAGCTGAGTCAATCTTGCAGAGTTGGCATGCTTTAGGTTTCTCTGATTAAACAATCTCATTTATTGGGACTCTGGACATGCCCCTTTCTGTAGCAGTTTTTGCCGTCTGGAATGAGATTCTTCTAAGATTTTAATGGCCCCCACTGTGAAAATTCTGTGGTTTAAAGTAGACGTGAAGATCTAATTCTAATTCTTCCTTTGGTGAGAGAGAATGAGACCATTGGTGAGAGAGAATGAGAACATTGACTTCCTTCAATCTGATCTCTCACACTTGCCATCTTTCATCTTATATTGGTTTTATTATAATTTCTATGTTTGTTGTGAGCCACCTAGAGCTGTTGGAAATTGAGCAGCATACAAGTTCAATCAATTATTATGATTGATTGCACAGTCAGCCAGATGTTTAAACTGGATTTGACATTTTTATCCACTTATCGAATCCTTTCCAAGGATCTTGGATAGGCAGATGTTGATGTTTGATGGTGTAATAGGTATCATCACAGGATGTAAGCTGTTCTGAATAAAACTGCCTTTTGTAATTGACTGATGATTTTTGTTAATGCTGATGATATTCAAGTATATTATTATTATTGCTGTTGCTGCCTGCAGAATCTTTTTGCTTTCATCAAAATGATTGAGCAGCATTGCTCCATCACATTGTAAGCTCTACCCTGTTTGTACATGGGAGCAATGTCACAATACACATACAAAAGCAATGAGGACTGCATCAATGGCAGGCTGCTTTTGTCTTTCTGCTCCATTATCCCTCTCCCTGGATGTCACTGGATATCGTATTTTTTCCTTTTATTATTAATATATTTTCATAAGTTACCTAGAGTCATTTAGGTGAGATGGGTGGTGGAGAAATGTGATAGATAGATAAATAAAATATTTAAATAAGCCTTTTGTTCTGTTAACATTTTTTAATGTTGATAGATTTTTCATTCTGAGCTTCAGTTGTCCACGCTGACCCAAGTTATAACTGACTAGGAGAGCAGAGTTCATAAAAAGAAAAAGAAGTGACCCCATTGGGGACAAGAAATTAGCTAGCTAGTTTCCCGGATTGTGGCCTCTCTGCTTACCACATTAGTGCTTTCCAAGAAATTTATCTGCCAAATAAAGTAATTAGTAAAAAAAAAAAAATCATGACTAATTTTAACTTGGCTACATCTGAAAAGAAAGTTAGAAAAGGAACTATTTGCAAGAGATTTCCTAGACAATACTTTAAGCTCAGAGTTATTTTGAAGTGTTGAAAGGTGAAACATTTGACATTTTCTTGTTAAGCTCTCCTTTTTAAAAGAGAGGGCGGGAAAGAGGCATAGCTACAGTCGAGGGAAGGGTGTTTGTGGTTGTCCATGACAGCGGCTCCAGTTTTAAAACACCTGTGTTTACTTTCCAGCTTTTCTCAATCTGCTGGAAGTGGCCAAAGAATGACACAGACAAACCTGCACCATGGCTGAAGTTGCCATCCAAAAGAAAGAGCAAGCAAGAGACAGATAGCAGGCCTTTAATGTAGCTAATCATTAATAATCCTTTTGACCCTAGTTCAAAATATTGTGAGCCTTTGCTGCATATCTTTATGCTTATATGCAACCCTCAAGGGTAAAGTACCTATAGAATCTTTCCTGAAAAGGGAAATTAGAGTTGAAATATTTTAATCATCTTTGAAAAATATACAGGTCAGCATTTCCAATGTATCTCTTTTATGCATTTAAACAAGGTGTGCATGTGTGTGTAAAATCTTCCAGTTGAGTTTGTTTTCAAAACTGGAATAGTGTAACCATTATTTAGGAGTTTCTCACAGATTTTATTTTTAGTTTAAAGTCTGTAATAGATTGGAAATGGTTTCCTTTGGTCACACTTTGTTTACTATTCTTTTTAAAACTTTTTATTTAAGCTATTATTTTTAATTTTTTAACTGTTAAAAAAGATATTTTAACAATGTTAAAATATGGGAAGATAAATTAATAAATTGTTTCTTGGCTTTATCATAAATACTATAATTTATTTGAAAAATGTATTTAGAATTCCTCACTTTTGCTTTGCAAATCCAATCAGTCTCTTTTTTTTCCAAATTATGTTAAATTAAAGATTTTAATTTAATTTAAGTCATACTGAAGTACAGCTTATTTTTGAGTATCACATAATGCACCTTTGTTCTTACATGTGTAGCTTCTGATGTTTTTGAAATGCGTTAGAAACCTACATATTGGGATCTTATAAAAAGTTTCAACATATTGATGTCAAGGCAATCCATGAATGTCAATCTTGGCAACGTATTTAAAGATATAGATATTAAGCTGACTAAATACTAGAAAATGGCAATCTTATAAATTTTATCAGAAAAAGGATGTATGTTTGAGGATGTTTGAGCTGTGCTGCTGAATATACATTTTGTTATTGTCCTGTATGTTGCCAGTTTTAGAGATTACCTAGAAGTCACAATTAAGTAATTATTAAAACTTCATTATATGCCATTGTACTTTTTAATTCATCTAAGAAAGCAAGAAAGTATTTTTATCCAAGGAAGAAAATGATCAAGTTAGAAGAATTCATTAAAGGTAGTTTAACAAAATGCTTATCTACAGGGATATATATGAATATAAAAGAATATGTACGCTCAAAACCAAAATTACGGCAATATCAGGAAGTACTGGTCAGGTTTTTTGGTTCATTGGGGCAAAAGCTAACATTTCAATAGGATAGACAATTAGAAAGAATGATAGAAAGTAATTATTGAGATTTCAAATTATCTAGAAATCCTATCTAGAAATCTTCAGAGATCCACAAATTTGGGCCTGTTGCAAAAGACATATCTTTAGAATTAGAGTTCTGAGTCTATGAGCTAGTTTTGACTGCTACAACTAAATTCCTCATCTTTTTCACATTTTTTCCACATTTTGCCAATTGTTGAGTACTTCCTAATCATTTACAAAGAAGTGAAAATGATTCAGCATTACCTTCAATCCAATTCTGATCTAACAAATATTAACTGAATTCAGACATGTTGAATTGCAATGCAGCCCCCAAAAAAGTTGTGTTCCGTGGGCCAAATAGCTAACGCCATTTACAACTGGTGCAGCTGCATTCTGTACCAGCTGAAGTTTCTGAATACTTCTCAAGGGTAGCTCCATGTAAAGCATATTGCAGTAGTTCAGACACGAAGGCATAAATGACATTGAACAGAGTTTCTTGATCCAGGAATGGGTGCAACAGGTCCCAATCCAAAGGTGTACTCTTAGCCACGTCTACTATGCGCTCTTCCAATGGGAGAGGACCCTTCTAGATTGCATACCAGATTCATCTAAGGCAGCATCACCCTATGGAAAGATCTTGGTATTGCACACAAAGCCATATCTTTCTTGACTGAGCCGAAGCCCATTGTGCCCCATCCAAGCCCTTACAATCTCCAGACACCGAGGTAGGATTTTCTGACTCTGATCCTAATTACTAAGTCACATTATTTGCATGATGTCACAAGTACATGTTGTCATTTGCCCTCCTTCATCTGCCACATTCGCTTTCCTTATTTTCCAGCCATGCATGATACCCTCTTCTGTCATGCTGAAGATGGTTTTTGTTACACCCTGCCAACCAGTAAAGACAATCTGACTGTTCATTTTTGCATTAATGTGAGAAACCAGAAACTTGATAAAAAATACCCTCCATATATATTAATCAGCAAGGGCCCAGAGCACACACAGGTTAAGTTCCCACTTGGTAGATGTTCTTCATTTTCTACATGCTGTGAATTAAAAGCAGATTTCTGTTTTTTTACTGTCTGGCAGAAAACAGTTTTACTCCAATAATGTGGTAGGGTTATTACTCTAATAAGGAGATAAGGAGCAGCTGCTCACTTGAGCAAATTGAAGGGCTCGAGATACAGATATGTAAAATAGGTTATATCTTGAAACTGTTGATTGTTAAACAGTCATTGGACTTAGAAATCAACTGTAACAAATGTCGGAAAGTGTGGCAAACAAATATTTCTATCTTGATCATAAAATCTTAATCATTAAATAAAGATATCCATTTTGTGAAACATCTGTTGTTTTGAAAACTTTCCTTGGAGATAAAGAAAAAGACCAGAAGTAAGAACATATCATTTAGAAAAAGGATTAGAAAACACTGTACACTGATTTTAAAAACAACACTGTGAAACTATTTCTTAGTTTCACAGTGTTGCATTCATCAAGTGTTTTTGTGTGAAGATTTGAGGGGAATAACTACATAAAGCTCAGAAATGACTTCAAATAAATTTTAGCTGATCCAGTTTTAATTTTATGTATTTTAATCAACTGATTAAAAAATAATCCTGAAATAAAGAAAAAAACTTCCCAAACCCTTTAAATCCCATTTTTAGTTACCAGTTGTAATCCATGAAATCAATGAAATACAAGTTTTCTTTCCTTTTTTAATGTTTACAGGTGTTGTAATCATACCCTTGACCTCTTTTTCCTATCCTTACTGAAGCTTATGATTCATCCTGACTTATGGCTTCAGTGCCTGCAGCAACAAGTTTTTAAACCTTCATATCTCATCTACATAGATTTAATTACAAATCACAAAAAGACCCTCTGAACAAAAAAAAGGCTTGAATAACAGTGCTGAGAATAACATTGCAAAACTCAGTTGTGACCTTAGCACAATTGCTCTAAAGTATATTCCCAAATAAATTCATGCAGAATTCAAAATCTCATAATAATTATTAGCAATTCTTAATGGCATCTCAATCATGTGCGGGTTTTTTTTTTTAAAGGACAGTTTTCCATACACTATTTTAATATTCAGACTATACTAAATTTATGCCCCAGTTCTTGCCCACCTAGCAGTTTGAAAGCATGCAGATGCGAGTAGATAAATAGGTACCAGTTCAGTGGAAAGGTAACAGCGCTCCATGACATTACACTGGCCACTTGACCGCAGAAATGTCTTCAGACAACCCTGGCTCAATGACCTTAAAAAAGGAGATGAGCACCGCCCCCTAGAGTCGGCAATGACTAGTGGAGTAAAATCCGCAGGGACTCCTTTTACTAGATTTATGACTTATGGTAATTACAATAAAATATATGAAATGTTTTAATAAAAAGCTCCATATTGAATTAAAAGGAACAAATTTTACTTTTAAAGCACAAGATGGATGTTTATTTATGAAACTGAGATGTTCTTCCTTACATTTGTATCATAGCAGATTTTAACCATTAAGGTCAATTCTGTAGAAATATTCCACAGTATATCCTGTGCAAAAATGTTAGGTATCAAATAAAGGGAAATGGCTTGATGACTTATCCAAAAGAGAGTTCATTATTGCATGTTATTGAATGCAGTTGAGAAAGAAACAATTACACCTTTAGCTTTACTTCAGAATTTATTTTGAAATGTAGTTTCAGAAGGAGATGAAGATAGGTTTGTAATATTAATTTACCTTATAAGAAGATAGGTTTGTAATATTAATGCTATATTCATCAAAAATTACATTAAACAATTAATTCTATTTTATCTCCTAGAAGTTTTTTCCACTCATTTTTTCTGTTTTAATATAAAGTTTTGGTAAATCCCAGCTCAAATCAGAGATATGTGCTTAATGGGCCTGTTTAATGAAGAAGTAAATATTATTAATAACTTAGTTTGAGTTCTGATTCTACCTATTTAAAAATCAAAAGCAAAAAAAATCATGAATAAAATCAAAATGCATCATTTGTATTTTGTTAGTTACTACTGTTCAACTTATATTAAAATAGTATGAGCATGACACCAGAATCAGTTAAACAGTTAGTTATTTTATCAAAGAGAAAAATAGATCCCTTTGGAAAAGGTGAAATGAAGGCTCAAAATATCTATAAATAAAAATTTTAATGCAGAATAAAGTAATCCAGCTTTATAAACAAAAGTGCTTTAGTTTTAGAAAGCATATTTTATTGAAAAATTTAATGCTGGTTTTGGTGTGTTCTGTGTTTTAATATATTGAACCTTCAAGCTGTGAGTTTTACAAACAATGCAGTAGAATACCTGTATCCATTTGATCCAATTCTAGCTTATACTGCATATTGCTGAGCACATTGTAAGCCGCCCTGAGTCTCCGGAGAAGGGCGGCATATAAATCAAATTAAAAAAAAAAAAATAATATTCAAATTAAGCTTTTGTATGCTATGACTCAGTTACTACTTTATTTCTTTAGACATGGTTAACAGTCAATGCTATTCTGCAGGTATTGTTCACATGACTTGAGAAAAGTAACACACAAATTTATTGAGTACTTCGTTTTTATATTCTAGACTGAAGTTCAAAATTAGAGCACCGATGGTATATTTGATATATGATCAATAGGCAATAGGAATATTTAAATTTTAAATTAAAAATGAGTGTGACACTTAATCTAATCCCTTTCATCATCACTGTGATTGATTATTTTCTGGGATAGGTTTTATAGAAAAATTGTTCTTTGTCCTCTTTATCCCTTGCTCACTATTTCATTCTTTTCATGTCAATTATTAACACTCTGACGTTGCTTGTTGCTGCAGTAACTTTGTTTCAATGCAACTGTTGCCAGGAGAATTTTGTTGTGAGCTTGATTGTAGTGCACATACTCACGCACACACATATATACAAGACAGTATTTTATTAGCTCTGTCAAGACCAAACGTATGGTTAGCTTCCACCACTTCTAAGATTTTATTAAAATTTTCCTATTCTGTCTTCATATGTCCTACAAACATCTTATACCATATGTATGTCCTAGTACCATTTTGAATGATATTTCTTGAAATAGGTATATGTTAGAGAAAAGGGAAAGATGAGGGAGGAAGGTAGAGAGATAGACGGTATTAATGAGATTCATTCATACCCCTTTAAACTAAAGTCTCCCACTGGACTTCTGCAGTGCAAATATTAGATTATATATACTGTAGTTACAAGCAGTGCAAAGTACTGTATATTTCAAGAATGAGTCTCAGTACTCCTCATCTTTATGTGTAAATCTATACACTCTATCTCCAAGGCCTGAGTGGTATAGTTTGTGTACTTCAGGAGCTTTTATTTTAATAGCCAGAAGTCCATAAATCTAAAATATTTAATCTTCCATTCATATTTGTTTAAACTAGATTTATTCACGCAGTAACTACTGTTAAAATCCATTGCTTATAAATTAATGGTCACAATTATCCTGATTATTGCCCAAACTACTGGCACTCCACCTCCAAAGCTGTCCTGTGGTAAGATGAGCGGTCAGTAAATTTAATAAATAAATAAATAAATAAATAAATAAATAAATAAATAAATAAATAAATAAATAAATAAACTATGTTTCATGTGCAAAAGGAAAGTTCATATGTACTGTAAATTAATTGATCCAATTGTTTACGATACAACTTCTAAGTTTCTCTGTTTTAGCACCCTGCAATAATTATGATATTATGTTGAAAAGCTATGTTGCTCAGAACTGTGATTTTTTAAAATTGAATTTAGCCTATTTTAGAGCATGTTTTGACCTCTTATAGAAATATTTGAATGGATCTATTCTTATAAACTAGAATTATTTTGTATAAATTATATAGCGCCTTTATTGATAAATTCAATAAAATTGCATTATTTTATTGTTAAATTCACATGTTAGTATAAATTTTATTAAAACAATGACTGTAAAGAAATAGTTTTATGATATTATACTATATCTTTAAAAAGACCTCAAAATTCATACGTTTAAACAGCAATTAAATACATTTAAAGTCTGTATTTGTTTGATTTCTGATTTTTGCTCATCCTCTTATTCCCTTGTGATTTTTTTAAATTAACAAGTATGTGATTATTGTCAAGCTTAAAAGTTGTCTGAACAGGTTTTTTTATAGTAATTCTGTCCTGAGATATTAAAAAAGGACATAAAAATGAATGCTTTAGTCTTTGTTTGCAATAAGACAATGTATTTAAATATGGACTATTTAGTTGAAAGATTTGAGTTCTTTTAGAGTACTCCTTTATTGGACTGCTTATAAAAAAAGAAAAAATATTTTAAAATCTTTTCTATTTCTTTTCCAAAATAAATGTTCTAGAATTATAATCTTTGCCTCTCAACTTTTAAGCAGACATCACTTGTTTTTGTTCAGGACATATGACAACAATCTCTAAGTCATCATTCACATTTCATAACTGATTTACTTAAATCCTGTTACAGTATTATTTCATGAAAGAAGCTTGATTTTCTATTTAAGACATTTTTTTTAATCTAGCACAATAATATCTAAAACAGCCTTGCTCCACAGAAGCCAAGTTTATCCTATTTAGCTAAACTGAACCACAAATAACGTTGAGGTTGGATTGCTGCTACAACCACTTAAAGTCTGCTGGCACAAATATTTAAGGGGAGGTGGGGAGAGAATGAAAGAAAGAATCTTACTTTTAAACTGAAAACTGATAAAGTAATTGTATTTTAGTTACTGAAACTCAAAGATAGAAGCATTATGACATTTATCACCTGTATTATTAATAGGAGATAATTACTGCAAAACAGCTGGCTGTTGATTTTAGTGAGCATCAATTGTTCTCCTGCCCCAGCTGTGGGATAATAAGGACAGTCAACACATCTGTTTCAACAGCTGGTAATTAACAAAAGCTTAATTGCCACAACTCTTTTAACATCCAATTTGTGAAAAGAGTAAAGGGGGAATATTATTGACTTTGTATTCTGTACTTTCCTTTTTCCCCTTTCGTTTCCTTCTTTTCTTTCTTCCTTTTACTTTGAACACCACAGCCTTTGTCTGATCCACTGAATGGCAGGAGAACACAATATGGTAATCCAGAGTTTAGGATTTTCAGATCTTTGTTGGTGTTTCTTATTGCAACATTTCTTTGCTAAATTGCAAGAGCAAGTAAATTAAAATATTTTGTGGAGTTTCATGCAATAACCAGAATCAGCAGCACTTGTGATGCATATCAGATGACGAGTGGAAGTTGCTGACCACTTATGTGGCTTGTATATTTGTATCCTTTTCCCAAATAAAATTAAAAATCCTTAACAATAGCCATGTGAATAATTTCACTGGCTGTCCCAAGCAATTCACTGCAGCTATTTAACTGTTTCAGTATAAAATTCCTCATATAAATTAAATCACTCCATATAAAAGGTGAATTGGCAGCACTTTAGCCAAGCTTTTTGGTTGTCCAGTTTAGCTTACATTGTACTGGAATTGGGAAGCCAAAGTCTTACATAGACTTTAGAAATTTGGGATGGAAATGCATGGAAGAAACAAAACTAACCATCCATGTGTTGCCATCTTTTCTTTTAGCGATTTTCTTCAAAATGAATATTACTTTCCACTTGAAGCTTTGCAGACCAGACTGAAACTGTCTTAGCTAATTCGGCTACAAAGGCTATGGAGCTATATCTGTCCAAATCTCTCTACAATGAGAATAGATCTAGTAAGTAATGTATGCAGACAGATTAGTAATTCAAACTAGATTGTGAGAGTGAAAATGCACAAGTTGGAACTATTTTTCAGGTACTTACTGGGTCAGCTCAATGCCCAGAATAGAGAGTGCATTACTGGAGTATTTTGTTAGCCACTTTAAATTTCAGCTTGGATAAAAGTGAACCGGTAGAATTATTTGAATTATTTGTGGTGAATATTTTTATTTACCACATTTACCAGCTTATTTGTTGTATCTCTAGTCCCAAAGGTGCTTTTTCAGGAGGCAACTGGACTTTCTTGTTTTTTTCTTTTGAAGACGTTCCACTTCTCATCCAAGAAGCTTCTTCAGCTCTGACAGGATAGTGGGGAATGGAAGGGTTTATATTCCTTGCAGACAGCTGGTAATCTTCATCCTTATAGAGCAGGGCTATCAAACTCCCAGCCTGCGGGCCAGATGTGTCACACACTGGCCACGCCCACATCCGGTTTAGTGAAGGGGGAAAAAGTCCCAATACATCACGTGACACCGCCGTGATGTGAGTTTGACACCCCTGTTTTAGAGGGTCATTGAGGGTCTTCAGAGACCCTCTAAAACAGGGGTATTAGACTCACGGTGTCACAGCAGTATCACGTGATGTATTGGGACTTTTTTCCCCTTTGCTAAACTGGGCATGAGCGTGGCCAGCACGTGACGCATCCATCCCAAGGGCCGGGAGTTTGACACCCTGCTCTAAAAGGATGCAGATTACCAGCTGTCTGCAAGGAATGTAAATTCTTCCATTCCCCATTATCCTGTCAGAGCTGAAGAAGTTTCTTGAATGAAAGCGAAAATTCTTCAAAAGAAAAAACAAGGAAGTTCAGTTGCCTCCTGAAAAAGCATCTTTGGGACAACCATGACTGGATGACTGAGAATCTCTACAGACTGATAGCTCTCTAGTGTATTTATTCTGCGTTAGTTTTTAATTATTTTATACAGGATATGGATATAAGCCTTAACCACAATTGCTAATTTGCATGTTCTATTGTTAATGATTTTATTTCTAGGTATTGTAATTTAATCATTTTTCTTATTTTGTACCTCACTTAGATGCTTATAAGGAAATGTTTTATTAAAAATGAAAATGAAAATAAGCATATGTCTTTAAACCTTTGCTAATAGATATTTTGATATTATTCAAATTATCAATCATTTCCTTCAGCAACTGAAGAGGTTAATAGAATATAATGAAAGTTAATAATACATATTGTTAGGGTTTTTTTTCATAAACATACTATAACACTATTTATTAATATTGCAGTTGAATCTGATAAATTGTATTTATTGTTTCTTTTCTTTCTCTTATTTCCTTCCTTTTTCTCTTTTACCAAAAATAGTGTCATTGTATGGTATTCAAAAGTATTTGATTAAACTTTCTTCAATAACATTTCAGTTGGCAAATGCTACTGTACAGTCAGTTCCCAGAGTTGATTATGTTGAAAGCTATGGAGGAAATAGTACCCAAGTGCTTGCCATTCACTGAATGGTGATTGCCTAACTTTAAAAACGTTTCTGGCATGACAGGTTCGCTTCAGCAGGTATTCAGGTGCTAAACCGTAAGGTAGCCACAGTGACAGCAGATGAAATACTTTGAACAAACAAAAGCAATATTATTGGCAAAGCCTCCAACAACAGAATATAATTGGCAGCTAGGCAAAAGTTTGCAGTTCAATTTTAAAAGGCAGGTTTATGCTAAGATTATCTGCACTGCAAAAATCCAGGTGACAACTAGATGGCAGGAAAGAGCTATAGAAACGTCTAACTAATAACACGTGTGGTATAGGTAGTCTTTGACTTATGACCACAATTGACCTCAAAATTTCTGTTGCTAAGTAAGACTGTTGCTAAGTGAATTTTGCCCCATTTTACTACCTTTCTTGCCTCTGTTAAGTGAACCATTGCAGTTAAATTAGTAACACGGTTGTTAAGTAAATCTCACTTTCCCATTGAAGTTGCTTGTGAGAAGGTCGCAAAATGGATCACATGATCCTGGGACACTGCAACCATCTTAAATATGAGTTAGTTGCCAAGCATTTGAATCTGGATCACAGAGATGCTGCAATGGTTGTAAGTGTGAAAAAGTCATTACTCACTTTTTTCATTGCCATTGTAACTTTGAAATGCCATTAAATGAACTGTTGTAAGTTGAGGACTACTTGTAATTCATAAATGGTAATTGGGCCCTGTAGTTAATAGCAAAAGCACTTAGGCTTATATACCGCTTCACAGTGCTTTACAGCCCCCTCTAAGTGGTTTACAGAGTCAGCATATTGCCCCCGACAATTTGGGTCCTCATTTTACTGACCTTGGGAGAATGGAAGGCTGAGTCAACTTTGAGGCGATCAGGATCGAACCCCTGGCAGTCAGCTGATTTAACCTGCAATACTGCATTCTAACCACTGCACCACCATGGCTCTTAATGAAATTAGCTCATTGGTATCTTTTTCAAGATCACAACAAAAACTATAAAAGGATATAAATATACTGCATAGAGCCTTTAGCAACAAATGCTTGTGAAGTCTATTACTATATTTCTTCTGAATTTTACAGAAAAATACACGTTTGTTTTAATGGGACAGAATTTTACGATTTAAGACAAAGAATAAACAACAATATTTTTCATCTGATGTATTATATACTACCAGTTCCAAGAAGCTAGAAAAATCAATACAGCGAAAAATAGTTATCCTAAATCAGCACAATCCTTGAGAACAAGTATAAGTGCCTTTTGATAACCTATAAACATGTGTACATACTCATCATGCTATTCCCTTTTGGGATAAATTATACAAAATGCAGAAAAAGAGTGAGGAGCAGCAGACAAAAATGGGAAGGAGGGAGAGGAGGGAAAATAAATCTAAATATATCAGATTTACATCAACAGCATTCACTATACTTTTCTTCCCCCAAAGCTGCTTTTTCAAAAGGCAACTAGATTTCTTTCTTTGTTTTTCCTTGAAGATGTTTTGCTTCTCACCCAAGAAGCTTCATCAATTCACTGAAGAAGCTTCTTGGATGAGAAGCAAAATGTCTTGAGTGGGGAGGATCTAGTTGCCTTTTGAAAAAACAGTTTTCGGGCAACCATGACTGGCTTACTGAGAATCTCCCTAGACATAGATCTTTCTATATCTTCCTATGCTTGTATACCATCCTTGTGTCCATCACATCCATATATCATACATTGACTTTCGTTCTTTAGGATCTAATCAACTTCATCCAACCACAGACTTACATTTTTAACCTTTAATATACCCCTTGCCATGGCATGCTTATTCATTATCTTTATGAAAACCAAACCATCTCAACCTACTTCTTTAACAGAAGTCACTAATTTTTGTATTCATCCAGCAAAAATACATTTTGACCCATTTCTTCCTCTGCTGCACATTATTATGTATGCTGTTCCCACTGCATTTAACAGTTATATTTCTCTTGATATTCCCATACAGCAAAGTAGGAAGAAAAATGGTACCTTATAAAGCCATTTTCATTTATTTTAATAACATTCTTTGTTGCGGACCACAGGCTACCTACTATATTTTAGAAACATTTATACATTTTAGCATTTCTCTACTCATTTTCTTTAGCTATGTAAATTCCTCTATTTGCATTTGTTTTTCATTTGCAATCTGATTGCTCAGTGGGCAACCCAATAACTTTAGTCTTTGGTACATTCATTTTGAAATTCTTACTCCTTATTGCATCATACAATCAACAGAAAATTAGGTGCAAATCATTCACATTTTCAGCGCACAATATAGTATCATCTGCATTCCATCTATTACAGGGGTGTCAAACTCTGTTTCATTGAGGGCCGTATCAGGGTTGTGGTTGACTTAGAAGGGCCTGGGGTGAGCGAGGCCAGGTGGTCACAGCCACTGGGTGGGCATGGCTGGGGTGGGTGTGGTCAGCTCACCGTTGCCATGTCGGGAGTACCTAAGGTGGTCCAGGTCAGGTGGGGGAGATCCATTGTCTCCAGCATGAACCCAGGGGGTGGGGCAAGGGCAGCCCTTCGTTGGCTCCAGGGTGACCCCACGAATCTAAGGCTGACCATGTTTTTTTTTTTTTAATTTGATTTATATGCCGCCCTTCTCCGGAGACTCAGGGTGGCTTACAATGCGCTAAGCAATGTTCAGGCCCAGATGGCCGCCACCAAGTTTTAGATCAGCACCCAGTCAGTCTGGGCCAGGACCAAGGTACCGGGGGCCGGTCCTTTGCTGTTTCCAGGGCAGCCCCACAGGCCAGATCTAATCACATCACGAGCCAGATCTGGCCTGTGGGCCTTGAGTTTGACACCCCAATCTATAAAGTGGCAAAATTTGTCTCTGGGACCATGACTATTGCCTATATCCCAACCTTGGAGTTTTCTTTTTTCATTATAATGCTTGCTATTACGTGCTTCCATATCAACTTCCATCTTAGAATAGCATCAATATAAAGTGGAAAGCCTTCCAGTGGTGGTGCCACCTTTTCCGTAAAAAAAAACAACCATGAGACAATTTCTGTTGCAAGAAGCTGGAACTAGATTGTAAAAGCTGTTGGTATAACTTACTTGTACATCATATTCGCCAGAAAAAACAAATATCTATGTGAATGCATGAATGTCCAACAAAAACAAGCTTTTCTACTTTTGTGGCTTTCTGACTAAGATATATGAAAGCCTTCTTTTCTGAGATCAGCATGGGAAATTCACACTTCCCTTTCTTCATGGCTAAGACCAAAAAGCAAGTAAGCTGTTGCAGCAGCAGCAGCAACACAAATTTCTCACTCACCTGGATGGAATACCTTGTCATTTTTGGCTCCCAAATGTACAAAACTGGGATAAGTGCCTTCTAAAGAGAGTTGTGTCAAAAGATAACCTTAATATATAAAAAGTCTAAGACAGAATATCATTTTCAAGGCAACTATAATACTGTATATATGAGTTTTATATTGTTAATTTCCACTACAAATGCCTAGCAGGTTCCATGACTAAAAACTATAATGTTGAAAAGGGCACTAATTTTCTTTAAAGCTGAAGCTTATTTATTTTCTTCCTGAAACTAACATGACATCATAGCTAATGAAAATTAAACCATTATTTCTGGTTCAAATATTACTTTAGTCATAATCCTGTTCAGTTTATATCAGAAGCTCCTATCTCAGTTCTCTAGTGCTGTACCACCATCCTGTTTCTGGCTATGTCATTATCATTATAATGATGGCTATCAAAGCAATAGGTGGAATCAAGGTGGAAAAATTGCACAGCAGACTCCTCTTTCTTCCAAATAAGCCCAGAATCAAAGAGAAACTACTTCTATCCACCTACGTCTCTGTTTTCAGTCTGGAAATCAGACTGAATTACAGATACTTTTATGAAGGCTTCATTCTCGATGTCTAGAAGAAAAGAGATTATGGGAACAAAGCAGTTTTCAAACACTGCTATAAAGAAGATGGAAAGCAATAGTTATTTATTGCAGTGAGAGTAGAGTGAAAGACAGCAGAGTTTTGAGTAAGTAATTTAAATGAAACATTAAACAAAGGTTTCTAACAGAAAGATTAAGTCATAGAAACTTGTCAATGGACATTTTAAAGAAGGCCACAGATAAGCAACTGTTGGGGATTTTTGAGGTATAATGATTTCTGTTTTAGTGCAGGAGAGCTGTACTGGATAATCCTTCAGATTCTTTCCAGCACTGCAATTCTAGGTAAACAATACTGCCCTTTAGCTTTCCTAAAATACCATATTCACTAAAACATCTCACTAAATTGTTCCATAATATAGTTAACACTAAAAAATCCTTTTACTTATCACAGGCATCATCTCACTTCAAAATTACTGTTCAAACAATTTAATATAATATGTAGCCCATACAAATAGTCTTTCATTGCATGAGTAATGCATACTTCTAATCTTGCAAGCCTCAATATAGCCTTTGCTTTCCAACTCAAATTCAATATTTGTATGAAAATAGCACACAGATACCTTGGGATCTAGTATAGGTCCATTTGGTATGATCAGATACAACCAAGATCTGATTCATGACTAGCTCATTAGTAAGTAGAAAGTAACCTAAATAGCCTTTTAATTCCATAATGTTCTGACAAGTTGCTTTTAATGTGGCAAAATAAGCTATGCTATATTAAACTAAACAATGACTGTATTTGTATTTGGTTTCACATTGGCTAAACTGATGCCTATGGGAAGCCCCAAGGACATGAATGTACATTAGCATGCATCCTATCCTATTCCCCCAAAACTCATTTTGAACTCTGAACGATATATTGAATCTGATATGGCCCTGCAACTTTTACTGTAGTGAAAATTTAGACTCATCTGAAATTTTTTCATATCCTATAACCTTATCATCATCATCATAAGAGCCATGGTGGTGCAATGGTTAGAATGCAGTATTGCAGGCTAACTCCAGGAGTTCAATTCTGAATGGCTCAAGGTTGAGTCAGCCTTCCATCCTTCTGAGGTCGGTAAAATGAGGACCCAGATTGTTGGGGGCAATATACTGACTCTGTAAACAATTTAGAGAGGGCTGTAAAGCACTGTGAAGCGGTATATAAGTCTAAGGGCTATTGCTATTGCTACCTAATGGCTTATAACCTTCTTACCCAGCTCCCAGCATGTATTATTTTTAAACAATTGTTTTCATTTTGGTTTTTCGTGTCATTGAACATAAGCTCAAATCTCAAATCTCTTTTTGCATGCCAGATTGATGAAAATTTACATTCTTCTTTTGGTCTTCTTCTTTGGACAACATTCGCATTTCCTAAAGGGAACTTTCCACTCTGTAACAGTATCTGTGAAAATGAACATTAACCATGCAAGTAACCATAGATTTGATGTTAACTTTCATGATCGTAGTATATATTCTTGTTGATTTTCAATTATCGTGGTTTTTATTCATTGTTGAGTATCCTTTAAAAATTTAGTTCTCTGAACTTAATTTACTTAATTTACTTTTTAACTCTTCATTTTATAGAAATTTTCTGATTGGAATTAAAAAAAAAAATCCCTGGCAATTTTTGTTTACTATAAATTAAGCTCAATAGCATTGTGGTCACTGTTTCTATTTAACTCAGTAGTGTTCTATCACTACATTTTGAGCTCTATATAACATTATGTCATGCCTCTTTTTATTTATTTATTCAGTTTGGATGCTACCCAACTCCAACGGACCCTGGTGGCTCACAATAGAGAAACATTACATCACCAGCTGCTCTAAGGCAGAATTATAAAAATGTTATAACTTCATCATGACCAGGACATGCTTGTACCCAGTAGATGTAAACGTAGGTGAGGGTTCCCATAACTATGACCACTTCTGGAGGCTTTTCTAATTTTTTTCTTATGTAAGATTAAAGTATTTTGGTCATGGTAACAAATTATTTTGGAACTTGGTATTTTAATCTATACAATCTCTATAAAGAAATCAGTTTCTATTGAAGTGTCTTTGTCGTACACTGTGGCCTCTTAGATGTATAGAAAAGCACAATTTACAGGTCTTTTTATTTTTTACAGCATTTAGATTGATAGACTACTATATCCCTTTCATTGTCTCCATTCTAACTCATTCAGCACTAGGACAGAAATGTATAACAGTCACTTTGTGGTCAGTATGAGGATTATGTTGATGTCTGCACAACCACACTCCCAAATGGATGGACCAGAATTTGTTTTGTACTTTTTATTATTACCTTATATTTGACTATATTGTGAATTTTATAAAGTTGTAGTTGTAGTATTAAAGTTGTAGTATTTTTAACCTTTTTAAAAAATCTGCAATGATTTTAAATGATTTTTAAAAGGCTTAGGAGAGAAGGGGAAGCAGTAGGAGGGAACAGAAAGGGAAAGCTGAGAAGGGTCAGATCGGGGAAATCAGAGAATACTGTAAGAGGCTTATAAGGATGTATAACTGTATCAGGCCATGGGAGAAGAATAACTTTACAGAGAAGAGGCAAAGATAACATGTGTTTAAATGCATGGCCCTATGGCAAGGCAAAAAGATATATATGCTTGCATGATATACCTTGCTCCCACCTGCTTTCTCAAGTGCAAGCTTTGCTGGTTCTCTTTTGAGTTTGGGCAAGAATGTTTCACGCTTGAAATGATTCGCAGTTTTTGCCTATGTCGCATTTTTGCTAACAAGGGCAGTGCCTTCTGAAGGTCATATGGCACTCTAGGCAACATTGACTAATGCTGCCATTTCCCATTGATAGAAATATTTGCATTTTTAGAATGATTCAGAAGGAGGGGTGGAGTTGGCACCCACTCAGTTTTGGAGCCCTATATCAATATCTAAAGCTGGCCCTGAATCAGGGCAATACTGTTAATGTTGCTAATTAGGTTAATTTGATCATTTTATTTGACCAAAGTAGAAAGTATATAAAGTATAATTTTCTCCCTCTTTTATAAAAGATTTTTAATTTTTAAATATCTTTTAGTATTTTATACATTCAATTTTAAATTGATTTTATTCTACTTTTAAATTTTGTATGTATGTGTTTTATTGTTTGGCTGTGCACCGCCCTGAGTCCTTCGGGAGTAGGGCGGTATAGAAATCAAATAAAATAAAAAAATAAAATAAAATAAAGGCACCCTGACCTATTTTTATGATTATACACTGACAGGGTTATGGAAGCTATGAAGATGATACATAATTCCTCTGTAATGAGGAAAAACTGCTTAGACAGATAAGGCTACAGGAATCATGGATGTAGGTAAATTTACCCTGAAGAATAAAATGATTTCTCATTGATACTTTTACAGAATCTGTTATCCATAAATAAATGTTGCCGTAATTGATCCAATGTAATTCATCATATATTTGCTCTGTTTCTGCCTATTTATATTATATAGCAATAAATATAACATTACTTGATATTTCATTTATAATACCTAACCTAATGTACTTGTCTTTTTATGGCATCATCTCCTTTTCCCAGTATTATATTTGTTGAAAGTTATTACTTTCACAGTTATTGCTATTAGATAATTAAGGTATATATTACATATTTATTATGCAGGGTGAAGATTATTGCTTCTTTTGAATACTGAAAAAATGTATATCTTTTGTATACTGTAAGGTTGAGACAAATGTAAACGTAATGTAGTTCTTCCCTTAAAAACAGTGGGTGACATGTTTATATCTTAGCTTTGTGGAAGATGGAAAAATTCTTTGTAGTGGTTACTGCTTATGTGTCTGAACTGAGACCTTGTAAAGATCCCCACCCAGATTATTTATTTTATCTAACTTTTAAACTAAAATAAGGATCCAAGACTGGTAATATATCTATATGTATACATAAGAAAATAGTTGTATGTGTAGCATTTTTGTCAGGCCATAGAAAGCTGTAATTCCAAATTCTAAAACCTCTTAAGTCAAACCGGTGCTGAAATTATCTTTTCAGATGTCTATATTTTTCACATATAGATTATTCAGAAATTGTTGTTTGATAAATTCCACTATATTTTTCCTTGAATCTCTCTTAGTTATCCAGACAACAACTAAAAAGAATTTCTATCTTAAGTTCTACCAGTTCAAACGGAAAGTAATGCTCTCACAAAAATGAATTAAATCAAATTCTTGAAAAATGTAAAAGAGAAGTGTTCTAGTTTATCTTGTTTTCTAATATCTAATTTTCTGTATATTCCCTAGGTTCAGCATATTTATTCTGCAGTGGTAGGAGCTTGACCGCTTTAATATGATCTAGACTTCTCTTACTAATAGCATGTGTCTATCTCCTAGATTGGAAAATTTCTTGCTGTTTCTGTTTCACTCAATGCTTCACTCTTTTGCTCTATGTTGAGAAGATTACAGCAAGTTTAGGATCCACCCCCTCCCTTCTTTATTGTTGTGCCTCAATCCATTTACCCCAATTCTTTTCTCTCTTCTGTTGCTATAATCTGGGAACTATTCTTCTGAAGTATTGCCAGGTCAGTAAGTGTATACTGTAAACTAAAAGAGGGTCAGAACTTATGTCTCCTGACCTTTATCCTAAAAGGGTATCAGGTGTGATACCTCTCTAAAGAATCTTGCTGGTAATCTCTTGTTGAGTGGGAGTGTCTGCTACAAACATTTCCTCCCAGTCTACCTTTCAATGGCACTTCACAGTACACTGAAAATTATCAGGGACAGTTAATTATTGGCCTCTTGGAACAACCCACCCACTTTGATTCAGGCATGCTTTCCCCAATATTTAAGAAGGTTATTTAGCAATGGTACAGTATAATTACAGAAAATAATTTGGGTTGGTTAACATTTTTATGTTTTGTATGTTTGGTTTACGAGTCTAAAAGCAGCTTCAGGTTCAAACTTTAAACGGTTCAGCATATGAGCAGAATTTTAACTGCTGAATGCCAGGAATCAAGATTTGCCTGTTAGAACTATGGAAAAATTGTATCACCGAAACTCATCAATAAAGGAACTTGTGATAGGAAGCTGGTGCCACTATATTTAGAGCTGGGGTAGTCAATTAATTTTCCTAAAGGGCCACATAAGAAACTGGGAGTGTTGTGGAGGACCAAGCCAATAGGGCTGTGCAGTGGTGAAATGTAAAATTTGTTACTACCGGTTCGGTGGGCGTGGCTTGGTGGGGGAGGTGTAATATGACTGAGTGGGCGTGGCCAACTTTTTTTTTTTTAACTTTTAAAACCATTTTTTCTACAACCTCTTCAGCTGAAGAGGTTGTAAAAAAAATGCTTTTAAAAGCCTCTGACAATCCCAGCTGAGTTGCCTGATCGGCAGAGGCTTTCTTTTTTTTTTTAAAGCCTCTGACGATCCCAGCTGAGTTGCCTGATCGGCAGAGGCTTTTTTTTCCTTTTAAAAACATTTTTTCTATAAAAATACTTTTAAAAGCCTCTGATGATTCCAGTTGTGGCGCATGATCATCAGAGGCTTTTTTTTTACTTTTAAAAGCATTTTTTCGGCCAAAGAGGTTGTAGAAAAAATACTTTTAAAAATTAAAAAAAAAGCCTCTGATGATTGCGTGGCTCAGCTGGGCATGGAGGGGGGCAGGGATTTTTGTTACCGGTTCTCTGAACCACCCGCCTCCATCGCTACCGGATCGGATGATCCGGTCCGAACCGGGAGCATTTCACCCCTGGGGCTATGAAGGTGCATAGGCTCACACTCACACGCATATGAATTTTTTAAAAAAACAGCAGTCACCTCCAAAATAAAAACAATGCAGTTGTATTGCATGCATAGCATACACTTATTTACATTTGATTTCTAATTTCTGATTGATTTCATATGGCTTGGACAGGGACAGCCAAAGGGATGGATGGATGTGACCCGGAGTCTGTAAAATGCCCAGGTCTGATTTAGAGTGAACATTTTCTTACACATACATACTCCAATTCCCAAACCTACTTTATACCTGTATCTAATCATCCATACCTAAATATATTCTATATTATAAATAAATCTTGAGGGCTAGGACAAAATAGAAAGATTACCATGCTAAAGGGAGAAAGAATCAAAATGCTCTGGCTGTAATAAGTTTTTTCATAATATGATTATACTATTCCCAGCTAGAGAGGCTTATTAGAAAAAGTTATACTGCTGGTACAGCTGCCTTTGAAAAGTTGAAAACTTCAAGCAACACAAAATGGAACTCCCTTGATATTGTTAGAGTTGATTAGTTCCTCAGGGGTCTTGTATTAATTTTAAACCTTGACTCTTTTGGTGTCTGAATCTCCTGCAGATGGTCTTTAAAGGCTATGTAATTTCAGTGCCAGATACTTGAAGGTTTGTTTTTTCACATTTGTGTTCAACTGTAAACTAAGCTTTTTCTCAGAGGACCTGATCCATTTGCCCAGTTTATTTTAAAAATTGTGGAGGATATTGCATACAATAGGATCTTCTCAGGAATAACACCAATCTTATGGAACTCCTGCCCTGGCCACTTTCCTCTCCACCTAAGTCAGGTTAGAGAATTCTACAAAAATTTGGATCTGCAATACATGGATTTCTGGTCAATATGTGTTGCTTTTCTAACTTTTTAAAACAAGACCATATACAAGCTCAGAATTACTATAACACTAGAATTATATATCCTGTTATAGAATATCATGCACTTTTGTTTGTTTATTTACTAGATTTACCTACAATGTGTTTCTCCAAGAGCTCAAGGCGACATATGGGGCAGGTGGGGGGGGAGGGGAAAACTCCTTTATCTGTACTGCAGCAACCTTATGAATGACTAGTCCAAAGTCATCTCCATGGCTAAGAATGAATTTGAATACGTCCTGACCCAATACCTTAATTACTATACTGCACTCACTTCTTGTGACTGATTATATATTTTCAAATTCTTCTGAGATCTTATGCTTAAGTTATATTAAAAAGAATAATGGAAACAAATTATTCTGAAATAGCTAGAGTTTCTGAATGGCTAGTAGCAATGTATACCAAAGACTTTGACTATGCACAGCCTCTAGATTGTTGAACAGAACCAGTGGGAACGATGTTATGTCATATCCTATTCACAGGTTCCTTAGAGGTACATGGTTGATTACTACTGGATTTGGGACATTGAAGTATACAGTAACATACCTTCTTACATTTGACTCCAAGGCACAATTGTTGTGATCTAGGCTTCCTGAGTCATTAAAACACACAAGTAGTCCCAAAAACCTCTTTTATTGCAACAGCTGTGAATTACATTCATTCACAGCTGAGTCCCAATTAGTTGCAAAAAGTCCTTCGGGAGAAGTCCTTCGGGATAATCACCAACCTTTATCTCCCTTGACACGCTGCCAAAGACCTACTTGACAAAGCCACATGGAGTCCAGAATCAAACAGAGATGCCGACTGGAAACAGAATTAACAACTCTGCTTTCCTGCAAAGGCCCCACATGCCTTTGCTCCTCTTTTAACCCTTATGGGTGGGGCCAATCATCTCCAGTCCTTACTCCTGAGCTGTCCCTTTAGTTTTAACTGTTCTTGCCTTCTGGCAGCTCTGCGCATGTGCGCACTAGGAACAGGCTGCTCTTGTTCCTCTGCTTCTCTGATGTCCGACTGTGGAGGCTCCAGAGTCCACGCATAACTCCCAGATGGCCCTGGGCCCATCTCTGCCTCTGACGCAAAGCCCTCGTCCGAGCCTTCCCCAAACTCCTGGACTGGCCCATGTTCCTCCCCAGCCTCCTCACTGTCCGACTCCGCTGCCAGCTCCACAGGCTGCTAGTGGACCACAACAACAATTACCTATGATTTCATTATACTACAGTTACATTTATTTCTCAGAAAACCTCTGTAAGATTTTCTATTCTCTGTGCTGCTGAAATGAAACATAGTGCCGTCTGTTGTAAAATGGTACTTTTTTCCATTGTTTAAAATAATACGCCTTTTTTGTTCTATTTCTGCACTTTCATAGGAAAAAATGCTTGCTATGCAACAAGAGAGAGAAGCTGCTATTCGTCAATATAAAAGTCTAGAAGAAGAACTGCAGACTCTTCGTATTTATTACAGGTAATGCCATTTCTATTATTTTTATTTTTTATTTATTTTATTAAATTTTTATGCCATCCATCTTGCTATCCAAAGCGACTCTGGGCAGTTTACAGTACAATTGTAAATGTGGAAAAAGAATGCAATATTATTCCTAAATATTACAAATATGCAACGCAAAAATGAATTAATATTCCAGAATTCCAGTCCACATCCATATTTCCTTTTAATATTATTTCAGCCTGACAAAGCTGGATCTTGAAATCTATATGGATGGCACTTTTCAAGCCTATTGTATTCCAAATGCCAGTGAACAAGTGTAAAAGCGCAGGAAGCATTTCTGATGTAACATAATTTCTTGGACTGGAGGTTAGTTTCAGTAGACCACAGGTTTGCAGATTTTAGGTTACAGATTGCCAATGTCAGTCAGCATCAGGGTTGTTATTTAAGATACCGATATAGCAGATTCAAATATCTTCCCCTTTTCAGTATTCAAATTCTCCCTGCTTATGTCCGCTGCTTAAGATTAGGATCATAAGAAAAATGAGAAAGAAAAAAATATTTTCATTTTCTTACCTAGAAACCTCAGTTTACAGGGAGGATACATGAGATGAGGGTGTGGCTAACTGATGAGGCCTTATAAGGCCAAAATAGATCTATCTTAGTCTCCCAATGGGCAGCAAATGGTCTGCTAGCTGCCAGAAGAAAAAAAACAAAACAAAACCCCAGAAACTAGTGAATTGTGAGTTCACTGAACTAGGGCTGCATAACATTGTTCCCTATGGAACAATCTACCCCCAGAGATACGAGTGATCTCCGACCTCCGGACCTTTCGTCGGGCCCTAAAAACTTATTTTTTTCAGTTAGCCGGTCTGTCTTGATTTTAGGGTTCGTTTTAAAATTTTAATATTGGTTTTAAATTGACAAGTTTTAAATTATGTGCCAAATTTATAAATTATTTTAACTCTATTTTTAACTGTAATGTTATGTATAGATGTTTTTATTTTGGCTGTTCACCGCCCTGAGTCCGAAAGGAGAAGGGCGTATAGAAATTTGAATAATAAAAATAAATAATAATAAAAATAACATCTTGGTTTATGTAGGAAGAACCTGGCTAAAGAGATATACACATAAAACCTACGAAAAAGATATATATATATATATATATATATATATATATATATATATATATATATATATATGTTTTCTCCCATGTAGAATTGGAAGTGTCTTGGCGATGTTTCAACGAAGTCTCATTTGTCATCTTCAGGCTGGTGTTTTCGGCTTCGTGCTTCTAGGAGCAATGTGTGATCGCAGCTGTTTCTTCCTTTTAACTGCCAGTGGGGGTGTGAACTGATTGGGTGGGAGCTTGGCTGTGTTCTGATTGGGTGGAGGTGTGTTCTGATTGGGTGGGGGCTTGGCTGTGCTCTGATTGGATGGGGAGTTGGCTGTGCTCTGATTGGATGGGGCTGTGTTCTGTTTAGGTAGGGGCTTGGTTGTGCTCGGGTTAGTCTGAGTTGCAGGGGGATTTGAGCTGGTGAGCTACATTGCTGTTGTTTGGCTTCATGTTCATGGTCGTGCCACATCTTCATGGTGGATGTCAGTTTGCTTCATGTATGGATTGGAGGGGTTTAAAGTGGCTAATGATGCAGCTGTGGTCTGGCTTCTGCTTGTGGTCGTGCCTCATCGGTGTGGGTTTGTTTTTTGCATGGATGTGTGGTGGTGACATCTTGTGTGGTTTTTGTGAGTGTGGGACTGGTGTCATTTTTAGTGTTAGGGGCTCGTTTGTCAATAAGGACAGTTTTCCAAATGGCTGTTAGGCGGGAGGTATCATCTTGTTTATTCATGCTGTGTGGGCATTTTTCTATCTTGATAGCTTCTCTGATTATTCTGTTGTTAAAGTGTTCAGTTTTGGCGATAGTTCTGGTTTTTTTAAAGTCAATTTCATGTCCTGTGGCTCTAAGGTGCTGGACCAGGGAAGAAGTTGGTTCTTCTTTTCTGACTGAGTTCTTGTGTTCTTCAATGTGTGCACTTATTCTTCTGTTGGTTTGTCTGATGTATGTGGTAGGGCAAGCGGTGCATGGGATTTCATATACTCCTTGATTTTCTAACTCAATTTTGTCTTTGGGGTTTCTTAGGATGGTGGATATTTTTCGGTTTGTGCAGAATGCTGTCTTGATGTTGTGTTTGTGAAGGATCTTGCTGATTCTGTCTATGGTGCCTTTTATGTATGGTAGGAGGGCTTTGCCGTTTTCTTGTTCTCTGTCTTGGATTTTAGTGGGGGTTTCTTTTTGGATTAGGTTGGAAATCTTATTTCTTTGGAATCCGTTGGATGTTAGTACATTAGTGAGAGTGTGTAGTTCGGTTTTTAGGTGTTGTTCGTCAGCTAAGCGTTTTGTTCTGGAGATGAGTGTCTTGGCTACGGGGTTGATCTGTTCTGGGTGGTGGTGTGAGAGTACGTGCAGATAGCGGTTTGTGTGTGTTTTCTTCTGGTAGATGGTGTGTCCTAGGGAGCCATTGGATTTCTTGTAGACTAAGACATCCAGGAAGGGAAGTTGGTTGTTAGCTTCTGTTTCCATGGTGAACTGTATTTTGGGGTGTAAGCTGTTGAGGTCTGTGAGGAAGTTGTCCAGTTTTTCTTTCCCATGTGGCCAGATTATGAAGGTGTCGTCTACGTATCTGAGCCAGAGTTTGGGTTTGTGATCAGATTTTTCTAGAGCTTGGGTTTCAAAGTGTTCCATGTAGAGGTTTGCAATGACAGGTGAGAGGGGTGATCCCATGGGTGCTCCTTCTGTTTGTTTGTATTTTTGTCCGTTATAGATGAAGTATGTATTGGATAGGCAGTGGTTGATCAGATCTAGGATGCGCTTGGGGGGATTATATTTGTTTTGGATAGCTGTCAAGGCTTCTTTGATTGGCACTTGGGTGAAGAGGGATATGACATCGAAGCTCATGAGTAGGTCGCTGGGCTGTAAGTTTTGTTTCTTTATGATCTCTATGAACTGGAATGAATCATTCCCAGAGAGAAATCATCCAGATGCCCTAAGCTCTATGGTCTCCCCAAGATACACAAAGAAGGAACCCCACTTAGACCCATAGTCAGCTCCATAGGCTCACCTCTACAAAACCTAGCCAAATTTCTCGCCAAACAACTACTGCCCTATGCAGAATCCATCACCTCACACATAAAAAACTCATTCCAGTTCATAGAGATCATAAAGAAACAAAACTTACAGCCCAGCAAGCATCAATTAATATGTTGGTTTACAGGCAATGGACATAGACATAAACCGTAACCATAAACCATTCTTTCTTTTTTGAATCAAGGTTTATTGATTTTTTTTTCTTTCACACCCCCCCACATATCTTATGAACAGAGTATTGACCATATCATATCTTATACAACTTATCATCTCCAAATACATTTTACATAGTTACAATTTCTGCCAAAATATTTTTTCCATACTTTTTTATCTTATCTTAATACTTCTATGCTTATTGTATAAAGAACATCTTCCGCCCTTAAATTCTAATTTCTTCATTATTAATCATCTATATATTCTTTTCACTTTCATATTAATTCATTCTTCATCCTAATAAGTTTATACATGTTCATGTTCATGTATAAACTTATTAGGATGAACCATTCTTTCCTCTATCTTAAATCTATTCATAGATTTTAAAATGTTTGGCATGTTTAAAGAATCCAAAAAATCATCGATTTGAAATGGCCCACTTTAAGCCATTTGGTCCAACTCTCTGCTCAATACTGGAATACAAATTATAGTCTTGTGACAGACGGCTGTTCAGCCTCTTCCAAGTAATTCTAATGTTGAAGTGCTCTTATTGTAACGAACTTTTCCATGACTCAACTGGAATTTGCCTCCCTGTAATATAAGCTCATGATTCCATGTGCTACACTTTGGGACAATAAATAACAGGTCTTGGCCTTTCTGTATGTGACATCCTTAAGCTATATCTTTGAGCTCTATTTGCACATAATGTGCAGGTGTATGGGGCAGGTTTTTCAGCCCAGTTTGGCATCAGCAGGAATTATTCTGGGGCAGCTGCCAAAGACAGAATGCCATTACTACCTTCCTTAGGAACTTTATTTTTAAAACATAATTTTAAAAGAAGTATGGGGTATGTATAATACTCATGCAGCTGGGTCTGTGACCTGTCCTTTAAATTCCCTTCATCATTTCAGAATGGCAGTACTTCACTGGCATTGTGGGTAATGGATGAGGCACCCATTCAACTCTTAACAAAATGCTGTTTCTATTTCTGTTAGAGCAGAATCACTTAAATTTTAAAGTCTAAATGTGGTAGACTTTGCCAAACCTTAGTTAAAGCATATTATATACATCAAAGCTTTAAATATACAAATCATCTCTGAATACTTTTCAAATGTATATTTTTCAGTGTCATTATCTTCATTATCTTCATTATTTTATTTAATGAAGATTCATAGGCCCAGATTATGCTGAGATGTTTCTACAGTTTTAGGGAAAATGTACTCTGTTTCCCCCAAAATAAGACATCCCCTAATAATAAGCCCAGTTGGGCTTTTGAGCACATGGCAATAAGGCCAAGTGCTTATTTCAGGGTTCCAAAAAATATAAAACAGGGTCTTATTTTGGGGGAAACACAGTAGTAAATTATGCAAATATTATATTATGGAAAGCACAAATTAAGACAGGCACCATTATCTTGTTCTGTAATCCAGTCCTGGTCAAACGATTCAAAACTGCCAATAAAAACCAACAAGAAGGTGAAGTACAGATACATTCTTCACTCTGTCTGTCCACTGATCAAGTGAAACTTGCTACCATCCAGAACATTTTGACAATTTATGACAGGAAAGTCAAGAATATGTTATTCTAAATTTAAATTTTATTATTATTATTTTAAATAAGATTTCTAAAAAAAATTAATACGATCTCTTTTGTGTTCCTGGAATTGCAATTGCAGCCATAATTTAACATTTTAAGGGGAAAAAACATGGCTAATACTACTATATAGAATAGAATAACAGAGTTGGAAGGGACCTTGGAGGTTTTCTAGTCCAACTCCCTGCTTAGGCAGGAAACCCTACACCACTTCAGACAAATGGATGTCCAATATCTTCTTAAAAACTTCCAGTGTTGGAGCATTCACAACTTCTGGAGGCAAGTTGTTCCATTGATTAATTGTTCTAATTGTCAGGAAATTTCTCCTTAGTTCTAAGTTGCTTCTCTCCTTGATTAGTTTCCACCCATTGCTTCTTGTCTTACCCTCAGGTGCTTTGGAGAATAGTTTGACTCCCTCTCCTTTGTGGCACTGCTATCATGTCTCCCCTAGTCCTTCTTTTCATTAAACTAGACATACCCAGTTCCTGCAACAATTCTTCATAGGTTTAGCCTCCAGTCCCCTAACCATCTTTATTGCTCTTCTCTGCACTCTCAACATCTGAACATGAGTCTCTGTCACAAAACAGAGTCTCTACATCTTTTTTACATCGTGGCGACCAAAACTGAATGCAGTATTCCAAGTGTGGCCTTTCCAAGGCATTATAAAGTGGTATTAACACTTCACGTGATCTTGATTCTAACCCTCTGTTTATACAGCCTAGAACTTTGTTAGCTTTTTTGGCAGCTGTTGCACATTGCTGGCTCATATTTAAATGGTTGTCCACTAGGACTCCAAGATCCCTCTCTCAGTTACTACTATTGAGCAAGGTACCACATATACTGTACCTGTGCATTTTGTTTTTCTTGCCTAAATGTAGAATCTTACTTTTTTCACCATTGAATTTATAAGAAATAAAAATAAAAAACTCTTTTGAAAAAAAAAATCATTTTGTTAGATAGCATCCAATGTTCAAGTCTGTCAAGATCCTTCTGTATGTTAAGCCTATCTTCTGGAGTTGGAGTTGGCTATTCCTGCCAGCTTGGTGTCATCTGCAAAGTTCCCCATCTATCCCCTAGTCCAAGTCATTGATGAAGATGTTGAAGAGTACTGGGCCTAAAACAGAGCCTTGGGATACTCCACTGCATACCTCCCTCCATGTAAATGCAGTTCCATTGAGGACTACACGTTGAGTGCAGCTGGTCAGCCAGTGGTGATGCTGTCTAACCCACATTTTTCTACTTTATCTAGTAGGTTATGGTCTACTTTATCAAATGCCTTACTGAAGTTCAAGTAAATTATATCGACAGTATTCCTCTGGTCCACTAATTTTGTCACTTTGTCAAAGAATGCAATAAAATTAGTCTGGCATGATCTGTTTTTGACAAACTCATGTTGGCTTTTGCTTATTACTTTGTTTGCTTCTAGGTATTCGCTGATTCGTTGTTTGATTATCTTTTTCAGAATCTTCCCTGGTATTGAGGTCAGGCTGATAGGTCTATAGTTTCCTGGATCTATTTTTTTTCCTTTTTTGAAGATGGGAACTACATCAGCTCTTTTCCAGTCCTCTGGCAGTTCCCTGGTGCTCCAGGATCTTTGAAAGATATAGTTCAGTGGTTCTGAGATCTCGTCTGCCAGTGTAAGAAGGAAAGAAGTAATATAGAATAGTGCAAAAGGGGAACTCTCCCAGTTCTGTGAAAAATCGAATCTTAGTGAAATGTATTCTGTTTATTATTAGTCATGAAAAGTTTTTATGAACCTGATTTAATAATGGAGAACTTTTCCTAAAAAAATACTTTGCATAACTGTCATAACTATATATTGCCAGTTAAAACATTCTAATTTTCTAACTGCTGTATTTTCTTGGCAATGATTAATGCAAATAATAAAAACTGGATAGGCAGGTAAATTATAATCCTTCTTCCTGTCAAAGGGAACACAAAAAAAATCATAAAAATATTGCAAAAATAATATATATTGTAGGCTTTGTAAAAAAAAAGAATGATTAATCCCAGAGAATGTGTGATTATTATTTTTATCTAAGCAATACAAAGCCTTTGAAAGAGGTGTTTTGCAATGCACAGGAGAATGTAAGAGACATCTCTTTTTGGATTATTAAAACATCCATGTCTTTTGCAAGGCTCATGCAGTTGCTTTAGAAACTGTTCTGTGTGCATGTGAGAAATCGGGGCAGCTTTGCTTTAACAACAGTTATTTTCATTATTTTAACATTACCAGCACTTTAACAAGTTGAAAATAGGTGCTTTGTATCAGTGGTGAAATGTAAAATTTAAAATTAAATTTAAAATTTTAATTTTAATTAAAATTAAAATGTAAAATACCGGTTCTGTGGGCGTGGCTTGGTGTGGGGGGTGTAATGTGACTGAGTGGGTATGGCCAACTTTTTTTTTTAACTTTTAACATTTTGTTTTAAAAAATGCTTTTAAAAGCCTCTGACGATCCCAGCTGAGCTGTTCGATCATCAGAGGCTTTTTTTTTTACTTTTAAAAGCATTTTTTCAGCCGAAGCGGTTGTAGAAAAATGCTTTTAAAAATTTTTAAAAAAGCCTCTGATGATCTTGCAGTTCAGCTGGGCCTGGGGGGGGGCAGGGATATTTGCTACCAGTTCTCTGAACCACCCACTACCATCGCTACCGGATCGGGTGATCCGGTCCGAACTAGGAGCATTTCACCCCTGCTTTGTATGTATTCTCCTTCTTTCAAAGACTTTACACTCTTGTCTCTGTTAATGTCAGTCCCACTAGGTAGTCCAGCCATGTAGTTAATTTCATAGGAAGGCTCCAACTACTTTTAAGATTGGCTGTAAGAACAGAATCTGATTTGATTGTACTTTCCCCTGCTTCCTATAGTCCAGTGAATTAGGAGATGTCTGTTTGAGCTACTTTTGAACATTATCTGAACAGTCTGGACTTTAAAAATAATTTAGCCATTGAAATGACCAGATGCACAAGTCTCAACAAGTTGCTCATTTAATTTACCAACCAGTTCCCTGGACCTATCCAGTCTTACATGCCATGCCACCTTTCTTTACAAGTTATTGATGCAAGTCTCAGAAAATACCTGTTCACAGACTTCTTGACTACTTAATTTTCAAAGTGATGGCTTAAGAAAAATGTCATGCCTTGCTACTCGCTCTTGGGAAAGAAATAAACAAGCTTTCTATTTGTGCAAGTATTAAAAGCAGCAAACAACAACAACAAATCAAAATTCAATAAGTTTGCCTGGCCAAGAACAACATATAACAATCTAGCCAAAATTCAGTTGCTTATTTGCTCGCACCCTATAGACAGAATCTTGCCAGACTAAACCTATTTTTACTACAAAGTTTATATCCATCTTCATTCATAGTACTCTGGGTAGTTCATAGTCTTGGAAATCGAACATTCTAGCAGAAGCTAAATATGCCATTGAACTTACCTTTATTACCGGTTCGCAACAGGATCACACGCATGCCCTCACTTTGCGCGCATGCACACCTTGCTTCTGCACATGCACAGATCACCAATGACGTCGTCCGGGGTGGTGGGCATAGCCTCCCACCAGTTTTACTAACGGTTCTTGCGAACCAGTCCAAACCAGGGACAACCCACCATTGCAGTGAACTATTGAAGTGATCTAACTAGAGCAAAGAACCGATGATAATGTCTTCTATATCAAAATTACATGGCCTTTACTGAGAGGAAATAACCACATCAACTTGTAGCCACTTATATGAGACATGCCTATGGTTACTAAGAAAGCTATGAATTCCTGAGTCTTTTCAGATACCACCTAAAAAGCATGAAAATTGAAGTTCCCTAGGGAGAACCCACACTAACCCTATAACAAGATCCAAGAGCTCAGAAAGGTCTATTACTGGGCAGCAAGATGAATCAACAGTTTCTCTAATTTGTCTCCACAGCCAATTTATACCAGTCATCTGTGGAGTCAAGCATGTAATAGCCACAAACTCTCATGCAGGATTATTGCAACTCCATCCCTGGCCTTGGAAACAGTAGCTGCTAAAGTAACCAAAACCTTGAAGGACAGATCTCCAATAAGGGAACATCCCCATCCTTGTCTTTAGAAGCCATGATGGCACAGTGGTTAGAATGCAGTACTGCAGACTAACTCTTCCCCCAGCCATGAGTTCAATCCTGACTGGCTCAAAGTGGACTCAGCCTTCCAGTGTTCCAAGGTCAATAAAATGAGGACCCAGTTTGTTGGGGGCAACATGTTGAAATTTGTAAACCACTTGGAGAATTTACAAAAGCACTGTGGAGCGGTATATAAGTCTAAGTGCTATTGCTATCCAACTTGGGTGGGTGGAGGGGGACAAACAGAACTAGAAAATTTGCTCACACTGAAATGAATGTATCGATGTGGTTATTTAGTACCATCTTTACTCTATCTGTATCTTTGTAAAATAAGGATGAGAATTATTTACTGAAAAAACATACATAGATTTTTCAAAAAGGTATTATATACAATAGAAATGGTATTTGGACTTGACAGTCTCATTTTATGCTTTAGAATGCTCCACAAAAGACCCTTCACATTTTTACAAGGTGGGAGGCTAAATGCTGGGAAGGAATAATCTTTTTCTCCTCAGCCATTAAGAGGAGGTCTTTGTTTACTACTCTCTGCTGTGGGTCACAATGTGATATGTCTCCATTTATTCTGTTAATATGAAAGAACTTAACCTAGCGCAACTTGATACAGCACAATTGAAATGGCGCGAAGGAAAAATAAGGTAGTGCTAGGTGTTAAATTATATCTTAATACGATATAATTTTATATCAGTGTACACAATGCCCTTTTTATGTTTTTTAATCTTAGGAAGTTTCTGATCACGTTTGAAAAAAGACTGAGAAGCTCTCAACAGTCAGTCATTCTATTCATTTACTAATATTGCGTGCACTAAATTATAGATTAGGTATATGGCACACAAAATTGCACATTAAACTAAGACGCTAGCTATTGTATGGCTACAAAAAGGGACAGAAAAACTGAAGGCTTACTTTCCTCGTGACCTCTGCAGACAAGTGTTTTTATTACAACAGGCTTTTCAGTGTTTGTTTTTGTATTGGTTAGGTTAGACATAGAAATTCCAAAAAGAACATGGGGTCCCCAAGTCTGTGTTTCCCTTGTAATTGTTACTGCAGAGATTGGAGGGGACTTGCCGAGGAGAATCAGCAGGAAGAGGAACAACCCTTCCCATGTCCATAGATTTTCTCTTCCAAATGCCTCCCAACAGTTTTAATAGCTTTTTTTTAATTCCTCCTCAACAGCTGGACTCCAAAATCTCAGAGTTTAGCCTTCCTGAATTATGCTAGATGGGGGGGAAGACATATTCAGTAGAGGATGAATAGTCATTGGAGGTATAAAGTCCCTCTTTCCATCTTTGTCCCAAAGGTGCTTTTTCATGGGACAACCATGACCTGGGTGACTGAGAATCTCTACAGTCTTTCCATTTTCCTTTTCCAACAAGTCCCTGAATTTCCAATATCTTTGCATGACTATGTTATGGCTATGAATTTGTTATTGGCTTTATTAAGCTGCTCTTCTAGCAGTTTTCCACCATTCTTAATTATTAATTTGTTAACTAATATTTAATTTTCTGCTTAAATATTATTTAAGCAGAAAAAAGTAACAATAGTCATTGCACTTTCCTAGGAGTAGTTCACGATAAATTCAATGAGTCTTATGTCTGAGTAGGCATGAATAAGATAGTGTTAGGGGACAACTTAATATTTTCCATCTGGTAGTTCAGATTTCAGTTTCTTTCAATGCTATCCAACATGATCAAGTCATGGAATTGTGATCCAAAGCATCTGAAGAACACGAACTAGCTTACTGATAAGCAGGTGCATCTGCGGGAAGCAGAGGTGTCAAAAAAGTCAGGTTGGAATCTATGTCCACACAGTTGTAACTCTGCCACTTGGCATCACATGCCAAGCACACAAAAATGATCTCATATAGCCACTATCTTGACTTTTTCGACCTCCCCGGATGTCTACCCCTGCATATCAGTAAGGTATGTTGTCAGTTTAGTTGTTCAAGAGATGGATAAAATATCCCATTTTGGATAAGAATTAATTTTTAGTTGTATTACACATTTCTCCAAATTAGTAATCACTTGTAGTTCTATACATCATTGAGGTTGAATATTTTGATAGAGATATCAGTAGTTAAATATCCAGTTAATATAAGAAATATATTGCCATCAATTTTACACATACACACATACAGAGATGGAATATTTTATTCTACTATGTACAATTTTATACTGTTTGAGATTTTACAAAAAAAACTTTACAAGTTCTTTGTAAAAACCTATAAGTTCTCGACATTCCAATTCCATTCCTATTTATTTAGTACACTTCTGTCTCCTCCATCAAAGAATTCATAGCAGCATCCCCAAAGTTTATTGCCTATCTAGACACTGTTCAGCATCATCAAGTTAATTTGCTTTCAGCTATATCCCAGACTCGTTCATTTTTATTCATTTAATTAAATTTTTATCATATTTTCATGGCCACTAACCAGTCTAGTGGCTTGATTCTTCCCAATAGAAATACGAAATCTAAAAAGTCTGATCAGTACTTATGTTTTCTTGTACATTAGAATACCCCAGTGATATTGATCAGAGAAGATTCATGCCTCTCCCAGGACACTTCTTCTTTTTTGAAAAAGAGGTAGGCAAACCTGAGGTCCCAAAACTACCCAGAACTTGCCAAAGTTTTTGTGTGATTCCCAGAACATCTCCAAAAGTGACTACTTAATAAGTTTTTAACTTAACAAACAGGAGAAAGTACTAAATACATAAGAAATCTTTTTTCTACTAAAGCTCTCATATAATATTTTGTAATCTTCAATTGAACAAAATGCTGGATCATAAAGCAAAACTTTGTCAGCAAAGATATCTCAAATGAACTATCTGACAGAATTCTGGGATCCATTACTCCCAAGGAAATTTGGAGATTTTTTTTTTTTTTTTTTTTTTTTTTGCCATTTCATCATCTCTTGCACTGAGTCGGTTCAGCACCGCCACCGTACTGCTATTGTCAGTATGTAATCTTTGTTTTCAACATTCCCTGACAGCTTTCCATAAATTGATGGGGAATGACTGCCAATACTCCTTGCGACCTTCCCAAAGTCTTTCCTTGAGAGAAGCTTGCAGGGAGAAAGTCAATGGAGAAATGGTCCATGGCGCCAGCCATTCATCAGAATAGCAATAGCACTTAGATTTATGTACTGCCCCATAATGCTTTACAGCACACTCTGGGAAGTTTACAATGTCAGCCTATTGCCTTCAACAATCTGGGTTCTCATTTTACTGATCTCGGAAAGATGGAAGGCTGAGTCAATCTTGAGCATCTCAGGATCGAACTCCAAGCTGCGGGCAGAGTTTGTCTACAATACTGCATTTTAGCCACTGTGCCACCAGGGTTCCTCATGCATTCCCTTACTCCATCCCCTACTCAGCAGTAGTCACTTACCTGCCTGCCGTAGAGAAGGAGCGGAGAGATTTTCAACATTCACCAGAATTATGCTGGCTAATGCCTTTTCATTTCTTCTCTGGTCCTCATCATCCAGGACATCTGGTGGATTAGTAACAATTGTCCACAACTCCTCCCTCCGCAGGTATATCTCCATCTTCACATTCCAGGAGAGGTAGTTTGTCTCATTCAGCCAAGACACCAAGAAACCTCCTCCCATTACGCTGATGGAGGCCATGCTGCCTGCTTTCTTTCACAAGCCACTAACCACTATCAAACCATGTCAGAGTTTAGACAGCGTGATTAGTATTATGAGATAAACCCAGGAGCAAAACACAGCACACAGCACACAGAGCCTTTAGATAATTAACAGTGGTTTTATCTACAGCTAAATATATACAGACTTATACGTGGTAAATACCTTATCATACAGCTACTGACACAAGGAGAGCAATGAGATACATGGGGAGAGAGAACATGAGGAGAAGGGAGACACCCTCTAATGGCTTCCCTTATTTAGATAGCTTCTTATCCAGCTTCTTAAAGTAGCAGTAACCCTGCTACCTCATTCCCATTGCATCAGCTTACAGTTGCCTCCGCTTACAACTTTCTATCAGCTTACAGTTATTAAATCTACATACCCTGACAAACCACGTTGCACAACCCCTCTGGCTCTGGTGCAAGCTCTCACTGAGTTTCTTTTCTCTGTAGTCTCTCTAATCACTCTGGCCTTCTCTCTGGACTGGGTCCATAACCTGTCAGAGTGTTTACAGCATGACTACTATTTTGAGACCACCCAGGAGCAAAATACAGGACACAGAGGTTTGTCTTACAAATAGTGGTTTATATACAAGAGTTCTATATACAGACATACAAGTGGTAGGCACATATCAGACAAGCAATCATTCTTCAACTCTACACGGAGAACTACAATGCAGATAGAACATGGCAAGGAGAATGATACAAAGGGGGAGAGAGAGATGCCCTCTCATGGCCTCCCTTATATAGGCAGCAGCATAACCCTGCTGACTCATCCTCAGTTCATCATCCTGGTCCACAGCCTTACAGTGTCTGGTCAGCTTTAAATCTGCATTACCCTGACACACTGCCCGCTTCCTACTACAAAACCCAATAGAGAAGCTAACAGAAGAAAGGAAGTTGCTTCTGCTCCCACTGATTATTTTACCCGACCATGGTCAAATATTCTGAGGGTACAGTCCCAACCTTATGCTCAAAGATCAAGAACATTCACTGGCCAAAAGAAGATTGCCCACATGGCTATGAAATGTGCACCAACTAATGTGATTGTGAATATTGAAAGTCCTTAGGCACACTTGGAGAGGATTGCATTTCATTTTTTTAATCAGTCATGGAGAATCCTTTTACCTTGCCATCCAAGCTTCTTTCCTCAATTGCCCAGGCGTGACTCTTTTCTTCTGATCAGAGCTGAGAGAGGATGTACAAGGGCCAATACATAGCATCTCCAAAGGATTTGCATGACTTCACAAAGGCCATGTTTGTGTAAATGAATGTATGAAAATGGAGGCAGGAATATAAGCAACATAGGATATGCTCATGGGTGGCTCATTCCAACAAGGGCCATTCAATATGAAAACATTCCACACTCAATTGAAGATGCTTTTCTCAACTATGACTCTTGAATGACAACCACAGCACTTTTACTTGAGGTCTTTAACTGATGTGAAATTTGTGTCATTTCTTATATCTTGTTACAAGGCTTATGATCATTCTGTGAATTCTATTGCCCTCCCCCCCAAAGTAAGATTATTAGCTATGTTAGTTGCTACATTGCTATAAAGGAGGAATCTGTTGCTAACAGATTGTGAAATTGAAAGAAACTCAGATTTGTTCATATTGGTTTTATGTTGCTTCAGAAAAAGCTGCTTTAAATTCTTCAGCAAATTCTTTGAGAGGATAATAGTAAAAAAAGAAAAGCAGGGTTTAGAAGGAGACCAGTGTGGAATCACAATAGTATGCCCACTGTTACAAGACAGAAGGTAACAATAGTATCACAAAAGCTAATCTATACTGGTATTAAAACCAATGATGTTATAGATAATAGAAGTCATCAGATCTTTAGGTTTCCAGGGTGCAGTTCTCTGACCCTAAGTTATTACTGAATTAGCTTCTCTAAAGTTGCACCACCACTACCACACATACAAAAACATGCAACTTTAAAAAACTTTAGTAGATGTATAATTTTTTAAGAGAAGAAAGTATTTGGTTTCTATATTTTAATAATAGGAAGAAATGCGGTGATGGTACAATTGAAGAACTAGCAGAAATATTTTTGAAGATTTACATGCAAATTTCATGCTAACTTATCCAGCTGTTAGCTTATTCAGTAATTTTTTTTTATCACATATGGTATAGTTTGTTTCTGAGCTAAGCTCCGAATATATACTTATTATAGAAGTTCAGTTTCTTGGTGAAGCAAAAGGATTAAAATTATCTCACATTGTGAATCATAACTGAAATATAAAATATATTTGTTGTTTTTTAAATTGCTGTTTAATCAGAAAAAGAGGCCTATTTGTTTCTTCCAGTGCTGGATATCATTGGACAGCAATCAAATGTAGTGGATTCTTAATTCCAACAGATTATTTTTTAAATTTTCCTGTCCAAAGAAAAGTGATCTGAGGGGAAATTGCATTATTGAGGCCTCTAATTCCAAAATATTGTGGAGAAACAAACCTGCAATCCCTTCCTGGATATAGCATGAGCAAGATCATTTCTGGCATTTTATTTCATATAGGAATCATTGGGGCTTCTATCCCAATCTGACTTTCTCATCATTGGAAGTTTTGTTTCAGAAAAACTGATAACTCCCAAACAAATTAAAGGTATGATTTTATTTCCCCTGAAATCAGTTGGATATGTTTCACCTGAGAACTACTAAAATACATCGTATTAATGTTAATGAATACTGGCAGAAATGGATAATGAAACATTAAATTATGAATCTGTTGTTCTTAAATTGGTTTCTTGGTTTATATACCGTAATCCCAAATAACACCCCAAATGGGTGGGAATCAGTGGATATAACATTCAGGGGGAAAGTGGATTTTTTTAGACAATTTATAAATTCCAAAAACTACTCTGGGCAGATTAAAAACAAGGACAACAGTTTAATGCAGTATTTCTCAACCTTTAAGATATGTAGACTTCGACTCCCAGAATTCCCTAACCAACCATGCCAGCTGCGGGATCCTAGGATTTGAAGTCCATGCATCTTAAAGTTGCCAAGGTTGAGAAACACTGTTTTAGCAAACCTTAACAATCAAGACCACAAACACAATCCAAACCATAAGGAACAAAATCAATCAACATTACCAGCAGAACGTGCCTAATCAAACAGAGCAAACACCTGGCAGGACAACTAGGTCTTTAAAGCCTTAATGAAGGCTAGCAGGGTCAGGGCTTCCCAATCTCTGAAGGGTTGCTATTCCATGGGCCTTTTTTTTAACCTGCACTGAACTCAGACCTTCAGTTATTAGCACTCTGGGAGTTCCAGGCCAACAAGACAACCTACAGGCTCTATTCTGGCCACAGTATTATGCAATGCACGATATTGAATTTGTTCCACGATACTGGGTTATATTTACAAACTGTTTCCCTTCAGAACATGCTGCAACACTACTAGTGCTTTGTGTTGAGGGGAAGGTTAAAGGGATTTTTGGTAGCATCTTCGCGGTACATGTATTGAACTTCACACTTAAATAATCATCAAAGAAACTTATGCTAGAAAAGTTAGCTGAGAATGTAATAAAGGACCTGGCTCCAGTATGCATGTCAGTGCTATTCTTTTCAGCAACATATGTTTAAGGGAGTTTGCTTTATGCCTTACATCTTTAAAAGTATGTGGATGTGTTTTAACTGCCGCAAAATTCTCCAAGCCAGTCATGGCCGACTGAGAGTGAATATACAAATAAAAGAAACGACCTTAAAATAACATTAGCATTTTGACATATGCCTACAGAAGCTAGGCAAGTCAGAGTGATCCCATTAGCTCAATGTGATCCCATTAGTTGAATTGTTCTGTCTGTCTCTTTTCATCTAAGGAACAGTTCTCACATTCCATTTGTCAGTACTTGATGAGGCAGGCTGCTGAAATTCTTCTCCACTGGATAGTTGTTCGCTCTTAGAAGTTTGAACTTTTCTCCTTGGGTGCCCCTGAGATCATCTTTAAAGTGCCCCAGATCAAAATTTGAGGAAGAATGGTTTCATTTCAAGACAGTATTATGTGATAAGCTTTAATTTTTGAGTGTACTTTTCTATGTTCCAGAAGATTACAGCGCATTTAAGTCTCTTGTGAATCGTACTGCTTGGACAAAGAATGTCTTTCATTCCAAAAAGATAGTTTCTTGGGTTAACAGCTTTTATTGCCTCTTCACTTTTGATCGCTAACTTTCAGAACAATTTTGTTAGAATTATTCATTCTCAGAAGCATGTAGGTATTTTATAGGCGAAAGAGCTTATGTAAAAGTTTATGACTCAGTCTTGGTTCTTTCTAAAACATTTGTTTATAGTCAAATTGCGAAGAAAATACACTACATTCTACATTAGCATTTGCATTGATTGGAATAAATATACATCCACACACTCACACTCTCTCTCACTCAGACATAGTCAGTGCTTTCAATTCAGTCTCAACTGGTGATGATTGTGCTGGACAACTTCCTGCAGTTTTCTTGGCAAAATTTCGTAAGTGGTTTGCCATTGCCTCTTTCACACTGCTGAGAAACAATGACTGATCCAAGATTACCCAGATGTCTTTGCACCTAAGGTAGGATTAGAACTCATAGTCTTCCACTTTCTAGCCTGGTGCCTTAACTAACACACCAACTTGATTATCTGATAGCATTTACGGTAAATCTATCTAGAGAAATAGAGATAGATAGAGATAAAATTGCTGTTCTTAGTAAAATAATACCTGAAAGGAGTGAATTATGTTGACACTATTGTTTCTTTTTGTTTCAATGAAATCAGTGTAGACAATAGATTACACTTGTCTATTGGTGGCAAACAAAAGCTAACCTAATTAGCTTTTGCTTAGTTGTTATTCTGTTAACTCTAAGGAAATAAGTTAAATTGTACATCGTATTAGCTTAGCTATTTATTCATCGTACAATTAACTGGCAAAAGTAGCGTTTTTCTGGGACATCATACCCATTTCTGAATCAAGCTTTTGTCTTCCAAACAGACTTAGCGTTACAACAGTTTTTAGTGCAAGTTATTACAATTCTTTTTGCATAAAATAGGTCATTCAGAGTTCATCTGTAGGTGGAGCAGGCAAGGTGGATTGGGGGACAGTTCTAATAGATCTATTTCAATAATTAAGTCATGCATTTTTTTCCTCAACAAAACCTGTAAGTCGGGTTTAGCCAGGTGGGAACTAGGTTTTTTTAATGGCTGTTATCTTTGTCAAAAGGAATATTATGAAAATAAGGAATTGCTGTGAATATTTTAACACTTGACTAAACAGAGGAATAATTCTACAATTCGTGAAACATACTTAGTTACCCACGCCCTAAATTTAATGCAGTTTGTATTGATTATCCCTTTATTAAGCCTATTCATTATCTTTGAAATTATGTAGTAAGTAGAATTAATGAGGTTAACAGTAAAATTAGTAGTACCAACATTCTCATATATTATTATGGCATGTACTTGAATGAACATTCTTAAATCCATATTTTGGAAAAGGTGAACCACAAACCCATTTTAACTTTAGAAATTATATCAGGAATCTTTTCAAACCAGAATACTACATGGAACAATTGTAACATTATTCTTCTGTAGAATAAAAGATTTTTATCATCTTATCCAGAGGAATGAAATAAAGAAGCTGCATTGGAAATAGTGGATTCTGAACAATGTCTCCTGTGTTATTTTCATAGGGTAAATTTTATTAGGCTAATTAGTGGCAAACCACTTCTGAAAAATTTTACCAAGGAAATTGCAGGGACTTGTCCAGACAATCTTCAAGAATTGGATATGATTAAATGGAGAAAAAGATGTACTTTATCTCATAGATATTCATATATATTGAGTAATCAGATTTATTCAGTATAAAGGCAGAAGAGGCAACTAAAGATTAAGAGAATTATTTTAATTAAAAAAATGATTTAAACAGGATGGCTTCTTTACAATAAACATTATGGGGGGAAAAACCAGAGTATTATAGAGCTGCATAAAAACACATACAGTTTATATCACGTTCTAAATGGGCAAATTCTGTCCATAAACTCAAGCTCTCATTGTCAAGTAGAAATTTGCAGGTTTCCCCACCCTCCCAAAAAATCCCCTACATTTATACGCAATATATAATTGAACTATGCATGTTGCCTAGCAAGCTGTCTAAAGTAAGGACAAAAACATTGGATTCCTCAATGTTTTGAGCTAAAAAAAGCAATTTTTTGAGACCAGTTTTTTCAGAGAAATAGTAATACAAAATCATAATCATAATGTAGTTATTGTTATTATTGTGGAAACACAAAGAAAATGACTGCCATGGGGGGATATTACAGAAACTGTGGCCAGTCAAAAAATATCAATTTAGTTATATGTATGTATGTATGTATGTATGTATGTATGTATGTATGTATAGGTCTTTGGTTATTCGGGTCTTCTCCCACGTAAAATTGGAAGTGTCTTGGCGACGTTTCGATGAAGTCTCATTCGTCATCTTCAGGCTGCTGTTCTCGGCTTCGTGCTTCCAGGAGCATTGCTTCCAGGAGACCTACATACAAACACCCATGAAAACCTGAGGAATATATATATATATATATATATATATATATATATATATATATATATATATATATATATATATATATATATATATATATATATACATGTGTGTGTGTGTGTGTGTGTGTGTGTGTGTGTGTGTGTATAATGGATTTGGAGACTTGGTGTCTGCCCAAGAAGTTACACATGATGTTATGTTGGCAATTCCAGCAGATAAATAAATGTCTATGTTACCACATGCTAAAGACTTTCTTCCGAATATACTATGGACCGCCCCAGAAAGACCATATTTTCCTTTAAAATTTAACTAGGGTATCTGCTTTTTAGTTAAATCCTGTGATTCTGACTTCAAGGATATGAACATTTTATATTAATTGATATTGATAGCAAGAATAATGTAGTGGCCTGGTTCAAAAATTTTATTCTTGAGCCATCAACATGCTACTCAAGAGCATCCACTGATGAAAAGATTGCTCACTGTTCTAAAATATACTTATCGGTTAGTTTGGTCATTAATATGGAAATGCCTCAAGAGCATGGAAAGACAGAACAGAACAAGATACTCCTATTCTTCCTTGCCTCATACAGGGGGACATATTAAATTTTCTGAGGTTTTAAATCTGAGCCAAATTTATTTAATTATTTTAAATTTTAATTGATGTTTTGTCTTGTGTTTTTAAATAGGCTGTACACCGCCCTGAGTCCTTTGGGAGAAGGGCGGTATAGAAATAAAATTATTATTATTATTATTATTATTATTATTATTATTATTATTATTATTATTATTATTATTATTATTATTATTATTTTCAGAGTAAATCCATGTAAAAGGCAAGGAAGTACATTTTTTAATGTCATACAAATGTCCTTCAAATTAGTTACAGAGCTGAGATGTATATATCTTGCATGTTCTTGATATAGGCCAAAATCAGATATGCTAGGCCTGCATGAACCTGAACAAATGGTGGGCAAGGGGAATATTTAAGTATTGTTTCCCAGCTGTGGAGTTGGGTAGCCTCAAAATCAAAATAATAAATAAATGAACTAATAAACATATACCAATCAGCAGATCAATCCTATGTTACCTAGATTGCTAATTATAGTATAAATGGCTGAAGCTAATTTAACACCAGTTGAAAACATTATTTTGGTTGCAACAGAGTTTAATATGGTTTTTTTTAATCACTAAGATCTTTTCTCACCCAAAATCTGTATTCAGTATTGTACTTTTCAGTGTTTAAAAATTCTACCCTCCCAACTGCTATCATACAAATATGAAGTATATAAAAAGATGCTACTCTTTTTCATGCATTCCTGGGTGGGGAGAGAGAGGGGGAGAATAGTAATTGGCCCAGCTGTTTCCATCTCATTTCTGATCACATATCTCTGCTGCATTTTATGTGTTGAAATTATCCTTCTTCAGTGACAAAACTCCTAAATTTGTGTAGACTCCATATACAATTGAAAATCCTGCAATAACACCTGACATAGCAATATGAGCTGGAATGCCAATGAGATCATCTCCATTCTACCCAGACTACAATATGGTGGATGCATGAGTATAATTATCTTCTATGGGTCACATTTCTAGGCAATACTTTTTTATGAGATGGGCAGCTATATAAATTTGATTGATAAATAATATAAATAAGATAAGGAGTGTGGGTATTCTAAATATATGCCTGGGTTACCAATGAAAAATATAGCTTCCAAAGTTTCTTCCATGTCAATTACATCTTTATCTTCCTTATTTCAAGATCTTTGCTTGAGGAAAATCTGTACTGCACACATTGGCTCCAAAGTTTTATTTATTCTGATGAAAAGGGTCCAATCTAATGACCGTGTACAGGAAGAAATAAATTAAACCAAAAAAATAAATTAAAACATTTTAATACATAAGAAGAAAAGGAGAGTTAATAAATAAATCTGCAGTTAATGAAAGCATTTTGAGGACTAAGAAGTCTCAGATTTAAACTCAGTTCATGCCATTTTCTTGGCAGGAATATGGAAGTGGTTTCCTATTGCCTTTGAGGGCTATTTTTGTAAACTCAGTCTGGTTTCAGCATATAATTGGACTGTTTGATTGAACAAGAACAGGGATAAGCAACATGATCTCTCTTTTTCTCCAGATAGCTATCTAAGGAAGACTGTAGTTATAGTCCAAAATTCCTGGTGGCACAAAATTGTCTGCGCCTGATCCCCTAATTCAATTAAAAACAATTAATTGCAACACTCTGAGCTTCAATCCAGCTCATTATGTACCCTCATGTTTTCAAAACAAATCTCAGGTTTTGGAAGGTATTTTTTTTAACAAAATCTTTTTAAAGTAGAGGATTTTTACTGATAGGTACAGAGGGCAGTTGAATATCCTTTACCCAAAGTCAGCTGAAATAAATAAGTATTTTGCATCAGGGCCATATAATGACTGAACAAATTCTGAAAAGAGAAGGAAGATAAAAGTTCTTTTAAGAGTTCTTTAAGGTATCAGTTTGATAACAACCAAAACACCTTTACTGCCATTAAATATTTACCAAGACTTGGCTTTCAGGAGAGGGGCAGTTTAGAGCAGTGTGCTTGGCTCCATGCATTGGTATTGATTAGCTATCAGAAGGACATGGTTAATGAATAACTTTGAGTATCACTGAGCACTCAACATTGTTGTCAAGGCTGCTCTTTTTTTTCTCTTCTCTTACCTGAAAATGACCTAAATTAAAATCAGTTAGGACTGACACTAACCCTGCCACGGATTGCTCAAGAATCCTAGGGAATAAACAAGACTGGAAAATCAGTTGATCGATGCTTACGCAATCCATTCTAGTGGCTCTTGTCATCCCTACTGGACTTTAGAACTAAATATGTTTACATTTAATTAGAAAGAATACACACTTTACATCACATGGAAGCTATCAATATCGAATTGGAATTGATTTCCGCTTTGTCTCACTAGTGAATCACTATTTCCTTCAAACTTTTTTTTATTTTCAAAACATCAGCTTGCAAAATGAGTCGTATAAATTTTAAAGCAGAGTAAACCTATTGCGTAGAGATAATCATGAAAGTAAACGGCAACTAGTACAGCTGCAAATTGAGTACAGCTTTTTTAAAGAGATGTTTCAACTGCTTGATGTGAATTGTAGTACGAAGGAAATGTCACCGATGGTTCCATTCAATCTCCAAGATTTGGAGACTTTACTAAGATAGTTGGATATATAGCTTTATCCTATGGATCCTTTTGTAAATGCAAATCTCCACATATAGCATTAGAAAAGAAAAACTAAATTCTAGACTTCCATGAGATGCTTCTTTGATGTGATATGATAAATTCATGGAAGATAAAATGATCAGTGGCTATTAGTCTGAATGACCATATTGTGTTTATAGACTTTAAAGCAGAAGTCCTCAAACTACAGCCTGCAGGCCAGATATGGCCCCCTGAAGCCATTAATCCGGCCCACGCAGGACCACGAGGCTGCCCTGCCCACATTGCCGCACCTACCTGCCTGCCACCACCTGCTTTCTGGAGGCCGAGGAGGCCAAAAATGGGACACACGGAGGTCCCGAGAGGCCAAAAATGGGTCCGTTTTTGGCCTCCCCAGCCTCCAGAGAGAGGGAGGGAGAAACACACACACACACACACACACACACACACACACACACACACACAGAAGCCCTTCACCCCCCCCCCACCCCCCCAAGGCAGCCACATTCCTTCACTAACCTGCTTTCCACCCACAGGAGCATAACAAATTAAAGTTTAATTTGTATGTATTGTTTAATGGACTGCTAAATTGGCCACACCCACCCAATCACATGACTACCTAGCCATGCCCACCCAGTCACATGACCACCTAGCCACGCCCACCCTGCAGGTCCACCCCCCCTCAAGAGTCTGAGGGACCATGAACTGGTCCCCTGTTTAAAAAGTTTGAGGACCCCTGCTTTAAAGCAACATGCCCTGAACACCAATTATTAGGAACAAGTGAAGAAAAGTCTTGTTCTCATGTCTTAATTGTGAGCTTCTCTGATGCACCTGAATGACTATCTCAAAGGTATTTTGTTGAAAAAGCAACTGGACTGATTTTTTTTCTCCAAAAAAAGTCAGTCCAGTTGCCTTTTCAAAACAAAAAACACCCCACCTTTGAGACAACTATGACCTGGATGACTGAGACACTTGGTCTCTAATCCAACAAGATTCTTCTTAATTTTTTTTTTAATATTTGAAAATAGTATGCTGATTTCTTCAGCTTGTAACTCAGGATACTATTTTGAAATGCTTCTTCTTTTTCACTTATGGCAAAATCATGTTTAATATATTTTATCTGTTATTCTTCTACCGACTTTTTATTTCTTTATACATTATTTATAATTTCAAAATGTCCTTATTTAATTGAATAGATACTTCACATCATTTTCAAACAACCTCAGGTGGTAGGTAATGACATGCCAATTCCTTGACCTTTAACTTTTAGATTCCTATTAAATCAGCTGTATTTTACTTATGCATTCCTGGTGAGTTTTAATTTCTATATGAAATGGCAATCTGATTGTGCTTCCTTTTTTGTTCAGAAACAAAAGGACATTGCCAATAAACTTAATGCAGGATTTGTTTGTTCTTCTTGCTTTTCAGTAGAAAAATATAGTTTCTATTTCATTTTACACTTACACAGTAATTTAGATATGTTCAGTCTATATGCCCAATGTTTGTAAATAAACCAGCTTCTAACAATACAGTGTAGGATAAAAAATAAAACACTCATTTGAAGAAAACATTTGTTTATAAATTTACTTTTGTTTTGGCTAATTAAAAACAATTCCAAAAATAGATATAAAATTTATTTTTTTAAGTTAATACAGGATTCCTGTTCAGTCATTAAAATGGAAGTAATCTGTAAACCAGTTTCCTATTTCATAAAAATATTCCAAGAAAAAAAACCTGAGGAATAACCCCAACTAGACTTCCCTGGAAAATTTTTAGGAAGGGTTGAAATAAAGTATATATAAAAACCCAAAGGGGCTTTTTCAAGAGGCAACCTGAAAAGTTCAGAACTGAAGAAGTTTCTTGGATGAGAAGCGAAATGTCTTCAAGGAAAAACAAAGAAAGTCCAGTTGCCTTTAGAAAAAGCACTTTTGCAACAACCATGACTTGGATATATCCATAGATATATATAAAACATATGTTATTGCGTTCAGCAGCTGTTTTAAACATTTCTTGTTTTTTATAGTAACGAATCATGATCAAAACTAAACTCAGACTTTCACACATTGAAGTGTGCACACAGAGAGTCATGTGCAGTCATAGTCATATTCCTGATACCAACAGCTGAACAGATTTCCTGGACAAAAGGGAAAATGTTCAGGAATCTAGAAAGCTTGAGCGCCTAGTCCTGGAATAGCCAAATAGCCTCCCGGTTCCTCCCAGGAATCCTTCAATTCCTTCAAATTGACCTGATGTTTCTCATGGCTTCCAGTCAACTGTCCAGGCATTGATTACCAGGTTTCCTACACAACTATGCTCTCCAGGAGCTACTAAAAATCGCTTAGTGGGCTGTTGTTGGCAACAACAAGATGAGAATATGGGCTGTTGGCTTCTTATTCCTGAAGAAAGCTGGAGCTGACTTGGCTACAACACCTGAGAATAAGACAGGTAGAAATAATAGAATACAGCATCAGTTTCACATCTTGCTCTTACAAATGGAAATCCCTAAATTCAGATCTACACTGTTCTGCCCAATAAAGATTATTTTCTATGTAGTGGGAATATGAAAGTAGGAACCTAATTATAGTATGAAGCAGCTCATTCTGAAGTTGTTGCCTTTATTTTTTCATTCAGATATAGCCCGTGAGGTTGAACCTCAGAAATAAATGTCTGCAATTATCTATCTATCTATCTATCTATCTATCTATCTATCTATCTATCATCTATCTATCTATCTTCTGTCTATCCTATCTATCTATCTATCTATCTATCTATCTATCTATCTATCTATCTATCATCTTAAAGATAATCAGTATCATTTCACTGAGGTCTCCCTGAGAAAGAATTCTTGTGCTGAAAAAGGCAAGGGATTTGGGATTTATTGTACAGATCAGAAGCAACTTGTACCCGTAAATACAGAGAAACTCCTGAATAATATTTGCTTCTACTTATAGAAGAAAAGAAAGAAAAATAGTCAAAATGCTTTAAAGAATTAAGCTGCTGATTCAGCTCTATGTTAATTTAAATGTATTGTAAAACTATCATGAATGACGTAGCAGGTTTTCTTGTGTCACTTTATATACTTAATAAATGAATGAATGTGTATGCACATATTTATGCCCCTTTGATTGATATATTTAAAATTACATTGTATTGATCACCACTGTTGTACATATTTTTTGTTTCACCAGTTTGCATCAAGCTCTATCCCAAGAAGCAAATCTTAAGGATCAGTTCAACTCCGCACTTATAACATACGAAAAAGCTCTGAAAAATAAAGATGATATTGTCTCCATGCTTTTTCTTCAAAATGAGGAGCTGGTGACTCAACTCCAGCAAATGGCAGCAGAGAAAACAAGCATAGAATTAAAATTTCAGCAAACTTCAGATGCTTTGCAAGAGACCACTGAAAAACTTCAAAAGTAAGTATATCGCCTGTCATTTTGAAAAATGCAATTTGTTAACTAAACGGGCTATTGTGCCTTTTTTCCATGGCATAAAAAGCACAATAAAAAGATAGAAATACCTAAACATTTATAATGCATTAAAGCAATTTAATAGGCTTAATAGCAATTTATTTTAAAGTTTTGGGCATTTTATAATCTTTAAAGGTTTGTTTGTAACCAATGTAGAATAGTTGCAAAATTTGCAAGGAGAGAGGAAACACAGAGACACCACACAAACACACACACACAGAGAGAGTTTATATTCAAGATTTTATTGAAGATAGCTTTACATATTAGAGATTGGATTAGTTGTTATGGCTAGGGACCACAACAGTTTCAATACAAGTTTGTGAATATTCTTACACATTCATACCTGACATGAGTCAATTCTGATACACTTGAAACTGAAATTTTGAAGAAATTTGATTCAAGTTTGCACATTGAAACTGGGGGCGAGCCAATTTAAGTGAATGAATTGAGTGAGTCAGTGAATATTTCATTGGAATGATTAGTATAGCCAATTTGATCTGAACCAATCTGAGATTTGAATTTGGGGAAAAAATACTCATTGACTGTTCAGTTGTTTGTTTATTTAAATGTATAGTTGCCTACTTTTCCAATTCCAAGCATCTTTAAAACATATGAGTTACACTGATAGAAACACCCATAAAACAAATAACAATTATAATAAAACTATTCAAATTATAAATAGATATATAGCTGTCATCCAACAATCTCAAATAGTCCCTTAGATGATTGTTTCCAGCACCTTCTGAAACATCAAGGTAAAGACACATATTGGGAAAATCAGTCTCTAATCTCAGGCCGCCTTTCTCCACATTTTTTGGAGGCATCATCAGAAAAATATCCTATTTCAGCTTTTGACATGATTAGAAGATAATAATAGTAGACTTTTTAGCCAAATGCCTTCAAGAGCTTTATCATAATATATATATATATATATATATATATATATATATATATATATATATATATATATATATATATATATATATATAATTTGATTTATATGCCACCCTTCTCCGGAGACTCAGGGCGGCTTACAATGTGCTTGCCAATCAATTCTGCCAATCTTCTGGCATCCTAGAAAACCCAGTGATCAGAGGTAGTAGACTCATAAGGACAAGTCAATGGGCATTCTTCAATGTAATGCCAAGCCTGGCACCCGCCAAAAACAAACAAAAGGAACTCTTTTTAGAGTTTTGGAAAGGTTAATTTTTAATTTGGAATAAGAGATTTTCTGCATTGGTTCAATCACTACAATTTAAACTGTTTCCTGATCCCTGCAATCTCTTTCTAAAAAAAGACACAGAGGTAAATTTCTGAGCACAGCTGAAAAGAATGACCATTAACTTAACCCTTAAGGAGTGGTGGGCATTTGCTGTTTCTGATTACTGGATTTTATTAGGATGCCAGGAAGTCTGGCATCCTAATAAAATGGTGTACTTGGTTGGTAAGCTTGGCCCCTCCTGCGAGGGACTTCCCCCCACCCACCCCCCGTTTACCATCCTCAGTAAGTTGCTAGACAATGCAAGGCATAGTAGCAACTTTCATTTCATCTGACCAGGACTTTGTTAGCTCAGGGCTACAGCTTAATGGCAATTTTCCATGTCAATTAGCAAAAACAGCCTGGTACAATGAGATACAGTGCCCAAGAGATAGACAAGGGCATAGCTGGTGCAGAAAAAGTCACATTGTATGCTTGCAGTATTCTATTCTAAGAAACAGTAGAAGCTTGGCTAAAAACTACCCTGGCATCCATTCATTCATTGTTGAGAGACAAAATACACACCTAATCTGTAGAATTTAAGAGGAAGATTTAATCCAAGAACTGAGTTGGAACAGAGTTGTTACCTAGCACATTACCACAAATAAGGCAGGCCATTATTTGCTAATGTCAAGAGTGAATCAGGACTTGATTGGGTCAGAAAATGAACATAGACCAGAAATTTAAAAATGAGAGTAAAATTACTTCAGGGAAAAAAGAATTAGTACAAATACTTTATCTTCTTATAATAGCTAAATTCTTCATTATACTAATCTTGTAATATACATGTCTTTAAAGTTTTCATGAATATTTGCTTAGCATATATTCCAGTTGAAATATATATTATCTTGTATATTCTTGTCATGTTTATTTAGCTATTCTCAAGTTGTATATTATGTACACGTTACTTATTTAGGAATTTAGCCATTCCTGTGAGTATATTTCCATAACTCACTTTCATGCTTCAAAAAAAGAATAAAGCTTGAGCATCTCAGATCCCCCAGTGTTTTAATTTCCCTTTAGTTAAATGAAAATGGCTTTGGATTTTCAGAAGACCAGTGGACAAGTATTACTCCATCAATCTCTTTATTCCTCTAATAAAGATTGCAATTCCCTTTTAAGACCATCAAATTAATGATTATTGTCATTTTTGTAATAGTGAATTCTGTAGTTTGACAATGCTGAGTGCCAGGTGCTTTCTTTTCCCTCTGCAAATCAGTCTTCTTAATTAGAGTATCATGGGTTCTGGTATTATGGAAGAGAAAGAAATTGTTCTTCCTATTCAGGTTCTTTAATGCTTATCAAAGAGTCATATCTATAATTCTCTACACATCTCTCATGCTTTCTTATCCTTTTGTTTGCCTTTTCCCTAAATCAAAAAGCCTTACATCTTTTAGCCTTACTTCACAACTGCCCTTACCTTGGACAGTTCATCCAAACATTGATTGTTGTTAATGTCCTTTGCTGAATCTTTTCCATTTTCCAAAAAGATTTTGTAATACTTTGCAAAAACTATGCATGACTATGACTATTACAAATGAGTTATGTCACAGATTTTGATCAGAACTTTGACATTATGATATTAACTGTTTTATTTTAAATTCCTTTTTTAATATTTCTGGCCCTAAATTTTCGGTCTTCACAGCAATCATGTTCACTGCTCTGTTGAACTCTGAGAACCTATTCCTATTCAGTTGCCATCATTTTAGTTATTTATACATGAATTTAGCCATTCCTGTCCCGGTTTGCATCACTACTTAGGTGGTATTGCATTTACCATGTTTATGTTCTTTTCCTCTGTTTAAAGAGAGCTTTTTAGACCACGGTCCCTTCTTGTTTTAATCACCTTAAATAAATGGGTAGCATTCATTAGTTTGAGCTACTTACTCCTAACCTGAACAAAAATACTTTTTATTGGATAGCCCATTTACAGAGCTCCCTTTGCTAATAGTATGTACATATTGCTATTCCTTATTTTCTGTTCTTTAACCAGTTTCAATCCAAAGAGAACCCTTTCTTTCTTCATATCCATGACCAAGAAGCTGCTTGAGAATCTTTCATTAAGGATATTATCAAAAGCCTTTTGAATATCCAAATAAATGTTGCTGTTAAAACTCCATGTTTTAATATACATCAAGCTCTTCCTGGCTTAGCCCCTAGGATGCTATGAATGCAGTCACTATAAGCAGTTTGTCTAGGCCTTAACAAAAGAAATGGGATTATTAATTGTGGAAAAGCCTCTTGCATTCTAACTACATCCATTCAAAAGCATTTTTTTATTAGGCAGGGCATCAAACTATTTTATTCTGTTGGGTTCTGGTTGGGTTGTAAATCTGGATTAATTTGTCTTCTGGCTTTGTCTCCTGTTTTAAGTTGTTGGCTTTATTCTTTTTGTACGAGAATATTTTGAAATTATGCATTATTCTAAAGGCTTTCTGGGAAGGAAAATATGCATAAACATTTTAATAAATAACATAAATGTGCGGATGTCGTAATGTAGTCATACATTATCTCAAAAGATATTATCTAGCTTTTCTTTAATCTCCTCCACACTCCCATTTCCCTTTCCTTGGAAAAGAGCAAAAGTGCTCTAATAGACCTTGGGATATCACTTAAACTATTTTTAACTTTAGCTTGGTCTTTTCTTAGAAAAATTGATTCAATTTCACATGCTTTACTACTTGGGAAAATGTCTACTAGGTCAGTTAGTGCTACAATCAGCTTCCCAGGCCTGTAGCAAAATTAAACAGCTGAGCAAAATCTTTTGACAACAACAACAGCATGTCCTTTCTGTTAAAAAATAAAAAACATGGAAATGCTCACTGCTACTTCCCAGCACCCACAGTCACCCATTCTATCTTATAATTCAACCTGCAAACAGATTAAGCAGCTGAGTTTGTGGGAAGTGTGTTTACTTTGAGCTAAGAATTCCGTGACACCTCTGGGAGAGCCACACAGACAGTCCTACTCATCAGCAGGAAAACCAAATTAAGAATTCACAATATCTTGTAATCTCAGCCACATCATACAGTCAAGTATTTTGCCATTTAGGAAAAACTACGTTTGATAGTCTTCATTGAGAGAGGGAAGAGAAAGTATGCTTTGTTTCTTGGAAGGAATTAACTGATCCTTGTCTTGAAAGTTTCCCAGCAGGCTGGTTTTGTTTAGAGTTTCATTGTAACCCTCCATAATTGTTCAAAGCAAAGGGATAACCCTTGCCTGTCACTTGGTTTTCTACATGGTTTATGTATTCCACTTCCTCTAATCATCCCTGAGACCATAGCAAGAGTATAGCTTTTAATGAAACATGGTGATGATTTCATATTTAAATAAAGTTTATATGTATGGCAATGGTGGGTTGCCCCCAGTTCGGACCAGTTCGCAAGAACCAGTAGTAAAACTGGCGGGAGGCCTGCCCACAGCCCCGAATGTCATCATCGGCGATCTGCGCATGTGCAGATCGTGCACTCAGTCCCGTTGCGAACCGGTAGTAAAGGTAAGTAGAACCCACCCCTGATGTATGGGCTTTTCAATAGTAAGTGTGTGTGTCCATCAGGGGTGGGTTTCACTTACCTTTGCTACCAGTTTGCACCCGCGCTCAATTCACTCATGTGCGCACCCCATCTGCACGTGCGCAGAAGCTTCTGTGCATGCGCAGATCATATTTGATGACGTCTGGGTGGGTGGGCAGAACCTCCCGCTGCCACTGCTACCGGTTCGCCTGAACTGTAGCAACCCACCCCTGGTGTCCATGGTAGAACAATACTATTCTTACCCATGTTATGTTTAAGAAAACCTTGTTTCCATTGTTGAATTTCTCTTGGTGAGAATTATTAAGAACTAAACGGAACTATTAAGAAACACGATTCTATATGTATTTTATATGCGTGATGGCTCTTGGGAAAAATACCATATTTGGACAGCTTGCTCAGTGTTAGAATCTTTGTGTCTGGAAAAAAAACGTTACTCTGCCATCTGTACCCAGGAATTGTGTGCATTTCACACCAATATCCAAGACATTCTCCAATCACACTGGAGGAGATAATCTTTCCCAGAATATCTAAGCAGCATAGTTCAAGAACAAAAATGACTCTCTGAATAACTGCACCACAATGTGAGATGGAGGACTAATCACTTACCCCTATGGGTTGGGGAAAGATATTATGAGGTCCATTTTTTCCTAACATGACTATGAAAAGAATGTGGCTAAGACTCGGGGGCCTTTCTAGAGGATAGTGAGCAAAGGAAACCATGAGGAGAAGGGAATTTAGCACATGGGTGTAAGAGTGTCAGCTCCATGGATTCTGTCTGAGGGGAATGCCTGGATGACTGGAAGAATCGACCTTGGCAATGGAAACACAAAGCTCTTTTCATCAATTCAAGCTTGTAGTCTAAAGCTGCAGATGGTTACCTCCAACACTGCCTATTCAGGGTGAGGTTTATAAAACGGCACTTTGCTGAATACTAATGGATCAAAAGATTCAAAACAAAGTTTTAATTACATAAAGATGGCTTGTTCATTTTTAAATCAGGATCCACGTCAGTGTCTCAGAAAAGAACCGTATGACTATCTTTTATATGTAGGTCTAAAGTCTGAGGTTTTTAACTGCAAACATAAACATTAAAGTACAGATTGGTGTCTATAGCGCACAACAGTCTGTTAAATTGGAGACTGCTTCAAAGCTGGACTTGCTAATATTTATAGGCTTTCATTTCTTCTTTTGGTCTGGTTAGAAGGAGCCTTCCTGAAAATCTGAATGCTTAGAAGGTGTAAATTTAGCTTGTCCCCTCTATTTTTTTTTTTTTTCAAATTCAGAATGGGTTTGGTTAATAAAACAGTAAGTAGGAACAATACAGTAATGTTTGTTTTGGGGTGAGAGTATTTGCTTTATTCAAGCAGTTTTTCCTTTTTAAAATTTAAAATTATATTATATTTTACTCATTTAATAGTTTTAATTAATATTTGTTTTAATACATTATTTTATTAAGAATCTCTTGTTTTTTTACTTAAATTTAGTTTTTAAACCTAGTTTCTCATTAACTAGTTAAAAGAATATTCTGAATGCATCACTGAAGTTTTGTTTTTCATATTAAGGTTCTGCCTAGAAACATTTTGATATCATCTTAAGGTAGTAATAGATTTTTGTTTCACAAAATTATGATTTTTAATGAAAAGATCACATTTCCAGATTCCTCCTTCCATTTCCTAATTGATTAACTATGATGTCGAAAAGACAAAAATTAACTATATTATAAAATACAGCATGTATTATGTTGTACAGGTAGTCCTCAACTTACAACAGTTCATTTAGTGACTGTTTGACGTTACAACGGCACTGAAAAAGTCACATGATCATTTTTCACTCAACCGTTGCAGCATCACCATGGTTACATGATCAAAATTCAGATACTTGAAATCTGACTAAAATTTATGACTATTGCAGTGTCCTGGGATCATGTGATCCCCTTTTGTGACCTACTGACAAGCAAAGTCAATAGGGAAGCCAGATTCACTTAACAACCATGTTACTAACTTAACAACTGCAGTGATTCACTTAACAACTGTGGCAAGAACGACTGTAAAAATGGGGCAAAACTCACTTAACAAATGTTTCACTTAGCAACAGAAATGTTGGGTTCAATTGTTGTCGTAAGTCGCGGACTACCTTAATAGACGTTTTCAACTTATTTCACTTGGAAACCAAAGGATTATTATCAGCCAGTTTGTTGTAGCAGTTAAAGGCATTGGGCTAGAAACCAGGAGACCTGAATTCTAGTTCTGCTTTAGGCATGAAGTCAGCTGGGTGACTTTGGACTGGTCACTCACTCTCAATCCTAGGAAGAAGGGAGTGGCAAACCATTTCTGAAAATCCTGCCAGTAAAAGTACCGGGCCTTTTTAGTCACACTAGATGCTGTTTTAGGACCTCTTTCCAGAGCACGATACCAGTCTCTTGAGACTGAAGGATGCCATTGCCAAAAGTACAGGGATTTATCCAGGCAATCATCAGGAGTCAAGCTTGATGACACCAGTAGCCTCTCACCGACCAGTTCGCTCCCATAGAGAGGGGCTCCTCAGGGTGCCGTTGGCCAAACAATGTCGACTGGCGGCCCCCAGGGGGAGAGCCTTCTCTGTGGGGGCACCTGTCATCTGGAATGAGCTCCCCCCGGAGATACGGAGGATCCAGGACTTACACATCTTCCGCCGCGCCCTAAAAACGTTTTTATTCCAACAGGCTGGTCTGGCCTAACTCTCCCTTTTAAATTGGGTTTTAAATGTTTTTAGATAAATTGGATGTCTTAAATTTGTTTTTGAGCCTAAATTATTTAATCTGTTTTTAATAGTTTTTTAACTTTTGTATGTCTTTGTATTTTATCTTGGCTGTTCACCGCCCTGAGTCCTTCGGGAGTAGGGCGGTATATAAATATGATAAAATAAAATAAATAAAATAAAATATTTTATTAGAAACTTAACTAACTTACCACTATAAATAACCAGGCATTGTCTTCCCAGTTTATCTGAGAAACCAAGAGCCTATATGTCAATAGTCTTCCTGAATAAAATATCTAAGAAATAAAAATTGCTCTTCTCAGAGAATTAGAAAGAATTTAGGTTCTCATCCAAAGTCTGATACAATACCATGTAAGAACACTGTCGTTGCACAACATAATTGCAATCTTGCAAGATTTGGGATGATTTTTAATATTTTTATTTTAGAATTAGCATTTTATTGTGGGATCTCCCAGGTGCTGTTGGGAAGTCCCATGTTCCATGATTCCCATGCCACATATTAGCACTGGTTTGACAGGTCTAGCTGTCATGATGGGCTTCCAAAGCTATAAATGATACAGTAGTTATCTGAATTTTTAAAAATCATATTACATTACACTCCATCACAATTCCGTTCTATTCATACTTCCTCTTTTTATTGAATGAGAAAATTGGCAAAATGAATTAAATACTTAATTTTGTCTCCATTGGAATACACATTAAGGGTTTGCCCTACATTTTAGTTTATTTGACAAACTTGCCTTTAAACGCAAATAAATTGTTGCATACAATTATTTGAGACTATGCTTTTCAAAATTATTGACTGGGAAGAAGCAGTTATCAATAACCATTGTTTTAAATCTTATTTATAACCTATAGATTATAAACATTCCCACTTGCTGGTTCTTATACATCTAAGGAGATCTTCCTAGACAAATCACTATAGCATCTACCACCATCATTCTGCTCCCAAATATATAAAGAATATGTGAAGAATTGTATAAGTCGTGCAAAACCTTCCTAGAACAGGAACAGAAGGAAGTCTGAAAATGAAGAAAGCAGGTTCCCAATGCACACTATGATGAGAGTCCCTTTAATTGACATATGAATTATGGAATAAGTGAATAAAGGGCACAGGAAAGTCACTAGATTTTATGACAGTGGGTATGCAAACTAGGTCTGCTTTAGGGATTAAGGTTTGTGTAGAATTAAGACTAATACCAATGTATAAAGGAGGTTGTGTGTGATTCAGCTGAGAACTTAGAAAGTTTATTTAGGTATTTAAGATTGATTGCAGACATCACAGTTGTTTTAAACCCTTCAATAATTCCAGTTATTACTTCATTTGGAACATTCATTTGCAGGGAAGCAGCCGACATGTATGGTATAGTTAAAGGTTTGAAAGAGAATCATCCACATACTATATCAGTTACCATTCAGGTATAACTAAGGCCATATGCAAAGAAACATTTTTAAAAGAAAATCCAATAGTTTAAAGGCAAAATATAACTGCAGAAGATTTTAAGTACTGTCTACTATCATTGTCCCAACATGGAAAATTCTCAGAATACTCATAACAGTGAGCATATTAAAACAAAAAAACTGTACAAATCAGTTGACAAAACATTATTTTGACAAAAATTAACAATACTTAATAACCTTAAATATTTTATTATTTATAAATATTTTAGTAATATTTAATAAAATGTTATGAAATTGCCTTGCCGGATTTTAATCTCATATTGTCTAGGACAGGGGTGTCAAACTCAAGGACCAGGGGCGCAGATCCTGCCCATGGGGTGCTTAGATCTGGCCCATGGGGCCCCCTGGAAACAGTGAGGCATCGGCGCGTGGTGCCTCTGCCAGCGAAAACAGGCTCCTGAACTCTGTTTCCAGCTGTGATGGCCTCCTGCAACCTTCTGCCAGCAAAAACGGTGCTCGGGAGGGCCACGTGCGGCCCTCTCAAGCTCCGTTGTTGCTGGCAGAGGGTTGCAGGAGGCCTTCACAGTTGGAAATGGAACTAAGGAGCCCAGTGGTGGGTTTCAAAAAATTTTACTATCAGTCCCGTGGGTGTGGCTTGGTGGGCGTGGCATGGCTTGGTAGGCGTGGCTTGGTGAGTGTGGCAGGGGAAGGATAAAATCTCCATTTCCTCCCTTATCAGCTGGAACTTGGGAGGCAAATGGGGGTGAGGCCAGTCAGAATTTTTACTACCGGTTCTCTGAACTACTCAAAATTTCCACTACCGGTTCTCCATAACTGGTCAGAACCTGCTGAAACCCACCTCTGCAGAAGCCTGGCAGAGTGCTCGGGCTGCCACAGGCGCCCCCGATATGAGTGACATCGAGCAGGCCACACCTACTTTGGTTAGACCCAACCTGGCCCCCTGAGGTCAAACACAATCCTGATGTGGCCCTCAATGAAATCGAGTTTGACACCCCTGGTTTAGGGAAACTGAAAATGATTCAAGAAATAGTGATCTAGACTAGAGCATGAGTCTCCAACTGGGCAACTTTAAGACTTGTGGACTTCAATTCCAGAATTCCTCAGTCAGCCATGTACTCTGTTTCCAAGTTGTGGGTCCTTGTCTTTTAAGAGGGATAACAGAAAAAATACTAATATGTCACTGATACTTTCATGTAAAATTTGAAAATTTTGCTAAAACATACCTGGAAAGGCATTCCCGGTAGTTGTTCCTTATAACCCCAGTGGATATATTTCTATTCTGTAGTGGGGAAAAACAGATGAAAAGGTTGTTCTAGCTTTGGACATACTAAAAGGGATTGAAGACACTGTTGCTGTAGTTGTTGTTGTTGTTTTTAAAAAGACCCAGTGTCTTTAAATAGTTTTTAATATTTGATATTTACATTGATGGTGACTGTATGTCCATTTTATCTAAGCTTTTTGTTGCTTCGGGGAGGGAGGGGTGTTGGGTTGATTGTGTCAGGTTAGTTTTATGTTTATTATTTACCATGACTCATTTGAGTGGTCTGTATAAAAATAAAATAAAAATGTGGTGCCATCCAAATGATGCAAATAAGTACATAAGGATATATTCATAAATTTCGATATTCATAAGCCTTTGTATTTGCTAGAATGAAGCCATAAAAAGACCAGCTCCAATTTTAGTTGCACCATTGTAGAACTATAGATAAAATCTGCCAGAAAACGATTTCTATTATATTATTCATGCATAAAATTGGATAAGATTATACCTCAGATGAAAAAGTGTTCAGTTAAGTTTAATACGAATTGATTGGAAAGACTATCATGTTACAGTATTTGTTTGTTTGTTTGTTTGTTTGTTTGTTTGTGAAATATGTAAGCCCACCCATCTATCCAATGAAACTCTAGGCTGTGAACATGCCATATAAAATATCAGCAAGAATAAAATAAAAATGACTACAAAAACATGGGTTGGGGCGCCCTCATTAAAAATACAAAACTCCTATACCATCCATACTGGACCTCCCAAACTAACAGCCTGCCCTGGGGGAAGAGCCAGGTCTTCACAGCCTTCTGAAAATCCAGTAATATTAGATTGTCCTTACATCTGAGGGGAAGCTGTTCCATAGGGCAGGAAGGAAAAACTGAAGAACAATCCTTCCACTCCCAACCTTCTCACCTGGCCCAGAACAATTCCATGATTGGTGGTATGATCATAGAAAGGCGGATGGATACACTGCCACAGTGGTGGGTTCCTCCCGGTTAAGTCCGGTTCGGCCGAGCCGGTAGCGGTGACGATATGACATCACCGAACCGGTTCTCCCCCCCCGCCCTCCCACGTTATTCTTACCTTTTATATGGTCCCACCTCCAATCTATTGCTGCCTCCTGAGTCCCAGCTGATGACTAGAGGGAAAAAAAATTGTTTAAACTCTTGCCGCGGGGCTTCAAAGGGGCGTCCTACAGCTGATCAGTGTTAAAAGCAAACAAATGAGTCGGGTCGTAAGTGCGAGGACTGGTCATAAGTGCGAGGACCTTCCAGAAATGACTCTGACCAGCTAGCCACGCCCACCTAGTCACATGACCTCCAAGCCACACCCACAAAATAAGCCACGCCCACAGAACTGGTAGTAAAAAAATTTAGAACCCACCCCTGCACTGCCGCATCCTAAGCACCCCAGAGATCATCCACAAGCTTGATAAATTCTGCATCAGTGTTATCTCCCTGCCTGAACCCAGATTACAATTATGATCCCTTAGAATAGAAATGGGGAACTTTTGACCCTTCAAGTGTTAGTGAACCCCAAAATCACCATCAGTGCTAAATACAGTTCTTTACTAGAATGATTTTATTACTTTGATGTACAAAAATAATATTTCTAATGTTTTATGTGATATTTGATTGGAAAGAAAGTAAACTAAGTAAAAATATTTGCAAGTTCTCTTTAAAATCTCCATTGAGTTAGAATCAGAATTTATTTATTACAGTCATAGACCAGATACCAAAACATATAAAAACACTCAATAAATATACAATTAAAAATTCTAGAATAAAAAATAAATAACAGACAAAATCTATGATAAAATCCAGTCTGTCAATTGAGTTAGTATATATGAAACTCTGCCACAATGATAGCACAGTTCATTTTTACTGCTACCATCTGTCCAAGGGCTATTATAAGCTTCTTTATATTTGATTTTACTCCTACTGCACCTTTAATATCTCTGGCAGCAGTTACCATAGATACTATGATTTCAATTGCTTTCTGCTCTTTTAAGAGACTTTTTAAAATGTATTTCAAAATTCCACACACCAGTGCACCAGGTAGCCCTTTGCCAAGTTTTCAGTGTTCAGACATGTTTTAAATTCAGCTATATAAGCTACATAGACTCTCCCTCTTTCTGTGTGCACTACAAAATATTCTGCAGCCAATAATAGTTTTGGTGTCAAGTGTTTCTGCATTATATTTGTTTTGCAAAGCTGAATTGTGTGGGGTTTTGTGGAACACTTAAGCTTTAATAAAGTGCATTTTGTCACCAATAACAGTGAGGAAAATAAGAACTTTTTTTCCAGCAGTCATCTAATTTGCCTTAAAAAAATTTCAAGCACCTGTATATATAAACATTGAGTCATTTTTTACCCTTTCCAAGAAATTAATCTTCTTAACAAAGCTATCCATCTGGCTGTATTTTCTTTCCCTCTGTCTGTATTGACTGCAGTTCAGTGTTATTCTTCTCTGTTTTGTTGCCCTTTCACCTCATGCAAGGATAAGGTGAAGCATTTTTAATACTTTCAACTTTATCATTTCTGTTGTATCTTTTCTATCAATCAAAACAAAAACCCTGAAAAATGTTTTCCTGCTACTTGCTTTTCTGAGACTTCAAGAAGAATTAACTCTAAAAACAAGGATGTACTGGGCTAGCTCATCAGCCAATTTAAGAACTTATTAATAGTTCTGTTTTTTTCTAAAACAGAAAAATATGGAACAATTAAATGGGTTAAATTTGGGGAAAATTTACCAAAGTCATTTTTGTTACCATATTTATTTAGCTTATATGCAGAAATGGATTATAAAAATGCTTAGCCAGAAGAAATAGAAATTGGGATTGAATTTGCTGGGAAATCAATAACCTTAGATCTGCTGATGATAATTTTTTGACAGCATAAAGTGAGAACAAACAAAGTAATCTATTGTTGAAGGTAAAAGAAGATAATGGAAAAGCCAATCTGCGATTAGTATTTTGGGGGAGAAAAACTTCATGTTATTTAAATAACACAACCCATCCAATCATTGAAATAGTAACAAACTTCATCCTCTTAAACTCAGCAATTCACAGGATGGTGATACAGTCATGAAATTAAGGATCAGCCGCTACTGAGAAGAAAGACCATAAAAAATCTAACAAAATATTAAAATGGAGAGACAACACACAGACAAAGGTTACTGGGCTGTACTTCTCCTGGTTGTAGCACCATTAGGACTAAACGAAGAAAAGATTATTCATTTGAATTGTGGTGCTGGAGAAAATTGTTAAGAATATTTGGAACAATAAGAACAAAACATCATTCAATATGACATGAAGTCAAATCAGATTGCTCACTGGAAGCATTAATTTAAAGCTTAGATATTTCAGAGAAAACAGAGTGAAGGAAAGATCCATTGGAGAAAACTGTAATGTTTGGAGTAATCAAAGTTGAATGATAGTTGAGAAAATTAGCCAGATTACTGCATTATCTTTGTAGCAGTAGAAAAGTAAATGTTGACATAAATTGTGTGGTCACCTTATTCTGACTTTATGTTGCTGCCTTTACATAATTTATTGTGATGCAGTTTTAGGGCATAATTAATGGATTCTCTGGTATTCTTTCATCTCTCACTGAGTATTTCCTACTTATTTTTGTTCACAAGGAGATTGGTGTCAAAAAAATCCAAATCTATTCATTCATCTATTGTCAGATATTTTTCTGTATGCTGTTACAGTATATACTGTATTATATAAAGATACTGTGGTTGATTGTATCCTTGTGTTCATTCCTTAGGGTAAAGTTGTAAATTGTGCAAGGATGGATTTTTCTGAATTTTTAGCTTGCTTATGTTTCCTCTCCTATCAGTTATGCAGTTTCAGTATTTTTTTTTATTGCAAAAGTTTTACAATTACATTTTCACCCCATTTTCCCCCCCATCCCACCCCCCCACACCCTACCCTAACCCCCCCCAAACCCCCCCAACCCTCCCCCCCTGACTTCCACAAAATATAATCCCATCAAAATCCCCTTTTTATAGAACTTGAACCCCTCAAACCCCCTTAAAAAAATTTTTTCCCCACAGTATTCATACATTTCTATTTTTATATAATACTTTCAATGAAAAACTATTTGGTACTTCCTAACTTGATATTTGTTCTGCACATAATCTATCCATTTTTTCCATTCCCATTCATAAGTCCCTTGTGAGCGATCTTTTAAATATGCTGAAATCTTCGCCATCTCCGCAAAACTGGCCATCTTCAAAGTCCATTCTTCAATAGTGGGTAAAGCTTCATTTTTCCAATATTTACCTATCAATAATCTCGCTGCTGTTATCATGTACAATATCAACTTAATTTCATCCAGTGTAAAACCCTTTACTATACCCAATAAAAACAATTGTGGAGAAAATGAAATTTTTTTCTTCAAAACATTCTGCATAACCCACCATATTTTTATCCAAAAAGCCTTAACTTTCTTACAATTCCACCAAACATGATAATATGTAGCATCTAAACAGTCACATCTCCAACATTTTGGCTGAACATTAGGATACATACAGGATAATTTCTTGGGATCTAAATGCCATCTGTAAAACATCTTATAAAAATTTTCCCTCAAATTCTGCGATTGTGTAAATTTAACATTCTGAACCCATATTTTCTCCCATGTTTCCAACATTACTGGTTCTGCAAAATTCTGTGCCCATTTAATCATGCAATCTTTAACCAATTTAGTTTCTGAATCCCTTTCTAACAAAACATTATATAGCCTTTTGATATGCATTGGACCTTTCTCTTTTATATGTCTAACCAACTCTTCCTCATGCAACATAATACCAGTTTTTTGGTCCTCTTTCCATCTCAGTTGAAGTTGATTATATTGTAACCAGGTTAGATTAATCCCTTCGCCCAACAGTGTCTCTAATGTCTTCAGTTGCCATCTGCCCGCATCTGTAAAAAGAACCTCTTTATATAAAACCCCCCCGAGTGACATTATATTTGTATTCCACATAATATGACCAAGATCCAGCCATAACGGTATTTTATAATCCCATTTGAGTCGGTGCTTCTTCCATACTCTCATCAGAGAATCTCTAAGTAAATGACTTTTAAATACTTTATCCACTTTGTTTTCATAAAATAGGTAAGCGTGCCAACCAAATTCGAGATCAAAACTTTCTATATTCAATATTCCAGTCTTTTTCCTTCCAAACCAATCACTTGCTTGAGTCAAAGCTGCAGTTTCAGTATTAATGGCATGTTATAACTGACAGGAAGAAAAAAAATGTTGAGAGCTTCATTTGAATATTCTGAGATTATTTTATCCTTATTTTATTGGGAGGGGGGAATATCTAACATACCCTCATAACTAATACTTGATTAAATTTGCCAAAATCCTCCAATACCTTTTTTCATTTAATCAGGGCTTGTAGAGATTGTATTTCTGCTTTCTTCTTCACAAATTAACCATCTCTAGAGTCACTAATATGCCAAATAAGTCTTACTCATGTGGCATGTATGACCAAAGCCCTTTTTTTTTCAGAGCCAGAGTATCTTTCCATGCAGAATTCAAACTATTCATTTTAATCTGCAGGGCTTTTGATTGCTTAGGGCGCACTAATATATTTACACATTTAGCAAGTAGTAAATGTTTACTAAGTTTACTAATATATACCTGTAGCAGCATACTTGAGCCTATAGGTGAAAGTTTAGTTATTTAGTGATTTCCAAACTTGACAACTTTAAGAGGTCAAGTTCTATGAGTTGAAGTTCATCCCTCTTAAAGATGCCAAGCTTGAAAAACACTGGGTTGGAGGTCCAAACTTCTTCCAGAAGCTCTCTGAATCTATAGATACCATTGCTTCTCTTCTTTTTTTCAGTGTAGCAACTTATTAATTCCTATTGCCATTACATACCATCCAAGGGAGGTACTTCACCTACTATCTTACTCTGAATCCTAATATGTGAAAGGGGTTGAAACAGAGTTGTATTCTGTGTGTGGAGCAAGCCATTCCTCTTGTGAATGATGAATAATATTACAACATATATCAATGCCTTAAATAACAATTTAATCCGGTTTAAATATGGACACACAGAAAAATATTCTCAATGGCCCACTATGATGCTTTGTCCCTTCAACAGTTACTTAACCCCAAATTTAGACATGAGATAGAATCATTTCATAATATTTATTTGAGCTTGACTAGAGCCATTGGAGGCCCGGACACCAGTAATTCTTCATATTTTATTTGTTATGAATTAGATAGTATGTGTGATTTCCATGTATTTTCTTTCTTTCCTATTTTGAGAGATCAAACAATCTAGAAGTGTTACTAACAAAGCTATAAAATTTCATCTTAATTTGTTTTTTAAAACACACATTTCACCTTTTAAACAGAATCATTGTGTGGTTAAGTCAAGAAATGAACAACATAATGAAAATATTACTTTTTAAAAACTATCTGGATGAGTTTTCCAGTTTATGTGAACAATGAAAAGAGAAAGTAGGCATCCTCTCATATTTCTTTAAACATTTTTTTCAGTTGCTGTTAAGTACTTGAAGAGGTCAAGAAAGAATGATCCTTCCAGATATAGTGATTAATCACATTACTGGTTAAAAATTTCAAATCAGGGCCTACGGTTATTATGGATTTTCACACAGATGGGGAAAGGAGCAAGAAATTAAGAAATTAAGCAAATCCAACATCATTAGTTACAACTTGGCATTAGTTATCTAAATATTACCTCACTTTTTTAGTAAATGTTATGATGAGTTTTCTGAAAGCAATCTAATTCAAAACAAAGTGCTGAATTACAGAAGTAATTTGCAAAGTTTTAAGCCAATGATTAACATTTTACTTCCTCTTTGAATAATGTAAAAGGTCATTCTGGAATTTTCTAAGGATTGGTAGAAATAAAAAGTTCTATTGACTCAATGCCCCGCATAATCCTTTTACTTGAAGTCATTTCTCTATCCTCACTGATGCCACCTAAATAGTTGTATTTGGAAGAAAAAGCTTTTATACTGTAGCCTGTTTCTTATTCTAAACAACTTTTAATAACATAGTGGACATGTTTGTAATGAGTGTTCCTCATAAACCCGAGTAGCTTTCAGATTCCACATAACCCGGAAATTTTACTTATTATTCATTTCATTTATAATGGATATCTATATCTATGTCTGTCTGTCTGTCTGTCTGTCTGTCTGTCTGTCTGTCTGTCTAACTAATTATCTATCTATCTATCAGCTATCTATCTATCTACACACACAGTATATACACATACATATACATATCGGGGCAAGTTTCAAAACCTGTCGCTACTGGTTTGCTCAATGCGCACTTGCGCGATGCTTTTGCGCATGCGCAAAAGCATCCGGGCAGGTGGGCAGAGCCTCCCGCCACCGCCGCTACCAGTTTGCCCGAACCCACCACTGATATATATATATGTTTATACATCAGTAACAGACTATACTACCGTACGAATACTCAACAAACAGATTTGATATTGCATCATTGTGAAAGATTTTAAAGCAGCCTCCAAGTATTGGCAACACAAAGTTAAATGATATAAACTACTAATCCAGTAGAATTTACCAAGACATGGTGATGTGAAGTTTAGCTTGGAGCCATATAATTTGCTCAGTGCTAAGAAGCATAACAGCCTTATTTTAAAAATCCATAATATGTTAAATAGCACATGATTAAATTACCTTTTCTAAAGCAGTTTTAACTATTTGAATACTTGAATGGCTGCAGAAATCAACATATTATGAGTTAACTTTTACATTATGAAAGAGACAGATGTTCCTGCCAATCAATGTTTACTTAAATTCTTTTTCCCCAGATATAAGAAATCCATACCATTTTAGTATTTTTATGTTTTTCATTCCTTTTAAAAATAATTCCATAGCAATACAAAAACTTGACTTAAAAATGAAATAGAACTGTTAAAATATTTGAAAAAATACACTAAAAGGCCGCTTTGAATATGATAGTAAGATAAAAATCATGACAAGTTTTAAAAAATGTGTTTGAATTAATTATGAGGTTCTGCTAAGTGTCTAGTCTGAGCCATAGGATAGGAATATTTATTTAATTGTTTCAAATAAAATAATTTCTGTATGAAAATAATTTAATAGTTTACAATCCATAAAATCTAGTTGTAGTCAAATTATCTGTGGCAATTCTGACAAATAATAGGATTACTTTTGTGCTTATGTTTTATTTTTATAAATGAATAAAATTTATGATGTCCATTTTAGTCATTTTAAATATATTCAGTGTTACAATGAGAACAATGGAAGATTCATCCTTTGGGTGAATTGAGAAATGATCATGAAACTTTGATTTCCAAATGTTTATAATTCTTTACTAAGCTACAGGTTTGTTTATTAGAAAATCAAAAATACCCACTAAAAATAATGAGTGAAAAATAACACCTAAGACTTAATTCAACTAAGTCTATTGAGAAGTTTGTAAAATCCTCAATACTTGGTATAGGGACTGCATACATTGCAGAGACAAAACGGGAGAATATGGCACTCACTTAAGATGAAATAAAATATTTGATCAGAATATGTAGAGACCAGAATATGATATTATGAGCAATATGCTAATGTTAACCATTTGATATGTTTGAAGAATCATATTCTCCTTGCACATCACGGCAGCGCACATCTGTGACTATATATTTGGTTTTTTCCTTTTGTATGAACCTCATGCAAGTCCAGAAACAATTGTGATGGCACCATAGCCTGGCATAAAGTTGGATAGGAAGAAGAATGCCTTCTTCCTACGGTTACAATTTGCTTTGGGAATAATTTCTTAAGCATATATCAAAAGTCTTCTCCCATGCTGTGGCCATGCTATGGAATATACTCTCTTGGAACTCTTTCCTCACATAGGCAAAAAAACATCATGAATTAGACCATGGAACAATAGAATAGGGGAAGAATGAGTAGCCTGGGATCCCTGGAGAAAGTTATAGTGACACCTTGAGCTAGAGAATGGGGAGGGAGCAATAAGAATAGTGTCAGGATAGGTCAGTACTATAAATTGTAAATCCCTGCCTTCTCTTCAAATGGAATTTACATGTAGTTAGAGGCATTTGAGATTCAGTTTATTTTGATAATCTGTTTCTAATTTGGGTTCTTTTTTAAAAAAAATGTTAGCCTGTTCCCAAATAAAACAAAAAGCAAAGTGGCCTTGCATTCCCTATATTTGGTGTGGCCTACCTTATTCTGATTATAGCCGTCATCATTCATTTAAAGAGCAAGAGCCATGATTGTTAAGCCTCATTATTTCCAATGAGGCCTGACAGTTTCAAAGTTAAACAGAAGACAGCAACTTTCATCCAATGGGTATTTCTTTTCAAACATAGACAACTCTATTCTGCCTTGTCAACTCTACAGTTCCTCAAGTCTACCCATTTATGTTTTAGGTTCTTGGATTAAGTTATTGTATTCCTTATACTCTAACAGATGTGTAATTCAAATAGTATTGAAATTCATTGGAAAATATTACTAAAGTTTCCTATTAGGCTTCATGTAGAACTGATGGCCTTCCTTCTGATGGAATGAAGATAGTTTTGTACATATATGCCATTGATGAAAACAACAAGGAGCAGAAAGAGTGTTGACTTCATGAGAAGATAGGGATTAAGTGAGACATGAATCCCAAAATAGTTACATAGTTAGTCTACTATTAATGACTTGGATGATAATCCTCCAGATCTTAGATATCTGTTAATTGTTACCTGATGCCTTTAATTTTGGTATGCACGAGAGTGTTCTGGATTTTGCCAAAGTAAGAGCACAGCACTGAGGAGAAGTACTAATGATCATTAGGTGCCTGCTGTACAAGAAAAGAGGCACCCTAAACTATCAGAAAGCAAGGATTTTTATAGAAGTTGAGGACTATAAGGCAGGAAATCCTAGACATCTGATTGGCTGGCCAGTTTGGGCAAGTTAGGTAGATCCTTGGCAATGTACATGGAGTGAGTTCTACAGTTACAAAAGTGAGCCTTTCAGGATGGCACTAAAGCTAGAGAACCCCACTGTTAAGGAGATGGAATATTGGACTCATCAGCTGATAGAATATGCAAGGTTGGAGTTTCTCTAGGTTGCCATTTTTTTTATCCTTGGGCTATACTGTGAGCTGATAAGGGCTTCTGTTCTTTGGTTGAGATAGGATTGCAAGGGGGCTTTGTTGGGGGCAGTGAAAGTCAGTTTGGCTTTGATGGGATTAGGCAAAGAGAGGAACTAGGTTTTACCCTTGAAATATCCGAAGGATGGGGAGAGGGGCACAATTTCCATTTTTAGGTTTAGTGTTTCACCTCACTGAGGCCCATAGAGTATTTTTGGAAACTCCAAAGTGATGGAAGCCAATTTCAACAGCAAATCAACAAGGTATTTTTTTTTTTACTGAACTTGTTATTTTTAGAATAGATTACTTTAAAAATGACAATTAAATAAATAACCTAGAAAATTAAAAACAAATAAAAGACCCAGACATATATGCAATGTGCTCCTGTCACCCTAGTTGCTTCCTTAAAAGAGGGGAGGGGGAATATATGTGGCCATTGACAAGCATAATATTGCTCACCTATGCTTTCACCAGGAATGCTCAAAATTAAATAACTATAAGCACAGTCTCACCTGTGTGACCTTCTTCTACCCCTGTAATTCTTTGAGTCCAGGCAGTGATCTTCAGCAATATAGAGAATATGAAAAATATAATTAAATACATATCTGGCATCATATTCTGTTACTCAAAAACTCTCTTACATTTTCCGCTGTCTTTCCTCTACAATTATTTTTTGGGTTAGTATATTTATGAACTGTATGAAAAGCTAGATGTTTTCTGAATAATGCTATAAAAAGTTGTAGGCAAACTAGTATCTCCTGAAAAAAAGTTACAGTTTCTATTATCCACCTCTGCTGTTTCAGCTTGCATCATGAAAATTAGTAGGAACTATAGTATCTTTTTTAGGGATAATTGTCGTAGATCTCTATTTTTCATCCATTAGTCCTTAAAAGCTCTCTGTTTGTGCAGAGAGAGTGGAATTCCTTTTCATATTATGTTAATGTTTCTGCTTAACTGCCAGGAAGTCACAAAAAGTGTTGTGTATTTAATTTCTTATACTGATGGATTCATGCCAGGGGTGAAATCTAAAATTTGTTACTACCGGTTCTGTGGGAGGGGGGGTAATGTGACTGGGTGGGCGTGGCCAACTTTTTTTTTTTTTAAAGCATTTTTTCTACAACCTTAAGAGGTTGCAGAAAAAAATGCCTTTAGCAGCCTCTGACGATCAGGCAACTCAGCTGGGATCGCCAGAGGCTTTTAAAGGCATTTTTTTTCCCTACAACCTCTTCGGCCAAACGGGTTACAGAAAAAAATGCTTTTAAAAGCCTCTGACAATCCCAGCTGAGCCGCACAATCATCAGAGGCTTTTTTTTTTTTTACTTTTAAAAGCATTTTTTCTACAACCTCTTTGGCCGAAAAAATGCTTTTAAAAGTAAAAAAAAAAAAAACAGCCTCTGATGATCAGGAGATCTGGTCCGAACCGGGAGCATTTCACCCCTGATTCATGCCCATTTTTGTTCATGGGTATTTTTATGCCACATATTTATGGGAAAAATTAATCTTCAGAAAAAGTTGTACAACACAGATAAAGGAATACATAACTATTAAAATATCAATCAAAATATGTTCAGTTCATAGCTGTAGATCAGTTTTCCATCATGATTTGTTCCAGAGATATTTGGACTACAAATCCAAGCATTTCCAATTATCATAGTATCGAAGTGTAGAAACCTGACATCAGTCATCAATTTATTGCTATTCGGGATGAAATAACAAGTATAACGAAGATCAGATATATTATTTGAAATGTGACTAAAATGTTGCTCTATTGTTTTCCCTTTTCTTAACCATGCTACTTCCTCTGATAGGTTTTCCTAAAAATCAAATTAAAAAATAAAAAGGGTTATATACAAAATTAGTTAATCTTCATCGCAGACAAATCAGCACCCAGATAACAGTTGGTATTGTGTTTTTCCAAATATAACAACTGAGTTCTCCATAATTCAATATTTCAAAGTGCACATTTAAACATATATTTTGAGAGGGAGAAAACACTTGAAATCCTTCTTAGAACATATTCCAGGTTTTTTCCCCCCATCATAGACTAATAGAAAAATGGATACCATGTGCAAATATCAGCATGAACTGACAGTATATTGCTTCAGCTTTGCTCTTTCCCTCAACCCTACACAGTGTATGAGGTAGGAAAATTGATAATTGCAAAACATTTTTATCACTACTTTGTCCATCCTTTGCTATGCCTGCTAAAGACGTCAAGTAGTTACCAGTCATTTCAGATGAAATAGTTGGAAAATCCTTTTACCAGAGATCATGAAGAGCCATTGTCTGCTGATGCATTAAAAAGTAGATAAATGCTAAAGGATTGACTCATGTCTCAAAGGTGATTTTTTTTTCAAAAGGCAACTGGATTTCTTTGTTTTTCCTTTAAGACATTTCACTTTTTATTCAAGAAGCTTCTTGAATATTCAAGCTTCTTGAATAAAGCTTCAGTTCTGAACTAAAGAAACTTCTTGATGAGAAGTGAAACATCTGCAAGGAAAAGCAAAGTCCAGTTGTCTTTTGAAAAAAGCACCTTTGGGACAACCATGACCTGAATGACTGAGAATCCCATGGACTAGTAGACTCATGTGCTTGTATCATTTACATATTCTCCATCACTGTGCAAAAATACTCAAGTACATCATAATGTAGACAAGAGGGTTATGCAAAGATTCTTGAAGGAACTGCGGTAGCAACAATGACATACTATAGATCTGAATAATCAAATGAAAACCATGTATGTTTTTAAAAATAATTGGTTTGTACTGCATTTGGGAATATGGAAATCTGTAATATGGGAAAAATGTTGAAATATGTGTCATAAATTCATCAAATGATGGGACACAAGCAGGGGTGCATTCTACTTACCTTTACTACTGGTTCACAACAGGAGCACACGCACTTCTGTACATGCACAGATTGCAAAATATGACATCAGGGTGGTGGGCGGAGCCTCCCACCGCTTTTACTACCGGTTCACAAGAACCAGAGAGAACCAGAGCAACCCACCACTGGACACAAGTAGTTTTGTGCCTGCTTTCATCAGATGTGAGATACCTAGATGTCCAACCCAAGATGGTAACTTTGGACCAATCACTTTTTGTCAGTCCAGGAAGAAAGCAGTGTCAAACCACTTCCAAATTTTTTTCCAAAAAGAACCACATGAATCTGTCAGTTATCAGAAGACTTAAAGGCAACTAAATAAATATTCAAGAATTGGAAAGAAAGCTGAAAGAAAATGCAACTGCTCTTTTCCTTATAGTATTAGAAGTTGAATTAAAAACCTATAGTAAGAATGAACAACAAGATATATCAGTATCAGTGTTTATAGTAAAACAGTGTTTCTCAACCTTGGCCATTTTAAGAGGTGGGGACTTCAACTCCCAGAATTCCCCAGGCAGCATAAGGAATTCTGAGAGAGGAAGTCCACACCTCTTAAAGTGGCCAAAATTGAGAAACACTGTGGTAGAATAATATTCCCCTCATGTTGCCTTCCAGAAATGTTGGATTTCAGCTTCCATCATGCCTGGTAAGTACCGCCCCATTCAAAAAGTATCTAGCTAGAGAAGGCTAACGGTAGGAAGTGGAAAGAAATTGTAACCCTATAACAATAGCAATTGCGTTTAGGTTTATTTATATTGATCCATAGCATTTTACAGCACTCTCTGGATGATTTACAGTGTACAAGTATTATTTTCATATTGCCCCCAACAATCTTGGTCCTCATTTTACGAACCTTGGAAAGATGGAAGGCTGAATCAACTTTGAGCCACGTCAGGATCAAACTCCAAGGTGCAGGCTTTGTTTGCCTGCAATACTGCACTTCAACTATTACATCACCCATAAGGGTTTTGTGTTAGTCATTCAACACTCTCCACCAAATTCTTCTTAATGAACAATGTAAAAGTATAATTAACAAACACATTTGCAAAGGCTACTTTACATAATCACACATAGAAAAATGTAAACTTCAGGGAGCATCCAATTAAAGCTCACATGCAGTTGAGGCAGAAATGAAGGTGTAGTTTTTTTATTAGTTAGATGTTCCATGTTAGAAGAACTGCCACCAGGGCAGCAGGGTATATACTTACATAGTCCCCTCCACATACAAATACCATGTATTTTGAAGTTATTGCTTGTGTAATGGCATCTCTACAAAAAGCTTCACACACAAAGTGTCAGAATACTGTGTAAACCTGGAGACATGAGAGCCTAAGATATTGTGTTTGTCACAGAGTGGAAGATGAATTAACACCCACTTCTGACTGTGACAAGGCTGAGTTGTAGGTGAAAAGTTTCTTACAAATTGTCTGCATTCTGCCTTGGGAGCCTGTCTCGGTTACAGTAATGCTTTGTTTCTTCTATGACCACCCCTGGGTTGTATTGGTCCAGAGCAAACACTGTCTCTTTTCAGTCAGGACATTCCTAATATTAGTTTCCTTTTCTTCCTCCCCCCCCCCCACCCTTCCTCCATTCCAGATTGCAAAGACTGGTGGACGTCCTAAGGAAGAAGATTGGAGCAGGGTCCATTAGGATGGTGATCTGATAGAAAGCACCAGTCTAAGGAAGCATTCACATCTGGAGACCAGGCTGCTTCATTCAGTGCTATGTAAACATTAAAGCTTTAACTTAGCAAACAGTTGTTAGAAGTGGGACACTCCAACGACATTCCAAGCTGAGATAAAATCAAATCATAAATGTTTAACCACTTGGCTGCTGAGATCTGAGATTTATCCAAAGGTATTTGGTCAAATTTACTTTTATAGCAGATCTATTTTGGTACATTTAGTGAACCGTGTGGTTGTCTGCAGGAGTCTCTGTTTAATGGTCAATTGTTCTTTATGGAGTTCTTACTTTTTATTTCTAACTTAAGGTTCAAAATACTGTAGAGTGTTCCTAAACTCTTACATTCTCTGGATTGAATAGAAATTTTTAAGATTGGCAAAAGATGCTGAAATGTAAGGTGCTTTTAAAGAAAAAAGGGAAACCCAGAGGAAAAAAATATCTATTCCTAATATGCTGTCAACAGTCATATTACTCCTAAGGTATATTGATTTTTTATGAGTGCCCTGTTGGTGAATGAGAATATTCACCTGCCAGACAGGGGCATATATGCTGGGTTGTGTGTTCATGTTGAATATTTTATATGATTGTTGTTTGCCTAAATAAGAAAAAAATAAAAAAATAAAAATTGGTTGAATCAATACTTTATACTTAAAGTTGATGGATGAAAACCAATGACACATATATGTGTACCCTACACTATTTCAGACACTATCATAAATCTTAAGAAACGCAAATAGCTCTAAAAATTACAATAAACATTTATTCCACCAAATGATGTGGAACGCATGAAGTTGTAAAACAGCAGATATTCATGACTGTTCTATGCATTGTACAGAGCAGACTAGCATGGTTACCCTTGAAGGAGAAATAGGAAAAAATCTGTTAAAAATTCCAATTTTTTCATTTTCAACTCTCACTTTTATTGTAAAATGTACTTTATAGAATCTTCTGCACATTTATTAATTTTTAAGATGTATGTCTATCCAACTTAAATAGTGTGACTCTGGGCAGTGTAAAGCATAAAAAACACTAAAATTTAAAGAAACAAACAAAACTACCACATATACAAAATATAATATGGTGACCAAGTATGCAAGGAAAGGGATGTGGTGGCTCAGTGACTAAGAAGCTAAGCTTGCCGATCGAAAGGTCGGCAGTTCAGCAGTTTGAATCCGTAGTGCCGCATAATGGGATGAACTCCCGTTACTTGTCCCAGCTTCTGCCAACCTAGCAGTTCGAAAGCATGTAAAAATGCAAGTAGAAAAATAGGGACCACCTTTGGTGGGAAGGTAACAGCGTTCCATGCACCTTTGGCATTTAGTCATGCCGGCCACATGTCCACGGAGATGTTTTCGGACAGCACTGGCTCTTTGGCTTTGAAACAGAGATGAGCACTGCCCCCTAGAGTCGGGAACGACTAGCACATATGTTCGAGGGCAGGGGCGGGTTCCAAATCCCGTCACTATCAGTTTGTTAGTGTGTGTGTGTGCGCATGATGGGGCGCTGGCGCGCACAGCACTTCTGCGCATGCAGAAATAAATAAATAAAATTAATAAAGATTATAAAATAAATAATTATGTATTATATGGCCAATACATTATTAAAAAATAGTAAGCAAGCCATATAATAACAAAACCTGGCAATGCCTAAGAGCAGAAAAATTGAAGAAAGAGACAGAGGGGCTAATTCTGGCTGCACAAGATCAAGATCAAATGCATACAAATTCAGAATTGAGAAGACAGCAACAGGCAGCAAAGGCCGCCTCTGCCAGGAAGCTGAGTAAACCACCAGAGAAGAAACAGTGAACCACCTAGTTAGCTGCTGCAAGATTGTGCAGACTGACTACAAACAACGGCACAACAAAGTAGCAAACAATGGAACATTGAAATATCTGCAAGAAATACCATTATTATTGCAAAAGAACTAATGGAATCATAAAGTAGCTAATAGAAATGAAGAAGCAAAAGTGCTCTGGAACTTTACAATTCAAATAGATAAGAACATGCCACATAACACCCCAGACTTAACGCTTATCAATAAGAAAGACAAAAAGTCTGAATAGCGGACGTGGCTGTACCTGGAGACAGCAGAAGAGAAGAGAAAGAACTAGAGAAAATCCAAAATACAAAGCCTACAAATAGAAGTGGAATGATGTGGCAAATGAAAGCAAAGATAATACCAATAGTAATAAGTGCAATCACAAAGCATCTGGAGCATCAACTGAACACCATCAGCATTGACAAAATCACTATCAGTCAATTGCAAAAGGCAGCTTTATTTGGAACAGCAGACATCCTGTGACAATAATCAAACAACATCTACATCTCTCAGGTCCTTGGGAAGGACTTGATAGGTGGATAAAAATACCAACTCCAGTCTGAACATCTGGCTGACTCTGCGACGAACCATAATATAAAATGAATAGCATTTTTAAACATTTTGGTTTATTTTAAGAGGAAAAGAAGAACTGAAAGAAGTTGGAAGCAATATTATAGATATGGTTAGATTTCAGAGCCAAAATCCAGGAGGTTCCAGTGGCCAGCCGAAGAGTAAGTTTATTACTGTCCCACTGCATGCCATTTTCTGGGTGACTATTGTAGAAGCCAAAATTTCAGTCAAGGTCCAATCCTAGCTACACCATGCTTCCAGTCTCTTGGAAACAATTGCCTACAACTCCTATCATGAGGAATCCACTTCACTCTCTAATAGGTGTGACACCGGTTCCTCAGCTCTGACGTATAACTCTGATTTAGTTCCTCATTCTCTTTCACAACTTCTTATAGCTGTAGCATGATGACACTGAGCCCAAACTCTGACTTATGTTGGCTCCTTTGAACAGAATTTGTGAGACTATTTCTAATTTTGCACTGAAAATGACTTTCCCTTTCTCAAAGTTCAAAGGCAGATACTTTTTCTATCATCACCGTCCCACTGACAAAGATAACAAATTTAACTACCACTGTGAGTAGTGTTACTATTACTTCAGTGCTACATAAAGATATTGTGTATTTTTCTGTGGGATTCCACAGTGATCTGTGAGCCATCCATGGTCATGTCATGGTAAAATATGTAAATAGCATCACGTTTCAGAGTAAGAATATTATTAAAGCTTTTCAGCACTGTAATTAGATTCATGATAAGCCTTCCCTAAGCCCTTACTAATTAACTGTATTGCAACAAGTCAACTTGAACAGAGAACAACTGAGGACCTTTACCCATCCAACAAAGTTTCCTATGCAGCCCCAAATCATTATGTGACCATGGTAATTTGTACAATAAAAACCCTATCTCTCGATCCTGATGTCCTCTTACATCTTCAAGGAGAGCTCTGGGTGTACAGCATATGAAATGGCTTACTCAACCTAAACTTATAGGGTCTTGGATTTCTCTCTGAAGTTAGTACATTCTAATCATTCTAAATACTTTTATCTGCTGGTGAAACCAGCTGTACCCAATCTGGAATGTCCTTTAGATCAACTTTTTCCAATGTTGTATTCCCCAGATCTTTTGAACCTCAGCTCCGAGATTGACCCCTTAAAGCTGTGGTGGCATATTGGTTAGAATGCAGTATTGCAGGCTATAATTCCACCAACTGCCAGTAATTTGATTCTGCCTGGCTCAAGGTTGACTCATCCCTCCATCCTTTCGAGGTCAGTAAAATGAAGACCCAGATTGTTGATGGCAATATGCTGACTCTGTAAAACCGCTTAGAGAGGGCTGTGAAGCATTAGGAAGCGGTATATAAGTCTAAGTACTATTGTTATTGCTATCTCCCATAATGCTGGTTATGAATTAAGGGGTTGAATGAATCTGGATGCACTGAATTAGGGAAGCTCTCATAGATAGTAGGGCTTTCTCCGCTAATTGTGGAGCAGGTACCACTATGTTATGCAAGTTGAGCCATATGGACTGTGGCTCTGAATCAGCTAATGCTTATATTATTGGGGCTGATCAGCCACCAAGTGGTTTTTTTTTTTAGGCAATGGGACAACAAAATCTGCTTCATTGTGGAAGTCCACAGTTCAGTATATACTCCCAATAAAATAATATTTTATAATGTAACTGAACAAAGTAGATCATCCCAAGAGATATTGGGGGAAATAATCAAAACTACTTTGAAAATATGGGGCTTGCTTAGTATATGTTATCACTTTGGTCCTTAATAAATAATGTGATAATTGGAGAATTTCAGAAATGGGCTTTATTGGGGTAGATTCCTCATTTCTCTTTATCTGCTTCAGCGGAAAAGCTGGTAATCATGGCTCTGAAGGTGAATGAGGAAGCATAGTGTGAATTGAGGTTCAATCTGAAAATAGGGAATTCTCCTTGGTTATCTGCTCTACATCTTGAGTTCAGATCCAAAATCAACTAGGAGACTGACACCTAATCCATGTATAACATGTAGATATCTAACCACCAAAACGGTGATGCAGTTAAAACTGTTTTAATAGCTCCTATTATAGATTGTTCCAGCAAGAAGCATTTTTGTATTCATATATATATAAAATAGTATACACACAAATATGTGTGCATCACTTTTCCAAACTAACGTTTTATGAGATAGGGCTATTCAATGTATATGTGTTTGTATGGGTAAATATACTCTCACTTTATTTGTAATGTTCTAATGAATATTCAAAAACTTCTGACTTGTCTTACTTTGGAAGTCAGTTTGTAGTTTTGAACAGTCTAGACTTTTCATTCTTCAGTTTTGTTGAAGCTGCACGTGTTCTATGAGGCTTTTAAACAAATAGTTGGAATGGTTGAATGATTTACATTGCCAGTGCCTAGCTAAATATGTAGTCTTTAGAAAAGATGTGGTTTATTTTGGCAGGATTTAAAAAACTCAAATATTTTAAACATTTGTTAAGTTCAAGCCTGCACATTTGAACCAGGAGCATTCGTTCCAAAATTGAATCTCAGGTTACCTGTCTCTTACCCTTTTGTAGAATTTGTAATCCTTTTTATTAAAATAGTCTTTGAAAAGGTGGCTTTAAAAAACAATTCAATGTAAAGGATTGTCACCGCATAAAGGAGAATCAGTATTAACTATATAAATTAGAAATGAGGGAATTTAAATCCTATATTGCTGGTCCAAATTTCTTTTTCTCTAAGAATGTACTGGTATATTCTTTCTTCCTCCAAACATTAGAGCCATTTACACATCAACAAAAGAGAAGAAATATACCCCCCTCCAAAGAAGAGAAAAGAATACATGTCAGCATACTATACATGGGGGGGGGGGGAGACCCTAAAATATAAAATACTATAATAGAAATAGAGATAAAATATTCTACAGTACAGTGGTCAGAATTATGACTAGTTTTCCAGGTATTAAATCAAGATTTCTACTCTCTTATGGTTCTTTATTTTTATCTGGGTAATCCTTCAAACTGTTGAGTATTTATGTCTTTTTTTCTCACATCCCCCTTTATAAATAGATAAATTATACAGCACTTAAAACTCTGTTCAGCTTCTTATCCATCTTCTATATCTAACATATAAAGTAGAACCTGTGTACGTTTTGATACCTTTAGTTGATACTTTTTTCTAAGCTTTCTGCTAATAATACTTCTGACTCTATTTCTGGACAGAAATTGAAAATGCCTTTGATTATGTCAAAGAATTTGTTCTGATTCTGTTTAGAACCAATAGCATCACAGGAAGCTCTGTAATATCACTTCGGCTTAAAGTCCCTATTATTGTAGACTGTCTACTCCGGCACAGAGACAAAGAGACCCAGCTCCCTTACTGTGTCTCTCCGTGCCTGTGTGACTTGGAATATTTTGCTCAATACCACAAAGTCTTTTTGGGCTTCAATGGACCTATATTGAAAAGCTGTGTCAGTATGTTTTTCCCAGAAGAAGCCTGAGTGGGGACTTTCCATATTACAAAGAAGATACCCCTTTAATGTATTTTCCCAATTGGTAGCATTTCTGAATAGAATCTTGATAAGCCTCACGGTTTCTAAAAATCCATATGATTCTGGATGTTTAGGATTCGAGGTCACAGGTTTCAATCCGTACGCTGTGGCAATTTTTTTTTTAATTTAATACCTGCAAATTATGGTTTATTATATTTACAACTCATAGTGTGCCATGTCTAATAAATGTATTATTGATGTATTTTAATAATCAGCTACTTCTGGATAATTTAAAAGCAACCCATTATCTCAACATACCGTATTTTTCGGAGTATAAGACGCACCTTTTTACCCCCCAAAAGGGGGTAAAAATTTAGGTGCGTCTTATACACCAAATGTAGCCCTGCCCACCCACTGGCCCCCACCCTTTGGCCTGTGCCTCACAGCAGTTACCTCCTTGCAAGCAAACAGCAAGAAAAAACAGCTCCTTTCAGCTTCAGCATAGGTTAATTAGCACAAGTTGATTAGATCGGCCTCCTGACTCTCAGCTGATTTGCTCTCAGCTGTTTTGCGCAGCGCTCTGCTGCTTGCTGCAAAGAGTGTTGGAGCAGATTTTTTTCCCCTAGCTATGCTGAAAAACGAAACTGAAAGTAAAGCAGGCTCTTTGCTGCAATGTGGCACAATGAGGCAGAGAGATTTCTTTTTCTTTTTCCTCATCAAAAAGGTAGGTGCAAACAATGGGAAATTTAGGGCAAAAGAGGAGAGTTCAAGATTTTAAAACACAAAAGAAAAAAGGCAAAAATAAAAATGGGAAGGGAGAAAAAGAAAAAGAAATGAAAGAGAAAGATGTTATAAATATTTAGAATTGAAATATGAATAGTAGTAAGAAATAAATGGAAATCATGTTTGTAAAAATGAAATGAATAATAATTGGAATATTTTTCTATATGGGCAAAACTTTGGGTTATTGGGAGAGTTTAAGTTGTGAAAATGAGTAACATAAGGGGAAAGCTCTATTTAACTAGGGAATTGTAATAATTGAGATACTATTAATTGTATATTGTGTTGAAAGCAGAAATGGTTAAGTTGTGGTTTGGAGGAATATATGGGGAAATTATTTGGTTTATTATTATTGGTAAATATAATTAATTGATTTGTAAGAAATTGGATTGCCTGGAAATAATTGGAGTATTCATGTTCATATTGATTAATATACAAAAAAGATAGTTATATACTAATTGATTTATATAAAAATGTTGAATTTGTATTAAACAACTGTAATATTACATAATTAACCAATGTGAGGATGGATATAAAAATAGATGACAATGGGAAGGGGTATAATATAGAATAGAAGGGAAAAATTGAATTTGATTAAGATTAGAGATGAGGATGAAAGGTAATATTGTTTTTTAAAAAAAATAGATAAGGAATAAATATGGCAAAAAGGAAATGTAGAAATTGTAAATTTAATTGAAATGACTAAACACTGTTTAAATTTGTGAACCAGCCAAATACTCTGTTCAAAGAAAATACATGGTATGTTTGTATGTGTGTTTGTCTAAAAAATAAAAAAACTTAAAAAAAAAACAACCAAAAAAGGTAGGTGTGTCTTATACTCCAGTGCGTCTTATACTCCAAAAAATACGGTACTTGCTATCATGTTGGGTAAACCATTCAATGCCTACCCTTTTCCCATAGGACTAAAGGAAAATCCTTATCTTAGAAGAATTCTGCTGATAAGCGGGAGTGATATATCTGACAAATCTTACAATGAACAATCCACACTTCATTGTCAGAGTTCTTGGCAAGCCAGTAGAGTGTGTCTCTGGCACATTTTTTTTTTTTTTTGACTTCTCAATTCCTGCATGACCTTCATTTAGATGAGCTAAATTGGGATTGTGGTGAATGAGATATGACGATAGTCTAACCTTGAGAAACACACCATTTTATTCTGAAAGCTGAGGCAAGACAAACCAAAAGTTTCTGTACATTTTCTTGAACTAATTCACAATCCTCCTTAAGAACTTCATCTGCTTTGGTGGCTCTGCAATCTGTGGTCATCTGTGATGCTTCATTGAATGGCTCCACTCAATGCCATTAACAGAGTTTCAGGATCACAGTTTCTATCAATATTAATTACAATTTAGAATATCAATAATATATTTGACTTTTTCATCCAGAATTGTGTATAACACACACACACACTAACCAAAACACTATGATAAAGTTTCAGATTTAAGCTTACTGTTAAGGTTCATTGTATTATTACTCTATGCATACACATTGAAAAAATAAAGCAATTTTAAAAAGAATTAAAATACCAAAAATTTAAAAAAGAACTATTAGTTCTAATCTTTCCCTTTTTATATATTTGCTTGTTTATAATATTTGTAGACATTTAGCCCCCCTTAGAAGCCAGATTATATTTGCTATGCCACATGATGCATTGTATGCATGGGAACCATTCTTGCTTAAATTTGGTTGACTTCTTTTGTGTATATATGATATAGTTCTGCCTTATGCCATTCTTCAGGTTTAAGTTCTCAATCAGACATTAACAGAATTGTATCTTTCTTCCAGTGTTGAATAAAATTTATTCTCAGTGCTGTAATCATATATCTCAATAAGTTATGTTTCTCATTGAGTTGTGTAAGATAATACCTAGTAAGAAAAGTGGTTTCATTTCAGATTTAAATTTTCTGTATGTCTAATACTTTTGGGGTTTTTATATGCACAACACATGTGACAAAATGTTCCTTCTATTTCATGGCATTTTCAACATTTATTACTGTATGATTTATCTATCATATTATTATGATATTATTGAAGGAAGTTGTGTAGCATCTGTAGAATATTTTCTACCAATTTTACTTTATATTGTAATTTGATGTAAATTTTACAGATTTACTCCGTAATTCTTCCCATTGCTGTGTTGTAACTATTTCTTTAGCAATTTTCATCCATTTTATCATACAGTTTTTTTTGTTTAGTCTATTGTTGTATTATAGTAAAGTAAAAGTTTATATATGTGCCCCAATAGATGGTGTTGGTTTGGTATGAACATTTCCTTTTTTTTACCTTAATACCATTCCTTCCCTTTTGAAATCTGATGTTTTATTGTTGAGATTGTCAAGAGTCTTTCAATTGATAGGATAAAAAATAATTAATCAATTAATTATCTCATAACTGCTCAGTAATGGTGCAATTGTCCTTCTAGCCTAATACTGACTTTCTGTGATCTAACAGTGCAATAACACTCACATTTTCTTCTTTTAGCATATAGCAGAGGTTAGTTGCCAAATGTGGATCTTTAGTATCCCATCATTCTGCACAGGAATTCAGCTTCACTTCTGACACCATCTGTTGTTCATTTGGGAGGCAGTAATGACACAAGGGGTGAATTACATTTATTAAGATCAACTTTGACTCAGTTCTGACCTGAAACAAGAAGAAAGCTTAACATATTACACAGAACATACCATTACTTCCTACATCATGAATAAATAGTAACTTCCTCACATTTTGATTTCTCTATAGTATATAATATGTCCACATGCCAAATATGTGAGAGTTACATTAGATATTAGTACACTTTCAGTTGCCTTTTAAATCTTTGGGCATTTCATCAATGTAACCCTACCTATATGCTAAGATTTTTCTCAGACTTCTTTTTTATCTATCTTCCTTCTATTAAAGTTGGTAAGGCTGTTGAACAATAGTGGTAGAGTTTTGGGTTAGCAAAAAGCGAGGCAAAACAATATACTCTCCCCTTATTTATTCAGCCTATATCCCGAATACATATTGCAGGTTCTGTTGTAAGGAGATGGTGTGAGTTTTTAAAATTGGAAGAAAAAACATTGATCTGTTCTATCCCACTGACCTGCAAGCTTCAGAAATGAGAGTCAAGCAGAATAGTGAAAAAAATTAAGACCGATTAAAAATAAAGAAAGGCAAACTAATGTCAACAGGGACAGCAGCCAGTCTTAAAATTAACAATCAGGAGTGCGGTTTAGGAACAAATGGTAAGGAAACCAGCTATCAGGAATACACCATGGACTTGAAAAGAGATTCAGATGCCATGACAATATCTGCACCTAAAAAGATCAAAATAGTGCAAGCAATAGTTTTCCTATGACACTCTATGAAAGTGAACTTTGAAGAGGCAGGATCCAAAGAGTATGGATGCTTTTGAACTCAGGTGTTGGACAATCTCCCGAGAATACCATGAATAACTGAGAAAAACCAACAGATGAATTATAGGACAAATCAATCCAGAATTCTCATTCAAGATACAAAGGACCAGATTCAAATTACCGTATTTAGGACATGTTATATGAAGATGGATGTCTTTTTAGAAGTCTATAATGCCAGGAAAAGTGGGTGGAAAGAGAAAAGGAGGAGCATCTGCAGCAAAATAAATGAACTGATACAGCAGTGAAGTGTTGGAAGACCTGAAGGATCAGAGGTTGGGGACAGATCATCCTGGAAAAAGTCCAGCTATGTGGTTGCTGAGTGCTGACTTTGCAGGTAAGTAGATAAATAGGTAGATGTAACACAGCTCCAAGTATTGGTCCCTACTCTTCAGTGAAAGTTTCACTTTCATCAAAAGTTAAATCCAGGTAATAAGAGCTCTTGCTTGGAGGCAAAAAAAAGACTCCTGCTGTTGCAATACTTTGGCAACATTGCCATAAACTGATGTCCCTAACATTAATTACTGAGGCTATGTTGCATGGACTATTTGCAGACATGGAAATCTGTGCATGGGCATGATTTTGCTCAATTTTATTTAGTAAAGTTTTATTTATTTTATTTTATTTAGATAACCTATGACTTGTTGGATCACCCTTTGAGAAAAAGGTAATGCACTTTGATGTGACCAGAATGAACATTACATTTTCCTGGATGGTATTGCTATTGTTTTGAGCAGTAGCAACTTCTGAATTCCTGCTAGTTTTACCTCTTACTTTGCTTGTGGGAAACTGGCAGGGAATGTGAGAAATCATGATCTTACGACCTACTTACGAGGAATGCTACAACAACCAGACTTTGCAAATAACAATAGTCTGATCATCATGAAAATTTGAATTCCACAGGAACAATGGCTCTTGGATTTTTTTAAAATGCATTCTTAAGTTAACGGATTTGAGATATATTGATTCAAAAATTATTCCAATATAATGCACCATTTGAGCTGATTAGAGTATACAAAAAGACCAATACAGTGAGAATTTTAGTACTGTATGCATGCATGTGTATTTTACTTTGTGTGTATATATGTCATCTTCCCTCAGGGACATAGGTCCTGATGCTAATTCTTTTTCAGTCCTTAGAAAATTCCTAAATTGTTACTCAAATTTAATGCTTTTTCATCTCTTCATTTTTTAGTCATTGGAGTTACATCAGTGTTTTCGTTTGTTACTAATCCATTCAGATAAATGTTTGACAAATTATGAACGCAATGAATTCCTGACTCGGCTCCATTGAGGGTTTTTGCTTCATTTTGTTTTTGCTATGGCATCTATCAAAAAATACAGATGTACAAATATACATTCCTGGATTCAAGACAAAAGGGGAAACAAAAACAAAATAAAACCTTTGACCTATAGAACTCAGATAGTGGAGAGCATATCTCTATAGCATTTGGTTGGAAATGAAACATGTTGACCAACATTTTCCAAAACAAAACAACTAAAAGAGAATTTTGTACATGATACAAAACTGTCTGGGAACTGCTGAAACATGTAAGTCTGGAGGTCTAGAGCTTTGTTCTCCAGTATTTGACTTTCACAGATGTTGCTTTATTGTTTCACAAATTCTTTCTGTAGCATGGTGGGCGTGTTCTCACTCTACTATTTATAAAAATCACCCTCTGAAATATGAGGCCATGAGCAAGCAGGATTTTGAGAAGTTTCAATAGGTTAGAAGAATCCCCCACACACATTTTTACCCTTCCTGCAAATAAAATTAGCAATTCTTAACAGGGTCATTCGGGTTACTTGGCAAGAGCAGTTTGCTCGGCATCACTTAGCAAATAAGCTGCCTGCCTGCTTGTGTATAACTTCAAACGCCACACAAATAATTTCATAGCCAAAAGTTGAAAGGTTGTATCAATTCTAGGTTTGTTTATTTGATTATCTGTTCTCATGCGTCTTCTGAGAAATCATTCAGGTGGTGAATCTACGATGAATAATGCAGAGTAATGCAATAAAACGGGGATCAACTGGCCTCTCCGGCCTGGGAAAACTCAGAGGATCACAGTTACCCTACGATTGCCCAGTCAATCGGCTTTTAGGGATTTGAAGAAGTGCTGACATTCTTTCCCAGTAAATTACTAATAAAAATCTTTCTTAAGAGAAAGTTGTCATTGCAATTTTAAAAAATTCTTGCAGTTGAAAAAGTATCACAGTTTACATACGATGCTAAGCCATGGTTTAATCAATGAATAAATCATTGTTGAATAGATTCTCACATATGGAGTCATAAACCTTGGCTGACAAATCACAATGGCTAGATTAACATAGCCTGTTTATGTGAGAATAAGTTCATTGTATTGATTTTTTTTAAAAATTTTTGAACATGTTTAGTAATGCATTGTAATTACCCTATGTATGTGTATTAGAAAGTAAATCTTGAACCAAGAAGGACCAGAAATGCTACAAAATTAGGCTTTTATAATTTTATGAAATTGCCCTGCCCCATTGATACCATTTTACTAAGAGTTCAGGAATCAGTGCTTTTCAGTTTGTTAACAATCCCTCGTTTTTGTTTTCCTATCAGTTTCTCCTTTTTTTTAACCAGATATATCTGTAAAGAGATATAAGAAAGAATAGCTGCGCTGTCTTTTCTAAATGGTCTCACTAGGTGCCCTTAGTCTGAAAGTCTAAATAAATGCACATAAGAAGAATTGAAGATAATGCTTGGCTAGATATTGCAAATTATTTCCAAAATATAACATTTTAAATCAAGGTATCTATAGAGCACTTTTCTCTTTCTCCCTGCCAAAGGAAATATGTCTCTCTTTGAAGAAATTGTTTTTTTAAATAATTAGATAGATGATGAAGAAGATTAGCTAGGTAGGTAGCTAAGTAGGTAGGTAGGTAGGTAGATAGATAGAAAGAGAGAGAGAGAGAGAGAGAGGGAGGGAGGGAGAGAGAGAGAGGGAGATTGGATGGATGGATGGATGGATGGATGGATGGATGGATGGATGGATGGACGGATGGATGGATGCACTGTAGTAAGTGCTTTGGTTTTATTTCCAGGATTTCTCTAACTATATCTTCAATTTTACTTCAGAGTTCATGGCTATTCCATTTTGAATTCACAATTTTCACATCCTCAGTTGTACGGGTAGTCCTTGACTTACAACAGTTTGTTTAGTGGCCATTTGAAGTTACAATAGCACTGATAAAAATTACATGACCATTTTTCATACTTACAGCATCCCCATGATCATATAATCAAAATTGAGACACTTGGCAACTGACTCACATTTATGATGGCTGCAGTGCCTCAGGGTCACCTTTAGCGACCTTCTGAAAAGCAAAGTCAATGTGGAGGCAAGGTTCACTTAAACAACCATGTTACTAACTTAACAGCAATGATTCACTTAACAACTGTGGCAAGAAAGGTTGTAAAATGGGGCAAAACTCACTTAACAACTGTCTTGCTTTGCAACAACAATATTGAGCTATATTGTAGTCGTAAATTGAGGACTACCTGTATCTGCAGCATTAATCTAATGTTGTGTGTATAGGAGGGAGAAGTCCAAACCTGGTCTGGCAGATTTCTTAAACCAGCTTGGATTCTTGGCTCACAAGTGTCAGTCCTGATATTTAGTGGGGATGTCAGCTAGAAAAAAAGGTAACATATCAAGTACTGACAAATAAACGTATACAATAAAACTGCTGTTAATAGTATATTGTCTGTTGTGAAACACAAATGCCACAAGTGGGAAGATACGATGTCCTCTTCAAATTCACACAATTTGTCTACAAAAACGAACACATCCATGATTACACCAAAAGAGAAGAGAAAGAATATGACTGTAAATTTTATAGGTGCTTAGTCCCACAAAACAAACCAACATTTGGAATGAGGACACCGAGGACCATCAACCTTTTTAAGTGATCTGTGTGAGAGAAGAAAACTTTGAGAACTGTTGGTCTAAAGCATAACTTTCCTGTCATATGCCTAGTTCAGCCCTTGTCTAATTAAATTATTCCTTTTACAGAGCTTATTTTCATGAACAAGCACAGGCTGGCTTCAAGCCTACTCCACACAGCCAATGACAAGCAATGTGACTGGTCCTCCTCTTTTTCAATAATCATGTTATGTCTGCACTGCTCCAGTCATTAACTGTCTGTCAAAAGAACAGCTCTCATCAGGCTGAATATTTCTCATTTAAAGCTTCACACATAGAAGTCTCATTTCCTTTTAAATGTCATAAGGTATGACATCAGGCTAACCTCTTTTTCCTTCCCCTCCCTTCTCTAATGAGTGTCAAATCTCTTCACAGCCATTTCAGGTTTTGTATAGATATTATCTAAAACCTCCCTGAGCGACATATTTCGGGCAAAAAACTGGTCATGTAGATGTTCCTGTTACTTAACTCGGTTATATCCTTTTCTTAAGTAAATTTTGGTAAAGTTCATTCCAAGGTTTAGAAAAGGCCACTATTTTCCATGTCTTCCAGCCAAAGTACACATTTAGAAATCATCTCAGACTTATCCCACCCAAGGCTATATAATTTCAAGAAAAAATATATATAATGACCAAAATAATAAATCTATCTCCATACATTTATAAACATCATAATCCTGAAGGTCTTACATGTCAGTGGGAAACTTTCCATTCAGTCTTCCTGCAGCTAGCATGATTTTCTCCTATTATTTTACTTACTTTTTAGTGCAATTTAGTGTTTTTAAAAGTTTGTTAAAATGTTTTTTAATGTTTTTAAAATGTTTTAAAAGTTTTTTAAAAAGAAGGCAAAAACTAAAACTAATATAAAATAAGAAGGAAAGAAAGAAAAAGATATCAGATATCAGAAAGCTGATAATGCAAGAAAGAAAACAAAGAAAAGAAGAAAAAAATATAAAGAACTGGCTTCCTATCTTCACAGCAGTCATTATTTTTTTTTTTAAATTTAATTTATATGCCGCCCTTCTCCGGAGACTTAGGGCAGCTTACAATGCGTTAAGCAATAGCCTTCATACTTTTGTATATTTATATAAAGTCAGCTTATTGCCCCCACAAACTGGGTCCTCATTTTACCTACCTTAGAAAGGATGGAAGGCTGAGTCAACCTTGAGCCTGGTGAGATTCGAACTTTCAGTAATTGCAGACAGCTGGTGCTAATCACAATGCTTTTAGTCTGCTGAGCCACCAGGCCCTTGTAATTTATAATTACAATTATAAATTTACCTATTTGTCTATGGTTACATGATTCTCTTCTTTCTATGGTGTATTCTGTCTGATTATCAAAACCATAAATCATAAATTCACTTTTTTCTTTTATACAAATGGTCCATAAGGGGTCTCCAGGGAATAATAAATGTAGATATTGTCTTTCCTCTGATCAAATAAGTCAATTTAGCCTTCTTAGCAAGTTTTGTCATTCCTCCATTGCAGTTAATGCAAAATCTTTTCACCTTTGTACATTCCCTAATCTCGTTGCAATTATCATTTACAAAACAAAAGCCCCATAACTTTTTTCAATTGTTTGTCCATTAATCTCATGACAATCCTCTGCTCTCCATTGTATGTTTAGTTTTAAAATCCTCTGAATTAGTGTATGTATTTGAATCCAACATTTTCTGGCTTTTTTACATGTCCACCAAGCGTGATAAAATATCCCCATTTGTTGTTCATATTTCCATCATAAACGTGAAGCCCTTTATAGTTTTTTTTACAAACCTTTATAGTTTGTAAACAATTTCTCTGACATACACTATTTTATATCATTTCACAAAAGATAGGTTGTTTTTTCATGGCAAAAATATTTGTGGGAGAGGACTTCAAAACAAATATTTTCCCCCACTAACAAACTTGAAGCAGTTTAGATCTGAGGAGACTGTGCTACCTGTTAATCCTTTTGAGTGAAGGGGGGTGGGAAGGATCCCATTAACAACCTTGATTGAATTTCTCACAGCCCAACACTAATTTTGTTGTTGTTGTTATTCTTAAACTGAAATTGACCATAGAATTGCTCAAGCAATTCTTATGAGAGTTCATACAACAGGGGCTTCCATACAAAGCTAGCAGCCTATGAAGAAGGAGGAGTCTTGTGGGAAATTATACAGTTCTATACAGTGGTGAAATCCAATTTTTTTTACTACCGGTTCTGTGGGTGTGGTTTGGTGGGTGTGGTGTGGCTTGGTGGACATGGCTTGGTGGGCATGACAGGGGAAGGATACTGCAAAATCTCCATTCCCACTCCACTCTAGGGGAAGGATACTGCAAAATCCCCATTCCCTCCCCACTCCTGGGGGAAGGATATTGCAAAATCTCCATTTCCACCCCACTCTGGGGCCGGCCAGAGGTGGTATTTGCCAGTTCTCTGAACTGCTCAAAATTTCCGCTACTGGTTCTCTAGAACCTGTCAGAACCTGCTGGATTTCACCCCTGGTTCTATACTTTATAACTCTATCAAAGGTTGTTAGGAAGGTGGGTTTAGGTCCCAGATAATTTCAGATTTTGCTGGCTAATGTGCTTTCAGAGAAATGTCAAATTAAGAAGACAGTTAAAACGAACTATCAAAAGTAATTTAGAAACAGGAAGTGCAGGCTGACACATAGAAAGTCTTTTGTGTGAGTGTGTGAATCATCTTAAAGTTAGATGTCTGGAGAAAAAGCCATTCACACTTTCAAATCCTCTTCTCTTCACTTGACAGTGAAGCAGAATTCATAATTCTGTCCATCAAAAAGTAGAGGAGATGAGAGATAGAGCAAGGAATGATTCTTTTGGTATCTACTTTCTTTCTTTTTCTTGCTCTGGCTACCCACAATTAGGTTCTCTAGCTTTGTTTCTCATTCCATCAGGGTCATCTGCAGGTAGGAAAATCCATTACCAATTGTTCTGGGGTGGGGGTGGGGGTCTTGAATGAATGGCAGGATCCCAGGATGGGGGGCTTTAGCCATCTTTCAAACTGCCCAACTGAGAGGCTCCAAACTGGTACACTGACACATGGTTTGTTTCTGAACACAGGTCTCTAGATCATCTTACCAGTCAGGCAAGCTTGATAACTTGTCTATTCTTCTTCTGTAGGAGTGGTAATCCTCTATTTAAAAACAGTCCAGTGGAAGGGCAGTATGGCAGTGGAGTCATGAGGTGTAAACACCTGAACTTCCTCCATTCCATTAACCTGTCAGCTAGTCTATTTTTGGACAGATTTCTGGAAGTGGAATCACAGCAACTGGACTTTTCTTTTGGGTTTTCTGCTTACCTGAAGTAGCTTCTTCATATAAGCAAAAAGGCCAAAAGAAAAAAAAAGTCCAATTGTCATGATTCAACTTCTAGACAACTCTACCAGGATGATGGAGAATTTTCATTGGCTTTTTGGACAGATGTTTACTCATACTAAAGACAGAGAGATGTATCGCTCTTTCTATCACTTAGGCTAGAAAGGAAAAATGGGAGAACTCTAATACTTATTTAACAAAATGTCTAATGTGCTCTAATTCTGAAGGACATCGGATGGTAAAGATAAGAAATTAAAATTGCAGGATTCAGTATAAACAGGCAAAGAGCTAATCTTTACCAATGATCTCCTGTGAGAATGCCCTCACCCATCAGCTCAGGCTATAGTCCCCAGTGTCGCAAAGGAATGCTGGCAGCAAGTGGAAAACAGTATCCAGGAATATCCCAGGAGGACCAAAATGGCAAAATAGCATACCCTTGCTGCATTATCAAAGGGGGAGCAGAGATAAAGGCAGCGGCCACCACATCCATGCCTTGTTGCTGAAATTCTTGAACTATTGAGCAGTACCGAGGGCCTTGCTCATCCATGAAATGGTGTGAATTGCAGTACATCAAACTGGTGGATATCAATGATTTCTGCTGCTGCAGGAGACCTATGAAGTATACCTACCCAAACAAAGGGTTTGCATGGAAAGGTGCCTTCTGAAGATGATCTACAGTGAAATGTCAATGGACGCCAGCTCCAGCGATCAGAGGGGAGGAAGCATGCCAACAATTGCATACACTGGCTATTTTAAGGCTTTATAGAAAAAGAGTTGTGTTAGTGTGTAGTAGCAATAGATCAGGCATCTGGTAACATTTTGTCAACAAACACATATTAAATGGCGGAAGCTGCAGCTCACAAAAATATATACCTCTTAGTAAAAAATATTGGTGGGAAAAGGTTGTTTTCCAAACTCCAGATTGTTACCTAGTTTCAGTAGAAGCATTGTCTACAATGAGCTGAATGTCACAGACTGCATAGCTCTCTTTGTGCTGGCAGAAATCAGAAAACATGACTTTTCTGAGGAACTACTTGTTCCTCAGGTACTTCCTGTTCCTCAGGTACTTCCTAAGGAACTATCTGTTCCTACCTGAGGAACTCTTTTCTGAGGAATTACAGAAACTACCAACCAGGCAAACAATCGTGCAGTATAAACAACAGCCTAATCAATGAACTATCAGGGAGAAAGCAATGCCCCCCCCCCACAAATACAGATAGGACAAGCTACTGTACATAAACAAAGAGCAAACCCTACTCCCTTCTAGCAACTAAAGATGCTACTTATTCTGAAAACAAAACATCTGTAACTTAATAAGCAAGCTCAGAGAGTGCCAAGGACTCCACCCACCATTTTAATGTGCATCAAGAAAAGAGAGAAACAACACTGCCCTTGCAGTGGACCAAGGGAGTAATGCATTTACCAAACAGCATGGTATCCACATGGCATAGGGGCTAGTTATTTGAGGGATCACCTGTCTCCCATAGCATTTGCCTGCTCAATCTCATCCTACAGGGTTGGCACACTCCAGGTTCCTTCAATTAAATAATTGAAGTCATTTCCCAGGACACAGCACATCTTCTCTGAGGTAATGGCTGCCCCCTGGAGCAAGGTTCTTCTTGATATCTGGATATCTCTCACTCTGCTGTTGCTTAGAAGAGCAGTGAATCCCTGGCTCTTCACCCAGGAATTTTTTTTTTTTTACTGATTTTATTAGAATTTGTTTAGTTGTTATGAGCTGCCCAGAATCATTGAAAGTCAGGTGGCATACAAGGTTTAATAAATAATTATTGGTGCTGTTATTTATCGGTTTACAACAATGTGATATCACAGTTGCCAGTTCTTTAGCTGGTGTTGGCCTTCATATGTATTGAGTTCTTCCGAGGGATCTAGAATGTTGTAATATATCAGCATAGTATCTGAGCAGATCCAAGCAGGGTAGCCTTTGGCAATTGACAGATGGAAATTTTGTAAATATTATCATTTGTATTGGCACAAGCAGGCCATGCAGATGAGCCCTAAGCCTAGACAGCCAACCATGAGAGCAGAACTCAATTGATATATGCCAGATATCTTCCTAAGATCACGAAAGACAGTCATACAGAAGCTTTTTCATTTGATATAAATGGGCTTAAAAGCTCCCCAGTTAAATAGACTGGGGTTTCAAGACGTTGAGCCAGGCTGGTATCAACCCAGCAGAATTATTTTTTTTTCTAGGGACAGTTAGAAAAAGAGGCTGTTGGGAAGTCTCAATTTGTAATAGCTAGCTAATGAACTTTGTGCCCATATGGACATTAAAATATGAACCTCTCATACAATAAATCAATGTTTTGGAAAATGTGGTACATTTATTATTTTTCTTGTACTCTAGCTGCAGGTAGTAGGGTTTCTGAGCTAGCTTTAATGTCCTTTTGAGGCTTACAACCAGTAGTGGGTTCCACCTACCTTCGCTACAGGTTCGGAACTGTGAGAGAGCGTGCGTGTGTGCTTGCTTCGCACATGTGCAGAGTATCCGTGATGACAACTGGGCAGGTAGGTGGAGCTTCCTGCCACCGCCACTATTGGTTCGCCTCCGGTAGTGGGCAAACCAGTAGAAACCCACCCCTGCTTACAACCACAGGTATGTTCTAATGAATTCTAGGAGTGGTTAGAGTTGCATGTTAAGCAATGTTTGTCAATTCAACAACTTCAGGTTGCCAGAATTCCCAGAACTCTGGCATGGTTCCTGGGGAATTCGGGGAGCCAAAGTCCGTACATCCTAAAGTTGCTGAAGTTGAGAAACACTGCTTTAGAGTATTGTTGTGAGAATAAAGTAAACATACCATTTCAATATTCAGACTGAAGTAATGGTGGCACTGGTGATAAATATTAGAGCTTCTTTGGGGTTTTGGAATGCTAAGGGGAATTTAAAAGCTACCAGAACTAGCTGTCTAGCTACCTGTCCCAAAGAACGTATAGTGTAAGAAGACAAAACTGGGAGGCTCAAAGGCCTGCCCTGTAAAAGGAAAGTAGTTAATCTTGTTAGTTCTGTATTCTGGTGGTTTTAATTATACTGTAACATGAGCTAAATCAAAGGATTACCAAGTGCCATAAGAGCAATGGCTGGGTGGTTCATGGTGGAATGCTAGTTGTGAACAGCTAAGAACAGCTAAGAACAGAGTTTTTGGCAGAAATCTGATGGGAGGGCAAGGGGAGGAGGATGTTGCCTGCCACCTTAGAACAAATGGGAGGAAAACTGTTCCTGGACTATAAGAAGAACATTAAAATATGCATGATGAGAGAGAAGACAAGAGTTAGCTTTCTGGGTATAAAGTGAGGGAAGCTGTAGAGAATATTGATAGCTAGGCTATTGCACAATGCTTCAGTTTTACGACCAAGCAGCACAAGACATCAGAACAAGTGGGCACATGCAGATAATCTTTGATTTACAACCATTTGTTTAGGAACTGTTCAAAGTTACAACAGCACTGAAAAAAGTGACTCATAACCAGTCCTCGCACATATGACCATTACAGCATCCCCATGTGATCAAACTTTGGACACTTGGAAACTGACATGTTATTTATGATTGCTGCAGCATCCCAGGATTGGGTGATCGCCATTTGCAATCTTCTCAGCTGGCTTCTGATGGGGAAGCCGGATTTGCTTATCATGATATCAGAAAAGTTGTAAAGCTGGGTGTGATTCACTTAACAACTAGCTTGCTAAGCAACAGGAAGTTTGATCTCAATTGTGATCATAAATCCAGGACTGCCTTTGGTGCTGTTTTCAGTGTTGCTTCAGGTAAGAGAGCATGTACTCACATTAAGAATTTGGCAACGGACAAGCAGGGGCACCTTTACATACCCACAAAAAAATGCCTTTATACTCCCATATTTCTGCCGGATACATTTAAAAAAAATACTTTGCCAAAATATTATACCAGGAAGGAGAACCAGACTTCTTCAAAAGCAGACCCAGTATTTCATTTCTACAATGGCTGGTTCATTTTTGTACCACTGACGTCACCCAGTGAGAGATAGCAGGACATTTGAATTAGGGCTTTCTTGTCTTTTGAATTACAGATATGAAATGGACGATCCTGGTTCTTGGAATTGAAAAGAAAAATATACACATTTTTTGGCAAATATACTTGGCTCAGTTTTACTAATTGCAAGGGTGGTAGGGAATAGAACTTGATGTCAGGGTAATTATAGCCTGCAGAAGCCACCTACATTTCTTGGTTGGAGGTTCCAAGTATCCATTTAATCAATCCAAAGCCTCAAGCTTAATCGGATCTTTTCATAGCTGCCATGCTTCTGAAGCCAGACTTGCTTCTTCAAAGGGGTGAGTACCAGGAGCCAGGTTCATGTCACTCTAAACCTTAAACCTGGATTAACCAAATACAGTTCTTACGCTTCATTGAATAAAATAAACCATCCAAATAAATAAAGCTAATTATGGATTAATGTGTTGGCTTGGTGCACACAACATGATAAGATAATGGTTGTGTTCTCATAGCTATATTAACTACAAACTACTAGCCCAATTTAATCTAATCTAACATTCTACAAATCGAAGCAATATTTACCAGGTCAATTCCTGTAATATTGATCTGAAGGAAGCACCAGATTAATACTTTGCAGAGGTTGTGCATCGTTAATACAAAGTATTAAGAAATTGTTCATCAAACAGAATATTCAGGTTTCCTGTGCCTTCTTAAGTCATCTCCAAAATTAAAAAAAAAATAGTCCTTTAAATCTACTCTTTTGTGTGCTAGTGCTCACCTCTTCTTGGAATTTAACCTTCTTTTGAACCATGGTTGCTGAAAGAAAGGCACTTCAATGTATTGTTCACTTGCTCCACCCATTCCAACTCTTATCTAACAAGAGTCATTACTTCCTGTAGCTTTCTAACTTTGGCAGAGTAAAACTCAACTCTTAACAGGTAAATTCTTATACACCAGCCCTGCTTTATGTGGGTAATATATTTAATTTCTTAGCTCTGGAAATAAATGATCAAGCTCTTTCTAGACAACATTTGTATAATTCATTGTGTTGAAAAATATTGTTCAATTCAACTACAATTATTTCTAAAAATCACATTGCAAATTCTGGTTGCAATAATCTGCATAAACCCTTCCTGGTCACCTGATAATGTTTGTGTGTGGGTATGTATGTGAGAGAGTATATGCCCAAATCAGGAACAAACAAAGCTTTTTAGCTGGGCTGTTGCTGGTAGGATTGCCTGAGGAAGAGCTATGTTTTTAGAATGACACAGAAATGTAGACAGAGAAATCTCAAAATTAATTCCACTTGGAAAACATTGTTCAAACAGTTTTAAAGTAGTCAGTGGCTTCACAAAAGTGGGAATGTATAAACTGATTAGATCTGTGGAAGTTATCTAAAGAAAACTTTATGGATACCATCTCATCCATTTTCATGAACAAATGTGGAGGGTAAATAATACTGTTTAATAGAATAACAGAATAATAGAAGGGACCTTGGAGGTCTTCTAGTCCAACCTCCTGCTCAGGTAAAAAATCTACACTATTTCAGACAAGTGGTTGTCTAATCTCTTCTTTAAAAGCTTCAGTGGTGGAGCATCCACAACTTCTGGAAGCAGGTTGTTCCACTGATTAATTATCCTGTCAGGAAATTTCTCCTTAGTTCTAGGTTGCTTTTCTCCTTTATTAGTTTTCATCCATTGCTTCTTGTCCTGCCTTCAGGTGCTTTGGAAAATAGCAAAATTGACTCCCTCTTCTTTATGGCAACCCCTTAGATATTGGAACACTGCTATCATGTCACCCCTAATCTTTCTTTTCATTGAATTAACATACCCAATTCTAGCAATCATTCTTTATAGGTTTTAGCCTCCAGTCCCTTAATCATCTTTGTTGTTCTTTTCTGTACTCTTTCTAGAGTGTCAACATCTTTTTTTACATCATGGCAACCAAAGCTGGATGCAGTATTCCAAATGTAGTCTTACCAAGATATTATAAAGTGGTATTAACACTTCACATGATCTTGATTCTATTCCTCTGTTTATACGGCCTAGAACTGTGTTAGCTTTTTTGGCAGCTGCAGCTCACTGCTGGTTCATATTTAAATGATTGTCCACTAGGACTCCAAGATCCCTCTCACAATTACTACTATTGAGCCAGGTACCACTTATCTTATACCTGTGCATTTGTTTTTTCTTGCCTAAAAAAGAACCTTCCTTTTTTCACCATTGAATTTCATTTTGTTCGAAAGGGCCCAATGTTCAAGATCCTTTTGTACCTTAAGCCTATCTTCTGGAGTTTGGCTATTCCTACCAATTTGGTGTCATGTGAAAATTTGATGAGTTCCCCACTTATTGCCTTATTTAAATCATGGATGAAGACATTGAAGAATACTAGGCCTTGGGGTACCCCACTGCATACTTCCCTTCATGTAGATGCAGTTCCATTGAGGACTACATGTTGAGTGAGGTTGGTCAGCCAGTTAAAAATCTATAGAAAAGCATGCATCACAAATTGTAGATGCCTGTGTGGTTTTAATGTGTACATGATAAATGTCTGATGTATTCTTGTGTGGTCTCTCTATTATGTAATTGTTTTATGTGCTCCTTCTCTGGCACACAAATATGCATATGTATCTATATCCCATCTTTGTTCGGGGCACATACATAGTACTTCATCCTCCTATATTTCTTTACAATAAACCTGTGAGTTAAGTTGGGCTGAAAGTCACCGACTAAGCTGCTGTGGTTGCAAATGGAGTAGAAACAAATACAGATAGTCCTCGACTTACAATCACAACTGAGCCCAACATTTCTATTGCTAAGTAAGATAGTTGTTAAGTGAGGTTTGCTCCATTTTACAACCTTTCTTGCCAAGTCGTTAAGTGAATTATTGTAGTTATTAAGTTTGTAAAAAGGTAATTAAGTGAATCTGGCTTTCTCATTGGCTTTGCTTGTCAGAAGATAAGGTGATCACATGACCCCAGAACACCATCATTAATATGAGACAGTTGCCAAGCATCAGATGTTGATCTTGTGACCATAGGGATGCTGCAAAGGTCATAAGTGTGAAAAACTGTAATAAGTCACTTTTTTCAGCATCGTTGTAACTTCAACCGCTCACTAAACTTCAAACAGTCACTAAACAAACTGTTGTAAGTTGAGGACTACCTATACATTAGCTATCACACTTCAGTCCTTGCTCATCCAGCCGTCAATTACTCCCTACTTTGAAATTGACTGGTCCTATCTGCTAAATAAATATTTTTCTGCGAAGGAAGGAAGGGAGGAAGGAAGGAAGGAAGGGAGGGAGGGAGGAAGGAAGGAAGGGGTTTTCTGCTAAATTCCTGCAAAGAAACTCAATGGGGAAGCCTGCAGGAAATTGGAAGTTGCTCCTGCTCCCACTGCTTTTTTTGCCCATCTGTGCTCATTCTGTTTCTCTGTTTAGATAAAGAAAGATCTCTGAAGCTATGACCTAGCAGGGCATGGATTGTCTAGTCACTATTAAATAGCTGACACATAGTTTTGTTTTGAATTGGAATAAAAAGCATATTTTGTGTGTTTCTAAAGCATACACAACTACTGTACAATAACTTGTATTCATTGAAGCTCATCTCATTCTTCACTGCATGAATCACTGTTCTGGAGATACAATTGGAGACAGGAAAGGTATTAAATCAAGTGATGCCCATATGAGAAGATTTTCAGTGGCCCACTCCATTTTTTTTTAATGGAGTGTATTTATCTTTTTTCAGTATGAGTCATTAACTGATTTTTTTGTGGCCCGTGCCAGGCCTTTTTGCATACATTTTATCCTTGTATATATAAGATGACTAATTTAACTCTCAATGTACATGACATTTATGGAATACAAACAGCTTTCTTAGAATAAGAACAGCTCCTTATCCCACTGAGATTATAGGTGGGGAAACAGAAGTGAGGTGAATGTCAGTATCACCCTCAGGACTGAACAATGTTATTTGAATTGATAACTTTCTTTTAGCCAAACACATTCCAAATAGTATGGGACTAAAATTAAGAGATCTCCTTGTAAACCACCTTGAGTTCTAAAAGGAAACATGGGGTGAATGGCAATGATTATGATAGCCAGATCTAGAAGCCAGAGCTGTCATTCAGTTCTAATCATCTTTTTTAGCCTACTAAACTCACATGTGTACAATATGGCTAAGATTCCTATTCTTGATTTCTCTTAAGTACCCCTTTCTGTGCCTTACAACATCTTGGGGTGATACTGCCCATCAAATTTGATGATTATAATAGTAGGACTATAATAATGCCAGCCAATATGATTAATGTATAACTGAATTGTTTCAATTCAGGGAATTGCATAATTGTATAAGTGTGTTGTACAATGCTAGCGAAAGCCAGTATGATCAGTGACACAATATATTTGGGGGTGGGTGGGTGAGGGAATCAGATGAATAGAAACAAAGGAAATAGATTGTGATGATGCTTAAAATCTTTGAAAGTTCCTGAAAAAGAATTCTGCAAACAGTAAATATTCTTTCAAGAAAAGCTGTTCCATTCTCCTATTCACCTTATTATTATCAAACAAAAGAATAATCTGGGAGGAACTAACCAATCACCATAAACTGCCAAAAAAGAGTACCATTCTGGCTTCTAACCCAATCAGTGCATGCAAATCTATGTATATATCCCTCAAAATCTGTGTTTGTAAAGGATTACTCCCTAATAAATGTCCTTAGCTGAATCTTGTTACATTAAATTCTTTCCAGACTTGTCTTAAAAATTAGAGTTAATAAAAATGAAAAAATAAGTTGCTTTTTAACTCCCCTTATTTTATCACCAGTTTTGTTAAACAAGAAAGAAACCAGTAATAATTAAGTAAAGTTTAGATAGATGATTTTGCACTACAGTTATTTAAAATAATAGCCTAATCAGTTTTGCTCCACCTTTGCTTCATTTCATTGAGATTGAGTAACTATTTCTCTTTATTCTTTCTGCTATATAACTAATAAACAGTATCCAAAAGAAATGGCATTGTCAGCATGTGTTGTATCTTATGATTTATGATTGTATTTTATGATTATGATCATGATTTATTACTTGTTGCCTATATGTACATTGAGAGCTTATCCACCAGAGAGACAAATTCCTTATGTGTCCAAATACACTTGGCCAACAAAAAATTATATTCTATTCTATTAAGAAATATCTCAAGGCATTAGAAAGTAACTAATTAATTTTCACATTTATTAACAGTCAAGTCCAATATCTGTTTATACATAAGTATATCCCATTGAGTTAAATAGGATTTACTCTTAAGTCAGAATGCATATCGAAGACTGTAGCTTAATTGTTGAAGCTTAAAATGTAGCAGTTATGTGTCACATCCTGCAGAGACATTCACAAATGTAATTTGACAATGCTGGCCATAGAGATTGCTTGGGAGGAAATGAGAGTCTGCCACATTAGCAGCAGTATGACCTGAAAATCACCAGTAGTGACTGCACATCCTAGAAATTACATTTGGAATCTGTCATCTTTGATTGGATTCACAAAAACCCATAAAGAAGAGAGCAACTGTTTCCTGTCAGGAATCAGGCCCATTAGCAACTTCTGTTTTGGAGTTGTTAATTGTTATGTCCTGAGGTTATCGGTACTGATAAACAACAGAAAAACATGGTGTTGTATTTGCTTATCGGAGACATTGTAATTCTGATATAGATCATGCCTTCCTTATGATGCTGCATTGGGGAAGGTGATATGCCAACTTCTACAATTCAAGGAGTTTGCTTAAGTTCCAAACCAGAACATCAGTAGACACAATTTAGGTTGCAATATTTTACCTCCCTACCTACTTTGAAATAATCTCTTTTGAATTTAGGCTTACTTCTGAGTTGACCTACAGAAGAGTATTTCCTTGAGTTTCTTTAGTCCAATATAATGTTTGTAGGAAGAAAAGTTAAGAGCAGAGGAAGAGCAAGTTTTCAACAGCCAATGAACTTCTATCAGAAGAATCCAAGAAATTAGATTTTTTTTAATAAAACAGATCTGTTTTGAGTTACATTTTACCAATCCTTACTAATATAACTAACATAACACTTCCATTTAAAGGGGAAAATTCAGCTATCTCTCCTAGTAGTGATGGAAGAAAAGTGCTGACCCATTAGGTTCCTGGTTGCCCAATAGGAAGGTGGGCTAAAAGGTCTCTTGTAAAATATGGTCAGATATTAGAATAAGACAGTCCAAATACTTTATCTGGATGACACATCAGCCTGAAGAGAGAGAGAGTCCTTATTTTAATTCCTCCCCTCCATCTGATTTTGTTTTAACAGCCTGCCGGAGGAAAAGTTCTGAAGAAGTCAAATACTTGTTCCCAAAGTTGTAATGTTTTAGTTGGTTCTAAAAAGCTTTTGTCTTACTATTGGATATTTTTCTTCTTCAAATGAGCCAATACAATCACTATTGTTTTTTCTGGCTGGGTTCACTGACTGCAGCTTTCTCTTCCATCCACCTTCTTATCCTTTCCTAAATTGCAGGATACCCCTCAAAATTGAGTAAGCTTGCTCTATATTTTAGGACATTAGTTTATTCTAATAAATATGCTTTATATATCTGATATACTCTGATTAATGATCTTAAGTATGAAAGGTTTCCTGTGAACTGTAATAAAAATGAAAATATTTGCAACCCTGTGTCTGACACACAAGCAAACCTGCTCAAGCTTAACAAAGTAGTTTTTACCATTTGACTTTCTGAAAGTATTTGTTAGGTGTCTTCAGCTCCTTTTCAGTATTTCCTTTCAATGTAAATTTTCAAAAGGTAACAGTATTAGGCAAAATTATTAATTTTTAAAATACTTAAAAAATAAGGGCCTAGCATAGAGCCAGAGTAAGCTTCTTCTGCATTTCCAAAATGTAATCTAGGAAAGTTTAGGAGATGTATCTTTTCTGTAGCTCCCCTCTACTCAACTGATACAACTTTTTGTATATCTTAATCTCATTGCATTTGAAGCATTTGAGACAGATAGTTGTCCTTCCCCCATGAGAGCTCAACAACTTGGAGCAGCCTTTAGCATCTTGGCTGATCTTAGAGTAATCTCATTTCCAACAACAAAACATTTTTCCTGTGTCAGACCCTGGAAGTGGATTGTGCAAAGGTTCCAGATAAAGCCTGGCTTTAAGAGGTGTGCATCATGACTGCATGCAAGACAGTAAAAGCTTGTCAGATGCTAGAAACTGCATGAAATGCACATTCCTAAAGAGAAAAGTCTCTCAGATCACACATTTTGATTTAGGAATTTTTATATCACGATCCTGTTATGGCTGTGAGACAGCAATAGTTCTTTGTTGATGACAACGGCAAATATATTCTGCCCATACTTAGCATATACCATGATATATATTTTTTGGCATTCATATTGGGCTTTGGCAAATCTAATCAGTTTAAAGGAGATTCATTTGTGGCTCTTTAACCTCTCCTGCCTTCAGTCACACTAACTTGATCTCAGTTGGTACAATCTCAGACACTGGCTGGACAACTAAAAAGCAGAATTGGGATTGTCTCATTCAACCCATTTTAATATCAGAAGGTACAAATCAACCTATCTTAATATGGCGCCCTCAAATGTGTGGAAGTACAACTCCTATTATGCCCAGTTAGGGAAGATGGGAATTGTAGTTCAATACCTCTAGAGAATGTCAAATCGAATAAGGCTAAATTATGTGAATAAGCAGTGCTAGACAGTAATGTTTTTAGAATTTCACTTCGATCTCACTTTTCTTCACTCTTATCTTTCAGTTACCACACTCATCCAAGCTCATCATGTCAAGGTTATTCTCTCGATTTTTGGGCTTTCCTCTTCACATGAAATCCCTGAAACTTCCAGTAGAGGCATCAAAGAACAGGAAAAACTTCCATTGCTAACACTTCCATTTAAAAGTAAGTATGGAATTTTAACCATTAAATATTTGCCACTTGTTTAAAATTGCACTTCTGCCTGTGGGTGAAGGAGCTGTCATTTATTGCAAAACAGTTTACTTTGTCTTTCCAGTGCTACAAATGCAGGTCAAGCTCTGCATTTAGTTTATAAGCATGTACCAAATAAAAATAATGTAGCATTTGTCTGCAAATTTGTACCCATTCACTCGAATAAAAATTCCAAACTGCCATAAATGTTTTTGAAAAGAAATCAATGTGGCAACCATAATTTTTAAACTGCAGTTCAGACAGTTCTCCAGCCAGAATGGACTTGGCTGGCTAGGGTGACAGTGTGGTAATCCAATATGTGTTAGAAAAATTGTAAATTGTTCTCTGCTAAATACTTTGGCTGCCTTTTATGTCTGCACAATTTGGGTGGCTAAAAAACTTCAGGATTCTTCTAATATATTTCCTACGGGGTCTTTTTTGTTTGTTTTTCCTTAAAACCTTTTTAGAGACTGCAAGCAGAGCAGGAGTTGGTATTTTCTCTTGATTTATTAAACTGACTGAGGACAAGCAACTAACACTTAAATAATTGTCTGGAAGCCTTTTTGAAAATCAGACATGTTTGCTTTAAGTAATCACTTGTTTTCCACAGCAAAAAAAAAGGAAGACCATCAGGAGTGGCTAACAGTCCACTGCAAAACTGCTTTTGACCATCGATGTTTATCCTCGTGAAAACTGATGGGGGGGGGAAACAACAACACTGCAGTTGCGTTTGTCAAGGACCTTAAAGCTGGTGGGGAAACAAACCCCCATTTTTGTGGTAGGCCACGCCGACAGGCCCAAGGCTTCACGCCCAAACGATGGCTCTAAAAGACGCCGGCGGAGACGCGTTTCCCACAACTCCCTCTTAAACCCAGCTCGCACCCCAGCGCGACCACTCCCAAAATTGCAAGCAAGATTGCTGGCCGCCTCCTGGGGCTTAAACGCCCATTATATTTGGAGGCTGAAAATACACCTCAGGCACACAATCCCATTTCCTGGGCCGTCTGGAAGCACTCCGTGCTTGCTAGAGGAGCGTGCCTTTCCCCAGGCCTGTCAAAGGGGCCTAACTCGGCTTTCTCCGCAGCAAGCTCTGAGCGAGTGGCTCCCCCCTCCCCGCTTTCTGCCCAGTGGGGCGCCAGGGCCTGGTGTGGAGGACGGGCCGAGGATGGCAGCTGCTTTCTACCCCCCCCCCCAGCTCCCACCTGAACGACCTTCCAGCTACTTCTCGCCACAACTGGAGGCTAAAAGCCCAACTGGACATTCATTACTACATAGGGTATCATTGATTTGGAAGAGTTCCTCCTTGGCCTGACTTCTCCTTGCGCCTACATCACATTCAAGCTAAATTGAATTGTAATTCCACTCATCTAGAGGGCAGCCAGGAAAGATGTTAAGGGAAGATGATGGGAGTTGCAGTCAGGCATATCTGGAAAGAGCCTTACTAGGTATGGTTGTTGTTGTTTTTTTTAATGTTTTATTTGATTATAGAATAAAATACAAAAATACAAAAGCAAATAGGCAGATACAGTGGGGAGGAGAAGGGGGAAAAAAAGAAAGGGAGGAAAAAAAGTGTTGACTTCTGATTCCCTCTGTTGCAATAGAATAAAGCATTAACATTGAACCTCAAAACTTTTTACTTTTCCATAATATAAACTAGCCATTTCTATAATAGCAAATCAATCTAATCAGTAAAATCCAAAATCAATGTTTCATTTCCCTCACACCGCACCTCAAGCACCAGAAGTGGTTGGTCTCCATGTAGCAACAAAAGTACTTGTATTCTTTTCTTTTGATGAAAATGGTCAATTTCGCCATCTCTGCCAACTCCATCAGCTTCTGTAGCTCTTCGTCCATGGTGGGAATCGAAATGTCCTTCCACTTTTGAGCCTTACTAGTTATGGTTGATCAATTTTTCACAGAACAAGGCAGTGATGGTTGTTTCCACAAAGTTTGGGATAAATTCAAGTACAGACTGAATTTGCTTAAATCACTTCAGAGACCAAATTTCAGCTTCCTCCAAGCCAGCCTCTCTCCAGCTGACTCTTATGGAAGCTAGGTTGGCACACAGTTTTTGCCATACCAAGCTGTATGACATGGGTTTGTTAAATAACCTATCACTAGTTGACTTTTCATCTGTCATAATATACACACCACTGTGACTGGGCTTACAAAACACAGTTTCAGGCAAACCTAGTACATTATGGCTGTATTTGTAGCACATGCATACTATGAAAAACTGGAGCATGGTTTATTCCTTAAACAAACTGAGTTGCAGGGTGCATTGAACTATAAACCAGACTCTAGAATGCCAAAACACAACATCTTAGTCCAGTACAAAGGATGATCGCAGCCTTCCCTATACAGGGCCTGAAAGCCCAAAATAGTGCCACACTCTCTAACTGCCCTAGGAGTTCCCAGAAGTAAATCATACTGTTCACTTGCTTGCTGAATTGTGTTTTTGTTCATCCTTAGATATATCATCTCAGTCAGGGGTGAAATCCAGCAGGTTCTAACAGGTTCTGGAGAACTGGTAGCAGAAATTTTAAGTAGTTCAGGGAACTGGCAAATACCACCTCTGGATGGCCCCAAAGTTGGGTGGGAATGGAGATTTTGCAGTATCCTTCCCCTGGAGTGGGATGGGAATGGAGATTTTGCAGTATCCTTCCCCTGGAGTGGGGTGGAAATGGAGATTTTGCAGTATCCTTCCCCTGCCATGCCCTCAAAGCCACACTCACAAAGCCACACCACGCCCACAAAGCTACACCAAAGGAACTGGTAGTAAAAAAATTTGGATTTCACCACTGATCTCAGGGTGATGTAGCTTGTTCCTTGACAGCACTCCAGTGAGGGACATTGGGCTGAGAATTTACAGTCAGAAACCAGCAGGGATTTCTGTAGAATCCAAAAAAAAAGCAACTAGTAGCCACAACCTTGTGATCAAGGACAAAGCCTTGATCATGTGATTTCTGGTTACCATCTTGACTTTTTTGACCCCCACAAATATCATTGTCAATAAGCATCAGGGCTAAGTAAGAATTTGTAAATCTGGTTTCTGTTTCTAGCTTGAATCATTTGGATGCCCTGCCCTTTAAAGAATAATCCAGAAAGTTTACCAAGCCAGTACAAGCCTTTCGTTCCTTGGTGTGTTTTTTCCCCATTAGGAAAAGAGTTGGTTGAATTTACACATCTTGCCAAGACAAAAGGAAATAAAGCCTATTATGATTTAGCGTCATATGCAAGCCCAGGACTTTTTCAGCAAACTGGTGAAAACAAACTGGCTTAGGTTGATGGATAAACTCAGACAAAGTTAGATGGCTAAACTATTCTGACCTATAAAACATCCAAATCCCGTTTCCATCACAGGGTGTTATGCCTACAAAGCCTCCTCCAGCTACATTAATTTTCTAGGATCAGATGGGATCCCCCGTGCCTTTAATACTCGGAGGGGAAAAGAGGATCTTGTCCAGGCATTTCCTTTTTGTTTGTGCCAGGCAGGTGTCTTCTCTGCCCAGCCTTCTGGCCCCCTTCTGTTTCCCTCCCCCTCCCCACTTCTTCCAAGCAAATGTGATTATAGAAGCGAGCTGGGGGCGAGGCATAAGTCCTCAGGCCGGGAAAAGGAAATGTCAAGACCTCGGCCTTGTTCGCCTCGACTTGGCCGGCAAAAGGAGGAATGCGCAGTCAGAGACCACCAACGTGCCTTGATCCTTGCAACGGCCCACTTCATACACTTCTGGGCATTAAACTGGGGGACCCCCTTCGCCTCGCTGATTGTCCGGCTAGGTGTTTTCTCATTTTTCGCTCCTGCCCCCTTTGAAATGGCCCCTTCGTCCCTTTTCTTCTGAGCCCCTCGCTCTAATTCTAGACGAGTATTACTTTGCTCTTTTCGTTGGCCAAGCACAATTGTGTTATTGGAGATAATGAATTCAATCCCCATCAAAGCGTATTAGCAGCGCTCTGGCCGTGTTGTAAGGGCTCCCCCCCCCTTTTCTCTCTCTCTTCAAGCGGGGAATGAAAGGCAGGCAGGGAAATTCGTCGGGGAGCCTCTCTGATAGTGGCTTTTGAAATTAAGGGGGCCGAGGGTTGCACTTTACGGTTTTTGGGCTGAAGAAAGGCTAGCCGCTTTTGATGCGAAGCCGAGAACTACCTCGGAAGTGACACGAGTTAAATCAGCGGCTGTTTGGCTGAGTTGCCGCTGACTTAGATCGAGATTTTTTCCCGCAGGACTATAAAGCCAAAGAACCACTGATACTGTTTTGGAGAAGGCGCGAGATGTTCGAGCATCGCTTCACACGTGCGCTTAAATTAAGTAGCTTCTTTTCCCCTGGAGCGATCTGGCGGCCGCAATTAATTAAAGCCGGCTCCCCTGGCAGGCTTACTTCTTAATGATGACAAACTCAAGCGATGACCTGCACAAGTGAATGGGTTGGCAGAGTTGTAAAGAGAACAAGCCGGACTGTTGGGACATCTTAAAGCTAAAAACAGAGCTCGACATAAATTAGCTAATTTCAAAGGCCAAACAGTTTAGAGGAAACCAGCGTGGGATACCTAGACAGCCATAGCGGTATCTCTTTGCGTGAAAACTCGTGATTTAAGGACCGCTGGCTAAATTCACACATTTTTTTTTCTCTTAATCTTTGCTCATAGAAAGCTCCTCTTGGCTTGGAGTTTATTATAAAAAGTTGCTATACAGATGGTACCTTCTTTACCAAAGGAAGATCACCCTGATCCCTTCACTTGCCTCCATTAGCATCTTTTCAGCAAGTTTATGGCACCTATTCAAGCTATTAGGATAGAGGGGCTACTTCTCTTTCCTGGATACAAGTCCTCTAATGCTTTAAGAATCTCCAAGTCGCATCCAAATTTTGATGATTGGTTGTTGCTAATTCCCCCCCCCCCCTCCCCGCAAGGTTCTGAATGCTACACCAAACCCTTAGCTAACCAATGGCTTGGCTAAGATGGTTGGTCAGGATGCAGTTCAGTCTGTTGCCGGAACAGCTATTGAAAGCTTTAAGTCTTAATTATCTTGTCTTATATGGAGTTTAGCAGAACCAGGCACAACAGAGGCATCCTTAAAGGGAAGTCCCTCACCCTCATTGAGTTAAGTGGATGTCCTATAGGATTGCAGTCTTCAAGGTGCCACTGTCTGGGCAGAAACAAGAGCAGGGGCTGCTTATTTGAAAATTAAATGAAGGCATCCTCTGTCATTTAAGCTGACTAGGCTTTTGAGACATCCTGACTGTCCACATCAACTTTTTCCTCCCTAACTGCACATTTTTTGCACCCCAGACTCTGACTTGAAATAAGGACCATTGTGGGGGAGTGTCCAAAGAGAGACCTTCACTAGACACTGCCATCCTGTTTCCCCACCCCAGGATCTGTCCCTTCCCCAGGCTCAGGGCTCTTACCCCTTCACTCCTATTTTCATGCTAAGATCTTTATGGAGAGAGGGGCATGAAGCCCCCCCTTCCTCCTGTCCTAGTTACCAATCTGTTGACATTTCCATCTGCAGGAGGAAATCTTCCTCTGCCTGAAAGCCTGACTGGTCAATGAACAGAGGCTGGGAAAGTCAGCTTAGACCTGGATGGTACTCCACTCCGGCTTCAAGATGCAAAATCCTTTAGCTTGGATTCCAGAGAGCCAAAGTAGTCTTGGTTCAAGCCAGCAAATATGTTTCTGGTACTCCAAAGAGGTGGAAGAGAGAACCAGACTTGGCAACAAAGGCCCAGTAGGCCACAGAGTGTAAGTGAGTCTTTGGCACTTAGGTGGGAGGACCACAGGTCCAGGGGCCACCTGCCAGGTGGCAGGCTTGCTTTTTTGACAGAGAATCAGGGTCCATGAGTTTGGTTTGTGGACCAAATTTGCACCTTCCAGAGAGACTGGGAAGGTCAAAGTTCTGCGGGTGAAGCTTTGCATTTTAAATATGAAGGAGAACTGTCACTTGCACATATATGATATTGCTTTCTTATTTACTGTTTTACCTTTGCTACTCATATGAAGTGTCTGCTACTTGGAGTTGGCAGTGACTGAATTGCCTTTTAAGACTGAGTGAAGGAAAGAACGAATTTCATACATACAGTACATAAATTCCTTGCTGTGGTTCTGAAGAATGGATGGGATGGCTTCATCTCAGCCAGGGGAAAGCTGTTCAAAGAGACCAAGGTTCTGCCATGCTTCCACACTGCAATTCTCTTAGTTTCTAAAATCTCTATTCAGACGGCCTGAACATGGTTCAGAATATGTGGCCATGATGCACCTGTTTCTGAAGATGTGCAAGAGTAACTTCCACTCAACCTGGGTGTCTACTGATTTTATCTATTGACTGGATTTAGAACCACCTTTCCTCTAGATGTGACTCAAGGAAGCTAATAAAATAAAAAATCCAATTGTTTTTACAAATATAATTGATCCATATTAACTGCACACACAATCGAAATAGTTTTATTGCCTGATTTTTATTTAATCATCTCAGTTGTGGATTTGGGAAGGGTAAATACCAAGGCAGAATGGTTTACGTATGTATAGAATTTTAATTAAACGTACAGTACATAAGGACTAGACCAATACTAAATATTATTCAGGAGATTTTTAAGGCTTTTTGTCATCCTGAGAACATCAAAATATTCAATTATGATTAGATTTTTTCTATTCTGTTCAATTGTCCCTACCATCTGGCAGTTTTGATTGTGGTAGCCCATTATTTTGGGAAAACACCATATTGGAAAAGGCGGTTCTCATAATATGGAAAAGCTTTACTCGTGTATCAAGTCAGATTATGCTAGAAGACTCAGTTGTTGCTTACAGTAGTTTAACAATAAATATAAACATATAACTTTTTTTCTCAAGCCTATCGCTTATTCATTTCCAGAGCTACACAAACATGAACCAAAGCTGAATCATTTTTAAATGGTTCCTTTTCTGTTGCAAAGGAAATTCATCTTAATTTGGCATAAGACAATTGCATATTGTTTATATTGATTGTCCTGTGAATTTCATATTCTAAAGTTGGGGATCTGTGGTCCTCATATTATTGGACTCCAACATCTATCAATCCCTGCCAGCCAGTTGTTAGGGGGAGATGGGAATTGTAGTCCAACAATAACTTAAAGGTCATAAATTTATCCATCCAGTATTAAAAGCTAATAAGTATTTGCTATTATAGACCACTGAGAGGTGCTACAGAGAGATTCCCATTGATATGAAAGAGTGGGGAAAGAATTAAGCAGTGAACACTGAGGCAGGGTAATTCAACTGATAACATATGGGATAGCTGTGATTTACATAATTTATATAAGACACATTACCTTTTCCTGAAAGCAGAACATTGCTAAAAAGGATTTTGAGATGGGGTTAACTCTAAGTGTCTTAGGTTCATTTCCCCTAGCTGTGTGCTTTCACCCTCCTCTTACTTCAATTGGAGCTGCAGCACATGATGTGTTTAGGCTGGAATGTGTGCATTTGTTGACATTCAAATACTTGCCCTTAGCCGAGTTTCTTAGAGAGGTGACAGATGAATTCATTTCATTTAAGCACAAAGTTAGCAGGTCTGTACACACTTTCTGGAGAATCTGTTCAGTGGGATTTGCTTCCAAGTAACTTCATGGAATCCTGCTGTAAGATGATTCCAGCATCGGTTTTAGAGTTAAGAGAGTTGGATTTGTTGTATAAATTTGTAGTGGAAAAATCAAGTAGAAATGGATGTCATGTTGCTAATCTCCACTAATGAGCCTGGAATAGTGCTCAGGCACTACATACAGAAGCATAAATTAAGTAGTAAATCCCACCTACCTATAATTGGTCACTCAGTCACATTGTGTGCAGAAGAAAAGATTTGCCTATTAAGGAACATGTTGCATCTGTAATGAACTGGTTTTGAGTGGTCTTTGGAAGTTAATAGGCCAACGCTGCCCGCTGTGACCTTAGGTAGAAATCTGTCAATTTTAGTGGCACCTCCTTCCAAATAACCTGCACGTTTCAGTCAACAGGATGATCTAAATGTCATGTAGTTTCCAAGAAATTCTAAGAAATTTTCTTGGGATTTCTTAATTTTTAACAAGTATCTTGAGGATTGCTGCAAACTTACTGTGGCTCAGCATAGAAATGAAGGTGCTCTAAAACCCATCTTCATTATTGTTATATTAGCACAACCATAGTTGGATGATATAAATTACTAGTGAGAAAGAATGCAGAATCCAGAGTTGGTTCCTGATTATTGGACAAGTGTGCTGTCTTCCTTCTGGGTCATGGTATAGCAAGACTGAATGTATTGCAAGCAAGAGCCAGCAAAAGTTCAGACTCCTTAATGCTTTAAAATCCTTTCCCTCCATCTCCCCACCTTAAAACTGAGTGTAGCAGTGGGTCTTTCCTGCCTAGTAATGTTCAAAAGTGAAGCAGTTTAAAATGCCAGTGACAATTTAGAATGGCAATTAATTGAGCTGTGTAACATTGAAATCATTCTTGCTTTCCAGTAGGAACAACCGATAGTTGAAACGAGATACTTTGCTAGATATCTATATCTATGTAATATGTAGGTCTTACTCTCACATAAATGTACACAAGATTGCAATCTTAATTGCTGTGATCTCAGCTTTCAGTCCCACCCTACTTGCAATGCACTTTGCTTGATCTCCAGCTGTTGCACCGTTTGTCTTCTGCTTGGTTTCCAGTAGAAACGCCAAAGAGGTTGCAAAGCATTCCGTGTGGCTATTGGAATATATTCTTTGCCATTCTTTTTTCTCGCTCCCCCCACCCCCACTTTCCATGGGGAATGAAAACGAAATCAAAGTGCAACCCTACATTGGGATCTGCTGTAAGTGAGCTTCAGTAAATGAGATCTTTACTTTGGGTTGCAAACGTATACACACACCCTTGGGAGTGAGTTTGATTTAATTCAATGGGTTTTTGTTTCTGACTAGACATGTATAGGATTTCATGGCTAATATGCTTTGGTAATTAATCAGAGGGGGTGAAGGGCTTCTTTCCAAGTCAATGCAGTGTTTGCCTATTTGCATTTTGCTCCTCCACTTGAACTGTAAGGTGTTCTAATATATTGTACTTGGTACTTTTTTTCTCTATTCTAACAGTAAAAATGCAGTCCTAGCTGTTTCTAAAGGGAGGAGGAGAGGCTGAGCAGAATTTCTTTCAGTTTGTAATTTGATCAGAAAGGACTTTTGCCAACATCTTCATCTTGAGATAAATAGTGCAATGAGAAAATATTAATGAGAAAATCTAAAGTCAACTACGTAATTATTTTTGCTGCCTCCTGTTTTAAACAGATAAATAAATGTTTGTCAAATCAGTGCAAAGAATATGAACTTTGATTTGAAAATAATACAACATTCCTAGAGTTCTACACTTTAAACTGAACTTTAAAGAAAAAGCTATCACAGCTACAAGTCTCTTGTATCTTCGTTTCTAAGCGGGCTGGGCTAATAATGAAACAAATGGGCTGGTACCCGAATTATGAACCTGCCTTAAATGGGTCTCTTATCCTGAAACTAGAAAGGAACCCCCTCTTCGTTGGTTTGACTCACTACTCCGCCTATTTAATATCCGGATAGAAACACTGGTCTATTCAGTGGAATAGACTATTTCAACATTCAAGATCACAGCCCATCAATTCCATCCCCAAACCAGTTCAGCCGAAATACTTGGACGTAATATTAAATAAAGTTATCTAGGAATAATCAACGGTGATCTTAAATGGATTGATTTCTGAGTAGATATGCATTGGATACCCTGTCTTGAATTGGGTTAGGGTTTAGTTGTGTAACTGGACTTAACAAGAAATGTGACGGAAAGGGAAGGAACTGCGACCTCTCTTTCCCGGACAGAGCAACGCGGAGAGCTTTGAAGGGCATTTGAAGGCAAATACAAAACCTGCACGTTGGATCTCAGGTCCCCTGTCAGTCTTGACTCCCTTTCCGGTTAAGATTGCAGCAGGCTTTGATAGGAACAGAGAGGGGGTGGGGTACTTGGCAGCAGGCGTCCCCCCCCCTTTTTTTTTTTTCAGGGCAACCCGTTTCCCTAAAGAGTTGATGCAGAAGAAATTCAGCCTCCTGGGGAAAATATCCGTGACGAGCCTGGGGGATTGGAATCTGGGATGCAAAGTCGAGTAATTCAGCCCTACCAACACGTTTGGGAAGTGACAGGAAGCAGGAAGGGGAATTCTTTACCTGGTGTTTGCCATTCCGGCCGAAACGTGCAACTCAAGAGGGCTGGATAGTTTGCTCGGTCCAAAGTTCAAAACTTGGAATTGGCGCCCAGATTGTCTTTCAGGCGCTCGCGCGCACACACGCGTCAAGGGAGGCGAGGGTCTCGCAGGCTTGGGACCAAAATGGCCCTCTCTGGAAATAGAAGCGTTGATCTCGGCTAATCTGATCTTAACTATCTCAGGCTGCAGAATAATGTTGGGGGAAGCGAGGGAACTTCAGAGAGAACAAAGGCGGCTTTGCATTTCGTCACCCTTCCCTTCTTCGCTTGGCTTTCCACTGCTGGCCTGCTAGGAAAAACGGTGGCCGATCTGTAGCTTCGCCAGAGTGGAGGAATTGCTCTCCTTCTACTCTTCCCAGTGGTTTCTTGAGCAGCTTGTGGTGCGGTAGGAAACCCAGCAATTAAAAAAACAAAACAAAACGTGAGGTCGGAGGAAGGCATCCTGCCCTCCACAGTAATCCAGTCCTTAAAATAGCTGCTTAAGTAAGTCTCACCGAATGGGAGACAGCTTTCTTCCAAGAAGAGGGGCACCGCAATGCAACCGGCATCTCCGAAAGAACCTAGCTCCTTGCCTCCCTGCCCTAAATGCAGCTGTATGGTAGGCGACCTAGTTGCAAAGGTTGCATTACTTTTAGTTGAGGGAAGCTTCCAACTCTATCTCTGCCTTCTGCCCGGGAGGGCTATTCCACCGAAATCAGCGGTATTTTCCTTCTGAGAAAATAAGCATGGTCTATACAGGCAAGATCCTGGAGCCAAGCTGCACAATATTCAACTTTGGTTTAACATCACAGCTCTCCAGTATTGATGAGGGGATCACATTGTACACTTTGCATTTTGTGTTAAGGCTGGAAAAAAAATCAATTCATTACTATATGTGAGTATTAAGGAGTCCTCGTTTTTGGCACAGGACCTTGTTTTCCCTGCAAACATTCAGTCCTGTTCAATGTAAAGGCACCAGCGTTTAGATACCGAGCACATTCACTCAATTGCAAATGCAATGCAAATCCATTCAAATCTGGAAAAGGTTCTTTTCCTGACTTCTGTAGGATGTGGATGGAACCCACATAGACCGACTTTACCAATTCGTGCTAGAGTGATGTTTAAAAGCAGGTTGTGCTGTCTACATAACATATATAGGAAGGGAAGAAGGCAAAAGGATTTCCCAGCAATCTCAAAAAAGGTTCAAGTATAGTTTAAACGGGCGTGGATGAAGTGGTCACTATTTAAAGAATCTTCAGTTCAAAACTATTCTCAAGCTCATTTTTATAAATAAAAAAATACACTGTTGTGTGCCTTCGTATGCTTATATATCATAGTATACTGGTATCCAAATAGTTTGTCCTACTGATTTAAATTATGTTCCTTCCAAATCGGTGGCTTTGGATCATATTCTTGGAGGACATGCTGAATAAATTAACATCAAATATCACCTTGTAACTCAGGTACTCAAAATTCTGAAATATTCCCCCCCACCCAACATTTTCTTTTAAATTAAGTTGATTTAGAAATAAGGTAAAATATAAGAATTTATAATTGTAAATGCACTTGTTTTAGCATCTTTCTTTAATCCTGTGTATTCGTTCTAAAGCCATTGGATGCACTTAAAAAAAAAAAAACAAGGTTAATATTAATTTGGTGAGCCAATGCAATTTGTGATTATTCAGCCCTTTTCTCAAATCAGTTTAAATTAAATCTGAATATTACAGAACGAATTACAATTATGGGTTTTTCCTTCAAGGAAGAATATTTCATTTATTTTATTCCTTCATTTACACCTTTATTTATAATTTTAAAAGTTGTTTTCTGCGTAACCAGGTTTGGGACTTGACTCAATTATCTTCTGTTAATTTTTTTAAAAGAAAAAAAAACAGTAAATGTGTCTGATGAGTACATCTGGAAAGGATAAAAAAGTGGGATATTTTCTGGACCACATGATTTATATTAGAATTTCAAAGTTACTAATTACCTGGGGAAACGGCTCCCAAAACGTCTCTCTTCTGGTCTGAACACGAAATGTTATAAACGTTCCCTTCGCCTCCCTGCCTCCCCCCCCCCCCCACGCCCTTTTGACTGTTTGGGTTCTTTACACCAGCCAAAATCCAGTTAGCTCTCTTAAAGGCTTCAGTAATATGCTGAATTACTCCCTGCTTGAGTTTAATGGAGTTAAATGAGCCTGAAGGATGGCAACAGTTTTAGCTGTCTAGCACGTGGCTTATTAAAGACGGTAATTGCATTTGAAAAGGAAAGACATTTCCTGAATCCGCAGGAAGAAAGTCAAAGACCTTCTCCCCTGAAGCTGGAATCTACCTAGCTTTTTGGCGTCCTTTGGGACCCTGTAGATCAACACCCCTACCAATTCCAAATGGAATTGGCTTTGGGACAACTGTTTGACATTGCTGGACAAAGTAGATACCCCCTTTAAATTGATCACAAATGAGATTTTTAGAGAATGGCCCTTGCAAGAATCTTTCCTTTTTCTTTTTTAAATTTATTTTAGAAAGAGAGAGTGACAACTGAAAGTTTGTCCACAGGAACAAGTTTTGTTTTCCTTCTGCTGGCTTGACCCTGAGATAAAAATATAGGCAAGAATGGCTTTAGGAGTGAAAGCTACAAACAAAAACAAAACTGTGAACTCTCCCCAGCAATGAATTAACTCTCATCTTCCACAACCCCATGTTTTGATCTAGGTATTTCTGTGTTAAATTGAGGGTGGGAGCGATGTTTACATTTTAGGCTTTCTAACAATTTGTCATCTTTCACAAACTACCTTAAATATATCCCCATGGCAATCAGTCTCCTTAACTGATCTGGGGAAATCGATCCACTAAAAACCAAGAAACCACATTCCCTGGCAATTAGAAAAAAGCAAATAAAACCGTAGTCCATAAAATATGCAGGTGCGCGTGGCTGTAAAGATACTTATAGGCGCATGCATCTACTTATTCTCCAATTCCTTTGATTAAGAGTAAAGGTCATATATGGATTGATTTTTTTCCCTCCACTAGAAACGCTAGGCATTAGCCAGTAGAAGTTTCTGCTCTTCTTGGTATGCTTTGCAATATTAAGGGAGAAATGAAGCTGTACAGCCTTTTTTTTTTTTATTAGCCAAGCTCCTAGTATATCTTCCAACCAAACTGCATAATCTATATTCTAGACTGAAGGTTGAACCCCAAAACTCACCTTTTTAGTTCCTTAATTTTTGACAAAAGAGGGGAGGGAGGGAAGAGATTCACTGCGGTAAATAATAAGCTAAGGTGAATGGGGGAAAGTGTGAGTGGTCAGAATCAAGTCATCAGGTTGTCTGGCCTGTTTTTCTTGGTCTCTCCATCTAGAAAGGTTGGGCATTGTTGAAAGAATTGAGTTTCATCATCAGAGAGTGGGTTATCTTTAAGGAGCAATACCCTTCAAAGGTGCTGGATCTCAAGTCCCATTTTACTCAGCTGGCTGGAGATTGTGGTTGTTGGGAGTCTAGAGGGCATTTGATGGAGAAGAACTGAAGTGGATACCAGCTTTTGCAACAACTAACTTCCCAATGTTTTGCAAAGCAGATAAAAAATTCTATGAGAAGTAAAATGATATCATTTATTTTTCAAGGTCCGAGCCAAGTTGGTACTATCCTTGAGACCCGCTGTCTAAGCCATCTGAAACCAGCGGCCTTGAATTAAACATATTCATTTTAAATGTAGTATTATAGGATGCGATCTAAGACCATCTCCAGCCGAAAAGGCTTGATTAAATAACTCTTTACTCAAAAGGTAGACAAATCAGTTAGTTACAATTTCTGAATCTTGCAATTAACTTTTGAGAAGGCCTCCCACAAAGTTAGTCCCAGAGATGCGGATGTTCTGACTACTCTAAGTACTTCTCGAAAGAAAGCAGGTTAAGGCCCATTCCCCGTTGACTCGGAAGGGGGATCGGCAGCGTCCCAAGAAACTCCCCCTCCTCTCTTCCCCCTAAAAAATAAATGAATACTGGTTTCCTTCTTTCCACTGGAAGTCGATCGTCGCTGGAGTGAGAGAAGAGTCTTGGTGAAGATGAAACGTCTCTTCCAAATCCATTCCCGATCCTGAAGTCTCTTTGCTTCGAGGCTCAGCCCCATCCCTCGTGTCGCGTCCAATCGAAGAGCTTCCGGGTCTTTTCCGACGGATTGCGGGAGGGTGGGTCGGTAGGGGAGCAACAAGGCCCCATTGAGCTAAAGCCCGCGACTTGGCGGGAGTTGGGGCCGATCAAAGCCAGGCGGGAGCTCCAGCTGAGATCTCCTGTTCCTCGACTGTGCAGGATCACACGCAGCTCGGCAAAGATGGGAGAGATCGGGAAAACGGGAGCACGCCTTGGAGAGCCCATTGTTACCACGGTTGCCAAGTCAGTCGAAGTAAAAAAATACCCCCCCCCAAAAAAGAGGGGGAAGAGAGAAGGGGAGGGGGAGCGAGGAGAAGGAGAACAAGGACACCTGTCTCTTTATGGTGACCAGATAATGCTACTCCAAAGTCTGGAATGAAAACCCTTTGGTTTTCGGTCTTTATTTCTTCCATCTTGCCTGCATATCCTACATGAATTTCTCTTGGAATCAAACTTTTGCTGAATGTAGTTTGAGTAAACGCAGATGAGGGGGTTGTGTTGCCGAATTGGGGGGAGGGGGATCTGGCCTAAGTAAATGGCTTTGTGGACCCTCGCCATTCTTCCTTTCCCAAAATTTCACCCCTAAATTCTATCACTATTGTTGTATGTACATTGAGAGCTTACGCCCCCCCCCCAAACAAATTCCTTGTGTGTCTAATTACACTCAGCCAATAAAGAATTCTAAACCTGAGGACGACTGGAGAAGAGCGGTTGGATCCAAGCCCCACAAAATAAGGACCTCCGAGGTGGCTGCATTGTAGGGTGAGAAGACTTACCTTCTGCCTCTAAGATAAGGACGGCAACAACAGCAGCAGCAGCAACAGTTATAATACAATCTACGTTTATCAGGTTTTCAATTGATTTAGAAAGAGAAGAAAAACTCGTTGGGCCCAATACCGGTTAGCAGCGTAAACCTCAATTGTGTACAATAGGGCTTATGTGTAAGTAAACAGGCATATGGTCTCTACTGTTGTGCCAGACTTAATAGGACGACTTCTCTGGAAAGCGAATAGGATTGCAGTATTGTGTGCATGCAAGAGACACAAATGTGTGTATGTGTGTGGGCAGATGTACGCATAATACCATAGTGGCAACAACTTACAAAATTCTGTTCTTTATCCCGATACACCTAACTGGATCTTTCTTTCTTCAGTTTTAAGGAAAACGATTTAAACATTAAGGATGTAGACCTGTTCATGCATGGGATTACATGGAATTCACGGAGATTTATTTGCCAAGGAAGATATCCTAGTGTTGAGTTCCATTAGTAAGGGCAAATACATTTTTCAATGGAAATAAACTCATTAAATGGGACTGCAGCAGAGCTTGAACCTATATTAAACTCTACCAAACAGAGGCCTGCTTTCTGCAGAGCACCACCAACATTCATGGCAGGATCAATACACCAATGCTTATTTTTTTTTAGTTTAGTTCAGCATTATAACCTGAATATAAACATATACAGTCCTGAACCACAAATGTACAAAAAGCATGACCACATGCTAACCAGCTGATCCAATAAAAGCACTGCATGCGTTGGGAAACGTATGAATAACATCCCTCCCATAAGAGTTAATTCCCCAAATATATTGTCAGTATAACTTCATTTCAAGGTAGGCATAAATTGCACCAGAAACAGTATTTAAACTGTTTGTATTTTCCTATTGCCCCATTAACTTGGCGAGTTAAATTCCATTAGTAGTAAAAACCTCCTAAGAAATGTACTCCCAACCTTTTGCGTCAAATACAACAGATTGTATTTGTGCAGAATTGTTTGCAAGGTTAATAGCCATTATCCACTAAGGTATTAGCCTTCAGAACTATACGACTAGATTAGGTTCAGTATAAACAACATTCTATTCTTGGGGATTGGGGGGTGTAAAAATCACAAAGAATCCCATTCCAGAATTTACTTCTAGACTGAAAAAGCCCCAGTCCATTGAAGAAGAAAGTTAAAGTAACCCCCACTTTTTAATGCTATAGACGGCGACTATGATTCCAGAACTCACTCAACACATTTCATTTTCCACTAAAACCAATAAAAATATTCCCATTTATACAATCATTACAGGTATTTTTCATGCCAAGTTTTCATTCTAGTAATGAAATTGGTAGAATTTCATTCCTAAATAACAGAAAGGAATTCAGTTAGGAAGGGAAGGAGGCTTCGGTTGCTAAAGATTGGCTTGTTCTATAAATCCTTGCCCTCAAACTGAAATAAACTTTGGTGTGCTTGAAGAAAATAACATCTATTGTACCGAAATCCCTAATTCAGTTTTTTTAAATTAAAGCAAATATTTTAGTTTGTGACATTTTTAGTAGAATTGGTCTGATATTCAATAAGTTTAATAAATATTTAATACACATCTAATAAGGTGACTCCTTGGAATAAGGTGACAGAAGTCACAGTTCTGTCATTGTTCTCCTAATATATTGCCTTGCCTGGAGAGGGAGAAAAACTGCCAACAATTCCTTTTGTTTACCCCTGTCTTCCTCTTTGAACCCTAGGTTCATTTTTAACTGGCCTAGAAGTAAATATTCTTTCAATAATGGAATAAAGTAAAAAAAAAATAACCAAAATCCACTCATTGATAATATTTGATTTATTTAAAGTCCTTAACTGGAAATGATAAAAAAAAATTAAAAGGAGAGGGAGAAAAAAAACATGCTCCATGGCTTATATTTTCATAAAAAAACCCAAAAGAATCAAAACATTTTTTTTCAATTACAATCACATTTATTATAAAATTAAGATTTTTTTTTATTTTCTTTAAAATGGTGTGTCATTTTAAAACCGTTTATTTAAAGCACTTTCAAGCTGTCAAGAAGAAAGTATAAACCGTGCAAATAAATTAAGAATATTGTAAAGGCAAACGGGGGTGGGGGCGGTGGGGGGGGGGGGAAGGAGGGGAACCAAAAAGGGGAAGGGGAGAAACCAGTCTGGCTACGCTGAAACATCATGTAAAAACTGAAGAAAGTGCATTAACACTGGATGGACGTGCTAACAACGGTAGGGTAGAATTAAGCGGCCTCAATAATAATAATAATAATAATAATTCAGGAAGGTGGTGACTGATCTGATGAAAAGCAGCCTCGGGAGCATCTCCCAGTTCAGAATATTCTTCGACGCAGGGCTCGAACAATAATAGTCCTAGAGTTCTGGAACCCACGGAAGGGCTTGACGGGGCGGGGGGGGGGAGGGGGGACTCCGAGATTAAATAACCAAGTCATCCATGTAGTCAAGAGATTTCCTGATGCTGAAGGAGACTCCTTAGTAACAGCTTGTGGGAAGTAGGGGTGGGGGGTTGAAATAATAGTAACATGCCTTAAAAGGCTTGTGTGACCTGTACAGTTCTGTATCCTATCCAGATCCCATTGGAAATGCAGGAGACCCTTTCTCTCTTCCACTTGCCATCTGTGCTCTGTCCCAAGGCAAGGAAAGGGGGGGGGTTTCGGGACCTGTCACCCGTGCTTCCCTGGGGTCAACGTGTCTGCGGGGGAGGGGAGGGGAGGGGACGAGTTCAGCAGTGCGTGAAACAAACGCCCTTTCCCTAAGTCTCCAAACCGAGGCAAGTTCTCCCTCTCTGCGCTGCCTCCTTTAAAAGGTCAGACTCCTAATCTAATGTCAACTCTCCGCCCGGCTGTTTACCTGTTTACCGGGAAGAGCCGCACGCAGGCCAGAAAGTCCGGGCTCAACTTCGACCTACTGAATCCACCTCGGGGCTGGGGGGGAGAAAAAAAATCCCCCCACAACGCAGAGGCTTCCCAGAAGCCACCCACGCGCGGAGGAGAGCGGCGCGGGCCGCCTGGGTCCAGATTGGGCTTTTTCAAGCAACCCTTTTCCTGTTGAAAAATCCCACCCCACCCCACCCCACCCAATTTTGGCGAGATTGCTTCCAAGAGGAAAAAGCGGGGAAACCCAAATGATGAGTTTCCAAATGGAAGCCCGCCTTGCTTCGTTCAGTGGTCGAGGGTGGTATATGTTTCTATTTATATATATATATGTACAGGGCTTGTATAGGAGAGCTGGGCTGGGATTTGCTGGACTGGTCAAGCCGAAACCCGGAGAAATGGGACGCACTGGCGGCGAGCGTTATCCGAGCCGCCCCGAGAATAAAGTAACAGTCCTTTCGCTTAATGGTGTGATTCGTTTGCCTTTTCGGTTTTCCCTCGCACGGATCTCGGGCTGGAGGTGGGGGGGGGCGGTCAGTTTGGACAGAGATCTGAGGAGAGCCACAGACAAGGGAGGGAGGGAGGGAGGATTCCGCTCGCTTGACCCTCCAGGCCCACCCGGCCGGCTAAGAGGTGTTCAGCACCGGTCTGGAATACACACCTTGGTAGTAGGAGGGCTCCAGGGCCGAGGGCTCAATGCCTCCCCTCCCGCCCATGGAAGCGCTGCTGAGGGGCAACCCGCCAGGCAGGCCGGCCCCGTAGGAGGAATATTGCAGCGCTTGCTCGTAGGCTTTGAAGTCCAGCTTGTGCTGCTGTTCAGAGGAGGACATGAGGTTGTTGATGGAGAAGGGGTGGTTGAAGGAATAGTGGGGGTCGCCCTTGAGGTGCAGCTGCGGCTCGTGGGGTCCCAGCGCGTGGCCCGGGTGACTCAAGGGGGCCAAGGCGGGCCCGCCGGGGACCGAGGCTGCCGCCGCGGCCACGGAGGGCTTCAGCTCGGCTCCGTTGCCGTTTTGGTCCAGGGCTTGTGGGCTGCCGGCGCTGTGGTTGGCCGGGGCGGCCTCCAGCTGCCCCCCTTTGCCTTGGCCTCGGTGCAAGGGAGAGCCGGCCCCGCCGGGGTCTTTCCTTCCCTCGCCTCCGCCCGATCCGCCCTTGGCCCCGGCTTGCTTTTCGCACTTGAAGCGCTTCTGGCGCCGGAGGTAGCAGCCGTTCTCGAACATGTTGCCCGAGTCCGGGTGCAGCGTCCAGTAAGAGCCTTTGCCCGGCTTGTCCGGCGAGCGGGCGACCTTGACGAAGCAGTCGTTGAAGGAGAGCGAGTGGCGGATGGAGTTCTGCCAGCGCTGCTGGTTCTGGCGGTAGTAAGGGAAGAGGTCCATGATCCACTGGTAGATCTCGCTCAGCGTCAGCATCTTGCTGGGCGCCTGCTGGATGGCCATGGTGATGAGCGAGATGTAGGAGTAGGGCGGCTTGGCGTGCGGGTAGCTGCGCTTGAAGCTCTTGGCGTCGCGGCCGCGGCTCAGGTTGGAGGAGGCGTATCCCATGGGGCTCATGCAGGGTCCCATGGCCCCGTAGGCGCCCAGGCCGTTCAGCGAAGCCTGCGGGCCGCCCATCGCGTTCATGCCGCCGGGACTGAGCGCCGACCCCATGGCTGACATACTGTTCATGCTGGCTCCGGTTCCCCCGGGGCTCAAGCCGGGCCCCAGGCTCGGGTTGGCGTAGGACATGTTGAAGGAGCCCGAAGTCATGTTGCCGCTGGTGGTCATGGCGTTCATGCTCATGTAGCTGTTCATGGAATTCATGGAGCCCAGGCCGGAATTCATGTTGCTCACTGGCACCGTCGAATAGGCCTGCGGAGGGAGCACAGGTTAAAGCGGGCGCTTCCGACCCTCCCGCCCTGCGGTCCCAGGTGAGGTTCTCAGACTTGGCCCCCGAATTTCCCCTTGGAGAATGTGTTTCCCGTGCGGCCGCCCTTCCCAGCTCATCCTTGCATTGCATTGCTTAACGCATTGTAAGCCGCCCTGAGTCTCCGGAGAAGGGCGGCATATAAATCAAATTAAAAAAAAAAAAAAAAGGTGAGCGAAGCCAGCCTTCTGAAGCCCCAGATTCCGCAGAAAGGGAATCCTTTTGCCCAACTGTGTCCCCAAACTTTCCAAATGGATACTGGTTTCCGCACTGTCAGTTGCTAAAGAAAACTGGAGAATTGGCAGAAAACATACATGGGTGTTATTCACAGTAAGAAATGGCAGGCATCCGAAATACATAGGCCACAATAACGATAATGATATAAACATTTTGGCTGCATTGGCTGCTTTGATTTGGGAGCTGGTGGTACTATAAACATATATTTATGCAGCACAGATGGGTGGCCTCACAGGCATCCACAAGCCCAAGTTCCCTTTTCAGAAAAGAAGGTAAGTTTTGCCCAGGGCCAAATTTGCAGCGCTGGGATTCTGTTTGCCCTTTACACAAACTGCAATTGTGATTTTAAAGAGGGGTTCGATTAAGCTCCGGGTTAAAGATCTGGAGAGATGTGGAGAACATCTGCCCAAAAATCCCCATGGCGGGAGCAGACTGGAAACGAGAAACCTGCAAGGCCCAAATTTTCACCCGCCTTTTTGGCCAAAGAGCAACTCTCCTAGGATCCAGTTCCCAAATCGGGGGCAGGCCTCCAAACCTGTTTCCCACCTTCGTTTTGCTTCATTGAAGGCCCACCCAATTTTTATTTTTATTTTTTCAAAATCTAAGGGCAGTGAATGCAAACCGAGCTGCTCAGAATTGCATCTGAAGAGAGCGAGGCAGACCCTTTTCACACCGAGAAGGCCCACTGTGCCAGCCCCACTCACCGCACAGACCCCGGGAAAGGGAAACGGTGGAGGGCAAGCGACCTAAACCACAAAATGTGGATCTTCCCAGCTCCTCACCGTCCCCGAGGGAGCCCAAGAGAAGCCGAGGCCTTCATATCCGCCACGGGCCCCGAAGCCAAGAAAGCGAGATCGCCGCTTTTTCTCAGCCCCGCGTCCCCTCGCGCCCCTTCGCTTGCTGCCTTTAGGCTTCTGCTTCGGCGGGGCGTGGGGGGAACAGCCTGGGCGACGTTGTTAGGAGCCGCTTTTCTCCCAGGGTCTTGGCTGGCTCCTGCTAAATCGGGAAGCCTTTCCTGGCTAGGAGGAAGAACGGTAATTTCGGGGTAGGGGACCGGGTAATGTCCAAAATCAAACAAATGATCTTGAAATTTAGGGCCACGTTCTTCTCTTTGCCTTGCAGCCTAGAAATTTTGACTAAGTGATAAAGGACAGTCGAAACGTCGATTTAAATTAAAGATCCTGCCGTAAGGCGCTTTAACAAGGCTAAGGAATAATCCTCGGAAAGGCTTAAACTTTCCCCTTAAAAAATCGAATTATTAAGCCACCGATTTATTTCTCAACCTATATTGAAAACTGTACGGGAAAGGTTACGCCTTATAAACTCGTCGCTTCATTAGCTTTGTAAATATCGCCTATATTTGAGCTATATTCTGTGGACTATATCGTCCCACACTGTTACGATTATAGTTTTGTATTAGCGGAAATATGTCCAGGAATGGTGATATTTGAAGGATAGGCTACGTCCATAATAGTGCTCGCCTAGGCGGAAATGTCAGTGTGGGTAGGAGAAGATTTTTGAAATTCTAGGAACCAAATCCAGTTTAGAAAATCTGTACCAGGAATTGTGGGGGGGGGGGGATGTCTTCATAAGCACATGCAGAGTTTCTTACGCGCGTTTTGAACTGAATACGGAAGTAATAGGAATGTGCCAAATTCCTTTCAGTCTAAAAATACTTCCGTATAAAGTCAGAATGTAAATTTAGCAAATTTAAGAGCTGGCAAAATCTTGTTTGCCGATCCCAGACTCCATATTCGCCTAAGGTGGTCGTTTTATTTTCTCTCCCACCCCACTGGAATACCGGTGAGGCGGGAAGACGCACCCAATGAGTCTCAATCCCTCTCTTGAGCCCCCTTTTGACCCCCTAGCATTAAATTGGAAGCTCCTCTTTTTAACCACTGGCCGCATTTGCCGCGCAGCAAACCCGGATCATAATTCCGGTAAAGCCGCGCAAAGCAATCCCTTTCCTGCACGCGCTTCGGACTGTTTATAGGTCTCATCTCATCGCTTTCTTTTTCACTTTATACGGCTACGTTTCCCAGGTTGCAGCTTTTTAATTTCACGTCCAGCCTTTATTCACGAAAAGGCTCCATTTATTCCCCCCACCCACCCACAGTTAGGGGTTCCCAGGTTCCTCCTCTACCCTTATTGTTCCTTCGCTCGCTTTTGATCCTTTCTTTCAGGTCTTTGGAGCATATTGTAAAATAAGGAACGTGGACATGAATGGACAATGAAAAGTTAAGGCTCCTGGTTACGGAGTCGGATCGCATTCTCGACAGCGCCACCCGCCGGGCTCCGGGAGAATTGATTTCTGTTTTCTTTTTAATCTCTACCCCTCCACTCCACTCCATTCCCCCCACCCCCACCCCCACCCGAACTCCGTGAAAGAAGCGGGCGGCAAAGTACACCCACAAATGCTTCTTTTGCCTAGTGGAAGAACAATACTGGCACAGGTGAGGAGTGGGAAGGGGACCAGCCAAACGTGGAACGGCTGCCCAAGGGGGGCTCCTGGTGGTTGTTCCCTCCCGGCACGTACACAAATCGAGGCCCTCAATGGAGGGACTCTGGCGCCGTTGGGAGGACCTGGGATTTACAACTCCGACGCGTAATCCGAGGAGGTGATCAATAACGTCTTCCTCTCCCACCCCCCCCATCGGCTCCATTGCCACTGATCTCCCCCCCCACCCCCCCACCCCGCATTTCCGCCGCCCCCTCCGTTGCCCCGCGGGACGATTGGAAATTATGTTGACTCCTTCCCGGGCTTTGCAGCCAGCTGTAACACTGGAGAAAGCGGGTTTAGGCGCCGTCAGGAACTGGCACTTAGGCTCGATTCCCGGGAGTGGGGAAGACCCTCTTCTTGGCTGAAGCCCTCCCGACCAGGTCTCGGATCCCCCACCCCATCCGCCCACCCGCGGGTCCGCTCACCTCCTGAGGCTCGGCGTAGTAACTGTTCCAGTCGCTCGCGTCGTGCCCTTCCATTTTCACAGTCCCTAACATCCTGGAGTCAACGTGCACGGTGTAACCATCCAGTCCCCTCTTGGCGAGCGCAAAGGGAGGTCAGAAAACGGAGCCCCCCCGAGTCTAGCAGGCAGCCGGCCCCCGGGGAGGGCTCAGTCAAGCAGGGACGTTGGGTGGCGGCGAGCCACTCGAGAAAGTGAGGAAGTGCCGGCTGGGATGTGAGCGGAGTTGAGCTGAGGTGGATCTTACGTTGCACCAGCCGCCGTCGCCGCTGCCGCCGCCGCCGCCAAAGCAGCGCCCACTCCTCCTCCTCCTCCTCCTCCTCCTCCTCCTCCTCCTCTTCCTCCTCCTCCGCCTCTCCCCATTTGTCCGCCGCACAAAGACGTTCGCACCTACCAAGCCGCAGATGCACCTGCAAAGCAGGCAGTTCCACTCGGCTTGCACACTCCCCTGGGGCGTCTCTTTATTTGCAAAGCGGTGTAATTGGTTTATGCGGGACGGCGGGGGGGGGGGAAGGGAGGGAGAGAAGGAGAGCGAGCGCAGAGGAGGTAAAAAAAAAAAAGAAAGGATTGGGGCGGGAAAGAGAGCGCGCGCGGGGGGGGGGAGAGAGAAACCCAGAGAAAAAGAGGCAGGAAGGAAAGGAGGGGGACAAGTCTTTGGATTTAACACCCCCCCACACACCCTCTCCGCCCGCTGCCGCTGGTGAGGGCGGGGGCAATTCCAGGGAAAGGCGGCACTCCTGTCTTATGTTCAAAGAGCAGAGCGAGAAGGGCAGCCGCCCGACCCTGCGTAGGAGCTTTTCCTGTCGGCTCGGACACGTCTTTCCAGAAGGGGAGCAGAGTCAAGCCAAGAGCCCTGGGTCATCTGGACGACTTCTCCTTTGGAGTTAGGCGCAGATGGCTGCTGGGTTTAGGTTGCCGTTCTTTAGCAAAAGCTTTCTCGGTCGCGCTTGAACTTTGGCGGCAGTGGCTGAGGTTGGGACAGCAAGCAGCAGCAGCAAGCTGGGTTTCCCCCCCCCCACCCCTCCTTCCAAGGATGAATAAAAGAAGCAGGGGGCTTTTCTTCCTGCCCGAGTCGAAGGGCAAGGGGGGGGGCTGTTGGTCCCCTTCAACAAAATAAAGCGCCCCTCTTTGCAAAGGGGGGAAAAAATCCACACACTAAAAATGTAACCTTACAATGGATCGCCGTCCTACATTATAGCTCTTCCTCCCTCTCCCCTCTTTCTCTCCGTCGTACCCGCAAAAACGTAATAAAATAGACTTAGTTCCATCTGACGGGGAAAATCTGCCCTGGAGGAAAGTTTCAGCACACACTCACACACTCCTTTGGGCATTATATTCTCGCTTTCGGGCAGAAGCACCGGCTGGATACATGAGTCACTACTGTGACGTTCAGCCAGTCCAGGCCCAGCGCATTGAGGTCTGAACGGTGGATCCCTTGGCCTGAAACCTCCGCTTGGCAAAGGGCCCAGGTGAGTCATTCCGACCATTTTGATGGCTTTCTTCCCCTGAGCTCAACCTCCCGCTCCAGCCCCGCGCCTTGCCTGGAAATCGTCACCTTAGGAACCGCCTGGGCGAGTCAATAACAGGTGATTGCCACGGGAGATTTGGGCGACTGAGCCAGAAATGGCTGTGGGGCACAAATCTTCGGTTGTCCTCCTGCCATTGCTTTAGACTATATTTAGATTTTCTCTTGCACATTTACTCCACCTGTCTAGCGTTGTTCTGCAGGGGCATCTCTAACTCTCCTGGATCGATGGCACACCGCAAAGTCCTGCTGTTGGCTCTATGGAGGCCTCCCAGCATCAAAGAGTTACCAAGATGTCCAGTCTCACTTGCTCTCCCCAGCACTGGTGGCAAGCAAATGGGTTGGGAAGCAATTTCATGGGAAGAAATTAAAGCAAGCAACCCAGAAGAATCCCCCCCCCCAATGTCCCATGATTTAAAAGTGGGTCTTGGGAAATCATGATTTTCTATGGGTTGAATCCAAGGTTAAGTATGTTTTCCTGAACAATTGGCCTCCTTTTCATTGACTTCAGTAGAATAAAATAATTTAACCGGAATCCAAAGCCAGGCTATTTACAGTAGAGTACTATCAAGTGGACATTTCCTCGGAGTAGCTACCTTTATTTATTTTTCTCATTTCTGAACCGCCCATCTACCTCAAGAACAAATCGGTTTCCTCAGAATTAAGGAATAAGTGCATTAGATGCCACAGAGGAGATGGTGGTTTCTCAACTCAACCCCACTCCTTGTCCTTTATACCTTCAAACGCCCCACGCCTAATGGCAGCCCTAATCAACAATTATGCTGCAGTGTAAGCCACTTGGAGAAAATAAGATTCACTGAACTGAACTCCAGATTTGGATCGGTTCCAGTAGAGCCCATTGGCCCAAGGGATGCCGGTGAGGTTGCCAGTTAATTTCCAGAGGCGTAAAATTGGCTGGAAGCCAAGCATTTAATTCTGCCAGGGTTGAGCGGATGCTAGTCTTCCAACCTGCGTCCTTTTCACTAGAATCCACGTTTTTATTTACGTGGGTATACCGAAAGAGGTGAGAGTTCTGGGCGTTCCCTAATTTGATCATCTTTTTCAACGGAGACCAAGGAAAAGGGTGCACGGGAGTAGTATGAGCAGGATCTCTCCCAGATGGGGCAGCACAACCACGGCGTTAGGAAAGGACATTCTCCTTGTGTGGAAGATGCCTTCTGGGTCAGCTCAAATACAGGCGCTGCAACTGGAATCCGGATCACCTCTTACGAGAATTTTCTTGGCGTTGTTAAAGAATTTGAATCCATAATACTATGGTTTACTTGCGATGACAAACCTATGTTTGTTTATTTATTATTTATTAGTTCAATTTATATGCCGCCCTTCTCCGAAGACTCAGGGTGGCTTACAATGCACTTATAGCAATAGCCTTCATTCTTTTGTATATACCTGCTTATTAGGGCTTTTGCCCCCCCCCACGGGGGTGTTTCTACAAAATCATCTTATTGCCCCCACAAACTGGGTCCTCAATTTACCTACCTCGGAAGGATGGAAGGCTGAGTCAACCTTGAGCCTGGTGAGATTTGAACTCGCACTAATTGCAGGCAGCTGGCAGCTAAGTGCTACATAACAGCACTTAGTCCGCTGCACCACCAAGTTTTTTTTTTTTTTGCATTCCTGAGATTTCCTTGAATTCTCCATCAAGCTACGACTTGTCCTTATTGATTCGTGCTGATATGTAGTTTTATTAATAAATATCGATGAAACCAAAGCAAAAGTTTTTTTTCAAGTATTGACATCCATATTTTAAAAATGTTTTAACATGCTAACAAAAAGCTCCTTTTTCTTTTGTTCCCTGCTGCCAAACCCCCTTCTTAAATCTGATAATAGAATGAAGTTAAATCCTAGATTCAAGCGAAGATCTCAAATCAGCAGCAAAGAACAAGAAAGAAAAAAATGCTATTAAAAAAGGAAAAGCGAAACATATTCTTGCATAGGTACCTTGTTTTTACACCAGACTGCATTGCGAATGAAAGACCAAGAATAAAATGCTTGGGAAACAAGTTTGCCATGGAAGAACTTTTATACTATAGCCAATAGCTATCATTTATAATACTCTGATAGAACTTTGTGATCCTAAATGCATCATCTGGAATAAAATATGTTTAAATTAATAGGCATTATTACAAACACTGTAAGGCTACAGTAATTAGGATTTGTAAGGCTAATGAAGTCCATTGGAATGTTAACACCCACATTATGGCAACATTTTAAAAATCTCAGTCCAATGTGATCCAGAGCAATCCCATAAATTTAAATTTGAATGCTTTGCAATCCTTTGGATATCAGCCCATAAATAAGACTTGGTATCTAATCTAAACTTGGATATTCATAAGACACTTGCAGAGTTCCTAGGGCCTTAATTTAACAACGGGTCTGCGGGGTGAGGATGGGAACGAAGGTGTGTATAGTGTGAACTACAGATACAGAAGAGAAATGACTCTCCCAGATTATGCCTTGGTTTCCCTCTCCCCAATAATTCAGCAAAACTGTATCATTCTGCTTTAAATATAATCAGTGATGAGGATGAGGAGGGCGACCGTCGTGGAAAAGCTATTGGGATCATGAAGGTTTTTTTGATATTGGGCCAAAGGGTAAGAAATCGCAGCCAACTAAAATACCAGGCGACAAGAAACTGACTGACAATTCGAGCAATAAAAAAGACAACTCTGGTTTACACTCCCGCCTTTTCCTACAGATTTTAACCTTGCGCGTTAAGCTTGGCATCTCCAGGGCACCGCGGTCCTCGCCATTTGGGAAGGGGGGGGGGAAGGAATTCTGACCCCCTGGGAGATGAACCTCAGCCCTCGGGGAGCCGGTGGAAGAAAAGGAAAGGAGACAAGGCCGCCGGGCAGCCGATCTGCTTCTGCAAACGCGCAGCGCCTCCTGTTGTTCGGCTGCGGCGCCAAGAGCGCAAGCAAGGGCAAAACGGGGCGAGGGAGATGCTGCCTTTTTCCGCCTTTCCGACGGCTGGCTCTGAAGAACGACGTCCAAACGCCCAGCCTGGCCAAGTGGCCTTTGGTAACTGACTTCCATGGGCGCCAAGGAAAGGATGCGCCGCTCGGATGTAATGTTGTACCATTGGATTGCGGGTGGAGGTGGGGGTTCATTCTGAGCTTCTGGCCACGGGTGGAACGATTGGCGGACCTCTAATGCGTCTTGCCCGCGAAGGAAGACGGACAGCCAGAAGCGGGCTGCTAGTGCTGGGGGTGGCGGAGAGGGTGTGTGTGTGGGGGGGGGGGGAGGCAGGCTCTCAAGAGCCTTCTGGCTCAGCGCTTCCCGAAGAGTGGGCGTGCTGCTGTGGGGTGGTGCCGGGGGCTCTAGAGAGCCGGCGTTGTCTCCCCACCTCCATCCTCAGCGCTCAGGGGGGGAGAGGCTCCTCCTTTACCTGCCGTTTCCTCCAGAGGATGATTTAACAGTTGCAAATGGGGCTGTGGCGAGGAGGGCTGCGTGCCAAGAGAGAACTCTAGGAGAATTCGGAGTTTAAAAAAAAAAAAAAATTGGGGAGGGAAGGAAAAGGGAGAGAGCCCCTCGACAGAAAATGAGGAGGAAAAGCGTGATTTGGAGCCGAAGCAAATGAATAAAACATGAGAGAGGGTTGCTTCGCTCAGGTGATGCCAGAAATGCTCCCCAACCACCGTCTGCACTGCCCTTCTTAGGCCAAGCAGCGCCACTCAGCCGTCTTTGCCCGGGATCCAGAGCTTAACTTCATCACTGCTATAAAATCCTGGGCACGGGACTGGTTGCTAGATGCAGTCAGCGGGGGTGGGGGGGACAGGGGACGGAGGGGGACCCGATCCGAACATTGTCAGAGGTATCTCACCGGCAGTTCTCAGCCAAGCACGACTTACCTCAAAGCAGCTAAGCGGGGTTGGATTGCTTAAGGCTTGGTTAGGCGATCCAGGGCAGCCCAAGACTAGGTTAGAAATGAGATGTCGAAAAAGTCTCCCTGAAAAAAGGCAGGGGAGGCCAACAAGGGCAGGGCTGCAGCCAAGAAAACCACCTAGATGTGTCCACGTGGCGTTCAACTCCAGTTCCTGGGAATCTTGGTCTTCGCTTTCTGAGCGACTGGAGCGCTGCTTCTGGGACAAGCCTTGAATTTGATCCACCCCTTGGGATCTCTTTTCTCTCTCTCTCTCTCGCGCCACAGAAAAGCGCCCCCTCTTGTCCCCGGGGCTCTTAAGAGCCCAATTCAGTCCTCTCCTTAACTACCCCACTTAGTTGCGCTGTAATGTTGGGAAGCGGCGGCTGAGAGGACAGCAGGATATGGGACTCCCGCACTTGGCTAAAGGCGCCGTTCATCAATCCTTTCTTTGAACGGCGAATTGAAAGCCGGACCTTTGACGCAGCAAATGTATCAGGAACCCCGACTGAGCTTAGCGGTACTATCGTTAAAGGAAAAGCATGAGAGAATAAATAATCTACTAGAATGTACTTTCCTTTTATTGTTAAAAAACAACAACAACATATTCCCAGTATTAGTTTTAGATTGGAGAGTCCAAGTGGCAAGCAACTATTCCACACGCGGAAAGAAGGAAAGGAAGGCAGGAGATGGATTTCAGTTTCTCCTGGACTTGGTTGGTTTTGAATATTTTAAAGCTGCCTTCGCGTTATCCTGGTGCCCAGGTGTATTCACATCCAGCTGTTCCAGATGTCTGGGTGGGAGGATAGCTCTACTCTTCCCAAAAACAGGAGGGGGTTCAGCCCTTTCTCTGCCTTTTGGGAGAAGGGGATGGGAGGCGTGCATTTGGTAGCTATAGCTATAGGTGTTGGTAGGTAGGTATAGGTATTGGGTGGTAGGATGGTAGGAGAGGAGTGTATTTAACCTTGCTAATGGAGTTCTGGGATTTTGCGTCTGAGTCTTGTGACAGCCTTGGCTCTATCCTTCTCAGCTGTCTAAAAGGGCAATCAGATGGCACAGATAGCAGCAGATGCCTAGAGGGGTCGGCTTGTACCCGTTTTCTCCAAATATTCCTTGACTCGGAGGGCAAGGCAGCCCTTGAAATTCATGAGGTGAATTCCCACCCTCTGGATCTTTATTTAGGGAAAGGGAATCTGGACAGGACCAGAGGTTTTGCCAAAATTGAGATTATAGGCAATTTAAGGACAGAATCGCTATGCCCGGGGCTAATTAAATAGCGGTTTGGAGGTTTAGTTGGCTGAGAAAGAGGGCGGGGGACGAACTACTCTTGAATAGCTGCTGCACTCTTAAAATAGATGTCACGTATTCTGGAGACCTCAGTTTGTCTCAGCAAAGATTTTTTCCCTAGCTCATCATTTCCAGCAAACCGTTTCCTTTATTAGGAATAGCATATTCACCTGCAAGCATATTCAGGTGTAACCAAATACTAGCTCAATTATCTGAAAAGCCGAATTGCAAGAGCCTTGTTGTTTAATTTGGGTCTTATCACCCTTTCTATTTTAAGAACGCATTTCCGGTCTCCCCCACATCCGTCCCAGTTTATTGCCACTGGAAACTGTTTATCGTTTCTTGATTCTGAGGCTCCAACATTATTTTCCTTCCATTCTGGGCTTGCTTATTGGTTTATTCCCCTCCCCCACATTAAATTTCAATTGCAACCCAATCAAAATTCCGCCTCTTTTCATAGATCAGGATCTGCAGGAACTGTTGCTCCGTTTTGTTGCGTGTGGTTTTTTTTAAAGAGCGCTACTGCATAGAGTCATTCATTCAACCAAGAAGGACCGTTCACAATAATCGTAATAAAAGTATAGATGGAACAGATTTTCCAACAATATTCTTATGCTCTATGTACACCCAATACACACAAGAAATGAAGTGTGTGGGGCGGTGTGGTCTAACAGATTGAGGTGACAGAAGATGACAATGGCTGCTCACTTTTCAGTTCGGGTTACCTTTCAGGACAGAGGCAATAAAACTGCTTGATCTTTCCATTAGACTTCTCCAGGTGAATTTCGAAGGCCTTCTGAGATTTTGGAAACAATTCCAGGTTGATACCATTTATGCGTTCTGCAAATGCGTTTGCACCGAGGCAAATCCGGTGTGCTTCAAGCCTCAAGACCGTCGGTGCCCAAATAGCTTCAGGATAGCAGCTTAAATCAATTTTGCTGAGAACGGATAAAATCGGGACGGGTTACCAGGGGAGTGTCTTACGTATTGAGGAAAAGCTGCTTTTAACAAAATTTGTCTTTCTTCAATTTTTTTTATTAGCGCTCTTCACTATCAAATTATGAATCTCAGGGATGCACACTGAAGAAATGGTAACAATGATGGGAGTACATTCGCTGTAAATTTTTATCCCTATTGGTCAGAGGGTATGGCCAAAAATCTGATCAGATGTTATGAGTTTGGACCTGTTCTAAATGATTCGCTTGGACTAGGATTTACCAGCGCTGTCAGAGAATGCAAATGATGCCCAAATAAATCTGCCTAGGGAAAGGTTTCTCAACCTTGACAACTCTGCATGCTGGCTGAGGAATTCTGGAAGTTGAAGTCCACACATCTTGAATTTATTGGTCTAGTTACGTATATCTTCCTCTAAGGATACCTTCGTTTATTCTGATAACCCTGAAAGGCAGCTTAGGGGAGGGGTTCATTCACTCTTGGCCAGAAAGCTTACCGGTGTGGTTGTGATCTGAACCGGCAGTCCGGTATGTTTAAATCTGATACTTTAGGAGTTATTGTGCCACCATTAAGGGTCCTATTTTTCCGAATGCAACTAGTTTTTTCCCCAGCCAGATGATGGGGGTTATATTGTGCATCAATTCTAAGCCACCAGATTTCCTGTTCTATGCTATAATTTCACACGGCTTTTAAGCAGGAAGGAGGCATACAGTCAGGTATGTTCTATTCATGCAATAGTGGCGAATATCTGTAGCTCGGGTGTAGGATGAGAGTGAAGGTTCATTCTCCGAGCTTGGAGAACTACACAAGCTCGGAGAACGAACCTCCACTCTCCTATTCGTCCTGTCTATTAGGTAAATATGATTAATTGTTCCCTTGTCACAGATGGGCAAGTTGTCCGAATACAAACGAAAAGGTTTTCTACTAGTGTGTTTAGGAAATCGTCAGACTTTATCCAGGGGCTGGCAACACGTAGTAACTGAGGAGGAAGGAGCACAGAAGCAAGGGCAGAACTTCGACCCCCGTGGCAGAATCCTTTCGTTATCCTGATTTGTTTGACCCCTTCCCCCTTTCTCCATAGCTGCGTCTGTTTTTCTCGTCCACGAGAAACTAAATTACAACAGGTCTCTGTTCTCCATTTCAGGTGGAGAAGAGGATCTGATCCGACCTGCAGCGTGTAATCTCTCCTCCTTCCTTGCATGTGTCAAAATACTTGCCTCTGGTGCCTCTTATAAATCCCGGAGCAGCGCCTGGTACAGCGGTTAGGACACATGCACAGGAATCCGGTGATCGGCAGAGTTTTTCTAGCAATCTCAGCTAAGACAGGTGAGGCCCGAACAGGCAGAAGCCGGGCTGAACAGGACATCCCGCAGTCCCGGACATTGCTGGGAAGCGCCACTCGTTGTTTCTGCTGTTTAAAATCTGAGTAGGTTACCTTTCTGCCCAAATTCTTCTTCTTAATGGGCCTGGGACATGTTAGGGTGGCGCTTTCCCCAACTTTTGCAGGGGCTACAACTCCGGAATGCTTTTAAAGGGACCTGGATTGGTGAAATTTTACCAGAGTGCGTTAACAGGTGTGTGGGGGGGGAGAGGCAGTCAGCAGCTTCCCTAGACCTAAATCCTCTTCATCCTGATGCCAAACTTCTTACCCTTTTCCCCACAAGTTGCTGCCGTCCGAAGGATGTCTATGGAGGTTCTCAGTCATCCAGGTCATGGTTGTCCCCAAAGGTGCTGTTTCAAGAGGCAGCTGGGCTTTCTGGTTTTTCTTTGAAGACTTTTCACTTCTCATCCAAGAAGCTTCTTCAGCTCTGGCTGGATGGTAAGGAATGGAAGGATTTACACTCAAGGAAAAGTCAAAATCCTTCCATTCTTTACCATCCAGCCAGAGCTGAAGAAACTTCTTGGGTGAGAAGCGAAAGGTCTTCAAAGAAAAAACAGAAAGTTTTTTTTTTTTAATTTGATTTATATGCCGCCCTTCTCCGGAGACTCAGGGCAGCTTACAATGCGTTAAGCAATAGCCTTCATACTTTTGTATATTTATACAAAGTCAGCTTATTGCCCCCACAAACTGGGTCCTCAATTTACCTACCTTAGAAAGGATGGAAGGCTGAGTCAACCTTCAGCCTGGTGAGATTCGAACTTACAGTAATTGCAGACAGCTGGTGTTAATCACAATGCAATCAGTCTGCTGAGCCACCAGGCCAGTTGTTCTCTTGAAAAAACACTTTGGGACATCGGAAGGATGGTGTTACGCAGCTAAATCAAGCTTCCCCCTGGCCTTGATTCCCTCTTTGAAACTGGAAGCACATCGGAACCTTCGCTAGAGAGGCTACTTAAAGAGAAGAAAAGAAGGACAAATACAAAGCAGGTAGCCTCAGAGCAGGTTAGACGGAGCTCTTGGCAATGGTCTTCCTGTTTCAGCTACCTGCTGCAGGTATGGGTTGACCTGCGCACACAGCTGGCTATCCAAGTGATGCTGCACAAACACGATGAGTGGTCCAGTCTGGGAAAGATCTCCTGAGAGATATTGTGCCAGTGTGGCCACTGATCCCTTTGCCCATGAAAGGAAAATGCTGGTGGGTTCGAGGCCAAGATTGTGGCAGCTGAGCCCCTCAGTTTAGGGAATGCAGTACTGTAAGTGCAAAGGTAGAGGACCTTAGCCTCAGCAGATTTAAGGAAAAATCCCTGACCTGACTTAAAATCCAATCTCCAATCCAGTCCAGTTGCAAATGACATTGCAAGAGAAGGAATCAACACTCTAAGGCAGCCCTAGGTCTTCTCCATCACCATTTCTCCAGGTGATGCTTTCCAAATCAATGAATCTATTATTTATGGAAATATTCCTAAAAATTTAGGTATCTCTCTCTCTCTCTTCCTCTCCCTCCCCCCCCCCACTTTCTCTCTCTCTCACACACGCACATACTGCATTGTAGTCTAATGACCTTCTCCAAAGCCAAGAAGATCTGGCTCCTCTCCAGGTGTTGGGATAGGAATGCTGTGCCAAGGATGTAAGTGATCAGTGGTTTTGTGCTTTTACAGTTTTAATAACATTCTTTGCTTTTATCTTATTTGCTGCCCAAAGTTTCCTAGGTAGACAATGGCCATATAAATATGATTAATAAATAAATTAAATAAATAGATCTCCAACTTGGAACATACCTAACTGAAGTTATTTGTGAATCTCTCACAAATTCATGATTTAATAGTTTGGCATTGATAGGTGTTATTTAGAGCTCTTCATTCAAATCTCAAGCAGGTAAAAAAATCTATATCTATAGTCATCTCTCTACATCTTTCTATCTCACTCTACTAGACAATCTGCGACCCACTGGGTCATCCTTTCAGATATATTTCCTTAGCTAAGAATGAATGAATGAATGAAAAGACCAAATCTGCTGCCTTGCTTCGCCGTCAGGCACAGTGTTATGATCCATAGTAATTTTCTCCCTGAAAGCTTCCTAGGCCTCTCCACTGACTTGTAGGAAGATGTCTGGGAAAGTTATAAATGGAGATAGTGTGACATGGCAACACAATGGCATGGCAGCCTTGGTTGAAAAGGTTTTGCCCTATGATGCCCCAGTTAAAGGCTACAGACACAAGAGTTTTAGTAGTAAATATTGTAAAGTCTCTATTGTAGGTCCCATAGATAAATAGAGCTCTCTGTCTATCATTTCTACAAAGTATTTGTGGCTCTCCCATTTTGTATTTGTATTTGTATTTTCTAACAAAACTTGTGACACAGAATACACAAAGAGTAAATGAATGGTTCACAATCAGCTTTTGAAGACTGTAACTAAAAGTTTTTGAATGCAGCACCAACTGGGCCTAGCTGAATGCACAAGAATGGAGAAGATTGCTTGAAGATTCTTTGAGACTAATATTCCTATAAATAAGGATAGGAAATCTTTGCATACCCCCTTGCAATAAGCTTGCACTTAACTTAATAAACCCATGGTCAGCATTTATTTTGGGCTGTGACTTCAGGAATTCCAGAACTTGTGTTATGTGAAATGAATAATTAGCCTCCTTTCCTTTTGCTAGTATGGTAGATAAGTGAATTATTATCCCCCAGAGATTCACTATGGAGGACCAGGTAGTATGATGAAAATTTTATGGTTCCCACAAAGACCCACCAATCTCTGGATCGCATGGCACATTTACTTTGGTTTTACCCTTAGGATCACTCCTATTTTCTGAACACTAATAATGTGATCCATATGTATTCAACATTGTTTCATAGGTAACATTAAATTGAAAATAAATCACACATATTAAATATTTGTGAATATTTTGAAGAGGGATGTTAAAAGCAGCAGTCTAGAAGATTTTAAGGAACTCAAGAATAAGGAAAACTGTATTTAGGTTCTAAGTCTACAAGACTTAGTTTGTCAAAATTTGACTGTAAATTTGTGGAATGACACCATCACCAAAGGCAACATTATATACAAAACTCACATGTAAGTAAAATATTTTTGAATCCCTCCTTAATTCAGATATACGGAATGAAAAACAAACCAGCAGAAATAACTGTTTCCTCCTAGATAGATGTTTTGGTATGGGAAACACAGAATATTAGAAATATAATGATTGTTAGTATAATCCTTTGCATGCTTTACTGAAAGTTTAAATCCCATATGGTCAGAATGGTTTACAAACAGCTCCTATGCATGTAGTAAACATACTTACTGAGGAACAAGTTTAAGAATACCATATATGTAATATTACACCATGAATCTCCTATGCATTTTGCTTAGGAACAAGTCCTGCTCAAATAAACTAGATTTATTTCTCAATCCATTGGGATAGATTTTAGCTACGATTCTGTAAACCCTTCGGTATGAATTCATCTCACAAAACACAGTAAGATTTTCACTTTTCTAAAAAAAAAGACCACCAAAATTATCAATGTGCAAAAGCACCCAATGGTAAGATAGTATACTTTTAAGGATAGACAACAGCTACTAAAAGAGGATATGGAGATTTATAAAATCAGGTGAACACAGTTTTCATCTATTGAAGTGCGATATGTATGAATAATCAGTTTACTTAGAACGTAAACAATTGGCTTTCTCCTTCAGAGGCAGTGATAGCCACAGATTTAGATACTTTATTAAAAGAAGTTAGACCTCTCCCATTGAGGACAGGGCTATTGACTGCTATTCAGCTTGACAGCTGTATTCTATTGCTTCAGCTTACAAGCTAAGTAGAGTCAGAACTGATTTGTTTTTGGATGCAAGACCTGTGGGAAATGCCAGGGCAGTAAGCTAGATCAGTGATTCTCAACCTTTTCTTCGCCATGGACTCCATGGGCCCAAAGATACCATTTAAATAACTTTTGTGGCTATGCACCATGGCCATGGGCCCAAAGACTTAACTCAAGATTTAAATAATATTTCTTCAAGCCTTCACGGACCTCCTGTGATGACATCATGCACCCCCAGGGCTCTGTGGTTGAGAACCACTGAGCTATACTACAAAATCAAGAAACCACTTGGAAAACCACAGTGGCCAGTTACATGGACATAACTATGAAGATATCAGAAACAGAGTTTGAATTAAAGAAGGCATTATATTTCAATTTCAAAACTAATGCCACCCACAAATCAAACTACAGCAAGCAGTCAAATATAAGATGCCAGGGACTTTCTGTGGAAGAGAACAATTGTCCTATTTGCCTCTGAGTCCTATTGCCTCCGAGTACCTCTAGTGAAACAACATAGTATTGGATCAGATTGGATTAGATGGTCCGTGACCTGAATCAGCAGGGAACTCTTTACTAAAAATGCATGCATGTTGAAGAGCAGACTGCAATAAGATGAGAAATGACACTTAAAGAAAACTTCCAGAAAAGTTATCACTACACAGTTGTACCAAATTTTTCTTGCTTTGCTACAACTGGCTGCCTTATGGTTTTGGTGTTTCTCTTATGGTCTCATTTAATAAAATTAATTGCAAAAAATTAAGGAATAAGAAGCCTTGGTAGAACAGTGGTCTAAGGCACCCTGTTATTAAGCTGGTTATTAAGACCAGCTGTCTGCAATTACTGCAGGTTCGAATCTTGCCAGGCTCAAGGTTGACTCAGCCTTCCATCCTTTCTAAGGTAGGTGAAATGAGGACCCAGTTTGTGGGGGCAATAAGCTGACTTTGTATAAATATACAAAAGTATGAAGGCTATTGCTTAACGCATTGTAAGCCGCCCTGAGTCTCCGGAGAAGGGCGGCATATAAATGAAATTTAAAAAAAAAAAAAAAGGAAGCATTTATTGAAAGATGGAATGTTTGCTTATTTATTAATCAAATTTCTGCTCTGTTGCAATCAAATAACATTCAGCAACTTCCATAGTATATAAAACTAAAAAAATTAAAACAGTCACTTTCAACCAGTAACAATTGCAACAAACCTGTTCATATGTTGTGTAACATATAGCATTAATGTTCATTCCATCTTGAACATTTGTGCAGAAAAAGTTAAAACGAAGAGAAGCCCCATTCTTCTGCCAACAACAACTGCAATAACAAGATCTACCCATCCACAAACCAAACCAAATGCTATCTTGAATTTCATGACATAACCAGTTCTGTGATTAAATTGAACAGCAAATTAAATAAATATATTATGCCTAGGTCTTGTGATATTAGGAAAATCTATCTGGATCTCGGCAAATACATTTATAACATACCACAAGAAAATCAATGGTAACTTTCTGTTTTATAAGCTGAGCAAAATTTCCCCTGTAAAATGCTGGAAAATATGTTGATCAAGACATCAAAATCACGAATGGTTTTATTGACTTTAAATAAATGTTTTAGTTTGGGCTGTTAAGGAAATGTCTGTGTTTAAATTGGCAAAGAAATAAAGCAAATGTTAGGGACTTAGAAGGAAAAGACATTTGACTACAAAACTATTTGTATGAGTTTAAAATTGGCAAAGGAGCAGAAAAGGCCCAATGTGAAAGCATTTATTTCAAGCTGTCCCTAGGTAAAATTTTTGGCCTTTTTCAAGCTATTATAAATCTTTGAGTTTATATGTGGAAGGGACAGCCTTGCCTCATGTGATTTATTGCAAAGATTTTTTGTCTTGTTTTGGGTTCTCTAGCTTTTAACTATTGCAAAAGATAGACAAACTAATGGATTGAAGCAGGGCAAAATCTTCACAACATTAAACATTCTACAGAAGTTCTTTGGACTTTTCCCCAGTTCTTGAGTTGGTACAAAACTTTTCCCCAGTTCTTGAGTTGGCACAATATTTGCTCTCCATTAACAATTCTTAATTTCATTTTTCATTTCATTTTATTAGATTTCTATACCGCCCTACTTCCGAAGGACTCAGGGCGGTGCACAGCCAAACAATAAAAACACATACAATACAAAATTTAAAAAATAGAATAAAATCAAATTAAATAATTTTGGCCCCGACAAATTTAAAACCCCAAACTTTTAAAACCAATTTAAAATTGAATATATAAATACTAAAAGATATTTAAAACTTTAAAAATCTTTTATAAAAGAGGGGGAAAATTAGGCCAGGCCGGCCTGGTGAAATAGTAAGGTCTTTAAGGCGCGGCGGAAGGTGCGCAGATCCGGGATCCTCCGTATCTCCGGGGGGAGCTCGTTCCAGATAGTAGGTGCCCCCACAGAGAAGGCTCTCCCCCTGGGGGCCGCCAGTCGGCATTGTTTGGCTGACGGCACCCAGAGGAGCCCCTCTCTATGGGAGCGTACCGGCCGGTGGGAGGCTATTGGTGGTAGTAGGTGGTCCCGCAAGTACCCGGGTCCTAAGCCATGGAGCGCTTTAAAGGTGGTAACCAAAACCTTGAAGTGCACCCGGAAGACCACCGGGAGCCAGTGCAGCTCGCGCAGGAGATGTGTTACATGGGAACGCCATGTCGCTCCCATAACCACCCGCGCGGCTGCACTCTGCGCCAGTTGGAGCCTCCGAGTGCTCCTCAAGGGGAGCCCCATGTAGAGAGCGTTGCAATAGTCCAGGCGGGAGGTGACAAGGGCATGAGTGACCGTGCATAATGAGTCCCAATCCAGAAAGGGACGCAACTGGCGAATCAGGCGAACCTGATGAAAAATCCTCCCGGTCACGGCCGTCAAGTGCTCTTCTAAAGACAGCCGTGAATCCAGGAGGACGCCCAAGTTGCGAGCCCTCTCCGTGGGGGCCAATGATTCGCCCCCAATAGTCAGTGATGGCATCAACTGACTATATCGGGACGTCGGAAACCACAGCCACTCAGTCTTGGATGGGTTGAGCCTGAGCCTGTTCCTCCCCATCCAGATCCGTACGGCCTCCAGGCACCGGGACATCACTTCAAGGGCATCGTTGGGGTGATCCGGGGTGGAGATGTACAGCTGGGTGTCATCAGTGTACTGATGGTACTCCACCCCGAAACCACGGATGATCTCGCCCAGCGGCTTCACATAAATGTTGAACAGGAGAGGCGAGAGGACCGACCCTTGCGGCACTCCACATATGAGGGGCCTCGGGGTCGACCTCTGTCCCCCTATCAACACAGACTGCGACCGGTCAGAGAGAAAGGAGGAGAACCACCGCAACACAGTGCCTCCCACCCCCAACTCTTCCAACCGGTGCAGCATGATACCATGGTCGATGGTATCAAAAGCCGCTGAGAGATCTAACAGGACCAGGACAGAGGAGCACCCCCTGTCCCGAGCCCTCCAGAGATCATCAACCAACGCGACCAATGCCGTTTCCGTGCTGTACCCGGGCCTGAATCCCGACTGGAACGGATCCAGATACTTCAATTACATCTGTTCTAAGTCACTGTCAAGTTGGATTGTCTTGATTTATGAGGGTGCCATTCATTACAGGCAAACTAGCTGGTTTTCCCTCTTAGCTCTGCTGCCATGCCCTTTTAGCTGGCCACTAGACAGCAGGAAAAATATACTTCAATGAGAGCAGCAGGAATGGGTTGGGTCAGAGTTTAGGGCTCTGCTAGGTTCCTTACGCTAGCTTGCCTGCCTCTCCTCTCATTCTACATTTGGCAGAGTTGGTACTAGGCCTAGGCACCAGATATTAGAGGATGCCAAGATTGAAAAAAACTTATAAAATACACGATGTGAGTATAAAATCTGACCTTTTTTAAAAAATAATTTTATTGAGCATTACAATTATATGGATGAAAGCTGACACAAACTACAAAAAATAAAAAAGAAATAAAAGATAGCAAGTGCAGAAATAAAAGAATAACGTAAAAGAAAGAATAGGGAAAAAAAAGAAACAATAAGAATGTAAAAGAATATAACAAAGAAAGACAAGAAAATATAAAGAAGTAACTTCTCCCTTTGCCAAAACAGTTATAAACAATTTTAACAACTTGTTACTTTCTGTCAGATGCAAGGAACCAAAAATGGTATGAAGAGTTACTCAGAGTAGATTTTTAAAAAATTGTTGCTTGCCTGTAGACAGGAATCTTGTCAGACTAAAGCATAACTCTGCTTAACTATTAGATATACCCTGTGAAGAGTGGGGGTGTGTGGGGTGGGGTGGGGAATCCACTCTGACTTTTTTCTTGCATACTAAAGATTTCAGGCTAATATAATTCTTAGATCTTTGGGAAAGACCCTCTCCTTCCTGCAACTCTGTAACACATTCTCTCAAAATAGTACAAATGCTGTCTTCATACCACAGCACATATCTTATCTATTGACAAATCCTTAAAATATGTTGTTCAGTCTTAGTCAACAAAAGTCCATTAAGGATTACCAGTGATAACATGTGTATTTTAAACTTGATCATCAAATAAATCAACTTTATCTTTCTTTCCTCTATTTTTTAACAATCTTGGTCTTTAATCCCTTCAAACATTGTCTTAGAACTTGACTTCTTTTCTTTTTCTTTGTCCTTCTCGCCAAGTCTTTGAAAATTTTAGCAGGTATCTTTTTGTAAATCTAATATAGGAAAGCTATCCAAATCATTCTCCTGGTTTATTCTTTGTATGTCCCCTTTAATTATTAAAACAACATTGGGTTTCATTTATATATGACGCGAGGCTGGCTCCAGGGGATTATAAATGCTTCATTGGGTGAGGGTGACTTCCCCACCGCCTTGAAAGAGGCAGTGGTGAGGCCTCTCCTCAAGAAGCCTTCCCTGGACCCGGCAGTGTTGTCGAATTATCATCCGGTCTCCAACCTTCGCTTTGTTGCGAAGGTTGTTGAGAGTGTGGTTGCGCGACAGCTCCCCCAGCACCTGGATGAAACGGCGTATCTGGATCCGTTCCAGTCAGGCTTCAGGCCTGGGTACAGCACGGAAACGGCATTGGTCGTGTTGGTGGATGATCTCTGGAGGGCTTGGGACAGGGGTTGCTCCTCTGTCCTGGTCCTGTTAGATCTCTCAGCGGCTTTTGATACCATTGACCATGGTATCATGCTGCACCGGTTGGAAGAGTTGGGGGTGGGAGGCACTGTGTTGCTGTGGTTTTCCTCCTTTCTCTCCGACTGGTCACAGTCTGTGTTGGCAGGGGGGCAGAGGTCGACTCCGAGGCGCCTTATATGTGGGGTGCCACAAGGGTCGGTCCTCTCGCCCCTTCTGTTCAACATTTATGTAAAGCCGCTGGGTGAGATCATCTGTGGTTTCGGGGTGAAGTACCATCAGTACGCTGACGATACTCAGCTGTACATCTCCACCCCGGACCACCCAACGATGCCCTTGAAGTGATGTCCTGGTGCCTGGAGGCCGTGCGGATCTGGATGGGAAGGAACAGGCTCAGGCTCAACCCGTCCAAGACTGAGTGGCTGTGGTTTCCGACATCCTGATATAGTCAGTTGACACCATCGCTGACTATCGGGGCGAATCGCTGGCCCCCACGGAGAGGGCTCGCAACTTGGGCATCCTCCTGGATTCACGGCTGTCTTTAGAAGAGCACTTGACGGCCGTGACCGGGAGGATTTTCCACCAGGTTCACCTGATCCGCCAGTTGCGTCCCTTTCTGGATCGGGACTCCTTAAACACGGTCACTCATGCCCTCGTCACTTCCCACCTGGACTACTGTAATGCTCTCTACATGGGGCTCCCCTTGAAGAGCACCCGGAGGCGCCAACTGGTGCAGAGTGCGGCCGCACGGGTGGTTATGGGAGCGACGTGGCGCTCCCATGTAACACCTCTCCTGCGCGAACTGCACTAGCTCCCGGTGGTCTTCCGGGTGCGCTTCAAGGTTTTGGTTACCACCTTTAGAGTGCTCCATGGCTTAGGGCCTGGTTATTTACAGGACCGCCTGCTGCCGCAAACGGCCTCCCACCGGCCGGTACGCTCTCACAGAGAGGGACTCCTCCGGGTGCCGTTGGCCAAACAATGTCGGCTGGCGGCCTCCAGGGGGAGAGCCTTCTCTGTGGGGGCACCTACTATCTGGAACGAGCTCCCCCCGGAGGTACGGAGGATCCCGGATCTACACACCTTCCGCCACGCTCTTAAAACCTTTTTATTTCACCAGGCTGGTCTGGCCTAACCTTTCCCATTCTTTTTTAATGTAAATTTTAATGTAAATTTTAATTTGCTCTTAACCTGGGGTTTTAAATTTGTCTTGGGCTAAATTGATTTAATTCAATTTTACTTTTGTTCTTAATTTTTGTATTTTACGTGTTTTATTCTGTGCCTGTTCACCGCCCTGAGTCCTTCGGGAGTAGGGCGGTATACAAATTAAATAAAATGAAAATGAAATGAATAAAATATAGCCAGTATTTCATCTTTTTCCAGATTGTTCTTATAGCCAGTCATTTTAAAATCCATGTTCAAATCTATTTTCATCTTATATGGTAAAATCTGTTCCTGTTTGTAACATCATCATTCACATATAGTCAATCTATAATGACAGACATTTTTAATATTAATTATTGAATCCATTGTTCACAAATATTCTTCAATACATTCAATGTGTAGGTATTTTCTCTATCCTGAGTTAACAGGTCAAATAGATGCTCTTATCCTTTAATTATAATCTTTATAATTCCTTCTCCCCTAGTGTCCAGCCTTCAAAATTACATTTATCATTTCCCCCCCTGGAATTAAAACACCAGCACCAACCATTTCCCAAGGGAAGATTTCTTTCGATTAATTTTGAGATCCATTTAGACTCTTAGTCTGTTTATGACTTTCCAAAACTTTTCAAAAACAATACTTTAATCAGCCTTTGGCCATTTAGACCCTTTTTCCACTGCCACTTGTTAAAATTGCTAAGTCCTTAAATTTCTTTAAAGACTTCTTTCACTGAGGATTGAAGGAAATTCATTGAATGGATGCCATCAAACTTGCCATTCCAAAGGTTCTTAGTATTTGAAAAGCAGTAAATAAGTAACTCTGAAGATGATTAAGAAATGATTACATATAGTCTACATTATGACTGTGGGCATAGTTGGAATCCCTTTCTTCCCAGCCACTTCTCTCAACAATTGACCACGAAAATCCTGGTTCCTACACTCTGTTTGTGACGAGTAGCTATCTGGAATACATGTGCATGATCCCACATTTTTTCTTTCTGCAGAGAGATTTTGCTAGCGAGAATCATAGTCTGTCTTCCAATTTGAGTCATAATACTGTCTCTGCTTCTTCAGAATATCTAGCTTGTCAGGTCGTCATTGGTAGTTCCCTGAAATTCTGATAATCTTTCATTGTTTCTCAGGAAACTCAGATTTCTGGAAACTGGTAATATTTCAGAAGCAAGACAATGATCTGATAGGAAAGTACTGAGTGATTGAGTTGTGTGAATATCAGCTTATTAAAGTTATATCTAGAAAAGCAGTAGAGGTGAACTCTGTACACCAGCATATCTGCGCAAGTGATAAATATAATTTTGCAGAATTGTTGCTATATGACAATAATAGGAACTGATGTAATTAAAATTATTTACTGTGACTCATTGATTCACAGCAAATAGGGTGAAAATATCTGAGAAGAGAAAAAAAATTGTCCTGGTTTTAAAATCATAAGCGTAAAGCTTAAAAAATTGAAGAAGAAAAAAAACCCAAGAAATTCCTAACAAAATTGGATGAGCAAAATGATAGGGGGAATAGTGTTCAAACAAAGTTGGTCTTTTCTCTTTTCACTAAATCAGTTTGCACAGATGGCATAAAGAATAATCCTAACTGAAAAAATAGTTCTAAAATGTGTGTAAAAGATGTTATGAAGAGGAACAAGTTCTACAGGATATTTCTGAAATCACATAATCATAGAAATCTAGCAATGAATCAGTCATATTCTCTTTAGCAGATTACTCTCTGCTTCAAGTAGAAGATGGTCATATAATTCAGCCTGTAGTGTAACATACACAGTTACCAACAAACTGTATAATTAAAGGTGCTATCACATCATACTGGTCTTAATTATTTACTTACATGTGGCTCATTGTTCATGAGAAAATAGCAAAAAGTAAAATATTTCGTGCCTATGTAAATTTATAGTTACTCTGGATTTTTTATTTTAATCAAATACTAAATATTACATAATAATTAGGATGCAAAATTATCTCTGTGTACATAGGTATGTGTGCGCGCGCGCATTCACACAGAGATACTGTACAATATTTCTGATAAATAACAGAAATCTGATTGCATAAGATTTTTAAAAATAGTTTACCTACAGTAAATCAAGATTTTCTTTTCAATCTGATGGTTTTGAGGTTCAGATCAAGGACTCATGGAACCCAAACAGAAAGGGAGATTTTCATGGTGGAGTCCAAATCTATTCCTACTGAGGTTAAAAACAGTATTCCTATTAATTTCAAAGTAATTAGGGTCAAACCCTTCCTGTTGTGCCCATGAATGGCTTTGAATTCACAATTCTTGCAAGAAAAACAGATAATGCCAATTTCTCTGAAACTTTCTTACCAGAATCCCAACCTAGGAAGAAGCTATTGTGACACAGACTAATATGGCTAGCCATCTGCCTGCCTGCTGGCCTACTGTGAGCTTTCTTTGGCATCCTGATGCAAATATGATCCATTCACCACCTTCTTCCTGAGCTTTCCTGATGCTAAAACCTCTTGACATTCATTGCCATGTCATCCAGCTCCTGCTGTGATTCTTCCTGGAAGGTGTCCTGCTAGACTAAAATGGTAATTGCTGCCCTGTTTACTATTAGTTGTGGATTAATTTGCTCCCTAAAAATCCCATTGGTATGTATGATTTTTATCCCACTGTTACCTTAATTACTACCAGCCTTTCTCCCAGTGACACCCATGAGAAGGATAGAAAGCAGAAAGCAGCTAAAAATGCAGGAGGAGGAGGAGGATTTATAAAGGTTTGCAGCACACAACTAGCCTTAATAAAAGTGTACTTTAGCAGGAAATTGAAAATAAGTACAAAATAAACTGTTGAACTGTAGAGGGCAGTACTTGATGGCAGAATAAGTGGTTTCAATTTGAATTAAGAATACAAATATTAGAAATGCAGTATTTTATACAGCTGCATATAGCTTAAGAAAGTTGTCCAGGGAAATAACTATAATACTTTCTCTGTTTTGAATACTGAGCTGGTGTATTTAAGGCATCCAGTTTTTGTTTACATTTTGGGCATTTGCAATGGCAATATGGAAATGGACAATTCCTCTATCCTTTTTTAGTAATCTCTCTTAGTCTCTATTTTTTTTCAAATTCCAAGTCTAATTACTGTTTGGAAATATGGTTCTATATGTTGGTCTCTGATATTAAAGTTTCCTAGAGATAAAAGGGAAAAACATATTAAATTAAATGAAAACTGTTTGTCCTTTCTAACTTTTATGATTCTACTTTCAGATGGGGCAGAATAGACATATAATCAAACAGATTTCATATTGACTCTTAATTTTACAACTTTCTAGTTTTTGCTTTTCCAAGAAGATGGGCACTTTCAAAATTACATAGAGTAGCCAAAGATTACAGCAAATCTAAGAAGAATTAAATGAAGCAATAATGTCATTTGATTTTCTTTATAGCTGCATCAAAAACGTGTTAGCACTGTTTCTGGACTCGTAGTAGGGCTGATAATGAAAAAGATTTTAACATGACAAATGGTTTAAAAAAGTAATTTGGTTCTGCATAACTGGACTGGCTTCTGTTTTTGCTTTTCCATGATGAATGTAGTTTTTACTGTGGTGGTGAATTAGATTTAAACTGGATGCTTTCTTTAAAAAATGCAAAATCAAAATCAAAGCAACGAAAGTCTGAAAGAGCTGGGTAAAGATTTTTTGGTAATGCTTAGAGGCAAGATTTTCTACATAATTCATTTAATTTTCTGCACCATTTTCAATATATATTTTTAGTAGCTTATTGATATTAGTGATAATGATGATGATGATGATTTCCAGTCTATTCAACATGATTATGGTACCAGAGGGTCAATAAAGCATTTCTGTTCTTGAGTTCATCATCATCATTAGGCCCTGTGAAGAGCATATTGGGCAGCAAGTATTTTCTTTAGTGCATCTAAGACTTTAATTAGATTTTCATCATACGCTGTGGGTAGGTTTTACATAATTCATCTTATTTCTGTTTTTGTTCTGACATATCTGGCTTTCATTTTCCTAAAACAAATTCAGAAACACATTCTTATATACAGCTTTTTTACTTCTTTTGACAAAGAGTTCTTCCACGTACTGGCACATGCTACCATGTATTTACCTGTGTTTCCAGGCTTTGTACAACTTAACATTTTGGTTTCCATTTTCCCATTTTTAGTATCAAATTCATTTCCATTGTCAGGTATGCTTCCTTCAAAATCCAGGAAAGAAAGACCCAAATTCCATATTTTATAGAGATTAGTACTTTTACTGAATATGAAATGATCGCAACCCAGGTAAAGCTGGAAGTGAGCAAAACGCGCGAAATAGCATCTAGATAGCATTCTCCCCCCTGTGTTCATCATCCATCATCCAATCCAAAAGTCTCCCAAAGGTCAGGTGGAATCTCATCTGCCAACGTTATCCATCAGGAATTTGTGACGGTTGGTCTAACGCCTCCTTTGGAGAATAAGTTTCGTTTCTTGGAAAGACACCTCCTGCGCTCTTCCCACCCCTCGCCCCCCTGACTAGTTCCCCCCCTCCGTTTCTTATGGCAGCTGAAGCAGTGAAAGCGGAGGCTGACATCCATACTCTATTTTCCCCCTATTTATGCATAACTTGCAATCATTTGCTGTATTTTTCCTGTCAAAACCAAGGGTTCAGTCTTTGAAGCTTTGATGTTCAGATTTATACTCTTTCTTGCATCATAGAACCTATCTAACATTCACTAGTTAGTAAGTGATCTTTCAGAATCTGTTATCATTGTTGTATCCTCCTTTACTCATTGTCATAATAAATAATAACACCAGAAATACTTTTTGATACATTCCTCTTTCAGTTAATAACATGATACTGATAGTCCTCCACTTACAAACAACAATTGAGCCCACATTTTCAGTTGCTAAGCTAGACAGCTGTTAAGTGACTTTTGCCCCATTTTATGACCTTCCTTGCCACAGTTGTTAAATGAACCACTGCAGTTGTTACCAATTAGTAACACGGTTGTTAAGTCAATCTGACTTCCCCATTGACTTTGCTTGTCAGAAGGTCGCAAAAGGTGATCACATGACCCAGGGACACTGCAACTGTCATAAATACCTGCCAGTTGCCAAGCGTCCAGATTTTGATCACATGACCATAGAGATGCTGCAAGGATGGTAAGTGTGAAAAGTCACTTTTTATAGTGCTGTTGTAACTTTGAATGGTCATTAAACAAAGGGTTGTTAGTCGAAGATTACGTATATATGTTCTGGTTACGTAGGGAATATAGGACAAGAAAAATTAATTTTGCGCATACCAGACTGCATTTTTTTCACAATCTGTTTTATGGGGGTAAGTAAGAGGACAAGGCCTATCCAGCAAATCTACTACTTCAGATCATTAAAACAGAAAAACCAGCATCATAGGTTGGCTAAATTGAAGCTCTCTAGGTTCTCTCTTCTGCAGCTGCCATTAGTGCTTGTACATTCCAAAGATGTAGTCCCACTCACTCCACCAGTCTCTAGCCCCAGATGCATAAACTGCCAATGGAGGCCTTTTCTCTCTCCCCCACCCCCATTCCTTGTTCTAGTTGTGGGTGAGTTTATCTCATCATACCCAATGTAAAGTTAAAGAAGCCTGCAAGCTGAGCTGTACTGGTAGGAGAGGAAATTGCACCCATGCAGTTTCTTGCAAGTGTTGAAAAAGTCGTTTGCTATTGCTTTCTTCCGAGAGGATAACGACCACTCCCCCCCCCCCCCGCGCAGATTTTTCCAACCGTCTCCCCTCCAGCTTTTAACTCAGACCAACTTTGCTTAGCTTCGGAAATGGGCAAGGTTCATTTTAGGTGCTGCCAATCCCTCTTCTCCTCCGGATCCCGTGGCTGAAGCCGTTGCTAAGGGACCGCGCGCGTCCCTCCTCCCCTGCCTGAAGGCCGGGTCCCAGGCGCCGAGGTTGCCTGCGCGAAGTGCGTAGAGCGGCACGAGCCCCGCAGAAACCGCTCCGGCTGCGTCTCCGTCGCGCGGTGGCTGAGCGGCCGCCTCTACCGGGAAGGTGAGCGCCTTTGCCTTGAGAGACGAAGCAGGGGTGTGTGTGTGTGTGTGTGTGTGTGTGTGTGTGTGTGTGTGTGTGTGTGTGTGTGTGTGTGTCTGTCTCCCCCTCCACCCCGTGTGTGTGTGTGTGTGTGTGTGTGTGTGTGTGTGTGTGTGTTCTCTCCATTAAAAAACCAACAGCAACCAACTGGATATTTTTCTGCCTGAAAAAGCCAAATACGCAGCTTTTGTGGGGAGGGATATTATAATGTGATTTAGAACTGCCTTGTTTAAATAACCCTTGAACAGTTTGGAACTGTTTGAAGGATAGCTGGAGTAAAACGAAGTTGCTCCCTGTTAATTGGGCTTAAAAAGTAGAAATGTTCTTTTTTGATACAAGTATTTGTAAAAGCTGCAGTGAGCTCCTAGGAGAGAAGAACCCTCTCACTTTCCTGAGGAACAAAATATATTCTTAGGGAGGGAAAATTATGTTTATTTGTAATGTTGTTATGTCCTGTTATTCGAATTGAAAAGCAGATGCTGCTAAAGCTGCAGATCTAGAGGAGCGTACCTAGGATGAGATCTGCTGAGCTGTGTGGACCATCTGCTGAGCAGAAAAGTGTAGGATTGAACTGCAGATCTGCTTTCACTAACTAACCTAGTGACATCTATTTGGTCCAATGAGGTTGGTAGCAAATTTTCTCTGAATGGAAGGGGAGGCCTGCAAATGATCTCATATATATATATATATGTCCCTAGAGTCCCTAGGGAGTTGGGCGGCATAGAAATGCGACTAATAAATATATACAGGTAGTCCTCAACTTACAACAGCTCATTTAGTGACAATGTAAAGTGACAATGGCTCTGAAAAAGGTGATTTATGGTCATTTTTCACACTTACAACCATTGTAGCATCCCCAGTTATTAAGTTACTAACTTAATACTTACTGCAGTGATTCACTTAACAATGGTGGCAAGAAAGATCGTAAAATGGGGCAAAATTTATTTAACAACTGTGTCCCGTAGCAACAGAAATTTTCGGCTCAGTTGTGGTCGTAAGTAGAGGACTACCTGTATATAGATTTGGATTAAATATTTTATGCACCTATTAGTCAATTATATAGTTTACTTGACATATGTATGCCAGATATAACATTTGGGAAGGAAAAAATTGAATGACATAATGTCATATATATGTCATCATTACATTTCTGATTATTTGGTTGCATCTTAGTATGGTATCCAAGATGTCTACAGTCATTTGTAGAGAGGCTAATAAATTCACACAAATATCTTAATTTATTAAGTTAAAGTAGAACCTTTCCACATTGTTTAGATATTCCTGTTCAATTTTCAATTAGCAAAATTTTATGTTTATTTCCACAGGCTTTAAGAATGGCTAGAAAACATGAACATTTTGGATTAAGCTATTTGGAAGAATTGAATATAGTTAAGGAGCGTGAAAATATATGCAAAGAAACTAGGCAGGAATTTTTGAAATTTAAACAAGAATATGTTTCTGACCATGGAAATGTAAACAAAGCTTTACAGGAAGTTACACCATCAGGTCAGTCACTTCAGATACAGTCTAAAAGTAGAAGTCCCTTTCTAAGTTCTGAAATCAAACAACTTTCTTCTGAGTGGGATACTTCTGCAATCCAGAAAAAAGTAAGGGTTTCTTGTGATGAAGAAGAAATAATAATCAAGATTGAAGATGCTGCAAGTCAGCCAAAGAAATCTTCTAAGAAGCAGAACCATACTGACGGTAAAAAAAAGGCCTTTCATTCTGGAAAAGCCACCCTAGAACATAAAAGTGAGAGCCCAGGAGATGAAGGAGAAAAAATGCCAGTATTAATAGCCTCTTTTGTAGGAACCACCAAGCAGATGACCATATTGAAAAAACCAGAACCACTGAAACCAAAATCTCCAAAGGTGCCTTGTGCAAAATTACGGTTTAAAGATCAGTCAAAAGATAGCATTGCTAATGTTAAACAACTTGAACAAAAAATATTATCACAGCATATAATTCTTCCCTCAGCAGGGACCAGCACTGCAGACTTTGATGATTCCTGTTCTGTAATTTCCAGTGTAAGTGAAAAATCTATGAGCATTCCTAAAGAAACCTCAGAATCAAATGAACCCAGTCGCTTAGAAAGATCTTACAGTACAAAAAGCAGTGCTTCATCTAGTATTAAATTTGCTCCAACATATCTGGAAGAAACCATATCTGAACCTAGAGTAGGTTTTTCAAAATCACGTTTGAAATCTTCATACAGCAAGTCACACCTATCTCATTCCATTTCAAAGATGCCTTCTGGAATTGTTTCACGATCTATTGATGAAATAATCGAATCTCTAAAGTCTACTGTTCCCACTGCATCAGACTTAAAGATCAAAGAACTCTTGGAGAGTATTCTTGGCCAGGATTATCTCCTAAAAATTCAAGTAGGTAAACTAGAATGAGTTAAAGAAGCTTGGATTTTTAAGATTCTCTTTTACTAAAATTGCCTTTAAAAATACTGTCTGTTGTCCCAAAGGTGCTTTTTTCCAAAAGTCAATTGGATTTCCTTGATTTTTTTTTGAAATTTTCAAAGAAAAAACCAAGAAAAAAGGTCCTTCTTTTTTTTTTTTTTTTGCAAAAAGCACTTTTGAGACTTCAAAAATAATATATTATAACATTTTGAAAAATATAATATATTTAATAACATTTGCAATTACTTCCTTTCTGGTAGTTGTTGGTTAAAAGTAACATTGACCACATTTAAATGGATTTTCCTTTGTAAGGATTCTTAAATTAAAGAGATATATGTATAGGTTGGTGATCTATGTATGCAAAGTATTATTTTTTCAAAGTCAAGATATACTAAAATAAATACAAACAAAAGATAATGAATGCTAAGTTAAAACCAAATCAAATTATAGTTCTGTGTGATGTATGAACACAACCAATGTAAATAAGTAACTTCATTGAATTTGCTCTGTGATCAATCAAATCAGCAGTTTTAAAAATTACAATTTTTTTTTCTTCTTCTTTTTTTTCTTAATTTGATTTATATGCCGCCCTTCTCCGGAGACTCAGGGCGGCTTACAATGCGTTAAGCAATAGCCTTCATTCTTTTGTATATTTTATACAAAGTCAGCTTATTGCCCCCACAAACTGGGTCCTCATTTCACCTACCTTAGAAAGGATGGAAGGCTGAGTCAACCTTGAGCCTTGGAGAGATTCGAACCAGCAGAAATTGCAGGCAGTTGTGTTAATAACAGGGTGCACTAAACCCCTGTATTATCAAGGCTCTTTTGGTTGCGTCTTATAATCTAACAAATATATTATGGTTTAAGCTTTGAGATGTGTTTTCATTTCCTTAGATTCATGGAGATCTTTCTTATTTATGTGGGTGTCTATTCCCACTTAGCTGTATAGGAGAATTGTAGATGGTGAGGTCAGAAAAGAATGAACATCAGAAAATAAAGATGGTGACTATTGACAATGGCCAATCCATTTTTAATAGAGATGTTCTTGCATTGTTGAGCTGATTATCACATAGTGTGATAAAAATTAGACAACCCATGGCCCTTTGGGTCATAGTTTCAGAGATTTCCTTATCTAAAAAGAGAAACTGAATGACTACTGGTGGGCAAAAAATTAGTGGGCATGGGAGCAACTTCAATCTTTCTGTCAGCTTCTGCATTGGATTTCCTTGTAGCAATGAGCATCAGAAATTTAGTGACTTCAAAGTTACAAAGTTACGATGACACTGAAAATAGTGACTTATGACTCTTTTTCACACTTACGACTGTTGCAGCATCCCCATAGTCACGTGATCGAAAGTCAGATGCTTGGCAACTGACTCATAAGTATGATGATTACAGTGTCCAAGGGTCATGTGATCACCTTTTGTGACCTTACAGGCAAAGTCAATGGAGAAGACAGATTCATTTAACAATCATGTCACTAACAACTGCAGTGATTCATTTAACAACTGTGGCACGGAAAGTTGTAAAATGGGGCAAAATTCACTTAACAAATGTTTCACTTAGCCACAAAACTTTGGTGCTCAATTGTGGTCAAAGGTCGAGGACTACCTGTTATTATTGTATTGGAAGAAGGAACTATACAAATACAGAGATACTGCTGCAAATACTCTGACTTTGTTACTTCTAAGACTGATATCTGAAATTGGTTTTATATTTTGGGTGGATTGATACTGGTACAGCTGTTCTAAATAATTTGATCCTAAATTGTTTAAAATTCCAAGATTGATGCCATTTTTTTAACTAGTTAGCTTTTCTAGCCAACTAGTCACTATTTCTAGCCAATATAGATGATGCAGGACAGAGAAGAGATGAGATAACTTGCTTTTACTAACATGCTTGTTGCCACATTTTGTGGCAATTCAGTGTTTGGAACTGCAATTCAACAATCTTACAGTACCTTGCAAGTAAACTAATATGACAGTGTCTGCTTTTTTCAGAAAGAGCTGTTTGATTGTAACACTTCAGGCTGCTTCCTTAGAGATGTGAGCTCCTGGCATATGTGTGAACTTGATCTTGTGAAATTAATTGTTAAGGTTTATTATTGTTGTTGCTGGTACTAATAGGAAATAGATTTATATTTAGTAAATGCACAGAGTCATATATTGTCTTTCATTAAATAGTGTTGAATATATTTGAATGTATAAATATGGACAGGCTTTCCAGAGCCCACTTTGATACCCTACCATCAGCTCTACTGGCTACCTCATGGGAGTTCCTATGTGCAGAGATTTTGGTCTTGTGGATCCAGGAAGGTAGAAACTCACTTATGTCCTCATATGGTATCCTTTTTATGATGTCCCAAGATGTGCTCTGAGTGTTCCAATCCAGGGGTGAAATGCTCCCGGTTCGGACCGGATCACCCGATCCGGTAGCGATGGAGGCGGGTGGTTCGGAGAACCGATAGCAAAAATCCCTGCCCCCCCATACCCAGCTGAGCAGCACAATCAGCAGAGGCTTTGTTTTTACTTTTAAAAGCATTTTTCCTACAACTCTTTGGCCGAAAAAATGCTTTTAAAAATAAAAAAAAATAAGCCTCTGATGATCGCGCGGCTCAGCTGGGATCCTCAAAGGCTTTTAAAAGCATTTTTTCTACAACCTCTTCAGATTGGATCGTCAGAGGCATTTAAAAGAAAAAAAGCCTTTTTTTCTTTTAAATGCCTCTGACGATCCAAGCTGAGTTGCCTGATCGGAAGAGGCTTTTTTTCTTTTAAAAGCCTCTGACGATCCGAGCTGAATTGCCTGATCGTCAGAGACATTTAAAAGAAAAAAAGCCTCTGCTGATCAGGCAACTCAGCTGGAATCATCAGAGGTTGTAGAAAAAAATGGTTTTAAAAGTTAAAAAAAAACTGGCCACGCCCACCCAGTCACATTACCCCCCCACCAAGCCACGCCCACAGAACCTGTAGTAACAAATTTTAGATTTCACCACTGCTCCAATCATTTCCCAAAGTGAACTCCACTCCAATACATTTTATATTTTTTAAGGGATGCTAATCCCACACTCACATATCAGGTAGCCAAATGTTTTCAAGTTATACAACTCTGCAAAACTTTTAATTAGATATGTTGTTTTCCCCTTTTCAATAAAGATTTTGGTCAAACTTTTTTTTTCTATAAAATTTAATCAAAGACTGCAATAAAGATATTTGTATTTATTTATATTTGATGTGCCAGTAGCATGTCCTCATAGTGGAGGGAATATGGACAAGTATGTTGGCTTGCAAATCTCTACTTTAGAGAGCCTTGTATAACATGCTTGGGATATAACTGGGTTTTGGTAGCTCTTGTAATATGGGCAAAATGTGGCAAAACTGATCAATATGATTCTTACCATAATTCAACTTACTGACTTCTAACAAATGCAGCAGTTATAAATAAAGTTATTATCCTCCTCCCTCATTCAAATTACACTACATATTACCCTTGTGTCCCATATTCAACTCCTTTTCCAATCAACAAATCCACAGATCACAATTTCATTTATTTCTGTTTTCAGCAAAAAAATCCGTAAAGGATTTCCAATCTCTTATAAAAGTACTGATTGTTTTCTTCCTCATCAAACAGGTTTGTCCATTTCTTCTGATTTTGTTATCTTTTAACTCATTCCTCCATTGTTGATATTTCAATATTTCTCCATCATTGTGCATATAATAATCATGCTGCAGTTATCATATATAAAATGATTATCCATAAGTCTCAATAAGTTCTACCACCACAATATCTATATTTAAAATTCTTTGTATCAACATATGTATTTGTATCCATCTGTTTTTTTTCTTTTTCACAAATCCATCATGCATGGTAAAATGTTCTTTCATGTTATGTACATTTCCAACATTGACTAGAAATATCTTTATGTATCTTAAATAATTTCTCTGAATCACATATCAATGATATACAGATAGTTCTTGGGTAATGACCATAATTGAGTCCTGCAATTACAGTCATACTGTAAGTCATGACAGTTGTAAAACTGGTCACTATATCATCCCATTGTACCAATCTTAAGTTGTCTATTTTTCTGTACAGTATTAATAAATCTTGATATGTTCACTCTTTCTCTTTCCTCATTGTTTCTTTTCTGTAAAATGCTTTTGTGCTGAAACCAAATTAGTAAAGGCATTTTGGGGGTTCTATTGATTCCATATTCTTAATATGGAATTTTGCATATAATGATTTTTAAAATCTATATTAACTTTAATTTTATTGTACCATAAAAGACATGCCTACCAAAATTCAGGTTTGTTTTTCTAACTCTAATGTTCCATTGTTTCTCAACACCATCCACTCTTTCATTCAAACAGGCTACAAAATGCAGTTTGAAATCTAGCAATCCTAATCTTCCTCTTTTCTTTGCACCTTGCTGAATTTTATACTTAGCCATTGGTTTCTCTCCAGCTATATAAATCTAGATGTATCTTTTTTTCCATTGTTTAAAAATGCATCATTTTTCAAAATAGATATTATTTAAAAATCCATTCTTGACAGTATATTTATTTTCACTACGGAAATACAAACTATGATAATTGTAACTTTTCTCATCTTAGAAAGTGTTTAATTTCATTTCATACCTTGACATAATTATTTTAAAATGATATACATTTTATATTTGTTATTATAAGTATCCAAGTATTTTACTTTTTTATTCTGAAAACCAGTTTTTCTCAGTCATTCTTGAGTTTCCAAATAATTCACTTTTTCTAAACTCATTTCTCTAATTCCCACCAATCTATTCATGACTTCTAATAACATCTTCTACTGGATCACATTCATTGTTGGGCAAGCAAGACTCGTTCTAAGTAGGAAAGCTCATGAAAAACCAAAGAATGTTGGCTAAGTAATATTTAAAGAAAAGTTAGGTAGTCATAAGAAAAGGAATAAAATTGAAACATACATTACAAACAGCACAAATTATAGTTAATGGAAAATTGGCAAAACCCTGTGGAATACAAAAAAGGGATATGTCAAGGATGCCCAGTTTTGCCACTACTGTAAATTTTGGTTATTGAAGTTTTGAATAGAGACATAACACAAGATGAAAGAAGAGCTATGGTGAAACTTAAATCAGTGTATTAATTAAGGACATTTGTGGATAATATATTTTAATTCTGGAAAATCCAATAGGAAAAAAAAGATATATTAATGGAAAAGTTGAAGGAATTTGGTACATTGCTTGATTTAAAATTAAACAAGGAGAAAACAAATGTTAACAAAAAATATGAGGATAGAAATAACAATTGCTTGGTACTTACTACGAGCTTATTTTTCAAATTCATGATTTATGTCTACTTAAGTGCCCATATTGCTTTGATGGTGATGAAAGACCGAGAAAATTAATATTTAGGAAGAAAAACTTGTGTGAATGACTTCGTTTCTAAGGCCCCTATTGCTTATGTTGGCCAGGATGTCTCATACTGGCTATTTTGCTTGGACATCTTTTTCTTTTATTTCTCATTTGTTTCGGGTAATATATGTATGGAGATATGTTTTTCCTTCTATGAAAATAGGAGAATAATAAGCCTGCAAATACTAGGTCTCATTTAATTGTCTACTGTGATTGTGCAGTGATGGCAACAGAATGCTGTTACAGGATTGTGAGTCACTGCAGAATCCGTCTCGTGGCAGAGAAAGAGATCTACAGTATTACTCCATGATAGCCCTCTTTGAGAGTGTAGGAGTTTTTCATTTCATATTCTGCTAAGTACATGTCCAAACTTTACTGAATTATATCCTAGCATTTTTTAATGCTATATACTTTCTAAGAGTTATAGACAGATTGTATAGCCAATTCTTGAATAGATATCTTTAATGGTGTGAATAAAATTTCAACAGATTTTTGTTTTTCTCTAAGATCATTAGCTATAAAGAAAATAATCTGAGTTATTTATTTAGTTAGTATTTGCTTACACATGCATTGGCAATTAAAGAAATCCTGCAGTTTAATGAATATTTTCTATATATTTTCTATAAATATTTCATAATATTTATATTAGCAACTGCCTCAAATGCAGTTTAAATATATTATATGGATTTGTGCTTTCTAATATTTGTATTATTTTCTTTTAAAATAAAGCAGTCAACTATCAAAAAAGAAATGCAGCCAAGTGAACTGGAATTACCAGCTATACGAATGGCACCAGTGGAAAGTGACAGTATGAAATTGGTAAGGTTCAACATGATATTGTAGAAAGATTACAAGTTTTCCTCTGACAGTGAAATAAGGACTGCCCTAATAGAACCTGCATTAGTATATTTATCATTTTCTATCAGTGTAGAACAGCGATGGCTAACCTTTTTCAATTGGAGTGCCTATAGCATGTGCGTGCAAGCGCACACATGCACCCAACTCCCCAAATTGCAATATGCGCAACCCCACGCATGTGCCCCATGCATGTATGCGCAACCCTCTGCATGCCCTCCACCCCGAAGAATGCACATGCGAGCCCCCGCATGAGCCCCCCCCCACATGCGCACGCAAGTTCCTCTGCACGCACCCTGCCCCCTACAAATGCACGGCAGAGACCCAAAGACCAGCTGGCCGGGTGGGAGGCACGTGTGCATGTGCAGCAGAGCTGAACTGGGGCGACGGCTCGCGTGCCATCAGAGAGGGTGCTGTGTGTCACCTCTGGCTCATTTCACTGTACTACAAGAGCCTGTAGTACAGTGGACTAAAGCACTGTTATTAACATCTGCTGCTTGCAATTACTGCAAGTTCAAATCTCACCAGGCTCAAGGTTGACTCAGCCTTCCATCCTTTCAAAGGTAGGTGAAATGAGGACCCAGATTGTGGGGGCAATAAGATGACTTTGTATAAATATACAAAAGTATGAAGGCTATTGCTTAACGCATTGTAAGCCACCCTGAGTCTCTGGAGAAGGGCGGCATATAAATTGAAGCAAAAAAAAAAAAAAATCAACGTGGAATGGTAAGATCAATTCCTTCTCCCCAATTTGCAGTTCATTGACTTTTCTGGAAGTTTCAGAGACTTCTGAAGTATAAGTGCCATAGTATAGAGCTGCAATTCTATAAAGTGAGTGATTATATTCATTTCTGACCAGGGTTGGTACTTCTAAATGCATGTAACTAAAATAAAATATTACATTCTTACATTTATTATGCGTGCCTCTCAAGGGACTTGAGATCTTTTAAGGGGGGAAATCTTCTGTGATGGAGGATGCCACAATGGCTTGACTGACATTTCTCAGTGAGCAGGCAGAAGGTGGGAAGGTCAGGAGTGAGAGCTGCCTATGAATAAGGATCAGATCATGGGACTTTCCAGTATTTTGAAATTTGCAAGGGGCCTGGGACCAAATAATTCAAGACTTTGTATTGTGGAGTCTCAAATAATTAGATGTGGTTGGAGAGGGATATCCTGTGATGCTAGTGTCTTGTATGTGATTGCTGGTGCTTTAGCTAGTGGACAGAACTTTTGTATTTGAATTTGGGCAGCTATAAATAAGAGTCAGGGGGATTCAGTATACTGTCACTGAAGATACAGATTCACAGTTATGGTTTCTGGTGGGAGGTGGGGCAGGGGGCCTTTGCACAACTTCAGGTGGTATATCACTTAGCTGCAGTGACTCGCGCCTTTGTCACAACCCATTTAGACTACAGCAATGCATGCTACATGGAGTGGTTTTTAAAGACCACTCCAAAATTTAAATGATTCAAAATATTTGGCACTTGCCAATGGGAATGTACATCATCTATGCTACAAGTCCTTAATTGGCTTCCTATAAACTTTCAAGGAGATTTAAAATGCTGGTATTAATCGATAAAAACTTTAATGTTTGGCATCAAGTTCTTTTCTGGATTGCATTTGCTTATTGTAATTCACCTGATCTATTTGATCTTGTGAGGAGAAACTGCTCATGGTTTTCCTCACTTCTGAGAGGCTCAGAGGTGCTATTTTACTGTAGCAGGACTGGACTCGGATGCTTTCTGGAAGAAACTGAAAACAGAGTTCTTTCCTATGTTTTATTATTTTAATCTGACTGTAAATGTTGTAGAGGTTTTTCTGTTCCTGAAAACTGCTGAGAACCTTGCAGCATTGTGGCAGGGTGTACATGAAATAAATAATACACAAATCCCTTTTATAGGATTAAAACATATCATTGAAATGTAAGATACTTATACTAGTATTAATTTATTTTTATTTTTTTAATTTGAAGAAGCCATCTCAAATTAGAAAGGATCGATTTGTATCTCAATCTGCATATCAAGGTATACAACTGATACCAGAAGATTCAGAGCAAGTAGGTATATTTGAGCTCCTTTCAAAGAAAACTTATTTCTTAAATTCTGATTCTGTACTCTACTCTGAAGGTAGGTCATTCAGTCTCCAAAGGCATCAAAGTATCTTCTGATGTCTTCCATGGTATCCTACCTGACTGGAATATTTTTTATATAAAAATTATATATGAATAGGAAATTGGTCCATTTTCTTTTTTTTTTTAATCAAGTTTTTTATTTTATATTGCTTATACATATTAATGCATGAACAGTGTGATACATGGGTATCATACATTTTAGTACACATAAACATAATATTATTACTCATAGTTATTACATTTCATTTTCATTTCATATTGTTTAAACATATCTAATACTACCGCCATTCAATTTCTAAACCTCCTTATTATTATTACATATATCTTGTTTTGCTAAATATATATATTGTTGTTTCCCTCTTATTTCTATTTCTATTCTAACTTTTATTCATATCACCGTTGTATTCAAAGATGTTTCTTTTCTGTCTTCTATCTTTCATCTGCTTTATTATTCATATTTCCCTTATTTAACTCTTCACATCTATATATATTAAAGTTTCATCTTTCATTCTTTCATTGTTCAGTGTTTCAATATACAATTCTAATATAAATCACTTAAATTTTTATTCTTATCACTTAATATTTATTAAGTGATTTATATTTATTTATTTAAGTGATTTATTAATATCACTGTGATTTTATCACTTAAATATTTAAAATCATTTAAATATTTAGGGTAGATCTATTCATATTCCTTCCATTCATCCAATCCATGTGATTCTACTTTTAATACACATGCTTATATTAAAATATATTCTTTCATTATCTAATTGCCATAGTTTTTGGAGTATAAGACGCACTGGAGTATAAGACACACCATAGTTTTTGGGGAGGAAAATAGGAAAAAAATATCTGCTTACCAGGTATTCATCTGGCTAGCACCCTTAGCCTGGACAGCTTCAGTACATTAGTTCAAAGTGTGTGGTCCCCTGCATACGCCCCACCCCCTGCACATGCATGCACGGCCCCCTGCACGCACCCTCCCCCCATGCATGCGCGGCAGAGACCAGAAGACCAGCTGGTCGGTGGGAGGCGCATGTGCGTGCAAAGTGCAGCTGAACTGGGGCAATGGCTCGCATGCCATCAGATCGCTGCGTGCCACCTCTGGCATAGTTCATGGTGTATTGCAGATAAAGATTTTTTTTTTCTAAAAGAAGTATAAATGGCTGTTTATAAGGGCACTTTATTGTTCACTTTTTTATATGAAGGCGCGAATGGGATTCAGCATGTTGATATTTGTGTAGTATGCAGCAGTATACTGTCCTTTATTATTTCTCCCAGGATAAACTACTATGAACCCCAAAAAGGGCAAATATTTTCCTTAGAAAATATGAAAGACAAACCTCAGAAACTGCAGAAGAGAAAATCTTGCTATAGGACAGGTGGAATATTGGAAAATTGTCAACTCCTTTGCTTTTTTCAGTAGAGCAATATTATACCTCTCAGAATAGTTTGTTGGAACAAATAGCAGAAAACCATACCTTTTCAGGCTGGAAGAACCTTCCAATTATTTTATCATATCAAATCTGTATTATGTCTTTTGGGCCAGAAAGTTCCAATGACTAAGCCGCCTTCTAGTGAAGAATAAGATATTGATTGCTCCTGAACATAGAGTGAAAGTAATTCTTAAGCTGTTAGCTATCTAAAATATAATTCAGGGTAATCTTACTCCAATCCACTTTTCTCCAAAAATGTTTGGACTTCAAAGATTCCCAGTTAATATTTCTGGAGAATGTCAGATTGGAAAGCTGCTTTCAGCCTGGATCTTCTCTAAAATGAGCAGCAACATGAGGATCCACCCAGCATTAAAGAAACTGCCCTAGATAGGAAGGATCTTCAAATCCTTACACATTCATTTCTTCAACTTTCTGGAGAATGAAGACAAACTATTAATCCAGTGTGTGCCATGGGTGCCACTCACATCTTTCTCATTCAATGGTTACTGAGGCACATCAGAGATGGAAACTTCAACTTTCCCTCTGGGGAAACTTCTGCACCTCTCTGTATTTCTCTGCCCTCAGCAGTTATGTCCCCCTGCATTCATTTGTTGCCCAGCGGATAGAGTCCAATGGGTAAAAGAGCTCTGGTAGCGCAGCAGACTAAAGCACTGTTATTAACATCAGCTGCCTGCAATTACTGCAAGTTCAAATCTCACCAGGCTCAAGGTTGACTCAGCCTTCCATCCTTTCTAAGGTAGGTAAAATGAGGACCCAGTTTGTGGGGGCAATAAGCTGACTTTGTATAAAATATACAAAAGTATGAAGGCTATTGCTTAACGCATTGTAAGCCGCCCTGAGTCTCTGGAGAAGGGCGGCATATAAATCAAATTAAAAAAAATTGGCCCCTAAGGTTGTATTCTACTAACTAAGATCTTTTGGAGAAGGAGTATATTCTCTTTACAGAGAGCAGGGGTTCTTAATCTTTTTGTACCCTGCACCTCTTTAGGGCTTCTAGACTAAATTACTTGGTTGTCTACATTCATTACTGAGTGGCAAGGTAAATTTCAGTTAGAGATAAATGAAAGTAGAAATTATATTTTTGTCCAAGTTCAACAGGCCAACTGAATAAAAATAAAATTCTATTTTTTCTCCCCATCCAAGTTCACAGATCAGCTGAAATCTAGCCACAAATCCCCAAAGGGTCTGTGGACCCAATTTGAGAATCCCTATAATAAATAATGTCCCTAAAATAAAGGAAATCCCACAGCTCTATCCACAATTCCATAGCCTATTTTGGCAGCTATTGCTGATTAAGTGCAATAAGCAGTCAATGAGATGATAGAACTACTCAGCAAATGCTAATTGGCAATTCCTCTATTTCAGAGCCCCACATTTTTATTTTAGAATGGCTGAGGACCATGAGAAAGTTAACAGTAGCATAATGACATGGTACAATAAGCATTTTTGAATTACTTTTATTTTTCAGTAAAATAGGTACATTAAATACATTGAAGGAAAAGCCCACATTACACTGCTGTCATTCAGTGGACTGTTTGCTAGCACAGTCACAGAAGATTTCTGGGATTGCAAAAAGGATGCTGAGAAACTATTCATAAATTATAAAGCATCTGTGCTTTACTCAGACTAATTGGATCCAGTGGCCAAAACAGCAACTGCTTCTTTGGGAAGAGGATGTTCCCATTTTCAGTATTCCTAGAATAGAAGGGTGAATGGATGTCGTGTGTGTGTGTGGGGGGGGTAGGTGCTCCTTGATTTCTGCCAGAGACTCCCTGTTGTTCCTCTATCCCTACTTTTGCCAAACATTGTGATAGATGTTAAAGCTTGTTCCTAGTAGCTAAGATATATGACTGGCCAAATGACCAACATAGGAATGCTCTTTCTCAGTCCACATACTAGAAAGATCTAACACCCATGAATGGAGTATTTGGAAGTTACCTCATTCCTGGGCAAGTCTCAAATATCCTTGGTTACTGTCTGGCAGGCATAATGCTGTTTTGAGGTTAGGAAGGAGATCTATCTGAATTTGGCTAACTCTTAACAATTGTTGATGTGTGTGTGTGTGTGTAAGTATGTGTATGTGAGAGAAGTAGCCACTCCAAGGTTAACAGTCCTTGCAAAACTATTGGGTGATTGAAACAACAATGTTTTTTTAAAGTCTTTTAAAAAGTTTCTTCCATGTTCTTCAGAGATGGGCAACAGGCAACCACCCACAATCTGAGAACCTACTGTCAAATGGATCTGACAGGTGTACATGTACCAGAAACAGTCATTAATATGCTAGCAGTTGTCAGTCATACATGGCAAAAGGAACAAATCATAGCAGTTCTCATGCTCCTTTTCCTTTTCTTATCTTATCTTCACTTCTGAACTGAAAAAGAGTTTGAGTTTTTCTTTTGTTTTGAAAATAATAACATCTTAACCTTAAATAGTTGTGATTATGAATTAAAACATCAGACATCAAATTAACCACAATTTTAATCTAATTATCTTAATTATTTAATCTAATTATTTTAATTATATAATCACCACACAGTAATCACAGCTGAACATTGAACATCTCTGGTAAACATGTATTTTTATACACACACACACATTGTCGAGTTTCATTTTTTTCTTGGAATTCTCGAAATGCATCAGGAAATAAATATTATTGTTCAGAGTTTATCCATAATTCATTGCTGCTTTCTTCTGTAACGGCTTTGAATTTATTTAGGATTCAATGCTTCAGTTAATCATCAAGAATATGTCTCTCAGTTTTGATTTATTGGATATTGGATTGTCTTGTGATGGTTTATTTCTTGTAAAAAGATAGTTTTGTCCTGTATTATATATTTTTCAGGCAATACCTGAAAGCTCCCAGTCAAGGTCCATTTCCTACAGTGCACAGCGGCAATCATCTGAAGTGAGAGAATACATTGCTGGAATTGAGGTTAATTCATCCTATTTATTCTCATTTTGCTGTTGATGGTTTTTTTCTTTCAAGCTGCTTTGTTGGGTAACTTACTTTATACCATAAGTGTTTTCCCTTCATGTGATTTCAGGTTTTTTTCCAGTAGCTGGCATTTTTCTTCAATAGACACAGGAAATTCATACTAACTTAACATTGAAGGAGGGGGTAAATGTTATGGCAACCAGGACTATGGTAATTTTGGAACAGAAAGAGGAAATATGGGGCTTGCTACCAGCACTTCAATAGCTTGTAAATAATGAGATAGGTCTTCAAATAGTCACTTTGGCAGCCCCAGGTTTCTGTCCTTGTATTTTTAGAAATTGTCCATCGCTTCGTCTTTCCAATCAATAGATGTGACACAATTGTGGAATAGTGGACCAAAGTAGATATGCCATTATTCATACTGCCTCGATTTGCCTGCATTTTTAGTGAGTGTATGAATTCCACACCATGAGCACTTTTAAGATTTAGTCCCTATGGATGATCCAGTGTAAATCAGGACTCCCATTTAGTACTGTTATATGGAAAGTATATGCCATTGCTTACATGCTAGCAGTTTCTCAAATAAATTGTTTTTAGTTTTTCCCAAACCTCACAAAATATTTTCTCCCACTATGTAATTCTCCATACACATTTTCTTTAATTGATCAAAATATGATAAAAAACAAACAAACTGCAATAAGGGAAGTTCTTCTTCGAGTTGGGCTTGAATCCTGGCAATTTCATGGACATGCAAATACACTTTTCTGGACAACAATATGGGAGTTGTTTGTCCCTGTTTTCTTCCCCAATATTTTTCTTGACTTTTCTGTCTAGCCTACAGAGTAGGATTTCCTGCTTGTTTCCTATCTCAATCAAGTCTAGCCTACTTAGCTTTCCAAAATTAGCCAAGCTGCCTAGGTGCTGCAGGATCAGTATTATATTATTTGGTTGAAACACAATTATTTCTATGAACAAATTCTCTTTGAATGTTCTTTAAACTTTTCTTTCTTTAACAACTCATAATTTCACAAATTAAAAGTTTTATTCTTAAAAAACTTGGGGGGGGGGCAACAACGTACGGAAGAGAGTGAAGCCTGATTAGGAACTCTAGCATTATTTTGACTGAGGTGCAAAAGATTACTAATAGAGGAGACAACTTCAAAATTATAAATACCTACAAGATAATGAGCAAGATATTGAACAAGATCTAGGAATTTAAGCAGGAAATATTGTATAAGTTTCAAATGGGGATCAAAAATTGTTTTTAGAAAATGACTGCAAAGCATGTGCCTGTCTAGAGGAACCATGGGTGTGGTGACATTAATAACCAATAGAGGCATCTTGATGGCATGATTTAATTGCTCAATAGATAAAAGACAGCAGTTGGTATAAACACTGATTGGAATTACACTTATGTTACCATTAAACTACAATTATTTTATGACCGATTTCCATGGTTGGATTTCAGATGATAGTACCAGGTCTAAGTTTTCCCAACACAAGTTACAAGAGTACCATAATTTAACTTTTGAAAAGAATTTATCTGAAAGGCATAAACTGTTCCAATTTTAAGGCATATCTTTATAGTTCTTATTAATTGACTTCATTGTAGAGTTACATTTGGATTATTAAAAAAAGTAGCTCAATTAAAAACAGTTTGTAAATTTCAGTGGAATAAAACTAATATCTTGACTAACATTCTCCCTCAGGTTCCAGATATAGTAATTCAAACAGCTACAGAAGAATCAGATTCTGCCTTTAAAATAGTTTCACCGGAGCAACAAAGCATACATGAAAGTGAAGATTATTTATCTTCAGAGGCTGAAGTGACATTAGAATCAATTGCTGAAAAGTCTAAAAAATTGCTGCATGTCCCTACTGAAGAAACATTAGAAGTAAGAACAGTCATTTTTCTTTCCTATTGGATCATTGAAGGTCCATACATTAGGGTTACAGTATGACACTGAGGACCAAAAATGATTCAGAAAGTGTGAGTAAGCATCCAACTATGTCCCTCAGTGAAGAGAAGAATAGTCGATTCACAGGGAATTTTGGTGCATAGCAAACATTGTGAGTGCTTACTAGCAGTATGTGAAATATTTTCATCTTCCCATGGCTTTGCCTTTCTAAAAGGCAAGAGAACTGGACTTCTCAGATCCTGGAATATAATCACCAAAGAGATATAAGGATTTCCCAGGAATACTATGAAGCAAAATAGTGGGCATAACAGATATACAAATGGTAAGGCATGTGGGGGGAGAGGAGAAAGGCGCTATCTTCAGAGGAAGGCGGTTCAGGAATTTTAAAGATAAAAAGATAATCGTTAAGGCACCCATGGTGTCTCTTAAACCTCTCTCTCCTGTGCAGATAGATAGATAGATAGATAGATAGATAGATAGATAGATAGATAGATAGATAGATAGACGGGTGGACGGATGGACGGATGGAGGGACAGAGACTACAAAAAAGATGCTAGCAAACTAAAAGGAGCATAGGGAGGCTCTGGAATAGTTTCTAATTTCAGTTTCCTTTTTCTCTTAGAAGAGCTGGTCTCTTACCCTATTATTTAGGAGCCTTTAGTGAAGGAGTTGGTAAAAAAATGAAATATATAGCTAGAAAACACAATTATATACTGTTGAAATTATAAATGGCTCTTAAAAGCTGGTAAAGTGTGCAGAATTCAAGATGTTTCTTCCTGATTGAACATTATGAGTTAGGAAGGTGATATGGTTGTAAAAAGGCAAAAGCCATTTTAGGCCATATCAACAGAAGCATCTATTATATACTGCCTGATAGATTCAATCTCAAATACTGTGTGCATTTCTGGGGCTTTTACTTAGAAGGATTCAAAGAAAGTCAGATTCAGAGTTTCTGAGGCTGATCAACAGATTAGTAATGAAGCTTTGAAGAGGGATTAAAGGAATTAGACATATCTAACCTTGGAAGAAAGGACTGAGGGTCATATAATAGTCTTTTTAATAGCTGAAAGGATAACACACGGACAATTGAGATGTTCTTTAACCCCCCTAGAGAAGATGGGATGAAATCATGGGTTTATGTTATAGGAAGGCAGATTCTAGTTGAACGTTAGGAAATTAATTATTTTTATTTTAGAAATGTATAGGTTGCCCAACTCTACAACAACTCTGAGCATGTACAACAATAACAATAATCATACAATTAAAAAACCCAAATTCCAGAAGAAAGCAATCATTAAAGATAATGAGACATCAAGACCTACCACTTACTCAGTTCACAGCCTGGGGAAAACCATGCTTTCAAAGTTCTTGTACAGAGTAGGGACTAGACAGGGGGATGGTGTTCCAGGTGATAGAGAATAGCAGTAGCACTAGCACTTAGACTTATATACTGCTTTACAGTGCTTTACAGCCCTCTCTAAGCAGTTTACAGAATCAGCATATTGCCCCCAACAATTTGGGTCCTCATTTTACGTATCGGAAGGATGGAAGGCTGAGTTAACCTTGAGCCTGGTGAGATTTGAACTGCCAAATTGCATAGCTGGCAGTCAGCAGAAGTAGCTTGCAGTACTGCACTCTAATCACTGCACCACCGTGGCTCATGTCCCATCAGGTGACACTGGGACCTGAATGAGACCTGGAGCATGGCCAGATTGTATAGGGCAGTGATGGCTAATTTTTTCGGCACTGAGTGCTGAAACTGGAACATGTATGTGCGCATGCATGCACGCGTGCCAGAGCGCCAGAACTTGGAAGAGAGCAGCTGGTCGGTGTGCATGTGTGTGGTGGTCAGCTGCTCTTCTGGGTTCCATCGCATACATGTGCGCCGGACAGCTGGTCCAGTGTGCATGCGCACCATCCAGCTGCTCTCTTCCGGGTTCCGGCATGCGCATGCTAGACCAGCTGGCTGCCACGCATGTGCACACTGGAACCTGAAAGAGCAGCTGGCGATTGCCCACGTGCCCACAGAGAGGGCTCTGTGTGCCAACTCTGGCACGTGTGCCATAGGTTTGCCAACACGGGTATAGGCCAATCAGAAGGCGCAGAAGACCAGCTGGTTTTTTAGATAATTTTTCCCCTTAATATTAAGAACAGTTCAATGGTAGAACCGCTTATCTACCAAATATCTTCACTAAATATCTTCAAGCAGAGGACAGATGCTCTAATGTGGTTCTTTTTCATAAAGCAAGATGTTGGAATCAGTAGCTTCAATGTACGTTCCAAGTCTCTGATCTTCTGAATGCTTAATGTTCAATTATTCTAATTGTATAATTAAATGATATAATTGTTAATGTTATAATTATGTTTATTCCTAGTGAATAATTAATTTTCCAAGGTGAAATATAAAATCTTAGTTTGTATGTCTATGGTTAAATTAAAGCAGGGAAGATTAGTCTTGTCTAATCTTCCCTGCTTCAATTTGAAATCCATCTTTGTGTGTCTATAAACCAGTTCTTACTATTTTTAGTCTACAAAAAGGCAGACCCAGCAACTCCAGATGAAAATCTTTGGAATTTATTTTAATCAAGATTTTTATCACATTCCTAAACAACTTGATCTTCTGATAGGACTTTGCATCTTCAGGCAAGGACTTGATAATACAAGGAAAAGCATTTCCAAAAGCTAGACCAGTTGAAACTCAGAAGAAGGTAGAAGACCTTCAGTATCAACAACCAGTATCTCTCCTTTCTACATGGACTACGAAGATCAAGTAAGCTTATGATTTCTTTATGTAATGTTACTAATTAATAATATGATTTTACATTTACATTAGCTTCAGGTTGAGAAAAATCACTTATACATGTAATTTGAACAAAAATGTATAGCTGATTATAGATCCACAATGGTGTTTTAAAAGAACAAAAAAAAAAGATAGGCTTAAGATACAGAAGGATCTTGAACATTGGGCACTAGCTAACAAAATGAAATTCAATGGTGAAAAAAGTAAGAAATTTAGGCAAGAAAAACAAAATGCACAGGTACAGTATATGTGGTACCTCGCTCAATAGTAGTAACTGTGAGAGGGATCTTGGAGTCCTAGTGGACAACCATTTAAATATGAACCAGCAATATGCAGCAGCTGCCAGAAAAGCTAACACAGTTCTAGGCTGTATAAACAGAGGGATAGAATCAAGATCACATGAAGTGTTAATACCACTTTATAATGCCTTGGTAAGGCCACACTTGGAATACTGCATTCAGTTTTGATTGCCACGATGTAAAAAAGATGTAGAGACTCTAGAAAGAGTGCAGAAAAGAGTAATAAAGATGATTAGGAGACTGGAGGCTAAACCATATGAAGAACTGTTGCAGGAACTGGGTATGTTTAGTTTAATGAAAAGAAGGACTAGAGGAGACAAGATATCAGTGTTCCAATATCTCAGGGGCTGCCACAAGAAGAGGGAGTCAAGCTATTCTCCAAAGCACCTGAGGGTAGGACAAGAAGCAATGGGTGGAAACTAATCAAGGAGAGAAGCAACTAGAACTAAGGAGAAATTTCCTGACAGTTAGAACAATTAACCAGTGGAAGAACTTGCCTGCAGAAGTTGTGAATGCTCCAACACTGGAAGTTTTAAAGAAGATATTGGATATTCATTTATCTGAAGTGGTGTAGGGTTTCCTGCCTGAGAAGGGGGTTGGATTAGAAGACCTCCAAGGTCCCTTCCAACTCTGTTGTTCTGTTAACACGAGTTTGACCAAGGCAAGCTAATGTACTCATAATAGCTCTGACAGAAATGTTGGCTAAGATACAACATAGTTGCTTGGAAATAAGTTCTTTTTCAATATAAAGAATGCATCTTACTAAACATGATTTGATATTAAACTGATATGTTTTGCCTGATCATGAGCTTTTAATTAGTTTTACTCTCCACTTTTTTGGCATATAATAATATGCAGAAAATATGCGTATAATGCAAAAAAAAAAGGCTTTCATAATTAGCTTTTGTAGTGCTTCAACCTCTGAAAAATTTCTTGGACATGGAAGAGAGGATTTTTATAGCAGGCCTGAAGTTCGTAAATGGGTATGACTTTCAGTTAAATAACAGAGGGTAGACTTGGAGAAAAAGAATGCCAAAGTTTATGAAACAGTCAAATGGCATTTGGGTGACCTTGTGCATGCCATTGCTTATCTGCATTGCTTTAAATGCATTCGGTTGGCAAGATTATATATTAAAACAAATAATGACAGCAGACAATGAGTATTTTACTTTAATAAAAAGTCACTGTCAAATTATCAGCAGTGCAGAAAAAGCATGAATTTGTGGAAAAAAAGACCTATTGAGTGAGGTTAATATAGGCCACACACATAGTATTGTTTTTCTTGTCTCTTCTTTCAAAGGATGATAAATAGACTGCTTAAGGAGAGTATGTGTTGTAAAAACACACACCTTTGCCTATAATGTGCTTTAAATATTTTAGTTTTTGCTATGAGTATTTCTATTTTGTTTGCTAAATTAATCTGCTTTTGGAGATCATGTTGGACACTGAAACTAGTTAGACAAATGTAAAAATACTAACAAAATGTGTTGGACATTAATGTTAATGTTTATTCCATTCACTTGTACAAATATTTTGTAAAAGTATGGAGCAATTCTCAGGTTAAGACAAAACATAAAAGATTAGAATTCAGAAAAAAATGGAATGTGTGTGATGAAAGTAAAGCTGGTTTTATTGTGATTCATAGACTTTGTTTCATAGTTCATCAAGCACTTTAACTGAATAGTTTCTCAATTAAGAAAACTCATCTATTATTTAGCAATCTTTATCTTTTTTCACTACCCACATTTATTACCGATTTATTGTGATATATCAGGAAGTTTTCAGTCTTGTCATAACAAACCCAAATGTGATTATCTTTTTAGAATAAGAAAGCTAGTCACCTTTGTTCCCAAAACATGCCAGATTCTGTTTTGTTTTGTTATGACAAAGATTTATACAGAGCTGCAATGAGGCTTATACTGTGTATATGTATATGTATACAATGGGAGGGAGGGGGAGAGAAAGAAGCACACTTTATAAATAAAATTTTATTTTATTCTTTAAAATTGATGGATGTGACCCAAGAAATATTGAAGCAGTTCATTATATATGGCTAGTATACTATATTGTATGCATATTGGTCTGCTATTTATGAAGATACATTGTGTGTTGGATTGATTGTTAATCTAGTGGAACTGTTGGGGATTTGTGGGTATATAAAATACGTATTTACTATATATAGTAAATACTATATATATTAGTACATATATACTAATGAATAGTATAATTATGGTTGCTCTCTGATGTATGCTTGAGTGAGTTTTAAGAGACTTTCTTTTAAGTAAATATATTTAAGATGTTTAATTGAAGAGTTGCTTTATAGTCGGTATATACTTGCATAAGGTGTTGATATGATCTTTATTCCATCCCCCCCAGAGATGTGGATTACCCACTTATTCATCTTCTATGTACCACCTCTCCTGGATTTGTGTTGCCCACTAATCTGCAGCTAGTTTCTAGAGTACATCATACTCTAGACAAACATGGTCATGATATTTCATTACCACCTATTAATTTTGACTGCCACAATTCTGAAGACCTATTCCCAGTAACTGCTGCCATTGAGAAACAAATCTTCAGAGAAAGGTAAGCATCTAGTACATTGTGAAATGCTTATATTTATCAGAATACTATAATACAGCTACATAATAAGTGATTCACCCGCTATATCTTGTATCCTTATAGTTCTGATTTCATTCACCCATATAAAGGGTGAATGAAATCAGAATTGACCAAACTATCATTAATTTCAACAATTGCATAATGAAATATACAATTTGTATAGTATCTCTTATTTTAATATTTAATCTTATTTAATATGACTCCTGTGAAGTAATATGTGGAAATGTCTATCTGCCCATCCATCCATCCAAATGGGGTTTGCACTACTAAGGTGACCCTGAGGACACAGATAAACCTCCAAGCGGCCTTGATGACTCTGTAAAAAGAATGCAAATGACCAGCTGTCCGCAAGGAGTATAAATCCTTCCACTCCCCACCATCCTGTCAGAGTTGAAGAAGTTTCTTGGATGAAAAGTGAAATGTCTTTACTTCCCATCCAAGAAGTGGAAGAAAAACAAGAAAGTCTAGTTGCCTCTTGAAAAAGCAACTTTGGGGAAACCAGGACCTGGATGATTGAGAATCTCCATAGACATTTATACTAATGGTAGTATTCAAGTTTACATAAATGTAGGGCTTTTATCCTCAAAGAATCTTATTAACTTGCCATAGGAGATCTGTTTCATAAAATCCACTTAGTTATCTGAAAACACATTTATCCAGTTGGGAAATCTGTGCTAAATAATCTCTTCAGGATGCAATGGAATTGTTTCCTTTCCAGTTTCACCACTTGAGGTGCCTTTGGAAATTTGGAACAATAATCATTGCATTTCATCATTCATCATTTGATTAGGGTCTTTACAGGATTGCTAGCCCAGACTTTTGGAAAAGATGTTTTGAGGATTTCAGTTTCTGATGAAACTCTATTCCTTTTCCCAATTTATCTATTTATAGTATTTTTTTTTAATTAGATTTATATGCCGTCCTTCTCCGGAGACTCAGGGCGTCTTATAATGCGTTAGTATCTAGCCCCTCTCTTCTTCTCTCTCCTCCTCTCCCTCTTCCCTTTCCCTCTCCCTCTCTCTACAGCTTAAAATGTAATTCCCAATTTTTTTTTAAATGGCAGAAATTTAATGGCTTTTGGGAAAAATGGATGGGCCATCACTGCTCCTTTAATCTGCAATAATCTGCCTATTGATGTAAATTGCTGATCTGTAGCATCTGGCTTTCAGGGGTGCTACTTTATTCCCAGGCATAAAGGGTACCAATGCAAGAAACCTTTCTAAATGGTGGCAGAGCTGCTTTCTCATGGGCAAGCCTTCCTTGCCCATGAGAAATTAGTATGTTCAGTGTGAAGTCAACATTTTTGTTAATTTTCCAGCAATTCTGAATTATTTTAAATCAAGGTGGACTCATGGGTATCCACAACAAAGAGCAAAATAATATTGTCACTACCTGGATCAACTGGAATCCAAGATTTCCAACTTCCATTAAAAAGAGTTTGTATCTTAAGAGTTTCTAAAATATGAGAAAAAATACAGTAATTTTTTTCTCTGATTTTGTCACAATCTTTTGCCTTTCATTTTTGGGAGCAAATGAATGAACAGTCTTAGTAACGTATGACACACAGAAGAAATGAGTGTTGTATTATGTAAATAATTCAGCAATTCAGACTTTTGTTACAGCTCTGACTGGGATAGTTTTGTGGTAGTTTCTGTGCAAACGATGTCATGAGTTTGGAGTTGGAGTTTTTAATACTTTTACACATCTATATCAGGTGTGAAATGCTACTGGTTTGGGCGAACCGGTAGAGATTATTGCCATTGGTTCGCCAAACCGGTAGCAATAATCCCTGGTGCCTCCCCCCCCCGGCATGGTTGCCCAGCTGCCCGCTCACCGCTTCCAGCTCGCTCTCGGTGCTTCCGGCTCGCTGGGCACTTCCGGCTCGCTCAGTACTTCCGGCCCACCCACCCCATCCCGGGTGGCTCGGCTGCGGCGGCACTTCCCGCCAGTGAGGAAGCAAAGAGAGATGCGTGGAAGCTGCCGGTAGCTGGCCAGGTGGCAGGTGGCAGGCCCCCTGCCCGGGGAGATGGCCAGTCCCAGCCGTGCCACTGCGGAGCCCGCGGCGCTTTCCCTTTGGCCTGGGAGGCAGCGCTTACCTGGGCAGGCCAGTACAGGTAGCCCTTCATCTTGGCGAAGACCAGGTGGCCGTACTTGTAGTTGTGCAGCCGGGTGGAGCAGGACATGGCGCAGGCAGAGAGGCCGATGTAGCCCCCGCTGAGGCCGCCGTGGCCAAGCTGTGCCTCCCCAGCAACAGGCGTGCCGGGACTTCCTTGCCCGCCACCTTCATGCGCTGTGCTTGGAAGGGGCCTCCCTCCCTCCACGCCTGGCTGCAGATGTCCACCTGCCCTCCTGGAGCACCATTGTGCCACTGCCATTCGCTTTCTTCCTTCTCCTGCCGTGAAATAAAAGCGAACAGTGGCAACGGTGCTTCTGGAGGGCATTGCATGTGCAACACCATCCAGGATATCAGCTTGCCCTCCTGGAGCACCGCCGCAGCAGCACTGCCCCTCTCAGCCCCGGAGCAGCAGCTGCATCTCCACTAACGGCCACCTGCTGTCACCCTTACCAACATGGTGGCTCCATTGGGATGATGGGCATGCTAAATACACCAGTGGAGGATCTAGAAGGTAAGGCTGATGCTGATGGCAGGGGCAGGGCACAGGAGGGAGACCCACTGCGCTTACCTCCTCAGAGGGACATGGCGAGGCTCTCTCACCTTTTGGGCCTGGAATGCTCGGCTTCTGCGGGGCCTTTGGACGACTCTGCCTGCTTGCCTTATCCTCTATCTTGGATCCCGCTGCCTGCATCCATCCCATGATGGGGGACGCACCACTTCCGGGCTGGGCAGCCTGCCCTGGAGCACTTTCTTCCTTCTCCTGCAGCAGCAGCTGGAGCCGAGACTGCTGCTCTGCTGGGGTGTGCATGGGCAGCCCCAGGAGGGTGGGCAGATGTAAGGCTGACACTGGCGGTGGGGAAGGGAGACTCACTGCGCTTGGCAGAAGAGCTGCCTCGGGGGAACATGGCGAGGCTCGCTCACCTTTGGATCTGGTGTGCTCGGCTTCCACATGGCCTTTGGGCGACTGCCGCCCACTTGCCTTCCCCACTGCCTGCCTCCTGCCCATGATGAGGTATGCGCGACTTCCGGGCCGGGTCGCCTGCCCTCCTGGAGCACTTTTTTCCTTCTCCTGCAGCAGCCGCTGCTCAGGCCAGTGTATGTGTGTGTGTGTGTGAGTGTGAGAGAGAGACAGAGACAGAGACAGAGACAGACAGAGACAAGACAGAGAGAGAGAGAGAGAGAAATAAAGAAAGAGAAAGAAAGAGGAAGAAAGAAAGAGGAAGGGAGAGAGAGAGAGAAGAAAGAAAGAGTGACGTGAGTGGCGTCATTTTGGCCATGGCCACCCGGTCACATGACCACCAAGCCACGCCCACCAAGCCATGCCCACAGAACCGGTGGTGAAAATTTTTAGATTTCACCACTGATCTGTATTTATATACAATACAGGCAGTAATCCATTGATATGTATACTGCTGAAGTCTATCATTGTTTATGGCCATTTTGCAAACAGTAGGATGGTGACTAAAACTAATTTATGCTAGTCTTAATATTGTCATATTTGCCTGCTTTTCTTTAAGGGAATCAAAGTATATTTTGGAATTGACATGCTGGGTGGATTTGTAGTACGTTTGTAAGTGTTAAACAAGACCACAAGTTGCACTTTCTTCTTTTGCTTGCAGCAGACTCAAAAATGTCCATTACAACTACAATGTTGGGGGGAAATGTGAGAAAATATGCATTGAGTCATGATTCAAACTCCTGAGTTTTGTACATCCATCTTTATATCAGGTGCATGTAGTTAGATCACAGGTTTTGGATCATGATGTTACAATGCACATCATTGTTACTGCCTTTCCTTTCCTTTTCCCCTGCCCTGCCCTGCCCTGCCCCCCAAATACTTTAGTATTCCTGAGAAATTCCTGAGAATCTAATGTGTTACTTACAGAGCAGAGACTGGGGTGGTGGCAAGATAGACCAAGTGGCATTATACAACTGAACTAAATTAGGAAAGAATATATTTATCAGGTTTATATCTTTTTATTCTCCAAAAATACTGTCTAGACATCTAGTGAATTTTGTTCTGCTATTTGACCAGGAACACCTTTCTCATCAGGTTTAAACATTAATTTATTTTCTTTATTCAATCTATGATATCATCCTCTCTTTGAAGATTTGAATGGCTTCCTGTATTTCAGCTTTTTAGAAATGTATACATAGGCAGAAAGAAATAATTGGGAATCCCAAATTTAATCTATGAAAAGAAAGGACAGATTTTTAAATCACTTCTCAAGGTCAGGCTTTTCTATTATGGTAGATTGCTGCCCACACTTCATTACCACAACCACACAAATTGGTAGTGTAGCCAGGTAATTATTTGCTGTAGGCAATATTACATATTCTTCCATTAATATTTAATTGTGTCATGAGGTGAAGATTTTCAAATAGATACTTGAAAGGTTTACACAGAATTAAATCAAAATAAAATCCAAATAAATCTTTAAAATTATAGAAATGGACTGAAAGGAACAGAATGAAATTTAACACAGTGGAGTACAAAGTACAATAGTACAAAAATTGTAAGAAGCAAAAGATTAAGTGTAGAGATACAACGTAAGATATCTGGCTGGGTATTTGTGAAAAAGAGTAGTTGATTACAAACTGAATAAATGAGTCAGCACTGAATTGACTCATTTTTTTAAATAGATGTGTATGTAAAAAAGGCAAATCCAATTTTAGACGGCATCATCAGAAATCGAGTTTTCAAATCATTGGATGTAACAGTTTTAGGACATTCCTGTAAACCTGATGGTGAGCTGATATCTTGCTGACTTTTGTTGGCTAGCAGGATAGATTTTGCGAAGGAAATTATCTCTTGATGCTGGATTGAAGCAGGCATAATCACTCCAGAACAAAGGAGAGATCATTGAGGTTATCCATGTGACTCCAAACAGTGACTCCTCATGAGTAGACTGTAGAAACTTCTCTTTTTATGGTCAGCTTATGAGTAGGGTGGCTGAGAGTAGGTATGCATCATGTTCACACTTATAAAGGCTTATATCTTAATTACTTTTTCGATTTTTTCATATTGGAGAGATTAAGACTTTTCAAACTGGCCAGGTTTTCTTGTTCATCGGGTGAGTTTCTGCCTCCATAAAAGATGATATATATTTAATTTCAAAAGTTTTAAAAATATATTATTTTTTGGACTATGCAGTGAAAGAGTGCTTAATATAAGGATTTTAGAAAGTTAAAAACAAATTAAGGGGGAAGAGGGATTTGAAATTATAGGTTTGAATTTTTTGGAATATCTTTTCTCATGGGGAAATGTAGATTGCGTTCACATTTTTTTTTTAATGATAAGGAGATTCTGAAGACTGAAAAGTAGAGCCAGAATCTTAAAGGTGCTTTTCAAAAGGCAACTGGACTTTCTTGTTTTTTTTTCTTGAAAACTTCTTATTCAAGAAGCTTCTTCAGTTCTGTCTGAGTGGTGTGGAATAGGAAGATAGAGCTAGAAAATAAAGAAAATGGAGCAGAAATCCCTAGTGTAAATTTTTGAATACCTTTCAGCCAAGTTTCGGGACAGAGTGGATCAAATGCTTGATTAAATTGGTAGAACATGTTGTATTGTGATTGTAAAACAAGAATGAGCTGCAATAATGCCTATAAAATCAAATTCAAAGCGACTTAAATGTAACACAAATGGAACTGATGGATGACTCATTTTCTAAGGAGAGATGAACAAATATTAAACCAGGAAATTGATCTGGATATTTTTTTCTTCTAAGAAAATCTCTTATTTCTTCTAAGATTTCGAAGGACTTTTTTAGAAGCAATAAACAAAAAATAACTTTTTTATTGATACACAAGAAATCTGTTAAAGTTCTGAAGGATTTTTGTTTTGAAACACAGATCAACAGCAAGCTGCCCCTGAGACTTATTTTTGAAAGGGTTAAAGAATAATTTTAAAAAATCAGACATTTATAAATGGGCAGTTATTAAGGGATGACTACCTGTAGAATAAATTGTAGGAAAGCCAATTCATACTGAATGTTAGAATAAAACTTTGTAAAAGTGGAATCAATTATGCAGCGAAGTGGCGAGCTTCTTTTCATCAAATATGTTCAGATGGAGGCTGCAGTAGATGGCCATTTCATTTGCGTCCTGCTCTACTCTGGGATAGACTCTATAGGTAAATGGCCCCTTCCAACTCTATTATTCTATAGTTTTTCAACATCTTACTAGCAGAGCAGTTTGTTAGTTTACTTATTATCATATGCCTGATATTGCATGCATGGAATGTATAAAGCTTTGCTGGCTGGGGAATTCTGGGAGCTGAAGTCCACACAGGCCGCTAAGGTTGAGAAACACTGAATAGGCTTTTGAATCTTCTTTTCTGGGGAAATGCTAATTGCAGTTATTAGTAAACAATAATACTAGGGATTACTGACATACTCTGAATTGAACTGAGTATAACCATCTTGTGTAAGAATTCTATTTTGCTGTGCTATTATTGTTTAGTTACAGAAATAGGGGGTTTTATCATCCTTTCTTTGGTAACAGAGCTAATGAATTACCAGTAGAGGTCACTATTGTAATGTCCAAATGAGGTGAGAATAATATATGCATGCCAAGGAAGTCATCAAGTTAAATATTATATAAGGCAGAGGAAAGGGATGAGAAATAATGAGCAAAATAAATTAAATGTAAGCTAAATAAAAAAACCAAATCTAACTAAATCTATTTTATATAATATTTTATGATACTTTACTATTCTTGCAAAACATCCCCCTTTCCACTATGTCTGTACAGGTAGTCCTCGATTTACAACAGTTCATTTAGTGACTGTTTGAAGTTACAATGGCACTGAAAAAAGTGACCTATGACCGATTTTCATCTTGCAGCATTCCCAAGCTCACGTAATCAAAATTCAGAAATTTGGCAAACTGGTTCATATTTATGACAGTTGCAGTGTCCCTGGGTCATGTGATCAGCTTTTGTGGCCTTCTGACAAAGTCAATGGGGAAGCCAGATTCACTTAACAACTACAGTGATTCACTTAACAACTGTGAAAAGAAAGGTTATAAAATGGGGCAAAATTCACTTAAGAAATATCTTACTTAGCAGCACAAATGTTGGACTCAGTTGTGGTTGTAAGTTGAGGACTATCTGTACACACATTTCTTCATAAAATGTCCTCATATGTCTTCATACACTGCTTTTCAGTTTGAGGGAATCATCAACTCCATTCAACCATGACTTTTGCAGGTTTTGCCTTGTCCTCAAGCCAGTCATTCTTGCTTCACGTTTTGATTTTGCATTCAGTCCTCATATGACTGCATTGGTCTGATATATTAATTTTTAGGTCACTGCTCCTTGCATTATAGAATCTGTCTAACATTTACTGCAAATCTTTAGGGGCATAGTTGTACAACATTCTGCAATTAAATTTTATTCATTTTATCACACACTTTCTCTAAATGAAAAGGATACCATTTCATTGGTTGGACTAGAAGACTTTCGAGGTCCCTTCCACCTCTATTATTCTATGTTCATAGGGACATACCAAAGGTAAAAATGTTGTCTGCAGGTTCCATGCCAGCATAATATTGCATTTCATGTTTCAGATACTACTTTTCAAGACGGATGACCTCACCCAGTGGTTCCATGTAGGTGTTAAATAATAGGGATGAGAGCATAAGTCCACAACTGGCTCCTGTGGTATGACCCCTCCCCATTGTCAACACTGACTGGGACCAACTTTAGAGAAAGAACCTCTGTAACAAGATGTCCCACACCCTGAAACCCCACAGCCAGTCCAAGATACTGTGATTGGCAGTATCAAAAACTGCTGAGAGATGAGGAGCTGTAGGATAGACACATCATCCCATTGTAACTCTAGCAAAGGTCATTGACAAGCCCAATAAATGCTGTCTTCAAATTGTACCCTGGCTGAAACAAGTCCAGATAATCTGTTTCCTCTATGATCTTCTGTAACTGCTATTCAACCACCATCTCAAAGTTCTTAATGGAGACTGAGCAACATTTGTTCATGTCACGAGTGTTTCCAGGATTGCTGTGGCTACCTGCCTACTCACAAACAGTCTCAGTGTGTTTACTCATGAGCTGGTTCACGGTCCGGGGTACCCCTCAACCCCATTTCATAACAGTTCAGGATTGCTGGATCCACTGGCAGCTCTTGAGGAGGGGGTGCACCATCATCTCATTCAAGGCTAATGGAACACTGATCTCCATGATGCCATCTTGAATAGGCGTTTTTTCTTGCATTCAGTTAGATGATTTCTTCAACTTCGTCCAGCTGTACTCCAGCTTTCTCTTCTGTTTTAAACAGATTTTAAAGACATCTTGTCCAATTCTGTATGCTGGCTTCTAATGTAAGGAAAATGTCATTGTTATTTAGAATTTGTTCACTTTACCTCTTCACTTTCACTTCACTTTCTTAGTTAAAGAAAATTGGAATAATTTATTTAATCATTAGAGAACATGGCAGGTATCTTATATCTTCGTTTTACACTGAGAAAAAAATGACTCAGAGAAGTTCTGTTTGCAGGCTGAGACATTTTATGAAGCAGCCACACAAGCCTAGAAAAAAGTATGAGTGCTGTGGTGATTTGTATCAATTCCTGTGCATTGCAAAGCCCCTCTTTTCATGGCTTGAATGTAAGAAATGAATTTGGAGAAACTGGGTAAAGGAAAGGGATATCACAATATGATTTATTCCTACAGTATCAAATAATATTATAACAACAGCAAAATTGAAAATGATGCTATCTAGAATCTAAACATAGGCTAAAATATTATCAATATGAGCTATGCAGAAGACAACACTTTATTAATTGGAAATGAAGACTTAAAAGATGTATTTTATGAAAACAAAAATGAAAAAAAATCCGAGTTAATGTTAAATATTAATAAAAGGCAATGTCAGCTAGCATACTCAGTGATGTTAATGGTGAAAAAATGAAGGTGTTAATTGTTTTATTTTCTTGAGGGGAGGAACACAAGGACAAACCTGGACAAGCTGAAGAAGAATAAGGATATTTCTTTCCAGTGGTAATAGGTGGAGTGAAAGAGTGTGAGAGAAAAACCTTTGAATTAAGAAAAACATCGATTGTTAGAACTAGTCAATATTGAGTCAAACAAAAACTGTTCCCTTGAAGTGATGACCAACAAGCAGAAACTCGCATGCTTTGGCCATGTGACATAAGCAGATGATAAACTGGAAATAAATATTACATTTGGTGTAGTTAAAGAGAAGTAGAAGAGAAAGGCAATAGACAAGATGGATGGCAAATACAAGAGATTACAGTGCTGTAGATGGAAGAAGTATGCACTATTGTCAGAGAAAGATTGAGGCTCCATTTATCCCTGCTGTTACCATAAGCTGAGCTTGAGTTTATAACATCTAATGAACAAATTGTGCATATTTTTTAGCGCAAAGGGCTGATCTCAATACTCTGTGTCCTAGATGGATAGCTGGAGCTGTGAATGAATCTGTCTTAACAGTTTGCCTTTAGCATTGTAAATATCTTTTGGTGTACAGTTTTTATATTTCTCTGTCAAAAATACTGTGTACAAATGAGGGAATTCCTGGTCTCTGGGTTGCCAGCTGACATATGGAAGGGGATTGGGAAGGATGGGAAGGAAGACAAGAAAAATCAGCACAGACTTGGTAATAGTTGCTGAGGTAATATTCAATATTGATAATCACCCATCAGTTGGAGGTTTTCATACCTCCAATTTCTAATTTCATTCATGGGATTGTCCTTTTTAATATAATTCTGTATTTACGTATTCTCTCATTTCAATTAGACAAACAGTAGTAGATTATAATAGTTCAATAAGAAAGATGTAAAATAAAAATAAAATTGCACTGTGTGAATGTTCACGATAAAACAGAAAATTGATGATGTAGTCATGGCACAGTAGAAAGTATCAAAGGCTGTTAAGAAATTATTGTATGAAAACAAAGTGTTTCACTTGAGTTTATACTACATCCAATATTCATACTTATATTCATTCAACTAGCTGTAGGTCAAATTGTATGTATTCATAAGGATTTAGTAAAGCTGTTTAAGACAGCACCAAACTCTCCAGGTTTTATCTATTGATAAGTGTGCCTTTATTTCATCCAGAAGAAGAAACAGGATTATATACAGTACTTTCTGCTGCCAGCTCTAGTAACTCATTTTATTAATCTCATTAAGCCTTGTATGTGGTTTTTGACTTAGAATGATATTCAAAGGCATTCCTATATGAATCAGTCAGTGTGTCTTGCTACAAAGATAAACATAAACTTCTGAAAATGGTGGTGAAGCAACCACTGGATGTTGTTTATTTCACCAGGACTGTATTTGTCCTACAGTAAGGATTTGCTTCCTTTGCAAAAGCAATTAGTAAACTTCAACAATTTAAAGTAGAACCAGTGGTGGGATTCAGCCAGTTCACACCACTTCGGGAGAACCGGTTGTTAACTTTCTGAGCAGTTTGGCCAACTGGTTATTGGAAGAAATCATTAGGGCAGAGAACCAGTTGTTAAATTACTTGAATCCCACCAAGTAGAATTATGCGTATATCTTCAAGCTTTAGCATTATCTAATATAACTCCAATTGTGAGTTTAGAATTTGATTCTGGGCTGCTTAGCAGGTAGGAATGAATTATGCAACTATGCATATTTTCATCTAAAGCATCTAACAGCTATAGGAGCTTCAGATTTATGTGATAGTTGACTCTCTCATCTTTATATTTGTCAAACTGTTCTAAAATCACAGTTGTGGTAACTCCAGCTAAGATATTGTTTGCTTGATTTTATTCCTGAAATTGAGTTATGCAAAAGGAATAAATTAATAACATAGCTGGTGTATTCTATATAGTACAGCTTCGGTCAATGGCTGAAGTTTTGCCTTATACTGACAGAAGTTTCATTTCTCAGTGTTACTCATTAACTCTCATTTAGAAGAAAAGTTGTACAAATCTTTACTTATATCCGCTAATGTACATGCTCTAATTTGGCTGGGGAAGAGGGATCCTGAATGAATGTTGTATGGTGGGCATTATAAATAACCCAACAGCTTCTGCAAAATATATTTTATTTCAGGATTTATAATGAAGGACTTTCCATTTCTGAGGTATGCCAAAGCAGTCAAGAAGATGGAATTCAAGTTTTACCTCCAAAGTCACCAAGAAGTATGCCTGAGTGGCAAAGAATAGCTGAGTTCTATGTCGAAAAGCCTCAGCTGAAATTATTAGGAAAAAAGGTATGGCTTCATTCATACTTGTAGTAATTCATAAGAAAGCTTTTAGATATTTTTAAGAAATCCCATTTCTGAAGAATAACCGAGATTGGTTTTCTTTAAATCTCGCAAAAGAAAATACAAAGTTGCTTGTAAAAATATGTGAGTCTATCACCAGGTAGACCTCTATATTCTTTCTTTTTTGTCAGTATTCTAGGATTAAGTTAATTGAAAATAAGAGGATTGTCTTAAAAATATAAGGGTTTACTTTAGCTTAATCATACATTTGAAACATTTGAACACAACACTCTTCTAAAAGTTCCCTGAAAGGGATAGATAGTCTTGAGTTCACACTCAAAGTTACCTGTGGGAAGGTGATATCAATACTTTGAATGGAAGAGTTTTTTTATGCCCTCCAGCAGTCTGTAGTAGCACACTGCATTATTTGAAGACAGCAAAATGTGCATAACATACAATATATCTGCTGTTCATTTAAGCAACGTGTTTAGAATGAATGCTTAATAATATATGATATTAAATTAGTTTTCAAATTATTTTTTGAAGATGAAACTTCAGCCTGGATCTCTTAAAATGTTTTGGACTCCAGCTCCCCATAAATTTTCTGCTCCTCTTTCTGTTATGAAGGAAATCTTGTTTTCCAAGTATGAGGTAAACTTTCTGAACATATTTGAAGACCACGTGAAATTTAGCATCAGGTTTGTGTTTTCCTAAATATGCAGCTATGCAGAGAAAGCATAGCCTTTTCTGTATCAGGATCTACTGTATATTAAGTATGTAAATTACACAACAATTAAATATTTACTTTAATTCAAAAAAATGATAAATTGTTCTGCAATAATACAGAATTTATTACAAAATTTCCTTTTAATAATTATATGTATCTTGCCATAATCGTAGACATATTTTCTATGAGTACTATGCTCCTAAATATTTTACTTTCTAGGTTTTCAGTATTTGTATAACTTAAAGATTAACGGTGACATCTCCTTGAGAAGTATACACAGCTAGATTTTCCAGTTCTATTTATTTATGTGTTTGTTTCCTTGTTTATGGTGAAGCATAAAGCCAAAGTAAGATTGCCTACAATATTCATTGTTTCAGCTTTTGTTCTAGAATTTTTATAGTTTTGAAAAAAGAAAACCTTGAAGGTTTGTTTAATCCATGGAATGTGGGATGCTAATATAACCACAACTAAATTCTTAAGCCAAAAATGAATAAACTTTCTCAATAGGGTTTCTTACCCTACATATAATGGTGGTTTACCCACTGAGCCTTCTTTCCCTCATCACTCTCACCTAAACAAAATTGAAAGCTTGTATATTATGGCTGAAATTGGCAATTCAATTGTTTTCTTGAATTTAAGTTTAGTTTTTATAGTCCTGGATTACTGTTTATAGCTACATAGTATTTTATATCATAGAAAAACACATTCTCCTTAATTTTTTTCCAGAGCAATTTGGTTCATGGGGTTATTTATGAAGATTTTTCCATTGATCTTCAAGAGAAAGAAAAAGCAGAAGGCGAAGATGATTTTGACTATTTATTTTCTGTATGTATTGTAGTTATAGGAAGAGCTACAAAATAATAGTATCAATTAATGGCAATCAGCAACACTATATAATGTGTGAAGGTTATGGCACAACATTACTTGTCTTAATAGGAACATGTGGGAGGGCTGACATTCTGTAAACCTATAAAAATAATGTAGTTTTTTTACTGGAGCCAAATGTAACCTACCCAGTTACTGATGTTAAGAATAACTTAATTCATGCTATTGTTTTGTTTCTGCGTGAGCTTTATTGTAGCTACAGCTGTTATAAGTCCTTTGAACTATGGGTTGCTGCAGTGCACAGAGAAACACCTGTCTGAGAGGAGAAGAAGCTTTCCCTCAGGACCTTTTCTCTCTGCTTTAGCTTTTGTGATCAAATCTGGTGACTCGGCCAGCTGCCCTTGATGGCTTCATGATTCCTTCAGGGTTTACTTTGCAAATATTTTTTTTAGTTCAGTCTGAGCTGGTTAATTCCACCCTACTCTTTAACAATTCACTGTTGCATAGCTCCCCCTAGTGATGAGTAGGGTATCTCTCAACTCCTGAACAAAGTCAGGCAACCTATAGGCTTTGCTGCTTCTCATGCAGGAGTGTCATGGCGGCGTCACATGATGTATTGGGACTTCTTTCCTCTCCGCTAAACCGGGTGTGGGTGTAGCCAGCACATGATGCATCCAGGCTGCGGGCCAGGAGTTTGACAGCCCTGTTCTAGTGTGCTTGCATCTTGTGGGACACACGAGGACAGAAAATGTTCATCTGTAGGCACAAACATCCATGAACAAAGACGTTGTCATTAGCAAGTTTGCACTGTTGTTCTAATTGAGGATACAAGTAGATTTAGTTTAGTGTAATAAGGATGCTAGGCAACCACATATTTCAAACTCTTCCTGTGTGTTGTCACATATAAACTATTTTATATAATATAATATCTAATCATGGGACAATATCCAACTTTTATCTGCTACAAATCAAACTATCCATATTGAGTCTTGGATTTTTAATATATTTATTTTTGATATGCCACTATAAAAAAATAACTCATTCCAGAAGGATGAATCTCATCTTCATTTATGGAAGGCTACTATTATGGTAGTAAAAAGAAAAAAGTCCTAAATTGTCCTATCTTTTACAGCCTTTGTTTTTTGAAGGATAGTTAGGTTGATGTGGACTAGTAATTCCTCTTGGATAACCAATTGTTGGAAATACTTCATCTAAGTTATTAAAAAGTATGTGCTTTAATTTCGTCCATCAATATTTGTTAATTTTAATAATAAATATTAACACCAATTTTCCTGATTTAAATAATTGTAATTAACCAAGATCATCATAAAATTCATATAGATTGTTTACAGGATCAGAATCTAAAACCATTTTTCAGATAAGAACTATACTAGGCTTTTAAAAATCTTATTATTGTAAAAATATCAATTTTGTTTTTATTGTAGAATATTAGTGCAAATGGAAGACGTGGTTCCTTTTCAGAACTTGTGTTTCCCAAAACTACAGTAAAGGTATTGTAATTTTAAAATTAGAAGTATGTTTCATGATATGATTTTATCTGTGGTTTGATTATATACTCTTAATAGGAAACTATATTAAAAATTAATTTGCCGCATTGTGATCAAGTAAGAATAATCATAGTTAAAATATGATTTCCTTTTTGGTAATTGTACATATTGGAAAGTTGATTTGTTAAAAGATACTATTATTTAGTAGTTATATTCAAAGAAGAAAAACCTGACCAATATAGTAATTATCAGAAATTGATATACTATTCCCAATCATGAGATGATGCTGATGTGACTATGATGTTTAAAGTTGAAATACTCACAGAATAAAATGGAATAAAGAGAACAATTACACTTAACAGATTATTCAAAAGGAGGCAGTTTATTTTTCCCAATGAAGGATAATAGTATAACATCTATTTGTTGTTTCAGAACAGATTGAAAGGCCATATGGTTTGCTTTAAAACTCTTTGTTTTTTCATTAGTATTACATTCAGGTCAGGGCTAGATGATGGATGATTTCTTACCTCTATGTCTGATGATACTGGAAGGCAGGTCTATAAGGGAGGGAAGCTCCTCATCTTAGACAATGAGCTTCCAGTGTAAAATGCCTTTCTCCAAGCAGAAAGAGACAGGGACAGAATAACAGAGTTGGAAGGGACCTTGGAGGTCTTCTAATCCAACCCCCTGTTCAAGTAGGAGACCTTATACCATTTCAGACAATGACTGTCCAGTTTCTTTTTAAAGGGCTCCAATGATGGAGCACCCACAACTTCTGAAGGCAACCCATTCCTGTCTCTTATTGTTCTCACTGTCTGGAAATTTCTCCTTAATTGCAGGTTGCTTTTCTCCTTGATTAGTTTCCATCCATTGCTTATTGTCTTTCCTTCTGGTGCTTTGGAAAATAGGTTGACACCTTCTTCTTTATGGCAGACCCTCAAATATTGGAACACTGTTGTCACGTCGCCCCTAGTCCTTCTTTTCATTAGACTGGCCAAACCCAATTTCTGCAACTGTTCTTCATATGTTTTCGCCTCCAGCCCCCTAATCATCTTTGATGCTCTCCTCTGCACTCCTTCCAGAGTCTCAACATCTGACCAAAACTAAATGCAGTATTCCAAATGTGGTCTTACCAAGGCCTTATAAAGCAGTACTAATTCTTCATGTGATCTTGATTCTATCCCTCTTAATGCAGCCTAGGATTACATTGGTTTACTGGCAGCTGCAGCACCTTGCTGTAGAATATTTAAATGATTGTCCACTAGATTTCCAAGATCCATCTTGCAGTTACTGCTATTGAGCAAAGTTTCACCTAATCTGTACCTGTACACTTGGTTTTTCTTGCCTAGGTGCAAAACTTTACTTTTCTCTACGTTGAATTTCATTTTGTTAGATGGAGCCCAATGTTCAAGTTTGTCAAGATCCCCCTGGATATTAAGCCTGTCTTCTGGGGTGTTTGTTGGCTACTCCTGCCAACTTGGTGTTGTCTGCAAATTAGATGAGCTCCCCTTCTATCCCCTCACGTAAATCATTTATGAAGATATTGAAGAGTACTGGGCTTAAAACAGAACTTTGGAGTACTCCGCTGCTTATTTCTTTCCATATAGATGTAGCATTACATAATGAGTGCCATTTATCAATCAGATTTCTGGTTATAACTTCGTTTGTTTCTAGGTGTTTGGAGTTCTGTTGCTTGATTATTTTTTCCAGGGTCTCTCCAGGTATTAATGTCAAACTAATTGGTCTGTAGTTTCCTGGATCCCTTACCATTTTCTTGCCTATTTTAATTTGGATTCCTTGTCTGCCTTTTACGGTTCTGTCTTTGGTAGGTTGGGCTATTTTTTTCTTTTTTGTGTAAAGAGAGAGGTAAAGAAAGAATTAAAGCAGCTCTGCTTTCTCCCTGCTGCTTGTCACTTCCTTGCCATCTTCTACAATCTTCTACAGTGGACTGATTGTTTCTTTGACTTTTTCTTATTTTTTATATGTTTTATATGGATCATTGTTTTCTGCTTGTGCTTTCATAGAGAAACATGCTCCATGTAAGAGAAATTAAGAAACACCTGCTTCCAGGCCATACTTTCATAGCAGTATCTTCAGGGAAATCAAAGTGTGTGTGTGTGTGTGTGTGTGTGTGTGTGTGTGTGTGTGTGTGTGTGTGGCAGGGGGGAGAGCTTTCCCTTGGGTTGCTATATTCTAGAAGTGGGAGTTTACAAACTGTATATGGCTGGAGATTCCCCAGGCCGAGGGCCGTCTCCCATTCTGCTCTAAAAACTCCCTTGTCCCTTTGAATAAGATTTTCTTTGCCTCTTCAGCCAGTGAGAGTCTACTGCTCTGGATAATTCTGATTCTAGTCATTCCTTAGTTTAAAAATTCATAGCAATGGATAACATATATAATATTTCCTGGGTTAAGTGGTAAATATATTGAACCACGCACTAAATAAATAAATAAAATGTAATTAAATAAAATTCAAATGTCAGTATGAATATTTTATGAATGAATATTCACAATATCAGAGCACTCTGCTATATGCTTGTATCACTATTGCATAAATTTACATTTCTCTAAAAGGCTATAGTTCTTTTGCAGTTTTTCATTAGTCTTCCAGTTTTCAATTTACCTATTCTGCTTAGTTTGGACAGCAACTAATAGATTCTATTTTTGTAAAACATTATATTGTAAAACCTACATAATTAAATTATACATTATATTATTTCAATACATTAATATTTATACTAATGATTATTAACTTGGGAGAGTTCAACCTGCCATCCCTGGGTTCAGCCTTGGCTGTGGCCCAGGAGTCCATGACCACCATGTCAGACATTCCAGATTATCACAGAATTGTCTTGGGACAGTGATCACACATGTTGTATGATAATTTTTTTATCCTAAGTATTTAGGGCTCCACTCTGTTGTTAACTAATATTATCTGTGCATGTTGAAGAGTCTTATTCTTTTCTGCACTATGAAAATAGATTTCTCTGAATCATTAATAATCTCTTAGCAAACAATATCTTTAGACTGTAAAATCAAAATTGCTTAATTATTTAAAATTATATTTATTCTCTATATGTTTTTTGATAACTATTTTGTATTATAGGATGAAGACATTAGATATGTAAGTAGTCTGCTATAGAAGAGTGACTCCTCTAGCAAATAAGTATGATGGATTTCTATGTTTTATTCAATTCACATGACATTAGTATGTATAATAGTGCAATAATTTTCTATGAAGCTTATTGCCAAAATTTCAGATTATCTGAAATAAAAATATGAAAATAGATGCATATTTTGAAACTCCATATCTAATTATACTTACCAGAACATGAGTAGCATTTCCAATTTATTTAGTTTATAGTTATTCTCTTTACAAAAATTATTTGGAAGTAATTTATAGCAATTCTGAATTCATACCAGAAGTACAAGTTTTTGGCCTGTAGTATAGTATATATTTCTACAAAAGTTAGAAATTGAAAATTGTAATGTATAGTATTACTCCTAAATGCAGGTAATCCCAGAGTTAAGAGCAAATGTTCGAAGTTATGCAATAAGTGCTCCCTAGTGTTTATGAACAAGTTCCAAATTATGAATGTTGCAGCTCATGGCAGTTGTTCGTCCTTACGAATGACCGCAGAGGCTCTGCAACATTCGCCCTGCCAATCCCCACCTCTTGCTGGGGCTTCATAGGCACTAGGCCTGTGGATACTCACCTTGTGAAGATCTAACAGGCTTCCTTGGCCTGTTTCGGCGCTTCAGGCCTTCAGTGAGTATGCAGAGAATGGAGGTCTAAAGTACCGCAAGATCATGTGAGATCAGTAGCACGTGATCTCAGGCTACTGATCTCTGGTGATCTTACGGTACTTTAGACCTCTGTTCTCTGCAAATGGAGACCTGGATGAGATCTGCAGAAAAAGGCTTTGCAAATGGAGGGAAGGCCTGTTACATTGAAGCTTTCCCTCCATTTGCCATCTTGCAAAAAGCCTTTGCTACTGAGAATGAAGGCCAGCAGGGACCGCACATTGCTCTGGGGGCTCCGTTTTCTTCAACAGAGGCCTTGAAGAAAGGCCTTTCCTGGTGAAAACAAAGCTCCAGAGTGACGCATGCTCCCTTTGTTCTTTGAAATGGCACCCCATAGGCACATAAACACTTTTTGGTCAGAGGCTGAAAGCTTCTGTGAGTCATGATCTCTTGAGACTTCAGGCACCTATCCACTTCTTGCAGAGAATGGGTGCCTGAAGTCTTGCAAGATTAGGGCATCCAGAAGCTTCCAGTCTGTGCACAAAAAGTGGCAGGCAGAAGTGGCAGGCAGCCTTGGTGAGTCAGAGAAGCCAAGCAGGGTATGCTCATCCTGCTCTCCCTCTGCTCTCATCACTCGCTTGGAGCAGCAAAGAAACATAGAGGCTGGAGAGGAGACAGATCTTCACAAGGTAACTGATCCAGTGCAGCAGAATGGGGTGGGGGGCCATTCTCCCTCCCTCCGAGGGGAGGGAGAATGGGGTATCTCAGTGAGTCAGGGGAGGTCTTGGGCGGTCTGAAGCAGGTGGCTTGTTCTATCGCTAGGCCCCCCATGGGATTCTCCACTGTGAGATACCTCATGTGCACACTGAGCTGCACATTAGCGAATGCGCGGGGAAAAGTAGTGATCATGTTCAAGTTACGCAATTCCCTCCTATGAATTATCGGGTTTCAAACGGAATGGGCAAGCTCCATTGCATTCGTAACTTGAGGACTACCTGTAATAACTCATTCCTGACCGAATTCAGCCTGCAAGGAAGTTCTGTAGTAAATTTATATAGATGAAACATTTAAAAACAAGGCCTTCCAAATGGGTGGGTCTATAACTCCCACAATTCTGTTAGTTCAGGAATGTGAATTGTCATATGTTTCATCTCATACAGCATCATTATTTTATCAATAAACATTGAGTTGTGTTTGTTGATCATTAAGGCTTTTCAATTTGGCCACTGCAACGTTTTCAGCAAAGGCAAATGTATACTATATCTAGATATACTATGCTATTATCACAATACTCAGATTCACTAGGCCAACTATAATATTCACATGGAACTTTGGTTAAAGGGTACTTCTTGATTTAAATTGTATTACATATCAATATGTTTTCCAAAATGATGTCCATAAAGTAACATTTATTTTCTTGCAGAAACGTTTGGTTAAAAGGCCAAATAGTGCACCAGAATTGTCCTCATACAGAGACAAAACACTTATAAAGATTTCTTCAAGTTTCAAAACTCTTATGGAAGAGCTTGATATCATGAGCAAGCATGTTCCTTTAACAATACCTAATGCTGCAGTATCAGAACCTGAAACTTCTCTAGAAAAGCATACTTTTGCTGCTAACCTTTCAGGAATTAATTTTCACCCTTCAAAAGCACCTGTAGATCCAGAGAAAGATTCTGGTGAAACAGTTATGGGAAATACACTAAAAATTCCTAAAGGAAATCTTTTTGAACCAGAGCCTGCTGAAGGTCTCCTAGATCAGACTGCTCTTGCTGATGAATGTCGAAAAGCTGGAATTAAGTACATCATTTTCCCAAAGAAAAAAAAAAGATCAACGAAAGTAGGGAAAAGTATTACTCCCAAAGTATTGGATAGTATATTTGAAAAATTAAATCAACCTCCAAGGATTCTTAAAAGGTTGTAAATTTAATAACAATTTTATTATGTATTTATTTAGATAGTTGGATAGGACAGATGTAAGGCACAGATCTGTTGGTTAAAGATGTTTGGATTGGGTAAGATGTCTGAAGGCTCTCTATATGAAAATAATTACTACTGATAGCTGGACTAGCACAAGATTGTATTAATTGCTATGGAGCTGCAAACTCTGTTTGTGCACCCAAAAGTAACCAAGATCCAGATCCTCAGCTTTGTCAATGCGAGGGGTGGTAGTCAAAACAAAGCTGACAGTGAAATCAGCAGAAAAAAAACATTTTTTAAAGCTATTTCTAAAGGCACCTATTCTTTCTGTTGCAGAAAGCCTTTGGTTTTTTGGTCAAATAATCCTCATTTCACGAGCACTAGCATTGCAACAGCAAATATCTCCTTCCTATTGGTGTAAGCCAAGCTTTATTTTGCCACAGTGAAGGAATTAAATATTTATAAGCATTGCTAGGTTTGTGATAACTCTTTTTTACAAGCCACCATTTGGGAGAAAATGCTAAACTATGTGTAGACATCTTATATTCCTCCAGGTCTCCTTAGTATGTTTCTGGCAGTTACTCATTTCTTTGAGTGATCAGTCAGATTCTCCATCGTTTGCAGAGAATAGTCATATCTCTGCTTGTGCCAGGGTCAGCCCTGAGGAAAATAACCCAGTATGATTTCAAAAAACCTGACTACTTGATTGCAACTACGGAAAAAGAAAAAAAAAACTGTTCCCAATTTTGGCTCAGGCAGCTTCAGATTTCTCTCCATGCTGGTCACCTTCAACTCTGCTACTGCAAGTCTTGCTATAGATGGACGCTCCTATTTATCTTACCAGTTCTTACTGGCTCCTCTTGAGGTATGATAGATGATCTTGCCAGAGAAAATTCATGGCGAATTCTCATTAAACAATTCTCTGAATCATTGGAATAGTAAAAACTCTGATCTTCTTTTGGGCCATTTCAAGATCATTATATTTGCATTTGGTCATCTCATATCCAATCTACGTCTGCAGTCTTTTTCCAATTCCACTAACGCAATGCTGGCCTGCTTTTTAGGACAAATAATTGGATTTCTCAGCATCAGTTTTTCATAGTTCTGATCAGTGGATCATATTGCTTGGAACACTCTAATATACAGTGAGGCAAACCATTATATATATATTCGCCTTCTATATTGTTTTAGAATTCTGTCACCTGTCATGTTTTGGATTAACTTCAGGGCAGGTTTTTTTTTTTAATTATTATTATTATTATTATTATTATTATTATTATTATTATTATTATTATTATTATTATTATTTTAGGATTGTTTCTCTCCTGCAGAAGTAGATCTCACATTAGTTCTAGACTGGCATGTCCCTTTTCTCAAAATTCCTTCCTCTCCATCAGGTTGCATCTACTGAGGCAATTTGTCAGGGACCACGTTGCAATTCAACTAACTTAGAAATCATGTGATTTTTAATAAGTCTAGTAGTAGTTGAAAAATAATATATTGATATCCATCTAAGAAAATATATAGGGAATTCCATTTAAAAAAAATAATATGAACTTGTCAAAGGCCTTCTCATCATATAATGAAATTAATTCTGTGCAATTTAAATTATTTTGTGTATTTGTTAGCGGATTAAGCGCGTATTATATGAAGCTTGTCTAAGTTGTGGAAAGCTAATATCAGGATAATATCTGAAAAAAAAGACGTAATATTTTTGCTAGAATAGCTCTTAATATTTTGGTAACTACATTAATTAATGATTAATGGCACATTGATTGGCATCTTTTGGAGAAGAATTATTATCCCATTTGATAGAAGTCAAAAGATAAGCAGTTTGTTTTTCAATGAGAAGCAGCATGATTTGCATAGGTATTAAATATAGTTCTTAATACAAAAACAGAGTCATGGTGTTGTTCATTGCTCTGGATTGCTGTGCCTTATTATACTGTATTTGACTCATACTAGGACTAAGGCTAGAACTGAGGACTTTCTTTTGTATGAAAATGGTTTATTCAGCAACAGGAATAAAGTGTCATAAAGCAATGCAAAAATGTGAATTGCACAACTGTATTTTATCTCCTCTTCCTCCTGTCCAAGATTCCACTCAGATGTTGTTCCCTGTATTTCAAGCAGAAGGCATACCAAAAGCATACTTGGGGTCAATTAGTCAGACACTGGTACCACCAACACACACAGCACAGCATAGCTGTAGGCATTAGCCTCAAAACTCCAAGCAGCACCTTTGATCTTGATAGTCCCCCATATAAGCCACTCAGGGCCCGGTTCTATGGTGTGGGACTCTTCCATAACTTAATGATTTGACTTTCTGTAAATAATTATTGTTACTATTCGTAAAATTCTTAGTTAAACCCACACCAAGCCATGTTATTGGTTCTAGAAATCTTCGGAGTTATATTGATAGGTTTCTTTCCTTCTAGAAAAAAGGGGATTGAAAACACACCTCCAGAAGACCGCCAGCTTCTTTTCGAGGAACTTTGCCATCCTTAAGATGATGCCCCAGACCTATTGGACCTTTGTTGTCTGAACAATTTTTTGAACCATTTTCATTTCAAAATTCTTAAGAATTAATTTCCATTCTTCTCCTCTTGCAGAAAGGGATTAGCTCATAACTATAAATTTGTAGATGATTTGTAGAATGGATAACTTCATATATCTGAAGTTATGAGTTTTGGTAGTGCAGTGGTTAGAATGCAGTACTGCAGTCTACTTCTGATTGCTGGCTGCCAGCAATTTGAATCTCATCAGGCTCAAGGTTGACTCAGCCTTCCATCCTTCCGTGATGGGTAAAATGAGGACCCAGATTGTTGGGGACAATATGTTGACTCTATAAACTGCTTAGGGAGGGCTGTAAAAACACTATGAAGCAGTATATACACTGTAAGTCTAACTGTTATTGCTATCTATACTATACTTTCATACTTTTTCTTCATTTTATACTGTAACTGATGGATCCATGCACAAATGTTGGCCTCTCCACATCCCTGGGAATTTTCTTTAAATCTGCACTACATATTGTTTTGTTCCTTTTCCTCCAAGCTATCATTTCCTTTCATACCCAGCTTTATCTAGCCAGCTGGCTTTTAACTACTTATTACTGACTGATCTGGCTACATAGTACAAGACTTCTATTCCAACAGTTTCTTGATCTCTGAACGAGACCGTCTCTTCCTTTCAGTTTATCCAGTCTGTAGGAGCAATGATATTAGGGATGCACATTGTTAACTGCTGCTGCAATTCTGTAAATGTCAGGTGCTTGCACATAAGATTTCCTCTGTAGCATCAGTCAGAATCCATGATATTCTCTGCCACTGGCCCATGTGATTTTACCTTGTCTGTTTATGGACATGTATACTAGATAGTTCTTGCTCTGGTTATGCCCTGGTTCAAGGCATTCTTCCATTGATAAAAATAAGATAGTTCCTTCATGCTTTCTTTCACAATAGATATCCTCACCATTAATGCCTGACTCAGGGGCCTCTGTCACTTCACCTGAACTGGCATTATATACAGCAGACAAGTTCTTTAAGCATAGGAAATGCATTCAGGCCTCTTCTACTATGAAAGGGAAGTTTGAATGAAAATACATGTGCAAAAATAAAAGCGCTGTTCAAGCTATATGGGATTGTCTTTGTAGGGGTAAAATGAATCTTTTATTTTACAGAATCATCCTTCTAGTTCCCTGAGGGAGATACTATTTCAAGTTTCCCTTTGAACTTGCAAAATAGATTGTATGATCTCCATCAGAAATCAATTATTTGTGAGGTGTATGCCATTCTACATGATTACAAAGTTATATACTTCCATACTAATGGACAATTCTACTTGTGTTTCCATTAGAAATTTTCTTACCATAACTTTAATATTATGTACTTAATCTGGGTAGTCCTGTGGCATCTTAAATCTGTTTTAAGGTTGAGGTAGTATAAAGTGATAAATACATAAATAACAAGCTATTAAATGTTGCAGTTTATATCATTTATTTCAGTAATCTGTCATTACCTCAGTTATACATTGATTGTAATTTTGCTTCTCCTTTTTAGGTCTGTGTCTCTGACTCTTCAGAAGCTTAAGATGCATAATAAACACTCTATTCAAATATCTCGAGCAATTAAACTTTATAGAAGCCCCAGCATCCCTTGTTTGTTAAACTTTGAAACATTTGCCAAAAAACAGGGTAAAGGATCTGAAGATTCTGATTATCTTTGGGCCAGGCTATTGTGGAATAAATGGTTTGAGGAGCTGTTTGTTCCCGCTAACAAACCTGCTGAAGATAAACAGATGTTAGGCAAACATGTTTTGGCACAGGAAATGGAGGATGCTGCAAAAGAAAAAGAATTACCAAACTATGTGAATCCTTTTCTATTTGATGGCAAAAAAGAAGAACTTGAACAGTGTGAGCATGAGATTGAGAGAATAACCCAAGAGATAAATAAAGGATGTGCTACAGCGTTTAACTATTGTCGTCGTGGAGCAATATACAGAAAGATTGGAAAAATGCAGTCAGCTTTGGATGACTTAGAAAAAGTTCGTTTAAAACAAATATTTTGTTCATAAATTTTACTTAATTTATTGTATAGCTAAAGATTTCCAAGGGTGCCTCTTCCTCTTCCTTCTGGTATTCACTTTTCAAAAGAAAACCTTCCAGTTTTTAACATTACCTATTTTTGTATTCTAAACTGTTTAGCAGATAATGTCATAGTGTTTCCACATATATTTGCTTTCATGTGCACATATTATGTGTACATATACAATCATTAAAAGGGAGGTTGACAAGACATAAGCAAGAAAACAAATCTAGAACTCTGAAAAGGTGTTTCCCTTTAAGATTTTCTGATTTTTTGCAGATTTTGTCATTGAACAGTATCAGCATATTGCCTCACATGCAGATATTTTAAAAAATGATATCTGAGGGATACCAAATATAGTACCAAACTTTGGATTTGTTGTATTTAATTCACAGCATCATTCAACATGTGATATACCAGTGTGAAACAGCAATCATCCCTCATTCAATAATTTAAAAGTTAAAGTAGTGAGGGCCAATTATGCAAATGCTTAATTAAACAGGACTTATTTGAACAGTTCTGAACTATGTCAGCCTAGTAACTTTGACTTATCACAGTAGCTACTCATCATATAGAATCTGGAAGTATGTTTTTATGTCTCACCCAAATTTCTGAAAACTTCCATTAAAAAAAACATTGATGCTTATTTCCCTGGAAAATGCTACAAAACAATTTCTAAAGCTTTGCAGTTTTATCAATTCATAGTTGGAGATATAGTCATGAATAATTTGAGACAACAGATCTTCCCAAGAGTGATATCCTGTCAAAAATCCTCCAAGAGTATAGCATAAAATCATCCTAGAAGTACCTCCTGTCAGCCTTACTGGGTAGAAAAAATAAAACCCAGACAAGCTAATTCTGCTTTATTGTAATATTTCATTAACAGAATCTTTCAAGTTTGAAAGTACAGTTCTGCTGCCATCTCCTTTACAGGTCAAGAAACTAAGGGTGATCCTTTTTGAGCCTCTTGCCCCATCTTCTATCCAGCTGCAAACTATGATGTCTGACCGTTACTTAGGCAGCACCTCTTTGCCCCCTCTTCCAAGATCTTTCCTACATACCACGACACTTCTACCCCTCTCTAAATAACCTGTAGATCTTTCTCATCTTGTCTAAAGTTAATTTTTACGATTCCATATCAGAAAAGCACATAGGAGCGCAACAAGAAAGAAAATATTGCTCATAACAATGATGCTCATCTCAAGTTTGCCAAAAAGCACCAAGATGTTGATGCAGACTTTTGGAGGAATGTTATATGGATAGATGAGTCAAAAGTGATTTTTTAAAAAAACTACATCAGTATTACTGCATTTGGCAAAATCTAAACACTGTGCTCCACAGTAAGAACTTCATACCAATTTGTAAGCATGAATGCAGCAAAGTAATGATCTGAGGATTCCTCAGTTGCCTCGGGACTGGGACAAGTTGCTATTATGAAGGAAAAAGGAATACTGCTGGGTATTAGTGAATTCTCCAAAAATAACGAATTAACTGTGTTGGAATGACCATGTCAAAGTCCAGAGAATGTCAGAGAAATGGTGTTAGAATCTGAAATGACCAGTTTGTGCTAGGAAATCATATGTTACTGAGTTGACGCAGTTTACCATGGATGGATGGCCCAGAATTTCTATATAGTGGTGTATGAGGCTAATTGTTAAATAGAGGAAGGAATTTGGCTGCCATTATTCCAACTATAAATGATTCAGTCATTTATTGAATCTAAGCTGGGGATGATTACTTTTCACATTGCTACATCACACTTTGGTTTAATAATCTAGACTTTCTTTATATATCAGTGAGACTCAGATGCAACTCTTACAACATTCTGTGGCAAAGATACAAAAAATTCAGACAATCCAAAAGGGAATAATTTTTCATAGAACAGTCATATAATTATTTTAGTATAAATGATAAAAATATTTAATTCAAGTTAGGGATTGTCTGACTCCACATTTCTCTGGGTAGTTCATAAATGACATAAAAACCAACACACAAACAAAAAAAGATGGGATCCAGGCACAATATACAGGCAAAACATAAATAACAATTGCCCTCAGCAGATTAATATCTGGTGGTGGTACTGAATAGAAATATATTAGATCAACAGCACTCAAATTTGGATCAAGACCTTATGAAGTTCAGACCAAAGGAAGTGAGAAAGGGTGGTGATGGTAAATAAGTAAATAAAATACAATAAGCATAGAACAGATGAGAACTTGAATGCCAGGGAATAATAACAAGACAACTTTTCAAAGTGATCATGACGATACTTCATCATGGGCAGAGAACAAGAGAAATGTGAAACTACGAGCATTTCTTGAACATAGAAATTGTCTTTCTTAGAGCAGAGGGGAAAAGAGGAAAGATTTTTTTTTTCATCCTGACTAGATGTGATCATGTTCTCAATTCTCAAGGGTAGTCTACTTCAGGGGAGTTAAGAGTCAATAAATTCTGGTATAATGGAAGTCTTTTAAATAAAGCCTTTTCAAGAAAGGTTGAAAGACTGCAAATAGCAATTTATCATGTTCTGAAGACAGGTTGCTTGTTGATGCTATTGACTAGGTGATCAGAGGTATTTTTTACGTATTGATGGTATGATACATGAAATGCATATATGATTCTGTTAATTCAGTACGCAGTTTAACAATAACACATTTCATTTGGTTAAACAATTTCTTGATTAGAATATATACAAGATATATGGGTAAATATTTCAGAATGTGCTGTATTACCATGACCCTTATTTAATATATTTTCATAAATAAAGATGACTATTACCAGCAGAGTAGAACAGGATGAAAATAATTCCTTTAGAAACACACAGTATCCCGAAGAATTGATCTATGTAAGTAATGCAAAGGAGGATTATTAATAAATGGGTATTATTGCTGCTACATGTAATGTAGAAGGCAAGTACAGAATTTGTATCTTGAAATATTTTTATTGTAAATATAGTTTGAAATAATAATCCAAACAAAGATGAGATGGATAGACTACACTATGTTGATGAAGACTCATAGTCACTTATTGAGATTATTTTATAAGAAATAAGGCTGCTAATAATATATATTTCAATTGGCCTTGAACATTCTTTAATTACCAAAGTGCAGTCAGGTCATATGTTAGAAGACATAAGTTACATTTTCTATAGGAATATGCCTTACATTTAACTAAACTGATAGTATTTTATGTGTGGCAGATGTAGTGTATAATTATTTACCACAACTATTTCCATATTCTCTCTTCTCTGGGGCTGTAAAACCAATTATTCCAGAATCTTTCTCAATTCTGTGACTACGGCCTCGTATATTATATTAGAAACTATAACATAAAGATAATCTCTTCAATGATTTTCAGGTTTTCAGGGACCATCTCTTGTGGCATTTTGGCTGCTCCATCTGCATTGCTCCAAACAAGTACCTTTTCAGCTTCTACCAGATTTCAGTAGTACACAAATGCTAATAGCAAGCGAAGCTGGGTAATGTGGAGGTTTCTCTGATCCAAAATCCAGCTGCAAACATTGTTTGAAAGGAGGATACTGTACTGAAGATTGTTGTTATGTAATGTCTCACAGAACCTGGCAGAGATCCTGGGAAATCAGGCAGAGGAGGGAACAAGTCCATTGCAAAAGAGACACTTCAACCCAAGGGAGCAGGGGAACATGAAAAAGACACTCAGAGCACACACACCTTTGATTATGTTGAGTGGGAGAATTACTTTGACAGGTTTTCAAGGTGATGTTATACCTTGAAAACTACTAGAAACTACTAGAAATAAATATTTTCTCAGAAATCCAAATGATTCTTGTATCAGGAGTTGGCCAGCCTTGCATGACTTGGTATTAATTTTGAGAACCTCTCCGTGTATGGAGATTCTCAGTCATCCAGGTACTGGTTGTCCAAAGGTGCTTTTTCAAGAGGCAACTGGCCTTGATTTTCTTTGAAGACATTTCACTTCTCATCCAAGAAGCCTCTTCAGCTCTTATCTAGCTCTCATCCAGAGCTGAAGAAGCTTCTTGGATGAAAAGTGAAACATCTTCAAAGAAAAACAAAGTTCAGTTGCCTCTTGAAAAAGCGGGATTTGAGAATCTCTCGTATCAATTTTCCTGTTCAGGTAGTTTAAATCTAGAATAATTAATCTGAAGTTGCTTGGAATCTCTTTCTCCTGCTTTCCCACTTCCCTGGGTTGTGATATCACTTTTGCAATGATCCTGTTTCCTATTCTACTTTCCCAGGGTATGTTAAGCACTCCATCATAGTTGCATATAAACTGGTAGAAACGTTTGAAGAAAGTGTCTATATTAAGAATATTTACATTGAAGCATGTGCCAGGGAATTTATGACATGGAATAAATGTGTAATAATTTGCATGAGAAAAGGTAATGAGCAATTAGATGAAGATATATAAAAGACACCATATGATAAGAATACAAACACAAACTGATTTTCCCCTCTGTGGAACTAATAATATTTAAATAATATTTCTCATTAGGTCAGTATTTATAATATTTTTTTCTACAGTATTGAAGTGTAGAAATAGTGGAGAAATAAAATTTTCTGATTAATTATGCCATTATCTTTGTAGGCGATACATTTGGAACCATTTCTGGCTAATGCTTATTGGCACAGACACTTAATATTTGTTTACCAAAACAAAACTCTTCCAGCTCTAGAAGATTTGAATTTTATAATTAAACGCAATGTAACCTATACAGGTAAGTGTCTTTGAAGTCCTGTCGTCAGTACCAAAATACATATAGTGTGATATTGACTATACATATATTATATCATATATAATTACTGAGTGAGTTAGACTACTGTTTAACGTTTTGGTTAGTCAAATATTTGTGAATTATTTTCTAGATGTGATCATGATAACAGTGATAATTTAGATCATGGGTGGCAAATCTTTTGGTTTGCCACTTGGCTGCACTGAATGAAGAATTGTCTAGGGCTACATCTAAATGTGTGTGTGTGTGTGTGTGTGTGTGTGTGTGTATGGATAATATATATACGCACACACACACATATAAAATGGGTGACCAACCTATCAGCTTGCCCTGGGTGCACTGAATGAAAATAGTCTTGGGCTACATCTAAAGATGGATGGATGGATGGATGGATGGATGGATGGATGGATGGATGGATAGTGTGTGTGTGTGTGTGTGTGTGTGTGTGTGTGTATGATAGATATAGATACATAGATATATATCGATATAGATATTTAGATATATCTATATCTATATGTCTATACATTTGGCAGAATGAACAAAGCAAAGTTTACCCCTAATGTCAGTGACTGTTGGTGACCCCTCACTCACTCTCAGCCCAGGACACCGCACAGGATTGTTGTTGTGGGGGAAGTAGGAGGAAGAAGAAGTATTAGGTATGTTCACTGCCTTGAGCTACTTATAAGGTAATAAAGGTGGGATTAAAAATCTAATAAATAAATCATCCAATTTCCTATGAAAATTTAAGATTAATTACATTTAACTGAAATTATTTTAAAAAGTGCACATGAATGGTATTAAATTCTATTAATATTTAAGATATTTTTCTCCTATTTTGAACTTGTAGATGCTTATTTGTCGAGAGCTCAGATATATAGAAAACAGGGAAAAAATCACTTGGCAATGATAAATTATACTTTGGCACTGAGATATAGACCCACAGATCCTGAAATATATTACAAGAGAGGTGAAATCCATGAAGAAGAGGGTGAGTTAATACTGGCAATGGAAGATTATTCAAAGGTATGCATTATTATCTTTAATTTCATTATATATTGACCAGCTCTTAAATAATTGCATGATTAAATCTATGCACCAAAAGAATTAATTAAAAGAGCAATTTAAAAAAAAGTCAACAGTGGTCATAATAACTCTGAAACCCAGGTAATTTTTAATTTACCGTATTTTCCAGCATATAAAATGACTTTTTAACACAGGAAAATCATCTCAAAAGTTGGGGGTCGTCTTATACGCCGGGTACCCGAATCTGAGTTGCTGGCGCTGACCGATGACACTACGGGAGCGCCGACAACATTGAGGGGAAGCTGTACTCCGAATTAGTTCCAACCTACAAGAGGTGCCAGGCAGTGTGCGGCCCCCGAGAAAGGAACGCGTCCCCACTCTACCCTGGAATTCAGGTCACCTTCCTTCCTTTCCCAGCGGTCCACGGTGAAAGCGGTGCCGCAGTCGACCTGGGCCAGCGCCTTCCACACCTGGCTCTGCGTCTCCATGATTAGAAGCTCCATGCAACTTCGCATGTCTCCTTGCAATCCGCTCACCGGAGGAGCCATGAAGCTCTCGCACAGCCTTGCCAGATCTTCCTCATCCTCCTTTCCCCACGGCTTTTCCGGTTGTAATTGCTGCTGTTGCTGCTGCTGCCGCCGAGGCTGCTCCTTCATCTCCGACCGCCGCACCAGACCCAGCCCGGCCAGCACCACCATGGCTCCCGCAGTCCAAACGAACGCCGATTGCTGCCACCCACCATCGCCCCAACGGGAAGAACCGCCCGGCGGCGATTCCAAGGAGCCTGAAGCAAGCATCCTGGAGCAGCGTGGGCCGGCCCGGAGGCTTAAACCCCGGGCACCCAGGTGCCGAATCCCGCACAGCAGAAAAGACATGACAGCCGGTGCCCAGTTCCTTCTGCAGCCGTCCGGATCGGCACCAAGCCAGGAAAGTGCGCTGCGAACTCCCACCCTTCACCTGCGAGCCCGGAAGAGTGGGGAAATGCAGAGCAATACCTCGTGGGGAAGGAGTACAGTTTCATTGGCAATCCTGCCCATCCCTAACATTGCATTTAGACTACAACTCCCAGCAGCGCCTGTGGGAGAAAAGGGACGTAGAAGTAAGAAGGGGCACAGCTTCCCCTCAATGTTGTCGGCGCTCCCGTCGCGTCATCAATCAGCACCAGCAACTCAGATTCGGGAAGCTGTGCCGATCTAGTCAAGGCTGCATGCTGCTGATGAACCCCCACTGATGGCGAGCCCCACCAGCATTCAGCAGCATGCAGCCTTGACTAGATCGGCACAGCTTCCGGAATCTGAGTTGCTGGCGCTGACTGATGATGCGACGGGAGCGCCGACAACATAGAAAACAAACAGCATGGCAGCTCCCATGGGTTTATTGTCTTATCCTTCCTTTCAGCTTTAGAGTGAATTAGGAAAAGTTTAATCCAATTGCACTGTTTTATGTTTACATGTTTGATGACAAACAGCCTTATGTTTATAAGTGACAGTTTTCCTGCTAAGTACCTGCATGTCATAAGCATTTGAATTAAAATTACCATATTGAAATCAAATCTGATGTTTTTTAATTTTTATTTAGTGTGCGTTGGAAGAAGGGTAGTCTTATACGGCGAGTATAGCCCAAACCCTATATTTTAACAGGAAAAGTAGGGGGTCGTCTTATACGCCCAGTCGTCTTATACACCGGAAAATACGGTAATTTGTATTAAAGCATGGTGGTCTGCTGTTTAAAGAAAACAGTAGAAATAAATAAATAGTTATAAAATTACAATAGTAATAAAATAAAAATAATTAAAAATAACAAATAAATTAAAATGAATACTAAAACAAACAAAAAATTCAAAGGCCAACTCAATGGACCACTGGGTCTTTTTCTGCCATCGGGTTTCTATGATTCTAAACAAAACCAAAGCTGGATAATTTTCAGTGTGTCTATGTCTGCAAGTTTTAAAAATTTAATAAAGAAAACAAATGGATAAAGAATTGGTTTCAGATTGTTCCTTAATCCCGAAACATTGATTATATGAAAACAATAAATACTACTCTAATAATATTACAAATAACAACAGCAACAATAATAATAGTTGGATCAATCTTTTGGGGGTCAACATGAACCACTTTGGGAAACCCTGGTATATGAAACCCCGAGAGCTCCATCCAGGTACAGTCATGTGCAAAAGTAAGTATGCCCTCTTTGACTTATTTGGTTTTATGTATCAGAACATTATAAAAATCATCTGGTCTTTAGCAGTTCTTAAAAGTCGGTAAATGCCACCTCAGATAAACAATTCATGACATATATTACACGGTGTCATCATTTCTTTTGCAAAAAGTAAGCCAAAATGGGGAAGCCATGTATTGTTGTTCATCATACCTCCTTTTAAGAACTGCTAAGGACCAGAAAATTTTTACTATGTTCTGATACGTAGAAACATAAAACTCAAAGAGGATGTACTTACTTTTGCACATAACTGTATGTATAGATTGGGGGAGGAGCTGCACAGGCAGATGAAGCCATTCACCCACACCTCCGATGACTAAAACCCAGGCCTCCATCCACTTTTATCAGTTTTCCTACAACAAAAGAGGAAGCAATGAAGCTTCCTTCATATTAGCAAACCTGCTTTAGATGGCTGGGTTCCTATTCCTATATGATAGTGAAAAGCTAGCTGAGGGTACCTCTGGTGGTGAGGGAAGCACTGTAGCTTCCACTTTTCTTCCAGTAACTTTCAAGAACTTCGGCAGTCTCTTCCCTGTTCTCCCAAGTAGCTCCTTGATCAATTGGCTTTGGAGTGTTCTCCTTGCAATAGCGTTCCTCAGCTGCTGAACAATCAAATGATCAATAGGCTGCCATCACCTGCTGGAGACCACAAGGGGTAGTTCGGCACCTGCAGGCACCTGCTGAGGCCGGAGCTTATCCAAACTTGTTATATTCTGAACAAAGTAAATTATTCAAAAGCACTGTAAATGTCAGCATTGCAATATTGTTATAATGCAATTTTATGTGTTTATGTTCAGAAGTAAAAAGTCCCAATACACACAGGGATTTGCTGGCAAGAAAATATGAACAGTATCAACGCCTCTGCTATTTCAGGCAGAAAACAAATCAAAAACTTAGAAGCTGATCCAATGATTTATTACCTTTTAAAATGACTGTTATTTGCATTGTTTAGAATTCTGATGAATATTAAAATAAGGTTAAACTTTATCAAGCGTTGTATGTATTTTTAAAATCAATGTAGTGCCTTTACTATGATCCCCAAAGAATTGATGCACGTATGAAACATGGAGTATATTATTTCAACAAATTAAATTGGAATGTAGCTATGCATGATTTTACAACTGTGATTAAAAAAGATCCAAAACATGCAGAGGCAAGGTAAGGACAAATTATATTTTATTTGAAATATTGTAGTCTATTTCTAAACTAATCAACAGATGTCCTATTTCATTATTTGTAAGCCTCTACAATTAACTCCATCCTCTTCATCTCTGCAAGCTTAAAGACCTGTAAACTAGGTTTAAAGACATTTTTATTTGACTAGCAGGTTAGTGAAGGGCTTACACTATATCCTGTATAAATGATATAAAACAAAGATGAAGTTTATTTTGTGGCAGATACGTTTCACTATTTTTAAAGATATGAACATATATAAAAACCTCAATTAGTATTGTGGACTTCATTGAAGATGTTGGATTACTAATAAGTCCCTGCCTAAGCTTGCATCCTCTCTTAATGAAAAATAAATAAGTAAATGAGATGAGAAAGTTCAGAGAAAGCTTCTCAATCATCTAAGATTCTATTTCAATCCTCTGAATTTTTCATCTATTTTGACTCCCAAAATAAATTAATCTTGTCCTGTACTACTTTATTCAATGGAGTAGGAGCTGTGTTACAAAATGAACCCTTAAGAAGATCTATTGAATATTCCTCCTGGTCATTAAAAGAAGCCCTTGGGAATGCTCCTAATTGAGGGAAAAATAATCTAACTACTTCGTAAGTCTTTGATTTAAGGAAAATGAAGGTATTCTTAACAAGATGGGTAGCCTGAAAACAGTTGAAACTTAATTTAGCAACCCCTAAACATGGCACTACTAAGTAATTTGCTAAGGAAATTTACCTTTTCTGGTAATTTCTGTGAAACAGAAATAATGCCTTTGCTGAAGTATTTGAAATAAGTTAACAATTCCCAAATGAGAATATGGAATAGGCATGGTAGTAGCCTATTAAGAAAAATACAATGGACTGTAAAGGGCAGATAAAAATTGAATGGAAAAGATTTTCCTATGTTTTTGGGTGAGGTGTGGATGAAATAAGGAGGATTTTGTGGAGCATGTGAGTATGGGAATGACATGAGGCAAATTTTAGAATGTCTTGAATGAAAGTTTGAGCCGACAATTACTTATTATTGTAAAGTTAAACTTATCTGGTGACTTGGAAATATGAAATATCAGTATAAGCTATATCAGCAGTCATTGGACACACAAGTATATTTCATATTATGTGTGTGTGTGTGTGTGTGTGTATTTTAACTATAAGTATATTCCTAGTACGATTTGATAGCTCATTAGTAACCTTGACTATCACTAAGTGTTGTATCTTTTTATTCTTGATGAATGTATTTTATTTCTTTCATGGAAGTGACTGGGACAGCTGTTGTTTCTTTTATACCTTAATTATATAAGAAGCATTTGGGTGAAAATGTTCCTTCTAGCTCTTTAGGTTATATCTTACCTTCTAAGGTAAGAACTTCCCCCACCTTTCTATCATTCTGCAAGAGCCTGAAGACCTGGCTGTGCCAGGTGGCCTGGGGACCAGATGGGGAAATTCCACACTGGTTGCTGGATTGATAGCAAACTCCACCTATTCTCCTTGCTCTCTGTTCTCCATCTATCCATCTTTTTGTTATAATATTGAGATATTCTCATGTTCTTTTTCATTGTTTATTTTATTGTTCTATTATTATATTCCTGTTCTATTTACACTCTTCATTTCTTCCTTTTTATTGTTATAAGCCGCCTAGAGTAACCTCACGGCCAGATCATTTGCCAGGTGGCAAATGAATTTAACAAATACATATAACAAATAAAAATATATAAAAGTTATATTTAATTAAAAATATAACTAAATATAAATATAAATTTATAAACAATATAATTTATATATTTAACAATTTAATTCTTGCAGAAATACATAATTGTTTTGTCAGATCAGATACTTGTTAAAATCCTGCTGTCTTTTTAAAGTTGTAGGAATAATGACTTGGAAATAATGATGCAACTTTCTTTCTAGAACCTACAGAGCAAGAATATACATTAAGCAAGAGCAATATAAAAATGCAGCTGAAGATTTATCTGCTGCAATTCATTTGAATCCCTGTAACTGGATTGCATTCTATTACAGAGGTTGCATTTTGAGGAAAATTGATCCAAAACAGTCTCTACAGGACTTAAGTGTTTCTGGTATTAGTACTTTAATTTTCATGAAAATATGAATTGCATTTATGAAAAAAAAATGTTTCAATGAATTTGTTTTCTATAATTGTGAGAAAAATATTGTATGCATTTTGAAAAATATATTTTTGCTTTTATATGCAATTCTGAACTGAAATTACAGAACTCCTAATTATCTATATCTTGTCTATCTAATTATTCGTAATAGTTGCCTGTTTCTTTACATGATCCCATATATTATTTATTTAAATGAAAGTAATACTAACATGTATCATTTTCTATGCAGTTTGTCTGAAATATATACTGAATTGGTATACACTTTCATATGAGAGCCAGTTAATATGATGTTTTAACCGTTGATATGAGGGCCAATTTGGTGAGTTCTAGTTCAGCCTAAGGCACAAAGCCAGCTGCATGATTTGGTCCAGTCTCTCTCTCTCTCAGTCCTAATGGTAAACCATCAAAGCAGGCAACTGGAAACCATTTCTGAAATCTTGCTAAGAAAACCACAAGGACTTGTCCAGACAATGGGCAGGAGTCAACCTTTACTTGAAGCCACACACATAAAAGCTGATAATTCAGTTTTCCCCAAACATAACTCTCTTACATGAACATATCCAAGAAAAATTGGTTTATACAAGGCCAAAACCTAGTTTGCTGCCATAGTGGCGATCATTCAGTTATTTCAGGATATTTCATTTTTTACAAATCTGTGACGGTTTCGTTTACCTTTCTAATAGTCACACAAAGCTGAATTTAAAGGTACATTTAACAGGTGAAAATTTAGGATATTCTTCTTCTTCTCTTCCAGTCCTTCTCAATCACAGTTTTGACAATATTGGTGCTTACCTTCATCGTGGCATCTTGTATGCAGAATTGAAACAGTGGCCCCTGGCTATCTGTGATTTTGAAAATGCAATTGCTTTGGACAGGTATTTTTTACTGGCTTGCTCCCTTTTCTCAATTACTTACTTTTTAATGTAGCATTTAGTCATACAAACTAGTTGCAAAAACAACATATGCCACAATAATTTAATGCACTGAATATCTTTCACAAACAGCCATCAGAAACATTAGTTTTTTTCTACAAATTTAGGAGTGCAGAAGGAGGTAGCATCCTCTAATATAGTATCACTTATAATTCTTGAAATTACAGGAATATTGTTATGGTAACCTCATAAAATTAGTCTAGTATTCTTTTCTATTTTATCAGGTACATGCTTAACCCAGGAAATTTTGCCATTTTCTACTGCAAATGGTGTTATGTTGGTTTTATCTCCAATAAAACTCCTTTGACTATAAATTTATTTTTTACAATAGCAGACACAATGTTTTTCTTGTTCTTCAGGAATAAGGGTGAAAATGAAAGGAGATAACATTGGTTTTGTGACATAAACGCTTTTTGTAAAACTTACATATCTGTGCTTGAAGACAGTAAATTCTATGAAATGACTTGCTGCAAAATGTAATATTTATACAATTTTGTCTTTGTATTAGGAGTCTTACAACACCTTATATAAACATTGGATTGATTATGATGTTGCATTCGGATCAGTATTTTGATGCTATTCTACGGTTCACTGAAGCCATTCGGGTTGATCCATTAGATGTTAGACCTTATTTGTGCAGAGCACAAGCTTACCAAAAGGTATCTATTTTACGTATTTAAGAATTATGAATATTTATTCCCAAACAGCCATTTGTCTGCTTGTTTACCATGGAATAGTGAGAGATGTTTGATTCAGGGTTTTTGTCTTTCTGAATTGTTTATGAACTCATCTAGTTTTAAAATTATATAACTGAAATGGAACAGGCCTTCAGTTTTCTCATAAAAAGATAGGCAGCTGCATTCAATTTCTATTACAGAGTCCAAATATTATTCAATAATTATATTCCATGATCTCTTTAACAATTTCTCCTAGTTTGCCTATGCTTTCTCTGTTGGTCTTTGTCTAATTGCAAACCTGAGGACCAGAATTCTAGCATCCAAGTTATTGTCTTGCTTCTTGTGGCAAACCACTATGAGTTTGCACTAGTTTCCTCATTTTGCCAACTTTATTGCTACCTCCTGGTTACACTGAACTTATAATTTGACTAAAGATTTCCAACACCATTGACAAAAAAGATTGATATGAACATATTATGTTCAAACAAAAATAGAATTAAGAAGGAATAGTAATTGGAGAAGACGATTTCCTAGAGAGGGAGGAGAAGGGCATTTTTGTTATTAGGCAATGATGCTGATGATGTATCTGCAAGTAATCCAAGCCAATATTTTCTCCATCCCTAACTGAGGAACTTGTTCTACAAAGTGGGCCCTTATCCAAATTAGATCCTCTACCTTTTCTTTTCTCCTCTGTGCATCATTATTCAAATATTGTGCCATCTTCATAGTAATCCAGGTTTTGTCATAATATTCTGTTTTACTAACCTCTTCTTGAAAATACATTGTGGTGGATTACATTCTGTATGTATTGCAGTATCAGATCAGTGGTATAATCAACCACATACTAAGGGAAAATGGGAAACTGAACAGTCACAGTTTTAGGGAAGAGGGATTTTAAAATTTAATCTAGTTTGAAGAAAGCCAGTTTAGTGTAGTTACGAAGATTAGAAAGGGGAAGTGTGAAATCTAATCCCACTTTAGGCATGAAACCAGTTGAGTGATCTTGGGCCAGCCATTCTCTCTCAGCCCTAGGAAGGAGGCAATGGCTAATGACTTTTACAACATTGCCAAAAAACCTGCAGGGACTAGTTTAGGCAATTGCCAGGAGTCAAGACTGACTGGAAAGTACTAAAGAAAAGGAGGGTGTGTGTGATCTAGTTTGATCCTAAATGTTGAAAAAGGGAAAAATACTTGTTTTTAAACAGAATATACTTCATGTCCCACTTAATGTCTCAGCATCCATGACAGAAATAAAAATGTCTTTTTTTAAAAAAACAACAACAGGTTCATGATTTAAAGAATTCAGTTAAAGACATAAATAGAGCCATTCATCTCCATCCCAACTTACCACATTTATTCTTAACAAGGTAAGCACTTATCGTGATAATAATGCAAATAATGCAAATTTCTCGAGCACCTTGCTTAATTTTTTTTCTCACTTTTAAATGTCCATATAATTGTAGTAATGTATATTATTAAATCTTAAATTCAAGATTTTTTTTTTCACTTGCAGTATAAAAATACATTTTCAGGGTATGATAGCAAAGGCAAAAGATGGAAAACCACATTGCCGCTCACATCTTTCTCATCTTTATGCAGTTTCCTGATTGGAGCTCAAACATTACAGGGTCAATGAGTAGATTATAGGTCTTCAAAAAGTGATTATCTCCTTAGAAAAGTGCTCAATAATTATGTGCCATAGAAATATTAATAATGAATTAAGAATGCTATTTAAGTTAAGTGTTTTTTAGATGGGAAGTTTTGGAGTGGATAGAGCATGAAAGCAATACCTGTTGTGCAGTTATTTAAAGAAGCTATAACATTTGTTGGGATTATATAACTGCTGTTTGGAGCTGGTAGTGTTCCCAGCTTGTTTAAAGAATTGTAGAGAAAATCTGCATTTATATTTCATGAAGCATCTGTCAGGGTTCTAAGTAACACCCCCAACCAAGTAAGACTCTGAGGCAATCAATTCCTCAAAGATCCATTTTATTGGAGATGTCATATTGGCACATCTAGGAAAACCTGAATCTGAAAGCTCCCAGGTTTCCCCCCCCAAAAGAAAGTCAAAGTCCCTTCCCCTGCACCCACATGTCCATCACATTGTCCAATCAATCCACTGTCCCAACTGGAGATGTCTCCCAGTCACACCACTCCAGGTGCAGGCTGAACGTCCTTGACTCTCAGAAAAAAGGTTAATGATTTCTAGGAACTGGAAGATACGAGGTGATTATTGTTTGGAAGAATGGTATAAGGAAGTATGGGATATTGTCATAAATGATAAACTGACTTGTAAGGAGGGGCATAATGAAAGTAAATGAATTCAATGGAATCTGGAAACAGTTCCTAATATATGTGTTTTTGGGAGGAAGGGGGATACCATCACCAGAAGAAGCTTTAAGATTTTGGAAGCAGGAATGATCCCGAGGGGTGGGGGAGCACTTGTTGATTGTTGTATTGTGTACATTGTTATATATTATATATTATGATTTATGTATGTTAATAAAATCAATAAAAATTATAAAAAAAAAGTAAAAAAAAGTAAAAAAATGTTAAAAAAAAAAGAAAAAAGAATGTTGTTAGGACTAAATAACTCTACCAACTCAATACAACCCCCCTCCCACTTTCTCACAGCACTAATTGTGGCAGCCCTGAAGATCCAAAAGAAAAGATGGCCTCCAGGTCTGACAGCATCTCTTTGAAATGGAGTCTAAAACTCTGTGCAGTCACAATAGTTGACTATAATAATTGTATAGTTGAATAGTTCTTAGGGTGTATAAATTGGGAAAAAAAGTTTGACAAAAATTAATTTGGGTAAATAAATTTCTGTGTAAGCTAAAAACAAATTAAATTTGATCATTAGAATCAATAGAATTAATTAAGTATTTATTAAATTGATATGCCACTTCTGAAAAAGTAAAAAAAAAATATCTTAAGTAAATGAACTATTTCTGATGTGTCATTAAATGTCTGACTCGGGAAAAAGGTGAATGTTTTGGGGTTTTTTTGTAATTATATTTAATAGAGCATTTCATACCATAAAGGTGATTTAAATGAATTTTGGAAATACTAAAAATATTTTCTTATTTCTATAGAGGAGTTCCACTGGGAGAAAGGGATACAGCTAGCCTTCATGTCGCTATAACTGTCCATGATCATAGGGTTAGCATAGAATCTTCCTCCTTTTGTGTTAGGACTTGAAAAAAATGTGGTGAGCTCTTGGGATTTAGTTTTTTAAAACTGTAGGCTTCCCATTAAAACCAATAATGAATTAAATAGAATACTTGAATTTTGGAATGTCTAATATTAATATATATATTTAATATGTTCACAAATATAGTGAGGAATTTGTTGAAATATTTTATTACAGGGGACAGTATTTACTACAAATGAAGCATTTTCAACTTGCAAGTTTCTGTATACACCAAGTGGCAGAAATGGACAAAGGTACAGCTCTTTCAAAGTACTGTGCAATTTTGGTTAGATTCAGCATGTTTGTTTGTTTTTTTGCTTTTGTTTTTGTATAGTACAGGAGTCTCTAGACCTGGCACCTTTAAGACTTGTGGACTTCAACTCCCAGAATTCCTCAGTCAGCCATGACTTACTAGATCCACTTAATTGATAATAATTTTTTGAGATACCATGGCCAGCTATATAAACAACACATACTTCAAGTTCTGTGGCTCTCTGGATCCTATCCATCATTTACAATTTATCAATACTATGTAAAATACAAGATAGTGTTAGTGTTATAATTAATATGCCATACTTTTTTGTTTTGATAATTTCTCAATGAAGGCCAACACTCTTTCTTTTCATGGTCTGTATACCAAAGTCTGTAGTAATAATAACTTGGTCTATGACTATTGTATTTATTATTATTTAAATTTCCTACAGGATCTCTTGGATGTTCACTTGTTCAAGAAGCACTTGTGCAGTCATTTTGTCAAAACTATAACAAGGCTATTGAATGTGCAATTGCAGCCACGAGAAACCAACCTGAGCCTGCTATATATTGTCTACTTGGAAAAATCCAGATGAAAGCCAAAAAATTCAAGGTAAAGAAAACAGTCATGTTCATGAGTTTTTCAAAAATCTTTTAAAAAGGCAAACCCCTAAAGAATGAGTGTTGTAGAAATACTGTTCGTTAAAATGGGATTTGATTAATATTTGGTTCTTTCTGCAGCTCTAATTATCTATTTCCAAATATTTTATTTTTCTGTTTTGATGGTAACACAGAGCACTTTATTAATTAAGCTGACATCCCTTTTGTTGAGTAGTTTCTGGTTTCATTTATATATTATGTTTAAAAATTGAGCCCATCATCTCTATTGGAACATAAGTAATCACCTATCCCGTCCTTCTTCCTCTGTTGCTGTGAATAGTCAAGGATGTATGTACAAACTCTATCCAAGCAAAAGAAAAATTCCCCCTTTAAATCGCCTTCTGCTAGTTTCCTATTCCTCTTTTTTTCTGCTGCAGCCATGGTGGTATTTCACCTTTGGCTATGTGAGAAGTCACAGGAAAAGGGAAAGAAACCTTTATCTTCCTCTCCTGATACATTTATTTATTTATTTCTTCAACTTGCATGGCTGCCTAACTCAAAGTAAGTATGGGAAATGTAAAAATAAATGAAAAACAATCATACAAACCACAACACGTGGTTGAGCCTTGATGGTACAGTGGTTAATGCACCCTGTTATTAACACAGCTGCCTGCAATTTCTGCTGGTTCGAATCTCTCCAAGGCTCAAGGTTGACTCAGCCTTCCATCCTTTTTAAGGTAGGTGAAATGAGGACCCAGTTTGTGGGGGCAATAAGCTGACTTTGTATAAAAAAAATATACAAAAGAATGAAGGCTATTGCTTAACACATTGTAAGCCGCCCTGAGTCTCCGGAGAAGGGCGGCATATAAATCAAATTAAAAAAAAAAAAAAAAAACACAGATTGAAATAGCAGCACAGATTGGCAGCTGAAGACAGCAACCAATATACTATATAGATGGGCTCATTTAGCACTTTAGCCCAATGCCCAAATAGCAGTCAGGTCTTCAGAATCTTACCAAAGGTCAATAGATCATAATATTCATTTGGGGCCAAACTCTTCCACTGGGCAGGTGTCACAACAAGAAGCATATTTTCTAAGTCCCACCAAATGGCATAGCTTGAACTTGAGCTTGGATTTAGAACATGCCAACTCCAGTATCCAGCTTGGACAAAATTCAGTCCATACTTTCTTTGAACTGTGCAAATCAGGCAATCAGAAATGTTCTGCATCAACATTCACTTTTTTTTCAAAGAAATATTCCTAGAGTCTAAAATGTAATTAGGTTTTTGATTTTATCCAAAGTTATATTTTTGTTTTCTTGGATATGATTTGGTACCTTCTATTTCTACCCTTTCTCTAATAAATCATCTTTATAAATTCTGACATATGACTTTGTAAGTTTGGAAAGCTCCATTTCACTGAACATTTTTTCAACTATAAAATTTGTATGCTACCCTTGTGTTCTAGAGATAGCTCACTAAGTTCTATGGGAACTGGGACATTCTGACTTTGGGAAAATTAATACGAAAGCCATAATTTTTCCTATAACTGAGCATGAGGGAGTGTAAAATGTACATACAATAAGGCAACTTATATCTAGCAAAACGTTCAAGGAGCATTTTATACTAATCGCATTCTAGTTTTACAAAAAGGTCTCTCAAGTGAAATTAAAATTTCACATACTATTTGAGTTATAGACAGTCCTCAACTTATGGCCACAATTGGATCCAAATTTCCAGTGTAAGTTGTTATTGTTGTAAGTCGAGGAATCCCCCCTCCCAATGGATCTGATTTTATGACATTTTTTGTGTTGCTCATTAGGCAAATCCATGACCATCAAGTAAATACCTAAGTGTGAATCCCTTCTTCTGTATGAGCACTTTTGCCTGAAAACTGGTAAAAAAATTGCAAACCACAGTCAGGTGACTGTGGAGCACTATAACTAGTTGTAAAGGCAGGCCAATTGTCAGGTGCCCAAAATGCATTATGTCAATATGGGGGGAGGGGTGGCACAACATTTTACAATGGCTAGAAATGCTTTATGGACCATAAAACATCTGTTCCGACCCTGTTGTAATTTCAAATGGTTGTTAGCCGACCTGAGGATGATTCGAACAATATTGTTTGTTAACATTTTGTACAATATATGTTCCCCATTGCTCTTCAGTGATGAACATGTTACATGGTATACCATATTTATCTTTTGTATTGGGATCTGAAATGATGCAACAAGCAAAGAGGCAAGAAACCTAACAGGCCATTGGCAAGGAGCTAACTTTGGGCTTCTGCTATTCATAATATATATATTTATAGCTATTATTTTTGTTGAAAGAGGCCAGAGTAATTTGGAAGACCAAGGATAATTAAATCTTATATGATGGACCATAAGCCAACTGTAGGAGTATAGATAATCCTCAATTTACAACAATTCATTTAGTGACCATTCAAAGATACAACAGCACTGAAAAAGTGACTTATGACCATTTTTCACACTTACAACTATTGCAGCATCCCCATGGTCACATGATCAAAATTCAGATGTTTGGCAACTGATTCATCTTTATGAGCCATGGTGGCACAATGGTTAGAGTGGTAGTTAGCCTTGGTAGTACAGGGGTTTAAGGCACCCTGTTATTAAGCTGGTTATTAAGACCAGCTGCCTGCAATTACTGCAGGGTTCGAATCTCGCCAAGGCTCAAGGTTGACTCAGCCTTCCATCCTTTCTAAGGTAGGTGAAATGAGGACCCAGTTTGTGGGGGCAATAAGCTGACTTTGTATAAATATACAAAAGGATGAAGGCTATTGCTGAGCACATTGTAAGCTGCCCTGAGTCTTCGGAGAAGGGCGGCATATAAATCAAATTAAAAAAAAAAAAAAAGAGTGCAATACTGCAGGCTACTTCTGCTGACTGCAATTTGGCAGTTCAAATCTCACCAGGCTCAAGGTTCACCATCCTTCCATCCTTCTGAGGTGGGTAAAATGAAGACTCAAATTGTTGGGGGCAATATGCTGGCTCTGTAAACCGCTTAGAGAGGGCGGTAAAGCACTGTAATGCGGTATATAAGTCTAAATGCTATTGCTATTGCTATGATGCTTGTGGTATCCCAGGGTCATGTGATCACCTTTTGCAACCTTCTGACAAGCAGTCAATGGAGTATCCAGATTCACTTAACAATTGTGTTACTAACTTAACAATTGCAGTGATTCACTTAACAAATGTGGCAAGAAGGATCATAAAATGGGGCAAAACTCGCGTAACAAATGTCTTGCTTAGCAACAGAAATGTTGGGCTCAATTTTGGTCTTAAGTTGAGGACTGACTGTACAAAGTTGGCCCAATAGATATCCCAAGTATTTGGTTAAAAGGAAGGGTCCCCAATTCTTCAGTTCATCAACCCCTCCATGAAGTTTCAGACAATCTATAGATTCCCAAACATTTATTATATGAAAATTATTTAATAAATACTACTTTAACTAATAGTACTACAAACAATAACAACAATAATGACTTCATAAAAATAGGTAATATTTAAAGTATAGAAATATAAGATTTAATATACCTTTATTACTGAAACTGTTGGCCTCATTAATGGGAAGGATGCATCACCTGAGCATCAACAAGGGCACTGATGCTTGATTGGAAAATGAGGAGATTGGAAATATGCTCTGTAAGGAAGGTGAACAGGAATACTATATGTACATGTATCTTTCCCAGGAGAGAGGCTATGAGAGAGACAAGGGGGAGAATGGAAGGCACACAGACACACAACACAAGGCAAATGGATAAATGAGGCCAGCTGATAGAGATCATTCAAGGTGACTCTTGCTGGTGGCTGGGTTACTCTGGGTTACTTGCTGCTAGCCCTGTCACTTTCAGGACTAGGGACTTGCATGGAGCCCTGGATTACTCCAACTCTGGGTTACTCGCTGCTAGCCCTGTCACTTTCAGGACTAGGGACCTCATGGAGCTGTACAGAGACCCCAAAGATAAATGGATCTGAACTGACCTTCCATCATTTATTGACCACCTATAAAACCTAGATATTTACTGACCTCCCATTGATGCTCAGCCGTCTATCAACACCATGGGTGCTTAGTCCCATCAACACTTTGGGATTGATACTAACCCCTTTGGGGAATCCTGTTAATGATGTTGGCTTCTATTTGCAATCTCTTTGTCATATGCTGCTTTTTCCTGTCTTACATCCTAGCAAAAAAAGATTAATGGTATAGCTCTGGACAATGCCATTTGGCTGGTGGCACTATCAGTTAACTATATGCTACCTTTTTTTTACAGGATGCTCTTTCCAGTTTTAATGAAGGTTTGGTGCTGCTAGGTGGCATTGAAAAATATCTTCCTAATACCTTTGAGGCTGCAGAATTATATTTTTTAATGGGCGAGTGCTACATGGAGCAAGTTTTTCTAATAGAGGTATGCATTTTGACTTTAACCTGGCTCAAAATAAAAATCAGAACATTCCAAGAATTGCATGGGCGTCCAATTAATCCCCTACCTATATTTACAAACTGGCAATTATGATCATTAACAGCATGAAGTAGTAAAATCAGGCTGGCTAAAGAACTGTTTTTTCAAACATGATATTCCCACTATTTGCTCTAATGTCTAATGAACCAAGGAAGGAGTGTTTTAAAGGATGTTTTTCAGATTTGGAAAAAACTCACTTAACCCCACTTTTGTCAATTTGCTTCAGTTGGCAGATTTCCTTCTCTTGAAGCCAGCTTTTGATCTGGCAATTTAAACTTAGTTTTGTCCCTGAGTAGAATTTAATTGCTATACTACTCTTAATTTACTACATGGTTACTATTATTACTTCCTATTAAATATTATACAATATATCATTGATTTTTAGTTCAGCATATTTCAGAAGATCTTCTTCATTGTTATTTGCTACCTTAAGCATATTCGTTTATTTGTTACCTTAAGCATCGTGTTTGGAAAGGTCAGCATTATTATTATTATTTTATTAAAAAAGGATCACAGTTTGGCACTGTTCCTTCCTCTCAAATCTCCTTTCAAAAATTACCTGCTTGATTGTGTGTGAGAGACAATGATTATATATTCCTTTTATTTGTTTCTTATATATTCCAATTTTATAGAAAAAAACCTGTTAGGTGATTATCTATTTGTTAGAAGATCATTCTGGACATTGAATGAACATTGAAGAACATTCAATTAAAGAAATACACTGGGCAAGCTCCCTAAAAAGAAAGCTATTTTATCTGATAGCATAGAGCTACTTGAGGTAGCTACAATTTGGGGTGCTGAGGCTGGTAATATTTATAGGAAAGGCGATCTTTTGTGAAGTGTTGGGTGAATGTGCTCTTTAAAGCATTTGTTTTGGTGGACATGTAGCCCTAGTAGGGAGATCTAACTTTGTGAATGTACAGATCTTTCCCTTGGTGTATGGTTATGGGCTAATTATAGGTGCTTCATTTGTGTGTTTAGGAAAACTCTGTATCTTTAAAGGAATTGTCTTGTTTGCTATTCTTTATGAAGTTCAATGTGCCTGTCAATTATTAGGTTGAAAGAGGTTAAGCATGCAATCTTCACAACATTGTATTGTCTTTGTTTGCAACATAGCTTCTTCTGATTTCCTTACTTGCAAGTCATATTAATAATTGAAAGGAATGTCAAAAGGCAACGCAGGAATAAAATTAATCCTGAATTAAAATTTCTTCCTACATATTCATGGAAGAACGTCTACAATCTCAATTTTAAAGTTGCTTTAATAAAATATATCAATTGTCAATTATCAGTCTTTGTAATAGCTTTATATCAATAGAGAGGCAAGACCAGAAAAATCTGATTCTATAAAGTCTAGATTCAATTAATTGTTTATGAGCTATGTAAATCTCAATTTGGAAAAGAAAGAGAAAATCATGTAATCTTAGTAGTTCAGTAACTATTCCTTTCTTTATTTATCTTTAATTTGACTTTGATATACAGATATACATATTTTGCAAAAAGTCAATAAGTCACTTATTTAAGTGTTTTTCTTTTATATACACACACACAACACACATTTATATTATTTAGATATCTCTGGGTAGTCCTCAGTTAATGACTGTTTGAACTTACAACAGGATTGAAAAAGTAGCTTTATGACCAGTTCTTGAACTTACAACCACCACAGCATGATCATGTCCTAACCATTCAGTCGCATTTCAACTTGCATGCATTTATGATGGTTGTTAAGTGAGGACTATGTATATTCTCAACTCAATGTATATTACTCAAACAGTAATATACATTATTATAGTAATAAATTTACATTGTTATATTGATTATTTTTTATATAATATCATAGTTTTAAAATACTTTTAAGTTTTCTCAGAAGATTTTTTTTAAAAAAAAAATTGGCATTGGAACTAAAATACCAATTTGTTTTTTACAACTGAAATAAAAATGAAATATGAAAAACAGGGGAAATTTTCTCTACATTTTGGTATTTTATTTATTTTGTAGAAGCATGATTCAATTAAACCTAATGTTGAATCATTTTAGGCCTGTGATGCTTTTACTTCTGCTGTCAGACTATATCCACGATATGCAGATGCATTTTACCAGCGAGGGCTTTGTAGAATGCAGCTCCAACAAGCTAAATGCATCTTAGATTTTAACAAAACACTTGCTATTATACCAAGGCATTTTCAGGTAAGAAAGATGATTTTGTATTTCTGAAGATTTAAAAATAATCCTTAATAATAAAGTTTTAAAAATAAAGGCTTAAAAATACACCTGAAACAATCTTGCTGTTTATTAATTGACTAAAAATGGAACATTTAATATTTTGGAAATCCAGCTCAACTGTTGAGAGTAAGATGGTCTTGACAAGATAGGCAGGATATGTTATGAAACACATCAAGGACAAACGGAAAATATGCAGAAGAGACTCAGATAGACAACTTAATTTACAAAGTTATATGAAGGGAGGGGGGCACAATCAAACTTGCAAGATTTTTTTAATTGTAGCCACTCTTAAAAAAAATAGTCATGGCCTTCCTGTGGAATTGATTCTTCACCTGATATATTAAGTGGGGCAGGCATCAATTAATTTGGTTCAGAATTCAGATCATTTCTTTTTGTATACATAGCTAAACTTCAAATGCTAAATACATTTGTTTAAATGCTGTCAAGATGTCCACAATGGGAGGCAAAAAAGTCAAGATATCCACTAAGGGGTTTTAAACAGGCAAAGTGACACAAACAGATCCATGATGCAAGCCCTCTTCCTTATATACTGTATGCATGTGAAATTCCAGATCCCAAATCAGCGAACATTAGTACACAAAAGTTTACTTAGGGTACACAATAGAATAACCATTATAATTACAGATATGATGTGCAAAATAAGGCACAACAGGGAAGGTTATACAAAAATTAGGAACAGGCTATTGCTGTCCTCTATAATTTGCAGATATAGAAGCAAATTGGAAATAAGCATGTATGACCAAGGACAAGGCTACACTTGCCTAAATTCACTGTTGTCTGTTCCCAACTAGATATTCAAGTAACATGATATACCATTTGCTTGCTGGCTTGCTTGAAAAATTGGCATCAAATGTAAATTGGGATCAGTGGTACATCCTGTATATTCCTAAGGATTAAAACAATTCATGGAAAATATGCTTGGAATCTGCCTTGTTAACTATCATTGATTTTTTTTTTTTTACCAATGTGCATATCTACACTAGCAGATGTATGAAGACTTGATATATGGAGAGTCAGAAGACTCTTCTGGGATTTAGGGGCAAAGACCCATCTTTCAGAACAAGAGAGAAGTGCCTGTAATGTATTTATTATGGATTAAGAGATAGCATACAAATGATAATTATATGTAGGCTTTGACATTTTTGTATTCCAGTTAGCAGTCTTACTGGAAGTAATACATAATTTAAGGGGAAAGAGAAAGTCTTCAGGGTGTGTGTGTGTGTGTGTGTCAGAGAGAGAGAGAGAGAGAGAGAGAATGTTTTATTCCTATTTATAAATATTTGAAGCTTCAAACCTATGTAAGACAACATTGAAGTCTCGACATTTCCTCCCTTTTGTGTTCTGCAGTGAGTTTGTTGTTTTTTTCTGTTAAGGCTTACTTAAGTCGTGCTGCTTACTACGGTAGCAAAGGAAGATACTCGAAAGCAATAATGAATTGCACTGAAGCCCTCAAAATTGAGCGACGTAGTGTGAGAGGGTATCTTTACAGAGGAGTACTGAAATTTTACAACAGGGTAAATATTCTTACATTACTAGTGTCTTAATTTGGGATATATAAATGAAGGCTTTGCAGTTGTCTTATGAGTACAGAAGAATATTTGAACATCAGAGCTGCTTAGTAGCTGTGTAATCTTAATCACTTTCACAAGAATGCGAAATCTTGATTCATAGACCAATAATGAAATTAGTTTTAACAAAACTTGACTTCTGTATTGTACAATGATGGTTGTTAGATGGAAAAGCATGCATACACACCAAGAGAAGGTAGAGAAAGGCAAGTGCTGGAAAAATCAGAGCTGTGGGTAAGTAGACTGCTTGAATCTGCTGTACGTCACCTGAAGATTTTGAGAAAAGAAAAGAAAAGTGCTAAAGAAGAGAAGTGAGGGCACAACCCATCACCTTTTCCTTGTTCACCCCCATTGTGTCTGTTTTGTACACACCCCTCACAAAGACTGTAATATGTACCTTATTCTATGTAAAATAAATAATAATGCTATGACTAACTATTATGTCATTTTTTATAGACTTACAAGCATGCTGTTGAAGATTTAACTAAAGCTATACAATTGGATAAGATGTGCACTTTGGCATATTATAACAGAGCAATTGCATTCCAACATTTGAAGGACTATGAATGTGTATGGTTTGTTTCTTCTTAAACAGTGGTTTGTTATTAAGTTGTTTTGGTACTGAATGTCTACTTCCAAACCTGCTTTCCTGTCCTGCCCAGATTTTATAGCAGATCTAGCGACAGGGTTTGACTCGTGCAAACTTCTATGGCTTATTCCAACTGCTTTTTTCTTTCTTTCCACAAATAGTGTTATTATTACATTGAAAGGAATACAGATTTTAATCAGCTCAAGATTCTGGCTTTTTTTTTTTTGAAATAGGAAATAATTTCATACTTTACAAAAGTTATCTATGCTTTTTATTTCACCAATTCACAGATGACTTTGTGGATTCTGTTTATTTGTTTTAGAGTTTGATGGATTATAAGACTGTTCTTCAACTTGAACCAAGCAAGGACATTGTCTTGAAAGTGCTGAAAAATCGTGCTCTAATTTTTATAGAAACAAAACACTATGAATATGCACTAAAGGTATTTTCCCTAATATTATAGATATGTTTGTTTCTACATTGTAGATTGGATTTGTTTGAAAAATATTTTGTAATCTCTAGTAGGAAAAATGATAAAAGAAACAAAACAATACTGCGTACAGACATGGTTAAACTGTTCATATACATTTAGAAATGTAGCTAACAATAACAAAGGAATTTATTAACAAATAGTTAATTTGTAATAAAGAAATATGCAATTCTTCTATTATCATCAATGTTTAAAATTAATTTGTCCAAAATGTATTGAATGGATATTATTGTTAAATTTTAGACCCTGTAGGTGCATGCATTTACTAGAGAATCACATGTGTAATATCCATTTTGTATATATTACTTGATTTGTACTCTGTGAGGTATATTACTGTATCTCACATATTACATCTTAAGGATGCTCACAATATAAAAGTTAGATAATGAAAAGGAAAAAAAGGAAAGCAATCATTACTTGAAGAAATTAACATTTTTTTCCTCACCTATTCAGTAGTGGCTTTTAGAGTATAGGTTACTCTACATAGATGGCTATCAATTTTATTGTTTTTGCTGAAAAACAGTATGGCTAAACTTCTGAAAACCAGTATATTTAATGTAACACTTTTTAACGAAAGTGTCTTTCTGTGTTTCTAGGACTTTGCAGAAGTGGCAATAACTGAACAAAAAAACGCAGGATTTTTGAATGCTATTGGACTTTGCTATCACAGGTAATCTTAAACACTGCTGCGTAAGATTTAGGAACATGTGTTTGATTCTCTTGTGTTATGGAGGATTTCTATGTAGCAGATGTGGAGAAAGGAAGGCAACAGTGGTGACCCAAGGCATTTTATTTTTTGCAACAACAGCCAAATGCCTTACTCCCCAATTCTGAAATAGAATAAGCATTTCTAAAAACCACATGGCATAATTCAGTCAAACATTCAATTTCTGTTTTCATCAATTTCTCTCCTCTGCAGGACAGGGCAAGCTCAGACATTCAGTCTATTGCTTGATTGTATTGACTGGTGGCTCAGTGGCTAAGACGCTGATCTTGTCGATCGAAAGGTCGGCAGTTCAGCAGTTCGAATCCCTAGGGCTGTATAATGGGGTGAGCTCCCATTACTTGTCCCAGTTTCTGCCAACCTAGCAGTTCAAAAGCACGTAAAAAATGCAAGTAGAAAAATAGGGACCACCTTTGGTGGGAAGGTTACAGCGTTCCTTGTGCCTTTGGTGTTTAGTCATGTCGGTCACATGATCATGGAGTGCTGGCTCTTCGACTTTGAAACAAAGATGAGCACTGCCACCTAGAGACAGGAATGACTAGCACATATGTGGGAGGGGAACCTTTATCTTTATTGATTTACCACTTCTATCTCTCCTATTAGCTAAGTAGTTAGCATGCAATCTGGGATTGACAGCTGTTATATTGAAAAATATCTGGAAGTCACTAGACTGGGGAAGGCCGATTAAAGAGAAAGGCCTATTCTGTTCTCTAGAAGCCAGATGTGATTTCTTAATCCATTTTCACTATTTGGTTCAATTTCTAACAGTTATTTGGAAACAGCATTCCTAAAGGGTAGTACAGTAGGAAATCAGCATGTTTCTTATATATCTTTTTATGCTATATTTTGAGAAATTGAGTAGTGCACTTTTTCCCCAAGGTACTTATGTTATTATATTTCTCAGTACTTGATAATGATAACATCATCTCATTTATTGTGAATCTTCTTTCTACAAAAACAAGAACAAAAGTACATTTGCTACGAAAATTGTTCGGTTTATGTTTTAATCATGTTCTGATTTTTAAGTTCACCTGTAAAACACTAGGTTGAGGAGGTTTGATTTACAGAGAACATATAGAATATAATAGAATGAGTAAATGCATGTAAAATCATATCTTTCATAGATTCATTCATTCATTCATTTTTGTAATAGCCACCCAACTTTAATGGACTTTGAGGAGTGTTCAAAGCCAAAAAGCAGTAAAAGCAATTAAAAACAAAACAAAACAAAAACCAACAGCCTGGATTGAAACGATAATATGGGAAACAAAACCCACACTATTTCATTGACAGAGTTAATTTGAGGTTATATCTTTAAAATCTATCTATCTATCTATCTATCTATCTATCTATCTATCTATCTATCTATCTATCTCTTGATAAAAATATATGCATTTTGTAGGATGCACGTTAGGAAGCAAAGTGAGAAAGTCTTTAAAAACCATATTTATAAGGGGAAACATTCACTATTATTTCCTAATAATAAACAAGCTACATTCCAGTTTAAAATAGGAGGCGCCTAATGAAGTGTCCTCTTTCAGGAAGGCAATGGATTAGCTTTGCTACTGATCTCATCTCCTTCTGATGCATGAGAGCTGAAAAAAGGAGCTTGATGATATAATCAATAAACCAAGGATAGGGGGAAAAGCGGCTATAATTATATTTAACTTCTGTTTTCTTCACTCCTGCATGTTTCCTTGTTCAAATATGCACATCTCAATATTGTTGTTGTTGTTAGTTGCGAAGTCATGTCCAACCCATTGTGACCCCATGGACAACGTTCCTCCAGGCCTTCCTGTCCTCTACCATCCTCTGAAGTCCATTTAAGCTCATGCCGACTGCTTCAGTGATTCCATCCAGCCACCTTGTTCTCTGTCGTCCCCTTCTTCTTTTGCCCTCAATTTTCCCCAACATTAGGCTCTTCTCCAGTGACTCCTTCCTTCTTATTAGGTAGCCAAAGTATTTGAGTTTCATCTTCAGGATCTGGCCTTCTAAAGAGCAGCCAGGGTTGATCTCCTCTAGGACTGACCGGTTTGTTCACCTTGCAGTCCAAGGGACTCACAGGAGTCTTCTCCAGCACCAAAGTTCAAAGGCCTCAATTCTTTAGCACTCAGCCTTTCTTATGGTCCAACATCTCAATATACAAAATATCATAATCACTGTTAAAGCATTAACATTTAAATGACCATTGATTTCAGACTTCAGAAATATGAAGAAGCTGTGGAATCATTTTCTAAAGTTCTTAAACTCAACCCCTTTTGTTTGGATGCCTACATTGGTCGAGGAAATGCATACCTGGAATATGGTCATAGCAAAGGCACCAGACAAGCCCTAAAGGATTTCTTGACAGCAGTACATATCAATCCAGTGTGCATAAAGGCTAGACTTTGCTTAGGATACAGCTTGCAGGTAATATATTTATTACTGTGTCTTCATACTGTCTTTCTGAAAACAAAACAAAGCAAAAATAATAATTGCTGTTTGACAAGCAGTAATTTAGACTTCATTAGAAGAGTTCCATGGTTATTACTTTATTTTATTCAGTTAGTTCAGATCAGGGGTGAAATTCAAAATTGTTCCCTACCGGTTCTGTGGGCATGACTTGGTGGGCCTGGCAAGTGTGAAGTTTCCGAAAGATGCCCTAATTAAATCATGAGCCTCGATCCAAGTTTCAAAAGAAATCCAGTCATTTATTGGGAGCACCATTCTGGCAATTACTCAAATGGAGTCAGTTCTAACCCCCCACGTGATTTCCGGGCCCCTATGACCCTGTTTCTCCCTTCCTCCCTGGATATGTCATAAATCACATTCTCCAATGGACCACATTGGCGGGCTGATATTGCAAAATTTCTATTCCCAACCCACTCTGGGCCAGCCAGAGGTGGTATTTGCCGGTTCTCCAAACTACTCAAAATTTCCACTACCGGTTCTCCAGAACCTGTTAGAACCTGCTGGATTTCACCCCTTGTTCAGATCTCTATTAATTAATCAGAGTAAAGTGATATCTTCTGCTGTATAAATTAGTCAATGCTTTTGTTTTTGGTCTTAATGAAATATGAACATAAACAGTTTTAACCTCAGAAAAAATGTCTTCCTTGGAAATTATCCCTAGTAAACAGGAAAATATTTATTCCTCACTTTATATCTCTTTCTATGCTGTTTGAAATAAATGTGAGTGAAAAGTTGAATTATTTCCATGTGAAGTTCATTCAGAAACAAGAAGTGGTGGGATCTTTTATCAGCATGGGGGGAAAAAACAGAATTCCCACATTTAGGTAGACCTTGCTTAAAAATGTCATGTTTCAGCAACTGTTCAGTATGATATACTGAAAAAGTAATTGTATAAGTATTTCTCTCATTTATGACTATGACCCATCCCCACAAATATGTGATTGAAGAATTGAGGTACTTTGCAACCAGTGGGCATTTATATTTGTCACAGAATCACATGGTATTGTGTTGTTTGTGCAGTTCACAGCTGACTTCTGATTAAAATGTCCGTGTTGTGGTCATATAATGTCTCCTTTAACAACCATATGGAAATGATGTTGTAAGTTCATTGCAGTCCCATGATATTTCACTTAGTGACCATGTCACTTAGCAATGGAGTTGGTTGACCTCCACTAAGTGAGGTCTATCTATATAGCCTCTTCGTTTCTTCCCTGGCTTTCAAAAGACATTTCTTCTGCTGATTAGGTAAAGCAAATGAGGAGGAAAAAGCAGGCAAACTTTGTAAAGCCATGGGACATTATTACAGGGCAGGGATGGGTAACTGCAACTCACCAACTGCAGACTTTATATTAACTGACAGACCAATAGTTTCCCTTCACATTCAGATAATTTTGCTATATTGCTATTACATTTTGCATAATTGTGATTCTCTCTACATAACATTTTGAATTACTGTAGTACTTAGTACATTTTAATCCAATTAGATCATATTTATACAATATTGAGAGTTAAGTTGAGATGAAAAAAGTGCTTGAAATTATAGTTTTCTAGGCTCCAGAATTGATAAAAATGGCAGGTGTGCAAAAGTGATTTAGAGAAGACTAACAAAGGGCAAAAAGGCATAGAGAGGTCTGGATAAGCTGATAGAAAACCCAGATGTTTCAAGTAAGACAAATTTAGAAAGGTCATCTCAGTGTATTCTCTGTTATGATATATGGATGTGAGGAATGGATTCTGCATAGACATAAAGAAGAAGATTGACTTCTTTGTGCTATAGGGTTGAAGAAATTTGTATCACATTCCTTGGACAAACCAAGAAAATGAACTATTCAGTAAGACAAGAAATAAAGCTAAAATATTCTTTAGAAGTAAAGATCATGAAGCAAACTCTTCTATACTTTGAATACATATGAAAGGCTGATAGAAACAATAATCATGCTGGGCAAGATAGATGAAAGTAGAATAACAGGCTGATAGCAGATGAGATGAGGTATTGGAGTTACAGAAATGGCACCTGCAAGAATTGCATAATGTGGCAAAAGGCAGGACAGTTTGGAGAGCTTTTATCCAAAGAGTCACCAGGAGTCAGCAATGACTCAACAGAGCATAACAATACAAGGATTAAGCCCTGTTAATGAAGATGCCCAAGCAGGCAGAAATCCTTTACACTTAATACAAAGTAAAGCAATGCAAATCCTTGAAGGGTATGCTTCATTAAAAAAAAGCTTTGATGAAATAACTCTATTAGGACAATTTGCATATTCAAGTGGAGACCCACTTCAGTGCAGTGAATTGAAACAGGTGACTGCAAAAACACTTTGCAGCATTTCAAAAAGCATTGCCAATTTAATTAGTTTTCTACTGCTTCTGAAATTGTTACATTTGGTTATATTTCATATATGGAAAACTCTGGAGAGGGAAGAAGTTGAGTGATATGTTGGCTTTTTGATTTAAGGCTGAAATAAATCATTATTAGCTGAAGATGTTACAAAGAAATATTTGTATGGCGTCAGCATATTAATAGTACTCAGTTACAAAGCTTTTCCAAACATTAGTAGTAGAGTGGAATATAGAGGCATGCCATAGAATAATCTTATTTCAAGGAGCAACAGTCTTCAAGTGGTGTCATTCAGAATTTAGTTTATAAATAGAGTGGAAAAATTGCAAAGAAGTGCCATCCATTCCCAGTTTTTCTAGATGATCCATAAATATATCATGATTGATTATATTGAAAACACTAAGTTAACAGCAATTTACAGAATTATATGCTTTCTGTAAGTATCTAAAAAATCACCCATTAGACCAGCAAAGGCAGTCTCAATCTCATAGTCTGCTTTTAAACGGTTTGAAATGGGCCAAAATATCTGCTTTCATGAGAACTATCTACAACTGAGAGCCTACACCATTTTGATCCCTTCAACCAACGTTGAAAGATTAATTTGGCCTATAATTGCCCTTCTTTGAGTGATCTAATTCAGACTGCTTTAAAAGAGTTGTTTCTAATTGCCTCCATTCAACAGGAAGGCCTTTTATCTTCCTTTAGAATTGTCTTTTATCTGTAATAAACTAAAACCTATAAGCAAGTTGGGTAAAAATTGAGTGGACATGTAGTGGAACCTATCATTCCAATTAGCTTATCCCTATAAAAGGATGTAATAAAATATTTCCAAAAAAATTTGAATTATAACAGAACAATTCCCCAAAGTTCTGTAGCAGAATGATAGGAGCAGTGCAAGTCACCCCCCCACCCCAATCTGAAACAACTCAGCAAGCTGCAAAGCAATAGATGTAGAAAAAAACCCTAATTTTTGCTGCATATATATTCATAGTATAACCCAACCAAGGGATAGTTCATAATGGAGAAATGTGGTCACTAGGAATCAAAGATGACTTGATGGCATATTACCAAGTAATCAATCAATCCTTACCCATCAAGTGGGCTTTATATCTTTTTTCTGGGTTTGAGTTACCATAAATCTTCCTGCCATCTGCTTTATAACAACCTGCCTTTAAGGTTCAAGTTCCACAGTTAATCAATATATCGGGTCATATTTGAGGCAGATGGGAGAGGACATTTGTGAATTATGATATGAATTCCCCTAGTAAATTCATCATTCCAGCTATTAACCAGAGCATCCACAGTTGCTGATCAGACTGACCAAAACCCTTCAAAGGACATTTGGAATCTGAATAAATCCAACTGCCTTTTTGGCAAACTATTCAACAGATCATGACCCTTATAAAAATTAGATGTTACTACTAATCCAGCCTTATCTACATGATGGTCTGCCCAGAGTCATGGGGAGACATGAAGGATTGCACATGTATCATATGTTGACATTGTGAATAGTTTGGATAAAGCATTGTTGTCATGATTGCTATGGATCCTGAACCATTCCAAACAAAGCAACACTCAAATGGATATGAGGTTGGGGAATTCCAATATCAGTTCTGAAAAGAATTCATTGAGATGAGTAAGAAATCCCATTAAACTGTGAGATGGGTAGTGTATTAACAGAATCCTCAGGCTATTTCTAGTCACAGAATTGAAATTTCTGTTAACTTTCTCAGCCTAGCTCTACTGAAAAATACCTAGTGGGAAGTAGCTGGTCCCACACATTCTTCCTACTTCACTCTGCCAGGTCTCTATTACCCAAGCCTAGTCAAATCTTTAAAGATATGATGTATTCCATTACATATCCAATTTATTCATAATTACTTAGGCACCACTGAGTTGAGTTTGACTCCCAATTACCAAAGGAACAAGTACTTGGTATTTTGATTTTCCTCCAGTAATAACTTGCAGCTTTTCTAAGAACATTCCAGTAATATCTTCAATCTTCTGCACTTTCTTTATTTATTAATGTTTTTGTTACATTACTTCAGGCTCTTGGAAAATTTCAGAAAGCGTGGACTCAGTTTTCAGCAGCCATTCATTGTGATCCTAGTTGTCACAATGCTTACGATGGACGTGCTATAGTCTGTCTGCAGATGGGGGACATTTTTGCCGCTTTTCAAGATACAAATGCTGCACTAAAGGTAAATAGTTTTGTTTGTAACTGAGCAGGACTGAAGATTTCTGCCCTTTTTAATTAATGCCTTTCCTCGGAGTTTGGGTTATTCTCATTCACAAGGCCTTTTCAGATCTTCAGAAATTGCAGGCATGTGAAAGAGAGAAACAGGAATAGGTGCTTCTCCCTGTCCCTAATCCCTTGAGCTGGGTTTTTCAAATTTGGCAACTTTAAGATGTGTGAACTTCAATTCCCAGTCAGCATGGGGAACTCTGGCCTGAATGAAGTTGGCCTCATCCTAATCAGCTTTCTGGGAGACCTTTAAACCTGGCTTCTTCAAACTTGGGGATCCCCTGGTAAGCCTACAAGATGGCTGTATGATGTTAAATGTTCGTTTCTCTCCCACATTCTTGTTTTTGTAAATATTTTTTATTTATATGTATTTTAATTGTTAATAAGTTTGTATACACCCAGCGTCATATTTTATGAGATGGGCAGTAACATAAATCTAATAAATAAATAAAGTTTGATGGATATGCTTCCAGTGATGGGAACTTTTAAATATCTTTTTAAAAATGCAGCACCCCCGAAACATGTTTTATACTTCTCTCATGCACTATTACCCCATTATGAAAAAGAGATTCAAGTGTCCCATAAAACCCACATTGTTTTATTTAGTTTCTAACCAATGCCTCCCTCTCCTACTCATGGGAATAAAAATCCAGATTAACTGCTGTTTTAAATTCATTATCATGAACAAAAAATGATATGGGGAAGGGAGAACAATATTCTGCATTAGATCATAGAATATTTGGGGCCATAGCTTAAAACCAACTACCAGTTTAAGATATACTTTATACATATACTGTATTTTATAATGCTTTATGCATTTTAATCTAAAACCTTATTTGTCTGCATTTCAGATAACCACTAATGCAGAATTGCTTACGAATCGAGGTGTGATTAATCAGTTCATGGGATATTTAAACTGTGCTATGCGTGACTATCAGCAGGCTATTGCCAAAGACCCCAACTATGCTTTAGCCTATTTCAATGCAGCAAATGCCTACTTTTTAAACAAGCAGTTCTCACAGGTTTGTATTGGTTCTGTGCTGGCATGGTTTTGTTTTTTTTTTTAACAAAAATTCCTTTGGGGAAGCTTTTTAAAAATTATAACTACAAATTGGTCATTTTTGTCTTTATTAAATATTAGTGAATAATAATAAAAAATTCAAATATACTCTACATATTAAATAGCCGAATTGACAATCTTGAATGTCAATTCACCTATTAATAATCTTCAGCGAGTAAATGAAATGAAAATAATACCTTGAAAATATATAATCCTAGACCAAGCAATTCAAGGAAATTTAACTAAGTTATGTGAATTTTTTTGGGTCCTCGCAGCCTTTGGCCTCTTTTAAAATATATCCAGTACAATAAATTGTTTGCATTAGTTCTTTACTCTTTGTAAAGTGGCAAATGACTCACAGCCTACTTTTTCAACTTTAGTTTACTTTTAGAGAAAAGGGTAGTCAGAGGAAATTAAGATCTATCTCAGTCTATCTCACACCAGGGACTAACAATGTGCCGTATATAGATTACAGGCAGTAAGGTTTTTCAAATGTAGAAAAACTATCAAAGATGTTGACATTTTGAATGCATAATTTGCAGAAATCTCAGAAGGGCAATAATGCTGAGACATAATCCTGAGAAGGTTTGACAGGTCTGTTTCTTTTTGCACAATAGTGCAGTGGGTTGTAAAGAGAATGCTAGTTTACTTTTGCACATGTTTCAAACAAGTCATTGCTTGTCAAGTACAATAAATTTAAAATACGCTTTCTTCACATTCTGTCTAAATGACAGTTGTGCCATAAGGTCTGGGGTCTTCAGGGAACTGGTGAACTATTGAGGTAGTTCCACTATTATTAATTTCACCTGATATTTTTTTACTTTTAGTTTTGCTTGTTCTAGTTTTTAAGGTTAATAATAGCAAAAGGCAGCTTTACTTGCAATAGCTTACATCTTGCAATGATATGTTTAAGATTATTAAACAACATATATCTATTTAAGGTCCTTGGGAACGACTCAATAGGTGGATAAAAATGCCAAATCCAGTCTAAACATCTGGCTAACTATGCAAACAACCCTAATAACTGTTTAGTGTTTATTAAGTAACAGGGCTTTTTTAGCCTTGTTGTAAAACCAGCCTGAATCACTTATTGTGAGATGGGTGGCCATATATATTTGATAAATAAATAAAAATATATAAGGTCATGGATCTACTTGGGTACATTCATATACTACACACTGAGAACTGGATGATTCATTAAAAGCAATGATTACATTATATTAAAATGTCAAATGATATACTAAAATAACTATAGTTTCCAAATGATAAAAAGTATCTGAGGGGCCACCTTTTCCAGATTACAATTTTCCATCCATTTAGATCTGGCAGAGAAGGCATGGAAGGGAACTATACTTGGTGAGTCCCAAGAGGCGGGCCTTCTTTGCTGTGTGGCACCCGCCTTTTGGAAATCCTCCCCTCTGAAATGAGGTAACCATTAGCTCCATCCCTGTTAGTATTCCGGGAGCCCCTCAAGGCCTGGCTATGTCATCATGTCTAGGGTTATCCCAGGAGACTGGTAGCATTCTTAGACATCTGCATCATTGTAGTTAATATTCACTCTCTTCTGTACCTTTTTAATATTTTAATAATGATTATTTTATATTTTTATTAACTGTTTTTACATATGTATTGATCTATTAATTGTTGTATGCCATAAAATAACTTTTTGTGCAGCCATATAAATTTGGTACATAAATAAGAGTATATACAATATTTCAATTTAAAAATGGCAGCTGATCATAGGGCTATGTACTAACATTGAAAAAATATAAGAATGCTCTATTTAATATTTCTGTAGTGAGAGAGAAGGTGAGAAAACTAGCCTTTTTAAGGCTATACCCAGATTATCTTATTGATAATTCTTTTTATCTTGATTCATTTGTCAGTAATGCATACACTTCATTTGCTTAAACATTGATAGTACAGCGCAATACCAATATAATACAAGTTTAGTTCCTCATGCATTTTTGTATGAATGCAGAAAATGAATCTTCAGTGGTGTATTGCACTTCATGGTCTTCTATGCTGTAAGAAGTCTCAACCAGCTGGATGTAGTTTATAGCTCTGTAATTGCCAAGAAAATTCTCAATGACATCCTTGAATGCTTTCCAGATGATTTTTTTCTGACTCCACTAACAGATCTTCAAACCACTTGTCATTGATGATGTATCTGATATTTGGTCCAACAAAAATGCCTTCCTTAATCTTGACATCATTCTTGGAACCATCTGTCTCAAACAATGAAAACCTTAACTGCCCATGTCAGTACAGAAAACAAGGTTAGATACAGATTAACAAAATTGGAAGGGACCTTGTACTGTAGGTTATCTAGTCCAACCCCCGGCCCAAGCAAGAGACCCTACACCATTTCTGACAAATGGCAGTCCAATCTTTTCTTGAAAGTCTCAAGTGATGAAGCTCCCACAACTTCCGAAGGCAAGCTGTTCCATTGGTTGATTATTCTCACTGTCAGAAAATTTCTCCTTATTTCCAGGTTAAATCTCTCCTTGTTCAGTTTCCATCCATTATTCCTTGTCTGGCCTTCAGGTGCCTTGGAAAATAGCTTGACCCCTTCATCTCTGTGGCAGCCCCTCAAATATTGGAACACTGCTATCATCTCTCCTCTGATCCTTCTCTTCTTCACTAGATTAGCCATGCCCCAATTAGTGTAGTCATTCTTCATATGTTTTAGTCTCCAGTCCCCTAATCATCCTGGTTGCTCTTCTCTGCACTTTTTCTAAAGTCTCAATATCTTTTTTATAGTATGGTGACCAAAACTGGATGCAGTATTCTAGGTGTAGTCTTACTAAGGCTTTATTACTAAGGCTTTGTCAACCTCTACCCCAATCAGAGAACTCCCAACAGTTCCTGCTAACAGTTTGCTGCTAACAGTAAACAGCCCAATCAAAGAACCTCCAAGATCACTCCCACCAACACTGACAGGGCAAGCCTTTAAAATATAAATTGAGAGCAAACTCCATTCCTTACTAGCACTGAAGATGATACCTATTTTGGTTAATGAAACATCTGCAAGAAAACAACCAAGCTCAGAGAGCACCAAGGACCCCTCATTTCAATCCTGAGCTACAACTATTCTCCTTTATTGATAGCTTCCATTAGACAAAAATTGCCCATTCCTGTTCATAGGCCTAATAATTCTTTTGCCAAAATGAAATAATAATACTATGGTTTGTTTACAGCAATGTAGTTTTTCTGCATCTACAATTCAATTACAGTAGAAATTAATGTATTTAAAAACAGAAACCAAAAAATGTGGGGATGCAACAGTCATTTATCTGAATTCTCCAGAAGAAATTTTATTTATTTATTTATTTTATTCAATTTGTATACCGTCCTTCTCCTAGTGGACTCAGGGCAATGCACAGCCAAAACTAAAACACATACCAATACAAAATTTAAAATTTTTAAAAGAATTTCATAACTTTGGCCCCAAAATTTAAAACATTCAAACTAAAACCCATTGACAATTTAAAATACTAAAAAAGCTAGAAAAGGGGAGGGGGGTTTTTCACACCAGCCCTGCTTGATGGAAAAGAAAAGTTTTTAGGGCACGGCGAAAGACCCGGAGATCCGATATCCTTCGTATCTCCAGGGGCAAATCGCTCCAGAGGGCAGGAGCTGCCACAGAGAAGGCCCTCCCCCTGGGGGTCACCAGCCGACATTGCCTGGCTGACGGCACCCTGAGGAGTCCCTCTCTGTGGGAGCGTACTGGTCGGTGGGAGGCTATTGGCGGCAGAAGGCGGTCCCGCAAATATCCAGTGAACAAATGGTGTAATTGGTGGGAAAAAAACAGCTAACAATACTGGTTTGCAGTACTGTTATAGGAGATCTGTTGAAGATCAAGTTAAGATGACAGCATTCCACTTATATTTTATCGAAGATATTGTTTTAACAAAGCAACACGAATAAATAAATAAAACATTTTATTTAATTTTATAGGCAAATGACTATTATACCAAGGCCATAAAACTTGATCCTGAAAATGAATCTGCTTTCTTGAATCGAGCTATTACAAATACGCTCTTAAGAAATTTTGAAGACGCAAAAACAGATTTTGAGAAGGCAATTTCCTTGTCCCCTTTGTCTGCAGCAACATATTTTAACAAGGCAAATCTCTACAGCATGTTACAGCAATATGAGCAAGCCGAGGAAGACATTTCAAAAGGTACTAATAACTGAAATATATACATCTCCTGACACACTCATCACTTAAAACGGGTACTGCAAGACTCCAGAAGGAGATGGTTTAACATAATGAATCACTTGTTGGGGCTGGTGGGAGTGATGGGTGAATTATGCTAGTATGAGGGTCTCCTTCATCATTTTGACAAATAGATCATCAGTGCTGCTCAAGCTTTCAGCACTAGCCATCTGTTCAGCATGGGAAATCCTTGCATCCTACAACGAATTGCAGTGTGCAGGTCTTTATAGATCAGAGCACATGGGATGATTTATTTTCCTGCCCTACCACTTTTCACTGTCTCTGCTTAGAGATTTACAAAATCCAAACATACTTTTTAGAGCTAATGCTAGGCCTCTTGCTTAGACTTTTAGTCATTGGAATTCACATCTTACAGAACTGATTCAACCAAAGGGAAATATAATTGATTAATGTTTAAAGAATTCCAAAGATGAAATGTGTGCATTTTTGAGTGTGCAGTATTTTGAGTTGAAATGTTAGCATATAATTATTATTTTCTTGAGAAATCAAAATGTTACTTTTTCAGCACTTTCAATTCAACCTTATGATGCCTTGCTGTATAAACTCAGAGCTGATATTCGTGGCAAAATGGGATTAATTAAAGAAGCAATTGCTGATTACAAGAAAGCCATCAGCATCCAAGAGCTAATCAACAGCAATTGAAAAGATGAACGCTCAAAATATTTATAGTATTATTTAAAACTGGACAACATTTTCTGCTGATACAGATACTTGCACTAGTGTTTTGTCCTTATCACAGTTTTAAAATATGTACATTTCTGTATTTATTTGCACAACTTGACAAGAAGCATTAAATAAAGCAAAGTACTGTTAATGAATGAAGTAGTGTTATTATTTATTACGTTAATACTTATATTCTGTTTTTATACAGACAGCTATGTTTAAATCCCAATATTCTCAAAACAGTTACTATTCACATTTTGCCTTTTGCTTGGACCAACTGCATGTCTGGAAGGTCTGGTTCATGGGTCTGTCAGATATCTGACTTTTCCTATGTTTGCAAAGACTGGTCCTTCATAGACACCCTCCAGGTTTTTCTTCCTATTCTGTCTGAATAGATAAGCTTGTCCAGGCACAGTTTAAAATAACATGAATGTGGGGCTCAGCTGTGAGGTGTGCAATAATTTAATAACTTGCTTTTATGAACCTTACCAAGCTATCTAGATAACACACCTTCTTGCAGAAGATTTGACGTCTTTCTTCTTCTCACAAAACCTGGGAACATTAATTCAGCCTTGAAGGGAAGAGGATAGAGTGTAATTTAGATTCACACAATGTTTAAGATACTTAAGAATCGATTGTTTCTTGTGATAGATTTGAAAACAAGTTCTGAATGTACTGCAATTGCTACAAAACACTTTAGACGTGAGGAAAAATGTTCTCTTCTGGCAGAAAGTACTGATGTAGACGTTTTGGCAGCAGAAGAAACTTTTGACCCCAAAACCAAATTTATTACAAATTGTAGAATGGATTGTAGTGATTCTTTTTTATATTGCCTTGGTGAGTCTGCACATCAAATATTACATTCAGTTCTGGATACAACATTTTTAGGATGGACATTTACAAATGAGAAATAATTAGAGGATATAATTAGAGATGTGATAGCTGTCTTCAAGTATCTGATGGGTTGCCACATAGTAGGTAGAACAGAATTGTTGCAGAAGATAGAACAAGAACCAGTGAGTTTAAATTACAGGTAAATAGCTTTTGGTTGGACACCAGAATAATATTCCTAATGCCAAAAGCTGTTCAGTAATGAGACAGATTGTCACAAGAAGCAGTAGATAGCAGTAGACTGTCTCTGTAACTGGAGTTGTTTAAATAGAGGACAAGTGTCATCCATTGGTGATGCTGTAGGTTCTTTCACTAGTCAGAAAGTTAGACCAGAAGATCTCCCATTCTTACATTCTGATTCTAGGCATTCTAGTTGTTATTGCTGTAACAGTGCTACAGTGTACATTGCTACATTACAGTGCTGTAATGTTTCTACAGTGAAGGGAACATAGAAAGCATATTCATACATTATGTCATCTCAAGGATGCTTTTTCAAAAGGCAATGGGACTGTTTTTTCCTTGAGGAGAAGGAAGAAGACTTTTTGCTTTTCATCCAAGAAGCTTTATCAGTTGTGATTGTGGGGGGATGGAAGAATAGGGATCAGCAGTTACGACTGGATGATGGAGGGGGAAATGGAAGGATAGGTTCTGAGAGGATGGGGGGAAGGATTGTATTTGAGAGTTTTTGAGGCCAAAACATGGGGTTTATCTGTGCCCCATGTTTTATTATTATTTTATTATTATGTTTTATTGTTATGTCATGTTTTATTTTCAATATTGTTAATCAACATAATATAAAACCATAAAACATGTTTTGCAAATGATTGTGGTTTACTGAAGCATTTCATCAAGCAAATAGAAAATAACCGTATAGTTTAGTGTGGTAAATGGAATCAAGCTATAAATATATCTGGTATGCAAAAAATTGTAGTATTTTGTTCTGCAGTGGAAAATGTAGGTTAAAATAATTTAAAATAATAACTTGCGGGTTTTTATTCGTTTTGATCAATTAAAATAAATTCAGCTTTAATACTTTGTCATTTATTGTGAAGTGATATCATGGAGCACTTTCATAGGCCTTAAGAAAACTATGGGAGAATTTTGCCTCTTATTATATCTTGAATGTTATTAATATGTTGCCATGACTCTTGTACAACTACATTATTTATGTATTAAATGAATGAGCAATCAATTTTGAAATAGTCTGCAATGTATGCATTCCGAGCAGGCATTATTGGGCAAATTGGTTTAAAAATAATAGAAAAAAGCAAAAATAATGCCACAGTTCTCAGTGGTATGTGGGAATAAGACATGTTAATGGGGTCCCTTCAGGTACAGAGTTATCTTGGAAGTTTGTAGTTTATAAAGAATTGATGACTAGTCATTCTTACTTGGGATGTGCAAAACATTTCAACCTCAAAGCTTTCTGAGAGAAAAATAGCCATAGTGAAAACAAAACACTTTGAGAATTTTGTTGCAGTCATGTGGGGAAAATCTTGGTGTTTCAAAAAGCACTGTCTTGAGTCTTCCAATTGGTCTGAGCACTTCAATAAGTCAGATATTTTGTAACAAAATCCAAATCGCCGCCATATTTGATAACAGTATGGACCACCATCTCATCAATTCTACAAGCATGGGATGCAAAACAAGGCATCAGCCACTGCTCCTGGGATAACCTTGTTTTCTTTGACCAGAACCCAAAATATTTTCAGTTTTTGCTTCAACAGAATAAATAACATTTTATCAATTTCATGTTTTGTTCTGAGGAATCACACAAACATCTCTCCCTTAAATGTTGCCACCTGACTTTGGAGGCATACCTCCCCAGTCCTAAAAGGGATCCTTACAGTTTTAGCCTTCCAAAGGACCATGAAGATCTTACTCTTCCATCAAGCATTGTACTAAGGTGTGTGTATGTGTGCGGGTGGGTGGGTGGATCTGTGAGGCAGTTTTGTCTAGAGCCTGGCTGGGTTAGGGTGGTGAGAAGAGCATTTTTGTTTTTATCCATGTTTTTCTGTTGTGAACTGCCTAGAATTATTATATGAGATAGACAGCCGTATAAGTCCTGGAAGTAAAGTAAAATAAAATAAATGCTAAGGAACAGATTATTTAGGAAACATCCTCAGATATAGCATTACCTTCAGTTTTGTGCAAGCCACCTTGTTCTTCATATATACCTTATTTTAGTAATGATTTGAAGGAAGATTTTATTGTTGAGGAATCCAATGTATGAAATTACCTACCTCTGAAATCTGGAAGGCTTTAAATATACAGCATGTCTATTGACAACTGGTCAACATTGGTCCTGAATTCTCTGACTAATCATACTTGGTCCTCAAATACCATAATGGGAGTAAATACTGTAGCTTATCTGGGGAAAAAAAAAAAAACCTTAGGCTTCAAACTTGCTTTTGCATATTGAAGAAATATGTGTAAATACTATACATGTAGTCCTCAACCTACAACTATTCATTTAGAGATTGTTCCAAAATCACTGAAAAAAGTGATGTATGACCCTTTTTCCAACTTATGACCATTATAGCTTGGTAACTGGCATGTATTTATGACAGTTGAACTGTCCTGGGGTCATGTGATCACCATGGTAACCTTCCTACCCGGCTTCTGACAAGCAAAGTTAATAGGGAAGTCATATTCATTTAACGATTGCATGATGCATTTAACAACTGCAATGATTCATTTAAGAACTGGCAAAAAAGATCATAAAATGGGGCAAAACTCACTTAACAACTGCCTTGCTTAGCAACTGAAATTTTGGGCTCAATTGTCACAAGTCAAGGACTATCTGTAATACTAAATTTTATCTTCACCTACTTTATTCATTTTTTTTTTGCTTGCTTTATTCAGAAAGGAGTAGGTAGGAGTGTATTTATGCAGTTCATCATGCTACTGGTTCCAGTTAATCACCAGTAGATGGCAATGTAGAATTTCTGTTTCTGTATAAATGAAGGATGTGGAATGTATTTTGCTTGTAGTTTACATATCTGTTGCTAATATATTCACTCAGAAATATCTGTACTGCATACCTTACATAATAAAAAGACTTTTTTTGTTTTGCTATTTCTTCCTTTCTTTTTAATATGCATTACAAAACAAAGGATATATAAGCACCTTGGCACTAATATAGTCTAGAGGGATTTATAGTCTAGATGGATTCCAAAAAGTGAATGATGGTTATATCAACAACTCTATTTTCTGCTAGCTAAGGTAATTGACCATAAATCCAAGCAGTCTTGGTTGTGTGAATATATAACTGCAAAATGACTACTGTGGTGGATCTTTCATAAATAAGAACACATTAATGCAATAGGAGGCATACAGAAGTGAAGCAGCTAGAATCTAAGGAAGGGGGGAACTAAACGCTAGCTGAATTTTGTCTGCCCCACACTATCGAGGATAAAGTTAGAAAAGGAAAAGCAGTGGCCTTTCTCCATAGATTTATTGAGATTTATTTATTAAGCATTAATTTAGAAAATTATCAGAAATTCACCATGTATTAAGTGGTGGGTTTCTGAAAGAACTGTTAAGCTCAGAATGAACATGATACATCAGAAGGTATCAAAGAAATTAAATAATGTTCCATTCTTGAAACAGAGGTTGTTAACTGTCATATCAAAAATGGAAAAGTCATTTTAAAAATCTTAGGGTAACTCAACACTGTTCTATATGGTCCTCATTAATGTCTGAATTCCGAAAAGGCAGCAATATGACTATCAGCGTATTTCTTCATGTTTATGAACTGCTCTGTTCTATCTTTTAAAAAATATTGTCTTAATTAAAAAAAAAACCTGAGAATTTTAGAATTACCAAACTTTTTTTGCAGCATCTAGTAGATATCTGGATTGTTGTAGTTTAGCTAGGCAGCTGAAGAGAAACTAACATGCCCCATAGTAAGTATTCCCTCAAGTATAACTTGTATTTCCAACTAAGTCTCTGCCTCCTTAATATTTCACATGTCTCTATTGGCCTCAAATTTGAGACTCATTGAAAAAGCTAGGCCAGACTAAAGACTGATAAAAAGCAATTAGATTTGAAAGATATTTCTCTTTAAATAAATTGATTAAAAGTTCAAACTAAGAATATATACCGGATTTGTCTTTGAACATTTGAAAAATATATATGCTTTTCTTTCCATATTATTAAAAATCTTAGACAAGAGAGAAAAAGAAATATGGCTGCAAAGTAAACGCATAAGAAATGACAGGTAAAAATGTAAGCTGAAGTATTTTTGTTGAAATCATTGAAACAAGCTAAATATAGTCTCCAAACCTTGCAGTGTGACTGCAAGTAAGTGAAGCGTGTTAAGAACTACACTCAGCAGGATTTAGAATAATGACAAAGCATTCCAAAAAAGATATTTTTTCCTCTCTGAAGCTTTATGTCAATTTAAAAGAGCTAGCACTTTATTTTTCTATTATCTTTAAACAAAACAGAGCAGTCTACTATTTGCAAAGAATTATCAATCAACTTCATGAAAATTAATTATATCGGTCTATTATACACCCAAGAAAATGTTCAAAAATTCTTTTAAAATATTGGGGGTTTGTTTGGAAAAAAGGACTACAAGGGCTGCTGAAACTACTGAGGAAGTTATTAGATACAACTTTTAAAAAGATTGTGTTCAATAACTGGCTATTTTTGAATGGAGTTGAAAAGAATATTTTCTCTTATTACAGCTAGGGAGGCAAGCCATTTATATCTATATGAAAAAAGCAAAATAAACTGCAGTATAAATAGTTCTAATAGAAGAGAATATCCGTGGCTCAAGGATGAACTCTAGAGTCCTTGATGCTTTTTGAACTTGGTTGTTTGCTTGCAGACATTTCATTACCCAACTAACATCATGTGAGAAAACAAGTGTGAGTTTTGCTCCTTGTTTATATAGCTGTTCTACAATGCACCCTTAATCTATAAAAATCATATTCCTTCAGACAAGGTCTTTCCTTCTATGATAGCAAAAGTTCAGCTTTGAAGTAGCAGGAGAAAGTATTGGCACTTTTGAAGTTTGGTATTGGAGAAGACTCCTGGACAGTCAAACAAAACAAACAAAAGTATCATAGGACAAATGAAACCAAATTTCTCACTCTTCCTTTGATTACGCTGTCCCTCTCTCCACAATTTATCAGATAGGACTTTGAGGACCACATGGTGATAAAGTTGGGGGGACATCTGGAGCCTTGGTAGGGCCACTGATTGCTCCTAGGATCAAGAATAGAGAAGAAGGGAGAAAGAGAGAGAAAATATTGAGGTACATCAGTGTTTCTCTGGAATCCATATTCATGATTTGTTGCTTGAAAAATGTTACCCATGCTACAGCAGTCACTTGAGAGCAGGTAAGAGAACTGGGTCAAGAAACATATTAAAAATGTCCTTCAGGGGGAGTATAATTCCATCCTGAGTCACAGAAGCAGCAACATTTCAGTCAGTCCATAGTCCAAGGATATGAACCTGAATGTGATTTCCAAACTGGTAAGACCCACCCCTCTCCCAAGAGACCCCTATGAAGTTAAAGAAAGAATAAACAAAAACCTAAGGTATAACAGTAAAATATTATGGTATGTGGTGTGTCAATGAACAGGCATCATACAGAACCTCCTTATGATATTGTATATTAAATAGGATCTGATGGCCCCTCCAGATCTATTCCTCCCAAAGAATCAAAAATAGTTTTGATAATGTTTTATAAAGTTTTATTAACTTTTAACATTTTGGTAACTTCAAAACTACCAAAAGGTACACCATCATTGACAAGGATACATTCCTGATTCAGATCATTAACCAGAGGGACTATGGATATTTCATTCCAGATCAAGGGCTGAACATTAATTTAAATGAATCCAGATAGCTCAGTTTCTTGTAAAACCTCTTAGAATTATGATACAGCACATTCTCTTTGTGATTAGGCCACCAAAAAGGAAAATAACAGCTGGGTCAATAATCAGATATAAGGGAATTTTTAAAGTACAGGGCAAAATAAAGGTATTAATGGAAGCATGCTTAGAAGCATTATTTGGTACACCAAATAGCTCTACAGTTACAAAGGGTTCAGAACCAAGGAGGCCATTTTTGTAGCAACAATAAAACAGTTCCACCCAACATGATCTAGGACAGTTTATAATTTGACCAAGAGAGTAATTTCAGTAATTTCAAATATTTTCCCTCACATCATATGACCGGTATTAGATTTTTTTTAAAAAGTAGTTTACAGAGTACACTAGAATTGGGCAGCTAATAAATTTAAATACATAAATAAATAAATAAATAAATAATAAAGACAGGCAGATCTGGGATTGAAGTTCTTTGTGAAAAATGCTTTTCAAGGTTTTCCAAATCAGTGGATGAATCTCTATGTGTGCTTGTGAATATGCTCACAATTGACTGGTATTTTAATATACTATACATCTCAGCCAATCTAAGCTGATATATGCCTCTATGCATTTTCATAAGTGATTGAAACAAAGAAGTACACATTCCCAAGCTGTCAACAATGTTAAGATGATTCAACCTTATTTGATGGCCTTACAGTAAACATGCAGTGTTATATATTATTTACTTTCAACTTTCTTTCAAGTCTGCAGTACCATTTATTAAATATATTCTAATCTCACAACTTTCTTAAATAGCTCAAAGTAACCTGTATATTCTCTTTTTCTTCCCTATTTTCTTCCCATGACATTTCATAACAAAAATTAGAATGAATGGAAATATATTTATACAGCTCTGAAATATGTACATATCACCTTTTCAAAGGAACTTTTTGCTAGCTAATATTTCAATTAATGAAGACCATAATTCCTTAAACTACAAGTGTAAAACCATTGTATAATTTAATCATATAATAATACATAGTAACAGTGAAAATCACACCAACCCCCAAATCTTGGAGCATGGTTATGTTAATTTGGCAATGAAATGCTGCCAAGGAAATAATCAGCACTTTGAGACCATGGAATCTCACAGATTCTGGCTGATAACACAGAGATGTTCAGGAGGGGGTTGGGCTCAAAAAAGTCAAGATGCTAATCATTTAAGTCCCACTCCTTTTTGTCTTAAAAAGGGGGCAAGGTTTCAATTGTGTGTTGCAGCTGCTATCTTCACTTCACTTGTAAATCACAGCAATGCATAAAAATACCATATGTATTTTCATGTGGATTTATTTTTTATCACAAGTTTTATTCAAATAACTATATAAGTGAAATGTACTGAAACACAAAAAAAGTGAAAAACGAAGGATGAAATTGCACAATACATTGTACGTATAACATATAACCGCCCTACTATTCTGTTTTCTTTAGAATGAGCACACAATCACTATCAATAAAATAAACCTCTCAGTCTTTAATCCTTGTCCTCCAGGCCCTCTTACTTGCCACCTCTGCAAACACATATTATTAATGCAAGGGAGAAAGAAATTACTTAGTGCAAAAATTAATCTCATTTAAAATTCCAGCAGCTGTATCCTGAACCAGCTGGACTTTAGAGATATTTTTGAAATGACCGTAAAGTATAGAACACAGTTACTCAGTTCTGACTTGACTAAAACTTGCACAATCGCACTCAAGTTTTAGGATTCTATTGATCTGCATTCTTGTTAACTGAAGAATTTCATACTTAAGTGAGAATATGACATACAATTTCCTTTCTAAAACCAGTGCTGTCCATAGTAACAATTGCAACAGCTAACTCAATTCTTGTTATAAACTGATTCAGAGACTGAAAGGCATAGCTAAGTATCAAAAATAAAAATACATTTACTATTCAGCAAGATAATCAGAAGTTAGACTTCTAATGAAGAGCTTTGAAGACTTCAGAAAGTTGCGTACTTGTTATGACTTTGAATTTGCCTAATGAAGAAATGCTGTTATAATGCAGCATTCTGCAATGAAGAAAGATGAGTCAATGAACATTAGTTAAGACAGAACTCTGTTTTGGCTTTAAGGATATGTAAATTACAAGGCTAATGTATTTGGAGAATGATTACCCTTCATCTAGGCTACAGAATTGCTGAATATCACACGGTTGGAATGTTTATGTTCAAAAATAATTTCTTTCAATTAAGCTCATAGCTATTTCCATGGAATAAAAGTAATTTTGGAGTCCTGTCCTAATTATATAGAAATATGACCTCCGGACCCTTAATTAGAGCTGTCATAAACAGTCCTTTGGGTATTACTAATTCAAAGAAATCTTGCATGCCCTCTCAGAGGCATTTAGTTCTTAACTTTCCAGGGAGCTGAAAAAACTTTCAGGATCATAAATCCTAAAATTACATACTGAGAAGTACATACTGAGAATTACAACGCAATTGCAGAACTGTAGTAGAAGTGTTAGTACTGCATACAATGGAAACAGTGAATGCCTCATGGAGAAGAATATCCCTGATTACTTGGATTTTGTCCGGTGATTCCTTTAATCAAAAGTATACACCAGCCAATTGGAAGGTAGATGTTAGTAGCCAGAGGACCAAAGATTATCAAACTACTTCATGCTCCAAGAAAGCCTATGTTGTAATTTAAAGCCCGGAGTCAGTTTTCTAAAGGACTATCTTCATCCATTTGGACCCACTCAGTGCTCAAGGAACTGATTTCAGACTTTAAATAAGGCTCTTATTCATTTGATGGGCACAGAATCTTTTCTACATTCGCTTGATGAAAAAAACAAGTAAGCTTTCTTGCTGCATTTTAATGCCTGCTTTGGCAATGCTTTTACTGCAGAAATGCCTTTAAAAACCTGCTCTTCTGACTTTTATACATTCTGTCGGTTCTGTTGTTCTATATATTAGTAAGCTATTAGGAACAATGGAACGACACGTAATGGAGGCAAATGCAAAGCTCTTCACTTAGGAAGAAGATGTCAAATGTAGGATGAGAGATTCCTAGCTTGTAAAAAATGTTATTAGAATAGTTGATTTCAAATTAAATATGTTAGCAGTATGAAGTGGATATGAAAAGGTAAAGGTAAAGGTTCCCCTCGCACATATGTGCTAGTCATTCCTGACTCTAGGGGGCGGTGCTCATCTCCGTTTCAAAGCCAAAGAGCCAGCACTGTCTGAAGACGTCTCCGTGGTCATGTGGCCAGCATGATTAAACGCCAAAGGTGCACGGAACACTGTTGCCTTCCCACCAAAGGTGGTCCCTATTTTTCTACTTGAATTTTTAATGTGCTTTTGAATTGCTAGTTTGGCAGAAGCTGGGACAAGTAATGGGAGCTCACCCCTTTACGCGGCACTAGGGATTCGAACCACTGAACTGCTGACCTTTTGATCGACAAGCTCAGCATCTTAGCCACTGGCCACCGCATCCCTGATATGAAAAGGCAAATGGAAATTTGGGCTATACACAAAGAAAAGTGAACTGACCGAAATGTGAGAACTGTACTGTATTCTGTCAGATGCTTCCTTGAGGATGGTGTCCCATTCTGGGCATTACACTACAGTAAGAGGGATTCAGAGAAATAATTGATTTAAAGAAGGGCAATAGTTCTGACCAGGAATTGAGTCATGTGAAAATAACTTGAGGGAAGTGGGCAATGACTTATCCTCCCAGACTATAGAAAATCCTATAGAAAATAGGAAGAGAAGCTTGAAATGGAATCAATTCCCTAGAGAATAATTTTTGAATGTCTTCAAGCAAAGACTGAACAGACATCTGTTTTCAGCATTTGAATGCTGGCCATTCAAAGCATATGGTTAAAATTCTATATTTTTTTTAAAAAAATTGTGTGGGTTTGTGTGTGAGAAGAAGTTTAAAGTGGGGAGGCGGCAGGAGTGAAATCCAGCAGGTTCTGGAGAACCGGTAGCAGAAATTTTGAGAAGTTTGGAGAACCGGCAAATGCCTCCTCTGGCTGGCCCCAGAGTGGGGTGGGAATGGAGATTTTGCAATATCCTTCCCCTGCCACGCCCACCAAGCCACAACACGCTCACCAAGCCACGCCCACAGAACCGGTAGTAAAAAAAATCGGATTTCACCACTGGGAGGGGGTTTAAAATTCATAAATTAAAATAATAGATATCATGGGAGGATCAACATAATTTTCTCTATTTCCTTTTCCAGAAAAATGAAGTACTATGGAGCTTGTTTAATGAACAACATTTTTTCAAAAGTTTGCTTCCAGAATAACTTTTGGTAATTATGATACAGCCCTTCAAAATGAACATAAATATAATTTCAGAATGACTATATCACATAGGAATCTTGAGAAATATGAAATTAATATGTCATTGATGACTAATCTGATCTATGGACCAATAAAAATGCCTCAAATAATAAAAACCTTTACTTTCCTTGTTTATCGCTTTTACAAATTTGTCATCACTTCGGGTTTTATGTGAAAGGGAAGCAAAAATATCTGTCAGGGCAACATGTGGTTCATGTGTCATGTTTTTCTTGTCCTGGAACCAAATTCTTTTGAACTGGCCATTTCTTTTTAATGTAATGCAACTCTTTTGCACAGCTGTCCCAGTCAGATATGCAACAACAGTACATGATATATCCAGGAGCAGAGCCACTATTAGAGCTTCACGAATATTCTAGTTTTACTTCATGTACTGGATGTGCTTCACCAACAGCTCCATGTTTTCATGTGTTTTTTTTAATGTGTAAAGCATAGTCAACAGGCACTGAAAGATGTACATTGCCATTGCGTATAAACAGAAGATTTCTATCAAAAGGTATGTGATAGGTTAAATTACAGGTTATTTTCATGATTAGTAGCCAAAATTGTTAGTTAGTAACCAAAAGTGCTCAAGAAACAAAATCTTTGTTGTCCAGTGTAAATGGAGCTGGGAAAGCAACCTTGATTCCACAGCTAAGTTAAATTTAAAGTAAAATAGATACTTTCTTAGATATTTCTTTCCAAAATATTAAAATGAAAAAAAAATCAAGGGGAGAAATATCTGCCGATAAAATTCATATTAATGTAAATAAACTGACACAATGTATTTGAATTGCTTTACAAGTAGGTGAGCATCATTTTTTCAGCATATAATTGATATCAGTGAGGATCAGCCTACAAGACCTCAGAAGATCTCAGAATCATTGCCATCTTATATTGACCAGAATAATTGTGTGACTGCTTACTTCCTTATCCCAGGAATTCAAATGTGGTATCTGACAATTTCCTTCCAATTGTCAATTGCATGTGATTAAAAAGATAAGTGGATATTCCTCCTCATCAGGCAGAATATCACGAGAACTGCAAGACTGCCTTATTTTTTTCCATAAAGCAACACAAGGGGAAAACTAACTTAGCCCAAACTGGGTTTAATGGCTTATAGTTTCAATCATTCCAGGGTTGAAATCTACTTACCTTCCCAACTGGTTCAGAAGTGTATGCGCCACGGACACTCTGCGCATATGTCACATGCGCAAACCCTTCTGCGTATGTGCAGAGGGTAAAAAAACTGGTTACTTCCTGATTAAAACCAGGAAGTAACGACGACCGGGTGGGTGGGCGGAGCCTTGCGCCGCCATCACTACCGGTTCACCGGTTGCTCTCTGCTTTTCATTTCCTGCACACACTGTTTTTTCAGAAGCCCAACAATAGGATCTTGTCTCTGCTTTATTTATCCTTTCCTAAGTAATAATCCTGAGCAGAACAGAACCCTTATAGTAACCAAAACAACTGCCAGCATAGTGATGACTTGTCTTGTTTTTCCACACTATTCTGTTTCACAGCTGGGCATTGTTTTTCAGTGTAGAAACAGTGGGATAAAGTTATGTAAATCATAATCTACACATGACAAGGCCATATCTTGAGACAGGGGATATTAGAGTTGTCAGGCTATTCTGTTATGCTGAAAATAAGTAATAAAGAAAAGTCTATGCTATTTGCCATACATCTGTATCTTCTTTAGTCCTTCTTTTATGACTCAAGACTCAGATGCCGAGTATGAATTTGAAGAAGCTGCTCCACCGTAACTTGTGGATATTTAGCCTTGAGAAAAATCATCTGAGGCTGATAAAACATTGTCACTACCTAAACAGATGATACAGCCCCTGGTCCCCACACTCAGCCAGTAGATTGAGGAGCAGAGCAAAGACATTCTATGGGGTTCCTTCTCAAAAAAGGGGGTAAAATTTTTGATTAAAGACACTATCTCTAGCTTGATTTAAGAGGTAGCTCTGACATTTTAGAAACAATCATCTGATGTTCAGCTCTTGGGTGACAATCATATGCGTTCTGCTTATAAAATTCTGACCTCTGGAGTGGCTGAGAACCCTGAACTGGCTCTTGGAACTCTGGACTGGATTTTGATTATTCATCTGCATGCCCTGTTAAAAGCAAAATTATTCCAGCAAACTTCTTTGGAATTCTGTTTTGGTTTACATTCCTTGTCTACTGTTATCTCCTTGGCCTTGAGTAAACTGCTAATTTCCATAGCAACTCTATGTGTGAGTGAATATAATTAAAACCAGAAGTAGAACACTTTCCTTTCTTCTTTGCACATTGTAATAACCAAACATTTCTAAATGAGTCCAGTCTTCTTCCAATTGCTTTAATTTCTTCCGTGTGCCTCCATATCAAGATGGAGCTGTTTAGTAGAAAATAACAAAACAAAAAGACAATATTATTAAGGGGAAAAATCAAAAGACAGTTCAACTAATTAAACTGATGCTATTACTGTTTCAAACATCTCATTCTAACCCAAAAGTAATTTAGGGTTAGCCTGATCATCACACAGAGGGAGATGCTTGTGTCAGGATGCAGATACAGTACAATGGGGCAGCAAATCAAGCAATAAAAAGGCCCTGGTTGCAACTTAGTCTATTAATATCTCCTACATTATTTTGTCCTCAGTTATGGCCAATATGTTAGCCCAATGCTGAATGAAAATTTAACCATCATTCTTGTTGTCTACTGTATCTGAAACAAGATGGAAGTGCTATTTAACTATCCTTTTCAGCTTCAGGTCTCTTGAATTAACTGGTTGAATGCCTTCATGGAAGTAAACCCAAGGAACACAGTTGTATTGTTTCCAAGTAAGCATGCATACAAACTTGTTGAAAGAGGGTTGCGTAGCCTCAGAAATGTTTTCTGTATATCTATATATACCTATATATATGTGCTAAGCTCAGAGATTTACGCGAAGCAATTGCCAATATTTGAGCTATAAGCCTTTAATAATCTAATTTCCCTTACCATTCTATCACTGGGACAGCCATCAATTTAGCCGTGACATAAGTCACAATGTGCTGATTTCACAAGGGTCACGATTTTCCATGTCAATATATCACATACCTCTGACATTAATAGCAGTTTATGGCTTGCACAACTCTGAATCACAGTTGAGTGGACTTTTTGTCCTTCAGCACGAGCCTTAGAGAGATTTCCCGCTCACAAAGAAAGTTGTGCTATTAAGGGGACAGCCGCTCATATAGTTTATGTTCCTTGGAACATATTGGTTTGCTTAGCAGGATTATAAACCCTTCCATGGAATTACTTATCCATGGAAGTACAATAAGCCTCTTGTTTAAATTTTCTCTCTTGTTTTTCTTCACTTGCATAGGCTACTGCAGATAAAATTTCAATCTTATATTGCAGCTTCCATTTCTCTGCTTTTATTTACTGTGGAGACATTTTCATTTTTATCTTTTCAAGTCCTTATTAACAGTATCATTAAAGTTGATTGGGGTGGGAGGTTTGAACCATAATAGTGTCATGAACCAAAGTATGAGCCTATAGAGATAAGGAGAACATCAAGAAAGGAAAATAAAGAGTGTCCCTTTTCAAATGTCTGCAGTTATATTTTATAACTGAACTACTTGGGTTTAATCCTAAAACACATTTCTAACATTGCACTGTAGAAATAAATCCTACTTACATACCATTTTAAAATACAGTCAAAAGTCCAGAAAGGAAAGAAACAACCTAGAACACAACCTCTGCAGCAGCCAACCCTCAGCAAAGTAGAAAACAGCATCAGATCAACAACCGAGGAAGAAACAAAACTTTAATCAAGGAATTATCAAGGAGGAGGTTGTACCACTACCAAGACTGGCAGGGCAAACCAGCAGCCCCTCCTTCACTAATGATATTACCAAATCTGATACAATAATGAAGTATCTGCAAGAAAACAATAATTCAAAGAGCAGCAAGAACCCAAGTGTATATGAAGTAGCTAGCATCCAATTTACAATTTCCTTCCTCCCTTCTTTCCTTTCTCTCCCCCTCCCCCTCCCCCTCCCCCTCCCCTTCCTCTTCTTCTCACCACATTATGCTAAAATAGTTAGGTACCAATACATGACAAATTGTATTTATTATACGAATTTAGCCAGTATATTTTAAGGTTCATGCAAACCCAGAGTATTTTGTTAACCGCATAAATCCTTGTTAATCATGGTTGAGCATGTCATACGAACACCATCACCTTCTTCTGCAATTCTGTTTTCCCTTCCTGAAACAATATTTTGCAGCTCATTGTCCATTCAGCATTTGAGGGAGTCTTCAGCATAGTCACATAGCACATCTTACCGTATATACAATACAATCAACTTCTCCTATAGGATGCAAACCTCTTATTCAGCCACTCATTTCCCTCACATCATTCCATATAAGGAAGCTCCTTTCTTGCCAGGGCCCCTAAAGCTTCTGAGAATAATTCTCTAAGGGGAATCCTTGGCTGTACACCTTATCTATCCTTAAAGTGTATATCTTATCTTACTTCCCTGTGCAAATTTCCTTCAAGTTCTTTGCAACAATGAAGTCTAAGACACTCAACTAATCTCAAAGTAAAACAAAATGAGACATGGTTTCTGAGCCTTGATAAAAGTGTAAATGCTCAAATACAAGATTCTAACACTATTTTTTTTTTAAAAAAAAAGGTTCTAACACTCACTTGGTGCCTGCCAGTGGGTTTCTGACCATAGGTTTTACAGTAGCAGAGAGCAACCCAAATTTCCCACTACAAGGCTTTACTGCATATCAGAGGCATTGTGGACAATTATATGAAAAAGGCCATCCACCACAGCTGCTTCCAAGTAATCAGCCGTAGATGTGTAATCCTAATGCATTGTGCTGGATCTCTGGGTCATGTCTTAAGAGCTGCTTGAAAGTGCAGAGTTTTGACATCATCAGAACCTCAACAAACTGTTCCTGCCAGAGGAACAGTACAAACAGAAGGTACTGAAGTAATCGAGAGACAAAGAGAGAAGGAGAAGAGAGCATATCAAAATGATTCAGGGTGTTAGGAACTAATATATTTCTTTTCAACATTTAATGATCTTAGAAATTAGTGCTTCTGTGGCTTTTACAGTTGTATGGTTAAGAGGAAGCAAAGAATAGTGCATATAATGAGGGCATTGGAGAATTGCTACTTAAATAGCTGGTGCTTTCAGGCCAATTCATAAGAAACCTGCTAAAAAGGAGGACATACAGTACTTTGTCAAAATAGATCACTCTGAGAGTGGAGATTCTGGGCATGAAAATCTAAAGGCATAACAAAATACCCACTTTTGACCATCTCCCATCTAAACTTTAGTCTTAGAATTAAATATTTCAGAACGTTGTAGAATTATTAGAGTTGGAAAGAACCATACTGGTTACCTAGTCCAAACTCCTTCTCAGAGAATAGGACAAGTATTCTTTTCATTTACTTTTTCAAAAAATATAAATAAATAAAATAGTATTTTGCTGAACGAATGCATTTATAAATACATGATAAATAAATGCAAGCCTCTAAGTCTTTAAGTCACTTTGAACTTTTTAATTGGCAAACAAACATGGCATGAATGATTACATTGGAATAGGCTGGTTAAAGCTGTTTCTTTATCTGTTCATACTTGAGTTTTTAAAACTATTATTCATCAGTACAGTATTATTTAAACTCAAAACAAATTGACTATGCTGTACTTCTATTTTAGAGATGAATATCAAGGATAACTGCATTTTAATTAACATTTACAGGAACCAAGAAACTCTCTGAAGATCTGTGTGATAAATTATTCTTACTGTTAATATTTTTATATGTGTGTGACAATCATGCAACAAAAATATTATTTCACTGGACAAGATCACAGTGACAGATACACCTGAGATATTATACAAGGATGATTGTTAAGTTGAAGAATAGGGGCCAAGAACTAGAGGTACACACATAAACACATTATTATTGTCTTAATAATTGTTGGATTAATGCATGCTAAAAGCAGCTGTATATTTATCTGATTCCTAAGGCCTTTTCCTTGTTTCAATTTTTGTGCTTTTCTTTCCTACAGCTAGGGGTACCCACAGAGTATAGGAAAACAATTCAAAATGCCAGTCACTATAATTGCATTATTGTTGCCACCATTCTAATTTTCTTTCACTGCAACCTGCAGACATCCATGCCTATAGCTCTCCTTTTGATTAGTTTGGGGTGTGTTTTCGGTCTTGCATTCATTTACATCTTTCCTTGGGGACAGGAACATTTTAGATAATGGGCTCCACAAGGGAGCAAGGAATGGAGTTCTATTAAATTGTATTAATGGCCCAAGATATTGTGTGGGCCTAGACACTGACAGAACCTGGATTTAAAACTCTTTAACAGCAAGAGACCATAAACTAACCAGTCTATCTCCAGCTCAGCAGCCAACCAGCAACAGAGAGCTTTAGAAAAGTTTTCTAATAACCATCCCTGAGGCCTGTTTTTCAGTAGCATGACAAATGGGAGTGATCCAGATCTACCTTCAGCTCATTTATGAAATGCAAAATGCTTCCTCAATTCTGATAGTCTGGTGTTTGTGGAATCTTTAAAAAGGTTTTGTTAAAAGTGGCAATTAAAAATGGAGGGGTTCTGGACAAACACCAATCCTGAATAAGATTTGTTTGGCTGGAAGATTTGGTAGAAGTCTCATTCATTGGAAATTTCCAGTTATGGTGCTTTAGGACAAATATAAAGGGATAGATTAGAACAGGGGTGGATTCTACTTACCTTTACTACTGGTTCGCAACGGGATTGCACGTGCGTGCTCGCTTTGCTCATGCAGGCACCTTGCTTCTGCGCATGCGCAGATCACTTCTCATGACGTCAGGGTCATGGGCGGAGCCTCCCACCGGTTTTACTACCAGTTCTATAGAACCGGTCTGAACCGGGGGCAACCCACTACTGGATTAGAAGCTGGATTTAGGAAATTTGGAGACTTAACTTCTAGATTTATTGTACATAAATATACCTGTCTTCATAGCCATTCTCTGAGTGGTCTTTCCATTAGGCAAACACTTCCTTTGTTTTGTAATCCAGAGGATAATCCATGACTAAGAAGTTATGTATTATTTAACGTTCACTGACAAGACTGAGGAAGATTCATTCAAAAAACATCTGTAAAAAACATCTCATTTCTATATAAATATTTTATTACAGATTCTCAAGTGGTGACTGGATTTAAAGTAGAAAACTAGAAGGAAATAATGCTTGATTTCATACTGAGATAAAAATAAATTTTCATCCATCTCCAGACCACCCTCCAGAATGCTTGAGTCATTCTGACACTTGATTCCTAAAGTCTGAGTTTTCCTTCTTGATTCAATCTGAAAGGTAGCATTATTATTTGGCATCTCATGTAGAGCCTGTTGGATGCATGCAAAAGAAATAAGCATGAAGAAAATGAGCTTATTGTGACAGCAAAGTATCTCCTTTCCTGTGAAATACTGTAACATCTCAGATACTTCTGACAGATGATTTACTTGTAACTGAATCACAACACTGTTGAGATCTGCTAGGAAATGTTTGTTCTGGCCATTTAGGTCATTTATGCATTACCCTCACAGAGTGCTATTTCAAAGTAAAAATATACTTTTTATCCCTCATATGCAAAGCCCTGTGAACACTGCTTTACGTCAGCTATAGATTTTGCATTTTACTGATAGTATTTTGTTTCCCCCAAAATAAGACATCCCCTGATAATAAGTCCAATCGGGCTTTTGAGCGCATGGCAATAAGGCAAAGCACTTATTTCAGGGTTCAAAAAAATATAAGACAGGGTCTTATTTTTGGGGAAACAAAATACTATCAGTATCTATCTCTTCAATCGCCCATTATTCAACACTTTGTAGCTCAATATGTTGTGAGAACCCAGTCAGTGTGGTTACTTTAGTGCTTGATGTGGTATGTGAACATAAACAGTTAGTCAACTGCATAAACCCAACTAATACTAACCAGACGGGGGGATTAAAGGGGGAATTCATTCATCTCTGAATTAAATCTCCCAATCTTGTTTTGCACTAACTTCTTTTCCTCCCCTATCCCCATCCAAGTCAGAGTTGTCATAGCTCCAGCTGTAACATTGGAACCAGTGTTAGACTCAAGAGATGAATCCTCCAAAGATTTGTCAAGAATAATCTCTATCATTGATCTGAAGAATTTATCCTTGTCAAGCCTGCCTTCCACCCTCTCCTAAAAGGTTTCTTTCCCACCAAGCCAGTTAGTAAGACAAAGAGAATATCTCAGTTCTAATTATGATTTTTTAAAAACAGATAAACTAGGCCGGAAACACAACTAGATGAACTAATTTTACTTTATTGTAAGGCTATATTTACAGAATATTGCAAGTCTGAAAGTACAAACATCCTGCTGCCATTTTTAACTACTTCATCCATTTGAGCAGGTTTTTGTAAGTTTCTTTCTCTGACTGTTAAGCCACTGGGGGCTTGTCCTCTTTTGTCTGATTGTTTCCTAGACAGCATCTCTTCTGTTCATTTCCCAAAGTCATCCATACATTACATCACACCGGCTTTTAGTAAATCTACTGGTACAGTAAGAACTTTATGCTACATTAATAAATGAACACTCAAGTAGCAATATAATTTTCCTTCTGCAGCCTTCTACAATGAGCTTATTGTCTGTACCAACACCTCCTACAACTGCTGCCATAAATCTTCACTCCGCTTTCCTCTTCTCCCTCTGGCCCCAACATCTTTCTATTCTGAGATCTCATCTTCAGATTGCTTCTCAGCATCTCCTTCCAGGTGAACTTTCAGCTCTTCACACCCCATTGAATTGACTGCCAATTGTTCTCTGACCTTCCTTGCCCATGGCTTCAGATTTTCCCTCCTTCAGCTCTTGCTCATGACTTATGTTTATGTTGATCCACTCACTCCAAATGTTCTTTTTCCCTCTTTCCCTTCTATTTTGTTTTCCCCAAACTCCCTCCCTCCCTCCCTCTCTCTCTCTTTCTTTCTTGTGTGAGATCTTGAACAATTCCTGAAGATTCTGTGTCCACACACCCCATCCCAAATTATCCTCCATCCCATCCCCTGTCCCATTGCTTCACCTTTACGAAGGAGGCTAGTTAAACCACTTACTACAGTTGGTTACAGTGTGAATCATGTAACTCTCTTGCAAAAACTGCTCACTGGGCACAACACAAGTGTATGTGTGTGTTTCTAAAATTTAATGTGTGAAGCAATATGATAAGATGCTATTCTGTTTAAAAGCATATCTTTTTCCAAGCTCTAATATATTCAGAAGTGGTACTTCTGCTCAAATCAAGAGTGTTAGGCTAAGATCACAAGGAAGGATTTTTTTCAACGGCAGTTTATATATTTATATGAGATATGTAAAGCTGCCTGATTCCATGACAACTCTACACATCTTGTTGCAATAAAAACTATATAACAAAAGAAAACAACAACATTGCATGTCCAGAAGACAAAAGCATCTAATTCTATCTTCATCTATATACTACTAAAACTCTCAGGTCTGCAATTATTAAATTAGCGAAGCAGGGCATCATAGGGCAAAACCAAAATTTGACAAATTTTATGAAACATTTTATTATATAGCATTTAATGACATAATATAAAATGTCATAAAACATTTCCTATGGTCAACAGCTGGCGATTGTGCTATACAGTTCAACATGGGTTACTTCCAAGACAGTTTTCTGAATATCTCCATAAATTTTTAAGAATTTTTCAAGTGCATTCAAAGCTTTGCCAGTGTTAAAGGCATTGAGGAATCTGGTAAGGAAATGTCTATGAAAGGATGACCACAGGGATCAGAATTGTCTAATAAACCTATAAGAAGCTTGTCATCCACCCCAAATCAAGCATGGGGGGATGGGGAGCCATTTTTAAACAAGTTTTTAAATCAGGGGTTTCCAACGTTGGCAACTTTAAGCCTGGCGGACTTCAACTCCCAGAATCCCTGGGATTCTGGGAGTTGAAGTCTGCCAGGCTTAAAGTTGCTAACGTTGGAGACCCCTGTTTTAAATAGTATAAGTGACATACAATCTCAAACTTTAGAATTCCTACCAAAGTGAGATCAGACTAGCAGGCTAGACCAGAGACTATTTCTACTGAATACTGTCTTATCTGTACAAGTTTTAATTTGCTCTATGGATTAAAGGAATACCAAGTAAAGTCCAATTTTTACCTTCCTCATCTATAGTTGAAAAGAATTAACTGCATAAATTATATACACACATATCTGATATTGTCCAAAAAGGATAATTCAACAATGAGGACAAATATCAAGTTTTAATTCTTGCAAGTGTTTTCAGTATCTCAATATTCACTGATATTTCCATGACATGATGATCTGAAAAAGTCCCTGCAGATAAAGAAATATTAGGTTTAATTACTGTTAAAGACTTAACAGTAAGTCTCCCTTGTGAAGGTGACTTCAATACTTTAAGCAAGTAATGTCAACTAGCACAAACTGACATACAGGCCAGGAGTGGGATTGAAAAATTTCAGTAACTGGTTCACTGCTCAGCTGCTGGGTGGGGGTAGCCTGTACCATGGTGGGGGGGGACGTTTTTGCCCTCCCCAGGCTCCAGAGGCTTTCCTCAAGCCTCCAGGAGGGCGGAAACAGCCTCCCCTGGGCACCAGAGGCCCTTTGGAGGCCGGAAATGGGTTTCCGGACTTCCAGTACTTCCAGTAGGCCCATTTTTCACCCTCCCCAGGCTTCGGAAACTTTCCTGGAGCTTCCAGGAGGGCAAAAATGGCCTCCCTGGGGCACCGGAGACCCTCTGGTGTGTTTCCAGACTTCCGGTAGGCCCATTTTTCACCCTCCCAAAGCCTATGTGCATGCCCTGCACTTACCTGGCATCCAAAACGGGCCGTGTGGAGATTCCTGGAAGGGCAGGGCGGGGTGGGCGGTGTTGTAGCGCGGGAATAACGAGAGGCACAAGCAGGCTAGTGACAACAGCTCTTTAATTCAGGGTGAGACTTCAGCAAAGGAACACAGGCAACAGCCCTCTTTATATACTTTTCAGGGGCAACCGTTAACCAATCACAATTCACAGAGCATTTGAATTTCCCGCACAAAATAGATCCATACATAACAGGCGGGGTCAGCCAGTCCTTGGAGCAACCGGATCAGTGAACCAGATTAAAATTAACATATGGTTCGCCTGAACCGGTCCAAACCGGCTGAATCCCACCCCTGATACAGGCTGATTTCCATAATAGTTCTGCAGTCAAGAATTGCAACTTCTTGCAAACTATCTAGAAGGCAGCATCTGTTTTTCACTGTCAAGCTTCAGGGAAGAACACTTGGAAAGTTCTCTTGCTTCTGATAGATACACTTTCTGAGTTTTATCCTCTCAACTCTGATAGGTAGTCTTATCAGCAGAGAAAGACATTTGGGGAGATTCCAACGGTAGCCTTAAAGACAACCCATAGGATACAGACAAAGCTACGTGCTGTGAGAAAAGACAAATGAAAATCTATACATTGCCTATGGCAAGGAAAGCACAAGTTAGACAGGATCAAAAGCACAGATATTTTATAATCATTTTAAAGGGCTCCTCCCTTTTTCCTCCTCCTTTCTTTCAATTCTATCTCTAAATATTTTAGAAAGGCTAGTCCCTCAAAACCAGAACATAACAGTTTAGCTTTAAAGATAAAGAAGAAAAGAAGGAAGATATTTATAATTTGAATAATTTGAGAGGGATTATCTGATAAGATTTTTCAGATGCTGCATTCAAACATGAATACAATATATACAGTATGTGCATGCTTTTCAGACTATTCAGTTGAATTACTGCAGACTTAGTGCAAGGATACCTTCTCTCTTTTTTTCATTAAAACATTCATGTCCTTTTTTGGTTTCCGTGTAAGCTGGAAAAGCTGAAAGCTGTTGCTTTCATGATCTGTCTACCCTGGTAAAACATCTGGTGCTAAAGGGTGCATGAAATCAATATTTTGATGTGAAATGAGAAAGGACACATTTCTGCCATTATGTTCCATGTAGTCTTTTAATTATTCATAAGTGGGTATTATGAATATTTAATTTGAAATTCATTGTTAATTAAATATTGATTTATTTTTAAAAAATCAATAATTCAATAATGATTGAATTCAACCAAAGAATTAGAATTTCAATTCATTTCTCATTCAATGAGAATCTTTCTTAAATTCCTTTGAAATTAAGTGGAAAGAATTTGATACCTTTAAGGAATCACATAGAAAATGTACCTGGCTTTCCATCCCTCCTTCCCATAGACTGGAATCTCCAAATCCTGTGGTATAGAGGACGCAGCTGTGGCTCATTCTGCCTGCTCATTTTCAGTCCTTCTCATGGCTGCCTTTATTGCCAGAAGTAGGCAAAAAGTAGTGGGTAGGATTATGTAAGGCAGGAAAAATCAGGCATTCTTTATTTTCAATTTCCATGTGAAATTTGTCCGAATCTCAAGTATCTCAAATGACATAGCTCTGACTTCAGATAATTCATCAGAACAATGAAGAATTGTATTATGGTTTGAATTCCTTATTTGTGGGAATGTGGGAACATGCCATGAAATAAATGTACTACTTTATTTCTCTATAAAACCATTTTGATAAACTTGTAAGATTGGCACAATAGCCTGTAAACCAGTTTTTCTAGTTCTATCTACACTACACATCCTGGGAAGCTGAAGTTTTGAAATTATCTTTTAAAGTGCCATTTAAAATAGAAACCCAGAGTGAATGACAGAAGAAAACCATTCATTCCTTTGTTCAGTTGACTGCTGCTCTTCCCTGTGGATGTGCAGAAGATTGTAGACTATCACACAAATCATAAGCCTGATTGTTTAGAATATAGCACGGTATATAAGAATGGAATGGAATTTCCTGCATAGAAAAAAATGATCGAGACTGGTATCAGAGTGAGTTAGTCCCAGTGAATGAAATGAGTCCCCTCCGAGTGTCCATCACCAGCTGCCCTGAAGAAAGGAGAGGAGACAACAGCCATCCGCAGGGATCGTTTTAGAAATCGCTTTGCCTGATTTGGAATATTCAGTGTTTATTTAGATTTATTGTTCTTTTAACAAGTACCATATTTTTCGGAGAATAAGATGCACTTTTTCCCCCCTAAAAGAGGGTGCATCTTATACACCAAATACAGCCAAAGCCCTCCCAAAGCCCTGCCAATGGGGCCCTTTTTCGCAAAAACAGGGCACGCAGAGACTATAGGAGGCCTGCAGAGTGCTCCTGGGGGCTGTAGAGGGCAAAAACTTTTTCTTGCTTATCTCTTCAAAATCTTGGTGTGTCTTATACAACGGTGCATCTTATAGTCCGAAAAATACAGTATCCATTATTTGTTTTTATTCCTTCTAGGCAGCTGTGAGATGACAGATATCCTGAAAGGAAGGATTGCAATAAATACATGTAAAAATGCCATAAATCCAAAATCATTTCATATTTCGTTTGACTTTTCAGCTCACAAGATGCTTGAGCTCAGGAGGAGTTATTTTCTGAGGTAAAGGAGGGACTGTAAGCAGAGTCTATTTTCTAGAAAGCAAGTGATATAGAAAATACTCAAAACTGAGGATCAACAGTTCTTCAAGAGTGGTTCTTCAAGCCAGAAGGGTCTTAAAAATACAGAGCATGAAGGACAACAATCATTGGGAGCAAAGGCTTTACAGAATTAGAGATCTTATAGTTATACGTAAGTAGAGATGCAGCACAACTCAGTTTGAAAGCAGAAGCTTTGGCTACTTCATTGCTACAGTGCTGCTAATGGAAACTCTTGACTCTGTTGGTCAGCCCTGGCTTTGCTTTGTCTTAGTGATATTGAATGTTCCAGTTACTCATGTTATATAGAACTTCTCTGATGCCCCCTGCATTTCTTGCTGGCAGGCATGCCAGAAGCATGCCAAAAGCCAGAAGCACCAGAGGCATGGCTAATCATTCTGCAGGGGGAATTGGCTTGAAGATTTGTGTTGCGGTACATCACTCACGATTAGGTAGCATCAGAAAAGCATCAGAGTAGTAATGGCGGTGTCAGGTTTATCACCAGTGGAGGACCAGCCATGGATGAAGGCCCGTGGTGCATTGCCTGGACTGGGGAGACTTCTTTGACAAATCACAGTCAAAAGAAAATGACAGCAAAATACCAAGATATTGATAGAAATCACGGTCTTTCGTATGCATGTCATGACTTTGGATGTAAATCCCTAAGACCTTCTGCCGCTCCTGTCCAGATCTGACATGTTAGTCATTATTATTTTTCTGGCTGTTATTAGGCTAGATTACTTATGACCTTGCTCTTTTGATTGCTCCCTGTATTTTATTAGTAGCTTAGGCCATAAATATGAGAGTATTTTAGCTGAATATCAAAAATTGCTGTCCATCTACAGTACTTGACCACAGTCAGCTTTTAACTGTGTAGCCATTGACCCACAGATAAATTGTAGGCAGTGAATCAAAGGCGATTAGACTTTGAAGAAGTTTAATAGCTAGTCCAATCATGGCTGTGATTTTGCTACTTTTCTGAGTAGAATAAGGAGGAACTGTAACAACAAAAACAACCACCTACCCTGTGGAATCAGCTCCCCCTGGGGCTCCGGGTGGCCCCTGACCTTCGCTCTTTCCTCCGTGGCCTTAAAACATGGCTGTTCTGCCTGACCGGCTTGGACTGAAGGAGTTTTAAAGGGGATTTTAATGGTTTTTATAGTTTTATTGGGTATTTTTTAAAAATTGAACTTTGTGTGTTTTATTGTTGTGAGCCGCCCTGAGTCCTTTCGGAGATAGGGCGGCATATAAGTCTAAATAATAAATAAATAATAAATAAATAAATAAGCAACAAATATTGCAGTGTAGAGTGCTCCCTGTTCAGAATTTGGATGAATGTTGTTTTTCTTTTTGCTTAGTTTTTCATTCTAAACCCAGTAGCCACTCAGCTTTCCATGATCAGTAGATCGCCTCCTTCCTTTTTAAGCTGTGTGGTAGATTCACCCAAAATTTAGATAAGTGGTATAGTGATACCAATAAAGGAGAATATTTGTAGCTCAGGGTTGAAATGAGGAGTCCTTGGTGCTGAGGTGATTGTTTTCTTGAAGACATTTCATTACCCAAACTAGGTAATGTCATCAGTGCTAGTAAGGAATGGGGTTTGCTCTCAATGTATAGTCTAGTGACTTGCTCTGTCACTGTTGGTGGGGGTGGTCTTAGAGGGTCTACAGTAATACAGTGACTTGACTAAAACTTAATGGCAATAATGCAAGGTACTTCCTGCTCCATCTTTGTATCTCGAATCTTTTTACTGAATCTTTGGCATGAATACTTGCTTCCTGTTTCTTCAGGCCTACCCCAAAATTCAAAGGTTTGGGGTATTTTAATACTTTTTCACTCTACAGAGAATGTAAGCAATACAATATCTGAGGATACATCTTGGCACTACTTATCTATCATTTGATTGAACCACTGCCAGGATATTTTAAAACAAAGATAAATATATTTTATTGACATAGCTTGTCAGTAATTTAAAAACTGACAGTTACCCCCTTGCCAAAGCAATTTGCATGTGAGAGATTATTTCTACTCTACTGCTACTCCCTTGCTTTTCTGTAGATGTCAGATTAGGAAGCACATATTTTTCTTTTTTATCTTAACTGTTACAAGTAGCAATGCAGATTAAAAAAAGTGAGAATGATTGTATATAAATTACAAGAGGCTCCAAGAAGAAGCTATTAGATTTATAGTGCAATAATTTGCTAAGCAATTCTTTAAGCAGAAGTTTTACCTTATATGAGGAGAAACAGAAAAAGTGGATTACATTCCTACATTTCCTTGTCTTTTCTGCGGTGACATGAGAACTCCTAAACAAGATATTCTTAGAAAAAACAAAAGGCAGTTACTCCAATTTTCTTCTCTATAAAATATTTTTTTTAAAAAAATATATCCATATTGTATGTGGACAGTGTTGATTCTGGGCATCATTCATATTAATCCAAATTACAATAACAATATTAGTAATCTTTGTCACATTTATCAAACTTAGGTGATCCTCATAATATTATTTAAACAACAAAAAAAATGCCTAACATCTATAAATCTTTATAAAGATTTATAGATGTTATAGATAAATCTAATCTTTCTATCTATTATTTTTGTTTATTCTATTAAAATATACATTCTAATATTTCCTCTATCTAATTTTATTTCTGCCTCTGTCAGTTTACAAGCTTCCTTAATGTTTAAAGGCAATTCTTTCTATCCATCATCTCTTCTCCTCTTTAGTGTTTCAATTTTTATCCATTTTTTTAACTTGCCTCTCACATTCCTCATCTTTATCTCTATCTCTATTTTTCTTGTTCAGTCTAAGCATTTCTCTCAGTACAAACTTATGCTGGCAATTCTCCCAAATTCTTGCCCATGTCTCAATCTTCTTATCAAAGATGTTGTCTGTCTATCCAATTGTTGATGTATCTGTTTTATTTTTAATGAGATGACTTTGTTGTTCCAAAGTATAAAAATATCAATGGATGGTATACACGAGAAAATGGAAACTATTCTGCAAAGAACAATGAATAAAGACGAAACTGCCCAGGAATTGGTGGAAATAATAGAAAGATTGGATGAAATGAACTACTTAAACCAGCAAATTGACTATGAACAGGGAAAAACCAGAGATCAGAAAAACTAGCAAATGAAGCAAAAGCTCGATGATGAGGAAGACCAGACAAATGCCAAGCAAAAGGAGTGGAAAGAACAGATGAAGCGATATCAGCAAATAAATCAAGGACTGGGGCAAAAAAATAGTACTGACAAACCAGCCGATAAAGGAAGAAAGATCTACAAAATATTTTTGACACATTCATAAATTAACAGCCAATTTTGAGTTAGGTGTGAAGTCTGAAAAAGAGCCTTGCTAATTTGGTATAAACACTATTTTTTTCTTAAGATTTTTTAAAAATCCCAACCAATCCTTCTTCATCCTACTATTTTTATTCCATAATAATTTGCACTTAAAGACTTAAATATATGATAATTGGATGAAATTATTGCAGACCATGAATGACAGGTAGTAAGAATTACTTCATAAGACCTGGCCCAACATTTCTATTTTTTCTGCATTCTTTTTTCATTTTTATTAAAGTTTATTGTAAGATAAAATACAAATAGAGACAAAAGTTGAAAAAGTTAAAGAGAGACAAAGAGAAGAAAAAGGAAGGGAAAAAAAGTACTGATTTCTAGCATCACCGTCATTCTAAGACCCAAGAAAACCCTGGCAGAATTTTGTGGAATCTGAGCTTTGGCTCTTGTTGTTCTCCTTGTAACTCAAAGACAAAGAGCAGCTTTGCTAAGCTAAAACAAATTTTCCAATCAAGAAGCAACCAGTCAAGCATGTAATTAAGCCGTGTTCAAGTTCTATTTCATCATAGTTTGGAAACAACATTTAAATGAGCAAAGAAATTTTTGGTAATTGATTTAACTCAACAACCCAGTGACAGTGAAATAATGTTGCTTATAAAATACGAGACATTTTTAAAAAATCAATAAACTTGACCCAAAAATGAAACCACAAAAATTTCTCTTTTGAATCAGTTTTGCTTGGGGGGAAGAAAATGATTTACTTTGCATTACTCAGAGGAGTTGTAGCTCTTTTCCACCCAAGAGAATAATGTAGACTGGAAAGTTGTCAGGGGAAATGTAGGCGTTTTGCTTGATTGCTTTTACTCTGGAAATAGAACTGCAGGTTTTGTTTCAGCAGACCAAAGATATAGATGGGTTTATAGATAGGGCTGGAAATGCAACAATCAAAGAAGAATAGCTGCTTCCCCTGGTCTCTTCTTTAGCAATTCAAACCATTTTATCTCACAACAGATGTACAAGAATTCGTATATATGAAGTATGAAACTATTTGAAGACAATGACAACAATGATGGTGAATTATACTGTTCTCATTATGATTGCATTTATATTTATGAGAAGGCAGGCTTGCTCCATGTTGCATTGATTTTCTTGCCAGGTATTTGGGGCAGAGGGAACACTATTGTGACAGTATTGTTTCATGAGGCTAATAAGTCTCTAGCAAAAACTTCTGTGAGAGATATTGCTGGGTGACTCTCTTGATAATCTTGGCCTTCCAGATGGCTGTTAAAATCTGGCTTTTCCTTCGAGCATTAGAAGAGCCCAGTATACATAAGTTTGTTTTATGTTATGTAGTTATATTTTTATGATATGTTTTTATGATATATTAGGTAGGATATTGGTTATCTTTTGTTGCATTGAATTATTTTAGCTGATTTTTTTTAAAAAAAAATTTGTAAGGATTTTTTAGCACCCAGAATTATGTATTTAAAAAGTGCAACTACCATATTTTTCAGAGTATAAGACACACTGGAGTATAAGACGCAGCTTAGTTTTTGGGGAGGAAAATAGGGGGGAAAAATCTGCCTACCAGGTATTCATTTGGCTAGCATCCTTAGTCTGGTCAGCTTCAGCACATTAGTTTGCTAGTTTTTTATCCCCTGCTGGGGGTTAAAAAACAGCTTCTAAGGCACAGCTGAGAGGATGCAGCAATGAGAAAAGCAGGCAAAGCACGGGGAGATTGCTTCACTCGGCTAGCACCTAGTTAGGGCTGAAAAAAAGCTTCTAAAGAATAGCTGAGAGTCGGAGCAAAGCTAGCACCTCGTTAAAGCACAGTGGAGAGTCGAAGGAGCAAGCAAAGCTGGGAAGATCACTTCACTCTCTAGTGCCTCATTAGCGCCTCGTTAGGGCTGGAAAAAAGCTTCAAAAAAAGCTACATTCGGAGTATAAGACGCACCCAAATTTTCAGTCTCTTTTAGGGGGGAAAAGGTGCATCTTATACTCTGAAAAATATGGTATATAAATTGTCTAAATAAATAAATGACCAAGGATGAGGTACATTACCTTAGTTGTACCCTTACCTACTGAAAAAAAAAGAGATACAATGAAGGACAATTTTTCTCATCCACAGTTGGCTTTCATAGAGAGCTGAAGGTGGAAATATCATGTGTGGCTTAGCCAGCAGGAGAAAATGCCAGCCCAAGAATGGCATAATTATTTCTTGATTTTTAAGTCAGAATACAGAATATAGAAGTGTCTAAAAATACCTATATGCTGAGGCATGTGTAGCTTGTTTACATTTCAGATAGAGAAGCTGCTAAATGCTTGGCTAGATGCACATAAATCAAAGTTGTTTAATGCCTTTCCCTGGTGTTTATCAGAAAAGCAGGAAAGATAAATTTTAGTGCCTATTATTTCTCATGATAGAAACTGAAACCAAAATTCTTAAAATTGTTTGCTGTTGCTAATAAAGGGGCAGGTTGGGGGGGGGCACAAGAATTGTGTCAGTGGATTCAAGTCCTATGGACATAATACTTTTGTGAAATAATTCACTAATAGTAAAAAGTTTTCCCTCTTTTGCCAAAATGCAATGTTGTTATCGGAACTTGAAGTCCTATAGACTCTAATCCTCAGAGACCACAACTAAAGGCTGGGATTATATTAAAGGCACATTTCTTGCAGACCATTGATCCTATGATCCACTGAGTAATCTTAAAAGCCAATCAGATACAAAATGAATATCTGACAAAGCTTGCAATAAATCTGCCAGATGTCAACCCTGACATGGGAAGTTAAGGTTAGGCCAAAGGAAGAGGTATGGATATGCAGCAATCTGGAACACATTGCACTGAGAGCTGAAGATTCAGGCAAGTACTTTACATCACCCTTCCTTTGCTTGCTGGTTTCTAGATGCACTGTCTACAACATCCATTTTTCCCCAGCCACAATAATACTTTAAGATCCATAATTCTAGTAATAATGAAATGGCTAAAATCAGAACCTGTATTTATGGCTAAAACCACTTGAGGGACAGGGAGCTACAGTTAATCAGTTCTATTCTTAGAAATGGTATCTATGGTAACTTTTTGTGGGATGCCAAATGTAGCACAAGAATGTTTTCATCAATCATGAGAGTGGTTTTTATGCATTTCCTTTAGACCCAGTTCTAGTAAGCTATGAAGGGTGTCCCTGCTGTAAATTCAATATTTGCTTTTGCTCAATTAATTTGTATTGCTTGTTTGTGATGAGCCAGTGTAAACAAGCTGGAAATATTATTATTGCAGTACTTAGAAATAAAGGTAGCATCATGACTACTTCATGCTTGCAAAAAGAAACTCGGAATCTCAGTTTTTCAGTCCATGAAGCCATGCAGCTTCATGGACTGAAAAACTGAAATTCCAAGTTTCTTTTTGCAAGTATGAAGTAGTCATGATGCTACCTTTACTTTGTACTGTCCCACAAAGTCTGATACCAGCCATCAACATGCCAGCGTTTATTATTTTCTGCCTCCCTTCCTGATTTCTGAACCTTGTTTTTAAAGGCATATTACAATAAATCTAATTGCTTTTGTGAAACTGGAATGTTTTTAGGCATGACCTTTTTGTAACACACTGTACAGCTGACTTGGAAATGCAATCCTTCTATTTACCAATTATGCCAAATATGGGAAATGTGACTTTACATGGCATCTGTTCTCCAAATGTTAGTTGTTCCAAGAAAATAATCTACCCTGTTTCCCCAAAAATAAGACCCAACCAGAAAATAAGTCCTAGCATGATTTTTCAGGATGCTCGTAATATAAACCCTACCCCAAAATAAGCCCCAGTTAAGATTGTCAGCCAGATGGGTGCATTTCAGTGGTGGGTTCCTCCTGGTTCAGCCCGGTTCAGCCGGGCCGGTAGCGGTGACGATATGACGTCACCGAACCGGTTCTCTTTGTTCGGGAGCTGGGCCCTTCCACCCCCCCACATTATTCTTACTTTTTATTTGGCCCCACCCCCAATTTTTCGCTGCTTCCCGAGTCCCAGCTGATCAGCTAGAAGGAAAAAAACTGTTTAAACTCTTGCCACGGGGCTTCAAAGGGCCTCCCTACAGCTGATCAGTGTTAAAAGGCAGTATGGTGGTAGACCAGTGCTTCCAAAAACAAATGAGTAGACCAGTGCCTCCAAAAACAAATGAGTAGACCGGAATGCTCCAAGAACAAATGGGTAGACCAGTACAGCTTGGCAAGCAGTTAAAAGCCTCGTAGACCAGTACCTCTGCTAAATCCTAAAGAATTGTCATATGACCATCAAACCACGCCCACAAAATAAGCCACACCCACAGAACCAGTAGTAAAAGTTTTAGAACCCACCCCTGGTGCATTTAGTACCGTATTTCCCAAAAATAAGACCTAACCAGAAAATAAGCCCTAATGCGTCTTTTGGAGCAAAAATTAATATAAGACCCAGTCTTATATATCAGGGAAACACAGTAGGTAGAATGCTGCATTATTGCATGCTCATATGGCCAGAAACCTGTGAAAAGCAGGGTCATGCCAAGTGACACTGAACACGTTTGTTTCTATACCGATCTTCAATCAGGGACAAGAACAGTGAGTAGTGTCAACATTTAGGCTTAATCTAGGTGAACCTTAGGGAGAGTTCACATATACAATATATTATTGTATATAATAATGTATGAAGGAGACTGTGATTATTTACTATAAGTTACAAAAATTTGTCTTGTGGCTACTAATTTAGAGAGGGTTCCTTTCATGGAAGATTTCTACCAGTAGATATTGATGATATTAATGCACAAGAATTGCATCATTTCTTCTAGGAGATATTAAAGCACAGTAAGAATCCTTCTAGCATATTCTAAATACACAGAGGGTGATGAACCAGTTTCACGTATTTTTATTACATGTTTGAAAGAATGGAGTTGCCTGAGTTTGTTTCTGGGATTTCCTTGTAGATTCCCCCCCCCCCTCTTTCTTTCTCCCAGAAATTATCTTGGGAAATGTAAGCCCTTCAAAGTAATTCAGACAGGAAGCACAACAATGAATACTAGCTCTATCTTTATTGTAAAATTACATTAACATAATTTGAAAGTATTCCTCACTTCCTTCCCTTCTACTCTCCAGAAATTAGGGAGGGTCCCTTCTGAAACACTTCCCATATACCCTCTGCTTCTGTGAACTGAGATACTTTTGCGTCAGTTATCTAGTTTGTGGCTCTTCTACCTGTCTCCCAAGGCAACAGACCATTAAGGAAAACTATGTTATATTGTTGTGCATGTCTTTTTTTCAGGCTTTAATAACACTTTTTCATTCAATGAACATGATAAAACATTTTGCAACTGTGATTTCCAAGTATCCATCTTTCTAAACTTTCAGTGAAATTTGCTGCTTTACCAACAACCAATTTGGAGAACTGTAATTTTGTTTGGAAGTAATTAACTTTTCTTTAAACAGATGGTTCATAATATATCACAGTACCATGAAGGTTACAATTATGCCTTCCCTTCCAAAATGGTGGTCAGTTTCACTCTGGTATCACTTGCCAGATGGTTTATTGCTTTTTTGGATTGTACTAGGTTATATAAATATCTCTCTGCTGAGTCACACACTGATATTATGGCACTGTAATGATTTAAACCCTGGGAAACGCAGCTGCTTAAATGGGCTACTTCTAAATTAATGCAACGAAAGATAAACTTTTAACATATTAATTGCTGATTTGCTGAGAAAACTAATGATTTTTTTAAAAAATGTAATATCCTGTCTTAAATATCCTGTCTTAAATTAAAATTTCTGCTAAGCATTGTCTTTTGAAAATGCAGGATTCTTATTTTTGAAGAATACTTTTGGCTGGCATCAGCATCTAGCAACCTTGGTACTTGTCCTTCATACTTTGATGGCCGACAACTGACATCTCACCTGCCACACCCATTAGGAGAAAAGACTCTGATTCTATGCTATCAGCATGTTCAAGGAGCATTAACTCATTAAAATTTATTCTACAGTAGCATTTCAGGATAAGGCATCCATTTTGCCAAAGCCATTTAAACTAAAATGTTACATACATGTTGGGTAATGATTTGGAAAGTCCAGCTTTAGAACCAGGTAATAAGGCTATAGGAAGCCTACCTGGTGTTGGATTCGTCACTACAATTTCCAAATTGTTTATTTCATAGTGCAAAATAGAGGAGGGAACATCTGGTCCCCTACTTTTCACCTCAGCAGCTGTTGCACACATACAAGATTTAAAGATGGAATATCTTTATTCCCTTAGGACTGTCCATGTTAATTGCCCATATTATTGTTTCCTGGGTCTGTGAAAAGTTCTGCCTCTTTTTGAGAGATGGGAGGAGGGAGGAAATGGTTGTCTCTTGCCTGTTGTTTACATCTTTCTATTTTTGTCTGCTTTTATTTCATCTCTGCCAATTATTTTTTTAAATATTTGCTTACGTTTAATAAACCTCTAACTACATTTTGCTGTCTATATCAAATGATGTGTGTTTGCCCAGATCTGGATATATAGATTAACTGAGAGAATGCTGTTGCAAACTAAATTAGAAATTACCCAATTTTCTAACATTTGGAGAATAAGGGAAGCAAAACACAGCTTCTGTTTGTGCCTTACAAAAGCAGCTATTTCCATATCCAGAATATGTGGCTGTAGTAGAAATCTCCCCAAAGCAATCTCAGGATCCTGGGAAAAAGAGGTGACTGCTTTAATGAGTCACAAGGTAATTGTTGGGCTCATATTCCAATGTGGTACAAAACCCTTCTGAATCATATTTGCAACATTTCATTGTCATGATTTATCTATGGTGGGAAAAGATGAGGTTAATTTTAAAGACTGCACATGGATTAGTATAAGCTTTGGTACTCTCTTCTGAATTTTTTTTGTATGTATGCTATATATGCATGTATGGCATGTGTAAGGTAGATACCAATAAAGGAGAATATTTGTAGCTCAGGGTTGAAATGTGGGGCCTTGGTGTTCTCTGAGCTTACAGATGTTTCATTAATCAAACTAGGTAACATCACAAGTGGTAAAATATTGGGCAAAGTAGATTCAGATAAAATCTACTGCAGAAATTAGTTCCAGCAAGGGGAAGTCAACTTAGGTCAAGAACATGCTGTCAATATGTAAGATCCCTAACTTAAATTTCCCTTTTAGCAAAAGTGATGTCAATGTAATACTGCCATTTCCTGATCTCTGTTATATATTGGTTATTTTCATCGTTCAAGGTGAAAATAACACTAAGCAATGTTGGGCAAGACAGACTGTAAGCTCTGATTCGATTCCATGTTATAAATCTGTGACACTAATGATAGAACTATACCCCTCTGGTGCAGCATTGGGTGATTTACTTCTCAAAGTTCTGTATGTTTTCACCTTTTTCCATTCAGCAGGCAACAACAAAAAATAATGATATGATAATAGAATTGAGAGATGGCTGTCCCAGCATTGTGTCCAGAAATCTACTTCAAGGGAAAGAAATTATATATAAAATCGGTGACATATAAGGAAAACCATTACAAAATGTTTCATAGATGGTACTTAGCCCCGGCCAGACTAGCGAAGATATATCCCAATATACATCCCAATTGCTGGAAATGTGGCCACGGTCAAGGCACCTTTTTTCACATGTGGTGGACATGCCCGGAAGCAAAAGGATATTGGAATAAAATTAGGAGATGGCTATATGAAATAACCGATGAAGATATTGCATTAACACCAGAGATTTTCCTCCTGGGAATAATAAAGAAGCCATATAGAAAGGAAATGATGCATTTAATGATCCATATAATTACAGCCGCTAGATTGGCATACGCACAGTATTGGAAAGAGAAAATTCAACCACCAGAAGAGCTTACAATTAAGAAAATACTCGAGTGCGCAGAGATGTCTAAATTAACCTATGAATTAAATGATGAAAAGTCAGTTTACTATATGGTGTGGGAAAGGTGGTACAAGTGGTCGCATGATAGAATGAAAGAAAGATCTAAAGGTGTATTAAATAATGGATAAAAGTGAGTTAAAATGTCACCAAGTATTATCTATGGAAATAGTTAAAACACTGCACATCCGATACAAATTGAAAAGCTATATTATGTATATGTTGTTTTATGTTATTGTTTGAATGTTTGTTTGTTTTTTCTTCTTATTTCTCTTTTGTTTTTATCATTTGTCTTTTGTTTGTTTGTTTTTTTTAAAAGAAAACCTCAATAAAGTTTAACAAAAAAAAAAAAAAGAAATTATATATAAAATCAGTTCTCTTTCTTCTCAGTTTGAGCATTGCTATTTGAAGCAGACAGAATCTGTAGGAGTGAGTCTGTTGATGAAAAGTGGCATAGATATATTTTCAAATTGTCTTGGGCATTGTGACACCTGCCATTAAACATCTAGAAAATTTTCACTTTCATAGTTAATTTATTTTATTTAATAGCACACAAAATAGGAAAAATATTATTCTCATCTTCATGCCATTCTGAAATTGGCAGTTAGAATACCAACTAAGGAAATATCAGACTGCATTTTCTTCAGTGTTATTTTCCACATTTCTATCCTCCAAGTACGTACCCAACATTAAGAAATTAAGTAAGATAACCACTATTTTCAGCAACCTTGAATTGTAGATCAGATTCTACGATCTCCTTTTTAGAAAATGTGATTTGTGGGATATACATATAGACTTATTTTATGTCCATAATATGGGTTCCACATCCATGAAAATAACTTGTACAAGTTAAAATTGCACAGGGAGAAACCACATATTGTCAGATTCCCTGACTTGAAATTGGCACTCTTATGAGAGCATAACTAGAAATTTGGATAAATTTCCAAATTTCCATCTATCAGTTCTTTTTCTTAACTTTCCCAAGGATTAATGGGGATCAGGCTCAGGCTTCGAAACAGAACTTGGGGATTTTTCCAAAAATTTGGTAAGCAGGCCAGAGCAATCAATAAAATTGTCCCTGAATGTCCTTTCAAACACTTATGAATCCCAAGCAATTCCTCATTTTACTGAGGAGCTCCAGAAGACGAAGCAGGAAAATTGAAAACAAATTTATTAATCAGATAGAAACTCATGTTTGAATTTATATCGGGGCCAGCAACCTTTTTCTGCATAGGGACAGAAACATTGTCCATGAATTTATGGTGGGCCATATCCATCTCTATAGCTAATAAATCAAGATGATGGTAACAGTAATAATATACCAAATGTAATAGTAGTTGAAAAGAAAAAAATAGTGGATAATTGACATGGCAATTTTAGAGGATAGAATAAAAGACAATCCAATAGAATAAAAGACAAAGAATTGGAGAAAATCACACAGCATCAAGATCTGAACATTGACATTGAACGATTATAGCATAAGCTGGCCATATTGATCCCAGCGGTTACCAGCACACTCGGTGTCATATTAAAAAAACTTGGAGAGCACTTAGAAAATTTGAACATTGACAAAATTTCAATTGCAGAAGGTCATGCTACTTGGATCCACACATATACTATGACATCTTAGGTTCTTTGGAAAAACTTGGCGTGTATGAAGGTCAACACCAGGGGAAAAGAGGAATCAAAGGCTATCTCTATAGCTACTATTAAAATGATCATCATAATCATAGCTAGCATTGTAGTCATTCTTACAAAAAAGTAACAGAAAAGTATATAGTCGTTTGAAAATAATAAGAGCACTTTTACAAATTTATGTTCTTACAAATCACTCTCAACAGCAATCTATTCTTACTTCAATTTTTGTTATCAAAGGTAACAGAAAATTGATATGTTACTTTTATTTATTATTAAACAGTATAGTTTCTTACAAAAATTCGTAGCTCCAGTTTTAATTAAACTCATCATTTAAATTATGTATTGTACAAACAGACAATAAAACCTCACAGTTTGCTATAAATTATACTGCTGTGCCACAAGTACAAAATACAAGAAATATACAGACAGACAAAACTCATCTAATTCCGAGGAATCCAAACGAAGGCACAAAGGAGTAAAAGCAGGACAGATCATCCTTGATTTACAACCATTTGTTTTAATGAGCTTTCAAAATTTTAGCAGCACTGACAAAAGTGACTAACAACTGGTTCTCACATTTACAACTGTAATAAGCATCCCCATGGTCACCTGATTGCCATTTGCAAACTTCCCAGGTGGCTTCTGACAAGCAAAGTCAATGGGGGAAGCCAGATGTTTTAAAGACTGTGGCAAAAATGTCATAAAATTGAGTGTGACTGACAATGACTGCATTGTTTAGTGATGGAAATTCCAGTCCCAATTAAGGTTGTAATTTGAGGACTATCTTTAGGAGATTAGCAGAGTGACAGATGAAATTAAAGGTAAGGCTGAAATGCAGATGACAAGGAGTTGGCAAGTGAAAGAATGACAGATGTGTCTCTATGTAAGTTTCTCCCACACTAAGCATAGCTGATGTTGACATAAGCCATTCTGGTGCCATGGTGCCATCAGCCACTGTAGAGCAGACAGAAAATGGGAACTATAGGAGATCTAAATCAATCATATATCAGGGAGCAGCATTGGAGAAAGAGAGGGAGGGAGGGAGGGAGGGAGGGAGGGAGAGAGAGAGAGAGAGAGAGAGAGAGAGAGAGAGAGAGAGAGAGAGAGAGAGAGATAGATAGAAGGAGGGAGGGGAGAGAGAGAGAGGGAAGGAGGGAGGGAGGGAGGGAGGGAGAGAGAGAGAGAAAGAGAGATGCTTCTCCCTGAGTATTCTAAAATAAAAACAAAAACTAAATACTCTTAAAAATTGATATTTTACTTTAATTTGCAAATAAATTCTTTCCAAATCAGACAATGTGATTGTCTGGATTTGTTTTCTCATTTTGTCTCTCATAGTTGAGGTCTACCTATGACGACAATTACAGGCCTCTCTCATCCCACTTGTGCAAGTGGGAGAACTTGCACAATTGGTGGCTGACTAAATACTTTTTTGCCCCACTGTACATAAGTACAACCTTTTGTCCTATGCTGCTGAGTGTGCAAACCTGGTTTATGAAAAAGATGGTTAGACAATTGCCTGCATGCGGATAAATAAATAACAATGTGTATCTACTTTAAAATGTAATGTATTTTCAGGTAACAGAAGAAAATGGAAAAGATTTTAGGTGGTCCACATTACACAGTGAAGAGAGTTTTAAGCAACTGCTGGAAAATTGATTTCTCATTTAAGTGTTTTGTTTTTGTAGTGGGGGAAGATTGTCTGAGGATTGCTGTTCCTAAACAGGGCTTGGAAATAGGCAGTTCCTCTATCACAGATGTTTTCTTTCCACTTTGCATTGCAGAACCAGTTTGCAGAAAAAATAAAGCTTGTTTATGGAAAGAGATTTGAATGAACCACAAACCAGATTAGAATCACACAGAAAGATGAATGAATTGAAGTAGCAATCCTCTAAAATGATTTGAGTCTGCATTTTCCCAAAACCTGATTAGCAATTCAAATTCTGAAGGGACACAGGAATAGAGACATTATCCTTGTTCAACCTTTACAAATGCAGAATACTTATTATCTGCTCTTCCTTCATCATTCCAGACATGTCTATTTGCTGCAGATAGTCCTGCTTCTACCTTTGCTGGTAAAGTCAATTGCATTCTGCACGAGCCAGGATGTAAAGAATTAATACAATCCAAGAACTCTTCCATACTTGCCATCAAAAGTTTGTCATCAAAAGTAAGATAGTGCACTCAATCAAAGATGAATGGTTTCTTAATTTAAAAAAAACAGCATTTCTTCAAAACAGCATTTCTATACTGGGAATGGTTTACCTATTTTTACCTCATTGTTATGTATGTATCTATTTTGTGCGGGAAATTCAAATGCACTGTGACTTGTGATTGGTTAACGGTTGCCCCTGAATAGTATATAAAGAGGGCTGTTGCCTGTGTTCCTTTGCTGAAGTCTCACCCTGAATTAAAGAGCTGTTGTCACTAGCCTGCTTGTGCCTCTCATTATTCCCGCGCTACAACATTGGAGACGAAGATGGTATTGAGGCCACAAGAAGCAAATCAAGGACTTCCGGTTGGTGAGCTGCGGCGATATGGTGCTGAGTGAGTGATCGCTACTCCTCAACACCGCCTGTCACCACGTTTTGGGGATCCCTTCGGGGGCGCGGGACCTGGAGAGCCCCGCGGACAATAGAGGGAGTCCAGCGAGCGAGAAAGTGAAGCGCAAGCACTTCTCGCAAATCCGGGCGGCTCTGTCAAACCAGCGTGAGTGTGTCAGCCTTTTAATGGCTGACTTGAAGCTGTGGGGAGCTGACAACTAGAAGGAAGCAAGGAAGATCGGAGGTGGCAGTGGCGTGATTGAAACCTACTTTCCCTGCCTATGTGGATTTAAACATCAAAAAGGGGTCGGCGTAGACGAGATCGAGGGGCTCAGAGTGGAACCGAGCGGCGCTGGAGATCAAAGAGCAGTTTGCCAAGGCACAGAGCTCGTCTAGCCGGCGCAGAAAAGGAAAGTCTGAGGGCGCTGAAACTGTCTGCGTTAAGAGAGGTTTGGTGGAGCAAGGAACACATAAGAACTCAGAAAATTTTGTTCCTCATTTGCTGGCCATAGCGGGAAGGTGAATTAAGCTGAAGATCGGATTTTACTTGCCTGTATCGGAGAACAGGAAGTGCAGCCATTAAAGAAGCCTGACAGAGCAAAAGCTGAAAAGGACAGGCATAGAGACAATCTAGCTGCGAGATTTACCATAGAGCTTCGGCTGTGGCTAAGGAAGAATTGGAGGAGATTGGAGGAGATTGCTGACTGAGTGAAAAAAAAAAATCAAAATCAAAAAACTTCCTCTTTGTGGAAAATACCATTTGTCCCTTATTGTATCTTGATAGCTTTCCTCTTTATTCTTTTTACTCTTTATAACGCTGTCCTTAACCCCCTGACCCTCTACATAGTAATAGTGTTATTAATAAGAACTGTTAATTTTTAGGCTGTTTAAGTCTTGTTTTTATTTGCCTATAAGAAATACTATTATACAGTGTTATTTGATCTGCACGCATTTAATTAATTATTTAAGGATACTCACTTCTATCTATAGTAATTCTGCATATTCTATATATCAACTCATTAATATTTAGTAATATAAGAATTACAGTATTTTCTTGGTTTAGATATACATAATATACTCTCAAGCTATGATATTTTAAATCTTCTATATATATTCCGCTGCTTAGCATTTATAGTATTTATTTATTTATATAGTATTTATTAGTATTTTTATAATATTTAAAACTGTAATTGTATTTAAAATCAAGTATTCAAAAATTCCCATTTACAGCATTTATAGTACTTTAAGCATTTAAAAGTACAATATTTAGCCAAATTAATTGCTATAGTGATATATTGATTGTGACTTGTTGATTAATTGATATATTGATTGTATAGTATTGAATTGTCTAATCCATATCTATATATATAGATATATATTTAAAAAAAAAAAGATAATAGAGGCGCCAACTGGCGAATGAGAATTTGGAGTAACATTGATAGGATAATTAGAGAGCAAAAGAAAATTTTGAAAGAAATGACAAGCATGTCATTCACAGCGGGGAAAACAGGAAAAAAGACTCCCTCTAATCCCACTATAACGACAACCTCTCCGGCGACACAAAAATCAGCAGAAAGCCTGGCAATGCAAACTCTGCAAGCATCATTAACCCTGATCCAAGAAACAATGATGGCAATGCAGGAAAAACTGTTAAATAACCATGTCGAATTAAAATCAGACATACATGCATTGGACCAGAAAATGAATGAAATCCAAACATCAATAGTTAATAATGAACAACGAATTCAAAAAGCTGAAACTAGAATTGACCAAACTGAAAAGAAATTGGATATTGTGGATCAAACATTAACAAGTCAAAATAAAGAGTTAGAAGACTCAATAATCCAATTGGAGATGGACCAGGCTTCCTTCTACTTGCGATTTCAGAATGTTGTCGAGGACAAAGAGGAAGACCTAGGTGAAAAGATGGCGGAACTGATAGCTGATGCACTTCATCAAGACAAACAGGCGATAATTAGGGAGCTGGACGACGTATACAGGGTCCAGACTAACTACGCAAGAAGGAACAAGCTTCCTAGAGAAGTACATATCCGCTTCGCACGGAAAAAAGTTAAAGATATTCTATATAACATGGCAAGAGACGAACAGATAACATATCGAGGAAAAGAAATAATAATCCTAAAACAGATACCAAGAAGAGTCCGGGAGATGAGGAAGGGATACAGATTTTTGGCCATACAGTTGAACAAAAGAAAGATACTATTCAGGTGGCTTCTCCCAGAAGGGATGCTAATAACCTGGCAAGGAAGAAAAATCAAAATAGAAAGCCTGAGTACAGCACAAGATTTCCTTGACCAGTTGAGAGGTGTGGAAGAAGAGCAGGGTAGCAAGGAAGAACTAGAAACAGCAGTAGTGGAGGAGGAAGCCCTACACCAACAGAATACGAACGAAGCAACTGCAGAGGGGAAGACAGAAGAAGAAGAAGAAGCCAAAGAGAAGAAAACAAGACCAGTAAGGGCCGTAAGAAACAAACAAGAACCAATAATCAGATAGAGGTATAGAGATGAATGACTTGAAGCTAATATCTGTAAATGTCAATGGACTAAATGATTACAAAAAGAGGAAAAGAATTTTAACAAAATTAGGTAAACAAAATGTCGATATAATGTGTTTACAGGAGGTACACATAAAAAAAGAAGAGAGTAAATGTTTAGAATATAAAAAATTCGGTCAAACATTCGATTCGCTGGCAGAGAAAAAGAAAAGGGGGGTGGTAATTTACGTAAAAAAAGGAATTGAAGCAGAATTGAAATTCAAAGATACAAAAGGTAGAATCCTCATGATTGAAATTAAGAAAGGGAATTCCAAGGTATTAATAGTGGGCATTTATGCCCCAAATAAAAAACAGGGAGAATTTTTTAAGAAACTCCATGAACAATTAGTGAAAATGGCATATAACGAAATCTGTATGATAGGGGATTTCAATGGTATTGTGGACCCGGAGAAGGATCACAAGAGCAATAAAGAAAAAAAAAATAAAAGGACAAATCTACCGAGAGCTTTTTTCGAGTTAGTCGATGAATTAGATTTAATTGACATTTGGCGTACCTTGCATCCAAACGATAGGCAATATACCTTCTTTTCAAATGCACAAAAGTCATGGTCCAGGATTGACATGGCATGGGTTAGTAGGAATTTGGGGTTAGAAATCGGAACAGCAGTAATTAACCCAAATGATTGGGCAGATCATAATCCGCTAGAAATTAGATGGAAGCTTGCTCAGAGGAAATACCAACGGAGGTGGAGGTTAAATGCTAAATTATTGGGCGATAAAGACTGTATACAAAAATTCAAAGAAGAAATAAACTTTTTTTTTAAGGAAAATGAAAACAAAGGCACATCTCGCGCAATAGTATGGGATACAATGAAGGCCTATCTGAGAGGAGTCGCGATTTCATATACTGCACATAAAAATAAAGAAGAAAGGAAGATTCTGGAAGACTATTTAAATCACATAGGAGAATCAGAAAGAAAACTCCAAGATAACCCAGAAGATGAAGCTGCCAAAGAAAATTGGATGATGTGGAAGCATAAAGTAAATATTATGGAGCAAGAAGAGCTGGCACAAAGAATGAAAAGAACGAAACAATATCTTTTTGAGAATACTAACAAATCGGGCAGGTGGCTGGCTTATAAATTAAAAAAGGAAAATGAAAGGGGAATAATTCATACCTTAGAAGACTCTAAGGGCGAACTATTGTCTAACGAGGAAGGAAAACGGGATAGGGTGAGAGAATACTACGAATCCCTATACAAAGAAGAGGAGATACCGGATGACAAAATAGAACAATATTTGATAAAAGCAGAGCTCCCACAAATAACTGAAGATGAGAAAGAAATGCTCAACAGAAAGATTACAATTGAAGAATTAAAAACAGCCCTCTCCAAATTGAAAAATAATAAAGCTCCAGGACCTGACGGATTCCCAGGGGAAATATATAAAAAATTAGAAGAAATACTCCAACCGAAATTAGTAGAAATTTTTAATGATGTATTGTTAGATCAAAAAATCCCAGAGTCATGGAAAGAGGCGCATGTTACACTTGTGCCGAAAGAAGGTGCCGACCTAAAACAAATTCAAAATTACAGACCAATTTCGCTCCTAAATACTGACTACAAATTATTCATGGGTATAATGGCAGAAAGAATGAAAAAGATTTTAAATAATTGGATATACAAAGACCAGAACGGATTTTTACCGGGGAGACAAATTAGGGATAATTTGAGAATCGTGCTAGACACACTAGAGTATTATGAAGAGCACCCCGGAAAACAGATGGCTCTGATCTTTGTTGATGCTCAAAAAGCATTCGACAATCTAAATTGGAAATTTATGATTAAACAAATTGAGATTATGAAATTCGGAACAAATTTTGAAATGATGATTAAATCTATATATAATAACCAAAAGGCGAGCATCCTGGTGAATGGGGATAGGACCAAAACATTCCAAATTAGTAAGGGAGTAAGGCAAGGTTGTCCCCTATCCCCCTTATTGTTTATTTTGGCCCTAGAAGTTCTTCTCCGGAAAATTAGATCTAACGAGGAAATAAAAGGTTTGAAGATCAGGAAGGAGACCTACAAGACGCAAGCATTTGCGGACGACGTAGCTTTAATCCTTGAAGACCCCATAGAATCGGGACCTAAAGTATTAGAGGAATTAAGTAAATATGGAGAGGTGGCAGGCTTTAGACTGAACAAAACTAAAACCAAAGTATTGATCAAGAATACAACTGAGAGTCAGAAGAACGAGATAGAAGAAGCATTAGGATTACAGGTTGCCAAAAAAATTAAATACTTAGGAATTTGGATTACATCTAGATGTTCGACCTTGAAAGACGATAATTATATTCCCCTAATTAGAAAAATGAAACAAGACCTAGATAGCTGGAAAAAAATAAAACTATCACTTTTGGGCAAGATAGCCACAATTAAGATGAACATCCTCCCCAGAATATTATTCTTATTCCAAAATATACCAATAAATCTAAACAAAAAATTTTTTTAGAATTAGACCAAATCATTAGAAAATTTATATGGGAGGGAAAAAAACCGAGATTTTCCATTAAAATTTTAAGGGGCAAAAGAGATATAGGCGGATTTGGACTCCCGGACTGGGAAACATACTACAGGGCAGCTAAGCTAGTTTGGTTAAGAGACTGGATCACCCTGGAAAACGAGAGGATTCTCACTTTAGAAGGCCATGACTTGCAAAAAGGCTGGCACGCCCACATTTGGGACACGGAGAAGAAAAGGAAGACACATTTCCACAGACATAAAATTAGAGACTCCTTGGTTCAAACATGGACTCAGATTAGGCAGAAATATTACAAAAAAATTCCAAATTGGCTCTCAACGATGGAGGCCCTGACCCACCCAAATAGGTGGGAGAGGGAGAAAATGGGCAGATACAAAGATATTTTGGACGAAGGAGGGAGGCTTAAACCAAATGACATCCTACGAGAGCAAGGAATAATCCTAGATTGGTGGACCTATTCACAAATAAAATCCAGATATCAGAGAGATAAAGAACAATACGGTTTAGAACTTGGACCAAATGGATTGGATAAAGTCCTGATGGGAACAAATAAAAAGATTCTGGCAAAACTATACAATTATTTATTAGGCGAGGGTAAGTTCGAAGATGTCACAAAGAACCAAATAATTGCATGGGAGAAAAATATAGGGCGTGATATAAATTTTGGGGAATGGGAGGAGGCATGGAACAGAAATCTTAAACTTACTAGAGCGGTGGCATATAAGGAAAACCATTACAAAATGTTGCATAGATGGTACCTAGCCCCGGCCAGACTAGCAAAGATATATTCCAATATACATCCCAACTGTTGGAAATGTGGCCATGGTCAAGGCACCTTCTTTCACATGTGGTGGACATGCCCGGAAGCGAAAGGATATTGGAATAAAATTAGGAGGTGGTTACAAGAAATAATTGACGAAGATATTGAACTAACACCAGAGATTTTCCTCCTGGGAATAATAAAGAAACCATATAGAAAGGAAATGATACATTTAATGATCCACATAATTACAGCCGCTAGATTGGCATATGCACAGTACTGGAAAGAGAAAACTCAACCACCAGAAGAGCTTACAATTAAGAAAATACTCGAGTGCGCAGAGATGACTAAATTAACTTATGAATTAAATGATGAGAAGTCAGTTTACTATATGGTATGGGAAAGGTGGTACAAGTGGTTGCATGACAAAATGAAAGAAAGATCTAAAGGTGTGTTAAATACTGGTTAAAAGTGAGTTGAAATGTCACCAAATACTATTTATGTAAATAGTTAAAACACTGCACATCCGATACTAATTGAAAATGTTATCATATTTATGTATTTTATGTTTTATGTTTCTGTTTGAATGTTTGTTTTTCCTCTTTTCTTTTTTCTATTTTTTATATTTTTTTTTGTTTTTTGTTCTGTAAAAAACCTCAATAAAGTTTGTTTAAAAAAAAAAAAGAAGCAAATCAAAAAGAGCTCTGAGTTTCAGCCAGGGTGACAAGCAAACTCAGAGACACGGCAATGTCTGCCTACGTTCCACCAAAACCCTTCGATACGACCCGAGAGAAGTGGGGATCGTATCTGACCAGCTTCGAGTGTTCCCTAGAAGCAAGCAAGTTGCAAGGGCTCTCCGCGAACCGAAAAATAGCCCTATTCTTAAGCCACTGCGGGCCAGACGTATTCAAGATGGCCGAGTCCCTCTGCGAGCCAACCCCAGTCCAGACGGTCCCCTGGGACTTCCTTCAAGCAAACCTGAGAGCCCACTACACTCCAGTTCCTTCAAAATTTGTACAGCGCTACGAGCTCCGGCAACGTGTACAAAGAGAAGGAGAACTGGTCAGCGCATATGTGGCCACCCTTTGAAAAGCCACAACGCATTGCGACTACCGGGATCTAGACGATGCGTTACTCGAGCAATTGATTTGTGGCATTAGAGACACTTGTTAGAGACACTTGTTTACAGAGGCACCTTCTGGCGAAGCCAGATCTAACGTTAGCCAGCGCGCTCGACGAAGCCAGAGCACATGAAGCATCCACGAAGGCTTCTGAAGCGCTACAACTGCCAAGCAAAGACGGCTCAAAAACAGCCCCTCAGAGGAGGCGCGAACCAGCACGGAGGAAGAGTCAGACGAGGACGTCTTCCACACAGAAAAGAAAAAAAGCGAGCAAAGCCGCTGCCACGAGAACTGTCCTAGCTGTGGCGGGGATCACGAGAGACAATCCTGCAAGTACAGAGACGCCATTTGCAGGCACTGTGAGAAGAAAGGCCATCTAGCAAGAGTCTGTAGAGCTCAATTTCCGTGTAGTCGCAAGCCACGTGACTACCGCGACCAACCAGAACCGGCACGTTCAAGACAGCCAACCAGAGATGACGGCGCGAGAAAACGGCACAAGATTCAAAAGCAAGAGACCTACAACACGAGAATCGGCCAAGCCAGCACGACTGACGAAGAGAAAGTCTACACGAAAGTAGAAATCAAAGGGAGACCATGAGAAATGGAAATCGACACCGGGTCTACCATGTCCATCATGTCCTGGACTACACTCAAAGCGCTCCTGCCAAAGATCCAGAAAAACCAAGGAAACCGAGTTCCTATGGAAGGCGTGGGCACGTTCCGGGTCACCTACGGCGAGTTCCAGAAAGAGCTTCCCCTGACCATCGTCAGCAAGCCACTACCAAGTCTCCTGGGCATGGCGTGGTTCCGAGCCTTCGGCATTGGTTTCACGGGCGTCCACAGCATCGGCGGGCCATCACTCAAAGAAAACCTCCTTCACGAATTTCGGGTCGTTTTTGAGGAGACATTAGGCAAGAGCCTTGATAGTACAGGGGTTTAATGCACCCTGTTATTAACACAGCTGCCTGCAATTTCTGCTGGTTCGAATCTCTCCAAGGCTCAAGGTTGACTCAGCCTTCCATCCTTTCTAAGGTAGGTGAAATGAGGACCCAGTTTGTGGGGGCAATAAGCTGACTTTGTATAAAAATATACAAAAGAATGAAGGCTATTGCTTAACGCATTGTAAGCCGCCCTGAGTCTCCGGAGAAGGGCGGCATATAAAAAAAAAAAAAAAAAAGTACGTGGGGACCCCTATCTCTTTTAATTTAGACCCCAACGTGGCCCAAATCTAGACTAAAAGCAAGACGGGTTCCATTTGCTTTAAAGCCCAAAATTGACGCTGAGCTCGACAAGCTAATCAGACAGGGGGTGCTAGTTCCCGTAGATCACGCTAAGTGGGAAACCTCAATAATCACGCCAGTAAAATCAGACGGATCAATTAGAATCTGCACTGACTATAAATGTACAATCAACAAGGCATTGCAACAGAGCGCCTATCCCGTTTCGATCATCCACCATCTAGTACACTCCCTGAGGCCTGGCAAGCTATTCGCCAAATTAGACCTTGCGCAGGCGTACCAGCAGCTGCCAGTAGATGACGCTATGGCAGAATCATAGACCATAGTAACTCACAGAGGTGCGTTTAAATGCACTAGACTACAGTTTCGGGTTAGCATCGCCCCAGGGCTCTTCCAGAGCACCATGGAGCACCTTCTACAAGGCCTCCCGGAAGTCGTCCCCTATTTCGACGATGTCCTCATTAGTGGCCAGAACGAGGCGCAGCTTGGGGATAGGGTTAGACAAGTCCTAACCAGGTTCAGAGAAGCGGGACTTAAACTCAAAAAGTCCAAATGTAAAATAGCGGTAACCTCGGTAGAATTTTTGGGCTACCGGATTGACGGAACAGGTATTCACCCCATGGAGAGCAAAGTCAGGGCCATTTAGAATGCACCCACTCCCAAATCGAAGCCTGAACTGCAGGCTTTCTTGGGACTTCTTAATTTCTACACAATGTTTTTAAAGGACAAAGCCACCGTTGCAGAGCCACTGCATAGACTCTTAGGAAAAAACGTTCCCTGGGTGTGGGGCAGATCAGAAGCGGCTGCATTTAGGGCAGTTAAAAAACTTTTGTCTGATGACAGCTTCTTAATACAGTACAACTCAGAACTGCCTCTCGTACTCGTGTGCAACGCGTCCCCTTTTGGTGTGGGCACTGTGTTGAGCCATAGACTACCGAATGGGTTAGAGGCGCCCATTGCATATTACTCTTGCACTTTGTCTAGTGCAGAAAGAAATTACAGCCAGCTGGACAGGGAGGCATTAGCGGCTGTAGCTGGGGTCAAAAAATTTCATGAGTATTTGTTTGGCCGGACTTTTGAACTTATTACAGACCATCAGCCTATTTTGGGACTTTTGGCTGGTGACAAGCCGACCCCGGCTGCCCTCTCCCCCTGGATGACCAGATGGTCCATTTTCCTGGCTGCCTATTCATACAGACTGCTCCACTGACCGGGCCGAACCCTGGGCCATGCTGACACCCTCAGCCATTGCCCCTTGCCTGAAATATTAGAGAACCCGACTCCGGAAGCCCCGGTGCTACTGATTGATGTTGTGTCCCTGGGCCCCATTTCTTCTAGCGAAGTGGCAAAGGCTTCTGCCAAGGACTCTGTATTACGCACTGTAATGGGCTGGGTAATGCGGGGTTGGCCTACCAAGGTGGACAGTGGGGATTTTCAATTGTATTTTAATAAGAAAAATGAACTGTCAATGTTGGGGGGTTGCTTGCTGTGGGGAGACAGGGTGGTCATTCCTTCTCGATTAAGGCATAGAGTTTTGGAAATGCTGCATGAAGGCCACCCTGGTATTGTTTGAATGAAAGGCCTAGCTCAAAGCTATGTCTGGTGGCCACATCTCGACCAAGACATCACTGAGTGGGTGGGGAAGTGCAGGCCCTGCCAAGAGTCCCGCCCGGATCCCCCTATAGCTCCCGTCAGAGAATGGGAAAAACCAAAGGGACCATGGGGGAGGATCCATATCGATTTCGCAGGCCCGTTCCACGGCCAGAATTTCCTCAAAATTGTAGATGCCTTTTCTAAGTGGCTAGAGATCGTTTTGAGCCCTCGACAACTTCTGAGGCCGTAATTAAAGTCCTCAGGAAACTTTTTGCAACTCACGGATTGCCAGACACCCTGGTTTCGAATAATGGGCCCCAATTCACAATAACCCAATTTGAGGGTTATCTGGCCGAGTTAGGCATACAACATGCATTATCTGCTCCTTTTCATCCAGCTTCGAATGGCCTTGTAGAGAGATTTGTACGAACGGCCAAGGAAGCACTGTCCCGGCTCAATGTGGGAGATTGGCAAGCTAGGATTGATCAATTCTTAGCAATACAACATGCAACCCCGTGCGCTTCCACGAGGCGCAGCCCAGCCGAGCTCTTAATGGGCCAAAAGCTCAGGTGCATTCTCGATCGTTTACACCCAAATTACTCCTCAGATAATTACAAGGGGGAAGGGGGAGGATTAAGACAATTCCAAATCGGAACCCCGGTATTCTCTAGAAACTATGCCAACGGCCCACTGTGGATCGAGGGAATTATCGTAGGAATCACTGGTCCAAAATCATACACGGTAGATGTAGGGCATGGTAAAATTTGGAGAAGGCACATAGACCAATTGCGTAAATGTTTGCATTACGAAAACCCCAACACGGTAAATCCTAACTTCCAAAGTTTCCCTGAAACAGCTATCTCAAGCCTGAGTAAGCCGGAATACTTATCAGGCAAACCAGAGTTCCAGCGCCGCCCCAGCGAGTCGACATTCCCAGCCAGGGATAACCATGCCTCTGGAGAAATCCAGGAGGTTCCATTGGTGGAGCCAGGAGAGACGGGAAGTCCCTCTGACTGGCTCGACGCCTCTCAAGCAACTGAACTGTACAGGTCAACCAGAGTAAAGACACGCCCTGGTCACCTGCGTGATTTTGTATGTAAATATGTAAATAGATAGGATAAGTGCCTTCTGGGAGTGGAGGGGTGTTATGTATGTATCTATTTTGTGCGGGAAATTCAAATGCACTGTGACTTGTGATTGGTTAACGGTTGCCCCTGAATAGTATATAAAGAGGGCTGTTGCCTGTGTTCCTTTGCTGAAGTCTCACCCTGAATTAAAGAGCTGTTGTCACTAGCCTGCTTGTGCCTCTCATTATTCCCGCGCTACAACACTCATGACCCCTTCTACTTTGCGGCTTGGAATGCTTATGATTCCTTTAGGAAAATGGAGTTTTAGAGGTGCCCTGGGTGCCTTTAAAGCTATGGAGATTGTAAGGTAGCCATTTGGTTTTTAAAGCACACAAACAACAAAACAGTGGCTTCAACATTTTCAGTCCTGCCCAGCCTGCCCATGTGCATGTGTCCCAAAAATTACAACTTGAAATCCCTGTGTAAGCACAAATAAATGTTTATTCTGCATGGTAATGTTTTGCATTTAATTGCAGGATTTAATTTGTTTATTCTATGTGGGTTTGATACTCCCACAAAAGCTAACTATGTCTCACAGACTGCTTTAGATTTATAGGACAAACACCAACTCATTCCATCAATTGATACCTCTCTTACGTTGTCTTAATACCAAGAATTAGTCTGCAATAAATCGGTTATGAATTGTTATTCTCAAAAACTTTTCTAATTAGCAATGAATCCGTTAGTGATAAAGATTTCTGTAGATTAGGCACAGTTAACTTATAATTTATTTTTGACATATTATTTTGTGATTTATGACAAAATCAGAGCAAAGGGGAAATTATTATTAATCATGTTTTTGCTATATTAAGACATTCCTGTGTCAATTACATTTCCTAGGAATTCTCTCTTTCAGTCCAACGGGTGCATAAGGAATTTTAAAAGATAATGTCAAAGCCCACATCAAGCACCATATTTACAAATGGCATATAAACGTTAAAATTTCAAGATATAATAAACAGTTGGAAAACTTATTCCTCTTTGTATATTGTCAACTACCAAAATACACAAATATGCTAAAAACAAAATCTACCCCACTGGCAGGGGTGAAATCCAGCAGGTTCTGACAGGTTCTGGAGAACCGGTAGCAGAAATTTTGAGCAGTTCAGAGAACTGGTGGCAGAAATTTTGAGTAGTTAGGAGAACTGGCAAATACCACCTCTGGCTGGCCCCAGAATGGGGTGGGAATGGAAATTTTGCAATATTCTTCCCCCAGGAGTGGGGAGGAAATGGGGATTTTGCAGTATCCTTCCTCTGGAGTGGGATGGGAATGGAGATTTTGCAGTATCCTTCCCCTGCCATGCCCAACAAGCCACGCCCACAGAATCGGTAGTAAAAAAAAATGGATTTCACCACTAGGTTAATTTTTCCCCAGCAATAACTGTTCTCTCTCTCTCATTCACTCTCTCACCCTTTGTGTGTCTGTATACATATACATAATTCTTGTATAGATTATAGATATGTGCACTACAAATCTTTTAAATCATGAAAAGGAGAAATAAATAAGAACTGATGGAGCGTTTGGTCAATGATACCCATACCCTCAAGCAAATCAAACACAGAGCCCAACCATCCAAACTCTTTAAGGCTTTCAAAAACACCATTACTTGGGAACCATCCAGATCTCAGAGAGGACCTCATTCCAGAAGGCAGAGAATGTGATAGACAAGTCATATTTTCTGTACCCCAATATCTAGATGACATTGTTTAATCAAAGCCAAGCCTATTGCGTTGTATTGCCTGGATATGTGATACCTCAGATAATCAGGCCTGTTTCATGATTAATGAATTTTAGAAGCTATAACCTCCATAACATTTTTCAAACCCGGATTTTATCTGCATTATATTCTTTTCTTCTTTTTACATGTTCTGTCTTTTTTCATATATTTTCTTCAAAGTGCTCTATAATAAAGGGTACTGAGTTTTAAACATGTTCACTTTCATGCTAATTATCACATAAAAGAAAATGTTTCACTTTGTCTTGTGAAATTTCATCTATTCATAAAACGTATTTATTTTTATATTAGTGACTTCAAAGTATATATGCTAAAATTTCCCCATCATATTCAAGGAAACTATTTCAACCCTGCATAAGAGGGGATTTCTTTCAGCTCTTTTCAGAGAAGGCCGTGTGTGTTTAGAGATATATTTTTTCTTTTTTCTTTCCTCGTCCCCTGCCTATTTTTATTCTTGGCAGACTTCAAGCTCAGGCCATGGGTCTTAAAAAAAGAAATCTCTTATCATTTTATCTAAAAGTAACACAAGCCAACCCAGGTTGAAAATGTCCTTTTGCCAGATATAGCAATTTCCTCTAACTTCTCTGTTTCCCTGCTTGAAATTGGATCAGGGCAGAATTTTTAATTTTTTTTTTTCACATTTTGAAGGATGAGTGAGCAGTAAACAGGTTCTTGACTTGATTTCCTTGGTTTATACTGTTATTCTGCACAGTCTTGGTGAAGCAAACTGAAGGGAGATTTGTGTCTACCCATCATAACATTTTGGAACATTTTCTAACTGAGCGGAGATTGTTGGAGTCCCATCACCAATTGACCAAATACCACCACCTATCAAAATCTCATCAGATCCTTCCAATAATTCTGGCAGCTTTATGAAGAACATTTTCTCTGTTTTTTTGGAGAAAAATTTTCTTCAACTGTTTTTGTTCATCTTCAAAACCAAAGATTAACTCCTTTCCTTCTCACAGAATCTCTAGCAGTTTGTGAGAATTCTGTCATCTGGTCTGTCTTTAGAAACTATTCTTGAGATTTGAGGGTAACTTTCTTCCCACATTTATAGTTTTATTGTGCTTTAGAGAAATATATATATTGAATTCTGCAATCATCATTCAAAAGTCTGTAGAGATTCTCAGTCATCCAGGTCATGGTTGTCCAAAAAGCTGCTTTTTCAGGAGGTAACTGGACTTTTTTGGTTTTTCTTTTGAAGACGTTTGGATGAGAAGCGAAATGTCTTCAAAAGAAAAAACAAGCAAGTCCAGTTGTCCCTGAAAAAGCACCTTTGGGACAACCATGACCTGGATGATTGATAATCTCTACACACTTTTAGCTATACAATTTGGGATTAACACCCTTTGAATGGTGTGAGAGTAGGAATGGATTTCCAGAGGGAAAAAATGCAGACTACAGGAACCAGGAGCACTACTCAAGTGACCCTGAGGACACAGATAAACCTCCAAGTGCTTCAAGGACCGTCTAAAACAGTGATGGCGAACCTTTTAGAGACTGAGTTCCCAAACTGCAACCCAAAACCCATTTATTTATTGCAAAGTGCCAACACAGCAATTTAACCTGAATACTGAGATTTTACTACCTAAAATGATAAACAAGGCAGAGTTCAGCTAATTGTTCTAAGAAAAACATGATAAATGCATTTTTATGCCCCTCCATTTTTTTCTGTTTTTGAAATATGTTTAGCAACAATAAAAAAGAAAAACTTTTGTAATATCATTTCTCTTTCTCCCACCCTCTTTCTTCTTCCTTCCCTCTCTCTTCCTCTCTCTGTTTCTGTTTCTCTCTCTCTTCTCTCTCACTTTCCCTCCCCCTCTTTCTCTCTTTCTTTTCCTCCCTCCCTCTCTCTATCTCTCTCTTTCCCTCCCCCTCTGCCTCTCTCTGTTTCTCTCTCTTTTCCTCCCTCTCCCTCTCTCTCTTTCGCTCCCCCCTCTGCCTCTGTTTCTCTCTCTCTTTCCCTCCCTCTCTCTGTTTCTCTCTCACTCTTTCCCTCCCCCTTCTCTCTGCCTCTTTCTGTTTCTCTCTCTCTCTTTCCCTCCCTCTTCTTTCCTTCCCCCCTCTCTGTTTATTTCTCTCTCTGCCTCTCTGTTTTTCTCTCTCCCTCTTTCCTTCCCTCTCCCTCTCTCTGCCTCTCTCTGTTTTGCTCTATCCCTTTCCCTCCCTCTCTTTCCCTCCTTCTTTCTCTTTCCCTCCCCCTCTGTCTGTTTCTCTCCCTCTCTCTTTTTCTCCCTCTCTCTTTCTTTTCCCCCTCTCTGTTTCTCTCTCTCTCTCTGCCTCTCCGTTTCTCTCTCTCTCTTTCCCTCCCTTTCTCTTTCCCTCCCTCCATCTCTTTCTTTCTCTTTCCCTCCCTCCCTCTCTCTCTCTCTGTCTCCCTCTGTTTTTCTCTGTCTCCCTCAGGGGGAGGGTGGAAGGAACCCTGAACTGGTACTGGGTGGTGGGAATCTGATGTCTGGAGGCCAACAAGCCCAGGAGCAGTGCGCCAAAGACCAGCTGGCCAGCAGAGAGGGGGGACATCCCAACACAGGCAGCTCTGCAGGAAAAGCAACTGACTGGATGTCAGTTGCTTTTTTACCCCAAACCGAGCTGACATAGGGTCACATTGTGGCTCCACACCATAATGGGCTTCAGGAGGAGGGGACCCCATTTCCCCCATTGTGAAGTGCATGAGTGAAAAAGTTCACTCAATAATTTCCAACTTCGCGAGATCTTTTTCTTTCACAAGAAGTTGGAATTGATTGAGTGAATTCTTTTTTTTTAGACCCACAAACTTTTGTTTCCCTTCAAACAATGGCAGGAAACATGACAGAGAAACACAATGGAACTGATCTGGAGCGACGGTGCATGTGCCCACAGAGAAGGCTCTGCATGCCATCTCTGGCACACGTGCAGTAGATTCGCCACCATGGCTCTAAAAGGATGCAAATTACAATCTGTCTGCAAGGAATATAAATCCTTCCATTCCCCACTATTCTGTCAGAGCTGAAGAAGCTTCTTGGATGAGAAACGAACAATTTTCAAAAGAAAAAAACCCAGTTCCCTCCTGAAAAAGCATCCTTTGGTCATCATTCAAAACATTCCCTGAGCAAACTGAAATCCACTGTTCTCACATATTTCCTTGTTTTCTGTGTAAAAATTAGAAGTCTGAAACAAGTTGAGGTAGGGGCATTGAAGCAGCCCAGGACTATTTTGAAATGATGGCCAAGACCCAGAAAATATTTCTTGCTTGGGCTCTCAGAATTCCTGAGACGTTCTCCCCAGCCTATGGGATTATTTTATTCCTTATTTACCATTATTACATTTTTCATTTTTACCTTTAAATATCTCAGAATGTGATAATGTCTGCTGTGCTCCATTTGTTATACATCTGAGACAAAAATAGAATTATATGGTCAGATGTACGTTTCATTCTGTTCACCCTACTCCCTAGCCCTGATGCCTGAGAATGAAATTAGCAATTTGCTTCTCTTAAAAAATGCAGGACATGAAATTGAGATGGAAATGGTTTCAGCTCCATTTGGCAACAGTAGAGAATAAAGTCTTATTATTCTGCAATTTGTTGATCACCAAACCGTATAAATCTACAGTATTAGATGAGAGCTAATGTTTCATTCCTTTAGTAAAATTTTGGTCTTACACACATAAGAGTTACATAGAATATGCATGCAACATCACACTCATTGCAGGAAGTAAAATAGGACAAGTCTGGAACAATTGCTTGAATGCCACATTAGCTTAATATATGCAGAATGTAGTTCTCTCCTCTTTTCAACTCTTCCCCTGCTTATCCCCTCCCCAGTTTTAGTTCAATAATAAGGAAAATAAGAAGCTGCTGGATCTCCACATCACACTAAACCATATTTTTAAACCATAATTTCGGGGGGAAAGAAATCAGATTATCCAACCCTTTTGGTCAAAACGAAAGCCCATCATTGCTTAATGTGTTGCATAAATCCTGGCCACAAAGTTAGAATATTGGACATCCCAAGGCTGCAGAGACTCCTGGAAAGAGCTAATGGTGAACCATATCCACACCACTGCCAATAAAACTACACAAATATATCTGCGTAGTACCCAGGAACTGACTCAAGACAGGTGCTGAGGAGATACACAGTAGCATAGGGAAAAGAACTGGGGTTTTTTTTTTCTTGTTTTAGTAGAGGTTCTCTCCACAACATGCAATGGACTGACACTGCATGTCCATCCCATTCCACCATTGGCCAATTGTTAGTTAGTTGGCTAACTCTTGAGGCCAAAAAGCACTCGAACAATGTTCCAAAGTACCCTGATTTACTATAAATTGAGGCTGGTTCTGCTACTATGGTAAGAAGAACTATTTCTCCTGTTTGTGATTCTCCACATCATTTGTCAGCACCCCTTTGAATATACCCATGCATGGTACTTGAGAAAAGCCAAGAGTAAAGAGAGAGAAACAAGATCTGAAGAAGCCACAATTCTCTTTCCTTATCTTGTACACCATAAATGAAGATACGCTATTTGGTGGTATCCCAGAGCAGAGGCAGATAGAACAAATGTAATGCTAGTACAGTTTTTGGGTGCTTTGGAAAATCAGCTGACCCCCTTTTTTGTGGATCAATCTATTCACCAAAGCACCGGAAGGTAAGACAAGTAGCAATGGATGGAAACTAATTAAGGAGACAAGCAATCTAGAACTAAGGAGAAATTTTGAATGAAGAGATATTTGGTTCTATTTTAAGAGATACTGAAAACTTGTTAATGTTAATCATACTTAGTGGTGATGAAGGGGGAGGTTTCTTTTTCTATTTTTCTTTCTTTTCCAGCACTTTTTAATATGTAAAGGATATTATTTCCCTATAGTGTAGGTATACACTACATCTGTTTGTATAATATACTTTTTAATAAAATTATTAGAAAAAATAATGTAATCATTAATAATAATAATAAATACAATACACTGAAATGAAAACTGAAATGTACAATTTATTGACATTGCGGTACCAGGAGATGCCAGAGTCAAAGAAAAAGAACTGGAAAAAAAATCACAAAATATCGCGACCTGGCCATCGAAACTACGCAATTATAGATGAAACATGTAACAGTGATACCCATTGTCATCAGGGCACTTGGTACCATGTCCAAGAATTTTATAAGATACTGTACATCAACAAATGGCAGCTTCCTGCAATAACACCAGCAAAAAACTGCACTATTTGGAACATCGTATATTTTAAGAAGGTACTTGGTTGATACCTAGGACGCTGGCAGCAACCCATATCAACCATTAGCACCAGTCAATGGTATTTGTGATGCATTTTTGAATGTTCAGTTGACTGAGATTCATATTTAATGAATAAAGTAAATAATAATAATAATAATAATAACAACAACAACAATAACATTATCAAGCAATATCTGCCTATTCTGCCTAGGTCCTTGGGAAGGACTTGATAGTTGGATAAAAATGTCAAATCCAGTCTAGACATTTGGCTGACTGTGGAACCATAACAATAATAACCAGTCACTTATTATTTATTTATTTATTTATTTATTTATTTATTTATTTATTTATTTATTGGTTCAATTTATATGCCGCCCTTCTCTGGAGACTCAGGGTGGCTTACAATGCATTAAGCAGTAGCCTTCATACTTTTGTATATACCTGCTTAGTAGGGCTTTCGGCCCCCCTAAGCGGTGTTCTTTTTTATACAAAGTCAGTTTATTGCCCCCACAATCTGGGTCCTCATTTTACCTACCTCGAAAGGATGGAAGGCTGAGTCAACCTTGAGCCTGGTGAGATTTGAACTTGTAGTAATTTCAGGCAGCTGGTGCTACTTAACAGCACTTTAGTCTGCTGTGCCACCAAGGCTCTTCAGCAAACAGAGCCCACAAGCTATTGAATACTCTCAGTAAGAACACATTACACACAGTATTTTGAACATTAAATAGCAGCAACCAGACAAAGACCGTTCTGTCTAGGCTTGTGAGTTTCCTGAATGCTATGTATGGATTTATGTATGTATCTAAATGGTTTATGATGCTATGTATCTTAGGCATGCACAAAAATTAAAACCATTGCAACAATTCATACTCAAGATTCCCTGGTTAAACAGGAAGTCCTCAAACAAAACTACAACTCTAATATCAACAGTCTTTGCTTAACTACCTGGCCCTGAAGAACAGTTAGATTTTCACCATATTACAAAAGGTCAACAGGGTCAAAGCCGTCCAAATCTGTGGAGGATGCCGTTCTACAGGGCAGGCACAGACATAGAGAAGCTGCAAGTCTGGTTGGCCTTGGTGTGACACAGAATGCTGGAATAGATGGCCCATGGCTTGACACTGCAGCACTCTTAATGTTCTTAATGTATGATCTCTTTGCTCAGGACCATCTGCTTGGAAAACACTTATGTGCAGAAACAGGATGTCTTGTATTTTTTTTTTTTTTTTTGACATCGAGGTGTCTCACACTTTCATTCCTACCACTTTATTTTAGCTAGAAGTAGTGGACTATGTCTCATGAGAGCTACTCTAGTTCATGGCAAGAAATAGATGAATATGTTTTCCAGACATTACTGCTTGCCGGATTTTGTTAGTAACTTGTTCCCCAAACAATAGATAATGTGTGAGGGTGAAGATTCGTTCTCCAAGCTTGTGGGTTGGTTTCCAAACATTGCGTTACCAGGCTCCATCTTCAGTGGAGTTTAGGGGATGTCAGTGTCAGTGTTCTTCTGTTTATAAGGGCTTCAGGTGTGGGTGTATAGATAATGTGTTTTAGGCATTGAAATTTGTCTAGCACTATCAATCCCCAGCGTGTTATTTCTTTTCAGGACTTCCTTTGTAAGAGAGAAAAACAAAACAAGTTGAGCTCTGTAAAGTAGATTGATCTTACGGTGTTAAAAATTGAAGAAATGTTGTTCTTCATAAAAAATTCATGTGCTAATTTTTCATTGCAAAAATAGCTATGTATGTTTCACACACTATATTATTTCAGCACTAGACTCTAAAATGGTGGCACTTTAATCTTGCCAAAGAAAGTGTCACAACAACAGCTGCTGAGGCACATTTGAGAGAATTAGCCCATAAGCACAGTTCCTAATGGAATAGGCAACATATGTTAGTAGAGGAACCTGCATTCATATTCTAAGGGCTGTAATAAATAAATAAATAAATAAATAAATAAATAAATAAATAAATAAATAAATAAATAAATAAATAAATAAGCAAGCAAGCAAGCAAGCAAGCAAGCAAGCAAGCAAGCAAGCAAGCAAGCAAGCAAGCAGTATTTGCAACAGAAGAATTAATTTCCAAAGTTCTTATAGTTGAAATTCATAAGGCTACTCTTAATTGTTGCTTTTCTTAAAAGTAGATGCCACACTGATTGTTGTATTGAAGAAAGTCAAACAGAAGCATGATTACATTTTAAGAAACAACATTAAATTTCTAACTAATCTAGCTAGCTAGTTGTAAAGGTAAAGGTAAAGGTTACCCTGCACATGTGCGCTAGTCGTTTCCAGCTCTAGGGGTAGTGGTCATCTCTGTTTCTAAGCTAAAGAGCCAGCGCTGCCTAAAGATGTCTCTGTGGTCATGTGGCTGGCATGACTCAATGCCAAAGGCGCATGGAACACTATTACCTTCCCACCAAAGTGGCCATTATTTTTCTACTTGCATTTTTAATGTGTCTTCGAATTCCTAGGTTGGCAGAAACTGGAACAAGTAGTGGGAGCTCACTCCATTACGCGGTGTTAGGGATTCAAACTGCTGAACTGCCGACTTTCTGATCGACAAGCTCAGTGTCTTAGCCACTGAGCCACCACGTTCCTTAATCTAGTTGAGAAAGTATTAAATATAGTAAAATTCAAAATATAGGAGCATTTGTAAAGTAAGGAAGTATTTGTAAAGTCACGTAATTGGTAGAATCTCCATCTAGAATGGAGGAAGGTGTTAAGAGGGGGCTGAACTTAGAGCCCTTGCACTGCAGAAAGGAGCCAGGCCTGACCTCTCTCAAAATCCCTAAAGCCCTATATTCCAAGGGAATGCATTAGTTGGGCAAGAGTCTTGTAACCTAGATGACTAGCATTAAAACTTCTGCTTGAGAGTATTCACAAGTGGTTCTGGTTCGTTGCACTTGACAGATAATCTTAATTAAAAATAGTCATATATACAATGGTATACAAAGCCAGGTATACAAACCATACCTGGCTTGTATCACTGAGACCTGGTTGGGGCCGGAGGGTGGTGTCCCTCTCGTGGATTTATGTCCCCCAGGTTTCCAGATACTACATCAGCCGCGACTCCAGGGGAGGGGCGGAGGAGTGGCGGTAATCATTAAGGAAAGTCTCAGTTCTAGGGAGGTCACTGTTCCTCAGATAGGCGGGTGTGAATCCCTCCTTTTGAAATGGGACCCTGGAGTTCAGTCTGGGCTGTTGATCACGTACCTCTCCCCCAGCTGCGTGGCCTCAGCCCTGCCCGCACTACTAGATGTCTTGGCCAAACTGGCGGTGGAACTCCCCAACCTTTTGGTTGTGGGAGATTTCAACCTGCTGTCAGCTGGTGAGACATCTGAGTTGGTGCGGGAGTTCATGACCTCCATGACGTCCATGGACCTAACTCAGATTGTACAGGGCCCAACTCATATAGGAGGACACACACTCGACCTGATTTTTCTCTCTGGACAGTGGATAAATGATCGTGGGGAGGGGACTTTATCTATCAACCCTCTGTCATGGACCGATCATTCCCTCCTTAGGCTTGACTTTCCTACCGCCATCCCCGTCGCAGGACTGCGGAACCGGTAAGGTGGTTCCATCTCAGGTGCCTGATGGAACCTGAAAGGTTCCTGAGGGAGCTTGGGTCATTTCCCGCCTCCTTAGCCCACGATTTATCCGAGGCCCTTGTTGCAGCCTGGGAACAGGCTGTGGTGGGGGCCCTGGATCAAATCGCGCCTTTGCGGCCTCTGATCCGACGCAGATCCCGGGCGGCTCCTTGGTTCACCGCGGAGCTCAGGGAAATGAAGCATCAGAAAAGACTCCTGGAGGGTGGTTGGAGATCCTCCCGATCCGAGTCCGACTGAACACAACTAAGAACCCATATTAGGTCTTATCTTGTGGCGATGGAAGTGGCAAAACGTAACTATTTCACCACTCTCATTGCATCTGCAGAAAACTGCCCAGCAGCCCTGTTTAAAGTGACCCGCTCCCTCCTTGATCAGGGAGTGAGGGAGGACCTCTTGCAGGGCTGTGCTGAGGATTTTGCACAATTTCTGCAAGATAAAATCACTCAGATTTGGACTGGGTTGGACTCCAACTGGACAGAGTCTGTTGAGGTGACAGGGGCTAGTCTTGATGAAGACATCTGGGTTGAGTTTGAGCCTGTTTCGTTGGATGACATGGACAGGATTATTGGTAGGCTGGGGTCCTCCACATGTTTGTTGGACCCTTGTCCCTCCTGGCTAGTTTCGGCAGCCAGAGAGGTGACTGGAGACTGGATCCAGGCTGTTGTCAATGCTTCGTTAAAGGAAGGGATCTTCCCCGCTGCACTCAAAGAGGTGGTGGTTCGACCCCTCCTTAAGAAGCCTAGCCTGGATCCTGACATTCTTAACAACTACCGTCCAGTCTCCAATCTTAGCTTTTTTGTGAAGGTTGTTGAGTCTGTGGTGGTGCAGCAATTCCCTCAATTCCTGGAGGAAACAGACTACCTTGATCCTTACCAATCTGATTTCAGGCGTGGTCACAGCACAGAAACGGCATTGGTCGCCCTAGTAAATGATCTCTGGCGGGCCAGGGATGGGGGTTGTTCCTCAATCCTGGTCCTTCTTGACCTCTCAGCAGCTTTCGATACCATCAACCATGGTATCCTGCTGCAGCAGCTCAGGGGGATGGGGTTAGAAGGCACTGTTTTACAGTGGTTCTCCTCCTGTCTCTCTGGTCACTTGCAGGCTATTTGGGTGGGGGTCAGGGATCCTCCCAGAGGCCTCTCACTTGTGGGGTGCCTCAGGGATCGGTTCTTTCCCCTCTGCTCTTTTACATCTACATGAAACTGCTGGGTGATATCATTCGTGGTTTTGGAGTGAGGTATCATTAATATGCTGATGATACCCAGCTTTACATCTCTACCCCTGACCACCCTAGGGATGCCCTTTCCGTGATGTTCCACTTCCTGGAAGCAGTGTGGGTTTGAATGGGGAGGAACAGACTTAGACTCAACCCTTCCAAGACTGAGTGGCTGTGGATGCCGGCATCCCGGGATCTGGAGGTTCCATCTTTAGTGATTGGGGGAGAGACTCTTGCTCCCTCCGATACGATCCACAACTTGGGTGTCTTCCTGGATTCTCAGCTGTCCTCCTGGATTCTCAGCTGTCCTTGGATGACCATCTGATGGCCGTAACCAGGGGGGCCTTCGCACAGGTGCATCTTGTGCACCAGTTGCGCCCTTTTCTAGACCGGGATGCCCTCGCCACGGTCACTCATGCCCTCGTTACCTCTAGGTTGGGCTACTGTAACACCCTCTACATGGGGCTGCCCTTGGGATGCGTCCGGAGGCTCCAGCTAGTCCAGAATGCAGCCGCGCGGATAGTTACGGAGGCGTCTAGATACTCCCATGTAACACCTCTCCTGCGTGAGCTGCACTGGTTGCTGGTGGCATTCCGGATTCATTTCAAGGTGCTGGTGCTAACCTATAAAGCCCTTCATGGCTTAGGCTCAGGGTACTTGCAGGACCATCTCCAGCCGCTCTCCCATCATCCTGTGCGCTCTCACAGAGTGGGCCTCCTCAGGGTACCGTCAGCCAAACAATGTCGGCTGACGGCCCCCAGGAGGAGAGTGTTCTCTGTGGGAGCCCCGACCCTCTGGAATGGATTGCCCACCGAGCTCAGGACAGCCCCCACCTTCTTTCCTTCCGTCGCAAGCTGAAGACATGGCTCTTCCGTCAACTTAACTGATCCGTTTGGGGTACACTGTTATAATTTTAAATTGTTTTAATAGGATTGCTGATTTTAATTTTTATTTCATTGTGACTTGTATTGGAAATTGTCATTTTGTAAGCCGCCTTGAGTCCCTAGGGAGAAAGGCGGCATATAAATTGCAATAATAAATAAATAAATAAATAAATAAATAAATAAATAAATAAATAAATAAATAAATAAATAGAATTCTCCTGAAAAGTGTGGGTATTAGCAGTGACATATCATCTTATAGGGAAGATGGATTGCATAAAATTTAAGCAAGAAATCAAACAACCAATATTTAAATTGGTACTTCCCAATCTGAACCAATTCTTTTATAGCCTCCTTCATAGCTTCTGTTCAGGATAATTTCCCAATTATCTTGGAATGGGGAAGTAAAAAATGACTCTTGTAATGAAATGATAATGATCTGATCAAAAAGAATCTCAAAGTTTTAGTGATTGCATTAGTATGGATGTTCTGGTTCCAGAGATTGAAAGATTGAGATGCTATTTTGATCCGTCTATGGGAATTTACTGCAATTTAAATTAGTGAAAATGTAGTAACTATTTGGAACAATGGGTTGATGTAATCTGCTGATCCAAATTTAAGTGTTCTTGTCCTTTAATTATAATTTTTATTTCCCTCTAGAGTCCAACCTTCGAAGTTCCATCCTATATTTGTCTAAGAATTCAGTAGAACTGCATTTCTCCACATGAAGGATTCTTAAAATTAATTTCAAAATCTTATTTTAAATCCATCTGGATCCTAAATCCATTAACAACTTTCCAAAATTAAACAGCACCCTTTGTTGTTTATTTTAAAAAAAGATTTTTAAAAGTCCTTAATTTAGGGACTGGCCAAGCCAGGGAGAAGAGACAAACAGGGACTTAGTCTGGAATTCCTACGTGGGCACAAAAAGGTACAGTTTGGCCCCTCTTGATTGCCATTGAACTTTATTTAATTTTACTCAGGTGAAAACCATCAGTCAGAGAAGATTCCTGTATAGGCATGAGCAATAAAACAACTAATTGGACACTTCTCATGTGGATCTGGTTGTTTGCACCTGACATTAATATTGTATTTCAAACTTCTTTAATTAAAGATTGAAACAGATTCATCCAGTGCCATGAAAAAAAAAGTCATTCTGAAGGTTTCTAACAGCTGAAAAGCAGCTAATAAGCAATTTCCAAATACAATTTAACAAGGAAGTATGCGAACCCTGTGTCCATAAAGACACCGACCATAGTTTAGGCAAAGATGATGTTCCCTTGTCTCCCAGATCTCTAAACCCACCAGAGACTTCTGTCTTGTGGTCTCATGAGGAACAATTGTATGAGGCACTTGTGAGTGATCCCAACTCCTCTCCTATCTGGAGAGGAATCCCGAAGGGCCAGTCCATTCACTGATCTTTATTCTGCCACACTTGTAGGGTCTTCAGTTTGCCCAAAAACAGTTCTTGAACTAGCCACATAAATAGATTAAAAATTGGGCAGCCACCATAGAAAAAGTGTAATGATTAATATAATAACTGCTCACTTTGGATTCTTAATCAAGCCATTGAATTACTGCAGCTTCCATGTTCTCTGCAAAATCAAGCACATTCACTGTTTTAAGACGGATGCTAAGACTGTCTAGCAATACAAATAATTAATTTAATGTAATAAAAAACAACTGGTAATTCATGCTTTATGTAAATGAATTAGAGGTGGGAAACATTGGTTTTAAATATAAATGTCAAACCATTTTAATGTTTCAGTTTCTGCTTATGTACACTTTCTTTCCTACCATCTAGTTACTAGGATACTGTTCTATGACAATCTCTTCATTAAAAATCAAGTGGGAGTTGAGAAAGGTCAGGGAGTCCTTTTCAATAAAAGTAGAGGGAATAAGGGACTGGCCTTGCCTGAATGAATCCTTTCTCCAGCCACTGCTTATAGGGAGGCAGGGAGAGAAAATTACTATAAGTAAACATATTCCACAAGTATGTACATAACATTTCCAAAAAACATATGAAGAATCCTGAGTGTGAACACTGAAATATAAAAATGGGAGAGGGAGGAGGGCTCTTGTGCTCAGTGATGCTTAGTTTCCAGTTAATGTCAGGATGGAGCAAAAATTAACATGTCGCCATGAGTGTGGAACAAGGCTGCAAAGGCAAATGAAGACAGGAAAGGCTATTGTCAGGTGTGCCATCTTCAGCTTCGCACCTTGCTTGCATCCTGCCATCAAAAGCTGGGAGGGACAAGGGGGACAAAGGGGGGGGACAAATGGCAATCAACCTGCATATGTAAGTGATGGGAAATTGGGAGGGGGAATGTCAGCTTGACGAAGAGCAGGGGTGCTCAGAACCAGTTTGTACAAGCACCCAAGGCCATGCACCCTGAGAAAGAATGTGGATTACCCTAAACATCTCAGCATTCTCAAAACACCTGGGTGAACCCTTATTGGCTGAAGATGGACTGATCATTGTGGGAGGACTGGGATGTGGGGAAGCTTTCTGTATCTTTTGAGTGCAGGAAATATAATTCTAAATTTACTTTACTGAAACCAACATCTTTTAGTAAAATAACCTATCACTTCAACTAAATGGAGTCGAGGGTCTTTCTTTCCTAAGGGATCAGAGTGGGGCAGTTTTGACAGCTATTCACCCTTAAAGTCCATGGGTACCATACATATATTAGTACAGACACAGAAGGGCTGTAGCTGTCTTATTACATGACCGAGGTGGCAAATTACAGACACTTTTTCTGAAGGAAGTTCTGGCAGGTGGAATGGTGGGGAGGCTATAGCAGGGATGGTCAGGAATGGCCAGAATGGAAGTCCATGTCTTAGGAGCAGCACACCACAATCTCCAATGACTTGCATTTTATATTGTTCTAGCTGCCTATTTAACAGATTAACAGAGTTGGAAGGGACCTTATTGGTCATCTACTCCAACCCCCCGCTCAAGCAGGAGACCCTACACCATTTCTGACAAATGGCAGTCCAATCTTTTCTTGAAAGTCTCAAGTGATGAAGCTCCCACAACTTCCGAAGGCAACTTCTGTTCCATTGGTTGATTGTTCTCACTGTCAGAAAGTTCCTCCTCATTTCTAGGTTGAATCTCTCCTTGGTCAGTTTCCATCCATTATTCCTTGTCTGGCCTTCAGGTGCCTTGGAAAATAGCTTGACCTCCTCCTCTCTTTAAAAGTCTTCTTCACACATCTAGCTTCTAAGTATCTTTTACTCATTTTGCATTTTTCCAATGTTTAAACTTGCAGACTGAGCTCAGGAACAGAGGGAAAATAATGGACAGCAGTGACAATGGCAAGGATACAGTTGGGTCACGGCACAAGGGCTTAATATAAGTATTTTGTCCAAGGTCAGAATGATATGGCTGCTAATAAGAGCAGTTTCTTTTTTTTTATTACCTTCATTAGAGGTTATCTTAAATCTGCAAACATCTTCTTGTTCTATTAAAACTCTGTTGATCCCAACAGTTAAAGAGCTGAATATGCAAACTGCATTTTATCTTGCATAATTAACAAGCTAGTCTCAGTTCTGCATAAATCAGCCTTATGGGGCTTAATAGGAATAAACTTGCAGAGATTTGAACAGAATAAAATCTCTTTAATTGGAACCACAATTATAGAGAATGGAGCTGTTTTAAAAATATGAAATAGAGCTCAAACAAGAAGGAGTATTAGGTAGGCAATCTGAGGTCTAAAATGCCTTTTAACGCAGTCTTCAGCCATAATTGTGAACTAGTGAGTGAGTCAGTTAGAGCTGTCTGTTTTGTACAGCTTCTAATTACTACTACTGGACAAGGAAATGCCAAATGTTTTCACATGTTCAAAAATAAAGTTTTAGGCAGAAAATCAGAGATAAAATTTCCACCAGCATAAAAAACTGGTATGATCAGATGAGATCTCTTTTTCATAAAATGCAGTCAAGAGATGGTGTTAAGATTATCAGAGCCTGATTCTATACAAACATGTAATATATGTGATACAATGATTAAGGTGTTGCACCAGGAATAGACGGATGTGGGTTCAAATCCACCATGAGCTTGGAAGCTCACTGGGTGATTTTTCACCTAGTCAGCAGCATACATGGGGAAGAGTGGAGTAAAAAATGGTGATTGCAACTATGCAGTAGAATGATCAGTGTCACATAAAGAGATGAGGCTTTGATTGCACAATCACAATTGACATCTTGATTATTATTATTTTTTACTATACCCTCTCCCCATGAAGCTGCTGCTGGAGCCCATTATCCTTGCTCAGCTCAACTAATCTCATAAGGTTGTTGATGTGAGGAAAACCTGTAGGAAAAAAGTCCCATATAAACTGCCTGGAACTCTTAAGGGTATGATTATAACCAGTTTTTTTTTAAGGCTCTTGGAGAAGGTAAAACTTTGAATGACCAATCAACAAGAGAACCAATTAGCTGTTTAGAATTTAAATATAGCTCCAAAAGAACAGCCAATCACAAGACCAACTGATCATACTGACACAGAAGACATTTATAAGCTAAGGAGAATAGGACAAGAAAATCCTGCTGCTGATGTTACCTAGTCTGGTAATGAAACGTTCAGAAACTAAATTGAAACAAGCTTGGAGAGCAAACCACTCCCAAAATCTAAAACCCGAGCTACAGCAGTGAAATGCACTTACCTTTGCTACCAGTTTGGGAGTGTGAGCACGCGCGCCTCTTCTGTGCATGTGCAGAGGATGTAATGACATCCCAGCGGGTGGGCGGAGCCTCCCACCGCTGGCGCTACCAGTTCACGCGAGCCGGATAGATCCAGCTGGATTTCACCACTGCCGAGCTACAAGTATTTTCTACTATTTCAAAGTAAAACCTATTCTGGATTCAGGTAAACACTTTAAGAATCATTGGGGTGGGGGAGAGAAAAGAGCAGCAATTGTGGGGAAAAAATATTGACATTTAATTGGCAAAAGTATAGTTGGTTTTTCAACAATTGCTTTCAACAAGGAGGTTACAGGTACAGTTATACAACTTCTTCTTGAAATTCTAGCAGTAACAATGGAATATTAAGATAAATTCAAATAGGGATATCTGGAAACATAGTGATTAAGCACTTGTGTTGCTGTCACTTTTCTAATCTACGTGCCTAAGAGATAAAAGAGAAACAAATATTGAAGTAGAAAAGTTACACACCTCTAAATATAATATTAGGCTAAGGTCCAATATCAATTTTGCAGGAACATTTATAGCATGTCTCTACAGTGTTAAGATTTTTTTTCTTTTTATATTGGCTTGCTGCGCAACCATCTTTTAACCTTTCAAGACAGCACTTATTAAAGAGTAACATTTTATAATAATTTGCCTAGGGAAAGGGTTAGAGCACTAAGTATACTCCAGCTTTGGCATATCTCTGCCAGTTTATTGGTGACTTGTTATATTATCACAGAAAGCATGTTGTATGTGCTAAGCTTTAATAAATGGGGTGCATGTATTGGAACGGTTCAAACTCAAACAGAGAATGACAGAGGCTTCTTTTGCTGTTCTGTTCATATAATACTTAGCAACCTGAGATTTAAAAAGTTTATGGATTTGAACAGCAGACCAGCACAAGATCAAAACAGGTTGTTTCAGCAAAAATATGACCAAGAAAGAGCAAGTGCAGAATTAGTACGAAGAACAAACATTGCCCTATCAAAAGAAAAACAGTGATAAACAAAACTAAATCCTTAATTACTGATTCCACAAGATGGCAGTATGTATTGGCTTGATGGTGATTCATTAGGACAAATACAAACACAGTGTTTCAGCTAAGGAAGTAGGGGTATATATTCTGTACAGATAGTCCTCAATTTACCACAGTTTGCTTAGTGAATGTTCAGTTACAACGATACTGAAAAAAGTGACTTATGATTGTTTTTCACACTTAAGACCGTTGCTATATCCCCACGGTCACGTGATCAAATTTCAGAGGCTTAGCAACGGATTCATATTTATGACGGTCGCAGTGTCCTGAGGTCATGTGATCCCTTTTGATGATCTTCTGACAAGCAAAGTCAACGGGGAAACCAGATTCACTTCACAACCATGTGGCAAACTGAACAATTGCGGTGATTTACTTAACAACTGTGGCAAGAAAGTTCGTAAAATGCAGCAAAATTCACTGAACAAATATCTCACTTAACACCATAAATTTTGGGCTCAGTTGTGGTCGTAAATCTAGGACTACCTGTTATGGGAAGAAAAAAAAAATCAAGAAACTTCGTCCCGTTTTTATTTTATGTGTGGAATAAGATTTAACAGAAACGGTGACCCATTGGATAATAGGAATTAACCATATATAAAAAGCCGTGGTTTCCCCCCTGATTTTAGATAAAGAGTATGAGATGTAGCACCACAAATGGATTAAAGATTTTAAATTAATAATAAAATTAATTTTAAAAAGCTGTATATGTTTTAAGTAAGATTGTGCATATTTGTACAGGCAGTAAAAGGTAAAGGTAAAGGTTCCCCTCGCACATATGTGCTAGTCGTTCCCAACTCTAAGGGGCGGTGCTCATCTCTGTTTCAAAGCCGAAGGGCCAGCGCTGTCTGAAGATGTCTCTGTGGTCATGCAGCTGGCATGACTAAATGCCAAAGGCGCATGGAACACTGTTACCTTCCAGCTAACAGGCAGTAGGTCAGAACAAACATACATTAACTTGTATTTTTAAACAACAAACATACCTGAGAGTGAGGGCACTTCTACTTTGGCACTACCAGCTCCACCACAGCAGAGGGTTCATGTGTCTGCTTGCTTCAGATGGTTAGCACTCCCTCCTGCTAGCCAGTTCTAGGAACGAAGACAATTGGCACCTTGCCCTCATTTCTCCCTGCTGATTCACTTGCTGCACAAGTTTCCTGAAACAATGGAGGAAAAGGAGAGAGTAAGGAGTAAAGCCCATCCCCTGAGTTGGTGGAAGAGAGAGGGAAAATGGCACCGTGGTTGTTAGAGAGAAAGGGAATTCCCAGAGATAGAAATATGGGACTAGGTAGGAATTCCCATCAATGGAAAGCTACCGTTTTCTGGAAGGAACATTGCAAAACTATGGTCAAAGCATTTTCTCTGGGCTGAAAGACAAGACAACTTTCAGCTAAGCCATTGGCATTGCCCTTGCAGGTTGAAAGGCTTTAAATCTCACCAAATTCAATGAAATTTAATTCTGAGAAAAATGCCTAAGAATTCTTCTAAAAGGCTGGAATTTATAACGTAAACCTTAATGATCTGGACCTCCATTCAGCAGACATTTTAGGGGTGTGTGTGGGGGGGGGGGGAATCCCAAACAATCTAAGAGAAAGAAAAAAAGGGGGAAATGTCTATCTTGTATATTGTAGTTATCCATGGTTTATTATAATACATTGCTATAAAATGATCAGTTCTGTACAAAGCGCTATTGTAAAAGATTACAAACTTTCTTTCATAATGCTACTGCATCCTTCGATAAATGAAAAGTATTGGCTTTTCCAAACAGGTAGACCACACATTTCCAAAACCATTCCTTATCATCTGAAATAATATCCCTTTTCCAATTTTTCAACATGATTGTTTTTAGCCTCCCCTACTCAATACCACATAATTCCTGATAAAGAGAGATTCCAAATATCACTTCAACATCTTTATCATTTAAATCCCATAAATCCTCTTCATACTTGATACATAATCCCCAAAAGACATCAAATGACCCCGTAATTACATCATATGGGTCAATGAACTATTTACTCTTCTAGCATAGAAAATCTGATGTCCGTCTTTACAAATACATTATTTGGGGAATTTAATACACCCTAAATACATTTTAATAAATTAACTTCAATGTCAGTTCTGTAGAAACCATTTTAACATCTGGAGGCTGATTATCAGATTTCTAACTGCATTATGTGCCGTTGTTGTCACCAGTGAAAGCCACTTAAAGTTCATTCATTGCTGTTCTTCTCCAGTAATTCACAAAGATCAGTGACATCAATTTTCTCTTGGGCATATTCCAGCGTATGCCATATGTAATCATTATTTGGCACTCACTCTAAGTGTTTAGCTTTGTTCTATGACATTACCACTCAATAACGTGGACATGCAAATCCCAACATACAAACATATCCATTACACCCTTCTTTTTTTGGAATAAGCAGCATTACATATGCAGAAGTGTAGTAAGAAAGAATAAACCACAGAAAGTAAGGCATGAGATACAGTTGGGGCTAGCTGATCCCAAATATTCTCAGGTCATTTTAAAAATCATAATGCTGAAATTCACCAGAAACCAACCGACAACCACTCAAGCCCTTGTATGGCCACATATGGCAAAACAAGACACATGTATAGCTACTCAAGCTGCTACACCAAGACTATCTGTTGCTTTAAGGATAGGCTCTTTGTGCAGAACATTGAAATAGTCCAAGCAAAAGGGGTATGAGGCGAGCCTCTGCTCTAAGAGGGCAGCAATTGGCCCCAAGATGGAGCTGTGCAAAAACCTTTCCAGACACAGCTGCCGCCGCCTCCTCCTCCTTCTCCTCCTCCTCCTCATGAGGCAAGACTGTAAATCAAAGAGAATCTCCTAATTATAAGTAAGTTAGACTTAGAATAACTTTATTGTCACTTTGAATGTACACTAATCGGCATACATTAAAATGAAATTTCATTGCATACAGCTCTCAAAGGGTCTCCACCAAGTTCATAATCTCACCCAGAACTAAAGATGGAATCTCCCTGGAATTGGAATAATTCTAAATCCAAAGCGTCTCTGCCTTGCTGAGATTAATCTTAAGCCTATTTCTCCCCTTTCAGATCTTACTGGACTCCAAGCTCTAGGACAACCTCTTGATGACAGCACTTACTCAGTTTAGGATCAAGAGTAAAGTCACAATTGCATACTGATGATACCCAATCCACGTCAATCGATTATCTTATCCATTGGTTTCATATAGACATTAACCATGAGTAGAGAGAGAATAGAGTCCTGTGGCATTGCACAGTGAAGGAACTAAAGGCTTGGTGTCTCCTTTTCATTTCCTCACTCATGCAATTGGCAGGCAAAATACAGCTGTGTTGCAAGCAATTGGGGTTGAGGCTTGAACCCACATTTTGGAAGAGATGTGGTAAAAAAATGAAGCAAGGAGATGCACAAGGAAACTGGTCATATTGTGTTTGGAGCAGTTGTTTGAAGCAAGGCTGAAGCAAGAAGGTGATAGGAAAGCATTGCTGGGAAAAGAAGCAGGCAAAGAAGAGGCACGAGGAGATTATGAGCATAAGCAGACAGGAGAAGAGACAGAAATGGGGCTGGAAAGCACGTGTGGAACTTACTGGGGGCCAAAGAAATAGCATAAGCTGGGTGAATCTGTTTATAACCAGAAAAAACACCATGTCTTGAAAAGCGCTGAGGGAAGAACCAGAAACCTGGTTGAGAAGATTGAAATCAGGCGCAAGAAAATGTAAAGAACAAAACCAGATGCTGAAATGTAGGACTCTCGGGCCATGTGTATGTACATCTTCCCTGCTTCCTAGCACTCATGTTGGCCCAGGGAATACTGGAAGGTGACAGTATTGGTGGAGAAAAGGTCTGCTGTTGTAGAATTTGCAGGCGCTGTACCCAGTGGGACATGATCTGCCTACATCTAGGAGCCTAGCTCTGAAGCCAGTTTTCTGCCATTACCCATCAACCAGAACTTTTCATTTTAGGAAAGATGGGGAATACCACAAAAGAATGCCCCCCTCCACTCCAAACATGGTATCACATTTGATGATATTAAAGCACCCAAAGGTCATCCAAATCAAAGTCAGGTCTAGATGATCTGTTTCCTTTGAGTCTCTCTGAAAGATCACTCACGTCTGTAATCAGACCATATGATTTCAGTATCCATTCATTCTTGATCCTCTGCCTTTTTCTTTGACCACACATCCTTCTTACGTATCCCTGCAATTAGTTTAGTTATATGTTGTCTTCATATACAGCACTGTCACATCTTTAAAAAAATGGGCCAAAGCAGGATCTTATGCAAAGCTGTTTTCATTGCTTTTAACACATTTTCATTTCTTTTGACAAGACCACATATTACTTATCTGTCTATCAACATTTGAGATCTTAAAAAGATTTCCATCCATTTCTCATTTCTAATAAGTATTCTATCCATGTACATAAATTTATCTACTTGCTCTTGTTTTTCCCCATTTATGTATAACTTGCAATAGTTCATTCCATTTTTCCTGTCAAGCACCAGTACTTTGGTTTCGATGCATTAATTTTCAAATCCCCAAGGTTTCAGCCAAAAGCATGACATCATCTGAATACAAGCCTGCATGTATTTGAACATTGCCAAGCAGTCCCCCTTTAACACTTGTAAACAAGTTACACAGCTGCTTCCTCGGCAAATCACACCCATATTTTAAAGTTTCTTCAATTATACCATCTATACCTGCAGGCTTACAATTTTTCAATATTTTTGTATTATTTATGACTCCCTTTTCATCAATATAGATGGGATCAGAATGAGACTGACTTAGTTACTGTGCCCCATAGCAGCCCTCATTTGATACAACAGTCAGGAGAATCACACATTTCTCATCATGAAAAAATAGAAATGTTTTCCTTACGTGCCCAAATAAGAACACATTGGATCCAAGCTTTTGACTCTCATTTAGATGGGATTGCCAAATGTTTAAAGTCACTGCTTCCTTTGTTAAGGCTTAGATTATATCCTGTCTTTCCTCCAACAGCTCTAGACTTTAGTAATAGACTCTGAAGTTCACTTCTACAACTAAACCTTAAGAAAATCCAAATCCAATTAAGCTCACCTCTAACTCTTTTGAGATCAGTGTAAATGAAGATATTTAAGTGCCTGAATGGATCATAACCCAAGTAAATTGCTATTTTCTTCCATAAATGGAATTCCTCCTAGATAAGAACAAAAGAACATACTGCATTTCAATTACAAGATGATCAGACTGGCAGGGGAAAATTAATGTCAGCTGTAATGGTAGTTGTGGTTCACCTTCTGTCATTCATCTATTTGTGCTGGACAAGATAAAGGCTAAGTAATTCCTCTTTCATTCACACTCATGTAACCTCCATTGACTTCTGTAAAGTTCATTGGTGCTTCTGTAGTTCTGGAAAAATACTAAGAAGTGTGGCTGTGGTCAAACTTGGGCATGGTTAGTACCAATGTCTACATCTCTTATAGATTTCTAGCAACTGTATTACATTTCTCCTGCAATTTTGAGACGGTATGCCTAGCTTTGTTTTCTATGAAATTTGAGGCTGAACTCAAAATCTATATGAATAATAAAGTCTCAGTGCCTGTTTCTCCTACAGAAAAAGTACTGCAGGAAAATAACCAAAAATTAATATTTAAGAAATCTCATGCCACTTCCAAATTTTGTAAGTTAGTGTACATGAATACATTTTCAAAAGAGCATGAGATTTGGGGTTGTGAAAATTGGAGCATTTTAAAAGAAAAGTCATTGGCACAAGGGCTCCCATCCCATGAAAAATATATTAGCCTCTTTCTTGGCTTGTATCTCAACTGATATTTATGTCCACGTTAGAGAATCTAGAATAGATCATTACCCGAGCCAAATTATGCAAATTTATTAACTTCTGATCTCAAACACCCCAGTGGAAGTTTTCTCTGGTTCTACACACCTTGTGGGAATAATATTCAATGCTGATGTCTTAACTCTATAAAGTCTTCTGTAAAAATCTAAGACCAATATCACTATCATTCTGATTCTGGGCTAAAGCTTATTCCCTCAGATATCTTAACATTTTAAAGTTGATTTATGCTTTGCTTGTTTTGTAGGGTTTCCCCCCCCCCTTCTGATTATTTTTCTTTATGATGCTACAGTTATATCTGGTTTCTTATATGCCACCCTGTTACATCTGAAGATGAATAATGAAACAATGTTAATAATGATGATAAATTATAATACAGCCAAAAGAAATGTAAATCGCTTCCATCCATTTATTAGATAATTTCTGCTTTTCTCTCGGAGCCCAAAGTCCACAATATGAATTGGTAAGGGCATAAACTTCAGTGGGTGAAGATATCCAAAACACTGCACTCTTTCCCCTTAAATCTGACTGCGGCTTTAATTAAAAATAAAATATAATATGCATATTGAAATAAGCCTGGCAGATGCTAAACCTCTGTGTTCTTATTCTCATTATTTACTGAACGTTTTTCATGTCTCAGAACACAATGACCTCATCCTCAATCTTGTTTCATATAGTCTCTTAATATCTTTAATCATCGATTTGCATATTTTCTTGTTAACAAGGGAGTACATTTCCTTACTATTTTGTTGCTATTATAGATGTCACCATAATTAAAGAAAGGATATGCAGTGTGCTTTGACAGTGACATGAATCAGTTTTCTATTCATATGAGTAAATATATATCTTTAACTACTGTAGTTGTATGCACTGAATGATGCGACATTTAAAACTGAGAATTAATCAAGCCTATTAAAAACAGAGGTTTTGGATCTTGGAACTGCTAAAAATATGTAGCTCCCTGTAGCACACTTAAGGCCACTAACTGGAAAAGTTGTAGTGTTCTCTCCTTTGGCCAAAGATGTTTATTTCAATCCTATCAGGAAGGATAAACACGGAGTGAGATTTTATTAGAATAGCTTCCCTATCATTGGCCCATATCCAGTTTAATAATTAGTAGCTTTTTTTATACCCTGGCCTGCATACTTCTCAAAGATGTGATCTGCTCTTAGAGTTTATTACAGGATATTACTAATCAGCTAAACCACTATATAATTCCTTGATCCTGCAAAAATTGCATGGGCACAATGTTAAGATTATCACCTCTGATTCTTGTAAACGATAAGTCTTCTGTGTAGTGATATAAATCTATATAAGAGACAGGTAATAAAGATCTTATTGGAGGGAGACAACTACTACTTAAATATTATTGATTTTCAAACAAGATCATATCACCTAAAGGAAGGAGATCAATTTTGAGAAAATATGGAATCCCTGAAGCACAGATGAGAATGATAACAAATACTTACGAAAAAGTTGAGTGCTACCCAGAAAGATAGTGGTTTCAGATAAAAACTGAAGTGAGATAATTATGTTTTCTATTCCACACTATTTAATTTACATAGTGTATGATATTGATAGAGAGACAAAAAAGGTTGATACTAGTACAGATTAAATGAGAACTTCTACTTAATATTCAGTAAGCCCTATATTCCCCAGAGAAGTTATATACCTAATTAAAAAGATACACAAGAAATCTTATGTTGTCCTTTAAAGAATTTTCACACTTAATTTCTCCTTCTTTGTCTGGGTTTTAGAAATCAATATACATGTCTCCTGCAGAAACCTACATTTTGTGATTCTATTTCAAGTTCTTCCACCTTTTCAGAAATCTGAGTGAAATTTATGATGAGACACAGTTTTGCTATTATTATTATTATTATTATTATTATTATTATTATTATTATTATTATTTATTGGTTAATCTTTAGTGAAATTCACAGCCTTTGAGGCTGGTTAATAGCTCAGCAGCTCGAGTCCTAACCAAGGACCTAGGAACTGTTAAGGTATCGTCGGAGGATGTAAACTGTTCCGAGTAAGGTGGTTTTTTGTAGAGTCAAAATGTTCAAGTCTGGCAAATTTAGGATTTCTAAATAGCGGGGTAGCCCTTTGGGTATTGCTCCGAGGGCTCCAATTACAATCGGGACAACACACGATTTCTTTTTCCACAGTCGCTCAACTTCAATTTGTAAGTCCCGGTACTTTGTGATTTTTTCTTACTGCTTATCTTCAATTCGTGCATCACCAGGTATTGCAATGTCAATGAACCATACTTTTTTCTTTTCAACTATTGTTATGTCAGGTGTGTTGTGGACCAAGTGCCTGTCAGTCTGAATCCTAAAGTCCCACAAGATCTTGAGTTTCTCATTCTCTAAAACTTTCTCAACCTGATGTTCCCAGTGGTTTTTGCTGTACTCAAATCCAAACTTCTGGCACAATTTCCAGTGAATGATTTTAGCAACACGGTCATGTTGTTGTTGTTATTATTATTATTATTATTATTATTATTATTATTATTATTATTATTATTATTATTATTTAAATTTTTATACCGCCCTTCTCCTGAAAGACTCAGGGCTGTGCACAGCCAAAAAATAAAACCAACAAATATATAAAAGTTAAAAAACAGTTTAAAAAAACATATTAAATAATCTGGCCACCACGTGTTAAAAACAGAAACAACCCATTAAAATTTAATATTTAGGCCAGCCCAGCTTGATGAAATAATAGCGTCTTAAGGGCCCTGCAAAAGGTGCGTAGGTCAGGGATCATACGTATCTCCGGAGGCAATTCATTCCAGAGGGCAGGTGCCCCCACAGAGAAGGGTCTCCCCCTGGGGGTCGCCAGTCGTTTGACCGACGGCATCCTAAGGAGTCCCTCTCTGTGGGAGCGTATTGGCCGGTGAGAGGCTATCGGTGGCAGAAGGCCATCTCGTAAGTACCCATGTAGCCCTTACATGGAGCGCTTTAAAGATGGTGACAAGCACCTTGAATCGCACACGGAAGACCACCGGGAGCCAGTGCAGCTCGCACAGGAGCGGTGTTACATGGGTGCGCCGAGTCGCTCCCATAATCACTGTGTGGCCACATTCTGGACCAGTTGGAGCCTCCGAGTGCTCTTCAAGGGGAGCCCCATGTAGAGAACATTTATGAGGTTGGATAAAAGTGTGGCGAGAAAGAAGTTAAGTATTCAAGTAGCTGTGTGAACATGTATACAAGCATGTGGCAAGTGAGGATTTGCATGGGATGAGCAACAAGTAAGTTGGAGTACGTGAGTGAGGGGGAGAGAAGCAAAATGAGGGAATAGACTGGGCAGAAGAACAGACAGAAGTAGAGCTAGCAGACAGAATATACTGGTTTCATATCACTTTTAATGTTAATCCATGAATAGGTCATCTGATCCCTGCACCTTGTTGAGTTTTTTTTAATGTACCCAACTATCAGCAGGATTTAATTCCCCTTTAAATGCAAATCTTTTGTCTTGAGCTATTTTTTATTGCTTCTTCTTGTCTCTAATTGTAGGCAAGGCAATATCAATTCATTTTTAAAGCCATAAATTATAATAAGGGGGAAACTGACATACAGTGTAAGAAGTCAATAAAATCTTAAAATACAAAATATTGATTAGAAAGCCAATTATTGACAAATTGTCACAGTTCCAGGGTTCTTAAAAAGCAGATTACTCACAGTTTCACAATGTATTCACTCATATTTTGCCTGTTTATATATAATATACGTGCTTTGATTCTTTAATAAAAATTCTCTTCTTGTTCTTTGCGTTATTGCCACTATATTGCAGGATCCACAGCTTAGCATCTCACCCACCACTTCATCTGGTGTCAGCATCTCAAACATTGTGTTGGGTTTGATGCATAATGATGCAATGTTGACATCTCTGCTGACTTGCCACAGAATGTGATAGCTACCCTCTTCCTTTCTCATTCAGGCTTCTGACCAGCAATGGTGGAGCTTTTAATAAAAATTCTGTCTGGCCTATTTTTTCCCCTTGGTCATTTGCTCCCATCATGTCCAACAAGTTTTAACTTGCTCACTACATAAATAAGATTTCACTAGTTTCAGCCCTTCTAACTGCATTTAAACCTTTTTAAAAACATATATTTCCAAAAACTAATAGCTTTCCTTGCATTAGGAACTTCTAATGTAAGGAAGGGTTACTTTGGAAAGCAATACAAGTAGAGTACCAAGTAAAAATTGTACCCACTTCATCATACCATCAACCCTACCCACCCACCCCAAGATACCATTGATTCAAAGGAGATGGATCCAACTTGAAATTTTCTAAATTTTCCAGGTTCCTCATTCTATGATGGGAAGTGGCATTTTCTTGTTAAGCTATTTTAAGGTCAACATAACATTTTTCATATATCTCCCACCCAAAAATGGCAGAAATTTGATGTTATACAAATTATGTCACAGACATGTGAGACTGTGTACAGAAGCAGCTCTAGGCCTTTACAAAATGAGATTAAGACCATGGGTTTCTAGAGTAAAGAGAGAAGTGTAGCAGGAACCACTTCAAGTAGCAAATGGAGAAACAAAGAAAATATTTGCCATGGAGAAAAAGCAAAGGTTTTCTGATTGAAGAATAAGAGGGTAAACCAAGGACCAGAAGGTAAAGTTAGATTCTGAAGAATGATTCAAAGTAAGAAAAGAAATGGAATCAGAGAGTCCATTGGATGTCTTGATGGCAATACAGGAGACTGGATAAAATCATTTAAAAGAGAAAATATTCAGTTGTCTGTAGATAGTACAAAGGGCAGAAGATGATCCCATTTTCCATTGATTGGGCCAATCTATGCAATGTTTTACCACCTAATGTGTTGCCATCCCTATTATGATACAGTGTTCAGGTGGATTTTGAAAGGAGGTAGAAAACTTGTTGAGTACCTAGCATTTCCCATGGCAATAAGAATCCAGCAGTAACAAAAACAAATTAACTTTGAAAATGTTACATACTTTTTGACACTTGGCAATTGACTCCTTAAAGCAGTGCCTCTTTTTATTTATTTATTAATTAAATGTATATGACCATTCATTTTGAATTCATGACTCTGGACAGATAAATATAAACAGAATAAAATAATAAACAAAAAATTGCCTGATCGTATGGCCCTAGCTTTTTAACATTAAAATTTCCTTCTGCAAACATAGCTGGCCTCAAATATTCCATATTCCTGCTTAACCAAAATTTATGGTGATCAGAAATAAAAAAAAGGGGGGGAGGGAATAAAAAAAAGAAACATTAGTTCTATAATACCTTTTTGCAGCGGAGGAACCAAGATAATCTATTTTTTGCATTGTGCAATTATGCCATTTCCGTGCATTAATTTTTTTATGTCACCATCTTAATACGTGTATATTAATTAACGAAAAGAAGGACTAGGGGTGACACAACAGCAGTGTTCCAATATCTAAGGGGTTGCCATAAAGAAGAAGGAGTCCATTTATTCTCCAAAGCACCTGAAGGCAGGACAAGAAGCAATGGATGGAAACTACTCAAGGACAGAAGCAACCTAGAACTAAGGAGAATTTTCCTGACAGTTAGAACAATTAACCAGTGGAACAACTTGCCTCCAGAAGTTGTGACTTTTCCAACACTGGAAGTTTTTAAGAAGAGATTGGACAACCATTTGTCTGAAATGGTATACGGTTTCTAGCCTAATCAAGGGGTTAGATTAGAAGACCTTCAGATTCCCTTCCAATGCTGATAGTCTGTTATTCTGGTGTTTGAAAATGCCATAATCAGAATATTTATTAAAGTGACTAAATATTAATTCTTCATTAACCACTCATCTTGTTATTTTAGCTTTCTACCAATTGATAACTAATCTATGACTTTGCAAATTCCATAGAGGTCTCTAAAATCAAAGAAGTGGTTACAGAAATCTCCTCTACCCCCCCCCCCCCCACCCAGACGTTCACAGATACTGGTAGAAATGGAAAAACTCAAACATAGTATGATTTTGCACATCAGGTTCAATGGGAACAAGTTTATTTTCTGTAACAGCGTTACTCTATAATAGGTGGGAGAAAATCAGACAGATATTAATCAAATGAGACATGGTGATTAGCTATTTAGAGAGACATTGAGCAACATTGGTACCCTTCAGGCACAATTTCTAGCAGGCTCTTTTCTTGACACTAATTTAGTGTGCTGGTCTTGATTCTTGTTTGCCAGTGATTCCTTACAAATTGAGACATGAATTGTTGCAGATAACTGTGAACCAGATCAAAATCTAAATATAATGTTTACACTTTGTAATTGCACTCATCATGCAATGCAATACATGTTCGTTCATTTAAAAAAACAAGTCCCCAGTCAGAACTTGCTCCCAGAGAAGTGTGATGGCGAACCTATGGCATGCGTGCTGAAAGTGGCACATAGAGATATCTCTCCTGGCACGCGAGCTGTTGCCTGTTGCTCTTCCAGGTTCTGGCATGCTGGCCAGCTGGTCTTCACGCACACAGGAGCACCAGAAACCGAAAGAGCAGCCACCCGGGCGCATGCGCATGCCAAAAACCAGAAGGCCATCTTCCCGGTGCATGCATGCGCACCAAGTGGCTGCTCTTCTGGCAATCCTGCACACATGAAGACCAGGTGGCTGGTGCACCAGAACCCTGAAAATCAAGGGAAGCAGAGCTGCCAGCCAGGATGGGCGGGCCAGGGTTTCCTTCCCTCCCTGCCCGAGCGGGCTTCTTGCATGGCCCCAGCCCTCCAGCCAGCAGCAAAGATGCAAGTCCCAGGTCCAGAGCGCCTGGCTGGCTCGGGCACACAGGCAATGGGGCAGCATTTGCTGGCTGGGTGGCTGGCCGCCACGCCCGCTACTTCTGCTGCCATGAAAGGCAAAGGGGCGGCGTTGGTTCTCTCACTGCCATTTCCAGCCAGGATGCTGGAGCAGCCAGGAGGAAAAGGAGGAGGAGCAACCATCTGGGAAGTTCAACTCAAGATTGAATGTAATTTTCAACTTTGGAACCGTCATCTCTTAGTGATCATTTCATTTTTTTAAAGCATTATTATTATGGTTAGTCACACAGTCATCCAAATATTTAGACTGGGTTTGGCATTTTAATCCACCTATCCAGCTTCAAATCGTCCATGTAAAGGAGGTGGGATAGCTTGGCAGATGGTTTTGATATATGATAGCTATACTCTGGCTTGTTCAGTATTGTTGACAGAGGAATCAGTGCAATAGCAAACAATCTATCTGGTGATAGTGAGTCTCCTTGAAAGATTCCTCTCTTGATATTAACCTCTCTAAATCTGTTGCCATTGGCCAGCACCTGTGTCTTCCATTGTCCCATTGATTTTTGCATAAAGTTTCAGTTATTTCTACGGACTCCTGTTATTTCTAGGCAGTTGATCATCCAGTCATGTGGCAGCAAGTCACATGCCTTCTTATAGTGAAATTTAATTAAATGTGCAGACCATATTAGGCTTTGTGGAATGATGAAACTGGACAATTTTCAAGTTATTTTCAAGTTTCAAGGTTTCAATCTGAAAAAAAATATGTGATTTTTTCTATATTTTGGAAGCAACTGTTATGAAAAGAATATATAAAACCAAGAAGTATCTTTAATTTTTAAAAAAACCTGCAAAATTAAAAAAAAAAACCCTTGATTTGTTTTTTAAAAAAAAAAATAAATCAGAGTATTCAACCAGCGAAGTGATTAATATATACAGGTAACTGTGTGAAAGTAGTAAACTTATCTCTCAACATCAAACTTGAAACATTTCAGAAGAATAGATAGAGAACAATCCTGAATGAAGAAATAAATGATGCACATGTGTTTCTGTTGTCTGTTCAATTGGGAAAAAAACAAAATTTGATAGGTACAGATGTTGACATTGGCCAAAGCAGGCAGATGTATTCATAAATTTTTTTATGCAAGCAATCAATGTTATGCTTTTCTAGAATCCATAGATTCCAGCAACTTCTTTGAATATTCCAGTTAGAAAAACATTGGGGCTCTAGAACAGCCCTGAAGTGATTGATTGATTGATTGATCAATTGATCGATCGATCGATCGATCAATTGATTAATTTAAAGAATGTTTAAGGCTATCTTTCCCACATAGTGACTCCAAGCACCTCAAAGCAACTGAAAAAAACAACTACATAAAAACATTTATTACCACTATCAAATTTACTGATAGACACAACATACAAGTCAGAAGAGTTTCCCCAATCTGGTGCTTATCAGATATGCTGGGATCACGTTTGCAAAACTTCCCCAAAATCATCCCAGGATCATAGTGGCTGAGCAATTTTTGGTTTTGCAGTACAGCACTTCTGGAGGCCTACCTGTACAACAGAACCACAATCACAGCATGGTGCATCTGTTGTTATTTGTCACAGCCCTACTACCCCCTTACGATCACTCATGTCTGGGGAGTGCTAGGAAAGACTATTTCAGAGAATATGTCACAACACTGATATTTAGTGTTAGTTAGTATGAAAATGTATTGAACTAGATTTTTCAATAATATTATGGTTAGAGATCATTGTTTTTATTATATAAAAACATATTTTGATATGTAGGTTCATAGCGTCCCAAATATGACACAGAACTATTATTCCAAATTTGGAACATGGCAGATTTAATTAAAGAAATTAGTCTGGAAATTCAGTGTATCTGAGCTAGCCAAGAAATCAGGGTGTGCTTATTTTCTCTACAGATAACTCTTCTTTTATAATCACAAGGGAGGAGGGAAGCCATTCAAAATAGTATTAAAATTATTTGTGACTGCAAATTGTTGGGGATTTTACCAGTTTAAATCGATGGATAGGTTATAGTTAATTATGTAACAATAATAGCAACTACTTACAGTTAACTTGTGACCATCATAATCAAAACACATTCAATTATGAAATAATCGAACTACAGCAAATTACATTTGTGCACAGTTACTGATGCTATTAGCATTGTCACACTACAGTTATGCTTCTCAGAAATCCTGTGCCTTGGATTGGTAATATTAAAATTGTCTCTGGATAACTGGATGAAAGGGACTTTACATTTCACCTTTAAATACTTTACTACATTTTGTGTGCAAACATTTTCCCCTGCTTGAATTTTTTGCAATTAACTTACTTGTTAATACTTTTGATCAGGCAGTGGAGTAGGGAATTTGCAGACAGGAAAGAATCGATTCTTGGCTCAGCCAATCAAACACTTCCATTTATTCTAGTATTGTCATAAAGATATCAAGCTGCTTTGATCAAGTAACCATTATGTCAGTTATACTATATGAGAGTCTTTTAAAGAGCAGTTGTCTACTTTTATCAATGCAAATTGTCTTTATTGGTTTAGTCAATTTGACCATCCCTTTACATATATGTTGGATTGATTTTATTTCCTCAATTTTGAGTCAAAGGGTATTTTTTAATATAATGGGCTTAATGTGGGGGGGAGGGAGAGAGCCAGAAAGATCTGTCGCTCTGAGTGCCTTGGACCAAGTCCTTGCTTTTTTAGGGGATCAACTGTAGGGCAAATCCCAGGTCTGGTGAAGAGGATGATTTAGGATTGCAGTAAAGTTTCACCAGTTTTGCCTGATTCCCCCTTTGCTCTAGTCCTTCCAAAGGATGTCTTTGTAAAGGGCTAGAAAAGTTTTCAATAGACTGTTTTTGCAGAATTGTTTCCAGTGAATAAGATACAAAATTGCAATTCTGTCTGTGAGGTGGATTGATTTTTTTCCCCCAGCTCTGTAGCATTCTTCTATTCATTCAACTCTAATTTTAACTGCTTACATTCAAGATTGTTCAGATTATGCTAACAAGATCTATTGAGAATTGGGGCAGACCAAATTCTCTAGCGTTATTACTAGTCTCCCATTATAATGCTATAACATGCTTTAAAAAATGGAAAGAAGTCGAGGAACCTCAGCAGCCCAGAGCAGCTGAAGGAATCTAAGAACTGTCCAAAATCTCTCCAGCAATATGAGTATCTTGATAAAGATTTCAGGAATGAAGGAATTAAAGTATGTGTGGGTATGTTTTAAGATGATGCAAGTAGAGGCAAGCAGTAACATTATGATTGGGCCCATCAAGATTTGCCAACTAGATGCCTACCCCTACACATGCCAGTTCCTCTTGTGCATTCTTTACCTGAAGACAGCCAAACTTCTATTCAGCCTCTGCCCAGAAATAGGCTAAGGAAACCATAAACATCTCTAAGGAAATGTTCAGAGTGGTTCCTTCACAAACAATCTCAGGCCTCCCACTGAATAACTCCTATAAGATAGGTGACACTTTCTGGATAGGGCAATTGGACGTTGGATCTTGGTCATGACCTGTTCTCATCTTCTTCATCTCAACTCAAGGTAAAGTCAGGTTTGTCTTAGGGAAGACCACTGCTCATATCTGTGAGAGGCCATCATGCAAAAAAAATCTCTCCAGATAAAGTTGTCGGCATTTCCAAGCAAGATAAAAATGGTTTCCTATTTGAAATCCAGGAGTTATACTACCAATCTGGAAATGCTGAACTGGTTGGGTCAAGAGTCTGACTCATTTAATATCAGACAGCTTCCTATGTTCTATTTTCATACTTGTATAAAAGAAGTTGATGTGTGCAAAGCCATTCCTTTGTACTGTATCTATATAAAGCTTCCAGCTTTATAGCTGAATTTCATTTGTTGCATTGCATCTTTTAGAAAAAGCAGATTCTGTGTTAGCAGAACTATGGTGTGTGAGCTTCTTAGCATGGGGATTGTTGGTGGTGGAAAGGGCACTGAGCTTCATGACCTTGCAGTTCTCTGCTTCTATAGTTCTAAATGCATTCAAGCATGACAACCTTTCCTCTGTGCTCTGCTTGGGACATTGACATTTGAAAACCTCAGCCAGAAATAAGTGTTAGTTCATAATTAGAAGCCGGAAGAGCTAAAGCAATGAAATTAGTTTAGGAGGATGCTGTGCATTTTAACAGGATCCAACAGGATCCATTAAATGAGTTTATCATCTTTAGAAACTGGAAAGAGATGTTTAGATGTAATCTTATTGTTATGCTTTTTCTCATCATGATTTCTGAAAAAACAGTCACAGTAAAACTTATTTTTTTTCTGCCATTGCGGTATTATTACTATAATTATCCTCATAATTACCACTATTATTCTTACTCTAAAAACAGATTCAAGACAGAAAAGACTCATTATGTTCACTCCCTTTGGGGCAACTTTTATCAAATAGAGACAAAAATATAAGCAAAGTTTTTTTTTTAATGAAATGGAAATAATGCTAAATGCTATTTCCCTGGGCAGACATATTTTCTGTCATGGCTATGCAGTCATCCAGAAGCGGATTTCAAGTAATTTAGGGTACTCATCAGTGGTGGGTTTCAAATTTTTTACTACCAGTTCTATGGGTGTGACTTGGTGAGTGTGGCATGGCTTGGTGGGCATGGCAGTGGAAGGATACTATAAAATCTCCATTTCCATCCCACTCCAGGGGAAGGATACTGTAAAATCTCCATTCCCTCCCCAATCCAGGGGAAGGATACTACAAAATCCCCATTTCCTCCTGATCAGCTGGGACTTGGGAGGCAGAGAATAGATGGAGGCAGGGCCAGTCAGAATTTTTACTATCAGTTCTCCCAAAACTACTCAAAATTTCTGCTACCTGTTCTCCTGAACTGATCAGAAACTGCTGAAACCCACCTCTGGTACTCATATACCACTTGTCAACAACTTCAAAAAACACACAATCCTGGAAAAAATGTATTTGATTTAAGAGCCGTAAGTATAATATGTTCATCCAAATTACTTTTGTCTTTTTGAATCCAAATCACTTGAATCTAGATCACTGGTAAGAGCTCCTTATCTACTTACCATCACTCATCTATTTTCTGACCAAATCAATAAACATGAGAATGGTGGATGGTGAAGAACCAACATAATTCTCAGTATTGGCTCTTCCGTTCTTCTCTATAGAACCAAGATTTTTACAGGTCTCCATCTTACCACTTTCTAGAATATTTTTGAAGGACCTTTCCTATTTAGGCACATAATGATTATGTTGGTCCACAGGTTCCCTTTCTTTGGATTGGTTCTCCCTCTCATCCACCAACTAGCAACATCCTTCCTATTCTTGATTTTGGAAATCAGCCCAGTTCAGAAAATCAGTATGTGTCCAGGAACTCAGTGTTCCTTCAACACATACTGTAGCCAGGGTAATATATTTCAATTGTTTTAGTTCTTGTGTCATGAACCTCCTCCCTGTTCCTTATCACCATCTTTCTAAATATATATAGCTTATTTTTTAAATGACTATAGCTATCCTCTTGGCCTTCCCTCCCCCTTCGCCTCATTTTAATAAAAGCAGCTGCTACTAGAGGAAGGACAAGGACGGAAGAACCATTTAATTCAAAGCCCCTTTAGACTTATCCTGGCAAGATAGAATTAATTTTTTGAAAGTCTTGTTTCCCCTGCCCCATTTCTAGTCACTTATAAAAACAAATTTCATTCAAATTAAATGTCATCTCGCTTGGTAATTACAAATTACTGTAATTTGTAAGTTTCTCATGTCAGCCACAAACTGAATCTTGCGGCTTGAATAAGTAGTGTTTTTTGTCAGTCCTCCAAATGAACTTCAAAATGTAAAAAGACAGAGCAGGATTCCAGAAATTAACAACTAGCTACACTGATAGTCCCACGAAAAAGATTTGAGTTCCTGATCAAGGACTTTATTACCTACATGAAGGACTTCTGGGAAGAGATAGTCTATATGTTACAAGACTTAAAAATGTATGTTTGACACATGCAGTGCCAATTTCATCGGGAGGTGGTTAAACTAGAGCAAAAGGAAGGGCAGCTAAACCCAGAACCAATTATCTGGGGCCAACACCCAAGATAAAAGCATGATGGTAGAGGGAAAACTTGGACAATGTGACCTGTGTCCATGAGGGAGGGAATTATCTATTCTTTAACCACAGGAAATATTTAGAGCTGGTTTAATGTCAAGATTCTGACTAATGAACCCAACCAATTCAGCACTCTGAGACTTTCAGCATTCTCAAAAAACTGTTTAATTGAGTACATCATTTTGGCACAGATGAAAACAAAACCAGATTTAAATATTATCTGTGGTTTCGGTATAATTAAAGAATAGATAATTCCCTCCTTCATGGTCACAGGTCATATTGTCCAATTAGGTGTTCTGACATCTCCTTGGCAACTCACCTCAGTCTTTGGCCAGCACCTGTTGAGATGATCTTGGTTCCCACAGGTTGGTCTGTTGTTGTTGTCTGGTCTGACATGCCAGATTTTCCCCCCTCCCCCACCTCCCGTGCTGTGTGGCAATTTGAGAAACGGAAAGATGGCTGCAGCAGGCCTGAACCATTTTGAAGTTGATAACTACCATGGAACCAGCAGAGGGGACCACCACTCACAATCTCAGATGATGGGAAGCAAACAAGAAATACAGGAGGATAAATACAACATCACAGACATTACTGAAACCACATAGGTTCAGTGGTGAAATCTAAAATTTGTTACTACCAGTTCTGTGGGCGTGGCTTGGTGACAGGGGGGTAATGTGACTGGGTGGGCGTGGCCAACCTTTTTTTTAAACTTTTAAAACCATTTTTTCTACAACCTCTTCAGTGAAGAGGCTGTAAAAAAAATGCTTTTAACAGCCTCTGACAATCCCAGCTGAGTTGCTTGATCGTCAGAGGCTTTTTTTATTTTAAAAGCCTCACTGAAGAGGTTGTAGAAAAAATGGTTTTAAAAGCCTCTGACGATCCCAGTTGAGCTGTGCGATCATCAGAGGCTTTTTTTTTTCTTTTAAAAGCATTTTTTCTGCCAAAGAGGTTGTAGAAAAAATGCTTTAAAAAAAAAAAAGCCTCTGATGATCGCGCAGCTCAGCTGGGCATGGGGGGGGGCAGGGATTTTTGCTACTGGTTCTCCGAACCATCCGGTCCAAACCGGGAGCATTTCACCCCTGCACAAGATCACATATGGATTGGAACACAATCTGGGAAGGTTATACTTTAGTTAGAAGGAACAGATTCAGCAGAAAAGGAGGGGATGTTGCACTGTAATTATGGCTGTATAAAAATAATACATCAGAGAATGAAGATCCTGATTTGGGTAGGAATAAAAGGGGAAAAAACAAAAAATAATATTATCGAGGGAACTTATTATAGATCAGTTGATCAGGCAGAACGTATGGATAAATTCTTACTTTATTTTATCAGCAGACTTGCAAAGAAGGTATTGACTGTGGCATTGGGACATTTCAACTAGCATGACATTTGGTGGGAAATTAACTCTGCCAAGAGTCAAAGGTTCAACAAACTCCTGTCCCTTTCTGTTGACAACTTCATTTGCTAGACAGTGGATAAAGGAAGAGGATGTTGAAGAGAAGGAGGAAGAGAAGATTCAAAAAGTTCTAGACAGCCTTCAACAGTGGCATCAAGTGTAACAGGACAAAGGCTGATGTGGAAGCTGCAGCTGTATTAGCTTCCCACATTCCTTTTGTTTTGGGAGGATGATCCCTCTCTCTGTACTGCAGAGATTCTTATGTGATGGTGACATGGAGGATCCATAACAGCCATCATATGACATTTCCTCTGTAAGATGCCAGGCCTTAATGCTACCACGTTTTCTCCATCTTTTGAAAAATGATATTTTAGAAGCGATGTGTAAAGCTTTCGGTGCAAAGATGAAAATATGCTTCAAAATAAGTGTGGGTAAACATGCTGCACTTATAGTGCTGCCATCAAAAAAAGCTGCATCTTTTTTTGAGCTTGCAATAGCTGTATGATGTCAGGAAAAGTTGCATTTGAGTTTAGGGGATGCTGACAGCATACCCACACCCATCCAAAAGCAGCTTGCTACACTGTGCCAGCATTGAAGCAACAATTTCTCACTACAACCTTACTTTCCTTGGATCCTATGACTGCTAGGCAAGCCTAGGAAAAGAGGCAGCTTCTTTAAAAAGGCACCAAAAAGTGTGCCTTGCATCTTTTTTGCCTTAGATCCCTAACTTTTCTGTTTTAAAATTCTCGATAACATTTGTTTTTTTTTAATTGGGTTGTTTTTAAAGCTTGTTTTTTTTTTCTTGCTCTGCAGAGGATTTACTATCAGATCCTTTGCAGTAAGGATTTGTTTAAGAATATTTTATTAATTGACCAAGCAGCTAAATAAATAATACAAGATACAATGCATAATTATCCTTTGCCTCAATTATTTTTTTTCTAAAGGAATATAATTTCAAATTATTGGTTGTCATTTTAATTGGGTAATGTTTCTTAATTTGGATGTGCAGAAATAAACTGTGTTTCCAGTATTTCAAAGACTACCAGGCCCAATGAAAGGCTGATTATTACTATTACTATTATTATTATTATTATTATTATTATTATTATTATTATTATTATTATTATTCAGTTTAAATTTTTCAAGTTACCTCTCCCCAAGAAATTCACACAATGACAGAATTGGGACACAATTTGCCACACAGACAAGCAGAAACAGGCTCAGTGGCTGGTGGGGAGCATCTCAGTCTATCCTGCATTTCTAAGATACACAGAGCCTTTTCATTTCACAGTGGCTGATCCAAGATTTTCTGCTAATGTGTTTTGTCCTTGGCCATGACCCATTTGCAGAGCCCATTAAAAAAAAGATACAAAGATAGATGTGTGTATGGTTGTCAGCCACACTCATATGCTAATATAAAAAATATCCCCACCTGAACTGGAATCAGCAGCTTTGAACTACAGATGGTCATAAGTCAATTTAGCATCTCAATGAAATGTGTCAAGTTAAACCAATCTATAAAACAATCCTGGAAAAGATTTGTGAAGCTCTTTTATTTTGCATTCCCTCTCTTCCCCCCCCCTCCAAAATAGGCTTATTAAAATTAAATCCATATGCATTTTTAAAAGGCAAAAACAGATGTTTTCTTTGGCTGAAGTATCTCATCAGTTGCTGAGAATAAAGAGGAAAGTTAAGTGTATAAATAGTCCCTCTCCAACTATGTGGAAGGAACAGATCTTGTTCATAATAACAACAGATACTAGTTGTGTTTCCAACTAGACTTATCATATCGAAAGAAATCATCCATGAGTATAAAAATAGACAAGGCTAAGTAACAAGGCTTTTCTGCTTAATATACACATGCCATAAAATGTTTTTATACCTAGATTAACCAGGTAGAAGATTTTTTAAAAACAGGTATGACTCAGCTTTTCTTTATTGTGCCTTTGCATAATGGCATTATATAATTTTAATATAATTGTTAGATTGTTAATATATTGTGTGGAACAAGGTAATCTGGGAGCCATATTACATCTATTGCTAATTACATGATTGCAGTTATATAAAAACCGGTAGGGAGCACCTGAGGACTATTAGATATTCAGAAGCAAAGAGCAAGAGTTCAACTCTTTTTGTTGCAGGAAGCCCATCAAAAATCTCCTTTCCAAAAAAAAAACCCTTCTCATTTGTTAAGGAAAGTTTTCATTAGTATTTGAGATAATTAATCTTTGGCACCTTATTCCAAGTTAATGTCTTGCTGGAAAAATAATATTCTCTAATCCAGTGAAATCACAACTCTAAGAGTCAATGAAGATGCCAAGTGAGATTAGCAGATCTTATTAAGCACCAGTTTTATGATTCTAACTAGAGTGTTAAATTATATAAAAACATCAAATATGAAACTGCAAACAATCCATGATAAATAGATAAATATTTTCTTCACAAATGATTTTGTATGTATGTTTTTATATTATGGCCTCCCAACCTAAATACAAAAATTATTGCATAAGATGTTACCATCTACATCTATACACTTCTTCTAGATTGCCCTTTCTTTATAGGCTCTGACTTGGCCCTCAGTCTATAAAACCATATACTTTCATTTAAATTAGTACTAAGGAAAAATTGGTGCCCAGGAGCTTCATTTAATTTTTGTGGATGAGTTGGATGAGACATAATGCAACAACATGGGAATTTTCTGGTCAGGGATATCAACAGGGTATGGTTAAAAAAAAGTCAGAATAGCAACTGCAACAATATTGACTGAGAATAGTAAGAGTTATAGTCCAACATTTCTGGAGAGCAACAGGCTAGGGAAGGGCTGCTCCAATATTGGACTATCATTGCCCAAAATGTAGATCAGTAGCTTAACTCCTTATAGAAAAATCTTCAGTTTTTAAGCACAAAAAGTTAGATACAGTACAAAAGATACCAAGTAAATAAGTATAGCTTCAGCATGTTTATTTATTTATTTTTTATCTTAGTAATAGTAATTTTATAGCGTAACTTCAATACTTCAGTAATTTGGACAGGCTACAGTAAGAATAAAACTATTAAAATATAAGCATAAAGTAAACAAAAGAACCACGCATAAAATCAAAGGAAGCATATGAAACAGACATGATGGTATAATAACAATGAATAAAGCAGACTATTTATGATTTATTGTTAAGAGCCTGAGGATTTGGCATCGTAGCACCAAGCAAAATCAAAATCTGGGTAGGGCTGAATTCCAGAGTCTGGTGCAGGGATATTGTGACATTGGTAACACAAAGCAAAAGAAAGAGAGAGAGAACAAGGGCTCAGCAGGATTAGCACCAGCACTTCACAGTACTGAATTCAGTTTCTGAACATGTATGTCCAATTATACTTCCCTGGGGACAAGTAAAGTTCATGAAGGCTATTGGGGCACATTGTAGTGGCAACCAGTAAACAACACGTAATCCTATTGCAGAAATTCAGAAATAATAATAAAGTATGGAGCTACAAATATTTGTATTGTGGAAGTAAAGAGGAAGGCAGCAAATCACTACTAAAATTTGGGAAAATACAGAGGATCAGTCAATTTAGCAAGGGATCCTTAGAGCTACTCAAAGCATACTCTCAGAAGGTTCTGCAAACATTCAGTATCAGCGATGGAGGAGATCTAGGAGGAAGATCTGCATTAACACTTTTGAAAGCTGTTTGTAACCCTGATTTGGGTTGTACAGGGAAAGAGCTTGAGCCAAGAATAAACTTCTCCTGAAGTAACCAAAGTTTATTTCAGGTTTTTGCAGCTGGAAGAAAACTTTTTATTATTATTGTTTAAAAGTTCTGCCTTCTTGGAGGCCAAGCAGCAAGGATAGTGATGTGTAGATATCACTTAATGAGCAAAACCAACATTTTCAGTCTTGGAATGAGGCTTGTCCCACTCCCCAAAGGAAAAAAAAAATAGCAACATCAAAAATCTTGGTTTTGGGTGCCAAATTTTAGCAATGCAGTTTGGTAATATTCTGAGGGCCACAAGGGGGATACCAAGGACCACAAAATAGGTGCTGGGGATGATGAACAGTCCACAAGTTAGTCATTCCTGTGACAAAATCTGAAGGCCTAAATCACTCAGTCTCAGATCAATTCCCGAATGTGTACTGCTTAACAATATATGACAATAGCAAATTTCTAGGCCTTGCACTTTTTCATTTCTGTTGGTGCACGAATATTCATAACACTGAGTCTTGGCAAGCTTCCAGAGTCAAGCAGCCACTCAATGCAGTAGATTTAGGGATATAATGAAAAGGCAGCAGATGTTTAGCTATTGAATTTTCCATGGTTGCTGTTAAAATTGTTTGTCTTGACCTTTTTTGTGTGTATGAGCATTCCTGAAAGCAGAATTCTGATCTGAGCAATGATTAGTAAAGCAGGTTATTACTCTACCATAAAGGAGATTTTGTTGCAATATTTTCAGGATCAGACTCAATAAAGATAATAGAAGTTAAAGGTTTAAATATATTTCTCTTTAATCATAATAGGCATTCTATATTCGCTGAATATTCAAGATAGAAGCAATGAAAATGGGGAGGATGGCTCCTTATATATACAAGGGGTGGAGCCAGGAATGGGAGTGGTAAATTATGAATACATTAAAGTCCAAAGAATAAGTTAACCCCTGATGTTCCATATATACATTATTTACACATTAGAGAATAAGGCATTTACATCTGACAAATCCCCCTCTAAATGCCGGTTCGTTATACAACACCAGTTACATTCAGATTCAGGACAATATAATACATATAATTTAGAAGTTAAATATTTGTGTTGTTTAGAAGGTAAGGGTTTTGTTAATATGTCAGCTAATTGTTCAGAAGTATCACAATGTATTGCTTTGATGAATCCGTCTTGAGATAGTTGTCTCACGTGCTTAAATTTTATATCAATATGCCTGGACCTTTGTCCAATTGCATCGGATCTAGATATTTCAATGGCCGCTTTATTGTCTTCATGCATAATAAATGGTAAAGTAGGTTTCTTCCAAATATCTGTGATCAAATCATTGAACCATACAAGGTTATTTGCAGCTTTAGACAAGCAAACATATTCCGCTTCTGTGGTAGAAGTGGCTACCAGTTCTTGTTTACCAGTATACCAGTAAACTGGACAATCGTTCAATAGAAAAACATAACCAGAGGTACTTTTTCTGCATGATGTATCACCAGCCCAATCTGCATCAGCATAACAAGTAATTTTTGGTTCTTTGTCATTATTGGGTTCCAATATTAAACAAAAATCTAATGTACTTTTCAGATATCTTAAAATTCTTTTGACAGCTTCCCAATGATACAAGGTTGGTCTGCTAACATATCTTGACAATAAATTGAGAGGTAATGCAATATCTGGCCTAGTCCAATTAGATATATAAAGGAGTGAACCTATAACTGATCTGTAAAATGTGTTGTCTTTAAACTCAGGGGAAGATTCATCAATGTTTCTGAGAAAATCAGTTTGCATAGGTGTGTCACATGTTTTGGCATTATTTAAGTTACATTTGTTTAGGAGTTCAATGATTTTATCTTTCTGAGTAAGTTTGAATCCCCTTTTTGTTTTGTTAATTTGTACACCAAGGTATTTGTTCACTCTACCTAGTGATTTCAATGAGAAGTGTTCGTTTAACTTATTTACAAAGATTTCCCTGCTCTCTTTATGCTTTCCAATATATAAAATATCATCCACATAAATTAATACAAATTCAATATGATCATTACTCTTTTTTACAAAGAAACAGTTATCAGCAGTGGTGGCGTTGAAATCCATGGTTTTAAGTACTTTTACCAAACAATCGTACCATCTTTTGCCAGATTGCTTCAATCCGTACAGACTCTTATTTAATAACCAAATTTCGTTCTTATTAGTGTATTGACTGTGTGGTGCTCTTACATATATTTCCTTATCTAATTTTGCGTGTAAGTATGCAGTCTGTATGTCATATTGAAACACGTCCAGATTGAGTGCAGATGCTACTACAAGAGCTGTTTTGACACTCTCTGTTCTCACTGTTGGTGAATATGTGTCAGTATAGTCTTCTGGATATCTTTGTGCATAACCTTGTGCAACTAGTCTGGCCTTGTATAAGGTATTACCTCCTTCTAAATTCTTAATTTTATAAATCCACCTGGTACCTATAATTGTTTTATCCTTAGGTGCGATCGCAGGTGTGAATACATTTAATCCTTGTAAACTTTCCATCTCTTTTTCCATAGCTAGTTCCCATTTTTCTCTTTCTTCACGGGGAAGTTTCAATACTTCCTCATATGTATTAGGTGTTATTTGTTCTCTATCCATATGCATTATGTAATCTTTGTATTTATTTGGTATTTGGTTTCTATTGTTTCTAATATTTCTTTCAGGTTTGCTATGGTTGTCATGCAAATATCTAGCTTCCTTTTTTGTTAATGTGTCTGTCTTTATTTTATGCTGACTATTTGTCCAAGTTTTGGTTTTGTTCTTACTTTTGTTAATACTTTGATTTTCTGTTGTTCCTTCCTCGCAAGATATATTATCTTTGCTTTTATTAGGAAATATTTCATTAAGGTGCAATTTAGACCAATTGGCCTGCTCATGGAACACAGCTGTTCTGGATACTATAAATTTGTTATTATTATCAATGAATCTGTACCCTTTGGTTCCAGTTTCGTATCCCATGAATCTTAATCTCCTGGATACGTTTTCTCCCTTTCTCCTCAATTGTTTAGGTATGTGTACGTCTGCAGTAACTCCAAATATGTGCATGTGTGCTAATTTGGGTTTTCTATTGTACATCACCTCATATGGTGTCTTATTCACAATACTGGACCATGTCCTATTTTGAGTGTAATTTGAATAATGTAAGGCTTCTGACCAAAATTGTTTGCCTAAACCAGCATCCTCTAATGTGCATCTAATCATGGTTTGTAGTGTGGAATTCTTTCTCTCTGCAATCCCATTTTGAAATGCAGAAAATGGATTGGACGTGAAATGTAGCATCCCTCTATCCTTTAACCATTGGGAGAATTCTTTAGACATGAATTCACATCCCCTATCTGTCATAATTTGTTTTATTCTAATATTATGTTGTGTTTCTATGCGTTTGTAGAATTCCTTAAATTTCTGAAAGGTTTCATCCTTGTGCTTTAATGTGTAAACAAAACCATAGCGACTGTAATCATCCACTATTGTTAGGAAGTAACGTTTTCTATAGGTAATTGATGGAGTTAATGGACCAACTAAGTCCATATGTACTAAATCAAAAATATTGTTGGTTGATCTGTTAGATTTTTTTGGTCTGGGACTGGTTTTTAGTTTGGTGGATTTGCATACTGAGCATTCCAAATAATTTTCACAATTTTTTATTTTGACACCTTCTGCGTGTTCAGTCATTTTTTGTACTACAGGAAAGCTTGCATGTCCTAACTTCCTATGTAAGATGTGAGCACACTCATCATGAATTGGTTTACCTATTTTTGGTTTCTTCTCATTGTGTGTATTTTTGTTATCATGAGTTATTTTACATTCATCATTGTCACTGTTACTGACATTTTCATCATCTGCTTCAATACAATCTTCCATATTTGAATCAATGTTATGTAACCATCTTTCTTTGGTTATCAGATAGGGTAGACCCCCTTTTATCATCACAGTGCCTACATTTGTTTTGTTCTTTTCTATAGTTGCTTTCCCCTTTGAGAAAACTATATTGATGTCAGATTCTCTGCTTAGTTTTATAGCACTCAGTATGTTGTGAGGTATTTCTGGGATTAATAATACCCCCTCTATTTTCCCTAAACCAGGCAAGGTCACATTTCCTCTGCCTAATACTTGAACCTTTTCTTGATTAGCTACCTTTATCACAAACTTATCTTCTGTAAATGAAGATAATATACTTTTGTTGTTAGTGGTGTGATTTGTTGCACCAGAATCAATAAGCCAATTATTGTTCTCATCTTGTTGTGTTCTGGTGCTGTCTTGTTTATTTAGCCCATTTAGTGACCCAGATTTTCTCTCTTTTGAATTTTCTCTACCCCCTCTACTTTCTCTGTAATTTGGTGGACTTCTATATTTGTGTCTATCTGTGGAAGATTGTCTGTAATTGTATTTGCTCCTATATTCTGGTCTATGTCTCTCCCTTGGGACTTTGTGACAATCTCTTCTACTGTGTTCCCTGGATCCACAATTGTGGCATCTAAAGGCCTCATTATATTTATCTTGAAAGACTACTTTCCTAAAAGATTTGTGTTCTGTTTGGTTACTGAAACGATTTTTTCTTGAATTGTCTTCTGCTATCAGTTTGTTAGATAGACTTTCTATTGATAAATATCCCAAATTAATGGTATCTAAGTGTGACATAAAGCTATCCCATGATGGATCAAGTGAATTGATAATAACACTTTTCATTGTTTGATCTGAAATCACTTCCCCCCTCAATTGCAGCTCAGCTCTTATTTTGTTTAGATTTATCAAATGCTCACTTATAGAAACCCCTGGTTTCACTCTAGAAGAAAAGAAATCCTTAGACATTCTTGTGGTTGTGGCTACGCTATCGCTGTGAAATAGATTAAACATGCATTGAATTATTTCTGATACAGTTAGGTTTGGTTTGATGCTATGATACATTGCAGGAGACACGCTAGAAATTATTATGAAAAATGCTCTATGATGTAAACAATCTATTTTTAAAGTCCAAGGTCTTCTTGGAGGACTAGTTATAAAGAATAGTAAATTTTCTTTCATAAAAATAACCTGAAGCTGTTGGTACCACTCTTGTAAATTAATGCCATCAACTCTAAGTTTTGGGAAGTCACTGGGTAAATTCCCTACATTATTCTGTCCATTACTTACAACCTGAGGCAGTCCGTGGTCTCTCAAGTGCAGGAAATTACAGAACGGCATTGGGATGCTTGTAACGAGTCTGCGCGGTTCTCTGGCCAGTTCAAGTCTTTCGGGGCCGTCTACGTAGTTTTGCACATGCGCGTTGCTCATTTCTTCTTTGGCGCCGTTGTGGAAGGTTCTCTCCATTTCAGCTCTCTCGATCCGCTCCTCTTCAGATGAGTCGGTCTCTGGCTCGGTTTTTGGGGCTTTGGTGATGGCGACGGTTCTTCTCTTTCTCTTGTGTGCGCTGGCACTCGATTCTGTCTGCGGTGTAGGACGGAATCGGCATGGCTCTCTGGGCTCGGGTGTCGTCGTTTTCGAAATCAGGATGGGAGCGTGCAGGTCTTGAGTTGTCGGTTTGATTTCTTGCTTCTTTGTTGATGTCTTGGAAATTTTCAATCTTGGCCCAAAAGCAGCAAAAAGCGTTTTCATTGCTGACTTTACTTGAGACTTTGTTAATTCGTCTTCACTTTCTGATTTTGGTTCATCTGAAGAGTTTGAGACTTCTTTTTCACTTTCTTCGTCTGATAGCGTTTTTCGCGCCAGAAATTTTGAACTGAGCGTTTTGATTGGCTCTGCTTCACTCTCTTTTGAAGTTCGTTGAAACCAAGATGGCTGCCATTCAAAATTTCGCGCGATGTCACATCTTTTCTTTTTTACAACTATTTTCTCAGTAGTCATTTCACTCACAGTTTTTTGATTTTTGGGTTTTTCTTTAATGACGTTTTTCTCTCTCGCTGCTCCGCTGTTTCTCAGCATCTCCTGGAGGTCCGCGATGAGGCTTTCATCATTCTTTTGGCTTTTTAGTATCTTTAATATCTCTGACCTGAGTTCGTTATTTTCTATCTCGATTTCTTCCTGGTCGTTATTTTCACTCATCAGTTCTTCTTCTTCAGTGGTGTATTCTTCGGATTCTCTCGAAATCGCATTAGTGGATTCGTTGATTGTCTCTTGATCAGTTTCTATTTCTTTGCTGTAGGCCCTGGTGTTGGGCCTATCTTTCTTGGACATTTTTAATTACTTATTGAGTCAATTAACCATCCTCTGCTACCAGCTTGTTGCAATATTTTCAGGATCAGACTCAATAAAGATAATAGAAGTTAAAGGTTTAAATATATTTCTCTTTAATCATAATAGGCATTCTATATTCGCTGAATATTCAAGATAGAAGCAATGAAAATGGGGAGGATGGCTCCTTATATATACAAGGGGTGGAGCCAGGAATGGGAGTGGTAAATTATGAATACATTAAAGTCCAAAGAATAAGTTAACCCCTGATGTTCCATATATACATTATTTACACATTAGAGAATAAGGCATTTACATCTGACAGATTTATTTATAGGAAATGGTATTACCAAGTTAAGCAAAGTCTAGCACCTTGCTAGCTACATGTGACTGTGAAAAGACTCAAAAGATCTTGTACTCTATTTCGGGGGTGGAGAGGCAGAAGGAAGTAACTTCATATTAAGGAATCTCTTGGATAAACAGCTGGCAGAATGATAGACAAAGAGAAGAAAAGCAAAGAGAAACACAGATGGTATTAATTTTAAAGCAAAGGGGTTACACCTCAAGAGCAAGTAAGGACCAAGGAACAATGAGTAGGCCTATCTAAAAGTCGATGGAAATTCTGCCTATCTAGAAGGGAGACTGAGGCACACGTAAAATATCTTTGAAGACCCAAAATAAAATAACAGCATTCAATCTGAATTACCTATTACCCTTAGAGTCTTTCATTTTTATTAAATACTTTTTATATTTTGTTAAACTGAAATGTTTATGCTTTTGTAAATGGAATACTGGTCATTGGTTATAATAAAGGACTGACTGAGTAGATCTAGAAACTGCAGGTATTGGATTTTTCATCCTGAATTTAAGAAAAACCATATCGCACAAACCTAGCAGAAGCTAAGTTTAATTAATTCATCTTTCCCCATAGCCACTCTGTTCTTTTCCTGGGAAATTCAAAGTACAAGTGAGGAGAGTGAGATTTGCTTAGAAATTTGCATTTCAGAGCTAGAGAGAGAGAAAGAATGAGGTTACAGCCAGTCACGTGTGGGTTCTGTTCTAACAGAGATTTCTGAAGCTTGTTATCGCGATGACCGTTAAAGGACCATTTAATAAAATCACATGTTTAATGCACTAGTGCAACGCTTTTCAAACTTGGCAACTTTAAGATGTGTTGACTTTGAATTCTGGTAGTTAAAATGCAAACATTTTGAAGTTGCCAAGTTTGAAAAAAGAAAAATACTGTGCAAGAGCCTTTTTAAAGGCAAACAATTGCCTTAAATCCTGCATATAAAATATGGCTCACCTCCGTTTTTGAAATGAAGAAATGAGATATAATCAGCTGAAGTATAATTCCCCAGGAATTTAGAACGATGGGTTTCCCATCACATTCCTATTTAATGGGCTTAATTTCAATTTTTTTTTAAAATGGAGAAAAAAAACTGCTGTAACCAAGAGCCATATGGCATTCTTCTGCTGAGTCTATCATTTGCAAGCAACCAAGTTATCTTTTTTTTCTTTTTTCTTTTTTTTTTTATTGAAAAAGTTTTTCAAATACAAAATTTTCCCCCTTTCCCCCCCCTCCTCCCTAACCCTCCCTCCCCCTCCCCTCCCCCCGTGGCTTCTTCAGGGTACAACCCAAATTCATAACAGATTATATAATACTTTACCATCCCCTTGCTCCATCCCCCATATACTGACCCTTTCTTTCTAATAATGTTATTATATCCCCCTTATACTATACATTTCGGAATAACATTCTACTATAACATTATATAATAACTCCTAATTTAGCATAGTAATATTATTATATCCCCCAATTTAACAATTTCTACTCATGATCTACTCTTTTACTCCTCCCCCATACATATATCTCTTAAATCAAATCTCTTTTTTGTATATTAATATAACATTTCAAAGCAACCTTCCACTATAAAACTATATAATAAATCCTAATTTAACATATATTCAACTCATAGTCTGCCCATTTCCTCCACCCCCATAGATATATCTCTTAACTCAAATCTTTTACATATATTCATATCTAAACATAATATCCCTTTTCTTCAACTAAACAATCAATAAGCTAACCTATCTCCACCCACATTCCTACAGAACTACCATACATAATAATTCTTGATCTCTTTATTCTTCTGCCCACACCACTAAGAAGTATTCCCTTATATAAATAAAATCCTCAAATGACTTTAAGCTTGTAATCCATATAATATCTTCTGTAGTGTCTTTCAGCTGGATTGTTAACTCCATCACCCATGTTAGGGTAACATCACATCCTAATTCCAACAGTATATTCGGTATCTTCAATTACCATCTGCCCCCATCAACAATAGATGACTTGATATATAAAAAACAACCACCCGAGTGACTTTATATTTGTATTCCATATAGTGTCTATAGTAGTGTCTTTCATCTAAATTATTAATTCCAACACCGTAATAGGGTAACAACCAGATCTTCTGCGTGCCCCAATCCCATAACTCTCTTGCCTTGTAGCTCAACATAAACGTAATACATTTATCAAAGAAACCAAAATAGATAATTCCAATCCATTCAGTTTAAGGCCCTTTTCACATCCCAAAAGTACAGCACTGCAGAGGTCTGTCACTATCCTCAGGGTAATATAAATCAATACTTTGCCTCAGCTATCTTGTCTTCAATCATCTCTTAGATAACTGGCATTGCACTGTTGTTTAGTTTAAAAATTTTTGTTTTTGTAAGACCTGCTTCTTCTTTTCTTGACTTTTTGTGGGTTAGATCTCCATCCTAATTTCCTTTCTATAAATTGTGTATCAGCTATTTGGTTTTCATGCTGATCTATAACTTGATCTTGTTGGTTTTGCTTTTTTGGCTTAAGTCTCCATTCTGGTTTCTTTTCTTTAAGTTGTATGTCAACTGATTGATTTCTATGCTGGTCTGTAACTTGATGAATCATCACATTAGAATCCAAAGCCGCCTCTCTTGTATTTATAAATAGTCCAGCTGTAACCTCTGAAGGAGAATCCAGAAGCTGCTCATCTACAAAGTCCTCTGTAACTTGTTGTTTTTCCATTACTTCCATCTCTTTCTGCTTATCCTGAATTTCTATCTCTTGTTGATTTTGCTTTTCTTTATTCCACTCATGTATTATACATGAAGAAGTTGAACCCATTTTAAGAACCTTATAGTAAAATGTTTCCGCTTTTTCAACAGAATTTAGTTGATATCTTTCTCCTTGATATCTCAATATTATGCCAACTGGGACATCCCACCTGAATGAGATGTTTTGTTTGTTTAGCTCAGTCACCAAAAATCCGAATTTCTTTCTATCTTTTAATATCTTGGGCGGCAACTCTTTATATATCCAGATCTTTCTTCCATACAATTGTAGAGTAGAATTAAAAGATTTTTGCACAATATCATTTCTTATTTCTTTATCTGTAAAATAAATCACCACATCTCTGGGCAATTGCCTTTGCTTTGCAATCCAAGAATTTACTCTATAGGCCTTGTCGATCTTGCAAGATACCTCCTCTGGATGAATCTTTAAAATCCCAGCCAGAACTTCAGCAGATATTTTTCTTAAATCATCTCTATTGTTTTCCTGTAACCCTCTCATTCTGACCGCAAATTCTGTGAGCCTGTATTGCATCATTGTAACTTCTCTTTCAATCCCTTGTTTTATATTTTCTGTATTGTAAGTCTCGTGATCAGCTTCCTTTTTTGACTTTACTTCAGAACTATTGTCTTGAATATTTATCAGATCATTTTCCATTCTTTGTATTTTATTGTTCAAGTTATAAATCTTATCATCAACTTCCTCCATTTTAGACTCTAATAACTTGATATTTGTATCCATCTTTATAACTATTTCTGAAAAAGCATTAGTCACTGTTACAATCTTTCTTTGTAAGTTATCATACTTTAATTGTATGAATTCTTCAATTTCCTGCTTAAATTTTTCAAAATTCTGGTTCACAATCTCGTCATGTCTTGCCATTTCCTTCAAAACAAATTCTTTTAAATTAAAACCATTCTTCTGAGTCTGTAAACTAGAAACTTGCTCACACAATTGTAAATGGGGGAAATCCCGCCCCCACTGCTTGCTTGTCTGGCTTTGTTAATTTTAACGCCATCCTGCCACACAGACAAACTCTTTTTGAAGAAAGAGGACTTCTCTCCAACAAGATCAATATCAGATCTCCAAAAAAAAAAAGAAACTTAGAATAGAAATTTTTTCTTTTCTCTATTCTAGCCAGCACTGTTTGCTCCGCTACTTTGTATCTTGTTACGGAAGGACTTTCACTTACGGCTGCTTCTCAAGCCTCAACAGTCGCCATTTTAAGCTTTTTTTCCTTCGCTTAGAAACGCTTATAAAATCATTAAAAATACTTGCAATTTAGGGTCCCAAGTCCAGATCTCATCCTCTTTAATTAAGCAATCTGTTGTTTTAATTGAAAGGCTTGATCTCGTCGCCTGGCTCTGCAAGAAGCAGAGGTCTCCCGAAGCCCGGAGCAGCGGCGAGGGAAATAGGGAGTCTCATCCTGCTTCGTCCCCAAGAGTAAAGGAAAAACTCTGGGGACTTCGCAGAGGGCTCTACCTGCCTTCACCTGCTCTATCTCACATTTCCTTATGGAAATGGAGTTTTTCGAGCCACCTTTCAGATGTAAAGGCGGCTCTTTACGAGCGACGGGGCTGGCGGTCTCAAAGGACCGTCTGGTGGCGACTGCAACCAAGTTATCTTAAGCCATGATGGCACAGTGGTTAGAATGCAATACTGCAGGCTACTTCAGTATTGCTGCTGCAACAGCAGTTTGATTCTCAAGGTTGACTCAACCTTCCATCCTTCCATCCTTCCATCCTTCCAAGGTCGATAAAATGAGGACCCAGATTGTTGGGGGCAATATACTGACTCTGTAAACTGCTTAGAGAGGGCTTTAATGCATTGTGATGATGATCACAATGATCAAGAGCTTCTACCCAATAGACGCACTGACAGAGGTTCACAGTTGTTTTAAGTGATCCATCAGAGCTTTTTGTCTCTCCAAAAAGAGACAAAGGATGAGGAATGAAGAGAGCAGTGATACTTGCAAAACTGAAGCAAATAAGACGATACTGAATGGTCATTCAGTACATTCCATGCTGTGAACAAGCCTTTGGTCCTGTTTATCTTCCTCACAATCACCCAAACTGGTTCTGGGAAAGTGTTTCTGCTTGAATCCCCCTGAGAACTTTAATCCTTCTATCGGTGCATCATTTCAGATTTGAACAAAATGTCCCACGGCATTCCCTTTCTGCTGGACAAGAGCCCAAATTACCAATGAGGATATGAAATTTAATGATGATTTCTTGACTACCAGACTGGCAATTGTCCATTCCAAAGTAGAGGACAGAGGTGGGGGGGGCAGGGGGGTGTTTCTTATAAAAAGGACATGTTATTGATTGAAATTAGCTGAAAGAGAAATTGCTTCTCACAAATTGTACGGAGCGTAATGAGTTTTTAAAGAGGTAATTTTGAAAAAAAAGATTAATGGACCTAGATGGCGGCCTCTAACTTAGAACTGGAAATGACCCATAGGAAACAATGTTTTCAAACAGCAAACAGCTTACATACAGCAAACAACCTAAACTTAAGCCATTGCAAAGGATACACTTTATATCTGAATCATTTTGTGGGTTTCTGTGATGCACAAAAAGGTAAGTGCGTTCATTTAACAAGTGCTTTTGGCAAGTGCTGTTGTTGTGGGATAAAACTATCTGCACAGGTATCTTGAATTACGACCACAACTGAGCCCAAAATTTCTGTTGATAAGCAAGACATTTGTTAAGTGAGTTTTGCCCCACTTTACGACCTTTCTTGCTCCAGTTGTTAAGTGAATCACTGCAGTTGGTAAGTTAGCAACCCAACTGTTACATGAATCTGGCTTCCCCATTGACTATGCTGGTCAGAAGGTCCATAAGGGGATCACATGACCTCGGGACACTGCAACGGTCATAAATATGAACCAGTTGCCAAGCATCTGAATTTTGATCACATGACCATGGGGCTGCTGCAAAGGTCGTAACTGTGAAAAATGGTCATAAGTCGCATTTTTCAATGCCTTTGTAACTTAGAATGGTCACTAAGTGAACTGTTGTATTTCGAGGACTACCTGTATTGTTCAATGCAATAGCAACATTGAGAAAAAGGCTGTATGGTTATGGACAACTTGTAGAAAACAGTGTAGAACGTAAACATGGAGGAAGCTAACATGAACAGTGATAAGTGGTATGGAGTTTTTAAAAAGGGGATGTTGGTTATAAAGGCAAGATGAAGACAAGAAAAGAAGACTTTCCTACTATGAACAGCAAGGTAATAATTTACGTGATGAATGGAAGAAGGAAGAAAATTGTATCGACAAAATGAAAAAGGGACAGCATAAATGGGGAACCACATTTTAAGTATGATTTTCCATCCAATCTAATCCACTTAATAGACATGCCATCCAGCCCATTCTTAACTAGCTTGCTACTCAGCAAATTATGGAGTGCTTTATCAAATGTTTTGCTAAAGTTAAGATATATTGTGTATATATGCAACATTACTAAGGAATTGCCCTGTTAAATCAATTTGAAATAAAAGTAATCCAACAAGATTTACTCTTGCCAAATTCACTTGCAATGATTTTAAGGGTTCAGTGAAAAATTGCCCTTAGTATCCAGATGAGATTGCCTTTGCTATTTTAAGATATCGACTGAAGAGCTTCTAGTAAGTTATTATTGCTTCTCAAACAACTTATGGTCTCTACTTGCTCATCTTTGTCCTCTGAGGGACAACATTCTTCTTTTTTTTTTTTTAATGCTGTTGAGCAAGCTTTGACTCCGGGAACTGCCTGGACAAATTTTCTTGTTGAGATTTTTGGAAGTGGTTTGTCATTGCCTTCTTCCTAGGATTAAGAGAGAAAAAGTAACTGACCCAAAGTCATCTGCTTTTCTTCCTTTTGTTGTTGTTGTTTAGTCACTAAATCATGTCCAACTCTTCATGATCCCATGGACTATAGCATACCAGCCCCCCCTATCATCCACTATCTCCCTGAATCTGCCCAAACACATCCCCATTGTTTTGATGACACTATCTAATCATATCATCATCAGTCTAGAATAGCTTCATAGCTACAATTTTACGAAATCTAACCTACCATGAATTCCGTTGGCACTTATCTAACTTTTAGCAGGTGCTAACTGTTAGTTGCGAATATTCATGGGCAGAGGCATGAGCAATACATTTGTTTAACTGGAAATTCATATATGGTCCTGGTCTTTCACACCTGACATATTCTGATGAGATTTGAGGCATGACCTGTGATGGCCAGCTCAGAAGAATCTGAAATAGAGGACGTTGCTCAGGATGCCCTGAATGAATACCTGTATTGGCTTCAAGGAGAGTCAAGCAATCAGGCACCATGGCCAAGGAGCATTCCAGTCATCAGGAAGCAGTAGAGTATGAGAAGCTGGATCCAGGACTTCCTTCCAATTCTAGAGGACATAAGGCTGAACACAGAGCAGAAGAGAGATCTTCCCACCTTTCCGCTTGATGCAGAAACTATTTAAGGTTGATGCAGAACCTATTTAATTTGCCCAGCATTCTCCATTGGGATCAGCTTGTCAGAAACCTGCATTTGCCTCCTGAACCTGTTATTTGGGGGAAAAAAAAACCTCATTCATAAGCACTGCCTTGCTGGATTGGACTCATCAAGTTACTCAATCACAGTGGCTAACTACAACAAAGCCCGCTGGTCTTCAAGTAGATGGCCATCAGAGGCAGTGTCACTACCATAAAGGCTAATACCTATTCTATGACCCCCATTTGGATTATGATCATTTGGAACTCATTCTAGTCTCCAAGGCTTTGAGACTTTGCTACTCTGTGCACATACTTTCATGCGCATCCTGCTTGCCACTGCTGGCATTTACCAAATTCTAGATAAAACTTCTTGCAACTACTCCTCAGAGTATGTTTGTGTTTGGCCCATGACTCTTCCCTTCCATGACTAACAATGGAGTTCTGAGAAGGCAAACGTGAGGTCACAGTTCTAGCCAAACTTTTGATTTTATTGGTTTTTTTTAAAAAAAGCATTTCCTTTTTTTCTGCAAACCTTCATAGATTAAAGCAACCTTATCCCACTGACAACATCACATATGGTTTCAGAATTCTCAACCAGTGGCCATGCTGGTAACAGTTGTATAGCAATATGATGAAGCACCAGCAGGAAAAGGCAATAAATTCAATAATTCATTTCTTATTTTCATCCATTTCCAGGTACATTATAGAATCAAATTTCATTATAATTTCGATTTCAAACCTTTATTGTCAATGCACAACATGTATTCAATGAGTTTGGCTGAGCCTCCCTTATTGCATTCACCCCCCTCCCCCCAACACAATATATCTCAATAACTCACAGTGAAAGAAATTTTGTCAAGATTTGCATTATGAATATTTTGGCTTTTATACAACTGCATTCTCATTTCTCTGATATGTTTTAAATCCAATTAATGATATAGAAGGCCATATTAGTATCATTGATTATATACCATTAAATCAATGTCAGCTTTTAGTGACCATATAAACAGATCTTCTACAAGAATATGCATCCCCAACCTAGCCTTTTCATAATGGTGCATCTATTGCTGATGTAAAGGAGTCTATCTACTTTGCTACTGTTCGTCTTCACCTTTTCCAGCATTATGGGCTCTTCAGAGAAGCTGGGTTTTTGCATACTGTGTCCAAAATATGATAATTTCAGTCAGGTTATTTGTACTTCAGGTGAGAACTCTGAACTGATTTGTTCGATCCTTGGCATTCTCAAGAGTCCGCTTCAACATCAAAGTTCAAAAGCATCAATACTCTTTCTTGCTTCTGCAAAGTCCCCAACTTTAATTATCATTGAGGGAGAAATCTTATATACATGATTTTTTAATTTTGCCAATATAAGCACATCACACAGTCTGGCATCCCTTGCTATTTCACCAGGTGCTAGACTGCATATTTCTTGACTGTTCTTGATTATTTCATTTTTTTGTTCCTTTACCGTTAACAGTAAATGAAAGGCAGAAGCTACCCATTACTTCCATAATTTTATTGTCAATTCTAAATCTAGTTGCTAAACCTATGGTTATTACTTTGATCTTTTGTATATTTAATCTTAGTCTCATTTTTTCCACTGCTATTTGATTTATATCATTAGAGCTTCTAGCTCATTTGAATTTTAGCTATCTGAGAAGTGTCATAAGTATAGTGCAGGTTATTGATATTTCTTCTCCCAATTTAAAACCAAGCTCATCTTCTAATTCAGCTTCCCTCAAAAGTGTATAGATTGATTAGGAGTGGGATGCAGCCAGTTCTGACCAGTTTGGACATACTGATAGCTCTGACAATCAGATGGGCCCGCCCACCCACCCCTGCGTTATAACCTACCTATATTTCTTTTGTTTTAAGCCCAGCTGATAGGCACGGCAGAGCGGATTGCTGCAGCTCAGCTGTTTTACTCACTCTGGATTTAGTAGAAGGCAACTTTCAATTGTAACGAGCATGTACAAAAGTGCAAGTTTGGCACGCATGCGAGCAAAGTGAGCACGTGCCCACGAAACGCACATGCAGTGAACCAATTGTTACAACCTGTGAATCCCACCACTGAGATTGATATAAATAAGGAGAGCAGATATACTCATGTCTCACTCCATAGCCAACCTGCTATCAGATTGTTTCACCAAGTTGTTCAGATTTTGCCTTCCTGACCTACATATAGTTTCATAGCAAGTAAAAAGGAAATTCATTTTTCTAAATATATTCCACAGCTGGCTATAGTTAACACAATCAAAAGCCTTTTGATACTTAATGAAGTGCATACAGTATTGACTTCTTGGGCTTCCTCAATTATTTAGTATGTATCAGCAACAATATTCTTGTTCCTTGAAACCATCTTGAACATTGGACTTTCATTTTTGTTGAGTGATCCTAAGCATTATTTTACTAGCGTAATTAAGGGTGCTACGCAATAGTTTACATACGTGGCTTGGTCTCCTTTTTATGATATTGGCATGTAGACTGACATCTTCCAAACTGTTGGCCACTACATTATTTTCTAGATTTGTTGACACTGTTTGGTTAGATGCTTTACTGGTTCGTCTTCTGTTGCTTGTCATATTTCTGTAGGTATCCCATCAGCGCCTGTAGGATTCTGACTTGATAGCGACTAGAGTGCTGATCTAACTTCAAAGATACCTTTGCTGTTAAAGTGAAAATATGCCCTATAGCTTCTTCCTGTATCACCGCTACTCTGTTCAGAAAACCATTCTCCCATTCTAGGAGTCACAGTTACACTGACTGTACATATTAGTCAAGAAGAAGAAACAGTTTTTCATCAATTGCAAATACTGACAAGTCTCCTCTTATGGAAAATTCAGAGCTCTTTTGTCCTTCCCAAACCTCAAGCAATATTTCATCATGATAAAAAAAATATTAAAAAGGATCGTTTCACATCTCCAGTCAGCTATAAGTGGAGGCATCATTTACCAAAGGAAGTGGTGAAACTAATTTAGAAATACCAGGATCTTTTTTGTTTCTCCAGAAGTCTTTCTCCATAGACTCCCCAAATCCCTTGCTAGAAGGGTGGCTGTGGTGATCCCAGGAGAACAGATCCGTTTCTGAAAACCCCTTTGGATCATACATTCATACAGCTAAATGAATGAAAGCTGTGCTGTACATTTTGACTGAGCCCTATACTCACCTCTATGGTGATAAACTGCATAGAATTCAAAAAGACTTATGTCTGGAGAAATATCCATATACAGTGGTTTTTATCAGTATAAAATATTTATGAAGTGGAAAACTGCTACCAGCTTCCCCTTTGGTTTCGACCTGGAGAATTAGAAAGGCAGCAGGTGGTCGATCAGGAAGGCACTATAGCTGAAGCTGGAGACCTTTCTCAGCCCCCAAACAGCTGCCTGCTTGTGTAGAGAAACAATTGACAAAAGCATTTATGGTAATGTACTCAGCAGGTATTCTGGCACATGGTAAAAACACTTCCACAGAAAGACCACCAAGATTTTAGATGAGGTTGCAGAAAGGGTTTGGAACATTAGCTACCTATTGTTTATCACTGTTTCTAATTTCTCTGTTCAGACTCCAATGAGATCATCTTTCTGAAGAAATGTCGGCAGGAGCTTTTTCTTCAATCAAGCTGTCTTTTGTTTTTCCTACGCCATAAATCATGTGAGTAAATATCCTTTCCAGAAGCAGATTTAAATTATGATAATACAATTATTTCTAATCATGGAAAGTAATTGTTTTATAACAAGCCTTTCAGTTATGTCTAATTTGGTACATGGGTGGTGCATTTGCCTCATGATTAGAAAAAGATATTTGTAGGTTTTTGATCTTTAAGGATACGTTCCCTACAAATTATACCCAAGTGACCTTATTTTGTATGCATTTGGTGATAGCTTGTTTAGCCATGTTTATCAAAAAAATAGTTCTTTTATTGTAATTGGTTTGAAAGTTTTCAACTTCTTTTAGATCCTCAAAAGTTTTTCCTATGTAAAATGTATTTGTATTGCTTTCTAAATGAAATATCGGGAAAGTCGTTTGGATGTCAAGGAAGATACATCCTAAAAGGCAAGAGGGGAATGAGATAGTAAAAATGGAACATATGGTAGTTTTATTAAATATTAACCAATTACATTACGAATTGTGACTTTTGAACATTGGGACTTCAGAAATCTATAAGGAGAATTATGCTTGCTAGGGTGACGATGAAATCACTGGATAATCTCCATCAATCTCTGCCTGGCCTAATGTTCTTTACTATCAAATTATAGAACTGTTATTTTCAAAGACTGGGAATACAAATGCAATCATCTGCTCTCCAGAGCAAGGTACAGATGTTTTTCTTTTCTCTCTTCTCTTTTTTTCCAATATACTGGTTTTGTAAAACATGTTTATCAAAAAAATAGTTCTTTTATTGTAATTGGTTTGAAATTTTTTCAACTTCTTTTAGATCCTCAAAAGTTTTTCCTATGTAAAATGAATTTGTATTGCTTTCTAAATGAAATATCGGGAAAGTCATTTGGATGTCAAGGAAGATACATCCTAAAAGGCAAGAGGGGAATGAGATAGTAAAAATGGGACATATAGTAGCTTTATTAAATATTAACCAATTACATTACGAAACACAAATGTATTCGTTACATTTGAGAATTCTTACTGGCACATCTGCTGCAGGCAGCTCATTGAGATATGTAGTAAAAAGGAGATTGGTGCATATCTCTTCTCTATCCTCATCTGACCTACTTCTTCTTTCATCATTCAACTAGGTTTTCCTGGAGTGGAACATTGTTTACAGTTTGCTGATCAGTATTAGATCAAACTTTTTATTTCATGTGCTTTCAATTGAAGCTGCTGTAATAATTCAAATCATTCATTATATTATTCTATTCAGATTCTAACATTAAGGAATATCTTGAATGTTTTTAGATATATGCACTCCTCTGGGCCACCAAATTGGTTGAGTAGCACAAATTTTACAAGATATCTTCAAAATCTCTCAAGTTGTCTACAGTCCATTCAATCTTTGTAAATGTATTTATTGTGTGTGTGTATGTGTTCCCAACCCTGTTCATACACAATGGCTTCTAAGTGAAATTAAAATTTCTGTGATACTATGATTATATAACAGAAAAATGTCCTTGGTAAAAGATATCAACAAGAGATCTATATCAATAGCATGAAGAAATCTACTGACCAATAATATTAACTGTAAATCATTAGTTATAATAATCATATAATGAAAGCTTGAAATCATTGTCAACCATCACCAACAAAATTAAATGCAGCCACCAAGCATCCTCCAGGATAATCCTCCAGTCTTGAATCCTTTCAAGAAGGTGGCCAAAATGGCTACCAAACTTTCTAAAAGTAACAGTGCATGTCTTCTTCCAAGACGCAGATTATATTTAGGAAGGTAGTGTGCTCATCAAGCCCAGTGTTTTTTCCTGTAATCTCACTGCCAGAGGCATCAGTTTGCCTCATTATAATTCTGCAGTGTTGAATTTCAATACTTCTGTGTGCCATTCTCTCCATACAGAAAAATAACTTCCCTCTTCCTTGAAATGAACTGCCAAAAATATGTTGAAGAAAGAAAGCTGACCATCACCATATGCTACTTTAGTCAAGCAGCAATTTGTTTAATTCTCCAGCTTTTTTCTTCTCCTTGATGATGACGCTAAAGGCCTAGCGTGTATTATCCAATTTGTGACTTTTGAACATTGGGACTTCAGAAATCTATAAGGAGAATTATGCTTGCTAGGGTGACGATGAAATCACTGGATAATCTCCATCAATCTCTGCCTGGCCTAATGTTCTGCACTATTAAATTATAGAACTGTTATTTTCCAAGTCTGGGAATGCAAATGCAATCATCTGCTCTCCAGATCAAGGTACAGATGTTTTTCTTTCCTTTCCTTTCCTTTCCTTTTCTTTTCTCTCTTCTCTTCTCTTTTTTGCCAATGTACTGGTTTTGTAAAACATGGCCTTTTTTTCTACACTGGCAAGGCTTGGTCATTTATTGTGAGTTCTGATGACTAATTAGGCTATTTCTAATTTAAATTGCTTGTAATGCTCCCATCAGATAGAGGCAATTTTTGCTTCTTTCTTTGCTATGATATGTATAACTTTGCATACACTTAGAGAGCACTACTAACAAAATACTTTTGTAGGAATTCAATCCATCTGGTCAGATATGTGTGTGTATATAGTGGAGCCCTTTTCTTGTTATCATGGATTGATTTTCTTCGTCACAAAGTTCTGAGGTAAAGAGTCACCTCCCTTTCTAAAGCCAGGCAAGTCATTGACCACAATGGAAAAATCCAGAAATGTTCCCATGCATTTTTATTCAAAATTGAAGTTTGTGGATTCAATAGTGGTCCCCTTTGAGGAACTGAAGCCTGCTGTACTTCAGACAAAGGGGTAGAGGAAGCTTCCTTGAAGCCTTGAACTTTAAAATTGGGTTGATACCCTATTTCCGTGATGGCGAACCTATGGCATGTATGCCACAGGTGGCACGTGGACCCATATCTGTGGGAACGCAAGCATTGCCCTAGCTCAGCTCCAGTGCGCATGCACGCACTGGCCACCTGATTTTTGGGCCTTCTGGGCCCACCGGAAGTCAGGAAATGGGCTGTTTCTGGCCTCTGGAGAGCCTCTGGGGGGATGGGGGAAGGCCGTTTTCACCCTCCCCAGGCTCCAAAAAAGCCTCTGGAGCCTGGGGAGGGTGAAAAACCGGCCTACCAGACCCACCGTGCCATCACTTGCCAAAAGTGGGGAAGCATGGGGAGGTGTGCGGGAGGCAGGACACATTGAATTTTAGGTGTGGGCATGCACGCACGTGACCCCTCATGCAACCCCCACTTTTGGCACGCATCGGCAAAAAGGTTAGCCATCACTGCTCTATTTCATGTATTTCGCTATGTCAATCTAACCCACAAAATAGAGGCAACCCTTTATTGCTTCCATAAAATGCGCAGAATAAGACAAATGAGATAATAGGTTTTACTCAATGTGCAACTAAAATGGCAACAACAGAGATGGAAATCAGCAAAAGACACATAGACCCTTGCACACAAGCCATATGAGACATTCCCAATCCTGACAGGCAAGGTATGCAGGTAATTAAAGGTATGCACATTTTCCAGCAAGTTTTATTGATTAGGTTATCTTTTAGTGATCCCATAGATTTTCTCCATGATGATCTGTTCCTGACCTGGTCCTTTGGGTCTTCCAGCAATATCAGCAGGTTCTATTAGCTAATCATGCAAAGGCAGAGAAACAAATAGATATTACTAGAGAAAGTGGAAGAAAAGCAGCTACAGAGCAGAGACTATCTTCTAGCTGTGCCATTCAACTTGGCCACTCTCAGTTGTCCCTTCCTTCTGGAAAGGACAAATAGTCAGATGCCTTCAGATAAAAAGCCCTCAATGCAGCATTTTCTTGATTAGCCCTTCTGTAAGAAAAGGTTGGAGAACACTAGGCAAAAGACCCCTAGATCAAATTTGTGCAGTCGCTTTCTTATGTTTCAATCATGATAACTTTTGTGAAATATGGATCTTCAGCAAAATTAATTTCCAAAGATTGTGCTAAGAAGAATTCAATCATTTTTCCATATGGAATATTTCTTAAGATATTAAATACTCTTTCTTCTGAATAAAGTTTGGCAAAAAAAAAATCAGGTTTGGGTAGAAATATACTCAGGATTTATTTTGTAAACAGGGATTTGCATTTTATACATAGTAGTAGAAAATTAGCTTTCAGAAATACTTAAGGAACAGAAATATATCTTTTGAAACAATTTTTTTAAAGTAAATATTGGCTCCTGATGCTTTTCCAACATCCTCATTTTCTGATAGCCTTTAATCTTGTGTACTATGGAGCAAGAGAAAATACCATATAGAAGTAGATGAAGACACTTCTTTCTTAAATGCACTCATCATGCAATTCTGTACTTATTTTGGGATTCATGAAATGATTCATATCATTATACAAGCAACATATGGCATCACAGTAGCTTTTCATACTGAATGTAGATTATCAATTCATAGGAAATTAATCACATGTTTGCCAGTTCTAAATCAGACACTGTAAAGCATGCTATTCCCCTAATCCCATGATGGCGAACCTATGGCACGTGGCAGAGCCATATCTTTGGGCATGTGAGCCATTACTCTAGCTCAGCTCCACCGGCCAGCTGATTTTTGGCTGGCCCCGCCCATGCCTCCCCTCCCAGGAATCTCCATGCGGCCTGTTTTGGATGCCAGGTAAGTATAGGACTCGCACAGAGGCTCTGGAAGGGTGTTTTCTGCCTTTGGAAGGCTCCGGTGGGGGGAGGCCATAATTTTTCTCCCCAGCCTCCAGGAAAGCTTCTGGAACCTGGGGAGGGCAAAATGGGTTAGCCATCACTGCCCTAATCTATACATTAGTAAAACACCTCAGCGTGCTCACATTTTCGGTTCTGGGCGAACCGGTTGTTACAACCAGTTGCAGCCCACCACAGCCCACTCATGTAATCACAACTTTCAATTCCTGCTGGCTTTCCCACTGTCTTTCCTTGTGATAAGCTGTGACTAAGGGGACACTGCATCAATAACTTTGAGAAATGGTAAAAACTACCACTCGTACCGGGATGTCACAAATTCACATGTCACATGAGGAGCACCTGTAACTTATTTTATCTTTAGCTTGTGCTGGCCTCACTTGCTTCTGTTTTTGGCATACAGTTCCTATCACACTATCCAAAGACCTGAGGCAATTCACATCCGAAACAGGAATGTACAACCTGATTCGAATAAATTCTTGTTCCCATAAAAGTGTATGCAAAATTATTCCAATCCTAGGTCAGAATTTTGCAAAAACATCCTGTTTCTGGTTTGAAATTACATATCTTATTTATTCTATTTAGAAAATAATTGTAGGTAATTTCCAATATAATTTCACCGAGCACCGAGAATGTTAATTCCTTCATTCAGATCAGAGCAAATACACACAGCGCTCAGTACAGTTGGTAAAAAAAATAAAGCTCGATATTTATTTATAAAAGATCAGTCCACATCAAAAATAGGGAACTGGTAAAAATGGGATAAAAGGGGAAAAAAGCAGGAAAAGAAATACAGGAACACCAAACAGTAATTTACATTATGTATATACCTGTGTGTGTGTGTGTGTGTGTGTGCATGTGTGTGTGTATAAAGGGATGCGGTGGCTCAGTGGCTAAGACGCTGTGCTTGTCGATCGAAAGGTCGGCAGTTCAGCAATTCGAATCCCTAGTGCCGCGTAATGGGGTGAGCTCCCGTTACTTGTCCCAGCTTCTGCCGACCTAGCAGTTCAAAAGGTCGTAAAAAATGTAAGTAGAAAAATAGGGACCACCTTTGGTGGGAAGGTAATAGAGTTCCATGCACCTTTGGCATTTAGTCATTCCGGCCACATGACCAAGGAGACATCTTCGGACAGCGCTGGCTCTTCAGCTTTGAAACAGAGATGAGCACCACCCCCTAGAGTCGGGAACGACTAGCACATATGTGCGAGGGGAACCTTTACCTTTTATATGCCTGTATCCATTGGAAACAATACTGGGAGTGGCATGGACAGCCTGAAAGAAAATGGTCTTTGGTAACTTCAATTCATTTATCTTTGTTCTGTCCCCATACCACGCACACACCCCCACAGATGGCCCAGAGTTAATAAGCCACACGACAGAACTCTTTGATGATAAAGCTGGCAGCAGCCCAGTGGCTAGCTGCTAATTCAGACTTTACTCACACAAAACAAAGATTAGACTGCAGCATTCCGATAAAACAGGCAGAGTGTCAATAATACCAGGATTAGTCCAAATGCAGTCCGATAAAGCAGGCAAAGTCCAGTAACGCAGAGATCATGAAGTATTTCCAGTTTTTTGCTCGTCACAAACTGAACCGGCCACCACACCCACATTTATACCCTGTGGGGTGTGGTCCAGTGACTCAGCTAATCTCTGGCACGCCTTCCCCTCTGCTGTGCACGCTTCTCCCTGCGCCTCTGTCGAGGGTCCAGCCAGCACTTATCTTCCTTGTCACTGTCCACCTGTGGCTGCGGGGACGTGCTTGGCTCTGAGCCTATCGTTTGGCCTTTGGTGTCCTCCGGAGGCATTGCCAGAGAGGAGGGTCCTTGCCAACTCCTCCCCCTCACTCTCAGAGTCTGCATCTGTCGATAGCCCAGGCTCAGGTAATGGAGCCACAACAATCTTCACAGCAGCAGAGGAATGTAAAACACCAACACTCTTCCATTCTGCATCATTAAAGAAACAATTTGGTGGATGGGGATGAAGTATCTAACATGTATTTAGGATGATTTTCCCGACAGGCTAAGCAAAATTCGCTCAGCAGATTTCTCCAATATGGTTGAACCATCTCTGAGACTGATATTGAGATATTATAGCTGGTTAGACATAGCAAAGTTTAATAAAACATGATTTCCCCTGCATATGCATCTATCCCTGGGATAATAATATAATTCTTATTTATATACTTCTTATTTTTTATACTTTTCTTCCTTTTTTATACATATAAAACATATCTGTTGCACATCTTTTTATTTACTGGGAGACAGACCAAATGTTTTATTTGTATTTAGCTGGTTCTTCCAGTCTGCTAAAAATGTTTAAATAACTGCAGAGTGGACATGAAATAGACCAATAAACAATAACACTAACCAGTTGCGGTCTGTTTGCAAGATTATTTGTGTTTGTTGAAAATGCTTATAATCTCTGGCTCCCACTGGCTTCTAGATTTCCAAAGCAAAAATGGGTGTATTCTTTGTCCTTGGCTGACTTAATATGAAACATTAATTCTTTTAACATGTTTTCTTTGTTCTATCTTATTGTCCTTTGTGAATGTTAAAGTTTTGCCTAGCTGCTAGAGTTTTATGTTTTATTACACCTGTACTGCATCCTCCAACCATAACTAAATTGTCTTGTATATTCATCATAGTAGAAACTAATTAGGAATATTTCATTTCCCCATAAAACGGAGTGCCACTGAATTTAGGAGATTTGGTTTTGTTATTATTGTTATGGTTCTGTGTATGGAAAGCCTTGCTCTGGAAGTCCTACATTGATTTAAGGTTATCTTGCTGGTGTGTTAATGGTGAATCACTGTGTGATTATTCTGGGATTGCCTGGGAACTTTCCACATTCATGTTGAGGTTACCTAAACAGGTCTGTCTTATTATTTTATGGCTTTCATGGCTTACACAGATATTTCTCTTGATTATTTCAGAGCCTATTTGTAAGACGGATCATATCTTCAATATAGTTTTTTATTCCAGAGGGACAAGAATTGATGTCCTTGGAATAGATAGATGTTCTTGATAAAGACTGGCTGATGCCATAATTTCCCCTCTGTAAAATTAATCTATCCCTCAAGCTGGATGGATTCAAGGCAGATTTGAGGGTTATTTCCAGGGATTGTAGGATTCAACATTCATTCTGCATAATTACATTACAACAATTTGTAATAATTGGGGGAGTGACTTTTTTTACGGTATTAATTTTTTATTTTTAAATATACATCAATATCAATACATGAACAGTGTGGCCCCTGGGTATAATTCATTTTGATTCAAACATCAATAATGTTAATCATTATTAATCAAATATTAATATAATATTTTATATTATATTAATCAAATATATATAATCAAATTTATATTAATAATTATATTAATCAAATTTATATAATCCTAGTATTAATATACATGGGTTTTTACAAAGTAGTTATTCAATATTTCAATATTCCATTTTAATGCCAATAATATTGTAAGCATACATGGTAATATCATCTTTACCCATCTAATCTTTTCCATCAAATTATTACTTATATTCTATTATATAAAATTATATCTGCTAATATTCCCCTTATTTCTTATTTTTACCTCTATTCTAACTTCTAATCAGATCACTATTGCTAATCCTAATATTAATATACATGTTGATATAAGGCATAGCCCTTCATTATTTAGTTGTTCAAAGTCACAATACACCATTCAAGTACTACATCATCCCCATTTTAAAACAATTGCATTAATTATCAGTTGTTTTCCAAGTCTAATTTCAAAGTGCTTGCCTTGATATATGGATTTTTATATGATTTAAATTGAAATTATCTCCAGAACCATTTATCTATTCTTGTACAATCCACCCAGTGCTCTTGAGTCATAAAGGTGTCATCAGGAATACTCTATTATCAACAACAAATTGTGCAGAGAGTTGAGGTTGGTCTCTTCCTTCTTACAATTTAGGAAGGAACATAATAAATAAATAAATAAATAAATAAATAAATAAATAAATAAATAAATAAATAAATAAATAACTTTATTGTCATTGTACGTGTATACACAGTATACCCATACAATGAAATTCACTTAACACCCAAAGAACAGGTCCAACACACATAACAATCCCCAAACACACTCCCACCCACCACAATTCTCCACCCCTAAACTACCCAAACATCCACACAACAGACCAAGTAATACTGTCCAACAGCTCACTGATGGTGGCCTTTTAGCTCATTGTTGAGTGCAATTATAGCTCTGGGATAAAAACTATTCAGAAAACATGTGGGCCGAGTTTTAATTGTTCTGTATCTTCTGCCAGAAGGCAACAGTCCCAAAAGATTGTAAGCAGGATGGGAAGAGTCTCTGAGAATGTTATGCAACTTTCTCAAACAGCGAGATTCGAAGATGTTGTCCAGGGCTGGTAGCAATGGAGTCCAATGATATTCTGGGCAGTTTTAATGGTTCTCTGTAGAGCTTTTTTGTCCGCTACAGAGCTGCTCTCATACCATGCAAGAATGCCGTATGTCAGGACACTCTCAATGATGCTGTGATAGTAGGATAGAAGTAGATGCTGAGATAGATTTATCTTCCTGAGCATTCTCAGGAAGTACAGCCTCTTCTCTGCCTTCTTCACAACCCACCTTAATGCACAAATATTTTAGAATTCCATGAGATTTCATTTTAATGTTAGCATGCTTAAATGGTTTTAGATTTTTATATAATTACGACACAAGAGTATATGTGGGTGGATGTATGTATGGCTATATGGATGGGTGGATAGTCTATAATAATTGGAATGGCTTCACAGAAATGTACAAGTAAGTAAATTATTTGTTGTAGAGTTTATGCAAAAGACAAAAGTCATTATCTTGCAAATCCCAATAGTGAACTTCCATATCCTGAAAAGGATTGGATTAGATGGTCTCCAACATCCCTTCAAACCCTTCTATAAATCTATGATTTTATATGTATGTGTTTAAATCCAGTCCTCTGGAAATTTAGTAACTAATTGCTGTAATAATCTTATTAGACTATAGAGAACTTTTAAAGTTTAATTTTACTATTTATATATAATATTACAATATTGTGAAACTTTTTCATCACACTGAATTGTGGTTAAATTTCTGTATTTCTGATCTTGTGTGAAAAAGTGATAAAATTTGTAAAAGCATTAAGCAGTTGGCTTGGATCATATGACTTTCTTCCTTAATGGAATGGATAGCAACTTACTACTTCTCATTCTCTAGATTTCCTGGACCTCTTTAGTTTAGAAATGATGTAGAATGTGAAAAGTTTGGGCAACTATGCTATTTACACGGACAGAAGATCTGCTGTAGAACATAGATTTAGACAGTGATTAATTTCTTTGGGATCTGGCTTTTTAAATAATAGTAATAAGTCATCTGTTGGAGTGTACAAATTAACTTTATTATCTTCCTTTATCAGACACTTTGCTGTTGTCTTGCAAACAATATGAGAAGTGAAGTCTTGCTGTTTTTTTCAGTACTGAGGGAAACTAATCAACAGGAGTCTAACCGCTAAGGAAGCCATCAACAAGTTTACACAGATTTGTAAAGGCACAAGTGAGATCGCACTATGTAAAAAGACTCCTAACTAGCACTGAAAGCACAGCAAATTCAAGCTTTATCTCTTCCAGTGAAATACATTCTTTCTATAAAATGTTATCCTGGTATTCCCTTAACAAATAAAACTAAGCCTGCCATTCTAGTACAGGATTGTATGGATATTCTGATATTCATAAAAAGATTCTTTGAATGTCCAATGAAGAATGTTATATTAGTTCACTTCTAAAGTCATATAAGTGTGTGTGTGTGTGTGTGTGTGTGTGTGTATGGGTCTTTGGTTATTCGGGTCTTCTCCCACGTAAAATTGGAAGTGTCTTGGCGACGTTTCGACGAAGTCTCATTCGTCATCTTCAGGCTGGTGTTCTCGGCTTCGTGCTTCCAGGAGCAATGTGCTTCCAGGAGCAATATTTATATATATATATAAAACCAGCACCTTGAATTGCACCCAGAAGCAAACATGCAGTTAGTGCAGTGATGTAACATGGGACACCTTTGGGGGGCCCAAAACTTCCCACACCATCGCAGCAGTTGTAGCTTCCTAATGCTCTTCAAGTTGTGTATAGCACAAGAGTGAAATGACTTGAATGGCTTAAATGACAGAGCATAAGGACTCCTTTTCCAGGAAAGGGCATAACTGGCACACAACAGAATTGTGCAAAGGCTCTCAAAGTCACAACTGCCACCTGCTCTTTAATCAGGAATCACAAATCCATGAGAACCCCCAAATTGCATACCAGTTCTGTCAGAGCTAGTGCCACCTCACCCGGAACTAAAGATTTTAGAGTCCTGGATATCAAAGCTCCATGCACCCAAATCCATTTGGCCTTGTCAGGATTCAGGTGACACCTGTTGTTTTCCCATACAAGCCCTCACAGCCTCTAGGCGCCACAAGACGGAAGTAACAGCATCACTTGGATCAAAAGTGCTGGAGATATAAAACTGAGTATCATCTGCATACTATTAAATGTTTATTGTTCTAATGACAAATAGCCTGACATGTAAGCATTCTTTCTCTGACATTAATGCTTTGCTTCCTTTTACTTTTGAGCCATCTTCCTGTAACACTTTAATCTCCATCTCCTTTTTAATCTTCTCAGATTGCCTTACTAAGCTACCCATTTCCTCCATGCTTGATCTTCCTGGGATAAACCTGTTGTTTCATGCTTTGCCAAGTGTCAGGATAATAATCAGGTGCCAAGGCAATTGGTACTTTTGGATCCTGGCACAATGATCACTCCAGTAAATGAAGGGATTCTTAAGCTTTATTATTAGCTCAAGCAAACAGATTGAAAAGCATAACATAGAAAGTATATACACCAAGCAAGATGTTATCCAAATCTTTTACATGCTGACAGAACCACAGCAGGAAATTCCCCAAGGGCGGCCAGTTTCCATAGTACCCAATGCTAGGTACTCTGCAGAAGGTCCCACCAAACAACCATAACGCCCAGGGTCTTTATCACAAGGTGGCATTTCATGGCCCTGTTATGGACAGGAAAGACCTAACCAGATGGCAGAGGACTCTGGGATCGGAATGGAAAATCACAGCAAGAAAGCCTTTGAAGCTTCATGAAGATTCCCCTCCTTCTCTTTTATTAATATTGTATTTTATTTTTATTATTTATTTTATTTTTTATTTGTTTATTAATCCTTTATTATTAAGGGTGAAAAACAAGCAGGTGAGCTCAGAATGTGTTCTGAATTTCTAAACTTTTCTTAATAGGAAGGAAAAATCAAAATATGTCACTAATCTCAAAATAACAGTGATCTTCTGCATTGCCATTACATGTCATGCACTTGTCCTTGGGTCTGTGTGGTCTTGCATCCACAACTCTATGCCTTTTATGTCTTTTCCCAATTTTAAAATTTTGTTCCTTCCTTTCACCTCTCCAGGGGAACTTCCTAGACTAATCCCAATTTCCATTCTATCTACTAAGAAATTCATTATCCCATTCCCCTGCTTATCTTTATTTCCAATTTCTTTTTTATACATCCACACTTAGCACCCAAGTTATGTCCTTGCTTATGATGGCAAAACCCACCAATTTACACTAGCTTTACTCATTTCCTTACTTTATCACAGCCCCTGGGTTACGCTTACACAATGAGACATCACTGCATCAACTACAACCGCTAATTTAATTTAATAAGCACCTCAACAAAATTGACAGGGTGAAAGATGGAGAGGGATAAAGGCAAATATCAATAATTGTCTCCTTTTTTTGATTTTTCTGTGTAGAGAAAAGATTGCATAAATGTTATATAAATTCCTTGTGTATTACAAATAGAAAATTCAGCATTTTGTGCACTTGAATTTAAGCGAATAGATACAAACGCCAAGCCACATTAAAACAGCAGAGCAACATATTCAGTTTGTATTTCAGGTATAAAATTTCTTGTTCTTATTTGAGCTTATACAAACCAATCATTCACATCTGGCACATTCCTTAATATACATAATAAGACAGGAAATCTTTTTGTACTGCTAACATACAATAACCTATATTCTTCCAGTGAGTTAAATTTAACTGTTCTCTCTAAATACAACACAATTATACCATGCATTTTTCCTGCTTCTTTTGTAGACCTCAGTATATATCAGAGGTAACGTTTAAATTCAAATTTTTTTTCAAAGAAATGTAACATATTCCTTTCAAAAGAAAGAAAATACCTAGTAAACAGGAAAAATTCACTCCTTTGACCCCATCAGGTTTCTACTTATTAAAAAAGGGGAGTAGCTATCATAATGTATGTTATGTATTTTCTAGCAGGCTTGTTAAAAAGAGCACCTTTTAGCCTAGTTTCTAGGGAAGTAGAAACATAGATAAACATGCACACTATAAAAACAGCAATATGTATTTTGATAATCTATAATGTTATGCTACTAACAATAATTAATGTGTGTGCGTGCGTGCATGCGCACACACGTGTATCTATGTATGTATGTATGCATGCATGTATGTATGTATTAAAACCCAGGCAGCCACGTTTGGCATAGATCTGATAAAATTGTGATCTCTGAATTTGGGAGAGAGACTAATTGTCAAAGCGACTGCTTTACTTCTCTTTTAACATGAATCACAAGTACTTCAGGAAAAGCAGAAAGCATTTATTAGAGGGGAGGGGGGAATCAAGTCTTTATATAGGCCTTAGAAACAAATGATGCATAAATTTGATATACTGTATGTGATGTGTCAGAAAACAATGAATCAAACAGTAAGAGACATTAATTAAACAATGAAAATTAAACAATACAAAAAAATTAATCCACAATTCCACAAGTTGCAAATTCATGGATTGCATCACCTCCTTTTCCAGGCAAGTTTGTATCTTTCTTAATACTTGCAAGTGTATTAAAGGACCTCTACAATATTGATGCTATTGTTTAGCTGCTGAAAGGCCTAGTTCTCGTATACCATAATTTTAAAAATGGCTTTGGCTAAAAAGAAAACATGATTTCATGAACTTCAAAAGGAGACATGGATGTCATTTTAAAATATTAATATCACCTTTATTAAAAAGCTAAATAATGAAGCTCAAAATTCCAGATAATAAGATGAGGGGAGATAGGCAGGTGGGTAGGAAGTGAAACATATCCTACAGTTGTAATCATTGGTGGGCTGTCAAGCACCTGAATTTTGACCTCATCACTGCAACAGCCATAACTTCAAGGGCCAGGTGTAACCACCATTTCTTCAGCACCATTATAAATTCAACTGGTTGTTGAATAAAAGGTCATTAAGCAAGGAGTATCTGTATATAAACTGTATGATATTATCAATATGACACTGATCAATTTTTGAGTCAGGTAGGTATTCTGCCATTATCACGGTCATTTTCAAAGTTCCTTTGTACTGGATTTTGTTTTGGTTTTTGCAAAACCAAAAGGTTTGGTCCAGATGGCTTCTCAGTAGAATGGTATAAATTGTTTGCAGCCTTATTGGCCTCTTACTGTTAGAGGTGTCTAATGCTTTAATATTGATAGATTGCTATTATCATTTTATGATGCTTACATAAGGTTGATTTTAAAACCAGGTTAAGATGCTACATTTTGTGCTAGTTATTGGCCTATTTTGTTAATTAATATGGATACCAAGATCCTAACTAACTTATCAGTTAGGCAGTTGCAGAAGGCTTCATTGCATATAATTCATCCTTCTCGTTCTGAGTTCATTAAAAATCAACCAGCATCAAATAATCTGTTTTTAATAGACATGTTCTATATAGCTAAAGATAGAATTGATTCTGCTGTACTTGCAGTTTCTGTTGCAAATGCACAAAACCCTTTGATTCAGTTTGAATTAAGTCCTTTAAGACAAGTGATGATTAGGCATGGCTTTGCAAAATATTCTGTTCATTGGATCGAAACTTATCATTTACAACCCAGTATAAGAGTTATAATAAGTATTCATTCAATTTCATCATTCATTCAATTTCAGCATGAAAATCATTCAATTTGAGTGTGACACTTGGCAGAGTTGGCCACATTCACTCTTCCTTTTTGACTTAATTCTTAAACCTTTGACTATTGCGGTAAGTATGTGCTTTGTGCTCGAGGTAGACAAAAAAAGAAACCTTGATTTGGGGTTTTACAGATTAGATAGGTTTGTTGTTATAAAAATGACTAGTTTATACTATTGTGTAAAAGTAAAAAGCTGAGGTTTGATGTTATTGTCTTATTCTACTGCACCAAAGGGAGTCAGAAGTCAATGACTTAAGGGCCTGGTGGCTCAGCAGACTGATAGCATTGTGATTAACACCAGCTGTCTGCAATTACTGTAAGTTCGAATCTCACCAGACTCAAGGTTGACTCAGCCTTCCATCCTTTCTAAGGTAGGTAAATTGAGGACCCAGTTTGTGGGGGCAATAAGCTGACTTTGTATAAAATATACAAAAGTATGAAGGCTATTGCTTAACGCATTGTAAGCCACCCTGAGTCCCCGGAGAAGGGCGGCATATAAATCAATTTTTTTTAAAAAAAAATGGCTTTTTCTTTCTTTTTTCCCTTTTTCCTACACTTTTCCCTTCCCCTTCCCCTTCCCCTCCCCTATCTTTCCTACGGTTTTCTCTTGAATTTTTGTATCTTATAGTATTAATAAATACATAAACAAGAAACTAAGAAAAATATTCTGTTCATTGGATTGAAATTTATCATTTACAACCCAGTAGAAGAGTTATAATAAATATCCATTCAATTTCATCATTCATTCAATTTCAGCATAAAAATCTCATTCAATTTGAATGTGGCACTTGGCAGAATTGCCCACTATCTCTCTTCCTTTTTGACTTAATTCTTAAACTATTGCTTTAAATATGTGCAGTTGTCTACATTCGAGTTGTGATTTTTTTTTTATGTAACAGCATGGACTTAATGGTGCATGAGTGAAGGTTTTCCACTGTGGATATGTGGTTTGCCTCCAGGAATGGCATCCTTGGGCAAAATCAATAAGAGGCTTGGCTTATAGGAACTAGTTGTTTGGTAATTAGCCTCATTTGGGAACATCTGGATATAGTTTTATTCTGGATCACTAAGGAAATGATGATGAGCAACATCTAAAACACATTTTCATGACCATGTCTGAATTAACAAACTAATTGTTTTTTGAACAGCCAGATAACAAAATCTCAAAGGTCATTCACATAATAATAGCATTACTTTTTTTAATACATTTGTACCTGTGACAAGTCAAAATCTGCAGGAGTTTAAAGCTTGCAGAATATTTTTAAAGCAATCAATTATATTTCTAATTATAATTCTGTCTCATTTCTATTATCTGAGAAAAACTGCCATGTAGAGCATTTTACAATCAGCCCTTCAGTTTGGTACAGTGGGACTCAAGCAATTCCCAGCAAGTAATGAGGTAGCCATAAAATAGGAATAATTATTTTGATATTAGGATTTATTATGCATGTTTTAAAAGCTTAGATTAAGTTGCTAAAATGGGGTAATTATTCTCCTCTATGCAATGCAACACAGCAATATTTACTTAATTAATTAGATGATCAGAATCAGCAATTTTTAAATCAGCTTTTAAATTCAATTGGAAAGAATCCTTGGAATAATTGGCATCATATTTATTTATTTATTTTAATGGTAGAATCATGGGCATGACTTTTGAAGAGACATTCCATCTTCTCTTGCACCTAGGAATGAATGTGTAAAGTTGCTACAATTTATTATTATGCTAACATTTGTCAGCATAGGGCAGGGGTCAGCAACCTGCGGCTCCAGAGCCACATGTGGCTCTTTGGGCCCTCTGCTGTGGCTCCCTGTCGAGTGATCCCACCACTGGCTAGTCACACCCCTCACCCTCCCCTCCCAGTCACTCCTCGTCTGGCCTGAGAAGGTAAGGGTGACGGTGGGGGATGGAGAAGTGGCCAGGGCAGAGACAGAGAGATACAGAGAGAAGGGGAAAAAAAGAGAGAGAGAGACATAGAGAGGGAAGGGAGAGAGAGATATGTCAAAAGGATTTTGTGGCTCCCGGTGTTTTTTAACAACTGGTTCTTTGTCCTAATGACCGGCTGGATACGCATGGCTATGGGGTCATGTGACTGGTGGAAGTGAGTGACATCGAGTTGGCCATGCCCACCCAGGTTTTGTGGCTCCCGGTGTTTTCTTTTCTGTGGGAAACAGGTCCAAATGACTCTGAGTGCTTAAGGTTGCAGACTCCTGGCATAGGGCCTTCTGAATATGCTGGGACTACAGGTCTCCTCCTCGGGTAATTCTGACAGTCCCAATCCATCTGTTGGGCTCCAGATGGAGGGAGATTGTGCTATGGACAGAAGAGGGGTTAATGGAGTAATACAATTACTTTACTAAGTGCAATCTTAACATTTATCCATTAGAAATTTGAATGCAAGCTACATGAAACCAGAAAAAAAAGTTTTCTGACTAATCTAAGATACAGTGTTACTTGGCTCTGGTCATTTCATCAAATGGCATGTTGAAGGATCATTAATGCAGTAGCCGATATAATAAGGTCACTTGGAACAGGTGTTTGAAGGAAATGGTTTTGTCTTTGTTCTTTTAGATTTGTGAGCATGAGGTTCAAACCTTATTCACTTATTAATTTACAACTGCAACTGTATGAAAGGTTGTTGAGAATGACCTTAGTGCGTTAAAACACATGTGACTTCTGGTAAGCTATGAGATAGACTAGCTAGTCCTCGGGATTTCTGTAGATAATCTTGTTACATCTAGCCATATGTCTGTATAGTAATTACTCTTTATGATTTTAGTATATTTAAAATATATAAACTTTGCTTTTGATTGTTCATTATACTAAATTTGAGTTACAGAATATTTCACTTTTTCTTTTCTCTATGGTTCTGAGCCTATAAAAAGAACTGGATAAATCAGTTGAAAGACTTCAGTCATTTTTTCCCACAAAGTAACCAGTAAAATCAGGTGTCATAGCATCTTCCTATTAGTATCTGTCCCAACCTGGCTATTCAGGTCTTCCAACAGTGCATCCATCATCACTACAATCAAGTAAGGCTCTACATTTAAGCAAGAAAAACTAAATGCAGCAGGTGGCACCTGTCTCAACAGTAGTAACTGCAAATGGGACAATCATTTAAATATGAGCCAGCAGCTGCCAAAATAAAACCCAATGCAATCCTAGGCTGCATTAACAGAGAGATAGAATCAAGATCACGTGAAGTGTTAGTACTGCTTTATAATGTCTTGATAAGATCACACTTAGAATACTGCATCCAGTTTTGGTCGCCATGATATAAAAAAGATATTGAGACTCTATAAAGAGTACAGAGAAGAGCAACAAAGATGATTAGGGGACTGGAGTCGAAAACATACAAAGAACAGTTGTATAATTGGGTATGTCTAGTTTAATGAAAAGAAGGACTAGGGGTGACATGATAGCTGTGTCTAAGGGGTTGCCACAAAGAAGAGGAGGTCAGCCTATTCTCCAAAGTATTTGAAGACAGGACAAGAAGCAATGGATGGAAACTAATCAAGGAGAGAACAACCTATAACTAAGGAGAAATTTCCTAAGAGAACAATTCATCAGTGGAACAACCTGGACCTGGAAGTTGTGGTTGCACCAGCTCTGGGGGTATTTAAGAAGAGATTGGGCATTCATTTATCTAAAATGGTATAGGGTTTCCTGCTTGAGCAGGAGGTTGGGCTAGAAGACCTCCAAGGTCCTTTCCAACTCTGTTATTCTGTTAAATCCTTGCTGTTAGTCATCCTCTTCTCTTTCCTTCCACCATTTCCAGTGTCATAGACTTCTCAAGAAAGCTAGGTTTTTTTATATATCCAAAATATGAGTTGAGCTGATCCTTTGTGCCTTGAGAAAGAACTCTAGATTGACCTGTTCTGTGATCTGTTTGTTTTCTTGATTAGCCCTGATATTCTCAGGAATCTTCTCTGACTCCAAAGTTGAAAGCATCAATACTTTTTCTAACCTGCTTCTTCAAGTCCTTTCATTTCCATAGAATGTTAAATGGAAAACCACTGCTTTGGGATGGGATATTGGTCCATAATTTGGGATTCTTTCCTCTGTGTTTTCCCTCTTCTACAATTATACTTTTCCAGATCCAGAGCCATATACATGATCCTAAATATGGACATGCTATACATGTATGTTTAGGATGGTCCTATTTTTTAATTTCTTTTCCAATGTTTCTCATCTTAGCTTATTTTAGTAGTGTCACATTCTGGTAATGTCTTTATTAAGTCATGGGACTCATCTGCAAATCCATGGAAGTAGTTTGGGTGACTTTGACTGTCTCTCTCTTTTTCTAGCTCGCATGGTTATTTGGAAAAAAATATGAGAAGGAATGCCACATAGTATACTTTGAGCTCCTGGAGGAAAGATGGGTATAAATTTGATAAAAAGAAATTGAACAAATAATTGAATATGTGGCATTAGGATTATAACTCAAATGCAGATTATTTTATAGTATTCCTCCTTATCTTTATTTACCACTTGAACATCAATGTTAATATTCCTTCTAATCCAGATTTTTATGCCGATTTCTGTTAATAGACAGTTTGGTGTAGGGGTTAAGGCACCAGGCTAGAAAACTGAGAGACTGGAAGTTCTAGTCTTGCCTTAAGCACAAAGGGAGTAACTTTGCACTTCTCGCTCAGTCCTAGGAAGCAGGTAATGGCAACCACTTTCAAAGCTTTGCCAAGAAAATTGCAAAGGTTTCTCCAGGCAGTTGGCAGGAGGTAACCAGTGGTGGGCTGCTGCTGGTTGTAACTGGTTCGCCCAGCACCAAAAATGTGTGCACGCGCCTTCCGCACATGCACGCAGCTTAAAAAACACAGCGATATAGGATAGGATAGCGCCAGGATGGGTGGCCACGCCCACCCATGAGTCACAACTACTGGTTCACCTGAACTGGTCCGAACCAGCAGCAGTCCACCTCTGGAGGTAACACTGACTTGAAGGGGGAAAAACGTTTCATCAAGCCTATGGAAGCAGGCAAAGATATCATCTAGAATGGAAGCATATTTCAATTTTTCTCTTCCCCATTTTTAGGAAATGATGTTATTCAGTTCTATGTAAATGCAGACAGTCTTTCTAGAATTCAAACAAATATGGAACCAGATTAGAGAACAGCATATCTGGATACTTCGGAGTTATCTTTTTGAGATAATTAGTCTGTGAATGCCTATTTTTGCACAGTTTGTTTATTTGTAAATAAAACGTAAACAGTACAAGTGCTATAAATCTCCTGTGATTTTCTTCATTAAACCAAATGTAAGCCTGGAACAACTGCAGACTCTCATGAGGCAAAAAACTGGGACGTGTGCATGAAAGGACATTATGTTCCTTCAGAATGAGCCCTTGTGTTCATACAAATAGGTGGTGATTTAATCTAATACAATCCTTATCATAGAGCAGCTTCAGTTTTTCAACAGTTTGTAACAGTGCTAAGGTACTTTGTTAGCACAAGTCTGATCCATTTCATATTCTGGTTTATGCAGATTTGTCTTTGTAACTACGAGCATTCTTGTGCTTAATGTCATCTGGCTTCAAACTTACTTCATATGGCATTGATGTAACTCTGCTTTCTAAGTTAACAGGATAGTTATGCTATCCATCACATTAATCGCTAAAGTATAAACCTTACCACTTTGGTTTTATTGATCTGAGAGCATATTGATCAAAGCAATGGAATAAAGATTCAATTTTTGCTACTGGAATTTTCAGGAGCCTCTTTATTAATCTTATACAAATGTTGTACCAATATAAAAGAAATATAGACAGCAATCAGCACTTTAAGTACCAATGCATAAGAATCCTTAGTCAATTTTTTTTTTTTTTTTTTGCAAGGCCTATATAAAGATACCTTATTTGTTCCTTTAAAATGGACAAAATGGTAGGGAGACTTTGTGGCGCAGGGGACTAAAGTGCTGTTAAGTAGCACTTAGCTGCCAGCTGCTTGCAATTACTGCAAGTTCAAATCTCACCAGGCTCAAGGTTGACTCAGCCTTCCATCCTTCCGAGGTAGGTAAAATGAGGATCCGGATTGTGGGGGCAATAAGCTGACTTTGTATAAAAAAGAACACCGCTTGGGGGGGCAGAAAGCCCTACTAAGCAGGTATATACAAAAGTATGAAGGCTATTGCTTAACGCATTGTAAGCTGCCCTGGGTCTCCAGAGAAGGGCGGCATATAAATCGAACCAATAAATAAATAAAACTAAATTATGTAAAAACAGAATTCAAAATCACAGGTTAAAAGTTAAAGATGACAACAATCTTCTTGGCTGATGGCACATTTGTATCATATGATGGGATTCTCTCTCTCTCTCTCTCTCTCTCTCTCTCTCTCTCTCTCTCTCTCTCTCTCTCTCTCTCTCTCTCTGAAATCCAGCAAAATCCCATTCTCCTATCTTTTCAGAAGGCTTTTAACTGCTGTTTCTTTCCTCAGGTGCTTGGATGAGACGAGTCCAGTAATAATGTTTGTAAGTGTTGATAGGTTAGGAAGCATTTGTTAGAATGCTTAGATTTGTTTTTAGATTCCTTTATATTTTGGCTGTAGAATTTAGATGATCAAAATTGTCTCTATTCCTGATTATGTAATCATCTTGCTTTTTTTCAGCCCAGATTCAGTAGCCTTATACTCCACATTCTAGCAGAAAGATTGCTCTGGAAGCTACAGTTCTAAGTGTCCTCATACTCACCACATTATATCAGACTTCTAGTTAAACTTCCCTTGGATTCCAAAGCAAAGATTTTAAGACTATTGAAGAAAACTTCACCTTATTCTTTTGCCATTTCCTGAACACAGGTAACTCATTGCTATATAAAAACAACTAGTTGCTGCCCTCTAATCTCCATCCAATTATTTGCAGTCCAAATCTGATTGTCCTAGCAAAGAAAATATTGATACATATATCTATTGTACATACAGCTAGAACCCATAATAATGAAGTAACACTGCTGGAAATCATCCAACTCGGGAAAGTCAAGCTGTTCAAATAATAAGAATAAAGAAAAGACATGTCATACCAGTCCTTTTTTAGTAGCAAGTTAGTAGACTGACCCAGCAAATTTGTTCACCTTACAATATGGTAAACAGGAAGGCATTTATTACAAGCCGACAAGCATAACCTTGAATGCATGAAACTGATTCTACAGAGCACTACTGCAAATAACTTGGATAGCTGCCATGAGAAGCCATATGCATTTTAGTAACAACATATATATATATATATATATATATATATATATATATATATATATATATATATGCATATTCTCTCTAGCCAGGTTTTACCTATGTAAACTTAGTTGTTCTTCAGCCCTAGGTTCTGTGAAATCTCATTCACAAGTTCTTGGGCCCTTTTTCTGCTGACAAACTGCAACTCTGGAATGCACGGAAACCTGGCAGGCACATTTCCACAGGGAACTCCTCCCTCCTGGCCTAACCAGGTCTCCGTAATCCCTGCCAGGTCAGTTTAGACCCTACCATCAAAAAGGTTTCATCTATATATATATTTCCTCAGCATAATTGTTGGGAGATTGTCAAAGCATCTTAAGTCTTAGTCAATCATAAGAATTGCACACGTGTCTGTTCAAAAGAAAATCTCATTGAGTTCACTGCTAATTACTCTTGAATTCAGTAGAGTTCAGTGCTTTATTACTATACATTTATTACAATAGAACAGGTAAGATGTCGAGCCCCAGCCAGAACTCGCCATCGCTGGGGGGCTGGGGAAGTCGGAGCCCTGGTGATGACCATCTGTACATCTGGGATGGTGGAGGAAGCCCTACCTGGTCGACGGCATGGTTCGGTGATAAGCAGCATTCCGCCTTGACGTGCTCGGCATTTTCCCCTGGAACCGAGTCGTCGGCGCTGCCTGCTGATGTCATAAAGACGCCGACAGCATTGATGGCTGGGATCAATAGAAATGCCTAACAGCTAATGGGGGGGTTGTGGGTTATATGCCGGATGATAGTTTGTAAGACGCGGGGCATTTAAATAGCTCTGCACGGCAGCTGCATGTAGCGCTGACTTCAACCCCGTGTTCCGGCTTATCCTGTACTTCTGGCTGAGTTGCTGCATAGACCGAATTAAACAGTTGGAAACCTTCTTCGTTTTCGGATTCTTTTTGTCGCTACATGGACCGGATGAGAGATAGAGCCGAGATAAGATATAATACACAAGAAAGTACAGCAGTTTGTATAGTTATAAAAAATTCACTAAAATGAATATAAGTCCACTTGATATTCATAACTTACAATGACCAATTTCTAGTCAACTAAAATAACAAAGGATAAATTGCATTGTGCCATTAATTGCAAGACGAAAAAAGTGTGGAAAAATTGGGCACATAAAGCATTGTTGTGTCCAGCTGAAATAAAATTTAATGGACATAAAAAACATCTGGTCATCTAGAAAAATATGTAATTGCATCAGTGACATCTCCCTAGGTAAATAATGTCTTAATAGCATTTTTCATTATATATTCCTAAGATCCTGGTAAGCAATAGAGGGCATTGTGACTGATCAGAGACATCTAATCAGAATTAAAGGATAGGATAGGATAGGATAGGATAGGATAGGATAGGATAGGATAGGATAGGATAGGATAGGATAGGATAGGATAGGATAGGACAGGACAGGACAGGACAGGACAGGACAGGACAGGACAGGACAGGACAGAATAGAATAACAGAATTGGAAGGGACCTTGGAGATTTTATAGTCCAAACCTCTGCTCAGGCAGGAAACCCTACTATTTCAGATAAATAGTCCAATCCCTTCTTAAAAACTTCCAGTATTGGAGAATTCACAACTTTTGGAGGCAAGTTGTTCCATTGGTTAATTGTTCTGTCAGGAAATTTCTTCTTAGTTCTAGGTTGCTTCTCTCCTTGATTAGTTTCCATCCATTGCTTCTTATCCTGCCCTCTTCATGACCCTCACTTCAAATATTCTTCATTGTGAATCTTATTCTGCCCCAGTTGCCTCTTAGGGACGAGCCACATTTTCTACTTGAGTCATCACCAGTAGAGGCCAGTCATCACTTCCTGAGTTCAAGAACAGATGTTGTCCTCCTCCCACTCCCAGTCCATTGCAAATGCACTCTGCATCCATGTTTTCCAGCTTCATTTCAAAATTTCTGTTTTCTAACTTGAGCCTTTTAACCCTTTTAAAGCTGATGGTCTCCAGAACTTTGTTCTTGTTTTTTAAATGTTAATAAAGAATATAATTACTTAGTAAAAACTAAGAAAGAAAGAAAGAAAGAAAGAAAGAAAGAAAGAAAGAAAGAAAGAAAGAAAGAAAGAAAGAAAGAAAGAAAGAAAGAAAGAGGAAGGAAGGAGGGGGGGAGGGAGGGAGGGAGGGAGGGAAGGAAGGAAGGAAGGATGTAGTAAAGAAAAAGAAAATAAATGTATAACGTGACTTCCAACCTTCGTCACAAAAATATTTTAGTAACTTTTCATTTCCTCTTAACAACTAATGATCTCTTCATCTCATGGCCCATCTCTAATCTACAAAACAAACCCATACAGCATTGTCATTTAAATCCTGGTATCAACAAAGTCTACTAAGAGTTGCCAGAAGTAATGTCTTTATTTTAATCTTGATCACATAAATCAACTTTGTTTATGGAGATTCTCAATCATCCAGGTCATGGTTGTCCCAAAGGTGCTTTTTCAAAAGTCCAGTTGCCTTTTGAAAAAAGCACCTTTGGGACAAATCAACTTTATATTCCTTCCATAATGTCATAGAACTTAAGTCTTTTCATTTCTTCTATACCTCCTCTCACAAGATTCATCCAAGCTTTAACAAACCTCTTTTGTAAATTGAATGTGAAAGAATTATCCAGGTCACTCTCTTGGTTTATTCTTTGTAATTCCTTTTTTATATTTAAAACCTCAGATGATGTAATGGTATGTGAAAATGACCTTAAGGGATGAGGGGGAAATATGCTCCAAGGAAATGATTGGTTAAGAGAGGGAGAAAAACACCCAATGATCCGAGGAAGAAACTTAGGAAGGACCTGCCCTAATTGATCTGGCAGTTAAAATGGGCAAAAGGAGATTTCTACCTTCAGACTTGCAAGATTATGTTAATGAAGATTTATAGTAATGTAGAATTAGTGTGTTTCCTGTCCGGTTTACTTGGGAGGGTTGATAACTGATTTCTTTTGTGTGAAATGAAACTTTTTTTCCATTTCGTATTTGTAGCTTGTCATTTATAGATTCACTTTTGGTACCAAATCAGTCTCTGCCTTGTCAGACAAAACTGGTTCCTCTTCTGCCATTTCTTTCAAAACATTTTTGGACATAGTCTATCCATAAATTATGGACAAAACATTGCTATTGACACTATTGATATTAAGTTCTGGTTCCTTTTTTCAAAAATATCCTCCAATATTTCCAATATTAGAATATCCTGAATCATCCTGTAGCTGTTAATCGGGTTTATGTACCCTTTATCTTTGATTAAAAGTTCCCTCTAATGTTCCCACTGAAAGGATTTTTTGTAAATTCCAGCATCTTAGTTCAAATTTATCTGGACATTTAATCCATTTATAACTTTCTAAACTCAGAGGCTTTATTAGTGTTTTTTGTTGTTTATTCCAATTGTTTAAATTCTTAAACTTATAGTGAAAATTTTCTTTAGAAAATTAAAGAGTCAAAGGCGGACTCACACTTTTCTTCCAGACTGATCAGTCGATCGAAAGGTTTCTAATAGCTGAAATGTAGTTAAGAAGTAATTTCCAAATGTGATTAGAAATGGAAGTAGTATACAAACATATTTTAAAGGCACCAGTTGTGGTTTGAGCAAGATAGCTCGTCGCTTGCCTCATGGTACTCAAAACCTGCCAGAAAATGCTGGGTTGTGATCTCCTTACAAGGAGCAACTATCTGGAACATTTGTGGGAAGTCTCCCATCTGGAGAGGTTCAAAGAGCCGGTCTACTCATCGCTCTTTGTTCTTGGCCCTGGTTTGCAGAGTCAACTCAGTCCATCAGACGTTTCTCAAGAACTGCAGGACTTTGTGCTGATCTGGCAGCAGCTCCGGCGCTGATCGGTTGCAATCCCTGACCCACCCCTTCTCCTCTACTGGCTGGTCACTATTCTGTGCAACCATTTCATCCTGGATTGCTGAGTTTGCTGGGCTGCTAGGTTCTCCACTGGTCAGCAGCTGTCTTTTTTTAAAAAAATATAATCTTTAATTGATCAATCTGTTAAATCAATGAACTTTTATCACCCCATGTTTTCTCCATTGCCTCTAGATGCTCATCATTTCATTCAATCTTTACATCTCTTTATATTTTGTAGGATATGCTTCCCATTTCTGCCCCTTGCTGTCTCACACCCTGTACACGCACACGCATGCACATGCAAATGAAGAGAGAGGGGGGAGAGAGGGGGAGAGGGGGAGGGAGGGAGGGAGGGAGAGAGAGAGAGAGAGAGAGAGAGAGAGAGAGAAGCACACTTTATAAATAAAATGCTCATGTTATTCTTTAAAATTGATTGACGTGACCCAAGAAATATTGAAGCAGTTCATTATATATGGCTAGTATGCTATATGGCAGTGATGACTAACCTTTTTGCCATCGCGTGCCAAAAGCAGAGGGAGCACCGGGGGGGGTGTAATTCAATGTGCCCTGCCTCACACATACATGCACGTGCAACCCCCCTGCACTCCCCATGCTTCTGGCACGCAATGGCACGGTGGGCCCATAGGCCCATTTTTTGCCCTCCCCAGGCTCCAGAGGCTTTCTTGGAGCCTGGGGAGGGAAAAAACAGCCTTCCCCACCCTCCTGGAGGCCCTCCAGAGGCCGGAAACGGACTGTTTCCTGAATTCCGGTGGGCCCAGAAGGCCCGAAAATCAGCTGGCCAGCTCGCGCATGCACGCCATAGCTGAGCTAGGGCAACACTCGCGTGCCCACCGATATGGCTCAGCGTGCCACCTGTGGCACACGTGCTATAGGTTCACCATCACGGCTACATGGTATGCATATTGCTCTGCTGTTTATGAAGATACAGTGTGTGTTGGATTGATAGTTAATCTAGTGGAACTGTTAGGGATTTGTGGGTATATAAAATATGCATTTCTAGTTGTTGTACAGAAAGATGCCTCTAATGAATAGTATAATATGGTTGCTCTCTGATGTATGCTTAACTTGAGCTAAGAGACTTTCTTTTGAGTAAATATATTTAAGATAGTGTTGTTGACACTGAATTATACAGTTTTTCCCTGCTACAACATTTCCTTAGTCCACAGACGAATGAAACTAGAGGGCAACCTTCTCCGCTGTTGCAACATTGGAACCATTGCGGGTGGTGGGGGAGGAGACCTGTAGTATCAAAGAATATCATGCAGGAAGAGATATCCATGTATGCAAATATCTGGAAAGCAGAGGAAAGACAGGGTAACCCCTAAAAGAAATGGCAAACACAGGAAGACCAAGCAGCACAGGGTCCAGCCAATGAGGTTTGCCTGCCTGCTTGGATGAGAAGGGCAAGAAGAAGGGGGATGATTAATCAACCCTTGCAATGGTAGAGTCCAGGCTGAGCATCAGCCCAATGGGGTTTCTGAAGTGGACTCAAGGAGTAACTGGGACCAGCACAGGAAACCAACAGTTTAGGCTGGAGTGTAGAATTACCCTTCGCCTGCATCTTGTATGTTTTAATCCACCCAGCTAGCATAGATTTCTGTATGCATATCACCATCTAAATCCTAAAATCTGGTGGTACTCAAACAAATTTAGAAGATACTAAGACTTCCTTCTTGCATGAGGCTCCTTAGGGAACTCTCCTTTTACAAGGTGTGATCGTGGAATCAACAGTTGTCTGTGCCAGCTAAACTCCAACTCTTTTAGCATTTCTATTTTCTTGCAATCTAATCCTCATTTCATCTATGCGTGACAGGATCTTCATCTGCATTCCCAATATATTTGTATTTTGAAAATGTTAGAATTCTTCTTTTTATATCTTTTATAGTAGCAATTTAATGTAGGCTGTAGCATTGCAATGCTGTTTGGATGCGACATTTTGATGACAAATATGTATTTCTGTTGTAAAGGAACATCCCTGAGTGCCAATCTCCTCACTGTCATAATCTGCACGTTCAGAAATACCCCTTCAGAAACAATTACCATAACCATATAAAACTATAACATCCAGAAAACATGGTACTCTGACAACAAACTAGAAGGTAGTAAAACAAATGTTAATTGTTAAACTATTTAATATATGTTTCATTTATTCAGACAGCTGTTCCTTTATAGTGTTCTCCATTCTTACTTTTAATTTCTCAGAAACTAAGTTTCTACTGGACTCTCTGCAAAAATAGAAGAATAGCTTTTCTGCAGGCTGTGTGTGTTTTGGAGGTCTGGAAGTTGTGTATCCAGAATTTCTGCCTGGAGGAGGAGGAGGGGAGGAGGAGGAGGAGGAGGAGGAGGAGGAGGAGGAGGAGGAGGAGGAGGAGGAGGAGGAGGAGGAGGAGGAGGAGGAGGAGGAGGATTCCTTTAGGAAACAATTAGGCACTAGACTGGAGAAGACTTTGCTGGCTTCTAACTTGGAAATACTTGTTTTAAACTAATGATCTGTTAATAGAGGGAAATATTTCTGCTATATAAGAAGAAATAACAACAGGTCTATTACAGGGGTCAGTTTCACTTACCTTTGCTACCAAAGTGCGCCACTTCTGCATATGCACAGAGCGTATTTGATGACATCCGGGCGTGTGGGCGAAGCCTCCCGCCATTGCTGCTACTGGTTTATCCGAACTGTGGTAAACCAGTAGCAACCCACCACTGGTCTATTAGTATAAACTCAAGACTCCACAAAATACATATAAAGTCCAGCAAAACTGAATGTAGAATGGTGTAGGTCATCTGGAGTTCTGATAGCATTTTCTAGCATCCTGCATCTGATTTTACAGTGTAATTATCGTAATTGCTTTCCATATGTGTAATGTTATACAAACAGGCTTTGACAAAGAAGGAAACAGGAACATTGTTTCCTGCTTCAGTAGGATGCATCATGGGTTCTGAATATCATCAAGGTCAGTTCATTTATAATTTTTAATTTAGTAATAATTTGTTTAAAACCTATCACTTACGCATAGCACTTATTAAATTATCTCCTTTTGACCTGATTGAAAGTTAATGTTAATTATGATTAACTTGAGCAGAGTAGATCTAATTAATTAAATAATATTAAATTACTAACTAAAGTTTGGGAGATACAGCAGGAATATTAATAGCCCTATTCTTATTTTTGCTTTCTCTCAAGTGAATGAGAGAAAGCATCAGGAAAACTGAAATGCATATTAAAAGAGATTGAGGAATATACTTGACCAGATGTTTTTCTATTTCAAAAGTATAAATTTGGGCTTAACACTTGCGTACACAATCCTTCTGTACCATATCAGGTTCAGTGTGCAATTCATAAACTGCAAGTAGTCATAATAGAAGCATAATTTGAAAAAAAAAATCCAGGAAAAGAAAAGCATTGATAATGCATCTAGAGGTAAGTAGGTACAGTATAAAGATAGTGGATAGATGTACAACAATTTCAAATAGTGTAAAAGATTTATAGTACAATCAGTTCTTTAATATAAATTACAGATCTAGACATATTTTCTTTTTTTTTCATAATACCATAATATGTATTATCAGTGTCTGGAATTGGGTATGTCTAGTTTAATGAATGGGATATGTCTAGTTTAATGAATGGGATATGTCTAGTTTAATGAATGGGATATGTCTAGTTTAATGAAAAGAAGGACTAGAGGTGACGTGATAGCAGTGTTCCAATATCTCAGGGGCTGCCACAAAGAAGAGGGAGTCAAATTATTCTCCAAAGCACCTGAAGGCAGAATAAGAAGCAATGGATGGAAACTAATCAAGAAGAGAAGCAACTAGAACTAAGGACAAATTTCCTGACAATTACAACAATTAATTAGTGGAACGACTTGCCTCCAGAAATTGTGGATGCTCCAATATTGGAAGTTTTAAAGAAGGGTTGGATAACCATTTTTCTGAAATGGTATAGGGTTTCCTGCCTGAGTAGGGGGTTGGACTAGAAGACCTCCAAGGTCCCTTCCAACTCTGTTATTCTGTTCTGTTCTGTTCTGTTCTGTTCTGTTCTGTTCTAATAAATTGAATGTTTATAGTTGGTAAATTGTATAATACCTTATTTAAGATCTGTCAATGTAAAAGAAAGCTGTTGAAAGGGGAAGAGAAATTCATGTGAATATAATTCATGCCAAATTGTGTCAAAATGGATTTTCTTCTAAAGTATTTTAACTTATGGAGGGGAATCACTTTTCAGTGGCATATTTATAATCTGTCCCTTCATAGGGGATGGAAAGGAATAGGATTCTTGTGTCTACAAAAAGGCATAGCCATGTTCCCCTATGCCATTCTCAGAGATCTATAACTGTCAAGGTTTCCTAAGTCACTTCACATTATCACCTAAGTCTTAGTGTATGAGACCAACACAAAAGGAGGAGCATTGTTAAGAATAGTAAATGTTATTCTTGCCTTCAAAAGGAGGAAAAAATAAAAAGAAAATTACAGGCAGATCACCTTGATCTCAGTCAAGAATTTATCTCAAACCTCCCATAGGTTTCTACTACAAAGATAACAAAACGTGGGCTAGGCTATCATTAGGATACAAGCTGGTTGGTCAACAGCACCATATTGCTGTATGACAGCAATATGCTGTATGACAGTGACTCTACTATAAAAATTATAAAACCATAGGGCTTCATTCTAGACCATGTGCTGTTCAACATATTTCTTCAATCTTTGTATTTGCCCCTATATTTTATGCTGTTTTAACTCTGTATGTTGCCTAGAATATTTGGATTTGTAGCCTCTAAATCTAAACAAATAAATGAAAATAAATGGGGTTAGAAATTATTATTAGGAGCCTTGGTAGTACAGTGGTTTAATGCACCCTGTTATTAACACAGCTGCAGGTTTGAATCTTACCAGGCTCAAGATTGACTCAGCCTTCCATTCTTTCTAAGGTAGGTGAAATGAGGACCCAGTTTGTGGGGGCAATAAGCTGACTTTGTATAAATATATAAAAGTATGAAGGCTATTGCTTAACGCATTGTAAGCCGCTGTGAGTCTCCGGAGAAGGGCGGCATATAAATCAAATTTAAAAAAAAAAATTATCAGATTTACAAATGACACAAAGATATGAAGATTAGCAAGCATCTAAGGGACAGTATTAGGATTCAGGAGGTCATTGGCAAACTGGAACAAGCGGTAATCAGCAAGATGAATCTCAATGTGGATAAATCCATAATCCTACATCTGGGCAGGAACAATAAAACATGAGCCTAGGAAGTGGGTGACCATAGTGAGAAATACAAAAATTATCTTAGTGCCTTGCTTGATCACAAGCTGAACATAACCTACTAGTAGTGTAATGCAGTTTTTTTAAAAAAGCAAATACAATATGAGCGTGCATAAACAGAAGGAACAATAGGTCTAAACTATGATGAATTATATTTTGGTTGGACATCATGCAAAAAAAACAAAGTTTTCTCTGCCTGAAGAAGAGTAGACACTCATCAGAAGTATTTAAAGAAGTTGGATGCTATAGCAGAAGATTCCTGCACCAGTCTAGAGGTTCAACTATACAATTTCCAAGATAAATTCTACTGTACTCCTCACATTCAATGAGTCCATCTCCTTTATCTCCTTTTGCTGTCTTTCTTAATACTGTATCCCCCCCCACTTCTGCTCTTCAAAGGTTATTTGCAGTAGTTGCTCTCTAGAGGCAGGAAAGCAATTGAGAGCAAGAAAGTTATCTCAATTATTTTCCAATCTCACTGGAAATCCTAGAAAATTTCAATTTAACCTAAAATGATCTTGAGCTCTATATGGATGGACTGATTAGGTGCCATCAATTCATTCTTGACTCTTAGCAGCAACACAGACAGAGTCTCTAACCTGGGCTTTGAAGTCTTGCAATGATTATTATTACCACTATAACTTGAGTCCATCCACCTTTCAGGTTAGATGCTATCAGTATGAGTATGAAGTGAGAGAGAACAAGCTAAAACAAACATGAAATCATCACTAAAAGTATGATTGTTTAGACCAATGGACCACTGGAAAGAAACATCAAAGATAAGACAATACTATGCAGTATAGATTATAAACTCAATCCCTCCAGGACACAGTGTGATTCCAGAGCTTTTGATGAACTATTCCCTGTGAGTGGAAGTTCTCATCCCTTCTCCTTTCCCACCCTGGCATTTTTTATGTATGAAAACCTATAGCAATATAGCAGTATTTTTCAGACAATTTGCTGGTTTTGTGAAGAAGCCAATTTAAGTATTATACAACAGGGAGGAAAGCCCATTTCATATTATGCAGAGTCACAGGAAACAGTTCAAAGGAGTCCATTTTCCTTCCAGACCTAGCAGGATCTACAGTAGTGCACATACTTAGCAAAAACTTGGGGCTCTTTGTCATGCACAATTATTTTCTTAATCAAGTATCATATCTGGGAGTTCTTCTTTATCCTAGAACATACATTGAGATTTGACACCCTGAAACAGTCAACTGCCTCCTTGCTGGAAAACACTCATTTTCTGATATAGCTTCATCCAAGCAAACAACCTTCGCTTTGTTAAGGATCTCCTTTTCTATTTTCTGTTTGGGAAAAAGTGTCCAGTTATGTGTCAATTATCTCTGATGGAGACTGGTAACATTCTCTTATATTGGGGCTGTGTGGAAGGGATAGTTAAAATTTCAAGCAATTATCCACTTTTGCAGTTCCCAAGGAGACAATATGATTCCTTTTCGTACTGTGTTATTGCTAGGTAGTATGAAAGCATCTTTCATGGCTGAGACAGCAATTAAAGGCATCTGTATCTCACGAATTTCTCCCCTGCCAGGTCTTAATTCTTAGAGCTGCAATGACCAAAGTATATAGCAATAGCAATCTTAGACTTATATACCCCTTCACAGTGCTTTTACAGCCCTCTCTAAACTGTTTACAGAGTCAGCATATTGCCCCCAACAATCTGGGTCTTCATTTTACTGACCTTGGAAGGATGGAAGCCTGAGTCAACCTTGAACCGGTGGGACTTGAACTGCCAAACTGCTGGCAATCAGCAGTCAGCAAAAGTAGCCTGCAGTACTGCACTGTAACCACTGCACCACCACGGCTCTTGGAAAAGAGAAACTGTGTTCACAAGATGGTTATCCAGGAATTATAAACTTAGCATCTACATTCTGTAGCAGCACATCCCTTCTGGAATGAGGTGCCCCCTCCCCAATATCTGGGTGGTCCTTGTTCTATTGTAGTTCATAAAAGTGGCAAAGACCTGGCTCTTCACCCAAACCTTTAGCAAGGGAGAATGGGATCCCTAACTCCATTTCATTTTATGTATAGTGCTTGTCATCTTTTATCTTTTAAGGATTTCACTGCAATTTCTTCATTTGATTGTTGTGAGCTAACCATAGGCACGCAACAATCATTATTATTGTTTGCATGATATTTATTTATTTAAAACATGTATATCTCTTATATCTTATATATACATGTATACATCTTATAAGAAACTCTGAGCAGCTCCAAATATTTGAAGTCTAGCTAAATTTAACCTTGGTTTGAGTTTGTTTGTGTATCATAGGATGTGCTGTAAACCCAGTCCATTTTGTTAATTTATTGCTCAGTCTATTGTATGAACCCAGGAAACAGATTATTGAAGTAGCCAGTAATTATGTGTTGAGCAAAGGCAGTTGTGTCCAAAGGAAAGGTAAAAGACAGATAGATTTTATTTTCTGTTTCCTTTTCTTGTTTACTCATTTGCTCTCAACACCCAGAAGGAAAGAAAGGGCAGTCAGTTGAACAGAAATGTCAACAATAACATGCTCAGCAATGCTTAACACAGTTGGCTCACTCCAAATCACCACCAACATGTGATAATCTAAGCCAAAGAACAGTGATCACCTGCAGTTCTGGGGACAGCACAACACTCTGGGTAAGATTGCTCTGCTCCCTGGTGGCAGAGATTGAGAGAAAGAGAGAGAGAAGGAATTGTGGTGACACAATGAAAATGGGTCCCACTGGGTCCAGTTCCAAGTGAGAAAATGTACACAGAAGAGAGGGCAGAAAATGAAGCTGATCCTCACAGTTACAGTTCACGAAAACTTAGGGCTTTTAATAAAATTGGCTGCCAGCAGGCTTCTTTTGATGGTTTATCCTGCCAAGCCAAAAACAAAGCGGAGTCCCACTTTGAAGGCACCTGGCTGGCCAAGGTCATGTTAAATCTGAGACCATCCTGGGATAGACGTGATGTAACCAGGAGGGTGATATTGGGATTATCCAAGAGTATGAGGACACAGCAACGGGTGAGATGGACAGAAGGGACAGGGGGACAGGAAGGCAAGAAAGAGGCAGTGTGGCAGGGGTGGGTGAGTTGGCCCTGTCTTTCAGCCTTGGGAAGCTGCATTGAAAGCAAGCCTCTGCCCACTTAGCCTTCCAAAAAGCACTGGAGACTTTTCCCTCAAGTGCCGGAACAAGAGGATTTTACTGGCCATTTTTACTTCTGGCTGTTCACCGCCCTGAGTCCTTCCGGAGAAGGGTGGTATATAAATTTAAATATTAAATTAAATTAATTAAATTAAATTTTAGAAGAGACAGCTTGTGAAAGTTTTAACTTTAGTGCCAGGTTTTTAAACGTTTTTGGTTTCCACATCTGTATGTATTGTTTTCTTTTCTTATTGATGTTGTTTTAATGGTTGATTGGGAGCCGCCCAATATATGATGGTGGCTATATAAGTGTTTTGAAAAAACAACCAAACAAAAAGTTCCGAAGAGGGGGGAAAAAAGACGCCCTCCTTCTTCCGGGCTCCCACTCGGCCTTTGGCTCCCTGGCCAGAAGCAGGACGAACCGGCCCTCCTGCCGTAGGGAGTCTATTAGCACTTGTTGGCTTGGCTCTCCAACGCGGTGGCGGCGTCTGTCTGAGGAGGGAAAGTCTTCTCTTGCAGGAGTAGATTGGCGGGAATCGGGGGGAGGGAGGGAGGCGGAGGGGGCGCCCTCCCCGCCTTGTCCTCCGCCTCCCACCTCTTTTCTCCCCCTCGCTCTTCGTAGGTGCTGACGCGCCGCTCGCCTCCTATTAATCATCCCCGCGAGCCGACGAGCTGCAACTAATGCCAGTTGGGCTGGAGGCGGCGCGCAGCTCCGTCCTTTTTTCCCGCTCTCCCTGCGCTGTGGGAGCAAAGGACGGCGGCGCTCGCCCTCAGGCTGTTGTGCCCTGAGGAGAAAGGATGTTGAGCCGCCGCCGGGCTGCCCGAGCACTCGCGCCTCTCCCGCCATCCTGAGCTCGGGCCGACGGGGCGGAGGATGGCCCCTGCGCCAGGCTGGTGGCGGGCGCTGCTGGAGGCATGGACTCGGCAGCGGCTGGCAGGAACTCCTCCGGCCCCGCTGGCCCCAACGGCACGGTGAGCGGCGGCGGGGGCGGCGGCGGAGGCGGCGGGGGCGGCGAGTCTCCGGGCAGCGGCAGCGCCATCCTCATCTCCTTCATCTACTCCGTGGTGTGCCTGGTGGGTCTGTGCGGTAACTCCATGGTCATCTACGTGATCCTGCGCTACGCGAAGATGAAGACCGCCACCAACATCTACATCCTCAACCTGGCCATTGCGGACGAGCTGCTGATGCTGAGCGTGCCTTTCCTGGTTACCTCCACGCTGCTCCACCACTGGCCCTTCGGGTCGCTGCTCTGCCGCCTGGTGCTCAGCGTGGACGCGGTCAACATGTTCACCAGCATCTATTGCCTGACCGTGCTCAGCGTGGACCGCTACATCGCGGTGGTGCACCCCATCAAGGCGTCGCGCTACCGCCGGCCCACGGTGGCCAAGATGGTTAACTTGGCCGTCTGGGGGCTGGCCCTCGTCATCATTCTGCCCATCCTCATCTTCTCCCGGACCGAGGCCAACACGGACGGCACGGTGGCCTGCAACATGATGATGCCCGAACCTAAGCAGAAGTGGCTGGTGGTCTTCGTGGTCTACACTTTCCTCATGGGCTTCCTCTTCCCCGTGGTGGCCATCAGCCTCTGCTACATCCTCATCATTGCCAAGATGCGCGTGGTGGCGCTCAAGGCCGGCTGGCAACAGCGCAAGCGCTCCGAGCGGAAGATCACGCTCATGGTCCTCATGGTGGTCACCGTCTTCGTCATCTGCTGGATGCCTTTCTACGTCGTGCAGTTGGTCAACCTCTTCGTCGAGCCCGACGACGCCACCATCAGCCAACTTTCCGTCATCCTGGGCTACGCCAACAGTTGCGCCAACCCCATCCTCTACGGCTTCCTCTCGGACAACTTCAAGCGCTCCTTCCAGAGGCTCCTGTGCCTTAGCTGGATGGACAACGCCGCCGAGGAGCCGGTCGACTACTACGCCACCGCCCTCAAGAGCAGGGCCTACAGCGTGGAGGACTTTCCCGCCGACAACTTCGGAGAGTCGGGCAGCGTGTACCGCAACGGGACTTGCACCTCCAGGATTACAACCCTCTGAGGGCAGCTTTCTGACTCTCCCGGGCCGGGCCGAGCGGAGTGGAAGGGGGGCGGGAGGAGATCGGGCCAAGAGAAAGAGGCGGAGGGGGGCAAGGAGAGGCGGAGAGAGCGGCCCGAGGGACAGACGGCTCCCCCGCTGGCCATCTTCAACTTTTAAGCTGGCCCACTCGGCTGGACGCTCCTTCTCCCTCTTCCTTGTCAAAGGATGAGATCTTGGGCAGCCTGGCCGGTTCTCCACCCCCCTCCGCTTCCCTTCCCTCCGGAGCCTTGAGTCTCTCTAGCGTTTTCTTTGAGGTCCGGGGCCCGCGAGTGTGCTTTTCTTCACCGGCGAGGGCGTCTGGGCTTGGCATCAAGTTGAGGACCACTGGATGGGCCGCGATATCCAAGTCCCACGTGAAAGATTGCTGAGCGCTGCTGGAGGGTTTTTGCCCCTGGCTTCCGGAAAAGAAACCAAACCAAATCAGGACCTAGGTTGCCTTTATCTGTTTTTTCAGCAGCATAAAGAGATGCCGGGGACGGGCTCAAAACAGACCCCCCTAAAACCGTGGGTATTCCTGATGGTAGCGGTGTGTAGGTGTGTTGTTTCAGAAGTTGAGACTGGGACTCACTCTCGATAAGCTCACACGGTGTACTCAGTGGTTCGCCTGAGCCAACCAGCAGTATTGAAAACATACAAGCTTAGCTTTACAACGAGCCTTGTTTCTAAATCATTCCACAGTTCATCTTTGGGAGTGGGGGGGGGGGAGAGAGAATAATTCCAGATTCGCCAGAAGGTTGGCAAAAATCCTTCTCACCCTTTCCAAGAACTTCCCCAGCAGGAAGCAAATTATCCTGAGGCAGTACAAAATCTTAGATCTGCTTGGCAGCCCCAGGAGAAAGCTAACTATTCCATCAGCTTAATAGAAACGAATAATCTTATCTTTTCCCTCTGGGTCCCTGCTGCGGGACCAATTTCTGTTCGCTGGCTTTGAGCAAGCCTGGGGGAAATGGTGATCCATCTGGAAAGGGAAAGGAAACCAGTCCAGTAGAAAGCAAGCAGGGTTTTGTTATCTCAAAGCAGCAGCTGGCTGTTGATAAGGAAGAAAGCCCCAGCCAGCCACTCTTTCCCAGATGATTGTCAAGATCTGAGTCCTGAACTCCCAGCAGGGTTTGATTTGGCGTTTTGAATCAAGGGGAGGGGAGAACAGCAAAGTTACAGTCCTGGGCTGGTATTTGTTACAAACTACAAACAGAGAGAAATAAGGAGGAAAGAGCAATTTGTGAATGGGAGGCTGAGGGTTGGTTGTTTTTTTAAAAAGCCTTCTTTGAGACATCAAGATTACTTCGGCTGCAGTTCTCAAAGTACTCACCAATGGTTACCTCAGAAAAAATATATCTGGCTTTAGAGGAATAATTATTAAATGGCTTGAAAAGTTCAATCAAAAGTACCCTTCTAACTGTTCAAAAGCAGTTCAAACTAAAAGAAACAATGTAGCCAAATTCAAGATTATTTATTGATTTGCTTATTTACACAACTTTGACCCTTCAGTAATATGTCTTGCTAGATCTGGCCCAACATCATTTAAACCAGCACTTATCTCCTAAGTTTCAAAATCAACCAAGGAAAAGTCATAAGAGATGCAAAGCATTGATTTAATATATGTTATGCTCTTTTAATTGGACCTTAAATTCAATAAACCAGGAGGTCTGCAACCTTTATTCTCTTCTAGAAAGCATAAATCCTATGGGAGACCTCTAGGGCTTCCCATTGTAATCATAATATATAGCACTGACAGTAGAGTTCTAGACCACTATTGCTTTGGGTCATATTCTTCGTTGGGGTTTTTATTTATTATTTGACTATAATAAATATTCAATTTGATTCAAGTCATATTCAGTCCCTTTAGAATTAGGATGCATATTTCCCATAACTGATGGAGACTAAAAAAAAAAAGAGTTCAAGAACAATGAAACGGCTAAATGATTAGTTAGTACAAATGGCCTCATCTGACCAAATATTTTCTCTATCAAACAGCCAGGCACAGATCCTACAAAAGAAATAAATAAAAACAAGGTGCTGGAGTGGGGCTTGGGGAAGATCCAGATGATCCTCTTTTTGCCACTTCTACCCAGATGAAATGTATTCTTCATTTAATTTATAATACGCTTGTTTAAATTACTTTGCTGTGTGTTACATTTCTTGGGAGCCAGTTTTCAAATGTAAAATAAATAATTTTTCTTTTTATATTTCTAATTCTATGTAGTTTCTATGTTGTGGAGACAATTCTCTATAAAACAGTCCTTAAAAATAGATTTTGGGAGTATACAAATTCATGATGCTTACATCTGTTTAAAGCACTTTCTTTGGTCAGAGAATGTCTGTAGTTTGGGAAGAAAGTTCTTTTGTTCTTGTATTTTGTCTCCTGTCCTATACTGTTATTGTATATGTTTTGGAAAAGTGTTTTTTATAAAGAATAATGATGGTTAATATACAACTCTTAATATCCTTTGCTTTAGATTTATCCTAAATAGTTTGATTAAAAAAATTAATGCGCAAATAAAAAACAGATGTGAAATGGAAGTCCTAATATTCCAAATCTTCTCCATTTATTTAACAGAAGGCCCATTAAAAGGATCTGAGAGAAGAATTGAGATAAAAATAGATACATATTTGCTTGAAAACATGCAAAATATGCAATACAGATCATTTTGGAGCAAATACATTCAAACTACAATCTTGATTCCCTAATACCTATTAAAAAATAAGAGTATATTTTCTTGTATGATGGTGTTAGTAAACATTACAAGTTTAAAGCAAGATGAGTTGAGAAAACCTAATTTTATACTCAACTTTATAATCGAATTTCCATGATAAATTCTTATCGATTTTATTCTGATAATTTACAGAGGTTTTGACAATTTCTTGAACTTTAATAATACTTCAGTTTCTTCCAATTTAATTAATTATTTAATGCCAGTAATTAATATGGTACCTTTGAATGGAGTGCAATTAGGAAAAAATCTTCAGTGCATTCAGCTTGAATTTTAATATTCTTAATACTGCAATATTTATTTTATCAAGGAGAATGTCCTATTAAGCCCGTGAGGAAAAATATGTATAACACTGCTATAAATTAGATATTAAAACATGCAACCAAATTGTAATGTAATTAAAATCACATACATTTGTACTTTTCAACAATATGTATGTACATTGTTCAAAGGTACTTATTCATATCCAAACAATGCATTTTTTTTCAGTGAAATTTGATTCTTTGCCTGAATTGGGCTTCCAGTTCAATCAGAAAAAGGGGGAAATTAAGAAGTAAAACTAGAAGACAAAAGTAAGCCTAAGTGCATTTTCAAATAGGCTGAACACTATTTGGACAACCTTTGTTACACTGTGTGACAGAGCTATCTGAAAAAGTAAGTTTAAAAAGCTGGGGAAAAAACTTCTGAAAATAATTATTCATAATCTGTGGAACTAAAGGAAAAATTCAACCTTATGTATATCTACTTAGAAGTAACTCTCACTGGTGGCCACAGGACTTATTTCCCATAAAGGATGTACAGGATTGTAGCTTCACAAATGTCAAAAGATTGAGCATTACTATTTATTATAAGAGTTACCAAAATGCAAGATTTTGAATCATGCTTTTAGCCTGTATTTTAGAGTATTAACTTGATATGCATTTTAATTCATTTACTAATTGCAGCTTGCCTTTTTTTCAGGGCTCCTTTCCATGTAAATTCTAACCTGCCACTTGAAATGAAAAGCATCAAATTGTTTAGGGCAGAAACACTACTGCACCAGTTTATAATATTGTTTTACAATATTAGAACAGTATTTCAACTTCAGATCACTTATTTCCTTAACAGAGGATCTATCCAGTACTCTTACGTTGTGACCTTCCTCCAGCAATGCTGTAATTCAGTGTTAGCTTAATAAATAGATGTCTTTAACACTTATTTGTAATCCATTTTTATTGTTCCTCTGCAATTGCTTGACTGATTTTGATCTTTAAAGGACATTGAAAAAGCATATAATTGCACATAGCCCCGACATTTGTTGAGACAAAAAACAAAGATTTGCTTGTTCTTTTGTCATCATGCAAAGACATGTTGACAAGTGGGTGTTTTGAACTACATTGTGGATTAAAACCAACATTTTATCCAAAATGTGCAAGATGCATTTGAACAAGAAGGAATATAAAAACTGAACTGCCAATATTGAATTAAAAGATGGCAGATCATGACTCATCAGATATGGGTAGGTGAAAGCCATTATTGAATTCCTATATCTACAGTGAAAAACTAGCATCTCTAAAGATAAAACAATACGGGTGGGTATTGTGGCAGTAAAACTGGAAACACTTATTAGAATTGTGGACTCCTTTTGAGAAATTGTACAGAAGGAAAACATAAAGGCAATTAAAATATGTGCCAAATTTCACAAAATATTTTTTTCTTGGGAATAGGCAGTGTGACATGTTTTTAGCACAGTAACAACTCCACAATTGGTTTTCATTATATTTTCTTTTATATATTTTGTAGAAAACAATGTCCTGAAAGTCCATTTAGCTAAGAGTAAAACAATATCTTGTAGTCTCATCTGCCCATTGTAAAATCCATTGAGAGAAGCAGCTCTGAAGCCTGAATCACAGTACTAATGGGAACATATTGTATATTCAACATTTAATGGATGCTGTATTGCTTACAAAAAGTGTGAAGTCTACATTCCCCTATATTTTACACAGATTAAAAAAATTAGGGCATTAACAATGAAAGAATAGCCAGGTTTTTTTACCAAGTGCATGTTTTCATAAAAGCTTAATGCTGACTCACTTCGTTCAGTACAATAATTGTTGACATCATAAAAGCAAGTAGGTTTTAATGAGAAATGTTAATGGTTACATTAGTTAAAAATCTTAAATAAAATGTGCTGTGCCAACAAAATGATTGCCTGGCTATTGCTTAACAGCTGTTATACAATAGCACAATACCACTAAGTGCTATATTGGCACTATCTGCCAAAACATCAGAGTTAGATCATTTGGGATTTGAGATGGAAATTCATCTATTGAACAATGTTGCAGCATTTTTCCAGATGTCTCAGACAGTTAAAAACAAAGTATTATTAATTATAGGAGAGAACGATACTCACAGTATATAAAATAAACTACTTCTACCACAACAATCATTGTGAGAAGCATCAATGTGTTGATTTTACATGCATGCACATGTGCAATGCATCACAATGTCATGCTTGCCATCCAGTCAATTTTGGTTCCCTCAGGCAGATATCCAGGTTGAAGAACCCTAACCCATATATTCTATTATTAATCTTGTTATTTTTTCAAACAAAAATCTGTATGGAAAAAAAAAGAGGTTTAATGGCTTTTTACTGAATGTAAATACAAAGAGAAAGAAAAAGAAGCAAAGGTCAAAATTATAAAGATAAGAAAAACATGGGGAAAAGAAAAAAGAAAATTAAGGGGGGGAAATCCGAAGTATGTATTAATGAGTATACGTACATATAGAATTATATACATCAATTACTGGTACCCAGTTTCCCCCAAAATAAGACATCCCCTGATAATAAGCCCAATCGGGCTTTTGAACACATGGCAATAAGGCCGAGCACTTATTTCAGGGTTCAAAAAAATATAAGACAGGGTCTTATTTTCAGGGAAACACGGTAGTTATATTTCACTGGAATCATCCATAGTTTATCAATGCTAATGATCCATTCATAAGTTGCTAATAAAATCAATTTTGCACACCATTGACTAATTGGGACAACTTTTCTCTTCTCAATGCTGGGGAATAAATATTTGTATAAATAGGTCAGTGTTAGAGAGCACATTGAGTCCTCAGGTTCAGAAGCTGAACAGTTGTAGCAGCATGAAACTGAGCCCACTCAACAGGAGTTAACAGAAGGGAGGGCTCTTCAGTTGCAGGCTGAGTCAGCATATCCAGATCCTGGGTTAACCAAAGGCCTGACCTATCCAAGGTCCTGAAGCTGGCAGCAATAGAGAGCAAAGGAAACCAACCAGACAGGAAGAATTGTGGGTCAACAAATTAGCCCAGCAGGGAATAAGGGCCACATAAAGAAAACTGTAGCTGGATTGGCTCTTTGTGGCACTCAATATTCCCCTGTTCCCTCAGTCCCTGGACAGGAGCCCTAATGGTGCCTTTAATTTTCTGCTAATGACATAAAAGTATGTAACTCAATGTGAAGTATTACATTGTTATAATTCTTGGATAAAGTCAGCATGAAAAATTCATGCATACATGCATTCTTTATATGTATTTTATCAGAAGAAAAAGTTAAATATTTTTGAAAGTTATGCTGATAATGACACATTTAGAATAAATTGTTCCTATAGCAAAAAAACTGAAATACCAAGTAGTCATTGATTTGTATCCTCCAGAGAAGAATAACATGACCCAATTTCAACATTCATTTCTAATAGAGTCAAGCTTCATGAGATTTTACCACATCCATTTCATATATAAAATATCCATAGTGACAGTTAATATACCATTGACGTCAAATCATTTTGTACATTTCTGTGCTATATAGTTTGTCTTTCCAAAGATATATATTTATGAATTGCAATGTGCATTAGAGAAATAAAAAGTGTCTCTGTTTTAATCATGGAACTAATTAAAACTCAATGGGAGATTGAGCAGCATAAACTTGGCAATGTTTATGGGTAACTTATATAATAAAGTGGCATGCAGATTTGGGAATAACTCTGCAGCCCACCTCAAATCAATAGTATGGTCAAATGCATTCTTCTTGACACCTTGATAAGTTTATTTTGCATATTCTCTAACAGGGAATTGCTGGAAGAACCAAAGTATTATTCAGAACCTAACTCCAAATATTGCTGAAGGTGCAAAACATTAAGCAGTTTGGAGAAACATGTCACTTAAATCATTTTTTATACCTGTGTGATATTTTATGTCCTAACCCATTGCAGGGAATTATTTAAATCTGCTTGCAAAACATGTACATGGTAGATGGTATTATGTAATAGAACATGAATCTCATGTGATAGACTAGACTGAGAATGATTTAAAGCTTTCACTTTTTCATCTTGGCTACTTCTTCTATTATGATAGACAATTGTTCTTCTCATCCTGTGCTAGAATCTCAATTCAATTCTTCTTTGCTGATTCTCAGAGTTTTGGTGGATAAAGTAGTTATTGGGAAAGTAGAAGAATTAACATTCCAACCTACTGCCCTTCTTTATTTCTTACTGCAAGTCAGGGAGACCAAACCGATGACTGGGGCCAGAAAAGAAAAGCTAGTTGTTCAATCACTCTGAAAAATGAAACAGGTGGTAAAAAGGCCTATTACATTTTGCAATATGGCACACCGGTAGCAATTACAAGAGCTGAGATGAATCAGGAGCCCTCCAAATGTAAAGCCACTCTGCACAGAAACTCCAGAGAAAATGCCGCAAAAATACCCTTGTTGGAGCAGGAGTTTAGCTGGTTGTTAGTTGGCTCACCTTTTAATATATGCACAAATGGGCAGACATAATAGGGTCATAGGCAGTGGTGAAATCCATTTTTTTTTTACTACTGGTTCTGTGGGTGTGGCTTGGTGGGCATGGTGTGGCTTGGTGGGTGTGGCAGGGGAAGGATACTGCAAAATCTCCATTCCCACCCCACTCCAGGGGAAGGATATTGCAAAATCTCCATTCCCACCCCACTCTGGGGCCAGCCAGAGGTGGTATTTGCCGGTTCTCCAAACTACTCAAAATTTCCACTACTGGTTCTCTGAATTGCTCAAAATTTCCACTACCGATTCTCCAGAACCTGTCAGAATTTGCTGGATTTCACCCCTGGTCATAGGGTAGTTGCACCTTTCTCAGATTGCATAACATCATATGTTTTTGCATAGATTTGTTGTGGATTTGCAACAATATTTAAATACAGGTAGTCCTCGATTTACAACAGTTCACTTAGTTACCGTTCAAAGTTACAACGGCACTGAAAAAAGTGATTTATGATCGTTTTTCACACTTATGACTGTTGCAGCATCCCCATTTATATTCGGATGCTTGACAACTGACCCATACTTACGATGGTTGCAATTTCCTGAGGCAGCTTGCGCAAGCTTCTGACAAGCAAAGTCAATGAGGAAACCAGATTCACTTAACAACCGTGTTACTAATTTAACAACTGCAGTAACTCACTTAACAAAAGTGGCAAGAGAAGTTGTAAAATGGGGCACAACTCACTTAACAAATTTCTCACTTAGCAACAGAAATTTTGGCTCAATTGTGGTCATAAGCTGACAACTATCTGTATATCTTTTAAAAATATCTGTATTATTAGCTAGCGTTTTTAAGATAAGGTACATCATGTTTCTGGAGATTGTAAGCATTATAATAAATAAATGTCATATTTATTTATCATAAATAAAATACCTAGTACAATCTTTGATTTGCTCTGCCAATATTTAATGAAGGAATTCACTAATAAACAACTTCACATATTTTCTTCCTTTCTTTACACCTATGCAACTGATAACATTTTTATCATTCAACTATGAATATTCTCCAACATTCTGCATATTTAATCAATAGTTTGAGAGTATCTCTGCTCTATCAGTTATTAAAAACATTAATGAGTCCTATGAAAGCTGCATTCCTACAAAAATTAACTGCAGTCTTACTTACTGCAGTTACTTATTTTCAACAAAAAATAATAGCAACAGAAAAAAATTGAGCAACCCCTATTTTTTAACAATTTCACATACCTCTCATATGCAATTTTATATTACTACATCATTTTAAAATAATTGTCCCTTAATTTAATATAAAGAGTTTTGCACATAATTGTTGTTGTTAGTTGCAAAGTCATGTCCGACCCCATGGACCCCATCGCGACCTCATGGACAATGTTCCTCCAGGCCTTCCTGTCCTCTACCATCCCCCAGAGTCCATTAAGCTCATGCCGACAGCTTCAGTGACTCCATCCAGCCACCTCATTCTCTGTCATCCCATTCTTCTTTTGCCCTCAATCGTTCCCAGCATTAGGCTCTTCTCCAGTGAGTCCTTCCTTCTCATTAGGTGGCTAAAGTATTTGAGTTTCATCTTCAGGATCTGGCCTTCTAAAGAGCAGTCAGGGTTGATCTCCTCTAGGACTGACCAATTTGATTGCCTCGCAGTCCAAGGGACTCGCAGGAGTCTTCTCCAGCACCATAGTTCAAAGGCCTCAGTTCTTTGGCACTCAACCTTTCTTATGGTCCAACTTTTACAGCCACACATTGCAACTGGGAAAACCCTAGCCTTGACTATATGCACTTTTGTTGGCAGGTGATGTCTCTGCTTTTTAATATGCTGTCTAGATTTGCCATAGCTTTCCTCCCCAGGAGCAAGAGTCTTTTAATTTCTTGGCTGCAGTCCCCATCTGCAGTGATCTTGGAGCCCAGGAAAATAAAATTTTCTTCTCCATTTCTTCCCCATCTATTTGCCAGGAATTGAGAGGGCCAGATGCCATGAACTTAGTTTTCTTAATGTTGAGTTTCAAGCCAACTTTTGCACTCTCCTCCTTCACCCGCATCAAGAGGCTCTTTAGTTCCTCTTCACTTTCTGCCGTTTGAATGGTATCATCTGCATATCTGAGGTTGTTGATATTTCTCCCCGCAATCTTAATTCCAACTTGTGATTCATCTAGCCCCACCTTTCTCATGATGTGCTCTGCATAAAAGTTAAATAGGCAGGGCGACAGTATACAGTCTTGCCGAACTCCTTTCTCAATTTTAAACCAATCAGTGGTTCCAGTGGATCCACTCCAGTGGATCACGTTTTGTCAGAGCTCTCTGCTATGACCTATCCGCCTTGGGTGGCCCTGCACGGCATAGCTCATAGCTTCATTGTGCTATGCAAGTCCCTTCACCACGGCAAGGCATGAAGGGGTTGCACATAATATAATTCTAAATATAGATTTGTATATCAAAATGTAAAAATCTTCTAAGAATGTGCCTGAAGCTCAATAGAATTCTTTACTTCTAGATTTTAATATAAATCTGAAAGAGATAACTGAATAGATAAAGATTAGTTTCATCAAAGTTACGCTCATTTGTTTGGTTTTTTTTTTCCGGAAAAAAATTAAAAGCAGAATCCATACTCAAACTGTTTCTACTTCATTTGTGCTGTGTATTCAAATCTGTTTCAAAGGATCTTCCAACTTTTTAGAGCAGAGTATGAGGGTTCATGAAGGAGCTGGAGAGGGAAACAGAATGAGTGGAAGTTTAGTTGCAGACAAGAGACATTCAGCTGAATTAAATTGTACAACTATTATGCTATATTAAAGGTGGAAGAAATTCTGAAGTGATTTATCCTGGTCTGATTTGTTTACATATTAAAAACCTGGCATTTTGAGAAGAGCATGTGGACTTTCTATATCTATTCTATTCTATTCTATTCTATTCTATTCTATTCTATTCTATTCTATTCTATTCTATTCTATTCTATTCTATTCTATTCTATTCTATTCTATTCTATTCTATTCTCTATCTATCTATCTATCTATCTATCTATCTATCATCTACCGGTATCTATCTTCTGGTATCTATCTACCAGTATCTACCCATTCATCCATCCATCCATCCACCCACCTATCTACCTATCTACCTACTTATTCCCCACCCACCCATCCATCCATCCATCCATCCATCCATCCATCCATCCATCTATCTAGCTATCTAGCTATCTAGCTATCTAGCTATCTAGCTATCTAGCTATCTAGCTATCATCTATCATCATCTGTCTGTCTATCTAATTTATCTTCTATCTATCATCTTCCCCCACCTTCTAGTCCAATGCTTGGGAGAAGAACCAGGTCTTCACAGCCCTCCAGAAGTTGAAACAAGGAGGAATCCCCCTGATCTCTAGTGAGAGGCTGTTCGGAAGCACTGGGGTGGCCATTAAGAAGGCCTGGCTCTAAGATCCATCAGGTGGCAAATTTAAGGGAGGAGACCTCAAGTGCATTCATTCTAGCTAACCTACCAGGATGGGCAGATACCCCCAGGGAAAGGCAGTCCTGCAAATAACATGTAGGATTTTAAAGAAGATAACTAGTATCTTGCACCCAGAAAAAAACTGGAAGTCAATGCAGATCACACAGCAGTGGAATTTCTCAAATGAACAGTGGGGCATCCAAAAGTACAAGTGCGACTGCATTCTGGACTAGCTGCAGTTTCCAGATGTCCTAAAGTTCATTTACTGACCGTTCAACGGCACTGAAAAAAGTGACATGACCATTTTTTGCCCTTATGACCATTGTAACATCCCCATGGTCACATGATCAAAATTCAGAAGCTTAGCAACTGACTCATATTTATGAAGGTTGCAGTGTCCTGAGGTAGATTCACCACACTGAGTTTTACTGTTATATAAAGTTATTTTTATACTGTCTGTCAGCTGCCATTGTCAGGGAGGGAGCAAAACTTGCAAGACATCTGGAACAGAATTGTGATGGAAGCTCTGCCCCGTCTAAACTTGCACAGGATGTCAAGGGATTTACACAAAGGGTGGACTCAGTTTGCCATTTTGACACACACACACACACATCTCCATGGATGCTGCTGCTACTTGTGTATCTGTACGTTGCAATTCTTCTAATGCTAGTAGTGAAGTGGCTTAATAGTTCAGAAGAAGCTGAATATTTTTCTTTTTGGGCAGTCTTCTTTTGGAAAGGAGGTAGAAATTAGGGATGAAATCCAGGTGGTTCTGACAAGTTCTGGAGAACCGGTAGAGGAAATTTTGAGTAGTTCGGAGAACCAGCAAATACCACCTCTGGCTGGTCCCAGAGAATGGGGATTTTGCAGTATCCTTCCTCTGGAGTGGGGTGGGAATGGAGATTTTGCAGTATCCTTCCCTTGCCACGCCCACCGAACAGGTAGTAAAAAAATTTGAATTTCACCACTGGTAGAAATCCCATGTTGGAGGGATCCTCCATGCAGTTTCTTAGAGCAATTTCTATGTAAAAAAAAATCCTACAAGGATTTGTTTAAGTTTGCAGCATATTGGCTATAATATCCAAAACCTACTAGTATTGTTCTTACATAAGCAAGGAATGATGCATGTTGTATAGATACAACGCTGTAACATAATCTGCACTTTTGCTATGTTATTAAAAAGTGTTATATGAAAACCTTGATTGTTCAAAGCCATGATGGACAGTGGAAAGCAGTATCTATGGCTCCAATTATTGCTTGTTTAATAAGTATATGGATAAGGAATGTATTTAAATGTATAAGGAATGCATTTAAATGATGTAAGGAGTATGTTGCTTGAAGAAGGCATATGTGCATTTTATATGTTGATAATACCACATTGGTAGCTGAGAATCCAAATAATTTCCAGTAAATATAAATATATAAACAGTTCATAAATTTATCTATGCAGTAAGCAGCCTTTGCTTATTCAATACCAGCTCTTTAAAAAAAAAAAAAGTTTGAACATATTTTTTCTCACTTTCTAGCCATTATATGGATTGGAAATAATTCTACTGATTTTGCTGAAAAATCATTTTAGTTTAGATTAGGGTTTCACGATGCAGATCTAGGCACTTTCATATATAATTAAGCACAAAATTATAGCTCTACATCAAGGTATTTCCTTCCACTCCACGATTACTAATATCTGATGCATCCCTATTCTAATGAGTGCATAGGATTTTCACTTGCCCTTCCAGTAGTAAGGAAGTGCCACATGGGTCTGAATTTATCAATAAAAAATTATAGCTGTATCAGTAACAACTCTTGGTTTTTATAATGCTTAGTTCTAAATTTATTAGGGGTGTGTGTGTGTAGATACAGTTCAACCAAGGTAAATATATATTGGATTAGATAGGCTTAAGGCACAAATTTGCATAGGAGTAAAGTAGGTTGCATAAAATTGCATGTTCATCCATACGTCCAATATTATATTAACTCTCAGTGTAAGAAATGTTATAAAAAGCACAGAAAAGGAAGAAGAAATAAAATAATAAACTAAAATAAATAAAAGTTAAGTAATGAAGCCATGTTAAGAAAAGAAAATACAGCCAAACCTGGTTTATACCAACACCATGTATTATATCTCCCAAGCCATTCTTACTTCCATATACATGTATTAACCACTTTATAGATTGCCTTTTGTTCTCTAAACTTCTCACTTTTTGTTGAATTTCAATATCATCTGCGATTACCTATATTTTCCCTTTTAGCCTACTCACTCTTCATCTATTTGCTTTGCAGTTTGATCATCATCCTTTCCCTCTACATAACAAGCCATCTTCACATACTTTTCATACATTCATACTTTTGTGTACAATCCACATTCATCCATTATCCCCACTGTTCTTTAACCACACACTTGTTAAATAATCCATTTTAACTACTTTCTTTTATGCTTGTTACAACAAACTCAGATCCAATTTTCATACAATGTAACAGTGTTTTTCAACCTTAGTAGCTCTAAGAATTCCTGTAGGCCAGCTGGGGTAATCTAGGAGTTGAAATATCATAGCCAAGGTTGAGAAACATTGATATACTAAAATATGGAGAAGCACATTCTTATTCACAGCCATACCAAACATATTATCCACTATCTATATTAGTATTTGCATGTCTTCTCCCCATTTTTTGTACATACTGTTCAGAGATATACCAATTCATTTACTTCACATTTATGCATAACTTGCCATCATTCTCTCCATCTTCCTTGTCAAACACAATTATCTTGGGCTTTGTTATCTTAATTTTCAGATCCGTAGTCCTTGACATATCAGACAATACATCTAACATTCATTGCAAAAGCATTCAAGTTTTCAGCCAAGCATTCAACATTGTTTGCCCACAAAGGTACACAATTATTCACATGCCCAGAGAACATACCTCTAATATCATGACAAGTATTCCTTATACATTTACCTCTAAATATAACCACCATGACATCCTTGTCTAACTCTCTGTTCAATGTTGAATTATTAAGATGCCTTTATTATTATGCATGTTTTACTTCCATCATTATACCACATTCAGCATCCATCAATAGCTTTAATTCCTTATTCATGAAAACCATTTCTGAATTCCGTTGTATTCATTTTATCGTATACTTTTTCTAAATCAACAAACATGCACTAAACATTTGCTAAGACATTTGTCAAAAACACATTTACTAATTTCTCTATATAGTAGTCTTTATTTTCATAAGTACTCTCTTTCCCTTTGTATAGAGAAACAATAACATTTTCTAGTTGTCAGGCAAGACAGAATTTTCACACACCACTCTGGATAAGTGAGACAGTGATTCCACAAGCAAAATGCATCCGTATTTTAAGTTTTCTCCAGTTAGTAGTATATTGCTTAAGAACGTTGAAAACTGTTCCTGGGTCAAAATTGCAAGTATAGTTCAATCTTGGTCACTAAACTGAATAGGTTCATTGGCACTTAGCATTTTATTTACTATGGAAAACCAAAACACTTATTTTCCCAGTAGAAAATCTTTAACGTTTGTTTTTCCTCTGCCCTTCCAATCTTAGAAGCTTAGCATAATCAGTACATATCGTCAGTACTCTTCAGGAATTTACATTAAAGATAAATATATGAACATTTTATATGTTAAATATTTTGTATTTTTTCTACATCATCCCCATGTAGCTGAATCATATATCAGTTGGACTGCAATGCTAAGGTTTTAGTTATTAAATTAACTAAAATACTCTAGGTCCATGTTTAAAGATGCAAAAATATATCTGGAACTCCAGAAGAAAAGGCAGACAGAATGAAAAAAAAACCTGGATGAGACAAATAAGATCTAGTATTCCCACAGATTCTAATTTCTCTGCATCTGCTAAACTATTCCTACATGGATTTTAGTAAAGCAACAAACTGCCTGCCCTTTTAATCATTAGCAAAGAACATTTAACTCTCACAACATATGTTCCAGCATATTCCAAATGAAAGCATTCATATCCTACAGGTATATTTCGCCCGAAATATATCTGATATCCACTTTCACATTTTTAAAGACCTGTCCTATGATAATCTGATTATAAGGTCTTATATTCAATTCATGGTAATTTGGATTACTGGGCTACCAGTCTTTTCTGAATAAAATTAGCTGCTTCCAATTAAAGTTCTGAATATGAAGTTTTTGAATACTGATGCTCAGACTTTAAAATGTTATCTGGTTGAAATGCTCAATTTAGGTGTTCTTAATAAAAGCAGAAGAGAGTTTGACCTTTCTACTTCTCCATTTGAAATAAAACTGCTAAAAGATGCTTAACGTTTCGTTTAAATCGTGTTTCTCTGTTCCTAACCTTACTGGGTTTATTTTCAAAATGACCTCTTCATGATACTTTACAGTGAGGGAGTAAGGCACAAATCTCCATGCATTCATTTGTTGGTGTTCCATTTATAATAATAAATTTATAAATGTATATCCTACTTTTTCCTTGAATCTCTTGAATTTTCTCATATTAAATTCATCAGTAAAAAAGTTAGCCATATAAAATGCAGGACTATATGATATTCATACAATGAAAATCAAGTGATAAATGCAGCATCACATCAGTCAATTCACTGATAAAATATTTATTAAGAACTGGAAAAATGAAACGGTCTTTCTCCATTTTGGAAAAAAAATCCAAAATATAACCCAAAAATGAGTCTCCATGGGAATAAGTTAGATGCCAAGGATCTCTTCCTGGTTATTATCTGACACATCTAAAGAGCAAGACATCTAGAAAATAGCTGAATTATCAAGTTCAATTCATTAGAAAAGCGAGATGGGAGAAATTAAAATGATCAGCTAAGCCATCTATTAAATAGGTACATATATGAACCCAGTGAAGTACAACACTTTTCATAACATTGAACTAGCATATGCTAAAGAAATGTTTGGAAACTGCCATGTCTATATTTAGGGGATTTCCATTTAAGCAAGTTGGAACACAAAACTTTACATCATAAAAATTAAGCACTGGTCAATATTTCTTCCTTTAAAAGAATCGATGAAGCCACAGAACTGCATTTTTCAGAGCCTTTTTTTCAGCCAGACAAATTGAACTGGACATGCTTGTATAGTAGAATAGCCATGACACTCAAAATAAGATGAATTTAAGAGAGCCATCCTAATATGTCTATTTGGAATATGTTCTCTTTGATTCAATGGGACACATTCCCAAAAAGACAACTATATCAATACCGTGTTAGATAAGCACCCAGCAAATTCAAATGAGATATAATGCACTTCCAATAACTCTATTGGTTTCTGATTAAGTCTTACCATTAATACCTTAAAAATGAGAATTTGAGGGTTTAAAAATAAGAAAGTTATGTGATAAAATGATAGCGTACAGGAGCCATAGTTTCACTTTACCCTTTGCTCCTTGATGGCAAATATCTACCTATCTTCCAAAACCATAATTACTGTACCACCCAAGAAAGCCACCTGCAAGAGTGACTTCTTACAACTATAATCAGTTCTATTAGCTTGTTCTCCTCTCCCTATAGACAATATGGCAGTGACAGCAGAGCCTGTGCATCCAGTCCAAATTCTTGCAAGATACAGCAAGAGTAGATATAATTAGCTGTGACTCCTTGAACTTTTCTCCAGGCAACACAACACTGTTCACACAGCTTGGGCTCAGCTGCAGTAACAAGGAAGGGGGAGGAGAGAGAGAGAGAGAGAGAGAGAGGGAGAGAGAGAGAGAGAGAGAGAGAGAGAGAGACTACAATCAAGTAAGTGGTGGCCTTCATACAGCACAGTCACTCGCAGCAGTCCATTTTTCAATTATCTAGCTGGATCACTGCAAGAAATATGCACTGCCATTTCTCATCCTTTTAACTCTTCTATTTTAGGGAACAATCTAGATGGTGGGGAAGAGAGATTTCTGATCAATGTTGCCAAGGACATATCGAAGAAAAGAAACCGTTCTAGTTCATCAAATGGTGTCGAACAAAACACAACTGCCTTTAAACAAAACAGATAACTTCCATTTCTACATATGCAACCTGTAAAACATTTGCTACTATTTATTATATTCAAAAGAATATCTCCCCTTCGTCCACCACTGGATTTCTTCTCGAGATGTTCTCATGTGTCTTTCCGGCCTCTTTATGGTTGTCCCAACTCAGCTGGCTTAAAACCTTCCTGAGAGGCTATGGACTCTGCTTTGCTGGGTCCCAAGGAGCGTTCAGAGTCGGTGGGGGTGGCAGAGGCTTCTGGGTCGCCTTCTACAATCACAGCACCATCTTTTGTAGGCTGGGAACCCTTGGAAGAGCGGTTCTTGAAGCACCTCTGGAAGACCTGGAGCGAGACCATGACCATAATCAGAAGAGCCACCACCGCCACCGCGATCAGGATGAAGATATAGTTGAAGGTGTTTGAAGTAGCCAAAGGGTTGTTCGTGCCGTTGTCGATCGGAGTTTGAAACGGCTCCAGAAGCGATATATTTTGACCAGGTCCGCTGGTGCTGTTGGAAGGGAAAGTCCCCGTAGCCCTCGGAGTAGATACGGTGGGCTTCGCCGTCGTCGCAGCATCTCTGGCTGGCGCGGCGCAACTCTCTTCGTCGGCCGCCAAGCGGGATCTCCAAGCGCATAAACAACGGAAGGCGCCTTGGGCGCTAAAGCAGTCCGTGAATTCCGCACAGTCTCCGCTGCTCGGGCTCCAGTAGCCGCTGGGACAGGAGCACAGGTCCCGCTCCGTGCCTTCCCAATGGGAGCCGTTGGGCGACAGGCGGCAAGTGAATCGCGCCTCTCGCCCGGGGCACCTTATAGTAAGATTGGTGCCCGGAGGGCTGAATTCCACGGCCGGCCTTTGAAGCTGAAAAGGCAGCCTGTAGTAGAACATTCCGCGGGCGCCCGAAGCCGAGTGGAGGGCGGGGCACATGCCCGCGTAGTTGTATTTACAGATATAACCGGGGCTGGCCTTGGTGCAGCCGTGGTCCTTCAGGCCCCACCGGTTGAGGTCCGCTTGGCCCGAGCTGACTTGCAACCCGGCGCATCTCTGCATCGTGCAGGACTTGGTCGGTTCTCTGAGCCACTTGGGCGGCGTGGCGGTCCCGTTGTCTCTCGGCTCCTCAATCCCCGGGGAGACCCAGGAGAAGCCCCTGAGCGGCAGGTCTTGAAGGGTGCACTGCTGGGCTTTCTTAACCAGGCCCAACCAAAACAAAGAGCCGGCCGTCTCGCTGACGAGTCCTTTCAGCAGAGCGAGAATGACCCCGACTTCGGTGCGGCCGCTGGCCGTGCTCAGGGCTCCTCCGTGCTGGACGCAAGCGTTCTGGGCCTGATAAAAGTTCATGCGGCCTAGGTGGATGCTGTAGCAGGCCCCAGATGCCTGGCACCAAGCGCGGCCGCTCTGGGTGAGCTCGGCAGAGCCCCAGAGCCCTGAGAAAGGCGGCAAGAGGGCGAGCGAGGCGAAGATCAGGCCTCGCATCTTGGCTCTCGGCTCCACAAATGGGAACGGAAACCTGGATTGAAGGAATGCCGTGTGGAGGGAACTCCCTTTCCTTACGCTTCACAACCGTATCAGGACTCCCAGAGCCTTCTCTTCTAATTGCAGGAAGGAAATGTGTCAGGAGTTAGGCCTAACCTTCACATCCTCGGTTTACTGAAGGGCCTCTTTTCCAGCGCAGGGAAGGTCTGATAAAATCAGCCAGGAGAGTCTTTTCTTCTCTTGGCAGAGGCTGGAAAAATGGTCATATTAAAGAGAGATTGACAAGAAAAAGCAGTAAAGTACAGTATTCTTTGGCTAAACTGGAGTTCTAATACTTTTGATTTATTTCATCCATCTATATTAATATATTATATTATATATATAATTATATATAATATTATATATATATATATTAATATATATTAATATATTAATATATTAAAATCAGCTGTCTAAACAAATTTCTTTAGCTTTAAATACAGGTAGTCCTCAACTTACAACAGTTGGTTTAGTGGCCGTTCAAAGTTACAACAGCACTGAAAAAAGTGACTTATGACCAGTTTTCACACTTACAACCCCATGGTGATATGATAAAAATTCAGATGCTTGGCAGTTAGATCATATTTATGACAGTTGCAGTGTCCCAGGGTCATGTGATCCCCTTTTGCGACCTTCTGACAAGCAAAGTCAATAAGAAAGTCAGATTCACTTAACAACAGTTTGACTAATTTAACAACTATAATGATTCACTTAACTGGCAAGAAGCGGGCAAACTCAATAAATGTTTCACTTAGCAACAGAAATTTGGGGCTCGATTGTGGTCATAAATCAAGAATTACTTGTACTTTGCCTGTGCCAGACTAGGCTAGATGATCTCCCACATCCCATAAGGCAGTAACTCTTCCAGTCGTGTTTTGGCTAGGTATATGTAAGTTACATTTATCCGGTTTTGTTAAACTTTAGGAGCAGTATGAAGCCATTAATTTATAATTTTGGAATCAACAGTCTGGATTAGGACTAATTACATGTGAAGCCATTGGATGGTTTTGATTAATTCACATTAATACATTCTGAGAAAGGAAAAGCATATTTCTGTGTCTTGAGGGAAGGAGCTGGATAATATATAAAGCCCAAAGTCACTGATTAAGGTCATTCTCCCATTAGAGGCTTGTAGCATTTTCATTGCCGTGTTAATTTTGTCTTGAAGATACTGTCACAACTGGGGAAATAATGTAAAATTAGCACCATTAGAAAACACTACAATTAACCAATGAAAGTGATACACTTCAAAACTGATGTGGTTTTTCAGGGTTTTTTTAACAGATATTTAGAAACTGAAGATCTTTTATCAGCCACTGACTATAAGTAGTCCTCATTTAATAACTGCCTTGTTTAATGACTGTTTGCATTTATGACAGTGATGAAAAAATAACTTTGCAACCAATCCTCACATTTACAACCTTCACAGATCTGTAAAGCAAAGGAAAGCTGAAGTCATAAACACAGTTGTGCTTACTTAGCTCCTTCTTCGCTTAATGACTTAGTTGCTGGTCCCAATTATGGTTGCTAAGTAAGGACAACTGGTATGTGACTAGAACTTCAGTGTGTCATTCTCTCACAGCTGCCATATTCTATAGCAATATTGATCAACCTCAGCTGGATGTGTAGATTTCAACATCCAGAATTCCCCATACAAATACTTGTATTGCCTTTTTTACTTTTAGCCAGCTTTTTGAAAATTGCCTAAAAATGAATATGGAAATAAATACATTTATGCAATGCTTAAGGTTGTTTTTGCTGCAACAGATATTATAGGCATTCCTCCAGTAACTAGGTCTTGATAGTTCAGCTTTTTAAAAAATGGCTATTGGATAAAATTCTATATTTTTTTTTAAAAAAATGTATCTCAGAAATTGGATGTTCTACAGATTAATGAATATTTTTACTAATTAAGAATTAATGAGTATTAAGTATTAATTTATAATCCTATTCTTCTTTACCTTGTCCCAGTTTGGTATTTGTCCTGAAAGTTAAAAAAAAAAAGTTATTGGGGAAATCTATTTGTCTCTTACAGCGCTGTATCCTGTTAATTCCCACAGCTATGCTGCTTGATATAACATGCCAGATTTATCCATTTTGTAATGCTGTGCTTAAGCCCAAAATGGAAGCAGGTCTTTAATTTTAAGCTCCAGTTTTAACACAAAGTGAATTAATGTCACTGTAATTCATCGGCCTGACTTCCTTGAAATTAGTGGAAATAGTTACAGTTATGCTACTCCTAGTGGAATCAGTGTTTTATTAAGTGATTGAAATCTTGAGCTTCTATACATAATGTGGAAAGTTTCAGTTCCCATACAAATTAGGACCAATCTAGAGTAGCCTTTGAGGGCTAGAGCTGATGCCTCATATATTATGAAAATACTTTTCTTCTTGGTAATGTGCCATCAAATCTGTGAAGTAGATTTCCCAGACCAAATCATTGTATAATAATAATAATAATAACAATTTGGAACATAACACGCCAGATATCACAGTTGTTGACGGCCAAAGCGTACAGTTTATTGATATCATTGTACCAGGAGATGCCAGAGTCGAAGAAAAAGAACTGGAAAAATCATGAAATACCGTGAACTGGCCATAGAAACTATACGGCTATGGATGAAACATGTCACAGTAGTACTCATTGTCACCGGGGCACTTGGTACCATGTCCAAGAATTTCACAAAACACTTCAAGAAATTGCAGCTTCCTGCAATTACACCAGCGGAACTGCAAAAAATGCGCTACTCGGAACATCATATATTTTAAGAAGGTACTTGGTTGATACCAGGACGCTGGCAGCAACCCGTATCAACCATTAGCACCAGTCAATGGTATTTGTGACACATTTTTAAATGTCCAGTTGACTGAGTTTCATTTTTAATGAATAAAAGAGAATAATAATGTTTAATGAATAAAAGATATAATAATAATAATAATACATTCTTTATTACAATTACTTTGCTGAAACAAATCCGGCTCAATATAGTACAGCATTTTTATTTTAAAAATGTTGTTCTTTTGTGCATTCAAAGGTTCTATTTAGCCTTGACTTATATAGAAAGCAGTTCCATTTAATTTTTGTAGCAAATAAATCTGTACTACTTAAATTTATCAGTTTATTGTTAATCTTAATTAAGCAAGCATTATGTATTTGTGTTTTGTATAAAAATGCACTTGTTGATATTTATTTATTTGGTTAAATAAATAAAAGATATACACCTTGCTTACACACTGCATTAAATGATAGTTTATTTACCCATGGTTTAATGAATCAGCTTCAGTTGACTGTAATATGTAACACTCTGAACTGTACACCATGCTTTACAAGCTGTAGCAGTTGGGTTCATGCTGTTCACTAAGCAAAAATCAATCAAACCCATGCTTTGATGCGATTTGTGAATCTAGCCATCGTATTGTAAAATAAGAGGGAGAGCCACTTTTCCATACTGTTTACAATTTTATACGCCCCCTAATGTTCTCTTAGATACTTGTTTTATGAACTGAACATCCAATTATTCTTTGTGAGAAAGTGTACCAATATTTTTTAGATACAAGGATATAAGCAATTGTGAAGTTCTGATGTTCATAGCCAAGATCACATTTTTCTTCCAGACATGTTACCTTTTCTCAGCCCTTTGTAATACTTTCCCACTAGGGAAATATAGTTCTCCCTTCAGCTGTGACTGATAATTAGAATGCAATTGTTTCTGTATCATGCATGTAGTTTGGTAGTGTCTGTGAAACACTACTAATAAAGTGACAACACACTCTTGCCAATATTAATTTTATTTTTATGTTATTTGTTTTAGAGTTTTATTTGTTTTGGGGAAATTGAAGTTCCACTGCTATACCATACAGATATAGGAGTTTTTCCAAAATTCAATCGAAACAAAAGAAAAGTAGTAGTAGCAGCAACAGCAATACTTTGGTAATTCACAGATACTTCTTTTTATTATTTTGCAAGGATACATGATTTCTCAATTGTTCAAAAAGTACAACAAATCATTTAAAAAGACATAAATGCACACACAGAAATTGTGTCCTACCCTACAACCTACCAGTTGATATGACCAAGGAGCATTTTGTAAAATGAGCCAATACTGCATCACTGTGACAACAGCATTCAAGGCGAAAGCTAGTTTTCCTTAAAATCTATATAAATTACGCAATATCAAGGACATGAGTTACTGAATTGACAAATGATGTAGAATAAAATATAACTTTATCTTGGCTGCCCAAGCAACAATAAATTAAAATCTCTGGAGAGTTCCAGAACATTTGTAGTGGTCAGATTTCCTGAGGAAATTATTACAATAACAGGAAGTCTTGAGCCTAGCTATAAAGAGATGACTTCAATTCCTGGCATTTTGCCTAGGCTGACCCTTCAACTCAACATCTTAAAGGAGGAGGCAGCAGGTGCCTGCTAACAAACAGCAAATGTAAAATCAAAATACAAGGAAGGGCATTTTTTCATCCAAGGCCAGGAGATTATTGTGAAGTAAAACCTATTCTTCAGAAGATCCTGGTAACTTTTCCCCACCCCATTCCAGTTTAAATCCTACTTCAGTTTAGCCACTTTAAACATCTAATGGAGTGAGCTATCATTTGTTAGTTAAAATTCGTTAGTCTTAAAAAGATTCTCCAAGACAACAGATAAATTCTAAATGAGTATTCATTTGGAGAAATAACTATCCTATCAGTTGCTCCTTGTTAAATTCTAAACCCAACCTCTGCCTTTATTCTCTGTTGCAATGATTCCTGACTTGTCATCTGAAAATGACTGGCAGTCACAACTATTGTGCATTATCCCTGATCATCATCGTTATCAATTTTAGAAATTGTCTGTCCACTGCAGGATGAAGGCCTGTTCCGTATGTTTCCAACTAATACGGTTCTGAGCTTTTTGCCAATTGGACCCACAATACTTGCTTTAGATCTTTCGTGGATGCTTTTTATCAAGTGGGATCCATTCTATAACTCCCTTGGTCCACCTGCCATCAGTTCTTGTTATGTGACCAGCCCATTTCCGTTTCAATTCTTTTATTGATTGATTGATTTGATTTGATTGATTTGATTTATATTGATGCCTATTCACCAATGGCGACTCAAGGTGGCTTACAGAATATAAAAAAACCTATTTAAAAAACCTATTTAAAAAAACAGTAAAACTCATAAAAAATCAAATAAATTAATGTAATAAAATCACCCCTGCCCCCCACCTCCTGCCCCAGTGACAGCTGATCACATGAGCCATTTAATGGGCTCCATCCCACTCTGGGTTCCCCAGGTCTGCTGGCAGAATCAGGTCTTCAGCGCCTTCCGGAAGAGAATTAGGCTGGGGGCCATTCTAATTTCTGGGGGAATGATGTTCCAGAGCGAGCCACCATGGAGAAGGCCCTTCTTCTGGGTCCAACCAGGTGTATCTCACTCGGGGATGGGACCTGCAGCATTCCCTGCCTACCCGCTCTAATGGGTCAGGTAGATGTGATCGGCAAGAGATGGTCCCTGGTACTAACCTGGTACCAAGCCATGAAAGGCTTTGAAGGTGACAACCAGCACCTTGAATTGCACCCGGAAGCAAATCAGCAGCCAATGCAGTTCTTGCAGGAGAGGTGATATATGTGCACACTGGGGTCTACACAAAACTGTGGGCTGCTGCATTTTGCACCAACTGGAGCTTCTGGATGCTCTTCAAGGACAGCTCTTCGAGCAGGAGTTGTGAGTCCAGGAGAACCCTCAGATTACACACAGGGTCTTTTTGGGGTAGTGCCACCCCATCCAAGACCAAAGATGGCAATTCTCCCTGAGCCAATGAACCCCAAACCCAGAGCCACTCAGTTTTGCCAGGGTTTAGTTTCAACCCATTGCTCCCCATCCAACCCCTAACAGCCTCCAGGCACTGCGAGAGGAAAGACATGACATCACTTAACTCAGCACGGGCTGAGACATACAGCTGAGTATCATCAGCATATTGGTGATACCTCAGTCCATGGTGATGGATGATCTCACCCAGTGGCTTCATATAAATGTTGAACAGGAGTGGAGAGAGTACCGAGCCCTGTGGCATCCGCAAAGCAGTGGGCGAGGGCTGGATCTCTCCCCTCCTATCAGCATTAACTGAGAGGGGCCACAGAGGAAGGAAGTGAACCAGGATAGCACAAGGTGTCCCACTCCAATCTCCCTAAGCCACTCCAGGACAATACCATGGTTGATGGTATCGAAAGCCGCCAAGAGCAAGGATGGATGCACTACCCCCATCCCACTCCCACCAGAGATCATCCAAAAGTGCAACCAATGCTGTTTCTATCCCAAATCCAGGCCTGAATCCTGATTGGTAGGGGTCAAGATAATCCATTTCATCCAGAAACCTCTGGAGCTACTGTGCAACTACCTTCTCAACAAGCTTCCCCAAAAAGGGAAGATTGGAGACAGGTTGGAAATTATCCAACCGGGTGGAGTCCAGCGATGGCTTCTTAAGAAGAGGGCGGACCACAGCCTCCTTAAAGTGCTGGGGCACTGCCCCCTCCTGTAGGGAAGCATTAATCAGAGTCCACCCGCCTGTCACCTCCTGGGAAGCTTTAACAAGCCAGGAGGGACATGGGTCTAATACACAGGTGCTTGCATGCATACTCCCTAGGATCCCGTCCACTTCCTCAGGAGCAACAGGGTCAAACTGTTCCCAGATAACAGGGCAAGAACTTGTCTCAAGGGCTTCCATTGGACCAGCAACCACACTGGCATCTAACTGGGAACGAAGTCGAGCGATTTTGTATTCCAGAAAATCTGCAAACTCCTCAGCTCCTCCCTTCAAGTGGACCTTACTCTCCTCCTTCCCCAGGAGGAGGAGGCTCACCTTAAAGAGAGTCGCTGGGCGATTATCTGCAGATGTAATTAGTGTGGAGAAGTACTCACACTTCGCCGCACAAATCACCATGAGGTAGGCCATAGTAGCAGCTCTTACCCGTGTTCAATCGAGTTCATACCCTGCCTTCCACCAGCGACGCTCTAGATGTCTCCTCATGCATTTCGTTCCTCTCAGTTCCTCTTATACCATGGGGCACAGCGAGGTCTTCGGGTGAGGAGAGGTTGCATGGGTACAATCCTATCCAGAGCCTCAGTCACCTTCCTATTCCAAACAGTGATTAAGAGCTTGGCTGGACTACACAGTAGATGTGCAGTTATAACCCCCAGCTCCTTCTGGGACCCATTCGGGTCCATTAGTCGATGGGGGTGGACCAATCTAATAGATCCTGCCTCCCTGTGGAGGAGTACAGCTCTTGAGAAACTCATTGCCACCAGACTGTGATCTGACCATGACAAGGGGACCAAGGACAGGTCCACCAATTCCAGGTCACATAGACACTGCTTCAACAAGAACAACAAATTGGGTGTGTGACCACTATTCCTAGTCAGGCCCTGGATGACCTGGGACAGGCCCATGGAAGTCATGGTTTCCATAAAATCTCAGGCTACCTCTGACCCCGATCCCAGGGATGGCAGGCTGAAATCCCCCAGAACTATAAGCCTAAAGAATTCCACCGCCAGCCCTGCGGTGAGGTCCAGGAGCCCAGGTATGGAAGCTGCCATGCAGCAGGGAGGCTGGTACAGCAGCAGCAATCCCACCTGATCCCTTGAGCCCAACCTAAGAAAAAGGGTCTCACAGCGGGGCACTTGTGGAGCAGTGTCCCGGTGGCTACTAGAGATTCTCTGATAACAACAGCCACACACCCTCCCCGGCCCTGAGGTCTGGACTGGTACCATGCCCGATAACCCACTTGGGCACATTTCTATGAGGTCTCGGTTATACAAGCCAGATCAGCCTTCTCTTCAAGGATCAAATCGGCAATAAGGCTAGCCTTATTGCAGCTGATCTGACATTTAAAAGCAGCAACCTAAGACCAGGGCCACCACAGATCTGTTGACCAGGTAAATGAGGTGAGTGTAAGGGGGCAGAGCATGAGACCGGTACTAAACATCAAGGTCACGTTCCCTGTGCCAGGGTCCCCCCTTGCCTCCCCTATCTCCCATTACTCAACACCTTTGAAATAGGTTGCCCCCCTCTGCCTACCCTGAGAACCATTCCATCCCCCATCTCCAACACTTTTCCTTAAAAAGGGGAAAGCCTCCTCCCACTGACAAACAGTCGGGGGCAAGGTGAGCCTTACAGACACTATAGCACTTGCTCTCAGCGCCCTTAGACTCACACCACCCCTTCCTCATTGCCACAGAGGGGTCATATTCAGCACCCCCTTATCTCCCAACACACTCAGTATGGATCCACTCAATGCACAAACGGCACCCTGCCAGATCACTCTCACCCACCAAGCAGGTAGCCACTACTCCCCCCCAGCTCTCACCCGGGGGAGAGGGATCAACAGACTTGCCTCTCACTCACTTTCCCTTCCAGCCCCAGGATTTCCCAAGCAGCCTTCCCTTTTACTCTCTTGATGATATTATATACTTTTGTTTGTACGATCATTCCTGGTATAGATACCAAATTTAAAGCTTATTTAAATTTAACTTTATTTGGGCTGTCAAAATCCAAATAATCACATTTTCTTCTTCTCCAGTCACTTCCATCTTTCTCTGGTTCATTGGATATCATTTCACCAGGACTCTCTGTCAATATATACTTTTTTGACTTCTTGTATGACATCAGTGACAGCATTTAATGACCTTGTATTTTGTTAGCCCTTGATTTTTCCCAACATGAAGTTCATTTTCAATTACTGTTGCCTTCATGTTAAGTGTCCAAAATATTTATGGTTTAGCTATATTAGTATCTTCGAACTGCTTGTCATTGATGACATATTTGATCTCTGGACCAACAAAAATGCCTTTCTTAAACTTGGGATCAGTTATTCTTGGAAACATTTGTCTCAAATAATAAAAACTTTCACCTTCCTTGCTCATCACTTTCACAAAATTTTTCATTAGTTCAAGTTTTATGTGAAAAGGAGGTAAACATACCTTGTCGGATCAGCAAGTGGTTCATATGCCATGTTTTTTTGTCCTAGAACCAAATTCTTTGAAAGTGGCCATTTCTTTCTAATGTTATGTGACTCTCTTCACAATTGTTCCATTCATACAGTATATACAACAACTATACTTGGTATATCTGAACTGCAATCCAAGCAGCAGAGGAACTACTTTAGATCTCCACAGATATTCCTGTTGTACATGGTGCACTGGATGTGCTTCAACAACAGTTCCACATGTTCATATGTTTCTTTCATGTGTGCAGTATAGCCAACAAGTACTGACGGGTGTACATTGGCATTGTGTAAAAGCAGAAGATTTCTATAAAATGGTGTGTGGTTACAGATTACTTCCATGATTAGCAGCAAGAAATCTATCAGATACACCCAAAGGTGTTCATGAAATAAAATCTTTGTTGCCCAGTCAATCTATTGACCTAATGACCATTAAGTGGCAACAAACAGATTGCATCTCTTGACTGCAATATGGAGGCTACCCAAGTTATTGTTGCTGATGCATAGTGTTCTTCAGGTTTTGATATGAGAGGTATATCTTATGGAATTCATTTTAATTTTTTCACATAATTTTCCCCACATGATTATCAATTGTTGACTAGTCAGCCTTTCAATCACTAGTTGACAGTACAGAGTTATAAGGCTTTTTAAAAAATCTCTTGGCTGCCATCTAATGTGGATTTATGCAACTGTGATGTAGTTGTTGGCTAAATTCTATTGAAGAGTTGGAGTTTGAGAAAAGGATTTTCAAAGTATGTGTGGGTGTGGGTTGATCTATCCTTCAAAAAACAGTAAATAAAATGGCTACAGAAGGCGAGGTTCAGTTTTCATCACTGTCAGAGCAATGGTAAATCTAGAGGAAGGCCTTCTGTCCACCCCCCTACCTAGAATTCATATAGAAAGCTTCTCAGATCAATCATTCCACAGCATGGCATAAATAGATTTGGCATTCAAAAGCAGGACTGGCTTTTTCAGCTGCTTTAGGTTGCATAATGATGTTCAATGTAGCAATCACATCTAGGTTGTTTAGCCAACTTATCTGTAACAAAAAGAAAAAGAAAAGAAAGAAAGGTTGAGATTCAAGACTTCGCAGGCAGAAGGGAGCAATCCCTCAGCAGACTGCTAGATCAGGTCGAGCTGAACCCATTGTTAACCATCCACCTCCTCTTTCATGCCCCTTTTCTAGGCTGTCTCCTTGGAATATCTTGGGCCAACATCACATGGAAAATACCACTTCCATATTAAAACATCTAAATTGTCTGTAGCAGCAGGTTGGCCATAGCGGGAGGGGAATATTGTGAGGGCATGTCCTAAACAAATAATAACTGGGCATCTTGGCACCATAGGAGACTATGTAGCTACAAAACAAGCAGATTTTTAAAAGTGACCAGATTTTGGGACAATGTTCCTCAACCTATTGTTTTGCAAAAGTGTTTGGATATACAGTATGAAGAATTTCAGAAACAGAAAAAGGCTAATTATTTGTCAGAATCTTATTCATTTCCATAGCAGGATTGAAAATTTGTAGATTATATAGGCCGTAGCCTATAGATTAGATAGGCCACAGGCTAGCAGCCTAACATACAGACGAGGCTACTAAAATGGAAGACCTCTAATGCATTTTGAATTATGGGAAACATCTTCTAAAAATGCACTACACATTTGATAGTCCCCCCCCGTTATTTAAAACAGTTGTATAGCTACCTATCTTAAAACAAAACTCTGATCAGTTTACGACCCCAGAGTAAAACAATGTGTACACCACTAAAAACAAAAGAAACAATAAAACCAAGAACAGAAAAATCAGTCACACTTCCTTGATGCAACCCATGCTATGACCTCACTCTATCCTGGAGAGCAGCCAGGTCTTAAAAGCTGTCTGGAAAGTAAAAAGGTGGGGGGGGGGTTGGAACTTAAAGAGAAGAAGAGTGTTCCATAGGGCCAGATGCAACAAAGAAGGCACACCTCTGAGGACCCACCAAGTGGCAATGTTTAAAATAAGGGCTTTGTATACATTTTATAAGATTAGGCAAGAATTTAACTAGGAATCATCTTATTCTTCATTGTAAATGCAGTTCATGTTAAATGCAATTATGTAATGGGCTCTTGTTGGAGATTTTGAAACAAACTCCACAGATATATCTTGTTCTGGATTCTATCCTGAGCAGGGTATTGATTGGGGTGATGATTTACCAAATTCATTCCAGCTTTGTAACTTTGTTTATACAGTATAAACTGATTGAGACCCATTTCCAATATGTTGACAATAGAATTGTGATTTACTGGAAGCAGTATACAAGTAGTCCTCGACTTACAACCACAAATGAGGGATATACAAGGCAGTATATTCTTTAATAATCATTAAAAAAACAATAATTGAAAACACAGTAATAGCTTTATATTCAGAAAGTTTGTTAGTATGTGAATGTTCCGAAAACAGAGGATACAAAATGAAGGCACTTTGAATGAATTTGAGATCCAAAAGAAACATGCCAACATTTTCACATTATATGAAACATTGTGATGAAAAAAAGTACTTTGCACACTACAATTTTAATACATTTATTTTATGGTATCATTTTTTAAAAGAGTTTTCTTTCTGTTTACTCCAATATTACGTGCATTTTTGCAAAAGTTATTTGTTTTTATAATACCAAAGGTTTTTTTTTCATTAGTAGTGGAATAAATAGATACTTGTTTTATTTCTACTTAATGACTGTGGATGGATTTAGCTACTGTACTCACAAATTAATCAATTGCCTCCAAGACCTAACCATGTCATGTACTAAGTATATCTGTTAACAGCAGGAGAATTCTAATATTTAATTCAATGAAGTAAACATTAAATATCAATTTTAATTAAAGATTTCATTTTATTTTGTTTCAATAATAATAATAGAACCATAATAAAAAACATGATGGACGATGTTTTTAACATTTCATTCAAATATTGCCATTCATTTGTCCACTGAAATACTTGATAAAATCTCAACAGTATATTTAATTTACTTAAATATTTATATACCATTGTGTATTTTAAAGTAACTGCTAAAACATATTATGGAATTGAATTGCAATAAAATGTTTTTTTAATTAAATGGTATCAAATTGTGCATAAATAGAAGAACAAAAGAAGCTAAACAAATTTCCTCGATAATAGAATTTATTTAGTCTGTGAAATGCACTTTACATGAAGACATACAGAACAGAACCGCCACCTTAAAACCAGAGTTACCAGATCCAGACTGTCAAAAATCTGGATGTTGACAGCTTTAAGTTAATAGTTTTCTTTATAGCTTTATTGTCATCAAGTGATCTGGATCTTTGCATTGCAAATCTAGTAGCATTTTCTTAACTGGTAAGCAAAACCTTGGAAACTGTAGAAAAAAGATTCTAAAAGCCAAAACAAGTTGCACAACAATGAAATTATATGCTCTCAATAAGAAATCACAACCTGGTAGAGCTTTCTGAATTATCTGCAGTTTCCAAACGTTATTTAAAGGCAGAAGAAATAAGTCGGAATGATCTATGTGAGCAGTTCATGGGTGATGAGAGTATGATTTGCATTTTTTAATAAGAGTCACAGGTGGCTCACTAGCTAAAACCTTATAAAATCTGATTTCATAAGAGAAAAGATCAAAACAACCAAACACTCTCAGGCTATATAATTTGATAGCTATTCTCAAACTGGTTTTATTAGCAACAAAAGCATCTCCAGCTAAAGGAAATATCCATCCCATGCTGTTTCAGGTTTTCAAATGTTACTTTGAAAGTTAACGCAAAGAGATTTAGTTGGATGTCACTGATACGGTACTGTAGTCTTATTCAGAAGATCCATTCTTATGTAGAATTCAACACAGGAGGACAAATGGTATTTCTTCCTTTTAAGTTGTACTGATGACTTCAATAAAGAGCCAATCTCCATGGGTACAGCATGACTGTACAGAATAGGATGCCTTTGTGTACAGGGAGAGGCTAGCATGCCAGTTCTAGTGGAAATGTTTGCATGTGTGCAAAGATTCCCCCATTGCAGACTATTTGCTGCATTTATAGATGATCAGATTTTAATAACCTCACCTTGTTATTTGTTTTCAACACAATGAATCAGTAGGTTATCTCTCAAACTTAAAAGTGATAGTACTGTATTTCAGATGCCCAAACCACATTTTCTAGCATTTTTATAAAGATGTTAAGCACACAAGATACCAAATCAGAACACTGTGGAACATATTTCTTCTAGCAATAAATATTGGAATCTCCTATCCAGATATGACCTAATTTAATATTAGTAATGCCTCTTTTCCTCAGCCAGAATTCTATGCCATGTGGTCTGAAAACCAATGTCCAACTGAATTCATATCTTCACGCAATACCTGGTGTTAGACACTGTCCATCACAGATCCAAAACAGAAGCTAGATTGAGCTTCTTATTTCAGCAGCTTGGCCTTTTAAAATTCATTTTAATAAGCAAATTCTTCCCAGCATATCTGTGAAATACAGAGCTTGCATCATACCTGAATTAATATTAACCCAAAACCTTATCAAATATGCATACTGCAAAATAACTGCAACCCCCCCCCTCACTAATGAGTAGCTAACTTATTAAGGATTAAAATATTGACATTTGTTAGCTGAGTTTTTATTTCATTATTCAAAATATGAATGTTCTACTTGAAATAATTATGTAAATATTCTTATACCCTTTTAAGTCCCATTTTTCAATATGTGAACAGACTTAGTAATTGAACTCCATTGGCTCAAACTATTTGGCACTGAAATTTGTAGAACAATAGAGGAGAGGGGAAAAGCTTATGTTATGGGCATGTATGGAGAGTCAGATTTGAAAATGGAGGAGCAGGGTTAAACAGGTTCTAACCTTGCAACCTAAGACCCATGTAATGCTCACATATTTGCAGATGGGGTTCAGAAGAAGCAAGATGTATAGAGGATAAACCAAATCCTCAGGTAATGGGCCACTTGATCAGGCTGAGTCACTTGAACAGGAGAAAGATCTAGAGACCTCACATCTTAAGATATATCAAAGGAGCAGAACAGAAGCTTTCAGTGATATTCCTCAGAAAGGCATTCCTGAATCAGTTACTGTTGAAGTAGGGCTTGAGAGTCAGAGTTCTGTTGGGAAACAGCTTTCCAGTTTTGGCTCAGGCTTTCTGAATGCACTGTGTTCCTGTGATTAACTTCTGGACAGGTAGGAGACTACACTCTGCTCAGATTCCTAAATCTTAGATGTGTTTGCACATGATCTCACCTACTGAAATAAGCATGCTTATTTTTCCTGAGCTCCTGCACCCTGGGCACTTCAGTGAGTTGTATAATCCACATAAAGGCCTCTTATCTAAGTCTGACTTCCTGCACTGATAATTGCTGGAACAGGACAGCTTGATGGTTTTAAACTAAGAAAGAGTAAATTAATAATACAAAGAACAGTGGTAGATTTTCTGCTTATTAAAGTTTAAATATGTTTTTAACTAACATAGATAAAAATGTTATCAGAAAGCTATGCTATTATGATTCTTATTCTTGTATAAGCACATACTGGCTGGTCATCACTGGGCAACAGCTCATATTGTCAATAGGTGTATAAAATTAAAAATATATTTTTGTTTGTATTTCATCCAGTTGGCTACATACATTTATCCATTTTAGTCTTAATGAATTATATGACATTGAAGAGATTTTTCTCTTTATTTTCTCTTCATTCCCTTCAGTTAATTGGACACAGAGGTCATGTTGCAAGGCGCCCCTTTCTTTTATATGGGTGGGGAAGCCTACTTACAAGATTGTGCAAAAAGATTGAATAAGAGTGGAGAGCATTTGCATTTACTTAAATCTGAATCCTTTACTCCACATTTCCTTAAACTTTGCAAGATAAAGTTTCAAGACCCCTATCACTGCAAATTTTTAACAAGGCAGCTAAGAAACATGTTTAACAACTAACCAATGGTTTGATTCCAAAAGAGAATAGAAGAAAGGCAAATCAGGATAGAATGGCAGGACAGGTTTATTCATATAATCAGTAAATCAGCTGAGGTAGAAAAGTGGGTAATGGCTGACTAAGACTGGGTACAACTGCAGCAAAGTTCCATTATTTATTTTTAACATCCTAAAGATTCTCTGAGGATTCCTCATATTTGGCAGCTGGATAATGATCCTTTTTGCTAGCCAATGTGTACAATCTCTACAAAATAAACACAAAGATAACATGAAATAGTGTTCTCACAGCACCAACATTTCCGTTCCCATCCCAGCTTGCATGAATCCCTGGGTTGTCTCTTTTGTTGTTTTTGTTCTATACTTTCTTTGTTCTCCTGTTTTGTTTTTCCTTATATTTTTACTAATTCCATGTTGTCACATGTTTCTCTCCAAAGAATAAACCCATGACTCTTACCCAGTTCTAGAGAAAACTATAACCACTTTTAGGCACTTTTACAAGGAGGCAATGATCCTATCATGTGTGTCCTCAGTGGCATTGCCAAATTTGATGAATGAATTTGATGTCTTCTTGGGTGCCCATATGGCCAATTTCTCCTGGATGTGATCCAGGACAGATGTGTGCCTTTCCTTTTTAACAGAAAGCTAGAACAAACAACACCCTTTTCTTCACACACACACACCCCAAAAAATATCATGTACAGAGGGATTAGATTTTCAGATGGCAATTTCACAACTTTCCCTCCCTCCCCCACTCCTTTTTTGCAGAAAATCTTTTTTCAAAAATGGTCTACCATCAATCATGAAGGAAAGCTCCTGACAATAAAGTACATTTCTGGGATAAAGTGGAACTGGATTTGTTTTGAAATGGGCTTGCTTCCTGAAATTTTGCTCTAGAATAAAATGCATCGATGCCATTTTTTTTTAAAGTTTGCAATTCCATGAAGAACCAAATTGCATTAGTGCCACTCATTAAATTTCACGTGGACATCAGAAAGGTAAGAAGTATAAGAACAGAAATCCTCTTTAAAGATGTGACCAGGCAGCCAATTATTACTTGGAAACTCTGAATGATGCTTGTCCTAACTTGATGTCATCCAGATACCTCCCCTGTTGGCCAAAGGTTTATGGGAGTTGAAGGCCACCCATTTGCAGAAGACAAGGTTGGGGATCATTATATATTCATATTATTGTAAATTTAAATGTAATTTGTGAAATAGTTCTAATTCAGTCTGTACAAAAAAGTGGCACTGAAGCTGTAATGAGGGAAGTAATGTTAAACCTGGAATTTTCACAAATCACATGTACTTATATAATTTTAGTTTTAAATTTCAGAAACATACTAAAGCATCATTAGCTGGACAAGTTATTTAAAAAAATCAGTAAATTAGAAATACCGTTTGATTATAAATCAAAAAGCTTAAAAGATTGATTTTTAAAATTAATGTTCATAACAAATATTTACTTGTCTGGGGAAATAAAATAGTTTAATTTGAACAAATATGCCATAACAGTGGCCTATCTCCTCTGAGAGAGCATTCTGGTGTCAGAATAAACATATTACTTACATTTAAATAGTTTGTGTGGTAATCAGATGAAATAGGTCCTTGTGGAGCTAAAAGTGTTCCAGATGAAAAGGATTTACTTTGTCATTTTTCTCTTCAAAGTTAACATCCAACTTTCTTGAATGCTGTCTTATCACATACTTCTCTACAATTATCCTGGCTGTGTTTAATGTTTCCTAAATATATGCATTTACCTGTAAATGTGTTTCATGACAGTGTTAATGGTAACAATAATGTTATTACCCATAGGGACAATGCAGTAACCATGATTACATAAACACACATTTTTTATTGCTCATTTCAATTGGGTAGTGACCTGCAACACATTATCCTATTATGGTGTAATTTAAAACAAGAAAGACCTTATGTGTCTGCATTCTAATGGAGTTAAACATCTTCACTTTGGGAAATTGCTTCCATTAATTATCATTACCTTTGCTGAGTTCAGCCTAGTAAAGCAACTATCCAGAAGTGTTGCAGTCACTGTATATGAAAAAAAATGCACATATGCATGCAATATCTCCATGACACACACAAGAACAACACCACAAATTAGATGTTACAACAGATGCAGAACTGCCAGTTTTTGTTTGGAATCAAAATCTGTATCTGCACAGAAGCAATTTTGACTCATAAAACAGAAATAGAAAGCAAATCTTTTTATCCTTTTTTTATTAGTAGTTGGATTTATAGTCTACCTTTTCTCCAGGAGCTCAGGACAGCACATACGGAGATCTTTATTTTATCTGCAGCGTAAGTTCCTGTATGACATAGGCTGAACCAGGAAATTGTGACTAGCCCAAATTTACCCAATGCATTTCCATAGCAGTGGATATGTACTGCTATATACGAACATAGATTTACCCAGACCCAGTCCAACATCTTATCCATTGCCTGATACAGGTTCTTCCTCTATTCCCTTCTTCTGTGGTTTCCTGCAATCTCTGCCAGAGTATTTCCCACCCTTTGGGACAGATTTTGAAGATGTTCAGTCAGTGACAAAGGAACGGAAGTCTCATTGTACAACCTAATATCTACATTGGATTCCACCCAGGAGTGTCCCTGGGGAGATTATGGGGGAGCAAATAACAGAAGCTGCATTGCACTATTATGATGCAAGCTTTGCCCCTTTGTATGTGCATCATGTTACACACATATGGAAGAACAAAATTTGAGGCATGACAGCATAATGTTCCTATATTTTTTTTTATTTACTTAATTTTTATCCCATCTTTATTTTTGGTCATTGCACTATTATTCAAAATTAGCTAACATAGCTAATGATCCAGCTTCCTATTTTCCCCACAACAGCAGCCCTTTACTTGTTTTGATGAAAGTGTTAGATTCTGTAGATGCTGCTTCTTCTCAGATAACTGTAACCCTATGGCAGGAAAGAAGTCAGTAGTTTGGCTGACCAAGATTTTCTGATTAGAAGTATAATTAGACAAATTGACAAACTTCGGCATATTGGAATTAATATTATTTCTGTGAGTCGACTGGCACCAAATAGGTTTCTAGAAGTCAGCTAATGCCAAGTAATCAACTGAAATGGAAGTCTGTAGAGATTCTCAGCCATCTGGGTCATGGTTATCCCAAAGGTACTTTTTCAAGAGCCAACTGGACTTTCTTGTTTTTCTTTTTGAAGACGTTTCATGCAAATGTCCAGCTGTCTGCAAGGAATATAAATCCTTCCACTCCCCGCTATCCAAGAAGCTTCTTGGATGAGAAGCAAAACGTCTTCAAAAAGAAAAACATCTAGTTGCCCCCTGAAAAACCACCTTTGGGACAACTGAAATATTTTTGGAACATTTTTGCTTTTACTTTCTTTAAACATCTATCAACATTTAACAACTTTTATATCTATAAGCTGGTTAGCTCCTTTAAATTGGGCTAGCATCACTACTGGCCGGAAGAAAGGCTAGCCTTGTCTCTAAGTTCATTAATCATTAGCTGCCCAGACTAGGGTGAGCAATGTCAGCCTTCAAAACTGCTCTCCTGTCCTAAGATATAAATTAGGTAACAGAAGAAAAAGCTTTACTATACACAGTGTTGGGCCATTTATTGAAGGCATCTGTTATTGCCAGACACCTGGAGGTACCTCATCAGTGAATTGTTTGTTGGAATTGGAGCTTCCAGCGAGGATGTAGTAAGGTCACCTGATAAGATTCTTCCTGAGAAATCCTGCTGTTTCTTTCAGGACAAACAAGCTGGTTTTTCTGCAACATAACATTGAGCTGCTTCTAGTCTTAAAAAACACCTTTTGAGGATTTTTGCCTAGCATAAACTCTGTAAAATATGAACTGAATGAACTTCCATTCCAGGGATGATTAAAAATTCCAATATTTTCTGAGCAAGATGTAAATATTTGTAGATCAAAGTATTTGAAAGATTGCCTCTCCTTATAAAGCTGCCTGTACATCAATATCTGCTTCCAAGATTAGGTTGGCAGGATTATGTGATGGGACCTTATCTGAGGCTGAACCCTAATTTTACATCTCTCTTCCTAGGAAGATTAAAGTCCTACAATATCATACGAAAGGCATTTTTTCAGGAGGCAACTGGACTTCCTTGTTTTTTCTTTGAAGATGTTTCGCTTCTCATCCAAGAAGCTTCTTCAGCTCTGACAGGATAGTGGGGAATGGAAGGATTTATATTCCTTGCAGACAGCTGGTAATCTGCATCTTTTTAGAGGGTCATTGAAGCACTTGGAGGTTTATCTGTGTCCTCAAAGTCACCTGAATAGTGCTCCTGGTTCCTGTAGTCTGCAATTTTTTTCTTCCTCTGGAAATCCATTCCTATTCCCTCACCATCCAAAGGGTGTTCATCCCAAATTGTATAGCTAAAAGTCTGTAGAGATTCTCAGTCATCCAGGTCATGGTTGTCATGACCTGGATGACTGAAAATCTCTACAAGTCCTACAATAGTTAATTTTTTTCCATGGGCTATTCAGAGTTGGCCAGTCGGTCAGCCAGCTATTCCCTTTGCCTTTGAAATGACATAAATATGGTTTAGCCCTTCTTCTTTGTTCCTTATGGTCTGAATGGTTTCATTTTATCTGCAAGTTGTTTTAAAAATTGGAGGGTCTTTTTGAACTAAAATCTTATTCATTCAAATGTCTGTATAAATAAATAGTTCAAGTAGAGAGCAAGGCAGTGATGAAATCCAATTTTTTTTTTACTACCAGTTCTGTGAGCGTGGCTTGGTGGGTGTGGTGTGGCTTGGTGGGCATGGCAGGAGAATAATACTGCAAAATCTCCATTCCCACCTCACTCCTGGGGGAAGGATATTGCAAAATCTCCATTTCCACCCCACTCTGGGGCCAGCCACAGGTAGTATTTGCTGGTTCTCCGAACTACTCAAAATTTCCGCTACCCTTCTCCAGAATCTGTCTGAACCTGCTGGATTCCACCCCTAGAGCAAGGATGCTGCAGAAAGATCCCTCTGTAACATGAGCAAATGAAATCAGGCTGCACTTTAAAGAGGACTGCATTCTTTCTTCAGTGATAAAGTAGGCAGAATGTCCTAGAGATCATTCTTGCACATTGGTAAACTAGCTATTTATTTATGGAATTCGTTCCCTTCCCCCATATTGACCAACATTTAGTGCTCTGGTCACAACAATCTGCAACACTCAGCATTTGAACTGCCTTTCCTCAGCCTTTTGGAAAGTAATTTCTTTCAGCAATCTCATGGGTTTACTGTACATAACCTAAATCAAACTCTGTTAGCTTCTAGCCTGATAGATTTGCAGCCATTTAACTGCATTCCACACAAACATTGTCTCTTGTGAGACATTCTCCATCTTTTTCATAACTTCACTTTCTTTGCCTTTTAATTCATCTCTGCTTCTGCCACCATTTTCCTTCTTCGCTTCTGTTTGTCGGTGGGGTGAAACATGTTCACAACTTATTTATGTGCACAATTCTTTTCAGAAAAGAACAGCTGCCTGACAATTTAGCAAGGAGGCTAATCTAATGTTCCTATTTCAGCAAAATAATTATGTACTTGTTTGTGAAGAATCTAGTACAGATAAAAACATTCATTTCACGGAAGGTGTTCTACTACAGCCAACAGAGGTCGAGTACATGTCTTTGACCTAAGCCCTTTTTTTACCTTTGGTCAAAGTTGTTATTTAAAAAAGAAACATTTCCTACTTGCATGATTTTTCTAATATGGAGGGAGGGAGGGGGAGAGAGAAAGAGAGAAAGAGAGAGAAAGAAAGAGAGAGGGGCACACTTTATAAATAAAAGAGAGAAGAAAAAAATACAAAGGTCAAACATGAGTAAGTTGCTTTTTCTTCAATTTACACTGGAATTAATTGTAGGGAAGGGAAGCGACATCTGGCTATGGCCACTACAAAGAAGAGAAGGAATCCTTTAGAGATTGTCTGTCCAGATGTGGACTGCACAGAGCCAGCAAAACACTTAGAAGGCAGCCCAGAGTCCCAGAAAACTCTATCTTGCTGCTGCCAAGGAGTGAACATTTGTATTTTTGCAGCCCAGATTTAATCTCCCTGCTCTAATACATACGCCATTCTGCACATTCTGTGTGCATGGGAAGGGAAGGGTTATCCCTAGTAAATGCCTAGAACCTATGGCACATGCGCCAGAGTTGGCACGCAGAGCCCTCTCTGTGGGCACACATGCCGTCGCCAGCTGTTCTTCTGGGTTTTGTTGCGTGCATGCATGTGCAGCTGGGTTCCGGCGCTCCGGTGCACATGCATGCACATGCTCCAGTTTCGGCACTCTGTGCTGAAAAGATTAACCATCACTGGCAGTGGTGAAATGTAAAATTTGTTATTACCGGTTCTTTGGGCGTGGCTTGGTGGGGGGGGGTAATGTGACTGGGTGGGCGTGGCCAACTTTTTTTTTTTTTTTTACTTTTCAAACCAATTTTTCTACAACCTCTTTGGCTGAAGAGGGGGTAAAAAAATGTTTTTAAAAGGCTCTGCCAATCAGGCAACTCAGCTGGGATTGTCAGAGCCTTTTAAAAGCATTTTTTCTACAACCTCTTTGGCTGAAGAGGTTGTAAAAAAAATGCTTTTAAAAGCCTCTGACGATCCCAGCTGAGCCACACGATCATCAGAGGCTTTTTTTTTTTACTTTTAAAAGCATTTTTTCGGCAGAAGAGGTTGTAGAAAAAATGCTTTTAAAAATTAAAAAAAAAGCCTCTGATGATTGCGCGGCTCAGCTGGGCATGGGGGGGGCAGGGATTTTTGCTACCGGTTCTCCGAACCACCCGCCGCCATCGCTACCAGATCAGGTGATCCGGTCCGAACCGGGAGCATATCACCCCTGATCACTGGCCTAGAATTAACTTAAATATTATAATAAAGTATCAACAATATGTTACTAGAGTAAGTATCAGCCAGAAGCAAAAAAACAACAATGAGAATCATTCAGCATGATAGAAATACTAAACTAGATATGACATGCAGTGGTATGTGTCCTTCCTCTGATTTCTTAAACTAAAAACAATTGCATCTCACTTTCATAAATATGGAGAAACTAATAAGTAAAAAAAAAAATCTAAGGAGAAAATGGCTGGCCTAGGAACGAGTAAGCAGCTCTTGTTATGGCAAAATCATATCCTTCAAAGGCTGCTTTTAGTTTAAAAATGTCAAAGAAAAAATTTAGTTGCTGTATGATTATGGGCTGGAGGCAGAATGTAATCCTCCCACTCTGCAGTATTGGGAATTCAAAGATGCAGAGCATGAAATATGGAAGAATCATATCTGCATGATTAGTGGTGGGGGCGTTTGCAGTTATTGACCCAATTAAACCGATAGACTAGAAACTGTCTCAGGTCATATTCTTATTTTGAATTCATGCATTAGGATACTGTATTATTTAACAGGAAAAAAACACAAAGATTTTTTTTTAATATAATTGCATAAAAACAGAAGTTTATTTTCATGCAGATAGTAGGCAATCGTATCAGAATATTCTTTCCTACTTAGCTTTTTATTGCAAAGCATGGAAAAATATTTATAATGATATATACTTTCTTTTTTAATAATTTTATTAAAGATTATATTACACAAATAAAACTAATAAAATCTAATCTATAGATTTTTCTCTCTTGAAAAACAGAAAAATCTTTAGAAATAAAAAAAATGCAGTAAAAAGAAAGAAAAAAGAAGATAGATGATACCTCCTCCTTCATCTCCAGCATGGATAATCAACATTAACAACTTATCAGCATTTCTTAAAATAAAACCAACCATCTCTCCATCTCTTCACCCAGTTCTCTATAAAGCAATCTTTAAAACCTCATATGTCCATGTTAATCAGCAAAAGTCTGTTAAGGGCTATTAGAAATAACAGCATGGCTATTACCAACTAAATCTACTAAATTCAATTTGAATCCTTCCTTTTATCTTTATATCTCCCTTTTATTTAGTCATATCCTCCCTTTTTCCTCTCTTCAAATAAGCAAACATTAAAACATTGTTATATAGTCCTAATTACCAAAAATCCTTTAAACAATACCAAAAATAGCAAAACATTTGTGTTAACCTTGTTCAAATAAATGCATTTTGTATTTTTTTTCTCCCAAAAATCTTTAGTTCCCTTAAAGTCCTAATTTTTCCTTTCTTGTATTTTGTCTTTTCTCCTAGAAGGGAGGAGGGAATGCATTGGAGGCTTTGGGAGGGAAATTTGGAATGCAAGTGTGCCGACTGGAAGCCTGAGAAAGACCCAACACCCCAAAGTCACCGCCTGGGAACGTCTGAGGCAGACAAACTGTTCCCAAAATAAAGCAAGTGCAAATGATTGGTGGACAATGGACAATGGGATGTCCAGGGGCAGGGAAATGGTAAGTTTTCCTATGCTGTTTGTGTGCAAAATAATTAGAACTGCCTTTTTTACTTCTGTATCCACATGGAATCTTCAGGAAAGTTATACTCTTGATAAAAAAAATGTCCCAGGAGTTTCTTTTGCTGTCTAACCCAGTGGGACAGTTGAAAAGTCCTTTTTGAAAATCCAATGTAGAAAAATTGTCCACCACACTATTTTGATTTAACATTTCTATACCTTTTGTAACTATTAAATTATTGTCCATTTCATTTGTAAATCTATTATTTCCATCTCTTTCTTATAGGCTACCATTTTAAAATCCACTTTCAAATCAATTTCAGTTTTTTTAATGGAACTTGTCCCTCTTCATTAGCAAATTCAAATTTTATAGTAGGAGATAATTTTTTAAGTACATCTTTCACCCATTCATTGCAGATTTCCCTTAAGGTAGCCACTGATACATTATTTCCTTCTAGTGCCCTCTATTGTCCAATCTTCAAAGTCATTTTATCAGTTGTTTCTAGATATAAACATAGGCATTTCCCATGAGCAAGGATTCTTTTAATTAACTTCAAATTAATTCAAGTCCATCTGAATCCTTAATCTGTTTAAAACTTTCTAAAATCCACATTTTAATCATTCTTTTGCTGTGTATTTAAAAAAATCTCTTACAAAACTTTAAACTCATAATTCTCTTACTTAAAAGAGTGAAGGAAAACTCACCCAGCAAATATGACTAGATGTGAGGTTCTGAAGGTTTTCAATCTTTAACAAGCAGTAAAAAATAAATGCAAATTCTAAAGTGATTAAAAAGCTGAGGTTTGGTTGAGCCTTGAGTTCATAAAAAGACTACATTAATGACTCTGCACTTGGTAGAATCCCATGACTGCCATCTACTCATGTGAAATACAGCTGTCCAGAGTATATGGATGCTCTCAAGAGCTCTCCTTTTTTGAGAGAGATTTTTTGCACTCCAGATCAGGGGTGAAATGCTCCCGGTTCGGACCGGATCACCTGATCCGGTAGCGATGGTGGCGGGTGGTTCGGAGAACTGGTAGCAAAAATCCTGCCCCCCACCCCATGCCCAGCTGAGCCGCACAATCATCAGAGGCTTTTTTTTTACTTTTAAAAGCATTTTTTCTACAACCTCTTCAGCAGAAAAAATGCTTTTAAAAGTAAAAAAAAAAGCCTCTGATGATCGCGCAGCTCAGCTGGGATCATCAAAGGCTTTTAAAAGAAAAAAACTCTTTTTTTCTTTTAAATGCCTCTGACGATCCAAGCTGAGTTGCCTGATCGGCAGAGACTTTTTTTCTTTTAAATGCTTCTAACGATCAGGCAATTCAGCTTGGATCATCAGAGGCATTTTTTTTAAAAAAAAAACCCTTTTTTTCTTTTAAATGCCTCTGACGATCCAAGCTGAGTTGCTTGATCGGCAGAGGCATTTAAAAGAAAAAAAGTCTCTGCCGATCAGGCAACTCAGCTGGGATCGTCAGAGCCTTTTGAAAGCATTTTTTTACAACCTCTTTGCCGAAGAGGTTGTAGAAAAATGGTTTTAAAAGTAAAAAAAAAAAAATTGGCCATGCCCACCCAGTCACATTAACCCCCCCCCACCAAGCCACGCCCACAGAACCAGTAGTAACAAATTTTAGATTTCATCACTGGTCCAGATCCAGCATCCAATAGCATTTTTTACCATAATGTCTCCCACTAACCATGGAGTATTAATTTACTATTCCTCACTGGAAGCTTCTCTTCAAAATGGTATATACCAGTGAAGTAATGTAATTTTAAACATAGTGGGAGAGCTGAACTAAATTCTGGACATATATTTGGTAAACATCAAGTTCCATCAAAGTCGTTTGTCCTTTCAGTGATTTGTCAACAATCTGAAAATTATTTGCCTGTAAATTTATACTACCCTCTAATTTTTAGTAGTTTAATGGTATTGTTATATTCTCAAGTATGATTATTTATAACATTTTAAATGGTTTAGTACATGTTCCCCAATGATATGAAATCATTGTGACTCATTATTTATAGATCAATATTACAGATCAAAACAGATACCAGTCCTGACAATGGATCACAAGTGGTAGATGCTGCTAATGCATGTAGACTAAAAAATGAAACTACAATTATTTTAAATAAGTAGTAGACTGACATTTCAGTTTGGAACAATGATCACAGTTCATCTTGAAGTAATTCATATTATTTAACAAATTATTAGCAGTAAACTGATCCAAGATATTAAGCAATTTATTAAACATAAATTATGTTTCTGTTTTGTGTTCATAATAGTTATAGTTCCTAATTTTAGTATAGGTTAGATTACATGTGTACTCAAAAGTTTCATAAATTGTTGTTTCAAATGTTCTTATTTGTGTTCTTTATATTTTTCCTGTAAGCATATGGTAAAAAAATAATATGTCTTAAAGACACTCTAAACTAATGTTTCTTAACCTTGGCAACCTTAAGCTGTGTGGATTTCAGCTCCCAAAACTGGGAGTCACTGGAATGATTTCCGGTCTTTCCTGTCAGCTTCCCCATTGACTTTTTTGTGGGAAGTTGGCAGGAAAGGTCGCAAATGTTGATCATGTGACTCCGTGGTGCTGCAATTGCATGTGCAAGCATTTGCCAAGCATCCAGATCATAATCCTGTGACTGCAGGATTGCTGTGACAGAACTTTGAGAACTGGTCAAAGGTACCATTCATTCAGTGACATCAGAACTTTGAATGGTTGCTCAATGAGTGTTGTTATCCAAGGACTATCCATACTAATTTCAGTTACAGAATGGCACATTCTCCTTTAAAGTTAGAGACTTTTTTGCCAGAGAAGTTTGAAGTGTAACCATCCTTCACTGAGTGTGTTCAAATAGAGTGTGTCCAGACAGTCTGGAATCCTTAAATTTGGATTTCTTCACTGAGCAATGTTTGGACTCCCTGGCCCAATCAGCACTTTTCAACTGTATGACTTGACTACATATTAGTTTAAAATGTTAATTTGAATAGTTATTTACTACAGTGGAATCTCTATTATTTGTCCCAATGTCTTTATTATCAATTTTTTAATCTGCTGTATCATTCCATATCTGTATAACAGGTGCTATGTTTAGTCTCATAGTGGCTATTATCCTATCCCAGCATTTTGAAACAAATGAGATTTGCATGCATTTAACTTTTTAATTTGAAAATTGGCCATGTTCCCACCTGAATGATAGTAATAGAAACTCATGTTGAGTTCTGAGTAACAATATCATCACGAAAGTAAATATTCTGATTTATAAATATTTATTTATGCTAGCATATTCATATCATAACTCTGTACTTGTAGAAGGCAACACATACCATCTGTAATCTTCCATATCTAGACTGTTTATTATCCTTCATGAAACTTTAATTTGTTTTTATTATATGTTTTAAGTGCATCCATGGTGTCTATTTCATAAGCCATTATCTGGATCAGTGTGTTATCATGCAAATAGTGTCTGGCTCTGAACATTTAAACTGTTAAAAGCTTGGAGATAATTTCTGTATCCTCTACACTGAAATATATTGTTGAAAATTAGATTACAAATCACAAATCTCCAACATGTGACACATGTGACATTCAACAAAACTTTGTTAACAAATAATGGCATATGTGAATTCTTGTATTGAATTTAAAGCAGAGGTTTGGTTTGGTCTGAACTAAAACCATAAACTCACATATACAATTCCACATAGCATTATTTTACTTAGTACTTTCTTTCTCAATGTCGATGCCACTGAATTCTTCAAAACTCCCACTGGCTTCCACGTGCCTGTGTCACCTCACAGACAGAAAACACGTTAAACCAGTGGCCTGACTGAAGGTGCCCTTTGCCTTATTTTGGGCTTATATGACAAAATGGCAGTGATTTTCACTCTTGTTTTTCAGCAGTCTTGCTGAGAGGAAGCTTCAAGGACTTGGGAAATACATTTCTGACAACCTATTCCAGTTTGCCCATCCCAATTTATTTCCATTATACTTACTCTGATGGACAGATATGTTATGGATTAATTAAAATGATACAATTATATTCCACTTTTTAACTAATCATGTATAAATGTATACAATTTATCAATCATTATACAGCAACAATTTAGTACACATGCCCCTGTAGAAAATGGAAAGATGTTATACTGGGAAAGCACATAATTTTTGTGGTACTCAAATTCATTTCCAACCTCTGACCTTTTTTCCAATAGGCAGGAAGAAAAGACTGATTACTGGCTATAATTCCAGTATTTTGTACCACTTTGGGATCAATTCTGGATCCAACTGATTTCATAACAGAATCTATTTTTGGGAGCTCACTTGATTAATATACTTTCACAAAATGTGATGCTGGGTTATGTACAATCAAAACACATAATTAAAAAACTGATTTCTGACTCTGCTCTGAAAACCATAACTAAATTCAAAGTACTGCCTTTCAGGAGATCTGTTTTCCCATTGGCAGAAACTCTTGCTTTGCTTAACCTCCTGATTCCTAGACGAGACATTACGTTCTCCCCAACAAAGCCTTGGATCCTGGACTATCTCTCTTCTATGTGAGTTATTTAGAATGTATTCCTGCCTCCCCTTCATCCCCATCCTACAGCAACACATAACCTTGGTCACAGTTTATGGAAAAATAATCACCTGCTATCATTTCATCTTTACAATTCACCAAGGTTTTAAAATTAAAAGCAATAATGGCAGCAAAGCAATTGTAAGCCTTCAGGGCATCGTAATATTTTGACTTACAGTAAAGACTGCAACTTTATTGATGTATACCTTAGTTATTTCACACACACATGAATACAAGAATTTCTTGGCATGTGTTTGCTATTCCTCTCTTCATCTATATCCAAAATGGTGCAGTTTGGGCTGTTTGAAACCTTCCACGCTATTCTAATGTCCCATTACAGGCCTTTTCACTAGCTCCCAGTTCAGGGTTATGGATGTAGATGAATACCATTTCAAGGAGCTATGGTTGTTGCATTTGGATAGATTTTCATCCATAATACTTGTTCACAGGTATGTTGAGAGACAATGGCTAACATTACCGCCAATCCTTCATTATGGGCTGGTCATTTTCCAATCGCTTTTCATCTCCTCCACAGGGAGATAGGGCCTCTATTAGACTGGTCCACCCTCAGTGACTAATGAACCCTGAAAGATTACAGAGTCATCTTAGTGTTTTTCTTTGAGAGCTGGGAACCGGGAGTTCTAGTACTTTGAGAACCTTATCTGGAAGGAAGGCTCCATTATAGAGGAAACAACTTGGCCCCAAGTGATCAGTGGAAAGAAGTTAAAAGAATAGAGCAACCCAGTGTACTGGCCAAACCTGTAGTTTCTGGCCAATTGTTTCCATCAAGGATTGTAGTTTGAAGGCGCTGTTTCTTTCTTGTAGCTGAAATATATCTGTACTATCTTCATTCTGCAGTATTTTCTTTAATCTACTGTTCTAAAGCTTGGATATTTAGTGTTACAGGATGGAAAATTAGCATCAGCTAAGGTTAAAATACAAAATGTGGATGGTGGAAGAAATTAACCCTTTCTCCTCATATGGGACTGCTGATAGAAATTCTATGTAGTGTGCGCACACACACACAAACATGTGCACACACACACACACACACACCTTAAAATAAATGGGTTGTATAACTTGGAGTTACATTCAGTTCCTGAAAGCTCCCCAGAGTTTACCAATTTAAATTTTTTAATATAAGAGAAGGGAAAATCAAATGCATAAAAATCATATTATAACTGTATTGGATTTAATTTAACATTCTGTTTATTTCATTTGATTATATGTAAAATTAAATTTCAGTTTTGCTTAAAGCTCCCTTTACTGGATTGTGGTATCCAACATGCCATTCAAACTTTATGAAACTCTTGGACCACACAAAGTGTGTTAAAGATAAATGCTGATTTGTTACAGCAATGCTGCTTTTCTATCTTACACAGAGGCAATTATTGCAAATATATGTAATTCTCTCTATAGCATCATTTTATTTAACATTTATCCAACAGCATACTGCAAAATTAAAACTGAAGCAGCTCCTAATTGCAACAGTTAGGAGAGAGACAGACGTGGCAGGTAAAACTCTGTTCAAAGAAATTGAACTTTGACCCTGCAAATTAAATCCTATTAAATTAATAAAACTTTAGCATGAGTTAATTGGAGAGAAGTCTATTGGAACCTGATGGGCAAGTTGCTCCCCAACACTGGAGAAGACATTGAAAAAAACTTATTCCTTACCCCAGCCCATCTGTGCTTCCACTCTATATTAACCCAGAGTGGGGCTTCCCAATTTGAGTTTAAGAAAAAATATATCAGTTAGAGTGTTTTCCTGATAAGTTAGTAAATAACCAATGGCATACATTTCCTAACATAATGGTGCTGGAACAGGAATTTGCCAATGAAAATCAAGTGATTACTCCAACCACATGCTCTATAAAAAGGAGAGGAGTACCATCAATTGTGGTATTGTGATGGGACTGTGGCAACCTACAAAAGAAGGATCAGGTGTTTTATAATATCCCAAGCTTAGGATAAGAATTTTAAACTGTATCTTGAGGATGAGCTTAAGATAGAACTGAGGTATTCCTAGTTATGCTGGTTATGCTGGGTGCAAATCTTTTTTAAAAAGCAATTTTTTTTAGTCAAGGCAAATATTTTGTGCTTAGTATTGTAGGAAGGTACTCAGATGAACAATCCAGCCTAGAACAATTGCTATATAAATTGAAAAAGAGAATCTCAATGTGTAAATGTTTCAAAATAAATTTTCAGATTTTATATTTATCATAATGGAAATAATGTACAATTCCATTACTTAACCTCCCCCAATTGTTTAAAATGTGTTTCTGAATTTGTTTGATAGGGAGTGAAAATATTAAAACTCTTTTGAATATTGATTTAATATTATTTGCATTTTAGATTCCTGTGAAAAAACATCTTACAAGTGTCTTGCAGTGTTTGCAAACTACATCTATATTCATAGCAGTAAACTCTTCCAATTTAGAATTATAATAATTCAGAAACTTCCCCACCAAAAAGTTTTTATTTTGCTAAGTAATATAGCTTTTCTGTAGTTTCCACAAAGCATTAGCTATTCCTGTTTCTTCAGTGTTTGCTCCCTTATTTCAATAATCCTAATGTTTGATCAATGTTTGATCCAAAAATATTAAAATAACATTTTGATAATAATACTTCCATTTTCCAGTGCATTTCAGCCTTCAAGGCACGTCATATATATTATTGCCAAAAACTATTATAGTAGATGAGCCAAAATGTTAGGAAGGAAATCCCAGCCCACATTCGACCATTATATCTGCACCAATTTTCAGACTTGGTGAAACAGATCAACATTGTAGCCAATGTAAGTAATAAGCAATCTAGAGCAAATCTGGGCTGAACATTGAATAAATCCATATATTTGACTACATTTCTCCATAGGCAAAATGTCTCTGCTTGTTATGCTTAGAGTGAAAAAAGCAATTTGTTTCTTTAGTCTGATCATCATTGTTTTGTTGCAATGATTGCCAAAGCCATATATACTCATGGCAAATAAACCATTTGTGCCCTTCATTGTGCGAGCTTATTACATTCACTTTTCCTTACCGATTTGACAGTAAAATGGACTTGTTGAGGGCTAATAAATTGAATCTTAATTTAGGTGAGAGAGAAAAAACTGTTGGCAGAACATGCCTTGATCTGGATGAGGAACTTTAAACCTCTTCTGTGTGTGCTTTGCAGTGCTCCCTTTCATAAGAAACCCAGGTGACTTCTTTGACTCATGACTTTTATCAACAGGGATATAGCTAAAGACAGACAACTTCATTACCGTAATTTACAAGTTAGTAATCCGCCATCTGGATTACTGTAAATGTGTTGTACACCAGGCTGCCTTTGATAATCATCCAAAAGCTACAGCTGGTACAAAATATGGAGTGAGAATTTTAACTGGGACTCAGAAATATGTGCACATTTGATCGATTCCGATTCACTAGTGCTGCTCACATTTAATTTTTGAGTCCAGTTCAAAAAACTAGTTTTGACCTCTAATGCTCTCTACAGCTTGGAGCATAAGTATCTGATTAAGTCCTGACTTTTCTACCATCATTCATTTCTGTGATGGCCACAGTGTAGAATGGTGCTGTCTAGAAATATGTGTGATCTCAACAGTATTTTTCTTTATTCATCCAATTGACTTTTTTCTCAGATTTAAAATCTTCCTTCAATTTATTGTTGAGATCAGAAATCATTATGATTTGTGGGTGTCTAATCTTGTTTTCTTGTACAGTTTCAGGTTTATGTAACATTCTGCATTTTAATCAACTACGTGCTTATATCAACTTTGTTTTAACTCTGTATTGTATTGTATTGTATCTTAGATGTTTATATTATATTTTTATCTCAAGCATTCAGTACTTAGTTGCTTTGTTTTGCAGATATCTTGAAACTACTATTTTTGCAGATAGTAATAAACAAGCACATAGCTAAAGCATTGCATATGAAATAGGCTGAACTCATCTTTTAGCATACTACAGAATGTTCAGATTATTCTGTAAACATGCCATTCAAGTTGGGAGGGGGAAAAATGAAGTCAATAGTATCTAGTAGTCCCAAACCCCTAACTCACAAGATTAGTTGCAAGCTGCTGCTATCAATCAAACAGAATTTGCCAAAGTAGAAAAATCATATGATAGGCACAAATATCATTACAATGGATCCCTTTTCATGCATTCTTGAAGGTTCAAACTGGAGAGTTGGGTTTATTTGTATCAGTCTCCTTCTCTTTGCCCTTTCTTCATAGATCTTTTGTAGAGTTATACCTGTGACAACTTGACCGTGAATAAAACTCCCTGAGCAATTAGGGATTCTGCTGTATGGAAATCCCTGATTCAAGTTTGGGACCTGAATGTGAAGAAAATGCCCAGAGACAAGGGAGATGGAACCAAAGGATCCATTTCCATCTCAGGATGGAGGTTTCGTGTATTCAAGAAAATGCATGGAAAAGGCCCATGTTATGTATAATATTTTGGGATAATTGTAAAATCTAACTATTTTTTATTAGTGAGAGTGATATATTAACTCTCACTAGGTGAAAATATAACCAATAAAATCAATCCTCAGTGGTGAAGAACATAAACCAGATGGGTTTTGTCAATCATGAAAAACCATCCACAGAGAACATCAACATGTGAAGAAAGTAACCTTTGAACTTATATAACTCTATACTTTTCTATTGTCAAATCTTCACTTCCGCCATTTATTTAGTGCCTCCTTTCTCAAGGAGCTTCAATGGTTTATGGTTTTTCAAAAAAAAAAAAAATCACAGTCCCACTTTCTTTCCTTCTTTCAAACAGAGGTTTCATCTGAGTGAAATATGCTTCAGAGCTAAAAATAATCCGTCAGATCCTATATTCCCCAAAATGTGACACTTGTGATGGGATGTCAGTTTTGGAGACAAACCTTTCAGCTGAGATAATGTATCATTGTTCTGAATTGTGTTTTCTTTTGGCTCAGTTTCCTAGCAAGTTTCATAATTCAGAAGTTTTGGTTCTCCTCCCCATTAGGTTTCTGAAACATAAAGTTTAGGCAAAGGAAATGGCAGAAGAATGGTCTTTTGTGTTCTTTCCTGAAGGAAAAAAAAAACCATAGAAGCTAATGGGGGGGAGGGATGACTTCACTTATTATATTAATACCTGCAGAGCAATGTATTAAAGACTGCATATCTTGCACTCCCTGGAATTAATCTTTAAAGTTGAATAAACTGTTTGCAAGCTGATGCTTTAAACTTCTCTTTTTGTTAGGTTTATGCATGAGTAGCATAACTAAATAAAGAAAATACGTAACATATCTAATATTAAATAGTTTATGCCATGCCACACAAATTTATTTGGAAGCAATAGCAAATTCCAATAGCAAATCAACAATAATGAGCATGTCTAGAATTGAATGATCTTCATTAGTGAAATTCAGTGCTATACTAGCAAACTTCCATGTCTTCCATCCTCTAGTCTTCCAACTGCTCTTAAAATCTGCTACGAAGGTATAGGACATCTGGATCCAATCCTAAACATGCCTACAAAAAGAAGATATTCTTGCTCCTTCCCATTCTATCACCAACAACTGCTTATGTCATGGAAGCACACATTTATGTGCTTCCATGAGATAAGTAGGGATGACATTTAAAAAAAACAAGGACTGGGGTGAGATAATATTCTGTTATTTGTATTAGAGCCACTAAGAATGGCCTTCTTTCTCCCTTCTTCCATGCTAGCTAACAACATTTTAAAATGCAATAAATACATTTATTCAACAGCAGCAAAATCCACAGGCAAAACAAATCCCTTATATTGAGCCAAATACAATACATAATTTTAAAAAATCATCTGGTAAATTGCAGCCAAAATGTAGATCATTCATCACTGTTTTGTGAAGCAAGACGTTTTACAATTTTGATATGGCTACTAGCATGGTTTGTAATCAACCATGCTTTCATCTTATAATGCTTTTACTTTCTTTTTCAACAATACCTAACCAGGAATATAAACTGGAGAAAAGCAGGAGTATCCAGAAGGAGTAATCAAAAAGCCAGAATGGTAGCAGTGATGGTGAAATTAAAGTTATGCCTATCACACCCCCGGACAAAACATTCTGGCCCACATCTTCAATGTCATAGCCCTTCAACTGCTAAAAGCGTAGTTCCCAGCCACAAAAATTATGTCCTGGTGTCAACCAATGAATCATAAGGATTGTCAGGGTTCCAAGTAATACACCCATAGCAAACAGAACTCCAAGGCAGGTAAATTCCTCAAAGAATAGTACCACATTTGCAAATGCCTGTATAAAATTTCTGCCACATACAGTAGAACAAATTTCTGGAAATGATGATTTAAAACTACCATCACAGGATACAGAATAACAAAGTTGGAAGGGATCTTGGAGATCTTCTAGTCCAATCCCCTGCTCAAGCAGGAGGCCCTATATCAGTGATGGCTAACCTTTTTGCCATCGCATGCCAGGAGAGGGGGGGGTGGGGGAGGTTCGCGTGTGCATGCGCCCACACCAATAATTCTATGCGCCCTGCCCTGAGCATGCAATGGCCCGGTAGGCCTGTTTTTCTTTCTTACCTGGTTCCAGATCCTCTCTATTTATCTGGGAAGGGCGAAAACAGCCTTTCTCACTCACTCGGAGGCCCTCTGGAGGCCTGAAATGGCCCATTTCCCAACTCCCGGTGGGACAGGAAGTGACTTTTTTGCTGTCCCCAGCCTCCAGAGCCTCTCTAGGAGTCTCTGGAGGCTGGGGACATCAAAAAACATTATTTCCTGTCCCACCGGGAGTTGGGAAATGGGCCATTTCAGGCCTCCAGAGGGCCTCCGAGTGAGTGAGAAAGGCTGTTTTCGCCTTCCGCAGATGGCGGAAGAGGATCTGGAGCCAGGTAAGAAAGAAAAACGAGCCTTCCCCATGCCCCCGCTCCCCCCCAGGCCCTCTGGAGATAGGAAACAGCCTTTCCCTACTTCTGGTGGGCCAAGAAGGCCGGCACGCGCATGCACGCCAGAGCTGAGCTGGCGTGCCCACTGATATGGCTACGCATGCCACCTGTGGCATGCGTGCGATAGGTTAGCCGTCATGGCCCTATATCATTCCAGACAACTGGCTGTCCAGTCTCTTCTTAAAAGCCTGAATTTTAATTTTTAATTTTCAGGATGCAGCCTGAAAATTCTAGGAACTGCAGCACTAACTTGTTTGGAGACCATGTGATTGGGAAGGCTGATTTAGAGATTTTTCTTAGCACATTTCAGAAATAAACACTATTGTTGACAATAGGCAGTAAATGTTCTTCTTTCTTTTTCTTTTTTTTCTGGCCACAAACAGGTTCAGGGCCGAGGAAGGATATTCACCCAATATATCTTCTGATTACCTATGTCTCTGGTACAATTTATTATTCAAAGTTCGATACAACCAGCTGGATCAATGGGGAAGCTTGTACACTTTATTTCTTTTAACCTTAAAACTTGACATAGAAAGGAAATTGAATGAATTTTATTAACCAAGAAAGTACAAAGCTTTTGGGAGCAGATTGAAAATGTTCTGCAGTGCACAGTTCCTGAGAGACAGATCTTTGATTCTTAGAAATGTATAAGAAATAAATAGAAGGATGGGTGGGTGAAAGAAGAAAGAAGGGAAGGAAGGAAGGAAGGAAGGAAGGAAGGAAGGAAGGAAGGAAGGAAGGAAGGAAGGAAGGAAGGAAGGAAGGAAGGAAGGAAGGAAGGAAGATGCTGCATCCAATCACACATAGAATAAACTCTGTTGGGAGAATGATACCTTTTTCATCAAGTGCTTAATGAAGTTATTACATAAAATTAAAGGCATCTTTAGCTGATTTTAGTATTGTGTACAAATCAGAATGATCAGTTCTGCATTGCAAGATCATTAGAGACAGATATTAAAGAACTTGCTATAAATCATCCCATACTCTTTTTGACCACAGTAGGCTTCAACTTACGACCATTCATTTAGTGACCATTTAAAGTTATAAGAGTGTTGAGAAAAGTGCCCTCACTCTTATGACTGTCACAGCATTCCCACAGTCATGTAATTGTGTTTCAGGTGCATGGCAACTATCATGCATTTACGACAGATGCAGCATCCCGCAGTCATGTAATCACATTTGTGACATTCCCAGTTAGCTTCTGACAAGCGAAATCAATGGGGAAACTGGCAGGAAGGTCTCAAGTCATGGTCACATGATATGTCACTTAATGGATATGGCAAAAAAATTAGTAAAATCAGATGCAATCAGGTGATGCTTCAGTTAATGACTACACCACTTAATACCAAATTTTCTGATATATATAATGGTTGTAATTTGAGGACTAAAGTTTGCAACTACCTTTTTCTTTCTACATGTTACACAGTCTTTTTATGAGCCACGGTAGTGCAGTAGTTAGAGTGCAGTACTTCAGGCTACTTTTGCTGACTGCCGGCTGCCTATAATTTGGCAGTTCAAATCTCACCAGCTCAAGGTTGACTCAGCCTTCCATCTTTCCGAGGTGGGTAAAATGAGGACCCAAATTGTTGGGGGCAATATGCTGACTCTGTAAACCGCTTAGAGAGGCCTGTAAAGCATTGTAAAGCAGTATATAAATCTAAGTGCTATTGCTATTGCTATCAGTTGAAAAAGACCAAGACCACATGTAAGACCAGGACCACAATTACTAATTATGCCTATGTACAAAATTCAATTCAACCAATGGTTAGCACCTGCTTGGAGTTAGATAAAGATCAAGAGAAGTTGGACTTTTCCATTTATGGCTATGTAGAGCCTCTAGGCTAATTCCCCTTTTAACTCCACCCCCAGCTGCCACTTCTTCTCCTACACTTTCACTAGTCTACTAAAAAACATTGACTAGATATCCATTGTTAGTCATACCCATTGCCCCATTCAGTATCCTCAATAATAATGACAGTACTTGTTAGTTTTACATTTTGGCCAATTGGCTACAAGTGCCACAAATCAATTTTATCCCAAATATTCTCATGCTTTTTATTTTTATTGCTACAATATACAAAAAGACCTCTTCAGCTGGATGCAATATATACACATATCTGTATGTACACAGTTATGTATATTATATACTTGAAGAATAAAATGAACAAAAGAAATAAAAGAGGAAAAAAATCCACAAAACAAAACAAAACCACATACACACACGTTTATATAACCAGATTCTTCTTGCAATACATCAGCTGTGTTGTGATGTTTGTTTTTTGTCTTTTTGCTTAAGAATTTACCTATGATTTTTAAACTGATAGTATGCCCATTTTGTGTTTGGGGTCAAACTTAAATTTCCATTCCCAAATCTTCCATCCACATCTTGCAGTTGATAGAATGTCCAGATAGAACAGGCTTAGTGCTGACAGTGATCTAGCTTTTTGTGTAAAGGCTCCCCAAATCTGTGCTCCCTCGTGTTTGCCCGTGACTCCCAAGAGGTCTTTGCCAACATTTTGAGAATCACTGGTTTTGCAGGTATTGTAGTTCAGGGGTGGGTTCTACTTACCTTTACTACCAGTTCGCAATGGGACTACACATGTGCGCTTCTACACATGTGTGCGCTTCTGCACATGCACAGAAACTTCCTGATGACATCCGCGTCAGTGGGTGGAGCCTCCCGTCAGTTTTACTATCGGTTCTTGCAAACCGGTCTAAACCAGGGGCAACCCACCACTGTTGTAGTTCCTATGTGTGCCAATAACATATATTCCCCTTTGAATCTGAAGCACTGAATACTCCAAACATCCAGTATCCAACTATGTGCTATATGATGAAATAGCAATATTTTCTGCAAAGGGAAAAGTATAAACATAGCTGCAGAGAAAATCCTTTAGGAAGTCATCAGCAACCAAACCCAGAAAAATCTTGCATGCTCCTGTTGGAAGTCTTTCTCATTGCTAACTTGGGGTTCCCAGTGACTGAAAGAATCATTCATTTGTTCTTCCTCTCTGTCTTTGTCTTGATGAGTGCTCAATAACGTATCTGTTGCTTCCAGCTAGCAAAACAGTACAGTGCAGTCATTCTCTGAGGTCCATTAAGAATCTGCCTGCATTCTTCTGTATTACACTGTCCTTGGGACTTAGCCAACTGCTGTCTATATCATAAGACTGCTGTAACTCTCTCACAAAAATGATTTAACTTCCAGATAACAAGCCATTTTTCTAGACATCTCAATGTTCCTGCCATCTTTGTCCTGACAGTCTAGGACCTTCTGTTCAGTTCAGGTTTTCTGCCTTCCAGTTGACCTCATTTTCCCTCACGGTTCCTGCCTTTGCAATTTTATTATCTCTAATCTTCCTATTCATCCTCCATTCTTCCTCTAAAATGCTTATCTTACATAGCATCCTTATTAGAAATAATACTATATGTAAAATCATGTCAATAATATCAACTAATATCTATGCCAATTTTATTGAACAAAGCAGCTATGTGAATGCTAACAGCTATGTATACTTTACATCAGGAGAGCCAAGAAGTTTTTAAAAAGTTATTAGGAAACTATCATGGGCTGGAGTTTATATTTTGAGGCAGAAGACTTGTTTTGAACATTCTGCATCAGAATCAACATGAGGAAAACATATAATCTAAAGATTACTTGAATCTTCTAGAAGTTGATGTTATTTCCTCAATAAAAGATCCAAATCAGTGGTGGGTTGCCCCCGGTTCGGACCGGTTTGCAAGAACCAGTAAAACTGGCAGGAGGCTCCGCCCACTGACCCGGACGTCATCATAGGTGATTTGTGCATGTGCAGAAGCTTCTGCACATGTGCAGAAGAGTGTGCGTGGGCGCAATGCAAACCAGAAATAAAGGTAAGTAGAACTCACCCCTGATCCAAATGCATCGTAGCTGATGAAAAGAAGAGGACAACCAGCATCCTGATGTGTGACTCAACATGCAGATCAAAGTTGAACACTTTTGTAAAAAAAAAAAAAAAAATCCATTGTTATACCAATTGTGATTGGTGCCTTCGGAGCAATATCCAAAGGCTAATAGTTATCTGGAAATATTGAATTTATCAGATCTGAATGCCCTAATAAAAAAATCACCCAGCTGGGCCTGGTGGCTCAGCAGACTAAAAGCATTGTGATTAACACCAGCTGTCTGCAATTACTGTAAATTCGAATCTCACCAGGCTCAAGGTTGACTCAGCCTTCCATCCTTTCTAAGGTAGGTAAAATGAGGACCCAGTTGTGAGGGCAATAAGCTGACTTTGTATAAATATACAAAAGTATGAAGGCTATTGCTTAACGCATTGTAAACCACCCTGAGTCTCCGGAGAAGGGTGGCATATAAATCAATTTTTTTTTAAAAAAAAAAAAAACTGCCTATATTGTTAGATACTACCTTAATAATTCTTAGGTCCTTGGTTAGGACTTAAAATATTATGTTTCCAGCAGTCTGAAACTGTAAATTTAACTATAGATTATATACATAATACTTCAGAAGGTCTCGATAAGTGGATGAAATTGTCATATCCAATCTAAACATCCAAGTGACTGTTCAACCAACCATAATAATAATATGGCATTGACAAAACCACCACCAGTCAATTGCAAAAAGCTGTTTTACCTGGAACAGCTTACATTCTCCAATGACACCTTTAACAATATCAAAACAATATCTGCCTATACCAGGTTCTTTTATCACTCTATAGGTCAGCGTTGGTGAACCTTTTCGGTACTGCATGCCAGAAACCAGAAGAGCAGATGATCTTCTGGTCTTGGTGCGCACATGCGTGCTGGGTACCTGGTCTTCCGGTTTCTGGCACACATGCGCGTGCAAAGACCAGCTGTCTGGCGCGCATGCGCCAGGTCCACCTGGCCTTTTGAGGGTCCTCGTACCTCCCTGCCTGCCCCCCTGCCTGCCCCCCTGGTCCCTGTCAGGGTGGAGGACATCCACACCAACAACCCGGTTCCTCAGCCCTGGACAAGGAGAGAAAGTTTGCTCTCTCCACTAGACAGCTGGAGCCCCTTCCTGGCCTCTAAGAGAAGGAGTGTCAGCATTCCTGGGGCTCGGGTTGGGTGGACCAGCAGGCAGGAGAGCTTTGCTCCAACTCTGGCCAGGATGAAGTGCCCCCCCACCTCACCAAGGACAAGCCAACGCAGCCCCTCCCAGCTGCTTCCCGCCCGGCACGCCTCTTACCCCTCGGCAGCGCCTTCCCGCTTCCTGGCCAGCGTGCCTCTTACCTCTTGGTGGCATTTCCATGCATGAGGAGTTGTGCTCTCCTCCGGCCCTCCCAAGGCAGGTCGCCTCCCTGATGGCAGCTCCTCCTCCTTTTCCTCCTGGCTGCTCCAGCATCATGGCTGGAAGCAGCAGCGTGAGAACCGCCACTGCCCCCTCATCCATCATGGTGGCAGGAGCAATGGGCAGAGCTGCCAGCCACCCAGCCAGCAAATGCTGCCCTGCTGCTCCATGCTCCCGAACTGGCCAGGAACTCTGGACCATGGACACACATTGGTGCCACAGGCTGGAGGGCTGCTGCTGAGCAAGAATCCCACTCGGGGGAGGGAGGGAAGCCCCGGCACACCCATCCTGGATGTCAGCTCTGCTTCCCTTGATCTACCGGGTTCTGGCATGCCAGCCATCTGGTCTTTACGCACACAGGAGGGCCGGAGACCAGTGGTGGGTTGCTACCAGTTCTCCCTGGTTCTTGCGAACCAGTAGTGGAAATTTTGAGTAGTTCGGAGAACCGGTAAATACCACCTCTGCCTGGCCCCGCCCCCAATCTATTCGCTGCCTCCTGAGTTCCAGCTGATCGGCTAGAAGGAAAAAATCAGGGCTCACTTGACAAAAAAGAGGGGAAAAAAAACAAGACACCTTAGCTTTAAATTGAGGAGCCTCCCAACTGATGGACTAGAACCGATCCGCTCCTTGTAAACTACTTGGTGGTGGTAGATTGGCAATTGAGGCCAAGCTGCCTGAAAGCAGTTTCTGATGCTCTCGGTGGTGGCAGAGCGGCAAAAAACTGTTTAAACTCTTGCCGCGGCACTTCAAAGGGCCGCCCTACAGCTGATCAGCGGTAAAAGGCAGTGTGGTGGTAGACCAGTGAGCTCCAAAAACAAATAGGTAGACTAAATGCTCCAAAAACAAATGAATAGACCAGAACACTCCGGTTTTGCTCCAAAAACAAATGGGTAGACTGCTATGGCTCTGCAAGCAGTTAAAAGCCTGGTAGACCAGTACCTCTGCTAAATCCTAAAGAATTGTTTGTCCCATGACCATCAAACCACGCCCACAAAATAAGCCACACCCACAGAACCGGTAGTAAAAAAATTTAGAACCCACCCCTGCCGGAGATCGAAAGAGCAGCCAACCAGTGTCTTCCAGTTTCTGGTGTGTGTATGCACACTGGCCAATTGGTCTTCACGCATGCATGCATGCCAGAAACTGGAAGACCAACACCAGGCTGCTGCTCTTTTGGTTTCTGGTGCTCCCATGTGCCTGAAGACCAGCTGGCCAGTGCGCCAGAACCCGGAAGAGCAACGGGCAACAGCTCATGTGCCCAGAGAGATGGCTCTGCGTACCAGTTCCAGCACATGTGCCATAGGTTCGCCATCACAGCTATAGGTCATAAAAATGCCAAATGCAGATTGAACATCTGGCTGACTGTGTGATGAACTAAAATACATTGTCAAAATTTTCCTCTGTCAATTACAAAAGTCCACACTGCTTGTATATGCACAATTACTATGCCAATACCTTTCAATATCCCCGGTTCTTGGAAAGAACTCACTGCATATGAGGGCCAACCCACGGTAAAGGATTGGCAGCTGTGATACACTTTGTTGGGTATATAATAATAATCCAATAATAGATACTCACATTGAACTTGAGGGATTGATATTGACTATCTAGGAAAACCCTGTTCTAGCTCATGAATGCTTTTGCAGTACATCTTAATTCTCCTGTAAGCACCCATGGGCTCTGTTGTTTATACTAAACAAATGAAAATGTCTGATTTCCTAGAAAATGAAATCTTGATGAAAGATAAGGGGCAAAATGTTTGTGACATTCTCTTGTGCTTGCTTGGAAGAGAATGTTAAACAAAAATGTTTTTACCTAAAGCTCTGACTCCATCTGCATTAGGAGGCTGTGGTATTCTATTAACAAAATAACAGAGTTGGAAGGAATCTTGCATGTCTTCTAGTCCAACCACTGCTCAACCAGGAGACTCTGTACCATTTCAAACAAATGATTGTCCAGTGATAATGATTCTTAAAAGCCTCCAGTGATGGAGCACCCACAACTTCTGAAGGCAAATGTTTCCACTGATTAATTGTTCTCACTGTCAGAAAATTTCTCTTTAGTTGCTTCTAACTAAAGGTTGCTTCTCTCCTTGATTAGTTTCCATCCAATGCTTCTTATCTTGCCTTCTGGTGCTCTGGAAAATAGATTGACACCCTCTTCTTTGTGGCAGACCCTCAAATATTGGAGCACTTCTACCATGTCACCCCTAATCCTTCTTTTTCAAAATGTCACCCCTAGTCCTATTTATGTCGGACCCCGAGGCACCTCATATGTGGGGTGCCACAAGGGTCGGTCCTCTCGCCCCTTCTGTTCAACATTTATGTAAAGCCGCTGGGTGAGATCATCCGTGGTTTCGGGGTGAAGTACCACCAGTATGCTGACGATACTCAGCTGTACATCTCCACCTCGGACCACCCCAATGATGCCCTTGAAGTGATGTCCCGGTGCCTGGAGGCCGTGCGGATCTGGATGGGAAGGCTCAGGCTCAACCCGTCCAAGACTGAGTGGCTGTGGTTTCCGATGAGTTGACACCATCATTGACTATTGGGGGCGAATCGCTGGCCCCCACGGAGAGGGCTCGCAACTTGGGCGTCCTCCTGGATTCACAGCTGTCTTTAGAAGAGCACTTGATGGCCGTGACCAGGAGGATTTTCCATCAGGTCCGCCTGATTCGCCAGTTGTGTCCCTTTCTGGATCGGGACTCCTTAAACACGGTCACTCATGCCTTTGTCACTTCCCGCCTGGACTACTGCAACGCTCTCTACATGGGGCTCCCCTTGAGGAGCACCTGGAGACTCCAACTGGCGCAGAGTGTGGCCGCACAGGTGGTTATGGGAGCGACGTGGCGCTCCCATGTAACACCTCTCCTGCGCAAGCTGCACTGGCTCCCAGTGGTCTTCCGGGTGTGCTTCAAGGTTTTGGTTACCACCTTTAGAGCACTCCATGGCTTAGGGCCTGGTTATTTATGGGACTGCCTGCTGCCGCAAACGGCCTCCCACCGGCCGGTACGCTCTGACAGAGAGGGACTCCTCCGGGTGCCGTTGGCCAAACAATGTCGGCTGGCGGCCCCCAGGGGGAGATCCTATTCTGTGGGGACACCTACTATCTGGAACGAGTTCCCCCTGGAGATACGGAGGATCCCGGATCTATGCACCTTCCGCCGCGCTCCCAAGACCTTTTTATTTCACCAGGCTGGTCTGGCCTAACCTCTCCCATTCTCTTTTTAATGTAAATTTTAATGTAAATTTTTAATTTGTTCTTAACCTGGGGTTTTAAATTTGTCTTGGGCTAAAGTGATTTAATTCGATTTTACTTCTGCTCTTAAATTTTTGTATTCTATTTGTGCCTGTTCACCGCCCTGAGTCCTTCGGGAGTAGGGCGGTATATAAATCAAATGAAATGAAAATGAAATGAAAATGTCATGTGCTTTCTTGACATAAGCAGCTTTTGTGGTGATAGAATGGGAGTGGGCAAGAATATCTATTTAATCCAAAGTTAACCAAAAGATCCAGCAGTCCCAGAAAAAAAGACAGGAGTCATCTACAACATAGGGTATAATGACTTTAACACTATCTAGGACTAACAGCTAGAAGATCACCATGAACACCAATTAGCAGTCAAATGACATGATGAAAACTCTTTAATTTCACAATGCATGGACAGACTCAACCATAGTTTCAACTGGGAAACTAAGCATCAAATCAAATCCCAAAACATCAGAGAATTCCTGGACAGCTGGCACTCAGACAAATTAGCCATCAACAGACACATAGAGATAAACATTTACATACGACTCAAAAAGACAATGAAAAAACTCAAAAGGTAACATAAAGACCAAAACGCCTCCTCACTAGCAATCAACACATATGAGCAGAGATTAACACCAAGATTAATACTAGACCAACAATCAAGTAAACCCCAATTAAGGAGCTGCCAAAGCAGACAAACAAGCGAACAGTAAACAACATCCTAATCAAGAAATCACCAAGAACATTCCCACCAACACTGACAGGGCGAAGCACTATATTGACTAGAATATAAAAATAAGATCAAGCCCTACTCCTTTCTAGAACTGATGATGATCCCTAGTTAGATAGTGAAACATCTGCAAGAAAATCACCAAGGTCGAATAGCACCAAAAACCTCATACATCAATATTATTTTTATGTTTACTCTCTGATTTTTAAAAAATCATTGAAAGCCTTCTTGGCAGGATATGCATTTTATAAATAAATGTATAAATGTACTGCCTGCCAGTACAGTGATATGCAACGAGGCAGGAGGCTCTCTGTAATCCAAAAGTTTGTTACAATTTTTTTCAAACTAATTAAGTTGAAAAATAAAACTAAGGAAGTTTATCCCACAATCAAGAAAAAAATGTTAAAAATAGAGGCAACATTCTCTTTGATATTAAAGGGCCTATGACTCCTTAAAACACTCACTCATATCCTTGTGCCTCAAAAGCAGTTAAATCATATATTATTAATTTTGAGAAGCAACAAAAAAAATGTATGTTAACTTCCAGAGAAATTGTTGTTCAGAACAGTGCCTTCGGCTTCTTTCATATATTCATATGTCTCTACATTTATCTAGCTTAGCTGCATGGAACACTTAACTTTATGGTTTCATAGCTATCAGATTTACTGTAGGTAATTGGTTTGAGAAAACTGATGACAGAGTGCGATTCAAGGTCATAGCGACCTTTTCTCTTTGAAAACTTGTTGAAAAATTATATTAACTTAGACCTACTAAAATCAACAATAATGCATTTCTTTATTAAAAGGATACACATTTCTATATCAGACAATACTTCTTAAAAACATTAGTAGAAAAAACAGGACCAGAAAAGTAACTGCCTTCAAAATCTGAAGTTATAATTTATATTTCTGAAGAGACTAAAAGAGAAGAAACAGGTAATGCTAAACTTCCCTCAACATGCTACCCACCAAATGCATTAGTCTGTAACTGCCATCATGGGAAAAGCAATAATGTGGGAAAATATAAGGAACTAATGATACTGCAGAGTTTCAGCCATGACAGTGTAAAATTATAGCTCACCTCTTTCACAAGTACAGGTTCTTCACTGTACAGGGCACCTGCCCCATGTATTATTTGGGTGATATCTAAAGATGATACTAGGTAGGTTTAGCAAAGACACTTCAGTACAAGCACTGTTACATCCTCTGCTATGGATTACTTTTTGATATTTAATAAAAGTTGATTTACCTCACGAGTGAAGAAGTGAGACTAGAATGGATTTAATATATGATTTCTACAACTGTGATCCCACAGTCAATGAAATGTATGGGTGCTGATTTTGTGGCCATTTTGACCCACATGAATGCTATGCAGATGATCTATTCTAAAAAAAAATTTAAAAGGTGGATTCAAATTCTTGATCCTTCACATCTGAAGGCTTGATGAGTCTGGAATCCCAAATAGATATGGATCTGGAGAACCTGTGTGCTATTGGAGCTCAGATAGCATAGAAATTCACTGGAAAATTTCAGCCAGTTGTTATCTTTGAACTAAATGTACTTCAACTGTTTGTTGTGAGAATAAAATTGGAAGAAGAAACATTGTGCAAAACTGTTTGAACTCCTACATGAATTTAATCTTAAAACTGGCTGACTAAATATCTCCCATGATTCTTCCCATGTTTCTTGTCCCAATTGATTATGTTTTTACTTTATTTTCACATTTAAACAAAGCTATCTTAAATGTAAATTATGTATCATTGCCATTTCTGAAAATACTTTAGGACCCTATAATGGTTCCAAAACTATTCTTAGAAAATTAAAATGTGTGTGGAGGAAATAGAGGCACCCATTGTTCCAAAGGTGCTTTTTCAAGAGGCAACTGGACTTTTTTGTTTTTCTTTGAAAACATTTCGCTTCTCATCCAAGAAGCTTCTTCTGCTCTGACTGGATGGTGGGGAACAGAACTGAAGAAGCTTCTTGGATGAAGTGAAGTGAAATGTCTTCAAAAAAAACAAAAGTTGCCTCTTGAAAAAGCACTTTTGGGACAACCATGACCTGGATGACTGAGAACCACTATAGACAACCAGGGGCACCCATTATTAATATCTGATGGACAATGGAAAAGGCAAAGAAATGCCAAAATGACTTGTAGTTTACTTCTATAGAACTTTTAACAATTGGGTGTGCAAGGCCACCTCTTCTCTTGCAGAAGAATACATATGATGGAATATGGAGCTCCTGAACTTTCGGAATTAGGAAAGGAACCTTATTTTAAGCCTTAATTGTTATTAAAACAAATAAAGGGTAATTGCGGTGTCTGCTTAGTTCCTACTTTCACGAGCTGCCTTGCTCTATTCAGTATTCAAAAAGTCAAAAGGTATTAGTGCTTACGCTCATGCTTTGAACTGCAATTCCATCAGACCCAGAGAGTGCCAGGCTGAGCAAGGAAGGTGCAGAACATCCAAATACAAGTTCTCCTATGGAACAGCTTCACCTCAATACACACATAGTTTTGTGATTGACAGTGATGTATCCTGCTGCAATTCATCAGAGGAAGATGAAATGTGTAAGGCAAAGCATTTTATGACTTGATTGCTACGAATGGAAAAATTTCACCCCCTTTGAAACCTTAATAGTCTTCCTCTCCAAAAGTTATAATTTCCTTTGTTGCAGCAATTGTTCCATGTTTCAAGACAGCAATTTAATTAACAACTATATTTTTAGTGGATTTAAAAACCATTCACTTCTGAATGTTGATATAAAAACAGCAGTTGGTTTTCTTCTTACAGCTACACATATGCATGCAGACACCATATTTGTTGGCATATTATCTGCTAAATACTTGATAATGACAAAGGCTAAATCACATACACATTTATTGTCTTATTTTTAGTATTTCAGCTGAACATGCTAAATATAATAATTTGTTTTCCAGTTAATATCAACAAAATTTCATAAAGTTTTCTAGGCCCAATGTTTTCATGCTGGCACCATCCGTAGCAACTGTAATTTATTAAAATAAATGGTGAAACCACCAAAAAATATCAAATGGGCTTAAGCATATCTAACATAGATAGTCTATCCATGATTCTAAAGGTTGTGATGTACAGCAGTTTTTCATTGCCTTTCATCATCTCTAAGGATCTAGCCAGACCGCTACATAAAAATACTATCTACAAGTGTTTAAGCAAGCCAAAACAATATATGGGTGTAACATTTGCTACCCTGATTGTCAGGTGCTGCCATAATAATGGGAGTAGGAGGTTGGCAGATGTCGCCTCTGGCTGTATCAGTGACTACTTTGTCAGTGAAACATGATAGATCATGGCAACAAAAAAAAAATATTCAGGACACACTAATTTAAATCTAGGTGAAATAAAGATAATTTTAAGTTGCCCCAGCTGGAGCTTAGAAACAAGAAAAAAGTAAGGTCTTGCTGCACTTAGGGAGATAAGAGATGGAGACTGAAGATAGATGGTTGTCTGAAGGGCCACTGTTCACCATCCCTGAGAAGAATCCTGATGTTATATAAAGAATAAATCCAATCTGGGTTGATCACCAGGACCAGAGAAAGAATAAAGCCTATAGGGAATCCGGAAGAAAAAGAAACAAATATTTGCAGAGGAAACTCTGCCTAGGGAAGAGAATTTGATCCAATAGCAATTTCCTTTCCTATAATTCGAAGCTCTCATGATCCGAAGGCAGCCATGTTTACAATTCTTTTGCAGTGTCCACCGCAATCTCTGTAATATATGTTCAGGAACATATGAAGATGCTTTTTTTCCTATTTCAATCTGCATCCAGCAGCAATGAGTTTTTCCAAGTGGACAGATTCACACTTTCTGCTTGGAACGGATAGACTGGTCACCTGCCATTCTCAGTCCATTGCAAATTCATCTTGCACCCAGAACTTATTCAGGGTGAATGGTCCCCAGAGCTTTCTTCTGTTGTAGTAGTAGCCCCAGTTCTATGCGAAAGGCACCACCTGGCACGAACCCACTCTTCCAGCAAGGGAGCAGATGGGGAGGGGTGGTATTTAATTCAGGTATCATGACTATAAGAAATTTAACAAACATAGATACAGATAGTCATTGCTTAATGACCATTAATTCAGTTCAATTATGGTTAAACAAATGGTAGTTATGACTAGTACTTGAACTTACAGCCATTGTAGCACTCCCACAGTCTCATGATCAAAATTTGGACACGTGGCAACTTGCCCATATTTAAAACTGCAGCATGTGCTTCAATTTCCATCCTCTCCATCTTCCCCACTTCCCTCATTCCATGTGGCTTCAGGGAGGCTGCATATATGCCTCATGAAGAGCCAACAGTTGCCTCATCTGATCATGCCTCATCAGCAATGGGAGGAAGAAGACAACAAAGGTCAGCTTGGGGCAGCAGGGGGCAGCAAGGCAATGAGCCAAAAACCAAAAGGCCAGAGATAGGAGGAGATAGGTGGGTGGGGAGAGTTGAAATCGAGATAAACATGGCAGGGCACAAGAAGCATGAGGTCCTAGCCAGTGGTGGGTTCTACCGGTTTGCCCCAGTTTGAGTGAACCGGTAGTGGCGGTGGCAGGAGGCTCCACCTACCCACCCAGATGTCATTACGGAAGGTTCTGCACATGCACATAAGTGCCACACACGAACGAAGCAAGCTCACGCACACATGCGCTCACAGTTCCAAACCGGTAGCAAAGGTAAATGGAACCCACTACTGGTCCTAGCCTAACAACTGTAACCAGGACTACTGGAGCTGTCACTGCTAAGCAGTGTAGTCATGTCATTTCGTCTAACAATCACATCACTTAGCAATGGAAATTCCAGTCCCAATTAGATAAATTAAGCGAGGACTACTTGTATATCAAATGAGTACTTTGGGATCTTATAAAACCATATAATATATTTTACAAAAGTTGGGATTAAACAAGTTTAACTATCAGACATTCGTTTATGCAATATAGCCTAGAAACAGTAATCAAAGGATCAAGAACCTGAGAACATTGATTAATAGTATTTATTAGAAGAAAGGTTATATATACTCCACAAAATTCTAATCAGACACCTACATATATAGGCAATCTAGGGCAATAAGTCTTTCTCCATTTCCTACCAGTTTTTCATGAAAGTTGGGGAGATCTTCTTTTTTCATAGTCTGTGTTGCCTTTTTAAAAAAAAAAAAAACTGAGAAAATAAACTGCAAAGTTGAACTGAACTTATGTATTTCAATTGCCAATTACCAAGACAGAACTCATGATAGCGCTGCATCAGTTGAGAGTGCAATTTCATGTTTAACACTGGAATGAATTAATCTTCCATGAAAACTTTCCATTTCTGTAATGGCTGGTTGGAGAACTCAACTCTCGCACCACATCTTTCATCTTATTCCCAGGGCTGCAACATTACGAACGACAATCTGTCATTTGTTGTTATTTATTCATAGCACTGTTCTCTGAGATATGTAAAAGACAGAAATTGAAAATCTGATTTTTAAGATCCTAGTAATATCTTACTTTTATGAAATCGAGAATGAATAAGATGAATTAAGCATTCTTTCTCTAACAAGAAAAAATATTGGTATTTTCATCTATAAAGAAACTAGCATACATAGATTTTATCTCATAAAATCTAGTGAACAGAATTACACAGTATGCTAATAAAATAGAAATATCTGTGTTACTACGGTCATGCATCCTATGCATCAGTAGGAATTATAATTATATCTCACAATACAACACAACATATTACATTAATTAATTTTCCCACATTATTCAAGCTAGTTGATTGAATAATATTAATGAAAATCAAAATACAACAAAAAGTTACATTTCTGCTATGCTTACTGAAGCAAACACACCAGGCAAATCATACAAGATAAGGATAGAAAGTAATTTATTATCGTACTGTCTAAATAATTCTCATTTGTGGAAATTAGTAGATCAGTTTTCCCCTCAATGAAGTTAATGCTCACATTTGGAAATTAGATGAAGAGTTAAAAATCTGATGTTACTTTACAAGTTAACCATAAATTTCTATCCCTTATGGCAAACTAATAACAAAGGTTGGTTGGGGTTTTTTAAATGGTTCAATTATTCCATTTCTGAATTGAAGTATTTATTAGACTAAATTTGAAAAATCAGCAGTTCTTATTTTGGCTTATCCATATGTGAGATCCTTGGTGCTCTCTGAGCTTGCTTGTTTTCTTGCAGACATTTCATTATCCATCTAGGTAACATAATGATGTTATGACCAAGGAGTCCTCATTTCAACCCTGAGCTACAAATATTCTCCTTTTTTATCCATATGTATAGTAAAACACATTAAGCTCTTTTTGGTGCTCCTTCCTATCTAAACTAAAACCAATCATGATGGAAGAGAAATCCATCTAAAGGAGTGTCCAATTTGTGGAAATTTTATTCCAGAGCAGCACTCTTGGTATCCACTGTACTGATTCTTTGGTTCAAGGTGAAGAGCAATAGCAATACCACTTAGTCTTATATACCGCTTCATAATGCATTACAGCCCAACCTACTAAGCAGTTTACAGAGTCAACATATTGCCCCCAACAATCTGGATCCTCATTTTACCGACCTCAGAAGGATGGAAGGCTGAGTCAACCTTGAGCCTGGTGAGATTCAAACTGCCAAATTGAAGGCAGTCGGCAGTAAGCAGAAGTAGCTTCAGTACTGCAGTCTAACCACTGTGCCACGTCAGCTCATACAAGCATTTTATTTGTCATGTACTTTCTCTATTTCAGACTTTAGTTTACATTCTGTTTTCATCCAATTTCTTTGATCTCTCTAAGTGCTCTTGAAGCTTGGTACAGAAAAATAATAATGATAGTAATAAAGCAATACTATTTTCAGAGAGTTCTTTTTCCTGAGGCCCAATCTTGATCTGAGGTTATATATTATGCTACTTTCTAATAACATAGTGTTTAGATAATAACAGCAAGAGATGCACTTGAAACTAACTCTTAAAAAATATAAAACTTGTAAGATAAAACCAACACTTTTTTCTGGTTGTTTGCAACCTGTAATGGGATTCTGAATTTCTATATCTTACGGTAGTTCTCTTAGTTCTCAGATAGTATGTCATTGTGTTTTATGTCCCTTTCTGTCCCTGTAAATAATTAAGTTTCATTCTTCACTGTCTCAAATTGCTGTATAGAATAGAAGCAACTGTTTCACCAATAAAGTAAATTTATTTATTTATTTATTTATTTATTTATTTATTTATTTATTTATTTATTTATTTATTCTATAGTGCTGTCCTTATTATCAAATGAAAAAAATTCTTGTTTGCTAAATACTGGAAGAATCAGTTGATTCTAGGAAACTACAATGAAGCAAGTAATGAAATAAAAATAAATAAATAGTTTAAAAGGAATGTTCATAGAACACTTCATCTCATCCAGAGTTGCGTCAATAAAGAAAACTTCTCAAAAGATACTTTACACATTCTGGGAATTCTTCCCAAAGAGTTGAACAATCCGCAACATTCTCAGTCATGGTCAAGGGTGGGCATAAAGAGTTTGAACCAGTATTTCTCAACCTTGACAATTTTAAGAGGGGGGAACTTCAACAACCAGAATGCTGTTGAGGAATTCTGAGAGTTGAAGTCCAGCCAGTTTAAAATTGCCAGGCGGAGAAACACTGCTTTGGACTATAGAACTCATAATGGGATTTTAGTGGTCTGTTTGTAAAATCTTTTTTTGCAAACAAAGCCAAGAAGCCTAGAAAATCTGATGATGATGATGATGATTATAAACTTTTATTCATTAAACATGAAAGTTTATAATCATCATCATCATCATCATCATCATCATCATTATCACAGGATTTTCTAGGCTTCTTGGTTTTATTTGCAAAAAAAGATTTTACAAACAGATCATTAAAATCCTATTATGAGTTCTATAGTCCAAAGCAGTGTTTCTCCACCTTGGCTATTATTGTTGTTGTTGTTGTTATTGTTATTATTATTTTCTCAAAAATAAGACTTTCACTGCTCTACATATTGGTAAGCCTAGTAAAAAGTAACCCTTCCAGGTCTGCCTGCATTGTGTTCTGTGAATAAACTTAAAACAAGAGTAAGGATCCCATCTATACCTGAGGAGAGCTATCTTAGTACTTTGAAAAAGGTTTATTTCTGGTCACAGAATGAATTGGAATCAGTGGTGGGTTGCCCCCGGTTTGCACCAGTTCTATAGAACCGGTAGTAAAACTGGCAGGAGGCTCCGCCCATCAACCCCGACGTCATCAAAACGCTTCTGCCCATGCGCAGAAGCTTCTGGGCTTGTGCAGAAGTGCGAGTGAAGCGAGCGAGTGCATGCGGTTCCGCTGTGAACCGGTAGTAAAGGTAAGTAGAACCCACCCCTGATTGGAATGTCTAACCAAAAAGAAAAAGTTATTCAGAGAAATGATCAGATGATGAGTTAATCATCCCAGGAATTGGTGGCAGATATCAGGGACATCAAAATAAAGCTCCACCATTTTTTCTGTGTGTTACACTGTATGTTCAATCACACAGCCACCATTTAACAGGTTTGACATTAACAGTGGGATCCTATAGAAAAAAAGGTTGCTGCCAAGGTGGCACAACCTAATCCAAATTTGGTGGCAGAGGAAGTATCCAAAATCCAAACCAATAAACGTAACTCAACTTCTCTTAAGAGTTAAAGGATAACACCTACACACAAAAAAAACACCTCTTGCCAGGGATGAGAAAAAAAGTGCTAATTACTGAGATCACCACTGATAGCAATTTCAAAGAGCTCTTTCAAGATTATTAGAATGAAAAGAAGCCCCCAAATTGTAAAAAGCTAATTATGCATCTATATTTGTTTCACACTGTCATAGACAATCTGGAAGGAAAGCACAAAAAAGCAATACAGGATGTAGTTCAAAGAGATGGGTTAAAAGAAATTGAACAGTCAAAATTGAATAATCAGAAATTATAAGAAAGAACAGAAGTGTTGAGCCAAAATGCCTTGAGAAATTATCTGGATATGAAGGTTCAAATAGATAAATTGAATAGATTAATGTTGAGACTTGTTACAGGGAATTGGGGCTTCTTGAAGATGCAATTAATCTCCAGCCTTAAAGGGTTAGTAAAAGTTCTCACCTTGAGAGCGGACAGAAAAAATGTTAGTTGTCACAAGAAAATTGTGAGAACAAAAGACTTAGATAAAGAAAAGATATCTCAAATAGCCTACTTAGCTGAAGATCTTAACTGAATAGCCTTGCAAAGGTTCCCTTTTGAACTAAGTGATAGCATCACACTAATGTTGGTAGCACCAAGGTGCTTCCAGATTGAAAAGATTAGCTGGTGACATCACTTTCACTCAAGGAACACCCACTTAGGGACTCCTTTCATATCCCTGGTAGGAGCTGGAGCAAAGGATGGAAGCTCACCCTGCCCCACAGCAGCACTCGAGTCTCGAACGTGAGCTTGCTAACCTCCAACCCAGGATCCTAACCACTCGAGCCACCATGCTTCCAGCTAAGCAATGAAAAACCTGAATTTTGGGTTTCTAAGTACTGCAATCCAATTACTTCCTTGGTCTCCAGTGAGCAAGGAGGGGCAATTGTCACTACACACCAGTTTAAATTAAGAATGATGTTCCAGGACTTCTCTGAACTGGCAAAACAAGTGGACCTGTATCAGATCTACAAAATAAACTATGTTAAGAAACCAATGCCATGTAAATCAGAACTACTTTTACTGTAACAGTTATCGTAACAGAATATTGCAAGTCTGAATGTGCTTCTCCCTCCCTTTATTTCTATCTAAATTAGGAAGGGGCTTGTTTAAGACATTTTTTCAAGTTTTTTCTTGTGCCAGGCTCAAGACCCTCTTATCTCACCATTGCCTTGGTAGTGGCTCTTCCTCCTGTCCTTCAAGCCCATTCCTTCTGTCAGGCTCCAAGTAATGCGCCCATTACAAATCGAACTCCGAGGCATTGCTTTTCCTCAAAGAACAAATTTATTTAGATACACCATCTTGGCGCTACTGGTGAAAAGCCAGTACTAAAGTTCCCAGGATTTTCACCCCAATTTAAGTTTCAGTTTCTCAAGTTTCCAAAACAATCAGTCACATTGTCCAACCAAGATGAGAGCTGGTTGCTTGGCGACTTCTCTCCTCATCCTTCTCTGGTCAGTGAGCCATTGGAATGTGCATGATTCATTGACTAGTTATGCTGTGGTGACTGAAGGCTCCATCCTCCTCCAACTCAAAACTATGTCAAACTGAATTAACGTTAGAAAATCGCAGGATACAAACAATCTCACATCCAAGTAAGATTCAGGCTTGACACTGCCCTCTACATCCTCTAAGACAGAGGATGTGCTTACCTGGGCTTACATGTAGCTCTTGACATGACCGTAATTGAGCTCAGAAGTATAGCTGAAAGTCATACTGATTGTTAAGCAGGTCATCACATGACCAACCTGATTTTCCATCTTTTTTGCTACAGTTATTCAGTAAATCTGCTATTGTTAAATGAACACCATGGTAGTTAATTGAATCTATTGCATTGAATCCACATTAGGCGGTGTGTGTTTTTTGTTGGAAACCAGAAGTAAACAGAAAACACATGACCACGTCATACTGCAAACACTTGTAAATGTAGGCTGGTTGCCAAGTATCAAAATGTATGTACTTTTTTTGGGGGGGGCGTTATAACCTGGGTCTGCCATATAATGTTTGTCCTTAAATTGATAAGCAAAGGGCTTATTTGAATTCAGCACCATTTCTTTAATACAGTGGTGAAATTCAATTTTTTTAAATACCGGTTCTGTGGGTGTGGCTTGGTGGGCGTGATGTGGTGTGGCTTGGTGGGTGTGGCTTAGTGGGTGTGGCAGGGGAAGAATACTGCAAAATCTCAACTCCCACCCCACTCTGGGACAAGCCAGAGGTGGTATTTGCCGGTTCTCCAAACTACTCAAAATTTCCGCTATCGGTTCACCAGAACCTGTCAGAACCTGCTGGATTTCACCCCTGCTTTAATAACAAAAGCTGAGAAAACAGAACACAAACTCATAGAGAATATGGGATTGTGGGGAAACCAAAAAGTGAAAGAAACGAGTGTTTCCTAATTGAGCTTGAGGAAAACAGTGATTGATGGCATCTCCTTCTACTCTCTGGTGTGCATGTTTTTCCTTACAATGATTTCTGACTATGTTAGGTGAGTAATGTCAGAATGAATTATAAATCCAGCTGATGCTATCGGCAGTTACTTTGGTTAATAACATTAAGAATACCGAAGCACAAGAAGTAATATATTAACATTCTGTGAGCAGGGCAGGAGATCCAGTAGTTTTAAAGCCTGAGAAACCAATTCATCGCTCAGTTCTGTATTAGGACAGAATAATAATACATTTAACAAGGAATGCTATTTTTATACTTATTTGTATTTATTTATTTGTATAGTTAATTACCTGTAGTTATTTTTTTTATCTCTTGCAATTGATTCATCAGATTTATTATACTGTAGGAAGTTAGCACCCACCCCTTTCCTGGAAGAGTGAAATATTTTAGGAAATATGAAAAAGGCAGAATATTATATTTCCCTGGATGAGAAATATGAGAAGCATATTTTACAGACAGAGCAGCTCCCACCTTCCTGCCCCCCACCCTTTGTCAATGGGCCATTAAGGCCTGGGCCAGTCTATTCTACATAACAAAGATCTGCCTCCTTCAGGCAGAGCCATAGTAGGAATTGCCAAAGATAGGATTAGCCCTCTACACAATAGCAGCAGAAACTCAGCACATGTGACCTGGGAAGCACATGTGACCATCAGCCAGCAAGGCCCCCACCCCCTGGGAGTCTGACAACCAATCAGGATACTCTTTTGGGGCCCCAAGAAATGCAGAGCCAGAGAGAGAATAAAAACCGGAAGATTTACTGTATCAGCCCCTTTTTCTGTTCAGGAACTCAAGCCATGTGATCCTGTCCACCATTAAACCATCTTTCCAAGCAGTCTCCATGTTTCCAGTGTCTTTTTCCCCACTTGGAGCAGAACCTAGAAGGATGTTTCTTCCAACAATACTGAAAACAAGAAGGAATTCTTTTTTTTCATCCATAATAGGAAGAGACTAAGAATGATATACGTTGCTTTGTTTCTCTGGAAATGTTGCACCAATGGGAACTTCTGGAGGCCTGGATGATAAATATACTCTGTGAAGGGATGTTGTATACTAAATTTATCACCTTTTCTCTTTTTACTGGGACAATTTATGTTTGCTAATTGCACCAAAAGATTGATACGTTCTTCAGGGACGTTCTACTCAAAACACCCTTATAGATGAAAACAGGGGTGAAAGGTATCTCTTTTACCCAAAAGAATCAGAGTGTGGGTTCAACACAATGATATTGTTGATAGATGATTAGATAGATTAGATAGATAGATAGATAGATAGATAGATAGATAGATAGATAGATAGAACCTCCAGAAGCTCCCGTAAGTGAAGAGGAAGAAAAGGAGGAGCCTCTTCTCGATGCACGGGCGCGCAGAGCTGCCAAAAGGCAGGAGTGGTTCCTCAGGAAGAGGTGTCCTCAAGAGTAAGGCTTGGGGCTAATTGGCCACTCCCTTAGCCTATTTAAGGAAGGACGACAACTGAGGCAATTTGCAGGGAACAACTTCATTCACTGTTCTTCGCGTCCTGATCTTAGTTCTCTGCAAATTGCTTCTGTGCTTTCTGCCAACCATAGTAAGATTACGATTATTTATTTGGATTCTTGTAGGCTGTTAATAAAGTTAATTAACAGTCTTTGTTTGAAAAAGACTGATTTAATTTAGTAAACTAAGGTTTGTACAGACTTTGTGTGTGCTGCGTTCTTTGGGGTCAGTAGCTGGGGCAGGATAGATAGATAGATAGATAGATAGATAGATAGATAGATAGATAGATAGACAGACAGACAGACAGACAGATAATGGATGGATGGAGAGAGAGAGGGAGAGAAAGGGAGGGCGAGGACGAGAGAGAGCGGGCTTTTCCAGTTTAAATAAATCCCTGGAGATAGGAAAGCATCTATATTGGAATCCTCTCCATGAGTGAGGTCTTGTGACTGCAGGGATTTTTCTGTCCAAGACAGAGCAACTTGCTATTTGCTTTGCATATGATGATGACATCATACAACTAATACCTCATAGTGGTGGGAAAAGAAGGAAGGGCCTCATGATTGGAGTGGTCAATGGCCCTGTATTTTTAGACTCCAAAAACTCAAGTATGTTCAGCTTTTAGTTGAATTTTCAATTTGCATATGTACCGAGGCTTAAACCACTTCTATTCTGTCCAGCTGACACACTCTTTAAACAAATGCAATTCTTTCCTCAGCACAGTCCTTTGGAGTGGGGGGGGCAAAAAGATTTAGCCGCCCCTCTGAAATGCCTCCTGTATGATAGATTCTACACAGAGGATCTTCTCACTAAATCTGATCTTAATCCCTTTTATTCAGTTTCACGCTGCCTGTAGGAAATTTCTCATATTTATTTCCTATATTTATTTCCCTGAACTAAGTCCCACAAGTGAAATAAATAGGACTGTTATTTTGAAACATACTGTACCTGGCAGAACATGAAAGTTATACTGATGAAAGGAAACTCCCTAAAAGCAGTGGAGGAAGAAAATGATTTTGTAACACAACGGCACGAGGAAGATGGGTTGGTACATATTTTCAAAAATGTGTCCTTAGGGATGAAATACACTGAAAAATATTTAGGGAAGAAGTATGAATTTATCCTTTCTCAAAATGATCAGATGCTAAATTGTTGTTGAATGAGACTACCTGGTTAAGGAAAGCTCATATTAATAAGAATACCAATCAGATGGAAGGTAGCAATTAATTACAAAATTAATCACAATTTTATTCTCAAGGAAATCAAAGTCATCAGCTTCCCACTGGTTCTGTGAAGGCAGAATTAGTAGTGTGCTCAGCAGCAACTTCATCCATTACAATTGGCTTTGTAATAGCCCTTGCCTTTCCTGGGCATAACACAACTGTGCAGAACAAGTTCTTTTACAACTCCATGAAGGCTGGGAGAAATCAAAGCTCCCTCTGGTCCTCTCACATGGCTTCTTGGGTCTTTCCTCCACATTATCATCAAAAGAAATAAATACAGTTAGATGATCTGGTAAAGTTGGTTGCTATCATTATACTGTTGTTATTGTTATTGCTATTGTTATTTATTTATTTATTTTGCCAAGGTTCTGAAGCCAAGGTTTGTTCTTGTTTTTCTGTGAAAGTTTGTAGTTACACAAGAGACTTTTATCCTACTGTCATAAATGACTGAAAGTATTGCTATATATGCAGCAATTGTACCTGACACTTTCAGTAGAGCAATATGAAGAGCATTTCAATGTAATCTTGTGCATCTTGATTACTGCTGAAATGCCAAGGTTAAATGCCAAGCTTTAAAAAGTATACGAATAACCTGTTTCACCGGCAGGCTGGAGAGGGAAGGGGAAGCAGCAATTCATAATTTTTCTTGTAGTGCATAAAGCTAGCAACACATGATAGAATGATTTTATGCAGCTGTTGTGAACAATCCTTAAAGCTTCCTACCCATGTCTACGCTAGACAGCATCTGGGTTTGAATGTACATTTTCTGTCAGGCAGTATTTTAGGACATAAACTTAAGAGAGTAACTCAACCCCTTCCAAGATGAAGGAAAATGTTTGCTCTTTCCAAACACAAAGCTAGAATTCCAGGGATATGGAGCAACAGCTTTCCAGACTAGGAAAACATGTAAAGTGTACCATCTCTCCAGCTGTTAAATGGATAATAATTGCTCAGAAGGTTTTCCAGCTGAAATGTCTTCCGATATAGGCCCTCAGAGACAGTCATGCTTCCATCTATGTTAATAGCCATGGATCTCTGTGACTTCCATGAATTGGTCCAGCCTTTTTTGAAGCCAGATAAGTTGGTAGAGATGGAATTTTGGGAATCACTGCCATTGAATGTGGCCCAAAATTGAACTATGTGTAATTCTGTCCCAAATAGTGGTTTTACAGAGTCAGCATATTGCTCCCAACAATCTGAGCCCCCATTTTACCCACCTCCAAAGGATGGAAGGCTGAGTCAACCTTGAGCCTGGTGAGATTCGAACTGCCAAATTGCAGTCAGCTGGCAGTCAGCAGAAATAGCATGCAGTACTGCATTCTAACCACTGTATCACCACAGCTCTTGTGTAAATCTTCCAAGATACAGTGTAAGATTCACGTTAGATAATTTATTCTCTCTTATACTTATTTCTATGTTCATGTGGGAGCATTCTAAGTGATTTCAGACTGAATTAAAATAGTAATCACTTTCCTGAGATCACTAATTATAGCTATCCAGCACTGTCTGTTGAGAGCATTGCATGTATTTTTGTAAATTGTTCTTCATATATAATATCTTTGTGTTACTTTTTTAAAAATTAAGTATGCTTTTTTTGTATCTCTTTTATTTATCTCCCAAAGAAGAGAGAAAGGGTAGTCCTCAACTTATGATCATAATGGAGCCCAAAATTTCTGTTGCTAACAAATATAGTTCTTAAATGAGTTTTGCCTCATTTTACGACCTTTTCTGCCACAGTTGTTAATCGAATCACTGCAGTTGTTAATAACATGGTTGTTAAGTGAAACCGGCTTTCCCATTGACTTTGCTTATCAGAAGGTCCCCAAAGGTGATCACATGACCCCGGAACATTGCAATCATCATAAATATTGGAGATAGGGAGGCATATAAATCATATTAAATATATGTCAGTTGCCAACTGCCCGAATATTGATCTCATGATCACAGGATTGTGAAAAACAGCATTTTTTCAATGCTGTTGTAACTTTGAACAGTCACTAAATGAATGGTTGTAAGTCAAGGACTACCTGTATTTACATGCTATCATGTTACAAAGCCAGGGATTACATCATCTTTTTTTTTAACTTTTATTTTTTATTCATCAGAACAGAAAGATATGTATGAAAACCATCTACTTCAGGGAGATAAAATGCCCCTTGGAAGATTGGTGGTGGGACTAGAAATTAACAAGCATCTACGCAGGGCAAAAGGCAAGACTGGATATGAACACCCAATAGATTTGAAATCTTCAGACTTTCCCTTTAGGTACAATTGGTTGCCATAGCAGCTTTAGCTAACCTTCTTGTAGACTAGAGAAACAAATCTTAATTCAGTGCAGCACATCAAAGAACAATATAAAATAAAGCTGAGGGCCTTTTAATTCACTGAATTGTGGATTGGACAAATCTTTTCTCCAATTAATGTTCATATTCTATTTTGGTGCACATCATTTTTTTACTTCAAAGTCAAACAGATTTTTTATGTGAAGCTTTATTAAACAAAACTACCATGAAATAAAGTATAGTGTGACCGTGTTACACTATAAATGTTAGGTATACGCACACAAAATGTATGCTATTAACTGATCATACTGCCAATCTGCCCTTTTGGATATAGCTGTATTTCATACATCATATTCAAGATGATTTTTTTTAATTTTTTTTTTTTATTTATATGCCGCCCTTCTCCAGAGACTCAGGGCGGCTTACAATGTGTTAAGCAATAGCCTTCATACTTTTGTATATTTTATACAAAGTCAGCTTATTGCCCCCACAAACTGGGTCCTCATTTTACCTATCTTAGAAAGGATGGAAGGCTGAGTCAACCTTGAGCCTGGTGAGAAATGAACTCGCAGTAATTGCAGGCACCTGGAAGCTAAATACTACCTTTAACAGTAGCATTAGTCTGCTGCTCCACTCAGGCTCCATCTCAAGTCATTTTCTTTTTTTTTATTATAAGCCATCTACAAGTTATGGAAACCAAGTATCAAGTAGTTGCTGAAAATAATTAATTTGTTCATTATAAAGATGTTGAAGCAATTAATTATTCAGAATTGGGAAGGAACATTTTTTAGTCCTATAAGAGGAAGATGGCATTAAATGATTCATAAAATTAGATCACAATAGATAATTATATAGTATCTATCAGTTATAAAGTACATTCTACAAAAATCTCACAGCCATTGCAAGTGTAGGAAGATACTATGTGGATGACAAGACAATATTTTCATATTAAAGAGGAAGGTTCCCTTATAGAGCTCCTATGTTTAAAGCCCAACAACAAGGTAAATTGAACAAGGAGGAAGAAATATATCTACCTTGAAGGAAGATATTAGCCCGGAGGTCCCAAATCCTTCAGCTCATCAACCCCTTCATGAAGTTTCAGATTGTTCATCAACCCTCCCCTAAACATTTATTATATGAAAATAATTCAATAAACATTACTTAACTAATAGTACTACAAATTATAATATTGAACCCCATGTGGATTGATAATGACCACTTTGGAGAACCTTTCATTAGGCAAACCAATTTTTGATATTTTAAAATAATGAGATTTTTATGGCTTACCAATTGTAGTCAACCTTTTATCTAATGTCAGGTTGTGCTTTCCAACATTAGATATTTTGGAGTTATTAAACTCAAGGCCAAGCAAGAGTAATCAGAAGTCAACACTGATTCTAAGGCAATCAAAAAATGAAATCCATTACTCCTTGAATTATTTTCTTCAGCTTAGATTACCCCTGAGATTTACTTACAGGAATAGTCAGTTTAGAATACATGATCTGTGCTTTCATTGTTGATTTATACTACCTGGCCACCAATACTTGTATATTATATTCTTGAATATAGCATTAATCATCTTGCAGAATGCTGAGATTTAGCTGAATCCACATAGCACCAAATCATAATACAGTATAGCACACCCATTCTTTTTCTTCAAATGTTTCAATATTTTTCCCCAAAGTATCTTATATAGTTCCTGAACAATTCAATTACAGTTCAATTGCTAATTTGCAGGAAGATGTCATATATAACTTTGCATTATTGTACATAAAGGTTTGGTAAATTTCTGCTGATTCAACATTGCACTGTAGCATATAGTTTCACCAGGAGTGCCTAAACGTTTGCATACAATTGTAAATAATAATAATTTACGCAAAACATCTTAGATGCAAACATCAAGTAATTGAACCTAGAGACCGGCTGATTCAATTTCACTTTTCAGTAATGCTCAGAGGTGCCATGCATATGGACAGACTAGTACAGAAAAAATAGTTAATTGTAGGAGGCTAAATTCAGTAAAGTTTACCAAAAAAAGGGAGATACATTGAGATTGCTTAATTAATAATGAAGATAAAGCATAATTGCTTTATACAGCATAAAGAAATAATTATTGGTAAAATAATTTTCTGATGGAATGATTAGGTTCATTTCTAAAATATTTAGCTATAAAATAGACAGTATGAGTGTTTTGTAGGCCTATTCCTGCCAAGACTTAGAGCAGTATTTTGCATCTTAGAAAAATAGTGCTGATAAACCATTCTGGACCAAATCAATGGTCTACTCCCAACACCAACTCAATTCACACTATCAAGCAGCATGGGACTGTCTTATGGATACTATTGTACAAGTTACTAGTCAAATCCTATATAGCTTAATGGAACAGGGAATCCTCAAATTTTATGCATTTGGTATTATTTAAAATTCCAAATAATATGAATGTTCAAAAATTAATTAAATCATTAAAAACTTTTAAAAAATATTCTGAGGTTGACTCATAAAATGATATGATATGATTAGAAAAGGGTCAGTTATTATTTGATTTTAAAATCACATTCACTCACATACAAACAGATCCCAGGATTCCTAATGAAATAGATAAGCCAGTAAGGCATGAATAACTCACTAGGCTGAAGCATAATAAGCAACAGCTGCACCTGCATAGACATAAGATTGTAAAAGTAGCTGCGTTCTTGCCAGTTGATTGTTCAGAATGTGAGGCTACATTCCACTTTCTTGTTTTATTTTACTTTACTTTATTTATCTCATTAATGTACTGACAGACTACAAAGATTTCTGAAAGTTTACAACCATAAAAACATAAAGCAGTGCCAATAAAAACAGGGCAATAAAATGCCGTGAAAGTCAAGTCAGTTATCACCGTTATTTCAACCATTAAATAGCATTCAGCAATACAAGGCTACATCAGCTTTCAAAAGCCCTAGGGAGTTATTCAGTCTTGACTGCCTTTTTAAATGAAGCCAGAATTGTCAACCATCTACATTCTAGTGAAAGGCTATTCCATAAATTGGTACCCATACAGAGAAACACCACCAGTCTTCCCACAGTAGGAATCCATAGAATGCTGGATAGATTGCTCTACCCTGAGAAGGCTGTCCTACAAGCACCTGAGTATCAAGCCATTTAACCTTCTTACAGGTTAAAATTAACATTGAATTCTTTTTTCGGAAGGAAAGAAGGAAGGAAGGAAGGAAGGAAGATGTTTCATATTGTAACACATTTGCACTAAATAAAAATTATATATGATTCTATAATAGCAATATGTGTAGCAGAGCTTTATAGGTTATTTTACCTATTTAATGTAATTTTCAATAATGCTACATTTGCAGAAAAGATTTATTAATGCATTTTAAAGTAGTTACATTTTAGTTGTAGCCAGTTATTCCAAATAGTTATTTATTTCATCTTATCTATTAAGGTCAAAACACATCAAATCAAACCCTTATTATGACCATATGGCCATAATATTTATTGGTCATATAATCATAATATAAGCACTAAATACCATAATGTTCATACTAATTATTTAATGCTGAGAGCCTCGTTGTGAAAAAAGACTGGGCAAAAGAACTGTTCTGCTATGGTCTATTTTCGGACTATCGCGGCCAACCCAATCTATTAGTCAATACTATTCAACCAAAATTGTAATCTTTACTACAAACTATAATGCTTTATCTCTTCCTTTTTGCAGGCTTGGTGCCTAGTTGTATTTCCAATCCTAATATCACATCAAAGTATGAGTCTAATTTTAAATTAACAATCCACATGTACAAGGCTTTCTACATACCGAGCTTTGTGCACTATCATTTGTTTAAACTTCTTACAACTTTCTTTTTTGATGCCTTGTTAACTCCATCCAGTCACCATTTCCTGGTATGAAGATGTGACACTATAAAAAGGAATATTTCTGCACATTTTTCATGTGGAAATTACATTCAGGAGAAATATTAGAGGAATGCAGTTAGAATAGGTTAATTTTGCAGGATAAAACAAGAAGAAACAAGACTATGAATGAATCAACAATGAATGAATATGGCAGATAGTACAAAGAGGTTTACCAAAGCAGTTGGTCATATAGAAAGAATAATGAGGGTGAAATCACAAAAAAACATTAAAGAAAAAAAAGGAATGGGTCAAAAGGAAAGGAAGGATGAAGAAAGTTATAGGCAGATTAAATAGATGAGATTTTCAGAAAAAGAGAGGTGAGAAAAGCAGTTTATGAATTGGTATATTAATACGAATTATATTATGAATTGTTGTATGGACATGGTAGAAGAAAATACGGTTTTGCAAAATAGAAAGTTATGAGAAATGAAATGATTGGTGTAAACTAAGATTAAATATAAAATACATTTCATTCCCTTATCATTCCCTTCTCTATTTTTACTTTGAATACTATTTCTTACTTTCTTATTCCTTTTCTGTACTTTCCATAAAATCGCTTATCTTAAAGAGGTATGGCAAAATTAGTAGGTATATAAACACTACTTTTGTCTTCCAAACATTAATTTTCAATATATGCTCTTCATTGCATCATTCTATCTGTGTAACATTCATGGCAAACAAAACCCCTTTAATACGATCACAAGTATTCCTTATAAAATTTATTCATAAATACATTAAACTGCCAAGCGGGGCAGGGCCATATATCCAGTCTTACTCCATACTGAAAGTTGGACAATTCACTAAACATGAACTGTATTCCATATATTACTTACTTCTATCATATATCACTGTTATCACCTTCAGCAAATGTGTGCTGTTTTATATTCATGAAAATGCTCTATAATAGTTTCTCTAAATCAACAAACACGCAGTGAACTTTCCTCCCTAATTCATCCATTTCTTCGTGACTTCCTGAAGAGAAAAAAAATCAGGCCCACACAATTGTATTCACTGTTCTCTTATATATCGCATCGATCAAAATTCTGCCAGACACTTTCCCAAGCATACTTAACAAATTAGTCCCTCTGTAAGTTTTGTATTCATTCTTCACTTTTGACTCTTCCAAATTCTGGTTACCTTCCAGGAACCAAAGGATGACACCCAAATGTAGGAAATACAACAGAATACTTTAAACAAATTTTCTGCCAGTATGAACAATTAATCAAGTGGAATGGATTGCAGCCAAATGTCATGGGTGCTCCATCACTGGAAGTTTTTAAGATGAGATTGGACAGCCATTTGTTTGGGATAATATAGGGTCTTCTGCTTGAACAGGGGGGTTGGCCTGGAAGATCTCCAAAGTCCCTTCCAACTCTGTTATTCTGTATTGGTTATTACAAATATAAATTGGTTATTATAAACCAATTATAAGAACATCATCATGTAATTACATCAGGGTGGAGGAGACAGGCAAATCAAAGTATTTCAGGTGAGAACTAAAGTTATTGTAAGATGTAATTTTAAAATACATTAGAGTAAAATATTAATACGTTTCTTCAGTAATTGCTTTAGCGGTATTTGACTTGCTTTTCAGAATGGCAGTTATGGAGTGTTTTTCTGGTGGTAAAATTACAGAATCTTAGTTTGCCATTTGAACAACCTCACAGAAATAATTTAAAATGAAATTTTGAGGTTGACTATTTCCAGTATTAATAGTGAAATATATGCCTGGCCATCATCTGAGAAAGAAAATAAATGTTTTACTGATATCCAAACTTGTATGCAGGGAATGAAACAAAACTGCTGTCATACAGATTTAGTTATAACTCAGTAACTCGCGCAAATTAGCAAAGCTGAGGCACAATGCAGGAGTATTAACATTCATTGCCTTTTTGCATGTCTATCTAATCCCATTGTAAACAGTGTGACATCATGTTGGCAAAATTATCATTTGAACCAACCAGAATGTTCCCTAAATAATTACTGCGCAATGAAACTGATTGGTCAGAAGGCATGTGGTTGTCCAGAATAGATCCAGGAATAAACAATGTGTTAGAAGCTGAGATGTATGAGCAATATAGGTAGTCCTTGACTTACAACTGTTCATTTAGTGACTGTTTGAAGTTACAATGGCACTAAAAAAGTGATTTATGACTGTTTTTCACATTTACAACCATTGCAGCATCCCCATATTCATGTGATCAAAATGTGGAGGCTTGGCAACTGGTTCATATTATGTCCTAGGGTCATGTGATCAGCTTTTGTGACCTTTTGACAAGCAAAGTCATTGGGGAGGCCAGATTCACTTAGCAACTATGTTACTAACTTAACAACTCTAGTGATTCATCTAACTGTGGCAAGAAAGGGCATAAAATGAGGCAAAACTCACTTAACAACTGTCTGGCTTAGCAACAGAAATGTTGGGCTCAATTGTGGTTGTAGGTCGAGGACTACCTGTACTTATTTCTATCAACCATTTTTTCCTTAAACAACTTTGAATTATATAAATTCTTTTAGTTGTATAAATTCAGCAGTACAGAATAAGCTGCCCCCTGAGAAGCCAAATAAACTTCCTGAAAATGTCATTGATACAGTAGGTTGTAGAGTCAATAAGATCAAAATATGAGCAATATTCCTAAATCAATACAATTTGTGGTATATGCTTTTTTGGATAATGCAAAATTTAATACTTTTTTTTCCAAAGAATGAAATGTATTGACTCTTCTGTCAACTTTTGTCAGTTGATAACAGCACTATTGTGCAATTACACAAGAGGAGTGAGAATCTCTAGAGGATTCCTCACAAACATGCCTATGCAGATATGAAATGAAGGTAGATGTGGAATTACAATACTTGGCACAGATGTATCTAGAACTATAATATATAAACCAAATAAAGGTGCCCTACAAGGGATATTCTTGGTGCTCTCTGAACTTGGTTTTCTTGCAAATGTTTCATTATCCAAACTAGATAACATTATTAGTGCAGTGGTGAAATGTAAAATTTGTTACTACCAGTTCTGTGAGCATGGCTTGATGGGAGGGTAATGTGACTGGTGGGAGGGTAATGTGACTGGGCATGGCCAACTTTTTTTTTTTTTTTACTTTTGCCTGATCATCAGAGGCTTTTTTTTTCTTTTAAAAGCCTCTGACAATCCCAGCTGAGTTGCCAGATCGTCAGAGGCTTTTTTTTTCTTTTAAAAACATTTTTTCTACAACCTCTTCAGCCGAAGCCGAAGAGGTTGTAGAAAAAATACTTTTAAAAGCCTCTGATGATCCCAGCTGAGCCGCGCGGTCATCAGAGGCTTTTTTTTTTTTACTTTTAAAAGTATTTTTTCAGCCAAAGAGGTTGTAGAAAAATGCTTTTAAAAATTAAAAAAAAAAGCCTCTGATGATTGCGTGGCTCAGATGGGCATGGGGGGGGCCAGGGATTTTTGCTACCTGTTCTCCGAACCACCCGCTGTCATCGCTACCAGATTGGGTGATCCGGTCCGAACCGGGAGTATTTCATTCCTGCATTAGTGCGATTGACCTCTCATTTCAACCCTGAGCTACAAATATTCTCCTTCAAAGATACCCTATTTACATCTTCTTTATTTGTAAATACATGAAGGGAGAAATAAGGATGGATGCTGCTAACTCTATTCAGAACAGCACATCTTTTTCAGTTCTACTATCCTTACATTCACCTTAAAGCCCTAACCAAAACACCTAAACTCTTGCAAAGGAGTACTCGTGACTTATTTAAATATATATTTGCCAGTTTTTCCAAACTGCTGCTTTCCTGACATGTTGTTGCCCATAGACCAAATAGCCTGAGATGATGATGACTTCATTCAATATGTCAGAAAGATCTCAGTTTGAAAAAGCTTCATCTTAAATGATCAGGCAAGAAGTATTCATTCAACTATCTAAGACTTGTTGATGCAGCTCAAGCTGGATGTTGGGTCATCCAGAGTCAAAGATATCCCTAATTATCATCTACAAAGGACAAATGTTCAAGGGAGCCCCAAACAGCACCAGGCATTGATACTGGATGCATATACAGAATAACAGAATAACAGAGTTGGAAGAGACCTTGGAGGTTTTCTGATACATTATGGGACCATCTCTTTCTGACTGTTTCTGCCTGCCCCAGTAGGTCCAATGGAAGGGCATGTTCAGTGTTGGGTTCCTCCCGGTTCCATCCGGTTCCGCCGAGCCGGTAGCGGTGACAATATGACGTTACCGAACCGGTTCTGCCCCCCCAAACCCCGCACCCCCCACATTATTCTTACCTTTTATTTGGTCCCACCCCCAATCTATTGCTGCCTCCTGAATCCCAGCTGATGGCTAGAGGGAAAAAAACTATTTAAACTCTTGCCACGGGGCTTCAAAGGGCTGCCCTACAGCTGATCAGTGTTAAAAGAAAACAAATGAGTAGACCGGTGCCTGCAAAAATAAATGGGAAGACCAGTGCCTGCAAAAATACATGAGTAGATCAGTGCCTGCAAAAATAAATGGGTAGATCGGTACAGCTCTGCAAGCAGTTAAAAGCCTGGTAGGACCAGTACCTCTGCTAAATCCTAAATAATTGTCACATGATCATCAAGGCACGCCCACAAAATAAGCCACACCCACAGAACCGGTAGTAAAACATTTTAGAACCCACCCCTGGGCATGTTGCAGGTTCTGTCTATTACAGAATGTCATCTGGAGGACCAGTTCTGTAACAGCACCTGCCCTAAGGAACACCACACTCCCTGAGATCCCATTGATCCAAGATTTGCTGGCATTTTGTAAAGCTTATCAAGGTTTTGTTCTGAACATTTTAGTTTATGACTTTTCTGATGGGGTCAGAGAAAAGGTTTCATTCTGACAACTCTATCATTGTTGTACTGTATAAGCAATGCTGTAGTGTAGACTCAAGGACAGCTATTCCAAAATCAGCTAAATACTTCCACAGGTCATTTATAGTTATAGGTGGATTCTGTTTTGCAGATCTGATCAGTTTTCAAGCAGCTGTAGCTGAGATTTTTCCTGTTCTTCCAGATGGTCTCATCAACAGCTCTATATGACTTCAATTTTTTTAATCATCTTTTTCGCAGATGAAATTCCTAACTGAAAACATTTAGAGGTGTTTTTTTTAATAGTATTTCATTGGTTTCTAGGAGTGAATTGTTTTCATTTTTAATGTCCTGGCACTTGCTCAGAAGAGCACATGAAGGTTCAGAGGAGACAAAACAACAATCACAACCTGGCAGATTAGAAAAATCAGATTATTGGTTCATTTGTGGAACTGGCATCATGAGGCAAATTGCAGATCTAATTAGACAATCAGTTTTTAGTAGCCTTATGAAGACATTTACAGCAGTAGTAGGTTTCAAATTTTTTTACTACCGGTTCTCCAAACTATTCAGAATTTCTGCTACTGGTTCTCCAGAACTGATCAGAACCTGCTGAAACCCACCTCTGATTTACAGTAAAGATGAAGTAGTGCTAAATCATCTGGACACATACCCAAATTTCTGAATCTGCTAAATTCAGGATGGTCTCAATCTGAACCAGGCAACATTGAATTTATAAATCAGTACTTCTCCCAGGGGACCACGCCATATTTCTGGGAGGTCACAGTAAGTTCCTGAGGGAGGCACCCAGTTCAACTTCCATCCATATGGTAAATTTGTCATAATCCTCACATCTCATACCGTGCTAATTTCAACAGCATAAATATTGAAAATTAATACAGTTAAATATATTAATAGCAGCTGTAAGGAGGGTCACAGAAGCAAATGAAGCTGAGAACCCCTGTTATAAACCACTGGACATATATAGCAAATTTTGGTTCCAGTCTGAAGAAAGATGTACTGTATAAAAGCTACGTCAGGTTCTGTTCACTTATCAATTCACTGAAACATCATGTGTGCCCAAGGGTGCTTCACTTCCCATGCAATTGTATTTTCTCAACTTGACCATTTGATAAAGTGACATTTTATTGGAAGGGCTTAAGTATGATGATGGATATAATTACAATGTAGTGTCTTGTAAAATATCACATTTCCTTTTGATATATGTAGAAACATTTTGGGATATTTTAAATTGTAAAGTATCACAGGAATATAATTCCATGAAATAAACCTGGCTTCAAAGCCTCAGCATGACTTCAAAAGTCATGTTTGAAAGGTTAAGTTTCCCCACCCCACTCCTGCAACTAAGATACAATAGTTTCAGATTGGCAGAGCTATTGTTTTGTTTTTAGTAACCATGGCAATATTCTTTTCCTAAATTTTCAAAGGAAGATATATCCCTTCCTTTTAATAATAGAATGATATATCTATCATCTCTCTCTGTCTTTCTTTCTGTCCTTGTCTCTATCATCTATCTATCTATATCTGTCTGTCTATCTATCTATCTATCATCTATCTATCAATCTCTGTCTGTCTGTCTATCTATCTATCTATCTATCATCTACCTATCATCTATCTATCTATCTATCTATCTATCTATCTATCTATCTATCATCTATCTATCTATCTATCTATCTATCTATATCTGTCTATCGATCAATCAATCAATCGATCATCTTTCTATCTATCATCTATCATCTATCTATCATCTATCTATCATCTATCTATCTATCATCTATCTATTATCTGAGATTGGGATCCACTGATCTATCAAATAAAATCTTTATAATGTCATAGACCAGCTATTGATCTAGATATTCAAACAATTTTAGAGAAGGTGAAATAATAATATTTAAAAAAATTAAAAGATACAAAAAGATTTTGTTTCAAAATGCCAAATTAGTTTTAAATATGAACATATTCTACATTCATTGCTGCTACTACAACACATTTCTCTCTTTTCCTATTTCTTTTCTTTTCTTATTTTTTGTTTTACTTTATAGCGTTTATTATTCCACATCTCTTATTTCCTGAAAAAATACATACGTAAGCAGGAGTAATAATTTGCACTTTGCAAAAGGAACTATGCTTGGTTATATCGATTTGCATAGAATAAAGACTCTCACACAAAGTACTGTGCTGAACTTAGTGCTGTAGGATTTCTGACAATCTTGGAAAATCACACCAATTAACTCCATTCATTAATTGGCTCAGTTCCTGCCTCTGGGAGAAGAGGGCAATGAGTTCCATCATGCTTCCTCTGGAGCTGCAAAGTGGAATAGGTTCGCTTTCAGAAGCCATGTACACCACATCCCTCTACACAAAAACCTCTCACAAAAGACAAAGACCGAAATTACCTTAATGAAAAACGATCTGCAAAACTACATCATTTAGCACAGCATTTCCAATAGACAGGGGGATTTTAAATTCCACATTTTTTCATGCTATGGAAAACATGAACCTTTTATTATCTTGCAGTGACATTCTGCATTATTTGGATATAATTCTCAAGTAATGAGAGTATATTATCTTAAATAGTTTGTAACAGTTGTGCCATTAATTCTGCCAGTCTTCTATGATTTTAAATCCAGTGACCTGCTGCTGTGAACAGTTCTTGCTTTGCGCAGGCAAGACAAATGGGTACATCTGATTCTGCTGCATATGCCGAAAAGGTCCACTTACTCCCAGTGATTTAAGCACACTAATCACACCAGCATTTCAGTATTTTTGAAGGAAGAGAAAAGAGTACAATGCGTTCTGTATGTGAGTAGGTTAAAAAGGAAATTTAGTGAAATACCATACTGTTTTTCCACTGAGAGAAAAACTTCTATCACAGAACAAAGGTGCCATTTCCTGTATGATCAATCAGACTGTCATAGATTTCTTTGTATTTTTAAGGGATCAGGATCTCTTAATACCCAATTTGCTCAGCAACCTTGTTGTATCAGTACAATAAGTTTCAGATGAAAAAATATCTGCCACATTTGTAAACTCTGAAGCAGCTGTTGCAGACATCCAAAAATTACAATTAGGCTTATTGACATTCTAAGTATAAAATTGTTATAGGGGTATCTCTTGATTACATATGAGTATTTTTAGAAATATTATGGACAGTTATATGAGGCTTGATATGTCAATTTCAATAAATATTAAAATATATTCCAAAAAAAACCCCCATGAAACAAAAATGAACAAAGTAGGATGGCACTTTAAAAATATAATTAAAGAATTATTTACTATCAATTTATATACAGTTTTAAATGATGAATATCTATTTAGAATTGATCTTTTATAACAATAGGCCTTGTTACTGTGATTTACAATAAGATAATTAAATTAAAGCAAGCCATCAACCCTAGCATTAATCTAATGCATGGAATAAACCAGGAGAGACTCCTGCACTGAGTTTATGTATTATATAAGACTCACTAAATTGATTTAGTACATTTCGCCAGATTTAATAGGAGAACCTGGGTGGCAATTCTAACATAATTTCACCCTTGCACTTAGAAACAACTGCATTATTTTGGGGCGCATGGAGCAAAACAGGGCTCCTCTTGCCATCTTACCTGATTTCCAGCTCTGTCTCCCTAACCCTAACCAGAGGAAATGGCGGGGACCGGCTGCACATGTATTTAAATATTTTTGGGGAGGGCTTATTTTTGGAGAGGGCTTATTTGGGGGGGGCTTATTTTAGCGCATGCACTCAAAAGCCCGATTGGGCTTATTATTACGGGATGTCTTATTTTCAGGAAAACAGGGTGTCATCACACTGAAAACCGAATGTTGGCATACATAGTCTTTAAAATAGTGAATCTTGCTTGCATAGAATAGTCTATGCATGCTGGGGGTAAAAATTGGCTTTGGTTAGGCTACAGGCAAAAAACTGTGCCCTTGCTGTTAGCCATAAATGCTCCTATACCCGGAGTATCACTGGTAACTGTAGGAGAAAAAAAGGCTGAGCTGGAAGGCAGAGTAAAATTTGTCATCAGTTTAGTCATTGTGGTGTCACAAAAGACCTAAGTTTAGCCCCCCATGAATTTTGTTGACGCTTATCTAGCTAGCCAATTTAGCTTTGACCATTAGTTGACTAGATTATTGTTTTAGAGGTAGCAATACTTAACATTTATGTGCTTTGAACTCAATGAATGCTCCTGGGTATTTGAACCTCAACAGTAACCTTGTTTTTTTCTTTTTTATTGGACTTACTCGATAGTGAGATGGAGTAGGTCTGCTTTGGAATTGAGGTGTCAAAAGTTCAGAAAATGCCTAACTTGATTCTGCTGTTTTATCACCATTACACACACACACATGAACAAAAAAGAAACAATTCATAACTTATATAATTGTAAATTTTTAAAATTTGTTTTTGTCTTGCAGAAAAAAATTCCTATCTGAGGCAGCTCCAAGTCACACAAGGCCTGGAAACTTTGGACAGTGCATGGCGTTGGGTCTCCAAAGGGAGTAAGAAAACAGACCGGAGGCTCCAGTGGCCATGTAAGAACACACCACATTCTTATGCAGCCTCTGCAGCCTCACAAAGGAGGTATAACATCTCGAGGAAGGAAGTCTTCTCCCTGATTTGTCTCTTAAACTCTGCAATCATCTTTTGAGTAAGTTTGAGCAGTTCTTCACAAGGCATTTTATTTCATAACCGACTGAAGCTCCTCTTCGAAGTAAAGCAGTCTTCAACTACTTCTGGGTGCTGATGTGACCACAGAAGTGCAGAGAAAACACAAGGAAGTTTGGTGGATGCAGGTCACACATTCCTGGAAGATGCTCTACAAATAAAGGCAGTCACACATCTTCACAAAGCAGAGAACTTGAGATTTTTCAAAAAATGTTCTATATTTAAAATAAGGAGAATGGTATTCTTTTTTTTTTGTCCATATTAAATTTTATTTTATTAATATATTCTATGCATCAATACACAAATGAAATATACAATTCTGCCACCATGGTGTAAGGTGAGTACATTGTCCATAAATATAAAGTTATTCCTTTATACATATATACTTGCCATCATATATCTATTCTATCCCACTTTTTCTGGACCCAATCGTACCATAATTTCCAACTGTTATAAAATTCTGAATCTTTTTTACCATTGATCAACCTAGTTAATCTATCTGATTCCGCACATTCATTAATTTTATATATTATTTTCAAATCCATCAGTAAGTATTGATTTTTTCACTCCTGCGCAAACGCTAATCTTGCTGCAGTCATAATATGAATCAACAAGAACCATATACCTGATTTAACATTCAAAGGTTTTGCCCCCAACAGGAAAATCTCGGGCCTCAATTCCAAATTGATCTGTGTAATTTCCAAAATCCACTGCCGTATTTTTTTCCAATATTTAACCGCCCGCGGGGAGGTCCACCATTGATGAAAGTAAGTTCCATTACTGTAACCGCATTTCCAACAGCAGGAAGATATCCCGGGAAACATTTTAGCTAGTCTCGCAGGGGGGAGATGCCAATGGTAGACCATTTTATATATGTTTTCTTTGTATGAGGGGGCCATGGTTAATTTCATATTTTTCAACCAAATCTGTTCCCATTGCTGGAAGTCAAGGGGATATCCAAAATTTCACCCCCACGCTATCATACAATCCTTCACTACATCCTGTCCTATCTGCAGAGACGATAAATATGCGTAACATTTAGATAGTACCCCTTTCCCTCCTTCTAATAAGATCTTATCCAATTCTTGTCTTTTACGGTGAATTCCTTCACTATATAAATCTTTTTTATACCTGGAGTGCACTTGGGAATAAGACCACCAGTCTATCTTATATCCTTGGAGAGTTAATAATTCTTGTGACTTCGGATTACCCTGAGCATCCAAAAAGTCTTCATAAATCAAAGTTTTCCACCCTTTATACAATGTCGGGTAGATCTGAGCTTCCTGCGCCAAAATCCAACATGGGACTTTTAAATATACTCTTCTTCTAATCTTTTCCCAAGTGTACCCAAGAGTCCTATGTAAATAGTGATCGTCAAAGTGTCTGGAGCGGCAGGACGCTCCCGGCCATAAAAAATAGTGCCAGCCATGTTGAAGACTGGCTCCGTCAAATGTCAAAAGTCATCTCTTTTGTAGAGTCATCCATTCTTTCACCCAAATCAAGTTCGCTGCTTGGTAATAAAGCTCCCAATTTGGGAGTCCAAGTCCTCCTCTATTTTTAGGTTCTTGTAACATTTTAAGTCCAATCCGCGGCTTCTTTCCCTGCCAGATAAACTTAGATATACTCCTATCCAAATTTGTAAAAAACTCTTTGTTCAACCTTACCGGGGCTGTTTGAAATAGAAATAGCCATTTGGGTAACATGCACATCTTAATGGTTGCCACCCTTCCCAAAATTGATAGCTGGAGATTTTTCCATCTTTCTAGATCTCTGAGCATCTGGTTGTAAAGAGGAAGATAGTTATTCTCCTTTATGGAGGAGCATCTGGCAGTCAACAATATACCCAGATACTTAATTTTATTTGTCATTTTTAAATCCATTAACTGCTCCAGCTGTTGCCTTTGCATCTGAGTCATATTCTTCACTAGGATTTTAGTTTTTTCTTCATTCATCAATAATCCCGCTACCTTCCCATACTCTCTAATCAAGCATAATAATTTCAGGCCCGAGTCCAATGGTTGATCCAAAATAAATACAAGATCGTCTCCATAAGCCTGGACTTTAACTTCCTCCTGCCTAATCTTCATTCCTCTTATTTCTGTATTTCCTCTCACTTCTCTAAGCAGGGGTTCTAAAGTCAATACAAATAGCAATGGGGAAAGGGGACATCCCTGTCTTGTACCTCTACAAATTTGAATCCTCTCCATTTCCTCTCCATCTATGAAAACTCTTGCAGGCTGCTCCCGGTAGATAGCTCGAATTGCCTGAATGAAATTCCCACCAAACTCCATATATTCCAATTGAGAAATCATAAATTCCCAACTGATTCTGTCAAACGCCTTTTGGGTAAGTATCTATTAGGAAGGAAGCCGTTTTGGTCTGAGTGAATGAATTGGTTAAGGAAACAGCTAAGTCTGGCTGCAAGGACCCCCACAAATATCTTATAGTAGGAATTTAGTAATGATATAGGTTTATAATTCTTAGTAAGAGATAGGTCAGTACTTCTTTTGGAATAATAGAAATATAAGCCTCAGACCAAGATACTCTTTCATAACCGCATTGAATAAATCCATCATGTGTTTCCCTACAACATCAAACACTATTTTGTATAGTTCAACTGGGAGGCCATCTTTACCCGGGGTTTTGCCATTCGCCTGTGCTTTCATAACTGTTTCTACTTCCTCCATCATAAATTCCGCATTAAGAATATCCTTCATTATTTCCGAGACTTTAGGCAAATCTGTCTTTTCCAAGTATTTCCAAATTTCACAAATATTTTCCTCCCCTTTCTGATAAAGCTGTGTAAAGAAATCCTGGGCTACCATTCTCTTACCTTCCTTAGTACAATGAAGATTCCCAATTACATCTTTCAGCCCTTCTATTCTCCGTTGTTCCTGCTCCTTCCTAAACTGGTAAGCCAGCCATCTTCCTGTTTTGTTCGCCCTTTCAAAAAAATTTTGTTTAGTCCACTTTATTTTATTTGCTAATTCCTCTTGATCTAATAATTTAATCTGATGTTGCCAGAAATCCCTTTCCTCTATCAACGTTGTCTGGGTTAATCCATTTTGCATCCTTTCTTCCAGTCATTGTAATTTATTCAAGAGGTTGTCTCGGTGTTTCTTACCAGCCCTACGTTTATCAATCATGTATTTGATTAGCCATCCCCTCATCACTGCCTTAGCCGTATCCCATGTATTGTATATTGAAGTATCCTCTTTCTTATTTTCCTGAAAAAAAAGATGTAACTCCTTAAATTTACTCATAAATTCTTCATCTCTCAAGATACCTATATTCATTCTCCATTTACCCTTCCTACAATGTGGGATCTTCCAAGTTACCATTAGCGGGTTATGGTCTGCCCACTAGTTGGGCCCTATTTCCACTTCTGAGATCAACCCCCTCAACTCAAGGGACATCCAGAACATATCTATTCGGGTCCACGAGTGATGTCTAGGAGACAAATAGGTATATTGATTTTTATTGGGATTTTTCAACCTCCATATATCCTGCAGTCCAAATTCCTCCCTTAAATCATATTTAAAATACATATTTTTGGTAATGTTCTCTTAATATCCTTCAACCCTCCTTGTATGTTTCCTGGGACATAATCCTGCCTATCCGTTACAGCATTGAAATCCCCAACTAAACAGATATGTTCATATTCCAGCTCATCCAGTTTAACATATAAGTTTTGATAAAAAGTCCTCCGATTGCCATTAGGGGCGTAAATTCAAACCAATAAAGATTTCCACTGGGCGATTTCTATTTCGAGCATGAGAACCCGGCCTTCCTGGTCAGCCTGTTGGGATTTCAAATGTTGTCGTACACATACTACTATCCCTCTTTTTTTTTGTCCTGCTAATGAGGTATAAGTTTTACCCAACTCCCGGCATTCTAACAAATGGTTTTGATCTTTTTTTATATGAGTCTCCTGCATGCAGACAATATCATACTTAGCCTTTCTTAATTTGTTCAAAATCCTACTACACTTATTAGGAGCATTTAAACTGTTAATATTTACAGATATCAAACATATTAATTCCCCCATCTCCTTTTCTCACCTAAGTTTTTACTTTCCCGCTGTTGTGGCCTTCTTAGCTGTTTTTCTTGTCTCCCTCTGAGGCGCTGTTAATTCCTCAACTTTTCGTGTTCCCCCACCCTTCTTTCCCACCTTTCCTTCTCTCCTCTCCTCTACCTCTTCTTCCTCTTGCGATTCCTCCAGACTTCTACTTTCCCCTTCTCCTTCAACATCTAATTCTGACAAATTGAATTGTTGTTCCATGAGAACAAGAATGGTATTCTTATCACTGATATCTGACAAATAGTAATTACGTGTTTGTCTTGTTGGAAGAAAAATCCATCTGTTCAATTCCAATCTGGGAGAAAGGCACTGGAGATAAAATGGAGACTGGAGGCTGATTGGAAAGAAAGGTTCTCTTTATTGATGAAGCCAAACCACCAACCACATGTGATTCTAGGTAGCTGACAAAACAGACTTTAGAGTGGGTGGGTTTTTATATCTTCTAGATTCCTATAGGGGTCATGTAGGGGTCATAGCTGGCTCTATAGGCAAAAGAGGAAATGCAAATCCTAGGTGTTTGTCTGAGCTAATTTTGTCAACCTTTTGTCAACCCTTTGTTTGTTGCTTATCTGAGTTTCTGAGCCAGTCTTTCTGAATGGATTACCAAATCTGCATTTCTAAAAGCTGGCCTCCTCAGTTTCTGCTTGGGAAACGGGCTGGTTTCTGCCTCCCTTAAGATTTTTTTTATTTCTCCTTTAGGGAAATATTTTATTCTGCCTTTTTAATATTTCCCAAAATATTTCATTCTTCTAGGAGGGAGGGGGGCTTCCTACAGTCTGTTTTTAAATAATAGCAGTGTTGGATGGTTCATCCTAATGGTGAGTATGTCTGTTCTACATGAAGAAATAGAAATGTATGGTAATCCTAAAAGGTATGATGAGGGTTTCCCTGCACAATTCTCAATAATGGTGCACAATAAACTTTCTAATATGCATTAAATTGTCAAAAAGAGGGTTACCTGAATAACCTAATTTCTAGCAAGAATATTCTATAATGTAATGTAAACATTTTAGAAATCCAGTAAAATATATTGGAAATTAAGGAAATGCAACACTATAAACATAGTGATTGATTCTAATCAATTATTTACCTTTAAATCTTTTCATACAGTAACAGTGAATCATTTTTTGTTAATTATGTTACATACCTTTTAATTTTATTAATGCATCTCGTCCCTTTGAACTTTATCTACTTTCACTGTACAGAAGCATTATAAAAAGAACACTGATCAAAATCGAAGAATTCATTTGCCATTAGATAAAGATAGATTCAGCAAAAGCACTTGACATTCCACTTGCATTATTCAGGAAAAAAAAATCACTGAACATTAGTTAATGTTAGTATTTTAAAAAAGAGACAAATGTGCATCATTTTTCTATGTAATCTAAGTCGGTAAGAAAATGTACTCATTTTCTTAAAAGATAATATATTTTTGCACTGGTGCAGAGTATCCTTCTGAGGACCTATGATGGTAGATTTGCAATTACTGAAGGCTGACCTTCTGCAGTTTAATAAACTGGAAATTGCATTTTTAACCTTGGCTGATATTGCATGCAAGGTCTGTCATCTTTTTATCCCAACTGGTACCAAATGATAAATGAAATTGATTTCCCCCCCCCAAATAAAATTTATGATCTGAATATTTATCTGTTCTTTTGAACTGTGTACTGCACAGTAGTCAAAATTTTTACTGGGTGCTGAGGTGAACCACAAATGTAATATAAACAGCATAACATTTAAATATGCACACATACCAATATAATAGTTGCTCACTTTGATGAACAGGTTGAAAAAAAACATAAAAATGTTGATTGCAAGGTTGTATAGGCAATACAGCTCTCTTTTTTATTTACATGTCCATTTCTGCTATTGATAGCAAAGGTCCCAAAGAACATTAGATATACTATCCTAGGCTTCTTCAGACAGCAAGCAAGCATTTTGCTGCCTTTTGGGAGACTAATATAGATCTATTTCGGACTGATTGGTCCTCATCAGTTATATGCAACTGTTACATGTTGAGGGATACCCTGCCATGTGTGAAAAGGAAAATGAGAAGGAAACTAGTTGAATGATTAATTATGTACCAGCAAGTTGATATTAACTCTTAGAGACCATATAGATTCCATGATCATCTATCCTTATTAGCCATTTCAGATTTACCAGACAGGAAGCAGACCAGATGAGTTAATTCTTTTTTATTGTAAGGCTACTGTGAAGCCTGAATTTGCTTGGGGTGTGGGGTTGTCTGATTCATTGGACATCCTAATATGAATTCAGTTTGACACAGCTTGGAACTGGAGGGGGATGGAGCCTTCAATTAAAACATCATTCCTAGCTGATGTGTCTGCCACATTCCACCGTCTGGCTGACCGGAGGAGAAGGAGGAGAGATGTCACTCAGCAAACAGCTCCCATCTTAGTTGGACAATGTGACCAATGTTTTGGAAACTTGAGAAACTAAAAACTTATATTGAAATGAAAAGCCCGGTAACATTAGTACTGGCTTTTCACTAGTAGAGCCAACTTGATGTACCTAAATAAATTTGATCTTTGAGGAATAGTCATGCATTGGGATTTGATTTATGATGGGTGCATTATTTGGAGCCTTAAAGCTACATTAACAGAATCTTGTAGGTCTGAAAATACAAATCTAGTGCTATCTCCTTTTATAATCTGATAAATTAGGGAGAATCATTTCTGAGGTTTTTTTCTGCCTGTTATGCAGTTTCAGGCTCCTCCCCCCCAGACACACATTTATTTGATCATTCCCTAAGCAGCATCTCTACCCCCACCCCCCCATCCTCACCCCTATTTTCCAAGACCTTCATGACTCCTCTACCAAGTGCTAGTCTGCAGCATATTTCTCGAGTGCCTTTACTGGTTGATCATGTGCTAGTCTGCAGCATATTTCTCGACTGCCTTTACTGGTTCATCATGTAGTAGCATTTTTGAAATTATGACCTTAAACAATTCCAACTCTCAAAGCAGAATGATGTAGTGATGAAAAAACTAGCTTGGGCCTATGGAGACCCAGGTTCAAGTTGTCATTTATTCATGTGCTCTTCTGAGATGTTGGGCCAAAACTGAACTTCCAAAATAGTTCTGAAGTATTACTGTGAAATACTAACCCCCCCCCCCCGATGTATAGTCCCAAAGAAAGGACAGGAAATAAATCTATCAATAAATAAAGTATATTCAATTAGTAAATATATTTATATAACTAATAAAAATAGACTGGTCAATGTTATTGTGTATATCCCTATATTCAGGGTTTACTATCCATTATCTACTATATATATATATATATATATATATATATATATATATATATATATATATATATAATAATCTCATAGTGACAGTTTAAAAAAATATGTATGATGGCCTAATTATCTATAATAAACCATCAATATACCTCTCAAACCACACCACGTAGTATGAAGGAATTGTCTATAACCAGTGTGGGCAAATACTGATAAACATCATTTAACATATCTACTAATAGCAATTTATCAATCCTGTTACCCTTGACATGGATGCGCAAAACCGATTGCATGTTGGGATCAATTTTCTCTCAGTCCAGAAAGACATCCTGAGTGTCAAATCTATTTCTAAAAGTCCTTCTTTGACTTGCAAAGAACACAGCAGGTTTCAGTTATCAAACTGATTTTTTTTTTAAAAAAAAAAAAGGAATCTTCTCTATTTACACGAAAACAGTAAAAACTGCTTTCATTGATAGATGTTTACTCTATCATTTTATCAAATTCCTTTTTAAAGCCATTTAATACAAAGCTTAACCTCTTCAACTGTATTGTCTGGTGAAATAAATACATTTCAACCCGCAAAATGTAACTGGAATCTTTGCATGTTGAACTCAAGGATAGTTATCTATTAGAAGCCCCAATAATTTGTATTTATGTTTCTATTTTACAATATCCACCATTCAGTTCTACCCAAAGGCACTCAAATTAGAATGTTTCTGATGTTATAGTAATATACTGTGCCAGAGAAATAAATAAGCATACAATATTGTAAAAAATGGAAACATGATTTTTTTTCAATGCAAATAGAAGGCCTATTTGCAACAGTATCAAACATTTTGCCAATGGGGTAAACAGGAACGAGGAGAATTTTATTAAGTTTAAAAACTCACATTTGAGAAATTCAGCACCAGCTGTTCAACTGCATCACTTTTATTTTTTTCTAAATAACTCAGTTGTGGAGAATGCCTAGATACACAGTTATTGTTTATTCATTTAGCAAGATCTAAAAACTTAATGAGGCAGGTTGCATATTTATAATGTGAACAATTTTTTTCTTCCTATCAAAAGTCCCATTTGAAAATCATCCAGAACATTCATTTGCTATTTTAACCAGATCTAAAGAACTTTTTTAAAAAAAAAAAAAGAAGAAGAAGCAGCAGCACTGTATTTAATGGTATTGACTGAATATTTCTACATATTGTGGTTGGAAAACAAGTCACCTTAGGATAAATATGTTTAATGAACAACAGAATAATGATCTTTATCCCGGAATATGTTGGCTATCTACACCAATTCTCATGTCAGTTTCCAAATATTGAGAAAAGTAATCACACATCCATTCTTTTCTTTTCTTTTCTTTTCTTTTCTTTTCTTTTCTTTTCTTTTCTTTTCTTTTCTTTTCTTTCTTTCTTTTGTAGCTTATGGAAATTTCTTACATCAATAAGAATTAATAAAATTTAATTGAAAATAATGATAACAGCAAACAGCAAATAGGGGCATTGTTTTTGGAAATTAATTAGTATTTTACAGCCAAAAGACTTTCTATTCTGTATTAAGAAGCAATCTTGTTTGATTGGCAAACTTATGGTTTTTCATTACTTTATATACCTGGTCAAACCAACCACTAATCAGGCATCAAAATTTACAAAATGTTGCAAAATATATACAGGATCTTCAGAATAACCAAGAACTTGAATTTTTTACCCTATTTAATTGGGACTGCTCTTTGAGTTATTAGTTCCATCCTCATTATAAATATTCCCCCTTTCTTGTATTTCAGAACTACAATAGTATCCTTCATAAAACACTTATTTCTTCTTTAAAAATAACATGATGATTAAATGAATGGTAGAATTCCAGCCTTTTTATCACAGCTGGATGCTGACATGAACATGAAATATTAAATATACCAAAGATTATTTAAAGAGTTTGTCATAAATTTCTGAGTTTTGTCACAGTGGCTATAATTCAGAACAAATTAATTATTTTTACATTTTAAAAACAGAGTCCATCTCGAAGTTTCTTGGTATTATATGATTTGGGAGCTTTTCTTGCTCTTCCAGAATAAATTTGCCCTCCCACCCTCAAAAGTGTAAATGAAAAAAGTATTTCCATAGCACTCTATGACTTCAGGTAGAAAAAATTCCAATAAGTTCTTTTCAAGAAGTCGAATTCACATTTGCTCAATAGGAGGGTGCAACAAGTGTGCATATTTTGCAATACAAATATTTCCAAAGAAAAGCATATTAATAGAATTATTAAAATTATAAAGCTTAAACAGTAAAACAGTTTTAAAAAACCCTATTGTTAAAATATGATTAGCATTTTAAACACTTTAATGACTAGCTATAATCTATGCTTGCACTGCATGAAAATAGAGGCACAAAATATCAGCCACAGAGTATGAGGGAGGTGATGAAAAGTATGTCATGAATACTGCAAATGCACAGTTTTCTAATATACTGGAATGATTTCATTCTCAAACTGATTTGCAAGTATTGGTTAGTACAAAAAATCATTTTGTGCTCTGTACTAACGTTCACCATAGAGGACATCAGTAACAAAGTTAGTGACAGATAACCATCATAAATGCCAAAGTTGTATGCTGTGTTTCTTACTCTTCTATATTAGATTGTAATTCAGTGACAGTGTTGTTGTTGTTTTATGACAGTCAGCTCTTCTTTAATCATCTGAGCAAGAAGGTAAGAAAATTGTCATTTACCTTTGAAGATGATACTATGATAATTCAAATACTGGGGTACAAAGCAGGGAACTCTTTTAAATGTCTTCAATTACCAAGTCATAATTTGACCACTAATTTAAAATAAACTAGAATTGAGCTGTTCACAGTCCTGATGAGGGGGGCGGGAAATCCATTCTTTTAACACTATTGATAAACTAGCCATTGTTTTTGCTATTAAGGATAGGAATCTTTAGAAAAAGGCAAAAGAAAAGGCTAGCTAATAAAAACAGAAAAATAGAAACATATGGATATAAGAAAAGGACTAATGATACAAGGGAAGTTTGTTAAAATGGACACGCAAATATTATTACTATTTCCCTGAGTGTCAGAGGCCTGCACAGCACCAAGAAGCGCCCGCAAGATGAGAGGCAAGTATAGGAGTGCTTCCCTCCCACTCTGGAATATGGAACAAGTCTCCATCCACTGCAGTCGCCCTTCTCTTCTCAGGGCAGGTGAGGAGTGAGTGGGAGGGGAGGGCAAGGGGCAGGGGGATGAAAGTGCTTCATTTATCTGGGAACCTGAAATGACTCTTGATTTAAATCATATGGTAAAAAGCACCCAAAGAAGAAGAACATCAGAGGGGGGAAAAAACCCAACCCTCCCCTGTTTTTGGAAATGGTTCAAGAGGGAGCACACACACACACACACACACACACACACACACACGAGAGAGAGACGGGGGGGGGAGAGAGAGAGAAGGGGGAGTGAGAGATGAGAGAGAGAAAAGGGGAGAAAAAGAAAGAGAAATGAGAAAATGATGGAGGGAAAGAATGAGAGGGAAAGGGAAACAAATGAGAGAGAAGAGAGAAAGAAAGAAAGAAAGAGGGAGGGAGGGAGAGGAAAAAGAAAACAGAAGGGAGAGAAAGGGAGCGAGAGAGAGACCCATTTCCCACAGAAAACACGCAGAGCCCGGATAGGCGTGGCTGGGGCAGGTCATGTGACTGGGTGGGAGTGACATTGAGTTGGCCACTCCCACCCAGGTTTTGTGGCTCCCAGTGTTTTCTTTTCTGTGGGAAATGGATCCAAATGGCTCTTTGAGTGTTTAAGGTTGTAGACCCCTGCCCTAGTCTGAGTCTAAATTTGCTAGTCCCAATAAGATACTTTTGGGCTGAATATTGGCTCAGCATCATTGCTATGGTCTGGCAATTCAGAGAATCCTTCTACATTGCCTCCTACTGGTCTTTTTTCCTAGTACAATGAGAGTTCCTAAGACCAGATCATGGCACAGCCAAGTAGTAAGGGTGCTCTGACTCTTGATTTTCTATATCAACTAGTTGGTTATCTGTCCTATAAACCCCTCTCCAATTCCAGCTCTGTGCTACTACTCTTCTAAATTCAATTGTAGTGAAGCAATTTGCACAAAAGTAAAATGTTAGAATTACCTCAAAAGTCCATAGTTGCAGTTTGTACAAAGATCAGTTCTAGGTTACTCCCTTTGAGGGTAGAGAAGGAATTTGAAGCTAATGATAATTCATAGATAAAAATGGCCAACTGATTTCTTAATCAGAAATGGAACCTGTGAAAACAGTTTCACAATAAAGTTATGTTTTCCTGTTTCAGGAAGATCTTTTGAAAACCTGTTATGCTAAGTTGATGGGTGATAGAATTTTTGAATGACAGCTGGCATATCATTACTTTCCTGAATGCTAATAGTTTTAGCACAGTGGAAGAATCACCTTTCATTTACTAATAAGAGCATTTACTAGCTCAACACCAGGAAATGGAAAAGCACATTAGCATGTTAATGGAACCTTGCACCCTAAGGCTCTGGCTAATCAGGTCTTAAAAATACATTAGCAATTAATAAGCTCTAGTGGACAGGATTCATTAGCATGTTAATGATACCTTGACAATAAGGTGTAGTTGTCATAAACACTGCATTTTGCAGCACACAATAGTTTGAACAGTAGCCATTTCAAACTCAGCACAATAAATAGCATAGAATTGTGGAAGGTTCTAAAAGATCTTTAAAATCCAAAGGGATCTAAAGGGATCCCATCTCTTCCTGATTCATCAAGTGACCAGCTGTTGGTGACACGACACAGGTAGGCCTTGAATTATAACTGGTTGCTTAGTGACCTTTCAAATTTACTATAGAGCTTGAAAAAAGAATTTACAATCCAGATTCAAAGTTTTGATATCCACTCCTCCCACGGTCACATGACTGCATTTTTGGAGCTGGGCATCCAGCTCACATTTATAGTCATTTGTAGCGTTTCTGTGGTCAAGTGACTGCAATTTAAAATTTGTGCAGAAATTTGTCTTTATTTTCAGTTTCTAAAAAAAAAATCCCCATATGAACAATGGGTTCGCGTTAATAACCATAACGTTCCCTTAACAGAAAAGGTCATAAATTAGGCACAATCATGTGGTGACCCGATTTATGACCATCACAATTTATGACCAAAATTATGGAGTTAATTACAGTTGTAAGTCAAGGACTACCTGGGTAATTTAAACTGTTCTGCTTTATATCACATTTTTTTCTGTTTTGATTTTTTTCGACTAGCATTTTTTTTTTCTATTTTATTCCAGCAGTAATTACATGTTTAAATCTGGTGGCTGAGGAGGCAGGAATGTCCAGTGAAATATGAGATCTGAGTTAGATTTTGAATAATTAGGAAGAATTATACAGTGTGGGCTTGTTATTCATATCCTTCATCATTTCACTTTCTGAAAACTTGAAGCAAGCAATTTGAGATTTATACATACTCTCTACATTGAAGTTGACAGATTTGTGTCTAAATATTGAAAATATAATTGTAACTATAAAACTGAGTGTAAATGAAGGATACAATAATATAATAATTGGATTTTAAATCATTTGCTGTGATGCTGAGTTGGATAAAATCAATATTTTAAATAAAGTGAGTATAACTAATTTGTTGATAAAACAGTTTATTAGTATGTTATACAAATCCCATCAGTTGTGGTTTATTCAACAAATCTGGTTAAGCAGACAATAGATTAGCAAAGTAGCAAACTCAAACATAAATTGATTATCTTCTAACTGAAGGAAATTATATTAAAAGTACATTTTGCAATCTCTGGGTTGGAAGCTATTTTAAAACTATCACATAAAAGAAAATGCAAATGCCTGAAGGGAACAAGAACAATTACCGCAAAAAAATATTGCATTAGTCTATCTTCAAGGTTAGTTACACACTAAAGTAGTGTTTTTCAACCTCAGCAATATTAGATCACAATATGAAACTTGTAGAAAAACTGTATTTCCAGTAATATAATAATATAATATAATATAATATAATATAATATAATATAATATAATATAATATAATATAATATAATATAATATAATATAATATCACATTTACCGTCCAATTTAATTTCTAGTCCTCTTTAAGTCATCAGTTTAAATCTGCAAGAAGAGTGACTTGTTACTTTCAGAGATAGAAAAGAAAAAAAAACGTGGGTAAGTTGTAATTGTTGTATTCAGTCTTCAGCCCATCAAAACCCTACATTTCCCTACAAATCCCTTCTGAGAATGTGGTCCCACCAAATTCTCAATACAGATATTTAAAAAGTTTCAGGATGTATTTGTTCAAATTGAACAAAAAATTCTTGAAATACTAAAATACTATTTCACCTGCAAAATGGTTGAAGGTTTGATTACCCCAAAATACATATCAACAAAAAAATAGTTGATATTATAAAGTACTTTGGCTCCGCTTAATAATTGCTATGACCAAGTGTTTCTTTCTGAAACTCCTTAATTCAGAAGAATTCAGTAGTGAAGTTCTGAAAGGTTTCACATCTTAAATTTGAATTAAAATATGAACAACTAGATGATCAACTAATGAAAACTAGAATCCATTGCTGACCTTTTATTTTCACCTCTCACAGACACACAAATGTCAGAATCATAAATAGAAACTGTGGTTCCAGCCAATGAGTAATTGTCTATTTTAACCCTAGAGATAAATTTAGAGTACACAGTGGAGTAGGAGAGGGACAATGAACAAGAAATCTGGTGATGATTCATTTCATAAATATAAATATAAATATAGCACAGTAGAATGCACAATGATTAACAAATCAATGGATATAGATTTGTCAGAATATATAGCCAGCAAAATTTAAAATAAACTATATTTATTTTCAAATGTATGAAGAAATACAAAATTGTGACTAAAAGATTAAGATTGTTCAAGATTACTCCTCCACTAAAGGTCATGCTATTTCCCTGCTTTCATCTTACTTTTTTTTCTCTTGGAATATGCAGTATTAGTCCCACCCCTGGGTGGTGTATATACAGTATATAGTGCCTTTCAGACATTATTAAGGTAAGATAGGCACGGCACGGCACGGCACGGCAAGGCAAGGCAAGGCAAGGCATGAGATGGGATGGGATGGGATGGGATGAGATGAGATGAGATGAGATGAGATGAGATGAGATGAGATGAGATGAGATGAGATGAGATGAGATGAGATGAGATGAGATGACATAACCTTTATTATCATTTTTTTCTGTGGGCACACTGGCACCCATTAAAAACTCTTGGCAACTGCTTAGTCTCAGAGACTGACTATTGATAATCATTTGAGGATATGCTCAAAGTTATATAGAATTTTAAAGATTAAAACCAACACAAGCAGTGGCATAAAATAAATGGCAGTGCTATGCAAAACAGGCACAATTTATCTCAACATTTTGCTCCTAAATATGAGAAGTACTACAGTCTGGCATGCAAAGTATTGAGTCTGGGTCAATCCATCTCAATCTGCTATTTCAGTATGAGCAATGGTTTTTGCATTTCAGCAGAAGATCACTGAGGAGCTACATCAGTGGATGAAGAGAAGCGGCATGCCTGCTCCAATTCAATTGATGAACATGCTGCTTCCAGGGGCGGGCTTCAAAAATTTTAGCAAGGGGTTCTCTGCCTGGTTGCTGGGTGGGTGTGGCCATGGTGGGCATGGCCAAGTCGGCCTCCTGCACCACGGTGGGGGGGGTGTTTTTGCCCTCCCCAGGCTCTGGAGGCTTTCCTCGAGCCTCCAGGAGGGCGAAAATGGCCTCCCCAGGCTCCAGAGGCCCTCTGGAAGCCTTCCCGAACTTCTGGTTTTTTGCCCTCCCCGAGCCTCAGCACACACCCTGCACTTACCTGCATCCAAAACAGGCCACGTGGGGACTCCTGGGAGGGGTGGGCAGGGCCAGCCAGGAGTGGGATTTGGGGGTTCTCAGAACTGCACAGTCTTAGCTAGAGGTTCTCCTGAACTGCTGCGAACCCCCAACTAGCCCACCCATGGCTGTTTCACCTCACCAACTTGCATTAGTAAGAATGCTTTTTAAGTCACTTTCAAATTGTATCAGTTCATCAAAGTTTTGCATAGCCTTATTTAATGGAATTCTCCAGTCTTGGTTAGCAGCCATGCATCCTTGTTTGAGCAAACTGAACCTTCCAGGTTGTTTGTGAAACAGCTCCATATACAACAATTTGTGCCTTTAGCAACAATGCTCAATCAAAGCACAATATCCATTGTATTCTAAAGCAAAGATTGTGGCAAGAGTTCAGAGATAGGTAATGGATTTAAAATATAATTTAAATCCAATTCTGAAAATAAAAATAGAAGTTGGATATTTGTGGTGTTCTTTTGCAATCTTGTCAGATACAAGATTCATGTCTATCACATACCTATAATATATGCTGCTTCTGACCTTTCAAATGCTTCATATAACAGATAAACGCAACTACAAATGAGACTATAAATGAAATTAGCAGCTCTTGTTTAGAACTTCTGACATTTCTCAAAGGCAATATAAAATTTAAGTGAGATCTATATTTAATGTAAATGTTATTTGTGGATATGGGAACATCAAATTCAAATGTTCAGCACTATAATATTTCTGTTCAATTCTTGCTTTAATAAAAGGGAAATGGAAAATTTTATAAATGTCAGAAATCAAAATTCATAATACTTTTCAGATAGCCCATTGGGCTGTCAAGTATTACAGAAGCCAAATATTGTAAACTTATCAACCACAAGAGAACCCAAAACCTTATGCATCATTTAATCAATCCCTTCTGGCAATTCCAGAACAAGACCAAAGGACATTTAAAAATATATTTTTCTCACTGTCTTCATAGCTACCAAGTTGGTAAAGGTAAGGTAATTCCACTAGTTACTCAACATAATATTGCAACAGTGGAAAACTCTAAGAAGGAGTTTGTGAATAATGATGTAGCTACTCTCATAATAAAAAAGAGCTGGCCTAGTACTCTTGTGCCTTGAAATATCTTATCTTTATCAAGGTCATCTGGAAAAGAATATGATGTTGTTTTAAAAATAAACCTCTCTCTATGTTTCCATTCCCCCACCCACAGCAATGGAAGAAGCCCATGTGCTTAGAAGCCAGTTTCTATGAATAACAAGAGAGCACCATAGCAAAATAAAGGGAAGAGAAGGCACACTTCTAATGATAAAATTTAAGGAAAGGGACCAGGTGGCAACCCACCTTCTCTAACCTGAAGGGATGTGCAGAAACTCTGAGGAAGAGGTGATGCAGAAATTGTATAATATGGAGAGGAGAACTACTTGTACCACCACATCCCATATTCATATAAAGAAGACAATGAAGAGGGAAGTTGAGTCCTTCTCCTACTCTCCAGCTTTGTCTCCCTTCAATCAGTTGCTTCACTTTCCTTCTTTCCTGAAGTACTTTTACTGTTAGAGTAAGAGAAAGTAGCCTCTTCCACAGTTTACTTTATCTGCTAAAATAACACTCTATGGCAGGGGTCCTCAACCACCAATCTATGGACCGGCACCAGGCCGCAGCATGCCAGAAACCAGACTGCACGAAAAAGCAAAGCCTCATCTGTGGAATGCAGCCAGCCCACAAAACCACGCCCCCTCCAGTCCGTGGAAAAACCTCTCTTCATTGAACCAGTCCCTAGTGCCCAAAAGGCACTAGGGCAGTGGTTCTCAACCTTCCTAATGCCGCGACCCTTTAATACAGTTCCTCATGTTGTGGTGACCCCCAACCAGGGGTGGGTTCTAAATTTTTTTACTACCGGTTCTGTGGGCGTGGCTTATTTTGTGGGCGTGGCTTGGAGGTCATGTGACTGGGTGGGTGTGGCTAGCTGGTCATGTGACCGGGTGGCCATGGCTATGTGTATAGGGACTACTCAGAGGGCTGAAAAAAGTCATTTCTGACAGGTCCTCGCACTTTTGACTGGTCCTCACACTTATGACCATCCTCACATTTATGCCCGTGCAGCATTCTTAACAACCATGTCACTCATTTCACAACTGCTTCTCTTCACCATGGTGACAAGATAGGGCAAAAACGTAAAATGTGAGGACAGTCGTAAGTTCGAGGACTGGTCAAAAGTGCGAGGACCAGTCAAAAATAACTTTTTCAGCCCTCTGAGTAGTCCATATGCATAAAAGGATACAGTAATAGAGAAGGATGAAGGAAGGGAAGGGAAATTAGAGTAGGAGTGAGGGTAAGAGAGGGAGGAAGAGAGGAGGAGAAGGAGAAAGGAAGAGGAAGTAGGGAGGAGAAGAAGAGGGTGAGGAAGAGAAAGTAAGAAGGAAAGAAAAGAGAGAGGTGGTAGGTTTGAGGAGAAAGACTGCTGTACAATAAAAAAGATGAAAGTGAAGAAAGCCAACCCCAAACAAATATAAAGATATTAAGATAAAGAATGAATTGTTAAACTTTAAAGAATAAAAGAGAACAAATATGAATAAATAACAATAATTAGAAACACACATACAAACATACAATGTATTTTCTTTGAACAGAGTATTTGGCTGGTTCATAAATTTAAACAGTGTTTAGTCATTTCAATTAAATTTACAATTTCTATATTTCCTTTTTGCCATATTTATTCCTCATCTATTTTTGTAAAAAACCAATATTACCCTTCATCCTCATCTCTAATCTTAATCAAATTCAATTTTTCCCTTCTATTCTATATTATACCCCTTCCCATTGTCATCTATTTTTATATCCATCCTCACATTGGTTAATTATGTAATATTACAGTTGTTTAATATGAATTCAACATTTTAATATAAATCAATTAGTTATATAACTACCTTTTTTGTTTATTAATCAATATGAACATGAATATTCCAATTATTTCCATGCAATCCAATTTCTTACAAATCAATTAATTATATTTACCAATAATAATAAACCAAATAATTTCCCCTATATATTCCTCCAAACCACAACTTAACCATTTCTGCTTTCAACACAATATACAATTAATAGTATCTCAATTATTACAATTCCCTAGTTAAATAGAGCTTTTTTTCTTTTGTGTTTTAAAATCTCCTCTTTTTCCCTAAATTTCCCGTTGTTTGCACCTACCTTTTTTGGTGAGGAAAAAGAAAAGAAATCTGCCTGCCTAATTTTCCAACGTGCAAAGCCAACAGCCTGCTTTACTTTCTCTTTCGTTTTTCAGTATAGCTAGGGGGAAAAAAATCAGCACTCTTTGCAAGCAAGGAGCAGAGCCCTGAGCAAAACAGCTGAGAGCAAATCAGCTGGGGGTCAGGAGCCGATCTAAGCAAGGGCTAATTAGCCTATGCTGAAGCTCCAGGGGCCAATAAAATTACAAAAAAACACCGAACCATTTGTTAAATTGCTGGCTCCCCCGCCCCTCGCCCACCACTATTTATTGGCAATAAATAGTGGTGCGGAGGGGCAGGGCAAGCCAGCAATTTAACAAATGGTTCGGCTGCACCACTGGCTATGGAGCGGCCCTTTGAAGCCCTGCGGCAAGAATTTAAACAGTTTTTTTTCCTCTAGCCATCGGAGGCAGCAATAGATTGGGAGTGGGTGGGGTAAACGAATGGCCGGCGATCCAACAGAGCAGAGAGTGAGGGTGAGTGAAGGCGTGGGGGGGGCGAGAGAGGGCTTTGGCGACCCCTGTGAAATGGCTGTTCGACCCCCAAAGGGGTCGCGACCCCCAGGTTGAGAACCGCTGCACTAAGGGCTGCTGCTCTATGGTACTTTCATACTGTATGAAAATGAAACTATCAGAGGTAGTATTCAGCAGGTTCTGACCAGTTCTGGAGAACCGGTAGCGGAAATTTTGAGTAGTTCAGAGAACCAATAAATACCACCTCTGACTGGCCCCGCCTCCATTTATTCTCTGCCTCCCGAGTCCCAGCTGATCAGGAGAAAATGGGGATTTTGCAATAACCTTCCCCTGGAGTGGAGTGGGAATGGAGATTTTGCAGTATCCTTCCCCTGCCACGCCCACCAAGCCACGCCATGCCCACCAAGCCATGCCCACAGAACCAGTAGTAAAAAAATTTGAATCCCACCACTGGAGACTATCATATACAGCCTTACGCCATTATGCTGAAATAATTCAAATTCAATTCAACCAAAATAATAAGGCAAGAGTAGACTCAGCCTTTTCTAAGCTAAAATACATCAGAGTGCTAAAGCATATCTAAATTACAGATTTTGCCTCTCTTTTTAAACATCACTCTTTTTCTTGCTTTTGAAAGGCTTGACATTTTTTATCAAAGTGTTTTTATAGCAGCACAATCAACACTAGCATTTTTGTAGTTTCGAGAGGTAAAACAAACGCAGTTATGTTGCCTGGGAAAGTAATTCTACTTTTAGTGGCAAGTGATAGATCACAGATTAAAATGCTTCTGTACATCTGTACTGACATACCCCGCTGTTTACAGATGTTAACATAAAGGCTATAATAAATAATTTCAACAAATATTTAAATGTTTTAACTTAGTCACTAGAAACAACGGGTATGCCTAGGGAAAATATTATTGCTTTACTCCTACTGTGTGAAATATTAATATAATTTTACTTTCATCTTGATTCTATGTAGCCATATGGTTCTCATCAGAAGGCAGAATTGTCTTTCTAGATATTCAAAATGGTCTGATAAAAGATGACTATGGGTAGTCATTCCTTACCGATCATTCCTTCAGCAACTGTTCAAAGTTGCAACAGCACTGAACGAGTGGTACTTACGACCGGTCCTTCTTTTTTTTTTAATCAAGTTTTATTCATTCCCTCCCCCCCACCCCATTCACCCGCATACTTTATGAGCAGAGTATTGGCCATATCATATCTTATACAACTTATCATATCCAAATACATTTTACTTAGTTACAATTTCTGCCAAAATCTTCTTTTTCCATGTTTTTTGATCATATCTTAATATTTCTATGGTTGTTTATATAAACAACAACTTCATTCGCCCTCAAGTTCTAAATTCTCTATTTTTACTCATATTTATTCTCTTTTATTTTTTAATAATTCATTCTTCATCCTAATACATTTACACATGTTTGGGGTTGCCTTTCTTCCATTTCATCTTTTTTTATTGTACAGCCATTTTTTTTCTCATTCTCTTCCGCCTCCCTCCCTTCTTTTATCCTTCCTTTCTTCTTTCCTCCTTTCCTTCTCCCTATCTAACCTTCTCTCCTACTCTTATTTCCCCTCCCTTCCTTCCTCCCCTCTTCCCTTCCTTCCATTCCTCTCTCTCCTTCTCCCTTCCTTCCATCCCTCTACTTCTTCTTTCATCTCTCTCTATTGCTGTATTCATTTTCAATTTACTATTTTCCACTATGGTGTCCAGGCAACCCCGACTTTTCCTCCATTTATTAAATATATTTCTCAAAATTCCCCTCATCTTACAACCGGTTCTTGAAGTTCTAGCCATCACATCATTCCTGCAATCATGTGAATGCAATCTGGGCACTTGGCAATCAGATTGAACTTGCAATGGTGGTAGCATCCTTTGACCACGTGATCACCATTTCCCTGCCAGCTTCTCATAAGCAAAGTCAATGGGGAAACTGTTAGGGAAGTTGCTCAGATAAGGTTCCCACACCTGGCAGCAGTCTTCCCCAGGTTGGAAATCACTTATGAATGCTACTGCATCCACCCACACTCCCACCACACTTGGCAACAGCCACTTACCTGCCTATTAGCCTACTTGCAAGCTGCCTGGGACTTTATGCAAGTTTATGACTTGCAATTTCTTGCTGGCTTCCCCATTGACTTGGGTTGTTGGAAGCCATCAAAAAGTTGTGAAATTGTGTTTGCTTAATGACCCGTGATCCTTGCTTAACAAAGACAGCAAGGACTGTGAGATTGCCATCGCTAAGTGATGTGTTCACATGATGTCACACTTTACAACTGCATCATTTAGCAATGGAAATTCCAATCCCAGTTATCATAGTTAAGTAAGGATTACCTATATGCCTAATTGCTTAGGTAAGAAAATGTATCAGCAAATAATAAAAAAATTAAATATCCAAGTGAGCGGTTGGAACTATAATTATATGCAGTCTGATAATATTCTGTATTAGGAAGCTAAATTATTCTGTTGTTGTGTGATTTAAATAGCAGTGAAAAGTATATTTTGTAGGCAAATTGTAGTCAGGTTTCTAGGCCTGATGAATATAAGTAATAGCTAGGAGTTGCATAGTAGTAGGTGAAAAGTTCTGCCATTTTAAGAATGATTCCAAGGATATCTCTGTTCATGTCATCAGGAGATAGATATAATTAGGCATAGGGAGGGAGAGGGAGAAAGATAGAGTGACAGACAAATATTCCTGATTCTGTACTATAGAACATTTATTTAATAGGCCTTTGGAGGGAAAGGGTTCCATAAAATCTAAATGTCTATTAAATCTATCTATATACTAGTAAAAGTCTCGTGAAATAGTGCATATAGGATAACAATTTTTGAACCAATGTATTTCACATTGGCTAATTTATAGAATGCATCCAAAATCGGGGACTCATGACTCTTGTAGAACTGAAATCTGGCTAATTTCATAATATAGTTTATGACATAAGCTTGATCATAAAACATGTTATGATACAATGCAAAATGTCAGAAAACATTTCTTTTGCTAATGTTTAAGATGAGGACTTTTCAATGCAGCTATATCTCTGAAGGTACACCAAATTTTCCAGTGAAGACAATACATTCAAAGTTCTGCCATTGTTGAAGGCATTGAATCTGGAAAAGAAATAGCTCTGAACAGGTCACAGGTTGTCTAGTCTTCTACTAACTAATAACAAGGAGATGTGATGGAAGGAGATTCAACAGCAGAATTTTTTAATAGCAGCAGTTTTCCTGTGGAAATGTTGGGCCCCAAGGCAAGGATGGCTTCTATTCTCATGTCTCCCAGAAGCTTACAAAACCTGGATTTTCCAGAATTTATTTTTATTTATTTCATTCATTCATTTTTTTTCTATAGCCACCAATCTCAATCAATGACTTTGCAGACTAACTAAAGAGTCATTGGCAACTATGTGTATGTGTTTGTGCATGTGCATCAAACTCTTTCATTTTTTGATATTTTGAACTTTCAAAATGTATGTTTATTCTTATTTCTATTTTAATTTCTCTAAGTAATTTCAAACCCAGGAGAAGTGAAGTGGCAGATAAATTGTATAAATAAATGAATTCACATAACTGACATAATTTAGGTCAAGTTGTATCATTTACATGATTACATAATTGATGTTTTTAGTCATTGCATCAATTTACATCATTTTTATAATTACATTGCTAGCTGCCTAGCTAGCAAAACATCAGCAAACATTCATCAACTTCCATGGCATTACCGAGAAGTCATTTCACCAATAAGTAGCAGCAACTCCATGCCAATTACTGAATTATTCAGTACAGTAGATTCATGCGGTTTAAATAGAAGCGTGGAGAAAGTCAAGCCCTTTGTCACACTCAAAGCAGATCTTTAGGGCTGGATCTCTCTCCATGGCCAGCAAGAGAAGAACCACTGAAAAATATTGTCTCCCATTTCTAATCCCCTCAACCAGACCAGAAGAACACCATGGTCAATGGTATTGAAAGCTACTGAAAGATTAATAAGAATGAGGATAGCTACTTTATTTCTATTCTGAACATTTCAGATATTATCAGTAAGTGCAATCAATGTCATCTCAGTCCTATATTCTTGTCTGAAACCCAACTGCTACAGATCCACATAATCTGCTTTCTCCTGATGGCCAGACCTGTAGATCTAATATCTTCTTATCAACCTTGCTGCAAAAGAGAAGGTGGGTGAGGGATGAAAATTATTCAGGAATGTTGGGTCCGTCAACAAAGTCTTTAGGAGGGGACATCCATTACCTTTTCAAGGAAGGTGGAACAATTTTTTCCTGCAAAGTGGCATTTACCACCTCTTGAACCCACCATACATCACCTCCCAAAAGGCTACAACTAAGTACCAGTAGGAAGGATGAGTTCTAACATCAATCTAACACATTGGTGGCAGAACTAAATCCCAAGGACATTATCCACTTCCTCAGAAATAACTAGACTTTGCCACATAATCATATAAGAGTGATTCACTTCTACAGCACAGCATAGTTGGAGTCCAATTCTAAGTGAATCCATGTGATTTTATCCATCATATGCTTGGTTTTATCCTCACAACTACACTACAAGGAATCTCTTGACTCCTCCTTACCCAGAAGGAACTGAGCTATTCAAAACTGTGTTACCAGATATAGCATGCATACCATTCTATCTCACATACACAAACAATTCACTTATGCAGAAACATACAAGCGTACAAACACATATACATATCCCTCTTTCTACAGTAAAAGAAAGGAGGAGGGAGTGAGGCTGGAGAGATGAAGTAACAGGGAAGGGAAAGGAAATGAGGGAAGGGCACATTATTAAACAGAGAAAGAAAAGAAACTTTTTAAAAATTTAATCAATGAATTAAAATTTAGCAGGTGAGCAAGAGGAATATATCCTTTCCCAGTCCTTCAGCAATGTAATCTTCAAAAGCAGCTCCCAGCAAGATCTCTATCTTCCCCACAATCGTTTGTTTTCCTCTATCTTCTGTTTTCAGCAAATGTACAGTTCCATTCAAGGGGATTTTGTGAGGGAAAAATTCTAGATAAAGTCAAAAGATATTTGTAATGTAATTCTGCTTGATGAACAGAAGCAAACATTACATTTTACTTTCGTCAAATACTTACAGCCCATTCATATATATTCATATATATGAATACTAAAGTTTTAATTTGTACTAAATACAACCTCAGTTTTTTGAAATAAGTCTCTCTAATTAGCCAAAGGTATTGACTCACATAATTTTTTTTTATCCTTCCTAAATTTTCTCAGTAAAAATAACATGGTTCCTGGTTTATAGGAGCTCAAGAACCTCTATAATTAGCATCCTTTCCAGTATATTAGCCAAATGAAGATTCTTTCATAGCAGAGATCCAACTGAATTCCATTTTCTTGCAATACATTAAAAGTTACTGCAGACAATATTGGTAACATTGAATTCCCTTAAGCAAACATAACCCAAGTAACGTGCTTACAAACATTTGTTCTTATGCTTCTAGTACAAAACAACATCTGTTTTAATCTCTTGTACATGCAAATTCAGCAAGTGTTCAGTTTTTTTCTCTTCTGCAACTATCTTCTGTCATTTTCATACTCAATACTTATTTGACAAGTGTCTCATGATAGTTCCCTCATTGGAGATCTTCAAGGAAAGACTAGCCAGCTGTGAATATCCTGCTCCAGGCAATGGTTTGGACCATGTTATCTAACTAAAAAAGTCCCTCTGTTCCTTTACGAATAATGCAGTTACTCAGATAAGGAGTTAACTAAATGTGCTGCAGAGTGAGGAAAGGGAAATGAGCAAGAATGTTGTAGGACTTATGTAGATGAGCATCTTTCTATGAATGTTGAAGTAGATTAATCTTGGAACTGCTTCTAATTTTCCCTTATTATGTCTTAAGGTCAATTTCTTTGCTGTGAAAGAGAGAAGATAGGCCGGCAAAGCAGGTGCTTAGCAGCATTCTCAAGGTTTTGCAGACATTCATTTCAAATATGTGCAAATCCTTAATGTTTTGGCATATGATAATAGGGTTGCCTAGATCTAGAGCAGTGGGTCTCAACCTTCCTAATGCCACGACCCTTTAATACAGTTCCTCATGTTGTGGTGGTCCCCAACCATAAAATTATTCCTAAAACCATTGAAAATACGTGTTTTCCAATGGTCTTAGGCGACCCCTGTGAAAGGGTTGTTCGACCCCCAAAGGGGTCCCAACCCACAGGTTGAGAACCACTGATCTAGAGGCTACATAAATATACAAGCAGGTCTAATTTATTAGCAAGTTTTGAATATTTTCTCCTAAGAGGAATTCCTAGCAACTATCACTAGCATGGCAAGATAACACACTAGGTCAAATCTTTGTCTCTGATGTGCTGATGTGCTTTTTGATTGCAAGGATTCATTTAAAAAGTGGTACATTCATGAATGGCATCTCAGTATGCACAGTGTAGCACTGGTGTTCAATCCATAACTACCACCTCCATTCAGCTACCTGTATATCAGTGGTGGGATTCAGCCGGTTCTCTCTACCACCACCTTGCAAGCTGAGTTCACTAGAATCTCTCCATCCTGACAGTGCAGCAGCAGTTGCAGCCCCTGCAGGCCTCAGTGCAGGGCCCTGGTATCCATGTCCAGGAAGTATCCCATACAGATAATTGTCTGAATCAGCAGGGGCAATTTGTCCCAGGGCAATTCATCTAGGATAAGGGAGTGGGGGAGGAGCACCGATGAAAGACCAGAAGGGGAGGAGTGAGTGGGAGGAGTGGAGGTGGAAGGGCTGCTGGGGAAGATCACCCATGGTGGGTCAGATAGGGTTGGGTGGCCTGGTCGAAGCACCCAGGTGTGAGGGGGCCAAGTAGGGACAGCAACGATGAGTTGCTGAGGTGGGGGAGGGCTGAGGTGAAGTGGCCAGGGTGAGGCAGCTATAGCCAATTGTCCTAGACTCCAAAGAAGGCCATATTGACAATAAATGTTAAAGCAAAGAGCAAAAGGACAGTAATAAAAAGCACTTGTTGCTCTTTTTTCTTAACCAGTCAGCCATATTACAGACCATTGCTCTTCACCACCACCCAAAAAAACATTATGTTATAGATCCAATCAAATAGAATTGATATTCTTGGAGTATATGAATCAAATCAATATTAGCTATTTGCTTTTATTATGAATTGCTTATGCTACTATGTAATTGTTACTGATTAACCAATATTTGTTGTTTGCTTCTGATATGATATACTACTAGAAATCATTTATTAGGAATTAAGCTTTGTTATTGGCTTCTGTTTATATTATGGTATACTGTCAGAAATTAGTTGTTAGGAACTAATTCTAGCTGAGTAAATGGTTGGTATTAGTGCAAAGCTTCTTATCTTGCTTCTGTGTCTCGCTTCTATTCTTGGCTTGAAAGCTAGACACATCCTTGAAAATATAGAAAAATGTTACCCAAGAATATCAGGCTCCATAGATAAAAGAACCAGAGTAGGGAGTTTTCCTGCCTCATAAATTCTGAGTCCTGAAAGCATTTTGCTGAATAAACAACTTGGCCAAAGGGGGGAGGGAAAGAGACTGGCCCTACACAAGGCTATAGGAATGCTCCATAGATAAGGTGGACAGAGACAGGGGCCTGATCAAAGAAATGCTTTAAAGATCACATTGATAATGAACCTTTGTCTCTGATTGGGTAAACTTTGTTTCTATCTGCGTAAAATGTATATAAAACTCTGAGCCCCTCTCGCAAGGGTGTGGCTATTCCTTACATGCATTTTGTTTGTATGTTTTGGATATAGTTTTGTCACCCAGCTTTTGCTATGGCCATAAATAAAAGCTGATATTTTCTTGCAGGCCTCATCTCGAGTCTCACTCTCTTTGGCATCTAAGTGGCTCAGGGAAACTTCTGGGACCTTACATTCTCAATAGCCATGCTAATTGGGAATGATCAAAAAGTAGTCTAATATTTCTAGGGAACACACCAGCTTGAGAAAGAGTGCCTTGAGAATTTGGTAGCACATAATAAAGTTGATTAACTTGTATAGTGGCCACCCTCATCTCGCTTACTTTTGTCTAGAACAAGAGTATTTATGCATGCGAAATTATGAAACGAACTCTCCTGAATTTACAAATAACCAAACAAAGAACATATACTGAAATTACATTTTATTCAAACATGGTGCTGATGTTTTAGAAATGTTCTGTTCTAAAGATCTGTGGAAAGGGCTTCATTATCTTGTTTTTATAGTCAGCTGTTTAATGAGCTAATGTAGTAAGACCTTGGTTCAAGTTGAAGGCCACGTAATGAATTACTCCAGCTTTGCACCTGGGTAACTAGCTCAAGAGTACTATGATGACAACCAGAATACACAATTGAAATTACTTTTCTAATCAGTGGATCTCATTTCTATGGAATAAAACCAAAACTGACTATATGAAATGCATTTTCACAATAAGACATTAACAGCTGCTGTTTTGGCACCAGATGATGGATGAAATTTAGTGTATTTACTTCAAACATGCAGTTGGTTGCTATGGCAATCCAAACATGTCTAACACAATTGTTAAAAAGCAACAAAGGTTGGTAATTTGTCTCACAAGCTTGCACATTATTTTTATATAATTCTGCAGGTCCATGTTCTCTTCTTCAGTGGTTTTTATATTAAAACAAAATAGGAACTATATTTGTAGAGGGTAAGAGAGTGGGGAGAAAAATCTCTTTCATTCCGCCTTGTTTTGAAGTAGAAATTTCCTTCACTTTATGTGACTTTGCTTTATGCAAACTCAGTGCTATGCAATTGATCATTTTCATCCAAGAATTCGGTTTCTGTGGGGGGGAAATCACTATTGTGCTATGTAAAATATAATCAATTTGCACCAAAGGACTGAAAATATGCAAGACTTCTTGAAAAACAACTTGAACATTTTCCTACCCAAACAACTTTTTGCCCTCACTTACTCATTTGCCCAGTGTATTGTGCATCTGTTCTAGTTGTATGTCCTGTCCCTTTTACTTCTTTACTTGCAAAAGCTAGAACTATACCTTGATATAAAACATCTATCAATCTTGTCCAATTACCTTCCCCCAAAGTAAAAAGAACCTAGAACCTAAACCTAGGAACAAAGTTAATTAGTCATATTACATTGTACTGAAACTGACGAAAGATCCTCAGCCCTAGAATGAACTTTAAGCTGGGATCAAGAATGATAATGAAGATATCAAAGTGGTATCTGCCTTTTCAAATCAAGTTTGTGTTGGCAGGGGGGCAGAGGTCGACCTCGAGGCATCTCACATGGGGAGTGCCATAAGGGTCGGTCCTCTCGCCTCTTCTGTTCAACATTTATGTGAAGCCCCTGGGTGAGATCATCCGTGGTTTTGGGGTGAAGTGTCACCTGTACGCTGATGATACTCAGCTGTACATCTCCACCCCAGACCACCCCAACGATGCCCTTGATGTGATGTCTCGCTGCCTGGAGGCCGTGCAGGTCTGGATGGGGAGGAACAGGCTCAGACTCAACCCATCCAAGACCGAGTGGCTGTGGCTGCCGGCGTCCCGATATAGTCAGCAGGTGCCATCACTGACTATTGGGGGTGAATCTTTGCCCCCCACAGAGAGGGCTCGCAATCTGGGTATCCTCCTGGATGCATGGCTGTCTTTAGAAGAGCATATGACAGCCGTGGCCAGGGGGGCCTTTTATCAGGTTCGCCTGATCCGCCAGTTGCAGCCCTTTCTGGACCGGGATGCCTTGCGCACGGTCACTCATGCCCTTGTCACCTCCCGGCTGGACTATTGTAATGCTCTCTACATGGGGCTCCCCTTGAAGAGCACTCAGAGGCTCCAGCTGGTCCAGAATGCGGCCGCGCGGGTGGTTATGGGCGCAACTCGTTGTGCCCGCGTGACGCCCCTCCTGCGCGAGCTGCACTGGCTCCCAGTGGTCTTCCGGGTGCGATTCAAGGTGTTGGTTACCACCTTTAAAGCGCTCCATGGCATAGGACCCGAGTATCTTCGAGACCGTCTTCTGCCACCAATAGCCTCCCACCGACCAGTCCGTTCCCACAGAGAGGGTCTCCTCAGGGTGCCATCAGCCAAGTTATGTCGGCTGGCGACACCCAGGGGGAGGGCCTTCTCTGTGGGAGCCCCAGCCCTGTGGAATGAACTGCCCCCGGAAATACGTAAGATCTCCGACCTCCGGGTGTTCCGTTGCGCACTGAAGACCCTGTTGTTCCGCCAGGCAGGGCTGTCAATATAATAATTTTAAATTGGGGTATTTTAATTTTGGTAGTACAGGGGTTTAAGGCACCCTGTTATTAAGCTGGTTATTAAGACCAGCTGCCTGCAATTACTGCAGGGTTCGAATCTCGCCAAGGCTCAAGGTTGACTCAGCCTTCCATCCTTTCTAAGGTAGGTGAAATGAGGACCCAGTTTGTGGGGGCAATAAGCTGACTTTGTATAAATATACAAAAGGATGAAGGCTATTGCTGAGCACATTGTAAGCCGCCCTGAGTCTTCGGAGAAGGGCAGCATATAAATCAAATTAAAAAAAAAAAATCGGCCAAATCTATTTAATTATTTTAATTTTTAATTATTGTTGTGTCTTGTGTTTTTAAATTGGCTGTACACCGCCCTGAGTCCTTCGGGAGAAGGGCGGTATAGAAATAAAATTATTATTATTTATTATTATTATTAACTATCAACAATAAAGGAACAAGCAGTCAAGAAATACATCACTGAGAAGACATGACGATCTTGGAAAAGATATTCATATGCCATGACATGCCTTACTTACAAATATCAGAATAGTGCAAGGCTCTAATGCTAGGAAAGGGGAAGGAAAAGAGAAAAGAACCATCAGTAAAGTGGATGGAATCAGTTACTCTGGTGATGGGTGCACCATTGGAAAACCTGAAAAACCAGAGAAGAGACAGATCAATATGGAGAAAACCTATCTATTGGTTACTGAGAATTGACACCAACTTAATGGCACATAATCAATCTGATGAAAAAAAATTCTTCCATAATTCGCCTCTCCCTAGTGGAGTTTGGAGTTTAGGCAATATGTATGTGAGCAGAAGCAGGAAAATAGAAGCCCAGCCCAGCTGCCCAGAAAACCAGACAAATAGTTTGATTTTGAAATCTCACTATGGACTCCTTGGGAACTTCAAAACCCTGAACCACTCTGGATTTTTCTGGATGCCTGGTGGGCATTTGAAAGAATTGGATGTTAATAAATGAGCGAAAAGACTTTTAAGCTTGTGAATATTATTCTATTAAGCTTGTGAATTTTATAATATTTTAATATTATAAAAATGAATATTATTCATCATTAGATATACTGTATGTTTGTAGATGTATTCCTACGTTAATTAATAAAATAAATATTTCCCTTGTTTTGAGAAAACTGGCTCGTGCTGAATGGATGTACCTCAATCTTGGGATTCTTGAGATCCAGCTGTACTCCAAGAATTGGGAGGCTTTATGGTTATAAAGCAGCAATATATACATCTAGAGAGCAGACAGTAGACGACTAATTGAATCTGGTAAGTATAGCATTTCAACACTGACTCTGAAAAACAGAATTTCTTTTCTGCAGGTATTTAATATGCAAGACCATGATCCCCTGAATTGTTTGGGCTATAAGGCAATTGACTCATATTCTTGCTTTTTCTTTCCACAGTCCTGTTTTAAAATCACAGCCTTGTGATTTGTGGGGGACAGTTGCAAATAAAAACTCACAGGCAAACTAAGTGCTACCAGTAGATCTATTACTGGGATCTTTGGTAAGTCCTCTGTATGGTTACATTGAATTATTTTTTATTTATGACATGGCATCTTCTATATATCCTCTTGATCTTTTTCTATCTTGGTTTATTACTACTACTGGAAGTTTATTAAAATGTTTCAATTAACAACATAAATGCTTCATGGAAAATTATTATCATCATCATCATCACTGGATCTCTTCTAAAGAATATATGCACAGATACCTCAATGATGAGCAATTATAAGCTAGTTTCTGACGTTCCTTGGTTGCATAAAATGAGTGGGGGGGTATTATCTGAAAGAGGAAGAAAATGATTTAATCAATTTCAAATTGGTTTCAGGATGGGTTATAGAATAAAGATTAATAGACAATCTACTGGATGTACTTTTAATATTAACAGAAGTGTGAGTCATTTGGTTCTTCAGCTCTCAGTACTGCAGTTTTTGATATTGTCAACCATAATATCATTTTGCATCACCTGAGATATCTTAAAATAGAGGGAACTATTTTGCAGTAATTCTATTTCTCCCTCTAAATAGATTTTAAATTGTGTCGCCTGAAGACAAATGGTCCTTAAAATAGGAACTATTGTAAGGTGTCCTTCAAGCTCCATTTTGTTTTCAATGTTTCTCGTGTGAAACAGCTTGGAGAAATCATCAGAATTTGGAGGTTGATGTTCAAATCTATCAATATAATAATGACATTCAAGTTTATTTTTCTGTAGCATCTTCCAGTAACTGTCTTGCTCACTTGGATGTTTACCAGAATTTGTAATGGTTTATATAAGGGATAATAAATTGAAATTGAACCCAGACAAGGTTATGAGTGATCACAATTCCAGAGAGGTAGTGATTCTATTCCAAATGGAGTCACACTCACGAGAAAGAGCAGGTATGCTATTTTGGGTTGCTTTTATATCCAGATTTCTTTGTTTTCCCCATATTGAGGCAACACCAAGAACATATTTACCAGCTTCAGGTGATAAATCCCTTCCTGGAAGAAAGTAATCTATTGTGCTGCCCCACTCACTCAATGGGGTGCATAGAGAATTTTATTGATGTTCCCCAGCAGTTCTCTTCAACTGGCTTCAGAACTGTCCCAAATAAAGCCAGCCACAAGCAAGCCAAGATTAGTCCACCAGGCAATGGCCAATCGTTCATGAAACAAAGGTAAAGCTGCTCCAACAAGTTTTAAACTATTTAATAATAAAACTTATTAAAAGTTAACATTCACAGAATCATAGGCCTGGAAGGGACCTTGGAGGTTTTACTCCAATCCCCTACTCCAGGCAGTAATCCTTATAATTTACCAAACTGTTCCATCGATTCATCATTCTTACTTTGAGGAAATTCCATCTTATTTCCAGGCTGAATCTCCCTCTGACAGACTTCCACCCATTGCTTTTTGTTCTGCCCTCAGGTGCTATGGGGAATAAATCGATGCCCTCTTCCTTGTGACAGCCCTTATTCTTATACTATCCTATAAGGTAAAGGTAAAGGTTCCCCTTACATATATGTGCTAGACATTTCCAACTCTAGGGGGCGGTGCTCATCTCCGTTTCAAAGCCGAAGAGCCAGCACTGTCCAAAGACGTTTCCGTGGTCATGTGGCCAGCATGACTAAATGCCAAAAGACACACAGAATGCTGTTACCTTCCCACCAAAGGTGGTCCCCATTTTTCTAGTTGCATTTTTTATGTGCTTTCGAACTGCTAGGTTGGCAGAAGCTGGGACAAGTAACGGGAGCTCACCCCATTAAGCGGGACTAGGGATTCGAACCGCTGAACTGCCGACCTTTCGATTAACAAGCTCAGGGTCTTAGCCACTGAGCTACCGCATCTCTTACACTATCCTGTAGTAGACAGTATAGTAAAAAGAAAGGTGCCAAATCCTTAGAATAATGAACAATATCAGTCCTATTTTTAAAAGATATCTTGACTCAGGAATGAACTTTATCACTGTGTTCCCAGATATTTATTAATATACTGGCTGCCATATTTATTCATCCATTTTATTTTTTGACATTTAGAACAGTGCAGAAAGTGACAGCTTGCCTCTTGTCAACAGGATCATGAAATTAATATATACTAGCTTTTTTTCTGGGCACAATTCCCAGGTGCTACTTTTGACCTACAAAGCCCTTAATTCCTTATGCCACATTGCTTTATCTCAGAGAAACCCAGAACTCCTTTTAATAATACATTCCCTGGGCTAAGACAGAATGTCAAGAATTGCTAAAGGAGTTCTACTATACATCTTTTCTTGAGAGACATACCAAATCCAGGCATCAGCATGTTTCAGATGTGGTGTAAACCCTGTCAACTTGGGTTAGCCTTTAGTGGCAGGGACATAAATTAACAGAGGAAAGTTAACATTTGTTACACATTTTTCTATTTTATTGATTAGCTCAACTGACATCTTATGCATTGTTATGCTTTCATGTCAATATGCCTATGTTTTATTATCTATGACTTACCCGGAGCATAGCTATTTGTAACTTGTGTATCTTTATTATTTATTTTATAGATTTCTTTCATGGTATCTAGCTAGAATTTTTTTAGATTGGACTAACATGAAAAAAATAGGGAATGTTTAGTAAGTTATTTATCTAAAATACTGGGAGCATACACAGGAGACAACTTATATAGAAAAAACTATGTGTCAGTGCTATTTTGTTTTAATGCATCTTTATTTTCACTACTAAATCAAATCAAATCTTTATTACAGTCATAGATCATCATAAAGAGAGTGATGTGCAGTCAATTAAATGCAGAGAAGATACATTAGAGTCTAGAAAAGTGAAAATTGAAAATGAGAATATACTAAACAGAAAGTATTATATATAAAAGTCTAGAAGAATCTAAAAGAAGGGGTAGGAGCATTTGGTGGGTGTAGGAGAACATAAAAGATTAATGCCTTGAAGATTATATCCATCAAATTACAAAGTTTTCTATTATGGTGAACTAGGTGCTCGTCAAATCTAATTTATGGCACAGGTCATCATCTGACAAATTTTGAACTCTGCTACACAGAACCTGGCAACATTGCATGTTGTAGCAGGGTTAGCATCTAAAAGCAGGAAGCTGTAGAATTGTCCTGCCCATCCTGGGAATTTATGCACTAAAGGGAAAATGAGACTAGTATAAATGTCTGAAGTACAGTCACTGGAGAAGCACATGCCACTTTCTGTTAATTTAGCTTTACAATAAAGTATAATTAGTTTATTGCATTGTGTTTTCTGTCAGGTCTATCTGGTAAGGATGACACCAGACTTGAATGTCAAAAGGAAAATTTCTCCTACCATCACCTTTACAGCCCGAGAATTTAGGGAGGCTCCTTTCTAAGTCTCTTATTCCTTCCACTATTCAGCTGAGGGTTATGCTGTCTCTTATCCAACTATTCCCTAGGCAGCATCTTTTCACCCAGTCTACCAAGGTGTTTTGGCACACCATTACATCATCTTTATGGGAGCAATACAATATAATTAAGCTATTTTATAGATGGCTGAGGCTTCAAATGTCCATTAATTCTTTGATAATCCTGGAAGACTCAAATAATTATTTGAAAGTGAGGAAATAAAGTGATATACCATTATCCTGTTTCAGTGGTAGGTTTCAAAAAAATTTACTACAGGTTCTCTGAGCATGGCTTGGGGGCATGGTGTGGCTTGGGGGCGTGGCTTGGTGGGTGTGGCAGGGGAAGGACACCATCAAATCTCCATTCCCACCCCACTCCAAGGGAAGGTTACTGCAAAATTCCAATTTCCTCCTGATCAGCTGGGACTTGGGAGGTAGAGAATAGATGGGGGCGGGGCCAGTCAGAATTTTTACTACCGGTTCTCCGAACTACTCAAAATTTCTGCTCCCAGTTCTCCAAAACTGGTCAGAACCTGCTGAAACCCACCTCTGTCCTGTTTATATTTTCAACTATTTTATGAAGTAAATTATAAAATACAATCATGGTACATACCACTGTTCCTATACATTATCTCAGGAATTTCAAGGAGCTATGCAATTCATTTGAAATGTTAACTGTGCAAAGCAGGGCATAAAGAAAGCATCCATCCTTGAAGCCTTAAAGCAGCTGTATTCTCCAAAATTCTCAATGCATTCGTTTCCATAGGTTGGCCATAGCTACCTGTGTAAGTGTGCAAGTAAATACAACATTTCTCTTGGAGCCACCAGTGAAATGAAACAGTTATGTTTGCACACATAAAGAAAGAAGAGCATTAAAGGATACCAGAAGAATGCAGCATTTAATGCTCTATGAAGTTATATGTCACTCATGCCAACTATAGGGCTGACTATTGTACCATTGACAAAAAATCAAATAGGGAATTACTGGGAATGCATTCTCTTTTCTCTGGAATTCTATTTTACTGTAACCATTAGGCCTTTCCCCTCCTTCCAGTAAAAACATTCAACTTCCATGTGCAACCTAAAGGGAGTACAATCATGAGACGTTTATATCTTGATCCTATTTCATGACCCTTGGCCATCTCTGCTGAACAATGACAGTTTTATTCATTGCTGAAGGTAAATGCAGATGTTCTGTGGAGCTAGACTGAGATCCCAAAATATCTTCAATGTTATAATACTACATAGGCAATAATGACTATAAGAATGAGCTCCAGATCAACTATCAATTCAATGAGGATAATTGATTCAATCTAACTTGACTACTCTACCGTAGGAAGTTGATTCTTTGATTCAAAACTCTAAAGCAAGTTGATTCCATTTCTGAATTTATTGGAAAAAAGGACTTTTGTATATGCATCAAAGCCCTTTTTAAGCATTTCTGATTTGATAAAAAAAATCAATTTGATTCAGAGATGATTCAATGGGCTTTGAACCGTGTCTCTAAATCAAAGCTTTACACAGTCCCACAATTATAAAATGCTGAAGAGAATCAACAATATTCCTTTTCAAGCTTCAAGTACACTCTTAATTTATGTTTGGGCACCAAGCTGTTCAAATAGACAAACAAAACAAAACAGAGTCCTTGTGCTACAAATAGCAGCAATTTGAAGAGGTTCTCTTTTGCAGGTTTCAGTAAAAACTACTTATCAAAAAATTATTCCACAGGACTAGTAGTGAAATGCATAGCAAACCTTTCATACAAATGCTTCATAAATGTGATTATCAGCCATGCATAGCACTCACAAAGAAGCCATAACTGGGTAGCAAAGTGAGAAACCACAATGTTTCATTATCAATTAATTAGTTATCACACCTAATTATCTCAACCTCCCTGTCAGTGGACTTTCCCACAGCTACATGTGAAAACCCAGCTTTTATCCAGCAACAGAAATGGCCCATTTGCATCAACAAGGATTCTACTCACTTCCCACAAAACTGGCCACCTATACAGACCCTCAAAATTCTTGAACCTTGGATGGATCAAATATTTATAGCTCTTAAAAATTTTAACATTGCAATCTTAACATTGTTTATTCAGAAGTAATTTTCACATGTTCGGTGATGTTTACTTTCTACTAGGTGCATTTGGGATTACAACCTCAAAATCACATTAATATTCCTGCAAAATAATTTAAATGGTTGTAAATTATTTATACTTGTTACCCAAATTTAGAATCAAAGCCAGGAGTTATTTCAAAGACCAAATAACCCATTATTTCTGGCCAACATAGACCTCAAAGTCACAAATCCAATCTCCTTGGTTTCCTTGGCATTGCAACAAGGCCATGAGTATATTACACTGCTGCAATTTTTAAAAATTAAGAATGTATTACCTGGTTACTGGGCAACAGACAAGTTAAAAGTAGGCATATTGCAGTATATATTAGCTTAATCGATTCAAAGAAATGGAAAGGTTGTTATTTAAATCCCTGTTCATTATTTAAGATCACTACTGGAAGTAGTAAAAAAGAGTGCCCCTTCTCTCCCACCCCTCCCTGCCTCAGGAATACCTGCTTGCAGAATGGCGTGACACTGCCACGAGGCTGTGGCTGTAGAAAAGCTAAGCCTCGCATCAGACAGGCAGAACACAGAAAGGTAAGTTGGGTGTTCCTGGGTCCTGGAGATGTCTGAGGAGCAGGCTGAGTCCTGCAAGTCCCTGGGTGGCTGGGTGGCCCAAAGACTGCAGGACCCCAAAGGGTGGGAAGCAGTGGTGGGTTGCTACCGGTTCTGTCAGATGTAAATGCCTTATTCTCTAATGTGTAAATAGTATATGAACGGGGTATCAGGGGTTAATTTATTCTTCACTTCTTAATGTATTCATAATTCACCACTCCCATATCTAGCTCCACCCATTGTATATATAAGGAGCTGTTTGCACCCATTTCCTCGCTTCTATCTGTGAATATTCAGTGAATATAGAATGCCTAATGTAAATAAAAGGAGATATATTTAAACCTTTAACTCTTACTAAATTTATTGAGTCTGATCCTGAAAATATTGCAACAAGCTGGTAGCAGAGGATGGTTAATTGACTCAATAAAAACTTAAAAATGTCCAAGAAAGATAGGCTCAACACCAGGGCATACAGCAAAGAAATGGAAATAGAACAAGAAATAATCAACGAATCCACAAACGCGATTTCGAGAGAATCCGAAGAATACACCACTGAAGACGAAGAAATAATAGATGAAAATGATGACCAGGAGGAAATCGAAATAGAGAATAACGAACTCAGGTCAGAGATATTAAAACTATTGAAGAGCCAGAAGAATGATGAAAGCCTCATCGCGAACCTCCAAGATATGCTGAAGAACAGCGGAGCAGCGAGAGAGAAGCACATCACTAATGAAAAATCAAAAGACCCAAAAATAGTGAGTGATATGACTGCAGAAAAAATTATTGTGAAGAAGAAAAACGGTGATCCCGCGCGAAATTTTGAATGGCAGCCATCTTGGTTTCAACAGACCTCCAGGGTGAGCGAAGCAGAGCCAATCAGAAAGCTCAATTCAAAATTTCTGGCGCGAAAAACATTATCAGACAACGAAAACGAAAAAGAAGATTCAAACACCTCAGAAGAATCAGAATCAGAAAGTGAAGATGATTCAACAAACAATCAAATAAAATCAGCAATGAAAACGCTTTTTGCTGCATTTGGGCCAAAACTAAAAATTACTAAAAAAAAACTAACGAAGAAGCGAGCGAGCAAGCCGATGCCTCAAGAACTGCCCGCTCCCATCCTGACTACGAGAGCGCCGACGCCCGAACCCAGAGAGCCCTGCCGATACCGCCCCACGCCACAGACCGAAGCAAGCACCAACGCCCTCAAAAGAAGAGGAAGAGCAGCCGCCATCGTCAGGACTCCCAAAATCGAGCCAGAGACCGATTCGTCTGAGGAGGAGCAGAACGAGCGAGCCGCAACGAAGAGAACCTCTCACGACGACTCCAGGGAAGAAATGAACAACGCGCATGCGCGAGACTACGCAGACGATCCGGGAAGACATGAATTGACGAGGAGACCGTGCAGGCTCGTTGCGAGCATCCCCACGCCGTTTTGTGACTTTCTGCATTTACGAGACCACGGACTACCTCAGGTTGTAAGTAATGGACCTAATAATGTCGGAAATTTACCCAGTGACTTCCCAAAGCTAAGGATAGATGGCATTAATTTGCAAGAATGATATCAGCAGCTCCAGGTTGTCTTTATGAAGGAAAACTTACTGTTCTTTATCACTAGTCCCCCAAAAAGACCTTGGACTCTAAAAATAGACTGTTTACACCATAGAGCATTTTTCTTATTAATATCTAGTGTGTCTCCTGCAATGTATCACAGCATTAAGCAAAATCTGACTGTTTCTGAAATTATTCAATGCATGTTCAATTTGTTTCACAGTGACAGTGTAGCTACCACCACAAGGATGTCTAAAGATTTCTTTTCATCTAGGATAAAACCAGGGGTTTCCATAAGTGAGCATTTAATATCTTTAAACAAAATAAGAGCTGAACTGCATTTAAGGGGGGAGGTGATTTCAGACCAAACAATGAAAAGTGTTATCATCAACTCACTTGATCCATCATGGGACAATTATATGTCACATTTAGACACAATCAATCTAGGATACTTATCCATAGAAAGTCTATCCAATAAATTAATAGCAGAAGACAATTCAAGAAGGAATCGTTCCAACAATCACATAGAACACAAACCATATAGGAAAGTAGCTTTCCAAGAAAAATATAATGAAACATTTAAATGTCACAACTGTGGATCCAGGGAACACAATAGAAGAGATTGCCCCAAAATTTCAAAAGAAAGACATAGGTCAGAATATAGAAACAAATACAATTATAGACAGTCTTCCATGGATAGACATAGATATAGAAGCCCACCAAATTACAAAGATAATAGAGGGGGCAGAGATAATTCAAAGGATAGAAAATCTGGTTCACTGAATGGATTAAATAAACAAGACAACACTAACACACAGCAGAATGAGAACAGTAATTGGCTTATTGATTCTGGAGCAACTAATCACACCACTAATAACAAAGATATATTGTCTTCATTTGTAGAAGATAAATTTGTAATAAAGGTAGCTAACCAAGAAAAGGTTCAAGTGTTAGGTAGAGGGAATGTATCCTTACCTGGTCTAGGAAAAATAGAGGGGGTATTGCTAATACCTGAAATACCTCATAACATACTAAGTGCCATAAAACTAAGTAGAGATTCTGATATTAACATTGTTTTTTCTAAAGGAAAAGCGACTTTGGAGAAGAATAAAATAGATATAGGCACTGTAATGATTAAAGGAGGCCTACCTTATCTAATAACGAAGGAAAAATGGTTGCACAACATTGATTCAAATATGGAAGATTGTATTGAAGTAGATGATGAAAACATTAGCAACAGTGACAATGATGAATGTAAAATATCTCATGATCACAAAGATGCACACAATAAAAAAAAACCAAAGATAGGTAAGCCAATTCATGATGAGTGTGCTCACATCTTACATAGGAAGTTAGGACATGCCAGTTTTCCTGTAGTACAAAAAATGACTGAACACGCAGAAGGTGTCAAAATAAAAAATTGTGAAAACTATTTGGAATGCTCAGTATGTAAATCTACAAAACTAAAAACTAGCCCCAGGCCAAGAAAATCTACTAGATCAACCAACAAAATTTTTGATTTAGTACACATGGACTTAGTTGGTCCACTAACTCCATCAATCACTTATAGAAAACGTTACTTCTTGACCATAGTAGACGATTATAGCCGCTATGGATTTGTTTATACATTAAAACACAAAGATGAAACTTTTCAAAAATTTAAAGAATTTTACAAACGCATAGAAACACAACACAATATCAAAATAAAACAAATCATGACAGATAGGGGATGTGAATTCATGTCTAAAGAATTCTCCCAATGGTTAAAGGACAAAGGAATGTTACATTACACGTCTAATCCATTTTCTGCGTTCCAGAACGGGATTGCAGAGAGGAAGAACTCAACATTACAAACCATGATTAGATGCACATTGGAAGATGCTGGCTTAAGCAAACAATTCTGGTCAGAAGCATTACATTATTCCAATTACACACAGAATAGAACCTGGTCCAGCATTGTAAATAAGACACCATATGAAGTAATGTATAATAGGAAACCAAAATTGGCACACATGCACATATTTGGAGTCACTGCAGACGTACACATACCTAAGCAACTAAGAAGGAAGGGAGAAAACGTGTCCAGAAGACTCAGATTTATGGGATATGAGACAGGCACTAAAGGGTACAGATTCATTGATAGTAATAACAAATTTATAGTCTCCAGAACAGCTGTGTTCCATGAACAGGCCAACTGGTCTAAAATACATCTTAATGAAATATTTCCAAGTAACAACAAAGATATAAAATCTCAAGAAAAAGGGACTATAGAAAAGCAAAATATCAACAAATATAAAAACAAAACCAAAACATGGACAAATAGCCAACACAAAATAAAGACAGACACACTAACAAAAAAGGAAGCAAGATATTTGCATGATAACAATAGTAAACCTGAAAAAACAATTAGAAACACCAGAAATCAGATGCCAAATAAATACAAGGATTATATAATGCATATGGATGGTGAGTCAATGACACCTAATACATATGAGGAAGTGTTAAAACTCCCTCGTAAAGAAAAAGAAAAATGGGAATTAGCAATGAAAAAAGAGATGGAAAGCTTACAAGGATTAAATGTATTTACACCTGCAATTGCACCAAAGGATAAAACAATTATTGGTACCAGGTGGATATATAAAATTAAGAACTTAGAGGGAGGCAATACCCTATACAAAGCTAGACTAGTTGCACAAGGTTATGCACAGAAATATCCAGAGGACTATACTGACACGTATTCCCCCACAGTAAGAACCGAGAGTGTCAAAACAGCTCTAGTGGTAGCATCAGCACTTAATCTCGATGTATTCCAATATGACATACAGACTGCGTATCTACACGCAAAACTAGATAAGGAAATATATGTAAGAGCACCTCACAGTCAATACACAAACAAGAATGAGACTTGGTTGTTAAACAAGAGTTTATACGGGTTAAAACAATCTGGTAAACGATGGTATGATTGTTTAGTAAAAGTACTTAAAACCATGGACTTCAATGCCACCACTGCTGATAACTGTTTCTTTGTCAAAAAGGGTGATGATTACATAGAATTTGTATTGATCTATGTGGATGACATTTTATACATAGGAAAACATAAAGAGAGAAGAGAAACATTTGTAACCAAACTAAATGAACATTTCTCATTGAAATCTTTAGGCAAAGTAAACAAATATCTTGGTGTTCAAATTAATAAGACTAAAAGAGGATTCAAACTTACTCAGAGAGATAAGATCATAGAGCTCTTAAACAAATGCAATCTAAGTGATGCCAAACCTTGTGATACTCCTATGCAGACTGACTTTTTAAGAAATACTGATGAATCATCCCCTGAATTCAAAGATAACACATTTTATAGATCAGTCATAGGTTCACTTCTTTATATATCTAATTGGACAAGACCAGATATCGCTTTACCCCTCAATTTACTATCCAGACATGTCAGCAAGCCAACAATGTATCACTGGGAAGCTGTTAAAAGAATATTAAGATATCTGAAAAGTACACTAGACTTTTGTTTAATGTTGGAACCTAACGGTAATAAAGAACCAAAGCTTACATGTTACGCAGATGCGGACTGGGCCGGAGACACCTCATGTAGAAAAAGTACATCTGGTTATATATTCCTCTTAAATGACTGTCCAGTTTACTGGTACACTGGTAAACAAGAATTAGTGGCCACTTCAACGACTGAAGCAGAATATGTTTGTTTATCTAAAGCTGCAAATAACCTTGTATGGTTTAATGATTTGATTTCAGATGTTTGGAAAAAACCTGCTTTACCTTTTGTTATGCATGAAGACAATAAAGCAGCTATTGAAATATCTAGATCTGACGCCATTGGACAAAGGTCCAGACACATAGATATAAAATTTAAACATGTGAGACAATTATCTCAGGATGGATTTATTAAAGCAGTGCATTGTGAAACTTCAGAACAATTAGCTGACATATTGACAAAACCTTTACCTGCTAAGCAGCATAAATACTTAACTTCTAAGTTGTATGTTTTGTACTGTCCTGAATCTGAATGTAATTGGTGTTGCATAACGAATCGGCATTTAGAGGGGGATTTGTCAGATGTAAATGCCTTATTCTCTAATGTGTAAATAGTATATGAACGGGGTATCAGGGGTTAATTTATTCTTCACTTCTTAATGTATTCATAATTCACCACTCCCATATCTAGCTCCACCCATTGTATATATAAGGAGCTGTTTGCACCCATTTCCTCGCTTCTATCTGTGAATATTCAGTGAATATAGAATGCCTAATGTAAATAAAAGGAGATATATTTAAACCTTTAACTCTTACTAAATTTATTGAGTCTGATCCTGAAAATATTGCAACAGGTTCACCCCAGATCGGGCGAACTGGTAGTGGTAGCGGCTGGAGGATCTGCCCACCTGCCTGGAGGTCTCTGCTTCTGCGTATGCGTAGAAGCGTCGCACGTGCAAGCAAGCAAACCGGTAGCAGCCGAAATTGAATCCCACTACTGGTGGGGTGGGAAGCAGAATAAAAGGGTGGAAAGCAGAATGCAAGGTGCCTCAAGGGTTGGGAGAGACCTTGGGAGCATCAGGGAGAGCACTGGCTGTATGTGTATCATTAAGCCGAGTACCTGGGTGCCTTTCTCAATGATCGGCACAACTTGTAACTATAATGAGCAGGCTCCATTACGGTCATAGCTTGACAACTATCTCTTGCATTAAGCACATTCTATTGTATTAGAATGACTGTGTTACAAAATATATGGCAAGGCTATTAAGTGCATTTGGAAGAATAGTCTTCCGAGCAGTGGTGGGTTTGTATTGGTTCGGCCTGGTTTGGGCAAGCTGGTAGCGGTGATGATGAGCTGAGAGCGAACCAGTTCTCTCTGATGGTTAGCTTGGCCCTCCCACCTGCCGCTACGTTATACATACCTTATATACGGTCATTGGACTGTTGCCTTCTGGCAGAAGATACAGAACAACTAAAACTCAGACCACACATTTTCTGAATAGTTTATCCCAGAGCTATAATTGTACTCAACAATGAACTAAAGGGCCACCATCAGTGAGCTGTTGGACAATACTACTTGGTCTATTGTGTGGATGTTTGGGTGGTTTAGGGGTGGAGAATTGTGGTGGGTGGGAGTGTTTTTGGGAATTATGTGTGTTGGACCTGGTCTTTGGGTGTTAAGTGAATTTCGTTATATGGGTATACTGTGTATACAAGTACAATGACAATAAAGTTATTTATTTATTTATTTTTAGCCCAGCTGAAAGGCGCAGCAGAGCGGATTGCCGCATCTCAGCTGTTCTGTAATACACTGCACTTGAGCGGAGCGAAGCGCACGCAAAATGTGTGCATGAAGTGAACCGGTGGTAACACCAGTTGAAACCCACCACTGCTTCCGAGGGCATTGGCCACGAGAAAAACGACCCTTTTTGAGCCTTAAAGCCACCTTGTTCTCCAATACCTTCTTACATACCCAGGGACAGACAACTCTTCCACGGGACTTAACTGAATTTAGTAAATCAAAGGTTATATATGGTATGATAGCTTCAGCTATAAATGCTGGATAAAAAATAGATAGGTTGAAATCTACCTTGTATGTCACAGCTAAATTTTTTTGGATTCAAGGCATATGCCTTTTCTCTGCTATCTGTTTAAAATAGACAAATTGACCTTTGTGGGGGTTCTTTATAAATCAGAAAGCTCTTTAAACTTCAGTTTTGGCTTTTAATCACCCAAGCAATGCTTATCTGACAGGCACAGGCCCTTCTGGTTGGTGAAATGTTTGCTCATATGCTGCAGCCATGGAAAAGGGCCTTGAAATATACCTGAATGAGCAGAATTTAGAATTGAGGAAGGACATTTGCAGGATCAGGAAATGACACTCTTAAAATGTTCTTTTCCATACATTCATAAATAGAACAGTAAAATTGTCTACATCTATAAAGCAAACATTTAGTGCATCCTCTGATTGACTGTTCCATAGGGACACATTGCACAGGGTATAGCGTTTAAAAGGTATACAATTTTAAATGTATATTAAATAGCAGTATAAAGGTGAATGGGATCAGAGCTATTAGCTCTAGGGCTGTCATTAGTGAACCGGTTCTTAATGTGTATAGAAGCTGATTAGTTTTCTTATTCATTTGTGATTTTCTCCCTGTTCTGATTAACTGTCATGATGTGGGCGAGTTAGACAATAGTTAAGCCACTGTAATTGTGTAGGTACAAGCCCACAAATGCTTTCCTGGGATCTCCACCATCCTATCTCATCCCATCCCCTTTTCCTGAGTTAAAAATTATCTGTGTGTAGCTGTTCCCCCATATGAAAGAATTCTACCTAATCATTCTTTCTCAGGAATCTGAATGAAACATAAGATTCCCCTTTTTCCAGACCTAAGCTTTTAAACAAATGACTCCCTCTTAAAGCAGTTTTGGAATTAGTAGCACTAGGACAAACCAACACTTAAAGAATAACTTAAGTAACAATTATTTTTAAAATACTATAAATTTTTAATTAATTATTTTATAAATACAAAAAACTAAGTAATTCAGTTGAAATAAGATAATTCAATTCAATCACAGCAGATCTAAATATTATACAAATCATAGCAATCATATCTGTCCATTTCTAATCACAAAGATATCAAATATATCAAAATTATTAAAAGGCATCTCTATCAAAAGGTGGCCTAAATCAGAGTTCCCCACTTTTCCGGCTTTGCAGACTGATGGGGGTGGGAGAAGAGATGGTTCCATGTGAATGGCCGGCAAGCGGCGTGCACACACGCAGCTCCATTTGTGTGAGCAGTGTGCATGTGTGCATGCCACTCATTTAAATGGAGAGCACACTCACCCACTGCTTGCCAGCTGTTTCCATGTTGTAAACCCCTCATGGCCCACTATCAGGCCACAATCCAGAAGTTGGCAACTCCTGGTCTAAATAACTTCTCAGAAGTCTGAGAACCTTACTCTAAATTAAGACCAGTTCTTTATTAACTTTTAAATATAAATTAATCATCATAACAGATTATATAGGAACAATAATGCAGCAGATAGTATCTTTATATGGTTCCCTGGCAGAGCACCACAAAGCTAGTCTGGATGTGTACAACACTGAAGCCACATTCCTGCAAAACCAGACTCCAGTGTATAAGAGATACCTATTTTTCTATAATTATGCCCAATTATAATTACATTCAGCCAATTCCAAGGAAGACTGTACTTGATGGCGGAGGAGAGAGTTCTCCCTTAGGAATGGGCTAGGCACAGAAATGATACTCAACCCAACCTTACACCCAAATAAAATAGCTAAAGACTAGTTTGACTTGTTTTAGCTTTAATCCTGAGTCTGGAATCTTTGATACAATCTCATGGTATTCCATATAGTGATCTCAAGTATTTGAGAAGATTATAAAATAGGACATTAAAAAGTCACACAATCTCCTAAGGTACTCATTAACCAGCCTTTGGAAGGTAACTAAGACATTTCAAAGACAAAAAGAAACTATTCCTACAACCATGAGTTGAGAAAGCTGTCTTTCCTATATCCTATTTCTTCAATGCAATTTACCAGTGGTTAGATCTAGTTAAATACTTGCTTCCTCAGTCGTTTGAACAAATCATCAGTGCATGGTGCTGGAAAGCAGTCAGGCTCTGTCCACTTGTTCAGCTGTCTGTAATCTACACACAGAAGCCATACTCAACTCTATGTTTGGAGAGTGAGTCCCTTCTACGTCTGCAAAGTCTAATCATGCCCATAACTAGCACTTTTTCAATATCACTCTCAATGTTTTTATTGCCATGGAGAAGCAGAATGAGATTGATGCATTGAACTACTAGCTTATGTCTCAATGAAGTGGGTGGCTGCAGTGGAATAGCAGGTTGTATGATGAGCTAGGCAGCAAACTGATTGCACTTTGATTGAAATATGTGCATCTTTCTTCTGCAGTTGCATGACTGTGTGAGAGGCAAGAGTTTATTTTCATAGGTATCAAGTTTATGGGGGGGGGTTGTTGTTGTGAAATAGGATGATAAATTATGGTAAATATTATTGTGTCACAGACTACTTTTATGTATGGTCTCAGCCTCAGTATAATTATTATATCTGTTACCAGCTTACAGTACAGTCTAAATACAACCATAAAATAATATAACCTTTAAAAAATGAAATTACATGTAAAACTGTCTGAAACACGGAATTAATATTTTCTAGAATTTCTTACACATAATTTAACCTAGAATTGTTATTCCAGCACCTGTTCGATTATTGTTGAAAATACAAGCACCTAATTCAAAGTCTAAGGACCAAATAAGATGACAGACACAGTCATCAGCTGCTGCCAGAAACCTCATTGTGACATGACAGAGAGATTATTGGAAAGAAAAACACTCTTCCCATCCCATTCCTCCCATCTCACAACCTGCCTACCCAAAGTCCTCCTTTCACACATATACAACTTGATAGCTCTCAGAAGACTCTTTGAAATATTCAGGTGTCCTGTTTTTTTTTTAATCATGCTCCAAGCTCAGTATTTGAAGCTTAATTCATTTTCAGCAGAGGCAAAAATTATTACACCAATGTTGTTTTTCTCAGAAAATTAATACTGTACTCAGAATAAATCTGTGACTTCTCTTTGCGTCTATCTAAGGTGCAGTGACATTTCAATTACCATAAACTAACTTACTTAACTTACTTACTTACTTACTTTCTTTTCTTCTACAACCAGCTCTCCTGTAATATTCAGCTACCTTAGAAAGCAAAGTAGATTATTGGAGCAAAAGTATCTGCATTGTATGACTATTCCAATAAACAGCTTCCCACTGTCGGTGTGATAACTGTCCTTCAGAGACTCACATTAGGGAGAAGTTAACAGAATCAAAACAACAGCTGCTAAGGAATTCATTAACATTGAACATTGAACTCTTCAGCTTTTTTAGGTAGGCATATGTATAACTGCATTTTTGGTCCCAAATAACAGGCTTTCACAGAAATTCCTTTGTTTTAGGCTGTCCATTTTGCATAGCAATATTTTCAATGCTATAAATTACTTAATTCAGCTAAAAGTCTTTACAAGATCAATATTATGCTCCCTGTTCAAATCATGTGTGTCTTTCAGTCCCACCTGTGCTTTTTGGACATGAGCAACAAAGATGCTTTCTTAGAAAAGACATGTGATGAAAATGCAGATAATTTGTTATTCAAGCATGTGCATTCAGTTCATCAGAAAACATGATTTGATGCAAAAATATGAAAATGCTGCACAGAGGAAACTGAAGTTGAAAATGATCACATGGTTTGATATCTTTTCTTTAATGGTTCCGGAGTTGAGACTGGAGGTTCTGTTTATGGTTCTTGTCCTTCCTCTGTAGCCAGCTCCAATTGGTGTTGCGAGGGAGGACATATTAAGTCTTAAGTCCCTGTAATGTGGGATGTGTCAGGGCTTGGCAGTGTCACTCCTCTTTTTCAACCTCTATATAGCAATAGCACTTAGACTTATATATCACTTCACAGTGTTTTACAGCCCTCTCTAGCAGTTTACAGAGTCAGCCTATTACCGCCAACAATCTGGGTCCTCATTTTACGAACTTCAGAAGGATAGAAGGCTGAGTCAACCTTGAGCTGATGAGGATTGAACCCCTAGCTGCCAGCAGAAGTAGCCTGCAGTACTCCATTCTAACTACTGCATGAGCACAGCTCATGATGATATATGAAGTTTTAGCTCCCTTATCACCAAGAGGTAATCTCTAGTATAGTTCCTTATCCATTTTCAGTCTGACTCCAAGTCTTTCTCTAATAGTGCCTCAAATGTCCCTTTTGACACTTCATCTCCCAGAGTTCCTCAGTAAAGCAAGGTGTGCACCAGGATTGGCTCACAGAAAGAAATAGAGCAAAATAGAACAGAATAATCATTGGAGGTCTTTTAGTCCAACCCCTTTGTCATGCCCCCGTTGGAGCCTGAATCTACAGAGGAGGACAAGCCGGAGCTAGAGCTGACAGAGATCGAGGGGGCAGCTTCATTGGCTTTGGAGGAATGTGGGGAGGAGCAAGCCAAGGCAGCCCAGGGTCCCTCAGGATTCGGAAGGCTTGTTAGCAGGGAGGAACGGGGGCAGGATGACCGAGAGTGGGCAAGCAGTGGACATGAGGAGCAACAGAGCTCAGGCGATGAGCAAGGACTGCCCCCTCTTGATCCCTAAGCATGGAGAGTGGAGAGAAGGCAGGAACAGCTCAGGCCAACCCGACAACTTGGGAGGAGAGTGCCCCGCTCCTCTTCACAAGGCACACCTGAGGGCTGAGATTTAAGAAGACGCTGTGGGGAGGGGCGTTTGTCAGGAAAAAATGCTGAATTGGTAGAGTTTGGTGTGCCAGTACAGACATTTGGAGTTTGCAGAGGCTGCCATGTGTGTGTGTGCGTGCCAGTAGTGGGTTCCACTTACCTTTGCTACTGGTTCAGAATTGGGAGTACGCATATTCACATGCTTGCTTCACTCACACATGGCGCTTCTGCGCATGCACAGAGCATCCATGATGGATCCAGCTGGGTGGGCAGAGCCTCCCACTGCCGCCACTTTGGGCGAACTGGTAGAAACCCACCACTGGTGTGCGCACGCTTTGCTCTGGGACTTTCCAAGAACGTGGGAGCATTTGAGGGGACATTTGGGGCATTAAAGGGGAGTTTGAACTTTCAGCTAGCTGTGTGACCTTCGTGCCTTGTCCCGGGTCATCACACCCTTGCTCAAGCAGGGGACTCTATACCATGTCAGACAAATGGCTAATCTCCAGCGATGGTCTTAAAAATGTCCAGTGATGGTTGATGGTATTGAACCTCAAGAAAAGATCCAGGAGGGTTTGGATAGATGCACACCCTCATTCCAAGCTCTCCACAGGTCATATTGCCTGGTTTATTCCCTAATTTAAAAGAGAAATGGACAGAAGGAATAACCCTGAGGAAGAGGCACAATCTAAACAAGTCAGATAAAGGAAATCTGAGTTGAGGTAGAACTGAGAAATTGTCTCAAGCAAGACTAGTTCTCACAAAGATAAAGAGAAGGGGGAGCATTCAAATTTGCAATATTTTATTACTATAACTACTACTAGTAGTATTTTAAATTTATTAGCTGATCAACTCCATAATAATACTGCTTTTATAAATAGTATTATCATATAGGACTAGGTTTGAAAGGAACATGGCACTGCCTTTTACAATGAGGCATTACTTTGACCTAATCATGTGCCACCTCCATGGAGATCTTAATATAGGTGGCAGAACTCATTGCCCCAAGGATCCTGCCTACTTCCCTGTGAGTAACTGGCTCAAACCCTTCCCAAATCTGAGCACAGATATATCTTCCATAACACCTGCCCAGCCAGAGTACAACTCCAAGCAAAGTTGAGCAACTTTATCTGACAGATGCCAAGAATATTCTCTGCATATTCAGCAACTCTGCAAAAGTTTTCTAAACCTCTCCTTCCCCAAAAGGGGCCTGGTCATCCTAAACATCCTACTGCCTGGCTATTTGTGCTCACAATACGAATCAAGAAATAAGCTTGCTCTGCTGCTCTTATAATCACAAGGTAAAACTCTCACCTGTACTTAGTCAGCTTGCTCTTCTTTTTTTTGCCAGCACTGTTATAGGCATCACTTACATTGCTTCATTTCCTGCAGCTGCTCAGTAAACTAAGAAACTATAGGTTCTGTGATCACAGAGAGTCCATGCAGGAGCAATCCAATTCAAGGCTCTCATTGAAGCTCATTCCAAGCCACAACCACGGCCTCTGCTGAACCAGGCTCCAGAGCTTCCAAGAAAAAAACAGGTTACTTCCGAAATCCAGTTGAGTCCATCAGTTGCCTGGGCCAGTTGATTAAATAGCTCTACCTTCCAGCAGCAAGGAATGGACACCAAAAAGAGCTAGGAAAGGTTATCTATCTGTGACAAGGAACAGATGTTAACATTTCTCAGCCCCCAAGATAAAGATCAGATCTAATGTATGACCTCTCTTATGGGTTTAGTCCTCAATAAATAGGACAAGATCCATGGTTGTCATGGTAGCCATGAACTTCTGAGGCTCTTAATATTATAGTTACACAATCTACACAAGGAATATAGACAGAAAAGAAAGGGGAACTGGAGGAATCAATTTTGAACTAATCACATAATATAATCGTATCCAAAATATTTTTAAAAGAAATATTTTGAAGAGTCAAGATAAAATATTTATTTTAGTACATCTAGTAACTAAAAAAAGTAAACTGAGCTTAGATATAAAAAATGTCAGATGCTGTTACAATATTTAAATGACTTTGAAAGCTTTCCTGAAATTAAAATAACTATTTCACTACATGTATCCTAGAAAGATAGTGCCCTCTGGTGAACTATCCAATGTAAAACCTCATAAAAAAGTTAAATATGTTAGCCAAACATAACATCAAAAAGTCATATTGTTTAATCATGCTATGCAAAATTTTTCTAGCATTATAGTTTTCAATTATTTTGCATAATTTAAGAACCTTTTTAAAATGTTATTAAAATTTATTATAAGATAAAATACAAATACAAGAAAAATTAAAGTTAAAAGGAAAAATCAGATTTGCCATCTCTACCAACTCCATCACCTTTACCGTCCATTCATATTTCAAGAATAACCTTGACTTAATTTCAGCACCAAGCATCATAGGCTAGGTTGCCTGAATTGTTGTGAATTTAAATTTTCCATGATTTCACTAGCAACATAAAATAGCCATGAGTTTTGTGGTACCTTAAAAAAATATTATTTATATCATAAACTGTCATGAATTGCAATCTGCAAAAAAGTATTAATTTCATCATTTTTAAAAAAGTAAAATAGGTTAATTTTTTTCTGTTTTGGGAAGGTTTAAGGGCCATAAAGTGGGACTTAAAAAATCTTCAAAGATTAAGGCAGTTATTTCATCCTTTAATACCCTTTTAACTAAAAAAGCAGGCCAAAAAAATTGTGATTCCTTGTACCACACTAATATTGGCTGTACTGTCTTTTTCTTCATAGGTACCACAAAGACACACACACACACACACACACACACACACACGTACACATGTACACACGTATGTATGTATCGGGTGAAATTCAGCAAGTTCTGACAGATTCTGGAGAACCGGTAGCGGAAATTTTGAGTAGTTCGGAGAACTGGCAAAAATTCTGACTGGCCCCAGAAGTGGGGTAGGAATGGAGATTTTACAGTATCCTTCCCCTGGAGTGGGGTGGGAATGGAGATTTTGCTTCCCCTGCCATGCCCACCAAGTCATGCCCATCAAGCCACACCCACAGAACCGGTAGTAAAAAAAATTGAATTCCACCACTGGTATGTATGTATGTTGTTCCTGGCTGTAAAAAAGTTGCTCGTCTTCTTTTAAACTATATGCATTCTCCATACATTCCCAAGGCTGAAATCCAAGATTTTAACCCCTGTGAACTAACAAGTGACAACTTGAAGAGCTTTAAAAGAATGCCCAAATGACAGAAGGCAATGGAACAAAGAGTCAGCCCTCTTTCATTTTGTGGACTGTTCTGGGCATCTCTGAACCCTAAGGTATCAAAACTTCTTTCTGAATCATTATTTTCTTATTAGCATTTAAAAATGCATTTTCCTGGTGCTCTTTTATCCAAGTACCAATCAGGTCCAACTCTGTTTAGCTTTTCAAGATCAGCTAAGGGCAGTTTATGTAGGGCTTTATTATTAGAGAAATATTTCACAGAGCTCACTCACTGTCTAATAAGGATACCCTAATTCTAATGCAATAATTTTCTTCCCCAAAATAGTGCTTTCTGTAAAGACAGGCCTTCCTTCCTTCCTTCCTTTCCTCCCTCCCTGTCTCAGTGGACATGAAAGACACCACATTTAGCTTTTTATTTACAAAATTCAATCATGTCTAAAAACTATTCCTTGCCCAAAACAAAGCCCCTTAATCTCATCAGGACCTGAAGGACAATAAATATTCCTTTTGCTAACAAAAGCAGAATGAAAGGACACAAAACAGCAGGGACCCAGCACCAATGTAATTGTCCAACATATGCCTAATTAGGGAAAGATCAACAAGGTAAGTCAGAAAAGCTGCAAATGTTCTATGTAAATTGGAGACTTGCCTAATCTCATCAACATTCTAATGCTTGTTAGCAAAGGTATAATAGTTGTTTCCAATGCTGCTGCTGTGGCTGCTTCTAAAAAGCCTTGTTTTTCTTAGCAATAAATGTATCTTTTATTTTATAGACTAAACTGTCAGATGTAAATGCCTTATTCTCTAATGTGTAAATAGTATATGAATGGGGTATCAGGGGTTAACTTATTCTTCACTTCTTAATGTATTCATAATTCACCACTCCCACTTATAGCTCCACCCATTGTATATATAAAGAGCCACCTACACCCTTTTCCTCGCTTCTATCTGTGAATATTCAGTGAATATAGAATGCCTATTGTAAATAAAAGGAAGTATATTTAAAACTTTAACTCTCACTAATATTATTGAGTCTGATCCTGAAAATATTGCAACAAGCTGGTAGCAGAGGATGGTTAATTGACTCAATAAAAACTTAAAAATGTCTAAGAAAGATAGGCCCAACACCAGGGCCTACAGCAAAGAAATGGAAACAGAACAAGAAATAATCAACGAATCCACAAACGCAATTTCGAGAGAATCCGAAGAATACACCACTGAAGACGAAGAAATAATAGACGAAAGTGATGACCAGGAGGAAATCGAAATAGAGAATAACGAACTCAGGTCAGAGATATTAAAACTATTAAAAAGCCAGAAGAATGATGAAAGCCTCATCGCGAACCTCCAAGAAATGCTGAAGAACAGCGGAGCAGCGAGAGAGAAAAACATCACTAATGAGAAGTCTAAAGACCCAAAAATAGTGAGTGATATGACTGCAGAAAAAGTCATTACGAAGAAGAAAAACAGTGATCCCGCGCGAAATTTTGAATGGCAGCCATCTTGGTTTCAACAGGCCTCCAAGGTGAGCGAAGCAGAGCCAATCAAAATGCTCAATTCAAAATTTCTGGCGCGAAAAACGTTATCAGACAACGAAAATGAAAAAGAAGATTCGAACTCCTCAGAAGAATCAGAATCAGAAAGTGAAGATGACTCAACAAAATCCCAAATAAAATCAGCAATAAAAACACTTTTTGCTGCATTTGGGCCAAAACTAAAAATTACCAAAGAGTCACCGAAGAAGCGAGCGAGCAAGCCGATACCTCAAGACCTGCCCGCTCCCATCCTGACTTCGAAAGCGCCGACGCCCGAACCCAGAGAGCCTTGTCGATTCCGCCCTACACCACAGACCGAAGCAAGTGCCAACGCTCCCAAAAGAAAAAGGAGAGCAGCCGCCGTTGTCAGAACTCCCAAGGTCGAACCAGAGACCGACTCGTCTGAAGCAGAGCAGAGCGAGCGAGCCGCAATGGAGAGAACCTTCCACGACGACTACAAAGAAGAAATGGACAACGCGCATGCGCGAAACTACGCAGACGGTCCGGGAAGACATGAACTGGCGAGAGAACCACGCAGACTCGTTGCGAGCATCCCCATGCCGTTTTGCAATTTTCTACACTTGCGAGACCACGGACTGCCCCAGGTCGTAAGTAATGGACAAAATAATGTCGGAAATTTACCCAGTGACTTCCCAAAACTAAGGGTTGATGGCATTAATTTGCAAGAATGGTATCAACAACTCCAGGTTGTCTTTATGAAGGAAAATTTACTATTTTTTATCACTAGTCCCCCAAAAAGACCTTGGACTTTAAAAATAGATTGTTTACACCATAGAGCATTTTTCTTAATAATATCTAGTGTGTCTCCTGCAATGTATCATAGCATCAAACCTAATCTGACTGTTTCAGAAATTATTCAATGCATGTTTAATTTGTTTCACAGCGATAGTGTGGCTACCACCACAAGAATGTCTAAGGATTTCTTTTCATCTAGAGTGAAACCAGGGGTTTCCATAAGTGAGCATTTAATATCTTTAAACAAAATAAGAGCTGAGCTGCATTTGAGGGGGGAGGTAATTTCAGACCAAACAATGAAAAGTGTTATTATCAACTCACTTGATTCATCATGGGACAGTTTTATGTCACATTTAGACACTATCAATCTAGGATATTTATCCATAGAAAGTCTATCCAATAAATTGATAGCAGAAGACAATTCAAGAAGAAATCGTTCTAGCAATCACACAGAACACAAACCTTATAGGAAAGTAGCTTTCCAAGAAAAATATAATGAAACATTTAAATGTCACAATTGTGGATCCAGGGAACACAATAGAAGAGATTGTCCCAAAATTTCAAAGGAAAGACATAGGTCAGAATATAGGAACAAATACAATTATAGACAGTCTTCCATAGATAGACATAGATATAGAAGCCCACCAAATTACAAAGAGAATAGAGGGGGCAGAGATAATTCAAAGGATAGAAAATCTGGTTCACTGAATGGATTAAATAAACAAGACAACACTAACACACAGCAGAATGAGAACAGTAATTGGCTTATTGATTCTGGAGCAACTAATCACACCACTAATAACAAAGATATATTGTCTTCATTTGTAGAAGATAAATTTGTAATAAAGGTAGCTAACCAAGAAAAGGTTCAAGTGTTAGGTAGAGGGAATGTATCCTTACCTGGTCTAGGAAAAATAGAGGGGGTATTGCTAATACCTGAAATACCTCATAACATACTAAGTGCCATAAAACTAAGTAGAGATTCTGACATTAATATAGTTTTCTCAAAGGGAAAAGCGACTTTGGAGAAGAATAAAATAAATATAGGCACTGTGATGATTAAAGGAGGCCTACCTTATCTGATAACAAAGGAAAAATGGTTGCATAACATTGATTCAAATATGGAAGATTGTATTGAAGCAGATGATGAAAATATTAGCAACAGTGACAATGATGAATGTAAAATATCTCATGATCACGCAGATGCACACAATGAAAAAAAACCAAAAATAGGTAAACCAATTCATGATGAGTGTGCTCACATCTTACATAGGAAGTTAGGACATGCCAGTTTTCCTGTAGTACAAAAAATGACTGAACACGCAGAAGGTGTCAAAATAAAAAATTGTGAAAACTATTTGGAATGCTCAGTATGTAAATCTACAAAACTAAAAACTAGTCCCAGACCAAGAAAATCTACTAGATCAACTAACAAAATTTTTGACTTAGTACACATGGACTTAGTTGGCCCATTAACTCCATCAATCACCTATAGAAAACGTTACTTCCTGACAATAGTAGACGATTATAGCCGTTATGGGTTTGTTTATACATTAAAACACAAAGATGAAACCTTTCAAAAATTTAAGGAATTTTACAAACGCATAGAAACACAACACAATATCAGAATAAAACAAATTATGACAGATAGGGGATGTGAATTCATGTCTAAAGAATTCTCCCAATGGTTAAAGGATAGAGGAATGCTACATTACACGTCTAGTCCATTTTCTGCGTTTCAGAACGGGATTGCAGAAAGAAAGAATTCCACATTACAAACCATGATTAGATGCACATTGGAGGATGCTGGCTTAAGCAAACAATTTTGGTCAGAAGCCTTACATTATTCAAATTACACACAAAATAGAACCTGGTCCAGTATTGTAAATAAGACACCATATGAAGTAATGTATAATAGGAAACCAAAATTAGCACACATGCACATATTTGGAGTCACTGCAGACGTACACATACCTAAACAGTTGAGCAGAAAGGGAGAAAACGTATCCAGAAGACTCAGATTTATGGGATATGAAACTGGCACCAAAGGGTACAGATTCATTGATAATAATAACAAATTTATAGTTTCCAGAACAGCTGTGTTCCATGAACAGGCCAACTGGTCTAAATTACATCTTAATGAAATATTTCCAAATAAATGTAAAGATACAAAATCTCAAGAGGAAGGGACCATAGAAAAACAGAATATCAACAAATATAAAAGCAAAACCAAAACTTGGACAAATAGCCAACACAAAATAAAGACAGACACACTAACAAAAAAAGAAGCAAGATATTTGCATGATAACAATAGCAAACCTGAAAGAGCCATTAGAAACAACAGAAATCAAATGCCAAATAAATACAGAGATTACATAATGCATATGGATGGTGAGCCAATAACGCCTAATACTTATGAGGAAGTGTTAAAACTCCCTCGTGAAGAAAAAGAAAAATGGGAATTAGCTATGAAAAAAGAGATGGAAAGTTTACAAGGATTAAATGTATTTACACCTGCAATTGCACCTAAAGATAAAACGATTATTGGTACCAGGTGGATATATAAAATTAAGAACTTAGAAGGAGGCAATACTCTATATAAAGCTAGATTAGTTGCACAAGGTTACGCACAGAAATATCCGGAGGACTATACTGACACGTATTCCCCCACTGTAAGAACAGAGAGTGTCAAAACAGCTCTAGTGGTAGCATCAGCACTCAACCTTGATGTATTTCAATATGACATACAAACTGCGTATCTACACGCAAAACTAGATAAGGAAATATACGTAAGAGCACCTCACAGTCAATACACAAACAAAAATGAAATTTGGCTGTTGAACAAGAGTTTATACGGATTAAAACAATCTGGTAAAAGATGGTATGATTGTTTAGTAAAAGTACTTAAGACCATGGATTTCAACGCTACCACTGCTGATAACTGTTTCTTTGTCAAAAAGGGTGATGATTACACTGAATTTGTGTTGATTTATGTAGATGACATTTTATATATAGGAAAACACAAAGAGAGAAGAGAAACTTTTGTAAATAAGTTAAATGAACATTTCTCGTTGAAATCTCTAGGTAAAGTGAACAAATATCTTGGTGTTCAAATTAATAAGACTAGAAGGGGATTCAAACTTACTCAGAGAGATAAGATTATAGAACTTTTAAATAAATGCAATTTAAACAATGCCAAACCCTGTGATACTCCTATGCAAACTGATTTTCTTAGAAATACTGATGAATCTTCACCTGAATTCAAGGATAACACGTTTTATAGATCAATCATAGGTTCACTTCTTTATATATCTAATTGGACTAGACCAGATATCGCCTTACCACTCAATTTATTATCCAGACACGTCAGCAAACCAACAATGTATCACTGGGAAGCTGTTAAAAGAATTTTAAGATATCTGAAATGTACACTGGATTTTTGCTTAGTATTAGAACCTAGTAATAATAAAGAACCAAAGCTTACATGTTATGCAGATGCGGACTGGGCTGGAGACACATCATGCAGAAAAAGTACATCTGGTTATATTTTTCTCTTAAATGACTGTCCAGTTTACTGGTATACTGGTAAACAAGAACTAGTAGCCACTTCAACGACAGAAGCGGAATATGTTTGTTTATCCAAAGCTGCAAATAACCTTGTATGGTTTAATGATTTAATTTCAGATGTTTGGAAAAAACCTGCTTTGCCTTTTGTTATGCATGAAGACAATAAAGCAGCCATTGAAATATCTAGATCTGATGCCATTGTACAAAGGTCCAGGCATATAGATATAAAGTTTAAACATGTAAGACAATTATCTCAGGATGGATTTATTAAAGCAGTGCATTGTGATACTTCAGAACAATTAGCTGACATATTGACAAAGCCTTTACCTTCTAAGCAACACAAATATTTAACATCTAAATTGTATGTCTTGTATTGTCCTGAATCTGAATGTAATTGGTGTTGTATAACGAATCGGCATTTAGAGGGGGATTTGTCAGATGTAAATGCCTTATTCTCTAATGTGTAAATAGTATATGAATGGGGTATCAGGGGTTAACTTATTCTTCACTTCTTAATGTATTCATAATTCACCACTCCCACTTATAGCTCCACCCATTGTATATATAAAGAGCCACCTACACCCTTTTCCTCGCTTCTATCTGTGAATATTCAGTGAATATAGAATGCCTATTGTAAATAAAAGGAAGTATATTTAAAACTTTAACTCTCACTAATATTATTGAGTCTGATCCTGAAAATATTGCAACATAAACTAACCAGATTTTTCCTTCTTATGGCCCCAAAAATTCTGACAACAAACCAAAACCTTGAAAACAGCCCAGAGCACAGTTCAAAATAAAAGTTCAGATCTTCCCTTTGCGTTCTGATCATCTTCTATATACTGGAACCCAACAATTTTGCTTCAATAAAGTTGATCTTCCTCCTCAGAGTTGCACTACAATTTTTCTCCAGCACAATTGCATGGCAACTCAGGTGGTTTGCCCTTTCTTCCATCCTATCTCTCTTCCCCACTGATATGAAATGAGAAACACCGTATCTCTAGAGAAATTTGAAAATGTATCTGGCAGTTGTGAAGTGGAGAGTCTATGCTCCAAATTTATCATGTTTTCTATCTCATTGTTGGTCCTGTCTATTAGGAATAGGACTTTCAGATAAAAAAAGAAACTCATATCTCATTATTCTGAAAATCCAAGATAAGAGAAGTCAGAACCTGATCCAATTTTATATCTATTGCTTACATTTTGCTTTAAACTATAATCCCTTTCTATTCATCTCACTCCAAAGATTTTTTGTGGGTTAATTATAAAAGTAATTAACTGGCTTGGATACTAAGGAAAATGTCCTGTTCTTTTCCTTTAACAACTTACAACTATCAAAAAAGACACTCAGATTGGTCACAAAGAATATGGTACACAGTACTTGGCACATTACGATAAGGAGACCCTTTTTTCTACAAACTTCCTTAAATTAATGCATCTTGAAATCCTTAGATCATTTAGAATAATTCCCTTCTCATTCAGAACTATGGAACCTATCCCATATTACTTAAAAGAGGGCCTCACCCTTCTAGAGAGATATGAGAAAGAGAATGAAAAATGTTTTTCTCTGAATTTTCTAAACTAAATTTAAATTATCTTGAAGTCCAACAAAATATTACAATAATTACAATAATTGTTTGAAAAACAGAAGCCATGGACAATCACTGATATTAAATTGCAACGTATTTTCCCTTACTTTTTGTTGCTGGATATCAGTAGTGGGTTTCAAATCCGTTCACTACCAATTCACTCAAGGGCACGCGTGTGCTTGCATAAGTGCACAATGCTTCTACACATGTGCAGAAGCATCCGGGCAGGAGGGCGGAGCATCCCACCGCCGCCACTACCAGTTCGCCTGAACCGGGGCGAACCGGTAGCAACCCACCACTGCTGGATATGTAGATTCGCTTTTCAAAGAAAAGGCTGTCTATGCTCCTGGGTGGCTAATTTTGGATCCTCATGTTGACTGCTTAAAGAGGGATTTGCAGCTTGAGTAACTGCTCCCATAAGGATAGATTTAACAGTACCTGACCACTGAAGTTCCCTTTCAAATGCTCTTCTTTTCCCTACCGCTGGTCCATGAAGAGGTAAGTAAACTAACTAAGATATCTTCCTTTATCTAGCTGGGATCATAATATGCAGAGAAATGACTGGGTGTATTTATGTGTTTTTTTGTTTGACCTTTGTGTTTGTATTTCCATTTGTCAAGCTACCAGCCAAAAACTCTAGAATTCTTTTTTGTTGTTGTTCTGTATTCAAATCACTCAAAATAGTATTTCAGATTGAGAACATTTTCCACATTTCTAGGTCATTGTTGGCCCCAAAGATTTTATGAATGGTAAGGTGGTATACTGTTTTCTGTATTAGACTACAATGGCTTTATGTTACTTTTAGTATCAAAGCCAATATGTCTCTAAATTGCAACCAAAGGTAGAAAGAGAACCCTAAAAACAGATGATATTCATTTATGTTTTACTCTGGACATCCAGAGCATTAGAATGAAACCCTAACAAATCTTGGGAACACAGAGGAGGTGACAAGATAGTTGGAAGGACTATAAGGAAGGAAACAGGGACATTGGAGAAGATATCGTTGAATGTAGGAGAAGGGGAAATATGGAAGGAGAGTCAAAGAAACTCTGCATCAGATCTGCCATCACACCTCTTCAGCCTTGCTTTGCTTTGGTGGCATCTTGCCATAAAAGGGGAGAGAGGGAATGGGGGAATATAGGGAGGGGGGAATGACAGGAAACAGACGTGTCAACCAGAGACAACGGTTGAAAGATCCAAGGACACAGGCATGGGAAACGAATGCAAACATCCAACAAACAAGTGTCAAATCCCTGGGTTTATGTGGGAATATTCATATCTGAATATTTTATTTATGCTGAAACCACTTGACTTTAGTAAAAGTATACCTTCACTACAGATGGAATTGAGGGTCTTTCTTTCCTAAATGCCCAAGCCAGGAGAGTCCTAACACTCTGCCTTAGTTAAGTATATGTTGCATGGAAGGATTCGTTTAATATGCTTTCAAGATTCATCCTTTCCAGAAAGTTTGCTTCCTGGGTTTGCTAGCCTTGCAGGTCTTGACATTAATCAATAATGTTCCCACGCAGTTTATACCTAGCATAATTAAGGTAGAGCCACTTTAATTGCTTTCACATTCTTCTTCCCTCCTCCTGGATTCAATATTTTTTATTGCAAAGGCCTTGCTTCTTCCCTTACCTCTCTTGCCTCCTCCTCTGAAGTCCAATGTATTTGCTCAGCATTCTATTACCAGGTGAGACAATATGGAAATAGAATCCTGGATTTTAGTTTGACGTGGCAGAGATTTCTTGTTAACTTAATTACACAGGAAATGATTTTAGGGATCTCTTCTAGTCAGGAATCATCAGTTCTTCTGAACTTTGAAAAGAGTAGGAGCTGAAACAAGTAAACATTGAAGAAGGGTGATGCTATGCCCATGTATTATGAAGAATGTTTCTAATTGGAAAGGTGGAATATAAAATTAGTAAATATATAAATAATATTCAGAGGGGGAAAACAATTATAGCATATTCCTGGACAGATAGCATCTAGCAAACATACAAAATTTAATTATAAAAATTACAAAAGGAAGACAATATAGCGTACAGAAAAAACCATTTCTTAACCAAGAAATTCTTTATTAAAATCATAACTTTGTTGCTGGTATCCTTAAGATTTATATTGACTGTTTTATATTTATTTTATATAAATATTTTATATTTATATTGACTATAATTAAGTATTGTACCTTATGATTCTTGACGAATGTATCTTTTCTTTTATGTACTCTGAGAGCGTATGTGTCATGACAAATTCCTTGTGTCCAATCACACTTGGCCAATAAAGAATTCTATTCTATTCTATTCTATTCTATTCTATTCTATTCTATTCTATTCTATTCTATTCTATTCTATTCTATTCTATTCTATTCTATTATATTATATTATATTATATTATATTATATTATATTATATTATATTATATTCTATATCTGGAAACAGCCAAAATCTATCCATTTAGTAGACATTCCTTGATGTAGGAATGTAGTCCAATGAATGTAGCCCAATGAATTTGCTTAGCATTCCATCACAAGGTGAGGCAATATGGAAGGGCTGAGAGGAAGTGCAGAGGAACAAGGTGGGCTGAGCTACTGGTTGCATCTCCATTTAATTTGAACTACCCAGAGGCTGCTGGGAAGAGCTGTTGGCTGTGAATTTAGGAGGGCTGAGAGGAAGTGCACAAAGCCCTTTTCCAAGTATAATCCCCTTCAAATTCATCTACTGTTTTGTAGAATTCAAAAATTTCAGCGCAAACTACTGTAGTCCTTGACTTACAACCACAGTTGGGATGGAATTTCCATCACTAAGTGATGCAGTCATAAAATGAGACATCACATGATCTCATTACTTAGTGATGGCAATCCAGCAATATCGCTTGCTATCATTAATCCTACCAGTTAGCTGAGGTGGGATTAGCTGAGGACCCACCACAATCTAAGCCATTCTGAGCGTGGTCCTTCCCAATCCTGAGCCTCAATAAAGGTGAAGGACTGCCTCCAACTACCCCTACCCATCTATCTGCCCTCTATCTCTGCCCTTCTGTCTCCTGGTATCCTCACTTGAGAATCACGTGAGGGTACCAGGAGCTCAGTGGCTGCAAGAAATCCTGAACTGCTTTGCAGCATGAAGCCATAGCCACCAGGAAGCCTCAGCTGCCCCAGCCCACCCCAGCAAGCTGCAGGACTCAGGAAGTCCCGGAAACATTTTTCCCTACATTGACCTTCTGTCTTTTGCACCCAGCCATCACAACTGAAGCAGAAGGGCTTTTCTGGAGTAGTCAAGACAGCATAGCAGTTGTGGGCTCGAAAAGGATACAGCAAAGGCAAGAAAGTGCTTCTGCTTTGGCCATGGTAACTGGACACCAAGGGCAAAGAATTGATGTGGGGAACTGGGAGAGAAGACAGCTGGGTAAACAAATATTTGCTGGCTTGCTGGGACTTCTTGAGCATTTCAGCTTTCTGGGGCATGCTGGAGTGGGCAGGAGCAGCTGAGGCTTCCAAGGACAGCAGCTGCTTCATGCTGCACTGTGGCTTAAGGACTCCTTGCAGCCTAGAGCCACAGCATGGCAGGTAGCTACAGAGTCATGCAATTCTGGGGTTTCTTGCCATCACATTAAGTTTAAAAAAGGAAAGAGTAGATTGATCCTACTGCTGCTGCCCAGCAAGGAGAAGTTGGGGTAATAATGGGATTTGGGGTAGGGAAGTACCAAACCTACTAATTCAGGAAGAACATGATTCAGATGAGGTTGGGCAGATCTGGGGGGAGAGCCAGAATGGTGCTTTTTGCTACACAAGAGCTCAAGTGGACATAAGAAGCTCAGGATGGGGATGGGGTGATACAGTACAACAGCAGAGATCAACAGAAGGACTAAGGCTCGGGGTAACCCATTAGACAGGAATGTCCAATCTTGACAACTTTAAGGTTTTTGGACTTCAATTTTTCAGCTCCCAACTTCCCCGTAGTTGGCTGAGGAATTCTGGGAGTTGAAGTCCACAAGTCTTAAAGTTGCCAAGGTTGGACACTCCTGCTTTAAATGGAAGAAGAAACAATGAGACAGGAGTCTAAATAGAGATACCCAGTGACTCTGTATAGTTATTAATTTCAGAAAAGTGATACCAACTTACCATTTTATAATGAACACTCATGTCTGTTTTCCTTTCTTCAGACCAGCTTCTGAGTGATGTAGCAACTTTCCATTTCACAGGAAGTTAAAAATACTTACATCTAGGACTGAGAAAGCTATTACATGAAGTTAAAAAGAAAGGTTGAGACAATTACCACTGTCTAATTCAAAGGTGTGATTAATAAATTAAAGGTTCATTACCCCTTGGAGGGTAGAGCCGAGGATTTTGTTCAGTATCTGTATGACAAAATCACTCAGATTCGGGAAGATTTGGACTCCGACTGGGTAGTCTCAGGGGGAGAGACAGGGGCAGGTCTTGAGAATGTTATCTGGGATGAGTTTGATCCTGTGACCCCTGAGGACGTGGACAGGATTCTGGGTAGACTGAACGCGACCACTTGTTTATTGGACCTGTGTCCTTCCTGGTTAGTACTGGCTTCCCGGGAAGTGACACGAGGCTGGCTCCAGGGGATTATAAATGCTTCGCTGAGTGAGGGTGACTTTCCTGCCACCTTGAAAGAGGCAGTGGTGAGGCCTCTCCTCAAGAAGCCTTCCCTGGACCCAGCAATGTTGGTAAATTATCGTCCGGTCTCCAACCTTCGCTTTGTTGCGAAGGTTGTTGAGAGTGTGGTCGCGCAACAGCTCCCCCAGCACCTGGATGAAACGACATATCTGGATCCGTTCCAGTCGGGCTTCAGGCCCGGGTACAGCACGGAAACGGCATTGGTCGTGTTGGTTGATGATCTCTGGAGGGCTCGGGACAGGGGGTGCTCCTCTGTCCTGGTCCTGTTAGATCTCTCAGCGGCTTTTGATACCATCGACCATGGTATCATGCTGCACCGGTTGGAAGAGTTGGGGGTGGGAGGCACTGTGTTGCGGTGGTTCTCCTCCTTTCTCTCTGACCGGTCACAGTCTGTGTTGACAGGGGGACAGAGGTCGACCCCGAGGCCCCTCATATGTGGGGTGCCGCAAGGGTCGGTCCTCTCGCCTCTCCTGTTCAACATTTATGTGAAGCCGCTGGGCGAGATCATCCGTGGTTTCGGGGTGGAGTACCATCAGTACGCTGACGACACCCAGCTGTACATCTCCACCCCGGATCACCCCAACGATGCCCTTGAAGTGATGTCCCGGTGCCTGGAGGCCGTACGGATCTGGATGGGGAGGAACAGGCTCAGGCTCAACCCATCCAAGACTGAGTGGCTGTGGTTTCCGACGTCCCGATATAGTCAGTTGACGCCATCACTGACTATTGGGGGCGAATCATTGGCCCCCACGGAGAGGGCTCGCAACTTGGGCGTCCTCCTGGATTCACGGCTGTCTTTAGAAGAGCACTTGACGGCCGTGACCGGGAGGATTTTTCATCAGGTTCGCCTGATTCGCCAGTTGCGTCCCTTTCTGGATCGGGACTCGTTACGCACGGTCACTCATGCCCTTGTCACCTCCCGCCTGGACTATTGCAACGCTCTCTACATGGGGCTCCCCTTGAGGAGCACCCGGAGGCTCCAACTGGCGCAGAGTGTGGCCGCGCGGGTGGTAATGGGAGCGACATGGCGTTCCCATGTAACACCTCTCCTGCGCGAGCTGCACTGGCTCCCGGTGGTCTTCCGGGTGCACTTGAAGGTTTTGGTTATCACCTTTAAAGCGCTCCATGGCTTAGGACCCGGGTACTTGTCGGACCGCCTACTACCACCAATAGCCTCCCACCGGCCGGTACGCTCCCATAAAGAGGGGCTCCTCCGGGTGCCGTCAGCCAAACAATGCCGACTGGCGGCCCCCAGGGGGACAGCCTTCTCTGTGGGGGCACCTACTATCTGGAACGAGCTCCCCCCAGAGATACGGAGGATCCCGGATCTGCGCACCTTCCGCCGCGCCTTAAAGACCTTACTATTTCACCAGGCCGGCTTGGCCTAATTTTCCCCCTCTTTTATAAAAGATTTTTAAAATTTTAAATATCTTTTAGTATTTATATATTCAATTTTAAATTGGTTTTAAAAGTTTGGGGTTTTAAATTTGTCGGGGCCAAAATTATTTAATTTGATTTTATTCTATTTTTTAAATTTTGTATTGTATGTGTTTTTATTGTTTGGCTGTGCACCGCCCTGAGTCCTTCAGGAGTAGGGCGGTATAGAAATCTAATAAAATGAAAATGAAATGAAATTATCAAACACCTTAGTCAAACAAACCCAGAGAGTATTATAATTGATGGCTCAATTAAAAACCTTATTTATCTTTTTATGAATAATCCTGGGTACATAAATGGATGAATAGTGAGTTGCTAACAACTTAATCAACTTAAATTTAGAATAAACATTTATTTGGGAGCTTACAGTCATCATTTTCTCAGAGATTTAATCTTTATAAATCATTCTACATTTGCTTGCAAATAAAATACAAAGTTAATATGAATTAACTTTTTCATCTTTATTACTATGACTGAAAAGCAAAGCTATTGTAGGAACAAATAAATTTTTAACAATGAGAGTTTTCTTGCTTTTTTTCAATTTTTCTCCAATTACCTACTCTTTCAGTTATCCCTACTACCCAAGGGTGAAATGCTACTGGTTCGGGCCAATTTGCCCTAACCGGTAGTAATAATTGCTACCATTCGCCCGAACTGGTAGTAAAAAAATGCTTTAAAAAAGGGGGGGGGAGATCAGCTGTACGACAATCAGCTATGCCGGGCAATGTAAGAACTTTTTTTACTTTTTTTTTTTAGCATTTTTTTACTACCAATCAGCTGTAAGAAAATCAGCTCTGCCTGATTGTCTGTGAGGTTCCTGCTTGTTGCAGGAGCCATTTTGTGTGAAGTCCAGCTGTGTTTACATTGTGTGTGAGTCAGTTGTGCAACCACGCCCACCCGGTCACATGACCACCAAGCCATGCCCACCCGGTCACATGACCACCAAGCCACGCCCACAGAACCAATAGGGAAAATGTTTGAATTTCCCCACTGCTACTACCTAATATTTATTATATCTTAAAGACAGAAAATTGTCTTGAGTGTAGGAAGAAAGTGTCCTGACCGAAGTCATGTGAGCAAGGCAAAGGTTGAGGAGGGTCTGTTTATTGTTCACTTATGAAAGTGACAAACAACCCACCAACGGTGCTGATGAAGCTCCACCCTAGCGCTCAGTTTTCCCTCAGTCTGGATTCCCAAACTAAGTCCCAGCCAACCCATGAGGCAAGAGGGAAGTAACAATACCAACAATACCAAAACATGTCCAAGAGCCAACTCCAAGTCCACAGGAGTCTGAGGTGTAGAGTCCAAAAACACAGTCCAAAGTTCAAGGAACAGGATCCAGGGAAGCCAGGAAAAAGCACATCAAAATGAGCAGGTGTTCCTGACAAACACACCTTCCTCCAGTGTCTGGTTAAATCAGCCTTCTTCAACTGTTCCTTGTGAGGAGGGGCAGAGCTGCTTCCTCATAAGCAGCCTCACTGACCTCTGTGCCTCTCTCCACTCTGTTCTTCTTGCCCGCAGATCGAGTAGGGAGGGAGCTGTTCCTCATCATAGAGGGTCTGGAGCCTGTCATCTCTGCTGGCTCTCTGCAGCTGCTCTACTCTTGCTCAGGCCTTGAAAGAAGACAATAACAAACCACTTCTAAAAATCTTGCCAAGAAATTGACTCCTGGTGTCTGCAGTCCCCCAAAAATACTTTTCAAAGGACAATACTGAGAATTGGCTTTCATTGCTACTTTCCTACTATCATTATACTAGTTAATTTTAAATAAATGCATACTCCAAGTAGCTTGCCAAGTTATTGTTTTTTGTACAGTGGTATATGAAATCCTCTCTCTTCTTTTCCCGGGTGGATGCTGTCCCGAAATGGTAGTCATGTGAGACTTGATTCTCATACTACCGACAGCCTGCATATTTGGGCATCTGTGTAAGCCTCCATTACTGTTCCTCCATTCTCCCATGATGCTGAGCAGTTCTTTCAGCCGAGAGTGGGAAGTGCAAAAAATGGCAGTTAGCTATTGTCCGGCTTCTGCTCTTGACATTTTAGGGCAAGGCAGAAATCAAGCTTGTAGGATCGAAGCCACCTCTTCAAGGATAGGAGGGAGAAGTGGGGATAGTGGCAAAGGGCAGCCCTGGCTGTAAGAAGGAGGAAAGAAAACGCAAAGCCGATTTTACACAAATGGGGGTATGAAACAAGAATTCTACCAATGAGAAAATGCCTGCCCCACAACCCCAGAGGAAATAGTACAAAACTGTCTTTGTCTCTTTTTTTTCTGATCTGGGCATTGTTTTTAGTCTGCATTGCTCTGAATTCCATACCTCCAACCTTTCTTGCAGTCCAGCTGCTTAGATTACAAATCAGCAGCAGGAAATAAATCAACTTTGACAGGACTTGCTGGGATTGCAATAGATGAGTCTTCTTCCTCTCTCTCAGAATATTTGTGCCAAATTGGTTATATGTATTTTGTGTAAATAGAGCCTCTGACCTAGAAACAAGCATGTTTCTCAGGGCCTAAAAGTTTGCCCAACCCGATACTTAAAGGTTCGTCCATTCAAGTATTCTTTCCCACCAGAAATCATTCGTGTGTTCACCAGACCTCTGCAAGCAGACATCAAAATGGTACAACCGTCTACTGGTCTAATTATATTTATTCAGAAGTTGGTGAAAAGGATCAGTTTGTTCTGAGTCAGACCCACCACTCCTCATACACAATCCATTCTCTACCTAGCTAATAGATTGCCAACGTATTTCAAAATGCTCACAAAAATCTTATCAGCCAAGCCCGAGAAGGAAAGGTCATTTCTGTTTAAAGGAGATAAAACTCTAGATTTTTTGCTGGTTCTCACAAAGCAAATTGATCATGTGGTTTGCCATAGGGCGAAGCACTCTTGGATGATTCATGCAACTAGTTCACCACGTACAAAAGCCAGAGAGGGAAGAGAAGATAAAAATCCTTTATAGTCACATCAACCAGCTCTCTGTATAAATAGCAAAACAAATGCAGCTCACAGCTGGATTCTCTAATACACTACCATGTTGCTACAGCAATGACAACCCAAAAGATATGAACTGTGTGAAGCAAAGCACCAAATCCTGTATTATTACAGTCTAAGAAAGTACTTTTCAAGTCTCATTAAAGCAAGCAGACATTGACTCAATTTTTGGCTTTTGTTTTTCTATAATATTCCACAATCTGAAACAATCTGCTTCGTTTTATGGCATACTAAGGCTACACCTGTGGCACACTTTTGAGTTCTGCCTAAGAGAAACATTTTCCAAAATGCAGATCTTCTTAAACCTTTGCTCTGGCCTTCATCTTCACCTTTTTGCCAACCCCTCCCTACACCTTTAACGTAACAGCGTTCCGTGCACATTTGGTGTTTAGTCATGCCGGCCACATGACCACGAAGACATCTTCAGACAGCGCTGGCTCTTTGGCTTTGAAATGGAGATGAGCACTGCACCCTAGTGTTGGGAACAACTAGCATATATGTGCAAGGGAAACCTTTACCTTTACCTTTTACCTTACACCCTGGCACTATTACTATATATTTAAATGTCTGAAGAAGATCTTACTTTATGAAGTATTAGTTCACCAGAACCAGTGTTAATCTTGACAGTGAATTAAGTTGAAACCCATAGCTATGGTCCAGCAGTTAATTCATATATTTATGCCAACAAGCACTTCTTAAACATTACAGCAGAAGTGTACCAATCATTTTCAGTATTTTTTTTATTTTTAAAAAGTTTTTTATTAATCATTCAAAATTAAAAACAACGGACATAGATATGACATCATTGGTTCTAAATATCTTCCAACACTTTAAACTAATACAAATTATGTTTAAGTTAATATTATAATATAATTCTAATATAATCATTTTCAGTATTAATGTCTTTCCAAATTGGACTGTCCTATATATATTTTTTTAAAAAAAACAAATAGATTATATTTTATTATTATATGAAAATCAATACCCAATCTAGTCTGCAAAATTCCTTTAGAGATACAGTATGTGACAAGAAAGCTGAATAAAAATAAATAGAAAAATAGCCTGGAAAGCAAGGGTTTTTTCCTATATTCTTTACATTTGAACACTTTTTTTTTTTTTTGTATTTTCCATTTCAGGGTAATGTCCTGCATCCAAAAAAAAAAAAAATGTACCTGAGGCCCCAAATCACAGCACAGCACAGCTACACAGTACTTATGTATACCTCAACCCTGAACATGCTGTTATTAATAGCTCTTTTTATTACAGCATGAACTGAGAGAAATGGCATTAGAAATAGGTTATCTTAGCTAAGATAGGCCACCCTTTTGATAGAGCAAGAAAAGCAGCTATTTATTTATTAATTAGTCAGAAAATAAAAGCCAATAGATGCTGGATAGCCATTTCCTCTAATGGGTCAACAAGCAGATTTGTGTTTAGAAAGCTGTCTGACATTGATAAGATGGTATAAAAGCAGGTAGCTTCAACCCCAAAGATTAGTCCACAGTTCAATTTGATATTTGAGTGAAAATAAATTATGGAGTATTTATTCATAGCTCAGGAAATTGGAGGCCTTTTGTAAATATACTGTAGTTTATGACCAAAGCAAGATAAGTATTGTAGTCAGGGAAGAAAGGATGTAAACTTGGGTTGCATTTTGCTATAATCCAACAAAAAGTAACAACTTTTCTTGTCATATTCTAAAATATTAAAGCATTAAATAATGCCCTAGGGAGAAAAAAAAACAGTGTAGCTTTTACTTGTGACTAATCCACCTTTTATAATGGAGAAAGAATTGCATCAAATAGTGCAAGTGTTTTAAACAGTATTTTGTATTCAACAATCCTCCTTGCAAAGTCAGGAAGTCTGTAAAAATGGAGGATAAGGCAGTGTCAGCTGTAGTAGACCAGGTCAAAAATCAGATTCCATGGATATATTAGAACCATAGTTATTGAGAGAGGCTATAGAAACAGAATCTTGCAAATCTGCTTGTGTTTTCCCTTCCTTCAATTTATACTCCAGAGAGTCAGGGAGCAGCCAGTATATGTCTCTGATACTTGTAATAAGTCTTCCTGCCTTCCAGCCTTAGCTTAACACATATTTCTTCTGCTCCTGTTATCTTAATGGCTTCTGGATGGGTTCTCCAAGGTCATCTCCATAGATCTCTACAGTTTGTTATTTCATTGCAGTTTTGACATTTCGTGCAATGGTTCCAAAATAGAATTGTGTGAGTAGAGAAATTAGGACAGGAGAAAACTGGAGAAAAGGCTTTTATGCATTAGAATAGAATAGAATAGAATAGAATAGAATAGAATAGAATAGAATAGAATAGAATAGAATAGAATAGAATAGAATAGAATAGAATAGAATAGAATAGCAGAATTGGAAAGGACCTTGGAGGTCTTCTAGTCCAACCCCCTGCTTAGGCAGAAAACCCTACACCACTTCAGACAAATCTCTTCCAATCTCTTCTTTAAAATGTCCAGTGTTGGAGCATTTACAACTTCTGGAGGCAAGTTGTTGCTCTGTCGGGAAATTTCTCCTTAGTTCTAAGTTGCTTCTCTCCTTGATTAGTTTCCAACCAAACTTGCAGCCTGTTTAGATTGTTTATCTGGATGTATATTTGCTTGAAAATGCCATCTCTTTGCTTCTTGATTGCTCTGGCTTCAGTGCAAAGTAAATTCCATTATCAAATTTATATGAAAATCATCAAAATGTTACATATAGCTTAAAACATTGAAATAATGCCACCTGCAGGTTGTAAAATGAATTTAGCAAAAGAACATCTGCATAGATTTGATTGCATGATAAACTAAGTGGCCATCAATATGGATCATTAACATTCAAGCAACCAGCCAGATGTGCTTTATTTCTTCATACGCACAAATGCAGCTCTATCCCACTCCTCCTCCTTCACCTCCAAAGAGGGTAACACCCAGTTGTCTGATCTCACAAGATTGGATTTGGTTGCACTGGAACAGGAGAATCATGGTAAATTGCAGAGCTGCAGTTTTATGGGGAAGTTTGTTAAAAGTCTAGAAGAAAATAGCATTACTGGTATTATTGATAAAAGTTTAGGTGGACATGTCCGTGTGGTCACCGGACATGTCTATTTGGAAACCAAGAATCTAGCTCAATTTAAGTGGCTTTGCTTTTTATTATCCCATTTTCCCTAATATTTATACCTGATAGAATTTTAAATGAAAGTTTTAAGAAAACTATATCCAACTGCACAATCATTCCTTGTGGCCACAGGAGTTGCACATGCAATTCCAACACTTTCTTTACTCATTGCAGAAACCAGAAAATCTGCAACTATGCAGAGAAAATTAGGTTTACTGCCACTCATCTCTTCTACTGAGGTTCATGGAAAACTATTTTCACTCAGATGTTCAATGTATTCCTAAAGTATTTGACAGCTCCATACTAATGGCACCATGTTAGCCATTCCTTCTTTTTCCTATTATGGGACTGATATAGCAACTATGAGGGATCAAAAACTATGCAACAAACTGGAATCAAAGATTATCTGGCCTCGTATTGTTGATACATTCAAGGACTGTGGACCTTGGCTGATGTATGTTAAGGTGTTGTGTCTTCTTTCTAAAATCTTGAATCTTCTGATGATTCACCTGAAGTGTATCAGATCTCAAAAATCTCCAAAATTTCAGCTGTTAGTGGGGCATTTGAATTATTAGTTTTGGCTGATACCCCATCAGCAGTGTACATTAATAGAATCTTTATGGTCTTGCTTCTTATTCACTATTGGTAAGGTTCCAAAGAGGTAATTAATTCTAGTGCTTGATTTGTAACAGTCTTTTCTTGTGTAATCTCAGGATCATTACTGATAAAGTGTCTTGTCAAAGATGCTGGTAATTCTAGGCTGCCATCATTTTTCATCATTTGCCACCCTGTCCTTGACATTAGGCAAGACAGACTCAGCTCAGAATGGTGTATTGAGTTGAGCTCTCCTTTTCTCATTATGAAATACTCACAGAAGATATTTCTGAAAGATTTCCATTTTAAGCAGCTCTTGGGGAATTGTGGAATGGTCAAGGCAAATCCTTTTGTATTCTGCTACATTGAGAAGCCCTTTAATAGCATTTAAGTCAATTTTATTGACATGGAAAAGAGAACTTAATGATAAGATTAATAACATCTGGCAAGCCAAAGGCCACTCTTAATTCCATCAAGTGCAATCCATAAGGCTTCTAAAAAACATTTGAAGTAATCAATTATGCTTATTTAGATTTGTCACTTTTATGGGATACATTACCCAAATGTCTCCTTGTGTTTTTCCTTCTTACTTATCTTAATTTGCTTTCACCCACTAGTTTTCCTAACTAGCCATAAACTGTTCATTCCTAGTGCCAGTGTATTGAGCTTAAGAGAGAGCTGCTAATTTGTCTGCATTATTTAGCACAGAGTTTCCAAAAGCTATTTTTAGAGCCTCCACACTTCCGTTTATAAACATTGAATATTCAAAGATAGAAAATATTGTTTGTGCAGTCAGTAAACAGACTCTGGCCATCAGGTCTGTTATAAATTCCTTTAAAGGGATTTACTTTATTTCCTTGTATAACTTGTTCATCTGGCACTGTGGATAAATTTATTGGAGAAATAACAGCTATTTCAGAGGGAGAAACTAATAGGGGTGGGATTCCTTCTGATGGCTTAATTCCTCCTGAAGAGAGCTGTAAATTGTTATTTTTCTAGTTCTATTTCCAAATCCCAATTCAGGATGTCATATCTGTTTAAGGTGTAAATAAAGGGAATAGGATTTGTTTTGTTGTTAGTTGTACTCATGAATTTCTTGCCTGGTTGATATTGGGCTGCTCTGTTATTTTAGGTAAAGTCTAAAAGTAGGCTTGTTCTGTTGATTTTTTTTTCTTTATTCTGTCACCTTTTCTTACAGATTTAAATTAAATTCCAAGATGCTCAGGATGTTATGACAATTTAATTATCTTCAGAGGGCAGTAATGATAGTTGAAATAGGCTACTGCAGTAAAATAAAATGGGAATGAAATAAATAAAATAGAATAAAATGAGGCAGGAAGTATCAGGTTACTTTGTTTACTCACTGTTCTAGGTTGATGGAAAGCATTATTAAAGAGAAAATTATCAAATTTTATTTAATAAAACAAAATAAAATATAAATTTTATCTAATTATTCTGTAGATCACTAGGAATGAAGTTGAACTAAAGCTCAACTTGAGTGTCTTGTCTTTCTACAATTCTATAGCATGATATGCATTTTAGAAATATATGCATTCTAGCAATATTCAATAAAAAGAAAACATTTCCTTTGAATTGTTTCATTCCTGGTGGCCTCTTGGACACATTCCTGTACCACAAAATGGATATTGTAGATCTTTTCTCTGGACTTTTAATCATCTTGTCTGATGAAGAGTTTTTAGAATCTTGAATACTTTGTAACCATTTTGTAAACTGTTGCTTGAATTAAAAAACAATGTTTGAATGTGGATTTTATATTATTTTAATGTTCTCTGTTTCCATACTGTTCATTTTCTCTTCATTTTCAGAAGAGAAAATTCTCTTCTGCGCATGCGCAAGATGGCGACTTCCCTGTGATCCCGGTGATCTTGGGGGGCGATTATGGCTCCAGGGGGCCTTTGGAGGGCTGAATTTCGATCCTTGCAGCCCTGGCCCAGCTGGAGGAGTGTCGGGGCTCTCTGTTGAGGGGTCTCCGGCTTCTTAGAGTGTCCTTGAGGCTCGCAGAGACCGTAGGACGGCGAGAGCGGCCCGAAGGAGGAGGGGCGGCGGCAGACTCTCTATGCGAAGGCGGCAGAGCCAGGACGACGGCGTCAGCGCCGCAGCGGTGGCAGCGATGCGGCACCCTCGCCGGGATCCTCGCCAGCCCAATCCGCCCTGGACATGTGCTAGGGGCGGAGGGGGGGGGCGAGGTGAGGGCGCGGAGGCTGGCAGCGGCGGCGGCGGTGATGCTGGCGGCGTGGAAATGGCGGCCGCCAGGACAAGGAAGAAGCCACCACAGTTTGGTGCGTGGGAGCGTCGGAGAGGTTGGCAGTTACTTACTTGCTGTGCTGGATCTCCTGGGCGACCGTGGGGCGTTGTTTGGCCCCTTGGCCGTCCCAGAGACCTCCATGAGGATTTATGGAGGCTGGGCGAGGCTGGACGAGGCAAGCAGCATGGTTCCAAGGAAGATCTGGGAGGGGTTGGGGAGAGCTGGATTATGACTGAGGGGTTTTCCCCCTGAGGCATTTGTTGCCTCTGCTCTCCTTTCCACCCCCCATCCCTCCTGAATGTGGTGAGGCCATGCTGCGTATGCCCGCTGAACAATCGTCTCCGGGTCTAGGTGCCATCTTGACCTCCCCGGAAGTAATGACGGTTATGATCTCTGCTGTTGGAGCCTGTCTGGACTATGTGGACTGACCTGATCCCATTCTTTCCCTCCGTTGAATGGAGGTTACATCTGGGGATTCAAGTCTTAGTGGAGTGGGTCTATAGCTGCTGTCTCAATTCCGGCTTTTTGGACGATCACAGTTGACCAGCCGCCGTGAGAGGGGGGCTGGGTCACCCTTTGCTGGATCGAAACAGCATTTTTACTCCCGCCATTGCCGTGAGAGGGCACTGAGGTTCCACATGCTCCATTGGAACTCTATGGAAGTCTGGCATTTCACTCCTTCTGACTGTGATAACATCAAATTGGCCCCTGGCTATTGGCCATGGACTATCACCTCCCTTTGATGTTCGATGTACTCGGTGAATGACCTTCGTGCCCTGCGAGATTCCCCCCTCTCACAGGTCTGGCCCTCTTCGTTATCGAGGGCCTATCTTGATGACGGGCGTTGGAGCCCCGAGAGATGGCATGCGGCAAAGAAGAGTTTGAGGGGTTTTTTAAGTGGGTTTTTTAGTGGGTTTTTAACAAAAATTTTAAGGGGTTCGGGGGGGATTAGGGTGGGTTCTGGGGGAAATCCACCAGGTTCAAGACCAGCCTTAGCGAAGGGCTGCGACATTAGGGACGTAGAACCGGAGGTCGGGGAGGGGGTGGGAGTTCGAGTTGAAGAGGGCTGTTCCATCAATACTGTGAGTGGGAGGGGCAGATATGGCGGAAGCTGGGGACCATATCATGTTCGGGGAATGCGCACTCGCTATCTTAGAGCGATTGCGCACTCCGGTCCCCAATGCTTTCCTCGTTCCCCAGGTTGTCCAGATTCTCAGGACCAGAGCCTCCGGCTGATGTTATGCAACGCCAGGTCCGTTGTTAATAAAGCCCCCCTCATCCACGATCTTATTCAGGAGGGGGAGGCGGACCTGGCGGGCATTACGGAGACCTGGTTGGGCCAGGAGCGGGGAGTCCCCCTCGTGGATATATGCCCACCAGGCTTCCGTGCATTTCATCAGCCGAGGGCTCAGGGCAGGGGCGGGGGGGTGGCGGTTATTATAAAGGAAGGTCTGGATCCAAGGGAGACCACTGTTCCACAGATAGCCGGATGTGAGTCCCTCTTTGTGAAGTGGGGTCGTGGAGTACAGATGGGCTTGTTGGTCACGTACCTGGCTCCCTGCCACATGGCAACGGCCCTGCCCGAGCTGCTTAACGTTATAGCCGAGGTGGCGGTGGACAACCCCAGACTTGTTATCATGGGGGATTTTAACCTGCCATCTGTCGGTGAAACGTCTGAAGTGGCTCGAGAGTTCATGGCTTCCATGACGGCCATGGACCTTACTCAGTTAATTCATGACCCCACTCACACAGGGGGACACACTCTGGACTTAGTTTTTGTCTCTGGTCAGTGGTTGAGTGGCCTTGATATAGGGGATATAGCCATCGAACCCTTGTCATGGACTGACCACTCGCTCCTTCGACTGGACTTTCTAACCGCTGCACCCCGCCGCAGGGAGGCGGGACCGACCAGGTGGTTCCGCCCCAGGCGCCTGATGGACCCTGATAGGTTCCAGATGGAGCTTGGGCCATTTCCTGAGATTCTGGCTCATGACTCGGCTGAGGACCTGGTGGCCGCCTGGGATAGTGCGGCTGCCGGGGCCTTGGACCGAGTCGTGCCTTTGCGGCCTCTGACCCGGCACCGAACTCACCTGGCTCCTTGATTCTCTGAGGAGCTTAGGGAGATGAAGCGCCAGAAAAGACGCCTGGAGAGTAGTTGGAGGACCAGCCGCTCCGAATCTGACCGAACACTGGTGAGGTCTCATATTAAGACCTACCTAGTGGCGATAAAAGCAGCGAAAACTAGCTATTTTGCCGCTCTTATCGCGTCATCAGATAATCGCCCGGCCGCCCTGTTTAGGGTGACCCGCTCCCTCCTCCATCTGGAAGTGCGGGATGACCCCTTGCAGGGTCGAGCTGAGGATTTTGTGCAGTATCTGTATGACAAAATCGCTCAGATTCGGGAAGGGCTGGCCTCTGACTGGGTATGTCCAGACGGGATGACTGAGGCAGGTCTTGAGAGCGTTATCTGGGGGGAGTTAGATCCTGTGGCTCCCGAGGACATGGACAGGGTCCTGGGACGGCTGAACGCGACCACATGTTTATTGGACCCGTGTCCCTCCTGGTTGGTACTGGCTTCCCGGGAGGTGACACGAGGCTGGCTCCAGAAGATTGTTAACGCTTCTTTGAGTGAGGGGGTCCTGCCGGCCGCTTTGAAAGAAGCGGTTGTGAGGCCCCTCCTCAAGAAGCCCTCTCTGGATCCGGCTGTTTTGGCTAACTATCGTCCAGTCTCCAACCTTCGCTTTGTTGCGAAGGTTGTTGAGAGTGTGGTGGCGCAACAGCTTCCCCGGTACCTGGATGAAGCTGTCTATCTAGACCCGCTCCAGTCCGGCTTCCGGCCTGGGTACAGCACGGAAACGGCATTGGTCGCATTGGTGGATGATCTCTGGAGGGCCCGGGATAGGGGTTGCTCCTCTATCCTGGTCCTGTTAGACCTCTCAGCGGCTTTTGATACCATCGACCATGGTATCATGTTGCACCGGTTGGCTGGGTTGGGGGTGGGAGGCACCGTTTTGCAGTGGTTCTCCTCCTACCTCTCTGACCGGTCGCAATCTGTGTTGACAGGGGGGCAGCGGTCGACCCCGAGGCACCTTGCTTGTGGGGTGCCACAAGGGTCGGTCCTCTCGCCCCTTCTGTTCAACATTTATGTAAAGCCGCTGGGTGAGATCATCCGTGGCTTCGGGGTGGAGTTCCATCAGTACGCTGATGACACCCAGCTGTACATCTCCACCCCAGGCCACCCCAATGATGCCCTTGAAGTGATGTCCCAGTGCCTGGAGGCCGTGCGGGCCTGGATGGGGAGAAACAGGCTCCGACTCAACCCCTCCAAGACCGAGTGGCTGTGGCTTCCGGCGTCCCGATATAGCCAGCTGATGCCATCGCTGGCTATTGGGGGTGAATTACTCGCCCCCACGGAGAGGGCTCGTAACTTGGGCGTCCTCCTGGATGCACGGCTGTCTTTAGAAGATCATTTGGCGGCCGTGGCCAGGGGGGCTTTCTATCAGGTTCGCCTGATACGCCAGTTGCGTCCCTTTCTAGATCGGGACTCCTTACGCACAGTCACTCAGGCACTCGTCACTTCCCGCCTGGACTACTGCAATGCTCTCTACATGGGGCTCCCCCTGGGGTGCACCCGGAGGCTCCAGCTGGTCCAGAACGCGGCCACGCGGGGGATTATGGGGGCGACGAGGCGCTCCCATGTGACACCTCTCCTGCGCGAGCTGCACTGGCTCCCGGTGGTCTTCCGGGTGCGCTTCAAGGTGTTGGTGACCACCTTTAAAGCGCTCCATGGCTTAGGGCCAGGGTACTTATGAGACCGCCTTCTGCCACCAATAGCCTCCCACCGGCCAGTACGCTCACACAGAGCAGGCCTCCTCAGGGTGCCGTCCGCCAGACAATGTCGGCTGGCGACCCCCAGGGGGAGAGCCTTCTCTGTGGTGGCGCCCACCCTCTGGAACAACCTCCCCCCAGAGTTACGTACAATAACAGACCTCCGGATTTTTCGTCGGGCCCTGAAAACCCATTTATTTCAACTAGCTGGGCTGGCTTGAGTCAAATTTTAAAGTAATTTTAAATTGGAACAGTTTTAATTATGGCCAAGATATTTAATTATTTTAATCAGTTTTTTAGATTTTGTATGTTTTGTATGTATGTCTTGTTTTTACTTTGGCTGTTCACCGCCCTGAGTCCTATATTGGAGAAGGGCGGTATAGAAATTTAAACAAATAAATAAATAAATAAATAAATTTTCAACAATAAATGTTGCACATTAATTTGCTATAGTTTTTTTATAGCTAACCTGCATGTTAAAATATGCATTCTGGGAATGAAAACTATAATCTTGTGAGTGTATACAGTACCATGTTTGTTCTACTGTAATAATGAAAGTAGTTTGAAATAATGATTTAGAATAAACAAAACATATTGCAATGAATGGAAAAAAGTTAAAGCTGATTAAGGCAAAACTAACTTTAATTACATTAAACCTTAATTTATATCTCATTTCCCAGACAGTTTATTCACAAAGTATCCATTAATTAGAGCTGCACCATGTAATCTTACATGGAGATAATAAGGCCACAAATTAAGATACAAAATCACAAGCTGAAGAAAATGAGACCCTCAGCACAACAGCATCATGAAACTAACACAGAAGTCTGCTTGAAGGTAAGGTAATTAGAACCAGACTGAAGCTTATTTACACTGCCAAAAAAGTTGAACAATGACTCTGAAATGTAGAGTACATGACATCAGTAATTTAAAAAATATGTCTTCTGTAGTCTTCATACCCTCATTGCAGTTGCTATAATCAAGTTCTGTGTTTGTGTGATAATTTAGCTCCACAGCTTAAATTTGGATGAGCTCTGCTTTACTGTATTGCCACAAAGTACATAAAAAGCTGGGGACTTCATAAGCACCTCTGACTACCATAGTCATGTTAATTTCCCACTCCTCATTGTTCTCTCAAATATTTTGCTTGATGTCTTCAGAGACTCCTTTTAGGAATTGTTGTAGTTGAGAAAACAAGTTTTCTCTTCAGATGGCCAGTCTTTGTTGTTGCTATTGTTGTTGTTAGTTGCGAAGTCATGTCTAACCCATCTCGACCCCATGGACAACGTTTTGTCTCTATGTAAATGAAAGTCACATGAGCAGGATCTGCTAAACCAGGGCTGTCAAACTCCCAGCCTGCGAGCCGGATGCATCACACACTGGCCACGCCCACACCCAGTTTAACGAAGGGGGGGGGAAGTCCCAATACATCACATGATACCATCGTGATGCTGTAAGTTTGACACCCCTAATGGCCTTGCATGAAGCAGGATTGTTGCAATTTGTTATATACCTTTGGGCATACCTATAGGAAAGCTGCAAGAGCCTTATCTAAGCTTTCTAGAGCAATGTTTGCCAATCTCACTGGCACTAGGAGCTCAGTAAGATGGCGTGAATCTTCAAGACCAGGTGTATTATTAGATAGTGAGCCTAGTCTACAGAGATAAGTGGTAGAACAAATGATTTTATAAGTGGAAGTTGGAGGGCTACAAACCTAAGCAGTAGAAAGAAAAATCAGGGAACAGCCAAGGAGTTAATCACCATATCTACCCTTTCAAAAAAGGCTGAGCAATTATCATTTTTGGTACTGGAGCATGCTGACCCTGTGGGATCTTACCAAATGAGCAGAAACAAATAGAAAAAGGTATTCTCCTAGGTAAGTAAGGCCCAAGCTATAAAGGGCTTTATAAATGACAATCAACATCTTGAATCACATCTGAAAGCCAATTAGTAACCAATGCAGCTTGTAAATTAGAGATGTAGCAAAATGACACATTCCCATTATTCATTGTAGTTTCATTTTAGACCAGCTGTAGCTCCCAGATGATCATCAAGAATACATTAGTCCAGACAAAAGGTGATTAAGGCATAAACAGACTACCCAATCCAGAAGCCATAATTGGAGCATCAAACATCACTGAGCAAAGGCACCCTGGCACAGTTGCCATTTGCTTACTAAGCAAGAGCAGAAAGTCCAGAACACCAAAATTATATACAAATTCTGCCCGATAGTAGAATCCCATAAGTAATTAATTTTGGAAGATCCCTGGAAACAGCTTATTAAATCCAGACACTCAGTCTGAGTCCAAGTCTGTTACTCCCCATCCAAACTCTACAAACCTCCAGGCACCAGGACAGAACATTGTTTGATCAATCATGGATTGGGATATACAGCTGCACATCATTTGCTTATGGATAATACCTGACCCAGACTGCCAAATCTTTCCGAGATGGGAATGGGAGAGAATAATGGGCTCCAAGGGACTTTACATAGCATTGGGGCAGCTGCAGGTCTTGCACAGGAATTCAACTTGCTACCACCCAAGGTCAACACAACACAGCCTCATTTATCAACACTCTCAGTCCAGCTGTGAAGAGTCACCCTATCAATTAACAGAAACTTTGCTAGTTAGGAAATGGCTCCAAATTATTCAGAGTGGCTAAAATTGAAAGGGATAGTAAAGTAATAGAGAAGAGTGCAACATGAGAAGCAAGCACTAAAATAGCAGATACATTAAAAGGGAAACAAAATTAAAATAATACATTGGCTATATATGCAACTAACTTGGCACCAAAAATTATTTTAAATATGCGTTATTCAACAAACCAGAATTACCCTTCTATATCAGCAAAATGACTGTGGTTTAGCAAGCTTGCTATCAATTGCTGTTACCACTAATGACATCTCAAAGATCCTAACCTATGAAACAAATTTGCATACATGTTCAAAGTATTTTCTGTTCATCTAATTGATTTTTGCCTGTGTTTTGTATATGAACTATTTACTATACATGTTTGTCAATTAGCAAGAAGTGTGTTGGGGATAGAAAACCAAAAATAGGAGAGCATTCTGGATTCAAGCCATAGTTAAAATGTGCCAATGTTTATAACCCAACTGCAAAAGTGTAGACTGTTTCCATTAAATAGATGAAATTTGTTCAAGCAAACTACCTATAAAACAAATCTTAGTTTAAACTATGTGAAAACTAAATTTTAAAAAAGTAATATCACATTTAGACTGGCATAAAATGATCAAGAAATTGTGGTAGATAAATCAGTAAAAATGTGTCTCCTTTTTGTGATATGGAATCACAGAAGTTGTTATTAAAATCCATGCATTCATGCTCAAGTTCTTAAGGGCTTCACATAGATGGCACTTTAGGAAAAAAAGAATGCTCAGACAGACAGATGTTTTGGCTGATTTACTAAGACTCTTTCTACCCTGTTAAAGACCTGACAATACATTAATTTGGGTATTGATATTCATTTACTAACTTCAACTTATAAAAATGAAGCACAGTCTGCTTCATCTATTTGAAATATTTTAACCTGCTTTTCAACAGAGTAAAAAGCATAGCTTGGACCTGTACCTTTACATTGCAGGGGGGGGGGGACAACCCTCATAGGTACTCATCTCAAATAACAGTTCTAATAAGGACCAGCTAAAATGAGGAACCATCAAGCAAAGTTATTCTTTCCCAGTCAAGCTACAAATCCCCTCTCTCTTTCTCCTAGAGTCAAAATGAAGGGTGCTTAAGTCAAGGTTGCAAAGGATATTGTTTCTTGAAATGAATTGTCAAACTCCTCCTTTGGCTCAATTTCTATTCGTTTTGGGGCCAAGGAGCTCACACATTGTAATATATATAATGCAAGGCCACAGGATATGTCTTGATATCTATATTTAAGAATACCTTTGTACCTTTATCAAATATTGAGTATAGAAATAGCTTCAACAAGCCAATCTGTATTCAAACAAAAAAAACTTTATTAAAGATATGTACATGTGTGTAAATATAGATTTTCTCAAAAAACAAAGCTAAATATTATCAGATTTGTAATCATTATGGTGTGTAGTGTACAATACTGTTTGGAAAAGAATTGCTACCTATATAATTTAATAGCAAAACAGAAAGAGAACATAGCACAAGAACACACAATTTTATACTGTTATATAATTATAAGAAAAAAAGTATATTTGGGAAACAGACAATAGTTTTTATTTATAGTACAATTTTTGTATTCTCCTGCAAAGACATTTGCGACAGGCATAGGATATTAATTTGCCTTTCTTGAACTCATTCAATTTTATAGCGTTTGAATAATTGTAGCAAGATTGACACTAGAAGTCTATCAAAATATAAGCTTTGGATAACAACTGGATAACAATTCTTTTTCAATCTCTGTTTGCTTGGTTTCTTCATATAGAAACAATTTATCTACCAAACAATGAAAAACAAAACTATTAAAACATCCATGTATAGCTAAACAGAGAAAATAAATATTTTCAGATATCACCAAGTTGGATTTGTAGTATCTTATCAATTTCTTCTGCTAGTGAAAAGGTATAAGCATGATTATGCCATATTTTTGCAGTGCAAACCAGAATGGTACTTTCCACCATTAGAATATTTCTTTAAAAGCTAGTTATTAATGGACTAAGGCAGCGGTCTTCAAACTTGGCAGCTTTAAGACTTGGGGGCAAGTCTTAAAACTGTCAAGTTTGAAGACCTCTGGACTAAGGCAATCTAAAAGATTTCTCTCAATATTCCTATTTCATTTACTTTTCAAAATTATGTTTGTTCTTAGGCCTTTGATAATAAACACTCTCTTAAAAATTACATTTTTATAAGATGTAGTTAGGCAGCTTGGGCATTCCGTTTTACAATTACATACAAAGAATAATAAAGTGAAAATGTTTCAACTTGTCAGCATGTGTAAAATTCCACATTTTTTCAAGCAGCACTTGATACAGCTAGTTTCTTCAAATGATCCATGAAGACCTGCAGACTGACATCATCCGTAAGAATTGGTGCTCCAGATTCCTATTACAGAATGGAAAATGTTAGTAGCCTTCTCTGTCAGGGTGCCTGCCTTATGATACAGCCTCTCCCCGGAGACACAGACAGTCCTGGCTTTGTTGGCCTTCAGAAAAGCAGTGCATATCTGGCTTTTCCCCAGGCAGTGAAGCTAGGATGTTGACAGAGCTGCATGGGGTGGATGGATGTTAAGTTTTACTGGGGCCTTAACCAGGTTATTGTTTTAAACTGTGGTTTTTAATGTAATGTGTTCACTCAGTTTTCCTTTTGATAGATGGGCAGCTATATACATTTTCTAATAAAGACTTTGTGTCACATAAATATATTACAAGGAAGCAAAAGAAGCTGTGAAAAATGAGTTGGGCTGCCTATGTGCAACTACTCTTCCTTCAGATATGTATGTGGCACTGTCAGGAATGCTGCCCCTCCTGGTCATTTTTTTTATAGATTTAAAAATATTGTGAGGTGAGAATAGTGCAAAACAAACACTGATTTGTAGCAACATCCTTATTTCTAAGAATGCATCCTAGCCTCAGAGTTCCGTTCCTTTAAACTTAACCAGTTTGCCATCAATGAATGGACATTTTTTGTGCTCTGTGGTACAGACATCTGTTGTTGGAATTTCTGGTCTTATTCTTTACACCTTATATTTAGTTTCCCCATTAAAATAACTGTCTCAACAGTTATTTTAATGGGGGTAATAAGTTTGCCTTTTGAAAAATATGTGTAAGAATAGAAAACTATTTAAAAACAGACACTGTGTATCTTGGATTCAGACCTCACATTTGCTTTGCAGTTTAGTTCATGAGCACATTGTTCTTTCATTTCCCGAATCTGTCTTCTAAAAAAGTGAGTCATTTTTGACTGTCTGTATCTACTAGAATAGTTATCTATAATACAATAAAACTATTAATCTGTTTTTCAGTAGATATACACAGTATAAATATATCCAATATAGTTTTATCAAATTCTTAAATGTTGGAAACAAAAGCAGTTTTTAAAAAATTTACACTTTTAATAACTTTGAAGATTTGCCTTACTTAAAAAGTCTCAAAGAAAACTTTCTATCAAAAATGTATGTCTAATTCTAGAAAAAACTAGTACAATATTTTCTTAATTTAATAAGTAGTTAATTTACCACTCCATCTTAGTACCTACCTTTAGTCCTTAATTTGAAGATGCCCAGAAATGTTAACACAGAAAATAATATTTTAATTACTCTATGCAGGTTGATTAATTATGCTACAGCTTACCTGTCCCCAAGCATACATATTATTATGTGTTTGAGATGGATTTACTTTAGAAAGTAGAAAACGGGCCTTGAAAGAAAGAAAGAAAAATATAATTTTATTAAATAACAATTAAAATGGTTTCAATCACAGCATGTACACTTTCATATAATCAAAACATACAAACAGTGGCTTTATTCCCAGTTGAGAACCACTTACAGAATATCCTGTAAATACTTTAATTTCTGTATGCTCCCTTTAATTATATGAAATAAAGCTTACCAAAGAACTCTACCAAAACAATCTGTTTTTTTATTTAACAGACAGTCCCCCAGGTAGAAATCAAAGTAACTTACTTGACTACCTCCATGTTCAGTATCAATATATCGTGGCATTGGAAATCTTGAATGAAGTATTTCCTGTGCATCATCAGTTGGGGCTTGGAGCAAATGACGAAAGTTTTCATATTCTGGCATATCCTGATAGCCTGATTTGCGCCACTGAGCTATAGTCTAGAGACAGCAATTCAACATTCACTGTTTAGTGAAAATTTAATATAAATCGGTTTTAATAGTAAGATTGTTAGATCAAGGTAAATCAATATTATTATTTTTGCCATTATTATTATTCAATTATTCATATGCTGCCCCAGTTACCAGGCAACTTAAAGGGATTTGGATTAAATAGGATTAAAACAAGTAAATAACAACTACAGACCAAATACAAACACTGAAAGAGTACCTGGAGGATAATACCACAATAGACTATCTATTGATTAATTTTAGTACTGCAATCGTTTTTTTAAGAGCAACTCAATAATTATGGCATTTCATTAAATCCTTAAAAACAAAAAAACAATACATTCATATTTTCAAGAAATGTGGTTATGAATATTTAATATTCATGTATCTAAAATATACTTGTATCATAAATTGCCTACTTAGTTCCACGCATGCCATGTGATAATTCAAATTGACCAAAACTTTAAAAAAATAATAACTTACTGGGTAATAGCAGATTTTTATTGACTATACTAGATAACACTTTTTTATCAGTTGTCAAAATCCCTTTTTAATATTTTTATTAAATTTAAAAATGAATAAAAATGAATATTAAAAGTAAAAAGTAAAAAAAAAAGAATCAGACAAAAAACAAGATAAAAGTGCAAAGAAAAGAAAAAGTAATGGGAAAAAAGAATCTCATATGTAACCATTTATAGGACATGTAAAAATACTATATAGTGCAGTATATGTATCAACCTGTCTCTTCCACACTGGGCAAAGAAAAAGATAACAGACATGAATACAGATATAGCAAGGAAAATAAGAGAAAAAATGATGATGATGAGAAAAAAGGAGTTCATGCCTACTTCTGGTTCTGAATCTGCCCATTACTGATTTCTTAGCTCCTTTATTCCCCAGATTAAATAGTAAATTTCCTCAGAGACTGAGTACCATTTCAAAAATAGCAAAATTTATATATAGTTGTAGTTGCTACTCAAAAACTTTTCTAAAGAAAACAAAAATCATTTCCTCTTACCTCTCCGTGATAAATAAGAATTTGGAAAAAGGTGTCCATGAGAAGTATGCGATCAGGCAGAATACTGCTGCTGTCTAAAAGAACAGGCTAATATAAAAAGGAAACATGTTTCATTAAATATATTCAAAACTATCAAAAACGTTTAAAGACAGTTTTGTGTCAATTAGTTAGGAAATAAAATAATATTTATAATGTATTCTTATTTTGTTTAATTATAGTTTAAGCATGAATCTTATAAGCATGTTTCAATAACAATAACAATAACAGCAACGAAGTGTATGATTCCATGTTTTGGGATCCCCTGATACCTTGATTCAGTAGGCAATGCGTTTTACAGTAACATTAACCCTCACTTACATTCTGTTTAGCATTAAATAATTATATAGGTTTCATACCTCTCATTTATAACACATATGTAAAAGACCTTTTTTTAAAAAAAATATGTGTGATTTTAAAGGTGTATGGAAAAAGCAGTGAACTCTCATCCTGTAACTTATTTATTTATTGTATTACATTTAAATGCCATCCCACTCCAAAGAAACTCCAACCAAGTTTTTGCCAACCAATACTACCTGGTGGCAATTCCTGATCTTCCCTTCAGAAAACAGAGAGCAGTATGCTCTTTTGGGAACAGCATTCCAGGCCAGAACAAGTTTTGAATAGCCAGCTGATGGCATTTAGCACATGATTAAAAAGCAATCTTCAATAAAGAATTTTTCTACTTTTGCATTGCACAAAATTAAATTTTGGAAGAGGAAGACAATAATTAGAAATTCCTATTCCAAACAAAAAGGATTCCACTTTAAATTGCTGTCAATCAATGTTGAGTCTACCATTTTGTGACAAATTAAGACATATTCAATTGTTTTATTTCATGTTTTTGATGCTAAGCTTATTTGATCTGCTTAACATATATTTCAATCTGAGCCCTTGTATCAAAATAGCATATGCATTAAAAAAAAATAGGATGAAGCAAAATCTGTTCTCTTGGATTTTTCCCCCTATGTGCTATACCTCTGGAGGTCCATTAAAAGAGTAGGCATAAAGAATTGGTTGAATCATTATAAGTGACTGAGTCAGATCTTGACGCATGAAGTGATGGCGATAATAAGAACTTTCATCAGGACTGTTATTGAAAACTTGCAAGAAAGGAGATCTTCTTAAATGGAACATAAACTGCAAAAGAAAACAAGTCCAACATAACTCTACTATAGCAAATGTTTAACCTCATTGTGCATCAAATTCAGATCAGTGCACTAACATTATCAGATGAAAAATGTTTTGGATTCCTCTCTTGAAACATCTACAGTATAGATTAATGCATATAATATTGTCTCAGTATGTAGATCTTATAATCAAACTTTTAAATATAATGAATCTTTTAGTTCATGATGAAATCAAGCAGTATTCACAAATAACACACAATCAATTTAATCTTGAAAAGTAGCAAGTAATATCCTTTAGGAGAAAAAAAAACAGCTTTGCTTTTCTAGTCTGATTGGTAAGACTCTGACTTCTATTATAACTGCAACCTCTCTGCAGAGGTTTAAATCCCATTACCACCACCACCCCAAAAAAGTCCAATAGAGCTCATGCACAAAATAATTTTACTGAAATGTCGCAGAGTTGTAACCTACTGTTTTTCACCTTTTCAGGCAGCCTTTGCTCATGGTTGCCTCTATCAATTTTTTCTAAATCCTCATCTCTAACATTTTTACAGAGGACTGGAGACAGGCACTTCCACTTCCATTAACCGAGTTGCTTGCCTCAAAATCTCCAAGATGCAGATAACAATAATTTTCCACTGTATTTCACCTCTAATTTGTCATAAAATGAACTACACTGCATTGACAACTTTTTTTTTGTCAGACTGTAATCATGCATTATTCTTACTCACCTGTGGGTAAAGGGAAAAAGTTTCTGAAAATCTGAAGGAATTTGGGTCATCCTTATGATATTCTCCAAATTTCTGGCACTGTAAGATTTAAAAACAAAGTCAATGTGTTCAGTATGGCATTTTTAATATTATGTTGTAAAATAATATGTACTATATCTTCCTCTAAAAGTCTGCAAACCAGATTTCAGAAAAGTGAAATCTTGAGTCAATCGGTATCCAGAAATATTACATCAACTTTAATAGCCAGGAATATCTCTAAATAATAGTTTCTCTATTTTGTATGCTACTTTTTTGCTCTCAATTATGTTCACAACTATGATTTCCAGACAATAAAGTGTTAACTTAAATGGACAGCAACTGAGAAAAACTATGGCAACTTACATATGTGGAGAGAAACTCTGTTAATATAATAACTATACAAGTAGCTATCACCTTCAAATAAATATTTTATTTCTTACATTAACACTTTATTATACAATATGTCAAATTAAAAACCAATTGTCAATTTTCCTAATATTTTTCATCACACAGTGAGCAGGTTTTTCAGGTGTTTATTGTTCCCAGTTATGGTTTTAGTATTTTTAAATCACTGGATTTGCATTAGACCTAGCAAAGGGACATGTTCAGTTATAAAAGAAATTAAAAAGCACAGGTTTAGGGAAGAATGTCTCAGGTGGCAGTCAGGATATTCCTTATAAATAAGTAACAGAGGCTAACAGAAGATCCAATTCAGAACATGCTTCATAGTGGAAGAAAACATGCAGATGAGATGTGTGGGAACTTTCCTGCTGGCAAATAAGAAAAATGAGAGCCTTAGTTTGGCATGAACTAGATTAAAAATACCTACTTCTTTACTAGGATCATAATCCATTGGACTCACAACAGCTATATGAAGTCATTGTTAACGCAACATGCTATTAATATGTATTTATAAATAGCATATTAAGTTGGATTGTTAGTATGTGCTACTTGTTCTTAACAAGGTATTTTACTACTTAAGAACTATTTCATGTTTAGATATAAACGAGGAAAGGATTAACAATAACAAAATACTGTTCTTTACACATCATTAAATATTATTAGCATTATTACCATGTACACTAGCCTAATCTCAATAGACTGGATTCAAAGAAACCATTCTGTTCATAGCCGAAGAAAAGCTCTAGGCAGAAATCTGATTTAACAATCAGAGAAAAGGAGGGAGGTGATTTCTGCTAATTCTCCATCAGTGAGCTAGAATGTTCTAAAGAGGTTCTACGCCCTAAAATATATTATGGGTAAGAAAGGAATAATAAAAACTACCCCCTAAACTACCCAATTATTCAGGAGCAGGAATGCTCTGTCTGCAGCCAGCCTCTGCTTAAAGAAGATCTGGATTCAGTTTAAGATTTACCGCTGAAAATCTCTACTACAGGAATTGCTCAATCAACTAAAAGTGGGCTAAAAACTATTATCCATAAATATTCAAATAGGCTTTCCAAATTGTTACTCTGCTGAAAAGAAGCTCTATCAATTCTGATTTCTATAAATTTTTTTGAAGTAGTTAGCAATAATTAATCATACAAGATCACTGCCATGGTGCCTATATTTAAACATAGGATCTTAATTGTTCTTTTATGTCTACAATAATGGAAACAAACAGTTGAGGAACAAATATGGAACAATAACTCTTCTGAAGTGTAACCTCTGGATAAACATCTCTGAAGAGACTTCATCCTTGAAAGGAAACAGTTTCTAAAACATTTTGAATGCCTTACCAATCTGATAAGCTGTCTGTCCAACCATCTAAGCACATCAGGTCCTTCTTCGGTTTCAGCTCTATAGACTGCTAATCTTGCCATAAGAATGGCAGCTGCTTCCTGGTCAAAAGAAGCCGCAATGTTTTGAATCTGTGTCTGAGCATCTGCCCAGCTGCAAAACGAAAAAAGCAACTATTTTATCACAAACTTAGCCAAAAAGCAGCAAAAACAGCAATTTATAATTTTGTCACTTGAACAAATCTGAACTTTTCTTCATATTCATTTTCAACACTATAGCAAAGCATTCTTTGCAGAACAACCAGCAATTAATATTTCCCAGAAGAAAGTGGTATCAGATATGGATAACCACATACTGTACTAGCAACAAAATTCTCCCAGTCCCCACAAAACCTGTGACTTTTATCCTAGTTTAAGTATATTTTTTGCACAAATCAAATCATTTGGGTTTTTAATTTTTTTATCCAACTTCACTTTCTACATAATACCCAATATTTATTATATATGTTTATTATATGACCAATATTATTAGTTCTCAGTATTAACCCTCCAACGTAAAAAAAAAATAAAATCCAATGTAGGAAAAACCCTTCCTAATTCACATGGGAAGTTTTGCAGGATTCCAAATGCATAGTAGATCTGCACTGCAAGCAAAATGTTGCCAGTTTAAATAAAATGTTATCAAGCTTTACAATTTGAGCAGAAATAATTATATTTGTTTTATGAAATCTGGATTCAACCTTTATAATTAAAAACAATCCACAAATGGATATTGAAGGAGAAAAGATGGCATTAGAGTAGATAAATACATTAAACCCCTCTCCAAATACACTTTTCCAGAGAAAAATAAACTTGTCAGCAAAACCACAGACATTTGGAAAGGCAAAGAATGTCGATAAACTGGAAAAAGATTCCAAGAGGTAGACTTAAGAGGAACGAGGGACACTTTGATAAAACCCATAACAAGAACTCTCTAGAAAGAAATTATATTCATGAAATACTATCACACTGTGTATGCCCCAATATTGTAAATTTGTCTTTTGCCAACCAATTTGTACTTCAACAGAATTGTGTACATGTCTCTGATTCAAAATGAATTCTAAACAATTGTTTTACAATGTCGTTGCTCTCTCTTTCTCCCCCCACTCCCAACAACTCTGTTCTATATAAAAAACTAACTTCTCAAGCATATAAATCTGGTTTAAAATTGCAGCCTAAGATGCAAAGTTTCAACTTGTCTATCAAAGCATCACTTCCCTATTGAATACTATTAACTAATATACAAATCATTCAGATGTCTGGAATGCTACACCAAAAATTAATGCTTACTTTCTGGCAATAGTGGTTACTCTAATCCGTTTTTGTCCACTTGAATGCTGATATTGAGTCACAAACTGAATTGCACCCCGTCCACCTTGAGGAATTGGAGCATTGTGCTGTTTTGACAAGAGAAAAGGTAGATAGAGTCACAAAGACATTGAGAAAGGAATTTAAGGAGGTAATTATATTACCCAATCTATTCTAAAAATTACCTGCCAAAAGCAAGCTAAATTACCAGATCTGTAAATTTGTTCCTCAACTTTAGCTATATCCAGGGGTGAAATGCTCCCGGTTCGGACCGGCTCGGGCAAGTAGGTAGCAGAGATTGAGGCTAGTTCGCCGAACCGGGAGCAATGGCTGGCTGGCCACGCCCCCGAACCGGTCTATGGCCCGCAGTCCTGCCATGCTTGCCTGCCTTCCATGCTGCCTTCCTGGTGTCCCGGTGGCCAGCTTGCGAAGGCAAGCAAGCAGAAGCCCACGTGGAAGGCAGGCAAGCATGGCAGGGCTGCGGAGAAGGAGCTAGCACCTTACTCGCCCTCCCCACCACCACAACTCAAGCAGCAGCTTCCCAGCTCAGCCCTGAAAAGCTATGGATCCATAGCAATGGGATGGTTTTGTTCGCCACGGTGGTGCTTCGGGAGGGCAGGTGGACATATTCATTATAGTTGTCAGCTGCAGATGTCCGCCTGCCCTCCCAAAGTACCACCGCAGTGAACAAAACAACCCCACTGCGCTGTGCCTCCTTCTGCAGCCAAACGCGCCCAGCCGTGCGTGCCCTTTCCTCAAATGGGCTGTGCATGGGACGCTTGGAGAGAGAGCAAGAGAGCTCTCCAACGTGTGTGGTGTGTGTGTGTGTGTGTGTGTGTGAGTGAGAGGGAGGGAGGGAGCGATCTGAAGCCAAGGCACCCAAACTTCTGGCACCCGGGGGCGGGGGGGTTCTGAGCAGCCCTGAGTCAGCCAGCGAGACTCCGGGAGTAGGTCAGGTGGATCTGGCTGACTCAGGGCTGCTCAGAAGCTGCCCCCGCCGCTACCAGAGGTTTGGGTGCTTCGGCTTCAGATCGCTCCCTCCCTCCCTCCCTCCCTCCCTCACACACACACACACACACACACACACACACACACACACACACACACACACAAAACAGAGGTTGGAGAGCTCTCTTGCTCGCTGTCTCTCCAAGCGCCCCATGCACAGCCAGTTTGAGAAAAAGGCAGACGGCTGGGCACGTTTGGCTGCAGGAGGAGGCCCAGGTGGAAGGCGGCTTTTTCAGCAGCAGCCCCCTCTCCTCTTTGGATTGCCCTGCAAGGGGGAGGCTCTGCCTTTGCAGAAACAGGGTGGGCAGTTTGTACGGAGGATTGGCGGTGGGGAGGGGAATGCACAGCCCTCTGGGATGAAGAGCACGGCAAGAGAAGGCTCCGAGGTTCGCCTGGGCAGTCAAGCCAGAGGGAAACTCAAAGCGTTGAGGGCTTCAGAAAGGCAGAATGTGCTTTTGAGCAGCTCCTGGCTTCTGTGACAGAAAGTGCTGCTGTTCTGTGTCAGAATCTGGAGCTCCTGGCTCCAACAGTGAGTGACGTCAAACTGGCCACGCCCACCCAGTCACATGACCACCAAGCCACGCCCACAGAACCAGTAGCAAAAGAATTTAGATTTCACCCCTGGCTATATCTAACTATATCTAAAACTGGACCTTTGAAATACACATAGATTTCTCAAAACAAAAATGGTTCTTAATCAATATTGATAATAAGTCTTGTTCTATATTAAATTGGACATGTTAACAATTCTTAACACAGAAAAATTTCCAAGTGCTATATGTAGCATTGTAATGTAACAGATTAAGATAAATAACATTATTTTCCTCATGACTATTGATGTTAATTTGTCTGCACATATCTATTGAGTTTATGGCACAGATAAGATAAAGCAGGACCTTCCTGTTTCCTATTCTTTATCAAAGAGGACTGTTTACAATGCTTATGTCTCATCAAATTGACACAATTCAAATGAAGAACATAGAATTTGCTTTTCTTTATCTTTGATGGTCAAACAAAACAATTTCATCTGTTTTTCCCACACTCTAATTTTATTTTGTGATTCTGCTCTGATTAAAATAACTTTAATCTATTATTTCTAAAACATATCTTACTGTAATTGATGGAAGCAGCCGAGAAGGATGAAGGCAGAGAACAGAAAAGTAACTGCTGCTCTCCTCTGGAAACAGTTATATAGTAATTGCCAGTTTGACCAGCCTTATTTGAATATGCAAATATTAGGGAACTAAATTTAGTTAGTCATAAACCAGACAGCAAAATTACTCAGTTTTCTATTGATGTGTTGATTCTTCTTTGAAAAACAATTTATCAATAAAGTAGGATTTTTTAAAATGAAACACTGAAAGATGTGCTATAGAAAACTCAGCTTTTAGATTACTACATGCCTTCTTCTCTAAAATTTTGCTAGATTTCATTTCTATTAATATCCATATTTAAATACTATTCCCCAAAGCCAACTAAGGCAAGCCATTAGTCTATTTTCATAAAAATACAGTATTGTTGCAGGAACACTTAATTGTAAAATTACAGTAACTCCCTTTTTACAACCCTGTTATTCTCAATAAAGGATGTTCAGCTATTTTTATCTTACCTGATTCACCACCTCAAAATACAAAGCTAAAGTTGTAGTAGGATTAAGTCCACAAATCTTCCATTGACAAGTACCTCCTGTTCCTATTTCCTATAAGGAGATTGCAAATGAATTTGTAGTAATAATACAGTCTGCTACATATTAGTAAAACTTTCTGGCTTTAAATATATTACATTAGAACACCTCTTTTTGGTTTATATAGATGCAGAAACCTTATGAGACTTTTTTTCATGATACCTGAGATAACACAAATCAGCAACAACTACTAATAATTTAGAAGGAAGAAAGTAAAAAGCAAATACAGACTAATTTTTTTTGGTGTTTCCTCCCTACAGATTCAATACCTAGTGGCATGTTTCCTTTGAAGTAAAGTCCGCATAATCATTATTTCTAGAACTCTAATAATGCCCTCTCCAAAAAGAATGAACGTTTTCAAAGGCTTAACTCATTTTATATTTAAAAAAACATTTTGAGAGACTAAAGCCTACTTCAGATGCATGATGGAGTATCTAACAATGGAAGCAACAAAATGCCACCTTATGGCCAAAAAGAAAACAACAGAGTATCTATACTGATACTTAGCAAGGGGTTCCTTGCGCAGATCCAAAAAAATAAACAAAACAGGAAATTCTCTAATAATGAAGTTACAAATGCTTGAATAGTTATACAACAGCTATTTCAGTGGCAGAAACCAGAAAGACAGCACAAGGGGTAAAATAAATGAGCTCAAACTTTCTTATCTATCTTATCTCTAACACTTCAAAAGAATGTTGCTAATGTAATTGTATGATGTTGTAAAGTCTGTGTCTGCACTTTGGAGTCAGTTTTGAATCCTGGCAACTGCCTGGACTAGTTCCTGCAGTTATATTTCATGATGCAGTGTACATGAATCCTTAATCAAAGAATAAATCCAATGTTTCACCAATGTTTCCCCCGTTTGTCCACCAAATCTGCTCCAGAGGATTCCAAAATCCTCTACGGTGGATTTGGAGGACACAGGGAGGCCAGCAGAAGAAAAGAGAAAATTTGAATCAGACCTTTGGATGCCACTTTTTTTTATAAGAAAAAAAATCTAGTGAATGATGATGGTGTATACACCACCCGACTCCCACTGATTCTGAATGTTAAGTAAGAGAAAGCAGAATGCAATTAAAAAGATATCTATTCTTGAAATTAAGAGTCATTTTGGCCTAAAATTGAAGACTACTGTAGTCAAAATTTTGTTTTAAAGATATATAGTTGATAGTAGATGGAAATAATAATAGATGGAATCCAAAGTCTCATGGGCAGACCATTTGCTTTCTTCTTACCCATAGTTCCCTGGGTAGCTCAGAATTTGCTCTAGAAGATTGGACTTTTACACCGTTTCTGAGCAGATTTTGACGATACAGAATCTCTCACAAGAAAAAGGAAATCAAAAGGAAAATCAGTAGTATTTTATACAGACAATTAAGAGGCTTTTCCAGAACATCTAATTGTCCTCATGCAAAAATCCTATCCACAGGTTAGGAAGCCACAGAACAGATGGCAAGAGTGAAACAAGACTGTACACTTTATTATTGTTATTGTTATATCTTTATCCTGCAATGTTAAAATATACTGTATATGACAATGATCATATCTAATACTCCTGCCTCCTATTTTCCCGCAACAGCAACCCTGTGAGGTGAATTGGGCTGAGAGAATGATTGGTCTAAAAGACACCTACCTGGTTTTCAGGACTAAGGGAGGCCTAAAAACAGTGTTTCCTGGTTTCTAGACAAGCACCTTAACTACTTCCCTAAACTGTCATATTCTTCCTACATGTGGAATGCATATTGGGGGAAGCTTGTTTGGAAGAAGATATATGTGTTTTTAAAATTAAAGGAGGAAAATCAATAGCCTGTTCTATTCTAATGACACTACTCTGATAGCTGAAAATGCAAATGATCTGCAAGCACTAGTAATGAAAGCACAGTGAAAAAATGAAAGTAAAATTAAAGACCAAATTAATGGCAAAAGGTACAGCAACCAGCCTTAGAATTGACAGTGTAGCTACTGAAATGCTGAATAACTTCTACCTTTTAAGATCAACTAGCAACAGTAATCAGCAATCAAGAAATATGTCACAGACCAGAACTTAGTAAAGTAGCAAATGAAAAAAAGATATTCAGATGCCATATTATGTGACACTATAGAAGCGAAAGCTGGACTTTAAAGCAGCAGCATAGAAAGAACATTGATATTTTGAAACTTTGGTGTTGGAGATGACTTCTTTAGAATATCATGAATAGCCAAGAAAATGAAAAAAATGAATCATCAAACAAATAAACCCAGCATTTTTGCTTGAGATACAAATGCCAGTTCAAATTATCCTACTTCAGACACATTATGTGAATACCAAGATATTTCTCTGGAGAAATCTTTAATGTTGGGGAAAGTGTAAAGAAAAAAGGATCAGCAGCAAGATGGAGGGACTCAATTATTGTGGCAAAGAGTGCATCACTGGAAGAGATGAAGGACCAGATCCTTCAGGAGAAAATCTATGTGATCACTAAGAGTTGACACTGACTTGATGGCATATAATCAAACATGTAACTAAGTAACAAAATAATTATTTAGGTTAGTTTACAAAGAATAAAATTTCTATTGTATTTCATATGTTAAAAAGAGCAATGATATAGATTGACAGTATCTGTTTTTTGATTTTATATAACTTACATTTTCTGATACACAAGGGCTCTTAGAATTGAGAGATATACAGGGTCCAATTGCTCCAGATACCTTTATTTCTCTTGAAGTCTGCACAGATTTCAAAGTAAAAGAGAATAATATACAAAAGGTGGGTTAAAATTCACTCCAGTAATTTTACTGTAGCCTGTAAAAGTGAAACTAAGTAGTTGTGCAGAACCAGTCAATCTTTGAAAAATAATATCTATGATTTTGCTAAACAAATGGTTATGTTTCTTCCTCAAAACTATATATTTTGCATTAAAAGTTTTTCTAGTGTTTATTCACTGCTTTCTCATATTATTAAACCAAATTAATCAGCTTTCTTTAAATTTAAAATATTTATTTTCCTTTAGAAGAGTACTAGGTTACAGGTGTTGGGTGATCTCTAGGATCAGGAATCTGAATTAGAATATTTCTATTGTCCTTTGAATCCTTATAATTTCCCAATTCAGCATTATATCAAATCATACTACGGATGTATAGCGGCCATGATTATAGAATTCTCACAAGTACTGGCTCACCAGGATGAGATGCTTTTAAACTGAGAATCCAGAACTTAGACTGAGCCCTCAGCATGAAAAATCTGCATTTACTATTAAAGCTATTGCCTCTTTTCAATATTATTTTATTTCTTGAGCAGCATTTCATTACTTGAGCAAAGTATGGATAAACCATATATATTATCTTGTTTTCATATGCTGCTGCTGAACTGTTGAAATGGCAGACAGGGAAAAATGCTCACATCGACAAAGATTTCTATTAAATATTCAGTACATCATGTGAATGGAATCTAAATACCCTACTTATGATTATACTCCCATGCACTAGGGAGTTTGCTTTAACTGCACAGGAACATAAAATGCATTCAGCAATTTATTTTGTGGGCTTGTAAGAAATGAAATTAATATAGTTTAGCCAAACAATGAGTGCAGAATCACAGCTGCAGAGTTAAAAGTTTACTTTGCATCTTTAACCCAAGAACATCAGTCAATGTTTTATTTCATTGTGAAAAGCTGTTCAATTTAAAGAGTTTATTTTCACAGTGAAATAAAGTACTTTAATCCAAGGTTTAAAAATTTAAGCTGAATGTTACTGCTAGCAATACTCTCTTTCCACAAAAGTCTGTTTAGCTCTGAGTGCACAGTAAGATTTTATGGGCTAAGAACACCAGAGCCATATTTTTTAATAGTAAATGTCATTTCTTACCTTGATTTCTAAGGTACCTCCAAATCCCATCTTGAATTGTCCTTGTCCATCTTTTGTAAACACCCGCTGAAATGTTTGTTTGAACAAAGATGTATTGAAAGAGTCTCCCATTACCATGTAACCTCTACATGAAGACAAAAAAAAAAAAAAAGACACAGATATGGACAGTCCTAAAGAACAAGTTACATTATCATTTATTGCTTTCAGAACCTGGTCTCCAACTACAACTGGCATCTGTCATTTTACTTTATATATACTGAGTTTTTAATATACAATTTATTCAAGAGCATAATCTATATGCTATAAAAACTCTGATTCCCATAACCTTTAATTGGGTGAAAGGGTGCATCATAGAGTAATTAATTTTGAGCACGGTGTCTCAAACTACAGAATAGCTAAATTACAAAATGCATTCAAAATCCATGACCCATGACTTCCATGAAATTGAAATTTGAAAAATTTCATAAAACTGTTCATTATATAAAATTATCATAAAGCATTATGCTATAATACAAAATGTCATAAAAACATTTCCTGTGGTGAACTCCTGATGTTGCTATACAGTTCAACATGGGTCTTTCAAGACAAATACATCTCTGAATACTGTACTTCCCTGAATTTTTAAGAAATATTAGAAGTTCTACTGTTGTTAAAGGCATTGAGGAATCTAATAAGGAAACATATCTGAAACGATGGCCCAAGGGATCATGGGTTGTCTAGTGAAGAAATAAAATTCACCAAGCAGGTGAATAAAATTCATTTGAAGAGCACTGCAGATACCACTGAATTTACAACCATTCATTCAGTGACCATTCAAAGCTACAAAGAAGCTGAACAAATGGATTTACAAATCATGCCTGAAGTTACTGTTGTTGCAGCAACTCTGTGGTCATGTGATCAAAATTCAATGTCTACCTGATACACAGATTTAGGGGAAGAGATGAGTGGACGGTCCCAAATGAGTCAAGCAATACCCATAAATCCTATTTAGCAATTTGAGCACATTTTAACCTAATAGGCAGGGGTGAAATGCTCCCGGTTCAGACCGGATCACTCGATCCGGTAGCTATGTCAGCGGGTGGTTCGGAGAACCGGTAGCAAAAATCCCTGCCCACCCACCCCCATGCCCAGCTGAGCCGCGCTATCATCAGGGGCTTTTTTAAAAAAATTTTAAAAGCATTTTTTCTACAACCCCTTCGGCCGAAAAAATGCTTTTAAAAGTAAAAAAAAAAGCCTCTGATGATCGCACGGTTCAGCTGGGATCAGCAGAGGCTTTTAAAAGCATTTCTTTTACAACCTCTTCAGCCGAAGAGGTTGTAGAAAAAAATGGTTTTAAACGTTTTTTAACAAAAATTGGCCACGCCCACCCAGTCACATTAACCCCCCACCAAGCCACGCCCACAGAACCGGTAGTAACAAATTTTACATTTCACCACTGCTAATAGGGCTCCAGAATTAAATGATAGAACTTAACTTTTGAAAAAATAAAAAAAAATCATATTTATGAAGTCTATTCATCATCAAAAGCTTTTGCTTGCATACTAACTACATATGCTCATATATGCAAGTCCAGTTGGCACATACAGTGAATGTTTTTAACGGTTTATTGAAATAATAGTTCTTCGGTAAATTATATACTTTCATATATTACATACCCCGTGTAATTAGGACAACATTTCATCTCCAAAAGACCAGTTTGATCTAATGCACAGGCATAGATGTCAATAACATGACCTGTTGTAGCAGCACGATTTGCAAGAGCTTCAAAATGCTATACAAAAAAATATAATTTTTCCAAATTACTTGAGTTTCTATAGCCATTCATTAACACAGGGTATTCAGCTCTTTCACAAAAAGATAAATATTAAATGATTTACATCCTTTTAATCCTTCTCAGTATATTTTGATAGTACTGACTTGCTGTATTTCTTTCCATGATTACATAAGGTAAACAAAAATGTCAACAAAATATTCAAAACTATATCTATTAAGCATGCTATACAAACAACTCATGGAATATATTTTTATTATAAATTGATATACTGTCCATCAATATTAATTTAATTTTTTTAATATACCATCTGAAGTTTGTAACTGTCAGAATGTTTCTCAGAATATTGTTAGAAAGATTGTAAACATTTTAAAGACTTTTTTAATTCTGGAAAATATATATAATCTAAGGACGAGATCATTTTGGAATGTATCAAACACACTTCTTAGCTAACATAAATGAAAAGTAGCATTTATTGAATCTCTTACCTTAGTACCTTTTTTAACATATTTGGCATTATCTTTTTCAATGTCATGCCAAGATCTTATAGGGAGCTTAAGTTCATCTCCCACAACCATCCCAGGCCCCTGGGTAGCCGGTCCACCAATAAACATCATTATACGAGCACCAGTATTAGGGAAAGTACACTGCAGGATAATAAATACAAGTCAAGAAACAGATGAGCTTCCTGAAGCCCAAAATATTCCATTGATATTTAGAACTGTTTATTCATGCTCTAAAAGGAATTGCAGTATCAAGTATTTATTTATTTATTAAATTTGCTGTCCATCTCACTGTCCAAATTAGATATGTAAAGTTGAAAAATAATTATTGCTCAAATTTTAGTATATTTGATACTTGTGATAAGAAAATGTTTCAGAAAATTATTTACTATCTTTAAAAAGAGTTATCTTTGTAATTTAAATCAAACTCACATTAACTTAATTATTTTCTTATATTAGAGATAACTTGTTACCTCTAGCAGTCCTACAGCTATGGAAAGAGCCACTCCTGAAGATCGCAAAGGTCTTTTCCCCTGGGGAACAGGCCAAGGATCTCGTTGCAGTTCACCCAAGAGATCCGTGAGATTCATGTCGATTTTCTGTACTGGTTGTAAGAATCTAGAAAGAATAAAAACAGTTTTGCTCTTAGGGAAATTATTTAAAATTTTCTTTTTTTCAACTGGGAGGTAAAATTCAGCCTCACAAAAGGAGAAATCCATTCTATGAGTTCTTCCCATTTACCTACACCTGTCTCCCACCCAAAATCTGTTCTAAAGAATGTTTTGACAATGAGTAAGAGGGTCAAAGGAAAAGAAAAGAATAATGCCAATGAGAATATTTTGGATTTCATTTTGGAAAATATGCACTATACTGTTCTACAATCTCAATTTCTCAAATATGATTTACATTCATTCTGCAGTTATCAAGCTTGTAAAATTGTAATCTACTGCACAACTGAAAAAGATCATAATTCATGACAGGATGGAATTCTCAATCTGTATTTATTTAACATGCTGATCATTTGGAAGAAGATACTATATGTATATATACATACACACACACACACACACTTTAAAAGAGGAAGATATGGAGAGAAGCTAAGGATGGGCTGCTTGCAAGAATGGTGAAGTCAGTGACTAAGATTTATCTTGCCTTCAAAGTATAAGTCCACATCATGGGATTGTTGAGGTCTTGGGCTCTGTCTGCTGTTACTCTGCTGACTTGCTGTTACCAAGTTGGTATGCAGTAAGATCATGCACATCCACCATAAGATGAAGCAGCTGATCTAACATGTATAACCAAGACCTGGATGGTTTGGGAGGGAGGAATTTCTCTCTCAATGATATTACCACCTACGTGTCAAGTTTGGTATCAGCCACAAGCCCAGGTGGGGTGACATGGGTTGGAGTGGCAGTTGGTCATCCATGAGACTGAAGACTTTCAGTTATCCTGTTCCACAGATGAACAGATGTGACACACTCTGGTTGAAGCTGGGTTCTAGGGAGTAATTGGCTTGTTGCTGTTATACCAGACTCCCTGCACCACAACAAAATTCCTATCTGAGTTGCTAAATTCTTTCAGCAGACTGGCAGTAAAGTCTCCAAGGTTTATAGTTCTTGGAGACTACAATCTGCTCACAGGTGGCATGGAAACAGGGTCAGCTCAGGAGTTCATAGTCACCATACCACCAATGGATATAACCCAAGTTATTCAAGAAATCAACACATACCAGACCAAATAATATATTGTTTTGTTAGTAGCCTACACTAATCCTTTTGGTTCTTAGCCAAAATAAATAAATAAATAAAAAGAGGATTAATGCTGGTTCATAAGGGTTCAGCACTGATAAAATAGAGTAATACATAACAAAGCAGAACTTAGTGTAAAGTTAGAGTACATTTTTTAAAAAATAAAAATTGATACCTGTTAGATGGTGGTGGCTGTTGTACCTGAGGACCACGACCCACTTGTGATACATTGATTTTTGTAAGTCCTAGCATTTCCTGTGAACAGTGTATAACAGAACAGCTATATATTTGGCAAATCACTCAAAATAACTACCCATATGAAATTGGCAGAAAGAATAACCTTGAGGAGAGGAAGAGCCGTAATCAAAACATGGGTCAGATTTAAAAAATCTGACGCAAAAATATAATTTGAGACATGATCTTTCCTAATTCTCATGAAGATCTCCAAGACAGACCAAACTTGGGGATCAAAGACATGCAAGACAATATAGTAGTAGGGTTTTATTACAGGGTTATAGTAACAGAATCTTGCAAGTCTGAATGTGCTTTCCTCCTCTGTCCTTTTTTTCTTCATGTGAATTAGAGAGGATAATATCGGAGATGCCTTCTGAAATTACATTTCTGCCCCAGATTCAGATTTCTTTTATCTGACCATTGCCTTGGTTGTAATTCTTCTTACTCCTTGAGGTTATTCCTTCTGTTCATTATATCAACAGTGCTTATTTAAAACAAACCTACAAGCATTATTGACTAAGAGAGCTGCCATCCATAACCCAATTTGGAATATCTTGAATTAAAAAAGAAAAGTGCATTTTTCTAACTCCCCAGTAATCTATAGTCTAGCCTTGTTTAAGGATACTTAGCTCTCTGCCTAAGCAGTTCATTGCTATGCTAATACCTCTATGTTGCTATCTTGAAGTTTAATATAGATTAGTAAGATTAGCTTTTTGTTTTCATTTTCAAGCAGTTATCTGGCTTCCTTTTCTGAATCCTATTATGTCCCCTTATAATTAAGAATCAAGTTTGAGCATGAGTTTCTAACATACCTGTCCAAGGCTTCTTTTCCCATCTGCTTATACAATTCACTCATTACTGAGCTTTCAAGTCTCAAGAAGAAAAAGGAAAAGGATTCTAAAGCCGGACTAGATGGAGACTGTGGGTCCAGCTAATACACCCTGCTACTTCAGTATTAGACTCCATGTATGTGTGTATAGTTATTGAAGTCATTACAAATTTTTAATAAATCTGTATTATATCTTTCCACTATTTTTAATAATCTTAAAGTGGAAAATTATGAGTACTAGTGGCAACTTTAAAGTTGAGCATGATACACTGACAGTACTCGGCAGGTAATTCAAACTTTATAACATTTCCCCTGACATTTAAGAACACCATTTAAACATTTTTTTAAAAAAAAAGTAGGTGAAAATCAGAAAATACACTTTTATCTTCTGAACTGCAATACTTTGTTCAATACAGCAGACAATTTCTTCTTCTATTTTCCAAGACACAACAATCACAGAATAAGTGATCAAATTAAATATCAGATAGCTACCTGAAGTTGTTTTGCAGATAGATCCTTTGTCCCTCTGAACACATAACTTTTGGAAATGCCTTCACAGCCAAGCTCGTGAACTTGCACCATTCTCCCAAAAGTAATAAGCCCTACCAAAGCAGTAGGAGGTAGGAGACTTAATGACATTTGCATGGATTCTTTCAAAGCTTGCAAATCTTCATCTTCCATGCAAGTGTCAACAACATAAAGAAATATCAAAGGCATCTGAGGTCCACGCTTTAAGTAAAATGAAAAACATTGTAATATTAATATTATTAATTCACAAAAGAACCATGACAAATTAGCATGTAATACAGATCATTGTCAATAGTGTTATTAGACCAATAATGCCAAAAACAATTTTGGAGTGCTTGTTCTCTCTTTCACTAATTAAAACATTTAAGTGTTTGTTACTGCACTACAGGTAGTCCTTGTTATTAAGTGAAACTGGCTTCTCCATTGACTTTACTTGTCAGAGGATCGCAAAAGATGATCACATAATCCATAGCAAATGTCATAAATATGAACCAGTTGCCAAACATCTGGATTTTTGTCACATGACCATAGGGATGCTGCAAAATTAGCTGTAACTGTGAAAAATAGTCATAAATCACTTTTTTCACTGCCATTGTAACTTTGATTAGTCACTAAATGAACTATTGTAAGACAAGGACTACCTGTATAAATAATATAGCATATAATTCATTCTCTAAAAATTGTTTCAAATGTTATAATCAAGTCACATCATTTTCTATTTGATAAGAATATTACAAAGCCCAATAATTCTAGAAAATAATTTATAACCAAATAAAACAAATTCTGAAGAGTGAATTCTCTTTCCCAACTATTTTCACATTAATAACCAAACCACAGATTCTCACAAAGTATATCAAACTGATTACAATTCTAGAATAATCTGTGTTTCCCACTGGAAATTGTGTATAATTCAATGGCAAATTAAGTTTAGAGTGGGAGTATGCAACAACATTAAAACAAAAACAAATTGGATAGAAAACTATCCAATGAACTATCCAGTTTAACATGGAAAGCATTACCAGATTATAAATCCACATATGAATTTGTACTGTATCAAGTGTTGATTTCTTCTAACATTAAACTTTTAGTATCTGAGTTTCTCAATGACTTGCTAAATAAGGATAGAATTTTTAGAGTAGACAGAAATTATTCACTCATCTTGATTTTAAAAATATACTACATTGTTTGCCATTAATTCTTGCATATTATATTTGATTTTAATAATATATGAATTGTTATATTGACATCTTAATATATAGACTAAGATTACTTTGAAAATGTTATTCAGTTTTATAATATTTATAAAACTATTATTGATTTTTTGCTTTCCTATTCTTATTCCTATTCCTATTCCTATTCCTATTCTTCTTTCATAGTTAGGGTTTTTTTAAAAACAATAAACAAATATTCACAAAGATGTATTGAGTTCTGCAAATATAGAATTTGAGCATATTTCTGTGCAATTCAAGTTTATGTTGTTATACTGTTCAATGTGTTAAGAACAAATGTGATAGGTAATATCTATAATGGTATGAGAAGTATCTATGCTGTTCTTACAAAATAAATCATACCATTCTATGATATACCACATCAAATTATGCCAAACAGTGAAAAGCATAATTTTGATTTATTCCATTATATTAACAAACGATAATGCATATTGTTATAATATGCTGCCATACTGGCCATCACAACTTCTCCCTCTACTATTGTTCACTAGCTCAACATTCACCTCTAAATTTTTAATCATATTTACCTGTACAACATATTCAATACTAGAAAATTGCGGTAAAAGTTCTGCAGGCTGGTTCATTTCAGATATGCCAGCATATGTAGGAGGAAACTGAAAGAAAAATGACAGAAATGTTCATATAAACCTAACACATCACATTCTGAATTTTATTACTATCCTTATTTCTATTTGTGCATCTTAATATTCATACCATATCATTCTACCTGAAATCTTTCAGACTTACCATTCATCATTTTAGCCTGGGGTGCACGTCACAATAAGGAAAGCTAGTCCTCAATTTATTTTTGGACTTATTTTGATATTAATTAGAGTGGCCGAGGATTGGATTCAACGGAATGGCTGACAACAAATTGCTATTTGTGTTCTTTGGTTTGTTCAGTGACCACTCAAAGTTAGTGTCATTGAACAAATGGTACTTACAACCACCCTCTTTGGAGTTCTGGGCAATGCAGCACCCACACAGTCATATGATCAATATTTGGGTTCTACACTTTTCATCACCTGCTGTTTGCCACATACTCCTGCTACCTCGCCCCCCCACAGTGCCACTACCCCCAATCGACCTTCACAGTCTTCTTCCTCCTCCTGCAGGGCCAGTATGCAGGAGCTGGGCAAGAGTGCAGCCCTGGGATATACACAGCAAGTGCAGCAGGATGGACAGAGCCTTGTCAGCTGAAGGGAGTTTGCCAGGCCCTACAGGGGAAGAGACAGCAGGGTGGCAAAGGGAGGAACTCTCCATTGTTAGGCTATGCAGGAGAGGAGGTGGCTCCCCAGGTAAAGGTGGAGACTATGCAGGAAGTGCTGCTCAGGGTGACAGCAGAACTGGAGGAAGTGGAGGGACAAGAGCAGCAGAGCATATCTCAGAAGTGCCCTGGGAGAACAGGTCTGTGGGCTTCAGTGCACTGAAAGCTGCTAGTCTTTTGCAAGGCTTTGCAGAAGGAAGGCTGAGCCAAGAGAGAACAGAGGGACCGCGCCTAGGTTGACAGTAGGCTTGCCTCCACTCCTTGCTGAAGCCTGGCAGGCTGGTTCTCCAGGACTGCCTCCACACACTGCACCTCCAGGAAGTCCCTAGCCTTCAGCTTCGTCTAATTCTGTTGTCATCTTGAACAGCACCTCCCTCATTGCTTCCACTTTCACTGTAACTTTTCTTGCCTCGCCTGGTAATGGAACACACCATGCCTTGCTGTCCCATCAGACAGGCTCAGCAAGCTCACTTCAGCAGGCAAGGATCTGTTGCGGGTCTTTACCCGTGCCCAGTGCCTGGATCCTAAGCCAGCAGCAAATGGAAGAAGATAATGAAGATCAACTAGAGAATAGGAATAAGACCAGAAAATGCAGAGTGGCCAAAATGACAGTGATGGAGATATGAACAGATGGGAAGAGTTGAAGCAGAAATGAGTGTAGTAGGCAGGAGATCCTTGCCAAATGATGGCATGGTCCTCGCCTAACAACTACGATTGGAACTGCCATCACTAAAGGGTGGTTACGTGGTGCTTTACCTAGTTACCGTTTTGCTTAATGATGGAAATTCTAGTCCAATTATGGTCATTCTAGTCCAATTATGGTCATTAAGTAAAGATTATCAGAAAGATTAATCTACATTTGACATATAAAAAATTACTAATACTATTTTGCTTGTCAAAAAATGTAATCCTTTTTCAACAAAGATAAGAAAAAGACACTTCTTTTCCAGGATTTACAGTTCCTTTTTCTTTACTTACCCAACATTTGCTCATTAACTATTATTTCAGATTTAATATTGATTCATTTCTACATAACATCAAAATGATTTTCACATTATTTTTATTTTTACCATGCTATCACTATATCTGTATGTTTAATAAAGCAAAAAAAAATGTTAGAATAGCTGGGACAAATATAAGTGTTGACTTACCTGATTTCTCTGATAACAAAAATTGCAAGCCCATAGTTTTGCTCGATAATCAACCTGGCTACAAACATAAAATTAAATGTTTCAATAAATTATGAGATAATGCAGTTTCAAGCTCAAATCTGAATATAGATTACATACTTTCATCTCTAGATTTTATTTAACAAAACTTATTAAATTTGACTCTTTGGATGCTCTATTTTAGCTCCTCTCTAATTAGTTTTTGCTGGGCTAAGTTCACTGTAGAATCAGTTCTCATATATTGTAGTACGTTTATGCAATACTAATTTATTCATATACAGATGATAAAGAGAAAAATGTTTGCATAGCATGATTTACACATAATTTTCCTGAGTTTCAATATGGCATCAATCACAAATGGCAAATGAACATAGCAAGCTATAATCACTTGAACACAATAGTTAGCTGCTTTATTCACTGTTTACTCAAATCAGTTACCACATATATGGTACTTTATTAGTGTCTATGGCAGCTCTCTCCTCAATTTTGGAGTATTATTACAGCTCAGCTGTGCTTCTCCCCCCTCCAAATGAGTACACTAGTTGAAAAAAATATACCAAAGAAACATGCTGATGATAAAATTTCAGGCAGAGAAAGAAACAGAAAAGCTTTAGCATCACAGAATTATTTTGAAATGTTCAAACTTCTTTTGAAATAAATGAAATGTGTGACATTGTGTGTGCTACTAGCAGTACTAGAAACAATCAGAAGAAATGCTGAGAGGATAACAGGAAGTTTTTTGCTGAGGGTATTTTCTGCAATAATAAAAAATAATTTACTACAAAGACTATACATACATTGTTCAAATATTGTTTTGATGCAATTGGTTTTCATTGGAAAACAAGCCATCACAAACTGATATTTCAGGGAAGGAAGCATTTAAGCTCAAGGATTCAAAGGTGTTAAGGATAGATTGACTATAATGCTTAAACTAGCAACCTGAAACTGAAGCCTGTAACTTTTTATCATGCAACCAATTACTAAGCCCCAAAATGGATATGGTCATTGGTGTCTATATCAGACACATTAAAAAGGGGTAAAAGATAGAGCAGACCTTATTTATTTTTATTTTTTTTATTTTTTAATTTGATTTATATGCCGCCCTTCTCCGAAGACTCAGGGCGGCTTACAATGTGCTCAGCAATTTAAACTTCTACTCAACATATCTGAGGATATCTTAAACTGAAGAAAACAAAATTGAAGTGTTTATAAGAGCAAAACTGTGATTTTATTAATCTAATTGTTTTGGACAATACAGGTATTCCTCGACTTATGACAATTGAGCTGAAACTTTGTTATTAAGCAAGACAGTTAAGTGAATTTTGACCCATTTTACAACTTTTCTTGCCACAGTTAAGTGAATCGCTTCAGTTGTTAAGTTAGTAACACAGTTGTAAAGTAAATCTGGCTTCCCCATTAACCTTGCTTGTCAGAAGGTCATAAAAAGTTATCACATGATACCCCCCCCCCAGGACACTGCAACTATCATAAATGTGAACTAGTTGACAAGCGTCTGAATTATGATCACTTGACCATGGGAATGCTGCAATGATCCTAAGTGTGAAAAATGGTCATGTCACTTTTTCAGTGCCTTTGTAACTTTGGTCACTAAACAAATAGTTGTAAGTCAAGGACTACCTGTACATCAAATCATCCTTTGGCCATTACTGAGCTCTCACCAAAAATTAAAATCCTATTTTTATTTCCTCAAATAACAATACTCTTCCAACCTCTCAATCAGAGAATTACTGCTATCAATAGAATATATTGCTCAGGGCTAAACTATGGAGTCCTTGGAGGTCTCTGAGTTTGGTTGCTTCTTGCAGTATGTTTCATAAGCCAACTATGTAACATAAGTCGTGCTAGTGAAGGGAGAGGCTGCCACCTATGCATCTACTATAGTTATACTCCAATCAAGGAGCTACCAAGGAAAGCAGCAAAAATTCCAGAGTTTTGTTGATTTTGTACATTGTTATATAAGATGGCTATCACAGCTACTGAGGATAAAAATGCACAGTTCCTCAATTTTTGCAGCAATTCAACATAAAGAATGCAATTTGTATTATTCTGTAAGCTCAAAATGAGGTTAAAACAGACTATTCTCATAGTGCTTGGTGGACCTTCTGATTTTATGTATAATTTGAAAGGGGTTGACCACATAAAAGTGTTTTCCAAATAAAAGCAAACTGTATTGCTCTCACTCAGCAGGCTGGGTTTGACAGTGGAGGAAGAGGACTTAGAGGAACTGTTTCAATCTCGTGCAAAGTAATTTTCAACCAAAGAACTGCAACAATTTATTGATGAAGGTCAAGTAAAGTCACTGTCCAGCAAGCCACCATAAAAAAGCATTCTGCTTCAGTTCTAATTGCATTTGGGAAGAACTTGCAATGGTTAGAAGACAGTGCAGAAAGGAGAATAGCAGGCCATGCACTTTAATCTTATTTAAAGCCATATAAGCAGCTATTTACAAGAGAAGCATGTGATGTGACCATATTCATCTAAATCCTGCATCTGTTCTTCTTCATCATTGACGGTCATCCTTTTGTTCCATTGTCTTCATAAGTCTTCAGCCTCAATTCATCTTTTATCCCTCAAGCTGTTTTCACTTATTTTCAAAATGAGTCTAAATTTGCATTACTTATGCATTTAATATGTTTTTCAACTACGTAAGTACTTTAATAGGCTTATTGTGTTTAGTAATATTTGGGTTGAGAATGTGTTGTCATTCTTGAATGATCTGCCCCAACTTCATTTTTTTCTATAAGCTCTGTTATTCAAATTGCGTAACAGTACATAGCACCTGGGTTTCTAGGAAACAGCTATAACGCTATACAAAGACTGACTGCTCATAATTGGTAAAATTGGGACAAAGCAATCTTTTAATCACAAGACTAATAACATGTCAGCAAAACCAACAATATTTATTGGAATTACCATAACGGATTTAGAACAGCACGGCAGGTAGTGCGACTGCAGAGAACTGGCTCATACTGAATGGGAGGCAAATCAGGACGCTCTTTTAGTGGTGTGAACAGAGAAGCAACTGGAACCACCATTCTTGTGGCTTCAAGACGACTGGAAGGCCACACATTCCAGCTGAATCTAACACCATCTCTATCTTCATTTTGCTGAATGAACTCCAAGAAGGTTGTCATTTTGAAGCTCTTGTATCTGTAGCGAAAAGATATATTGAATTTAACCATGCAAGTTCTTGAGGATAAATTAAAAGCAATGCAATACTTTTAGGGCAGGGGTCCTCAAATCCCAGGCATGGGCCCACTACTGGATCCTGGCCTATTCAGAACTGGGCTGCATGAGGTGCTGACCGGAACATGCACACTCACAGCTTAACTTGTGTGAGCAGTGGGCCGGCACATGCTTGCCAGCCCACCACTTGCACAAGGGTTGCGTATACACTAGCCCACCACTCCCACAGCCCAGTTTCCCTCTTCTCCTCCCCCCCCCCAGTCAAGCCGCCAAGCCATAAATGTTGGTGACTTCTATATTTAGGGAATTCATGTACTTTCATTACCAGTCATCTGGAAACCATGAAAATTCCTGTCTATCCATAAAACTATAGAAGGAAAATGAATAACAATTAGGAGTCTCTGTTCTCTTTAGTAACTATTTCACTGCTTAACAAAATGCAAATTTGGACATTTCCAAATGCACAAGCACATGTACCTTAAGCAATGGTTTCACTCCAAAACATTACAGCAATTCTGAAATTATAGTAGGTGTTATCCTACTATGTAGCTTCATTTTGAAAAATCTTATTTTGACAAATTATCATGGTTATCACTTGCATTCATTTGAAAACAGCCTAAAAGAACTGCTGCATTTTTTTTTTTTAATTTGATTTATATGCCGCCCTTCTCCGAAGACTCAGGGCGGCTTACAATGTGCTCAGCAATAGCCTTCATCCTTTTGTATATTTATACAAAGTCAGCTTATTGCCCCCACAACTGGGTCCTCATTTCACCTACCTTAGAAAGGATGGAAGGCTGAGTCAACCTTGAGCCTTGGCGAGATTCGAACCCTGCAGTAATTGCAGGCAGCTGGTTTTAATAACCAGCTTAATAACAGGATGCCTTAAACCCCTGTACTACCAAGGCTCTTTTGAGATTTAAACTAACAAATTCAACCTAGTTTACTCTGCAGTATACATCATACATTCTTATGTGCTAACCAAGGACAATTGTTATAGTACACAAAACTTGGAAACTATTTAGTGCAAGCTCAGTAGCAATATGCAATAGAAGCAGAAACCAGAGCCCACCTCTTCTTTTGGACAGAATGAATTAAATAAAAGCAACTATCTAACTACAATAGTACTAGGTATTATATTAAGATAAAGTAAGAATGTCTTAATCAAATAGGCATTTGAAGTACAAATCAGGAAAAGGTAGGATAAAATGCTGGTCATAGGAGTTACTGAGCTTCATGATATTTGATGATATCTAAAATTTCCTAGAAGCAGGTAGGTAACGATTTTACATGTCATGGCTGCTTTCTGAGGAACTACTAAGGGAAAAATAAATTATGTATAGATGAACTGCAGTCGTGATACAGTTATTGTTTCAGTTTCTTGGATATTTTTCAGCAAAATAGTTGTGCTATCAGAAGTTTAATACAGCTATTTTTTTCACTTTTAAGCAGAAAATGGGGCCACTGTACTAAACTTTATTACCATCAAATTTCAAATTTGTGCAAGGGATCTCTGGATCTGGTGATTTATCATCATTAACTCATTAACTCTGCATGGATTTGCACTACCCCAGACTGATTCAGTGGACAACTTGCACAATTCACAATTCCTGCTCAAAAGGCAGGTGGCAGTCGTGGCTAGGATGGCCTTTGTGCAACTTTGTGCAACTTTACGTTGTGCACCAGTTGCATCCTTACCTGAATCCTGGGGCCCTGTGCATGGTTACTCAAATTCTAATCATATCTTGGCTGGATTACTGTAATGCGCTCTACACGGGGTTATCTTTGAACCAGGGGTGAAATCCAGCAGGTTCTAGAGAACCGGTAGCGGAAATTTTAAGCAGTTCGGAGAACCGGCAAATACCACCTCTGCCTGGCCCCAGGAGTGGGGAGGGAATGGGGATTTTGCAGTATCCTTCCCCTGGAATGGGGTAGGAATGGAGATTTTGCAGTTTTTAGTGCAGTTTTTACTAATATTTTAATGTCAGTTTATTTTAATCTTTTAATTTTTTTTCAGTTTTTTCTATAATTTGTAAGCCACCCAGAGTCCCTTGTAGGAGAGCTGGATGGCATAGAAATTTAATAAATAAAAAATAAACCATTACATCAACCACTACATCATGGACTTAATTCTTTCTAAACATATTTATCAGCTATATGTCTATTTATTACTGTAGTCAAACAATTACTGTAATCAATTCAAAGTCCAGGAAACAACCTTCTGCACATATTCAGCTATCCCTTTGAAAAAAATATTTAATTCTATTTCAATATGCCTAGTCAAGCTGGAAAACAGATGACTACAAATTAGTCCCTTGGGGTATAACTTGTTTTTTCTGCAAATCCTCATGGAATACGTTACACACAGTTAATATTCATGTCTTTCAATCTCTTTATTAAAGTACATAAAATCTTAATTTGTCAGATTTTAAAATCTGATACAGTACTTTTATATTTGAAAAAATCAGATATTGCATAATTTTCTTGTTGCCTTTTTTCACTCTTTAAAAATGTAAGTTTAAGGTACATGTAAATACAAGGGAAAAAGAAATGACATTGTATAGGTATGTATTACAAGCCACACAGCCAAGCAGAAGAAATAGATGAACTTTTTTTTATAAATCAGTTAGTTGAAGTATCCAGGAAACACATACTGTAGTAAAGAGGAACTTTACCCTGACAGGTTCCTAACATACATATCACCCAAAAGATGGAGAGGTTACTAAAGGATCAACTACACTGGATAATTACTAATAGGGATGAAGTGGTCGAGGAAGTGGAAATTGTAGGAACTTTGGAAGAGAGTGACCGTATCATATAAGGATTCACCATACTGCATGCAAAGGTAACTGAAGAAGGACTAGTGTTCCAGATTTTAAGAGAGCTGACTTCAACAAACTAAGACAAAGAATAAGGAGGATTCCATGGATGGAAATTCTAGCTGGAGAAAAAAATCAGGATGCATAGAAAACTCTGAAAAATGAGATAATAAAGGCCCAAACAAAAACAATATCACACAGAAAGTAAAACAAGAGACATTTGACGAGACCAGCATGGTTGCACAAAGAACTGTATGACAAGCTGAGGGACAAAGAGGACAAGTATAAAGAATAGACAGAGGGTCTTGTAACCTGAGCGTATTACCAGAAAATAGCACAATTTTACAAGGACGGAGTCAGGACAGCTAAGGTTCACGAATGAGCTAACACTTGCAACAAATACCAAAAATAACAAGAAAATTCAATATGTAAGGAGCTACAGGAAAGTCAAGGAAATGGTTGATTCACTAGGAGAAAATAACAAAAAGGTGACAGTAGGGAGAAGGCAGAACTGCTTGATTCCTTTTTTGCATCTGTCTTTTTGCAAAAGTAAAAAAAAATAGTCCAACCTATCAAAAACAGCAACCTGGGAAACAAAAGAGAAATGTAGGTCAAAATATTTAAGAAATTGGTTATTACTGCCTTCTTTGATAAAGTGACTAAATTAATGAACCAAGGAAATGCTATGGATACAGCGTACTTATCGTGTTTCCCCGAAAATAAGACAGGGTCTTATTTTCTTTTGAATCCCAAAATAAGGGCTTGGCATTATTATCGGGGGGGTCTTATTATTTCAGGGGTGCAGGAGGCCCTGGACTGCCTGCACACTCACAGCCGGGAATCTGGCAGAGAGGCTCCCTTCGCATGCCACCATCAAGCCCCTCCCCTCCCATGGTGTGTGTGTGTGCGTGTGTAGAACGCGAGCGGCCCAAAGGCACCAACCCACGTGAGTGCCTGTCCCCACCTCCCTGCTTGCGCGCCTCCTAGGCCTCACCACGTCGATGTGGGCGAAGCCGGAGAGCACCAGGTCCTTGAGCTTGTAGCCAATGCCGCCGACGCCCACCACCAGCACCCGCATGGAAGCCACAGCCTGGGCCAGCTCTCCCTGCAAGGTCCAGCTCCAGCCATCACAATAGAGTGGGAAGCACACTCCCCGAGTGGCTGCTGTCCTGGCTGGGGTTTGGAAGCCACAGAGGCAGAGTTTGGGGGAGAGAAAGAAAGACTTCTGCTGCTTTCCTTGCATGCAGCCAAAAGCGAGGGGGGGCGGGGGGTGCAGGAGTTCACAGGGATGTGTCTGCCTTGGGAGGGCTGGGGGGGTGAGCGACCTGTGTGTGCGTGAGAGAGGAGGGACTTATTTTCAGGGAGGGGCATATATTTAGGCCCACCCCAAAAATCAGGCTTGGCCTTATTTTCAGGACATGTTCTATTTTCGGGGAAACACGGTAGATTTCAGTAAGGCATTTTGTAAAATAGACCACAGCCTATTTCTCAATAAAATAGAACAATGTAAGACAGACAGTATCTCTATCAAAAACATTCAACTTGTGATCCTTAATGGAACTACATCTATATGGAGGGAAGTATGCAATGAGCTTCTTCAAGGTTTTATCTTGGGACAATTGCTCTTCAACATCTTCATAAATGACCTAGATGAGGGGATTGAAGGGGCACTTATCAAATTTGTTCCCATCACAAAGCTGGTGGGAACTGCTAACACTTCAGAAGATAGAGTCATGATTCAGATTTTGAATTTTGACAGGTTTGAGCATTGTGGCCTATCCAACAAGATGAAGTTCAATAGCAAGAAAAGTAATATCCTGCACTTAGGCAGGAAAAATTAGCTCTAGCACAGATACAGGATAGGCAGTACTTGGCTCAACAGTAGTACCTATAAGGGGGATCTAGATGTCCTGGTGGACCACCGCTGAAGTATGAGTTAGCAGTGTGCTGCAGCTGTCAAAACAGCCAACACAGTCCTGGGCTGGGCTGGGCTGGGCTGGGCTGTATCAACTGAAGGATAGTATCAAGATCAAGGGATATGCTCTACACCAGTGGTCCCCAACCCCCGGTCCGCGGACCGGTGCCGGGCCGTGGAGTACCTGGCACCGGGCCGCGCAGCGGCCGGGGGACAGGAACGCTGCAGCGCAAAGGCTCCTGGGCCGTGCGCAATGGGCCTGCACAAAGGCTCCTGGGCCGTGCGCAATGGGCCTGCGCAAAGGCTCCTGGGCCGTGCGCAATGGGCCTGCGCAAAGGCTCCTGGGCCGTGCGCAATGGGCCTGCGCAAAGGCTCCTGGGCCGTGCGCAATGGGCCTGCGCAAAGGCTCCTGGGCCGTGCGCAATGGGCCTGCGCAAAGGCTCCTGGGCCGTGCGCAATGGGCCTGCGCAAAGGCTCCTGGGCCGTGGCCCCACCCCTGCGCGCGCTCAGCGGACCGCGGCGATAAAAAGGTTGGGGACCACTGCTCTACACTGCACTGGTAAGGCCACATTTGGAATATTGTGTTCAGTTCTGACACCTCACACAAAAAAGATACTGAGGCCCTAGAAAGAGAAAAGGAAACAAAGATGATAAGAGTCTTGGAAGCTAAATCTTTCTATGGCTTCTTTAGAATGGCTGAAAAAACTAGGTATATTTAGACAGAAGGCAGACATGATAACAATACTTGATGACGAAGGGAAGAGATGTCAATTTATTCTCCATAGCACCTGAAGTAAAGATAAGAAGCAACCTGGAAATAAGGAGGAATTTCTTGACAGTGAGAACTATAATCAATAGAACAATCTGCCTGCCAGAGTTGTTGGTGCTCCATCACTGAAGGTTTTCAAGGAAGGCTAGGATAACCATTTATCCAAGATGGTACGATGACTCCTATCTTGGCAGAAGGTTGGACTATAAAATCTCCAAGGCCCCTTCAAATCCTATGAAGTTCCCCTTCATTCATCTAACATCTTGGCTTACAAAAGCTCAAGCCATATTTGCTACTGTCTGATTCAGAACTACATTGCTTTTGAGGAACATATCATACATGTATTATTTTGTACAACTGGCAATATTTGCCACTAGCAGCAGAGTAAGCAGACACACTTGAATTTATAAAAAGTAAATATTCAAGTTTACAAAAATCTACTAAGCTTCTCCCCCCCCAAAAAACCTAATCTAGTCCTTTCTTCTCTCTTTCCCGCTTAATGTTTTGATTTTAAGAACCTCTTTACATTATTCTACTCCCTTTTTTACTGACACTTTTTCCACAGCCTACTTCCATTTTAAAAAAGGACACTGATCTCTCTCTCCCTTTTTTGCTTTAGAAATAGGCTTAATATACATAGTCCTCAATTTACAGCAGTTCAAAGTTACAGCACTAAAAAAAGTTACTTATGACCATTTTTCACACTTATGACTGTTGCAGCATCTCCATAGTCACGTGATTTACATTTGGATGCTTGATAACTGACTCACATTTATGACAGTTGCAGTGTCCCAGAGTCCTTTTGCAACCTTCTGACAAGCAATGTCAATGGGGAAACCAGATTCACTTCACAACCGTGTTACTTATTTAAGAACTGCAGTGATTCACTTAACAAAAGCGGCAAGCAAAGTCGTAAAATGGGGCAAAACTCACTTAACAAATTTCTCACTTAGCAACATAAATGTTGGGCTCCATTGTGGTTGTATGTTGAGGACTACCTGTACACGATCTCACTTTGGGATGATGTCAGAGGTTAGATTGCAGAGATACAACTCAATGCAACTAGGAGGATCAGACTTTAGACCCCCTTCCAGAGAAGATGGGATGGTCAAAGACACAGAGAGAGAGAGAGAAAAAAAAGAGAGAGTCCAGCTCCACCTGATAGTTCCATGATGCTCTAATGTTCAAACACGCCCACTTCAACAGGGAAGCAGAACACTCACTGATCTGCCCAATTCACACCCACAATGCCTTCCTTCCCAAGTTGGGAAACCCTCTCGCCGAATGTCGGAAACCCAGTTTGGGGTTTAAAGCTACGTTGGGGTGGGGGGGAGTGATTGGAAGAAGAGGAAGGGAGAAGAACGGATAAAGGCGGGCAGGACAGAAGATACTGAAGGCGAAACCTCCACCAACACCAGGCTAAACGATTTCAAAGGAAGGGAAGCCCCTCCAGCTTTAAGCCCGCGAGGACATCTTAGGATACTGGGCAAAGGAGCGCGAACGGCATCTCCTCCGGTAAGGGGAGTCGACGGGCTCGGAAGAAATCGAAAGAGACCCCTTCTCCTTTCCCGCTCCCTATACCGGACCGGTGGGTGCCCCCCCCCAGCTTCCCCGGCCCAGACGACGAGGGACCGAGCCTCTTCGGTGCCGCCTCCATCCGTCCTTCCGTTCACGCGACTCACCTCGGCTCCGCGAGCCTCCAACCGCCTCTCTCACTTCGCTCTCGCGCACACTGAACCCAGCAAACTGAGCGCCGCCGACGCAACAATCATGGCTGAGGAAGGGGCGGGGGGGGGGGGAAAGAAACCGGTGCCACGTCAAAGGGCACAGAGCGCGCGAGAGGGGCGGGGCCGCGAGCGACGGGCGGGTCTGGAGCCGATTAGCCCCGCCCTGAGCGGCGGGAGAAAAAAAAAGAGCAGAGGGAAGGCGACGAAGGGGCGTGGCTGATTGCGAAGATCCAAGCGAGGCTATTGCGTAAACTGAAAGGGGAGGATGTTTTCGCTTGTTGCGTCGTTCGGGAGCTCCACCTCCTTCAGCGCCAGGTCCTCGCAGTCTTATGAGACGCCGGGAAGCCTTCTTCCTCGCCTCGCTTTAAACGCCCCGTCACTGAGGGGACTTCAACACCAGCAGTCTTTTCCTTCACTGCATGTCCTAGCTGGGCGTTCATATAAACCAGGAGCGGTGAACTATGGCCTCTTTATGACCCGTGGACTTCAATTCCCAGAATTCCTGAGCCAGCCATGCTGAGCCGGGCTGGCTCAGGAATTCTGGGAATTGAAGTCCACAAGTCAAAGGGTCCCTCGTTCCTCACTTCTGATATAAAACTGTTGAAATTCTGTCCACAGAATTAAGACAGTGTAAAATTGCATTTAGAGCAGGGGTGAAATCCAGCAGGTTCTGACAGGTTCTGGAGAACCGGTAGCGGAAATTTTGCAAATGCTACCTCTGGCTGGCCGCAGAGTGGGATGGAAATGGAAATTTTGCAATATCCTTCCCCTAGGAGTGGGGAGGGAATGGGAATTTTGCAGTATCCTTCTACTAAAGTGGGGTGGGAATGGAGATTTTGCAGTATCCTTCCCCTGTCACGCCCACCAAGCCACGCCCACAGAACCTTGGTAGTAAAAAAAATTGGATTTCACCACTAATTTAGAGTACTCTTTTTCAAACTTGGTGACTTTAGGATGTGTGGACTTCAACTCCCAGAATTCCAGCCAGCATGTGTGAAACCACATACCTTAAGTCACCAAGTTTGAAAAACACTGAGGGAGTCTAGAAAGCTGCTGTGATAATCAGATGGATCCACATTCAGTATCCTTGTGTTGAGGAATTGTCAGACTCAATGCTGCTTATGGTATATCGCTGCCTTCTGTAACTCTATGTTCTGCAGGAAGTCCTCAACTTAAGATCACAACTGGGACCAGAATTTGTATTGCTAAGCAAGGCGGTTAAGTGAGCTGCGCCCAATTCTACCTTTTTTGCCACAATTGTTAAATGAATCATGCAATCCTTCACTAAATCTGGCTTCCCTCATTGACTTTGCTTGTTGAAAGCCTGCTGAAAAATCCACAAGGGGTGATCACATGACCCTGGGAAGCAGCAACCATTGTAAATCCAAACTAGTTTGCCAAGCACTCAAATTTTGATCCCATAATTGTGATCATTGGGAGATGCTGCAATGGGTGTGAAAGAACTGGTTGCAAGTCACTTTTTTTTCAATGGCATTGTAGCTTTGAACGGTTGCCAAATAAATGGTTGTAAGTCAAATATTACCTGTAGATGTTTTCTTCAATGAGGCCTTTCCCACTGGCACAAACACCCAGTGCCATCATCCCCTGATATTTGTTCCTGCATGCTCTGTTGTCTTTGCTTTATACCCCTGCCTCTGAGAGAGTTGGCCTTAACACATCCTTTAGTTGTACATTACATTCAAACAGTGGTGGTATTCAGCAGGTTCTGATCAATTCTGGAGAACTGGTAGCAGAAATTTTGAGTAGTTAGGAGAACTGGTAAATACCACCTCTGATTGGCCCCGCCCCCATCTATTCTGTCTCCAGAGTCCCAGCTGATCGGGAGGAAATGGGGATTTTGCAGTAACCTTCCCCTGTAGTGGGGAGGGAATGGAGATTTTACATATCTTTCCCCTGCCACGCTCACCAAGCCACGCCCACAGAACTGGTAGTAAAAAAATTTGAATTCCACCACTGCATTCAAATAGTATTTCCTCCAGTATTGCAACAACATGCAGAGCAGCCAGAAAGTATTCAGTCTCTTAAACTGGTCACTTATTATTTGGAAGGAAATAGGTCGACTACCGAGGCAAGAGAGGCAGGAGCTGGATCAGCAATGGGACTGTAAATACGGAATCTTCAGAAACCTCAAGGTTTTCTGAAACTCAAGAACCAAAGGAGAGCATTACCTCAGCACCTGGAAAAGGCCCTACAATTTGAATCATTGTCATGCAACTTTCTTCGTTGGCTGATAGTGATGGAATTCATACTTTGAGGAATGCCAACATGCAAAAAGCTAAATTGGTATGTCCTCAAACCATGGCTATCTTCACAAGATGCACCAAACTACAAACTAGCCAACCACATTTTAGCATGGAGCGTTGTGCAATCCCACCAATGGGGTAAATTTATGGTCCAGTATATCATGCATTGCAAATCCAGAAAACTGGATTGTCATAACCCAGACTTGTTTAGGCAGCACAGCCAACGTTTCTGATTATCATCAATGGGAAACAAATACTGACAGTACTTACTTGTTCTGAAATTTATGGCATTTACTGATGTAAAGTCATATGCCAAAGCAATTCACAGCTGCCCCAACGAGGGGGTCCCAAAATGTAGAATTTCTATTGTCAATCTGAAATCATAGTTCAACATTATTCAAAGAAACACAGGTTGCACAACAAAAGTTTTTCATAATCAGTTCATATTTAATTTCAATTGTAATTTAACCAGTAATTTTAGTAAGATTTTTATTATTTATTTTATCCTTAACTAGCATGAGTGCACAATGGGTGGAAAACCACTGAATTATATATTATGTATATATAATTATATATTATATATGCACACAAAGAGATGTATAACTGGCAGTTGAAAATTATTATTTTTTCCTTCTGTCCAATTCTCCTAGACTGTGTGCTATTTTCTTGGGAAGGTTTTTCAAAAATGCTTTGCCACTGCCTCCTTTCTAGGACTGAGAGAAAATGATTAGCCCAAGATTAGCCAGCTATTTTTGTACCTTAAGGCAGGGCTAGAACTCAGGGTCTCTGGGTTTCTAGCTTGATGCTTAAACATTGCACCAATTTAACTCTCTGTATTAGTCTCCCCTGCAATTATTCTTCTTAAAAAATGAAAAAAAAAATAACAGGCAGAATATAATACCTTAAATATGTTTACTGAAAATTAAATGCCATTCTGGTTAATAAATGTACTTTCAAATAATTGCACAGGAGTTCCAAACTCTTATTTTCAATGCATGTGCATTTTCGACATACAGTAGCAGTGCCCAACATCTTACAATATTTTGAATCCCTGGGGATCTATACATGGGTCTTTTTTGTAGATTTCAGCTTGGCATTCAATATTATCATTCCAGAAATTCTTCACTGTAAACTGATTCAGCTAGCTGTGCCTGTCCATACTTGTAGGTGAATTATTACATAGCTTTTTGACAGATAGGAACCAACAGGTGAAGCTAGGGAAAATTAGATCTAATACCTGGGCAATTAACACAGGGTGTATGCTTTCTCCTTTGCTGTTTTCTCTATATACCAATAACTGCATCCCTAAGGATCCCTCTGTTAAGGTACTGGAGTTTGCAGATGATACAACAGTCATTGGTCTCATTCAAGACAGTGACAAGCCTGCACATAGACAGGAGGTTGAACAACTGGCCCTGTGGTACAGCTGGAACAATCTGGAGCTGAACATGCTTCAAACTGTAGAAATGAGATTGTATTTTAGGAGGAGCCTCCTATTCTACCGCCTCTTACAATATTAGAGAACACAGTATCAACAATAGGGACCTTCAAGTTTCTGGATTCTACAGCATAATTTCCCAGGACTTGAAATGGACACCTAACATTAGAACCATCATTAAAATGGCACAACAAAGAATGTTCTTCCTGCATCCATTCAGAAAGTTCAGACTGCCCCAGGAGCCATTGATGCTGTTCTACAGACAAATTGTTGAGTCTGTCATTTGTACTTCTATAACTGTCTGGTTTGATACAGCAACCAAACAGGACAGGTACAGACTCCAACAGATAGATAGTTAAGTCTGCAGAAAAAAACAATTGTAAGCAATTGTTTCCATTGAAGACCTGTATATTGTGCGGATTAGAAGGAAAGCTGAGAAAATACCATGTCTACATTCTAGACATAAACTGTTTCAACTCCTCTCCTTGGGATGCCACTATAGGCATTTTGGAGAGTTAAAAAATTAACTCTCCAAAATCTCCAGGTTAAGAGGACATAGTAACAGAATATTTCCTTCTGCGAGTTACCAATCTGTCTGCATGTAGCTTGGATACATGATCTCCATCCAGCGTTAACGCCGTGTAGGAGAAAAGCTGCTCGTAGCGCATCTCTCTTCACTCTTCCCAGCCGAAGAGCCCAACTCGTGGCGGTCCTTCTTTGGAAGGGAGCTGGGAACCACCCCCGCCCCCTACGCCCCCAGACCACGACAGGCATCCGCCGAAAAGATGCTGTTTCGGAGTTGCGGAAGCAAAGAATTTAGTCATGCCAAGCAGGCGGGTAAGCGCTGAGCTGCAAGCGGCCGACACACAAGATGCCTTTTCCATTCCCTCGGGGATTGCACAGCGTCGGATCGGAGCACAAGAGAGAAGTCATCAGCGGCCTTCTTCCTCCTCCTCCTCCAGCGTCCAAGTCGCTCTTCAGAAGGACGAGCGAGAGCCAATCGCCAAGCAGGAGAGGTTTCCCGGCACATGCAAATAAGCATTCCCGCAGAGCATTGTGGGAAGAGCGCGAACCGGAGCTCGCCTCCGTTGGCGACACGGCGGAGCCTCCGGGAACCTGATCCGCTCAGGAGAAAGGGTTTGCAAGGATGAGGGTAAAAGTCCGGCGGAGCATTGCGGGCCACCGTGACCTGAAGTGAGTGGAGCGATGGTGGGAGCGCGTCCCGGCGCGAAGCAAAGCATACTTACCTGGCAGGGGAGATACCTTGATCATGAAGGAGGTTTTCCGAAGGTGAGGCTCATCCATTGCACTCCGGGTGTGCTGACCCCTGCGATTTCCCCAAATGCGGGAAACTCGACTGCATAATTTGTGGTAGTGGGGGACTGCGTTCGCGCTATCCCCTGATTTATTTGGTTCAAAAAACAGAATAAAATATTTTCGATTGTAGAAGCAGCTTCAATGCTGTTCTAATTTAATCATTACTCGCGTAAGGGGTCTTAAGTTTTCTATCAGTCTGCTTTTTGCTTCTTTTCCATCCGTGTCTGCTGTCCCCCCTTTGTTTGCTTGGAGAAAGAGCGATGGAAAAGGATCTGGCAGGTTGGAAGGATCTCGTGTTCTTTGGGTGACAAAGAACACCATGAGTGGGATATTATGAAAGCACCTGAAACTCTTAAAAACAGTATAAAACCGGAGTATGTGGAGACCTCGTCCCAAGAATCGCCAATAGTCGGACATGACTTGAACGGATGAGTCATTTTATAACATCTGATGAAGAGCTTTTTAAACTAAGGCTTTTTTTGTATATGAAAAACACCATATTTAAAAGCCTTACGAATCAGAATTGCAAATATTTCGGGCCGTCTTCAAATTTTGCGGAAAGAAACATTTGGCAAAATTACTAAGAACGAAAAAATATTCCTCTGCTTTTTGAACCAAATAAATCAGGGGATAGCGCGAACGCAGTCCCCCACTACCACAAATTATGCAGTCGAGTTTCCCGCATTTGGGGAAATCGCAGGGGTCAGCACACCCGGAGTGCAATGGATGAGCCTCACCCTGGGAAAACCTCCTTCATGATCAAGGTATCTCCCCTGCCAGGTAAGTATGCTTTGCTTCGCGCCGGGACGCGCTCCCACCATCGCTCCACTCACTTCAGGTCACGGTGGCCCGCAATGCTCCGCCGGACTTTTACCCTCATCCTTGCAAACCCTTTCTCCTGAGCGGATCAGGTTCCCGGAGGCTCCGCCGTGTCGCCAACGGAGGCGAGCTCCGGTTCGCGCTCTTCCCACAATGCTCTGCGGGAATGCTTATTTGCATGTGCCGGGAAACCTCTCCTGCTTGGCGATTGGCTCTCGCTCGTTCTTCTGAAGAGCGACTTGGACGCTGGAGGAGGAGGAGGAAGAAGGCCGCTGATGACTTCTCTCTTGTGCTCCGATCCGACGCTGTGCAATCCCCGAGGGAATGGAAAAGGCATCTTGTGTGTCGGCCGCTTGCAGCTCAGCGCTTACCCGCCTGCTTGGCATGACTAAATTCTTTGCTTCCGCAACTCCGAAACAGCATCTTTTCGGCGGATGCCTGTCGTGGTCTGGGGGCGTAGGGGGCGGGGGTGGTTCCCAGCTCCCTTCCAAAGAAGGACCGCCACGAGTTGGGCTCTTCGGCTGGGAAGAGTGAGGAGAGATGCGCTACGAGCAGCTTTTCTCCTACACGGCGTTAACGCTGGATGGAGATCATGTATCCAAGCTACATGCAGACAGACTCAGGACTCACAGAAGGAAATATTTATATATCTTAAGTATATATAAATACACCATATAGTTAAACTATGAAATCTGTAGCCCAGAGATGCTAATGGCAAATAATCAGGACAATCTTGAAACGAAGACTGGGTTGTGAAGAATCAGTTCATCTTATATAGTTTCATAGCCGAATGTTGTTTTGAAACGTATAGTATATGGGGGACATAATAATAATGTTAGAAAGAAATGTTTAGCACATAGGGGGTGGTGTAGAAGGGTGGTAAAGTATTATATAATGTGATATTAATTTGGATTTCATCTTGTAGAAGCCATGGGGGGAGGGGAGGGGGGAAGGGAGCGGGGTGGGGAGAAAGGGGGAAAAATTTGTATTTGAAAAACTTTTTCAATAAAAAAAAAAGAATCAGTTCATCAATGGCTATTAATAGTGATGGCTGTTCATTACCTTCCTTGAGACACCATGCTATAAACCTCCTTGCTGGGATACAACAAGCATACAAACCGGTTCAGATTTGTCAGTTTCTTAAATGCATTCAGATGCCCAGTGTGTCAGGGCCGCACTAAATGCACATATGGCTTGATCCAACTGTACTTTTTCACAGTCCTTAGTTGAGGATCAAGAGTAACGGCAGTGAATGCGTACAGCATAAAGTAAATGATTTCCACTTGTCTAATGCCGCCTGAGGCTATTCAGATAAGTTATTAATCCATTATTCCAAAATTTGGAACAATATTCCAATATGCTGATCCATATAAATCTGGCCAACTAACATTATTAGGAAAGTGAAAGAGAAGAATATTCATAATTGATCTTCAATAAATGTTAAATCCAACATATTTCCAGCTCCTGTCCCAGTATACCTACAAATATTACTTTGAAAACTTCAGTAGTGCCACAAGATTGTTATTGAATGTTAAAGCTATTATCCCTGGAAAAGAGCTAATGAATGATAAAATACCCTTGTGCAAAATGTACTGTTACCAATAAGGAGTAAATAATCAACTTCAACATCTTCAGTGCTCATTTTTTTAAGGTACAAGTATCTCAAAGCACAGAAAAAGTAATAGTTTCTTTTATTCGCATTTTGTGTGAATCCAGCCAATGTAGTCTGAAATTGTGTACAGCTTAAATATGATGTGTGATACCAGGAATTGCAACCTAACTGTTCTGTAAACCCTGCAATAAATACTATTAGCTAAACTGGATTGATGAGACCAGTTTGATCTAGTGGTTAAGGCACCGTACTAGAAAACAAGATACTAAAAGTTTAGTCCCACTTTAGGCATGAACATAACTGGGTGACTCTGGGCCAATTATTCCCTCTCAATTCATGCCAATAAAAGTGCAGAGACTATTTTAGGTGGTTGCCTGGAGTCAACACTGGCTGTATAAAAAATGGTGGGCTTATATAAGATTCGGTGCCAAAGTGCCACTTTGTCTGCAGTCTGGCTGAATAACGCATTTTATCCCTAAGTTTTTAATTTTTTTTACTTTTATTTATTTGTCAAGTACGTATTAGATAATATATATATATATAAGTATAAGCATGAATTGAATACATAAAATGAATACAAATAAAGGGAACATTAGGACAGGGATGGTAGGCACGCTGGTGCTCTTATGCACGTCCCTTACAGACCTCTTAGGAACGGAATGAGGTCAACAGTAGACAGTCTTAGGTTAAAATTTTGGGGGTGTGGTGATGAAACCACATAGCCAGGTAGTGCATTCCAGGCATTGACCACTGTTGCTGAAGTCATATTTTCTGCAATCGAGTTTGGAGCGGTTCACTTTAAGTTTGTATCTATTGTGTTCTCCTGTATTGTTGTGGTTGAAGCTGAAGTAGTCATCGACATTGTAGCAAATAATTTTATGAGCTACGCTTTGGTCATACCGAAGGCGGCGTAGTTCTAAGTTTTCTAAGCCTAGAATTTCACGTCTCGTGGCATAGGGTATTTTGTTGCGAGCGGAAGAGTGGAGGACTCTTCTTGTGAAATATTTCTGGACACACCCAATTGTATTAATGTCCGATATGCAGTGTGGGTTCCAGACAGATGAGCTGTATTCGAGAATTGGTCTAGCAAATGTTTTGTATGCTCTGGTAGCTGAACAGGGAGGCAGCCCCATCAGGCTTCTCCAAGTCGGTGCCCGCCATACAAAGCTTCAAATTCCTGTCATTTCTAGGCAGTAGATGGGGGACGGTGAGATCTGAAGCCGACCTCTTCTACAGGAGGGGAAACCTAAGAAGTCTGGCACAGCTCTGAAAATGCGCGCTCGCTGAATACAGTCAAATGTCAAGTTATTCTTCCTTCCAAGCGCACGAAGGGAGGCTCAGCCAATCTCATGATACACATGTTGTACTCTGACAATAAAGGTTTGAGTTGAATTGAATTCCAACCGCTAGTGACCACCGGGAGTAGTTAATCCTTTCTAAATCCCGCTGGCGGGCGTCGTTTTCTTCGTGCGGAGCCCCGCGCTTAGCCCCGTAACGGGCTACCAGAGCAACCTTCCCGGCATCCCCCTGTTGAAACGAAGGACCGGGCGAGCAGGATCCTCGTTGGAGGCGCCGGTCTGATGACGTCACCCGAAGCGCGCCGAGGAGCGAAGTTTCCTTGCGAGCGGAGGGGGCCTCGGAGACTCGCGCGAGCGGTTCAGTCGCCGGCCAGCGGCTCTTTTTTTTTTCCCCCCCCTCCTGCTCTCTGGTCCGCCTCTGATGGTAAGTAGAGCCGAGCGCCGCGCTTGGAAGGACGGGCGACGGAGCTTCGAGCCTTTTTTGCGGGCAGGGTTTGGGGCCTGCCTGCCTCGCTCGTTTCGAGGTTGCATTTCCGAGCAGGGAAAGATTTCTTGGAGGTCGCTTTCCTACCTGATGCCGTTCCTTAATGCAGGGGTCTCCAACCTTGGCCCCTTTAAGCCTGGCGGACTTCAACTCCCAGAATTCCCCAGCCAGCGAAGCTGGCTGGGGAATTCTGGGAGTTGAAGTCCGCCAGGCTTAAAGGGGCCAAGGTTAGAGACCCCTGCCTTAAAGCCAAACCCACCCAAGGAAGGCTTGACCTACGAGTAAAACTGTTCAGTCTCTGGTCTTAACTTCCTAATAGCATGCCGAGCTTATGTTGCCATAGGAATTCAGTCTGGAACCTGCGCGCCGCTCATGTAGTATAAAAAAAATTAAATGTCCATGACGTTCACATGTCATGTTTGGCCACGATTTCCGTATGTAGTGTACTGAATAAACAAGTGGTGGACTCTATTAATGTGGTAAAACGAGGCTTTATAAGAATAGAGGTTGGGTCTGTAAAAAAAAAGACCAAGCAGAGCACGTTATGAGTTCAGTTCAGTTTTACTACAAGGTGAGTCCTTGTTGTATTCAAAGAGACTAGTCATCTAAAATGCATTGTATTGCATTATAAATCTAAGGCATCTTTCACAAGACAAGATAACAAGAGGTTTATCTTGTTGCCTCTGCTTAAGACCGTAATGTACAAGATGCTTGTATCAGGCTGGGTATGAATGTGTGTTTATCCTGAGAGGTTTCTGTTATTCTAACAGAGACAACTGTATTGTTCAACAGTCCGATGAATGGATCCTCCTAAATTTTTTTCCCACCAACAACTTTTCTATTCCTTCAGTAGGAGACAATTCTGCAATAAAAGGAAAGGTGACCGGAACAGACAAAAGGCTGTGACTGAAGATAACAAGATGGATAAAAAAGCATTTGAGACAGTTCTTGATGAAATTAGAAAGGTAATCAATGTTTGTACAATAAAGATATACAGAAGGTGAGAACTTCACTGAATTTAGAAGACAGATTGGAATGATTATACTGATACTTTTGGCCCAATTATTTAAGGAATTTACAGGTAGGCTTTGACTTACAACCAAAATTGAGCCCAAAATTTCTGTTGCTAAGCAAGACATTTGTTAAGTGAGTTTTGCCCCATTTTATGGTCTTTCTTGCAATAGTTGTTAAGTAAATCACTGCTATTAAGTTGGTTGTTAAGTGAATCTGGTTTCCCGTTGACTTTGCTTGTCAGAGGGTCGCAAAAGGTGATCGCATGACCCCAAGACATTGTAACCATCATAAATATGAGCCAGTTGCAAACTGACTGAATTTTGATCACATGACCATAGGATACTGCAATGGTCAAAAGGTAAAGAAACAACCATAAATCACTTTTTTCAGTGCTGTTGTAACTTTGAAGTTCAGTAAATGAACTGTTGTAAGTTGAGGACTACTTGTATACCCTCCCTTTTTTACCAAATAATTGTACTTGAGATAGCTAACAATGAAGAGAAAATAAATTATGAAAAGTATAGAATCTTCATTTCTGATACATATTCTGTCCACTCAACAGACTTCTCAGAAACCTTCCATTTTAATTCCTGTAAGACTAACAAATGCTATTTCTGTGTTTATAGGCTGTTTTGATGGAATACAAATTAAAAGCAATTGAATATGTACATGGATACTTTTCTAGTGAACAGGTAAGGGAGATGAACTGTTTTATAAACCATTACTACTAAGGGAAGTTTACTGCAGCATGAAAAAGGCACTTAAAGGTATTTTGTTTTCCTTTCAGCCCTTGACAATGGATTGTGCAAAGAGCTCATGAGATTAACCTTGATTAATCCAACATTGTAAGAAGTGTACTGTATGAAAGGACAATACAAGATGTTTGTACTTTATATATTCTGATTTGTGCTGTGCTGAATGTGGGAACTGATACAGACTTAACACTGAATGCCCACCGTCAATGGCAGGTAGTCCTCAAGCAAACATTCATTCAGCAACGGTTTGAAATTACAATGGCACTGAAAAAGGGACTTTTGATTGGTCCTCAAAATTCCAGCCATTTCAGTGCTCCTGCAGTTACTTGAACAAAATTTAAGCGCTTGGCAACTAGTTTGCACTTAAGATCAGTTGCAGGATCCTGCACTCATAATCATAATCTCATAATCCATTGCTGACCTTCTCTGCCAGCTTCCCACAAGCAAAGTCAATGGGGGAAGCTAGCAGGGAACATCACAAGTTGTTTGAACAAGTGTCTTTCCTCCCCCCCCCCCCCACCAACCCCCTCCCCCCCGGCTTTCTTCACTTGAAGCAATGTGTCCTCCTTCCTCCTTCACTCACTTGCATCCACCAGCACTCTCCTTCCCTGGGTTTACCAGCATTCTCATGTGCACATCCCATATCTTCTTTCTCTGCAATTATACACATGCATGCTCCCCAGGCCCTCTTTCCCCAGCCCCCCCCCACACGTGCGCGCACAACCTGCATCCTCTTTCCCCTCCCTCCCTCAGCTTTTCCCACCCTGCAATACCACCCTAATTTACATGTGGCCTGTACCAGACTTCTCCTCCTCCCTTGCAATCCTGCACTTCTTCCATCTGCTTCCCACTTAATGGCCCGCATGTCTTCGGGTTACAACAATTGGGAATTCCTGGACTGCTGTCACTAAGAGGTGCAGCCACATGATGTCACACTTTATAACTTCATTATTTCATGACAGCAATCCCACTCCCAAAGTGCAGTCAAAATTCAAGGAGTATCTGTAACACCAACGTTCAAATTATAGAAATAAATTATTTACTTACCAATCAAATGTGAGGAAAATTTTACATTCTAATTACTCAAAATGTTTATATCATAAAGATATTAAATGCTCAAATCATACTGAATTTGTTATTGCCTATTAAAGAGGCATTTAGAAGCTTTGAAGATGAGAGAAAATGCTTTTAGTTCAACAGAAGACAGTAGTTCCAAATAAATTATCTTGCATAAGTACATGGTGTATGATAGAATGGCTTCTGTTGCAGATTGTTGAGCTGCTGAGGTACTTTTCCTGGGCTGAACCGCAATTAAAAGCGATGAAGGCATTACAGCATGTAAGTTTCTGAAGAATCAATGACTTCTTAAAATTAATGTAATAATAAATTTTATCCCACTGAAGATTTTTTTAATTTGCCTTTCCTGCATTCATTTAATTTATAGCTTAGTCTCTTTTCTGAGGAAAGCATGTTTTCATACTTAATATATTATTAATATAGTCTCCGATCCAAATTTCTTTTGCCAGAAGCTGAAATACATTTATTTATTTATTAAATTTATTGACTGCCCAACTTACCACGAGGTAACTCTGGGCAGTTTACAATATTAAAATGCTTGTACTTTGAGCCTAAAATGAGAATATAACATGGACTGAGGCCACTTTTCTTCTGTTTCTAGAAAATGGTAGCTGTTTCTGCAGCAAAAGTGGTTAATATCCTCAACTGCTTCACTTTTAGCAAAGACAAACTTATTGCACTAGAATTATTGGCTTCGTAAGTATTCACTGTTGATGATGCATACTCTCATTAATACAGGAAATCCTTGACTTATGATCACAATTGAGCCCAAAATTTCTATTGTTAAATGTGTTTTGCCCCCATTTTATGACCTTTCTTGTCTCAGTTGTTAAGTGAATCACTGCAGTTGCTATGTTAGTAACCCGGTTGTTAAGCGAATCCGCTTCCCCACTGACTTTGCTTGCCAGAAGATTGCAAAAGGGATCACAGGGACACAGCAATGGTCATAAATATGAACCATTTGCCAAGCATCTGAATTTTGATCACATGATCATGGGGATGCTGCAAAGGTGGTAACTGTGAAAAACGGTCATAAGTCAATTTTCTGGTGCTGTTGTAACTTTGAACGTCACTAAATGAACTGTTGTAAGTCGAGTAGTAGCTTAAGTCTTATTGATACTTAGTTGGATAAAAACGTGATTTTATTTGCTTGATTAAGGCACTTTTTCTAAAAGGCTGTAACTTTTGTATCATCTTGCTCTGTACAACTCGTTTTTGTACATGAACAATAAATATTTAGATAAAAATTCATATTTTTTCATATTAGCTTTTTGTTTATTATTTCCTTTTTGAAAAATATAGTGAAGCAAGATTAAATTATAAAATTGTGGCTATAAAGATTATAAAGAATTTTTTTAAACTGTTTGTTTGTAGCAATATAATTGATGCTCAGAATTATCGTCTTATTGAAGACCTCTTCAGAGTTAATATGTCTGAGAAGAAGAGATGCAGAAGAATTCTTGAGCAGGTATTAAGGCAAGGAACGTGTATGATTTAGAGTTTTTATAAAACTAGTCGAAGAAAAACATCCATGAGCTCTTCTCAGAAGAAATCTAGCAGATGTACATGGGAAGAATGTTAATGGTGTGGACATGTTCCAATTGTTTAGAAAAGAAAAATAATTTTCTGAGCTTTATGAAATTGTTAACTTAATTTTTAAAAATATAAATTAGTCATTATATCCACAATGGGGCTGTGGAAAATGTTTGTAAATAGAACTTCTACACCTCTCTAGCCATGAGGAAATTTCAGCCGCCTTGCTAATTATGAATCCTGGGAATTGCATTCTTAATAAGTGGGAGTATTTAACCAAAAGAAATTGGGAGATGCCTGCTAGAGATTAAAGTTAAGAAGAGGCATTTTGAAAGATTGCTGAGGGATACAATTGGCTTGAGTTAATTCTTAAGGCACCAAAACGTGTGAGGCTCTTTCACTCAATAAATAGCAAGTATCCTATTTAAAGGGTCAAAGAAAAAAAAATCAGTTGGGAGGTTCCATAATAGAGCATAATTTAAAAACTAAATCTATTGAAAGTAAATTTGCAGAGAGAACCCAGAAGCATCTTACTACTCACCCAGAGAGCCCAGCTAAGCACACACTCAGAGACTGAAACAATTGTTTCAAATATTTGAGAATTTGGGTAGTGCTTGTAAGATGTGAACGTTAGTTTTCACACGGTGAATGAAAAATAAATGGTAGCAAATCTGATTATGCAAAACAAGGGATAAAAGAAACAGGCCGTTCCACTCAAATGAGGGGGCCAGGCAGCCTGTTTCATAAGTCGGAAAGAAAAGAGCACAATATTTGTTTAAAAAAATCAGCTTCTACATATAGGGTTTCTATTATACAATAGTCGCTGAAATACCTTCACTATAGTTTCCTTATTTTTCTTCAATGATTATTTATTAGAAGATCTTCCTTGGAAACTTGCCTAATTAATATTGACACTACCTTGCCCTGCCCCAAATTTCAGAACTACTTTTAGGTAGGGCAAAAAAAGATGATTTCAACTAAGATGCAGCTAGGGAATATCATTCCCAGAGAGGATTTTTATGCAAAATATAAACTTGCCTAGAATTCTAAAATGGTATTCCTAGTCGCTGGATAAAAGAAAAGAAAATCATTGCTGGCCTTTGCCCACAGCTGCCCTCTTTCCTCGCAGTGTAAGTTGAAGGCCTTTGAAAAAAAGAAAGAGGAGCATGTAAAAACAAGATATGCCTGGCCCTGTCATAGAGGCTATGCTTGTCTTGATCTTGCTGCAGTAAGCATAATTCATCTGCAGTCTGGAAATAGGGATATTACATTAATATTCCCTTTCATATGTTTTATAGAACATGCTATGTTCTCTCACAGTAGTGAAATACTCATTCTGACTTCTTGTGTGTGTGTGGTTTTGTTTTGTTTTGCTTTGCTTTGCTTTGCTTTGTTTCTTTATATTTTAGGCTTCCAAAGCAGGATGCAAAGCACCTCATGCTATGATATCTTCCTGTGGCATGATCCCTGGGAACCCTTATCCAAAGGGGAAGCCTAGCCGTATCAATGGAATTTTTCCTGTACGTGTGGTCTTACTGACCTTTCCATTTGTCTGAATTTTCTATTATATGTCTTTTAACATATAAATCGTGTTTTGTGGAAAACTGTAGCCTCTCTCTGTGAAAGTTTATTCTGCTCAGGTTATCTCAAAGAAGGCGTGTTATTTAACTTCTAGCTTATATAATAAAATTGTATCCATGCTGATTAAATGTAGAGGAAACTGTCTTGTCATGCTGTTTATCATCATATATATTTTCCTTTATCGAATAAATTGAAAATATATTACACTCCGGTTTCAGAAACACACATATATAAGCAAATCATGACTTACTGTACAGTACTCCTTGAACCAGATCTTTTTGCTTCGAACGTAGTGTTATATATTCACTAATGGAAAATCTGTATTTTAAAGGGTTCCCCTGTTAAGAAGGAAAATGAGGACTATTCTAGTGAAGGCAAGGGAATAGCAGCTCGCATTCTTGGACCATCAAAACCAGTAAGTCACATTAATGCCATGATCAAAAGATACCATTGACTTTGCTATTGAAAACCAGATAAATTTAGTAGGAAAAAGAATTAACTAAGAATACAAATGTGACAAATACAACCCCTATTTGTTATAAATAGCAGCTGATATATAAATTTAAGATTTTGTTGTTTAAAAAACCTTGTTCAGATGTCTATAAAATTAGCTATTAAGAAAGAACAACTTTCATAAAAGGAATGAAAAGAAAGTATTTCAAATACATTCTGAATGCAAGAAAGCAGAAGTTTGATTAAGGACAGTCTTTCCCAACTTGGTATCTTTCAGTTATTTAGATTATAATTTTTATAATTTGTGCCCAACATTGTGCATGCAGAATGTGGGAATTGCAGTCCAACACAACTATAAGTTAGGGAGTGTACTTAGGCTGGCAGTGCCTATCGTTAGGCTTTGTTACAGCATAGTGAACTATAGGTTTATCCTAGGGTTACATGACATGTTTCCTCAGTGCATAGATGGTGTTGAGCAAGAGGTACAGCCGTACTTCCTCTCGATATGCAATTGCTAAAATTATTGAGATTCAAAGAAAGGGGCAGGAATAAAAAAGAGAAGCAGAAGTAAGCCACGATTTAGATTAGCTGATCACAGAGGTGAAATCTAGACAGAAAAGAAAACCTACAGGAGGATGAATCAAATAATGAACAGATTTACCACTAAAAGAAAACCAGTGAAAGGAGCACAGGAAAGAAGAACCTTTATCAAAGCCAAATGTGTCATTTGGCACACGTGTGTGTTGCACACTATCTTGGGTAGCCTATTTTCATGATAGCTTTGCATATAATCTTTGATTTTCTTGCTTAGGCTCCAGCAACATACAATCCACACAAGCCTGTTCCTTATCCGATTCCTCCTTGTCGACCACATGCAACAATTGCACCCAGTAAGCTTTCCTCCTGTTATTTGACATTGATTCTAATTGTGTACCTAATTGGTACTTTTCATAGACAGCTGATAGCCTGATATGCTTATTTATATATGAATAAATTTGTTTTCTCTGAGGTTGCTTGCTTCCTGTATATTTCTTTTATACTTGTCTCTAATCTTTTCTGATAAGTTAGTAGCCTGTAATAATAGGCGGTGCTCAGAGCTGAAAACTCTTCTCCCTGGAGAATTTTATTGACATTTAGCAAAATATCTGTTGTGTGCTAGGAATTGAAGCTACCGCATTTTCTGTTCCTTCCATAAATAGCAATAAAAAGAATAAAAGGAAGGAGAGCGAACAATGTTATAATTCTTGCCCAGCATCTTTTTCCATTTATTGGATACCAAATGAACATTTCATTTTTCTTCCAGGCCAAATCAACAAGATTGTTTTATGTATTATACACCTAGTATAATATAAATTAAGCTATTTTTATTTTTTTTATTTTTTTGCAGACTGTATGCAGGAAATGTATAATATTATTGAATAGTTTTACATAAGTAAATAATGTTAAAATATTTTTAAAGCCTTGTGGAGGAACTGTGATTTTCACATGTGCTACTTAAGGTGAGACAATGAACAGAGCAACCCAATAGGAATATATGCTAGTTTATTATTTCTCCAATTTTCTGTGTCTTGTTTCCTTACCAGGTGCTTACAACAATGCAGGTCTTGTTCCACTGGCTAACGTCATAGCTCCTGGTTTGCCAACTACACCATCATATAACTCTAGTACTGTAGGAACAGGTAAAGCAGGTATCCTTGAAAAGCCTAGGTGATCGGTTTATGTTTCAACCAAGCCAGGAAGTAAAAAAGAACATGTAAATGATAAAGAACATGAGACAGAGCAAGTTTGGTCTAGTGGTTAAGGCACCAGACTAAAGCCAGCTGGGTGACCTTGGACCAGTCACATTCTCTCAGCCCAACCCATCTCACAGGGTTGTTGTGGGGAAAACCATAAGAGGAAGGTATATGGAACATATTCGCCACCTTGAGTTATTTGTAGAAATAATAAAGGGAGTGGGGAATGAGTGTGAGAGAGAGAGGAAGGAAGGAAGGTAGGAAGGAAGACTGGGACAGCTTCCTGCTCTTGGTTTCAGCAAGCCACTGCCAGGGTCCCCCAACCCATCCCTGGCTGTAGCTGTTCTGAAAAGGAAATGTCAAATGATGTGCATCTATCAGGGTGTTTTTTACCACTTCGTCAAGAGGAAAAAAATCACAGTGGGGGGAATTAGCACCTCAGAGCTTTAGTAAAGGGGAAGCTTGAGCCAGGACGATGGCCTTTTTTTAACTAGATGGAGCCTAGAAGTTATTGGCCAATTACTCAAATTATAGCAGAAGCAAATTGTTATTCTCCCTAACATTGTTGAACCCAGGTTTTACTGGCAAAACACTTTACAGGTAGTCCTTGATTTATAACCATTCATTTAGTGATTGTTTGAAGTTACAACAGCACTGAAAAAAGTGACTTATGAGTGTTTTTCACACTTATGACCATTGCTGCATCTCCACAGACACATGATAAAAATTCAGCTGCTTGTCAACTGGCTTGTATTTATGACAGTTGCAGTGTCCCAGGGACATGTGATCACCTTTTGCAATCTTTTGACAAGCAAAGTTAATGGGGAGGTCAGATTCACTGAACAATCGTGTTGCTAACGTAACGTCTGGAGTGATTCACTTAACAAGTGTGGTAAGAAACGTCTTGCTTAGCAACAGGAATTTTAGGCTCAATTATGGTTGTAAGTTGAAGACTACCTGTACTAGGCTTCAGCAAAAATATCTTGGTTCTTCTTTCAGATCAGTTGGTAATCAAAGCAGCATAAAGGAAGCCTTAGATTTTTGTTTGCATTTGATAAGTAATTTGTTTTATTTATTTATTTATTTATTTATTTATTTATTTATTTATTTATTTATTTATTTATTTATTTATTTATTTATTTATTGAATTTATATACCACCCTTCTCCCCAAAGGGACTCAGGGCGGTGAACATTAAAATTAAAATAACATACAATATAAAAGTTAAGATAACTAGAACTAAAAATAAATTAAATTAATCGGCCTCCCAATTTAAAACCCCAAGCTATACAATTAAAAACTAACCCATAAAACCTATTCAAGCCAGGCCGGCTTGCTGAAATAAAAATGTCTTACGGAAAGTGCAGAGATCCAGGATCAGCCGTATTCCGGGAGGTAGCTCGTTCCAGAGGGCGGGTGCTCCCACAGAGAAGGCTCTCCCCCTGTGGGCCGCCAGCTGACATTGCTTGACCGACGGCACCCTGAGGAGGCCCTCTCTGTGAGAACATATTGGCCGGTGGGAGGTTATCGGTAGCAGAAGGCGGTCTCGTAAATACCCTGGCCCTAAGCCATGGAGCGCTTTAAAGATGAGAACCAACACCTTGAAGCGCACCCGGAAGACCACCGGGAGCCAGTGCAGCTTGCGCAGGAGAGGTGTTATATGGGAGCGCCATGTCACTCCCGTAATCACCCGCGCGGCCGCATTCTGGACCAGTTTTAGTATTCGCTTCTTCCTTAATTCATTATACTCTATATAGAAAATGAAGAACTTTCCAATCAAGCAAAATCTTCCCAAAGTCAAGGTAAGCTATCTATTTACAAAGACAAGCCACTGTAATTTCAAATACATAAATCTAATGCAGATTTTAAAAAATACCAATTTTAAGATAAAGTATAAATGTGCCAAATTTACTAACTGATTAGAGGTGTTTTTTCCCTGATAGTCAATCTCATACGTATATACATACTCAGTCCTGGATATATATCATACTGAGAATTATTGTGAGAAATTCATTGTGTTTGTTCCTAGGTTTGATTAGATAATGATTTGGATGTGCTAAGTCTTTTTTCTGCAATGAGATGGCTTGACTTTATTAATTGAAAGCTTTTGTTTAGCACAAGTGGGTAAAGACTATTTGATCTCATCAATAGGTAGCTGAATTTCCACTTAAAACAAGAATAAGATGCAAGTTCTGATTTAAATTCTTTTAAAAATATTTGTGCTTTGAAAGTAAGCCCCATTGAGCTTTTATCTGGGTAAACATGCAGGGGATTGTACTTTTTTTAAAAAAAACAACCTTTCTTTAACTATTTACAATACAATGAATATAGTATAAAAGAGAATACATGAAACCTTATTTTTTATTAAAGTATCCAAGAACAATTAAAGTACCAATTGAACAATAATTACATTTTTGTTTAATGAATTAAAATTAAACCATTAAAATAAACTTGGGTTGAACCAGGAATAAATCAGGAGAATGAAAATATGTATAAAAATCATTCTGCCTTTCACATGCTTTTGCATACTGTTCTCTGCAGTATGTCTCAAATGTGAACAGTATGTATGGCATTGTACTTGGTCTCTTTGTGTGGATGTTTGGGTGGTTTAGGGGTGGGGAATTGTGGTGGGTGGGAGTGTGTTTGGGGATTGTTATGTGTGTTGGACCTGGTCTTTGGGTGTTAAGTGAATTTCATTGTATGGGTATACTGTGTATACACATACAATGACAATAAAGTTATTCTTATTATTGTATTATTCTAGCATCGAGTCACAGATGAGAGTGCAATGATGTCCTATTGCTTGCTGGAAAAGTGAATGGCTGTCCTTTTCTTTGATAGAATGAAGTGTCTTACACAAAGTGCCTTATTCACCAGTAAACTTTTTTAAATCTCCATTGACAGACTTTCTATGAGACAATACAATTTTCAATTCTATCCAGCAATAATGGGTTTCATGGATAATTGCAATTTTGTCCCCTTGTATTCATTTACCCTTACCAGAGAAAATAACTGAATATATTTGCAATTTGAAAATTCCTAACACTGAATTGTTACACAAGAAAATTGGGAAACACTGGCAACAGACATGGATCCAATTACTGTACTTTAAAAAATTGCTTTAAAGTCAGAAAGGTTTCCTTTTTTCTCCTGTATAGCAGAATTAGTCAGAGGTATGTTTTGTAATGCGGTTGCTTAATAACTATTATTTTTATCTCAAATTAATGGTTCACCAGTTTTGCTGTACAACTCCTTCCAATTATATTTTCTGGAGTAATGCTGCTTTTCTCTATACTTTCTAAACTATAAAAACTCCAGAGTTTCTAAAGTATTATGAGTTCATCGGGCCTATTTAACATAATTTAGTTCCTTCTACTTTCAGTAGTATTTATCTATTTATGCTTGTATACTACCAGATCAGACTGACTCACAAAGGGGGACAGACAAAATAAAAATGAAATTAGTAAGATAGAGCCCTAAAATAATCTATATATTCCTGTACATCTGTTTGTAACCTTCAGTTGGGCAAAATGGTGTATTCTAAAACACAGTTTTTGAATCAATGGGCTGAATTAAAAAATGCATAGAAAAGCTGGAACGCATTACTCTTCTGGGATTAAAATTTGGCAAAGTTGTGGCCTCTTCAATGCACTATGCTGCCACAGTTAGCCATAGTCATGTGTTTCCAATAGTACCTTCCAGTTTTTCACAAGGGAAGTCAGTAGGGAAGCTGACAAAAAGTTGCTTCTATTTTCACTGCACATGGTCATTCTGTTTCTCTGCTCAAGTAAGAAAATATCTCTGAAACAATAACCCAATGGGTCACAGATTGTCTAGTAACCAATAATCATAGGTTTTATCTCAGATGTACACAACAGTCTTATAAAAAAGTTCCACTTTGGTGAACTTCTGAAATGACACCAACAACCTCTGGCTCTTCCACGGGGTGCATTGCCACAGAAAAATGTTGCTGATCCCTACTTATCTCACATATACAGGCAATGCTCCAAATTTGGAGCGTGATACAGGGGGAATTAGTTCCACACGGAGAACGCGGTCCCAAAGATGCCCAGGAGAAAATTAATTATAGTTCCACCTAGCCTGGGGATGGTCACTCTATTGCCCTCATTCTCATGAATGATCAGACCTGGAAATTTTAGTGCACGGTGCTTTGTATGAATGTGTGTGTGTTGGTAGGAAGGAATTATGGAGATACAGTAGGCCCTCAATTTTTGAAAAATCTTAAAAGTACCCATTTTATAGTATAAAATCCTCTGAATATTCACACTACTTATTTCTGTTTGGGAAAGATTAAGTTCAAAATAGGAGACTTGCTTGCATTCAAATAAGAAATGGACAGCCACAGAAGCTTAAACTAATAAAAGTGGTGTGAACATTGATTCATTTGGATTTTTAAAATGCCCAGATTGCTTTGAGCACCTAATAAATAACTAAACAATGGAAAAATGAACATCTACAAAAACATTCATACTAGAACACAAACATGCAGAACCTTACATTTTTTAAATGGCCATATTACTAAAGCAACAAAAGCTAGAATGGGGATGTGGGATTAAAATTAATACCAAATCAATTGTGATTGAATTGTAGGGTAACGGTTCAGGCAGCAGAATAACTGAACCAGTGAGTTTGTCTCGTTTTGCATACCATTTTGCTTTTTGGTAGTTGTAGTAGCATCTTTTATTTGCTCCTATGCTGATCCATTGCTATGTAAACTGTACTGAAATGCATTCATGTTGAATACAAACATATCTACTGCCTCCCAAGAATTCTTACTGATTTTGTTTCTTTCCAGCTTTTGCCACACAAATGAATCATCTCTTTGCACCTCATGGTTCTAATCCTGCTGCTACTCCAGTCCCAACCCCATCATTGGTTAAGGCAATAAGCCACTCATCAGCACTTCCATCTCCAGCTGTCCCAGGGATAAGCGTGTCCAACCCTGCCTTTCCTGTCTTCCCTGGGCAGGTTATCTCCTCCGTCCATCCGCCTCAACCATCCACTCCCGTTCCTACTATTGTCAAATCCCATTCGCTACCTGCAGTTCCTGCCACATCTGCTCATGGTGCCAGCACTGCTCCTCTCCCTGCATCTTTCTCTGGACTGGCTTCTGTGCTGCCTGCCGCTGCAGCACCCCAAGGGCTCTCCACGCTGTGTGCCACCCCTGCACCTAACGAAGCCTTTGCATCTGCCCCTGCACCCTTCGCCAGCCTTCCTTTTTCTGCAGCCACTGTCACTGCCCCAGCTAATAATCCTAATTCATTGTCATCTGCTTTTGCTGGCCTGCCTTTGTCCTTGACCCCCAATCCTCAGGGAGTAGCTAGCTCCATTTCATCGACCATTGCCAATTCTCCTGCCACTAGTTTACCTTGCCCAGTTAATTTACCTAACCCGCTTTTATCAGCTTTAAAGGGGTTTCTCTCAGTGAACGATAGCTCATTAATTAATTCAAATGCTCTGCCTTCGACTGTGACTGCTGAGCTTGCTTCTTTATCTGGTCTTCTCAGTCAGAATTCCGAAGCCATCTGTTCATCCAGTAACAAATGTTACACTCCAACTGTTACCTCTTCCCTGCAGCACCTTTCCGCTCCAGGACTCTCCATTTTCTCAGGCCTCGCCTGTCAGCCAGGAGGGAGCAGTAGTGCCACTTCTCCTGCGTTGTCATCGCAGTCTCCTTTAACAACAATGTCATCATCCAATTTGCCGGTCAGCTGTGGCTCCTCAGTGGGTCTTCCGCATTGCCCAAGCCCTGCCAATCCTGAACAGCAAGTTTCCTCCGCTCCAGCTGCCCCAGTTCTGATTAAAACTGAACCCACAAGCCCAACTCTTTCAGGTCTCAAAATCCCAACCCCTTCTGGGGGGTCCAATCACAGCACTTCAGGCTTGGCAGCCCTTGGGCATGCCTATTCCTCAGCTACTTCCTTACCATGCAGTTTAACTAGTTCCCTCAATCCAGCACTTCCCGCTTTGACCTCTCCTCTGAACAGTTCCCCATCTATTCCCTCCCACGCTTCATCTACTCCGGTATATAATGCACTTCCTCCTTTCACTTCCTTGACCAACAGTTTTGCTTTTACTGGCAATCCAGCACTTACTCCGACGGGGCCTCTGTTGTCCATTCCACCAACAACTACGTCTGCCCCACATGTCAGCTCCTCAGGCCCCGTTCTTCCGCCACTCATTGCCACCGCTGCTGCCCCGGCTCCTCCATTCTCCCTTAACTTGTGCAGTGCTGTCTCTTCCCTGTTTTCTGTTCCTCAAGTGCCCCTGGGCTCATGCAACTCATCCTTCCCGCCTTTCCCTGTCTCTAACACACCCTCTGTCACTCCTGCTCTCCCTTCTTTCCCTGGGCTCCAGGCATCCTCTACAGTAGCAGCAGTTGCACCCCTGCCAGCAGCTGCCACAGCCCCATCTCCAGCTCCGGTGCTGCCAGGGTTTGCCTCGGCCTTTAGCTCAAACTTCAACTCTGCACTTGTGGCACAGGCTGGGTACGTTTACTCCGAAAAGTCAAAAGTCGTTTTGGCAGATTTCTTACAATAATGTGCAAAATGAAGTCTTAGGTGTGAATTATAAAATACTGATAATTATTATGTTTGCTTTCTGAATTCTCTTATTGTTAAATGTTGACAGATCCTGTCTATGGTTTTTCTTAATTTCCTTAATCTAGCAGGGGAAGATTTATTCTAATAGAGGATATGTAATTGTTTTAAATTGATTGGAATCTTTGAGAGATATTCTAATAGGAATAAAATATTGGAATATTTCTACTACATACACTGAAATAACCAGTTCCAAATTAGCATGACTTTGGGCCAGTCGCTCTCTCAGCCCAACCCACCACAGGGTTGTTGTGGGGAAAATAGGAAGAGGAAGGTATATATATATATATATATATATATATATATATATATATATATAAACCTTGAGTTATTTATCAAAATAATACAGCGGGATACAAATAAATACAATTAAATAAATAGTCACATTGAAAACACTTCTTGATCACATGTTGATTGCTTCCATACATTGTATCTATATAAGCTGTATGGTCATAGGTTGGAATGTAACAATTATTAATTTTTTTTATATTTTTTTTTGGTAGTGTTGAATGTGTGAATTTGAAAATGTTCTGCTTCTGCATTTTTAGCCTGACGTCTGGACTCCAGGCCCCTGGAAATACAGTATTTCCAGGACTTCTGTCTCTACCTGCCATCCCTGGACTTGCTCAGAGTGCAACGCAATCTTCCCTCCAGGAACTTCAGCACAGTGCAGCTGCACAGTCAGCATTACTGCAGGTAAAACAATATATAAATAAAAAAGATAAGATAGGCACGAAGTATAGAGAAATGATCAGGAAAAAACACAGTGTTCCGACATCTACAGTAAGAATAAAAGTATTATACATACAAAAACACAAAAAGTTTTTATTTTATTTTGGTTATTTAAAATTTGATGTGAGGAAGAAACATCAGGGATTGTATGGTGGAAGCAGAGAATTATTTTGGTGGAAAAATATCTGAATTTTTAAAAAATATGTGGTTATAGGCTATAATGTGGAATGTACAATTCACGTGTATGTATATAAATTGCTACATTTCCATAGCCTCCTTGGAACTAATGATCTCTGTGTGGAAAGGTTCAGCTAAGAAGGTGTCCCCAGGTACCTTCTGGATCTCTTACAGATTTCCAGTAGGTGCTTGGAGTGAAATAGTCAGATCATCAGCCTCCAGAAATCCTTCCTATAATACAAGCCCTTGATAACAGAACAGTCGCTTGCCCCTGATAGAGATGTGTTAAGTGTGGACTGTTGCATGAAATCAGGCATTTTAAATTTTTTAAATAGCAAATTTCTGAGACTGTGGTTATAAATTTTAATGTAACTTTTCCCAAGCTAGCATCTGTCATATATGCTGGAGGAATTCTGCCAATGTGGCCTTTAACTGGGAATTCTGGGAACTATCCAACACCTCTAGAAATCACATTTTATTCTGTATGAGATAACAGATTCTGAACATTCAAGTGAAGCCTCATTACCTCATTTTTATTATAGTTGTAACTGTATTCTTCTATCAATATACCAGTGCTACTATTTGTATCATAAAACATCCTCATCCATTAATTTTTCCATTAGGAACAAAGTGTGAAATTTGTGCAGATGCATGTAAGCGATGTAACTTTCATTTACATATTCTGAAACACTGAATTAAACTTTCTGACAGTTGTATTTACCTTCCTTGCTGGCAAATTTGGATTTTGGAATGGCCAAGGCTCCAGCTTTTAGACATACTATTAATTTCTTGTTTGTTTCTTTAAAGATACACTCTGCTTCTGCTCTAGAAAACTATGGCTCTCAATCTGAAGGTTTCAGTGCATATCCCCCAGCAGCAGGAACTTCTGGAACACCTTTTTCAGTGCAGGCAAATCTTCCCCAGACCGGATGGCAATAATGAACATCAATTTCAGCTATCAAGAAGAATGCTCTAAAAGCTTATGATGCTTCCTTCAGAAAATACATTTTCAACATATATCATTCAAGAGAGATTACAAATGCAGTAACTGTTGCTGAAATGATATGAAAACTGGTTATTTTTTTTACTTTATATCAAGAACCCTAGGAAGCCTTCATTCCATTTTTCATAGTACACTCTGAGGATACTTTAATCCAGGTAGGATTTTTAAGATCCAGACTAACTGATCACTGGAAAAAAAAAACATTTTTGCTGTGATATCAGTGTTTTAGATTGTTAAAAATCACGGCACTGCATGAGGTATAGGTACTGATTTAAAGATATAGATCAAACTCCCCACCTACCCCCTTCAACTCGTTTTAGGAATTTTATCTTGTGCATCTGCCTACTTTACTTAGGCTGAGTGGATTTGCACTCCTTTTTGCCTTGTCCTATAGAATCAATTCTAGTATTTTTTTTTTCATTCTTTTTAAAAATTGATTATCCATTGCTATTTACTCTGATGCAAATAGCCCTCAATTTAGAATCATAATAGGGACTGAAAAATTCATTATTAAACGGTTAACTGTGGCATCACATGGCTGCAACCAATTTACAACCTTTGTCATTAAATCATTAAGCAAATCTCCCATCAGTCCTTGAAATATCACGTGACTGTGACTTGCAGTCTCCTGCAGACTTCACCATTGACTTTGCTTATCAGAAGCTGGCAAGGAAGGTTGCAAATGGTGAGCACGATTGCAGGACACTGCAGTTGTTACAAATGCAAGCCAGCTGCCAAACGCCCAGATTGCAATCATATGACATCAGGGAGTGATTGTAAATTACCTTTTCAGCGTCATTGTAATTTCAAAGGTTGCTAAGCAAATGGTTCTAAGTCGAGGATTACCTGTACTTGTTATTGAAAGCTCTACTACTTAACAATTTGTCTCAGGCATTTTTTTCCATCCTTTCCAGGCTGATAGCTTCAGAATGTCTTGGCATTTCAGCTTCAAGATAGCTGCATTTTTGAAGTGGTAATTCCAACACACCTGGAGAGTATTAAGTAGGGAAAGCTGTTTTTACTTATATTTGCAATCTACCTCCCGCCAATAATTTGTTCAGTCTTCTAGGATACCAGAAGTCTGCTGTAGATATGTATTTTTTAATGTGTAACTTCAGATTAAGTGTACTGTTTCCTTCAATCAGTAGGAAATACATTTTGTAGATTATAGTTTTATGTTCCATAACAAACAAATGTTTGTATCTAATTCATGAACAAGGCACTGGTAATAACACTACTAATGGGTCTAATGTAGCCCATCAAATACATTGAAGAGTTTTGGATTTGTGAATCAAGAATTCACTTTATTTATGAGAACAAAACAAATGCACATAATGTTGTCAGATTTGAATGAATTAAATTCTGAAAATTTTGAACTTTTAAATAGATAGAGCTAGGTTTTCACACAGACTTTTTCCAGTAACACTGGGGGGGGGAACCAAAATAATTAAATACGTTTATTATATTGGCTTTTTGAAATTAAGACCAATTTTAATTATGAATTGTGCAATATAACATTGTTGCTATTTTAATAAAGACTTTTGTACTATTTCCTATAACTTCTGGGAAAGTTACTGCTCTTCATTTGTGCTTCTACAGGTAGTCCTTGTTTTATGACCATAATTAAGCCCAAAATGTATGTTGCTGAGACATTTGTTAAATGAATTTTGCCCCATTTTACGATCTTTCTTGCCACAGTTGTGAAATGAATTTGGCTTCCCCATTTACTGCTTGCCAGAAGATCGCAAAAGGTGATCACATGATTCTAGGACCCTGCAATGTTTATAAATAGTAGTCAGTTGCCAAGCATTTGAATATTGATCACATGTCAATGGGGATACCGCAACAGTCATAAGTTTGAAAAATAATCATAAGTCATTTTTTTCAGTGCTGTTATAACTTTGAACAGTCATTAAATGAACTGTTGTAAATCGAGGACTACCTGCATTGTAGCTCCTAACATCCTTTAATGTTGGCTATGTTTTTAAAGGCTGCTGGGAGTTAAAATTCATCAACAGTTAAAAGACACAACTTCATCAGCCTTGATTTAACAACTGTAGTGATGAATATAACCCCTGCCCATATTATCTTTTAAAATAATTTTGATCATATTTTAGATTTATAGTAGATATACTTGATGTTAAAATTTTAATGTGAACTTAATGCACTTTGTTGCAGTGCATAGCTTAATGCTTTTTCTAAAGATGACAGTCTACTGAATAGTATTACTAATGTAGAAATTTTCCATAGGTAAGCAGGTATGGAGAATGCTAATATGTATATAGCTGTATTTTTATAATTTTTTTTAAATAAAATGAATAGCAGTGATGTTTCTAAAATAGACTGAATAAACAGTTCCTTATAAATCTGCCTTGAGTAGTTTTTTACATAACAAAGTAATTAATATAAAAAGTTCTAATACAAGATTAGTATCCAGTTTAGTCATTCTACAGCAAAAGTCACTGCTGTTAAATCAAATTGCCTCTTATCCCTGCTACTACCTATAGTAGTGTACATGTGCACATATATCCAAGCTAATCACTTTTCCTTTTTAGAATAGCCAATGTTATGCAGAACACAAAAAGAAATAATAAAGAATGTAAGGTATTGGATGCAAAAAGGAATTATAAGTAAAACTAGCTTACACCAATATCATTGCAACCATCTTTGCTTCTACAGTATTCATATGCTGCTTCTTTCTAAACTTTTCACCTTTCATTTTCTCATCAACTCCAACCAAACACAATTTTCTCAGCCTTCTCTTTCCTCTCAACCTATTCACACTTCCTTCCTATATTGGTTTTCCTATGCAGCTCTTATTCTTTCAGTATTTATTTAATTTGTATTTATTTATTTAAATTTAAGTATTATTTAAGTATGAATAAGTCTTCTCAATGAATCATAGAATTGGAAGAGACCTTGGAGATCTTCTAGTCCAGTGATGGCTAACCTTTTTGCCGTCGCATGCCAAAAGCAGGGGGAGGTTGCATGCCCACACCCATAATTCAATGCCCCCCGCATGCGACCCCCCCCCACTCCCCACACTTTTGGCAAGTGATGGCACGGTGGGCCCAGTAGGCCCATTTTTCAGTCTCCCTAGGCTCCAGAGGCTTTCTAGAAGTGTGGGGAGGGTGAAAACGGCCTTCCCCACCATTCCAGAGGCCGGAAAAGGCCTGTTTGCCGACTTCCCGTGGGACCAGAAGTCAGGAAATGGGATGTTTCTGGCCACTGGAGAGCCTCTGGGAGTGGGAAGGCTGTTTTCGTCCTCCCCAGACTTCTAGAAAGCCTCTAGAGCCTGGGGAGACCGAAAACCAAGCCTTCCCCACCCCCACCCCCCAGAGGCCCTCCAGAGGCCGGAAACAGCCTGTTTCCCAACTTTCGGTGGGCCCAGAAGGCCTGAAAATCAGCTGGCCGGCGTGCGCATGCATGCCAGAACTGAGTTAGGGCAACACTCGCATGCCCACTGATATGGCTCCGCGTGCCACCTGTGGCACGCGTGCCATAGGTTCGCCATACGGTTCTAGTCCTGACTTCTGCTTGAGCAGGAAACTGTTTCAGACAAATGGCTGTACAGTCTCTTTTTAAAAAACCTCCAGTGATCAGTGGTGAAATCCAATTTTTTTTACTACCAGTTCTGTGGGCATGGCTTGGTGTGTGTGGCAGGGGAAGGATACCGCAAAATCCCCATTCCTTCCCCCACTCCTGGGGGAAGGATATTGCAAAATCTCCATTCCCACCCCACTCTGGGGCCAACCAGAGATAGCATTTGCCGGTTCTCCGAACTACTCAAAATTTCCGCTACCAGTTCTCGAACTGCTCAAAATTTCCGCTACCTGTTTTCCAGAACCTGTCAGAACCTGCTGGATTTCACCCCTGCCAGTGATGTATTTCTTTTGTACCAGTATTCATAGAAGCATTCTACATATAGGTTGAAAAATGTCCCCCAGGGTGCTAAAAGGCATTGCTGTGGGATGTGGAGTTGGAAGATCCTAGGTTCAGTGTGATGTTTCACCCCAAAACAGCAACTTTCTGCTTTTCTTTAAACCACAGTCTGGCAGGATTCCTTTGGCATAACTCAGTTAAACATCTTGAGATGAGGGAGAAGCATAAAAATGAATAGCAGAGCTGCCTTGTGGCGAGATGGGAAACAAATTCAATAAATAAAGGAAAGCTCTTGTAATATTTTACTTTAGCGTTGCTTCTGAAAAAGGTAATGTTTCATTTAGCATTTTTCCTGCATCTTCATAAAAGTCTGTATACGGAACTAGGCTGTGCATATATGGATTCAAGCCATTTGTGAGGACTGACATGCAGTCTCTTCAAATCCTGGTTCTTAACAGTGGAATCGTGATGGTGCAGTTGTCATATCATGGGACTTTGCCTTACAATCCAGGTTACAAGGTGCCCCCCTCTCCCTCTCCCTCTCCCTCGGAAACTACTGTAAAGGTTCCTGTATAGAAATACCCTTCAAACGAACAAGTGTGAATGTACATGTAGTGCTCAATTTACAATGGTTCATTTAGTGACCGTTCAAAGTTACAGCAGCACTGAAAAAAGTGACATGTCCGTTTTTCACTTGACCATTGCAGCATCCCCATGGGATGTGATCATGTCATGTGATCAAAATTCACCCGTCGGACGCCTGACTCGTATTTATCACCGTTGCAGTGTCCTGGGATCATATGATCCCCTTTTGCCACCTGACAACAAATGTCTCGCTTAGCAACAGAAACGCTGGGCTCAACTGTGGTCGTAAGTTGAGGACTACCTGCAATTGATTTTTACACAACCTCCCTTGAAGGAAATTCCACTCGTTAGAGCTAGAACTGCAAACAGAAAAGCTTTCAAATATAACATAAAACGCCGCGCCGAGTTATTCGGTTCCGAAACGGAAGAAGCAGGTTAAAAAGAAAAGCAAAAAGCCCGTTCGCCGCTCTGATCCGTCCCCTCAGACGAGCGGGGGGGAGGGGAAAAGAAAGTGCGCGCGTGCGCAGTCAGGTTAGGTTCGACTCGCCAGGCGCAAACGTGGCGCCGCCAGGAGCGTCGGTTGTCTCTCTGCGCGTGAGCATTGCCAGCGCTGGGCGAGGCCGCGGCGCGCTGCGAGCGGTTCGATGGAGTCTGCGGTGGAGGAGTTGATGCCCCGCCTCTTACCCGTAGAGGACTGCGACCTCGCCGAAGACTTCGACCCCACGGTGCCCCCCCGAACTCCCCAAGAGTACTTAAAGCGGGTCCAGTAAGTGAAGTGGTTGTTGGTGGCTCCCGCCGAGGGAAGGGGAGGCGGGTTGGGGATGGGGCTGCGCTGGGTTGAGTGGGCGAAGTTGGATGGGGTCAACCCGGCGCTAATATTTGTATGAAATGGGCGCTGTATTTATATTGACTCCTGTGCGGCTTGCATGGAAGTGAAAGCGTTTCTTCTATAATGATGAACGGTTCTGGTAGGGCCTGACGAAGTACTTCAGAGGCTCGCCTGGGTATGGTCTTGCTACTGGCAATGCAATATGGCGGGTTGCTTTGGCGGTGGTGGGATTTCCTGCATGAAAAAGGAAGGCTATCCCAAAGGTGCTTTTTCAGGACTTTCTTGTTTTTTTTCTTTTGAAGACGTTTCGCTTCTCAACCAAGAAGCTTCTTCAGCTCTGACAGGATAATGGGGAACGGAAGGATTTACTGTATATTCCTTGCAGACAGCTGGTAATCTGCATCCTTTTAGAGCAGAGGTCTTCAAGGTTGGCAGCTGTAAGACTTGTGGACTTCAACTCCCAGAATTCTCCAGCCAGCTATGCTGGCTGGAGAATTCTGGGAGTTGAAGTCCACAAGTCTTACAGCTGCCAACCTTGAAGACCTCTGTTTTAGAGGGTCCTTAAAATACTTGGAGGTTTATCTGTGTCCTCAGGGTCACCTGAGCTCCTGCTTCCACCTTTTGAGTGGTGTGGGAGTAGGAATGGATTTCCAGAGAAAAATTGCAGACTACAGGAACCAGGACTACAGGAACTCAGGTGACCCTGAGGACACAGATAAACTTCCAAGTGCTTCAAGGACCCTAAAAGGATGCAGATTACCAACTGACTACAAGGAATATAAATCCTTCCATTCCCCACTATCCTGTCAGAGCTGTAGAAGCTTCTTGGATGAGAAGCGAAACGTCTTCAAAAGAAAAAACAAAAAAGTCCAGTTGCCTCATTGTCTCATTTTGAAAAACCCAGACTGATAAGCAGACAAAGCTGGAATGATTTTTAAGTATTTTCCAGACTTAATTCTTTAATTCCTAAATTAGGTTTAATTAGAAATCAAAAAGTACTTAAAATTTCAAACATTTTTATTTTGTAGGATTGAAGCTGCAAAATGTCCTGATGTTGTTGTGGCCCAGATTGATCCCAAGAAACTGAAAAAGAAGCAGACTGTAAATATTTCAGTAGGTTTTTTTAAAAAAATCATTATTATAAGCATTACAAGTATACTACTCATGATGATTGGATGTTAACAGTACAATACTTTTAAGAGATTGCCAATTTTGTAATTAAGCACTCTACATAATCCATCTGCATGGTAGCTAGTCCTACAAAAGTGGCTGTTTTAAAATTGAATATGACATTCTTTTATTACTATTAGAATTTTTTAACATAGAAGATAATTCTATTTTCTATATTTTTTCTGTTTAAGAAAAACTTTAAAATGCAGTAAAAAGTAAGAATTTTTTTTTTAAAGAAGCAACTTCTGATCTTTCTTACAGCAGTTACCAGCATACTTAATATCACACCACTCCCTATCAAGTTACATCACATAATTCACTTCTTCCCATATTTGATCCTTTTCAATCAGCTAATTCAAAAATCATCAAGGCATTTTTATCCATTTTCAATAAAAAAAAAACTTAATAAAACATTTCCAGTCCTTTAGACTTGTTTTTTCCATGATCAAACAGATTAATTTTGCCATTTATGCAAATTATTTCATCTTTACAATGCAATCCTTCATTGTAGATAGTCCTGCTTTTTTGAAAAATCTTTGTGTATATGTGAATAACATGAGATTCTTAATATTCTCATTGCGTTGTCTGTGGTTTTTTTAGATTTCAGGGTGTCAACCTGCTCCTGAAGGATACTCTCCAACTCTGAAATGGCAACAACAACAAGTGTCTCATTTTTCAACCATACGCCAGGTATACATACATACATACAAGTATATAAATTCAGTGATTTTATATTGAGTGTTTCTTATGACAGTGCTTATTCTGGTCTTTGCAGCCATAATTCCCATTTTTAGGAAGATGGCACTTTTCTACTATTGTTGTTTGCTATCAGTGAGAATTTCCAAGGTGTAGAACTCATTGGGTGCCTCTCAGCCAAATATACCTCACAAACATGATATTATGGAAAAAGTTAGGTTTTATACTGCATTTACCTATAAATGCATATGTAATAAAATAGTACTAAAAGTACTAGTGGTACTAATACTCCACTTTGAAGGCTTAAATATCAAATATAAAGTGCACACCAAAATGAAATAACTTTATTTATTTATACAGTTTGTAAAAAGAAAGGCAACACTGGTTAATATACAACAGGGTTCTGTTAAGTGGTCAATATCAATCCCCAAAGTTTATAGGACTGTTGGTTATTATGTGGGGTAATCTACAGTTAGATGTATAATTTAAGACTGCACACTTAATTCAAATCCTAACCAAGGATATAAAAATTATTAAAGTGCCATCTAAGAATATGGGCAGTTTCAAGCAGGGTGGTTTTGTTACTATTATGGTTTGTTGCATAGTCAGCAGATATTCAGACTGGATTTGGCATTTTTGTCTTGCTATCAAGTCCTTCCCAAGGACTTGGGATAGACAAATGTGGATGCTTGATGGTGTTATTGGTCATTGTTATTTGCAGTAAAAGTAAAAGTAATATGTATTTTATTGTAATAAGTGCTTGGGGATCAATGAACAGTTTGAAACTTTATGAAGGGAATCAATGAGCTGAAGAGTTTGGAGGTCCTGGTGTGCAGTGTTAAAACCAAAGTTAGAATAAAAATCCAAATAATATATTTCCAATTTTTTAAACAAAGTCTCAAAACACAATGCCAGTTTACAATAAAAATAACATCAACCAATAGAACTCACTTAGTCTTCTGGCCCAAATGCCAGGGGAAAACAGCCAGGTCTTTAATGCTATGTGAAATTTAACAGGATTGGGACCATCTAGATCTCAAGAGGGATTGTCTTTCTACAGGGTAGATTCTTAAACAAAGAAGGTAGAATTTTTGGATCCAACAAAATCATTTAATAGAAGGAATTTGGAGCATGCCCTCCCTGCTAAATCCTATTTAATGATAGGATTGTAATCTGATTTAAATTTAATTGATTGTATAAATTAAGGAATTAGTTAAATCTCCATAGGGCTAAGAATAGCCACTTTAAAGCAGAAAGGAATGCTTATCATTCCAAGCAAATAGTTCAGCAAGCATAATCACAGAAGAGGTATTTTTGTTTTATGTGAGAAGAATAATGTTTCTATGTTTAGTGTCTACCACCTGCAAGTATATGTTAAAGTGATCAAATGTTTGTTAATTAGAATCTTTTAATTGATCAAAAGTTTATCTTTCAGAGTGTGAACAAGCACAGGGATCACTGGAAAGCACAGCATTTGGACAGCAATGTAGCAATGGCAAGTAAAACATAATATTTTCAGGATGCTGTCAATTTACATATAAGCTTTTTTTTTTCAACTGTATCAGATTCTCGAAGAATGCCTGGACAAGTCCATACAGGGTTGTTGGTTTTTTTGCAAGGTTTTTCAGAAGTGCTTTGCATTGCCTTCTTCCCATGGCTGAGAGTGATTAGCCCAAGGTTCCCCAATTGGCTTTGTGCCTAAGACAAGATTAGAACTCAGTTCCTGGTTTGTACCCTGATGCCTTGCAACCCTACACATTCAGACTCACATAGAGTTCAGAAGTTATATTTGTTTCATGTGTAGGCCTTTATATATGCATTGACAGCATTCTTCAGCTAAAAATCATTACACTTTTTCCTCTGGCAGCCTCCTTCCCCTCCCCCTATCTTTGTAGGTGGCTCCTGCTGCTGCTGATATCCAGCCAGCCCAGCCCTGGATCTCCTGCATCAACCTTGCATTAATTACTTTAAATTAAAAATAAAGGCTGCAGAACCTTGAATAAAGGAAAATATGTTGGGGGAGGGGAAATAAACCCAATTAATTTATTAAATAGGAAAAATAACTTGACTTTTTTTTTTCAATTGTTCAGCCTACAACAGATGATGAAGAAGGTTGGAAAAAATTCTGCTTAGGTGAAAAGTTGTATTTAGAGTTAACAGATCAAATCTCAACTGATGAAAGTCCAGGAATTGATTATGTACAGGTAAGTGTTAAATCTGTCCTAAATAATTATATCACCTTTAAATAACTATATTTTGATCCAGAGTTTGCATGCATATTGTGAAATATGTATTAAGTTTGTACATATGATCATCCTTAAAATATTTACAATATAATCCCTTGTCCAACAAAATGGGTCTATCCTGTTGCTGCATATACCTGGACTATTGATTTTATATATTAAATAGAAAAATATTCAGAATCCCAGTGATACTAGACACACAAGGCCTCCTCGGGGTGCCATCAGCCAAACAGTGTAGGCTGGTGACCCCCGGGGGAGGGCCTTCTCTGTGGGGCCACCTACCCTCTGGAACCAGCTGCCCCCAGAGATAAGGAGAATCCAAGACCTCGGTGCCTTCCGCCGTGCCCTTAAAACTTCCTTTTTTCAGCAAGCCGGGCTGGCCTAACACTTTTTTAAATGTTTTTAATTGGTTTGTCATTGCTTTTAATTATGGGGCCAAATATAAATATATATATATATTTAATTGTATTTTAATGTTTGTAGTTTATGTTTTTACTTTGGCTGTACACCGCCCTGAGTCCTCAGGGAGAAGGGCGGTATATAAATTCGATATAAAATAAAATAAAATAAAATAAATAAATTTGGTAGGGTTAAACAGGTCTTCCCAATGGCCACACTACCCTGGGAACCCTTTTAGAAAACTATTACTAATAAGAATAGCATGTTTTCCCAAAAATAAGACCCTTTCTTATATTTTTTTGAACCCTGAAATGTGGTCAAAAGCCTGATTTACCTTATTATCAGGGGATGTCTTATTTTGGGGGAAACAGGGTATTGTATTGGAGATTGTATTTTTTGTATTTCTCTTTCAAATGGGTTTAATTATGTACTGGTTTTACTTGTGAACATGGCTATGAATATACATTAGAAAAGCAGGCTTTAATGTTTAGATAAATAGATATCAGGAACTGGTTTTGAAAATTTAAGCTTCAAGAGAAGCAAATGGTAATTGTTGCATATATTTCTAGAGTTTAATTACATGGAAGCCATACAGAAGTTGATATAAGATGGGCAACTATGTAAATGTTTTCAATAAATGAAATATAATTTAACAAAGCTCTAAACGTTCAAAATATCTATACAATCTCTCCTAAAAAAATGACAATTGCGCACTAGTGTTCAGATCTAAAATTAAGCTAAGTATTTAGATTTCCAACCATTTTTTAAAATCCAACATATTTTGGTTTCTTTTCATTCAGATTGGCTTTCCTCCATTGTTGAGCATTGTTAGCAGAATGAATCAGGTACTTTACTTTTGTTGTCGGTTTCATTTCCAGTCTTGGTGTGATGAATCCAGCTTTACCTTTTTTTCCTACCTGCCTTCATAGCTTGCTTGAAACACCTGAGCTTGGATACTGGTAGTCCTCGACTTACAATCATAATTGAGCCCAAAATTTCTATTGCTAAGTGAGACAGTTAAGTTAGTTTTGCCTCATTTTATGACCTTTCTTGCTAAAATTGTTAAGTGACTCTGACTTTCCATTGACTGCTTGTCAGAGGGTCGCAAAAGGATACTGCAACCATCATAAATATGAACTAAATGCCAAGCACCTGAATTTTGATCATGTGACCATGGATATGCTGCAATGGTCATAAGTATGAAAAATTGTTGTAACTCACTTTTTTCTGTGCCATTGTAACTTCAAATGGCCATTAAACAAATGGTTATAAACCAAGGACTACCTGTAATCCCAAATAGAAATGTATTGCTCAAAATCTGAAGAGCCCTAAAGATTCTTAGCCTTAAAGTAGTGATAAGTATATTTTAAATATGTTATATCTCAATTGTTTTGTAATAAGAGGAAAAATTTTTAAAGGCCCAGAAAAGATGAAGAGAGACAAAGAATTCTCCATTTCCCTTTTTGACCTGCTAGGCTGCAGCTAACAAGGCATGAGGAATTTCAGAGAGTTCAGTAAAGTAATATTTGCCTTGTTGATGGCCAAATTTTTATAGCTCTTCCATCATTTATTCAGATATAGACTGATTGTTTTAATTTATATGTGTTTGAATTTTCTACAGTTATGACAGCTGACAAATTAAAATTTTACACAATTAAGAATAACAGAAAGCAGTACACTATAAGAACAAGCCTATAGTATAATAGCTCATCATAAATAACATAGAGGTGGCAAATAAACATTTCTTAGAGATTCTCCAGATGAGTTGTGCCTTGAAAAGCTTCTAGAAAATTCCCACTGAGGGGTCCACTCTAACTGCTGAAGAGAGGCTGTTCTGTAACATAGTTCTATGATGGAGAAGCACTGTTTTCTGGCCTCAGGTCTCCTAATAATCCTGCTAATTATAATAGAAAGTATCCTAATAGGAATCCGTTGGTGGCATACATACAGTTATTTCCACTTTTAAATAAATTTACATGAGCCCCTTTCACTTGCGATAAAACAATTTTCCATTTTGCTGTGAACATTAAAAAAAATGATTAGGAGAGCCTATAATCCAAAGAATCCAGTAACATTCACTAGAAGAGACAGTGTTATAAAAAGATTTAAACAAAACAGTAGATTAATAGAAGGGGTAAAAGCAGTTTTGATTTTGTCTGTAATCCTAGTGGATCTTTAATTTGTTTTAATATATAAAAACTATATTATGTATTTTCATTATACTATCTTGCATACTTTTTAAAATTCTTTTTAGGACAAGCTGTTTCAATAAGTATTTCATAAGATTGTAAAATATTTTTGTAGTAATTACTCATATATTGAATTCTTCTAGCATTTGTATAAAATACCTAATTATAAATCTGCAGATTTATAATTAGGTATTTTATACAAATGCTAGAAGAATTCAATATATGAGTAATTACTACAAGGAAAGAAACAACCACCATGCGAATTCAATATATGAGTAATTACTACAAGGAAAGAAACAACCACCATGCAAAATTTTAACAGCTGTTTCTCTATCCCAAAAGGCAACAGTGACCAGTGTCTTGGAATACTTGACAAACTGGCTGGTGGAAAAAGAATTTACTCCAGAACTGGTAACTTGCAGTTTTATGTTATAAGAGGCATTATCCCCATTGAAATTAAAATTGAAGGAAACTCATTTATTTATCAATAATTTCTTTTAATCTGGAATTGTCAACATGAGTACTTTCCTGGATTTTAGTAAAGCTATAAAAAGGATATGTCCCCCTAAGGTGAATGATTTGAATTGGCTCTTTTAGAATTTTGAATTGCTTTCAGTTCTTAGTATATATATTCCTTTCATATAGATTCAATGTATGCCATAGTTGTATAAAAACCTGTAAATTTTAAATTACACCTCTAAAACTAACTTTTAAATCTGTTTGTTACATCACTAAAGCATATTTTGATTCCTACAGTTCATGCTATACACAAGACTCTATAAAAAGAATATCAAGTCAGCACCCACTGCATACTGAATTGGTTTCTCACAGTCCTTCTCATTAAATAGTTTTGAACAATCAAATACAAAATATTATTGTTCTCATGTGGAATCTATAAAACAATTTACCATTTTCACACAAAGCTTCATAAGCCATTACTGTATAAGGTTTTTTAAAATGTGTAAGGCCTTGTGCAGTCATACCCAGATTCTGAAAAGACTGGTCCTCCTTCATCTATAAGCTCTATTAAACATCTGCATTAATTGATTTTGATCTAAAAAATACAGAATTTGTTCCTATTTACCTGTGGTCTTATCACCATGCCTTCAAAAACAATGAATCTATTTTCCCTCTAAGTAAAGTTTAGTGGTTTCTTAAAATCTCATTTAAAAAACTTCAATAACCAGACTGAACCTAATTATTGCTTAAAGGAGGGACCATTAAGAAATCCCAAATCTGTACTGAAAAATAGAAAACTAGACAATAGCCAAAAAAAAAAAACCCAGATGACAAGGGAAATTATTTGCATTGTTGCCAAGATACTGACATGGATGTGTTCATGGAGATACAAAGAAACAATGCAAATATGGTTTTATCTTTAAATTCTTATTGCAATTTCTTAAAATTTCTCTAGGGCAGATGGCTTTATGCTTTGTTAGCTTGTCTGGAAAAACCATTATTACCAGAGGCTCACTCTCTAATTCGACAACTGGCTAGGCAATGCTCTGAAGTGAGAGTACTGGAGGTAAGCTGAAATAGTTGATCCTTGAAAGGGAATACTAGAAGATCCTGATCATGCTAATCGTTTGAAGCCATCATTTCCCTGAAATATGTACATTTGTCACTTGTTATGTTGATATTTCAGAATGATAGTCAAAACTTGAGAAAAGGGCAATACTAATTATATTAAATGTTCAAAATATGGTGGTGGTGTTTGCAGTCTTTGATGAATTTAATGAATATTTAAAAGAGAATTGTGTTTTCTACAAATATATTTAGTAGAGCTATCAATCACAGACAGTTGCCAAAATCCATTGTTAATTTGCTGGAAATTCATAATAGTTGACATAAAACAATTGCTTGAAATTTGGTGAAACAAACTACTTAAATGCTTTTCTTCCCTCTAATGCAGGAGAACAAGAATGACGAAAAACTCTCTGCTCTAAATTTATTGATTTGTTTGGTTGGAAGGTACGGCAAATTATTTTAATTAGTGTACTAAATTGGCTATGAAAGGAAATCAATCTCTCCACCATTATCTTCAAGAGTCTGCACCGTTACTTACATGAGCCTTGTTTTGTAATAATAACTTGTAATTTTTACCCAATTCTATCTTTCCAGAGACTTGAAAAGTAAATTGTTGGATTATGTTACATAATATTACAATATTCATTGGCAACAACTAATATATAGCTATATCATTTCTGTTTCTCTGATTTCACTTGTGCCTTTTTCATGTCTCCTCATTCAGTATTGTGTATTGTAAAGAGATGAGAGCTTAAAATTGCATAATCAAATTCAATGATGATTGCACCTTCTTTTATAAGGTCTTTCCATGCTGTCTTAGCTTCAAATACTAGGCGTTGAATCACATGCTCTGATTTCATGCAAAGATCAATTCAGGGTGTCCTGCATTGAAAGGCACCTGAAGAGTAGTTAAGATAGTATAATTCTCATACCACTATTCAACTAAATGGATATCTAGACAAGCTATACAGTGAAATTCTGCCTTTCTTTGATACATTTGTTCAAGATTTGTCTGAAGATTTTACTAATATTTATGGAATTTTTTTTCTCCCACCTGTTAGGTATTTTGACCAATACGACCTGGCTGACGAGGCATCCTGATAAACATCTGGAAACCATACATGCACAAGTTGTTAATCTTTCTCAGGCAGTACTTTCATGACTGAAGTATGAAGAATGGATGCACCACATGTTCCAATGTGACCTTAGTGGATACTTGTATACTTAAGTTTTTTTTTTGTTGTTTTTTTTTAAAAATAGACTGATTTGGAGATGTTAATAAAATATTTTCTTACAAATTATTGTCCATAATTCAGCTTGCTTGATCTACAAACTATGTGTGTCTCTTTGAGGTATTACACAGTGAATCAATAAGTGTCTATCTTATTAAAACCCAGCAGAACTGAAGCAAACTAATCAAAAAAGTTATTTATGTTGAACAATAACATTTTAAAAACATTGTAAGTGTAAACATGGAGGCTTTAAAATACTGTCTTAATTCAAACAATGCATCCACATTGTTCTCTTGGAAACGCTATGGAAATAGTTTGTCATTGCCTTTCTTCAGAATGTTTCTTGATTGTCCAAACTACCATAAAGCTCTGGGATTTCTTACTGGTCTCCCCTTCAGGTCTGAACAAGGGTACAAACCTGCTTAACTTCTAAAAATAGCAAAATTCACTCAGGTGTTCATCTGCTTTGATCCTTCCGTAAATCCAATCGTGTGATACAAAACTGACCTATACTGTAGATCTTTTTTTTTTTAAAGAATGTATTTCCTTTGAATAATATGTTGATAAAATCAAATACTAATTCTATATGTGGAATTGTGGCAAAGCCTGATCCAAGTGGAGTCCTTGGTATTCTCCGATCTTAGTTGTTTGCCTGCAGATGTTTAATTACCCAACTAGGTAACATCAGAGACCACAAGGACTACATAATTCAACCCTGATCTATGTGTTTATTTAAAACATTTACTATATACAGCCAGCCATCTTTTATCAAACTCTGGGCAGCTTCCAATCAATAATTAAAACAATACAACAGCATAATACATTAAACTATAAATATTAAAAACCTGGCAACAAGCTCAAGGTCCCAACATCCATGTTAAATCATCTAATCCACCTCATCCTATCCCACTTGGGAAAGCCAGTTCTTGCATACTTTACAGAAGTCTAGAAGGGTAGAGGCCTACCAGACTTCAAGGTGTCAGGGGATTCTCAATCATCCAGGTCATGGTTGTCTGAAAGGTGGTCTTTCAAAAGGCAATTGGACTTTGTTTTTCCTTGAAGATGTTTTGCTTCTCATCCAAGAAGCTGCTTCAGTTTGTTTCCTGAATTCTTCAGAACTGAAGCAGCTTGTTGGATGAGAAGCGAAAAGTCTTCAAGAAAAAACAGTCCAGTTGCCTTTTGAAAAAGCACCTCCTGGACAAACTTCAGGGAGTTCCACAGAAAAGGCATGCTTTCTAGATGCCAGTAGACTGCAATGTTTAAGGGAGTAGAGTATCCCACCCTTTCTAATTTGGTAGGATCAGTAGATGTCCTTTGGAAGAGGAAGTCCCACAGATCACCTAACCCTTGTGCTGTATGACTTTAAAGATAATAACACCTTGAACTACACCCAGAAGTAAACGTAGCCAATGCAGATCACACAATACATGTTATATCAGTGAACCTAGGAGCCCCCATCACCACATGCACCATCACATTCTGGAACAGTTGTAACTTCCAAGTCTTCAAGGGCAGTCCCAGTATACTGCAAACATCTGGTAGCCAAGGCTTGAGTAATTGAGCAAATTTCCTTCCAGTCCAGGAAAGGATGCAACTGACACTCCAGAATAATCTGTATCTAGGATCTCCTAGTCATGCCTGGCACCTACAGTATTTGAGCAAGAATCTGCATATCGTACACCAACTATGCAATAACTTTTTTTATATGATTAGAAACAGATTAGAATGAACAATATGCCTCTTGATAACATTTATGCTAGATTCTGACCATTATGTCAAATACTTAACCAATCCAGATCAATGTCTGCATCTGTTTCTAAGAGATGTATTTGGTTATGAGCAAAAGGTTACTTTTTGAATATAAGGTCTTTGGTCATTCTACCTTCCAAAACTTATTAGTCTCCATGTACTATCAATTTCAGTTTGATGAGCAAGATTTCTAAATAGAACTCGGGCATGCCCATTGGCAGCTTTGTTGTTACCCTGCTGCCACTTCACTGTTTTTAATTCCAATATGTCAAAAACATTTCGAAGTTCTTATTTAAAGTCTCAACCTTATAAAGAAAATCCAGTAAATCAAAATGTAAAATCTAGCAATGCATGAGACTTATCTGTATTATCTGAATGGCTAGCAGACAATACTACCCATTAAATATGATTTGGAACAATAACTACCCAGTTCAAGCTTAATTGTCAGATTAACATTGTTTATCTAACTTTCAGCTAGATAAGCAAGTGCATCATTTTAAAAACTATGCAAGATCACTTGAAGCAATTTTATTGTCTATGGAATATATCTAAACTACCTTTCTGGAACTGAAAAGCAGGAGTACCATTCTCAGCTCTATGGCCCTTACCCATTTCAACACTACAAAATGAAATTGTACAGGATTTGGCTATATTACAGCTTAGCATTTATTTAGGATATTTTATTCATCCTTACAAAGATGAAAATTCATTTTCATGGCCACAGATTGTAGATAATTAAAAATGTACCAGCAAATTATGAAAAATTGCACTTAATCCCTTCTGGAAAAAATGTATTTGACAAGTAATATAATAAAGGATAGCTTCACATGCTTTATAAATAAAATACAGTTCATTTTGCCATTTTACAAAGCAACAATATGAATTTTATATTTACATCTTCTGTATCATCACCTGAAATTTACCTGCAAATTAAAAAAAAATGTTAAGGAATATTTGTTTTATCAGAAACAACCTCATGTACTTCTATAAATTCTATTAATATTCAGGTTCAAGCATTTCAATTTATATTTCACAATGCAATCTGTTCACTGCCTTGATGAGTAGAACTTAACTGGAGTTAAGTAAAGTATGAGACTACAATCTGTTTCCTCCTCAACGGATTATTTCACATTCTGAAAATCCCATTTTTTCCTATCTAAATTTGAATATAATTCAGCACTTTCTATTTTCATACAGTTGTCAAACAAAGAAACTATCATAATTGTGGAAATTAGTAGAGAACTAAGAGCTAGCTAGCTCTGATTCCTGGTGCTTCAAATATACTGTATGCAGCTTTGTACCACATGTAGAGAAAAACTCTCTCCAGACATTTAGAAAAGATTTGTGAGTTGAAGCAGGTGTCCTGTTCAACTTGACAATTTTTGCTGAACATTACTGCCAATAACTACTGTTACCTTATTTCTTGGGCATCTCACTAATTTTACATTAAGGTACAGTATACTTTTCAGTTCTAGTATCAGTATTTTCAAAGCAACTGTTTTGTAATTTCACTTATTTTATCTTACAATTACACAGAAGAGAGCAGATTTATTTTGCTAATACAGCACATACTTACATGCAGGCATTGTTGAAACTTCAGCTGTCACAATACTCTTTATTCCCAAATTTGATAAAGCGCCTCTAATTAGTCCACATGTAAATGCCAAATACTGCAAGACATATCAAGGCAGAATATTCATGGTAAAACTCTAATCTTAAAATACAGTACTGTAATTTATAAAACTTATACTGAGAAAATACAAACTTATTTTTCTAGCCTGGAAAGGAAGAAGCTTGCACCAAATTTCAAACAATTAATGATTCAATGAGGTAAAAGTTGGAGAGAGGCACTTCTAATTATATTTGCTTCTGTTTCAGACTTCATTTAAAAATATGTTTTATCATTATTCCCAGAAGGATAATAAAGTACAGCATAATAGAGCTAGCATAGTTTTTCCTTCCATAATAGTAAAGGGATGGAGGGAATGTATGGGAAATGGAAAGGTTTGGGTCTTGATCCATTTCTGAAACATTAATTTTTATCTTTCTGCCCAAGTTCTAATGGAAGTTATACTACACATATCTTTCTAAAAATCAGAAGATGACAGGGTCAGAAAGCTATTGTTTAAGCCAGGGTTTCTCAATCCTTTTTCATCCATGGCCTCCCTCCAACTTTTTCTCTGTGCTTCCCCCTCCAGGTCCTACTACCAAAAGCATACATAGTACAGTAACTGGTGCATTTTCTGGCATCAACAAGATGCAGTATAATACATTTCTGTAGCCCCCTCGGCACATGCCATAGCTCCCATTACATGTTTTTCACATATGGCCCCCTTGAAATATCCTAAGGCTCCAGTTGAGAATCAGTGATTTAGATCATCAAACCCAATCCCCTATTTAGTACATGAATTCAATTTAAAGCACTACAGACAAATGGCTATTTACCCTTCACTTGAGCAAAACCAATAAACACAAGCATGCTATCATTTTGGGTAATGGATTTCAATGTCAAGTTATTTTTACTGTTTAATTTTTTTTTATAAAATTCAACTAGACACAGCTTTGTGTAACTTAAATACTTTATTCTGTGCCCTCCATTCTCCCTTCATTTTCTATGTAACAACCTTTCAGGTACTTAAAGAATGTGATCATAAACAATATGTATCTTTATACATCTTGATTTGTACTTTTAATTAACTTTGTTTCCGTTCCAATTTCTCTGAAACCTTCTTGAAGCACATTGCCCAGAATGGTGCTCAAATTGGATGCTAATTGATATGGAATGGTGTAGGTTATTTCCTCTGATTTGGAAATTACACTTCTGTTGACACAATGTAAAATTACATTCATTTTTTTCAGCCATATCCAACTTCTACATCATGTTCAGTTTGCAATCAACTACTATAGACAGAAGGCTGCATATTTAGCTACAGTATCTTAAATGTATATAATACAATACTGTGTTTCCCCGAAAATATAAAATCCGGTCCTTTTCTTTTTTTTGCTCCAAAAGACACATTAGGGCTTATTTTCAGGAAAACACGATATCAGGCTGGGCACCCCACCCCACTGATGCACACACAAGAGGAGGCAAGCGCATTGGGGCCAAAGGTTGGCGCACTCTGGGGCTGCAAAGCCCATGCAACACAGGTGAGTTGATTACCTGGCTAAGCAACAGATGGAGGCAGAGGCACAGGGGGGAGGCAGACGATCCGGGCGTGCCATGCGGACTGTGGGAAAAATGAGTTGGTGGGCCAGAGCAGGCAGCTGGCCACAGTAGGCTCGTCTTCACCTGGCGGCACCGTCAGCAGATGGAGAGAGGGACACAGGGCCAGGCAGGTGATCCATATGTGCTGTGCAGGCCGTAGGAACGCCAAGAGACGGTGAGATGGAACAGCTGGGCAGCCAAGGGAGGCTCATTTTTGCATCTCTCAGCTTGCCTGAGGCTCGCACAGCGCATCAGGATCACCTACCTTCCCCCCACCCCGTGCCTCTGCCTCCTTCTGCTCCAGTGCTGCCATATGAAGACAAGTCTCCCGAGGCCACTCCCCCGCTCTGGCCCACTGACCCTTGGCTTTCCCGTAGTCCATGCAGTGCGTCCAGATTGCATCCCTCCCTCTGCCTGCTGCTTGGACAGGTAATCAACTCACCTGCGCTGTGCGGGCTACAGCTGCTGCCAGACACAGCCAGCCTCCATGCCCTCACCACCTCCAGTGCTGGCCACCCCAACCCACCCCCAGTGATAACAACCTTAACTGGGACTTATTTGGGGTAAGGGTTTATATTAGGAGCATGCTAAAAAATCAGGTTAGATCTTATTTTCAGGGAAACACGGTACTATTGTCCACCTTAAAGGTTATCAGAATAGGGAAAATAATAGCCAGGGTATGTAGGAGATTGGAATCAGCATACCCATGTTGAATGGCAAAGGCCATTTGGTTCTTTTCCCAATAACAAAATAAGATCTTGTAACTGTTAATGTTATACTTAAGACCCTTTCCAAAATAGACTGACTATAGTTCCAAAGAAAAAAATGTGATGATAAAGAACCTATAAAGAGAACCAAAAATCTTTTTTGTCTTATAATATTGGTAACAAAGATGCATATCTAATTGTTAGAATGTGTTTAATTTTTTATAGATACATGTTTCCCATCCAATATTTATCTTCCAGATTTCACACAACAGTCTCACAAATTAAAAACAACAGTATGGTGGTTATATTGTTCAAAGGTAAAAATAATATTTTAACCCAAGTAAAATTATTGGACTGAACATGCTAGCACAATATCCTATGCCCTTTCTACATTTGCCCCATGCCTCACTTTTAGATTTTGCAATACTCAATAGCAAAGTCTGGAGAGATTTTTACTCAAATGCCATTGAATCAAAACAGAACTCTTCCTCAATTGGATGTGAAGAGGAAAAGATTGGCAGGCACTACACAATTCCTCACTTTACCAGGCTTTAGCTCCTCATATATTCAGACAAATCAGCACAGTATGCATATAAGGCCTAAAACACAGGTTGTATATTATATATATTATGCCTAATATACATAAGATGTAACCTGTGCACATAAGAGAGAAAGGGGGGGGGAAGCAGGAGACCACAATTTCATCTTCCTTCCCACATATATATGGAGACACAGAGGGCTTAATAACAATCCATGAAAGACCTGATGTTTTAAAGCTACTTTGACTATAATATAATATATATACCTTAGGGGCATGTTCCAAATACTGCTTTCCTGCAGACATTTGAGTCAAAAGACGAAATTTGTTATCCTGAAGTACATAGATACCCTGCAGAAATGAACATTTTCCACTTTAAATTTTATTTAATACATTTATATCCTGCTATTCATTTTAATGTTATATTCAAACATTTAGAAAGCTGATCCACATATCAATATAATTAGTTAAGATTGCCCATATGTAACCAAATTAGTGTTTGTACATTTTTTGTTAGGGATGCATTAGCAATTTTGCTACTATAACTATAGTCCTTTTATCCTCAATCAACTTAGAATAAATTTTCAACCTTTAAAAATTAATCCGTCAGTGCCTTGTTCTCAGAGTTTTTGAGTCCAATTGGACTCATGTTCCAAAAATATGGGAGAATCAAGTCAGTGATTAAAGAAAGAGACAAACTTTTAAAAAAACTTTTAAAAGTCTTCAAATAGCTAAAGATTATGGAATGGCTCAATTTGAGAAATAGGGATTTTTAAAAAGGTAACAAAGGGATAGAAAGACGACTAGTAATCAAACATGACCAACAAATTTGATAGGAAATAAAAGATGTATTTGAAAAGCAGAATATATACATTGCACTAGTGTATACAGGCAAACTGAGATCTAGATATGACAAATGAAGCAGTAATTTGCATTTATGATTTTATTAGCATGACTGGAAAGACAAAAAGAGTCTCTGTTATTACTCAAAATCTTCAAATCAATGTTACATGGGAAGGGGATTGTTAGCTAACTCAAACATTTAGTAGCATGTTATCAAGTGATTTACTATGCATCTATATGTATTTAGCAGACTTGGAATATATCCTAGATTCATGGAAATGTGGACATTTCCTTTGAGTACAGAGGAAATGTGGACAGCAGAAGTCAGTGGATTATGCTGTGTAATGTATCATCAACTTACCCTTATAATGATATTACTTACCCATATAATGACCATAGTAAACCTCATATTAGTAGAACTAATTTTTATATTCAACAATTTTCACTATATTTTTTTATTAATGTTTTAAAGATTACAATGAAAATGTAGACAAATATTATTCAAGACTATAAGTACTGCTGACACTCATCAAGGAGAAAAATAACTGCATTGCTATAAAAATAAACTTGACTTCTATGTACATATTGCTTTTATTTATAACATCCATTTACCTATGCACTGAATTGAAATGTCTGACAAGGAACAGAACAGCGCAGCAATGGAATATAGTTTGACTCCTTGTTCTACAAGTCATTATTCATTCTTACAATACCTGATGATTGGTCCTGAGGTTATCAATTTGTTTTTTGAATACAGTAGTCCAAAAATCTTTGCAAATAAACTTCATTATATCTAATTCATCTTTGAATCGGGCAGTATCTTTCGTGAACCTAAGAGAAAGCAACACAAATAGCAGCAGCATGTAATCATCTTCATATAGGATAATACAAACAGTTAGCTGTTAACAATCAGTTAAAAAATGTGTACATCCTATCAAATCAAATCTTAAATACACCAACAGATTTTATAACAGGAGATGGATGAGAAAAGTGATTGAATACATATTCTGTATGCAGAATATAGAGAACTCCATGGGCTACATTGAAAAAATGCAGCTTTATTGCTATTGCAACCACTAAATTATCATACAATATGCAATTAACTTTTTGCACTTTACTTACCAACTTTCTCTCTTAAATAGCAGCAATGGGAGCTATTTTTCATTTTTTTTTATTTCTTTGACATTAATTATAAAATATAACAACTCATGTATTCGATAATGATAAAAACACCAATCCCAATCATTTTCTTCCTAACTGGCAATAAAAGATCTACCTTTAGTATTTTACCAACTGTGGTCCTTTAAAATAAGGCGGCCATGGCTAATGGCCATACTTAATAATTTTAGAAGATCACAGGACTATAAACTGGATAATGTCAGCAAGAGCCCCAAAAGTTTATTCTTAGTGTAATATATCTATTTTAGGCATTGCACTAGTTTCAGCTATTTCCCATTCCAAATAGATAAAAACAATTACATTTTAGCCAAGGTGGTCCAAGAACTAAAAAAGGGGGTTGGAGAAATAGCATTTGAGCTTGGCACCACAGATTGCACAACCCCATTGTTAAAATAATAATAATAATAATAATAATAATAATAATAATAATAATAATAATAATAATAATAATAAAATAAAATAAACATGGCACTCACCTTTCTATTAATCCTTGTCCTACTCTAAACCCCATGTTTTCCAATTTTGTAATACAACGTCCATTTTCCTATAATTACAAAAAAAGAACCTTGCAGTTGTAAATAATCTATTTTAAAATGGTTTTAAATGGTTCTGCTTATTCTCTCTTAACTGTTTTAAGGTAGAATCAAAATGAAAGCAATTGTGACATTTGTCATGTAAGAGCAAAACATTGCACGTGTTATCCTTCTACAGTATTGTGCTAATAAAGGACAATTGTTAGTGTTTGTAGCAAAAACAGTCATATGGCATCAGAAAGACTGCTAGTGTCGATAAATGGGGGTGGTGGGAGGTACCCAAAGCCACTTCATGGATATTAAGGTAAATTCCACTAGGAAAGGAAACAAGACTTGTCAGCTTTCATGAGAAGTCAACTCTGTTGGGCTTTGCCTCTCCTGTAAGTCATCCAACAGGATGTGGCAGAAATAGGGATTTACAACTCCTCCGAATGGGCAGTTTTTGTCATTCATTCAAGTGACAGAATCTACTCTATCCCCAAAAAAAGGAGCCAGTATTGTGCATTATAGGAAGGGAACTTCAGAAATTTGCAAGGTAGTCCTCAACTTGTAACAGTTCATTTAGTGACCTTTTGAAGTTACAACAGCACTAAAAAAATAATTTATGACCGGTTCTCACACGTATGATTATTGCAGCATCCCTATGGTCACATTATCAAAATGCAGATGCTTGGGAATAGTTATGACGGTTGCAGTGTCCTAGGGGGTCATGTGATCAATTTTTTCGACCTTCTGACAAGCAAAGTCCATGGGGAAGCCAGATTCACTTAACAACCGTGTTACTACCTTAACCGCTGCAGTGGTTCACTTAACAAGGGTGGCGAGAAAGGGCGTAAAATGGGGCAAAACTCACTTAACAACCGTTTCGCTTTTAGCAACCGAAATTTTGGGCTCAACTGAGGTCACAAGTCAAGGACTTACCTGTAAAAATAAAGCCATACATTTACCATTAGAAAAGCACGGTTGGACATTAATTTTTTTTTTTAAAAAAAATGAACCAGACCGTTTCTTAGGCTAAAATAAGAATATGAGAACAAACCATGTCCTTGTTCTCTTCAAATCATCCCTCCCACTAGTATTCCGGGTTACCCAGCGCCTCCTCAGCCCACAGACGGAAAGGGAAACGTATGAATTCAGCGCTACCCACCCGCCTGTTCGGATTTATCCCAAAAAGACCAACGGGTTCGCCGTCTAAAATTATCTGTTCAGACCCTGAAGTCTGACAGAAACTCCGCCTCCCCTTCCCCGCCGTACGATCCCCAAAGAGGCGCCCCTCTAAAGAGCAGTTTGGAAGTCGGAAGCAGCCCTGGGCTCTTCAGGAGGACGAGGAGGAGTTGAAGCAACTGCTCTCAAACCGGAATCGCGAAGGGCTCCCTTCTTTTTCCCCCACACACGCGAGAAGAAACTTCACACTCACCCCATCGCCTTGCTCGGCGGCGCGGTACAGCCCGGACACCATTTCGTTGTGCAACAAGAGGAAGAGAGCTTCGTCCGCCATCTCCGATTTATTCATGCCGAGCTCTTCTCCCGCCTAGAGAAAGAGACCCGCGGCCCTTGCCCGCCCCGAGGCAATCGATGCAAATCGAGCCCCCCCACCGACCGCTCCGTTTGAGAGCCAAGGCAGCGTTAACAAGGCAACCGGCGTCAGCCTGCCGGGGCGGAGCTTCCGGACGTTCCGGCCTCGGTTTCGTTACCGCAGATAACTAAAGGCGGATACTGGAGTTGGCCGCTCTCCTAGCAAACGCGATAATAGGCGAAGGGCGATATTAAAATGGTTTCGGAACAACATGCTGGGTTCGTTCGTTTCGGAGCGAATTTCTTGCGGAAAAGAAAAAAAGAGTAACGGGAATATATTTATTATGGTGTGTGGTGGGTCAATGGTTAGTTATGGTTATCGGTTCAAGGTTGACTCAGCCTTCCGCCCTTCCGAGGTGGGGAAAATGAGGAGTCAGATTTTGGAGGGCAGTAGGCTGACTCTGTAAACCGCTTAGAGAAGGGCTGTAAAGCACCGTGAAGCGGTATATAAGTCTAAGGGCTGTTGCTATTGGCTAGAGCAGGGGTCTCTAACCTTGGCAACGTTATGCCTGGCGGACTTCAACTCCCAGAATTCCCCAGCCAGCTTTGCTTTGCTGGTATATAAGTCTAAGGGCTGTTGCTATTGGCTAGCTTTGCTGAATGGGGAATTCTGGGAGTTGAAATCTGCCAGGTTTAAAGTTGCCAGGATTGGAGAGCTGTGGGCTAGAAAGAATGGCTGGAAACCAGGAATTCTAGTTCCTCTTGGGGCACTAAACTGGCTGCATGACCTTGGGCCAGTCAGTCTCAGCTGGGGGGGCGGGGGCAGCAAGGGAAAACCACTTCCAAAGTCTTTCCCAAAAAAACGTAGGAAGTTTGTCGGGCAGTCGCCAGGAGTCGAGACTTGACTTGAAAACAGCCAAAACAAAGTACTTTTACACCTCTGTACTGCCAGAATCAAAACGGCAGCTCGCATAGAAAGTAAAATGTTTCGCACACAAAAACGTAATACCGAAAACTATGAATACAATTAAAAGGAGGCAACGTGAAGTCATTGACATTTAATTCTGTCTATACATCCATAAAAAGGCTCCTTTTAATTGGGGGTGATATGTTTTGAAGTTCAAATCACAGCTCCTGAAGCTTTATCGAAAGCTACAGAAGCGCGCGAATTTTACTAGGGATTGTCCTAGCGTGGAAAAGGAAGCACTAACCCTTCCGCCCATCACGGATTGGTTGTGCTGAGAGGTGATTGTCACTTGATTGGTTGTAAAAATGTCATTCTACCCGGGCATTTTTAGCTATTGGCAGGATTACAGAAGCAGAGCGATTAAGTGGTTGCGAGTAACGTTACGTCCTTAACGTCAGTTCTTCATTGGTTTAAGAACTTGCGCGTCGATTGGAGCAATGCCGTGCCACTCATACTCATAGGTTGGCCATTCGCTAGAGGTTACGAATAGCTCTTGGGTAAAAAAGGTATCACTCCAAACGTCGAGTTCTTATTGGTGAGTTCCTCGGAGCCACGTCACGACGCGAAGCTGGCCTATCTCCTTGCCCCCTTAACCTCATCGTGCTTTCCGTTGGGTTCCGGCTGGGTAGGCCGTGGTTGTGGTGGCAGGCATGGCGGTAGCCGTGCGGGCTCTACAGGAGCAGCTGGAAAAGGCCAAGGAAAGCCTCAAGCACGTCGATGAGAATATCCGCAAACTCACGGGGCGGGACCCCAACGATGTGCGGTGAGACCCTAGCGGGGGAAGAAGGGTTGGGGCTTCGAAAAAGGCTCGCTTACTTGAAGGGCTGCTTTTGCGGTTGACTCCTCACCGCGAGGCCTTCTTCGCGCCTTCCTTTCGAAAAGCAATCCGGGGTGTCGGTGGCCTCGCAGTTGCCCCCGTTACGGATCTAAGCAGCTCGGGCGCCGCCTTCCAATAGAAGAGGCCCGCGGTGAGCGTCCTCGACGGGGTTTTTTATTTTTTTTTTTCCTTTTTCCCGCGTCCGGATGGAAATGCTCAGAGGGCTATAAAAAAGAGGATCGTAGGGGGAAGTTTTGCTTAGGAGGGGCTTGCCCGGTGGTGCCGGGCATGAGCTGGGAAACGCTCATGCAAACACGAGGGCCCCTGGCGTTGCTCTTGAGAGGCGGGTGTTCCCTTTCTGTGCTTCCTTCGTCCTCCCGGCGATTGGCATTTCATTGTGTGTCTCCTCCTTTCCAGGCCCGCTCAAGGTAGACTGTTGGCCATCACAGGCCCTGGTGGAGGTAGGGGGCGCGGAAGCCTATTACTGAGGTGAGTGTCGGAGGACCTGGGAGAGGAACGAACTGTTTTAATACCGCCCGCGGTTCTTTTGCGGTGCGGAAATTCAGCTTCCGTTTTAACTAGTCGAGGCCAAATGAAAGCATCGGTATCTATTTAAGGCTAGCCAAACTTAAGTCTCACTTACCACTTTTAAACAAGCGCCGAGGTATGTGTTTCTGATAGTCATAACTGGGTGGCAAGCAGCCTACTGTAAAGTCACCGCTGTGTTACTGTTTGGGAGGCTCATCCTTTGTTTGGACTGCTGCTGCTGCTGCTGCCTTAAGAATATTGTAAGGGGATAGTTCACCTTCTCTCTAAAAAGGCTTATTTGTAGTAAGTTAGGGGGAAAAAAACTATAATCAACTGCACTTTGGATAAGCATACTGGAATTATACAAGGCTCTTTGCAGAAAAGCCGGCACAGAAGTGACTTCATCTGATCTGTAGATTTCTATTATAATTCTGGAGTAGACAAGCAAACATCAAGCATGATCATTGTTTGTAAGCTGCCTAGAGTAGCTGTGAGCGAATAGGCGGCTGTGTAAATTTTCTAAAAAAACAGTGAAATCCAAACATATTGTGCTGCTGTAGTCTACTACCATGATGCCACAATAGGTATAGTCGGAAGCTTTAGAACCCTGATGCTTTAGTAAATATATGCATGGGCGTGTGTGTGTGTGTTACTACTCCAATTATAAAACCTTTATTCATTTTACTAGAAAAATGCTTCTTTCTTAACAATACTACTAGTTTCACTTATTGCATTTCAGTTTTACCTTTCATGAAGAAACTAACAGCTATTTTATATACTGTATACAGCTTCATAGAGCATTATATGTTTCTAAATGTATGCATTCAGAAAGCTAATTTGCTGTTTTATGTTAGGCGTGGATTCTCGGATAGCGGAGGAGGACCCCCAGCCAAACAGAGGGATCTAGAAGGGTCGACGAATAGGTGAGCAGAGAATACTTACACCTAAGTTGAAGAATCAAATTATTTTTATATCTTACTATATTCAGTGTATCTGTTTCCTACATTTTGGATAATTTTCTGCCAAGATGCATAGACAATGTACTGTAGAATATGCCCAGTGATTAGTTTACCCACAATGTGTAGCTTCATTTGGCAGGTTTGCACATCACATTAAGCTAGCAGGTATCAGTATTTATTAAATTTATATCCTGCCCGACTCCTAGCAATTCTGGGCAGTTTGAAAATATTTTTTATTTTTTTAAAAAAAGAAAAGACTACAAACCTTTCAGATAAGAACAAAGGAAAAGAAAGTGGGGCTCAAAAGAAGAAAAGTGGGCTTCATCACACATGCTTTATGCCTGGACAAAGAGCCAGGTCTTTAGAGCTCATTGAAACACTAGGCAGGGTGAGAGCTGTCTGAGTCTTGGAGGAAATTTCATTTCAGGGGGCAGGCACTACTGTAGAAAAGGTGTGCTTCCTAAATCCCAGCAGATAGCATTGTTTAATTGAAGAAAGCTGGAGCACCCCAAATTCTGCCAGATCAGTTCAGCTGAGCAGATACTATGGGAGACTGGTGATCCCTCAAGTATTACACAACCCTTATACCAGGTATGGCTTTATAGGTAATGACCAGCATTTTGAATCACACCTGGAAGTAAACTTAACCAGTGCAGCTCATGAAGGAGAGTTATTTGGGTGTATCAGGTCTTTCCTGATATTACAGATAATCCTTGATTTTACAACCACTATATGGCCAATTTTTCAATCATTTTATGGTGATTATTACGCAAATCATACAATGGCAAAATAAATCCATTCTCCCTAATGGGCATTTTTTGCTAGAAACTAGCAAAAAAGGCACAAATTGTGAACGTGTGACTGCAGATACTGCAGCCAATGGTAATGTGAGCCAGTTGCCAGGTGACAAAATCACAAACGTGATCACAGGTATGTGTGTGGAGTTTGCAACATTTTGTGACGGCTGAAAATGCTGTATGGACTGTAAAGTACCAATCTAGTTCCAGACAGTTCTTAAATGAACATTTGTGAGATGAGGACTATCTGTAGAGCAGCATCCCTCATTACTAGATATCTATCAGAATTGAGTGTGCAAATACTTGTTTTAAAAATATTCCTTCCACAATGCAATTTAATAAAAGAAACTCTTATTGGCTAATGCCAAGTTCTGGAATTCTGCATAAGTGCACAAGTTTGATTATCTCAATTACATTGGTTGTTTCTGACACTTTGTATTACATTTAGATTGGCTGGTGAACGTCGGACCAGGAGAGAATCACGCCATGAAAGCGACGCAGAGGATGATGATGTTAAAAAAGTAAAGTATATTTGAAATATTATTGGGGCGTAAGGATAGAGAAATATATAATGCAAGACTTACCTTTGGCAAGATGAGCAGCATAAGTTTAATAAATGAATAGGCTTCTGTTAACCTAACTCTGATCTTTTTATGCAGCCAGCGTTGCAGTCCTCTGTTGTTGCTACCTCCAAAGAGCGAACACGCCGAGACCTTATTCAAGATCAAAATATGGATGAAAAAGGGAAACAAAGGTATTGCATGCTCTTTCATGTGATTTTAAATTTTCCCAATTCCAGCAGCAAGAAACAAAAGCAGTTCTATCACTTTGAAGAATGGTAGTATAAGTTGATAAGAAATGCTGACAGTATTCTGTGCTGTGAATTATACTAAGCAATTCAGCTGAAACTGTTGTTTACTAGATTATCTATAACTGTCTTTCCAACAAGCAGAGCCGTAGTATATCTGGTCATACATAAGCCAAAATAACATTTGGTACCCACCAACCTTCCAAATATCAAAGATATTTGATACTAGGAATGGACATTTTTGCTATTTGTTCCATTTCAGCTTGATCTGAACTGAGAAGGGAGATATTTTACAAAATGCCTGTAGAACAATGATCCAAACCAGTTTCTGAGTGAAAAATGCTGGCAGTACTTAGTTAAAATGTACAGGTAGTCTTCAATTTACGACCACAACTGAGTCCAAAATTTTTGTTGCTAAGTGAAAAATTTGTTCAGTGAGTTTTGTCCCATTTTACAACTTTTCTCGCTCCATTTGTTAAGTGAATTGCTGCAGTTCTTAAATTAGTAATACAGTTGTTAAGTGAATCTGGTTTACCCATTGTCTTTACTTGTCAGAAGGTTGTAAAAGGAGATCACATGACTCCGGGACACTGCAATCATCTTAAATGTGAGTCAGTTGTCAAGTATCCGAATCTAAATCGTGACCAGGGGGATGCTGCAACTGTCATAAGTGTGAAAAATGGTCATAAGTCACTTTTTTTTTCTATGCCGTGGTAACTTTGAACAGTCACTAAATGAACTATTGAAAAGTCAGGACTAACTGTACTAAACATATACTGTGGAATATAGCATCCAACCTTGGAAGGATAGAAGACTGATTCAACCTTGAATGACATCAGAATTGTACTCTGGGCCGTGGGCAGAGTCATGGTTGCTGATTTTTAAAAAAATATTTGGTTAATTATTAATAATCACATTTATAACTACCAACTCAGCCACAGAGGCCTGGTATTTTACAATATTTATAGCTGCTAGTGATCTTGGAAATTTTTGAAAAAAAAACTATGTATATATAATAAAATACCAATATTTGTGGTATAATTATATGTTTTCATTTTGTATTCTGTCAGGAATCGGCGTATATTTGGCCTGTTGATGGGTACTCTTCAGAAGTTTAAACAAGAATCAACAGTTGCTACTGAGAGGGTATTAATTTCATATTTAGTAAATTGTGCAGGAAAAATAATACTTCTGTATAATAGAAAAATACACAATCTGGTGGCCATATCAATTCTAGTCATGCGTATGTTTTATTTTGAAGCAACTTTTAGGAGGACATTTTAATTATGACAGAAAGCAAAATGTTTTTGGTGCATTTTCTCATATTTTACAAATAAGAATTTGAGATCATCAAAATCTAATTTTAGCAGTAGGGAAATCAGTAGTGCATTCGCAGTGATATAACAGATCTGAACTGTTTTATTTCAGTGAAGCAGGAGGTTAGACAGCAAACTCCTACTAGTCATAAAAAGTTACAGATAAATCCTGTAGATTGTAGCCAGTAGTGTCATTCCACAAGAGAAACAAGCTTCCAGTAACAGAATTTACCTCCATCTGATTACTGAGCATATTTGATCTCAGTTTCTTAATGCCATGGTTCACTTTGTTTAGGGGAATTTCTCCATATAATTTATTGTGAGTTTACTCTGTGGCTTGGCAAAGGAAAGACAGAGTAGGTAAATAAATTTTGCAAACTCCTTCATCCGCATATTATATTAGAAGAAACATCTGAAATACATTTGATCTTAAGTTATATTTTACGCAATTCTATACTACTTTTGATTATGCTGTTAATCTTATATAACATTGGGGACAATTTTTGTTTCAGTATTAATCTCCTTAGACCAAATCTCCATCTACAGTATATATGCTGGGGAAGAATACTTTTGTTTGCCTTAAAAGAATTGAATTGGTTCAGTTTGTGCATTATCATGACTTTCTTAAATAAGAATGCTGCTATTGAATTAACTATAAGCCATTCTAATTTAGCAAAAAAGAAGACAAGAAATTGAGCAGAAACTTGAAGTGCAGGCAGAAGAAGAAAGAAAGCAGGTTGAAAACGAAAGACGAGAACTCTTTGAGGAAAGACGTGCTAAACAAACAGAACTACGACTATTGGAACAAAAAGTTGAACTTGCTCAGTTGGTGAGTGGAAATTTAGTACCCGTATTTCCCGGAAAATAAGACCTTGTCTTATATTTTTTTCCCACCAAAAAAGGCACCAGGTCTTATTTTCCGGGGGCTGTCGTCCTCTGACTCATCTCACTTGTGTGTGTCGCTCCCTCTCCCCAACCTCCTTTTCACTGTCCGAGGCCTTCAGGAACTTCTGAAGCCAGGAAGGCTTTCCTGAAGGTCTGTGCAGCCGATCACTGATCGGCTGCACAGACCTTCAGGAAAACCTTCCTGGCTGCAGAAGAAATGGGCCTGGCTGCAACTGTCCGAAGGTGAGTAGTAGGCAGCTCCACCACCCCATCCCCACCTTAGCTTAATTTTTACCTGTGCACTCTGGAGTGGGTGGGGTCTTTAGGGCTTATTTGGGGGGGTAGGACATATATTGGGCGCACATGTAAAAATCAAGCTAGGACTTACTTTTGGGGTAGGTTGTATTTTCAAGAAAACATGGTAGCTATTTCATATTTGTTTTCTGGATGGAACCAGAAACAAAAAGAAACAATTTTTTTTCCAGCAAGAAGAATGGAATGAACATAATGCCAAAATAATTAAATATATAAGAACGAAGACAAAACCTCATCTATTCTATATACCTGGCAGAATGTGCCCTGCTACCCAGAAGATGTTTGATGATTCCCAAAAAAAGCTAAATGGTATGTTTTTATTTCTGTATTGCCATAGTAAAAAGCAGTAATTTTGGTAAGATTGTGCATGTCACACTAAAACAAAATCGTTCCTTCCATATTGGAAAATAATAAGCAGCTATAAACATGGTGTATTTAGTTTGTGATGTAAGTTCTGAGGCTCTGGTTTCTCATGGAACCATGAAAATTCCTCATCTGTTCACTATGTTAGACTAAATGAAATAATGTGTAGACTGTTAGCTGCATCTACTTACATATAGAAGTTTTCTCTCAGATTGGCAGTGTCTTACAAACTTGGCTTAAATGAAAGAATGTGTAGATTGTTAGCTCTACCTACTTATATACAGACGTTTTCTTTCATAGATTGGCAATGCCTTACAAACTTGGCTTTTGTGTATCTTGGTTTAAAACATGTATTTCTATATGCAAGTAGATATGGCAAAATAACAAATGTGCTGGTCATATGATGAATTAGAGGTGGAGTTCATGACTTTCCTACATGGATTATAATTTATTTGATACTGTTATATAAAGGGAGTTATTCAAACTATGAATCTAATTGCTATTTATTATATATTCCTTATTCTTCAGCACTGTTTGAAAATAGACGCACTGAATTTGCTGAGCAAATTAATAAAATGGAAGCCAGGCCCAGACGACAGTCTGTGAAGGAAAAAGAACACCAGGAGGTACAGAAAGAAGAAAAGAAGGAAGACCAGAACAAGGATCAGGAAGAGGGTAAGGTGGTACAGCAGGTGGAGGAGATGGAGACAGGTAATAAGAGCAATGATATAGAAATGGAAGAGGTAAGGGAAGAAAAGGAGATAGGTGCTAGTCATAGTGATGGGGAGATAGAACAGGAAGAGGAAGAGCAAAAAGAGGAAATGGAAGTTAAAGTAGAAGAGGAAGCTGAAGTTAAAGAGAATGACAGGCAGACAGATAACCAAACTGAGGAAGTTGAGCTAGTGAAAGTAGAAAGTGAAGGTATTCAGCAAATAGATGGTGAGCAGGATGTAATGGAAATTAATGAGGTAGATTGTACAGAGCCATTAGAAAATGAAATTAGCACAGAGGTTGAACCAGAAATGGAATGTAATGCAGAGCCAGAACAGGAAGGGCCTACGGTTGCCCTGGAAAAAGAGGAACCCAGCAAGCCAGAAGTTGATGCTGAACCAGAGGAGTCAGAAGAGAAGGAGCCTGAATCCATTCCAGTATCAGAGGCTGAGGTCCAGCCTCAGTCAGAGTCTCTGATTTGGCCACAGCCTTTGCCACTTTTGGAATCTGCTCAAGACCAAGCGCCACAATTAGACAAAGAATCTGTAGTGTCTGAAAAGCTGCCTGAAATGCAGGCAGATCAAGTCCAGGCAGTAAGTGTAGAAATTAAAAACAAAATTAGGAGCAGAAGCAGAGGTAGGGCAAGAAACAAAACTAGTAAGAGTCGAAGTCGGAGTACTAGTAGTAGCACTAGTAGTACTAGTTCTACAAGTAGTAGCAGTGGGAGCAGTTCTAGCAGTGGTACAAGCAGTAGTCGGAGCAGTTCCAGCAGCAGTAGTAGCAGTGGTACTAGTAGTCGAGAAAGTACTAGTAGTTCTAGTAGCAGTGAGAGTAGAAGTCGAAGCAGGGGGCGAGGACATAATAGAGATAGAAAGCATAGAAGGAGTTTGGAACGTAAGCGAAGGGACAATTCAGGAGTAGATAGAAGTCACAAGTCATCAAAAGGTAGCAGAAGAGATGCAAAAGGATCAAAGGATAAAAGTTCAAGGTCGGACAGAAAAAGGTCTATATCAGAAAGTAGTTGGTCAGGCAAAAGGACTTCACGGAATGAAAGAGACCGTAAATCAGACAGGAAAGACAAAAGGCGTTAACAGAAGAGACCAGGCTGCTACCCTAATTTTTGCAGCAGAAGATTACTTGAGTGAAAAGAGTCCATATAAGGAAGAAAAGGCTGCTTTAATTGCATGCAGTGTAAAATCTTTTGAAGACTCTTTACCAGGCAATTGTGCTTTTTACATGATTTTGTAAAAGGTTACTTATCAAATTATGTGAAGATGCAGATGTGTAAAATAAAATATTGAAACCCCTCCATTTTTTAAGTATCCTCTACTTCAAAGTTTCTTGTATATTTTAAAAGGTACATAGTTAAATTTGTGTGATTCAATTGTATCATAAGTCTCTTTTTGTAGAAATAAATGTCTTTTACAGAGGTTTGTGAGAGCCTGTTGCTGCTTCATCTTGCATAGAAAACTTTCTCCATTTATTGGCAAACTCCATGCAGAGTGTTTAATATTCTGCACATTAGTCTTTCCTATTTAATTGTAAAGAAGAAAGTGAATTCCCAAATCCCATAAAGAAGCAAGTGTCTGCTTTCATTTAAATTTGATTCAAGCTTTTACTATTGTTTCTTAAGGTAACTACCCATGTATGGAAGCAAAATAAGTACATCAGGCTAATTATAATTTTCTTGAACACATAACATTCTGTTTTGTGATTCCTGTAATTACATAAACCTTGCCTTTCTCTAGGATGATACTTAGTGTAGGGTTTTTTTTAAAGAAAAAACTTGCCTTTCTGTGTTTTGCTGTATGATAGAAGAATGCCATGTGTATCTTGTAAAGCTAGATTATTATTGGCCATCACACCCTTTCAAATAGCAGTATAAATGGATTGCATAGTTTGTTTGGAGCTAATGTTGTGCTTAAAAATGCCTGTTGAGTGAGGAAACTGAACTTGAACTTTTTTGTAATAAAGCAAATAGCAGTATAGTTGGTATGGAATGGTATTGTTCTGTTTTTAAGCTTTTTATACAATTAGTGTCTTTGTTAGCCTGTTCTGTAATAGTCCAAATAAAGTTAGCTTTATCTACATTGCTTGTTATTTTCTATTATTTAATAAAATGTTCTTTATCAGTTATCTGCCAATATAAAAATTCTGGTAATGTGAAACTAATTGGACTTGGAGCATTTGTGGACAGGTAACAATTCTAGGCTGAGTCCATGCTTGACACCACCACCGCCACACCAGGCTCTGCCTGCTCTTCTACATCAATTAATTATGAAGGAGTTTGGGATATTAAAATTCAAGCTTGCACAGGGCAAATAACCAAATATAATAACATTTACACTTTAGAGAATCTTTTCCAAGCCTTGGCATATAACCCTGAAATCATCAGATTACCTAATAGATTATGGTGCATTTCCAGCATTTATGGTTGTCCTGGCAAGTAATTTGTACTATTTCTTGGCTATGGCTGGAAGAAATTCATTCACTCTCATCACAAGAAATTAAATCATCATTTAGACATAACTATAAAACATGCAAGGCAATCACTCCTGCCAACAGTTACATAGAGTAAAGTACGAAAAAGAGATCCACAATATGGCTGCATTTGTTGTAACTATCTTGAAGTCTAAATCAGGGTTCCCCAGGCGGTGGCCTACTTGCAACTGGTGGCTCGCCGCTCAATTTGCATGAGTGGCGAGCCGGTGCACATGCACATGTGAGTTGAACTGCACTTATGCAGCCCAGTTCCTTTCCACCCACTAGCTGGACCACCAAGTCAAAAAGGTTGGGGACCGGTGATCTAAATGACATCACACAGCTATAAGCTGCTTCAGGATGAAATACCATATTTTTCAGAGTATAAGATGCACCTTTTTCCCCCCAAAAAGAGGGTGAAAATTAGGGTGCATTTTATACTCCAAATGTAGCCCCGCCCAGCTTCTCAAACTGAGGTTTCAGAGGCTGAAAAAAGCATCAGAAACAGCTTCAGAAAAAAAAGCCCCCAAACAACTTCAGAGGCTTTTTCTGAAGCTGTTTCGGAGGCTTTCAGAGACAGAAAAAGCAAAAAAAAGCAAGGCACAGAGCTTACAACCAAGGAATTGCTAAAAGTCACTTTTGGGAACAGCTGATTGGGGGTATTCCAGGAGGCTGCTCCACCTGCCAATCAGCTTTTTTCTTATTTTCCTCCCCAAAAACTAAAGTGTGTTTTTTTTTTAATAAAAAGTTTTTATTTTCTGATCAAACAAGTATACAATATAAACAATCATTCAAACTATCATCAAGAAAAAGAGAGAAAAAAAATCAATCCTTGGTAAACTCAATCTTCAACCCCTCCTCACCACCCCCCACCCCCGACTTCCCAGAACAAAAACAGGGTATAGATTTCACCAAACATTCGCTAAAATAAACTAGCTAACTGCAAGATTTAATAACTCCCAAGACCCCTTAACTCCCCTTTTACAATTTCATCAACCTCCCTTTTTATAGACTCAAAAGTAGCATGTAATCCAATAACTTAAGAGTTTTAAAACCATTAACAAATATTAAACATTCAAACCTAAAAACATTTTTCCCCCTCCTACTTTTCTCAAAGTTCAGATATTTTGAAATCTCATAACAAAAAATAAACCTTAGATATTCACTAATTAAATTTCTACATTTTTTAAATTTCTAAATTTCCCCCCTTCATTATTCCTCCCTCCAACTTTTAAAATTTTTAAAAGATAATCATCAACATAATTAACCATTAGTACATAAATTAGAAAACCAAAAAGGATTAATCAACCATTAATGCATCATATTTAAAAATCAATATTTAACTTTATACTTTTTCCCCCTCAGTAGTTATAACACCTAAAACATAATCATTTTTAACCATGAGTAGAACAACTGCAAAGCCAAAAGAAAAGGTTAATCTTCCATTCTTGCTTTCTTATTTTGAAATCTCATAACAAAAAATAAACCTTAGGTATTCACTAATTAAATTTCTACATTTTTTAAGTTTCTAAATTTCCCCCCTTCATTATTCCTCCCTCCAACTTTTAAAATTTTGAAAGATAATCATCAACATAATTAACCATTAATACATAAACTAGAAAACCAAAAAGGATTAATCAACCATTAATACATCATATTTAAAAATCAATATTTAACTTTATACTTTTTCCCCCTCAGTAGTTATAACACCTAAAACATAATCATTTTTAACCATGAGTAGAACAACTACAAAGCCAAAAGAAAAGGTCAATCTTCCATTCTTGCTTTCTTTTTATATTTTTTCCAATCTTTCTGCATCCCTCCTACTTCTATTTTGAGGAGGTTTTTCATTTTAATTTGAGGTCGATGTAACTGCAAAGATTGTCCCCTTTTTGAGAAAATTTCCTCTGATTTAGAGCCCCCAAATCGCCTCTTCATGCTTATATAAATCAGTTCATTCCTTCGTCTGTAAAACCAAAGTTTGTCAAAAGTTTGTGAAAAAAAGTTCAGTTGTTTCTTTTCTATTAAATGTATAAATGCCACTGGCAAATCTCCTTCATCTTCTGAAACTTCGAAAATCTGGTCATTTACTACTTTTTTCCAAACCAAGTCATAATTTTGAAAGATTCTATCAATTTTTCCGAAAAGAGCAGAGAATAAGCTCGAAAATTCTTGAGAAGATTCTTCCACCCTCTCTGCTGCAATCAGAATATCTCCTGAATTGTCATCATGCTCCGCAGTTGTTTTTGTCTCCTCAGTCATTTCTGTTGTTATCCCTTTAAGAATTGCTATTTGATTACTTATAGTTGCAGTATGATTATTCATGGCTTCTTTTATAAATTCTGTAAATTCTGCATCAAAATCCTTATAACTCTGTAAATCAGACAACTGTTTCGTCTCTGACACCTCCAAATAGCTTCCAGCACTTTCAAGATCTCCTTTCTTAGAAGCCATTTTATTTTAAAAAGATTTTCTTTCTTCCCACAACCATAAAATCATAAAGTCAGAGCCATCCTTTTGAGCAGCTTTCAGCAATTTCTTTATAAATCACCAAACGAAATAATCTTTTCCCAAACAGCTCTTCAAAATCTATTCCAGCAACTTAAAGCCAGTCTCTGAGCACGAGTCTATTAGCAAAGACTTTCCTTCTAACTTTCACTTTTAAAATCGCAACAAAGAAACGCCATCTTAACTTCCAGCTCAGAAAATCCAATTAGAAACATTGTATCCCCGGAGTTAAGTATTATACTTGCAAAAAGCTTGTCCTCCTGCTTCTGTTCCGCCTGCTTTTTTGAAATCATTTAATCTTCTGTTTGACAGCAGAAATTGGACGCAACGCCTAGCTCTGTAAAAAAAAACAGAGTCCCCCCGGATCCGGAGCTTCAGTGGGCTGAACGGGGAGCTCTCGCCCTCCTAACCCCTGGAATTAATCCAGGGGTTTTCGGGGAGCTCTACCCTCACCCACCTGCTCTCCTCCCCTTCTTTTCCCGAAGGGGAGATTTTCAAGCCGTTTGACAGCTGATTAACGCTGTCAGAACGGCTCAACGGAATCACGGGGGCGGCGGTCTAAAAAGACCGTCAATGGCGCTGCGGAGCCAACCCGGAAGTCTAAAGTGTGTTTTATAGTCCGAAAAATACAGTACTTTCTCAGAAAGATACAGTACTACCCAATCAGCAACAACTTTTAAAATCTGCTCCACAACCCACAGTTCAAATACTAACTACTCATTTTCTTGCTAAATATAATACTGGTTCAGCAAGGTAAACAGTTTGAGAACCAAATGAGAGAATTGTTGCCTGCAATTTCAGGCTTCATTATTAACATTTTAAAAGTCAGCATTAGCACTTTTAACATAGCAGTCTAGGCATCTTTTTCAACTTCAGAGAAACATTTTTCTATTCTTAGCCAAGGCCATTTCTTCTGGTATATGAGATCTTGCTTTTTCAACAAAAACATTGCAGAAAAGGTATTCTGTAAGTCCTTGAAAACACTGGCAAGTTTTAAAAGAGATTCAAACTTAACGAAGGAGATTGTAATTCATAAATTTGCCACTTAACAGAGTAACAGTTGCAAGGGACCTTGGAGGTCTTCTACTCCAACATCCTGCTCAAACAGGAGACCCTATACCATTCTGGGCAAATTGCTGTCCAATCTCGTCTTAAAAACCTAGGTATGGTGCACCCACAACTTCTGGGGGTAAGCCATTCCACTAGTTAATTGTTCTCACTATCAGGAAATTTCTTCTTAGTTCTAGATTGGATCTCTCCATTATAAGTTTCTTATCCTTGTCCTGCTCTCCAGTGCTTGGGAGTATAGGTTGACCCCTTTTTCTCTGTGACAGCCCCTCAAGTACTGGAAGATTGCTATCATATTCCCCCCCCCATCCTTCTCTTTGTTAGACTAGACATACCCACTGTTCATCATATTTTAAACCTCCAGCCTCCCAATCATCTTTGTTGCTCTTCTCTACACTCCTAGAGTTTCAACATCTTTTTTGTATCATGGTGACCAAAACTGGACACAGTATTCCAAGTGTGGTCTTACCAAAGCAGTGTAAAGCAGTATTAACACTTCTTGTGATCCTGATACTATCCCTCTGTTGATTACTAAAAGCCTATATGGATTTGTCAAAAACAAATCATGCCAGACAAATCTTACTGTGTTCTTTGACAAAGACACTAAATTAATGGACCAGCAAAATGCTGCGGTCATAGTATAGACTTCAGTAAGGCATTTCACAAAGTAGACCACAACCTATTTCATAGTAAGATAGAAAAATGTGGGTTAGCATCACCACTAGATGGATTCATAGCTGACTAACCGACCATACACAATGTAGTACTCGATGGAACTACATTTATATGAAAGAAAGCATGCAAGTTTGGCCCAGTACTCTTCAACATCTTCATAAACAATTTAGAGGAGGGGATAGAAGAAGTCATCAAATTTTCAGATGACACCTATCTGGGGGAATAGACAACACTTTAGAAGATAGGCTCACAATCCAGCAGGATTAGACAGACTGGGTCCTATTCAACAATACACAATTCAGTGATAAGAAAAGTAAGGCTTTACACACAAGAAAAAAAAACCAAATCCAGAGTTATAGAATAGGTGGTAAATATGAGCTAACAGTGTGCTAAGCCTCACATATAATCAATATCCTTTACTGTTTGATCACTTGCTTTCTGATGTCAATTGTTTCGGTACCCTATAAAAAGACTTGGGGACCCTTCCCAATAAATGTATTTTGATTTGCCTGAATTATTTCATGATTCATATTTTCAGGTGGACAAAAAGCATCTTTGCAAAGGTAAAAATGTCTCTCAAATTCAGGGATCAAGTTCTCAAAGCTTCATGCCAAACTCGGCAACAATTTGGCAACAATTCTCTTTACATCTTTTTGGATATTTCCTCTGAGTTGTCTATCACCTCTAAATTCTGTAAATATTGTCTGAGTTCAGTCATCTAAATCATTGATAAAATGTTCAACAGCAGAGGGCCCAGAAGAGCACAGAGACACGTCACTCGGAATTTCCCTCTCAGCTGAAATTGAGCCATTAACTAGCCATCAACTCTGAAGTTGACCAAACTGGGGCCATTTTCCTTTTTGTAGTTTCGCTAGGGAGGTTTCTCTTCCTCATTGCTTCAGGGCTTACACAGCCTGGAGCGAAGGAGCCAGGGAAGGGGGTGTAGAGATAGCTGGGGTATTGTACCCTAAATAAAATTATTTCCCATGGGAATCAAGGACGTTGGTGCAGGTGTTTGAAAGGTGGAGACTATGGTCACTTAGCAACTGGGACTGTATGCTGATTGGACCATGTGACTGGAGACTTGGGGGGGAAGTGACAAAGTTTCACTTTTAATTGGGTGAAAAATCAATGGGAATTTAGAGCTGTTTTTTCACCAGGAACATGCCAATTTGATATGTCCCAATAAAATGTTTTTTGAGGAAATTGCCTGCCTCGGAGTTCTTATTGAATGGGATGTATTACTTGGAACCCTGACACTAGCACTTTTGGAGTGCAATCATTCCACCAACTGGAAGTTCTTCTAAAAGTTTCATATAGTTTAGTGATTAAGACACCAGACTAGAAATCAGGAGACTGTGAGTTCTAATCCCACTTTAGGCATGAAAATCAGCTGCTGACCTTGGGTCAGTCATTCTCTCTCAGCCCAACTCACTTCACAGGGTTGCTGTGGGGAAAACAGAAGAAGACAGGAGTATTAGACATATTCGCCACCTTCAGTTATCTATCAAAAAAAAAGTGCAATAAAAATAAATAAAAATACCATTTCAGGATGAGCATCCTGAAAGGTGTAAAGATTTTGCTGAGGTCCAGATACATGATGTCTACAAAATGATCTATGAAGCTATAAACTTTATCAAAGAAGGAAATGAAAATTAATTTGTTAAGATTTGTTTGAACCTGAAACTTCAATATAATCTTCAAAGCTTTTTGTTTCTTTCATTATTTGGTGAATCGGTTAATATAATGCCCTGCTGTACAATCTCACTTGGAACTTCTGTATTGACTAATGAAAGGGTAGATTTAAATAGGAAAACAATGGAACCTTGGAGAAAGGCAGTTGAGTACTATTGAAAGACAGTTGAAGAATAGACAGGAACCAGATAAGAGTGAAAAAACAGGTCAGAATTTTATTAAACTTTGTAACTCACCAATTAGCTTCCTTAGATTGTTCCTTGCTCTTTTATTTGCAGTACAAATTCTTTAATCAAAAAATAAAAACCAAGCAAATCAATCCTGAATCCTATTTAAATTTTTGAATCACTGATAACTGAATATTCTAGATGCATCTAAAAGCCTTCTTTCAAAAGTTTACTATACTTTTATGGAACAAACACGTAATCTAATCTCAACATGTTCTGGGAAAAAGATTTGCAACTGGAGTTAACCAAGATGGGAATAAAGCATTGAAATGGAAAACAGTGGCATCATTTTCTGTCTAAATGTTCTTCAGTTATTTAACCAATGAACTCTCTGTAAATATATATATGTGTGTTAGGTTAGGAATGATAAGGAAGAGTGTTTTTTAAATCTGTTCTCGGGTGAGTTTTTTTTTTCTTTTTCTATAAAGGGTGGTGGTGCTTTCTAATTGCATGAATCATTTTGGAGTTGAACAGTCTAGAAATTTAAAATAAAAAATAAAAAATTCCTTGGGATCAATAAAGATATTATGTCTAATGTCTGGCAGTGTTTGGTTGTTGGCTGGATAAATTGGGTGTAGGTAAACAATGGAAAAAGAAAACAACTGCTTTAAAATGTTTAGTAACAGAATAACACAGTTGGAAGGGACTTTGGAGGTCTTCTAGTCCAACCCCCCCACCCAAGCAGACTCTACACCATTTTTTACAGATGGCAGTCCAGTCTCTTCTTGAAAGCTTCCAGTGATGAAGCTCCCACAACTTCTGAAGGCAAGCTGTTCCATTGGTTGCAATTGCAATTTCGTTCACATCAAATTGAAGCCAAGTATTTTTAAATATATGGTCTGATTTTCTAGTTTATTTCAATTGGGAAGTATGGCTGTTCTCTATCAGTTAAAAATATATACATGTGTGTAGGTATGTTTGTGTACATACTGTATGCATGCAGATGCATGCTTAGGTCTTGGTAGTATAATCAACAAACAAAAGAAACAACTCAGTGAACTGACTCCTGTACTAAACTGAAACTACAGTCCTATTATTCACGCTTAATTGACAGAAATAACCACCAAAGTGGAATAATGTCCAAGTGAATTTGCCCAGGTCCAGGGTCATGCTCTAAAACAAAAACATAAATTCAGTCATAGGGCTTGAAAGTAAGGGATTCAAACAACTACAGAACTCAAACCACAATTTTGAAAAAAAATCATATATTAATCTTATTAGAAACATTTCTTCCTATAATGCACAAGTCACACAAACAATTTGCATTTTCAGATTAGTATACAGGTAAAGCAGGATTTTCTAATTAAAATAACTTTTGGGAATAACTTTTTATTTTAAAACCGTAATCCATGTATTGAATGTGGTTAATTATTAAAGCAGGACAGCTGACTCAAAACACTGTTGAAAGGGAGCAGAGTCTAAAGCAGAGTCTAAAGAACAGAGGAAAATGAATTGACGAGTTCTTTTTATCTTTAAAAGCTTATTAACTAAAGGAATTGAAAAACTATTCTGCTCATGAGACTCTAATTTTTAAACATTCTTTCAGGAATAACATTTTTAAGAATGTTGAAGATTTTAGACATCAGTCTTACACTATTAATTCTTTCATTGTCAACAAACACAAAGAGTACTAAGGTGCTTTCAGCACAGAAGAAGTGTGGAGATTCAGAATGTGAAAGTAAGTACAAAGATCTTTGCTTTAACTAAGTCTATTCAACAGTGTAGTAATACTGCAAAACTCTATCAATATATTTATTTGAAAAACTTTGGGAGGTTAATTTGAAAAGTTTAACCACTAATTTGAAATTATAAGGAAAGTACTATCAATATGTCCACTTTATGAAAAATTAATTAATCATTTTCTAACATGAGGTTTTTTTTAAAAAAGAGAAGTCATTTGCTGAGATTATAAATAATGTAACTCTTTTCAAACTGTAGCACATCCTCATGGTTTTACGAGAACTTGATGGAGTTCCAGGAAAGACTAAAGGCAAAAACAATAATTAGATTAGAAATTAGAAGCTCAGCCAATTGTTTTATCACAGGAGCTTAGCTTCATGATATGGAGCTCTGTAATTTTTTTAACAAGTTCCATAGCCTGAAAAATGACTGTTAACAGATTTGAATTTATAAATTTCAATAGCAAACCTGTTAAAAGACCTTAGAAGTAGAACCTCAGAACACAAAGCATTAACTGTATCCTTCTATCGACTAAATAAGAAATTAATAATGTAATGACTATTAATTATTGGTAAATTTATAGAGCATATAAGGAGAATATATTTGGCTCGCTTTCTTTTTTAGTATTTCAGTCAAAACTGTTAAGAGTAAATACATTACTAAAAAGTCCTCCAACATTTTTATGCAAGTTACTTAGTTTGCAAGAAGTAAACCCTGTTAAATCAACTGTGCATACTTGGAAATAGTGAATGTAAAAGGTCTACATACACAGCCTTATTAATGAATATAAGCTGTACAATGCGGTCATAAAATCAAAAGGCGCTTCAACCAAGTATTAATTTAAGGGTGTGCACATTTATGCAATCACATTATTGTAAGTATTTTGTTATTTTCCCCTGAAAGATTTCAGTTTGTTTTTCAGTTGAATTGTATAGTTTATATATTATATTAAAGGTGGAAAAAATTCTGACATGATTGATCTTGGTTTGATTTTTTATTTTTTTTTACAATTCAAAAACCTTGCATTTTAACAGGGGTGTATAGACTTTTTATATTCACTTCTGTATAGTAGTAAGTGATAAAATAATTTTGGGAGAGTAAAGTATCTTGTCAAATAATATCTACAGTCCTGTTAGCAAAATAGATAGAGTAATTACTAAGTAAGAAAAACTCCGATTTACTTATTAAGAAAATTTATATGGCTGCCCAACTCATTCCCAGTGACTCTATGATTGTTCGTTTCTGGTAACAGGACAAGTGTGGATAATTTAGGATTAAAAATTAAACCATGATCATCTGTCACATATAAGGAGAACGTGTTTGTGTTTCAGCACCCATGCAAACAGCACCTTAAAGCAGCTGCATCTTTTCCCAAGGTCCCAATGCTTTTCGCAATTCTGAGAAGAAACACATCTGATTTAAAGAGTTACTGTATTGATTGCTGCATGTTATGGATAAATGCTTGGTTCTGTGTTTGTTATATAACATGAGAAAGGTCTTTAAAATATTGCCTCTGTTTTTAATTGTTACCCAGCAACTATGAGCAGAGTGTTAGCCATTAAAGACTACACTGGACCTGACTGCCGCTACCTGAGCTTCAAAAATGGGGAAGAAATAATGGTATACTTCAAACTTTCAAGAGAAAGGGAAGATTTGTGGGCAGGAAGTGTAAGTATTAGTCAGCAATTTGCCTGAGAATGGCTAGTTTTATTTATAATATGACTGCAACTTTAAGGCAGTGGTGAAATCCAATTTTTTTTACTACTGGTTCTGTGGGCATGGTTTGGTGGGCATGGCTTGGTGGCTGTGGCAGGGGAAGGATACTGCAAAATCCACATTCCCTCCCCACTCCTGGGGGAAGAATATTGCAAAATCTCCATTCCCACGACACTCTGGGGCCAGCCAGAGATGGTATTTGCTGGTTCTCTGAACTACTCAAAATTTCCGCTACCAGTTCTCCAGAACCTGTCAGAACCTGCTGGATTTTGCCCCTGCTTTAAGGGTTTTAAGAAAGTTAGGGCGGAGGGAAGAATTGCCTCATTATTTATTTATTTATTTATTTATTATTTAAATTTATATACCGCCCTTCTCCCAAAGGACTCAGGGCGGTGTACAGCCAAAAATAAAAACATAAAAATATAAAATTTAAAACAATTTAAAAGTATATTAAACAAAATTGGCCCATATTAATTAAAACCCCCTTTTTAAAAAAAACAAATTAAAAACAATTAAAAGAGCTACACCTTTTATCATCTTGCAGACAGGAGAAAGGATTTTCAAAATTGAGTGAATGTTTTAAATGACTAGATGGAGCAATACTTTTCATTTAAAGTTATAAACTAATCAATAATATATTTTTGGTTTTGCTGAATATTTCTGTTTCCTGGGCCATTGACTTCAGTAATCAAAAACAATGAAGAAAGAACCAGACTGATGTAGGACACAGAAATAAAGTAGGCTGTGTCCCCAGGAATCTCAAAGATTTAAAAGTTGGAGAAAACACATAAACTAAAGTCCCTATTTCTTTCAGGCATAATTTTTATTTTAGGGTCACTAACAGAAATTCCAATATATTTTAGGTCCTAGACAAAATATACTTTGATGTAACACTTTAAAAAATATTGCTACAAATAATTATTTGCAGCAAGCACACAAAACTCTATATAAACTCTATATAAGTAACCAACTGCTTAAAAAGTAGTTCTTTTTGAAATAAAGTTTTTTAATTATAGCATTTTGAGCTCAATTCAAAACAGAGGAGGCTCTGTCTATAGGTAGAATGAAAGTTCTACCTGACTCAGTTCATACTCAATTGCCTACCAAGAAAAGTCTTTGAATTTATTATTTGTTTATTACCTGGTAGTTGGAGAAGGACTATGTCCTTGATTTGGGTGGAGGGACATTCAGTAAACTAAAAAAGGGGGGTAGAGACCCCTTTTGATCTTTGCTGCTGGTAAATACCTGAGTATAACCATGCAGTTGTCTTGACAAAATAGTTTGCAATTGCCTTCTTACAAAATATTTTTTTACTTTTCTTTTGTATTCCTTGGTTTCCATCCAAGTACTAACTAAGCCTAATTAGCTTCTAAATTTAGAGATCAGCCAGGAGCTGCCATCTTCTGAGATTCCTAGTTTTCCTTTATCTTTAAAGGATGAGTTAAGCTCCCCTCCCACATCACCAATTATTAAGGCTGTCTCTAGAGCTCTGAACTTGGGTAACCTCTTCTTATAAAAGCTGAAATATTTAATGCCGAGTTTATAATTAGTTTGAAATGTTTTCAGGAAGATACCAGGTTTTGGCTGTGTTTAAATTAAACTTCAATCCTACACCTTTAGTAGCAGTTAATCCTACTGATTATAGTGGATTTCTTCTGAGTAAAATTGTTTTGCTGAAAAGTTAGATTTCTGAGATCTTTCCATGCAGCCAGAGACAGAATTATTCTACTGTTATGTATGTACTGCGCCTAACATTCTAATTGATCCATAGAAGCAGCATAGAAGTATCTCTCTGTCAGGGATGTCCAATATTTTCTGCAGAAAATATTTCTGCATTTGGAATTTTAAGATCATTGAACATTCCTTTTGCTTATGCGCACAACTGCAGCTGGGCATCCTTTGGAAAGCAACAAAGGGTCTGATTTACCTTCAGAGTTCAAAACATCTGATACTTTTGTCAAAATAAGGAAGGTAGCATTGCATTATTACCACACAAACTGTGTCCCCTTTGTATGTTTAATGTAACATTATTGTGCATGTATAAATGAGAAGCTTATGGTTTCATAAATTGTTCCTGCTCTGAGGATGCCTCTGTTGTTGCTTACCAGTGGCCTCTTAACCACAGAGGTTAATTAACATGGACTAACATACCATGCTAAAACTACTAGTATCATCCAGATGTACTGGGAAGTTACTTCCATCTTACTCTAGCAGTTATAACCAAAAGCAACATAATGGTTCAACAAACAGATGTAAACAATCTAATTGCAAAATATTAGATCAACAGGCATAGCATTCTATCATTGATAGAATGATATCTCTTGATCTGGTGGATCAAAATGCTACTGTACTGCACAGCTTATAATATCTGATTTAACAGTGTTAATAGTGATACTTTTTGATATCAATATAGTGATTAGTATCTTTTTGAATGCTTTCAATTATTGCCATTTTTTCTGTTAATTATGTTAGAGAGTTTAGAGTAGATCCTCACTATTAACCTATACCAGTGGTTTTCAACCTTTTCTTCACTATGGACTTCCTTTAAGTACATTTTGTGGCTGGGGACCCCCCAAGACTTAATTCAAGATTAAAATCATAACATTTCTTCAAGCCTTCAAAGACTGCCCCCCACCTGTGACAACATTGCAGCCCCCTTGGGGTCTGCGGATCACAGGTTGAGAACCACTAACCTATACAATTCTGCTTCCTTTTTTAGCCCATAGTTCACATCCTTATTTCTCCTTAATTTAAACGGAATTGTTATCAGTTTGATGGTATGGTAAAACTATTTCCTTCTAAACTGAAACTGAGACCTATTGACATAATTTGAAGAAAAAGTACTGATGATAAAATAGCAAGACCACTATTGATAATATCCCATGGCATGTAAACTAAAAACAAACATTTCTCTACTATTAAAAAAAACAGGAGGAAGCAAATTCTTCTTATAATTTTTGTTTCATTAATATTTTAAGTAGAAATCACAGTGTGTTCATAAATGCCATTTTTCCCTTTTACTATAGAAAGGCAAAGATTTTGGTTACTTCCCAATGGATGCTGTCCAAACAGAAGAAGCATTTGTTACAGAAGAAATAGAAGTGCCCACAAAGGTAAATTAAAATGCTTCATGAACATTTCAAATTCTCTAGTGGTATTATTTCAAAGGAAACTCAGGAGATAATTTGGTGTATTGGTTTGTTCATATAAATCATAGGTGTCCAATCTTTTGGCTTGCCTCGGCCACATTGACTGAAGAGGAAAAACCCTCGCTTGACCCAACCTGTCTGGACAATTTGCATCCAGTCTCCCATCTTCCCTCTTTAGAGAAAGTAATAGAAAAAGTGGTTGTTTGACAGTTCCAGGGAGACTTCGATGAAATGGATTTCCTGCACCCCTTTCAGGCAGGATTCAGGCTTGGCTATGGGAGAAAGACACTTTGGTCACACTTATGGATGATGCATATTGAAGGCGGATGATTCAATATTTAATAGCTCTCATGCTGTTCTCACAAAATGCATATGGGATAACTCAGGAAAACAATTGTGGATAGTGCTAGCTTCGTTTCCCCTTCCACCAAACATCATCAGCTGCCTTAATAAGGGATAGGGAGGAGGGGAAGGCAGGTTCTAATAGATTATTAAACTATTAAGTTTAACTGTCAAAACTTGCTCAGGTTTTGCAGAAAGATTTTGAATGAGTGTGATCAAAGGGAACTCATCAGCTAATAGCAAGGTTTTGTGTTGTTCTAGAATAGCACTATTCTGGAAAGCAACATTATTCTAGAACAACACTAAACCATTTCAAAAAGGACTGGAAAACATTTAAGAGCTCAGGCTGAAGTTACTCATTGCAGTGACAGAGCTCCTTCCCACATCACTTTTTTATGCTCTATTAATAATGATACATAGTTATAGGAGAATATTCCTGCTATCTATATTTATATATTGATATTTATATTATATATATATATATATATATAGAGAGAGAGAGAGAGTTGATAATGTACAAAGGGGTCTTCTCAAAGGGGTTTCAAATGCTTTTTTTAATAGGTGAGGAAAGCTAGGTAAATAATAAATGTTTTAAATAAGTCAAAAAATAATGTATTCATTTTACATTTATTTTTTTAGGAAACTGATTTCCTTTGTCTTGATGGTGAAGAATATGTTTTTGAAAATGAAGACAGCATATTTAATCGTCCTGCTGAAGAAAATGAGCATGATGTATCTCTTTACACTGATGGTAAAGACTCAGACTTTAACATGCCTGAAGATGAAATAATGAAGCTCCCAGATACTTCTATCCCAAAAGAATATAGCAGTCACAGCAAGACTGATCAAGATGACTCTAGCCAGCAAGAAGACCCAATCGGTCAGGCTCTGAATCCAGTCCCAACTCAGTCAATTTGGACTGTTTTTGGTATTACAGGTTGGCTTGGTTTGGGAGGGGAAGAACATAAGGAGGCTTTTGGAAAATCCTCAGAGATTTCAGAACAAATTACATTTAGGCATAGAAAAATAGCAATAGCTGGCAATGCTGATATTCAAGAACAACCCAAAGAGAGTAAAATGGAGCCACGTAGCTCGTTTCAGAGCAGTTTGACAGATTTGCTTCATTTTGGAAATGAAAAATCAGGACATGATCTGCTGTACAAAGATGGTGATCTAGATCTCCATAGCAGTTCCAACACTGCTTCTAACAGTGGCCACCATGGCAGAACAGCAGCTTCCAAAGCAAGAATAGAGAAACATAGTGATAATGAACTGTCTGAATCAAACTGGTTTGGTCTGAAGTTAAATGATATTTTAACTTTTGGGTACGCTCAAAAAGACAAAGAACAGCTTGCAAATGGAAAAATAGATCAAAATGAAGACCCACTGCCTTCTAATATAAAATTGGTCCCATTGGAGGATGGTTTGAGAGAAGCAGCAGTAGAGCAAATGCTCTATGAAGAACAAAGCAAATATGTTAAAAAGAACATAGAGCAAACACTTGAATCGGTAGTAGATGAAGAGAAAGAAAAATATCATGAAGAAATGACCAGCCCAGATATTACAGATCCTGAAGTTCCTTTAGGGAATGAATGTCCTGATTTCATGAATACGGAAGCTGCTGCTTTTTCCACTGAACTTGCTGAAAATCTAAAATCTTCCAGTACAGAACAAGATTCAGTATCAGGGAACCAAATCAACGAAAATACTCCGAATTCAGAAAGAACAAAAAGCCAGTCAGGTTTGTATGAAAGTGTATATAATAATATAATTGAAGTTAATAAGGCCATATCAGTTAATCGGCTAGGACATGAGTCTCCAGCTATTCAGAGCTCAGTTGTAGAGTAGCTTCAATCTTCTCACAGTATAGATAATTTTGTTCCATTAAATACCCAAACTTCAGGAGAAGAAAATTAAAATGGCTCTAAAAAGCTCCAGTTTTTCTACTCCGTTAGCTATTTTACAAATGTACTAGATTTTCAGTATGTCAGAGCTAAAGAAAATGCAGACACTTCGGAAATAGATCTAAAATCTAATGAATACAACTGACAACCTAAAAGCAGTGAAGCAGCATTTTCTACAGATAAAAAAAAATAAAAAACAATTCCTACTAAATCAGAATATTGTCAAAAATTAGAAAATCAGAATACTGATACTTCTCAGGAAAACTTTCTCTTGTCTTCTTTAGCAGCAAAAGCTAGTGAAAAAATATATAGAAACCATTGAAAATGGTGAATTAGTAGAAGTTAATAAACCACACTCGCTGCTGGCAAATTCTAAGTTAAAATATTGTCTTTCCTATCAATGTATATAAATAACTAATTATTAAAAGGGTCAGGATCAGAAAAGGAAATTTGGAAATATAGAAACACTTTAATCCAGAAAAGATGATTATTCACATTCTAGAATTCAATAAACTGTCTCATCTAGAGGTAGAAAATGTTGCTAATTCACTCCCAGAGCAACAAGCTATGAAACAAAAAAGAATGCTGAGAAAAAAAAAGCTAAATGAGATAAAATAGAACAAGTAGAAAATTCACTTTTGTAGGTGTCAGAAATCTGTAGAAAGAATGTCTAGAAGTATGCAAGAAAAAATTAAAATTAGTCTTGAAATGCATGAAAATTGTTTTTTGAAGAGCTAGAATATAGCTCTTGCACTGTGAAAAATTCCTTAAGGGTTCATCTAGCTGCTAGATGAACCCTTAAGGAATTTTTCACAGTGCAAGGATATTCCAGATGGCAATGAAATGTTTATTGCTGTTTTAGACAGTAGGGAATCAGTTATAACAGGGGGAAGAAAAGAAACTTTATTAGAAAGAAGACTTATAATAGAAAAGGGAGGAATTAAAGAGAGAAATAGAGAGCAAAAAGCCAAAAATACTAATGAAGAGTATTGTAATGAAGATTTTAATGAAAACTACTCCAATGATGCTGCAGATATTAAAGCAAGCTATGTTCATAATGAAAAAGAAAAGCAAGGAGTTACTTAGGATGCAAGGAAGTTAGCTCAGTCTCCATTTTCTATTTGTTTTTCTCCAGATTCAGTCATACGTTCTGAAATACAGTACAGTGAAGCTGAAGAGCTCCAGTGCATTTCTTCTTTTAGCCATTATAAAGATCTCTTTAGTTTTCAGAACTTTCCAGACAAAACCATAAATTCTTTACAAGAAATTAAAAGAACCAAGGTTAAAAATAGCCAATCTAAAAATAGTGTTGAATCACTACAGAAAAACAAAGAATTAGAAAAGAAAAATATGTTACATCAGAAAACAGCAAATCTGAAGGAAAATATTTTTAACAAAGATATTTTTTTACTTTCATCAACAATGCAAAACAATGCAGGCCATACAAATGTAACAAAAGAAGCTAGGTTATTATCAGAAACAATTTTTCCTTCATCTGAAAAACATTTTTCAGAATATATAATAGAACCTTTATTCCAGGATAAAAAAACATGTGACAAAAACTTCGACAAACCACACAAAACCTCAGAATTACAGCTTAGTCTGCAAAGATCAACAAAACAGTATAAATATGTGAAGAGAGTTTCTTCATCTAGAAAACAATACATAAACAAATTTAAACATTTAAACCTAAAAGGTTTGGATGAAAGTACACCTGTCATATGTTACACTGATGTTATGAAGAAAACTGAGATTTCAGAACCATTGGTTTGTTTGTATTCACAAAAATATGATATACAAGAAGATGTTATAGTTTCTCATAAAGAAAATGAATTTGTTGAGGTGAAGAATGTAGCAAGCATGTTACCTGGTACTATGAAATTTTTCCCCGTAAATTATAATGAAGACTGTTTGCAGAACAAAAGCATAACTAAAGAAAGTATGAATCAGTTTTCTCAAAAAAGAGCAAAAGTAGAAATTAATGTACCAAAACAAATTTTGCAATTGACTATTGACAGTCAACAAGAAAGTAAAAGGATGCAAACAACTGAAAAGTATCCAAATAACTTAAAACAGCACAGGCTATCTCCATTCATTACAGGTCAAGAACTGCTTCCATGTGAAAAAGAATTTTATGGACTTGTCAAACATAATTTGAATTTTGTCACTCACAGTATGGAAAAGAAATACTTTCAGGATCCACAAATGCAGATAGGTGAAAGAAGCAATGAGGTAAACAGTTCAGAAAGAATAGAAGACTATTATGATAGTGCTCAAAGTTGTGATGTTTCTTCAGTACCAAAAACTATTGAAAATTATGCTCCTCAAGAACAAACTATCTCACATTATCCTGATTCTCATACTTTTTCTAAGAAAAGCATGCATTTACTACACATGTATGAAAGTCTAATATATTCAAAAGAAGGTAAAAAAGAATTAAAAAGCGAACAAAAGATTTTAGCTTCTCATGTTGATCAATCAGATAGGGAGAAAAGCATTATAACAGGTATAAGGCCTGATAGAAAGCATATAAATCAGGTAGAATATACCACAAAAACATATTTAACACCTAATTTAGAAAACGAGGAGTTTAAAATTTTAACTCAACGTAAGAAAAAAGATGGCATTTTAAATATTGGAGATACTGAACCTGAATTTCAACAAGAAACAGTACCACTAATGTCATCTGTACCAGTAGTATCTCAGAAGAAAACTAAACACAGTTTAAACATTGACTATAATAATTTACTTCTTAAAAAGCATGGTCTAATAGACACTTTTGCCAGTGAAGATCTAGTGCAACGTTTAGACATTCAGAGGGAAGATTCCAAATCAGATCTTAGTATTAATCCTAGCAAATTTTCCTCAGATGAGCTCTCCAATCATCTTGAGTCTATAAATCATATTATGGATCGTACTCCTAGGTACACAAAAGGTAATTTAAACACACACCATTTAGTTGTTGATCCTGACAATGAAATGTTTACACAAGACAAGACAGTTTGTTTTAAAAACTTAAACTATGTAGATAAACTATTTATTTATGGGCATGAAAAAGTTAAGCCAGAAAAGGGTCAGGAAGATAAGAAAAGTGAGAAAAACATACTGCACAGGAACAAAAATGGGAGAAATGTAGGGCAAAGTGTTATAAGCAATATTTTTGATAAAACTGCATATTATTTTGGAAAGATATTTAAAAAAACTAATGATAATGATTTCACAAAACATAAAATTAATAAAAATTTTAAAGCAGAGAGACATAAAGCTAAACATGCCCATGAACAAACAAAATATGAATGTCAGGATGTGAATGCTTTTTGTTATTTTAATAAAGTAATGCAATGGAAAAAATCTGTTACTGCAGACTCAGAAAATGATAACCGAAACACTGACAGACTCCAAATTCTGGAAAGAGAGTCTGTTTTCCAGAATGCAATTCAAAATTGTAAATTGATAACAAATATAGGCTTAGATTGGAAAGATGCCAGTTCCTCCTTAAGGGTCCAGGAATTTACTTTAAAGCTAGCTGAGGAATCAAGAAAGATTTTTCAAGCAAATATTTGTGTAGATGAATTGCAGCAACTAGAGCAAGAGTTTGAAAAGCTTCAGTACAACATCTCCATTTCTCCATGTGAATATATTTACAAGAAAAGAAAACAAGCAACAACTTTGGTGGAACATCAACATAAATTAAATATTGGACACGGGAAGTGTATGAAGACCAAAATGCATTTACTGCCAGAAATCCAAGGTCTTATATGGGATAGCAGAAACAACTGTGGAAGCCAAAAGACAGAATCAGGTATTAGGCCACTGTTTTGGTAATAAAAATAGATAAATCAAAAATTCCTGAAAATTTTTGCTTTTAAGCAAAGCAAAGAGCCTTTATTTTTTTAAGGCATAATACAACAAAAAATTGATGTCTCTTTTACATTGGCAGAACTTCAAGATAGTACCCTCCTCCAGGGGTGTCAAACTCAAGGCCTCTGGGCCGAATCCTGCCCTTGGGGTGCTTAGATCTCGCCCATAGGGCCACCCTGGAAACAGCAAAGGACCAGCCTATGGTGCCTCTGTCAGCCAAAATGGAGCCAGTGAGGGCCATGTGCATCCCCCTGGGCCCCGTTTTTGCTGGCAGAGGGCTAGCAAAACTAACTAAAAACAAAAGGAGAATTGTTTCCCCTTTTGCATTTGAGCATGCAAGAAGGCACAGGAAAGGAAAAAGGGAAAGATAAAAGATAAAGAAAAAAAAGGAAAGATGGGAAGATAGCTAGGAAGGAAAAAGAAAGAAAGAGGGGAAGGAAGAAAGGAGAATGAAGAGGGAAGGAAAAGGAAAGGGAAGGGAAGGGAAGGGAAGGGAAGGGAAGGAAGGAAGGAAGGAAGGAAGGAAGGAAGGAAGGAAGGAAGGAAGGAAGGAGATTATAATGAGAGTGGATGAGGGTCTGAGGAAAGTCCTGCCTTAGCACTTAGCCACCACAAGTGCCCCTGACACAAGTGACATCGAGCTGGCCATGGCCACCCTGGCCACGCTTATCCCGGCCACGTCCAGCTGGGCCCCCAAGATCAAACACAACCCTGATGCAGCACTCAATGAAATCGAGTTTGACACCCCTGCCCTACTCCTAAGTGTAGTATTATTTTGGACAAAGCAACATGATTTAAAATAAACGAATTGATGTTTTCAATTATTAGAAAAAGTGCAATATTTCCACAATGTAAGCATAATTTCAGCACATGTATTATTTATATGTAACTTGGACTATTACATGCATTGTAGTTCTTAATCATATGGATTTTAATTATTTATATATATTAGAAAAGAACACTACATTTAATTCTTCTGCATCAGTCTGGAAATCAGGATTCTAATATATTTCCTGTCATCATAATGAACAGAAGATAAAAACTTCCAAATGTGAACAATTCAAATGGAATGCTGTAGAATCATTCCCACAATTCTGAAAATCCTTATTTTAATTTTCTTTTTTTCCCTTTTTTATAAGGCATATTATTTCATATTCATAAGCCTGATAAATAATAGTTATCATTATACTCAAAAAATTTATCCTGATTTTTAGGACCTTCTGAATGTCTTGATAGTGATACTGGCCTGGACTCTAACAATTATTAGGAATATTTTGCTTATGTTGATTTAGCTCCCAAGTATTTTCACTCAAAAATCAATTTTGATTCTGGGGGAATGATGTAATTATTGTATGTGCTTGTTGTTTATTATTGAGGAAAAATCTAGGTGTTATCCAGGGGTGGGTTCCACTTACCCTTATTATTGGTTCGCAGCGGGGGAGTGCACGCGCCCATGATCATCCATGATGACATTGTGGCAGGTGGGCAGAGCCTCCCACCAGTTTTACTACTGGTTCTATAGAACCAGACAGAACTGGGAGCAACCCACCACTGGTGTTATCTGGTTCCAAACATGGTGCTCTAAATATTGTTAAATAAAAACAAAACCCAAATGTGATTTGCTTGTGCTGGCTTGAGCATAATGTGTGGATCCAGCCATTTTGTTTATAAACAATGATTTGAGTCTTAACATATTGAGCAAGCCCAACTATGATTATATATTATAGTTAAACAAACTATGTCATGGTGTGGTTTATGAACCCAGATTCATGGCAATCTTAATTAACCAAAATTATTTTTATCACTATAATGGAAATGAGAAAAAAGTTGAGTGGAGGATCAGGTGAAAAATGGAAAGGACTACCTAATCTATCCCATGCTTGTTAATTCCACCCCACCCCCTCCCAAGTTGAAAGATATCTGTAAGTGTATGTATAGTTACAATTTACTTAGCTATTGAAGTTTAAATGGTTATCTGATACTTTACAGCATTTCCAATAAATACTCAATCAGAAATTCCTCAGTACCCAAGTAAATGGATAGAGGACTGCTACTTTCATATATAATTTTATTTATATGTTTTTCAGACTTATTTGTCACCCATCTCACTTTAAGATGACTTAGGGTGGCAAATTTTTAGTAATTTAGCATCAATTCTAATAATAAAATTCCTTTTTTCTAAATTATTTTCTTGTTAGCTTTCAGTCAAAAAACTGTGGAACAGAAAAGTCCATATTTTTTCAAGATGTAAAATAATGATGCAGAATACAACCAGCTAAAATGTCATATAAATTAAAAATATATATGTAATTCTTTGCAGATAATGGGAAATTACCTGGCAATGGCCTCAAAGAAAAAAATCATTTGAATTCCAATAACGAAGCTAAGAATGATCAGTATTCTGAAAAAAACACACCTCCCACAAATTGTAAGAAAAAGCCAAATGCTTCAGGAAAAAAATATCTAGATCAACAGGACATTAAAGAAGTGCAAGAGAACAATCTAATGAATCAAAGTTGTATCATTAGTAATGGTAAGAAAACTTAATCTAAATATTAAAAGACCAGATTTTAAAAAATATATCATCTGTAAAGATAATTGGTAAGAACTTTTTTTTTCTTTGTCTTGTGCATGAAACAGAAAATGAAAGGCTACTTCAGATAATCCTGGATTTGAATACATTCTGTGCCATTATAACTTCTATTTTTTCATCTATGATACCTATTGGTAAAAAGGTAAGTTTCTTTAATATGAGTCTACTTTCTGATGCTAATGCTAATCATAAAAAAATGTAGTATGGCTACCATGTCTAGGTAGCCAAAAATCTGAACAAATAGTGATCAGCAAAGAGACACATAATGTTCTGGCTCTCTATTGTTCTCTCATGTTTTTCAAGATTTTCGCAGTTCATGTATGACAGTTTTAAAAAATATTTATTTGGCATTTAAAATGTTGCATGTAATGCCTTTTAAGCTTATATTTTTCAAGATAGTTAAAGGTAGATGTAATTTGTTTTATGATCTGAACTTTACTTTTACTTTACTTTTACTTTTATTTGATTTATATACCGCCCTACTCCCGAAGGACTCAGGGTGGTGAACAGCCAACAATAAAATACATACATACAAAATTTAAAAAGTGGAAATAAAATCGAATTAAATAGTTTGGCCCAGACAGATTAAAAAACCCTAATCAATTTAAAACAAATTAAACTTTGAATGTTAAAAATATTAAAAAATATTAAAAATTTATTTAAAAAGAGGGAGAAGGTTAGGCCAGGCCCGCCTGGTGGAATAAAAAGGTTTTAAGAGCGCAGCGGAAGGTGCGCAGATCCGGGATCCTCCGTATCTCTGGGGGGAGCTCATTCCAGATAGTAGGTGCCCCCACAGAGAAGGCTCTCCCCCTGGGGGCCGCCAGTCGACATTGTTTGGCCGACGGCACCCGGAGGAGCCCCTCTGTATGAGAGCGTACCGGCCGGTGGGAAGCTATTGGTGGTAGTAGGCGGTCCCGCAAGTACCCAGGTCCTAAGCCATGGAGCGCTTTAAAGATGGTGACCAAAACCTTGAAGCGCACCCGGAAGATCACCGGGAGCCAGTGCAGCTCACGCAGGAGAGGTGTCACATGGGAACGCCATGTTGCTCCCACTACCACCCGCGCGGCCGCACTCTGCGGCAGTTGGAGCCTCTGGGTGCTCCTCAAGGGGAGCCCCATGTAGAGAGCATTACAATAGTCCAGGCGGGAGGTGACGAGGGCATGAGTGACCGTGCGTAAGGAGTCCCGATCCAGAAAGGGACGCAACTGGCGGATCAGGCGAACCTGATGAAAAATCCTCCCGGTCACGGCCGTCAAGTGCTCTTCTAAAGACAGCCGTGAATCCAGGAGGATGCCCAACTTGCGCGCCCTCTCTGTGGGGGCCAGTGATTTGCCCCCAATAGTCAGTGATGGCACCAACTGACTATATCGGGACGTCGGAAACCACAGCCACTCGGTCTTGGATGGGTTGAGCCTGAGCCTATTCCTCCCCATCCAGATCCGCACGGCCTCCGTGAACTACAATTCAAATTATAATTAACATATTCCACTTTAACTAAATTAAATGTAAATAATTGTGTTGGACAGCTTTTAGTGTTTGGTATCAGAAGGCAAGTATTACGATCCAGGTCACCTAGGCAGAGGCAGGCTTCGATAGAATCCTTTATTGCTCTATTAATTCCACAAGAAATGACCCTACAACCGCTGTTAAGACTCTACCCCATACTACCCTGAAGGCAGATACCCTCAGTCCCAGAAACAAAAGCCAGCAAGCAAAAAACCAATTCACAAAGGCAGAGAGGAAGTCCAAAGAGAAGGTGCAAGCACATGGGGCAAGGTTCATAGGCAAAGTCCACAGGACAAGGCCATAAGGCAAGTGGCAAGTCCACCAGGCAAAGGCATAAGGCAAAGCAGAGGCAGAAACACAAGTCAAGGCCAAGTTTTTACAAAGCTAGGGGAGTGTATGCCAAAGCAAACAATTGTTCCCAACAAAGACAATCTCCCCTAGCTTTTGCTTAAGTCAACCCATGTCATGTGTTTCTTGTGAGGAGGGGCAGGGCAACCTTCTTCCCAGTAGCTCGGCAGACCTCCTTTAAGCTTGCCTCTGCTCTACTCTCTGTGTCCTCAGATGGAGTGGGGGAGGCAGCTGTTCCTCATCAGAGGGGATCTGCTGCCTCTCAGCCCCATTGCCTGTCTGCAGCTGATCCTTTCCCATGTCTGTGAGGGCAGGCAACTCCCCATCTTAGTTGACCAGCTCCCCCAATGCCTGAGAGCCTGGCCAGCATTGTCCTCCTCAGTCCCTGGCCTCTCCAAACATTGCAAGGGAGATGTGCCATCCCGTTGGACAGTCTGATTTCCAACTCCTCCTCCTCCGAACTGGGATCCGATGGGGCCATGACAGCAAGATTACTCTAGTCTGATACCTTTCTTCTGGTCTCCAAAAGCAGAGCAGTCCTCATTTTGCACTGCATTTCTACTCCTATTTTTCCCACTCATATCCATGTCAAACAGGGACAAAAGGAATGGAGAAAATTTAAGGAAATTTAAAAGGATTCTGCAAGAATAACATAGTTTAGCAATTATAGAGAGTGACCAGACCAGGAAGTGAGAATTCCTGACATTGGTAACTACCAGCACTCAAATTGCAGCTGCAAAATTAAATTCCCAGCAATTTCTTTCTTCCACAACAAATTCAGAAAAATTATTCAATCTAGATGATTCTTTATGATCATATGGTCACAGAGCTGTATATATGCAATATTTATTTTATTAAATAAATATTTTATTAAAAATATTGTCAGGATGAAATTAAAAAATTAGTACTGTCACAGCCTGCCCAGACTCTTTGGGATATGATAAACAAACTTAATTGTAATAATTCCATCTTATAATTTCAATGGACTTGGCAAAATGTATTAATTTAAATTGATTGATGGAAATTAAAGGACTCAAAATTCTGGCAGGGAAAACAGTTTTTCCTTACACAGCCTCACTCCATGCTTCTTTAACAGTCTTAACTTAGAAGTAAAATTCAAATCCAGTGGAGGTTAGTTTTCAGTAAGTGTGCTTAGGAATGAAACCTGCAAATTTGGCACTGTAATACTTTAGCAATCATATAAAAAGGAATAGTTATGAATTAGCGCTGCCATGTAAGTGGGATATATTCATTATTATTGCAGACCAGCTTGTCTATTTCAAGAATTGTCACTCTGATAGTCTATTTTTTCCAACACTGTCATAAGCCTAAATGTTTTACTTTGCAGGTTGGGGGACGGTGGTAGAACAGTACTACAAAACCTCTCTGTGAATGTATTTTAAAGTATTTGCTATAAATAAATAATTCTATATTTTCCAATTATAGTATACTACTGTCATAAACTAAAATATTGTTTGTCATAAACTTCCCTTTTGCACCCCCTTGCATTAAAAGCATTAATGTTAGAGGAGAATCTCGTGTCCATTTGGAAGCAAATACAATCTAAGATTTTATCATTGGGTTATGAGCTTCTAAAAAAATTGAAATAATTTAATGCTTTTATAGCATCTTATAGAGTTAAACTTCCCATTCCACAAATGGGAAAGCAGGTATATGATATAGTTAAACTTTGTAATGGAAAATGAGACTTTGAATGTTTTTATCTAAAAGATACCAACCTGTTGGACTGCCACATAGTCATTGTATTAGATGCTTTTCTAGTACATACTTTTCAAGTACTAGATGCTTTTTTATTTTTCAATTTGTGAGTTGGGGGAGGTTGCTTTAGTTAATTTCTCTATTATTTCTATCCTATAATGTTAGAGTATAAAATGTTAGTTTCTATTTTGGTTGCGAAAACAAATCTACGCATAGAGAAACACACATACATAAATCCGTGATTAATATGTTGTATTCATGCTATGCATCTCGGTTCTCTTTTAGCATAAATTCACTGATAATTTCCTACCTTTTAACATCTCTTGCTCTTTCTTCTTCTCTTTTGTTCAACAAGCAAGACCAGAAATGTGAACCTTGTGGATAGTTTGCTTTATAGGTGTCATATCATTGAAAACATGGTTGTCTTTAATTTTCTTCTGGGCAACATTAGAAAGGATGTTTTTATTGAGTGATGTTCCTTTACCATATCTCTTGCATGAGGAAAAAGCCTTGACTTCTGTCAGGCTATTTTATTAAAAGTTAATTGTATGCTTTAGCATTTTAGTTTTGCATCCTTACTATCTATCCTTGTTAAATATTGCATATTAATTAATTTTAAATTTTAAATATTTTACAGCATATAAGCCTCTGTTCTGGAGGGTACTATAACAGATCTGTGTAATCTGTTCAGAAGGGTGATATACCAAATCTAAAAACAATTAAACAATTTAAATAAAATTCTACACAACACAATATAAAATGTTTTTGCGCTACGTATGCTGGTGGGCAAAAATGACATAAACCTAGGGCCTAGGTCTGTTCAGAATGGAAGAGGTTTGCATTTAGAAGTAAAATGCCATATCGGAGACATAATTTTCTTAGTGGAATGAATGACATTGAGATAGGAACTTGTTATACAAGTTTCATGTTCTATCTGAACCTGTTATTTTGTTTGGTTTCTTGCTTCATTTATATTTAAATACCATTGATTAGTAATTAATCATAAGGGTAAAAAGCAGAGACGTATGTTTAAAACAGCTGATACAGATCTTATAAAAATAAAGTAGGTAGCATAAAATTATTTTTTGCCAAATGCAAAACATTCCCTTCCATGCAAGCAAAGCATATCCCAGCAGTGGATGTTGTGTATAAAGTGACAGTTATAGAACTATATATAGCAGTGTTATATTGTATTTAAAAAAAAAACAAATATTCTCAGCCTATATTTCAAAGCCAGTATGTTTATTTGCTGGACATACTGTATCATGCCTGAGTCCATTTCATTGTTGGTGGCTTTAACTATTTGTTCCCTGGCCCTTTCTATTAAAAGTTTATTCCTTCAGTCCAGATTTTATGCCAAAACGATATGATTGTGTAAACAGAGCATTAAAGACAATGGTGCATTTAAATATGTCATCTTACCTCATATGAAGAGCTTATGCCTTCCAACTCTTCAGATTTAAATAAGAAACATCTGATCTAAAGACACGTTAACATTTTCTGTCATGACTGGTCAAAAGATTTTCACTGTGTTATAGCATAAGCATTCTTATATTTTTATTAAAATTCAAAGATGTTACAATTAACATTTCTTTTAAAAATCATAAACTGTTTTTTTTTTTTAGAATAGAAATAGAATTCTTTATTGGCCAAGTGTGATTAGACAGACAAGGAATTTGTCTCCGGTGCATAAACTCTCAGTGTACAAACAACAATAGTGATAAATCATTATCATAGTCATTGTAAAAATTCATTCATTATAAAACATTAGATACAACATTTAATGATAGTCATGGATACTAAATAACCAATCAACATAAATCATATTAGGATACTTATTAAACAATTTAAATTGTAAGATACAAGCAACATAACAAGCCATAAGAAGATAAGGTGATAGATAATAGGGAAGATGAGAATAATGATGGTAATACTGCCTTTTTAGATAGTTTGACAGCATTGTAAAAATTAGTTATTTAGCAGTAATGGCATGGGGGGAAAAACTGTCCTTGTGTCTAGTTGTTCTGACGTGCAGTGCCCTATAGCGTTGTTTTAAGGGTAGATGGTGAAACAGTTTATGTCTAGGATGCGAGGGGTCTGTACGTATTTTCACAGACCTCTTTCTGGCTTGTGCAGTATATAGGTCCTCAATGGAAGGCAGATTGGTAGCAATTGTTTTTTCTCCAGTTCTAATTATCCGTTGAAGTCTGTGTTTGTTTGATTGGTTGCAGTGAAAAACCAGATATTTATAGAGGTCCAGATGACAGACTCAATAATTCCTCTATAGAACTGTATCAGCAGTTCCTTGGGCAGTCTGGGCTTCCTGAATAAACTGTTTTGTCTTCTGAGTGACTAGTATATCATTACCTTGCAAGAACGTGTCAAGGAATGTTCAAAGTCTGCCTTAGGACAGAATTTCTCAACCTTGGCAACTTTAAGAAGTTTGAACTTCAACTCCCAGAATTCCCCAATCAACATGCTGACTAGAGATATTCTGGGTTTTGAGGTCCACAGTTCTTAAATTTTATCAAGGTTGAAAAACACTGGTTTAGCAGGTAGAGCATGTGAGAGTGGCTACTTTCAATGCCAAGTACTGCATTGTCTTCATGGTATCATCATGCGTTTGGATAACAGAATCAACATGCATCCATGTCGGATAACAGAGCTTCCGCTCAAACTAATAGCTTAGAATTAATTAAAAAAATTAATTAAGTATTAATTTTTTAATCAGAGGTAAGGGAATGCGAACTTGTGCTATCTTCTGAACAAGGGCGATATTTTTCAATTTTAATCTGAGTCAAGTAGTAAGAGGGTCGTCCTTCGGAGAAGTGAGAAATCCTTCTGGCCCAGTCTGGTACTTCGCCCTCTCCTCCGTACTACTTCTTTGGGGGAGTAATTATTTGTTGACAAGTTAGGGGTTGCTTTGTATTTGCTGGTCTCCTCCCCTTTGAGCAGACATGGTTCCTTCCTCTTCCCCTCCCCGGCGCTGCCAGTGGTACATCCCGATAGCCATCCGAGACAGGAAGAGGCGGCGCTGTCGGCGCTGTCGGGGCTTCTTTGGTAGAATCGCAGCTGATGCAGTAAGATGGCAGCGTCTTTTAATGTCGCCGTTGCTGGGGGCAGTCCGGAGGGCGCTGTCGCCGGGATTTTCGGGCTGGGTTGGAGGGACTGCGTTCAGCACTACTATGGGTTGGCCTTGAGAAGTGCTCGGAGCGTGAGTGTGGGGGACGGAGGGGATTCACCGATTGTGAAACAATGTGGAACGAGGGTCGATCGGCCCTTGGGCGAAGCTAACCTGCCGAGTTCCCCGGGGTTTGGCGCAACTTCTATCAGACGCTTAGTTTTCTAGGAACAGGAGCCCGCAAAGATACGTGGCGGTGTGTTGCAGCTTTCAACCTCACGCTGCCCCAGTTCCTCATAGGAGACGGTGGCCGTTGTTCTGCAAGGATAAGGAAATTTCCCCATATTCTGCTGCTGCTGCTCCTGGTTTCTGTGATAAAGACCAGATTCAAACGAAGCCTCCAAAGCTAGGGAAAAATGAGTCTTAAATCCTGTACTTTCAGTAGTTGCATGAGGCAGTAATTCGGATGACACTTCCATATCACTAAAGCTTGGTGTTACGAATTGTAGGTAAAGGCACGTTATCCTTGCTAGAAAAATAGAAAACTTCAGCCTCTTGGCAGGTCTGTAAAATTACTCCTGTCTTTTTTTTAGGTATACATATTACCAAGGCTCAATTACTCTCTGAGGCTGGTGGCTTTGGAAAATTAAATGATGGGAACCAAAGTCCAGTATATCTGGAGGACATCAGGTTAGGCAATGCTGGGCATGACTTATAACTGAAACAGGCATTATAAATCAGATCTTTGCACAAATGTTGGGGATGAAACTTGGATGTTTGAGTTGTGTTGAGAATAGATAAGGAGGTCCAGGTTCAAGTTTGTTATTTGAGATACCGTTTTTTCAACCAGCCAGAGCAATTGAGCAGAGTGATGGTCATGCTTCAGATCGCTTTAGTGAAATAATATCATTTAGGCAGTGTGTTTTCTCTGTTGAGGTAGATGCCCTCTGGAATGGCATCCTCCTGCTCCGTGGCTCCCACCCTATAGCTTTCTGGAGATTGTTAAAACTGTGGCTGTGGTCTCTGGCTTGGGTTGGCATGGATACCAAACTTTTGCTAGTTTTAGCTGCTCTGTTGCATTCTTCCATATTGTATGTTTTTTTATTGTAAACCACCCAGAATCTTTTAGGAGTTGGTCAGTACTCAAGTCTCCAAATTGAATAAAGATTTGTCTTTCAGCATACTGTAATTTTGAGGTCACATGAGATGGGGATTATAATTTGCTTGGCATAAAGTCTACTGTAGGAATTATTGTAATAAAACATTAATTAGCCCTACCTGTAAAATCAGGATTTGTACATGTGCACTCTAATTATGTATATAAAATAAGGAAACCATACCTATTACTTTTGTTGATGACCTGTGGCAGGATCTGAATGCAGACATAGTGATTCTTCTGCTCCTACTGAATTTGTTGGTGGGGTTCAGTACCATTAATTGCAGTATCCTTCTGGACTGCTTGCAATAGTTGGAGAAAATATTTTACAATGGTTCTACTCCTTCAGAGCAGGCATTTCAAATTGGGGCGGAAGAAGAAGAGTTGAGGTCTCTTCCCTTCTTTTAAAAAAAGAAAAATCTTTTGAAAAATCTGCTGGGGACAATCATCTGTCAGTTTGGATTAAGGTGTCCTTAGTTTACCATCACCCAGGGCCAACCAGGAAATGGATGGAAGTCTGATCAAGAGCTTAGAAACTGTGGGTAACTGGAGGAGACACTCGGGCTAAAGTTGAATCTTAGCAAGATGGATTTGCTGTTTGTAGAGAAGTCCTTTGGCTCCAGATTAATTATATCTATCATTCCATATGGACTGAACATGTGGACTGAGCAGGTGCACACTTTGGAAGTTTTTCTGATCTCATAGTACCTGCTAGATCAGCAAGTAGATGCTGTAGCCAGAACAGACTTTGCCCAGCTACTGTACTGAAGTCAATTGTGAGTTATTATTACAGTGGTACAACAATGTTACTTGACAGCCCTATGTATATTCTGATTAGAGGCTGAATTCCACTTACTGATTTCAGTTATCAGCCAAATCCTTGGTTTCAGGCTTCTAGCAGAATTCTCCTTAGCATCTTTAATTATTCAGCAGTTTTGCCCTTAGCACTGATTGGAGCACTGAAAATAGGCAAATTTATAATGCTAACTTCCATAGCTATATTTCTCATTTTGTCTATAAAATTTTCTGGGCATCATTTGTGACAAAAGGTGAAAGTGGACTAACAGCATAATCTGTTGCATGTTTAACTGGGTGTTAATTTGATTTACTTGTTCAGGATTGCTGTTTATGGCCATAGATTTTTTTGCACGCTTATCTATAAGCTCCTAATAGATTTATATTGGAATAAAGAAATATTAGGTCATGTCAAATTTCACTTACTTCACTATATGATTGTTACTTGAGATATCGTTTCTCAAGTCATTAATATTTATTTGCCAGCATATGTTCAACAAATTTGAAATATAGAGTTTCTGATAATACTGTAGTCACTTCCAGAAAATAAAGAAAAGTAAACACTGACAACTCAATTGATAAATAGTACTTGGTATTTATTTGTGCAATTGCCCTGATTAATGTAATGTAACTATTCCCTTTTCCCTTTTATGTTTATTATGCAATTTAGCTGGGGAACATTTTATTAAATGCAGTAATTATGAATTAATATGATCAAAATATGGAAATTGTGTTAACAATTGTTCTGTCAGGCTTTAACTTTGTTTTCCTTCTTTAAAGGTTGTCTCATCACTCCCTGAAAATATGAAACCTGGTCCAGATCTCTTTGGTTTTTCATGGGAAATTGTTATGGTTGCCATTTTTACTGTTTTACTGTTCTTATGCAGGATGTATAAGTCAGTAAGTATGCAGTGTGGCATTAAATTGGAATTCTGTAAAATCATTCTGCTAAGCTTCTAGTTAGAGCAGATTTTTATACCATGTTCCTATGCATGCTTATTTGCCAGTAGGTCAGTTTATTGATTGTTAAGTTTAAGACTGTAACCCTAAATCACTTCATAGATTCAGGAGGATGATCCTCTCTTCAGTCAGAATATGTATTGGAAATATTTAAAAAAATAAAATTAAGCTCAATAAATTTTGAGAATTATTAGCAAATTTTATTTTCTTTGACTAAACTTCCTTTGATCTGGAATATTTAACACAGCATAATTTGACATTTTCAAATCTAATTTTGTGATTTATAATTACCATATATAAGAACAGCACTTTGCAAAATGTAAATTATAATAAAGTATATACACTCTTTTCCCTTCCTCCTTAAACTAGCTTTTTGTAAAATCTCTGTCTTGTGAAATGATGATTATACAACCTTTTCTTCCTTGTCCTTTTTAAATATTTTGGTAAACATCCCATTGTAACCTAAAGCATTATACAAAATTTACTTTACTCTTTGCTTTTACGTTTTATAAAATAATACAACTAATAAGTTATGGGAAAACTGCAACATTTCAAAATTGCCACCACTTGGGAAATGCTTGTAATTTTAAGTCAACATGTTTTGATTTATTTATTTGATTTCTATAACTGCCCACCTCAACAAGAAAATCTCATAAAACATAAAAACAATTTTAAAAATTAAGACAATTAGGCCAGGAGTCCCTGGGCCGTGGCCCATTACCAGGCCTTGAGCTGTTCGGAACTGGGCCATGGAAGTGGCGGGGTAAGTGTGTGTGCACATTCCCACGTGTGCAAGCAGCATGTGAGCATGTGTATGTGCGTACATACCTGCTGCTTGTGCAAATGGATCTGTGCACGCGCCCACCACTCATACAGATCCATCCCTTTTCTTCCCCCTTCCTGTCAGTCTGCAAAGCCAGAAAGGTTGGGGAACTCTGAATTAGACAATACAAAATAAATATATATATTATCAGGCCCGGGCACATAACAAAATCTTCATGGCCTGGCAAAAAACCATGAAAACCACCACCTCCCCACAAAAGAGGAGATTGGACACTAGACAAAAGCTATCTAAATTGGTTGGATCAAGTGATGGCCTTTTCAGGAGAGGACACACCACTACCTCAAGAGCCAAAGGAACCATTCCCTCCTTCAAAGAGTTATTAGTCACTATCCAGACCCAATCACCTCTTCCCTCCCAGGCTGTCTTAACCAATCAGGAGGGACACTAATCTAATACAGAGATGGCCGAACTAACAGCCACAAGAGCCCTGTCCACTTTCTCAAATGCAGCAGGACCAAACTCACCTCAAATACCCTTGCAAGACTTCATTCTTGTAGCCTCTACTTGCACTTCCTTATTGTTCAACATAGAGTGAATGCAAGCAACTTTATCCGCTAAGTACACAACATATTCCTCACAGCAACCTTGCAAGTAAGTCCCAGTATTGTTCCATTCAGGGAAGGATCTTGTCACCCAAAATAGGGCCCCTGGCAACTATCTGCAGATGTAATAGGGACAAAGAAATAATCATGTTTCCTACGTATCACACGAGATAGGTTCAAATAGTGGCTATACCCCATATTTTATTTGATTATCTTCAGTCCCCATCATTTGCCAGCAGTACTCTAGGCATTTCTTAGTCCACTTTAACTTCCTCAACTTCTCCATATACTATGAGGAGTGGTGGAACTGTGGGAACAGAGGCTGCTCAGGTACAGTCCAAGACAAGACAATGGTCACACTCCTATTCTACTTCGGAGCAAAAGAGAAAAATTAAATGTTTTCTTCTCTGATAAGTCTATCTAACTTTACTTAAGGCAGGGGTGTCAAACTCAATTTCATTGGGGGCCGCATCAGGGTTGTGTTTGATCTTGGGGGGCCGGGGTGGGTGTGGCCAGGGAGGGCATGGCAGCTCAATGTCATTCGTGTTGGCGCCTGTGGTGGCCCAAGCGCTCTGACAGCAAAAATGGGCTCCCGAGCTCTGTTTTCACTTGCAACGGCCTCCTGCAATTCTCCCTGCCAGTGAAAATGGAGCTCAGGAGGGCTGCCGGTGGCCCTCGCAATCTCTGCTTTTGCTGGCAGAGGTACCGCAGCCCAGTGCTTCTCTGTTTCCAGGGTGACCCCGCGGGCCAGATCTAAACAGTCCGTGTGCTGGATCTGGCCCCCGGGCCTTGAGTTTGACGCCCCTGTCTTAAGGAATTTACTTTCAGTACTATTCGCTGTGCTTAAGACTAAGGTTAAAAATCTTACTTAATTGGGTGAATATGGTTAGCTTTAATCTTGTTTTATTTCAGCCAATGTCTTATGATTGAAGAAAACACATTCTATGAAAAAACATATTATTCCATCCATTTTAGATTTCTTATCTAATTAGTGTAAGGTTTATGTTATGCTTGCTACAACACCAAAAATCTACTTTATTTTTTCTTATACTACTCTAATCCTAAAACTTAAATTGAAAATTGATTTTTAATCTCCTCTGATATTGTAAACAAACTGCAATATTTGCTCTTCTTTTTTTGCAGGTTAAAAGTAGACTTTATTTAGGTAAGTTAATTTATTTTCTATGGGTTAAGCCTTGTAGATTGTGTTGGAGCTATTTTCTGTTAAAGATTATAATACTCAGCTCTTCCTTTTTTTTTTTTTTTTAGAAAGAGAGAAGCAGCTTGCCAGTAAGATTGCTGAACTAATTGAAGAGCGATGTAAATTAATGGAAAAACTTAGTCTCCACAAAAAAGAGGTAATTTCAATTACTTCACAGTTCAAATGTGAACAAATAGGTATGGAAGGATAGACAATCTATGGGCTTCACTATCAGAATTTGTTAGCAAAATGGCCAAATATGACGATGTAAATTATGCCCTTTTTTCTAAAATAAGGATTGAGATGAAAACAGAACAGAATGGTTTTGGCCTGGGCCCCTTGGTGGTGGAGAGATTTAAGGATCAGAATTGGAATAGCTTGCTTGTTCCCATTCTTTTAAATTTCCTCAAGCCCAGAGAAGAGTTTAAAACGAGTCCTAAAGAATCTGTAACTCTTTTTGGTAACATCACTGTAAGATCTCCTGCTCTAGTCAGAGCAGTAATTTTTTAGGTCCAATTTAGTAGAGAAGTTGCTATCTCCGTGAATGGGATAACAAAATATCCATATATTCCCATACACTCTTTTTTTTCAGTGAGGCTTATTTCAGCTTTTTTTTGTGTGTGTGAGGTTTATTTCAGCTTATTTCAGTAAGGCTTCTTCCTTGTTAGTATGGTTAAGCTCCAATGTGTATTTATTGGGAGTTAAGATTTCTTAAACACAGGAAGTCATACCTTAAGAAATCTTGAAATAGGGAAGGATGATGAACTTACACCATCCATCCCTAGCAAAAGTCTTAACTTTCTCTAAAGAAACATTGTGCAGTAAATTCAATTAATGCTAAATCTAGATGTGCTAGATTTGAACATCCCTTTTAACAAAGCACAAGAATTTCAACCTTCTCAATTCATGGATGTCACATTTATTAAATTTAATTAATATATTTTTATTCTATGCTGACAGTGAAACTATATTGAATAGTTTCACTGTCAAACTTTTTGGGAAACAGTATGATTTGACTTATTTACTTTAGGTGAGTTCTATGGTTCCATTGTATTAGCAAACCGTTTCTAAGTTATGGCAAAGGTGCTAAATATCCATAGAGATTAACTTTTGACTTAAGAAAATGAAGTATTTTTTTTCTTTTTCTTTTCTTTTCCTTTTCCTTTTCCTAGTAATTAATGCTTTTCCCCTTTTTTTTCTTTTACATAACTTCATTAGCCAGGATAGCTAGGACAGCAGTAAGAATGCTCTTTAGTAGATGTATTCTTCAGTAACAAAAATGCTGAAATGGAGAACAATATGCTTGTAGCCAAATATATAATGTGTAAGAGTGTTTAATTCTCTCACAGCACATGAGTGATTACTCTGCCAAAAGGAATGAATTAATTAACATTAATCAGGTTTTGCTGACCTCCAGAACCTAGGTCTTAATGAATAGAAAATGTTAAGTCTCTTATTATTTTGTCCTGCATTTGACAGGGCATAAGGAATTTAAAAGGGTCTTTCACTCAGATTTTGTCATCATAATTTCTAATTGTATCTTGTCTATAATAGTATCCATTTTAATCACTAAAATCTGATGCATTTCTGACTCATTAAATCTAATATTTTCCTGTATATATTACATCAGAAAGGCACATAAAACAAAATTTGCTTACAGGGATAATGTGGGAGGAGCAGTGTTCCTGAAGAATCTAAAAATAGTTAAATCTTTTATTTGAAATTTGATTTTCATACTACAATATTTCCCTAACATGTTATTCTTGAAAGGAAACCATGGCTTATAATTTTAATAAAGTTATTCAATATGTACAATGTTATATAAGTGGCTTGAGAATAATTAAACTTGAAATGATAAACAGTGTTAGACCAGTTTTTCTGAGAATTTATTAGAAACTGGTAGTTTTTGTGCTAAATAATTTTTCATTTGTGCAATCTCAGATTGCTTTTGGATCAGTTTGTGTCATTAAAAAGAATTAAAACAAATTATTTTGAACCATTGGAATAAAATGAGAAGTGCTGCTGTTATTTCTTTCTTTGTTTCAAATTTAACATGATGTTCTTGTTCTAGTATGCAGAGTTAGAAAACACTCTGAAAGATGGCAGCTTTCTACAGGAGTCAACCATTGCATCAAATATTAAGGTAAAATTGGAAGAGAGAAAACTACTTGTGGGGTAGTCTGGTTTCTAGTTCAAATGTAACTATGCAGGTTTATTCAAAGGTCCCTTAGTAATTATTTCTGCTTACAAGTAAGTAGTTGTAAGTGGAATTCCAATCCCACATAGTACAGTTAATGATAGTTTATAACACAAATATTTGCTAAATACTACGCTCATTATTAAACGCCTCTTGCTTGAGCAGCATAATCAAGTTAAGTTTTTCTTATGTAAAGGTAGAATCTAGAATGTTGAAAATTATAGCATTTCTAGCAAATAAAATTGAGGAAAAGATTTGAACCATTTCAAAATAAATAAGGGAGCTTAAGCCATAATGTAAGGTGTTCAGGAAATGGATTGTTAATATTCTCTAATATTAAAGGTCTAATTTACTATAGGTTCCTGAAATAGAATTAGTACATAACTCTTGAGTCAACTTAGAGAATTTAACTAGATACTCTTGAATTAAGCTTTGTCACTTTTATGACATATGCATACAGCTTGATAAATCTGTATGCTTATATTTTATTTATGGGGCTGTTCCTAATATTTGATGATTAATTACAGCTAAAAGTTTTTAATAACTATTGTCTTCTAGATCACATGTACTTCTGAATATCAGTATGTTTTAAAACTTGGTATTTTAGATAGAGTATGAAAAACTGAACGGTTCAAACTCAGCACTCAAGAATGAAATAGAACACTTAGAAAAGGAATTGAACGAAGAGAAATCTAAACAATCAGAACAGGATAATTTGGTAAGTTTCCATACAAAGTAAACTGAGGCAAAAAATATGACATAATTTGTCTATATCTTATAACTAATATCTTATTCTTTCATTTTTTTAAAAAATGATATCTCATGGTTGATTCATTTTTGCTTATTTTGACAAAAGTAAAATATATTTGAAAGAAAAAAATATTTTGTTGTTGGTTGCAAAGTCGTGTCTGACCCATTGCGACCCCATGGACAACATTCCTCCAGGCCTTCCTGTCCTCTACCATCCTCTGGATTCCATTTAAATTCACGCCTACTGCTTCAATGACTCCATCCAGCCACCTCGTTCTCTGTCATCCCATTCTTCTTTTGCCCTCAATATATAACATTTATATATATATAAATGTTATATATTTATATAATATATAAAACATCAAATTTTGCTTTTGTTTTAATTTCTTAACGTCTAATGATTTAATTTAAACATTTTAATTTAATTATTTATCCTTGTGAGAGAAGTTGTCAAATATTATTTCTTGATACTTGGTAGTTGAAGATTAGAAAAAAGAAATAACAATACAATATTTTGAATGTTTTAATTTTCAACACAGTGCTATGAAATTTCATAAACTTTTGATTAATTCCGTGTATATTTTTCTCGGAATTTATGTTGTGCTCAAGATAATTTATAAAAATAAAAATAGTTGGAATTAGATTGCCTTATGTTAGTGGTGTTTATAGTTTAGATAGACTTAGTATGGTCTCGGAATCTAACATTTTTTTTCTGTGTGAAAAAACTATTGCAACACTAGCTAGGTATCTACTAGGCAATCTTATGAGGAAACTGTAATTAAAGCAATGTTTTGATGGCAATACAGGCCCTTGATCAAAGTTTTAAAATATTTTTAGAATATTTACTTTTAAAAGTATCTATTATTCTAAGGTCTTTGTTCAGTCTTGCACATTTTTTAAAAATTTGACTCCAAAATACTTTGCTAGAAAGAGAGTGGATAAGTGGCGGGACTAAGTATCACAGGATATTAAAAACTGAAATCTGGCTATTTCTATGACTAGAATGAATTATTTACCGTATTTTTCAGAGTATAAGACACACTCTTTCCCCCCCTAAAAGAGGGTGAAAATTTCTGTGTGTTTTATACACGGAATGTAGCCCTGCCCACCCACCGGCCCCCACCCTTTTCGAGCTTTTGACAGAGAGCCTCTCAAACAGCCTCCAAAAGGTCCGTTTCAGAGGCTGCCTTTGCAAAGAGATGCTTCTTTGCAAACAGAGCTTTTGGAGCTTTTGGAGGCTGCAAATGCAGCCTCTCAAACCAATTTTTTTTTTCTTATTTTCCTCCCCCCAAAATAAGGTGTGTCTTATGCCCTGGAGCATCTTATACTCTGAAAAATATGGTACTTCTTTTGGAAAATGGAGGAGTTACTATTTAGCAAATCAGAGTATTGGGGGCTTTTTTGAAAATATTTAAAACATTAAAGAGGGAAAAGTGAAAAGATTTCAAGACAATGACTGACTCTTTCATGTAATGTATATGGCATCCTAACAATTGAAAATAATTTTGAACAATATGTTGTCTAGATGAAAAAAAAATGTAATGATAAACTAAAACATTCAGTGCTCAGTCATTTTGAGTTGGCAGTATTAATCACATTGAAGAACGTTTTATGTAAAAAAATGTTTAATCTTTTTGCAGATGGCTGATATACAAAAAAGAAAAGCATCTTTAGAAAATGAAGCAAAATCTATCCAGTTTCAAGTAGCTGAGGTAAGCCAGTATTTAACTTGATGTTTGTATGGGTAAATGGGCATGCTTCAAAACAGTGTACTTGACAATGCTCTTTTTTTTTTCTCCAAAAAGTGATGTGGCTGATTGAGGAGCCAGTAGCATCCTTAGAAATAAAGCTGATTCTGCATGTTGATATTTGGCAACTTGTTAATTTCCTATTTAATGTAAAAGGGTTTTTTTTAATGTAAAAGATCAGACAGGAAAGCTGAGCTTGACATGCACCAAAAAATGGCTTATTTTATCTCCTTGGCATTGCTTGGATTCAGTGTTTCAATACTGTCATAAATTAACCCTCCTTAGTACTACTCGAGTTAGTTTTCTGGTTTTGACAGTAATAGGGTATTTTTTGGGGGAAGTGAGAATGCCTTATTTATGTTCTGATATATTGTCTAGTATTTCAGATAAATCTGACCAAGATCGTCCTTTTGTTATCCAAAGCTTATCTCCTTTTCAGAACTTAACCCATTGCTTAATCCTGTGTCATGAAAATACAGTGTTATATAATATTCCTTTGCTTGAAAAAAAAGTTTGTGTATATTCCTTAGTAGTGTAGCCTAATAGGTCTTCCAGTAAGGAAGACTAGAGCTATATTAGCACTACTTTGAAATCTTTCTACAATTTTTATCCCAGTGTTTCTGGGGATTCATGTGGAAGGTATTGTTTAAGTACTGCCAAAGTCAATCAGACAAGTGACTGTTTATGAGTCAGAAGAATTGCATTTTCTGTTGTTGATTTTTCAAGACCACTGCCAATATGATACATTGCATTCTACGTATAAATAAGGTCCTTATTGATTTAAGGAAGGTGCTGCAAAACTGTTAAATAAATAAATAAATTGATGCATGCAGCTTAATGTGGTCTCCATGTCATTTAGGCCAAAACCACATTAAAAGTACATGAAATTAACAGGGAGAGATTGAAGACATCACTGCAAGATGCAATAGAGGAAAACAGACATCTTCATGAAAGTGAAAAACAAGTATGTACTTTTCACTGACTCTATACATACTTAGACTTTTATTCTTTAAACTGTTAAATATTGTAAGAAAAAGAAGAAATTCATCCAAAGGAAGAAAGTTTCGCAAAGCTTCTGCTTTTATAAGTAATTAAATTTTGAGACTTTGCTTTTTAGCAGATAAATTTATTCAGTACTGATGAAAAAAGCCCTTTGTTAAGCCATTTATAACCTATCTGGTGATTACTGGGCCAGTTGAAAATGGAAAGAAGATCATGTGTAGAAAAGGGAGTGGAGGGCGGGACAAGGACAACATAACATCTTCAAACTCCTAACTTAGTTTTTAATATTCACTTTGTTTTTTGTTTGATTTGTATCACATTTCTTCAATATAATATATGATTTTGCAAATTTCCCTCTGTAGTTATTACAAGAAGCTGAAGGATGGAATGAACGATTTAATGAACTAAATGAGCAGATAAAAATGTATGAATCATCTCAAGCAAATCTAGAGGAAGCTCTTAAAAATAAAGAAAGTCAAATGAAGGTACACATATTTCTATTTTTTTTACTATTGAGTGGTCTACAAAGAAAATTATAGAGATTGTTCTCAGAAAATATTCAACATATTCATTTTAAGGTAAATGCAAGTGGCTCTTTCAGAAATCAAATAAACCACTGCTAGTTAGAGATTTGTGATGCCTAATAATGAGAAAATACTTTCATGCTTTGGCTTCTGTTTTAAAATCTCCATTGAATGGAAATTGAAATTTGCCTCCCATGGTATAAATTCATTTTTGCTAATGTTTACAGGGTCCTGACTTGCCATAGTAGTGCCTTTTTTTCCCTCTCTTGGAAGAAGTTGTCAAATGAAGATTCACAGTATCCATAAAAGTGTAGTTTTGAGCATGAAACTTACTACCTTGATATTTGTTTAATATAGAGTCCAAGATTCATTCATTCTCTCTCTCCCTCTCTCCCTCCCTCTCTTTATTCTAAAATACTACTTAGTCTCTGACAGACTGCTTGCTAAGGATGAAAGACTGGAGCTGTGCAACAGGAGAGCATGATTCTATGGGTGACAACCACAAGGATAATGATATAAAGAATGAAACAGAAAACGAGCAGCACTTGGGTAAAAATGTTTTCAGATTTCAGATAGAAAACCACTGTCATAAACTTTGTCTTCAAAAAGAAATAAATTATAATGCATGCTTGTGGAGAATAATCTATTTCATTCAAGGCAAAAAAATTTTTTTTTCTCCAAAAGCTTTATATTAGTATATTTTGGATTTCTCAGAGCTACATGATGCTAAGATCAGAATAGTTTTTCTCAACGTCATCCTTTGAAGTAAGATAAAAAGCTACAGTAAAAACAAGTCTTTGGATGTCCTGTCTTCTCGCACTTATACCCCAATTTCTTAACCAGAAATTGCAGCAGCAGCAGCAGCCACTTGGGGGTCAGCTACATTTACTCTAAGGATGAACTAATGTTACATGTTAAAGCCAGCTGAGAAATTCTGTTGCTTGTCAGCAGCTTAATAAATAAATCCTTGCTAACCCCTACATTCCTGTCTAAAGGCACATTAAAATGTTAAGGGAAAGGACAAAAAGAATATTTGTAGTGCCAGTGTTATTTTCATAAATCCAAGATTATTTCTCTGAGCTATTTTTTCTCTCGATTTCTTTATAACCAGATATTCCAGAAAAAGAAACCGTAAAGAAGCTAATTTATGCTGCGAAGGTAATTTGATAACACGGTGAACATTTTCATTATTTTAAAATCTGTAAAGTTTAGCATGTAAAAAAAGTTATTTGGACCATGAGAAAATATTGTATACATCAGGATGTTAATGAAATAAATATTTAAGCAATTTTAAGAAGTCCCTTAAACTTTTTGGATTGATCCAAAATTACAGAAGCTATTTGCTAAAGGAATTGATAACCAGTTACATCTCCAATTAGGAGAGGAGTTAAGAAGAAAATTTCCTTTATTCAAGGTCCTTGAAAAGATGTTCTTAAGACTTGGGAATTTCCATTACAACTAGGAAGGGCACTACAACTGTAGGCTACCTAATGTAGTAGAAGTTCCCAACTCCTAAGACTATTTTTTCAAGAACCTTTGGGAGGAGCTATACTTGTCAACATTGCCCTCCGTTCTCCTTCAGCAAGAACATGACACGAATAGAGCTCTGGATTCAGGCTAATTTTTAAATAGTATATTTAGAAACAAAATTATACATTGATCACATTTCATTGGAGAATGTTCCCTGCACTTGTATATTACAGTACAGACAGAAAATAAGCTGGAATTAATATGATGTTTGTTCTAGAGGTGCAAATGTATTCTTTTCTAGCAGTAATGATCTTACCTAGTTTATCTTTCTTCATTGTATAGCTAAATGCTCATTTAAAGTCTGCGGAAACAGAAAGGAATCAAATATATTCAAAGTTAGGTGATGAAAAGAAAGCAAAAGAGGAGCTTGCAGGTACAGTAATCACAATTTTTTTCATAGATTTTAAAATGAGCAAGAAAGTAAGCTGAATATGCTATTTTTAAAATTAAGGTTTTTGAAAATGATACTTTAGAAAAAAAAATTCAATTCTTAGTTATTTCCTCCTTCCCTAAATCTGCTTATGCATGCACTGAGTAAATTGCAGATGAAAATTAAGTCCCTTTGTATGACTGGACATGTTGGATTTAGCTTTTTATAATAGCAGTTTTATTTAGATAATTAGGTATCCTTTAAATGAGAGTTATTCCCTGAGGTAAGATATTTTAAACAATTTCTCAGTTCTCATAAGATGAAAGAATCTAAATTTTAATTATTTTTTTAAACGGTATCCCACACTGATTATTTAGAAAAGTGTTGTCATCTGCTCTAAATTTTAGTGAAGTTTTTTCCAGGTTGTTGTCTGGTTTTTCTTTCCTTTTTCTTTTTTTCTTTTTGTGTCATCCCAAAATCTTAATGGTAACGTCAGAATTGATAAAACTGGAATCATGAATATCATTTTATTTTTTTATGGGGGTGAATCTGTAAACACTGAAGCTAATAGAAGATGGACTAAAACATTAAGGCAGAAAAAATAGGTTTTTTTCTGTTTGTTCTCCTCTTAAAATCAATAAACATTAGTTGAATCTTCTTACAGATAGAATATCAACCAGAGCAGGAAAAAAAAAAATCTAATGGCTTTTGCCTTTACAGACTGATGAATAGTGGCTAGCAGTGAATGCTTTAGAGCTATGACCTGTAGTATGACCTGAACTTTCATCTAAATCATCTTAATAGATAAAGCACTACTCACTAACAACACTCTAAAGAACATTCTGTGCTGTGTTTTTATTGAACACATTGAACCAGCATTCACTGTCTTTGTTGGAAAAAGAATATGAAGGCTTAGATTTAATAGTTGGTGGTATACCGTTAATAGCAATAGCTCTTCCATCGGACATTTTCTATGACTGTTTGATCAATTCTGCACATCAGCTTGCAGGTATTTTGGCCCATTTCAATTATTTGAACATTAATATGTCACTGATTAACAGCTCTTTCCTGTTTTAAACTGGTGTGCCCCTATGTAAGCCAACAGTAAAACCCAATCCTCAGATACATGTGGAAGTAAAAAATTTTTTTGCATTTTTGTAGTAGTACAAGTCATTTTTCAGCTACTAATACTAATATCAAGTTATTATATTAATACTAATATTCAGGAGAGTTTCTTTAAAAAGCTATAGCAATATGTACCATATTGTAGAGTAACAATAAAGCAGAATAAAATATTCCCGATCAAACTAAACCACTTGTTTTCAGGAGCACATTAAATTTCTGAGTTGCAGTTTTATGGTTCCAATATTTGCTTATTTGTACTTATTTCTTTATGACAGAACGGATTGAAAGACTACAAAAGGAACATGTCATTTTGCAGTCAGAAAATATAGAGGTTCAAAATGAAATTCAAAAGCTTCAGCAAAAGCTTCAAGTCATGACAGAACTGTACCAAGAAAATGAAATGAATCTTCACAGGTATTACTTGGCAGTGGATTTATTGGTTAATAAATCACTCATTAATTTGTTATGGAATGTTAGTTCTCTGTAATTGAATGTTTTCAATTTGTAGCACAATATATAACTTAAATTTGCCAAATTATTTTACTAGTTTACTTTCTTGTGCCAATATTGAATAGATTGATATTATTAAATCTACAAGAGTTATTCAGTTACTCTAAATCCTACAGGTTAGCTTAAAGGAAGTACGTTTACAACATTTATTTGCTATGTTTTTTGGTTTATTGGAAATCATTTTGGAATACCAAATACTTATTTTGAGACCAGTACAGTATGATCAATCAGTGTCATACAAAGAACTGAATTTTGCTTTTGAATTCTTTAAAAAGGCCTACTTGATTGTTATTTCACTGTGTAGCCTGAATATATAAAGAGCTTAGATACAGAAATTGGATATTTTTTATGTCTGATTCTGCCAATCACTTAAAGAACATAGAGACACCAAATGGTGAGAGTTTTAGTTTCACTCTCCATCATCATTTTGTTTGTACACATAAACACACCACTGTTCTGTCCCCGTCCCACACACGCACACAAACAGACAGCCGGGGGTTAAATAAACTGGCAGACAACCAATTCTTCCGATAAGACGCTTGGCAGCAACCCAGTAGCTGCTTGCCAAGAACTTTTACTCAATAAACAAAATACACACAGTCAAGGTTTGTCCAGTTCGTAAAATAAATCCAAGGCCGATAATGTTGTTTCCAAAGATGCAATGTGACTCGATAGTAGTTAGTTTTGTTCGTCACAGAGTCTGAATGGCCACCTCACCCCCTTTTATACCCTCTGGGGTATGGTCCAGTGACTCAGCCTAATCTCTGGCACGCCTTTTCTTCTGTTGTGCGCGCTTATCTCTGTGACGCTGCCGAGGATCCAGTCAAGACTCATTACCCTCATCACTGTCCACCTGTGGCTGCGTGGACATGCTTGGCCCCGGCCCTATCTCTTGCCCTTCGGTGGACCAGAGAGGAGGGTCCTGGAGAGGGAGGCCTTGCCAACTCCTCTCCTTCACTCTTGGAGTCCTCTCCTGCCGATGACACAGGCTCAGGTAACGGAGCCACAACAACCTGATAGGTTCCGAATGGAGCTTGGGCCATTTCCTGAGACTCTGGCTCACGACTCGACGGAAGACCTGGTGGCCGCCTGGGATAGGGCGGCCACTGGTGCTTTAGATCGGGTCGTGCCTTTGCGGCCTCTGACCCGGCGCCGAATCGGCCCAGCTCCTTGGTTCTCCGAGGAGCTGAGGGAGATGAAGCGCCAGAAAAGATGCCTAGAGAGTAGTTGGAGGGCTAGTCGATCTGGATCTGACCGAGCACTAGTGAGGTCTTATATCAAGACCTACTTAGTGGCGATAAAAGCGGCGAAGTGTAATTACTTCTCCGCTCTTATCGCATCGGCAGATAATCGCCCAGCCGCCTTGTTTAGGGTGACCCGCTCCCTTCTCCATCTGGGAGCGCGGAAAGACCCCTTGCAAGGGCGTGCTGAGGATTTTGCGTGTTATCTGCATGATAAAATCGCTCAGATTCGGGACGGCTTGGACTCTGACCCGGTGGGTTCAGGCGATGTGTCTGAGGCAGGTCTTGATAATGTCATCTGGGAGGAGTTCGATCCTGTGACTCCCGAGGACGTGGACAGGATGCTGGGGAGATTGAACGCAACCACATGTTTATTGGACCCATGTCCCTCCTGGCTGGTGCTGGCTACCTGGGAGGTTACATGAGGCTGGCTCCAGAGGATTATTAACGCTTCTCTGAGTGAGGGTGTCTTACCTCCTGCCTTGAAAGAGGCGGTGGTGAGGCCCCTCCTCAAGAAGCCCTCTCTGGATCCGGCTGTTTTGGCAGACTACTGTCCTGTCTCCAATCTTCGCTTTGTGGCGAAGGTTGTCGAGAGTGTGGTTGCGCGACAGCTCCCACACTACCTGGATGAAGCTGTCTATCTGGATCCATTCCAGTCCGGCTTCAGGCCTGGGTACAGCACAGAAACGGCTTTGGTCACGTTGGTCGATGATCTCTGGAGGGCTCGGGACAGGGGATGTTCCTCTGTCCTGGTCCTATTAGATTTCTCAGCGGCTTTTGATACCATTGACCATGGAATCATGCTGCGCCAGCTGGAGGGGTTGGAAGTGGGAGGCACCGTTCTATGGTGGTTCTCCTCTTGTCTCTCCGACCGGTCGCAGTCCGTGTTGGCTGGGGGGCAGAGGTCGACCTCGAGGCACCTTGTTTGTGGGGTGCCGCAAGGGTCGGTCCTCTCGCCTCTCCTGTTCAACATTTATGTGAAGCCGCTGGGCGAGATCATCCGTGGATTTGGGGTGCGATGCCATCTGTACGCTGATGATACTCAGCTGTACATCTCCACCCCAGACCACCCCAACGATGCCCTTGAAGTGATGTCCCGGTGCCTGGAGGCCGTGCGGGTCTGGATGGGGAGGAACAGGCTTCGACTCAACCCTTCCAAGACCGAGTGGCTGTGGATGCCGGCGTCCCGATATAGTCAGCTGGTGCCATCTCTGGCTATTGGGGGCGAGTCATTGGCCCCCACGGAGAGGACTCGCATTTGGGCGTCCTCCTGGATGCACGGCTGTCTTTAGAAGAGCATATGACGGCCGTGGCCAGGGGGGCTTTTTATCAGGTTCGCCTGATACGCCAGTTGCGTCCCTTTCTGGATCGGGACTCCCTATGCACGGTCACTCATGCCCTCGTCACCTCTCGCCTGGACTACTGCAATGCTCTCTACATGGGGCTCCCCTTGAGGAGCACTCGGAAGCTCCAGCTGGTCCAGAACGTGGCTGGGCGGGTAATTATGGGGGCGACATGGTGCTCCCCTGTGACACCTTGCCTGCGCGAGCTGCACTGGCTTCCGGTGGTCTTCCTGGTGTGCTTCAAGGTATTGGTTCTCACCTTTAAAGCGCTCCATGGCTTAGGGCCCGGTTATTTGCGAGACCACCTTCTGCCACCGATAACCCCCCACCGGTCAACTCGGTCCCACAGAGAGGGCCTCCTTAGGGTGCCGTCGGTCAAGCAATGTCGACTGACGACCCCTAGGGGGAGAGCCTTCTCTGTGGGGGCACCCGCCCTCTGGAACGAGCTACCCCCAGGAATACGACTAATCCCGGACCTCCGGACCTTCCGTCGAGCTTTGAAGACCTTCCTATTTCAGCAAGCTGGGCTGGCTTAAAATTTTAATGGGTTATTTTAAGGGTAATGGGTTTTAATGTTTTGGGAAGCCAATTCGATTTAATTCTGCTTTTAAATTATTTTAAATTTTGTATTGTATGTATTTTAATTTTGGCTGTGCACCGCCCTGAGTCCTTCGGGAGAAGGGCGGTATACAAATTTAAATAATAAATAAATAAATAAATAAACAACCGCATGCAACAAGGTTATACATTAAAACTTTTCAGAGTAAAATCATGCATCATTCAAAGAGACTATCCAAGTTCTTTTACTGCTCAATGCTATATTTTTTATTTGGAAATTCCACATTTCTATAGAGTAAATTCTATAGTAAGTGTAAATGATTTGCAGTTTTTATAATAGTCATTTATTATTAGAAAAACATAACAGAATTACTTTACAAGTTCTTGAAAATAATTTTTCTGAAAATGGCTTTCATATGAAAACTTAAAAAAAAAGTTATGACTAATGTAATATTTACTTTTTAAAAGGAAATTAACTGTAGAAGAAAAAGAACGTTTACAGAAAGAAGAAAAACTTTCCAAAGTCGATGAGAAAATTAATCATGCTGCTGAAGAAATGAATACTTATCGGTAATTTCACCAAGTATTATATTAATCAATTCCAAATTTTTGAAAAAGAAATAGAGATTAATTGGAAGAGTACCAATCTAGTATTGTACTTGAGATATTTTTAGTAGTGTTTTATGTAAGAGGAAAGAAGCATTGGCCCAGAGATCTATGACACAACATTAAACACCTATGTTTGCTTTCAAAGATGCCCTTGCAAATGGAAAGGGAGGCCTACTCTTGCAAGGAGAACTTCCATCTCCATGTTGTATTTGTTGTCTGCAGCAGGGGTGGGTTCTACTTACCTTTACTACTGGTTCGCAACGGGAACTTGTGCGCGCAGAAGCTTCTGCGCATGCGCAGATCGTCAATTATGACATCTGGGTGGAGCCTCCCGCCACTTTTACTACCGGTTTGCAAGAACCAGACAGAACCGGGAGCAACCCATCTCTGGTCTGCAGGTTATGCATGTTGTAGTTACTTATGGTACATTCCCCACTAGTTTGGAGGACCATGGAATCCTAAAGCACAGCTGGGAAAGATGCAAGAGACTGCAATCAGAAGAGAGCCAGAAAAACCCTGTTGGATAATAAAAGTTCCCTTCATCCTTTGTTAGATTTAATTCAAAACCTCTCTGGAAGAGGATAAAGTATTTAGATAGCTGATGATTACTAAGAAACAGTTAGACAAATTATTTATTATCCCTTTTTAAAATCACAAATACTAGCATGCTTATTTATTTTCAGCAGAGGAGATAATTCTGCTAAAGTTCATTCTTTCCACTTGATCATAAATAGGAGCACATCATTCACAGTAACTTCAGTTAAAAATAATTCCATTCACAACATGTCCTGCCACTTTTAGGCACAACTGAGTTTTGCAAGCAAAGAAATTGCAACAGGGAGGTTCTGATACGTTTGGTAGATAGAGATATCTGATTGGTCTCCTTTTTCTATTGTCTTCCAACTTCATCTAGTTTTTTAAAAATAAAACCAATTTACTTACGTCTAAATTATTTAATAAAATTTTGCAACAGTAATAACAGTTTCTCCTTGTAAATATTTTATAGGCATCGGGTAAAAGATCTTGAAGAAGAACTGGAAAGAACTGTTCGTTCTTATGAGAAACAAGTATGTATTTTCTTAATTGAAAAGTTTCTAATTTGTTTTACCTCATATAACATGGCTTCAGTTCATTGGCGTCTTTGAGGGGGGAAAGTTGTTTGAAATTACTTTTCAGTACTGTTCTGAATTATTTCAATTGGAATTTTCTTTTATTCATATCCTTCCTTTCATTCATCCATTTAATTATAATTAAAACTTCACAATGTAACTTTTTGTTTAACTAAAGCTATTATGTAACTACAACAGAGAAACTAAGGCTGAATCTCAAATGTGCATGAAAGCAAATTGATATGACTTTTATTGAATCCTTTCAGTAAAATTTGTTGTCTGGTAAATATACATAAAAGTGTGGTTTTAATTGTTTTTGGTTTAGTGGCAGAGCTTTGTTGAAGCAACATCTTATGGTAGCTTTGCCACTTGTATTCTATACTATAAAGTACTTAAAATATTGTGTTCCATATTTGATTTCTGTTAAAAAGAACTTATAGAATGTCATTCAATTTGATTTTACTTCTAAATTAATGTATAGTTTTGTTTTAATAGATTAACTCACATGAGAAAAAAGCTCATGATAATTGGGTAAGTTAAAGCACTATTTTACTGTCCATTTGAAAAAAATTACAGCATTGGTGTAGGGTGTTTTCAATAAGGAAGGTTACATACATGTTCGTCTGTTAGTTTTTTTTCTCTCAAAGACACATGATTGCTCTTTGGGGCTATAGATCAGTAGTGGGTTTCAAGTTCAGCCGCTACTGGTTCGCTTGTGGGCACGTCCGGGTGGGTGTGTAGAGCCTCCCGCCGCTGCTGCTACCGATTCGCCCGATCCGGAGCGAACTGGTAGCAACCCACCACTGCTATAGATGTTTCAAAATGGCCCTGTTTCTTTACATTTTATGTTAAATTTTATTTTATTTATCAGATTTACAAACTGCCAATTTACCTCACCAAGGTAGATAATGGTTTTTTTTATTTTTTCTTAATGCTTGGCTGTACTTTTGTAAAAAAAAGACTTAATTTCCTATAGCACACCATATTTCCTAGAGCACATCAGAAGGAAAGCTCTAAAGATAGAGTAAAAAATAGAGTACTCACCAAAGCTTTCAAAAGTTTTCAGTGCAAAATTGTCACCCATACAGTTGAATACATATCTTCCCAGATTTTTTTAAAAAAGATAAATCAGAAGTGCAATCTTAAAATCATTTTCTGTTTGTGGATGCTACATACATTCTTTGCTGAATTATGACTTTCAAAATTTATTTTCTTTAAATACCAATAGTCCCTATTGGTTAAAAAAGATGCCTTATGCAAATTGTCCTTACTATTGTAATAGATTAAGGATTTGCTAAAATGGCCATTCTTTCCAAAACCAAATGTATATGTAGGTGCTAAACTGTTATTTAGTAGTGCCCAGCATGGAGTTAGTACAATGATAGGAAGATTGTTTCACTGATCCAGACATATAAAAATAATAATATCCAAAGATAAGTACCCATGATAATATATGTGCATACCAGTTGCCTTACTTAATGCAGGAGTTCCATGAAAATGAATGGAGAAATTCTTAAAAGTAATTAACAATGAAGAACCAACAAACTATTTGATTCATACTTAATGCTAAAAACATTTAGGCATTTAGAGTGCACTGGTACTTATAAAGCTTTAGAATGTGGACTTTTTTGGTTTAACCTAAACACATTGGATTTGCATGCTTTATCTGATTGTTATTTAAAGTAATGCATAGACTTAAAGGTAATTATTCTAGATATAAGTAAAATTATTATATTCTTGATTTTCAAAATATTTGTTGAACTTTCAAAAATTATAGCACATTTATTTATTTAGACAAAATTCTGATATTTGCTATATATTTGAAGTTGACAGCCCGGGCAGCTGAAAGGCAACTGAATGACATGAGAAAGGAAAATCTACACAGAAGACAAAAGTAAGTATAAAGATGTTCATGTGTAGAAGTTTTAGCATTAGTTCTAAACATAAGTTATTGTTGGGTTACTGTTTACTCCCTAGCATTATCCTTTTTATAACAGTAATTTTATTAAACATTACAATTAAAGGATAATTGAAATAAACATAAAAGGAAAGAATAGAAAGTGCAGAAAGAAAAAAATAGAAAAGAAAAAAATATAGTATTTAAAGAAATTATTTCTTTCTTCATCACAAGTATAAATAATTTTCAAAATTTAGCAACTTCTCTTGAAACAACAAATGATCTTTTCCTCCATATCTCAATTCTTATTTATAAATAAATCCTGAAAGCCTTGTGTCCAGTCCTGATTAACAAAAGGAAGACCTCCTAAAGAGTCAATATATGGTTAGATCTAGGTGGTTATGAATGTGTTTTTGAACAAGGGGGTGATTCTGTGATAATTCATCACTTCTTAAAGAAATCATGGCTTAATCTAATAGTTCTAGATTATCTTCACCCAGTCTTCAACCTTCTATTTTTAGAGAGATACTGTAGATACTGTAGTGGGGGTGATGCATCTGTTGCCCTGGATGATCTTTTAGTGGCTTGATTTTATCAGTCATGGTATCTTCCTAGACAGTTTCAGTTTTAATAAAAGGGCCATGATGTTACACTTGACATTGGTAGGGGAGGAGTATAGGCCTAAGTCCCTGCTTTGCAGTGGTACTCAGAGTTTTTCCCTCTCCACCACTATTTGATACTTACATAAAGCCACTGAATGAAGTCATCAATTGGAACAGAGTTAAGTATCATCAATATACTGATAATATAAAGCTTTGTATCTGTACTCAGGGCTAACCAAGGGATGCTGTCAAGGTTTGTTTTTCATGTCTGAAGGATGAAGTGGTGTAAATGGGAAAGCATAGGTTTTGGCTAAACCTAAGCAACTCAGAATGATTGTGAGATTTAGGACCCTCTCCCTTTCTGAAAACTGACCATCTTTAGTTCTGTATGGAGTTGCACTCCTCGAGAAAGAACTGCTGTGCATTTTGGAGGTCTCCTTGAATTAGTGGGAGTAGATGCAGTGGGCCTTTGCACAAATTCATATTGTATGCCAGTTGCATTTGATTCTTAATCAGGAAGCCCTGCTCACAGTCCACTCATGCTTTGATCATATCACACTTGGATTATTGCAGATTGGTCTACATCAGGCTGCTCTTGTGGACTATCCAGAAATTAGAATTAATCAGTAATGTAATGGTGTGTAGCCAGAATCATGACCACATAACAACACTACTACATGAGCTAAATTGGTTTCCTGTAGGCTTCTGGGTACAATTCATGGGCATACTTAAGATCACTTCATAGAACAGTGTTATTTAATGGTACTTGCTCTGTCATGATTTCGTACCTTTCAGAACAGCATGTTCTATGATATTTGGAAGGCTCTGGTCTTCTGTCAGACTTTAAAAATGTATTTTCCCTTTTGTTCCTCTGCCCTCCCAAAAATACTGAGTTAGTATAATGAATGAGCCTGCTGGAAAATAAATTTGAAATTTTGGATATGTCGAGTCCTTCTGTTTGTGCTGTTTTATATTATGTTTTATGTTTATTTTGTTTAGTTTTTAGTCCTAAATTAGCCTCTCAAAATCATTTTGCAAGTTGGGAAGCCATCCAAATCATATGTATGTATAAATCATTGAATCAGCCAATGCCTGTGATCTATCTGATGAACTGATTTTTCCTTTGCAGTAGAAAAACTAAATGGTTGAAGCAGTCATATGGAAGATGATAGCTTTTTGTTCTTTTCTTTAGTTTGACAGAAATAGAATTTAAACACCACCTTTTGAAAAAAGATCCTTATGCTTATGATGATACAGCCACAGCATTTGGCAGAGGTATGGCATTTTATTTAATTTCCAGTGTACTTTAAAGAATTCTTTAATTTAATTTTTGAATAAATGTACCAAACTACCAATTCAAGTGTAATTAGCATTTGCATTTAATTGAATTACAATACCTAATTCCCCCCGTGTTTCTTAAATAAAACCTGCATAATTCCTCAAATGATTAGCAAAAACTGAGCTGTGTAATTGCAGGGCTAATAAGAAAAGTCAATCAGTTGACTTTATTATGTTCCAATTTAAACTTCAGATCTGAGCTGATAAACAATTGTTGTTCTATACACCCATTAACATTAACTTTGTAAATTTTAGTATTTTGTTTTAACTGTTCCAGAGCAGTCCCCATATGGACCCTCACCAATGGGCAGACCTTCATCTGAAACAAGAGCTTTTCTTTCCCCCCCAACCCTATTGGAGGGTCCCTTAAGACTTTCACCTGTGCTTCCAGGTGGAGGAGGAAGAGGTACACTTCTTAAATTTGAAAACTTAATGATTCTGGATTCTCTCTCCTCTTAGTCTATCCCTCCTTTCTTGGTAATAGTTCTATAAAATCAACTTTAAAAAATCCTTTTCAGCTACATTTATATTATCTATATAAATGGTCTCTAGCATGGAGCTGAGAGCAGTAATTCCATATATCCAAATTTTATGTATTACATATTTTTATGGAAAACCTGCAGAGAGAAGGCTCCTGTTCGTGAAAGTACTTTTTTTACATTTGTTCCTGACTGAAACTTTTTGTAAATCTTTGATCTACCAGTACCTATGATTAGTTAGTACCAAGATTAGTTTTGAAATTAATTTACTTTTTAAAAGTCCTAAACCAATATGGCTTATTCATTAGATTAATAAAAACTGGACCAAATAGTAGTTTTTAAAACTAAAATAAGTGAGATGAAAGGAAAAGCAGGTCATATTATCCTTACGTTACAATAAAATACCGTATGGATTTATCCATCTTAGATGGTTGATTGTGGCCTAAAGATGACTTTAAAACTGTTATACTTTATTCCAAAACTGCTGGTATAAGACAGTCTGGAATGAGCAAGTACCATATAATGAAGTAGGTAAGAGATCAACACTATGCCATGGTTTGAGAATCAGAATAAGATACTCAAACTGTTTACCTGCTTTTGAACTACAATTAATTAAAAATGAAAAGGTTGAATAAGGTTGAATATAGTTTCAGTTTCTTTTTCCTACCTGTTCAAAATGCTTATTTCTCATTTATTCTTCTAAAATAAGAAAAACTCTTTTAATCTCTTTAAAAGATGTGATGGGTTTCTTGGAGAAGGTTGCGTTTGAGACAGAATTGGGCTCTGAGAGCAATGTTTGTTTCAAAATACATAGTGATTAGGTTGATGAAAAGACTTCCTTCCTTCCTTTGCTTTATAAGTCGAATCTTAATATAATGTGGATTTTGTTTCAGGGTGATGGTGGTGGTTTTCTAAGCAGCAGCCTGACATGACTGAACAATTGCATATCTAAGACAAAGAGAATATTAAGTAAATTTGCAACTTTTGCAGACAGAATAAAACACAATAATAGTTTGTTTTAAATTGGAGAATTGGATGAAGTGTAAGCACAGGCATCTCCTCGCTTTATCTTACTTGAACTCTTCTACTGCATGTTGATACAAGTTCTTATATCCTGTTCATATATAAGCTTAAGGTCAATAGAACAATACAAAATAGGCAATTGTAGAAGCAATGGCAGAGAAAAACATTAGTTTGAATGTTAGTGATCAAAAGTTTGAGTGTTTAATAGCAATTAAGAATAGTGCCAGATTCAAAGATTCACAGTATTTTTAGAGTTCTAGGCAGTTAACAAAAGTCTTAAGGAATATAAACAGACAGACTTCCAACAATGCATGTTTGTGGTCAGATAAAAGTTTTTATCTGAGAGCCAGCTTGGTGTAGTATTTAAGGCATCAGGCTAGAAAGTGTGTTATAGTCCCAATTTAGACACAAAGCTTGCTGGGTGACGTTGGCCGAGTCATTTTTTCTCTAACCCTAAGGAGGCAAAAGCAAACCACTTCTGAAAAACCAAGAAAACTGAAATGACTAATTTAGGCAATCTCAAAGAACTGGTCACTATTGATGAAAGAAAAAAAAAAGGCAGTCTTACTTGATTTCTGTTTGAAAGTCTGAATCTCTTCTGTGATGAGAGAAAGATCCTGAGGATGTACTACAGTAACAGAGGAAAAGGAAGGAGGGAAAAGTAAAGGAAAAGAAGGAAGAAAATATGAAGTAAAAAAGTAAAGTAAAATATTTAATATGATTTATCCTTTTCTAAAATCTGCGATGACCATGAGTAAAAACAAGGGCAAATTAGAAAAGTCTTCACTTCGTAAAGCTGAAGTAACATTGTATAACAGAAAAGATACGAGAATATAACATTTCCGTAATAATATTGAAACCAAATAATACTAAAAGAAGAGCTTTGTTAGAGCCATTTACAGACTGCCTCACAGTTAAAGTACACAGTATATAAAATGTACATCACTCTGTTTTTTTAAACATGTTCACTGGCCCAATCCTGATCAGAATGTGTGTGAAAGTGGAAACACATGCCCTTTTTTTAATTATATGAAGAGTTCTTTAAAGTTTAATGCCTGTAATATATGTGAATTTTCTAATTTCAGAGGTTTACTGCTCTAGATTGGGCCAGTGGGTGTTTGCAGTGGGTATAGAAAGTGTCAACTGTCCATTGGCATGTATAGCAAAAGAAAGTACTGGGAGTAAAACTTTACTGACAGATCCATATAGGTACAGAAGCAGCAAAGCCACTCCTAAGGTGTTGATGCAAAATCCAGCATAGTAAAGCTTCCTTTTCCTTACCCGGGCCACCCAGCGTCCACTCTCCACCAATCCAGGTTAAGCATTTTATTTTGGGGAAACAGACTGCACCTTTCGAAAGTCTTCAGAGTCTGACCTTGGGCTTGTGAGATTTTCTCAAGCTGCAAATGGCTCACGTAAATTCCTTTTCTCCCTCCCAGCTTCCCACACATTCCAATCATATCCATGCTCCCCCCCTTACCTTTTTTGCAAAGTTCCCAGCGAAAGAATCGCCTTGTGAGTTTACACACAAGTTAAATTGCCAGGTTTTTGAGATGTAAAAAAAAAAAAATATCGGACTCGGATAAATCAGTTCAGAATTTTTCCACCTTTAATATATAAACTGTACAACTCAATTGAAGTGTACAATAAAATGGTTGCATAAGTGTACACACCCTTAAACTAATACTTTGTTGAAGCACGTTTTGATTTTATGACAGCATTCAGTCTTTTGGGGTGGGAGCTTATCAGCATTAGCACACCTTGCCTTTGGAATCTGCCCATTGTGCCTTGCGAAAGCACTCCCAAGTTTGTCAGATTGCGATCTCCTATGCACAGCCCTCTTCAGGTCACCCCGCAGATTTTCAATTGGATTCAGGTTTGGGCTCTGACTGAGCCATTCCAAAACTTTGATCTTCTTCTGGTGAAGCCATTCTTTTGTTGATTTGGTGGTATACTTTGGATTGCTGTGTTGAAATGTGAAATTCCTCTTCATCTTCAGTATTTTAGCAGAGGCCTGATGTTTGGAACTGTTTCTAATTCTCTCCACCTTGATTAAAGCCCCAATTCTAGCTGAAGAACAGTCCCAAAGCATAATGCTGCCATCACCAAGCTTCACTGTTGGTTTGATGTACTTCTGGTAATGCGCAGAGTTGTTTTTGCACCAAACATACTTTTTGAAATCATGGTCAAAAAGTTCATAAGACCATAACACATTTTTTCTACATTTCAGACTTGATTTAGGTTTTTGGGAAATGTAGCAGGACTTGGGTGATTTTCTTTATAAGAAAAGGCTTCCATGTTGTTACCTGTTGTGGCTCCGTCCTCTGAGCCTATCTTATCAGAGGAAGAAGGCTCCGAACATGAAGAAGAGGAGACAGCCAGGCCTCCCTCTTCAGGACCCTCCTCTCTGGCAATGCCTCAGGTGTCTCCCGAAGGAGAAGAGATTGGCCAGGAGCCAGGTGTTTCCGAGCCGTCGGATAGTGACGAAGAAACATTGTGGTTGGACCCACACCAGCGTCGGAGAGACAAGCGTGCGCAGCAGAAAAGAAGGCGTGCCAGAGATTAAGCTGAGTCACTGGACCACACCCCACAGGCTATAAAAGGGAGTGTGGTGGCCATTCGGACTCTGTGACGGACAAAGCTAATCTCTGGCGAGTCACTTTGCACCTTTGGACACAACGCCTATTTGCTGTGGATTTAATTACAAACTGGACTATTCAAACTGTGTATATTTTTGTCTGTGTTATTGGAGTAAAAAGTTCTTGGCAAGCAGCCATGGAGTTGCTGCCAAGTTCCTTATCACTGACGTTGAGTATTTGAAGAAGTTTATTTAACCCTCGGCTGGTTGGGTGCGGGGACAGAACATCACCATACATCATAGCCCAGACATATGAAGAATATGGGAGATTGTTGTCACATTAGTACACAATCAGTACTTGCCAGAAATTTCTGAAACTCCTTTAAAGTTGTTATAGGCCTCTTGGCAGCCTCCCAGCCCAGTTTTCTTCTTGGTTGCTGTTACACCACCACCCCCATAAATTTTGGAGGGATATACACTTCTTTCTTTCTTTCTTTTATTTATTATTCATATTTCTATGCCGCTCACTCTCTGAGGACTCTGGGCGGCTTACACCAAAGACAGTATACTGAATAGCATATTGCCCCCAACAATCTGGGTCCTCATTTTACCCACCTCGGAAGGATGGAAGGCTGAGTCAACCTTGAGCTGGTGAGATTTGATCCGCTGATCTGCTGAACTAGCAGTCAGCTGAAGTAGCTGCAGTACTGCACTCTAACCACTGCGCCACCTCGGCTCTTATATATAGTGATATTCTTGGCAATATCACTGTTTTTGTCTACTTGTTATTGATTATCTTCAGTATGTTTCATGGTAAAATTGTTTGTACCCTTCTGATTGATAATGTCCAACAGTGAGATCCTTTTGATACTTTGTACACTCTTTGCAGATCATGGTTTTTGGTTTAAGAGGCAACTGAGTAAATGTCAGAAAAATCCTACCAAAACAGCTGAATTTTATATGGGTTTGATCAGTCACTTTAATTGATGGCAGGTGTGTATTGACTACTATTTATCATCAGTTTGAATGTGATTGGTTAATTCTAAATATAATCACATCCCCAATTATGAGATGGTATACTTATGCAACCATGCTATTGTACTTTTTATTATTTCCACCTAAAAGATTTCTGTTTGTTTTTCAATTGAATTATAGAGCTTATATGTTATAGTAAAAGTTGAAAAAATTCTGAGGTGATTTATCTTGGTCTGATATTTTTACATCTCAAAAACCTGGCATTTTAACCAGATTTTCTATATCCACTGTATATCTTGGAGAATCAGTATTCAAGCTGCATGATACAAATTTTACATAAATGTATAATGAGCCAGCTTAAATATCACAAACATGTTATGTTTTCTTATCCTATTTGTAACTTCAGTGAGATTTTACTTGTGTATATTAGTCAAATTTATCTTTTCACCTAAATTTTATGATAAATGTGAGACAACAGATTTACATATTTGAAATGGACATTGTTTTGGTATTTACAGGTTCAGTTATGACTATTAGATATTGAGCTAATTGGATCCATGGTAATATTTTTGATTAGGTTCAAGAGGATTGGGGAATCCTGGCATAACTGAAGTTGGTAATGAAAGAGGAGAGCTGAACGCTAGTAGGTTATCTGATCCACACAGGCCACCTTCTGACACTGGATCTTTGTCACCTCCATGGGATAGAGATCACAGAGTAATCCTCCCTCACCCAGGTAACAAAACATGATCTGCCATTCTTTGCTAAATGCAGAAATGAAACTACATTGAAATATTACTGAGATCTCCTTTGAAATGGATCTTTGATTTTGGTTCAGTGGATGAATATGTATAAATCATTTGAAGGTAGTATACTCTAAACATTGTTTTTTTCCTCAGAATTAATATTTATTGATTTATATCCCACTTTATTAATTTTATAAATAACTCAGGATGGAGAACATACCTAATACATCCCTTTTTTTTTTTACAGAATTAGCTGATTTAAACATTTTAAGGGGTATATTTTTGTTTATTTAATCCAAAACCTATATGACTAGAACCCTAGAACCATTTCCAGATTACATATTTCTGAAAATATATAAACTACATTCATAGTACTGATATTCCACTAGTCCATTTTTTTTTAAATGGGATGTCCCAGGAATTCCTCAGACTAGTATAGTTGAATCATTTTTCTAGCATCATATGTTACAGATTAATTCTCCAGAGAAGATATGTTTCCGAGAGAAATCCAAAATTGAAATGGAGAGGAATTTCCTGGCCATGAGAGTTATTAAACAGCCTACTTACTGGAGTCATTGGGGCTCCATCACAAGACCTTTTCAAACAATAGCTGGATAGCAATTTTTGTGAGATGGCATAGGCAAGTGGTATGGATTAGAGGACCTCCACTTTCCCTTTCAATTTTAAGATTTTATAATTCTATATTAAGTATCATATAAGTATTAAGTAAATAAGTATCGGATTTCCATTAACATTTTCTGGGAGCATGTACCTTTATAGTTTAATTTGTAAATTTTATTGCATAAGGAATGCGAAATAAAATAAACTGTAGGCATTGTTCAGGAATTCTTCTGAAAAAGCTTTATTTTTTATTAAACAGGTCACCTCTATAATGAGCAATCTCTTCCTTTTCGAAGACCAGAAAGATTTTATCCCAATCCAGTAAACTCTGGAAGGCTTTCAGGACCAGCTGAACTAAGAAGTTATAACATGCATTCAGTTGATAAAACAGGTTGGAATTGTAGTTTTTAAATACTTGAGTTTAAAAGTAATTCTTTAGAACCTAGACAAATGCACATTTTGAGGTTGCTTCTTCTTAGTAAAGTAAGTAAGTAAGTAAGTAAGTAAGTAAATTCTTCTTAGTAAAATGATCTAAGAATGTTAGTAAGACATCTAGGAATGTTAGTAATACTGTAGGTTTGGTATGTGTTCTGTGCCCTCTGTAGTACAGCTCTGTTTCCGATTTCTCACATAGAAAGCAGCAGTGCTAGAAGTTAGGAAACAAGTGAATCTACTTTAACCGTTCATCAGATGTGGAAAATAGCTGTGTTGTGAGAATAGGAAATAATGTATGCAACAAATCTTTCTCCCATGCTGCCCCATAACAGCCTTTTCAGCAACCTTGACTGTTCCCTCAGGCTGAGTATGTTGCATGGGGATGCATAGGACTTTGCATAAAATCAGTTAGAAAAACATGAACAGGATTGAGACTGAGGGGAAGTTTACTTAGAAAGGAAATATGGAGAAAACAAATCTGTTTTAAAAACAACTAAATACAGCCCAATACACTCAACACGATTTCACACTAAATATATATTTAAGACATTTAATCAGTGGCGGATTAAGGCTCACTGGTGCCCTAAGCACAAGATATTTTAGTTTAATTTTATCAATATTTTTTTACAAATCTTCATTGGTTTTTTTTTCTTTCTCAAATTCGTGGTGCCCCCTTTGGAACTGGTGCTTTGTGGTCCTTAGTCTGCTTATCAGACTATGACTATCATTAAGTGTTGTACCTTATGATTCTTGACGAATGTATCTTTTTTTTTATGTACTCCGAGAGCTATGCACCAAGACAAATTCCTTGTGTGTCCAATCATACTTGGCCAATAAAGAATTCCATTCTATTAATGATTAATACACTACTGCATTTAATCCAACACTAGTAAACATTAGTTATTCAGACTTGGAAGCAAATCATAGTAAATGATTTCATTCTCTGTAGCTAGCATGATATTTAAGCAGCATTCTTGATTCTTGCACACTTGCATTCTTTCACGCAAGTGCAAAAAGGGAAAGTCTTAAATGTTCTGTGCAGGAATGTTAACATTTACTTATTTTGTATCTATATGGTGTGGTTTGTCTTTTTGAATACAGAGAAGCATTCATGTTTCTCATTTCACATTTGTGCTTAAATGTGAAAAGATTGCATTTGACATTGTATCTTGTCTCTATAGCCATTTGGAAGGAATTTGTGAGTCTGCTTAAGGTTAAAATGTGTATGCCTTTCCTTCACATCCAGATGAACCATCATCTGAAAATAACTCAAGAATGGACTTGAGTGGAGATGAATTAAGAGATCATTCAAATGACAGTGTAAGTAAAACTCAGAAAAACTGAGAAAAAAAAATTAAATTTGAAAATTGCAGTGCTGTAATTTTGTATAATTTGTATTTCCATTTATCTTTATTTATATGAATGCTTCCATATTCTGACACTGAATAAATATTAGTTCAAGCAGTGCTTCTACAACTGAATGATTTTATAACTGAAAAAGCAAAAGGAAAGAAAGAACATGAGGTAAAAATAGTTCTTTGGTGATGACTGGACTGCATTTCCTATAGAGAAAAGGGTTTAGATTTCATCCTTGTTTGTTCTCAGTTGTATTCTCAGAAGAGAAAAGGCAATTTTGCTCCCTCTGTTTTGAATCAGGAAAAACTGTTTTTGATTGAGGGTACAGATGCAGGGATGGTTTAGGGGGCCCAGAGGAGGAGGTGGCTGAATGAAAATTCCACCCTCCACTTAACCCAGAAGTTTTCACTGTAATCTCTCTTGTTTGTGATCCACTCCATTGTATCTTATTTTAATTAATGTCTTCTCAGTTGCAGTTTTTGAATGCATACTTTGTGCCTCTGGTTTGGATTCCATTTCTACTCTAGTCTGCTTTCAAAAAGCACATGTAAATGACAGATGCTTTTCAAAAAGTTAACTTGCTTACATTCCTTTTTTTTTTTTTTTTACAGAATATCTACCATATACACGATCAGTCTCTTCCTCCTGACAATGAAATCTTAGGACCAGGAATTGTGCCACCACCACTTCCCTTTTTGAGAGCTCCTCTAATGTCAATGGATCCAAGGGGATCTTTCATGAGAAGAGGTCCTCCATTTCCACCTGTACCTCCTGGTTCTGTGTATGGTTCACAGGAATATTTTCCAAGGGATTTTGCTGGTTTGCCACGTCCTCTATTACCAAGTAAGTAACTAGTTTCTAAATACTAAATAAATTTCTAGTAAAACATTAACAAACCATAATAAATTGAGGCACAGTCCAGGAAGAAGTAGAAGTATCTGGATCTTTTTCTATTAGACTTCATAGAATAACAATCCAATTTCCTTACTTTTGAGATTTAATCCCAGTTAATTTGCCTAAGTACTTCTGATACATGATTTTTTTCCCTAGTTTAAAACTCTTTTAAGAACATGAAATTTATTATTAAAATTGTTGCTAAACTCTAGCTGTGTTTAATAGTGATTTATAGTCCTAAGGCACATTCTTAAAGATTCTTCGGGAAGGATGCCCCCGTGTTGGACCCAGATGCCATGTGCCAGGTCCCTATGCTCTGCCCCAAAGCCGTTTAAGGTGACCTCAGGCTATCCAAGAAATTCTGTCAAGGTTCCTTCTCCTCCTTGGAGGCTGCGGAGGTCTAGATGGAGAAGGCCTTGAGGATCTGTTTTTTTCTCAGGTGTTACGGTGCATTATGAGAGATTTTTACTAGGAATTTCAGCTGCATTATACTGTATTGAATTATAATAATTTGCATTATTTTATGTCTTTGTATTGTTACCAAATCACTTAGAAACAATAATCTTTTAAATCAGATAGAGGGATGGCTGGGTGAATGGATGGGTGGATGGATATAAGAACAGGCAAGTCTAGCAAAATTAATTAAAATTCACCTTTAAATTAAAAGGATCATGAATTCAGAGCAAGTTTCAGATTGATGCTTTCTTCATATTCCCTGATTGAATGGGAAATAAGAGTTCATTATATTGAGAGAACATCAATTTGGCAAAGGCAGCTTTGAGAGAATGAAACATTCATTGTTTTAATCTTCCTTTTAATGGCTTTTTTTAAAATGTTGCCTGTTACCAGTTGTTTTGAGTTATGTGTCCAATATTAACTAGCCTTGCTCTAAATTCAAATTAAAAAAGATGTTGATAATTCTCTTTGAACAGTGAGAGCTCCCTTTCCTATGAGGCCTTTTTCACAATATCCACCTCCTCCAAGGGCTGGCTTTTTTCCTCCTCCTCCTCCACCACCACTATCTGATAACAGAAATGAAATTTCTGCTGAGTTAACACAGCTGTCAACCGTATCATCCACAGATAATCAAGAATCACAACAAGAAACTGGTTGAATGTCATTTTGTTCTTGACAATTCTCTCGACTGAATTATTTCTTCTCAACTGAAGTAACTTGTTACTTAATCAACTCTATTATTGCTCAAATTGAAGCTGAATAGAGTAATTCTCAGGAGAGTGATCTGTAAATATTGGTTTAACTGTGAATAAATTATAACTATACAGCAGCAACTTTTAAATATTTTTATTTTGCTTATCCAGGAGATGTAAAACTTATTCTGATAAGATGAATTCTCTAGCTGTCTTTTGACTACACCTGGTCTCATAAAAAATTAATGCACGTGAAAATGAGTATTATGGTGAAATGCAGGTGTTAAAAAATAAAAAGGTTTTAATAATTTGTAATATTTTGATTATTTAATAAAAGTCAGTGTCTTCTTTTTTACATCAATTCTGAAAGTATACTCCATGACAATTCTTCTAAAGTTTGGGAGATTTATTGCATCGCTCAAGGAAGAAGTGTCTTTTTAATAATCAAAATGATGATAGTTAGCTTCATCTTATTCCTTCTGATGACTTGCAGCTTATGAACTGTTATTTGAAATTTGAGCCATATAATTTTGCATTGTTCCTTCATTTTTTTTATCACAACAATCCTGCTAGATGGTTTGGATTAAGGAAGAGTAATTGCTTCAGTCTCCAAGTGAAGTTGGGGGAGTCAGGCTTTGACGCCCTTCCTGAAGGCCAGGATAGTGGGGGCGCACCTCACCTCTGGGGGCAAGATGTTCCTCAGGGTGCAACATAGCCTCCCTTGTTTGTTAAGCAAATCCACGCAGGTAGTTAATGCAACATCATATTACCACAACTTGCAGCTTCCTGCTTACTTCCCCACTGACTTTGTCAGAAGCTGGCAGTGAAGGTTGCAAATGTCAATCATGTAACTCTGGGATGCTGTGACCATTGAAAATACGTGCAGGTTGCCAAGCACACACATTGTAATCATGCCGATGTGCGAAGCATTCTTGACTTAATCACTAGAAATGAACAGTTCAATAGAGCCAATAGGAAATGTATCATGCTGCTATAATAAAGAACCTAACAACAATGAATTTTGATGCTTTATTCATTGATTAAAAGAATATACATTTAACATAAACCATACAACATCAGTCATCAAGTCAAACACTCAGCTGGTTTCCTTACATTTTCTGTCAGGAGTTACCTTACTCTGATCACATTTATAAGATAAAATCTCACCACATCTGGCATATACACACACTGTGCCAGTGGATTCACTCTACTGATGTACATATAAAATCCGCATGGTATGTGCTCACTGGAGACAAAACAGCGCACACCTGTCAAAGGTCATTTTAATATAAGATGGTAAAACCATTTGTAAAACACATATAAACTTTTCCATAAATAGAATCATATCTGGACATCTGTTGCATAAATTGTGTTTTCCAAAGCTTACAATATGGCAGCCAGGTCTCAGCACTGCTGGGCACCCACGTTGGCCACTTACTTTATTATTGCAGACTGTCCTTAACGTTAAATGCACAACATTCGTACCACTTAAAACTTGGGTCAGGTGGAAGTCTCACAGAGACCACGTCTGTACCGCGGTTGCCCTGAAACAGTTTAAATCGGCTTTTAAAGCCTCTCAGATATAACAAGATTTTAAAACATACTTCATGGAATGTTCTTCATGCATCATAGCAGCTCATACCTGTGATAGAACAAGGTTTGTATCGGTTTCTTTTCCTTCCTTTACATTCACTATTCACAGTGAAACAGGTGCATGTTTAAGAGTTCTGAGGTTGCTGACTGAGCCACAGCACAGCTGTGTACCACAGGTCGAAATTCGACCTTATATATTACAATCTAGCAGTACCTGGCTGGCCAAAAATTGGCCTGCCCCTGCCAGCATGTGGGCACTTCTTCATTTTAATCTATTCTTTGGCAGCTGACACAGGCGCTGACAGAGAGAATCCAGTGACTTAGTTGCTAGGGATTTCACGACTAATGTTTGTTTGCAAGCAAAGTAGACTTATAAATTTATATCTAAATTGTTAGGGTTTTACCCCATTGGAGTGTATAATCTTAACATTTCTTTTCAAACCTGGGCCCGAAGCTAACTTGGACAGAGAAGCTGACAGACCACGAGAAAAAGAAGCTATAATTAATTTACAGTGAAACTACATCTTATAGCCTTCAGAGTCAGGTAAACCTCTGAATAAGCTACACAGTGCAAGAAACTACTGTTCATATTTAAGGAGGAGATTGCAGAATGGAAGTAATTCATGCTTCAGATATTGTATGTGAAATCAAAGCAAGGTTTACAGCAAATGGTATTGATCGTCTTGATTTAAAAAAAAAAAAAAGCTTAAGTAGCATGCTACCAATTTACATGACAATGACCGCATTCACCGGGCTATGAATAGTAAAAAGATTTTTGGCTTCTGAGCACAAAAACTCCGACAATAGTAAAATCAGTGAAGTTGCAGAGTTACTCAGTACAAAAAGAAAGTTAGCTGGCAATCTCACGATAACCTTCAGCCTCATCTGAGTTTTGTTTTGTTTTGTAGACAAGTCCATTAACCGTGAAAGCCCTAAACATTGCCACTTTCAGCTTCTAAACAATACCCGACTACGTTCTTTGATCAAGAAGTAGAATATACATATATAATTCTATATAGCTAATACTGATTAAACACAGCACAAGAGGGGTTAATTCACACTACTGAAAAACATAATAGGACCCTACTTGCATATGTAACCACAGGAACTGTAAATAAAGAGAACTAAATGCCTTCACTGAAGCTTTGCATTTCTCTGTAAAAATGACGAGTTGGCTCAGTAAACACACTGAGCAATTCTATGTCCATGACTGCATGCCAGGGTCGACCCAATCCAAGGGATACCTGCTCAATGAGATTATGCACTGGATCTACATCCTGATCAGCCAGTTCACCATTGTCAAAATCAATGCTTTCTTCTGTGACTTCAAGCACTTTCAAATCAGAGCCACGAAGACGAGCAATGGCAATCAGGTTGTGAGCCCAAACAGTATAACCTGAAACACAAAATCACACATTATTTTACTGGATTTCAGTTTTCTTCCTCCCTCCCTATTCTACAGATTTAACAACTAATAACTAATGCCTTGCTATTAGCTTTCCATCTAATAATTTTCTCATTTAACAAACAGTCCTCTAAGTTGGTGATCAAATAATGGAATTCATTCAAGAGGTTAGAATGTTAAACAAATTAGCTTTTACTGTTTTGTTACCAGTCTTTATTAAAATAATATTTCTAGATGTGTGTAAATACATTTCTCATAACATTTATACATATACATTGAGCAAGCTGCTCTATTAGCACAGCACACAAGAATTTTAGATTAAGCAGCCAGTTATCTTAAGACTTGCTGGAAGTTTAAAAATAAACAATAATATATAACTAAAACAAAAGTATTTTTAAAGCTAGGGTTCCTTTCTTCCAATTTGATTGTTTTGCAATTGTCTCAGTCTTGAATTATAACAATTTTTGCACTTTAATTCCTAATTTATATGCATAATAGTGTGCTAAAACCAATGGGAAGCTTAATTCCTCTTTATACTCTTTATATAAATTTTCTTTCTCATAAGAAAAAGTTGATGAGCTTACAATTGCGTATCTGTACATATATACTAGTGATAAACACTAAATGATTTTATAAGTGATCAATGCTTTTCACCGTACCATGTACTGCCAGAAGAGATAGCCTTGTGCACCTCCACGCCAATAAAACCAATGGATCTTCGGTCCGGTTGTCACTGAGATCTGGGAAGCCAGACATATCTATCACATCATTCATTAATATGAAGTGAGTGAGGAACTTATCATACTGCCTAGATATGAGATCAACAACAGCGCCTGAAACGCAAGTAATGTAGCTGTCAAAGTGAATCCTTTCCAGTGGGATACTAGGTTTAAGAATCCTTAACATGTCATCACTCTTGATATCAAAAGCTATTATATAGACCCGAAGATTAGTGCTGTTGCGTGTCAGGGCTTTCCAATCTTCATCTTCTGGCATGTTCTCCAAGGATTTGTGCATTACAGAAATATTGTGGACCAGAAGAGATAGTCGATGCAAAGGCACGTGGTTATTGTCAGCCAAAACTCTCGCCATTTCTCCTGTAAAATCACAGAAATCCAAGGCAAGCGAGCGTAGATTGATAAAGCGCTCCATTTCAATTGCTGTGATAAGAGTGGTATTACCCGGAATGTGGTTATCCAGTAGGCTCAGGTGCTCCATGGTGCTGGCAATGGAATTTGAGAGAGATGACAAAGATGTGGGTGTTACAATTTGTAGCATAAACCCACATGACAACCATTTCAGTTGCCTGCTGTTTCCCAAAATTTCTTCAAATAGCTGCTGTATTCTGCAAGAAAAAAACAACAAACGTTTAAATCTTCCATAATAAATTCAGAGACAACAAGTAAGTAATGAAATTATACCGTTCTCTGATGTTGCACTGTCTACACAATTGTTATCTTTAAATTTCTGAAGTACAAATTGTACTATACTATTCTGGGGAAAATCCACTTGTCGGTTCAGAACTTAAGTTCCTTAATTGCTCTATTTTAAATAAATATAACATAAACTCAATGTTTGCCTTCTGAAATTCTGCATTCTAACTTGCTCTGTTCTCCTTTATTTTTATTCAATATATGCTCAGGTTATCTACCATACACAGCTAGAACTCCTACATAATGCAAATTGATGAAGTTAATAACATTACCTATCTATTCCATGCTATCGACATTTCTCATTTAAATATCCCAAAGTGAAATTATTCAATGTACCAATTGATTTGAATATAAATAGGTGGATGTGACATTTCCTGATAAAAACGCATTGTCATAATATTCACTTTCCAGTCATGATTGAACATTAGTAAACTTATTTTGTCAGATGTATTCACCTTAAAGCATTACAAAAAGAGTAATAACAAACTGTTCTTTATAAGTTCACCTGACAGTGATGATAAAAATTACATTTTTCCTTCAAGAAGATCAAGCCATTGTATGATTTCCTAATGTACATTGCATTCTAATTACTCTGTGAAGGAAGCTAGTCCGAAAAGTAGCGATTAGCTGACAGTAAGCAAACATGCCATATGGTTGAATGGAGATCAGAATCCAACCATCTAATTAGTCCGTATCAGAAAGTTTTGAAGCTGCATAAAAAGTTTTGTTTGGAAAGCTGCAAACGGGCATACAAATTACAGTCCTCTGGAAAATAGAAATGCCTTAAAAAAAAAAATCTATAATAGAAACACGGAAACATAGAAAATTGATGGCAGAAAAAGACCTAGTGGTCCACTGAATTTGCGCTTTGAGTTTGTTTTCTGTTTAATTTACTTATTATATTTACTTATTATTTTTGCATTTTATTTATTTTTATGTTTTAATTTTTGTCCAACGTTACAATTCAGTTATTGATGACCGATCCAATATCTCTGCTGGAAGTTGGTTCCAAGCTTCCATTACTCTTTCAGTGAAGTAATACTTTCTAACATTACTTTTGAACTTCCCTCCTGTCAGTTTGAGAATAAATGTTGTTCTCTCTTAAAACTAATAAAAGCACAATCCAATAAGGTTTGAATGGTGTATACACCATTTATACCAGTTTCTTGCACATGCACACACACACACACACACGTTTTTGCAAGGTGAAAGATTCTGGAACAGAATTCTATGTGGCCCAAGATTTTATTATTTGATGGAAAATAGGAATCCAGCGATGCTTACATCCTTTAATGCACTATGTGAGAGGTATTACAACGTGGTCCCCAATCCCCAGGCTGTGACTCACTACTGGGTCGTAAGCCATTCGGAACGAGGCCGAAGAGAGCTCTCGCACGCATCTTCACTTACGTGATCAGTGGGCGAGTGCATGCATGCACATCCCCACTTGCACAAACAGCTGGCAAGCGTATGCGCACACACTCCATTTATGTGTGCGGTGGGTGCGCGTGCCTGCTGCTCATGAACATGGAGCTACCCACACTCTTGCCCGCCGCTTGCACAAAACCATCCCCTCTCTCCCCGGCTCCCAACTGTCCGCAAAGCCGGAAAAGTTGAGGAACTCTATTACAAGATCTCTAGAAAGTTTTTCTTGATAAATTAACTGTATCTGTAGTCAAAGCTTATGAAATATCCTTTTGAAATAATTGGCTAGAATACCGTGTTTCTCCAAAAACACGACCCACCCCAATAAGCCCAACTCTAAGTTTTTGGGGGTGGGCCTAATATTACCCCTGCCCAAAAATAAGCTCGGGGGATGGGCGTGGCCAGCACAAGTGGTGACGTGGGCAACTGTCCGGCTGCAGCTGCAGCCTGCTGGCCCCTTGGGGCAGATTTTGCCCTTCTTTTTCTGGGTGCAGCGCTTCTGCTTGTTGGGCCGCTTCCCTGAAGCCAGCAGCTCCGTGGCCAGCTGCTTTGCTTTTTCCCTCTTTTTGGGAGGCTTGCAGGAGGCTTTTTGGTGAACAGGAGGAAAATGGGGAGGGGAATTTTCCTGCCTGCCATCCTTCCCTCAATCTGGATTGAGTTTGAGGAATGGATGACAGGCAGGAAAATTCCCCTTCCCATTTTCCTCCTGTTCGCCAAAAAGTCTCCATTCTGAATGCTGAAGGTTCAGAATGGAGGGGATGGTGCGTCCACAGCACGTCCAGCTTACCAAGTCTGGACTGCTGCACCTCAAAAAAAGTAAGACCACCTCAAAATAAGCCCAAGTGCTTATTTTCAAGTCTAAAAGAAAATAAGACTTGGTTTTATTTTCTGAGAAACACGGTAGACAATGAGACATTTTGTGAGAAAGAATGTGAGCAAAGCTACAATGTATGGCATTATTTGCTGATTATTTAAATATTAAGTCACTGGCAGCAATGAAATTCACTGGTTGATTCTCAGAAACAATTCAAAATTTCAACTAGCATTAATTATCTGTTCAGTATTACTCCATTGAAAACAATACTGCTTCATATCTTTCTCTTCAACATCCAGATGAATATTCTGCATATGACATAAAGTTGCTAGATTTAGGTAAATTTGTGAAAGTCACTGCTAAATAATTTTTGCGCTCAACTTTCCTTTCACTGGGCTGCACTTATTTGAAAGGCATCTATTTTTTTATAGATAGCTTAACATTTTTGCAGGCCTGCTCAGAAAAGGTCTTGCAACAGGAGTGGGCTGGATTAGATAAATGTATAGCCCAGGTGTGTCCAACCCAGAGTCCATGGGCACCAGGCGGCCATGGACAGTTAATACAGATAGTCCTCGACTTACAACAGGTCATTTAATGACTTTTCAAAGTTAGAGTAGCACTCTGTTTTTCAAATTTCCAACAGTTGCAGTCCCATGGCCACGTGAACAAAATTTGGATGTAGGGCAATTGACTCATATTTATGACAGTTGCAGTGTCCTGGGGTCACGTGATCACCTTTTGAGGCCTTTTGACAAGCAAAGTTAATGGAGAAGCCAGATTCACTTAACAACCATGTTACCAACAATTGCAGTGATTTACTTAATAACTGTTGCAAGAAAGATTGTAAAATGGGGCAAAACTCACAAATGTTTCACTTAGCAACAAAAATTTTGGGCTCAACTGTGATTGTAAGCCGAGGACTACCTGTAATGTGGCATTATACCAGGGGTGAAATGCTACCGGTTCGGGCCGGTTCACCTGAACCAGTAGTAAAAAATGCGACCAGTTCACTGAACAGGTAGTTAAAAAATGCTTTAAAAAGTAAAAAAAAAAAAAAAGTTCCGATGATCGTGCATCGCTCAGCTGATCTTCGGAACTGTTTTTTTTTTTTTTTAACTTTTTAAGCACTTTTTTATTATCAGTTCTCTGGAACCGGTACTTAAAAATGCTTTATAAAGTAAAAAAAAGCAGGAAATACAAAAGCATGCATTTGGTGTGGATTGCGCATGCATGCACAGCGTGCGTCTGGTGTGCACTGCTCATGCATGCGCAGCGCATGCGCAGGCAGCGAACCGGTGGTGACCAGCAGAGGATTTCACCACTGCATTATATACATATTATTAATTATATCTACCATTCAATCCTATTTTATGGCTTTCTGAGAAGAGTTGCGCAATGCCAATAATAACTAACCATGTATGTAATACAGATACTGCAAAATCATGAGCAATTTAGATCTGTAACTATATAATGGCTTTGTAAAACCATTGTATTTACAATTCTGTTTATATGAAACATTTACATTCAGTTTACAATACTGTAGTAAAATGATACAGACAACTTACTGCTTAATCTTTTTGCCATCTGGATCTACTTTGCTGAGGTATGTATTTGATATAATTCCATGTTGTTGCAGAATGCTTATATCACCAAAGAGACTTAATTTCTGAAGATTCCTATTTAGAAAAAAAATAAAATTCAAAAGGGAAAAAACCTTACATTTTAATTATCTATTTGTCGATTTACCTCAAAAACATTTTTCTTTTCTAGGGCTGTCCAAAACCTTAGATATACAGAACAGGTAGTTCTAGACACAGAACTAGACCATAGGTGCTTGGACCAGATATAGACCTGGAACAAGAAGAGATGGTCAGCAATCCAAGATTAGCAAGGAAAGAGAAGCCAAAAGAAGATCAGGGTTAGGGTTAGGGTTTTATATCAACAAACTAATGGAAGTGTTCTCCTATTACATTACTGTTATTTGTTTCCTATGCCTATTTGTCTGTAGCAGAGCACATTGAAAATGGCAGACTTTTCCCCAAAGAGCCTATTTGATACACAAAATGAAATTAATTCAAAATAAGTGGGAAATACTATTTTAGCAGTTATTTCTTTCTATCATTTTTCAGACTGCCACACCCTCTGGTTACAAACTACTATAACAATGAAGCTGTTTTTGGCAAATCTTATCTAGCATCATGCATAATCATGATGGACTGGCTAATCTTTATCAGCTTTTGAAAAGGATTTTTCTTCCAGATACAGCTTAGCTTTCTATGCTGTAAACTGTAAATATAAATATAGCAATTTTTAATTGTAAAACCACATTGAAACATTGCAGTATGTGAACCAAATTACCTAGAAAAGTGTTTTAAAGATTAAAGATTTAAAGTTAAATCAAAAAGCTCAAAAGGATACCCTTGGACTCAGAGAATGACTATGTAGAGTATGATTGCATTCATTGTGGGAAATGTAGGTAAAATCTACCACTGGTTTCAGCTGGGGCTGGCCAATGTGTGTATGTGTGCATGCACGAGTGCATGTGTGTGTGCCAGATGGAAGGGCCAGAACAAAAACAAAAAATTATATATTAATATTGGTAGCTAATAATTTAATTACTAATTACAATTAACTGCCTTAAAATAAGAAACTACATTTATAAAATTAATTTTTCTCAATTTGCAAATAGAATATGGTAGTTTTCTTGCTTATACAAAACCATTCTGACACCTACACTTTCCTCCTTTTCATACAGAAACAACTAAAAATAAAAGAGATGAATTTAGTTAGCTGCACTGCCACAGAAAGATAAAAAGGGAGAAACAAATTTGGTACAGATAAGGTACAGGAAAAAGGCAAGTGAACAGGGAAGGAAAAAGGAAAGAGTAGAAATCCATTTAAGGATTATAAAGTGATTAAATGATGAACACTCCTTAATCTCAACCACACATAGATAAATTCAACCATAGTTTCGACTGGGAAACTATGAGCATCCTAGGCCAAGATAAATCCAAACATTCTAGGGAATTCCCGGAAGCTTGGCACTTAGACAAATCAGTCATCAATAGATACATAAACTACATTTACACACCATTCAAAAGAAACAAAAAGATAATATCATATCATATCTTCTCTAGCAACCAACACCCAAATAAACAGAGATTAACATCAGACAAACACTCAAGGAGAAAACAGTACCTTAATCAAGGAACTACTAATAAGAAAGCTGCATTCCTACTAACACTGGCAGGGAAAGCTACTGTATATAAACAGGGAGCAAACCTAACACTTACTGGCAATTATTATGTTACCTAGTTGGTAATAAAAATCAAATTCAATCCTGAGCTACATATACTCTTTTCTATTGAAAAAATAATGAAATTTGGCAGACAAGTAATCCTTTTGGAGTAGCAGCTAAACTCCAAGTCATACCCACTGCTCTATTCTTCTCATCAAATGCAAGATAATATCGCACAGGCACAGACAATCAACCACAGTAATTCTTAGGAAAATATATTACTTCTCCTCTGTCTGGTAAGTACAATCAGTTTCTGTTGGTAGGCTTGCCACAGTGTTATTGTTAAGAACAATTAAAACACCCAATCCAGAAGCATTTATATGTTGTGAAAATCCTATTTCAGACTTTCCTAATTAGCGATTTCCAGCAGGTAGGTAAGGGACTGCTGTTGGATGGAGGAGGGAGCAAGGGATTGTGAGAGTGGCTGGGAAACTGTCAGGGAACATTCAAAATGAGATCATGTGATTGCAGCAGCATCTTGGCTGAATTGAAACAGCAGCATCTTGGCAGAGCTGAAGCAGCAGCAACCTGTCAGCCTGTCAGCGCTGTCAGGTTGCTGTCAGCGCTGAAGCAGTCACAATTTCCCCAAATTCTTTAATGCCTTCAAGAATAGCAGAGCTTTTAATGTAGTTGAAAAGTTCTTTAAAAATTCAGGGAGATATTCAGAGATGTATCTCCCTTGAAAGTAGCCCATGTTGAATTGTATGGCACACTCAAGCATCAGGAACTGATCATAGGAAATCTTTTATGACATTTGTATTGTATCATAAAATGTGTTATCATAAAAATTATGTCAAACTTCAATTCCATGGGAGTAATGTGTCCCACATCTTGGGCTCATTTTATAAATTAGCCCATTTGGAGTAACTTAATTCAAAATGTTTTGCCTTGTGGTGCATGTTTTAGCCAGTTAAAGGTCGCAGGAATCAGTGTTTTAATAGTATGTAGATAACTAGACAACCTGTGATCAGTTGTGTCATATTTCATAGATATTTTCTTACCAGACTCCTCAATACTTTTCACAAGGACAGTTTCTAATGAATTATCTTCACTGGAAAAACTAGGAAACATTGAGAGATGTATCTGCCTTGAAAATAGCCCATAAAGAACTATATCACAGTCAATATCAGCATAGGAATTTTTAATGATGTTTTGTATTATGTCATAAACTATTTTATAATCAATTTAATACTACAGGAACGAGAGTTTTGGTAGTATATAGATAAATAACCCTTCGTTACTATTCAATTTTCCCAATGATTGCATAAAAACACAGATTCAAAGACATGTACATTTTGCAAATAAATTCCTGTTCAAATCATGACAATATGTTGAATACATCATATAGTTTTAAAATATATAAATTGCTTTCCAAACATTTTAATGGGCCAGCTTTAATATCTGATTTATATGCTTCATGTAGAAAACTGAGCTCCAGATGTGAATATTTTAATTAGAAGCAACAGCTAGCATCTAAGAACACTAAGCACTATCACTATTTTTAACTCTGCAGACTAGCATTTCTTGCCTCAGGTATAGTAGATTCTAGAAAAACAGCACTGTCATCTGAAAGTTGTACACAATTCCATAAACTATAAGTACTACATAATTTACAGTCCATCCAATTTCAGAATATCACTGTTTTCAATTTTTATTCAACATTATGTTATACATTACAAAGAAAAGCCAGGCATAGAAGGGTTAACCAAGGAAACAAAGGTAAAGAAATTTGGGGTCCTATTTTAATATTGAGTGGTTCATTGACTGCAGAGTTAATGGTATGACACAGTCACCCAACTTATGACCTATTTTATACCCTGGAATTGAGAAGCCATCTAAATCTGATACAATCCTTTCACTGAAGAGGAGGGTGATACTGTTTTTTTAGGAAAACACATTCCTATTCATTACCAGACAGATATCTAAAAAGAAATTACAATCTTGAGAACTTGTCCAACTGGATAAAAAAATTAACAATTTATATGGGTTGCTAATTTATGGTTTTTATATCATAAAATGTTTTATACAGTTCGCCAAATTTTTAATTCTAAGGAAATCATGGGTCCCAGATTTTGGACACGTTCTATAAGTTAGCACATTTGAGGTAACTTGATTCAAAAATTGTTGCCTTATCATGTACCGCTCTTTAGAAAAAATAATAATGATGACAGGAGGCAATGTATGAAAATTGTCTAAGGCAGCCAAAAACTATTGGCTGATAATCCTGATAATTCTTGCTTTCTTTGCTGAAAATACAAAACACTATTTTCCTCATTTGGCCAGGGATTGTATGTGGAAAATATGTCTGTAGCAAGCTTTCACAACTAATGGAGGTTTTATTGTATATGATGACAGAGATTTATTGATTATTTTTCCCAAAGTTGCTTTCTTCAAAATGTGAAAAAAATTCCAAGCAGAAATATAATCGCAATGGACAAAATTGATACATATACAGAAATAGTAATGAAGACAAGTGTAGAAAAATGATCTCATTTACTTAGCTATTTTAATTTTCAGAAATTCTTAACAACAGGAATTTTTTTACTTTAATTATGTTTTCTTTATTGTTAAGGATTAATATTGTAAAAATTAATCCACAGGCAATCATGTATCCTGACTATAATATTAAAGAGTTAAGAATGCTATAATAGATTAAAATAGATTCTCTTGCCTGTATAATTCTAAAATATTGCAAGATACAGAATCCTTTAGTTTAATGCACATAATTTACCATACTCTTCCAGTCTGAAAGAAAATGTAATTGTGTGCTGGCATGGTAGGTTATTAGCTAGACCACAATAGTGTGTGTGTGTGTGTGTGTGTGTGTGTGTGTGTGTGTGTGTGTGTGTGTTATTTATTTCAGACAGAATTCCAAAAACCTCAGCAGGACTTCTAGTAAAATGTATTAAAAAAGCCATTCAAGGCATATTAGGCCAATTTCAGGTCACACCATACCCAGAATTCTGTAGTCCCTAAGGTAACGGGAGTAGGAAACTAGGAGCTAGATTGTGTGAATGCAGGATGTTTTTTAAATCCTGAGATTTGGGAATATGGTAATTAAACATCAGCTGTAAAAGTACTCTGACTCAAAAGCAACTATTAAAAATGTTAGATATCAACACTAGAATTAATAAGAAATTCTTTCCAATTTAAGATAAGGAATATACCTAAACATTAGACCAATATATGGAATTTCTTGAAGTTCTATTTCATTTTGTCTGAACTGTTTCACAAAATTAATTCTGCTGTTTTTTTTTAATGTAAAAAATTAAATATAGCCTGTTAATTCCTGGGTCGGAATGTTTTCTAACAGGAACTAGATTCTTTAGCAAAGCAATGACAGAAAAGAGTTAACTGATTTAGTTTTATAGGAGCAAGGAGCTACAGAGCTTTCATCCTTTTTCCTCTAGTACAATTGGCACATTTTGGGAGAGCCCCTTCTCCACACACTTTAGCTACTCACTATATTCCCTTGTAACTTGGCTTCTGTAAAAAATCAAATATTTTGGAACATAACCAGAGGAAGGTTCTACGGAAGCTTCTTTTCTGTTGATAGATCTTGGGATTATAAGTAAATATCTGGATAGGTCAGCTGAAATTACATTAAGAACCAGTTGATTATGTTTGTAATCTGGATTTGATCTTTGGTCTCCAAGTGCTATTTCTTGTGCAAACTTTTTAAATGTATAACTAGTGAGATTGTTCCTTGTCAATGACTATAATTTATTACTTTTGACACTAATTATTTAATAATTAACAACTTAATGATTTTAAGCATTTTTAAAAAATATATGCTGTTTTATTAAGAGCTTCTCAGTTATTAAATATGGTCCATCACTTATAGTATACATTGTGATCTAATCATTTTTGCAGCTGTAAAAATAGATATAGTAATGACTGAAATCCAGTAAAACTGCTTGTGAAGTAGGCAAGGAGACTATGAGTTCAAGCCTTAGGCAAGAGAAAGTGAAAGTGAAAGTGAGTGAGAGAGAAAGAGAAAGAGAAAGAGAAAGAGAGAGAAAGGAAAGGAGAAAAGAGAAAATTCTTTTAACTTGACATTCATCTACTCTGTATATTTATGCAATATACAGTGTATTCAGAAAGTATTCAGACCCCCTTTACTTTTGTCAATTTCAATCCCATCACTTTTAATGTGGTGCAATCTTACGTTATTTACTTAAGAGATTTATCACATTCCACAGGATTTTTCTCATAATAGAATGTTGGTTGTTGTTGCAGAACAAAGTTTTCATGGTTATGTTTTTTCTCAATAAATTACCTACAATAAGAGTAGGAGATTAAAACCACTTGAAATTGGCATACATAGTGGGGAGTGTTAATTTCTTATTTCACAGAAAAAGTTAAAAGTCAATCTTATTTTCAGGATTTACCATCTCTTTATACTTATTAGATACCTGAATCATGTGTTTATTAGTTACAGCCAACATTTCTTTTGTTCACTACATAGCCTAGCAATCCTTATTTAGTTATCTTTGGGCATAAGTATACATTACAAACAAAAGGCCTGCTCTCGCCTTTCTATAAGAAAAAAGTAGCTTTGAAAAGAGAAAATTTCAAAGACAAAATATGAAATTAACTATATGCAATATTCCCCCATCAACTATTTATTTTTCCAACTTTAGACCTGAGATGCTTTGCCCTCCCCCTTTTTAAATTTCTGGGTTTTAGAAATACATTTGTGTTGTATTTGTGAAGGTAAATATATACCTGTGAAACTCTGTAAGTGGTTAGGGAGGACAGAACTTGAAGAGGGCTACAAAGACTCTTAAAATTTGTCAATAGGCACTTCACTACTTTTAAAATCAAACTAGTACTTTTAACGCTTTATAAAAGTTACAGCATTTTTTAAAAAGTTACATCAATCAACGTATTACTGCATAAGTATATATGGTTAATAATACCATTTATCCATTATTAGACTCCTATTTAGATTTGCTGTATCTGATGGCATTTACAATCTGTCTGCAGCAAAGATCACCCCGTAATCTTAATTAGTTGCAGAATTGATGGTGTGTGAATTCGATAGACTAATCATTTTGTCTACGATAAGGCTATTTCAATAATGTTGGGAGCATGTTCTAAACAAACATGACCTGAAGAGATCAACTGCACACATGAAGAGATACATAGCTAATAATCAAGGTTAATCATGAGATACAAATGAGCCCTGTAATACAGTTTGGTGGATATAGCAGTTCTGAGCAAAAACAGATCTGTATAAATTATTTTGTTTTTCTACTTGCAACAAAGATCTATGAATTACTGTTATATTTGTCAAATTATTTATCCCAATATAGTGGCTTGATTAGCCAAATGGATTAGCCAAGTTAACCTTTTTAGATTCTCAATTTGTATAGGTTTTATTGCAAGATGCTTATGATAGCTTATTATTATTGATGGTCTTCTCTACCTTTTTTTTAACTTCTTCATTTTATGGATTCACTCCAGAATTGAGTAGTTTCACTGCAGCTTTTTCACAATATGTAAAAAATAAAAATGTGAAGCAGCCGCAAAAACCCTATGGTAAAATTATGGGTAATTTGGTGGGCAATGAGCACAAATTCCTGACTCACTCTTAAATGTTTCACTACAGAAAAAATCTAATGATCTCTTGTGACAAAAGCTGTTGCATCACAGTACCTAAGAGACGTGAGCTATAAAGCTAGAAATGTATGATTCAGAGCTGTCTCCTATTTATTAGCTCAATTATGCCATTTATTTTATTTAGGAAATATAAAATCCAAGGAAAAGGTAGTAACATAATTGACTTACACTTCCAAGGCAGAAATTAATTAATTATGCAAAATAGGTTTTGTTTTATCTCCAACAGAAAAATGGGACAAAGCACAGCACGAAGAAAAGCAAAATCTTACTGAAAGGACATTTTAATTTGTAGTGAAGTAGGGAGATATAACGGTAATGAAAATACAGAAGGAAAAAAGAAGATAGGTTAATAGCCTTAGAACATAACTGTATAAATTTGGGTCCTTTGTTGACCTTGAAAGGTTAGAAATCTTAAGAGTTCTTTGATGAGTTCCTTGATGAATACAAAACAAATTCCTAAGCAAGCTTATGTTTTACTAAATCATATTGGATATGGTTTTCCTTTTAAAATGCTATCATCTTATATAACCTAAATGAATACTGTTGAGCCACTTCTTTCTGGTATAATGTATTAGTCCCACCCCCACCCCCAGGATGCATATAGCTCCTACTCTAATGATGTTCCATAGCCTTTGAAAACCTGGCTGTTCTCCCAGGCTTTAGGCTAAGGTGGCTGCAGTGCTTTGTAGTTGTTTTGCTTTAGGTTTGTTGGTTCTCCAATGGACATTTATTTCTTGAGTTGTGTGAGTTGTTTGCAGTCAGGCAGCCTCTAAATTATACACAGTATATAAATAAAACGTAAGAGACTTTAAAGGATGTCTGCAGTGACTAACCTGGAAAGTGTACTAGAATGGAGGCTTTCAAGCCACTTTCTCCAGTTTTGAAGGGTTTCATTTGGCTAAAAGACCAACTACATCATGTTTTTCAGCCCATGGTCCACTTGCTCCATGCTGGCTTCCAATTAGTACCGGGCACTTTTTTCCCCCCTTTGAGGTATTTTAAAATACCAATGATCCAATAAACGTCACAAGAACCGACAGGCTTTGGGTAAATATACGATCAATTCATCAAAACAGGAGGCACCTTATAGAGAAAGGGATGCCCCAAGGAAGCCCCTCGTTGTTGTTTTTTTTTAGACGACACATCAAAGCATCTTTTTTTCCCCAACTGTACTTGAAGTTCCCAGCAAAAGCAGCAGCAGCAGCAGCAACGCTCGCTCGTTTCAAGCAGAGATCTCGCCTGCAGTTGGCGACATGCTACGAGTGTTCCTTTCCGAGTGTTCTTTCACGTCGGGTTTCCCCAGTGAAGAAGGCAGCGACACGCTCGCCTCTCCCCTCCCCTCGCTTCCTGCTCCCCCTCCGTTGGGCGAGAGGCAGGCGCTCTGAACAACTGGCTTCCCTCCATGTTCTCAACTCCATCCGAGAACTTTTCCCCGACTGCGACCTTAAGGGAAACCTTGCGGGCAAAAAGTTTGGGTGGTGGAAAGGGCGGCGGCGGGGGGGGGGGGGAAGAAACCCCGGCCGCCTCCTCCTTTGTTCCCCCTCCTCCACCCCACCCACCCGAGGTCCCTCGTGGGCGGTGGTGGTCCAAAGGCTCAGCACCTACCTGTTGTTGCGGACGCTGCTTAATACGCAGAGCACGAGCTCCAGGTATGTCCTCAAGAGCTCCAGCCAGCGAGGGCAGAGCGGCGCTTCCCCCTCGGCCACCGTCGCCGTTACCGCCGCCGTTTCTTGGCAGACCCCACTCGCGCTTCCGCCGCCGCCGCCGCCGCCGCTGCCGCTGGGATAGTTGTCAGCGGCGAACTGGACTCGGAGTTCGCGCACGAACCAGCCGCACTTGCGCATCAAGAAGTCGAGGCGCGGGCGCTCCGCCGGGCAGACGCGCAAGCTGAGGCGCAGCCGGGGCCACAGCGCCGGGTAGAAGAGGCACTCGCGCCAGTGCGAACAGGCGGCTGAGGCCCGAAGTCGGTCGGGGGCCGCCAGGAACGAGAAGATGTGAACCACCAACTCGCTGGGCAAGGAGCCGGCGCCCACCGACCCCCCGCACACCGACGACATCGCCGGCCCAGCCGCCGGCGGCCGTAGCCCAAAGCCCGGCCCCGGCCCCGGCCTTCCCTCCGGCTCCTGCGACAAAAACAACAACATCAATGACAAGGCGGAGGGAGGCGGGGCGGGACCGGACGGGACTCTGCTACCGCCGGAGCCTACCATCGCACTCGGCCGCAGGGGGAGCCTGGGACGTACCATCGGATTCCGGATGAGGGCGACGGCATGAACGGATGAACGCATGAACGCCCTGGGAGCGGAGGGAAGGCGAGAGAGGAAGAGGGATAGGCGGAGCATACCAAAATGTATCCAGCAGGCGGGGATAGCCGGTGCTGTTGCTTTTATGACTCAGCACAACTGAAGGACAAGGGGGGGAAGGCGGTGTGGCTCGTCGCGCAGCTTAATCATCTAGACTTGGCGGGCTGAGCTCCAGCAGCCTCCTTAGCAAAGCAAAAGAAATTTCTCTCGAATTCTGGGTGGCAGAATGAGGAAATAATATAAAGGGAAAAATGTTCTGTGAAGAAAAATGAAAATACTTATAAAAGCCAGATAGGCGGAAATTGTTCTATAATACCACACCTTTTCACAATGCTCAAATTGCTTGAGGCTAAGTTGTTAAAACGAAACATTCTTTTGGTGAACTCAATTGGTTTATTAAAAGGATATATTGTAATAGAAATATGGCATTTTTCTCAGCAAAAAATACTTGTCAGTAGGTGATAATTTTGTTTCAAGTGAGGAGCAAAGGGATGGTCAGGTACAATCTCTGTCATACTTAACAAATTTTCTATGCAGAATGACAATGAATTGGAGCTGCTTGTGATAGCAGAACCCTAAAACTCCTGGATCCTTTCAGGGAGCAGTGTTGGACTTTCTCAGGGATGTTTAAATTCTTGTAGAATATAATTTATGGACATGTCTAATAAGTTTCTTAGAACAAGCCTAACCTACTGTGTTTGATTGTATAGGTTTCTGTTTCCCAGCTGGAGAAATTAATAGAACAGGTAGGAGAAGTATTTACTTGCCAGGATCCGTTGAGTCACGAAGCATGATATCTTTTTGAAATGTATTGGGATTCCCAACTATCAGTCATGAGATTGGATAAACAAAGAGCCAAACAAGTTAGCAGACTGCAAGTTTTTTTTTAAAAAAAATCAGGTGATATTGACAATAGTTTTGCCAGTTTCACCTTTGGTAGTGGTTTCTCTTCATTCTGTTTTCAGTTTCATACATAGAAAAGTGAAGTGCAGGTAAAATACCTGCTTTGTTTCATGGTGGGACAGCTGAATTTGAAATTGCAGTTTGCTGGACCAATATTATAATGGATATACATTTCTAATATATATATATATATATATATATATATATATATATGTTTTTCTTTCTTTTTCGTAGGTTTTATGTGTATGTCTCTTTAGCCAGGTTCTACCTACGCATCATGGTCTTAGAATAGGATTTGTCTATCTATAATTCTATGCACATCGATTGTAATACTGCTTTAAAAGCTACATTGGGCTTTTATCAAAATCAGGATGAGGCATCTGTCTGGCAGAGATGAATGGAGATAATTATTTAAGAGCAATATGGTGATTTTCTCCCCAGGGAAAGATGAATTGTTACCAATATCAGGGAAAGCAGTTTGCTTTATAAAATTACAAATTGTTTGTATTGTTTTTCATGATTATGTGATGGAATGACCATCTAACTGAATATTTGCTCCCAATATTTGCTAAATATAGGGAAAAACTGGGATTGTTCCATTTTGATCCACTAACTTTACAAGAATTTAACTTCTCTATGAATATGTATTATTTTTTGGCATGAAAATAAACAAGCAACCTCTGATTAAATATGTGCAAAAGCTGGCTATATTTAATGACTATTTTAAAGATTTGTTAAATTCACTTAGGTACCCTAACTTCTAATGGAAAAATAGTATTATGAGAGATATTTTCACATTATATTTGACTAACTTGTTCAGAGTAACATGTTGCTTATATTCAATAGAATTAATATAAAATCATTCTTTATATGCTGTGTAATTTTGACACATTCTGAAATCATTTGTTGCTAAAGGAAGATATCTTGATAGATTAACAGTTCATAGTGTAGTTTTAGGTAGCTCAGACCCCTCTTTATAAAATGCTGTAAAGTGTTATTCTCACATTTTGTGCTTGTTCAGTAGAAAATATAGACAGAAGAAAAGAAAGGCAAGAAATAGAAGGCCAAGTGATGTAAGAGATAGATATGCTCCACTGATATGCCTAGTCAGAGGTCAGTTACAAATTAGATCCGTAGAAAGGAATTATCCCCAAATTTCCCTATAGCATTATACTAAGTGTGGATTCGAAATATCGATAACTGCATACGGCAAATATACTTCTGATCAATGTGTCAGCAAAACCAGGCACAACTTGTCGTGAAGAGATCCCTGCCAATCAACTCAGAGATCCAAATCAATCTTTTTTTTAAAAAAAAAAAATTAGGCGCAGATTTAGTTAATACTCCCGGTTCCAAACTGACAGTGCGGAGTGTCAAACGTAATGCAATGGGCACACATCAGGCAGGGCAGCACAATCTACGCGGGATCCTGGGAGTTGTGTTACTGCCTTGTTTCTAAAGTTACTCTGCTTTTTCCATTCCATCTGCCGCGCCAGCCAAGGCGCTTCAATAAGAGCCGGAAGTAGGTAATGATACACAGCAATCGATCTAATATTTTTTTAAGTCGCGAGTCATTTAGTTCAGTCTGTGCGCCAGAGGCGCGAGTCGTTTTTTTTCCCCCTCACTCTATGGTTTGTCCTAGAGCGGATGTTGGAATTTCCGATTGCTGGACACGTCATATCCGGACGGTCCTGAGATGCCGGTAAGAAGCGATTGTCCCGGGAAAAGGCGAGAGTTTAGGCAGGCTCCCTCCCTCGCGTCTTTCCCGGCACGGAGAGAAAGGACGAGAGCGAACAGCCGCCGGGGGAACGTTCTCACGGCAGCGCGCCCGTTCCCTTCCTTTTCCTTTTGGGGAATCCAGTCTTGGGAGAAGCCGCTCTTCCTTCGCTGGCCTTCCTGTTGTGGTAGAGGCCTCGCCGGCCTTGGCCTTGCCGTAAGAGACCAGACGCCACGAAGGTCACTCTCTCGCCTCCCAGCGCCGGCCGAGTTTATCTTCACCGTACGTACCGGTAGATTTGGCTCCTTTTGTGGACCGGCTGTTGAATTCTCAAGCTGGCCTAGTAACTGACAGTGCCGTCAGCGTTTTGAGTGGCGCGTCCTGTTTAGCAATTCCTAAACTGCGTCCATGTACGAATCGCCTAAAACTGTTTAGACAAGACAGGACGTAACCTGCTCTGAAATCCCTGAGGATAGTGGCGACCTATATAATTTGGCCGGGAGATGTCTTGCTTTGTATAAAGAAAAGGTCAGACTAATTTCCCAAAGAGTTAATGACCTGTCAGTGGTTGGAGACCCATGAAACATGAAGCCATTAATTCAAAGGCCACAGATAAGTAAGCTTAAAACAAACTTCATTTCATTTGTGGCTAAGGATTAAGGACACGGGCAGAAAGAAGAACTGAATCTGCGGTTTGTAGTAGATCATCAAAAATGTCATATTTCAAATTTAAAATAGCAAAACTGTACCCCTCCCTTTCCAAACCACCTCTCCAATTTTGTTGCTGAAATGAATAAACCTTGTACAACCAGGATTGGAAGGATTGTGAATAGTTCTGTCATCTGAAATCTCAAAATTATTTAATTCCAAGTATTGGGGGGGGGTTGTATCTGATTATTTTTAGTTCACAAGAGTTTTAGTATTTAATAAAAGTGTATCCTGTACCCATTAAATCTGCCCAGGATTCTTTTAATAATTCTTTAATGTTTAATGAAAATAAATTGCTGGTGATATTTGCTATTATTGGCAATCAAACTCAGTCCCTTGCTCTCTTATCCAGTTATCCAGTTATAGTCCCGGTTTTAATGTCAGATCCATAGATGTATGGAATGTAATGAATTGTAATATAGTGAAGTGGGGGGGAGAGAAACAATAGATAAAGTATGATCATTACCATGGCACTTATAAGTGGCATTTTCCTGAGGCCATCTTAAGCCTAGTGATATTTTTATTAGCAGTGACATGCAGAGAACTTAACCAAAGATGGCTGGTAGTCCTTGAATAGTTTTAAATATAGAAAAGTGTGATGCCATTACTGACAAAGGCTTCTAACTATAAATTGGAAACAAGGGAGAATGAATTTACATTAGTATCTTAAAAGCTGTTTTTTAATGTTTGGTTTCCAGGTTTTAGTTTCCAAAAAAACTTCTAATCCCTTAAAATGACTATTTGAGCAAGTAAATGTATTCAAAATCCTACAGTGAGCCATCGTTCAGAAAATATCTCTGGGAGAGAAAGTTTTATCTGGGTCTTGATTCTAGTTAAAAGTGTACAGTGTAGAAATAGATACAGTTTTATAATAAGAAAACCGTCAGTTCAGTTATGCAGAGTATACATGTCTATGCTTTATAATTTATTATAATAATATAATGGAGTACTGTATACCTGTTGTATAATTAGTTAATTTTCCTTCTTTTTTTCAGGTTATATTGAATTACTCTGTTATCTTCTCTGTTTAGATGATCCTCACTAGCCTTTGAGGCTGGAATATGTGTATAAACACAGTATAAACTCTTCATGTTGATCTCCTAAACGTATGCCTTACCTAGATCTACTTTGGGAGTTGGAAACTTGAATCGATGTTATCAGATGAGTTAGAGTCTAAACCAGAGGTTAGCACCAGATTTGCATTCCTGATCACTGATATACTTTACATTTTTGTACAGTGTTATACTCCAACATTACTCAACCAACTATATCTGTAAAGTGTCATTTGAAAGTATGTTGTTATAAGCAGTCAGTAGAGTAGCACATTTACTTAGGAATAATCTCCAAAGAATATAATGGGAAAAAACCCTAAATAAATGTATGTATGCATCAGACATTTATTAGAAAGTTGCTCTTGGTGCCAGATGCAAAGTATTTTTCTTTCCATGGGTTATTTTTTTTTCTATAGAACTTGACTAATGAACTGGCATTTTGACAAATTGTTGCATTAAGAGTTTTGGAAACTATTAACAGTATGTGCTGGATCTTATAGAAAGGAGCTTAAAAATACTGTAAAACATATACATACTGGAGATTAAAATGTTCAGTGCTGAAGGCAAGGTGTTAAAACTCTTGTATTATGAATTCTTCCTTAATATGTCTAAGGATAATGAGAATTGAGTTGTTCTTAGTTTTTACAACTGCTGCTGAGGGATTTTATAAGAAATAAAATGTCTTTTATAAGAAAAAGTAGGCAGGTAATTGAAGGCAGGTACTTGAATTGTGTTCTATAGGATTTCTTCCAAAACAGCACTAGTAAACAACACCTGAGTTCAACTTTTTATGTTTTATCCAATTACATATATTCAGTGTATAGTTTAATATATTATCTTTGCAGCAAATTTCCTCCTATGCTTCAATACTCCCTTCTACAAAGTTGCTAGTTGGTATGAATGTCTGTGACATCATCCCTTCCATGCCAAATATCATATTAAGGGATGGTTTCTATTGTGATTGAGACCAGACTAATTCAGATGCTGATATTTTCTTTCTGTTGTGCTGCAAGTATATCTGTGTGTACTCTTGAGGAGCTATTGCTAGTAACTGTTAGCAGTACTGAATTTGATTCATTATATAGTTGCTTCTATATTTCTGTAACCTGCAGTGCAAATAGAAAAAAAACCTACCTTCTTGCTAATGTTTAGTGGGCTCTCCATAGCTGATGCTTGTTTTTTTTTTTTTAACGATATACTGCTTAAGCACATCACATGTAAGTTGGGCTGCATTATGACTACAATCCCACAAAAGCTATTGGGTAAGTCATGTAGATTGCATTATGTACTGTTCATTAAAATTCAAGAATGGTTCTTGCACAATAAAAAGGTAATATTGGTAGTAAATATAGCCAGAGAACAAGACTGCAATATCAACTGCTGTTATCATGCATTGTTTAGCACAGGGGTGGGCAAATGTGGCTCTTTTACAACCTGTGGACTTCAACTCCCAGAATTCCTGAGACAGGTGCCCATCCCTGGTTTAGCAGAACAGTAAAATTTCAGAATTTTAATAGTTAATACTTGCATTTGTAGAATGTTCATATTTTTATTATTGGTTCATCTTTGAATGATTAAATGTTATATTTTCTGCCTTTATGAAGTAATTATGCAGGTGTACTTGATAAAGTATTCCTGTTTTGCTATCTTTTGCAATTAACAAGAGAGGTAGTATTATATAAACACATGTTATTACCTTATTTACTTCTGCCTTAACATCTTTGTTTTGTATTGTTTTTTCAGTTGCTGGTTCAGTTTGTTCAGAACACATCTATCCCACTAGGACAGGGGCTTGTGGAATCAGAACCTAAAAATATTACCTGTCTATCTCTTCTTCCTGTTACAGAATCCCCACAATGCAACAGGTTGATATTGCCAGGTAAAAGCTGAAATCTGACAAATTCTAAAAATATTTTGCATTGTGTTGTGTATAACATCACACCTTTGGAGGATGCTGTAATTTTGAAGAAATCTATTGTGACTAGAATGTTTTGTTGGAAAACATTTATATAATATGCTGTATAAGTGGAAATTCAGCTTCCTTGAATGGTAATATCTGCAAGAAGCTGTTGGAAAGATCCTCTGATGGTTTGAGGTCTGGTATGCCAAATATACTTTACTTTCCGTCACAAGTCCAGGTTCTGCTGAGGATGCCACTGAAATCCTGCCTCTGCACCTGGAGGCTGTTAGTGTCTGGATGAAAGAGAACAGGTTGAAATTGAAGTCTAGAAAAATGGAGATGTTGTTTGCACATTAGGGTTTTCTTCTGACTCCGGTGATTATTGATCATTGGTCCTGGACTTGTGGCAATTGTTGTAACAGCAGGTGGAGCATTTTTCGGAAGGGGGGAGTGGTTAATCCAGCTTTGAATGATGCATCAGTCCTGGCTTTCCTTGGATAAGAGGACCTTGTGACTGTAACTCATACCTTATGTCTAGACTACTGCAATGGCACTGACTTTAACAATCATAGGAAGCTTCGGTTAGAACAGTATTGTCAGTATTACCCAGAGACAGCTCTATTGCAAGTCCTATGTTGGTGGCCATAACTCTTGGTGCAATTTAAAATGCTGATATTAACCTTTGAAGGCCTTTATGGCTTGATGCCAGGAGTGCTTTGCTTTTCAGGATCTGGCTCAACTATTATAATTTTGTTAGAGGAGAAGTAGAAAGGGAGGCTGATGCTTAAAACATTTCTTGCTGCTGCTAGTAGTGGCCCTTATAATATTCTCCTGCGTGAAGTTAGATCTCCCCTCTGTTGGCCATGTTTCAAAAATGTTGGGGACCAAATTCTTCTGGAGGTATTTGGTTCATGATGTGTTTTCATATTTGTATTATCGTGTTTCTCTGAAAATAAGACCCTGTCTTATATTTTTTCGAACCCTGAAATAAGCGCTTTGCCTTATTTTCTGGGAGGTCTTATTATTTTGGGGCGTGTGGAGCAAGACGGGGCTCCTCTTGCTGTCTTACCTGATTTCCAGCTCTGTTTCCTTAACCCTAACCAGAGGAAATGGCAGGGACTGGCTGCGCATGCATTTAAATATTTTCGGGAGGACTTATTTTCGGGAGAGGACTTATTTTCGGGGAAACACAGTATATATGGTTTTTAATGACTTCTATCTCAGTATTTTTGCTTTATTGTATCTAAGCCTCTGAGAGTCTGTTGAATTGTAGAAATTAGATAAATAAGATATGACATAAGAGAAATTCTAGCATATTTACCATAATTAATAGTGTGTGTGATCCCAAGGACACTGGCTTTAACATTGATTTTATAATAAATGTACTGATGGCTCTAAGTTAGATGCTTTTTAAACTTTCAGATGATTCCCCAAACCATATTCACTCTTCCAAGCATGCTTCTTCTTCGGCTGTTCTGCGAAGTCTCCAAGTAAATGTTGGCCCTGATGGTGAGGAGACAAGGGCACAAACAGTACAGAAACCACCTGACCTTCTTCCAAGTCCTGATACTTCTACCTTATTGCAAGATCTTCAGCCTGGTGATAACACTTCCTTTATTCTCCTCAATTTAACCCGGACAGGTAATTACCATGTAGATAGATCACTTTCTACTATTAAGAAACAAGATATAATATTTGAGATTCACTGCTTTGAAAAGTATGGTGAAATTTTTCACATAAAGCACTGTGGAGCAGTATATGTCTAAATGCTAACAAGTAGTTTGGCTTATCTTGGTTATTACTTAAGATAACTTCTTCTCTAGGCCTAGGGTCTTCTTCAGAACACCTGGTATTTGTCCAGGATGGAGCAGTTGATTCTGGGAACAATTTCTTTGCGAATAATAGTACAGACAGCAGTACCCCATGGTTTTTACGTGTACAAGAACTGGCTCATGATAGTTTGATTGCTGCCACCCGAGCACAGCTCGCTAAGAATGCCAAAGCAAGCAATAATGGTAAGTTAATATTTTTATTACTCCCTTTGCAAAGATATAAATTAAAGCAGTTCAAGATACTTTCCGTAGAACATGGGTGTCAAACTGGCAGCCCGGGGGCCGGATGTGTCATGCACAGGCCACACCCATCCCAGCTCCATGAAGGAGAAAAAGGTTGTGAAACGTCATGTGATGGCAACGTGATGCCTTGAGTTTGACACCTATGCTGTAGAATAATTACTCATGTTTTTTTGTATTAATATTTCTTTGTAACACTGCTTCTGAAAATAACTTTTATAGCAAATGTTACATTTCTTTAAAAAAAATTGGAATGTTATTAACTAGAAAAGCAGTAGTGAACAGACTTGGTGTTAAAAAATATATCTAATTTTACTAGCTTGCGTCACTAAATATTTTTTATTTGTAGACGCTGTTGTCTAATTGTAGGATTTTTCTTTCCAGGGGAAAATGTTCATGTTTGTTCAGGAGAATCACAGCCGAAGGAATCCAGCCCCATTCCTCACTTACCCCGGGTAGAAAAAAAATTGCAGTGCACTGTTGAAGGCTGTGATCGAACATTTGTATGGCCAACTCACTTTAAATATCATCTAAAAACCCACAGGTATACAGTCTGGCTAAACCTGAAGTTTTACCAGGGTTCCACATGTTTTATATATATTAATCCATCATATAACTGATTTCTCCTTTAGAACACTTCATTTGGGGTGAGTTGGTCAAAGTAAGAGAGCTAATCTCTATTTTGTAAACTCATCCAGATCATTTTTTAAATATTCACTTAGGTTTGAAAGAACTGGCAGCTGCTTTGAATTGTAATTCATTGGCCTGAATTAGATTAGTATTGCTTTTATTATATGTATGCCCAAAAGGAAACATATCAGCCAAATAAGTGGAAAGACAGGCAACTGGTAAAAGAATATGCCCTTTATGATAGCAAAACTGAATACATTTCAAGGAATTCTGATTCCCTTCCTCAAAGGACTAGAAAAGCAATTGAAATAACATTGTCAATTAGAAGAACTCCTTTAACATCTTCAGTGATTAGGAATTTCTGAGGGCATCTGGATTTCTTTCCATTTTCTATAACTTAACATGTAGTGTTTCTCTAGGTTGCACTTTCAGTGAATGCATTCATCCTAGCTCTTTGGTTTTACTATTTCAGCTTGCTACTTTTTATTACATATCTGGTGTTTTTTAAACTGCCATTATTTTTCTAGTTGATTGGGGGTTTTTTTATATTCCCTTTATATTTGTTTTATGATTTGCCCAGTTTTGGTATCTTAGGTGTTCATTATTTTTATCTAGTTGAAAGCCTAATCTACATATATAGCTTGTGATGATCTTTCATTAAGAAATTATGTGTTTTACTCACTTCATTGATCATCTTATTTATTTGTTTGTTTCATTTTTAAATTATTACCCTTCCTTTCTTTTGAGGTACATACATTTGTGTTTGTCCTGTATGTATTAATCTGTGTTGTATGTGTGCTTTACAGTTGTAACTTATTTCATATGTTGTGAATACATTACTTGTTTTTTAATCTTTTGAGACATTCCCTCAAAAAGTATTAGTTTTAATATAATAAAATATCTTTCCTTCTGTTACAATTTCTTCTTTACTTTCCATTAACTTTTTGATAAAAATGTGACATCATATTTTAAACAAAAATTTCTTTTTAATATTGGTTGGTTTTTTTATATTAATTAGTGAGAGTAATACTGTTTTCCAGGAATGATCGCTCCTACACATGTCCAGCAAAAGATTGTGGGAAAAGCTTTTATGTTTTACAAAGATTGAAGGTGCACATGAGAACACATAATGGTGAGAAACCATTTATTTGCTCTGAACTAGGCTGTGGAAAGCAATTTACAACAGCTGGGAATCTGAAGAATCATCTGCGAATTCACACTGGTATGTTCTTTCAATCTTTTCTGGAAAAATACTTTTCCTTCATGAATATGTTTATGACCCCCTTTCATGAGATGCTGTAAAAGTTTGGATATATATTCTCACCAGTAAACATGGCTCTTCTTTTCAGTCCCACAAAAAGTTTAGGCAGGTTCACAGAAAAAGGCTAATAATCAAATTGCAAGATGATCCTGGCAACAGTGGGCTTTGTGATGAATATCTTTAGATGAAATAGACTATAGTAGAGGAAAAGCATTGCTGGAGAAGGTGGATTTAAACATAGAAGGAAAACAGAAGTATTTTGTGGGCAGATATGGAAGATTCACTGGCAAGATTCAAAAACTTATTTCTGGTTGTAAGCAACCTATGGTATAAAACAAAATATCCCAATGCAAGAGAGAGAACCCATTACTGGTTATTTGTGTGAGAAATAATGCAGATCAGAAAAGATCAGAATGTTTGCAGTGATAAACTGTAGTATGTGAGGGGAGAGTGAATTAACCAGGAAAGGAATTTCTGTGAAAATTAGACTTATTTTAAAAACAGCCTAGGAATTCTTTATTAAAAGATAAGCATTATATTGCACTATTTTGAAAATAAGGGTAATGTTGTCATAACATATCTTTCTGTGCATGTCAAGTATTCTTTTTCTTCAGGCATTCTGAATTGATTATGTGAGTGATTATGGGATTCCATTTAAGAATATACCAAGAATTAAAAATTGAACGTTGTGTATATTGTAAAGATATGGGTAACAGAACATACCACAGATGATATAAAAACTGTACTATCAAAATCCATACAAATAAATTACTGTTTTCCATTTACACGGTCTTTTAAAAAATGAAGCAAATAACCTAATTATAATTTGATATAACACAGGGGAAAAGCCTTTTTTATGTGAGGCCCAGGGCTGTGGTCGTTCCTTTGCTGAATATTCCAGCCTTCGGAAACATCTAGTTGTCCATTCAGGTAAGGACATTTTATTTCTTCAGATGAAATTCACAGACCAGAGAGTATTTATTGGAGGTAGTTGTATAATTTTTAGATCCTATTCCAGGGTCTCTCCTTTTTCTTTTTAATTTCGCTAGCTTATTCATATTGTATCTCACTCAGTCTTCCAGCATGTAAAGTCTCATCTAGTCCAGACCCACATTTGGTAGATTAAAGTTTACAGATCATACAGATTCACAATTCCAAATTATGAACATTTTCTTCCAAAAAATGCTTTGAACTTGGCAGCCTTTGTAGAGCTAATACTTTATATTGACTGAATTTTACTGATATCAATCTGTTAGACCCATAATAAATGTTTAACTTTGTGTTTTACATGTTTTTCTGCCTTGTTTCAGGACTAAAGCCGCACCAATGTCAAATTTGTGGGAAGACGTTTTCTCAGAGTGGTAGTAGAAATGTACACATGAAGAAACATCATTCGAGGGTTGAAACAATTAGCAATAGGCAGCATGAGCAAACAGGTAAGGACTAAAATAGAAAAACCTAATACGAGTTCCCCAAATATTGGTAAGAGATTGGATCCATAGAAATACCAGGATTAATGGATTGGTGACAGTTAACCCCCTTGAGCATTTGACTAGGAATTTAGGTGAGCTTTGTGGCTTTATATTTTGCTGCTTACAGCTTTAACCAGGGCATTATGGATTTATATTCTTACAGTAGTTTTAAATTTTTATGCCATCCAGAGTCAAGTGGCTCTATAAATAGTATCATTAATTAATTAAAGTGGCAGGATAGGGTTCAAAAACAGTGCAAGTTTATTCCATGCAACCTATACACAAGAATCTGGTCTACTAACAGTTAAAGCAAATTGGTGGGGGGCTGGACTTAGGTCTCTTCCAGGGGCGTAGGGACTCCAGACTGATGATACGTTTGATCTCGCCTTTTGATTCAGCCTGGTCATTTCCTACAATAAATAAATTAGGGCTGAGTTGGGCAGGAAATCGTAGCGTAATTGCCCCTTTAGTACTTAATCCTAGTCCAAATGCTTTAGAAATATTTCTAGTTGATTAATATTGCCACCTGAACAAAGTAAACAGAGAGGTTATATCTATCAGTTACAGTTGCAGGTAGCCCTCGACTTATGACCACAGTTGAGCTCAGAATTATGGTTGTAACTCACGGGGGTTGGTAAACTAGGTGTCCACATGATCTCCTCTTTTAATGATCCTTTGTGGTCATTAAGTGGAACCCAGGCTGCCTTGAGGTGGGGGAGCCTGGTACAAGCCCAGGCCCACACTGCAGTACCTCCCCAGGTCTTTTCTCTTATATTACTAAGCAGAATAATACATAGTAATACATATATTACTAAGCAGAATAATGCACTGATCACAATTTTTAGTTAATCTAAATCTGGATATTATTACATTATTTACTTACCGTATTTTTCGGAGTATAAGACGCACCGGAGTATAAGACGCACCTTAATTTTGGGGGAGGAAAACAAGAAAACAAGAATTCTACCTCTGCCTACCAGCATTTAAGGTGGCACTGCTTTACGCCGCCCTCTTCCTCCTCCTGCAAGCGAGAGGTGCCTCAGAGACACGGCTGTGAAAGAGGGTGTTGATTACTATAAGTTCTTTTCCAGAAAACTTATCAGGGTGTTCCTGTGATCTTCAGGGACTACTCGCTTTCTCCCAAAGAGACCCCTCGCATGCTCTGGGGGGAGGGAAAGAGTACAGCCTGAGGAACAAAGCTCTTTAGGAGGTTTCACTTTAGGAGCTCCCGTTCAGCTCGCTCGGCTCCTGAGCGCAGAGAGGGCTTAGGCAGCAGCAGCAGCGGCTCCCCACATTGCTGGGGAGTGAAGTCATTGCGACCATTGTCTGCTCTAAGCTGCCTGCTGGGCGGCCAGAGGGGTGACCTGCCACAAACCGTGGGGCCTGCCTTGTTCCCCAAAGCTGCCGGGCAGATTCCCCCCCCCCAGACCTTCCCAAAGAGGTTTGTTCCTCAGGCTGTGCCCCGACCCAGATCCCCGCCGCCTGGAACTGCCCAAAAATGCCTGAAGGGTGGTGGCCGGCGGGTGAGCGGGGCTACATTCGGCGTATAAGACGCACCCAGATTTTCACCCCCTTTTTGGGGGTAAAAAGGTGCATCTTATACTCCGAAAAATACGGTATCTTCTTGGAAAAGATATTATAGATGTTGTTTCTTCTTAGGAAATGTTAAGTTTGAATATGTGTCTTTTTTCCACTTGTGTACCTTCTATCAAAAAAAAGTTGGTTCTTGGTTGCTGGGCCTCATTTCTCATACTGGTAGTTCTCGCTTAATCACCATAATTGGGACTGGAATCATAGTCATTGAGCAAATCAACATATCATGATTGCTTTACTTGACAAACATGACCCTAAAAGTCTAGAGTTGGGTCATTAAGCAAATGCATGGAGCTAAATTCTTGTGTCCTTGCTTCACTATGCCTGTGGAGCTGGAGGCAGAGAGAAGCAGATAAAGCACAGAGAGGCAGGGAGACAAGGATTTTAGCACACTGAAACTCTGCACAGTTACGGAGAGGTAGGGAGCTTTTAACATGTGCTAAAATCTGTGTACAGGCATAGAGAAGTATGGATCCTTGCCAAAATCCTTGTCTCTTTGCTTCTCCACTGATTTTTCTGGCGAAGCTGGCAGAGAAGATTGCAAATGGCAATCATATGATTGCAGGGTGCTTGGCAACTGGTCACAAGTGAAACATCACAATCAGCTGACCATAAAGGCCCTAAAGCACCCTTCTGAGGCTGTTGGTAATTCAAAAGCTGGTTAAATGAAGACTAAATATACCCTCTCGACATTGTACTCCTGATGCAGTATCATTGGTTTAGAATGTATGTCCAGTCCTGTTTCCTTCTGGCACGATTACTTTAATCAGTCATGTTTGCAGAAGAATGGATCGTTTTGGCACAAGATTTCACTGAACATATAATTAGTCATGTACTTAGTGTGTTGATAAAAGTTATTTTTCTGCTGAAACATAGATGCTCTTGTGTTTGAGTAGGCTGTTTATCCTTCCATGGCATGTCTCTTCAGTGGCTTAAACAACATTCAAACAAATGACATCAGAGTAGTTATGGATTGCAAAAATGGATACATTTTTAATAAAAGTAAAATGTATCCGAATAAAGTATTGAAATTTTATGGCTTTAAAATTTAATTTGTGAAAGTGAAGTTTTTGTTTCACAAAAAGTCATTTTTGAAGAACACTAATCTTACTTAGTTATAGTCTCCTTATGAAAATCCTTATGTTTGAATTACACATACATCAACATTTACCTGTTGCTACCACCCCCTCATACTCTATGCTTCACAAAGAAAATCTTGTAAGGACAAACATGACCCTAAAAGTCTAGAGTTGGGTCATTAAGCAAATGCATGGAGCTAAATTCTTGTGTCCTTGCTTCACTATGCCTGTGGAGCTGGAGGCAGAGAGAAGCAGATAAAGCACAGAGAGGCAGGGAGACAAGGATTTTAGCACACTGAAACTCTGCACAGTTACGGAGAGGTAGGGAGCTTTTAACATGTGCTAAAATCTGTGTACAGGCATAGAGAAGTATGGATCCTTGCCAAAATCCTTGTCTCTTTGCTTCTCCACTGATTTTTCTGGCGAAGCTGGCAGAGAAGATTGCAAATGGCAATCATATGATTGCAGGGTGCTTGGCAACTGGTCACAAGTGAAACATCACAATCAGCTGACCATAAAGGCCCTAAAGCACCCTTCTGAGGCTGTTGGTAATTCAAAAGCTGGTTAAATGAAGACTAAATATACCCTCTCGACATTGTACTCCTGATGCAGTATCATTGGTTTAGAATGTATGTCCAGTCCTGTTTCCTTCTGGCACGATTACTTTAATCAGTCATGTTTGCAGAAGAATGGATCGTTTTGGCACAAGATTTCACTGAACATATAATTAGTCATGTACTTAGTGTGTTGATAAAAGTTATTTTTCTGCTGAAACATAGATGCTCTTGTGTTTGAGTAGGCTGTTTATCCTTCCATGGCATGTCTCTTCAGTGGCTTAAACAACATTCAAACAAATGACATCAGAGTAGTTATGGATTGCAAAAATGGATACATTTTTAATAAAAGTAAAATGTATCCGAATAAAGTATTGAAATTTTATGGCTTTAAAATTTAATTTGTGAAAGTGAAGTTTTTGTTTCACAAAAAGTCATTTTTGAAGAACACTAATCTTACTTAGTTATAGTCTCCTTATGAAAATCCTTATGTTTGAATTACACATACATCAACATTTACCTGTTGCTACCACCCCCTCATACTCTATGCTTCACAAAGAAAATCTTGTAAGGATGAGTGCAACACAAATGTTCTGTATTCAGATTTGTGAGTAATAATATAATCCTCTTTTCTGGATTCTAAAATAACTTTGCAGACCACAGTAAATTAATCATGTGATGGCTTTTTGTTTTTAAACCCAGAATCACTGATGGGCAGCAGTTTGTTGGAAGAATCTGAATTAGACAGTAAGAGCCTGGTGTCAATGAATTCTCCATCTAGCCTTGTTGAATCTCTGCATTTGCCAGATCCGGAATCAATCATTGGTGTAAAAGAAGGTGAGAAAATGTTTCTGTCTAATCCAAAGGAAGCCCTGTATGAAATGAAATGAAAGATAAAAATAGCTCTTGTGTTTTTAATGTATAACGTAATTTAATGGAGTTAACATGGAATACAGGCAAATACAGCACAGAAAGGTGAACCATAATGTAAGAAGGGGTGGATTTTAAAACTTCCTTGATAATTGTATAGTGATAGTGGAATAATGTTGAGTTGCCAATTTTATTCCATGTCCTTTTGAGAATCTGACAAGAAAAGAACCATGTGTCAGGGTTCCGACGATTTTCTTACAAATGTAGTATGTACCTTGAAAGCAGATGTCTCATCTTATGCCTGGATGCTTTCTTATTTGGGATGATCATTTCATATTATGTAGTATCTTACAATTCATAGGAAGTGTGAGCTTCCGTGGAATCCTTAAATTCAGTCATTATTTCATATTCTGAAATCCTGGGAGACTTTGGTGTTCCTGCAAGAGATCTTACATGATTTCAGGCAAAAATGTTGAGATACAAGACAAGTGGTAGGAGGGATGTTTGTTTATTATCCAACAATGACTCTAGGTGGCGAACAGTGATTAAAAATAAAAACAGCCACATATAAAATGTTAAAATACAGAGCAGCTGAGAAGAACAATAGTCATTTCATATCAGCAGACAGGGCCCAGGGCCTGAGCAGAGAACCAGGTCTTTAGGGACTTATTAAAGACCAGCAGAATTGGGATAAGCCTGATCTCCAGAAGGAAAATGTTGCAGACGGCAGGCGTTGCAGGAAAATAATAATAATAATAATAATAATAATAATAATAATAATAATAATAATAATAATCAAGTGTTTTGAGCCTTGCCAGCTGAGATTCTACAGCCAACAAAATTTGGAGTATTCCCATCCTGCTGGATCAGACAGGATAGAGAGAAACAACCAGGGGTATGATCAATGCCTTCTCAGTATCATACCCAGACCTTTATTCCTACTAAAAGGAATCCAGAAAATCTGTTTCTTCTTGAATATTCTGAAGCTTCAGTATGATCACCTTCTCTATAGCCTTCCCTAACAAGGGAAGATTGGACACTGGATGAAAATTTTCCAGACTAGTTGGGTTAAGCAATGGCCACTTGAGAGGGGCACCACCATCTCAAGAGCTAGTGCAAAGGAAGAATTAACTATTGTCCAAACCCAACCACACGTCCTCTGCCATGTGGCCTTAATTAACCTGAAAGGGCATAAGTCTAACCCAGAAGTAGCTGAACTGACAGCTGTGAGAACCTTGACCATATCCTCAGGGCTTAACAGGATCAAACTTTTCCCAGATAACCATGCAAGACTCAGCCCCTGTAACCTCCACTGGTCCTGCTTCCAGCTGGAGTCCCAACAGAGAGCAGTTTTATCTGACAGATTCCTGGCAGATTCTTCACAGCAACCTTGTATTGAACCTCATAGCTAAACCCTCTTAGAAGAGCCACTCAAAACAAGGCTGCTGGAGACCTATCTGCAGATGTAATAAGGGTCAAGAAGCATTTTATATTTTGTTACTCTTACCACCATAAGGTTGGCTCAAACAGTGGATCTAATCCATGTTTGGTTGGGTTTGGTTCTTTGTTGTCTGCCAGAAGTATCTCTTCCCTGCTTCATCTCATTAAGCTCCTCCATAAAGCAAGAGAGTTCTGGGATCCACAGGGGAAGAAAGGCTGCTGAGGTATGGTAAGATTCCAATTCCCAGAAGACCATGAGGGCTTTGGTGAAACCATTCAGCAGACCCTTCAGAGCGTAGTACTCTCTGAAATCCATTTGACTCCATTAGTTGCCTGGAGATGACTAGTCCAGTAAGTCCAACCTCCCTGTGGTGGGTGGTGATATCAAAGAATTACAAATCTACCTGAGAGTCTGTCCATGACAGAAGAAAAGCCAGTGTTTCCCCCAAATTCAGAATACCTTACCACTGCTCCAAAAGAAGAAAAAAACAGGTCAGGCATATGACGGCTGTTATGTGTTGTATATGATGTTGCATAAGAGAGTATTGAAATCTTGCAAAACGTTGCCTGTATAATAAATTGTTATATTAGTATTCCTTTTTTTTTTAACTGGAACTCTCATACATTTTTTCTAACTTTGCTTTACTGTATTTACATGGTACATGCTGTACCAGTAGATTGAGAATTTTTAAAGTATCATTTATTTTTCTGCTTGATTTGTAGAGGTTCTAGCTGAAGCAGCAGTAAATTCTCTTCATGATGTATCTGATGTGGTTTTGCCATCTCATCATCTGATGCCCATGTCAACATCAAGGCACTCTTACGGCGTATCATCCTTACTACAATAAATTCTTAGGTCTGAAGGTTTCTGTTTTGAAAAATGTAGTACTAGTCCCTTTAATTTCAGAAAATATTTGCTCCTATGATTGAAGGTAAGAAATTTGCATGTTTTTCTACTGGGGAACCAGACCATTCTAAAGTGCACATATCCTTCCCACTTTGCTCAGAGGGTGAAGTTAGAAAAAAAATCTAATTTCAGTTCCTGTGGGATAGGAGAATTCCCTTTTCCAGTTCCAGCTTTTCTTGCTTCAGAAAGCATGCATGCCTACATTTTTCATCTGTTGTCCTTGTGGCAAAGATGACTTCAGCCAGTGATTTCTGTTATTTTTACATTTTCCTTTGTTTAGTATTTTTTTCCTTACCAGTTTGTTTCAGGAGTGCTGACCTAAGCAATAGCAATGAATTATGAATTGTGAATCTCCCAGAGTCATCTGCAGATATGGGCGGCTCTAGAAATCAAATAAATATATAAATAAATATCCTAGGATTTTTCTGACTGGGACTTAACTTCCAAGTATACATCCAAGTGACATATGTCTGCCTTTCCATCGTGATTCTCTGAGAAGGGCTATATCCTTGCCCCTGAATCGGTGGCCATGGACAACCCACTTTTAATAGCTGGGACGTCCTTTGGGAAGTTGAAGAATAGGCACTGGAATGTTGAAAGTTCTTCACAAAGGGAACACATCATTAGAAGTAACTTTGCCAAGCAGTATCCCTTTTCAAAGACCCAATGAATTTTTAATCCTTAGAGGATCCTGGGAAATCCATGGCTCCTGTGGAGCAGACTTATACCCAAGATCTCACATCTAGGAAGAACAAATGGCAAGAAGCTCAATTTTGGAGACTTCCCTCACCCCACCCCATATGGGGAAAGGAAGAGCATTTCCACTCCTTCTTTGGTGGAGCTGTCTCCTGACTACTTCAGGGACTAGTACCAGACTACTTTTGTAGGCAGAAAAGGCAAGTCATTAATTGGGAAGTCCTCCATAATGCCACTTCTGACCTGAATGCTTCCTTTCAGACCTAATGAGAAAGAGGAAGCAGATCTGTCTCTGGATATAAGGAAGAAGACAGTGGCTGTTCCCTGAGTCTTGCAGTCTATTCCAAAAATCTACTAGTCAGTAAATTCTTCAGGACTCTAAACCTAAAAGTCCAAAGCAGTCTATTCCCATTGGTATCTACTGGTGGCCAAGTTCTGTGTTTCAGGAGCCTTTTCAAGCTAGACCAGATTCGAAAACCAGTTATGAATACTAATATTACTTTTATTATATGGCTATAGTAACAGAATCTTACAAGTCTGAATGCTCATGCTCCCTCCCCCCATTTATTTATAAGATAACTAGGGAGGACCAAACTTGAGACATTTCCTTGAATTATATTTCTGCCTTGGACTTTGTGTGTGTGAGCGTATGTGTGTGTGTGTACACGCACACACATGCAGTCATAGTCTTGGTTGAGGTTTTTACCATTGGTTACTCATATACCCCTTTTACTATCATACACTGTGGCTAGTGGCCTTCCCCAGCTTCCCTTCCCTGAAGTATTCAACTGTGTCCATGGGAAGTGTGAAGAGAATGCAGGAAAAATAAATTTATCTTTGGCCACCAAACTCTGTACTTTCCCTCATGCAGCAGTCCTCCATAGCAGAACATATATGCTAAAGGTAAGGACCCCTTCAAACAGTAAGAGGACAGGAAAGTGGAGGTTCTGTAACACAGAAAACACGAGGCAACAGCTTAGCCACCCTCATTTATTATTTTGTCATTTATCATCGGTTGGATAAAACAGCATTTAAGTTCATACTTCTAGAGCATAGGTAGCTCAAACAGGATCTGAATAAATTAGCCAAGGCAGTTACCTTCATGGCTGATGTGAATTTAGACAGTGGTCAATTCTTAACCAGAGACTTGCTTGCTAAAATGGCTACTTTTTGTCTCTAAATCTGTTATATATGACTCATTCAAATATGGCAAGCTATTCAGAAACTCCCTAGATAATGTGCTAATTGAGATTAAGTTTAAAAATACAGTCCTGTCTGATAATCAAAGTTATCAGCCCCCATGAAATTATTTCACCCAATTTTTCAACAATCAAACATTAGCTGGCACTGAAGTCCAGAAACTAGTTCCAAGTCCTACAAGTTGAGACATTCTTCCATTCTTGTACCATATTGTTCATTGTTCCAATTAAAAATGATGGCACATCAACCTGGATCTCAAACAAATGAATCGCCACATTAAGTACTATCTTTTAAATCTATGATATAGTATCTTAAGAAAAAAATGCCCTGTGTAGGACATTTTGCCTTGCAAAATGCTGTCTAGATGATCTGCAAAGCCAGTCACCATTGATTAAATAGGGAAAGAGGGACAACCATACCATGTTGTAGATTCAAGGAACTGGGCTTCTTAATAAACAGAGACAATAACACTCTTCACCAGGCATACATACATAATACATATGTATGTATAACATATATATATATATATATATATATATATATATATATATATATATATATATATATATATATATATATATATATGAATAAATAAGATGCATTGACACTCATTTCATTAGAACTGCAACTACCTTGGTTGCCCTTGATAGTAAAGCCTACCTGGAAGACATCTATAGGGCTGCAATATTTTTGTCTTCCATATAGGTAGTCCTCAACTTACAACAATTCATTTAGTGAGTTCAAAGTTACAATGGCACTGAAAAGTGATGTGAACGTTTCCCACACTTACGACTGTTGCACCATCACCATGGTCACATGAACAAAATTCAGACCCTTGGCAGCTGACTCATATTTATGATGGTTGCAGTGTCCTGGGGTCATGTGATCCCTTTTGCAACCTGACAAGCAAAGTCAATGGGGAAGCCAGTTTCACTTAACAACCATGTTACTAATTTAACATTCACTTAACAACTGTTAAGTGAAGAAAGATTATAAAGTGGGGCAAAATGCACTTAACAAATGTCTCACATAGTAACAGAAATTTTGGGCTGAATTGTGGTCATAAATGGAGGACTATGTGTAACTCTTACACCTCAGTAAAGCACTCCTCAACAGGAAGATACTAAAAGAAATAATTCTGAGCAAAGACTGCTTCCTGGGACATTATCATATCTCCAGTGACATCTTTGATATACATCATTCCACTTTAAAATGTGCTGGTTTTACTGTAGGGAAATCCACATCAGACTCATGTCCTTATCGTAAAGACATGGTGTTCGGTTCAGCAAGAAAAGAGGTAGTCATCAATATTTGCATTCTATATGGAGTCTTATGAAACTTTCCTGTATTACTTTTTGTGGAGTCCCTTTCTGGCTTGGTATTCTGAACTGAGGAAGGGATCTTTTATTTTTCCCCCAAGAACTGAGATTGGAAATCTACTAGCCCCCTTTCTGAAAGAGTGGGAAGAGATACCCACTTCAGAATGCTCTGTCCTCACTGTAGAAGAAGGATCTTCATGGTAAGTTCAATGCATCATTGCTAAATATGGTGTAATTTTACTGAAGAATTTGATAGGTTCAGTTTAATAACAGTCCTTATATTTACCTGAATATATTTACCTTTAATTTTATTGGAGGATTACAACATTCCTTTTCATTTCATTAAAGAAATGAAATGAAAATTAATTTGGTAATCTGATCTATATAATAACTAGTATTTACAGGATGCATTAGCAACTATTTCTTTCAGCTTGGATGGATCTCTAATTTCAGGTGGGTTATGTTGGGATGGCTTTAAATTTGGAATATGCACTACCCAAAGTGGTTTTGAGTCAGCATTATAAACTTACTTAAATGAAAGCAAAAGAAAACATATATATAGACATTCTGGTTTTTTTTTACTCAGATTGTTCAGGAAATTAATACAACATAATACGTTATATTAGATGAACAAATTTTTTGTTCAGTTTCTAAATTTGGATAGAGAATTTGGCCAAAAACTGGTTTTCAGTGTTTATTTAGAAGGTAAATGCATAGTAAAGTCTGCTGCAGGAAGAAGTGCAACCTGTTGGGAAGAAAGTAGCATTTGAGCATCTGGCTCCTTCTCAACTTACATTTTGGGCAGGGGTCCCAAATTCTTCAGATCATCAACTTCTTCATGAAATTTCAGATTGTTCATCAATCCCAAACATTCATTATATGAAAATAATAAGTACTTCTTTAATAGTACTATGAATAACTAAAAATACTACAAATAATAACAGCAACAGTAGGTAGTCCCATCAACTCTCAGGGGTCAATATTGACTACTTTGAAAAATCATGGTCTTGGATAACAAGAAAGGTTGCAGGGATTCACTACCATCCTATTGTTTCACATTTTCTATACTGGTAAAATAGTTTAATTTTAAAACTATGAGATAAAATGATTCAGTAGTATTTGAACTGAAATCTGTGCTACAGGTATTAAGAAGTAAAATGAATGCATTTATTTTACAGTTACAGAAGAACAGCAAATCTGTGACACTGAATATATGATACTATATGAAGCTAAAGAACAGGCTTTTCAAGTTGACATTTAAATTCCTGGAATTTGTGCAGTGTCTCCAGTGTACTTATGACATGGTGGAGCAGAGGCCTGGACTATGGTTTTGCTTCAGTCAGTGAAAAAAACTTTGTTTTCTAAGAGAGGATGGAACAGCAGCTATTAATTATGAATTTAATATTTAACCTGGTATCCAAAAGCCAGGAGATAATGTTCTTGTACCTAGTTTAAAGCCAGATTTTTTTTCTTTTTTGAATTGACCATAAGCTCAACATTATAATGGCTTGTTCTTGGAGAAATATCTTTTAAGTAGTAATAAATTCTGCACTATGGTGTGGCAGTTCTGGTTTTGCTTCTTATTTATAAGGGCAGTTGGTGGTACTTTCATCGGGAATTTTTGCCTTCCCATGCTTTGTGTGGATATGTTTACTAACATTGCTTTTGGTCCAAACTGAAGATCTCATACTATTCAGAGTATTGCTTCGGTCACACTTGGTTCTTGCTGTGATATTTTAATATCTAATTATTAGGTTTAATAGATTTTTTTTTTGTTTAAAAAAAAATCAAAGGTAGAAATTATTCAGTGGCATTTTGTTGTAAATAAACTATATATTTCCATTCTCAATATGGTTGCATGTGTATTTATTTGGTGGCTTTTCAAATACACTTTGCATTACAAAGAAGTTCAAAATGAGTAACAGCTTTGAAAACACAATGCAGTTATATGCAATATAAAACATTAACTGTGACAGACTACATTAATGCAGGTTTCCAGGAAGAAGGGCACACATTCCAAGTGGGGAGAGGTGAGGTAAGAGACAGCCCAGTTCAGAGCTGAATCCTGGGAAGAGGAAATGATTTAGTATAGATAAATCCCTAATATTTTCCACAGTATAGCCGTTAGGGTAGGGTAGTAAGGGTAGTAAATCTAACAAGAATATATATATGGTGTAAGCAAATGAATGGAATTTTGTCTGGATTATGTTACATTGCTCTTGGACTAGGCCAGACACTAATGGAACATTAAAATTAATATGAAATGATACACTGACTCAAAAAGAAACAGCATTTAAGAGAAGCACTCAGTGGTCCCTAAATTCTTATCCAATTAATAAAGACTTGGTGTACTTCAAGAACATACTTGAGATGGGAAAAAGTGGGATGCAGTACAATTATTTAGTGAAGTGTTCTTGGCTAAAGCCCACATGCGTAAGGCTGTAATTTGAAAAAGACTACATTTAAGTTTTCTGTCTTGATACTAAAGCCTTTGAATCTACATTAAACAATTTTTGTCTTCACATTAAATTATGCAAATTTTAGAAGGCATCTAGATCTTTTGGTTGAAAGGTAAACTCACTGCGATTCTATAAAATTTTGCTCATTTTTTGAAACTTATCTAAAAGGTCTGCCAAGTTTTTGAAAAAGGTATTTAAATTATAAACAAGGAAAGATCTAGAAGAAACAAGGTAATAATGTTTTCTGGAAGGCTCACTTTTCCCAGTTGTCTGTGCATGTTAGAGATTACTGTTGGGATTCATTGTTATTTCGGTTGTTAGGCATCAATTGGCTTGTGGGAAATGAGCATTTTGTGACTAGCCTTACTTATCAATGGTAGCAATTTTAAATGTGTCTTTAACTTTCAAATGTGTTCTCTGGTTCAAACTGATTGGGATGACTGGTATATATACAACTCCTTTCACCCTCTTGGCAATCTTCATTTAAGCAAGATCTCAAAAATCTAGCATTAGTCAAATTTAAAACTGCCTCAAGTCATATTGCTAACTAGAATACTTCAAAGTCATGTATTCTAATATAATTCATATATATATATATATATAATTAAAATATACAATTTAGCTTCAGTTCTGCAGAAATCCTCGATTAAAGAAAATATGCTGAAAGCAAATGGAGACTTATTAGTTGTTTCTACTTTAATTCCAATCTTTTTAGTCCCTCTTGGGATAGCTGTTTTACGATGTCAGCCTCAGTACCGCTCTGGGATTTGTGATTTCTGTTGATTAAAAGAATTCATTACATTATTGTCAGTAAAAGTACTAAAGTGATCATCATAGTGGCAAAATTAGCACATATGAATCCTTTCTAAGAAATCAGGGTAGCATATAGTTTCCCCATCTTCTCCTTTCAACAGTCTGTGAATTAGTCACTCATTTTACCTAAAGTCAGAGAGGTTTATGATAGGGAAGAAAATTATATCAAGTGCTTAAGGGGCAGTTCTGGAGGAATTGCTAGTTTATGAAGTTTACTGTTTTGTTACTGGCAGGATAGGGAGACAGTTGCCATTTTAAGTTCTCTTGTTCTCCCTATTTCCATATCTATTTGCAATAATAGAAAGGTAAATAATTATGCCAGTGTAGCCTACCAATTTTTCAGACCTGTTGAAGAGATAAGATTGAATATACCTTGAAAGATGTATGGAATATCTGGTTTTGTAAACCACAGGCAGAAATATAATGCTAGTGCATGTTGACATCTACTGAACATGGTTTCACTACAATCATTAGCCTTTTGGTGGCATCAACCTCACTACATATTTTTTTAGTACCGACATTGTTTCCTTTCATACCTTTTCAATTCAAACTGCTGTTGCTTTTCTACTGTGTCAGCGGCTCCTCTCCCTTTCTTTTTCACAAACTCTTCATTCAATCCAAATTGCTGCAAGGTGTCTTTAAAAAGCTTCTGTGCTCCTTGACAGGCACTATGCTTTAGAATAAAAAGAAAGATCTTAGAAACACTTTCCACAAAAAAATTAATAGTAATTAAAAATAAATTAACATTCTTAGGTAAATTCTAAAATAAGACAGGTGCACATTTAGAAAATACATTTTAAATAGTAGGTTTGAGATAATTTTTAAAAATTCCTCAATTGCAAAACATTTACTGTTGTGACTTGTTCAAATAGGTAAGGTCTGTTCTTCACACGCATCTTCATCTCTTCTAGTTCTTTCTTATATTCTCTTGTTCTTTTCTGGCTGTTTTGCCTGAAACAAGAATTAAATTTTTCTGCCTGAAATAATGTGAATTATTATTCATATATGAAAAAAAAGCTTTGTTCTGCATAATTCCCAGAATAGAGGATACTTTGCCTTCAAAAATAAAATTGGTCTCTATTTGTCAAGGAGTTAACTTATCATTTTAGTCTAATCTTGTAAATTAATCTTGTTCTAATACAGTATAATTCTAGTATAGTTTATTTGCATGCAATTTTGGAATTGGGAATTGTGCAAAAGCAGCCTGTAAATGCAAGTAAATAAAGTATAATAATTCTTCTATGATTGCTACATTTGGGCACAATTGAAAGCCAATCCATCTAAATAAACACACGAATGCAAACATAAAAACACATAAACAGTACTAAGTAATCTATATTTAAGTATTTTGCTCTCAGTATTACTTGGTAAATTTATAATACTCACCAGTTTTGCTTCAGTTTTTCTTTGTGTGTCTCTTCCAAACTTTTATGTGGGTCCATAGCTTTTGCTCGACAAATCACTGATTTATGTATTGCTTGGCATTTTTTTCTTTGTAGCTCTGCCCAGCGAGCTCCTTCATTCTCCTTGTATTTCTTATTTTCTTGGAGGAGTCTATAAATATAGATGTGGCCATTGGAACATATACGGTAAATAGCCCTTGACTTATGATCAGTCACTTAAATGTTCAAAATTACAACAGGTTTAGAATCTGGCCATCATAAATGCTGTATCCCACATACATGTGCCCCACTGTCACATGAGTGCATTTTGTGTACTTGGCAATTGTCTTGCCTTTATGACTGGTAGATCCTGTGGTCATGTGACCATAATTCACTCCCCCCCTCTCCAGCAAAAAAACTGTCCATTCTGAACAGGTTTGCACATGACCACTGCTATGGTGACAATTATGACAATTTGCTTAATGACATCTGCAAAAAATATTGTAAAATAGGGTCCAGTCAAATGGGTGTCTCAATTTACAAGTCTAATAATTTACAAGCAGAAATATGATCCCAATTGTGGTGATAAGCCAAGTACTACCTTTATTTATTTCAAAATTAAATCACAAGTATACAAAATGAAGTAAAATCTGTTAATTTCTTATAAACCTTTTAAAAAAAAAACTTTTAAGCCTCCCCGTAATCTGCTTGATACCATTCTTAGTTTTTTTTCATGTAGTACAGAATATACTTTCAAAGATAATCCCCATCAGATGTTGATTTGGATGGGAACAAAGGAAACAAAGGCAAAGAAATCAGTGTAAGCCACAGCATTTCGACTTGGGCAGCATTTAAATCACTTGTTTTCTCCAATTCCAGGTCAAGCTATGATGCAGCTAAGAAAGTTATGCCATTTTATGAGAAAATATTTCTAAAATATTACTATAAATACATGTATTTTTCAACAGTATTTATAAAAATGTTAATACTTACTTAATAGCACCTGCCCTCTTTCTCACTGCATCTGTAATATATATTGGAAGTGTATTGGCAGAGAGAGATGAAAGACAATTAAAAGACCGACTTCTTTGTATTGGAGCCATAGAAGGTTGCTGAGAATCCTGAAAGCAAAAATATTTTTGGCTAGTTTTTTTTTTTTTAAATCTGTGACAAGCACAATTTTAAGTGCAGATATTCTTTCATATGTGTGTCCACCATATGAGTATGTAGCATTTTACTAACTTGCAAAAGCCTTGTAAATATGTGCTGTTAATATATGTATTAATACATCCTGCAAAATTCCAAAATATACCATTATTACCACACAGAAAATATTCATCAACTGCTTTTTTACCCAAGTTTCAAAAAGAAAAAGTTTTATGCAAAATATGCTGGCTGGTCATCGTCTTGTCCTACAGATATAACTTGGAAGCCTTGATAATTATGTGCTTGCTTTTAGCTTAATAATTAATTTTACATCCTTTTAACAATTCAGAAACTGTGTCCGATAGGTCAAAAATAAAAGTCAAATACAAATACAAAATACAGGTAGTCCTCGACTTACAACGGTTTGAAGTTACTTAAAGTCACTTAACAAATGTGGGGAGAAAAGTCATAAAATGGGGCAAAACTCACTTAACAAATTTCTTATTTTACAATATACATTTTAGGATCAATTGTGGTCATAAATTGAGGACTACCTGTATCAATAACAATATTTATAAAAACAATGGGCTTAATCCAAAATGAATTCAGGTACAATATTAAACATTCCAGCAAGGCATTTCTGAAGCCATAAGATTCTGCAGTCGACAGGTAGAGAGAAGTTTGCCTTGCAGATTATGCTAATGAAACACTATGGCTGTTTCATTGGCAGTGCTTTGCCACAAAAAGCTAAGAACAAGACATATCATAGAAGACAAATAGCCATAGCATTTAGGCCATCATGTTTCTCAGGCACACCTTCAGGTCTCAAGCTACTCTGGCTCAAAGCTATATAATAAACATTGTTCAACTATCAAAACTTTTGACAACCGATAATGTCAGCTACCAAGACAGGATTCTTCTCCTAAGTACAGACTATTCTGCCTATAGTGGAAGTATAGCCTCTTATTTTCAATTCAATTCTCCCAATCATACAAATATTTTTATGTTAAGAGTTCCAGTGTGGCATATAGGAACATCAACATGCTGGCATATTTATCCGTCAGCATCCACTAGACTAACCATTCCAAATTAGAAATCTGCCTATCTACACAAAGAAACATTCAATTAAATCGGTGCTATGCCCACCATGGCAGCCATTTTGTGAATCAGGAAGTCCTACAGAAGACATATTGGAAAAACTTGTACAACATAGTGTCCAAATGTGTCCACCAGTCCAAAATGATTAGAGGGATCCTTTTCTATTTGAAATTACATTAGCATTGGACCTCAAATATAAACTGATATTGTTATGGCTGTTGTTACTATATTCCCCAATAGATATATGCTTAACCTAAAACTTTCTCACTGTTTTGAGTGATAGAAAATAATTGTTCATGTTGCGGATATATTTGCACATGTAGAAATACGAAGAAGTTAAAGCAAATCCTTTACCATCATCTTGTCACACATTTTATGTCTGCAACTGAGATTTGCTGTTCTCAGTCTGAATGGTTTATTACGAGTTGCTTCTTTAATTTCTTGTTTGGTTAGTACTTTTCTCTGAAACGCCCAGTAAAGTTCTTCAAAATCAGGCACTGAAGCATTAATTCTTGGCTTAAAACTAAAGTTGCCTTGCAGAAAACTCAACTTTTGCTCCCTATTTTTGGAGGCAATTTGGGATTTTTTATCCCTTTGTTTATTGTCAAGCTCAATGGGGGCCCAGGACTTTTCCAATAATTCCTTGGCTCTCAACTGAATACGGATTTTTCTTAAGAGTTCAGCTTCTAGGGATTAAAAGAAAAAAAATAATGAACATTCATCCTATGACAATTTACATAAAAATATACAATGGAAAATGCCAAAGTACAACCACCTTTCTCAATATGATATTTGTTTTGCCTTTTGGAAACTACCTATACCAAGCAGTATAAGCAGCTGGCTAGGAATTTTAGAGAGGCTTCTGATAGAGAAAGCTAATGCAGAAGGTATAATGAGGTCTTTAAATGACAACAGAACACAAATCTTTAACTTAAAGTGATTATGTGTCATCAAATCAGTGTTGATTCTTTGCAATCATAAAAATTTTCTCCGGGTAAACTAAAAACCCAAAATTCAAAATATTAAAGTTGTATAATATATGAAATATATAACCAATTTGCATTGCATACATTGTGTTGCTGAATAACTATATTTGATTAATTTACTTGCTTTTCCATTGGACAAGTCTTTGTATTGTGATTGAGTAAGAGAGACAAAAGTTCAAAATCAGATTTTTGTGACATTTCCCTTTCACAAATCAAGGGGAATATTAACAACCATTACTATGTTAGGAAAGTCAAAAGGGAATGATTTAATCTTTACCTTCGAGTTTATCCCCAAGCATTGGCTCATATGTGGACTTGGGGATTATCTTTCTGAACTTTGGTACTATTTTCTTAGCTGGAGTTAAAATGTTCAGAAACTGCTGTCTGGTGGCCTCTTTTCTCTCCTCTTCTTTTATCTGAAAGCTGAATGGTTTTTGCATTGAAAGTAGCAGCTCCTTTCTTTTTTGAGTTTCCACTTGTCTACGGATTTCATTCTTTTCCATTATTTCCTGGTAGAGTGGCAGATAGATATGAGCAGGCACAGGTTGTGCTCTAAATTGTTTTTGGCATTCTGCAGCCTCTTGCAATTGCCTTTTGTATGCAGTTGACTCTTTTTCAGGCAATGCCTGTGATTTTAGAAACTGAGATTTTTCATGAGTTTCTCGACGGGTCATTTTGAAGGGCTGAGGAATGGTAAAAGAGGAAATCCCAATAGCTGAGGCACTCTTTGGTTTTGAACAAGACTGAAGAAATGAGTAATGATTTTTCTCATCCTTTGAGTTATCTAAAGTGATATCAGAGAAAGAGTTCCAACTTCTTATATTATCACACCTAAGAATAAAATTATAAAACGTTAAGACACATATAAGTTACATTACATAAATGAAATAAGCTAGGTGTAATTAACATTTTCAAGACTGTGTATGATTTTATTAACCATTTTATTGAATATTCTTTATTTAAAAACTACGATACAAAATATTCCCTCAAAAGCCAAAGAATTACTGGAAGACAAAGAAACCTACATCCCAGTAAATCCAACCCAATGTAGAAACTAAATAACCTGATCACAAGAAACCGTAACTTAACCAAAAAAGGTCAAACCACAGAGAACAATAGTGGTGAACAGTAGTGAATGAAAAGCAGTAGACCCATTCTCCCTTGCTTCTATGGATGTCTCAAATACACAATAATGGTTGAATAATAACTTCCAAGGGCCTCTGTTGTCAGACTGAGATACATCATTGAGACAGCTAGATATGTTTTGACAGGCTGGGAAAGGAAGAAGGTATTTCTTTTGTTCTCCTCAATGTTCAGTACTATTGACTGTGGTATCTTCAGGGCATTAAGAATAGGGAGCATGGTGTTATAATGGTTCTCCTTTCTGCAGGGTAGGTTTAATTAGGTATTGATGGTGTGTGTGTGATCAGACAACTAGCCCTTAATTTCTGCTTTGTGGGCGGCTTTGTAGCTTTATCCTCTATTTTCCATCAACACCTATTTGAAATTGCTGATAATTTCATTTCATTTTCATTTCATTTTCATTTTATTAAATTTGTATACCGCCCTACTCCCGAAGGACTCAGGGCGGTGAACAGCCGTAAGATAAAACATGTAGATACAAAATTTAAAATAGAGATAAAACTAATTAAATAAATTTGGCTGAGACATTTTAAAACCCCAATAAATTAAAACCAAATTTAAAATTCCATTTAAAAGAGGAAAAGTTTAGGTCAGGCCAGCTTGATGGAATAAAAACGTCTTAAGCGCGCGACGGAAGGTACGCAGATCCGGAATCCTCCGTATCTCCGGGGGGAGCTCGTTCCAGATCGTAGGTGCCCCCACAGAGAAGGCTCTCCCCCTGGGGGCCGCCAGTCGACATTGTTTGGCCGACGGCACCCGGAGGAGCCCCTCTCTATGGGAGCGTACTGGTCGGTGGGAGGCTATTGGTGGCAGCAGGCGGTCCCGTAATATAATCTGTTAGCACGGGGACCACTATCATCCGAACTGTGATAAAATTTGTTGCGCTTATCTGTTTTTGGTAGACCGAGTGATGCTGCCTTGGTGCTTTTCCAGTTTCTGGCGACTGAGGAGGTCTGGATGGTGAAGAACAGGCTTAGACTCAACCTACCTGTAGGTTTTCTGCCCCCTAGGATGTGGATCAAGTGATTTTCCAACATTAACACTGGATAAGGTTTCATTTACCCAATTAGAGCCTGTCAGGCATCTCTAGGACTCATGATTCCTACTTGAGGAGCAGTTGGCCAAGGCTTTTGTATAACATTGTCTTGTATGTAATTGTATGGTTTCTAGACAAAGAAACCCTCACTTAATCTTCCCATATTGATTCCTGAAATGCATTATACATGGAGATGCTCTCGAAGATCACACAGAATCTGCAACTAATCTAATCCAAAATGCAATAGCACATACTGTATAGATGTACCTCAGTATGCCTACGTCATACTGTTGCTTCATAACTTTCACGAAATCCTGATAGGCAGATGCTAGAACTTTTTATGAGGATTTTAAAAACTGTAGAAAGAAGAACATATAAAAATAATCCATTTGACCATGGTTAAAATAATGAGATACTCAATGAAGCAATTATTTGAGGAGATTTTAATCACTTCTTGACTAGGACTGGATGACAATGGTTATTTTGGGTAATGTTTAATTAATTATAAATCAATTTAATGAATTTTGATTATTTGAAGAGAATAGAGAGAGGGAATGTTTAAAAGAGAAGGATGATTTCAGACTGGGTATAAAAGACAGTTTGTAATACTTATGTTGTCATTTCTGATAACTCCTAGGGGACTTTTGCTGTTTCACAGGAAGGGATGAGGTTTTTGAGATGAAATTTCAGAGGTATCTCGGGCAAGATTATAAAGAGCTGTTTGGTTTTATTTTAAGATATACTGATGAGTTCTTAATATTGATTATATTTGCTAGGGATGAAGGGTTTTTTTTTCTTTTTCTATTATCTCTTTTCTCTTTATGCACCTTTTAATATTTTTACTTTATTTAATGTATCTCTTTATTTTGTGGTTGCATAAATTTCACTTGCTCAATATAATCCTTAATAAAAAATTTTTGAAAAAAACTCCAAGAAGAATCTCTGGAGTTTTTCTCTCTGAGATGATAATCCAGTGGATCATAGGTTGTCTAGTACAGTAAAATTAGAAGAGATTGGACAACCATTTATCTGAAATGGTATAAAATTTCCTGCCTGAGGAGGGGATTGGACTAGAAGACCTCCAAGATCCCTTCCAACTCTGTTTTTCTATTTTATAATTTGTTAATCCCATGAAATAAAAAAATCCACTCATTTTACCTCAGATCATTCTGGAATTTTATTGGCAGTATCAGTCTTCCATTGCCCTGGAAAAAATCTTCTAGTTCCTTGTCTTTTCTGGATGAGTGATGAGCATTTTTCAGCTTTTCTTGATATAAGAGTCCTAATTCTAATAAACTCTGCCTGTTTTTCCTTTTGAGATCCTGAAGTGAATCATAAAACTGATCACCTAAACTTGAAGTAGCTATTTGGTCTTGCTGTGGCATAAGGAAATCCAGGAGCTCATTTCCAGTGATGTTACTACCTAATTCCACTTCTGATTCTGACTCTGACTCCACTTTAATCGGAAATACCTAAGCAAAACAAAACAAAACAGTAAAACCAAAATATAAAGCAGAGAAAGAATTTTAGAAATGATGTTTGTATTCAAATGGCTCAACTAAGAATTTATTTGATTAATTACCATTTTCCTGCAAGGTAATTTGCTTTGATGTTACATTCTCTTTAATGATGCCATTTCTATATACGCATACAGTAGTCCTCGACTTATGACCACAATTGACCTCAAAATTTCTGTTGCTAAGTGAGACATTTGTTAAGTGAGTTTTGCCCCATTTTATGACCTTTCTTGCCACAGCTGTTAAGTGAATCACTGCAGTTAAGTTAGTAACAAGGTTGTTAAGTGAATCTGGCTTCCCCATTGACTTTGCTTCTCAGAAAGTCACAAAAGGTGATCACATGGCCCCTGGACAATCCAAGTATAAGTCAGTTAACAAGCATCTGAATTTTGATCATGTGACCATGGGGATGCTGCAATGGTCGTAAGTGTGAAAAGTGGTCATAAGTCACTTTTTTCAGTGCTGTTGTAACTTTGGTCGCTAAAAGAACTGTTATAAGTTGAGGACTACCTGTACTTCGGAATAAGACCTAAATTCAGCTAGAGTTAATTATAACAACAATAACAACACAACAATTGCAGAAGGTGGCTTTATTTGGAACTGCGACAATATCTGTAATACCATCAAACATCCACGATGGAAGCTGTTCAAAGTGAAGCCACTTTCTGTAATTGTTTTGTTGCTGTTAATTATATTATTGTTGTATTGCTGTTATCATCATCATCATCATCCCAGGTCCTTGGTAAGGACTCGAAGGTAGACAAAAATGCCAAACCCAGTCTGAACATCTGGCTGACTGTGCAATGATCGATAACAACAACAACAACAACAACAACTCTTGCATTAACTATAGTTGGTGCAAAATGTCATTTTTCCAGCCATCGCGGGTTTCCTCCAATGGCATCAGCTAGGATGCAAGTACATACAGCTGGTCTCCAAGGGTGTGGTCATCGCAGCTAGAGGAAACCACGCAAGAACAAGCCTGGAAAAACACCAAGTCGATTTATAGCAGCCTCTGCCACTAAACCATCCACCATTCATCTTGCCGTGCGTCTGCTTACCCATTGTGGTTCTTCCAAAGGAGGCTTTCCTTGGGCTCCATTAGCAACTTGCGACACCGTCATGTCTCTTCCACTACTGCTATTTTCGCCACTATTAAACAGCTCCACGCTTACCTTGCTATTAATGCCCTGACCAATGAACCCTCTCCTTTTTTTTTTGGTTTTGTTTCTCTCGCATAGTGGCCAATGATAACGGGCCGTGCTCTTACGTCCCGCCCCTGACGAGACGTCATTGGACAGATTCCGTTAACCTGTCCATTGTCATGGTAATACCGAAGACGTTTCCGGTAACGAGCGGTTGTTAGAGAGACGGATTCGTCACTTCCGAAATAATGGCTGCCGTAGCTGGATTACTGTTGAATCGGGGCGCCGGATTGTATCGTAGGAAGAGTCTCCTTCTTCTTCTCGCGGGGCCTGTCGGCTCTCTGTCGCGGCAGGGTTCAGTGAGAAGCAACGGCTCCAACGCTGTATACGATGTGGTGGTGTCGGGCGGTGGCATGGTGGGAGCCGCCATGGCTGCTGCTCTGGGTATGAGATTTGGCAGTAAACCTCCCTTAAAGGCACCCAGAAGTCTGCAAGAATCCCTATTTATTTTAAGTCTCCACAGTTTTCCTTAATTTGATCCCCCTCCGTCATGGCGATTGGGAATTCTTGCCCAATACTTGCCGAGAAAACCAGTTTGGGGGATGTTGATACAGAGAATCAGGTTGGTTCTAGGCCGAAGGTGATTATTGTGACCGGTAATTTATAATATTTTTACACGTTAAAGAGAATGGTTATGAAATGTTCGTTGCATAATCCGGTGTGCGTCCCCCAATAGCAGAATTTGAAGACCAGTTTCCTTTAAAACGCTATTAAGGTGTAACTTTAGCTGATTTTACCTATTGAAGGAGATACGGATTTTATAGCTTTCAAGGAACGGTTTTTGTGTACAGGCCTATCAGTGCAAACTACACTGCTCAAAAAAAAAAAGGGAACACAAGCAGAAGACATCCGAGATCTGAATGAATGAAATAGCCTTATTAAATACTTTGTTCTTTACATACAGTAGTTTATACACTGCTCATACAACTAAAGGGAACACAAAACTACTGTATGTAACGAACAAAGTATTTAATAAGGCTATTTCATTCATTCATTAAGATCTTGGATGTCTTCTGCTTGTGTTCCCTTTATTTTTTTGAGCAGTGTAGATTAAATTACAGGATTTACATGCTGCTCCAATTGAAATAGGCTCTGAATGGTTTATACAAGGTGTTGCACATGAACAAAGTTAAAAAGAATAAAACTGGCCATTGCATTTTTGGCTATTCAACTGCTTCAAAAAACATGTAACATTTCTATAAAGGAAAGAATTCATAACTATATTAATAATTTCAGGTTTAGATATTACACTACAAATGTTACATAAGCTTTGCATTTTAGTAATTATAAAGATTCTGTAAACTAAACTGAAACCATAGAGTAGGGCTGTCAAACTCCCAGCCCATGGGCCGGATGTATCACGCGCTGGCCACGTGCACACCCGGTTTAGCAAAGGGGAAAAAAGTCCCAATACGTAACCATTTGCTTAGAGGCAATACAGATAGTCCTCAGCTTACAATCACAATTGAGCCCAAAATTTCTGTTGCTAAGTGAAATGGTTATTAAATGAATTTTGCCCCATTTTATGACTTCTTGCCAAGTTAAGTGAATCACTGCAGTGGTTAAGTTAGTAACATGGTTGTTAAGTGAATCTGGCTTCCCAGTTGACTTTGCTTGTCAGAAGGTTGCAAAAAGTGATTGCATGACCCTGGGATACTGCAACTGTCATAAATAGGAGTCAGTTGCTAGTATCTGAATTTTGATCATGTGACCATGGAGATGCTACAATGGTCGTAAGTGTGAAAAATAGTCATAAATCACTTTTTTTTAGTGCTGTTGTAACTTCGAATTGACACTAAATAAACTGTTGTAAGTCAAGGACTACCTGTACAGAGTTGTATTTGATAGTCCTATGTTGGCTAGAGGAAAAATGAGATAGTGTAACCATATTTGGTTGAAACATACTTATAGACAATAGATATTGTCTCATGCAGCCCAAGTTTTCTGATTTTCCTGTGTCACAGATGAAGGAATAACTGGTACTCAAATCCTACAGATACTTTACCAGAACTAGAACTAAGCATTCTGAGTGTTCAGAAAAAAATCCAAAACAAGTCTATTCCTTGTATGTATGTGTATAAAGGCTTGTATTTCATAATCTTAAAAAAATACTTGATTAAACTTTGCTCAGAAAAAAGTTAAACATCTGATTGCTTCTTTTAAGGGCATGATGTTCATCTCTCTGATAAGAAAATTCTACTACTAGAAGCTCGTCCCCAGAAAAAAATTAAGCATTTATCAACAGATTACAGTAATAGAGTCAGTGCTATCACACCTGGATCTGCCACATTTCTAAGTAGTAAGTATAGCATTATCCAGTTATCTGCATGCCAACTGTGAATGTGGGAAGCCATACACAGCCATCTTTGTTTACTAACCAAGTTGTTCCAATTATGATTGCTAAGTAAACATTTGATTGAGAGAGATTATGCAAAAATCACTAGTTATTGCTGTCTTATTCAAATAAAGTTATCTTGCATAACTATGCCAGCATTACTTTCTCTCCAAATTAATTATGTTCACAAGCATGTATTGTCAGGCCCATAAAGTTTGGTTAAATGTACATGTTGGCTGGAAAATGATTTTTATTGCTTTTTATTACTGTAGCATTTGTAATGATCACTAACTGAGGCAGTTGCCAAACAAGAAATGGGTATATTGAGTTTGATGCTTGGTATGAAATTATAGTGTCTTGCATTCTATGCAGGATATTAATTTAAGAGCGACATTAATTATTCACATGTAAGATCTCTTCCAACTCTGTTATTCTATTCTATTCTTTTCACATATTCCTGCCCATTGAAATGTGGTCTTGTATAATTAGCTCTTTATATATTGGTCTAAGAATCATGGGCAGCCTATTATATTTTTGGTCCCATGACTCTTCAGTGTTGATACTAGAATCACAAAATATGTATTATTGATGTCCTAGTTCTGCCTCCTAAGCATTTCTCCATATTATCTTTATGATTGCTTCTTTTTTGTGCATATTTCAAAAACAAAATCCTTTTAAACAAAATCAGTATTCTCAAGAAATGGCAATTGAATCAAAAGCTATAAAAATCCATGAAGTGGAACAAAGTCTATTGCAAAAAAAGTAGCTAATAGTTGAGTTTTATTTATTCTTTGGCTCTGATGAGTTCTCATTAAATGTTTATGGAATATTGGAGTTAATCTTTGATATAGTAGGATAATTTTCTTTCTTTTATAGGCTTTGGTGCATGGGAACATATCTGCAATATGAGAATCAAACCTTTCAGGAGGATGCAGGTGCTTGATAATGCAAAAAATAAATATGTCTGTGGTAATATATTATATACAATAATATATTGTGCAGGTTCTTAAGTTACTTTGTTCTTAGCAGCTACAGTGTATTTCTTCTCTAGAGAAAATTATATGTATCATACAGAGGTGGGTTTCAGCAGGTTTTGACCAGTTCTGGAGAACCGGTAGCGGAAATTTTGAGTAATTCGGAGAACCGGTAGTAAAAATTCTGATTGGCCCTGCCCCCATCTATTCTCTGCCTCCCAAGTCCCAGCTGATTGGGAGGAAATGGGGATTTTGCAGTAACCTTCCCTTGGAGTGGGGTGGGAATGGAGATTTTACAGTATCTTTCCCCTGCCACGCCCACCAAGCCACACCCACAGAACCGGTAGTAAAAAAATTTCAAACCCACCACTGGTATTACGTATATGATGTAAAAATCAATTATACATTCTGCTTTAGCAGGGCAATGCAGTACTTCAGACATAAGACATATAAAGTACTTTATAAAGTTCAGGAGGTTTGTTATAGCACCTGTGTGCAGTTGTTACAGCATCCTGTGCAAAGATGTCATTATTTTAAATAACTGCAGACAGATGCTACATTTTTATTGCTTAATCTTTGAAGCATCTTTTTGGAATTAAATCATTACACAGCCCTAGTTTTCAGGAGCTTGTATAAACATATAAAGTAATTATTCTTTGCTATGGAGGATGCTCTGGGCCACATCCAGTGTTATGTGAACAGATATTCTCTCACCCAATAAATAAATTTCTCTTCCTCCTTATCTCTCAGCATACCAACCAAATCTGATATGGATTTGGGGATTGTAGAGGAAAATGTGAAGGGGAGTTTATGAAAAGGAATTATCACTATTAGTAATGACTGCTAGTGAAAAGACATCATTTGGTACAATTCTGTACTTAGAAAGGAATGATAAAATTGCTTTGTGAATCCTTCCCTTGTATATTCTTGAAAGAAATATCCTGTATTCTCATTACTTAATATTCCCTGTAATTTAGGCCTTCAGGAAGTATGCTATAGCCTGCTCAGTCTTCTAACAAACCATTTTAGGTAATGTATTTATTGTGGGAATAATATGTGAAGTGCTGCCTTTACGTTTCTCACTTTTAAATACTTTCTGCTTTTCAACATTAATATCTTTAATACGCATTTGCTAGACAATCCAGCAGTTGAATTTTATAAATGAAAAGTCTTGATAAAGGGGATACTGATGCATTTCTTTGCTGCATTTAAATAGAGAATTTCTTTTTGTAGGTATGGGATGCTTGCTCTGAGGCCCTGATCATGTTTGAGAATGATAACCTGGAAGACATGGGTTATATAGTAGAGAATGATGTTATCATGTCAGCTCTATACAAACAGTTGGAAACAGTTTCAGGTAGCTATTGTTTGTCTTAATTTTGATTTACTTTAGCCTTTTTCAGAAAACGGTGTATAAAGTCATAGAAAGCCATGAAATCTATGTCCAGTAAATAATCTGGATTATAATAGTAGGCTTCTTGAGGCTTTCTATTTTTGAATATGGAAGTGTCCCTTCTTAAGTTATTAAGCTATTAATTCAATTAGCAAGGCTTGGGTCTTGATTGGCTTCAGAATTTTATTTCTTTGCTGCTGCTCTATCTGTTAATGACATTGATACATTGTGTCCCTATTAGACCGAGTGGAAGTTCTCTACAGGAGCAGAGCAGTTGGATATACCTGGCCCCTTCATCATCAATCTTCTGACTCAAGTCCTTGGGTCCAAATTGATTTAGCAGATGGACGCAGATTTCAAACCAAATTGCTGGTAACTAAGATATTTTCTATTTGATTAGGCACCATCTCTTTTCTAATCCTTTCTACTGGATTTGCTTCTAATGTCATGTTGTGCAATATTACCGGCATGAAGGGGGTTGAAAGGTGAGTTGAAAATATTGTTATTGATTCTAAATGCATTTATTTTAAAGTATTTTTCGGACTGTAAGATGCACTTCCCCCCCAAAAAAGTGGGTGGAACTGTCTGTACGTCTTATAGAGTGAATGTTGCTGAAGCCCAGCCCACCCGCCGGCCCCACCCGCCGGCCTCTGCCTCCCAGCAATTTGCCTCCTTGTAGCAAACAGCAAACAGCCTGGTCAGCTAAAGCACAGCCTGATTTAGCACAAGCAGCTGATTGGTGGTTGGATCTGCCTCCTGGAATATCACCGATCAGCTGTTCTAGGCTGTCAGGATCACCGCCGCCCATTGGTACTGCCACCTATCACCACCGCCTGGAATAGGCCAAAACAATGCGCAGAGGCCGAAAATGGGCACGCAGAGGCAGCGATATTAGCTTTTGGGTCTGTTTTGGTGGAGTCCTTAGAGGATATACTGGAGAAAGATGTATACAAAGCTGTAGGTGGGTGGTGGGAAGGCATGCTTCTTTTGCTACCAGGCAGACATTATAGACCCTTTGTCTAGTTATCTATTGATAGCTCTTAAAAGAGGATTTGTTTTTTCATTAAACCTGCTAAAAGAATTAATTTTAAATTCTTATTATCTTCACAGATTGGGGCGGATGGCCAAAATTCTTTGATCCGGAAAGCAGTTGGTATTCAGAATATTCATTATCAGTATGATCAGTCAGCAGTAGTTGCTACTCTTCACTTGTCTGAGGTCAGATGTTGGCATATCAAGCTACAACTTTGGAGATAAAGAACTAACCACAGAAAATTAGTAATCTTCACTGTCTTACATACATTTCAGGCAACCGATAATAATGTGGCATGGCAGAGATTTCTTCCATCAGGACCAATTGCTCTCCTGCCGGTAAAGAACTTTGTAACTTTCATCTAACACAGTTTTTAGTCATTGTCTTTTGACTTGTTTTCCATTGGTTAATAATTGACAGATCTGTTATTACAGTAAGCATTTTTAAAAAATTCTTACGAATGTACTTTTTCCCATTAACTGCCTCTCATGATTTTATTAAGATGTTAGGTTTTGGTGAAATCCTTGCAGTGATATGCATTTGAGGAGATGCCTTGTTTTTGTCTCTTATTATCAACTCAGCTCTCTGATACAGCCAGTTCTTTGGTTTGGTCCACATCACATGAACATGCACTTCAACTTCAGAGTATGGATGAAGAAAATTTTGTAGACTCTGTCAACTCTGCTTTTGTGAGTATTTTCATTTTATGAAATGCAGATTATTGATGTTCTCTGATAGGAAGCACAAGAAACAAGTATTCAAGAGGAGCAATATGATGTTTGAATAATTTTGATCGCTGAAAGCTATGTTAGTGCTAGTTGGATACAAGGATCTATTTTTTTCCTCAGGTTCCATGCTTCCTTAAATTTCACCTAAAACATCTCTGCCTAAAGATCGATAAGATCTTCTACAAACATAACTTTTATTAATTGTGGTGTTGTCGCCAGTTGTTTGTTCAGTTCAAAACTTCATGGATGCCATCACCTATATTTATCCTGAAAACATCCTTACTGGTTATTCTCATAGGGTTTCTGTGTGTGTCATCTCCATATCCCCCTTCCCATAATATTGGCATGATTGTGGGCACAGGGCAGGGGTGAAATGCTCTGGGTTTGGACCGGATCGCCTGATCCGGTAGCAATGGGGGCGGGTGGTTCGGAGAACCGGTAGCAAAAATCCGTGCCCCCCCCCCCACATGCCCAGCTGAGCCATGCGATCATCAGTGGAATTTTTTTTACTTTTAAAAGCATTTTTTCTACAACCTCTTTGGTCGAAAAAATGCTTTTAAAAGGTAAAAAAAAAGCCTCTGACAATCACAGCTGAGCCGCGCGATCGTCAGAGGCTGTTTTTTTTTACTTTTAAAAGTAGTTTTTCTTCGGAAGAGGTAGAAAAAATGCTTTTAAAAGTAAAAAAAAAAAAGCCTCTAATGATCGCGCGACTCAGCTGGGATCCCTGAGAAGCCTTTTAAATGCTTTTAAAAGGCTGTGACGATCCCAGCTGAGTCACGCGATCATCAGAGACTTTTTTTTTAACTTTTAAAAGCATTTTTTCTACAACTTCTTCAGCCAAAGAGGAGGTAGAAAAAATGCTTTTAAAAGGTAAAAAAAAGCCTCTGACGATCACAGCTGAGCAGCGCGATTGTCAGAGGCTGGTTTTTTTTACTTTTAAAAGCTAAAAAGATTGCGCACTCCAGCTGATCACCACCCCTCGCGTGCTGTTCTACTTACCGCTTGCCTGCTTTTGGCGTGCACTGTGTGCACTGCACATGCGCAGCCAGCAAACCGGTAGTAAACCGGTTCAGATTTCACCACTGGCACAGGGGCAGGAGGAGGACACTTGTGTATGGACATATTTATTAGTGCTCACATTACCTACCCCATGGCCTTTCACCACCTTTAGCATTTGAGGATTAAAACAAAGTTGCCATTGAAAGAATCATTCAGTCTTTCATTCACTCACTCACTTATTTACTTATTTCTTTAAAATATATGTACAGCTGCCTATCTTAATAACATAAGCCAGGACACTTTACAAAGAAGAGGGAATCAACCTGGAAATGAGGAGAAATTTTCTGACAGTTAGAACAATTAATCAGTGGAATGGCTTGCCTCCAGAGGTTGTGGGTGCTCCAACACTAGAGCTTTTAAAGAAGAGGTCGGACAACCATTTGTTTGAAATGGTATAGGGTTTCCTGCTTGGGGTTGGACTAGAAGCCCTCCAAGGTCCTTTTCAACTGTTATTCATGACTCAAGAATAAATGAATCAGAAATCTATCTTGTCATTGTGCTTCTTAGATGCCACACAAGAACTGAGATGGTTCTGTTTCTAGACGAGTTCTGCATGCAAGGAATGTTCAGAGCATTGGAAGCAGGGCTAAAAGAAGAACACATTTTCCTTCTAACATGTTTTGTTTACTGTTATTTCCTGCTTGTGACTGCTATTCAGTTCAAATGCTGGGCAGAAGTGTTATTCTAAAACTGGATTTTCAATCTGTCAATTTCAGAGTCCATTAGGGGCATATAGTTACCAAATAAATCTTTATCGTTATTCAGTGGAGCAACGCAAATCACTCGGACTTCATTGATACTGCTGCATCCATGTTTCGATCTGCTGTTTCTCTCTTGATGCCGTCGGGGACTGCAGCCCGACAGCTGCCCCCAAGTGTTGCAAAAGTCGATCCTAAGAGCCGAGCTGTATTCCCTCTTGGATTGGGACACGCAACAGAATATGTCCAAGATCGTGTAGCCCTTATTGGGTAATTTTCTTTGAGAAACTAATTTATTATAAGTAGATAATAAAGGCTTTTCTTAATTAGGATTGATTGATTATGCTAGAAAATAGGAACTAGAATCTAGTGCTGTCTTATAGGTACAGAAGCAATCTGGCCACATTTGATTTTTCCATTTTGATATATCACCATCTGTGAAAGTAGCTTTTACTGGGTGGGGGTGGGGGGAACGAGCTAGGAAAATCCTATTATAGGATCAATTTTTTGTGTGTGTCCATCCTGTAAATGTTTAAAGATATTGCTTAAGAGAGTTCTGTAGTGATGCAGAATATGAAATATGGGGAATTAGAGTTGTCTCTTTTTACCATAAACTAGACTATGGATTTTTCTTTGTGTCTAGTATTATTATCCTCTCATTTCAGTGATGCAGCTCACAGGGTACATCCTTTAGCTGGCCAAGGTGTAAATATGGGTTTTGGTGATATTTCATGCTTGACAAATTATCTAAGTGCTGCAGCATTCAAAGGAAAAGATCTAGGTAAGTATATAACACAAAGAAGCAATTTAGGGCTTTGTCATAAACACCCAGTGGTCCAATGGCCATCTCTCTTGGAGTTAATGTGGGTTTATTTTTTAATTAATTATTTTAATTAAAAACAAGGATACAAAGCAAAATGCTTCTAACTTAATTTTGGAGGGGGGCCCTGTGAGCTGTTTGGAACCAGGCCGCAGAAGTGATAAGCGTGCCCACCACTCATGCAAATGGTGCTGCATACATGCATGCTTAATATCTTCCCTCTCCCCCCCATCCACAAAGCCAGGAAGGTTGGGGAACTCTGATGTAGGCCATGTAATCTACCACACGAGGTGGAATTGTTAATCTTCAAAGAGTGCCATTACCCCCTTCATACCATTTTCTTTTTGCTAAAATCTGACATATCAGATTGAGTAATTTTGTAGCCTGATGCCAATCCTCCCTAACTTCTTTGGGATAATCAGTTTACTAATTAATTAATTTCAAATTAAACTTTGTAGGTTCTTTAAGTCATCTACTACAATATGAAGCAGAACGACAGAGGCACAATCTTTCTCTTGTGGCAGCAACTGATTTGTTAAGCAGGCTTTACTCTACAAATATGGCGCCTTTCGTGCTGCTGAGGACGTGGGGATTGCAAATAACCAATGCTGTACCTCCGGTTAAAGTAAGCTCTCTTTTTTTAAAGTAGGTAACTGAATGTGATAATTCATTTAAAGGCGGCGGCTAATGGAAGGGGCATGTTTGTAGCTAGACAATAGTACTCCTGAACATTTATCTCCTTTCCACATGTGGTATTGATTTGATTCCCATGATGGGCTATTCAGAATAAACTAGTAGCTCTCAGCTGGATGGTTGTTCAGAATCTTCTACTGTATAACTCTGCTATTGTCTTGCAGTCAATTGGTCACTGTAGCCCAGATCTTGCAATCCTTAAATTTAACTAACTAGTACTATATTTCTATCAGCCTTCTCCAACTTGGTACTTTCCAGGTGTATTTAATTTCAGTTCCTAAGATACCATTAAGTTTCCATAAATGAAGAGTGGAACTTTGATTTATCTATAGTTTTATGTGTAAGAACACATATCACCTATGTATGGTTATATAGTTCTTTTCTGTTTTATAGACCACAAATTTTGCAATTATTTAGTTAATTATTAATTTTGCTAATAAAACAATTTGCTGTTGCCTTGATTAAGGTGCGAAGATTTCTATCAAGGACTCATGTAATTGATCTGACTTAGATTACACACCAAGTGATTAAGAGACTATTAAGTGCAATGTAGAACACACAGTACTGTTCTTTTTAACCACCGATAAGGAAACTGTATGCTAGGGGTCTTCTGTAGATATCTGTAGAAAGGATCTCTGATGGCACTCTGCCATCTATATGATTTATTAGGGCTCTTCCAAAAAAAAAAATCACAGGATACTATATAGTTCCTCAACAGACCTACAACTATACTACTTCTGTTGTATTTTATTTTCGTTGATTGGTATCCCTGGGAGGAAAGACTTAGTACGAAATGAGAAAAAAGAGGTTATCACCTAACTTAGTTGTAATAAACTTTTACAGCATAGGAAAGTAACAAGGATTTTGGTATGGATTTTCCTTTCCCCTTAAGAAACCACATCCTCATTGTTATGAATAATGGTAGAAGTAATAGAATACTAAAATGTCTGTTTTTTCCTCATCCTTTAGGAGCAGATCATGGCGTTTGCCAGTAAGTGACAACCTTGTGAATCCAGAGGTACATGCTCACTCATGATAGCTGGATATCTATTTATATACTATAGAGAATTAAGGAGATGTATAAGATTGTTAGATTAACTTATTCACCCTGAAGTTGCTGTTTCTTCCAGTGAATAAATTATTTGGCTTTCTCTTAGAATTCCAAAAACTATCCAATAGCACTCAATTTTTTAAACTATAAAACTGGCATAGCAATGGACTACTGCTGGAAAAAGTTTATGATCATAGTAAAGAACAAGTAAAGGTTCACGTATTGAACAAAGTACAACCTGCTTCTCAGCTCATCAGCTTGTCCTCTTATTGTCTTGGAGGGAACAACATAGATGAGGTAGTTGTTGCTTGCTGATTAGAACCTTAAGAAGTAGAATAGCTGAGTGAATATCAGTTACAGACTGCCAAAGAACATTGTTGAAATAGTTTTATTATTAAAACAAACATTCAAATGTGTCCTAGCATTTTTTGTAACAAAGTTAGGTTTGAGAATATCCATGTGTTACAGCACCAATAAAAAGAATATGACTAAATGAATAATGATATTCATACTGTCCTCTGAACAAATAATTTCAGAATAAAATCTCTGTTTCTGAAAAAAAAATCGAACATTTATTTCACAGTTACATACAATGCTGCATATATAGGCATGTGTTAGGAAGGAACTTAATCCATTTACAGTTTATCTTAATTTTATCTACTTAGATATAAATTATTGTTAAGCAAGTGCTCCAATGCTAATATTATTTATACACCTAATATCTGCCTTTGCTTAAAAAAGTAATTAATTTAGTCCTCAGGTGTTTGTTTCATTAACTCTTCCTCCATGAATTATACAGTTGTATCTTTTTCAACAAGGCCATTGCAGATTCTTTGCAGATAAATTACATTTGTAAACATTCTCAATACATTAGGAAAAGCATAGGCACTAATACCAAACTAATAAAGGGATCATCAGAGGGAAAAAAAACTTAGCATCATGCCTCATTCACTGAGACAAGTTCCTGATTAGTACTCCAAGTTCATTTAAATAAGTGCCATTTCAGAGTAAATGTACACAGAATTGACACTTCTAATATTGAGTAAGAGCACTTGGTTAAAAATGTAGGTATATCTTATTACCACATTTTAACATTTATGCTAGAGTTTTTTTTTAGAAAAAAATATACTATATAGAAATATGTGCAAAATATTAAGATGGCTCACTTAGTACATAGTTCAGGAGATTATTTTGTTTTATCATTTGAAGAGATCTTCTGATCCAGTTAAGTGCTTTGCAACAAGTAATGTACCAATCTACTAGCCAGAATGTAACTGCTGGAATCTAATTGCCCTGTCTCCAAACCAATATATATTTTGGGGGGATGTGGTAGTAAAAAAAAAAGACTTTTATTTTCATAGAATTCTTTAAAAAGAGGCTATCCAGGGCTTGCATTAAGTTATTCTATAAGAGTTGACTGAGGAGGAAGTACTAATCATATCTCAGGAAGTATTTAACCCAAGGAAATCTCATTGTCTAACATAAAAAAGAACAGTTATAGAGGACTTTGCTTTTTAAATTTAGAAAAATAAACCTGAAACAGTTCCTTGTGGGATTCCTAAAATCTTTTTGCTAATACTCCTCACCAACTAATATATATATATATATATAATTGAATAAAATAACATCTTTATTTATGTTTAAGAACTAGCTAACCCTAGAAGCATAACTACTTGGTTTCAAACAATTTATGGGAAAGATAAATAATAACTTCGGTTTTGCTGTTTTTTCTTTTAAAAAATCAGACTAAGCTGCTTCTTTGATGTGAACATTCAGAATTTCATAGTTAAAAGAGCTCATGGAGCAAGTCCAATGTTGGATGTGCTGGTACCAAATATGCATTCATGACTTGACAGAAACGATGCCTAATCTGTTTCAAAGTTCTTTGGCATCAGTTAGGTAGTTAGGTCTTACCACTGTAGAAGAATTTCTGTTGAACTGCAGTTCTTAAAAGTAAAACTTTCTTCTACTTTGGTCTGTAATTTTGTTATGTGTTGATCAGAATGGCTCTTGCAAGAAATGCAAATCTTCTGTTTTCCTAGTAGGAGAGTCCTAGAGACTGTAGAAGATGAAAGGTAGCCCCCAAAGCCCAACTTGTCTCTATGTTATTGACTTTCTTTGCCAGCTGAAAAGGAAAAATAAGAGATCTGATTCACTTGATTATACAGGCATTTTTTAGACTGAATACTACATGGCAACTATCTCTGACAGAGATAGTTATCATAATTACAAAGCAGCCACTATATCAATATTTTTCAATTTAGTTGTACCCTAGATCAGAGTTGCCCAACTTTTCTGACTTTGCGGATTGGCAGGTGGGGGGGGAAGAGGATGCTTTCATGTGAGTGGGGGCAAGTGCATACGCGATCCAATTGCACATGTGACGGGCCCGCCCACCGCTCATGTGAATGCAGCGTAAGTACACATGGTCACCCAGCGCTCAGGCAAGTGGGGATGTGCATGTGTATTCACCCACCACTTCCATGGCCTGGTTCCAAAAGGCTAAAGGCCCGGTACCACTACCATCCTGTACATATGTAAACTACATCCACTATCAAACCTATGGGATACATACGTTCCCATATGAACTACTTAGGGCCCTTGTAGCAACATTGAAGCTGAAGTGGCCCTGACTGGCAAACAGGAAGAAGATCTGATCAAGAACCTGAGGCCAAGAATCTGAATCAAATGGTTTCTATTCATTAATCTTATCTCAGAGATAGCATGGCTAGCTGCTGACCTAGCAGGAAGTGATACATACTAAGGTCACATGAATGGGTTTATCTAAAATATAATTTCCACCCTGTCTCTCTTTGTCTTGCTGTTGCAATGTAGTTCTCAAGTTATAACCATTTGTTCAGCAACCATTCAAAGTTACAACAACACTGAAAAAAGTGACTGATGACTGGTCCTTGCACTATTGCAGTATCCCCACAATCATGTGATCCAAATTTGGATCCTTGGCAACTGGCAGGTATTTATGATGGTTGCAGCATCCTGGGGGTCACCTGATTACCACTTGCAACCTTCCAGTCAGCGACTGACAAAATCAATGAAGAAAAGTGGATTCACTTAATGACTGCATGATTCACTTAATAGTTTCAGTGATTTGCTTAACAATTATGGAAAAGTTTTTAAAATTGGGTATGACTCATTTAACAACAGCTTTGCTTGGCAATGAAAATTCTGGTCCCAATTGTGGTCATAAGTAGAGGACTACCTGTAGTGGATGAAAGGTATATAAGCCCTGGTTATGGTTTTGCTTATAACTCCCCAGCTTTGCTTGGGGTCCAGCATATACTGTATTATTGCTTGTATGCATGCAGATAAAATTATATTGCATCTTCAGAGTGACTTGGTTGCTTCAGGTAAATCAGGTTTTGACCACAATATTATCCAGAAATGCAAAAGTTACAGAGAACAAGTGGCACACCCTTAGGAAAATTATTAATAAATTATTTGCAAATGATCCTGTAACTAAATTAAAAAAGGGGTAAGGTTTCCCCTATTAGTCATGCCCAACTTTAGAGAGTGGTAATTATCTCCGATTCACAACCGAAGAGCCAGCATTATCTGAAGACGCTTCTGTGGTGATATGACCAGCATAACTATACCCTGAAGGCACACGGAATGCTGTTAGCTTGCCATCAAAATGGTACCTATTTATCTACTTGCATGCTTTTACATGCTTTTGAACTGCTAGGTTGGCAGGAGATGGGGCAAGTAACGGGAGCTCACTCTAGCATGTGGTACTTAGATCTCAAACTCCCAACTTTCCTATTTACAAGTCCTTACAGCATCTTAATCACTTGGCCATAAATATTATTTGCAAATGATTCTGTAACTGAAAGAGCAGTCCTCAATGCTACATAGTAGGACATGGGAGTAGATGCTGTAGCATCATGTCTTTATAGATTTCCTACTGGCATCTAGATTACAGATGCTAGGATAAACTGGGATTAGATGAGTCTTCTGATCATCATAGCAATTCTACATTCCCAAATTCTATCATTTCTAAAAAAATCACTGGAGATTTCAAAAAACCTAAACACAGAGAATTAGGTTGAGAAAAATTGAATTACAGTACCTTTATTTCATTTAAAGTTCCTAACTCTAGGTTAAATCTGTACTGAATGAGAACTCAAAAAAGCTTCTCTGCTGAATAGATGATTATACATTTATTTTCATGGCATTCAAATAACATTTGAATTAAATTATCTACTGAATGATCAAGGTGACCGATGACTGATCACTATTAAGATTTTCATAAAATAAAGCTGTCTTGACTATTAAGGGTAAAGTTTATATTCTAGTAGAGTGAAAGTGATACAAAAACATGATAACTTCTGTTTATTTTGACAAATAGTCCAACAATCATATTGCAATCAATGTTGCTAAAATAAATAAATTCCCCATAACTTCACGGGATGAAATGCTAGGTTGGATCCTGCAATTTTTACTTGCCTGTAAAACTGTGCTGTCTCCAAATCCAAAGCCTTCTTTTAATAAAGCTGTAATGTAACTGAGATCCATACATAAAAAGGGGCTGGCAGTGCTATAGTTATCCAGATTATCACAAACTAAATGAAAACAATGAGGAGAATATTCAATAAAATTAGAATAGCTGCTGAAAAATAAACATACATAACCAGTAGTACCACAGAAACTCTTTTGCTTAATACTGGTTTATTGCTAATCAGGGCTGAAGGATCTGGAATGAGTTATGGTTTTGGCTGCTTGTTTTTCCTATATCTTCTAACCATGTGGAGGAATAGATTTCAAATGCTGGGCTGGAGCATCTCAGGAAGAGTTCAAATGTACTAATGAATGTGGCTAGAGTTATATAACTATAGGCTGTTTCCAATCCTTAGTCTTACTTGATGACATATTACTGTCTATTTAAACTATATACAGCGGATCATTTATCCTCACTTAACATAAAAAGGGTATTATTACTGTTGATATGTGTTTGTAAACACGTTATACATAATATATACCAAGATGAAATGTGACCCCATAAGATGGCAAATATTGTTGAATTTATGATATCTATCAATTGGTTTTCTTTCAAGGATTTTTTTTATTCAGTGAGATCATTAACCTGTCTTATCTCTTACGAATAATTATATTGCTGTTTCAAATTTAAGCATACTAAACATGACAGTTAAGTGATTAAAAATCTGTAAATGCAAGATAGCCAAATAAAAACAAAAAATTGAGCAATTTCAAATTGGTAGTAAACTAACTAGAAGGAATCTAGATAAAGTCAAACTCATTTTACCTTGTTGGGCTTTTCTTTCAAAGTCTCTCACATATAAAACACCACCTTTCTCATAATCTGAAATGACAAAAGGTACTGTAAAAATCATAACTGTGACACAATGAAACCTGCATTTCAAATTGTACAATACTTTGAAATCAGTTAAAATCTGAATGATTTTTAAAAAATTACAAGGTTTTTGAATCACAACTGCAAAATGACACATTTCTTGCATAGTTTTCTTTCACATTAAATTTAAATATGATTATTTCCCTTTAAGGTATAGCTTTTTCTTTATGTCATATTAAAATTTTGGAGTGATGCAGCCTTGTGTCCTTGATTAAGTATTTTTCTTTAGCAGGGTGAGCACCACTTTGTGCCCCCAGGACTATCCATTCTCCATAAGTATCTTACACACACAGAGCAGTAAGATTTATTTCTGCCCAGAGCCTTAAACATGTACTCCCCTATAGTTTCCTTTTAAAGAAATGGGTCTCTTGGTTGGAAAAAAAAAGCCTACTTTTCTCTCTCAATGCAACAGCTATTGATGTCCCAATACAGCATTGCTCCACTCCCAATCACTATCTTCCCTTCCCCTTTTCCCTCAGCTATTGCCCTCGTAGCCAAGGATGTCACCTGTACGCTGCTCTTTTGACAGCTATGAGATTAGCGAATGTAATGGCTGTTTCTAAAGGGCTCTTATTTTTCAAAACATATATTTTGCTGTCCTTTAGGAAAATTTAAATGATTTATCTATTTTACACTGGTTAATTACTTAATGTCAACCTTGCTTCTAGCTGATATTTTATCTGCTATTGCCTTACTTGTTTATAAGATTCATGCTAGTTATTATTTGCATGATTTTATTATTTATTAATAACATTTATATGGCCATCCAACTCACAGTAACACTGGAGTAATCCCCACTGAGATTTTATCTTGTGATTAAGCTAAAAAAATAAATAAATTGATTCTGCAAGTTATAGGGTTAACGTCCAAATTTTTCAAACATTTCCTATTCACCTATAAGGTCAGTGTCCACCGCCCGATCATAATAATAGGAAAAGGCATAAAAGGAACTTCTCTGAATCTCATCTGGTTGATGCAATTTTCCTTGTACAACCTTCAATACTTCAGAATAACATGGTTCAAATCCAGTTTCACCTATCAGAATAAAGACATTAGTATAAATATGACATGAATCATAAATTCCAGTTCTTCCCTTAAGATTACTACAGTCTTCATATAGCCTCGTTCCTATTTTTTTCTTTTATGAATATACCAACAATTTACTTCATTTAAAAAAATACTTTCCTAGAAAGCAGTATCTTTTTAAATTACCTTCTGTGTTGCCACCATACTGGTATTTTACTCCACCAAAATGCCATTCTGCTTCCAGCTGTTTTGGCAGACAAGAACTTCGGAATGTCTGTCCAAGTGCTTCAAGAGAGAATATGGAAGAGGAAAATTTATTTATAAACATAGACACATGAACACATTCGTTTAATTTGGTTTTAACTGCAAAAATATGAGCCTGAGGGGAAAAGTGGAAGTGAAGACTTTACTCATTTTCCTATGGAAGATGCTTTATTTACTAGACCAGTAGTTTTTGGACTGTTGGAGAGAGGAGGATAATTTGGCACATCTTAGGGGTAATGGAGCAATTTGTAAGTAATTGTGAGTCAAGGATCCAATTCAGGAGTGTTGCTGGGTGGAAGAGCAGGCTGCTTGGAATGCATGCCTCCTTTCTTTCCCATTTAAGCTTCTCTCCAGCAACAGCATGACAGAGTTGCCAATAAAGTAAAAATCCTGACATTGCTATGGGAGGAGACACATGTTTTGGAGCTCTGCATCCACCAGCAAACTGAACAGAGCAACCAAAAGAGAGGAGTTTTCCTTTTCATCTGAAGGAGAGGATGGCCCAAAACAGAAGGCAAGAAATATAGAGGCCCAGTAAGACAAAGCACAATGTAAAAAAGGTGCATGAGTTCTAATGCTGGCCATTAACACAAAAAGAAATCTCAGAGAGAAAGGACAAGACAGAACAAATTTAAGAAATATTGATGCACACTAATAATGGTATAGAGTATAGTATATAGGTAATTTTAATAGAGTAATAGGTAATAGTAATATAGTACATTGAATAGTAATAGTTATAGTAATTGTCATTGTCATAGTAATACAGAGAGAGAATAGAACAGAATCTAGGAAGCACATATAATTTTTGATGAGGTTTTTTTTACGGAATAAAACATTTCTCCAACACTTAGAGAGAGGTTTAAAGAAATCACTTGTCCGGGGTTCATTGCTTTTGTATCTCTTTTGAGTCTGGGTCAATCTAAATGGACATGGTATAAAAAAAATCCACAACATTCTGCCAAGACACTTGCAGGAAAATGAAGGCTGCAGTGCTCAAATGAATGCAGAGGATATAGTTTAACATTTTGGCAACCAACTTTTTAAAAATGTTTTTAAATTTAAAATGTACATTAGGTATAGAGTACATATTAATGAGCTCACTGAAGAAAAGATGAACCAGGAGGGGTTTTTGTTGTTTGCGTTTTGGAGGTAAAAGGTTTTTTTTTCCTTTAAAAAATAAAACTGCAGGTCCAATAAGCACTGAAAAACTCTGAGTTGGTGTCAAATGCTAGTAGTATGAATTGGTGGATAAGGGGTTAGTTACAACTCTGCAGTTGTGGGGATTCCATGTAGGCCATGGCTTGCAAGTAGCCTCTTCCATTGTGTCTACTTTCCTCTTCATACAAAAATATTATATTGGGGATATGTGGTTTCAATATTCTTAGCAATTCATTTCTAATAAGAATTGAACAAGCATCAGCCACCAGCCAAAAAAGATATAAATTTCTGGGCTGCCACAAGATACTCTTAATATGCACATAGAATAGTTATTTTGTCTGAATGTACCTTCTAAATTCAAAGCTCCTAATGTTGCCAACCGAGCAGCTTTCAGCCCAAGTCCTAAGTAGCTATAAAGGAGGATAAGGAACACTTAATCAATAACCAAGACAATGTATCAATATTTTACAAATTTGGATATAAATTATATTATGCCAAATAATTTTCTTATTGCTTTCTAAGACCTCAGTGTGAAAATAACAGCATATGGCTCTTTTAAAATAATGCACAAATTATTGTGTATAATCTGAAAAAGAAGATAATTTATCTAAAATAAAATTATTCTGATAACAAGCAAAGATTTGGATTTACGACCCGAGTTGTACAAATGATTTAGGAGAATATGTCAGATGATTAGAATTAATCATTTGTGTTTATTTTCTCACTTACCTGTGTGTGTATAGCTTATAAGTGCTGTTGAACATTTGAAATGAGGTAAGAAAGTCGACTGGTGTTTCTGTTAAGGTTTCCTAAAAATTATGAGAATGAAAAGTAATCGTTTAGGAATTGTTATTTCACACCATTTTTAAATATATACTGACCAAGCATTAATGGATGAACGATACCTTTCAACATCAGTAAAACTGATTTCAATAAATTCTTTAGTATTGCAAAAATTGTGCTTTTACATAACTTGTATAATTCCCTGACATCATCTACTACACAATAAATACAGATTGCGGATTTGTAGATTCTGAATTTCACATGTTTGTCAGAACGTGTCTACCAAGGAATGCTTTAAGTAATACCGGTATATTATTTTATCCATTTTCTATATCCAGTAATAAGCAAAGTTTTAATATGCGTCTTTTTTAAATTTCTAGGCAAAAATATTTTTATTGATCTACAAATTTCCAAACCGAAGTTTAACATATCCTTCAGAGATATATTGACGGGAACACCTTGTGTCAAAAATAACCTTTTTTATTTATTTATTATCTCCCTGACTTCCTAACTATTCTTCTAATTTATATACTAACCCTCTGTGTGTGTGTGTGTGTGTGTGTTTATATGTCTCTATCTGTATGTGTGTGTTTCTCTGGGCTTATAATTAAAATCATAAAACAATACAAGAATTTTAAAAATGTTTATCATGATGGTGTTTGTACTATTTTTACTAATACAAAACATATTAAAATCGCCATAAAAATAATCAAATTCACAGCTGAGATAATCACATCTACCAATAACATTCAATACAATGACAGTATCAGTTCTATCACTTTCCCAGTTCCCATGCCTGCTGACAAAACCATGTTTTCAAGATGTTTTGAAAAGCCAGCAGGGTTGGGGCCAATCTGATCTTTCTTCCTTGGTCCTGGCTGATGGGACCTGCAAGATCCCTTCTATCAGATCTGATATGATTGTTATATATGATTGGGGAGAGGTTAAGCCTCAATCACCAAAGAATCCACTTTTCCACCATAACAACTACAAAAAATAGAAAATGGTTAAAAAAAGTGGGGGGGGGGGGAATGGCAGCAGCAACTCCCATTATTGAAGACAGGACTATTTTTCTAGATGTGTATACAGCTGTTGTAAAAGAGGTAAGATTTTGGCCACCATCTTTGAATCTCTTTGCAGGTATTTCAGGCAAAAAAAGCTTGGCTAGTGATTAGATATCTTTCTAATTAGATCTGGGAATGGGAATACAGTTTTTTTTTTTAAAAAAAAAAATAGAAAATCCTGAGGAAAGACCAGATATTTTTAGATCTCTAAAAAATTTTTTATGTCATGATTAATACAAATTTAAATGCATATTCACTATTTTGTGTAGTTGTTTACAGATTCAATATATGAGGACAGTAAATGTAGCAGAACAGTTTGGATATCCTTACAGTTAGGACTTTGTAATATCTCTTTGGGTAAAAACAATAGTTTCCAAACATTTCCTGCAGCCAAATAAGAGTTCTTCTAATTTTTAGATTTTTTTTCTATTCTACCTTGGAGAAATCTTTTAGTTAAGAAATATTGCATCTCTGAGATCTCCTGAAAAATTTTCAAGATACTTAATTCTGATAATTGAAAGGCCAGTCGAAATCCTAAGTGTTAATATTGTGGAATATTAGTTTTTTAGGATATGTTGCTACATAGCCTATTTCATTCTTCTGTTCACTTGCATAATGTTTCATGTGGCACTGATGCCACACAAACCCATAAAGAGGCATCTATGTGTTTAGCACTGGCAAGGTGTTCTTTTCTTCAAATGCTTCATTCTTTTTTCTCAAAATATATCTCCAAATGTGGTATGGTCAAATAATTGAAATTTTGTTTCACTAATCCAAAGAACCCTATTGCGGAATGTTTCAAGTTACCTTGATATGGTCTAGACCAGCCTTTCTCGACGTTTTTTACCCTGGAAGAACCCTTGAAATAATTGAACTCCTACATAAAAATTGTATCTGCAGCTTACATTGTGCAACATGAAAAGTTAAAACATTTTCTCTAACGACAATAATTTGTGGGATCTCTGGTGACCTTGTGTGGAACCCTAGAGTTCTCCAGAACTACTGTTGAGAAGGCTGTTCCAGATGGGGACAGAGAGTCTGGCAATATTCGTGTGTAGGTCATATTCATATAAGCTATGCTGTTTTGTAGACAGCCACTACAGTTAATAGCTAACGTTTTCAGCAGGTTCCTTGCAGTCTCCTGCAAGGTCTGCAGAATTTTTGCAGATCCAGCAGATTTTTTTTCTTGTCTTCAAGCTCTATGTAGCTTTCATTTCTTAACAGTGTTTCTCACAATTGAAACTGCTAGCTGGCAGCATTCAGAGGTGGATTTTTTTAAGAGCCTTTATTTGTGTTGGAAGAGTGACTTATCTTCATTTCAAATTCTAAGACAGCTGCTTAAAGGGCCCCATCATTGAAAATAGAACCTTACGCTCACAGAGAGATAAGGAAGTTTTATTGCCAAATCTGGCTAATTGCCAATCGCCTTTTGGGGCCTCTAACAACTTTCCAGTTTTAAAAAAATACACCTTATTGCTTGACTCAAATGTATCCTTACTCCTACAATGAAACAATTACTGTTTTCTTATTTGGAATTTGTACATAAATTCACATAAAGAGTAAATAAGCATTTAAACATACAGAATGGCTGGGTATGTAGAGGTTGGGCATTCATTTAAGGATTCATTGAAAGAGGCAATCTGAATAGCGGTAACTACATGGCACAAAACAACCATGTTATTTAGTTGAGTTATGACCATAATGAAGGCTGCTCATTAGAGCTATAAGTTGTAAGAATCATAAAATGGGTTCAGTCACATGATCAACCCAATTTTGTTTTTTACAGTGGTTAAGTAAATGTCGTAAAACAAATGCCATGGTCATTAAGTGAACCAATGGTTTGCTTTGCAGTTTTGCCAAAAACTAGAACTATGTACCAGTTTTTGGCAAAATCAATATAAAATGTAATTATGTGACTGCAGGACACAAACAGCTATAAACGTGGCCATGTTGCCAAGCACCCAAAATAATCATGTGAATGCAACCCCCCCCTTTTCGGGTAGGTTGTAACTTTGAACGATCACTAAAAGACCAGTTGTAAATTGAGAACTACCTGTATTTTGGTATTGTGTTAATCCAGCCATTGTTTATGTACTATGTTTCAGTTCATAAGCCAAACCAATATTCAATAAACCAACACTTCAGTGTCCTGAGTGAAGCCATGTATTTTCCTTTCTATGAATTTTTAATATGATATAAAAGACTATTTGGGTTATCTAAAGCATAGCATTAGAAAGGTATTTTTCTGTTAAGGAAGATATCAATGCTGAAAGTGACAATGGACATAAAGATTATCCAAACTATGGAACTTGCAATAGATCCGGCTATTCTATCTCCTCACCGCCAGCTGTGGCAGGAACGTTATCTGAGTTGAAGCTCCTCCCAGGTCCAGAGTTCCAACTGTCTGCTGCTCTTGGCCATACAACTGCCCTGCAGATAACATTGCACAAATTCAAACAGTACCCATATACAGCAAAACAACAATAATAACAATCCTGTTCTGGGAGGGTTTTAGCAAATCAGAACAAACATAACAGATGACTCTCCTACTATTAATAGGCTTCCTATTCAATTTTTGTGGATTCTATTTATTAAAACAGAAACATGTCACGGTAAATACCTGTCAAAAAATTCACAGTGATCCAGGCCAAAATACCTGTAAGAGAAAGAAAAAGCCACTGAAAAATCGATCCATCTATAGCAGTGATGGCTAACCTTTTTGCCATCGAGTGCCAGGAGGGGGGGGGCGGGGGAGGGTCACACGCGCACGTGCCCACGCGCATGTGTGCGCAACCCCCTCCCCCCCTCCCCCCCCTCCTGGCACAGGATGGCCTGGTAGGCCCGTTTTTCTTTCTTACCTGGTCCCAGATCCTCTCTGTGTATCTGGGAACGGCGAAAACAGCCTTTCCCACTCCCTTGGAGGCCCTACGGAGGCTGAAAGGGCCCATTTCCGAACTCCCGGTGGGACAGGAAGTGACATTTTTTGCTGTCCCCAGCCTCCAGAACCTCTCTAGGAGTCTCTAGGAGCCTCTCTAGGAGTCTCTGGAGGCTGGGGACAGGAAAAAAGTCACTTCCTGTCCCACCGGGAGTGGAGAAATGGGTCATTTCAGCCTCCGTAGGGCCTCCAAGGGAGTGGGAAAGGCTGTTTTTGCCGTTCCCAGATACACAGAGAGGATCTGGAGCCAGGTAAGAAAGAAAAACGGGCCTTCCCCACCCCCCCCAGGCCCTCCAGAGGCAGGAAACAGCCTGTTTCCCTACTTCTGGTGGGCCCAGAAGGCCTGAAAATCAGCTGGCCGGCACGCGCATGCGCCCCAGAGCTGAGCTGGCGTGCCCACTAATATGGCTCCGTGTGCCACCTGTGGCACGTGTGCCATAGGTTCGCCATCATGGATCTATAGACTACAAATACAAACTACAAAGGATTATTCCACACTCTGGATTTCTGCGATTAGTAATTATTAGTACTTTTCCAAACAGAATATCATTTCATTCATTGTTTGGCTTCTCAACTTTTTCACCAATTGGTGGTCGGGATGAGGAGATGTTCTCTTAACTTTCATTCCTGTTTCCCCATCTAAAATTTACTCAGTCTCTTTTCTTTGTTCTCTTGTTCCAGTTCTTGTACTTTCCCATCAGGTTTCTTAACATAGTGTAAACTCTGCAGATATATTGCATAATTTTACTGAAACCAACTTCAAATGACATTTTTAACTAATTGCCAAGTTAGGCCAGTTTACTCAGCTAAATAAATGTCTGGATTAAGGACATTCAGCTGAACTAACCTTAGACGAGTATGAGATACTGTATTAAAAAGTAAACCAAATTCATACTGTAGTTCTCCAAGTAGTTCTCCATATAATTTGATGAAGCCAGATTGTTTAGCTACGTTCAAGTGGCTTAAGGTTTCTTTGGGAGAAAGTTTTGATCCGACTGTCTTGAAAGAAGTAGTGGTGTGCTCTTTCCCCCCACAAAAATCTCAGTATGTTCATTTTAGACAACTTCTGTCCAATTTCCAATCTGAGAAAGTTGGTGGAAAAGGAGGTAAATGAGTATGGGATGGAAACTGCATTGCTTGCTAAAATGGATGATCTGCAGTCTTTCTATTAGATCTTTAAAGGCATTTGATAAATTGATAATGAGGATGGAGGTGGATAGCACTGGTTTACACTTCCTAAATGAGAGGTTCCAATCCATGAAGCTGGAGAATGAACAGTAGAGGCCAAATCATGTCCCTATCACTTCTAGACTGGAAGGTGTGTGTATGTGTGTGTCTTTATTTATTTGTTTATTTATTATGCATCTGATACAGGATTCTGGGCTGCTTACAATAAAGTAAAAAAAAAGGCAATACAAAACAATTACGATGAGGAGAATTAAATGGATTTGCATGGTGCATGGACTTTACATGCCATTGTCCTTGAAAACTACGCTGAAACTGGAATCATTTTGAATGTAGCAGCCTGCTTATTGGTATTTGAGCGCTGTTGTAATCATACAATATTGGTTAGTAGATGGTTTTCAAGTAAAGTTGAGAGTGCTGGTTTTAAGTGCCTGATTATCCTATTTGTTCAGTTTAGGGTGTTTTGGCTTCCCACATTTCAAGAGTTCTGGATGGCACAGAAACAGGTCTTATTGGTCATGGACTATTCCTTTGTAATGGTTCTCCTCTCCCCAAGTTCATATCTCCATCAAATGCTACACTGATGTTCTTCAAGAACACAGTGAAAACTGGTTTTTAAAAATTCTTCAGATTGGATTGACTAAGCACATTGCCTGTATGTGTAGGGTGCTAATAGTTGATTTTTTAAAATCATAATTTTAGTTTTTGATAGTAGTGTTTTATTTAGCATTTAACTGTTATTTATTTGTTTTATTTAATATTTTATTTGCATGCTTCTATTGTAGTTAACTAAAATTGTGGAATAAGGAGGTATATAAATAGCAAAATAAAATAAATGCATATTCATTATTGTTATCTACATCTGTCCTTTGCTATGATGTGTTCTAACTGTAAACTCCATATGGACATTAGAACTAGTTGAATCTATTTTTCATCTAGTAATATGTTACTAATACAGCCAAACAACTTTATCATTTTCCTGTATACAGAATCCTGTTTCCCTAGGCTATTATAATCTTGGTTTCCTTAAAAGCAACATCACAATATTTTATCCTGTTCTGAGAAACCCTTCTTCCCCTTTTACTTCCCTAGTTATTTCTCTTCTCTATGCCTCATTTTCCTTATTTGTAGGACTCACCTTCATAAGATCCATCCATTATGCTAACACTATTATCAGGCACTAAAAATGGGGAATCCTCAAAGACCATTCTGACCTGTGGAAAGAAAAATGGGAGTGGTCACCCTAGAACTGGAATCATTTACAAACAGAAGTATGCAAATTATCTGTATTAAAATTTAAAATTTAAAATTTAAATTTGTTTTATAAATTGGGGTGTTTTAAATTTGTTTTGGGCCAAAGTATTTAATGTATTTTTAAATGGCTTTTTAACGTTTGTACTATGTATTTTATCTTTTGGCTGTTCACCGCCCTGAGCCCTTCGGGAGTAGGGTGGTATATAAATTTAATAAATAATAATAATAATAATAATAATAATAATAATAATAATGATGATGATGATGATGATGATGATGTAACTTTCTTCTACAAAAAAATAGAGGAATGTAAAATCAGCTACAGGTTAAATGGTTTCATTCAATCTCTAAAAATTACCTTTAAAACCGGATTGCTTTCTGCATTACTACATTACTATGCCAGCCTTAATAATATGGGCTTATAGAAGAAATAGCTGTAAAATCACCAGAGTTGGAAAAAGCCATTAGATTATTGAGTTCAACTTCTTGCTCAATTCAGGAATCTCAAGTAACCCATTCCTGACCATTGGCTGTCCATTTCTACTAGAACAATCCAGCAAAAAGGAGCTCACCATTTCCTCATTAACGGATTCCATTATTGAACTTCTCTTACTAGTACTTTTCTCACATTCATCTAATATCTGCCTTCCTAGAATTTAAGAGTAATATTCTATGTCCTGTACTCTTGGACAAATAATGGAATTATTTTATGTGGCATCCCTTCAAGTACAAGTATTCCTCAAGTTATGACCACAATTGACCCCCAAATTTATGTTGCTAAATTTGAGAAATTTGTTAAATGAGTTTTGCCCCATTTTACGACTTTTCTTGCCACATTTGTTAAGTGAATCACTATAGTTGTTAAATTAGTAATGTGGTTGTTAAGTGTTTCTCCACTAACTTTGTCAGAAGTTCGCAAAAGGTGATCATATGACCTCAGGACACTGCAACCATCATAAATGTGAGCCAGTTGTCAAGCATCTGAATATAAATCACATGACCATGGGGGTGCTGCAATGGTCATAAGTGAAAAAGGTCACTTTTTTCAGTGGCATTGTAACTTTGAATGGTCACTAAGTGAACTGTTGTAAGTCGAGGACTACCTGTACTTGAAAAATATTATCAAATCTCCCCTTAGTCAACTTTTTTCAAGATTGAACATACCCAGTTTCTTTTCTCCTCAGAGAACCAAGGACTTCAAATATCCCATATCATATCCTATCATCCTCACTGTATTTCTGTGTGTGTGTTTTGGAATTGGAGGCAATGCTCAAGGGACATGTGACCAATCTAGGATATAGTGCTTTTCATGACAAAGAATTTTACGAGTGCCTCCCGTTGAGTTTGATACAGTATTTTAAAAAGCAACTGGGGCATATTCATGGCATAACACAAATGCAAAGGATTGAAAAAGGCCCCCACTTTTCTATGACACCATTAATTTTGTATTATAACCCAACATTACTTGCGAGAGTAGAGCCTGAGCTTTGTGCTCCGCTAATAACCGCAGACCAGCAGTGGCTTTCAATACTACGGGGGTCTTGCTCCAGTGACTTGGTGGAACAGCATTTTTAGCCATCTCTAATAATTTTCTGATCGTTTCAGCACCCTAAAGATTAGCAGAAACAAAAGCAAAAAACTGATAGGATTGGGCAGAATTTTACTTTACAGACATACTTTAAATATTTCTCTTCTTCAATTCCTTCTTCCACACCTATTTTATTTTAGCTTGACATTTTAAATTTTCCTCTTGAACTAAGCTTAAGGAATATGCAATTGCCTTTTTTGACATCTATCCCTATCCGTGGTTTCGGGGTGAAGTACCATCAGTACGCTGATGTACATCTCCACCCCGGACCACCCCAATGATGCCCTTGAAGTGATGTCCCGGTGCCTGGAGGCTGTACGGATCTGGATGGGGAGGAACAGACTCAGGCTCAACCCATCCAAGACCGAGTGGCTGTGGTTTCCGACATCCTGATATAGTCAGTTGGTGCCATCACTGACTATTGGGGGCGAGTCATTGGCCCCCACGGAGAGGGCTCGCAACTTGGGGGTCCTCCTGGACTCACAGCTGTCTTTAGAAGAGCACTTGACGGCTGTGGCCGGGAGGGCGTTTTATCAGGTTCGCCTGATTCACCAGTTGCGTCCCTTTCTGGATCGGGACTCGTTAAATACGGTCACTCATGCCCTCGTCACTTCCCGCCTGGACTACTGCAATGCTCTCTACATGGGGCTCCCCTTGAGGAGCACCCGGAGGCTCCAGCTGGTCCAGAATGCGGCCGCGCGGGTGGTTATGGGAGCGACGGGGCGCTCCCATGTGACCCCCCTCCTGCGCGAGCTGCACTGGCTCCCGGTGGTCTTCTGGGTGCGCTTCAAGGTTTTGGTTACCACCTTTAGAGTGCTCCATGGCTTAGGACCGGGGTATCTATGAGACCGCCTTCTGCCACCAGTGGCCTCTCACCGACCAGTACGCTCCCATAGAGAGGGGCTCCTCAGGGTGCCGTCAGCCAAACAATGTCGACTGGCGGTCCCCAGGGGGAGAGCCTTCTCTGTGGGGGCACCCGTCATCTGGAACGAGCTCCCCCCGGAGATACAGAGGATCCCGGATCTGCGCGCTTTCCGCCGTGCCATTAAAACATTTCTTTTCCAGCAGGCCGGCCTGGCCTAACCTTTTAAGCTTTTTAAACGTTTTAAAATTCTTAAATTTTAAATTTGTCTTATAAATTGGGGTGTTTTAAATTTTGTTTTTTGGGCCAATTATTTAATTGTATTTTAATTGTTTTTTAACATTTGTATTATATGTATTTTATTTGGCTGTTCACCACCCTGAGTCCTTCGGGAGTAGGGCGGTATACAAATTCAATAAATAATAATAATAATAAATAATAATAATAATATCATTAGGCAAACCACTGGTCCCGTCTATGTTCTCCTGCCCCAACCTTGGTCAATTTTCTCATTGTTTATGGACCTATATTGGGAGTGAGAGATGTAGTATTTGTTAATGGCAAAATGTCTTTGCACCTACAGTGTTCCTGCTGTAATCACTTTTATATCTCCAGTTAGGTTTAGGGAAGAGATAATAGGAAAAAGCTTGGAGAATTACTATTTTCCAGTGAGAATAAGCAATAATGGAAAAATCAGATCAGTAGTTTGCCTTTATGATTCATACTATCCAAATAAATGCCAAAAGAAAAATTGTTTTCCATCAGAAAGTCTTACCTTCTTAGGCTGACTGGCATAAGCTGAGAGACCTGGTTTCACTGATTCAAAAACTTCCCCTTTTAACTCTGCAGGGTTTTCTGTAAAAATTATATGAAATAAAATATTAGATAAGCTTATTTTTTATCTAAGGCTATAGATTTACTTCAATGATATTTTGCTCTACTGATTACAAATGAGTTAATAACTGAAATATGTTAGTGAAGGTTGTGGTTCTTAATCAAAATGTGTCCCAAAGATTCAACCAAGAGGTACCTTTCAGAGCAATAGATTTACAGTGAAAATATAGAAAACAGAAACTTTATTTTGTAGTACATATATAATTCTTGGTAATGCGGGATTTCTGGGTGAATTGTTCTGTGTAACAAATATTATAAGAAGACTGCAATACGAAGAGATATTCTTGAGGAAAAATCTAATCCATATCATGAATTGCTCAACAGCAACATTGTGATGTAAGGTGCCATTATTATTAGATTTATAATAGCTGTCCCACTAAAAAGATGGGCATCATTGCATCATAAAACATAATCACAACCAGCCAGCCGTAATACTACACAAAAACTGAAAGCAAAATATGACGAAATGGACTAAGATGTCCTTAGTTGTATTAATTCTCATTTTATTTGCTAACAGAGATGAAAATCCAGAAGCTTCATAATTCTGGATCAAAACCATCTCTCCTCTTCCTCCTTTTGGAAGACAGTTTTTTCGAAGACTACATTTGATTTTTTAGTGTAATACAGCTGTACAAATCCAGTATTACCTAAGTAGGGCAAATACTTGTATTGGATTAATAACAAAATAAAGGATTAATAACAAGGATTAAGACACTATAGTATATAATTAAATACAATACTAAAACATACCCAACTGGAAATACTAAGCAATCAAAGAGCAGAGAATGTTGTTAAACATCTATAAGATAATCCTTTCTTGTTTTTCTATGTGTAGAATTAAGTTGCACTCATATCCTATTTCCATCTTTTAAACTTAATCTATTTTAGAATCTTTCTCAGGGAAATACATCAATTAAACAACTGATCCAATAACTCTTTACAAAGAAACTTGCACAAACCAACCAACATTGATTGAAATAAGGAAATAAAGAAAACTGAAGGAAACTGCGAAAAGAGACTATGAAATAAAGATCCATCCACTACTCATCAGACTACTAAAATTTTGATTCCTTTAGGCTTTAATGGGTGAAAGGGCAAAATCTTTTGAACTAAGGGCCCCAAATGGCCAATTTGCAGAATGTGTCGAAAATCTGGGCCCCATGACTCCATGGAATTGAAATTTAGCAAATTTTATAAAGAATTTTATGACATCAACATTATCATGAAACAGTTTATGACATAATAAAAAATGTCATAAGACATGTCCAACTGTGGTATACAATTCAACATGGGGTATTTTCAAGGCAACCACATCTTTGAATGTATCCCAATTTTTTACTGAAGGCATTACATCAAAAGCTTTGTCACTTTGATGGCATTCTGGTAAGGAAATATTTCTGAAAGGATGACTCAGGGGGTCACAGGTTGTCTAGTAAATTCCCGAAACATTTAATCTTATCTGAATTATAATTTAAGAGTTGCTTATAGACTTGCTGAGGTCAAGTCAACAACTTGTGGATAGTAAAGGTGATTAATATCAAGATTAGTCAAATAATTGCTTATAATGCATTGACAAGTGTCTGGTTGTTATAGCATTTTTTATGATTTATTTATTCAATTTATATAACTAACCACCTCACATTTGTGACTGGATGGCTAACATAATTAAAAACTACAAAAACAATAAACAACATACCAAATGCAAAAACAGCACAAAAATAATATCATTAAAACTTATTAAAAACCACAAAACATAATCAGTGGGAAATTACAAGTGATGTGTCAACCAATATAATCACCTAGCAGACATATGTACACCACAAGTACGTATGTTCAGGAGAACTTCCAACAATCTTACCTGGGCTTCTCTGAATAAAGGTGTAAATATGAATTCGTGTCCCTGTGCTTCCTGCATCAAACATGATGCCATAAAATGTTTCCATGCTGGTATTGGCTGGACACATCTTAAGGGGGAAGAGTTCTTGGAACCATAACTCCGGTTTGGGATGAGAAACAATACAATAAATGGAGGAAAACACAAATATGGCAATGACTGTGAACCAGGAAGTACCCATCATGCTTGGGAGCCTCAGGGAACTGCAGTTTGAATCAAGAATTCCAGATTGTAGAGGTTCCTGAAGATAACATTATATACATCAGAAAAATCATGTTAAATAAGTCAGCCAACACAGAAACTTCCCACATCCCCAAAAGGTGATTTTATCACTAATACAAGGACAAACCACTACACTTAAGTCTGCTTCTTTAAATCTATGAAACAGTTACAACCGTGTTCTAAAATTCTATATGGAATAAATACAAAAGTTCTGCTTCTTTAAAAGTATCTATATGTTAATATTGAACATTCCAAATTAATGTAGGAATTAATGTAGTCAGCTTTGCTATAATTCTAGCTATCACTTTGAGAAGGCTAGGAAAGCTCAGAATACAAGTGTCATTCAAAACAACCAACAATGGGAATTGTACATTCTGTTGATGACACTAAGTAGGCAGAACAAAACAATGCATTTAGTTGTGGTGCCCTCCCCCTTCATATCCAATTTATGGTTCAGGATCATTTCTGTTTTGTGCTTTTTCTTTCAAATCAAACTCTCCCATTAATTGTGTTTGATGTGCAGAAACACACTTGCATCCTATAAGATTTCAGAAAATGTTGACACAGTAACGGATAAACAAATCTGCTTAAAGAAAAATTCAGCACAGGAAATTCACAAAAGCTAAATTATGCTAAAATCTCAGACTGAAATGCACATTAATTAAGGAAAACAGAAGATCGTTTCAGATTTTATGATTTAAGTTTCTGTAGCAGGAGAGAATTTATGAACATTGTTGCTTCTAGTAAATTCCCCAGTGCCTAAATAATTTGAAGCCAACACACTGGAAACCAGCAATTGTAAAGTTTGATGGGCTAGAGATTGTGGGTCAGATGCTTGGTTTTATTGTCTTTGCTATTGTTACAAACCACCCATAGTTGAGTTCTACAAGATCAACAGCCATAACGTAACAGCTCTATAGATTTCTTCACATTAAAACAAAGTATTTAAAATTTAAAACCATTTCTTCCTCCATTCAGGTCCCCTTTCCCCCGCTGTGCTATTTGTTTTACTATGCTTTTCACAGGTATTTCTCTTCCACAGTGGATCCTTGCTGGTTATTAACTCTGGTGTGCTCTGGTTTTTTTTAATAAATGTCAACCTTTATCTTATGCAATCATTTTTCACAATTACCAGAGATCTGCTGATTAGAACAGTTCACTGGCATGTGATCGGTACTAGTATCTGAATCCCTAATTGCTGGATTCTTTATTGCTTCAGCATCCATCCTCCAACTTGTTTCAATTTTCTATCTCCTGTTATTCAAAAAAACTCAAGTCTATTCTACTTTTCTTCCATTTTCTTGTCGTATCATGTGTTAAACTTTTATTGCTACTCTTTCAACTTTATTCCTACTCACAAACTATGACACAGTCCCTTAAGCAGTTACTTTTTAATCCAATCGTTCTACTAACAAAGTTTCTCCTAATAATTAATTGAAAAAAATTTTGCTACTATTTTTTTTTTTTTTGCTGGTTTAATTTATAACTTGTTTAAAAAAATCAAATTATTATGTTCATGAAAAATAGGGGCAAGAAACGTATAGCAATACATGCCCAAGATACAATAACTATTATCTATATATTTCTTTGGAAATTGGGCAGGCATAAGAACACTGAGTCTGTATTTGCCAAAATGAATTTTGAATTTAAACCTAAATCTTAGGTTTCTAATGCATAACATTCTAACCCATATAAAACCTAAAGTATTGTTCATATGTTGCTCCAAGTACCTTGTTGTCAAACTATATCGGATTTAAAAGTATAATTAGAAAAATATGATGCTAAAATTTTAATCTAATCTACAAAAATGGCTCTACATAGACTAAGGAAATTTGATCTAATTGGAAACTTTTAAAATCTAGAAATAGTGAATGTATGCAATGTAATCTATCTTCTTTTTACAAATTCCATCTAAAAATATTTTTATTGTAAAACCTTTATCATAATCTCTTAATCTCCCTACCCTTTTATAAATGTTGGTAATACACCATATACACTGGTCTTTATTTTCTTCCTCTCCTTTTTGAATGGGGTAAAGAAATGAAAAGAACAGAAAAAACCTTTATTCTTTATTGCAAAAACTTAATCCCAAAGCCTTTTAAGGACTTTTCTTCAGGGGGACTTTAAAAAATAAAATTCTAATATTATATTGTTTAATAATGGCTAATATATATGTCTTATTTGCAATTATTATTTAGTTGTATACACCGTGAATTTTTTAAAAATTGCATTACCCTTAAGAGATTCTTCCTTAAAATGCATTGAAACTGAGATTTTGCAATATAATATACGTGCATTGATTTTTCCCCCCTTTTTAGTTTAGTTTAATTCATCCAAGAGATCAAATTAGTTTGTACTGGTGATTTCTTTTCATTTATTTCCACAAAAATAACCCACAAGCAGCATGGGGGGGGAGGGACAAAAGGAGAGGGAGAGGGGGAGAAGGAGAATGAATCCCAAAATCAGAGTTCCACAGCCAAGTGTATCCTTGAACCTAGGACTCCCTGGCCATGGTTCAATACCTTAGCCACTAAGACACTTTGGCTCTCCATTTTTATTTTTATATATAACATATATTATTATAATAAATATCATATCATGTATCATAGATATTAGCCTTCATCCCCATATCTTCAAATAAAATGTTCCAATTTGGCAGTTTTTTTCTATTCCAGACTTCCCCCCCCCCAAACATTCAGGACTTGAAATATGAACCATATATGTACTTACCTGTTCTATGGGTACAATGAAAAATATTTAGCTGTTAATCATGTAGGCAGGAAAGTTGCATATTATATATCAGTAAATCCATTTTCTGTGAACAGAGGTTTATCATTTATCTAAGGCAAACAAGAAAAAAAATGTCCAGTTGGAGGTTTTTTCTAGCAGAAGTTCAAGGGGCATATTTCACGTAGGAAGTTCCACTGAAAACTACTGACCTAGGAAATTATTTACCAACTTGAATATTCATTGCAACAAAAAGATTAAAGTCAATAGAAAAAAAAAAGACAAAGGCATTTACCACATTTTGTCATACTCAGCAGTCCAGTTTTACTAAATGAAATAGATAATAAATCAATGTGCTCCAGATATGTGGTATTATCTTTTATCTTTCCTACTCAGGTTTATGGTTGTCAAATTGTGTAAGAACACATATGAACCTTGTAAGAATCTTGTAAGAACACCTACGATCCCAAGATTGGTATAATTACTTGGAACTTAAGTGTCTTTAAAATACCATATCAGAAATCTTGGAGACACTGAAACAACTGAAATTTGTGAAAAAAAGGCAACATCATTTTCAAGAATAGCAGCATACTGAGCATATCTGAACTGGAATTCGTATGTAAAGAAATCACACGTGACTTGTTTTTGCTGTAATCAATGACCTGTTATATTTTTAGAAATAAAAATATGGGTAAAAAGAGATGAACCACTTTTCCTTTTCACGTAAAATATTTATGCAGAAATTTTCAGACTGGGTAGATGAAAGGTTAAATTAGCATCGGAAGATACATGCCAAGTACTTGTCAATTGAGCCCTACAGAATTACATGAGATCATACTGTGGAAATAAAGAGCAGGATTGATAAAGTGAGAGAAGCATTTAAAAAAAAAAGTTTACTGTTGAGACTTAAGAATGGAATTATTTTGGGTTGTGCGCTATTATATCTTGCCAGTTCTTTTGTACTGAATGATGCCCAAATGACAATCCGAAGAACAAAAGCCTTTTAATTCCGTTTATGGATTATTTAAAAGATCATCATGGGTTGAGTGCGTGTGAAAGGAGACAGCTCTCTAAACAGTGAGCGAAAATACAGAAAATACAAAGCTATCGAAACACGGGAGTTAGAAATATTTAGAATACATGAAATGCAACGAGAAATATCGCTCAGACCAAGATAAGGGACAGCTCGAGAGGTTAAGAGCAGTCAGGAGTGCACCGAAAGACAGGAGCAAGGAGAAAGACAGGAGAAATTTGGTTCGACTCCCGTGTCGGCGGCCCTGGGTTAGGGAAAGATACCGCTTCCCACCCACCGCTCATTAACCCCAGAGCCCAGTTTTCACTCACCATGTTCTCCGAACCTTCAGCTTTCCACATCTCACCGGTGCCGCGTGTCACGTCAATACACTGCGCGTTACGTCACGGGCGCATCAGCCCTGCCTCATTTTCCCGCGACGCGTGGTTTCCATGGCAACGGAGTCGCTTTAAGAAGGAAGGCAATCTCTAGAAAAAGCCCACGCCTGCTGACATGACAGGGAAAACCGCGCAAGACAAAGGCGCGAAAGGAGGGAAGTAGGTATCTTGGAAGGTGCTCTCCTAACGAAGGTGGTTGGGGGCTGCTGGCCGGGGCTAGTCGGTTAAACCAACCCTTCACTTGCGTCGCGTTGCTCTTCTCAGGGGGAAGAAAGACGCCGCGGGCAAGAGCAGAGTAGACCCGAGGAACTTGAAGGAGGAGTCCGAGGCCGAAAGGGCTAAAGCCGCAGCGGCGCTATGGGAGGCCAGGTTGGAGGTAACGGAGATCTCCCGCAAAGAGTACCGCGAGGCTGCTCGCCGCCTCGCCCGGGACAACGAAGAGCTGGAACGGCAGCAGCGGCGGCTGGAGAAAGATACGGTCGACGTGCTGTCCTGCCTCAAAAAGCAAGAAGCGGAGAAGGAAGACCTGGTAGGTGTAGAACAGAACAGAACAGAGTGGGAAGGGATCTTGGAGGTCTTCTAGTCCAACCCCCTTGCTCAGGCAGGAAACCCATTTCAGACAAAGTGTAGGCTTGCCCCTCTTTAATCTGTCAGGCTGTGGTTTCACGGGCAAATGTCAGTTATTGATTTCTTTAAATTGTGGATTTGGCTTGAATTATTACTGTATTTACATTACACCCAATGCTTTCAATATTAAATGTAAATGCATAAATATCATCATCTCAACTGCAATGCAGTAATTGTGAGGTGTGCACCATTTGCACCAGAGTCACTTTGGATAGGGAGATGAGTGGCACATAAATTTAATAAATAAATAAATTTCAGAATGAAGAAATGCCCTGGAAAAAAAGTACAGCATTAACCACTATTAATTGCTGGGTTTGGCAGAGCAACCAAACAGAACAAATACTCCAATGGATAGTTAAGACTGCAGAAAGAATACAGATAATCTTCAACGTATGACCATAATTGAGTCCAAAATTTATGTTGCTAAGTGAGAAATTAGTTAAGTGAGTTTTGTCCATGTTATGACTTTTCTTGCCACAGTTGTTAAGTGAATCACTGCAGTTCTTAAATTAGTAACACGGTTGTTAAGTGAATCTGGTTCCCCATTGACTTTGCTTGTCAGAAGGTTGCAACGTGGTTCCAGGACATTGCAACTGACATAAATGTGAATCAGTTGCCAAGCATCTGAATTTTGATCATGTGACCATGGGGATGCTGCAATGGTTATAAGTGTGAAAAATGGTCATATAAGTCACTCTTGTAACTTCAAACTGTCACTAAATGAACTGTTGTAAGTCGAGGACTACCTGTAAATGTAATTAGCCTGCCTTCCATAGAAGACCTGTGTATTGCGTGGGTCAGAAGGAGGACTAAGAGCATATCTGCAACCCTTCACATCCTGGATATAAACTGTTTCAACTGCTTCCTTCTGGGTGGTGCTACAGGGCATTGCAGGGCGCAGGCCAAAATAACTAGACACAAGGATAGTTTTTCCTTAGGCCATCACTCTGCTGAATATCTAATTCTATTCTATTCTATTCTATTCTATTCTATTCTATTCTATTCTATTCTATTCTATTAATTCTAATTCTAATTCTAATTCTAATTCTAATTCTTCTAATTCTATTCCCATTCCTATTCCTATTCCATTCCATTCCATTCTATTCTGATTAGCACACTACTCCCTGTATAGCGTGTAGCTTTCTTTTGACTCTGACGTTTGGACATGGAATTTGATAATACCGTATATTCCACATCTGTCATGAGTGGGTTAGAATCGCACTTGAAACCTTGAAAAGCTTGAACATTGGGTCCTGGCCTGTCCTCCCTGGGTGCTTTTCCTGGTGTAAGAGATGGTAGGAAACAATCAGTTAGATTTTTGCTCAAAGGTCATCTGTGATTTTAATGTAAAGACATCATAGAAAGGTCTCCATGCTAATTGTTGGGTTTTCCATTGTCCTATTTTTGGGAATCATGGCTAGCTGTGGGCATACTTTTGAAAAATGAAACAATGGCATTTAATGACTTGCTATGCCTTTCATTTGTTAAGAACATTTTTCTCAGTACTTATAACATCAAAAAATCCTGTTGCTAGAATATGAAGAATATGGATTTATGCCAGAAGAAAGGCTTTCTGGAGATTTTAATTTTTGCATCCCTTCATTCAACAGTTATTGGCTTCTGGCTGTTATCAGGGGGAATTATTGACTTCTTTATCAACTTTATGTTTTTAATATTTAGATTGAGAAGCTGAAACAGCAGGTGAATGAATTGAAGCTCCGAGCCAAAGAGGAAAGTGAACTAGCGGTGAATGGACATTTCTTCTGACACTTTTGGTAACAAAGGACACTGCAGATTAGGCTTAGCATGTCTTAAGCATCAGGCATGACAGATAAATGTTAAATTTATCTACATAAATTACATAAGATTATTTTGCACTAAAAATACAAAATTAATTATTTTTAAAACTCACTTTGTTACTAATTCTTTAAACATTTTTTGAAACTTATTTTGCTAGAAAAAAATGAAAAAGTAGGGTCCAAGTATGCTGATATTCTCCTTGAGGTAATAAAGCCAAACATGTGCTTTTTTGATGGACTAAATTGTTGGCATCTAAGTGAGTTACTTCCAAGTAAACATACCTTGCATCAAGCTCTAAGAAAGTTGTAATCCTCAATTCTCAGCAGTTGGTTCATACAATCCAAGATAGAACTGTCTTGAAACTGATAAAGCCCTTATTTGCAGCTATTTTGCAGTTTTATTTTATTAATAGTTATTTTAGTTCTTTAGCAGTAACCTTCATCTGGGGATGGATTGTTTTTAATTGCTTTTAAAGATTGCACTAAAATGACATGTTTGTTTTTCATACTGTTTAACTAGTTTTAGATCTATGCCTAGATATTTTATTTGAGCTAAAAGATGTTAAATTTGTAGGCAGAACTATTCGCTAAACAGTTAGAAGAGTTGGAGGAGAAATTTCATCGAAAGGCTAAGGAAATTGGTCTAATTCAGATTGAACTTAAGATGGTCAAAGAATTTCGGAAAAAGAAAGCACTTTTGGAGAAAGAATTAGAAGACGTAAGTTTATTCTTTACATTAATTTTTAGAAGGGCCTTATATTCTTCCTTTATTGATAGTTCCTATGATAGACAGATGTAGCTTCCAGTAGTGACATAGAGTTGTGAAATATGTATCAAAACAGTCGTTATAATTATAATAGGACAGTAAAATATTACTTTGCAGAAATTCAACTGTCAAATCTGGCAGAACAGGTATTTCAACAGGTATCTCAAAGAACAATCATTTCGGCAATACCTCTAGAAGAGAAAAGTTATGTTAAAATGAGAGACAAGTTTATATCTCTAAATAGTGCTCATTATATACTGGTATGTATTTATGAGTTGCTGATCTATTGGGGATCTTTTTTGTTTTTTTTTACTAAGTAAGAGATGATAGGTTAAAAACTACAAATCTGAAAAACAATTGGAGAAAATCTAAATGTGAGATGTCCTAGAATAATCCAGTCCTGGAAAGCCAGTTTGGTCTAGTTGCTAAGCACCAAACTAGAAAGCAAGTTCAACCCAGTTCAACTCTCACCTTAGCCATGAATGCCAGCTGCGTGATTTTGGGCCAGTCACTCTTTCTCAGCCCACCTCACCTTACAGAGTTGTTGTTGGGGGAAAATAGGAGGAAGTTTTGTCAGATATACTTGTCACCTTGAGTTATTTGTAAAAATAATAAACGTGGGATACAAATAGATAAATAAATGCAGGCCTGTGCAATTTTTCTGTAGAAAGTATTGGTTGAATTGTCTTCTAGATGACTACATTATAATTAAATGCTTCTTTAAATTCTAGCTGAAAGATACCTTGGATATCACAAAAAAAGAACATCAGGAAACTATTAGTATGTTGGAGAAAAAGTTCATTGAAGAAAAGGTAGAGTATTTTGGGAATAGTAGACATAGAGCTTCAATGTATCTAATCCCTGCAGTAATGAATGTATACTTTTACTTTACTTTACTTTCTTTCAGCAACGTCTGGAAAGAGAAGCAGAGAAAAAAATTATAATGCTGGCCGAAAGAGCCCATCATGAAGCCATTGCGTAAGACTTAATTGATCTCTGTATTCCTATTTTGGTAAATATGAATGATGATGATGAAGAAGAAGAAGAAATATGAATGGTTCTGGGAAATCAATACATGCTTCATTCCTGGAAAAAAATAGGGTGCCAAGCTGAAAGTAACCCTAATACTATGTTTCCCCAAAAATAAGACCTATCTCAAAAATAAGACCTAGTTTGATTTTTACGTGTGCCCAAAATAAGCCCTATGTCCAAAATAAGCCCTAATTAAGACCCTGACCTCTCTGTTGCACCTGGTTGCACGGGGTGGGGTGAGGCACACGGGTAAAAATCAAGCAAGGGGGGGTGGGTGGAGCTGCTTACCTTCAGACAGTTGCAGCCAGGCTTCGCACACCCATCTGCCTCGCCTTGCTGGTCCATTTATATTTATATTTATTAAATTTTTATACCGCCCCCTCTCCCGAAGGACTCGGGGCAGTGAACAGCCAAGATTAAAAAACATACAATATAAACATTAAAATACATTTAAAAGAAAATTAAATCCAAAATAACTCCCCATTTCTCCTGCAGCTGCTTGCACATGTCACCTCCGGCCTCTGTTTCGCTATCATGGGCCTTTTCTGAAGGCCTCTGATGGCAAAATGGAGGCGGCGATGCGCATGTGTGGCGGCAAGTGGCCGCAGAAGTGGGCCAGCAGCAACTACACAGGCTCCTGCTGGGCAGGGCTGTTGGTGCCGCCACCACAAGGTGAGACAGTGGAAGACATCCCCTGAAAATAAGTCCTGGTGCCTCTTTTGGAGGCAAAAAAAATATAAGACCGGGTCATATTTTTAGGGAAACACGGTATGTCCTTAAATAGATCTGTATCACTTCATTCTGAATTTATTTTTTGTATTGTGAAATATTAAATAAAGGAGCTAAAATCATTGTGCTGTTAGAATTTCTTCTGTAATGAAATATGTGAAAGACGCTTCTTTTGGACTTGGACTCAAAAACTAATCCCCACTGTTGGGGATCCTCTAGACTAGAGCATGGAGATAAATTGATAAAGTTCCATTGTGAAGGCAGACTTTCCATTTACATGTTACATATTAGAATTAGCTCAGAAAATTTGATACCAATTGCTGGATCATTTTGCTCTTATTCAGGCAGTTGGATAATGCTGGACGAGCGGTTTTTACAGAGAATGTTCGTCTTCAAGAGGCTCTTGATTATCACATGAAGGAGACAGAAGAGTTACAAAATATCAAAGAAAAATTGGAGGAGAGCAATGCCTTTCACTTGCAGGAAAAGGTTTTTATTCTTCCTTTAATGTAATACAGTTACTATATTAGTAATACAGTTTTTCTAAACAGAGACACTGAAGAATTTATCATTTTGGATATCTTGGGAAAAATTTTATGTAAATGGATTGGCAATTTTTGAGAGTTTCTCTTAGTCACTTATTGAAAACCGTGTGTGTGTGTGTGTGTGTGTGTGTGTGTGTGTGTGTGTGGTTATGTTGAGATTTGGAAATGAATATGGCATTACTTACAATACTTAATCAAGGTAGCTTCAAAATAAGTTTAGATAAAATTGCTGTTATAGATAACAGATTTAAAAGAAATTGCTCTGCTGGCTCAGGCTACAGTTCAAAGCAATCTTAATTTTGCACTTTGTTTGTTACAGAAACAACTATATAACTCTGTGGTGTTTTCCAAGCTGTTGCCCAGTATCAGCATCAAGTTGACCAATATCTAATAACTTAGGTTCTCTTTTCCCCTCTTTTTGATGATATAAATAATGTTTGCTTCTCTCCAATCCTCTGGCACTATGACTGTCCTTTGTGATATCTCAAAGATCATGGAAAGACCCTCAAAATAAATCTTCAAAACTCTCAGATGTCATTGATCTGAATTTGGAGTTTGAAACTCGTTCATGATAGTCAAATGTTTCAAAAGTCTTCACTTACTTTGGGTTATGAGTCCATTTTTTCAGTTGTTCTGCTTAGGCTCATTGGAACAAAGTTTGCCATTGGAAAGAATACAGAAACAACATACAACTGTTCCATTCTTAACAGTTGTTATTGTCCAGAAATTCTTCCTTATTTCTACCTTGGATCTCCCCCTTTGAACTTCCACCCATTGCTTCATGTCTTATCCTCAGCAATATGGAGAATGAATTAATGCTCTCTTCCAGTGGTAGCTCTTCAAGTATTGGAAAACTGCTATCATGAGTATATCATATGTATATCATAAGCATATATTGTATTATATCATATATTGTATCAATTATCATATTATGGTATATGGGCCAATATAGTCTAGTGATTAAGACACCAGCCAGGAAACCAAAAGTTCTAATTTAATCAGAAAATTTATGTTATGTTGTTATGTTATGTTATGTTATGTTATGTTATGTTATGTTATGTTATGTTATGTTATGAATAGAATAGAATAGAATAGAATAGAATAGAATAGAATAGAATAGAATAGAATAGAATAGAATAGAATAGAATAGAATAGAATAACAGAGTTTGAAGGGACCTTGGAGGTCTTTTAGTCCAACTCCCTGCTTAGGCAGGAGATCTTGCCTAGATTTCTCTAGGCTTGTTGAAATAGGCCGTCATGAAATCAAGCTCTGATTTCCATTATGTGTTATGTGAAATACTTTATCTATGTTAAATCTCCTTCCAATCAACTTCATTAGATGATACTTGATTCTTTTCCACTTTCTTTTCCACTTTTCCACTTATACCACTTTCTGGTCTTTTCAGAAAGTGGTATAAACTCCCAGTTTGTGAAAACTGACAATTTTTTTCATGGCATATATGATTTTATACATCTCAAATATATTCCTTCTCAGTCATCATTTTTCCAAGTACTTTGACATTTATTTCAGTTGAACAACTCTTTTAATTATGGTTTGGTTAGCAGGGAAACTACAGTCAATTTGTTCCAAAGAATTAATATCTAATAATGTTACATCCTATCTGGAAGGATTCAGCGTTGATAGAAGACACGTTCTTCAAATACATGAAACAGGATTGGCAAATGATACATTCATGACCAATTCTTATTTGCCATTTTGATAATTTAAAAAATTGATTAATGTTTACCAATAATTTTCTGTCTTCCTTGTTCCTTGTTTTTTAAGGAAACCAAAGACCTTTTGATTAAGGAGAAGGTTCTACAAATTACTCAGCAGAAAACACTAATCCAGGAACTTCAAAACAAGGTTAAAAAACTAGAAGAAGCAGTTAATTATATGGCTGGAGAATTTAAAATAGAAATTAAAAAAACAGAAGAGAAGGCTTTGGTACAGAACCAAGCAGCTCGAACAGAAATTAAAAAGCTGGAGCAGCTGTTGGAAATGAAAGAAAGAGAAATGAGTAGAGTGAAGAAATTAGCCAGAAACATCTTGAATGAAAGGACAGAAGTGGAGAAATTCTTCTTAGATGCTCTGGAGCAAGTCAAACAAGAGATTATAAGCAGCAGAAAGTGTTACAAGCAGGTGGCCCAAGCCGCCTATCAAAGGAAAATGATGGCAGCATTTGCAGGGAAAGAGGAATACCCCAGAATCAGAACATTTAATGACAGTGCATATAGCACAAATAGTGTGCAAATGGACCTTTTGGAAGCAGAGAAATGGTACATGTGGTGGAATTTTTGGAAGTTTTAGTTTCTGGTCACTTTCACTATTAGTAATAAGAAACTGAAAGGAAGTTCCTTTGGAATAACATAGCTTGGTTTAGAATATTTTGGGATAGGAAAAAGAAATAATTCCATGTGCAGTAGTATATGTTATAATAACTAATGCTGGCAAAGCAAATCAAATTGAAAAGAAGAATCCTGAATAAAAAAAGATTATCCTATGCCTTTGATTTCCATCTATATATAATTTATCATTATTTCCACTATCTTCATTAGAAAATAATAAAGCTAAGTTTTCTTTACTTCTATAACCTAAAAAGTCAGCTCCTTAAAATATACCAATAGCATTAAAATTCAAACAATATTTTAGACAGGAAGAAGGAACCAGAAAAATATTTTGTCAGGTATACTGTCCAACTCAGACTTATGTAGTTTTTCCTCATCATATTCCACTCTGTGTATAAGCTTATGTGACCAGATTTGATTTGTAGTGATAGATTTGTGGCCATTTAATGTAATATGAGGTTTTGATCTCTGGAAATTGAATACATTCAAATTACACTTTCAGACTTCTGAATACTCATATAAGAGACAAAATGAATGCCATTTTTCTATTATGTATTTTTTCTACAATTTTATCATTTTTAGTATGATATAATGGCAGTTCTGATCCAATGAAATATCTCATCAGATTTCAAAGGATGAAATATACTAGTTTTGTTTTGGCTCCAACATCATTGTGTAAAGAACATTTTTCAATTTTTTCTTAAGAAAAAATTATTGAAAGTGTTTTAAAATCTGAGTAGGTGAAATTTAAATATGTTTAGTCAAGTGTTTGCTTTCTGTAAATGCTTATTTTTTTTCTATCCTACAAAATCATGTAGTGACAGAATGGAACACTAGGCCTTAAAATTGATCTTTTGACTTCTTTTCCTGGATTTATTCTTTACATTTGTTTTTGGATAGTACTACTGTCCAGGATTGCATGATTATGCACTTGAACAGCTTTTTTCAGGCGTTTTAAGATTTTAAATATTAAAAAAGGGACAGGCATGCAGAATTCATCACCAATTAAATCCTTATTAAAGATATGTTATCCGAAGTGGAAAATCTTTGTGATCAAATAACCATTCTAGGATCACTAACAATGTCAAAAAGAATACGATAGTCCTCATTTAGCAATTGCAATTTGTAGTTACAACAGTGAAAAACATTGTTCTCACATTTATGACCTTTGCAGGTCTGTAAAGCAAAGGAAATCTGAAGGAAGACTGTAAGCACTAGTTGCAGTTTTAGTGACTGCTTTGATTATACTGATAAGCTGTGATTCATGACATCTTTTGTGTGTGTATAGGACAAATATTCAGAAGGGGAAAGTGGACATTTCTGAACTGACCTGGGAGCAGAAGGAAAGAGTATTGAGGTTACTGTTTGCAAAAATGAATGGCTTAAGACACCGGTAAAGTCCTATTTATTAAATTATCTAGAGTTGTAAAATTTTAAGGATTCATCCAAATTGTAGTTTATTTCCTAGCTTATTACATGTATGCTAAATTTTAAATATGGAAAATTGCTACCACAAAAAAATGGCTATTTAGTTTAAAATATGTACTGTTATAGACATTTTCATCTGTGTATTTCTTATCCACTGCTATTCTAGTGAATAGCTAGAAAATAAGCATCAGAAAAATACATGGCTGCTTGTGAATCAGATGTCCTTTGTATATTTAGAAATCAACGTTTCAAAGTGGAGACACTATGAGTTATAGATATAATTTTGAATCATAGCAACCTATATATACAGTTCTGAATTAGTGGATCTTATAGACAGTTGTAAAAGAGAAAACCTATTATAATTAATATTTACTACCAGTGAGCTTTATAGAGTATCAGTATCATTGAGTGATTGATTCACATTTTGAATTAATCCATGGTTTGTTTAACATTAATTTATTATGTCACAAACAATTGCTAAAGAAGAGTAGGTGGAGCTGTATAACAAGTTAATTCGATATATGGTTTCTTTGATCTTATCTTAACATCTATGAACCCAACTACGGTAGTAATTACATGAACAAAAATGAAAGAAGAAAATAAGAGAGACAGGGTTACTAATGGAGAGTGTAAGGCTTGTCTTTGTTAATTGCTATGGAATTAACACCAGGAGTCTTGGTTATTTATGAACAATTAATGTTTAGTGATTGATTAAAATTATATCCTGTACATCAAAAAAGATCTGAAAAATTGGCATCAAATTCTTGAAATAAGTGGTTTTAGGAGTTCTTAAAAATGCTTTCCTGAGGTATTGTACTTCATGGGGATTTCTAAACAGAGATGGATTCTGATTTGTTGAGGACTGAAGCTATGGCCCTGCTCCTATAGAGTATTAGAACTGGCAGAGCCTTTTTGCAGAGTTATAGCAGATTACAAACTTATGTCTTTTTTGTCTAATAACATTTAAATACTTTCAAAATGCAAGTTTTGTATTTCCTGCCATAAATTAATTTTTATCTTTGTTTCCATGCTATGAAGCAGAGCCAATCTGGTGGGAAAATATAGCTCTAAACACAAGATTCAGATTTCAGTACTTTTTTATTATAAGGTTTATAATTCTGCCATTTCTTCAGGCACTTAAGGCAGTATAGCACACTCATTCTTTTATTTCCCCATATGAAGGTTGTGAGATGAATTAGACTAAGAGAAGTGATTGGCCCGAAGCCACCCACTGAGCTTCCATTTGAACGTGGATTTCCCTAGTCCTAATCCATGCCTTTAACCTTTAACTGGAAGTGGTTGTTTATCACTGTTGTCTTGATGAAATTTGCATGCCATTTGCATGTCCTGTTAACTGAAAGTGGGTCAGTCCCAGAAAATTATTTATATCAGAGTCTCAATAAATGGATGAAGTAATGAAAGACAATTGGGAATGGTTCATTCAGAAAATTACCTACCTATTGAATAATTAGATAACAATTTCAACTATTATTTACATTGATCATGGCACATTACAATCTAGAATGAACATAGCTCTTCTAGTAGAGATCAGGGACATTTTTGCTATTTTGTGAGAGATGGAAAGGAGACGACACTTTTATCATATTGACTCCATCATTTCTTTGCAGATTATAAAACCTTTGATTATTGTTTACCAAATCAGTGATAAAAGTTTCAAACGAAATCTTGAAACGGAAAAAAAACACATCAATATTATTTACTTTCATTTCATTCAACTCTTGCAACAAGGGTTATAGTATGCAAATAAAAAATAATAATTGAGGCCTCATTAACTCACCATTTATTCTATAATTTCTGTTTCATAGGAAATACAGTCAAATTTTGGTTCCAGTAACACCAAGCAATTTTAATTTTGCAGAAACAAAGGCATCTGAGTAAGAGATTACATCTATTTATTAATTTTAATTAATTTTCTAATACTTTACATACTGAATGAATATTGCTTCCAAGGGATGAGTTTTTTGGTTTTGTTGTGTCTGATTCTGGTTTATTGTTTTTCTGCAGAGTTGGACATGTGCAAGTAATAACTTTCAGGGCAGTATGTTTTGTGCATGTTTTTTTCTTCCAACATAATGTTTTATCTAACTAATTTAAACATTTTATTACTACTTTAGATAGTACTTGTATAAGTGAGACTGACCTCTGTGCACATCTGGCTGTTGAATGTGTGTAATTATTTATGATGATGATTTATATTACAAATTTCAAGATAACTAACATACTTTCTACAAAACATAATATAGACCCTAGAAATGTTGGCAGAAGTATGAAGTATTCAATTTGTTAATAGATGTATGGGAGAAAGGATCAGTGCAGGGCTATTCTGATGTATGTATTAAAACAACCTGCTTTTACTCTGCATAGAAGCACTACAGTTCTTCTTTGTATTGGAGGCTCCATAGTAATAGATGCACACACATAATCTATTAAAGATAATGTACATTTGTGTTGCTAATCAAAATAGAAAAAGCACACAAAGCATGAAGAGCAGTGGTGGGTTGCCCCTGGTTCGGACCGGTTCGCAATAACCAGTAGTAAAACTGGCAGGAGGCCCTGCCCACTGCCCCGGATGTCATCATCGGCGATCTGCACATGCGCAGATCCTGTTGCACGATCCCATTGTGAACTGGTAGTAAAGATAAGTAAAACCCACTCCTGATGAAGACCATCTGCAATTCTTAACATTCCTTAATATTTTCACTCTGGATGCAGGAATATGGGGAACTGACAATGGGGGAGCTGGCAATATTCTAGCTGCCATCCAATAGTTTTTCCTATAAGAATTTATTTATTATCCCAATTTATTAAATTACATTAAATTATAATTAAAGAGGCCCACTTTTGAATTCATCGTCTCTTTTACTTCCCCACAGAAAATTTGATCCCACATTGTTGTGGGATCTAATTTTGGAAGGCTGGAAATAAAAGGGGAAGATAAATAAGGTCTGGACATTTTCTTGGCCTTAAGAATGGGCACAATACCTCTAGACTCTAGTTGCTTTTTTTGTTGAACAAAGGAGCTATTTTGGCAGGCTCTAATGATGCGAAAGAAATGTTAAATTTTAGTGAAGAGGAAAAATTCCTGAATAACCCTATAACTGAATAACATTAGCACTAAATATGTTGAATAGGATAGTAATTGAAATTGTCTTTACCCATTTTTGTTTTTTATTCTCTGGTATTGTTTATACCTGCAGTAATGTTTGTGTAGCAGTAATAATTACTTTGGAGTTTAGGTATCAGTTCATTATGACTCATTCTCTAAAATCAAGTTTCCTAAAGAGCAACTCCTAAGGGAGCGATGGCTAACCTTTTCCGGATGGCTAATCTTTTTTTTTTTTTTTTAATTTGATTTATATGCCGCCCTTCTCCGGAGACTCAGGGCGGCTTACAATGCGTTAAGCAATAGCCTTCATTCTTTTGTATATTTTTTATACAAAGTCAGCTTATTGCCCCCACAAACTGGCTCCTCATTTCACCTACCTTAGAAAGGATGGAAGGCTGAGTCAACCTTGAGCCTTGGAGAGATTCGAACCAGCAGAAATTGCAGGCAGCTGTGTTAATAACAGGGTTCATTAACCACTGTACCATCAAGGCTCTTTTCATGTGCCCAAAGCGCACGTGTGTGCACGAATGAGCATGCATGCACCTGAACCCCCCAAAATGCATATGCATGCGGCTCCCCCACATGCCTCCATGTTCATGTGCCCCCCCCAGTGCATGCACAGCAGAGACCTGAAGACCAGCTGGCTGGCAGGAGGCACGCACACGTGTGGCAGAGCTGAACTGGGGCGACGGCTCATGTGCCCACAGAGAGGGCGCTGTGTGTCACCTCTGGCACACGTGCCATAGGTTCGCCATCATGGTCCTAAGGGGTAAGTTGAATAAATGGAGTTACAACCTGAGAAATGTTTGTTCCAAGAATAAAAATGTAGCTATATTCTTGATGACATTTGGAATTTTAAGGCTAAGATACAGAGGACACCCAAATATACAGTATATCACTCCTGATTTTTTTTCCTGTTTAACTTTTACAGAGGTGATGCAGTTCCTGTCTATGCTTTCATCACTCAGCAGGCACCATTATCTGAATCATCTCATAAATCATCACCCCTCCCAGATATTCAGCTTATACCACCCGAATAGATTAGCATGGATGCTAATCACAAACTCACTGAAATTATAATTTTTCTTTTCTCAACATTTAATCACCTCAGATGTGTAAGGTTACTCATGTTGCAGCAATGAAATCACTGTTTTTGTGTGTTACAATTTGGCTTTACATCAGGTCAACTTGAAAGATAACATAATTGCTTCTTTAAAGAAATAACTGATGGCTTTCCTCAAAAAGTAGCCACCTACACATTAATTCATTAGTTTAAGAAGTTATTTGAAGGGTTGTGTATTCTTGAATAAAATTGATTAAAATATGTTGACAAGTATTTTTAAAGCATATTTTTGTGAAAAAGTAATGAGGATTCTGGTAAGGAAATATCTCTGAAAGAATTCGCCAGTGGGTCAGGGGTTGTCTAATATGAGATACAGATGAACAAATATACATTTTTTTTCAGGTTTATATACTGAATCTTTCTCTCACATATGAATATCTGGAGGTCAAATACCAGTGGCAGAGTCTGGCAATTTTGGTTTTTCTTAAAGGCAACTTTTATTTTCATCTAAGCCTTTTATTTGCTTTCGATATTTTCAACCAGCATGGCCAATGATTAGCACTGATTAATCCAAAACATTTATAAACCCACTGATTGTTGTCCTTGAATGGAGGCATGATTTATTATCATGTTCAAATAATAACCAGTGTAAACACTTTGATTTAGTATTAGAAGTATTTCTACTATTAGATTATTAGTCTGAAGAAAACCAAAAGACTTCTGAATTTAGTAGTATTTATTCATGATTAACATCAATATGCAACTTTCAAGCATATGGATGAATAACCTGTTCAGGTAATAGTGATCAATTTTTAAGCACCTGTTAGGTACAAAAGCTAATTTGATTAGACAATAGAAAGCAATAGCATATTTTCAAATTTACGGAAATATCTTCTGATTTTTTAAAAAACTCCATGTGAAGACCATATGTAGCCCCAAAATAGCATCATGGTATCATCCTTTATCTCTAAATTTGACATACGTGTATCACTCATAGCTAATCAATACATACTATATTGCTGAACAACCCAGAGATCTCAAGATCAATCATATGTATACTCAAGTATATAAAATCACAAATGTCTTTGTAACTAGTGCTAGAATTTACCTTTCTCCATATTTGACCAATGAAAAATATCACAATCAGATTAAAGCAATATTGATAGAATAAATTGCCTCTATAAAAATATGTTGCTTTCTTGCGCCATTTGTTCAGCACTACTAAAAACAAAGCTCAAACACATCTAGTTCCAAATATATTCAGTGCATAAATAGTATGTAGGCACATTCATGTATAAAATTAAAATTCGTTGATTTTGTATGGCTAAAGGGAACTAAAATTGTAGTGAAAGTAAGGCTTCACTGCTTCTCCACAAGGCCATGCTCTCAAAACAGCTCTAATGTTCTCCTGGATTTGCCTCTCCTGAAATTTACTTTCCCCATCCTAATATGAGATACAATCATTCCAGCATATGCAGGATTTCTTGCAAAAAAGAAGCCTTAAAAGCAATAGGACATACCACTCATAAACAGAGTGATAGCAACTATTGTAATAGCTGGTTCCCAGAAAAACTAATTCTGTAGGAAGAGCTTGCATTTTCAACACTATCACATGAATAGGAACAAAACCAGATGAAGCAGATACTGCTTTGGCCTGATTACTCACCATAGAGTATGGTTAAAAAAAGATATCCCATATATAGATAGAAATTAAATCTTGTGTTAAAAGGCTCTATTCAACTGATTGGAAAGGATGATCCTGACATGAAGACATATCTATATTTCCAGGGCAAGAATGGCAAGTCAAGAATAGCCTGCACCATCCCAGATGAAAAATAGTTTTAACAACTCCAACAAGTATGTCAGCTGACTTTAGTTCCCCATGGTTGGCATAACTACTGCAGGCTTGGTAACAGTGGCATCTTCCTCTTTCCATTGGGAAATAACTGTCTTCAGCTGTGTATAGAACTGCACCCCCTGAAAGAAACAGAATACTAAGGTATAGAATTTATGCCAGTTTATGATGCAAAATCACTGCAACTTAAGAAAAAAACTTGAGACAAGCTCCTGGAAGTTCACTACGAAATACAATAGGCTACTAAGCACATTCCTCCCCCATTTCATTTCACAGACACAATAACATAAATATATTTTTAAAAAAGCAGTTACCTGTTTGCCATAGAAATTGGTATCCCCCCTAAAAGATCCACGAGAGCCAGTGAAGGAGAACATTGGCAAAGGCACCGGAATAGGAACATTCACACCAATCTAAATCAAAACCATATTAACAACACTGTAATAGAGCACAGGTAGCAATCAGCAAAGAATGCTAAAAAGAACAAGTCCATGATCAGGATGCCCTGCATTCAAATCCATACTCTCCTGTAGCAGAACTCTCTTCTAGAACAATTTTTGAGCAATTTGATGTTTTACAACCTCATAATCAAGCAATACATCTTTTGTATAGATATGTAATTATTGGAATGACAGCAAGAGAAGGTGGGAATTTTAGCCTTTCTCCCTTGCTACGATCCTAATGAAAAATACTCTAAATTTTTAGACTGGGAAAGTTAAGTAAGCCAAATCAATCTAAGAGAATTTAAAATTGCAAAGATCTTCCCTGCCTGTCAAGCTTGTACTGTTATGACAAAAAGCTGTCAGACAAGAGAATAACACTTTTCAGTCATTTTCCACTCATTGATTTTGATGGAAGATAAGTCAATTTTGATAGCATCATGGGAGATATCCTTCTATTTTGTGATATATGCTGACATAGTTCTGACAATCCAAAGAACATGTGTCAATGGGCTCTTTTATATATTTTTTAAATAGGGTGGACCTCTGTCTTTCAAAACAGAAATTAAGCAGTTCTCTGGTGCATTAGGTACCCACCAAAAAATGTAGTCTAAATCCCTCTCCAGGTTGTTTCAGTTCTAGCAAGTACTGTCAACTCAAGTGCTTTTCACTTCAAAATATGTTCTTGTTTAATGAAAAAATATATTTCACATTTCATTTAATTTGGTTCTCAGTTCATCATCAATACATGGCAAATAGCTACAGAGAGAAAAACAGTGGTGTAGTCTGCAGTGCAGTATTATCGACGGGACTCATTTTTTAAGTAATGCAGCAAGACTAAGAAGCAAATAAATGAATGACTCATTTTATGACTAATTATATGACTATAATTAAATATTCACTAGTATTAAAACTGTGAGGCCTATATATGTCACAACTTTCCATCTAAACTACTTTACAAGTAATCTGAAAAATTCGCACATTAGGAAATTGCTTTGATCTATCTAGTTTCTACTCAAAACAAGTTTTATATAAAAGATCCTCTTTTATTTACCTGTCCAACATCCACTAAATGGGAGTATTTCCGGGCAGTGGCACCATTAGTGGTGAAGATTGCTGTTCCATTCCCATAAGGATTGTTATTCACTATTTCAATTGCTTCATCCAGACTGTTTGCTTCCAAAACCACTAGTACTGGTCCAAATATTTCCTCCTTATAGCAGGTCATATTAGGCTATCAAAACAGAAAAACTTGAAACAGCATACACTTCAGAGAGATAATGCAAAAAATCTTATTATATTATAGAAAAAATAATTTCTGTTCACAAAGCATGGTTCACATGTCTTTCACATAACCATTGCGGCAATAACTACCATTCCAGGCTCTGATTATCCAATACTATACACAACATGGATCATCTAAGAAAGAAGAGGAAGGTATTTAAGGCATTTTTTAAAAAAATTAAGCAGCAAATTCCTAAGTGGGGTAAATGATTCTAATTAAAAATTTGCAGCGAGATTGGACACGAGCGGGTCTCTACACTTCCGTGCCGAGTTCTCCCCATTGGTGAGCTCTGAAAGGAGCTAAAGCTGCCCCGTAGGGGTGGCGAAGCAGAATGGGAGAAATGTTTAAAATGAATAGTCAGGACGTAGATGCAGATAGGGATAAAGATCCAAGATAGGAATATGGGAGGCAAGTTAAAAAACAAACAATTAAGGCTTTAAAGCAGGCAAGAGATGACGGATAGAAAGGATTTGTTTTTAGATATAATGGTGGCATGATTAAAAGTTAGAATGGGGATAGAAATAAGAGAGAGGGGAGAGAGAGAGAAATAAGAGAGGGGGAATATTAGTATACACATTTTTATACAATAAGACAAAAGTAATAAGAGGGAGGATTAGAAATTGAATGATGGTATTATGTATGTTTAAACAATATGGTGATTGGCACTGGAATATTGAATAATTAAATAATGAAAGTCTATAATTTAATACAAAGATGTGTATTAACACTAGAACTACATAAGCTTGAGGAATTAACAAATATGATTAATATCACTATTTTTATTTGTACTTAAATGTAGGACACCCAGGTGCCATACTGTTCACGCATTGATATGGATATAATGTAAAATAAAATAAAAAACTTGAAACAAAAAAAAATCAGTACGCTCAGCAATAATGGAATATAGAATAATGATTGGAAAAGAAAAATGTAGAATAAAATGATATGTGTGGGGAGGATTAATGCCTGGAAGCTCAAACAAAAATAGTCCTATTAAGAAATCAGAAGAAAGAAAAAAAGTGCAAAAATTTTGTTACAGGTCCCACATAAATACCATAAGTGACAACCTGCAAATGTTTTGACCTAGCATGGTATGCTGGCCAGGACAGCAATTTAGCTGTAGAAACCAGATCTCAATTCAGATATAAAATGCACTAGCTGACCTTAATTCCCTGATTGCTACAGAAGACCTGCAATCCAATCTTAGGCAATCTTACTTAGAAGCCAGGCTCTGTAAACGTAACAAAGCTTTTTTTCATGCAACTCTTACAGAATCAGTGTTCCCTGATGTAGTGGACAGATATAAAAGAAAGAAATCAGTTCTTTTCCCTGTTTGCTGTTCCTCCTGCATCATTTTAACATCATCTTTAGCTCTAATTTGATTAGAAATAAATATGTAATACTCATGGCCTGCATCTTTCAATAATCCTTAACCTTCTGCAGAAAAGAAGTGTATCTTCGAACAGATAGCTCCTATGAACTCTGACCTTCATAATAAATCTTCATTTGGTACAAAATTCCACTAGATGGGCATTTATATGTGCACCGAGAACTGCACACATTACACCTCTGCTCCACGAGCTACATTGGTTATCTATTTTATTTATTAGATTTTTATCCCACCTTTATTACTTCTAAATAATTCAAAACAGTATGTGATATTCTGTAATACTCTTTTTCACCCACAATAACCTCGTGAGGTGAGTTGGGCTGAGAGAGTGACTGGACCAAAGTCACCCAGCAGCTTTCATGCCTAAGGTAGGACTAGAACTCATAGTCGTCTACTTTCTAGGCCAGCACCTTCAACACTAAACAAAACTTTGCTTATGGGTCCAATTCAAGGTGCTGGTTATAACCTCTAAAGCTCTATATAGCATGGGGCCGGGTTATTTGAGAGACTGCCTCTTTCCATTGATTTCTCCTCCTCCCATCAAATCCAACAAAAGAGGCTTGTTATGAGTTCCATCCACTAGAGAATGTCATCTGGTGGGACCTGGAGGTCTATATCTGCTGCTGCACCTACCCTATGGAATATCATTCCCCAGGGGTTTGGCTGGCCCTGAATTTGCTGGTCTTATGGAAGGACTTAAGAACTAGCTTTGTCATCTGGCCTGATCAGAAAGTGGTGTGGAGCACATAAAATGGATGTACTGTTCTTGAATGTCTTTGCTTTCCCAGTGACTGTATTGTACCACTCTTAATTATTTGTTTTTAAAGAATGTATTGTTTGATTTTTTTTTTATTTTGGGGGGGATAATGTTTATGTTTTGACTGTAGGGCACCCAGAGTAACAATATGACATGGGCAGTTATAGTAATTGAATAAACAAATCAATCAATCAATCAATCAATCAATCTATCTATCTCACTAACCCTGCCAGGAATACAATCTACAAGAAAACATCCTCAGTTTGAATCCTCAATTTTTATTGTTCTTATTTTTTATTTTATTTATTTTTTTTATTTTATTATACAGCAGGCATAAGTTAATTTTTTGCTTTGTTTTTGGACTGTCTCCTATTTAACAATCATTTTTACTGCAGTTAACAAATTACCGATTAAGTGAATCCAGCTTCCCTAATTAACTTTGCTTGTTGAAAGCCTCCTGGGAAGGTCACAAATCACAAGATATTATAAGTACCATAAATATGAGCTGGTTGCTAAGCACTGAAATTGCTATATCATGTGACCATGGAGAAGAGGGTACAACAGTCTTAATTTTGAAGCTGGATCACAAGTCACTTTTTCCGAGACCCTTCAAGCCATTGTTAAATGAATGGTCCTAAGTTGAGGACCATTTGTATTTTCAACTTCACAGAAAGTTAGTAGAAAGGAATGCTGTTACCTAATGTGTCACTCGACAAGCTCAAGACACTGAGCTTGTCGATTGAAAGGTCGGCAGTTCAGCGGTTCAAATCCCTAGTGCTGCATAATGGGGTAAGCTCCCGTTACTTGTCCCAGCTTCTGCCAAGCTAGCAATTCAAAGCACATAAAAAAATGCAAGTAGAAAAATAGGGACCACCTTTGGTGGGAAGGTAACAGCGTTCCGTGCGCCTTTGGCATTTAGTCATGCCGGCCACATGACCATGGAGACATCTTCGGACGGCACTGGCTTTTTGGCTTTAAAACGGAGATAAGCACTGCCCCCTACAGTCAGGTAACAATATCACAGAAAATATGTTGCTACACTTCTTCAAACACTATTATTTAGATAGGGTCCTGATACAGGTAGTGCTCAAAATGTACAACCACAATTGAGCCCAAAATTTCTATCGCTAAGCAAGACAGTTGTTAAGTGACTTGTGCCCCTTTAACAATCTTTCTTGCCAAAGTTCAGAATCACTGAAGTTGTTAAATTAGTAATTTGGTTGTTAAGTGAATCTGGCTTCCTCATTGACTTTGTGTGTCAGAAGATCACACAAAATCTGGGCCACTCCAACTGTCATAAATACATGAGTTGCCAAGAATCTGAATTTTGATCATGTGACCACAGGGTGCTGCAACTGTCATGAAGTGTGAAAAATGATCAAGTTGCTTTTTTCAGTACTGTTGTAACTTTGGTCACTAAACAAATAGTTATGAGTGGAGGACTACCTGTAACTTAGCAGTTCCTCCTCTACTCTTTTTTATTGTTTTTTGGCAGGATGTAGCTGCCAATGCCTGCAATCTAATTCTTGGATACTCTTTGTAAATATCTGCATGCTAGCCAAAATCCAGTATCTAAATTTTGGGTACTTATGATGCCTATTTATGTTTTATTTAGAAGTAGGATTCACTGGACATATCTACCTTTATAATTTCTTAAGTTTCTCCCCTTTTTGATATACAAAAATCATATTTTTCTCATTTCACTGACAGATCATTTACAATCCAGTCAGAATCCACTTTATAGCAAAGTAAGCAAGCTTTGGGATATTTTCAACATTTCAAAAAATAATCAGACACAAATTCTTTTAATATGAGAGGAAGAATTATTTCTTGGATCATTTTAGATTTCCCTTCTTTATTTTTAAAACTGGTAAGAATGATCAATGCACTAACTCACCTTGACTTTACCAAGAATAGTAGGTCCAACAAAATTGCCATTTTCAAATCCTTTCACTCTGATTTTTCGACCATCAAGAAGAACATTAGCCCCTTCCTTTGCTCCACTGTCAATCAATTGGCAGACCCGTTCCTTAGCCTGTGGACTGATCAGGGGTCCCAGATCTGCTCCAGGCTGATCTCCTATAATACACAAAAATTGCTCAGAGCCTGAAATCAGGCTTCATTAAAACTGCAAAAAAATAAGCATAGTTAAACAAAATATTCTGTAACAAGTCATCAGGCTGTACTTAAGATTGCTATTTAGTATTGCTTTTAATAATTGCTATTTAATATTTGTTCAATATAAGTTTTGTTTATCTAAGGTACAATAGCCATCATGTTATTTAATTTAAGCAACTTGTTTCAAACTCTTTGTGCTAACTGCTATACTCCTTCCTTTAAATACCCAGGTATTTGCCTAGTCAAGTAAGCCACTCTATGTTTTTTTTAAAAAAAATACTGCAATAAGCATTTTGGTTGCTCTTGTAGGTACCTTATTAAACAACATTTAACTATCTCACCTTAAGAAAAATACAAATTTATCTAATAACTTATAACAGCATTTGCAACAGTCATTTTGAGCTCAAAATGAATATTTCAGAATCAGATGCCCTCAATTCTACAAAACCCTGGAACAGCATAGCTGAAAGTGACCCCTGCCTTAAGCCAAGAATACAAGGGTCACTGAAGTTGTTTATGTTAAGACTAACATGGCAAGAACGGAATCGTCCTGCTCCCATCCATCTGCTACAGAAGAAGGGATGCAAGGAACTTGTTTACTTGTTCTCTGGCAGAAAGAACCCTTGGTTCCAACTGCTAGTTACTCTTGAATTATGGTAGCAAGGGAAAAAGACATTGTACCATTAGTTAGAGGAACAAGAACCATCAACTGCCTGTCCTCCTAATCTGCAAACCTGGTACAACTTTATTTTTTTCATTTTACATTGGTGAATTTGGAATATAGTTCTGGTAAGCAGGATATAAATGGATAAAATAAAAACCCATTGTGATACGCTGTGAGTGTCTACATCGATCAGCTTTCCTCAAATGAATGTCTTCCAAATTTGGTGTGTTTCAATTTTGAAAACCCTAAATAAACATAGTAAAATGATAAAAATTCCAGGAAATGATTCCGCTCATCTAAAGGGAATCAGATTAGGAAGGCTGTTCTACATGCAAGCAACTGCCCATAACAGACCAGATTATAAAAACACACCTGCATTAACACGCAAGTTCTTTGCTTTTTCCACCAGTTCTGGTAGCCATTTCCGAGACTCCCCTACCAAGACTGCAGCAGATAATGCCATGCACCGCTGGCCAGCAGCTCCAAAAGCTGCTCCAATCAGTTGATTTAGTGTGTTCTCCTTATTGGCATCCGGCATCACTACTCCATGATTCTTAGCTCCCTACAATATAACATACAGGCCCTCAAATGTACTGAATACACATTTCATAGCCATCTCTAGATCTTAGGGACCCAATTGTTGCCTTTCTGTTAAATATGCAGGCAAGAAGTTAAAAACAGCTGAAGTATGTAAAACATACAAATCTCATGCTTGATGAAAAGCTGCCAATGGTAAAGAAATGTTGGAAAAGCCCCATATGCCATGCATTTATGCACAACGTTGTGACTCTCTAGCAAAATTGTACAAAGGAATTGTTTTGACTGATGTGGGAAACATAATTCAATTACATAAAATTTAATTAATCATGTACAACAAACTTCAAGATGTGTCACCTAATTCCTGTAATTCCTAGTTAGCTTGTCTCGTTTTCTGCCCTGCATTTATTTACTCTGGGTTTTTTTGTGGCACAATATGCTGGCTAACCAATTCCAAATGAAGGTAAGGACTTGAAGATGGGAAGGCAGAATGTATACATTTTAAGCAAATTTTAAATATTATATTATTCCTTAGCTCCCCAAAATTTGTATTGGAACAGGGAATATAATACTCTATCCAGCACTGAAAATAATTAGGAGATATAAGAATAAAAATAAAAAACATTTTGACTAAAGAGTTATTCAGTAGCCCCATTCATACAGAACATTTAAGTCAGGATTTTTAAACCTATGATACAAAATAAAGGGAAACTTAGCATTAGAAACCAAACCATTGTGCCTTTTTCAATACATATAGATATAACTTGTTTAGTTGTATTTGAAATGGCAATCTTTTAATTTTTGTCATTTCAATGAAACTGCAAATCAGACTTGCAGTTCAAAGCACAAAATAATATTTCAAATGGTTTGATACATAGTATTTTGGTAAATGGAATGTTTTTTTTATGCTGAGTTTTACCATATTGGCCTGGATTCTCTTGCCATGTTTTGAACCTCTTTCATAGATATATTCTCCAGCCTGATTAGATCCAACAAAGCTGATGGCTTTAATATCGGGATGATCACAAATAAAGTTCACAGCTTTAAACAAAAACAAAGAAGAAAAATGAAACACTGATAATTACAACAGATTAAACACTGATAATTACAATAGACTTTTCTGTACAGCTTATGACAGTAATTAAAAATTATTCATTTTTTATATCTCCAATTACCCTAAACACTAAAACTGTAATGTTCTCAATTAACTTCCTTATAATTAAAACCCTGTTTCTTGGGGGCTCAGCTACTTGGGTTTCCTCAAATGGCATATTTATTTCTTCTTTTTCCCTACATGAAAGCACAAATGCACAATCACAATTATTTGATCTAGTCATAAACTACACAATCACACTTGATAACTGGGGTACCCAAAAGCAGTGCAAGTAGACTTGATAACTGGAGTACCCTAAAGCAGAGAAACTTCATAACTGGAGTACCCCAAAGCAGGGAAAGTAGACTTTCTCTAGTCAGTTGATAACATACTTACGAAGAGGACGCTTTGGCTGCAAAGAAAGTGATGGAAGAATTGCTTAATTCCTCATTCTGAATTAATAAATTAGGAATACAAGCATGTAACTTGACTATTTCCCCCTTTTTATGACTTATATATTCCATACCATCTATACACTGAAGGGGGGGAGGCCTTTCAAAACCTCCGCTGCTATTACCTGCATGTTGTCCATGGATAATGTTTAGTGTTCCATCAGGTGCACCAGCATCCTGCAACAGCTGGGCAAGAAACATAAGGGCTCCTGGAACACGCTCCGAGGGCTTCATCAAGAAGGTGTTTCCACACACCATGGCCATAGGAAACATCCAAAGAGGAATCATAGCTGGGAAATTAAAAGGTGCAATGCCTGCGCACACACCCAGAGGCAAGCGATAGGTGCAAGTGTCCATGTCTTTAGTAATGGAGGGAAGGGTTTCTCCCAACATAAGAGATGTCACACTACATGCATGTTCAACAACCTCTGCAATAAAAACAAACAGAAAAATATCTCCCTCAGTTCCTGTTCTTTAGCTTCCAAATTCTTTCCTCAAACCATTTAAGTTTTAAATGCCACTACAGGAAGCCCTCGACTTACAACAGTTCATTTAGTGACCATTTGAAATTACAATGGCACTGAAAAAAGGGATATGACCATTTTTTGCACTTATGACCATTGCAGCATCCCCATGATCACGCAATCAAAATTCAGTCGTTTGGTAACTGGCTTATATTTATGATGGTTGCAGTGTCCTGGGGTCCTGTGATTTTCTTTTGCAAATGTCTGACAAACAGTCAATGGGGGAAGACAGATTCACTTAACAACCATATTACTAATTTAACAACTGCAGTGATTCACTTAATTGTGGCAAGAAAAGTCTTAAAATGGGACAAAATTCACTTAACAACTTTTGTTGTTTTGTTGTAAACTTTTGTTTATTTAGCAACAGAAATCTTGGACTAAATTGTGGTCATCAGTTGAGGACTAACTGTATAACCATAAGAAAAACAGATAGAAAAAAACACAAAGAAATCTTTGATAATGTCCATCTTCCCAATGTGGTCAATCTAGGGTTGCCAACTCCATCTGAAATCAATCCTGTAGATTTTTCTCTTCCCTCTCCCCACTAAATGTATCTAAGAGTCACTGATAGTGTGCATTCATAGTGTATATATATGCATGTATCTGCCAGACAAAAAATAATGAGTTAACATTTGTGATCTTATTCAGGAGGGGGGAGCGGACCTGGCAGGTATCACGGAGACCTGGTTGGGCCAGGAGGGGGGAGTTCCCCTCGTAGATATGTGCCCATCAGGCTTCCGTGCATTCCATCAGCCGATAGCTCAGGGCAGGGGCGGGGGGTAGCGGTTATTATAAAGGAAGGTTTTGATCTGAGGGAGACCACTGTTCCACAGATAGCCGGATGTGAGTCCCTTTTTGTGAAGTGAGGCCGTGGAGTACAGATGGGCTTGTTGATCACGTACCTGGCTCCCTGCCACGTGGCAACGGCCCTGCCCGAGCTGCTCAACGTCATAGCCGAGGTGGCGGTTGATACCCCCAGACTTTTAGTCATGGGGGATTTCAACTTGCCATCTATCGGTGAAACATCTGAGGTGGCTCAAGAGTTCATGGCTTCCATGATGGCCATGGACCTTACTCAGTTAATTCATGACCCTACTCACACGGGTGGACAGTTTTTGTCTCTGGTCAGTGGTCGAGTGGCCTTGATATAGGGGATATAGTCATCGAACCCTTGTCATGGTCTGACCACTCACTCCTTCGACTGGACTTTCTAACCGCTGCACCCCGCTGCAGGGAGGCAGGACCGACCAGGTGGTTCCGCCCCAGGCGCCTGATGGATCCTGATAGGTTCCAGATGGATCTTGGGCCATTTCCTGAGACTCTGGCTCATGACTCGGCTGAAGACCTGGTGGCCACCTGGGATAGTGCGGCCGCCGGGGCTTTGGACTGCGTCGTGCCTTTGCGGCCTCTGACCCGGCACTGAACTCACCTAGCTCCTTGGTTCTCCGAGAAGCTGAGGGAGATGAAGCGCCGGAAAAGACGCCTGGAGAGTAGTTGGAGGACCAGCCGCTCCGAATCCGACCAAACACTGGTGAGGACTCATATTAAGACCTACCTAGTGGCAATAAAAGCGGCGAAATCTAGCTATTTTACCGCTCTTATCGCGTCATCAGATAATCGCCCAGCCGCCCTGTTTAAGGTGACCCGCTCCCTCCTCCATCTGGAAGCCCGGGATGATCCCTTGCAGGGTCGAGCTGAGGATTTTGTGCAATATCTGTATGACAAGATCACTCAGATTTGGGAAGGCCTGGCCTCTGACTGGGTAAGTCTGGACGGGATGATTGAGGCAGGTCTTAAGAGCGTTATCTGGGAGGAGTTTGATCCTGTGGCTCCCAAGGACATGGACAGGATCCTGGGACGGCTGAAAGCGACCACATGTTTATTGGACCCGTGCCCCTCCTGGTTGGTACTGGCTTCCCGGGAGGTTACATGAGGCTGGCTCCAGAGGATTGTTAACGCTTCTCTGAGTGAGGGGGTCCTGCCGGCCGCTTTGAAAGAAGCGGTGATGAGGCCCCTCCTCAAGCAGCCCTCTCTGGATCTGGCTGTTTTGGCAAACTATCATCCAGTCCCCAACCTTCGCTTCATTGCGAAGGTTGTTGAGAGTGTGGTGGTGCGGCAGCTTCCCCAGTACTTGGATGAAGCTGTCTATCTAGACCCGCTCCAGTCCGGCTTCCAGCCTGGGCACAGCATGGAAACGGCATTGGTCGCGTTGGTGGATGATCTCTGGAGGGCTCGGGACAGGGGTTGTTCCTCTATCCTGGTCCTGTTAGATCTCTCAGCGGCTTTTGATACCATTGACCATGGTATCATGTTGCACCGGTTGAAGGGGCTGGGGGTGGGGGGCACCGTTCTGCGGTGGTTCTCCTCCTACCTCTCTGACCGGTCGCAATCTGTGTTGACAGGGGGGCAGCGGTCAACCCCGAGGCACCTTGCTTGTGGGGTGCCACAAGGGTCGGTCCTCTCGCCCCTTCTGTTCAACATTTATGTAAAGCCGCTGGGTGAGATTATCCGTGGCTTTGGGGTGGAGTTCCATCAGTACGCTGACGACACTCAGCTGTACATCTCCACCCCAGGCCACCCCAACGATGCCCTTGAAGTGATGTCCCAGTGCCTGGAGGCCGTGCGGGCCTGGATGGGGAGAAACGGGCTCCGACTCAACCCTTCCAAGACCGAGTGGCTGTGGCTTCCGGCGTCCCGATATAGCCAGCTGGACTTCTCAATGCTCTCTACATGGGGCTGCCCTTGGGGTGCACCCGGAGGCTGCAGTTAGTCCAGAATGCGGACGCGCGGGGGATTATGGGAGCGACGGGGCGCTCACATATGACACCTCTCCTGAGCGAGCTGCACTGGCTTCCTGTGGTCTTCCGGGTGTGCTTCAAGGTGTTGGTGACCACCTTTAAAGCGCTCCATGGCTTAGGGCTGGGGTATTTGCGAGACCGCCTTCTGCTGCCAATAGCCTCCCACCGACCGGTTCACTCGCAGAGAGAGGGCTTCCTCAGGGTGCCGTCGGCCAGACAGTGCCAGCTGGCGACCCCCAGGGGGAGAGCCTTCTCTGTGGCAGCACCTGCCCTCTGAAATGACCTGCCCCCTGAGATACGCACGATATCAGACCTCCGGACTTTTTGTTGGGCCCTGAAAACACACTTATTCCATCTAGGTGGGCTGGCTTGATCCCATCCTCTCAGTTTTAATTGAATTCGGTTTTAATTGGGTTGTTTTAAATTTTCGGCCAAAATTATTTAATTGTTTTTTTAAAATAAAATATAAAATAAAATAAATAAAATAAAATAAAAATCTATTGACTGAAATTATTTGCCTGTAAAACAGTGTATTGCATTTAGAAATTTACAGATCACCCTTCTGCTTGTACTAGTTATTCTTTCATACATACAGTCCAATCTTACACCCAGAATCACACAATATATTCCCTTTCCTTCCAACTAAAAGGGGGAAAACACCAAGATGGAGTCCTGTCAGAAAAGAAAGGGAAAATGGCAGCAGTGGACAAAACTTTTATGAAAAGGGAAGAGACAACTTGAAAGGAAAATAAAGAAAATATAAAAAGTTCTTTTTAGAAAGGGTTATTTTTCCCAGACAACCATTGCCTTCCAATCAAGAAGTACTCTTCAAATGTAACTGTCTTTTCAGCAGAGTCATCTCCGCCTCTTGCTTATTCCTTTATTTTCAATCGTTTTTTTGGTGTTCTATCTCTCTGGCTTCCTGAATTCACAGGTATTTCCTCAACATCCATGTGAGTTTTGGTGTCATAAATCTGGTTTTGTGCCAATAATGCACTTACAATCCAAATTAGAGGTCACATGTACATATAAATATACACGATTATTCCTAAACCTTGTAGAAAGAATTGGATTTTGTGCCAAAGTATGCAGCACTGATACATCAGTAAGAAGAGGACCTAGTTATACCAAAATATAATTCAAAACTCAACGATCATAGCTAATTCTGCAGTATCACATTAAGAGGCTATATGATTAGCGATATACAAAATTCAACAATGTAGGAATGTCATATCCAGGTCAGCTGAAAGCATTTTAGATTTGAGGAACTTGCAGCTGGAAACCACCAAATTATGCCAAGTGCTATGAAACAAAAGAAGTACTTTAAAGAAAGGCAGGAGATATATACCGTATTTTTATAAGATGCACTTCCGCCTCCAAAAAAGTGGGCGGAAATGTCTGTGTGTCATATAAAGCAAATGCTACCGAAGCCCCGCCCACCCGCCAGTCCCCACCCTTCGGCCTCCCAGCAATTTGCCTCCTTGCAGCAAACAGCAAACAATGTGGTTGGCTTCAGTACAGCCTGATTTAGCATGAGCAGCTGATTGGAATACCTCCTATCAGCTGTTCCAGGCTATGGGGATCACCGCTGCCACTTATCGCCGCTTCCGCACACCCCATTTTCGGCCTCCACCCACTCCATTTTTTACCTCCACGCGCCTCATTTTTGGCCTCCACATGTCCCATTTTCAGCCCATTCTAGGTGGCAGGGATAGGTAGTGGCGGCGGCAATCCCTGCCATCTGGAACGGGTCAAAAATGGGATGCACAGAGGCCGAAAACAGGATGCGTGGAGGCCAAAATCAGGCTGTGCTGAAGCTGACCAAGCTGTTTGCTGTAAGGAGGCAAATTGCTGGGAGGCAGAGGCAGATTTTTTTTTCTTCTTTTCCTCCCCAAAAACTAGGTGCATTTTATACTTCGGAGTATCTTATAGTCCAAAAAATACGGGTAAGAAATACATAAGTAAGAAGGAAAAGGAAGAAAACGAACTATCCAGATTACAGATTACTTTAGAAGCTGCTCATAATCTAGCAAGGATGTCCTAATTGAAGTCTCAACTGAGATATTTGGACAAAAGGATTTTCATGGATCCTCCCAACTCTATGATTCTCTGATACCAGTATAATATGCATACTGGGATAGATAGAATAGGAGCTATGCTCCTGAGATCCTGAGAGTTAAATTGTTTGGAAACATTCTCATCTTCTTATAGCCCAAAAAAGCTATTTTCCATGCATAGCAAGAGGCAGACATAAGCAGCTTACGGAGGCCCCGGAAGACATCTCCCTCTGCATCAGCCAAAGTCTTTCCTTGCTCCATGGTGATCAGTTTTGAAATTTCTTTCTGTAGATAAGAAGAGAATCAACAAATGAGGGGAAATAACCAACCACAACAATTCAGCAAATTTCTGGAAAAACTCATTGTTCTGCAATAGACTAATTTACCCGGAAAACAGGAGATGACTTACAATGCCCATCTTCCCACCTGCTACTTTTTAATTACCTTTTTTTTTTATAAAACCCAAAGTCCAAAGCTTGATATGTTGGCAAAAGAAAGAACAAATATAACAGACAACCTATTATGCTTATATAATTTTTGTCTATTTGTATTATACATGAATAGGTGAACATTCTTTAATTTTGCTCCTCTTTGCATTGGCTCTTGAGAAAAATCAGTACATCAAGGGCACAGCAGTTCCTCACCAGATTATCCTTGATAAGCTGCTGGTACCGCAGAAAGATTTGCTGTCGACTCAGAACAGATACCTCAGACCAGCTCGGCAAAGCCTTTTTGCATGAAGCCACTGCTGCTTCCATCTCACTCTGTGTGGCTTTTGGGACTCGACCAACAACTTCATTGGTAGCCTTTTAGAATGACATTCCCATAGAATTAAATAATTACAATTGAAATTCTCCCAGTAGCCATTCAAGAGTTCTTTAGACAGCATGAATTTATTATGAGATGAGTTCCCAGTGCTATTTTCAGTTCAAAATAAATATTAATATTGCTGTTTTTAATGTAGTAATAAAAAAAACTATAAACTGTACTATGCAGCCGGTACGCTGATCATATCATTTTCTAAGAAAATATTAAGAATATTTATGTTGCTTTATATAAAGCAGAAATGGGGATCTTCTAGCAGGCCATATCCAATCAGTAGATGTATTTCTCAACCCCACCTCTCCTTGTAGACAAAGAAAAAATCTTATCTCCAAGCAGTTGCTGACTGAAGATAAGAGTTTTTCCTTAACCAGGGCACAAATAAGTGATTAGAAATAAGAGTGTTTTGCTACTTCTGTCTGGAATCAACCTTTAAAAAGTTTCCAAGAGGCCTTAACTGCAGAATAATTAAATATTCTGGAAGTAGGCAACATTTATGTACTTTGTCAAGAAAACTACATGGAAATAGCCATAAAAATCACCAGCAGTTGAAGTCACCTTGAAAACATTTTTAAAAAGTCCTTAGAGGCCCTGTTGGGAAGGAACTCCCAATGAAAAATGCCCTTTTTATGAAATTAGGTTTTAAAAAAATCTCCATTGGGGCAGCTTCAAATCAAAGTTTATTACAGTCAAAGACCAGAAATCATTGGGGCAGCTTAGGAATCCATGGCAAGGAAGTACCGGTAACTACTTGCCTTTTATCAACAGCCACCTAAAACCTCCATTATTCTCAATTGTGGTTCTTAAAAACCTAATTGTTATTTAGAGCGCAATCAAGTTATTTTTTTCTTTGTAGGGAGCCCTGATAGTTTGGGGAGAAGTATATCTTAGAAAGGATAAAGCTGAAAGAATGGGAAATAAGAAGGGTGGAATTTACATGTGGCTTCATAAAAATCTAAACAATGGCCCTACCTAATCCTGGGATGGCACTCTGGCAACTGATACCATCCATTCCTGACAGTTTGGTCCTTGGCCCCAAATAGATTCTTCTCTCAAGTTTAATTGTTTAATTAATAAATTTGGTTTGAACATCTCCAAGATCATTTTTGGAGGATCTTCTGGAATGGATTAAGGCAAATGTTTGGAAGGGAGATAAGAAAGTCCAATCGCATTAGTGGATTTCCATTTATACAACACTGGATTTGAGTAAATGCTTCCTCTCCTGACCCATCAATGAGAACATGTGGTATTTTTATGGGTTTATACCAGTGGTGGGATTCAGCCAGTTCGCATCACTTCGGGAGAACTGGTTGTTAACTTTCTGAACAGTTTGGCAAACTGGTTGTTGGAAGAAATCATTAGGGCAGAGAACCAGTTGTTAAATTACTTGAATCTCACCACTGGTTTATACAAAATCAACTTCATTTAATAAGTTGCATTAAAAAGAATAGAATAGAATAGAATAGAATAGAATAGAATAGAATAGAATAGAATAGAATAGAATAGAATAGAATAGAATAGAATAATTTATTGGCCAAGTGTGATTGGACACATAAGGAATTTGTCTTGGTGCATATGCTCTCTGTGTACATAAAAGAAAAGATACATTCGTCAAAAATCATAAGGTACAACACTTAATGATAGTCATAGGGAACAAATAAATGCATTACCTAGAACTATAATTTAACCAGTTTCCATAAATTCTCTAGAAATATGCAAATATTACTCCTTGCTATAACAAAAACTTGAAATTAAGGAAAAGCTTACTTATTCTTAATTTCCTAAAGAGGATGATGTAGAAGCAAGCAAGCAGTCTACAGGAAAATATGTGGTGGGAGAAACTTCATGCAAAGGATTCAATTTCTCCACAATATAGTTTCCTGTAGGCAGCTTGCATCATCCTCTTTAGGAAATTAAGAATACAAAAACTTTATCTTAATTTCAAAATCTTGTTATAGCATATTTATTTAAATTACTTAAATTAGTTTAGAATGTAATTTTTTTTCTGTCTCAAAAACAAACCAATACTACTTACAGGGTTATAGATTTCAATCCATTCATTACTTTTTGACTCCACAAACTTGCCATCAATGAACAATTTGGTTGTTGGCTGTAGAATACAAAATGCTGGTTAATGCATATCCTAGTGTAATAAAAGCAAGATAAGATTGCTCTTTGCACTTAATGAAACTCATATTAATTCTACTTGTTCCCATTTGCTCTTCATGGTATTTTTTACAGAAACAGGACTCATTTATTTAGGATTAATATTAACGAACCTCAAAGTAAGTGGATCAAAAATTCCTGATAGCACAAGCTGCAAGACTGTTAAAGCCATTTTTATTACAATAAGCAGTTAAGCCCACTCTAGTTACTCCTCTTCTTTCTGTTGAGAAGAATATATTTTGCTCTAAGGCCAAATTGTCCCAGACAAAGTGATGCTTCCCTAGTCTTAACTGTTGCTTTACTTTAAAGTTGACCAGAATGCTATTCATTTCCACCTACAAGCTGAGACAAATATGCATAATGGGGAAACAGTATATCAAAATCATGGTTTGCTCTATTTTAAGTTAATCTTTGTTTTCTTTCAAAAATAACTTACCACTGAAGAGGAGGAAATAAATGATGAGGAATGCCAGTTGAAATTTGTCTTCCTAGAGATCTATAAGGCAAAAAGCAAACAGAACCAACTAAGCACATCTATCCTACATTTCAAGAAAAAAAAAATCCAGCTAACTTAAATTTATTCAGAAGTGAGAAGGCACACCACATTCATTTTCTAAATTTTAAGTTCATAGCAATAATCCTGTTAATAATATATTCTAGTATTAGTAGCCTTAATTGAACCAGGAAGTAAATAGAACCCATAGACAAACAAATAAAATATTGAAATAAGGTTGCTCCTATTAATAATGGCACACTGATAACTGTTTAACTAAAGTTTTACATAGCCTCTTATTTCAAAAAGGTAACTGTGAAATTCACAATATAATTTGAAAGACAATACAATAGAGGCAAGACTAAATCTCAGAAAGTTCAGTCATAAAATATTGTCCTTACATTAACCACCAGGAGGCATTACATTACTTGTTTCATCTTTATTGGGAATTATCAGATGCTGGTAGTCAGTTTTTATAGGGTTCATGTACATTCATATTTTAAATGATTATATACCGTGTGTTCACTTTAGGAATTATCCATGTGCTAATGCTTGGCAGTTGTAGGTATTTAGAAGCTATCAGTACTGCAAGGTTTCATATTGTCTTTTGAGTAGCTATTGCTGTTTCTCTTTACTACTTTTTCTCATTGCAGAATGTAATATGAAAAATATTTTTGAACAGGGCATTCTAATTGAAGAAAATCAAAAGGAGATGGGTTTAAGAATTCTGTAATGCTTCCTTGTAATTGTGTAGGAAATTCAGCAGTAAACAATTTCCAGTACTTATTGACTAATTAGATTTAAAACTTTTTCACCAAGGCATATATGGCAATCTTCCTACATTTTATTCCCGCAACAGCATACATGAACTCAAACCAATCCCATCCTGATATCTTAAATGCTTCATATTGCATCTGACCTCTGTATCACAATAAATTAATAGAACATTATCACTTAAAAAAGACCTAACAGTACAGGCTTATAGTCCATATGTTACTTCACCGCTTAACATGTCCTAGCAAAAAAACCCCTAATGCAGAAAACTATATTGAATGGAGAAATGTCACAATGTCCTCTCTAATAGAAACATAATGCCCTTCGGGAAAAATTTTGGGGAAGTTTATTTAGCAACTTTTACCTCACTGTCACATTCCTAAGATTTAGAAATCTTATTATCTCAAAACCTTTGCAAGTTCCCTCTTGCAAATCTGCAAATGAGGCAGGAGAGGGGTCTCTGTACCTTCCTGCACCTCACAAGACACCCCCTTCCCTCCACCTTTGGATCCCAATCTTCATCAGTGCCCCCACAAGTGCAGCTCCCAACCTGATATACCCACAATTTAAAGTTGACAAGATTATCCTATATGCAGGACAGCTTTTAAGAAGAAGGCAGAACACTAACTAAAGGGCAGGCAGCTTTTCATTTTCAAATGCTGGAGTTTCCAGGGCAATCAACGTCTGGCACGCAAGGAAACCTTAATGCAGGGGTCTCCAACCCTGGCAACTTTAAGCCTGGAGGACTTCAACTCCCAGAATTCTGGCTGGGGAAATTCTGGGAGCAAAGCTGACTGGGGAATTCTGGGAGTTGGAGTCCTCCAGGCTTAAAGCTGCCAAGGTTGGAGACCTCTGCCTTAATGGACCTTGGCTTGATCTGAAAAAAGGCCGTTCTCAAGCAGACGCAGGGCAGAATTTCGCGCAGATCTCGGCATCCTATCCGTTTTCTTTCTTTCTTTCTTCGAGAGAGAGAGAGAGCCCTTAAAAGCGAACTCACCGTCGATCTGAAGTTTACAAAATCCTAACCTGGTCTTGCCAGCTGCGTGATCTCATCGAGGGCGACCCAGATGTTAAGGCTCCCTATCTCGGAAGGTCCACCGGCTTTTAGGGAACACTCTCCCCCCACACACCCGCCCTCGGGTGCAGAAGTCGGCTCAACGGCGAGGCGTTAAGAGCGGCGCGCAAATAAGCCACGGACGGGAAAGATCGCCACGCCACGCCAACGGCAGCACTGAACTCCGCACGTGCAAGACCAAACGCGCGCCCCCCCCACCTCTCTCTTTGGAGCCACTTCGTCTCTTTCGCGCGACCTCACCTCGAGCCAGAAGCGCCGCCCTCCCTGCGACCCCCGAACTGCAGCCACAACCGCCATTCTTCCAACGACCACCCGCCGACGAGCGCCCTGCCCACTCCAAGCTCAACAGCTGGGCACCGCCCACACCTTTTGTCTTTGGCCAACCCGAACCGCATCCCGCCCCTCCGGGGCGCTCTCTCTAACCAATAGAACATTGAAAGGGCCCAGCTTGCCCCGTCCCCGTCAAGGGGAGGATGCCATTGGCTGCTTGGCTGCAAACGCCCCCTCCAGGCAGAACTTGACTGGCCAGTTTTTCTTTTCCTTAGTTACGACCTCTGGAGTTTTTTGGGGGGAAAGGGGCAGAACGTGAGTGGGCGGGGAAAAGGAGGCGGAGCGTTCCTGTCTCGTTCGAAAAAGAGCTGTCAAGAGTACAGACTCCCGCGTGAAAGGGGTGGGGGGTGGGGAGGTGGAGATTGGGCTGTCATGTGATGGGCTAAAATGGCGGTCTCTACGGAAGGTAAGAGACGTTGAGGAAGACGGAGAGGTTTGTAGTATTCTGTCTTCCTACTTCTTATGCTCGCGGTTTACCTATTTTTTTAGTAGTCATGTATTGATTAGTGGGATAATTAGCCACTTTCTCCCCTCCCTCCCCCGTTCAGTGGTGTCCGATTCTCCGAGACTGCCTGGCCATGCAAGGTTTTGCAAAAGGGGTTTGCCATTGCCTCCTTCCTACGGCTGAGAGTGACTGGCACAAGATCACCCAGCTGGCTTTGTGCCTAAGGCGGGACTAGAACTCAGGGTCTGCCGGTTTCTTGCTGATGCCTTAACCAACGAAACCAGACTGGGTTTCTAATTAGCCAGAAGCCCCTTAAACGCAGGTGGGAACGCTCTTTTGGGGATCATTGGACTTCGCTTCTGAACGAAAATGCTTAAAATCTTGTTTGACGCAAGCTCATCGTTGGAAACAAATCGTTGTTAAAATGATTATTAGGATTTTAAAGTAGATCTCTAGTTGGTCTGACCCTGTTCTTAGTAATCCGTACAATTACCTGAGGAATGATGGTTGGCTTGTGTTTTGTGTCACTAAGTGACACCAGCATGCCTACCGTCCCTGTCCTAATGTTTTCTTTTACTCGTATCCTTTTCATGTATTTATAATTAAGTTTACACTTGTATCTGTCATAAAATACATGCTTGACGGGGTGGGGGTGGGGGTGGGTGAATGTCATCACTCTGGAGTAAATCGAACTTTTCCAACTTGCCCTCCCAATGCAGTCCTTGTATGCTGGAAGCCTAACAGGTCAGGGAAGATTGTGGTAGTTCAGCTTTGGGCAGATGAGCTGTACTGTATTGTAGTGTACTTTATATTGTAGAAACTTTTCTGTTTCTTAATAAAAAAAGCTGGGGGGGGATCCTTTTTGCTTGGAATCTATGAAATGACTCCTAGGCATGGTAAGCATTTATTAAATTTAAATGTTGCCCATTTCACCAATACTTATGATGTGATAAAAAGAAGAAAAAGTATTATAGAATTAAAATTAGAAGAAGTAAATAAAAAAAAAACAACTAAAAACCAAGTTGATGAGTGGCCTGGGGGTGGGGATCTTCTCCACCTAGTCAGCCACTACAATGTAACAAGTCCCTGTCAAGAGTCCCAAATCAAGCAGCAGAGCTCTTCAGGCTCTTCTGGAAGGGTGGACCTTGCCTCCAGTGGGAGAATATTCCAGAGGGCATATTCCAAAAGGCTCTTTTTCTGGACCCCACTAGCAGAAATTTGGCACATGATACCTTTCTTCATGGTGACACGTAACTTTGGTATAAACATGCTCTTCCATTTTTCTGTCCCATGATGTTGCTTTCCTTTATCTTCAGCTGATTAAAAAGGCAAGTTTAAGTTGTCTATATTGTACCAGTGGTAAAGTCTTTATTCTGATATTATCCAAGGACAGCTTTCAGGGGGGCAAACTTTGTTAAGAGGCTTTGTCATCTATCACCTTGGAGGGAAGATGACTGCAGTAACTGGGAACAAGCTTAGGAATTGGCAATGCTGGTGTATTATTCTGCAGATTCAAAGATGAGTGGATCAGGAGTGAGAAAGGACTTAAGTTAATGGTTTTTAAACTGGGGGGGACTGCCCACAAAGGGGTAATATTGACATATCCTGGGTGTTATGGAGCAATCTGTAATTGTTTGTTTGTGAGTCAGGGTTCAGTTTAGGACTGCTCCTGTTGAGATACATGTGTAAAACAACAGTCTGTTTTTTTGGGGGGGGGGGGGATAATGACATTATTTGAAGCCAGGAAAAGAGGTAATTCTGTCAAACAATTTAAGAACTACAGAATAAATAATCTGATTTGGATAAAACACGTACTTCTTATGATGATTTGCCAGTTGCAAAATCTGAGCTCCTCTTATAACTATACCCAGAATAGTTCAGTTTAGCCTTACTTCCAAAGAAGTATGTATAGGAGCATAGTATTATCAATGTAGAGTCACTAAAATGTTGTAGTTTGAGAGGCAAATTGTTTCTTGTTCATGTTCCAAGCCACATTTTAAGAGATTTCACAAGTGTTACACATTAGTCTAAAACACATTACTCTAAAATGGTGCTACTATTGATTTATTTTGGCTTACATATATGTACATTGATATAATTCTAGGTTCAGACTTGGAAGCCTCATTGCTGAGTTTTGAAAAGTTGGACAGGGCATCGCCAGACTTGTGGCCAGAGCAATGTAAGTAATTGAATACAAAGTAAATAGTTGTGGATTAATCTAATGCGAACCAACCTTAGACTCTACATCTAAAGAGTTGTTATTTCTAGTAAGATGCTATTGCAAGGATTAATAATTAGACCTTTTAGATTTCCTAACACAGGGGTATCAAACTCATGTTGTCATGGTGGCATCACGTGATGTATCAGGACTTTTCTCCCCTTCGCTAAACCAGGCAGGCCGTGAGTTTGACACCCCTGTCCTAACATATGGAAAAAGACCCTTTTTGAGATAATAGGTCTAAGTTTCTAAAGTTTTTGACTAGTTCGTAGGACAACATTAAAAAGTATATTCAAGAAATATACTATAATAACTTCGTATGGCTAATATAGTTTAGTATTACAGAGTTTTTTAAAAAGCCAAATATCAGTTTAAGTAGCATGCCAGAGCTCTTCAAAAATTATGCAGAACTAGAATAAAAATTACATTTTCTGCAGGATCCAATCTGGGTCGGTCACTGGGACCAGAGGTTTTGTCTTCCGAGCTTTTGGACTCATGCTGGAGCTCATCCTCAGGGAACTTTTTTGTGTACTAAGCACATAGAGTGAGAATGGGCTCCAGCATGAGCCTGAAAGCTCAGAGATAAAACCTCTGGTCCCGGTAACCAACCCAGATGTTGCATCCTGTAACATTATCTTGGGATTCGTATATTCGCCTTTATTTGTGATTACATTTTGTCTTATTTAATTTACATTTAAAGATAATAAAGTTGTCTTAATAAAATATGTTATTTCCTATTTATTTAGTTGTTCAGATGTAAAATTACAGAGCCTTGATAGTACAGTGGTCTAAGCACCCTGTTATTAACACAGCTGCCTGCAATTTACTGCTGGTTCAAATCTCTCCAAGGCTCAAGGTTGACTCAGCCTTCCATCCTTTCTAAGGTAGGTGAAATGAGGACCCAGTTTGTGGGGGCAATAAGCTGACTTTGTATAAATATACAAAAGTATGAAGGCTATTGCTTAATGCATTGTAAGCCGCCCTGAGTCTCCGGAGAAGGGCAGCATATAAATCAATTTTATATATATATATTATACAACTGGAAAAGGATCTTTGTGTTTTTTCCCATGTTTCCAAATGTTTTGTTGCACAAAAGAGAATCATGGCCTATATAAGGTATTATTGTCTTTTATACTGAGGTTTTCTTCACTCCTTATTTCTACTGGAAAAAGTAAGTCAGTAGAATCTCATTGCCATCTTATTAAGCAAATGGTAAGAGTTGCATAAACATAAATGCAACTCTTCATTTAATGCACTGGAAGAGAATTATTTTTTTCATATATTTGAGCAAAAAAGAAAAGATTAGATGTTCAACATATTTCAATCTGAATGAGATGAATAATCTGAATAATTATTTGAATAATTACTTGCTTATATTAAAAACATCATCAGAATAATTTTAAAAATGGTCAAGTGAGTCCTTTAACCATTTTGAGTTAATATTAGAGATTGGAGTAAAAAAGCAGATCTTGGTTGGAAGTAAATTGCTAGTAAATATGTATGCGTTTTTACTGTGATAAGCAGATATGGCATTTAAATGGTGTTTGTTTACACTGATGATTCTAATATGAGCTGTCCTATTAAAATATTGCTTTTAACAAGCTTAAATGTGAGCATGATTATTCATAGGCAGAGATTTAAAAGAGTTCAAGAAGATAATCTTGCATAATTTATTTCAGAAATAAATTCTGTTGAGTGTGTGCACATTTACTCAGAAATAAATAATGCTGAATATTGTGAATAAACATATTGGGTTAACTGTAAGTGCTACCGTTTCTTCTTTTTTAAAAAAGTAGTATGGATGAAAAGATGGCTTGGTGATAATCAAAAAACAATAGCATAATAGTCACTAAGCATTGCACACCAATGTTATAGACACATAGCTTAATAGCTTACATCACACTCAGAACTGAGCATAAACTAAGATAAAATTTATATATGTGCTGAATTATAATGTAGCAGTTTAAGTGACAGAAATGGTAATTGCCTTTAAAGTTGTATAAACAATTGTAAAAAAAACCAAACTACTACAATGCATTAACTATGTCTATCTTGTCTCCAGTACCAGGTGTTGCTGAATTTGCAGCTTCTTTTAAAAGTGTAAGTACTGATAAGTACAAGTGTAAGTGTAAGAATTGATGCTTGGCATAAATAGGCATTGCAGTCCTAATTTCTATAGAAAATGGAGGTTATCACAATAAAAAACAGCTAAAATAGAAAATAATTGAAAAATTATAAATGCTAGAAAAATCATTGGAACTACTTATTTTTTGTTTTCTTGCTATGTTTTCTTAGTATATTTTTCCTTCATGCAGTAACAAGCAAGATTTTACCCTAGCCTAGCAAGTTGATATTGGCTTTTTTTAAAAAAAGTGTTTATTTTGTTGCCTTGAAAAGAATTGTTCCATTGGATAGAGTAATCTGTTTTAGAAATCTTTTATTTAATCAAAGTAGAATTTTGTAAAATGTTATAGTTCTGCATTTCAATCAGTTGTTATAAATTTTTAAATGTTTCTAAAATAGATAATAATTTGTTTATAAATGCTTGTTCTTAATAGCCCATCAGCAGTTCTCCACCTAAATGGATGGCTGAATTAGAAAATGATGATATTGACATGTTGAGAGGTGAGTTTCTAGTCAGTGCTTGATAAAAATCGTTTTTGTATTACAGATATGGTTTATATTAATTTTATTGTCATATAAAGATCTGTTGAGGTTTCATATCTTTCATTTTGAGTCTATAGTGAAGAAATCAACATAATTATTAGGGCCAGTAATTATGATACTTTTTAAGTATATACTTTGGAGGTAAATGTTTTTAATTTCTTTGCTTGTTCTGAGTCCTGAGAGTATTTTCCTCTCCACACAAACAACCACCAGAAGGATTTTCTTTGCTTCTTTCATTCTCCTCCTTTTTTTTTAAAATAAAATCCCTGGGACTTTCTTTTCCTCTCTATTCTTCAACCTGCTAATCACTCTTCAAGATAAGTAATTTACAGATTTGGACACCGTCTTTCCAGGCAAGAAGTAAATTTAATATATTAAGTGGTTAAAAGGGATTGAGATTGGAGGGCAAGAGTTTCACTTCAGGAAAGCTTAAATGCAACATGTGTGAACTGTGCAGAGATACAGTGTTGCAATTCTGATATTTTTCTGCTTGATAAGGGAAACATTATTATTTCTGCCATCAAATTATTTGTTCCTGAGTTATTGCCAGATTAACTATGTGAAACTTGGGCCATGTTCTAACAGTACATATTTGATAACTATATTCCCAATTCTCAGATGAGCACCAAACGCCGTCTGAGATTCATAGGACAGGGAAAATCAAGCTTGGCTGACAATTTATAAGTTTTGGCTAAAGCTGAACTCTTGTTTGTTGAATTTGGTCTCCTTAACAGCCCCAGAGAAGCATCTGTATTACTGGACAAATTGATGTCTTTCTGCAGTAATCCATGAAATATGGACAAGCTAGAGCAGGGGTGTCAAACTCAAGGCCTGCAAGCCAGATGTGGCCCGCGGGGTGGTTAGATCTGGCCCGCGGTGCCGACCTGGAAACAACGAAGGAGTGGCCCGTGGTGCCTCTACCAGCGTGCAGCCCTCCTGAGCTCTGTTTTCGCTGGCAGAGGGTTGCAGGAAGGCGTTGCAGCCGAAAACTCAGCTCATGAGCCCATTTTTGCTGGCAGAGCACTCAGGCCACCACAGGTGCCCCTGACGCGAGTGATGTTGAGTTGGCTATGCCCCCTAGCTGTGCCTCCTCAGTTCCCCCCCCAAGCTCAAACACAACCCTGATGTGGCCCTCAATGAAATCAAGTTTGACACCCCTGACATAGAACAAAACAAGAGTTATGTACATTTTGTGTGTGTTCTCTGGGTGTGATTGCTGAATTTTAGCCTCTTGGGACATCTGAGGGATGTGCAGGTTGAAAAAGTCACAATGGCAGCCACAATCACATGATTAAAGGTCCACCTCTTTTTTTATATGCCTCTTGATTTTTTGGGACTTGCATGTAAAGTGTCCTTGAAAAAGTTAAATCTTTTCATTGGTCCATGTACAGGTAATCCTCAATTTATGACCACATTTCAGCTCCAGATTTCTGTCGTTAAGTGAGACATTTGTTAAATGAATTCTGCTCCATTTTATGACATTTCTTGCCACAGTTGTTAAGTGAATCATTGCAGTTGTTATGTTAATGACCTGGTTGTTAAGTGAATCTGGCTTCCCCATTGACTTCACTTGCCAGAAAGTAACAAAAGGGGATCACATGACCCCTGGGACACTGCAACCATTATAAATATGAAGCAGTTGCCAAGTGTCTGAATTTTGATCACGTGACTATGAGGATGCTGCAGTGGATGCTAAGTGTGAAAAATGGTCATAAGTCACTTTTTTCGATGCCGTTGTAACTTTGAATGGTCACTAAATGAACTGTTGTAACTTGAAGACTACCTGTAATTTACATATCCTCTGAATCAGTGTTTCTCAACCTTGGTGAAGAATTCTGAGAGTTGAAGTTCATCCATCTTAAAGTTGCTAAGGTTGAGAACCACTTCTCTAAATCATTTTCTGATCAAAATAGTTCTTTCAAAACAGTTCCTATCAAGAAAAGAAAAAGAAAAAAAGCCAAAGAAAAAGAAAAAAATGAAAGGGAGAAGAAAATGGGTGTTGAGGAAAAATACAAATTCCATCTTCTTATCCATCCATTCTTTCCTCCTCCTATTTTCCATACAACAACAATCCTGTGAGGTGGGTAGGGCTGTGAAAGACTGGCCCAAAATCACCTAACTGGCTTTCATGGCTAAAGTGGAACTAGAACTCCCGGTCTCCTGGTGATTGGCCCAAAGTCACCCAGCCAGCTTTCATGCCTAAGGCGGGGCTAAAACTCTACAACCTCCTGATTTCTAACCTAATGCCTTAACTATTAGACCAAAGTCTGAAAGCTAAGTCCTAAGGAGAAATTCAGATAGTTGAGGACTACCTGTATACTCCATGCTAAAAACAACTATACACTGTTTAAATAGACCATTCAGTTGTGGTATCTTCCCTCAATATATTCTTTAGATCTGGGGGGTCAAACTCAAGGCCCGGAGGCCCGATCTGGCTCACAAGGTGCTTAGATCTGGCCCGCAGGGCCGCCCTGGAAACAGCGAACGACCAGCTTAGAGTGCCTCTGCCAGCAAAAACAGAGCTTGGGAGGGCTGCATGCGGCCCCCTTGAGCTCAGTTTTTGCTGGCAAAATGGTTGCAGAAGGCCATCACAGCCAAAACGGAGCTTGGGAGCCAGTTTCGCTGACAGAGTGCTCGGGCCACCACAGACGCCCCCAACACAAGTGATGTCGAGCTGCCACACCCACCCTGGCCATGCCCACCCTGGCCCCCCAAGATCAAACACAACCCTGATGCGGTCCTCAATGAAATTGAGTTTGACATACCTGAGCTAGAGTGATTCTTAAAGACCAAGTTACAAGACACATAGAATTACAGAACCATATGAAGTAATATCCACTGGTCTTAGTGATTAACTATTAATATGGAGTTGAATGACTACCATATATACTCATAGATAAGCCAACCCTTGAATTTTTAACCAAAATTCCATGAAAAATGTGCCACCTGCAGATAAGCCAATCTGCAGGGAGTCCATTTTCTATGATATTTTACTTAAAAATTCAAGGATAGGCTTACCTTTGCATGAGTTTATATATGAATATATACAGGGTATGAGTACTTTAACAAGTATTTTACCATATATACTTGCAGATAAGCCTATCTATGGATAAACCGAATCCAATTTGGGGGCATTTGTGATGCCTACAATTCTCTGCTTATTCACAAATATATTCCATACTTCACTATCTTGGAATTGCCTAATTGTAGCAGTTTTCTATCATAGCCATTCTAATGGAATGCTATCTGGCTTGTTGGAGGACAGTTTAATAAATTTTCCTATCAGGAAACTTCAAATCTAGAGTCAATATCAAACGTAATAGAACAAAGTGAAAAAATGTCCATGGAGATTAGATGTAGTCAAAACAACCAGTCGTGTCTTGCTTTATTGTACACGTAACAACAATATGTGGAAAAAACTAACTTCATCTGTTTACATTATATCTTCCAGGTTGTCCAGATGATAATTACAATATATCTTTTCCTTACTATCAGAGAGGTACTCAGCTGTTACATGGAATACCAATAACAATAGCACTTAGACTTATATACTGCTTCACAGTGCTTTACAGCCTCTCTAAGCTGTTTACAAAATAGCATATTGCCCCCAACAATTTGGTTCCTCATTTTATCAAGGATGGAAGGCTGACTCAACCTTGAGTCAATCACAATCGAACTGCTGGCAGTCGGCAGAGTTAGCCTGCAATACTGCATTCTAACCATGGTGCCACCACGGCTCTTACAAATGTAGTCTCTTTCTGTGTAAAACCAGATATAGTGTGTCCTCTAAAAATAGTGAATTTCATTACATGCAGAATTTGTACAATTATTATATCAAATTGCCTTTACTTTCTGCTTGGTTATTATTATAGGTAGTCCCCGACTTATGACCACAACTGAGCCCAAAATTTCTGTTGCCAAGTGAGACAGTTCTTAAGTGAGTTTTTCCCTATTTTACTCCTTTCTTTTTCAGTTGTTAAGTGAATCTGGCTTCCACATTGACTTCGCTTGTCAGAAGGTCACAAAAGGTGATCACATGACCACGGAACACTGCAACCAAATCAGTTGCCAAGCATCTGAATTTTTATCATGTGATCATAGGGGATGCTGCAATGTTTATAAATGTGAAAAAAGTCATTTTTTTCAGTGCCATTGTAATTTCAAACGGTTACTAAACAAATGGTTGTAAGTCAAGGACTACCTGTATTAGGGGTTCGACTCTTAATAAAAACATGATTCATTCATTATTAATTATTTAATGACAAATGTTTGTAAACTACATACTCATTTCTTTAGAGCTGGGAAGTCTCACTACAGCTAATCTGATGGAGAAGGTTAGAGGTTTACAGAATTTGGCATATCAGTTGGGACTGGATGAATGTAAGTATTGCACAGATACTTAAAAAATACAGTAGGGTTATTGCAGGAAAACGTCATATACTTATGTATGTTCAATCTGTTCATACTAATTAACTATAGGGATTAGGTATCAAAAATTGATGACAGCAATATATTCTGTTTTGTACTATTAGTTTATAAAATCTTTCCTATTCTCTTCCCAAAAATGGGAATGGCTATTTCAAATGATTGTATAAAATTTATTATATAAATAAGTAAATACCTGTTCCTCTAACCCCTTGGTGCCCTATGGTAGTTTGGAATTCCTACAGTTTGTAATCCACCAAATTCCAAAAGGCATTAAATAAAATAGACTGCTATATGCCAATGTGATCTTCATTTCTAGCAATTCAGTACTATTTATTCCTGAAAAGACTAGAACAAGCACCATTTTGTTGACAGCATAGATACCAGTCCTGGATTAAATAATATTGACATTTCAGGGCCCATACTAGCACCATTTTATGAATTGTGCAGCAGCCTTTATAGATTCCATTCCGAATGCATTCACATTAAAGTCAGGATTTTTATTATTGCTATCAAAAATTAATGCATTAGCTGCTAAGTGTTTAATGCATTTTAGTGGAAAACATGCTAGCAATGTTTGTCTGCTAATGGAACTGCTCAAACTGAAATATGGCAGAAGTGTAGCTTAGAGCCCTTCACAACAGTGGTGAAATCTAAAATTTGTTACTACCGGTTCTGTGGGCATGGTTTGGTGGGGGGGTAATGTGACTGGGTGGGCGTGGCCAATTTTTTACCTTTTGAAACCATTTTTTCTACAACCTCTTCAGTGAAGAGATTGTTAAAAAAATGCTTTCAAAAGGCTCTGACGATCCCAGCTGAGTTGCCTGATCGGCAGAAACTTTTTTTCTTTTAAATGCCTCTGACGATCCAAGCTGAGTTGCCTGATCGTTAGAGGCATTTAAAAGAAAAAAAGTCTCTGCCGATCAGGCAACTCAGCTTGGATCGTCAGAGGCATTTAAAAGAAAAAAAGGGTTTTTTTCTTTTAAAAGCCTTTGATGATCCCAGCTGAGCAGCGTGATCATCAGAGGCTTTTTGTTTTACTTTTAAAAGCATTTTTTCGGCCGAAGAGGTTGTAGAAAAAATGCTTTTAAAAGTAAAAAAAAAGCCTCTGATGATTGTGTGGCTCAGCTGGGCATGGGGGAGAGGGTAGGGATTTTTGCTATCGGTTCTCCGAACTACCCGCCTCCATCGCTACCGGATCAAGCGACCTGGTCCGAACTGGGAGCATTTCATCCTTGCTTCACAATGATTCTTGTTATTCAAGATTAAATACTACCTTACTGATTGTAAGACTGTGAAATAACTGTTCAAAAGATCCAAGAGATAGCTAAATAGACTTTACGTAGCCTCTGGGTGGCAGCAGATGGCTGATTAGAACCGTGACATTGGGAAATACATGTGTAGCTGTTGGAAGCTCCCATTGAACTTCTTAACAATTTTAAGATACGATGAATTGGTCAAATATAATAAGTTAAATTGTGTATATTTGTTACTTTTCTATCAATGGTCCTCTGTTCTCGTAGGGAACTTTTACTGAGAATTGTTATCCTTTATTGGAAGTTATGCAAATTTAGGAGCATTTTTTGTAATTTGTTAAAATTTAGAATTCTGAGTTAGTCCTTTGAAGCCTAACTGGTTCTTTAGTTAGTTCCAGTTATACATTTGTAATACCTTTTATTAATATTTCCTCTAATAAAGCTGTTACTACATTTTCTTTGCTGCCACAAAATAATTCTGCTTATTATTGATGTTGGTAATCCAAGAGAGTGGTCTTCTGTTCCTAAGAATCCTGAGAGAGCATCTCAGAGGCATCACAATTGTAAACCTTCCACTATGTTCATGAAGAGGGATATTTACATAGAGTCTGATACAATTGTGCAAGGCTTTCAGAAGGCATACTTGACAAAGCACATTGTAATGAGCAACATATTCTTCCTTGAATTGTTAAAGTAGTCATGTCTTCTAAAAGGCTTAGTGCTGCTTTCAAAAGCTGTTTCTAGCTATCTGTACATTCAGAAATGAACTCAGAGCCAGTGAAGATAATAAAATATTAGCAATATAGTAATTAATGTAGCAGTCATATTTTGTCACTACAAAGATAATTGTAATTATCTAAACAAACAATTTCTATTATTCATGCATCATTGAAACCAAGTAGCCTATGGTTTCTAGGTAAGACTATAGTTGGCATCCTATCTAAGCTGGTAAAGTGTATTCTTTTATAGAAGATTTCTGAAGATCCAGTGACAAAGATGGATCTGCAAGCTCACCAAATTATAAATTTAATGCTTTAAGACACAAGTACTTGTTTGAGTAAAAGCTTTTTGCCTTAGAAATACTTCCTTGCATAAGAAAGTATGTATTATGTATATTTTTGATGTTTCCGTAGCATCACAACTGACTGAACATGTTAATCTTTGATTGATTATATGCCATCCCTGACTGTCCCTAACCTGCTCTTTCAGATCTTCCAATAGTTAGCATGTTAATAAAGTAATTATAATCATGTAATATAGCTGGATGGAGGGTGTTTCTCCAAAGTAACAGTCCTCTAGATCTGTAATGAACTCTTTCCAGCTATATAGACTACTAACATTTTCCAGTATTTCTGATTACATGCATACGTTAGAAAAGTTTTCAGATTTTCGTTCCGGTACTTTATCTACGTTATATTTTTCTGGAGGTAGCAATGAAACCCAAACCTAATTCTCTGAGCAGTCTTGAAATCTTTTTATTTTACGTACTTCCTCTCTAGCAAAGGCAAAGTAACCAAGGACCTGATTCTAACACTAGTGAAAGATTTGACTGTAATAGTAAGAGTTTTTCCCCTTGGTCTCCAGACTATCCATATTTGCTTCAAAGATTCTCACAGACCTCTAAAGCAAATTTAGAGAGATCATAGAAAGCAGCAAGAAAAGGGGGGGGAGCATGATGCTACAGAGGAAACTAAATGGTTACCTTTCTGTTTGCAGTTTATTTCACTTATGAAAACTTGAGATATTTTTGGTAAGGATTTTTGCCTCAAAGCTGAAGTATTCAAATGCCAGCTGGAAATTTGGATGTGCGCAAGGCACTTAAATTGGCTAATTTCGGTATATAATGTTCTTAACTACCTTCAGCCTGGGGATCGTGACCTCAGCTTTTTATCATATGTGTTGGATTGTATGCCACTTTTAGAAGTGAAGGTGGTATGGGAACTTTTAATTGTACCTGTGTGATTTATATCCAGTCAGCTCTTTAATTTCTTTTGGCTGTCTGAGGTTTCCGACATGCTGTAAATTTCACCAACTTTTTCATTATCTGCAATTTCTTTATGACTTGTGAATCAGAGTGGAGAGAGAGTGTGGATTTACAGCAGAGATAAACATGTCCATAAAGTCTGTATCTGTGTCAGTAATTGTACTGCTGTCAGTGACTGTCCTGTTTTACAGGGCTCTCTTGGGGAAGAACAGTTTGCTACTAGTGGCGGAGTAGCATTCACTCTTGAGTTTATATTAACATATCAGGAGATTAGTTTGCAATGATTGGGGTGGAAATTGAAGCTAGATATTAGTTACTGTTGGTTTTCCCATCCCACTTCTTACTGTCAACTAATGAATGAATAATTAATTGAATTGAATAGCTACATTTGAAAGACAAGAGAAGCAGAAAGAAAGCAGTTCCATGTGAAAATGTAGTTTGACTGATAATGATATAAAATATGTTAATCATATGTAAAATTACTTGCAAATAGTATGGTAATTACTGTAAATATTACCGTACAGTAAACAATTATTTCATTACAATTTTAATAGACTATAGTAAGATTGCATTCTAAACATTCTACTATGGTTGGTCTCATAGTCAGATATTTAGATTGGGCTTGACATTTCTATCCACCTACTGAGTCCTTCTCAAGGACTTGGGATAGCAGAAGTTATTTCATGATATTACAGGATGTAAGCTGCCTTTTGCAATTGACTGGTGGTGATTTTGTCAATGCTGATGGTATTCAAGTTATGCTCCAGATGTTTTGGGATTGTACCAAGGCAACTATTACTATTAGTTTTATCTTTGATTTCTTTTGGCATAGATGTTTTACTTTTATTATTGCCTCAAGATTTCAGTACCAGAAGAAAATTTTGTGAATTTAAATTAAATATACCAAGCATTCAGTGTGCTTCTGTCTCCATTTGTAATTGTTGGATAAGGATCACTGACAAAAAAAAATCAGACATTTTGTGGCTTTGTAGCTTCTATGTTACTTTACACACTATGAGATATTTGAAGTAATAACATGGATGCGCCATGTACTTGATCATAATTTCAGTTTTAAGATATTCTGTTTTATAATGATATTCATGAGTGCATTACAATGCTATCATGATAGCAGCCATATGTAACAGTTGTTTTATATTTGATACTGAATCTCCAAATTCTGAAACTGGGAAAGAATTTGTTGGCTCAGGTTGTGAGAAAGCAATATTCCTGGAACACCATGTCAGTTGCTGATGCTGTGCCTCTTCCTTATTACCATTATCCCATCATGTGCTGCTCTTAGTTTACCCAACTTGGTTTAGGTAGTCCTGGACTTGAATCTCAGAGGTAAGCCATAGTAAAATAACCAGAGATAATAATGCTATATGCACTGTTTTTTCTGGATGCTGGTTGTCAACTATTATTATGTGTGCTAGAATACACAACTTGTTGAGAGTTGTGTATTCCAGCACACCTTTTTGTCTACTCCCAGTTTTCTTACCCAAAGGTAAAGTACAAAAACATTTCTATTAACTTACCTTGTCTGAGTTGGTTATGGAATACAACATTTATTAGGACATAGATATGTAGGCCTAAGCTTATGCATATAATAATAATAATAATAATAATAACAACAACAACAACTTTACAACAACAACAACTTTATTGTCATTGCACGTGTATACACAGTATACCCATACAACGAAATTGACTTCAGTCTGTGTTCAGTAGGCTTGAGAGCCTTGAGATATTTTTAGATCTTTCAATTTTTCACAATCTTCTCTTTTCTTGCACAGAGTTCTACAAGTCAACATTCTTACTGTTATTTTAAAGCACAACTTGTCACTATTAACTCAGTGGAAATGTTATACTATGTTAGAAAATAAGACCCTGCAGAAATAGTTACAGCTTCCTTCTTTATGCATTCCTGGCCCTTTTAGCTCTGGAGAAGCCATCTATGAAATAGAATATACTAGACTAGGGATCTGAGACAGTATCTAAGTGCCTCATTAACTTTTGTAGGCTAGAACATGATAAAATGTCATCAAGTCCTTATCAGATGCCTGATAATCTGCTACAAGCTGGAGTGCCATTATCTTAAATTCTCAATCAAATGCCTTCCTTGAGCTTAAAGAGCAGTGATTAAACACGGAGTGTCCCCTGAGGACTCTACAGCTGTCATGGGGGTTGAAGTCGATCCCCTCCTTTCCCAACCAAGAGAGAGTTTGAGCAAGAGGTCTCACTGGGGCGGGCCCTCTTCAAATCCACACGTGCCTGTCCCAGCTGTTCTGTTTTGCCTAATGAATTGCATTACAGGGAGAAACTGGTATTGTCATCGCAAGCTGCCTTCCCTGGGGACCTGAGCTAACCTCAGTAATGACTAATGTTAGTGATAGTAATTGAAATGTGATCACTCTCTGGGGACTCACACCAAGCATGATGCTGTCAGGCACTTGTGGCTGATAGAGACCTGTAAATGGCTCAAAAGTGATTTTTAATTGCTCTACTTTCCTAGTTACATTTTCCAAATATGTTTTCTTTTTATAGGTAATACAACACATTTTTCCCCACACTAGGGAAAGACATGTATTGTCTTAAAAACTATTCTATTTTAAATGGATTGATATTATGTCCTAAGGTTTGCCTCTGTACTTTTTTTTTTTGCCCAATTTTTGCCCAATATTATCTGTTGATATGTAGTGCACCTTTAAATAGCAGCATAATTCAGCTGATTTGGAGTGGGGAGATTATGATCCAGTCAGCTTGCTCATTAGCTAAGCAATAGGGATACATTGTGGATCATTTAAGATTTAATTTTTAAAAGAAAAAAACAGAAATTCAAGCCAAATTGTATTTGGGAAAGGCTTTATATATTGCCCCAAAGTGGTACTTAGATTCATTTTGTAGAGTTGAATGACTTTTCGCGTCAACTGTCTAAACTGCCTGTGTCATATTATGAATATAATAGTGAGCTTTTAGAAATGAGAGATGGTGAAATAAAATAGGAGGATCAAGTTTTTTTAGGCCTGTAGGTGCATTTAAATTTTTGAAGGAAAATGGATGTCAGCATAAAATGTTTGATATGGATGAAGGAATCCAATGAGTTTCACACACAGAAACACCCCAAAAAATAAAAATAAAAACATAAACTCTGTAGAAAGACATATTGCAGATGGTAAAGGATAACTATAAAACGTGAATACATAACAAAAGTAAATATCACGAATGAAATGTACGTATCCCAGGATATTGTTGCAAGATGCAATCTGGGTTGCTTACTGGGACCAGACCAAAGCTCAGAATATTAAACACTATGGTGACTGACCCAGATTGGATCCTGCAAAAGTAAATACGTTATTGCCCAAATCACAAATCTTTTTCTTGGCACTCACAATATTCTTATTCTCCCCTCTTATTCAAAGGTAAGGTTTGCCCAAAGGTAAGGAAATCCCTTCCTTTCCTCATCCCATAAGATTTGGTTACTTCTTTCACTCATTTATTTTTGTTTCAGGATTAGTTTTCACTAGTTTTCACGTAAATTGCTATCTTCCATTGATATCTATAGACTTGGTCTTCTTGCTTCCTCCTTTTACTCTATCAGATAATCTCCAATCCTCCGCTGCCACCATGCTTCTATTGAAGACCCTTTTCCAATTCATTAGGCAGTAACAATTAGCTGTTTCAGTTCCTTCCCAAACCCTGGCAATCTGAAGCACTTCAGTTTTAAGGACTAGCCCACAATCCTGCATTATTTAGTTTTTAAAATGTATGAAATGTCACTTAGGTTAAATTAGCCATTGAAATAATTTTAATGTGAACTTGCTCCTCCTACAACACTTGCCTTACTGAAAATTCAATTTGTGGCATCTTCATGTACTCTTAACATTGCTGCAATTGGAAATTGTTTTAAGGAGTTCATGTTCCCTTATGCTGTTTACAAACTGCTTAGTATACTGTGCTTTAAATAGCATCATTATATGGTAGAAGATAATTTTGTTCTGAGGATAACTGTTATAGAGGAAAAAAATAATCGGTTAAACTGATGATTCACTCTTTGGTTTATACATTCTGTATTCCAATCAGAATGGAGACTGTTGATGAAACAAATTTATCTTTTAAAAATAATGGCTTCATAGAATAGAATAGAATTCTTTATTGGCCAAGTGTGACTGGACACACAAGGAATTTTCATACGCTCTCAGAGTACATAAAAGAAAAGAAACATTCGTCAAGAATCAAAAGGTACAACACTTAATGATAGTCATAGGGAAAGAGTCAATATAAATCTTAAGGATACCAGCAACAAGGTTACATTCATAAGTGGGAGGAGATGGGTGATAACAATGAGAAGATTAATAGTAATGCAAACTTAGTAACTAGTTTGACAGTGTTGAGGGAATTATTTGTTTAACAGAGTGATGGCGTTCGGGGGAAAAACTGTTCTTGTGTCTAGTTGTTTTGGTGTGCAGTGCTCTATAGCGTAGTTTTGAGGGTAGGAGTTGAAACAGTTTATGTCCAGGATGCAGGGGGTCTGTAAATATTTTCACAGCCCTCTTTTTGACTTTTACAGGTATAAGGAGGACCTGTATAACATATATAGGTCCTCAATGGAAGGCAGGTTGGTAATAATTGTTTTTTCTGCAGTTCTAATTATCCTCTGAAGTCTGTGTCTGTCTTGTTGGGTTGCAGAGTCAAACCAGATAGTTACAGAGGTGCAGATGACAGACTCAATAATTCCTCTGTAGAACTGTTATCAGCAGCTCTTTGGGCAGTTTGAGCTTTCTGAGTTGGCGCTGAAAGAACATTCTTTGTTGTGCTTTTTTGATGACGTTTTTGATGTTGGGTGTCCATTTTAGGTTGTGAGATATGGTAGAACCTAGAAATTTGAAGATCTCTACTGTTGATACTGTGTTGTCTAGTATTGTAAGCAGTGGTAGTATGGGAGGGTTTCTCCTAAAGTCCACCACCATTTCTACGGTTTTGAGTGTGTTCAGTTCCAGGTTGTTCTGGTCGCACCACAAAGCTAGTTGTTCAACCTCCCGTCTGTATGCGGATTCATCATTGTCTCGAATGAGATCAACCACTGTTGTGTCATCTGCCAACTTAAGTGGTTTAACAGATGGATCGTTTGAGATGCAGTCATTAGTATATAGAGAGAAGTGGAGAGAGCACACAGCCTTGGGGGGCCCCTGTGCTAATTGTACAGGTATCTGTTCATACATTGTACTAGGTATAATTTGTTTAAGTCTTGTTGAATAAACTGCAACTGGATGAATTCTTATCTCACGGTAAACAAACTATGGTTTAGAAGGCAAAATAGTTGGGTTTGTACAATGGCAAAAAAAATATTACTGCTTATATGTAAACCATGTCCCAAATTCAGAATTGAAGAGATAAGCTGACACTTCCATTGATGGTGTATGTTTGCTTAGGGAATGTATCAACAGATATAGAGGCCAGTTCTTATGGTGCTTTCTCATGAAGGGTCCACGACACATCTATTTACATCACTGAGAGGTATTAAAAGGTCATTGCTGTGGTTATTCCTATTAATAAGCAACTTTGGGGTTTTATTTTTGATATGATATGGGATTATATAATTTAAACTATGAAAAATATCCAACCTGTTAACTTAATGTTAACTTCATGAACAGTATCTAATATGGTTAACAATAATATCGTTTATTTTTGCCGTATGATACTGAATCCACCTGTTAGTTTGGTATTCTTGACTGTGGATAAATTTGAGGCACACCATAGTTAATATATTTTTGATCCATAAAAAATGTTGATTTTGAATACTGATGAATACTGAGTTCAAGCAATTTTAAACATATCCTTTTTTGCCAAAGGAGTTTTCTGAAACATCCTAGTTCAGGAATCTTATTCTTTTTCTTCTTTCACATAGCCCTGATTATCTGAGGTTTTTTTTGGAGAAAGATGAATTCTATCTCACCATTACTTATGAATTCTGGTTAAGATAAAGCACTAAGGTAGCATAGGTTGAAAAAGAAAGGGAGTAGCTGGAAACAACTGGTAGTTGCCAGGTACATAAATTGTCCTGAGCTGTTGCTGCTTAAGTTATTCCATATGGATGCATACAGAAATGTAAGTCTGGATTAATTAGTGATACACACGGTAGATAAGATATATTCATTTTCTTCTACTGTTATCCTCAAGTTTTACTTGATTTTTTTCCTGTAGAAATAGTACAGAATTATATTTTTGTTGACTAAAACATAGAATTGATGATACACTCAAATACCAGTTTCCTCAAAAGACATTTGTTTCATACACAGTATCTGGTCAGACGTTTTTGGATGATGATAGGAAGGAGCTTATAGTTTCTTTAACTATTTAGCAATTAACAGTAATAGTATTGTCTTTAAAACTCATCTGGGACATGAGCTGATATACAATATACGGTATATATATTTACACAGTCAGTCATACTCATTGGTTAGAATGTTCTGGAAATATTTGTGTGGATGATTTGGATATTTAGGATAATTTTAGATATATACAATAATAGTTAAATCTCTTTAGAAAAAATTAAGGATAAATTCAAATGCAATCTTTATAATTAGTTTTATAAAAGCATGTTTACTCTGTATGTTGCTCAGGTTTAACTAAATCAATGTTAAAATCAATTTTCGTTAAACCAGCGTACTGTTTGCACAAAGAAGACTTTAATGTGGTACCTTTAGACTTTGTTGTTTTAAGCAAATGTGCATATATTTTGAATAAGTTTCAAGCTGTGTTCACAAAAGGCACATTATGGGTAGAATGAATTGATTTTACTTTTAACTCTTGCAAGTTCTAATACTTTGGATTATTTCCATTTAAACTCCTCCTCGGTAGTTCCATGACAAGTTTGCCACATAAAACTATATCTGAATTATGCATATTTATTATTGTCTATTGAAGGGTAATGGCTATTTTAGCCTACATTTGTAGGCACTAATCCAAACCAGTATTTTTGCATAACACATTTTTGTATTAGTTTCTCCATATCTGATACAGCCCTATAAAGAATCTTTTTCCACCAGCATCAAGCTTTTTCCTTCAGCACCATATGAATTATAGTGGAGTGACAGGAAAATTGGAATTTCCCCCATGTGGCCATGGTCATGTTTTCTTTTCACAAACAGGGGGGAAAGGCAAACTACTTTACCTGTGGAAAATATCAGACAAAGATAGTTGGATGTTATTATATAGGGTTCAGACCCTCTACTGTGAATTGAACTCAGGGATTTCCAGAGGGAAGAGTTGGAAGGCATGTAAAACCCCATATGTGGAGGCATAATGTAACACTTGTAGGTTTGTGCTCTGTGAGCTTTAAAGGAAGGTGGATTTATGTATCATTTTGATAGCTACTTCTTTACCTGACATGGCTGCAATTAATGTGATACAAACATTTATGTTGTAAGAGCCTTGGCGTGGATAAATAATTTGACATCAGCACAACATATGCGTTGACAGAGTCAAGGCTTTGGGTTCTGGCCTACTTTTTTCCTCTCAGGCTTATTTCATATATTTGAAGACTTCTTAATTATTAGTCTCATGGCAATTTACAATGAAAAATTAAAAAGCACAAAGATCATTTGCAAGAGTAGAAAATAATCCACAAACAACATTAAAATGTACAAATAGTATTCATATGTAGAAAACCTGAGGAAGAGATAGATCTTCAGCTGCACTACAATATTTAATTTTAGGTGTGATTTATGAATTTCAGTAGCGAGAATATTCTAGAATGGAGGCACCTCCAGTGAGAAGATCTACCAGCAATAAATATTTTTTAAAAAAATCTTAATGACATTTTTTATGTTGTAGCTTCATCCAAGGTTTCTAACATTTTGATTTCTTTTTTTGATTGTTAAAGGTAGACAATTTCTTTTGCAGTTGCCAGCCAATCTGTGTGCAGTATTTTAAGCTTCTAATTTTTATAATAGCACTGATGTCCAGTTAATGATGAGCAATCTAACAGATCCAAGGGAAATAAGTTCTATAGCTCTAAATCATTGACTGTTGCTGGGGATCCCTGTGGCATTAAATTTCTCAGGATCAATCACAGTTTTCCCTAGACTTGCCTTGTGCTTGCTTCCCTTTTAGAATTCAGCATGCCATATCCTAAGAACCCCTTCTCTTGAATGGAATTCAAAAAGACACTTATATTTTCATAAATAAATTAGGAATTCAGTGGCTTCTTTCGGCTAATCAGGACAGGCTGATAAACCTTGCTAGCTGTTTAATAAATGAATTGTGACTGATTACCTATTAATATGGATGCCTCAGGAATTCACCCGGGGGGAAGCAGAGCAGTGAAATAGAGAGGGGCATGGCCCCCTGGGAAATCAGGGCTTCATGTTTGCAGCTTAAATATCTCTGTGAAGTATCAATAAGGAGGTAATTGAATTTTGAACACAAACATGAGCGCCGGATGGATGAAGAGAAGAGGGGGGGGGGCTCTGATCGTCTCTTCTAGGCCCCTTCATTCTTCCCTCCTCTTTCCCTTAGAGACCACTCTAGTGAAGATAGATGCTAAATCCATTAAATAAAGATTAGATTCTGTCATGGTAGAAAGTGGTAGCTTAGCTAGATCCCTGAGCAAATTGGGACCTTTAGCAATACAGAAAATTAAAATATACATTTTTAACAAGTGTGCTATCGACACGCTAATAATGGCTGCCTGGCTTATGGGGTTTGCTCGCCTTTCAGATTTGCTTTTGTTTGTCTATATTGTTTTTGATGTTTTCTGTGCTAGGTTGGAATTCTTTTTTTTTATTATTCCTTAAGCAGTGGAATTATAGCTTGTTTTAAGTATATTCTGGCAGTTTTCTTATGTTCTGTAATTTCCTCATAGAGAGTGACTTAAAATATTATATGTTCTTCCATGATCCTGCATAAGCAATTAAGAGGTATTAGATAGCTCTAGGGACAAATTAAAGCCATAGGATCATTGTAAGGCTGTAAGAAATGTTCAATGGAGATAGTTAGATGTGTATCTAGACCCTTTCTAGAATCTTGATCTCTTTTTGGGACTGGATTTCTAGAGATCGAATTAGACTACTAATCACTTCCTTTTGTCTCCTATATTGCTCTATGGAGGAAATAACGATGATCAGTAATTATTGCAATCTAAATGATATATCCAGGTTACCCATTTTATGCAGCCTGCTCTTCTTTAGCTGTTTCTTAACTCCCTTGCCAAACAGGAAGAGAACAGTAACCTGAAAGGGTATGATGGAGCTATGTTTCCATCATATGTTCCTGACATTGCAGGAGGAGATGCCCCCGTCCACTAGTATAATGATTGTTCCTGCTGCTATTTAATTTAGATAACAGATATGATAGTTGCAGATGTGAAGTATTTAAATCATAAAGGACAAAAAGATGAACCTGAGATAGTGTGAGATTGTAAAGGAAGGGATTCTTTGCTCTTGGAAATCCATCACACATCCCTGTCAATGAGAATAAAAATACTGTCTACATCTAGAACACATTGAAAATGTTTGAAAGTAAGTTTTACTTGATTCTTTGGGGAATTTGAATGTTTGTGGTAATTTTACTTAATTTGAAAATATCCTGAATGTCTCAGGGAAAACCATTACATAATTTGAGTATAGGACCAACACCCATATGAGCAGAAATTAGCACCAAGATTAAGGCCTAGTCCAATAATTAAGAAGTAAATAGTACTCCAATCAAATAACTACAGCTTAATCAAGGAATCATCAAGAACATTCCCACCAACACTGACAGAGCAAATCACTAGTATAGAAAAATAATAGCAAACCCCACTCCTTTCTAGCACTGATGATGTTACCTATTTGGTTATAATTTCAGACATTTGGTAATGTCTGAATTTGGTAATGAATTGTCTGCAAAAAACCACACAAGCTCAGACAGGACCCCACATTTCAACCCTGACCTATAAATATTCTCTTCTATCAATAAATGTTACTATATATATAATAAATAAAATTAACATCAGTGATGAACCTTTATGTGATCTAGTTTTCTGGTGTCCTGATATTTTGCCAGAAGATATAGTTGGCATCTTAAGAGACAGAATAAGCTGCTTTATAGCAATAGCTCACAGGCCACTGAATAGGGACTGACTGGCTTTTGTACAGTATTTGTACCTGGCAAGCTGTTCTCTGATTGGTCCATGTCACAGGCACCCAAGAGAGCTGGTTTCTGTTTGGTTCCCTATCTAGATAGGTGCTAATTGGTTCTTTGTGTAGGTAGACTTCTGATTGATTCATTTTGGGAAAATATAACTGGTCCCTGATTGACTTTTTTATTACTTTTTATACATATTCCTGTATATGTATGTTCTTCCTGATGAGTCTGCTAGATTCTTTTTATTGTTAATTAGTCAAAGGATATTTAATCTTGGTGTGACGTAAAACTGGGAACCATATTTTGTTGATTGTCAAACTCTTTCCTGAAGAAACTATTGGAATATTACTTTATGGTTCTTGATGAGCTCTCTATGTAGTTGTACATGATAGCTTGCCATGGTTGCCAGTACTTAGGTCCCTTAAATTGGATCTTATTTCCAATATGAAACAGTGTGTGTTCCATTACTGCTAATGTTTAGGTTGTCCTAGACAAATTAGCATAATGTAGGTTAGTTGTCACTAAGAAATTGAGCTATGAAGTTATTCTTTGCAATCTACTGCCTTTTACTTGTACCAGATATATCTGTTTGTATTGATAGGAAGAATGTGTCTATGTGTATGAAACAATTTATACACTCTAAAATAGCACAGCATTTTGCGAACTTCACTGAGTCAATGAAAAAGATTTTGCCAAAGATATAAAGGATTTAAGTATTTCATTTGTGCCTGGATTTCAGTGCTGTAACAAATCCTCCCTGAAGCAGTTAAGTAGAATTAATTTAATCATGTTGTTTTCTGTAAATGATCATGATAGCAGAGAGGGTTAAAGGATCCTGTCTAGTACTCTCTCTCTGTTTAAGAATATAGGTGTTGATTAAATCTAATACATGTTATAATTCCTCAGGAAGACAAACATTTTGCTGATGATTGATTGAGGAATTTCTTCTGATTAGAATAACTGCCACTTTATGCTATTTATCAGAATCTAATAATCATATCATTTTCTCCAAGCAGTCTTTACAAAATCAATTTTATTTGGAGGATTGACTTGTGATGTCATTTTTTACTTAAATTCTATTCCCAGTCCAAGAACTGACAGGTCAAAAACAGCATTCTAAGTGGCACTGGCTTTGAAGGATGCTGAAACATTGAAGCTGGTACAGAATATGGTTGTTCAGTCCATTACTGACAGAACTAAATGGATCATGTTACACTAATTCTGTACAATTTTAATGGTTGTTAGTATTTTCAGTTCAAAAAGCAGTTGACTTCTAAACAAGTCTGAATATGTTAAGACCAAATTATTTGAATGACCCCCCTATTAGTCATTTATATACACATGATTACACTTTTAAGATCCTCTTCAGATCAACAGATTCATACCACAATAAAGATGGTGGATTAGTATAGTGAAGCCTTTCTCAGGAAAAAAGTTGCATATGGGATTATAATCTTTGGTTTTGAATTGAAAAAATCTATTGCTGTTGAATTGAAAAGCTATTGCTGTTTGAAACTGTATTTTATTTGGCTTTGGCATTTTACAAATTAAAGGGGCTTTTATAATTGAACACTGCATTTCTTTTCATTTTAATCTGTTGTGAAGACATGAAACTTAATAGATTGATAATAGATGATAGATAATAATACTTCCCCCAGTCCTTTTTGAAGAACTTGATTATAGAGAGTAAGAAAGATGCCTTGATTGAGACAGGCAGGATCTGTTACTGATGTGTCAAGGGGAGACAATTTCTTAAATCCCAAACAAGCATAAAATATATAGATGAGATTCAGATATTCACCGAATTCAATTGAGTACAATAAGGGGAGAAGAAACAGTACCATCAGACTTCTAAGATTCTGTTATTGTAGCCACTTTCAATAAAAGTAATCATAGCCATCCTGTGGAATTGATTCTTTGTCTGGTCTACCTGGTGGTGCTAATACTTATAATTATTAGGCATGCTTACAGTATTTTATTTATCAAACTTACATGCTGCTCATCTTGCAGTGTGAGGCGACTCCGAGTGGCTTACCACATAATAAAACATAAGAAAATAAAAACAATTATAAATATAAAAACAGATTTAAATTACAAGAGATTAAAACAAACTAAAAAACCACGGGTTTAGAGTGGAGAGGTAGTGGTGGCTCCTCTGTTACTATACTAGCCACCCCAGCAAACAGCTTCTCCTTCAGGACTGATCTCCTGCCAACCAGCATAGCCACGTTTTAAGGCATTTCCTGAAGGCCAGAAGGGTGGGGGCAAACCTCATCTCTGGGGCAAAATGTTCCAAAGGGTGAGGAGCTTGGCAGAAGCTCCTTAGTACCCTGCCAGCCGCAATTTCTTGGCTGATGTAGTCCACAATAGGCCTCTTTTGCCAGCACAAGTGGGGTGGGCTAATCCCGTTGGGGCAAGATAGCTCTCCAGAGGACCTATGCTAGGGGTGTCAAACTCAACATCGTCACGGTGGTGTCATGTGACGTATCAGGACTTTTTCCCATTCGCTAAACCAGGCATGGGCATGGCCAGCGCGTGAGGCATCCGGCCCTTGGGCCAGGAGTTTGACAGCCCTAACCTATGCTATAAAGGGTATTAAAGGTAATGACCAACACCTTGAATCGGACCTGGATGCAAATTGGCAGCCAGTGCAGCTTGTGTAACAGTGGTGTTTCATGTGCTAACTTAGGGGGCCTCTAAAACTGCTGCATTCTGGCCAATTGTAGTTTCTGAAGACTCTTCAAAGGTAGCCCCATGTAGAGCATGTTGCAATAATCCAAACTGCAAGTATTTGTTTCATTTAGATATTTGCTACCTTTTTTTTTTTTTTTAATTTGATTTATATGCCGCCCTTCTCCGGAGACTCGGCTTACAGTGCGTTAAGCAATAGCCTTCATACTTTTGTATATTTATACAAAGTCAGCTTATTGCCCCCACAAACTGGGTCCTCATTTAACCTACCTTAGAAAGGATGGAAGGCTGAGTCAACCTTGAGCCTTGGAGAGATTCGAACCAGCAGTAAATTGCAGGCAGCTGTGTTAATAACAGGGTGCTTTAAACCACTGTAGTACCAAGGCTCTAATATCTACTTAATCAACCTGAATTACTCTTGTTTATCAGTAGATTGAACAAGTGGATAGCTGCAACTCATGATAGGAAGGCTAGTAGCATATTTTTATACAATAAACTGCCTAGAATCATTTTGAAACAAGATGGGCGGCAAATAAATTTAATAAATAAATAAAGTTAACCTGTGTTCAATAATTTCATTTAGGGTGTCACTTTAATGGCTAATACGCTAACAAATATTTACCTGAAGATAATGTTAAACTCCTCAACAAACTCTTCCTTTTTTTTTTTCAGAAAATCTTTTACTTTCAGTGAACTGAAGTAGTGAGCTTTATTTTCTCAGCATTTTTTGCTTCGAAACAATACACGTAGTTCTTGACTTACAACAATTCATTTAGTGATCATTCAAAGTTATAACATCAATGAAAAAAGTGAGTTAAGGCCGTTTTTCACACTTACAACCATTGCAATATTCCCATGGTCATGTGATCAAAATTCAGATGCTTGACAACTGATTCATAGTTATGACGGTTGCAGTATACAGAGGTCATATGATCACCTTGGGTGACCTGATAAGCAAAGTCAATGGGGAAATCAGTGTCACTTAACCACCATGTTACTAATTTACCAACTGCAGTGATTCACTTAACAACTGTGGCAAGAAAAGTCGTAAAATGGGGCAAACAAATGGGGCTTAACAAATGTTTCACTTAGCAACATAAATTTTGGGCTCAATTGTGGTCGTAAATTGAGGACTACCTCTATTTCCACCTTTCTTCTTAAAGCTATTGCTGTAATCTTATATTCTCCCTTGGTTGTATCTGAAGAAGGGCAGAGATTTTGAAACTCATCTGTTTGTTAAGAATGGATGAAAATAATACATCAATAATTACCTTTTTCAAGAATTGTGATGGTGGAATACTGTCTTTAGTGGTAGAGGTAGAATACTTTTTAATATACCCTATATACATTTTTATATACCTGTTGAATGCAAACCATGCAATGGTAATAGTTTGAGTTCTTTGTATGTTTATATCATTGTAGTTTGACAGTCCTGGCAAGTAGCCCCCTTACCTATAGAAACTGTTCCTAATCGCTATTTATTTTACCCTTTTAGTTAAAATATTGCATCCCTAAAGTAACTTTATATAAATTAAAGAAATAAATTCAGCTTTGCCAATTGGATTTGAATAGTAAAATAAATTTCAATAAAGGAAATTGGAAAAGGAAAAACAATCTCTGCCATATAATTTAAACAAAGCAGGAGATTCTCCACTTTGAGTTATTTGTAAAAATAATAAAAGTGGGATACAAATAAGTACATTGGTTGTGATCTGTTGCATTTGTCCAGATTTAAAGAGAAAACTAATAGGCTACTTTTTATTTACTATGAAAAGTATCACAACTTGTTATCATTCCATGAATTAGCTTCCATCTTCTTCTTACTGTTTTCAGCATTAACTATGAGGTCCTACTTTCTAAACAGCATCTTCCTCTACCTGTATTTCATACCTTTTTTTTTCTGGGGATGTGCACCATTACAATCAGGAGCTTAAAGGAAATGACTTCAGATAAGATATCAGCCTTGTAGAGAAGTGGCATCTCCAGGGTAATCTTCTTTCTCTTCTTCCATACTTTGCAGAACTTAGTTTTATAACAAGAACTCATTCACTCCCTTCCTTGTATTTGTCTTCTTCCTTCAACTGTGTTTTCTGCATGTATTTTAATTGGTCCTTTTTCAGCCTCTTCTTAATTGTGTCTTTCATAAGCAGTGTATTAAACTAATCTGAATGATCACTCTTTAAATTCAGTTTGCAACAAGTAGCATTTATAACTCATTCATAACTCCTTTCAATATTAGCTACGCTAAATTCTAGTAACCACACTGTATATACAATTATATAATGTTTGTAGAGGTGAGCTTTAGTTTACATCTTTTGATAAGATCGTGTCTACAGGGTCTTACTTAGTGATAATAGTATGTAAAATCAGCTCAAGCTTTGAGTGCTGTTATTAAATCTTTCACGGGTATCCCTTGTGGCAGTTCATAGAGCAGGTGGCCTGCACTGCATACAGGGAGTCAGGAGCCTTGTCTTATCAGAACATATTATCTAAAAATTGCTCAGCCTGTTTTTCTCTCTTGGGGCAAAAACAACCATGCTGGATTCTTATGCTAAAAACTAATTATTAACCTACACTAAACGTCATTCAGGATAAATCCCAACTGAAAGACTTTGGGTGATGGATGTATCTGGGTAGTAGGCCAAGATGTCATTTAGCTTTTTAACAGAGGGTCTATTTGTTATCCCATTGATTTGGAAGCCTATCTTTGGGTTGAGCAGGGAAAAAGAGAGCATTCCTGTTTTTCTAATAAACATTTACAGTGACAAATATTTGCAACATGAATAAAAATTGGAGATTTAAATGCCTCCCTAAATGTCCTTGCTCTTATAGCCTAATAAATTGTCCAGCAATACCAGATTATAGTATTTGGATTCTTGAGAATTTTCATTTTCCCAGTAAAGTAGAAGTAAATTTTCAAAATGTATAGTTCTTTTTAATATGTTTGGAAACCTATAGCCATTAAAAAACCCTCTCTTAATTAACATAGCATTTATGAATTCTGTAAGTTTTAACTACAAATCATTTTGACTTCCCTCTTTATGCAAGATAGATAGTTATCTATCTGAATGGCAAGTTGTCTCCTTTCTCATCTAACATATTTTAAGCAGCAATGCCAATTCTCTTTATTTTCATTATTTTTTAAACATTTTAGTAAGGGGCTCAGCTTTGCCACATTACTTTTTCCATGAGGTGTAGCTGTGGCCATTGTTCTGAGGAATTGCTACAAGGTTAGGATGTCAGCAAGGAAATAAACTGCCATGGCCTTTGGATAACCAGCTATGCTGAACTGAGGAATGTGGGCCCCAAACAATATTTTTTTTGTATTGGTAAATGTGATGTGAATGTTTAGTATTTTATGGTAGAATTTTTATGAGGGAAATCACATGGAAATGAAACAGCTACTAATAACTACAATAAGGATATCATATAGTGTACTTGTGTAAGAGTCGAATTCCATTCATATTGAAGAGTTGATAACAAGTAGTCCTTGACTTACGACTACAATTGAGCCCAAAATTTATGTTGCTAAGTGAAACATTTTTTAAGCAAGTTTTACCCCATTTTACAACCATTTTTGACAAAGTTGTTAAGTGAATCACTGTAGTTATTAAATTAGTAACAGGGTTGTTAAGTGAACCTGGTTTTCCCATTGACTTTGCTTGTCAGAAGTTCGCAAAAGGGGATCACATGATCCTGAGACACTGCAACTGCCATAAATATGAGTCAGTGGCCAAGTGTCTGAATTTTGATCACATGATCATGGGGATGCTGCAAAGGTTGTGTGAAAAATGGTCATATGTCACTTTTTTCAGTGCCATTGTAACTTTGAATGGTCACTAAATGAGCTCTTGTAAGTTAAGGAACTACCTGTAATATGCTAATATGTTAATATTACCTGCTGGTGATTTTATAGTACAAAGTTTGGATACATTTGGAGGTTCTTTCTTTCTGATTTTAAATAATATTTGTGTAGTTATTACCATCTTAACTCATACATTTTGAAACTTACTGGTATACCATGTCAGTTTTTGTATACCAGCACCTTTGGCTTTCTACGGAATCAACATAGGTGGTTTTCTCTTTTTGTCCTCAGCCCCTTGGGGCAGATATAAGCAGAATGAAGAGGAGAAAAATATAAAAGCTATAATTACAGAGCGTAAGTGGTCCAAGGTTCCAAACTGTTGCAAAGTTATATTGTTTTCTCAAACAAGAGAGTATCCAGGAAACAGCTGGGCTGACAATTATTGCTTTCTAATTCCAATACAAATTATAAATACGATACTCATTTGGGCCCATCACAATAAACATAAAAACAAGTAGCATTTTAGGGAAGAGAATGTATAAAAGAACTGGATTTATTGACTTTATAGATTTGGGTATTGGAAATAACTGTGTTCTGAACAGGATCAGCAGGGTTTGATAGTGCAAGATTTAGAACAAACATTGTAACGTTTAAAAAATGGTAACTACATCAGAATAACTACAGCTATTTAAAGGCTATCATAAGATTCCACTAAGAAAAAAGGCATCTTAAATATCTCCTCTTCAAGTACAAAAAAACTACTAAAACAAAAGAGAACGCTCACAGCACATTTATCAAAAGGTGTGGTGATCTCTGTTTTTTGCAGTTTAATGGGGGAAAAATCCTCTCTCCCAAGTTCTCTCCATTTACACACTCCAGTATCTCCAATCTGCATTCTTGGGTTGTAAGCTTCCATTAAAAAATAAATAATAATCACAGCCCCTTTCTCCCCCTTCACCACACTCATTTTCTATAATATGGTAATGATATCACCGTAGCAGTAATTACGGGTCATCTTCATTTCTTTCATCTCTGCTGGATCTGATGGCTTCATTCCTTTGACGGAGAAGATTTGGCTCTGGGTACTGTGATTATTTTGTTAAGCATTATTCGAATAGACAGGAGTGAGAGAAATTAATCAATCCAAATGCAATTAGCATCATGTTTAACCCAGTGATGGACGTCTCAAGGTGAAACAGCCAAGGGAGTTTCAGTCATTATTATTCAATCCAGTGGCTCTTATCTAAATTATAATCAAGAGGGTTTTTTATTGGCTTCAAGGAGAGATGTAACTCTTTCCCTACACCAAGTGTCATGGAGATCAAGAGTCAAGGAGGTCAAGCTAGTCTGTTTCTTGGAGGAGGAGGTACTCTCAGAATATCCATCTCAATATTCAAACCAGCTAAAACAAAAATAGCTATCTTCCTATGATCTTAATAAACTTGATCTTACTAGCAGTATGTATTTAATCTTCACCAGGACTGCATTAGTTAAAAATACCAGTCACCAGCTATCTTTATGCAATCCATTGCAGTCCATAGTTGACAGTTCTACTCTGCACTCAGTGCTTTGGCTTGCCATTTTGAATTTACTGTTATATTTTTGTGAAAAGGCATGAAGAGAAATAACTTTTAGAATACAATTATTTTTTAAAAAATTAAAATTCTGGTTTTTTTTTTCAAGTAGTAGAATCTGTACGATGGTAGCACAGAATGCCTACACTTTAGAAGTTACCTGATGGGATAATAAAATATGTGCAATCAAAAAACTAAGCTTAGAGAACCCCAATTGTATTGTAGGGCTAAGATTGGTAATTCTAAAAAATCAGACTGAAAAATAGTAGATACTATATTACAGATCAGGTTAGATTATTTTTTTTAAATATGCAGTCCCTACATACAGGTACAGTTAGAATATGTATCGCCTTCAAATACTTTCATAAAATATCATAGTCAATGTTAGCTATCTGTCCTCTTTAGAACGGACGTTGACGTACCTGAACGTCCCTTTTCGGGACGCTGCGACTCCAATCCATTATGCGGGTTTTTCTCTCATGTTGCTGGGGAACTGAGTGCAGATTTTTTTCAAATAATTGTCTGACCACGCCCACTCTGTCACTCCCATGCCAGTCTTTCTCACGAAGGCGCAGGAACTGATGGTCTAGAAGAAATATAATAACAAACAACCGTAATAAGGCGGGTCAGAAACCGGGAGCAGGAAGCCCAACAGGGCAGGTATGGATTGGAATCGCAGTGTCCCGAAAAGGGACGTTCAGGTACGTCAACGTCTGTTTTCCAGTACTCTGCTCCTTCAGTCCATTGTGCGGGATCTATCCAAGCTCACACATCCCGGGCGGGGGGGCAGACTGCTCCCTGAGTCCTGGTTGGTAGCCACTTGCTATAGAACTCTACGGCCAAATGATGCCTCAGCGGAGGCAAAAGAATCAATTTTATAATGGCGTATGAATGAAGAAGCTGATGCCCAAGTGGCAGCACGGCAGATTTCCAGAACTGAAGCTTGCGTTGCCCAAGCCGCCGTGGTCGCCGCACTGCGAGTCGAATGTGCATAAATCCTGCCCGGTAACGGTCTGGCTTTGATGTCATATGTTGTGGAGATACAGGCCTTAATCCAACGACCTACAGTAGCAGATGAGACTGCTGGAGGAAGGATTGAAGGATACAAGTAACGCCTCAGTTAACCAAAACGACTCCATTCGTCTGATATAACATCTAAGAGCCCTCCGCACATCCAACGTGTGCCAAGCTTTCTCACGAGGATGCCTTGGATCGGGACAAAAGTTCGGGAGGATGAGCTCCTGGGCCCGGTGAAACCATGAGTTCACCTTAGGTGTGAAAGAAGGGTCCAACCTCATCACCACTCTATCCGAGTAAAAGATGCAGAGGTCTTTACGAATAGATAAAGTGGTCAGCTCGGAAATCCTCTGTGCAGAAGTGATTGCAAGAAGAAAGGTAAGTTTGAACGTCAGGAATTTAAGAGGAACTGATCCCAACGGCTCTAAAGGAGCAGAGGTAAGGGCCTGAACCACCAGCGGGAGGTCCCAGGATGGATATTGATGGATTATCAAAGGAGATATGTTGCTGCTCCATGCAAAAAAGTTTGAATGCGCAGGTTCTGTGACAATGTGCGATGAGGTTCGCAATTAAGAACAGTGGCAAGAGCTGCTACTTGATGTCTCAAAGTGGCAGGAGCAAGGCCCCTGGACAGGCCATCTAGTAAGAAATTCAGCACATCTGGAATGTCAGCAGATGTAGGGTCTACATGGTGAGCCGCACACCAACTCACAAACGCCCTCCACGATGCCTGATAAATACTAGTCGTGGAGGGGCGCCTGGATGACTGAATAACTTCTATGACCTTGTCAGAGAGTCTGTCTTTCCTCAGCAGGACCTTCTCAAGTGCCAGACGGTCAACCGGAGCCACTGAGGCTCTGGATGGGAGATGACCCCCTGGCTGAGAGAGACCTGCTGTAGAGGAATTGTCCACAGTGGAGCCACTGACAGACTCACCAAGTCCATGTACCAAGGCCTGCACAGCCAAAGAGGTGCCACTAAAAGAATATCTGCTTGTTCCGATAACAACTTCCAAATTACCTGGGGAATCAGAGGCAGAGACGGGAAAGTGTGAAGTAGTCCGGGAGGCCACCGACATCTCAGGGCACAGAGTGGGCCTCCTCAGGGTGCCGTCCGCCAGACAATGTCGGCTGGCGACCCCCAGGGGGAGAGCCTTCTCTGTGACGGCGCCCACCCTCTGGAATAACCTTCCCCCAGAGTTACGTATAATAACAGACCTCCGGATTTTTCGTCGGGCCCTGAAAACCTATTTATTTCAACTAGCTGGGCTGGCTTGAGCTAATTTTAAATTGATTTTAAATTGGGTTGTTTTAATTTACGGCCAGAACATTTAATTATTTTAATACTGTTTTTTAAATTTTGTATGCTTTGTTTTTACTTAGGCTGTGCACCGCCCTGAGTCCTATTGGAGAAGGGCGGTATAGAAATTTAAACAAATAAATAAATAAATAAATAAATAAATTGCAGCCCTCCGCTCCTATGCACTGGTAACGTGTGTAGAACCTGGGCAGCTGTGCGTTTTGAGGGGTGGCGAATAGGCCCACCAGAGGTTGTCCAAACCTCTGAACAATTTCCCGGAAATTGTCCAGGTGAAGCCGCCACTCGGCTAGGTCTATCCTCTCTCGACTGAGCCAGTCGGCTTGCACATTTGACAGTCTGGAAATGTGATCCGCTCTTAGTGACGCTGTGTGGCGTTCCGCCCAGGCCAGAAGATGTTCTGCCTTGATCATCAGGGGTTTGGATCGAGTGCCCCCCTCCCAATTGGCATGGGCCTTGGTCGTCATGTTGCCCGTCCTGATCAACACATGCTGGCCCTCCAACATGGGATGGAAGTGCTGTAGTACGAGGCGAACAGCTCTCAGCTCCAGCCAGTTGATGCTGTTCGCTGCCTCCGATGCCGACCAACGACCTTGAACCACCTGATCTAAGAGGTGGGCTCCCCATCTCACGAGACTGGCGTCCGATGTAAGGACGAGACGATTGACCTCGAGAAACACGCACCCTTTCTGGAGAGCCGGAGATGTCCACCACGTGAGGGACAGACGCACTTGAGGCAATGGAATCAGTGATGGAGATGTGCTGCGACCCGACTTTTGAAATGGTAGCAGGAACCACTGCAGTGGTCTCGTGTGCCTGCGTGCCCAGGGAACTATGCCAATACAGGACACCATCTTCCCCAACAATTGAGACAGTTGGAGAAGAGGAACCTTCCGCTGGGACCTTATCTGGGTCACTAACGTTTTGATACTGTGGATCCGGTCTGGTGACAGAAAGACCTGACCTTTTGTTGTGTCGATTACAGTACCCAAGTGAAGAAGATGTGTAGTCGGGATGAGATGGCTCTTCTTGTAGTTGATGGTGAATCCGTGATTTTGAAACACATGGATCACCGCTTCCATGTCCCTTGTGGCTTGTTGTGGAGCTGATGAGGGGACAAGAATGTTGTCTAAATAGCATAGAAGCCGTATGGGGAGGGACCGTAGTGATGCGGCTACCACTGCCACCAGTTTGGTGAACATTCTGGGGGCAGAAGAAAGCCCGAATGGCATCATGGCATCATGCAGTACTGCAAATGATGGGTGTTGTACTCGAATCTCAGGTACTTGCGATGCGCCGGATGGATCGGGACATGAAGATAAGCCTCCCGAAGGTCCACTGACTGCAGGAGGTTGTTGTGTCTGATGCACGCCAGGATCGATCCGAGAGACTGCATCTTGAACCTGTGATACAAAATGAATTTTTTGAGCTGTTTCAGGTTCAAGATGCCTCTGTGTCCCCCCGAAGATTTGGCCACCAAGAACAGGGTGGAGTAAAAACCGGCCTTCTCGTGATCTTTGGGTACCGGTTCTATTGCTCTGATGGTCAGCAGGTGAGAAATCTCCGCTTCCATCAGCTGCCGGTGTTGTTGGAGATGAGAGACCTGGCAGCGAAGAAATCAACTGGGAGGGGTGTCGATGAATTCTAGACAAAGTCCGTGGCGCACTGTTTGTCAAATCCACTCCTCGGGTGTAGATAGAGCCCATTGGTGGTGAAATTGCTGGAGACGACCACCAATGGGATCGGAAGGGTGTGAGTCATTTGCCTCTTTTGGTGGAATGGTAACCGTCACCTCTGAATGGCCACTTGGATGTTGCTGGATTGCGTGTACAGTCTCGAAAAGTCTGTCTATCGGAACTCCGATCCACACCTTGGGTGAAAGAGCGCTGAACATAGGACCCACTGGGTCCAGAGAAGGCCCGAAAGGGCTGCCTCTGGTTGTAAGGCACATATCTGCATTCCAGTTTCCCAACCAGAAAAGCCTGCAGTTGGTAACAGTTGATGCCAAGGCGCGGGAGGCAAACTTTGCGGCATTTAAGGAGGCATCCGTCGAATACTCTGTAGCCACCACTAATTTATTGATGTCTTAGTGTATACGAGTCTCATTAGGAGGGAGACGTTCTTGTAGCTGACGGAGCCAGATTAAGGACGCTCTATTGAAGAATGATGTTGCTGTGGCCGCTTTGATCGCCCAAGCGGCCGCCTGATGCGCCTTTCTAAAGCCCAACTCAACTTTCTTGTCCTCGGACTTCAAACCGTCCATGACATCTGTTGCAACTGTGGAAGCCGATGAAAGGTTGGCTACTGGTGCATCCACAGAGAGCAAGGCTAAAATATCCTCCAACTCCAAGGCCGCACAATAAAGCCTCTTGTCCAACCCACTAGGGGCTGTTAAGGACCCGGGCTGGTCGAAAGCATTCTGAACAACATCAGCAAATAGTGGCGGACACAGGATAACGTCCTTCTCAGGTTTAGAAACCTGAAACAAGGCGTCATGTGGAGCCGTAGGCTGCTTGCTACTGTCAGCCAGAGTAGGTGTCATGCTGAATTGAGTGGTGACTTTTGCCTTGTGCAAGAGAGACTTAAAAACAGAAGGCCGAAACAGACCCGTGAACACAGGCTTCTCAGGAGGAAGGCCTTCGTCCTCGGAAAACTGTATGTCCTCTGGACATTCATCAGCATGGTCAGAGTCCTCTGAGGACACATACTCAGCCTGAGCCTGGATAGGCTGTTTGGCAAGCAGATTGGAGCGCGCTTGAGCCTGATGGCTGATAGGCTGAGGTTGTGCACTGCCAGCACCTTGTTGGAGACCAGCCGCTAAAATTTTTGCCAAGGCATCTGACAAAATTGACTGAAAATCCAACTGGCCTGATGGTTCCTCAGGGTGGAGCCCCGCCACTGTTAGAATAAATGTAGCTTCAGGAATACATCTGGTCCTCAGAGGTTAGTCAACCTGAGGTGCCAAAGAAACATTGGAAGAAATAGAGTCCTGTTGAACCCCGGGATCATGTTCAGGGTGATGCAGGGAGGCACTATCCGAGGCTGTAGAGAAGAAGGGCCAGGTTCCTCCGAACTGCCATAACGGGTTGATGGCTGCTTGGCCCATTTGGCCTTCTCAAACTGCTTCTCAAGCGTTTTATAGCGCCTCATCTCATCCTTGTTATGTAATGGCTGAGAAGCTTTGTCTTTCAGGCTGGTGGCTTCGGCCTTAGATCTCTTTGGCCCAGCCTGCTATTTGTGCTGAGTAGCTGGGGGACTGATTTCCTGCTCTAAATCTGACGATAGATCTGAGTCAGCCATGTCGCTAATAATATAATGAGCAGTATTGAGGGCTGTGTCAGTAACAGTCTGCAAACGAGACCGTAGTGCTGAAATTTAGGCCGATGGAACCACAGTAATGACAGCAGTAATGGGTGGTGACAGCAATCAATGTCCCGACTCTCAGACTCTAAATTACAGCCATTAAATGCCCCCAGAACTGTCTCAATCCAGGAATGTGGCAAGGCCCTGCTCAGAAACCCAAACTGCCGCCTCTGCACCTTAGTTCAGCCACCCCACACCTCCACGGTATCTCAGGTTGCTAGCGATGACAAAATGGCAATTCAAAATGGAGGCTGCCAACTGCAGATTTAACAAAATGGTGGCTGTGGCGGCAGAAACTGTCCAAAATGTGAGCCGATAATGTCAGAAGCGTTAAGACCACTTTAATTCAGCCGCCAAATGTCCACTGTACCTCAATTTGTAAACGTTGATAATTTTGCAATTCAAATTGATGATCCAAGATGGTGGCTGCCAACTTCAGATGCAACAAAATGGCGGCCACGGCGGGAGAGATGGCCCAAAATGCGACCCAACGTTGACAGGATGCAAATCAACAGGTGCGCTGCGAGGCTTCTCCTGGACATCGGAGTATGCCGCTATGCATCGGCATTGACTCCGGAGCTGCTAACGAGGTCGGAGCTGAGGCGGTCGTGATTATACCAGCTCACTGGTAACACAACAAAGCGCCAGCGGCTGAAATAATGCGGATCCGCCAAGCCGGGTCGGAATCCGGCTCGCTGCTTGAATGCTAGAAGGAGCGGAACAGCCTGGAGCCCCAGACACGTTACCGCCCCACTGCAGCATCTGAAATCCCTCGATGCAGCTCCTTATAACAGGCAAAGTAAAAATAAACTAAAATAAAGAACCTTTGTAAATAATTAGTAATTGATTTCTGACTGCAGAGCTGTAAGAAACAGAAGTTCCCTCAGTAACTGAGTGAGAAAGACTGGGGTGGGAGTGACAGAGTGGGCGTGGTCAGATAATTATTTGAAAAACATCTGCACTCAGTTCCCCAGCAACATGAGAGAAAAACCCGCACAATGGATTGGAGGAGCAGCGTACTGGAAAACTTCAAATACTTTCATAAAATACCATAGTCAATATTAGCTATCTGTCCTCTTTAGAACTTCGGTATCAGTAATGGGTTTCAAATCCTGGGACTATTGATTTGCTATTAGTAGCGCGCGGGTGGGTGCACACGCCAGGGGTGGGTTCTACTTTCCTTTACTACTAGTTTGCAATGGGACCGTGCGCGCTTTTGCGCATGCGCAGATCACCCATGATGATGTTATGGTGAGTGGGTGGAGCCTCCCACCGGTTTTACTACGAGTTCTATAGAACCAGATCAAACCAGAGGCAACCCACCACTGGCGCGCGCACTTACTTTGCGGGGATGCGGCACTTCTGCACATGCACAGAGCATTTTTTATGATGTCTGGGGAGGTGGGCAGAGCCTCCCGCCGCTGCTGCTACCGGGAGCAACCCACCACTGTTCAGTATGAATATTATCTTTTAAAATTTATTAGCTAGTTGTTTTCACTTCTCATTGAAATTTGGAATTGTTACCAGATTTCAGCGTAAAGATCTGAGGGACTATGATAGTAAAAAAAGCTATAGTCTTGCTATACTAATAAGAAAATTGTAAAAAAAAATACTAAATTTTTAAAGTAAAAAATAACAAGTCTTCTGTTTAAAAAAACATATTGAATAGAAGAAAAGCAACAATAAGTGGACTTGAACAAAACAAGAATATATGTTTTCTGGTTATAGTTTACTAGCAAGCTTTAGTTCTGAAAGAGAAATGTTTAGGTTTTTAGTATGACCAAGAGATACGATTTGACAGTATAATTCCTGGTTTGTTTGTTTTTTCATTCTAAATACAGGGAGAGGGAAGAGATAGTGCAAGTGAAAAAGCACTTTTTGTTAAGTTCTGTATATTTACTAATCTTAGCTAATGACTTTTTGCTGTATTACATTACAGTGATCCTAATTAATAAATTAGGAATGCAGTAATCCAAATGCCTGTGTAAATCGATAGGTTGGTTGATATACATGCATACATACGTATGTACACACATACACATTTAAGAAGTGGTTTAATTCTTTCTGCCTGAATTCCAATTATGTTTTTAAAGTGTTAAAGTGTTTTAAAGTGTTTTGAATAGTATCGCAACCTAGATGTTTTTAAAGGCATTTAAACCAAGGAAAATAATTTATTTAGCAAGCTAACATTGGAAGAATAGAAGAATGGTGTACTGTTTTCAACAGTGATTTGAGTGTAAAAAATGACAACAAATATAAGCAGAGTGTACAGGAAGGCTCCTTATTTTGGATGACTGACTGGGTAGCAACAAAATTATATTAAGGAAGAATAAATGTAAATATATGTGTGGGGAAGGAAGGTCAATCACTTCAGAGTGACAGTTGAGGTTTTTTGGAACTGTGGCTTTTGAATTAACAAGCAATTGCAGTAATATTTTCAGAAATATATGTATCCAGTATAGGATGAGTGGCATATGTATATTTATATGACTTTGGGAGCCTAGAAAACTACCTTGTACTGCATCATTGGTCCTTGTATTTAGTATTGTTTTGCATCTTCTCTTTCAGGCTCCTTTGGAGTTTAGCTAGAAGTACAAATAGTTGACTTGAGAATCTTATCTGCAAGTTACATTCACTATCAGTGTGCTTCAATCCTTCTCTAAAACAAAATATTACTTGCATATTGATCACCTTTATGCATTAAAATCTCTCCTATCTATAGTGACCCTTTAGGGTGACAGCTTTTTACATAAATGGAAGGCATTACTTTCATTACCTCACTAAATCCCATGACTACCACGTTCTAATGAAACATGGAGCCCATGGTTACCATATCTTTAAAAAAGGGGTTTTATGAAATATTGGGGGAGATAGTGACATTGGAAATCCAATCTTCTACCATGTTCTTTTTTTCACTAAATAGCTTACTAGAAGAAACATCCAACCACTACATTTTCTACTTTCGATAGAAGCCAAACCTTATGTCTTTGTCATTGACATAACATTTGATTAAAAATGTTACTTAACCTTTAAATTACTACAGATGTAAAGATAGCCCTGAGTTTCTAATGTAATCTCCTCCGTGTTGAAATAAGGAAAATCTTTGTGTAATGAAACCCATATGTCATAGTGAAAGGATGCAAAGTGCTGGCAGAGTGGGCTGCTCTCACAAGAGATTCTGCACCCAATCTTGTTAACCAGGGCTGCTTTTGGTAATCCCTCATCTTCTCACTTGCAAGAAATCAATCTGCACTACTGAATATCTTCCACCAACAGTCACAAAATTTACTGCGGGAGGCAGTTTGGGGACTGTGGTAGGAAGGGAGACCAAGACAACAAGGCTAAATACAGGATTGAGGGATTGAAGTTCCAAAGTGGAGATTATATTAAACTGTGCTCCTCCTTCCTTGCAACTGGTAAATTAAGCTTTCATTTTTGGCTTCTTCCTCTTTTGTCCAATACCTGGTTTGCACTCCATCTAGTCTCTGGCAGAAAATTTAATTCCTGGTTCAAGATTCTCTTGTTATTTATAGTAACCCAATAGCTGTTTTGTAGGTAGTCACAGGAAAAAGTGGATTTGTTCAGATATTCAGCTTTATTGTAACCTAGGCCGATTACATCCTAAATTGGTGCTTTCTGTGATCTTCAGTGCTCTCACTTCTCCATATAACTGAGGAGATTAATTTGTAACTGAGCTATTGCAGTTGTATTCATTGTTGATCTTCTATTGTAGTGATAGATGTACTGCATAGGATAGACTATAAATTTTGTCCTGACATGGCAATTCATGTTTATGCTGCTTAGATCCTATGGTTCCCTGTTAATACTGTGAAATCGGTACTAGATCCAATTGTCAGTGGGCAAGTCCCTGAGATTAAGCATATTTGAACAAGGTACCTATGGTTTCTTGTACAATTTTGTTAGCTATTCATTTAGAGATTCACCATTGTGCATTAAGTGGCTTCCCTCATTTCCATGGGTAGTGTGTGATGACAATTATTATTATAAGTTTCCCTGACGGCAATTGCGACTACGATGTGGGCAGCTGGTTCTGTATCCACTTGCTTTTTTTTCATTGAAATGACTATGGGATGTCTTAAATTAAAATTTCTAATAAGGTTTAAGGAGCATTGAACTGGAATAATATGAAACAAGAAAGCACGTCCACTAGGGACAATTTTTTGTCCCTCTTATATTCATAGACTGGGGAGTGGCAACTAAGGAATGACTGAGACACCGGGACAGAACATTTTGCAATCTATCAGTACAGATATTGTTGGTTACAAGAGGAAATTATAGATATCTTCTTGTCTGTAACAGTATATGTATTGATATTGTTCAACAAAATAGAGATAAGCACAGCTACAAAAGGAAGGTAGAAAGGAGGTAGGAAAATTCAGATTTTTTTCTACACAATTTAGATGGCTTTAATGAACGTGAAAGGGTTATTTGATATCTGTAAAGATCTTCTCTTGATTTTGTTTCATATGTTTTAAAATTTAAAGCTTAGTTGACTCCTTCGTGTGTATTGAGAAGAGGAATACAGAATAGCAGAAGGCTGTCTTGCTTCTAATGGGATTTTGTAGCAGCATGTGTGAGTTTGTTTCAGAAGTCAGAAATGAACAGATGTTGGTATAAATTACCTCTGTGTCTGATGTCTTGCAAATTAAAAGCGCGGTTGGCATCACTAAACAATTTCACCAGGTGGGGGGGAGGACGAGCGAGTGGTGATTATTGTAGCAGGTCGGGTAAGAATCTTTAAGCTGCAGCAGAGCAGGATAGCAAGGATAAAGGAATGAAGAATAAAATGAGAGGTCTGTGAATTAATCAGAAATGTTAACATCTCCGATGACAAGCGAACAGGAGGGCACGTGTTCTGGAGCAGCCCCCAACTCACAGTAATTTTAGTTGGATGCAGTGCTAGTCAATGCTTGCAGCTTGATTTATAAGGTGCAGCCCTCTTCAGGGGCGCATAGTTGTCACACATTCGTATATCTCCTATATGGGACTGGTGCTCTGAAAAACTTTCATTCCATCAGCAGATAATGCTTCAGGTTGACATTACTTGAGCAAGGCAGGGTTTTAATTCAAACTGATTTTTCCCCCCAGATTTCCTGAGACTGTGTTTAAACTTAGCTTGTTCTTCTTAGCTTGTTTAAAGAAAGAAAAAAATGATTATAAAACATGAGCATCTTCTACATTTTAAATACTTGAGTCAAGAACACCACGTAAACAAGAATATTTTGAAATGAATGGCAACTCAGTGATCCCAAAGCCAGTTTATATAACCAATTTCATGTAGTGAAATTTATATTAAACATGGTTTGAAGTTTCCTGATTCTGGGCACAAAGTGATTGTGTGCCTACATCCCATCTTTTCTTTCTTCCCCTGTCCATTTTGGTCTTGAGTTTTAATAAAGCAGTCTAAAGCTTTAGCAGCTTGGAATCAGAGTATGAAAAAAATATGGACAAATTTGAGCTAATTCATCTCATTTCAACAATAGTCCTGTCAATTGAACTTGAGTTATGGTTCTAGATCTGTCAGGTCCTAGGCAGTGGTGGTATTCAGCCCGTTCTATCTGGTTCAGGGGAACAGGTAGCAGTGGCAGCGGGAAGGCTCTGCCCACTCGTCCGGATATCATCACGTCACATTTTTGAATTATCTTCCAAAACTGACAAAGTGAATGCCACCCCTGGTCCTAGGCTTACACTTCTAACAAGGAAAAAATTTGTCACCACAGAATTTGGGATGGAATCAATCCTTATAAGTAAAAATTTTAAAAAGTGAGGTATGATAGTGGTTCGGGGAAGAAAGGAAGCGTTGGCAATATCTTTATTTCTTAAGAAATCCTCATAAACCCTACTGGGAAATAACAACAGGAAAAGCACATAGAGGGTGGCTAAATTCTTTTCAATCCCTTTACTAGGCAATAGTCAAGGGACATGTCTGTCTTTTTATCTGTGTGATAAAGTAGTGTATTATGTCTTTGTATTTCTGTTTTCCTCTTGTGTTAGGTTTGTGTGACTCTGTGCATTTGTGAGCATATGTGTACCATAATGCATAGAGTACATTGGATAAGCTTTTTTCTGGATTATGTGACAAGGAGGGAAGGCAATTTAGAATGGAGTAATCAGTAATATTCTGAGCTGCTGCCTGTCCCAAAGGGATACGTTGTGAGAATTTTTCTGGAATGTTTTTCTCTGCAACCCTCAGCAGATCTGGCCCAGTTTTAAACTAATTGTTTCAATTGCCAGTTTAGCAAATTTAGTCACATTCTGTTCATGTTTTGAAGAGTTATTCTAATGCCAGATAGTCATGATACTGGTTGAGTATGTGAGAAAGATATCAGTATAAATTTATAATGTTGAGAAATAATGTCCTAAATATTTATAAGACTTGGAATCACACCAGCATGCTTGACCAATTATCAAATAAGGTTCTACTGCTTATAAATATTTGGTTCTATATGAAAATAATCATGTCATGATTATGAGCTTTTCTTCATCTGGTTTCAATTCTTTGGAATGGACTCCCACCAACATTATGTACATTTGGAATGGGATGACTTATTTTTTAAAAACACTAAAAAAGTTACTTTTTTGTGGCCTCTTGTAAGTTGTTTAAAGAAATAAGTTTTAACTATTTGTTTGGATAGAGGTTAATCATAGACCTTCTAATTTTGAGACTTATAACTGTAATATTTTATTAAAATAATATTTATTTTTAATATTTATTAAAAAAGAGCCTTGGTACTACAGTGGTTTAAAGCACCCTGTTATTAACACAGCTGCCTGCAATTTACTGCTGGTTCGAATCTCTCCAAGGCTCAAGGTTGACTCAGCCTTCCATCCTTTCTAAGGTAGGTTAAATGAGGACCCAGTTTGTGGGGGCAATAAGCTGACTTTGTATAAATATACAAAAGTATGAAGGCTATTGCTTAACGCACTGTAAGCCGCCCTGAGTCTCCGGAGAAGGGCGGCATATAAATCAAATTAAAAAAAAAAAAAATCAATAGTTAGATATTGTATTCCTATAGATTATCTATAATCATATGATAAATAAAACTGTACAGTACTCATCTGCATGGAATTCAGAGGCACCAGATTTTCATTGTTATCTCAACTTTATGTTTTCTGTGATACGACTGATACAATCAGAATCTACTGCTGGTAATTCTGAACATTTTCTGATAGTTGGTTCCCACAAAATGAATATGAATCTCTTAAACTTTAAGTAGACTTAAATATGGATTCTTTTATAATTCTACAAAAATAATCAAAATCATATATGTCACAGATATCTAGAAGACAGAGCCTAATTCTTAATCCTCTAAGCAAAATTCTCCTAGCTCATCTGGATTTGAATTTTGAAACTGGATCAAAGCCATTTTTTTAGATTCCTATCCATATGTGTGTGAGAAAGAAGAGAAATATAGTGATGCTTAAATTTATGTATGAACATACTAAATTCCTGTCTCAAAGAGTATTTTTTACTAACTGAATTTGCTTTTTAAGTTCCAAATTTTTTCACTAGCCAAAATGTTTGCCTATCAAGACGCATTTATAGTAAACCAGACACATTTAATAATACTGTTGTCTTTGGCCATCAATCTGATTCTCCAAGATATTTATGTTCTTTAGATTTTAACAAGAATGCATACTCAAGATGATATAACACAGACTTGGATTGGACATAATGCAGCTGTGATCTAGGATTACATGCATGATCCTTGTACTCATCAGCTCTCTAAACCTCTCTTTAAATGAAATTCTTTCATTTTCCGAAAATGCCGTTGGGGCCTGTGTAGAGCCCAAAGCCATTTTTGAAAATAAAGATATGTTAACACTTGCAGCATGTCAGTTTCATATTAATTTATATATGTTGAAGGGAGTAGGGACAGGGAGCAAGGGAGAAATTCACAAGAACATTGATATCATGGGTTTATGTTCCCTACCCTTGCAATAAACCATATCTTGATATATGATTTGCAAAGAATAGGTAAATTCCCATTCATTTAAGCAAGGTGTGGCACATCTTTCTCTTCCCACATTCAGTTAGATTGCCAATACTTATATCTCAAGGACCTGAGCATGCAGGCAGGAGAATCCATAGTGGCTTAAAATGCAAGCACATACATACACCAGTGGTGACCCACAGATCTTTCTTTTGCCCATAGAGAGAGAAAAAAGTTAAGTGTTTTTAGAATATTAGCCTTTGGAAAGGAGGGAGTTTTGCCCAAGAAAAACCAGGAAGATATTATCCAGCCCCTCTCCTCTTATTTAAAAAGCCTTGGTCTTCATGCAGAAGGGAGGAAAAGAGATAGCTGGGAGATGTGAAAGAAAGCAGTTCACCAGGGAGGGGACCAAGAAGAAAGAATACTGAAAGAAATGTCATTGAAAATTTAAGGAACCTGGAACCTGGAAGCAGCTTCCTGAATTAGTTTCCAAAAGAATCAGAAATGAGCAAGAATAAAGGAGGGGAGAGAAAGTGCCATCCACTTCTGTGATGATTTAATTTGCTGCAGAATGCATATGTCCTGTATGACAAATCGAATTGTTTCCATTGTAAATCATGTAATTTGAATCATAATAAATGAATGCTACCATTCCATTCTTATGGACAAACTTTTATAGACCTTCAACCTGATTGCTATAACTATCTATGGTACGGTAGTAGATGCCTTGGAAGAGAGCCTCCAAGTAGGATAAAGGACAGCTTCACAAGCCACATGCAAAATAAAATCTCCAATCTAGAAACTACCTTGCAAGCCAACATATTGTTGCTTGTGTCCTACCAACTAGAAGTTACATATAAAACCAGTCCTAGATGTTTTTATTTGCCAATTAATAAGGTTCTTGAAATCACTTTAAAAAAGAAGCTTTGATGTCATTGAAGATAACATGAAAGATATATATAGCTACAGTAAGACCATAGTTTAAGATCATGTTCCCCAAATAATAATGAGCTACTCATGAAAAGTCCACAAGCAAAAGATGAATTCCATCATCGTGTACTTAACTATCCAAATTAAATAACTAAAACAACTATTTCATATTTTTTATCTGGGAACTCATGTAAGTAGCCATAAAAGCTAACCATCACCCTTAACAATGGCTAGTCAGACCCTCCATAAATTGAATTCCCCAGACTTTTGGTATAGTAGTAATCCTAAAATAAAATATATCCAATCACTATCTGAATGTGGAGACGGTATGGAAGAAAAAGAGCTGAAGTGTTTTCTCTCAAATCAAATAAGTATTTTTTAAATAGGCCAGCAATAAAATCTTGGAATTCACAAATCAGATTTTTTTTCCTACAGGCAAGTACTGTAGCTGGGTAAAATTCTGTAATGCTTTTAATGGAGATTGATGATACGGACAAGCATATATACTTTGCCTTGCTGGGAATGACAGTACAATGTGAGACTAAAGTAGAGCAAAGCTATAAACTCTACTTTAATACACCATACATAGATGTACTACTTTGAGAGAATTTGAAACTCCATTATATATAATATTTAGGGACTATCACTACTATGGGGGAATAGAAATGCTGTCTCATTTATGTTTAAGGTCATAAGTAATCTTGAAATAGAGGGAGATGGAGGGGGGTTGTGGGGTTATGCTTGCAGAAAGAGATGCCCTAAGAAGGAGCAAATGGCATTCTAGATTATACTGTCTGTAGATAAATATAGTAGAAAAATTGAAAGGGAGCTCTTGAGAATAACTATTATGAAAATAAAGTGAGTGGTTATCAGATAAAATGAGACAGTTTATGGACATTACAGCTGAGTTTTAATATTTTCAATGCTTGGCTGATATTTCTAGACTTTGGAAGAGCTAAAGTGTGATCTTTGTTTTCTTTTATATGAAATTATTTTTATCCTGTTTTTAATCATTTAAATTAATTTTACAAGTGGAAATTATCCAGTTCTGATGCTATACGTTAAACTGTTTTGTCTTTCTTTCTTTGTGATTTCAGCCAGAGAAATGACTAGAGGGAAATTCCTGAACATCCTGGAGAAACCCAAAAAGTAACTGAATATGTACTACACTTAAAAAAAAGCAGCAGCACCTTTTTATTTCAGAACTTCTAGAATTGTCCACATAAGCTGAAATGAAAGGACCAAACTCATTGTTTCACCTTTCTTTTGAGGATAACTGTTCTGGATTACTTCAGCATTGGCCAGCATCAGTTCTCTTAACCTCTTGGCTGCAGCTGATCCTGCCCTACTTACCTTAATGAAAAGAAAACTCATTTACTATAATAATAATATGCATCTTGTGATAATAGCCTTGTCCCAGAGCAGTACACAGCATGGCACTTCTGTATGTATGTCCAACCCACATTATTACAAGACAAGCACTTTATAAGACTCACTACTGGACAAATGCATAATTTGAGATGAAAACTGACTAGTATTCTTTAATATAGATAATCCTAATTTTATAATTGTAGAAGTTAGAAAATTTTTATTGGTTTTTATTAGGTACAAAGGCTGCAGAAAAAATAAGGATTGTATCATTCTTGCATGTTCGTGTAATTTTAGATATAGGATGGGATGGGAGGTTACATTCCATCAAATTTCTGTTTGGTTGATTTTAAGCTACCTAAATGTGACTGCAATGGAAGTGTGAAGAAAAAACTAAAGAAGATAATAAGAAAAAAACACACTCATATGAAGAAAACATGTGTCCTGTGCTCAGCTTAATCATTTACTCTTTCGTTCAACTTCAGATCTCTTATGTCTTAAAAAATGTCTAAAGGCAAAAAAAATTCTCTGTCATATCAGAATTTTCCCAAAAGCAAATAATATCTTTTTAGGCTACCTGTTTTGTATTATATTCATAGCTCTAGAAAAGATATCTCCAAATTGGGTATCTCTTTCAGGTATACATAGAAGATGCTTTATACAGTATATAGAAGTAACAAATTATATATTGCAAAGCCCTGATTTCTCTTTAAGTCTCCTTCTTTTCCAGATATACTTTTAAAATAGCTGGCTGGCAAGACACCAGGTCAAGGTCTTTTCCTTGTATTGGTTTCTCTACAATAAAGTACTGAATAGGGTTTGCCTGAAACTGGTACTTAGATTTGTGAGATATGGTGACTTGAAAATATTGGAGTTGAAAGTGTCAAATTAGGAAAAGTTGTGCTAGTTACATTTGGCGAATTACCAAGCTAAATTTAGCACTTTTACATCGCATTAAAGTGATATTAGAGTATCTCTCCCATTGTGGAATAAGCAGAATTAAGAAAGGCCTGCAAATGTTTTAATAAAAACCTTTTTTCTGTGATGAAAAACAATATTAATATTGGATTGTATATCAAAAATTTGATTTTTTTAAAAAGTTAACATCCCAACAAATCTTTGAAGTTTTCAATATGCAACTGTATACTGTTCCATTTACTGTAGCGGTATTGCAACTTTGGAAATGTAAGAATACAATATAAGCAAGAAAACAGTATGCAATTTAATATATACTGTAAATGATGACCATTTTCTGTGTTCTGGTAGTTTGTAAATTACATGAGTGAGATATTTCTCGTGTACAGCAAATCAGCCATATTTCCATTTTAAATTATTATATATATATTGCATTTTTTCTAGAACAGAGGTTCTAGATTAGAACATTCTAATTACATACATCAAATGGCAATTCACAAAGTTTGCCCTGTCATGACATTATATTTGCGGACCTAAGATTCACATGCGAAAATATTACATCCGTGCCAGTGATGGCAAAACTATAAATGATGATGAACAGCTAGCAAAAAAATATTAGGAGCAGGAAAAAAGGTGCTTACTGCTCAGAGAAAAAGTTTGTTTTTTAATGGTAACCTATTATTTATATTTTTGTTTAGAATACTGAAATTGTTACCTTTTTTGTTTGTGGGTTTTAATATATAATAACTCAGAGTTGAGCATTTTGAAATATCTTAATGATTGAAGGATGAGGGAGAGGGAGATTTTAAATCTTACATTAAAGATAAAGGGGTTGACTTTTGATGTATTATTTGTTCAAAATACATTTGGAGCCTTGGTTATAGGCAATTTATAGATAAGATCCCCACTGCCAGGATCTGATTAGTTAAACTCTTTTACATTTGAAAACATTTCTTTTTATTATAAAAATTTGTAATTCTGAACATATACCCAATTATTGGTATATATGCTTTAAGTAGAGATATTTATATTTTTAATGCATAGATCTGTTAAATATTTAGTAAAAGTGCCCTACATCAGTAATTTGTATGTTACAATTTTGTGTTTTTGATAGTAAATAAAAAGTTACATTTTTAAAACATTCCTATGAAATCTAGACTGTTGAATCATATTTCTTAGATAAATCCCAGACTGACATTATGCATATTTATGCATTCAGAATTTCTGTTGGATTTGATGGGAGTTATTCTCAAGCAAATATTCATGTATTTTTATCTGATTATTAATAGGAGGTACCTTGCTATTTGTGTAAAGTTTACTGCAGACAGATTAAAGTATCTTCGTTCTTTTAACAAAAAAATGTAACCATCTCAAAAAGCTGTTTACTAATGTTTTTATTTGCATTTGAGGTACGTTAAATATATTTTATGGTTTAATATTTTTAAAAGAATAAAGCTTTGAAAGCAGAAGTGAAAAAAGAATAAAACTCAAGCCTATTGAAATTTGAATAATTTCCACAAACAGCTGGATATTTTGTACTTTTTGGCTCATTGGTATGCACAATTCCTTCTGATTTAACTCCAGTAACTCAATATCCTTGATTCAGGTAAGCATTTATAAGTGAAACTGCAAACAGGTATTATGAAGTGAAATACAATTATTTTAACTTGTCCTTTTGAACAATCCAAAAACTAATCTTCAGAGTGACTCCACAACATAGGAAAAGATACAATTCAAACTATAGTACATAAACCATCAACTGAGTTGAGGCTTGAAATAAAAAATTAGCTACTTCATAGAAAGTATTTCTTCTCTTCAACTCTGTAGTATATCATTTAATATCTTCTATAGCCGTAATGGCAAACCTATGGCACGCGTGCCACAGGTGCCACACGGACTCCTCTGCGGGTATGCCAGCTGTCACCCCAGTCCAGCTCCACCGTGTATATGTGTGCGCTTCCCACCAGCAAGCTGGTCTTTGGATCTCTGCTGTGCATGCGCGGGAGCGGGACACATGCAGGGAACGCATGTGTGCATGTGCAGGGGGTGGGGCACATGCACGGGGGTGGGGCGCATATGAAGGGGGTGTTTGCATTGCATTTTGGGGGTTCCACTCCACTCCCTGTTTTGGACCTGGAAAGCCACCTGCCCAAAACATGGAAGCCAAAACAGTGCGGGGGGGATGCGTGAGGCCCGCATGCCCCATTTGGGGCTAGAAAGCTTCCTGCACCAACCTGGAAGCCAAAATGGGGCAAGGGGGCGGAGTGCAGGCATGGGGATGCACATGCATGTGTGGGGGTGGGACGCAAGCATGGGGTGGCACTCGCATTGCATTTGGGGGGTTCAGGCTTGCACGTGTGCATTTGCGCGTGCGCACATTTTGGGCACTCAGTACCAAAAAGGTTAACCAACACTGCTGTATAGTTCTTGGATGTTTGCATTTAGCCCCAAACTTTTTTTGTTTTGCATCTTAACATTCAGATTAATTTTATACTTAATTGATTGCTTTCATAATCCTCAAAATAATTCGTTTGTTTCAATTGAGGCTTTTAAAAATATATATCTTTATTTTTTACTGACAATCATTAGGGTATTTAAATAGTCGTACAAGGAATTCGCCTTCGGGATGACTTCCATTCCCATGGCCCACAATGAAAATATAGCTTTCTTATATCACATGGAGAAGGGGGAAATATTAATTAGCAATTAATTCACTCTAATTTTAAATATTCAGTAATCATAGTTTCGCAGTATCACCAAAGGACAAAGTTAATTGAAAGCTTTTGCTTCGCATTTCCATTCTTTAACAAGCTTAGAGAATAAGAGACGTTTGACAAAAGAAATGTATTGCCTTCAAATATATCCTGTTTATCCACGTAAACTTTTAGCAGCGTGTGATGTTGGTAATCACTGTGTTAGAGCTGAAAATACAGAACATAACAGACATTTGTCGCAAAGTTTTTAGGAGGTCTTCTCTTTCTCTCAGCTGATCCCAAAGAAAAAGGGATGACAACTGACTGTTAATAACATCAAAGCTTGTTCCCTACCATTCGTTTTATTTTGTTTTGGGTTATTTTATTTAAGATGCACATAAGATCCTCTGGCAAATTGATGCAGAAATGCTAACTGAAGCTTCTCATAGTTCTGTTTCTATTAAACATTACTAATCATCATGGCTGTATGTCTGGAAGTTGAGTCCCGGCAAGTGGACTTGTTTTCTTTTTTGGTTTGAAACATTTTGCTAATTATCTAAGTAGATTCTTTAGACTGCGTTCAGGATAAGCAGCAAAAGATTTCAAACCAAAAAAGAAAAGTCTACTTGGAGGACTCAGAATATTCATCAACATCATTCCAGGATAAATATCTCTAATATGAGAGAAGATTAATTTGTATTATGTCTTTGTTGTGAGAAAAAAGAAAAATACACTGTAAATAAAATCAGAAAAATACAGATAAAAATTCCTAAACAGCTAAAGAAATCTGCCACTTTTTTTCTAAGCCAGTTAAAATACCATTGGAACAGTTATGGCATGAATGGAAATGAGAGTGATTTTTCAATCTTGGCAACTTTAAAATGTGGACTTCACAGAATTTTCCAGCCAGCGTGCTGTCTGGGGAGTTCCGGGAGTTGAAGTCCACGCATTTTACAGTTGCCAACATTGAAAAACACTGCTATAATGCAAAGTTATAGGACTTTGTGGTCTTCCAAATCGTCTCTAAATGGATATTATAATTTAAAATTATTATAAATCTGAAATAATTATGAAATCCAAATTTTATGTATTCACATAGACCTTTTTTAAATGTTTTATTTGTTTTATTTATATAACGTTCAATTTTCATCAAACTGTGTGGTCTGGGTACAGTTATTTTAAAACAATCACAATACACATTTGTTGTGGTATTCAATACTGTAATATTGATAATATGATAATATAATAACAATAATACTTAACATCATCTTCTTTAACAACTCTCCATTTCAGCATTTCCTCCTTTTATATCTCCTCCTTTCTAACTTCTGTTTCTATTGATAAAATATGTCCCATATCAAAAAATATTCAGGTTCTTCTTTACCCTTAATAGTAAGCGTTAGTCTAACCATTTCTGCACATTCTAATATTTTCTTAATTACATTCCCCTCAGACGGAGTCTCATCATTTTTCCATTATTGCACAAATACAATTCTAGTTGCGGTTAATATATGCAAGACCAGATATGGATATAGACCATTTTTTAATCATTGAATTTTATATCTTTCTGGGAAAATTTAGCATCTGAAAATCCAAGGCAGCTAATGTCACAGATTAAAAACAAAATAATTGTGTAGCATTATTGTACCACAATTGAACTTTGTGCCTTACAGATTGAAGCGGTGGTGGTGGGGATATGTTGCCTACCCCTCATTTAGAATATCCACTGGTCTAAATTCACTTTGAATATTCTTATTCACAATTCCATAGAATTCATACTGCTGTTCATTTTGCAATGTTTTTTTAAAAAAGACAAAAAGATTCAAATGTAAGAACAAATAGTTCATTAAATTACAAAGTTAACAGTTTCTGCTATATTATAAATAAATACCGGTACTGGTATTGTTACCGCATATTTTAAAATAATCCAGTGTAATAATTGTTTCATCAGTTCATTTTTACGTTTTGTTTACTAATCTTTTATTATTCTCCCCCCTAACCCTTATCTCTCTTCCAAAATAAACTCTAAATATACTTTCACATGTAGAAATAATGCAGAAATCTTATTTTGCTGGAAAAGTCTGACAAGGACACTCCTTTGTATTTGTGTTAACATCCTAAATATTTTTATGTATATTTTCAACCTTCAAAACAATTATCCTTATCACATTTTTGTTACTTATCTCACACCCTAATAACTACTGGGAGTACATAAGAGCTCCTGTAGGTATCTGATAAAGTAAATTGTAATCTATAAAATTTGATGTAAAAATTATAATATCTCTGACATGCTCTAAGACCCTAGCTTTTGTGTGCATACAACAGACTAATACAGTTGTCTTCTCAACATACAGAATCAGAAGATTATGACTCAATTCAATAGTCCATCTTTATTGACAATTCTCATACACTACTTGGCTCCTACTCATAGTTTTCAAAAACAAAGATCATTTATTGAACAAGATTTCAAAAACAAGACGATTTATTGAACAAGTAACTATAAAAACACAACTTTTGTAGAAAATATGGGCAATATTGATTCAACTTTATAAATTGTGTAACTTCTTTTTAGAAACAGCACTTGTCCCTCAGGGACATCCTCCACAAGTTCCTGGTATTTTGCCGTTATTAATACTTCAAATGAAACTTATGCTTCTATTTGCAGATAACATAAGTATTTAGACTAGAAAAACTAGGTAAGTGAATCCCATGTTGCAGTGATCCTGCTTACAATGTTAGCTTCTGTTTCCTCCTTTGTCACCCATGACAAGATCAGTTAAACATCAGCCTTTGTAATAAATCCATTAAAAGTTATTTTTTGTAAAATGATATAATGATTGTGTCATGAATACAAAATACAGTGTGGTAAAATACTTTTTGAGTCAAAATAAAAAGTCTGCATCATTAGAGGACAATGGAAATTGATTGAATTGGTGAGTATATTGTTTGAGTTCCAAAACACAAAACCCCAATTTTTATGTAAAATTTCTTCTGTAACTGTTATCCATTCCATAGTTCCCAGTTCATAAGTCTCCATCCTTGTGGACTACCACATTTTTATGTGTTCCAATTGTTTTCTAACAAACATGAACTTATCTAAGCAACAGATGCGCAGAGTTGCCTTGCTAGCAGAAGGCATTGTGTGGCATTGTAATATTTCAATATTCCAGATTCATGAGGACTTGTTCACAGGAATAAGCCTTAGTCCAAATTCCAGAAAAATATGTATGGTAAAATGAAAGGAACAAGAGGAGAGAAAGAAGCAATAAAACAATTGCAAGGGTGAAAAATGTAGACTGATGGCTCAACGGTGGAGTATGAATGGGAAGGGTCAAGGACCAACTTTACCCTGGCAATAACAAATTGATGTCTGGCATGCTGGCATGTGTCCCTGTGCATTGTTGTGGTCAAGGGGTTCTTTCCTCACTGCCTGTTCACTTTCTTTTTAAAAAATGTTGTGTTGTATTTATACTACGGGGCTGTGCTGGCAGTTGCTTGTTAGGGGAATTTTCCCTGAAGTTGGACCCATAGTAAGAGCCGTGTGAAGCGGAAGACAATTAGGGGCTTATTAGTGTCCTGGGCTGACATGTAACTTGTGTTGCTGGGACCTACCAAAACAGCGAGAGTCTTATGGGCAAGCTCCAGCCGAGAAAAGACTGAGGGATTGTCTCACCTAATTAGAGGGAATGGGCCTCTTTATGTTTGTGATTCGGTATGGTTGTCTGATCGCTTTTCTCTGGCTGCTGGCTCAGACCAAGCTGGAAGTGTGCTAATTAGAAGAGAAATTGACGTAGTGATCCTGTCAGCTCTTGTTACCGGCAGGGACAAAGCAGAATATTATTCTAAAGCAATGTTTTGTAAGTGTCCCCCTTCCAGCTCTCATTAGGAGAAGGGCTGGTGGATGGGGAGGGGAATCTTCCTTCATGGACCGGCTAATGGAACATAAGCACTTTTATGGTGCTAATTAACAGGCTCATGGAAAAGCTTCAACCAACACTGGAAACCATTGTGTCCTGTATCTCTGAAATCTCAACTGCCTTCTGAGAGGAGCAAGCTGGTCATATGAGGGAAAGGGAATGCTCCAGAGAAAACAGGCTTTTAAGGAGTGAAGTCTCTTTCGTGAAGAGGCAAAATCATTCATTATGTCATTATAAAAGCAGGATTGTGTAATCCCCCAAAGTCAGAACTCCTAGTCAAGTTTGCCAGATGAACGATCACCTTCAAGTTTTTTCCAGGCTCAGAACAACAACAGGTACTAGAGGCTTCTTAAATCTCCAAAAGACCATTGATCTGGTGTCCCAAAAGTGCTTTTTCGAAAGGCAATTGGACTTCATTTTTCCTTGAAGATGTTTTGCTTCTCATCCAAGAAGCTTCTTCAGTTTAATCCAGTTGCTTTTTGAAAAAGCACCTTTGGGACAACCATGAACTGGATGATTGAGAATCTCCATAGACGTTGCTCTGGTGGCCCTGCTAGACTGAAGATACAGAGCAGGCCTGTTCTGCAATTTGAGTCCTGCAGAATTGGTTCACTGAATTCCAGTTTCTTCATGGTGCATACAAGTAATCTCCTTACATCTAACATATCCTTCCAAATCATGAAATGGCCTGAACTTAACCTAATATACTGCAGGTGGAAATAGGCAAGAAACTTAACCTTCACATGTTACTGCTTTCATTGTTGATAATTGGATCTAGGAAAATTGACAGCAGCAGACAAAAATGTTTTTTAGTTTTTGATCATTTTAAAATATTTTGCCAATTTTAGCTGTCTGCTGCTGTCAATTTTCCTAGATCTGTCTGGTCCAATACCCTGCTCAGCTCAGGATCAGCTAGGGACTCTGATAACTGACCATTCAGCCTTATTTAAAGACCTTTAGTGAAGAAGGACCTACCACTTCATGTTGCAGCCTAATTTACTTCCTGACAGCTTGTCCTGCCAAGTTCTTCCTGATGTCTAACCTAAAACTTTTTTTCTTCTACCGGTAGTTTTAATCTCACTTGTGTTCCTACCTACTGGGGCAATAGGGAGCTTCTTCTATTGACAACCTTTCATATATTTGAACAATGTTATATATCTCCTTAGTTGACTTTTTCTGTGACATAAATTTACTTAAGTAAATTCACTTAAATTTACTTCAAGGCAGATCCTTTAACCAATCCATATATGACTTTCCAGGTTCCTCCTCTTTTTGGGATGGGGGCGATACTGGCTCTCTTCCAGTCTTTTGGAACTTCATCAGTTCTCCAGTTCTTGGAAATCATCAAAAACAATTGTGTGATAACCTCTGCTTGTTTCTTCGTTCTGGGAAGTAATCCATCTGGTCAATAATTGCAATTAGTTAAATTCTTTCTTATTCTCTCCTTGTCTTTATTTCCCCAGTGGCATAATGATGACCAGCTAGGGATCCAAATGGATTGAGAAGGTCCCCCATTACCAATTTACCACTTCCCCCTCACAATTGACCTAGGGTCTCTTTTAAGTATGTTAGAAACAAAAAGGAAATGAAGTAACTATTGTTTATTGTTGTCCATTTTGGGATTTCTCCCAAACTTCAGGTCATGTCCCTTTTTCTCTTCAATATTTTGGAGAATTCTGTATGTATTTTTGCTGGCCTCTGTAGATTTCTTCCATTTTTCTTTATCTTGGGAATTGTTTGTGATTACACCCTTCAGTATCTCATTACATAAGATTTCCCATCTTTCATGGATACCATTCTCCTTACGGATTTAAAGTAATCAGATTCAATTACCTTTCCAGTGAATTCACCAAAATTATTGTTCATGCTAACTTCTATAGCATTCAGGTCTATTGTCCTCAATCACCTCCTCAAGATATGTAGATTTAAGGATAACACCATTACTTTTCTGCAAGGTGCTAGTCACCTTCACTTCTTCATCCATGTTAGTGTGGTTAGCCGCCCACTTTTGTTCAATACATTACAAGGAGCGACTTGATTTGGAGTGACTTATGAGAGAAACATCACAATATGCAGAACCCTTAGGGACTTAATAATCACCCTAGTCCAAAGCGCAGTAATAATCACCCTAGTCCAAAGCGCAGGGAAAAATACAAGTTTGCAAGGCAGAAGTAGTTTGAATCTGTAGGTAATGCCATTCTAGAGGATACATCTGTGACAGGGCCCTGCCAGATAATTCTATTTATTCAATGGGACCTGGACCAGGCCACTTTTATCTAAGTTATGAGGGCAGAAATCATGTGTCCCTTGGGTAACTAGCCTCTATACCTGGCACGTCAAACTGGATTTCTTCGAGGGTCAGATCAGCATTGTAGTTCTCCATGGGCTGGCTGGTGGAGGGAGATGGGACGGACACCTCCTGCACCACCCTACCAGCCAAAACGGGGCACGGGTGGCTGTGTGAGGCCCCCACACCCTGTTTTGGCCAGCAGGGTACTACAGGAGGCCGTCCAGGCTGAAAATGGGGTTCAGGGGGCCTCACGTGCCCCCCCCATTTTGGCTGCCAGAGGCACCGTGGCCCAGTCCTTTGTTATTTCTAGGCCGGCCCCATGGACCAGATTTAAGCACCCCGCAGGCCGGATCCAGCCCACGGGCCTTGAGTTTGACACCCCTGCTCTAAACCATGTTTTATAGGAGGTAACCAGCACCTTTAACTACACTCAGAAGGCTACTGGCACTAGAACAATTTTCAAAGCAGAGGTGTTCCAGAGTTATAATGAGTCCTACACACAATTGCTCATCACTACGGCATTCTGGACTAATTACAGTATTCAAAGGCAACATATAAATTTGTTTAATAAATAAACAATAAGGTGACCAAGACATGGGTGACTATAAAGAAAGTCTCCTGATCCAGAAACATGTCTCCCATTCCCAAACCCTGCAATTAATTCAGAAAGATAGTATGACCTGTATTGAAATCGCTTACAGTCCAAGGGCCAGGATGGTTGCATTACCACTGTCCCTGCTGTGCTAGAGATAATCAGTTAATGTGATCAATGCCATCTCAGTACTATGTCCAAGCCTGAAATCCAATTAAAAAGAATCTAGATAATGTTTCCTCCAGAGTTCTCTACAGCTACAACCCAACTAGCTTCTGGACCCCAGCTTCCCTAAACTGTTCAAAACAATTGGATCCAGCAATGGCCCCTTGGAAGGGAGGGTACACCACAATCTCCTTCAAGGCTTGTACCACTCTCTCTTCTCAAAGAGGTTGATACCACTGCATGGGTTCAGCCAGAAGGGACAAGGATCAAAGATATGTTGGGTTTAACAGTCACAAGGATGCTGTCCACTTCCTAGCTGGTTATAAGAAATAAATATATTTTTACAGAAATACAGAAGAACATTGATAAAAACCATCATTCAGGTCAATATAAAAGGAAAAAAGAAGGACATAGCCATAGGTGTATACTATAGGCCACCCAACTAGAGAACATAGATGCACTTTTTGCTAGTCAAGTTTTACTAAAGTCTGCAGGAATTTAACTACCCTGATATCAACTGGGAGTCTAACACTACACCTAGTGGAAGATCAAATAGGTTCCTGACAAACCTACCAAACAACTTTGTCTCCCAAAAAGTAGAGAAGAGAACTAGAGGGTCAGCCATATTGGACTTAATTCCCACTAACAGAGATGAAATGATGGAAAGTGTTGAAGTTACAAGAACATTCAACATTACACAAGCACAAGCAATTGAACAAAGTCAAACTAGACTTTTGACTTCAAGAGAGCTGATTTCAATAAACTTGGAGACAGCTTGAGAAGGATTCCATGGGTGAGAATCTTCAAGGAGAAAACAACCCTAGAAGCTAGGGAAACTGAAAGGTGAGGTTATATAATCCCAGTCTAGCACAATTCCAGTGAAGAAGAAAAATAAGAGATCTTGAAAGAAACCAGCATGGTTGCACAAAGAATTCTCTGATAAACTGAAATATAAAAAGGACAAATATAAAAAGTGGAAAGGGGCACATAATTTAAGGCAGAATATCAGCAAATAGCCTGAATCTGCAAAGATGAAGTCAGGAAAGTTAAGGCTCAAAATGAACTTGCAACAAAAGTCAACATGTAAAAAACAAGAAAAAAAGTCAAGGAAATGATTGGGCTATTAATGGGGGGAAATGTCAAGAAGATGATGAGCAGCAGGGAGAAAGCAGAACTGGTTAACTCATTGTTTTGCATCTGTCTTTACACAAAAGGAAAAAACAGTCCAACCTATTAAAAAATACTGTAAAATACAGTATTAGGAATGCAAGTCAAAATAAGCAAGAAAATGGTAATAGAAGATCTTCGAGCACCAGTAAACTACCAGAGGACTGAAAAAGAGCTGATGTACTTTCCATCTTCAAAAAAGGAAAAAAATGGACCTGGGAAATTACAGACCTATAAGCCTGACATCAATTTCTGGGAGGATAGTGGAAAAGATAATCAAGCAATGAATCTGCAAACATCTAGAGGCAAAGTCGTAACTAGAAGCCAACATGGATTGTCAAAAAAAGTTCATGCCAGACAAATCTTATTGCATTATTTGACAAAATGATAAAATTAGTGGACCAATGAAATGCTGTGGATATAATTTACTTAGACGTCAGTAAGGCATTTGATAAAGTAGACCACAATCCACTACTTGAGAAGATAGAAAAATGTATTTAGACAGCATCAGTACCAGATGGATTCATAACTGTCTGACCAACCACTCTCTATGTATAGTCCTTAATGCATCTACATGGAGGGAAGTATGCAGTGGGGTCTTAGGCCAATATTCTTCAACATCTTCATCAATGATGTAAATGAGGGAATAGGAGGAGAACTCATCAAATTGCAGATGACCCAAACCTAATAAACAGAAGGACTACGGGTGATATGATAGCAATGATATCAAAGGGGCTGCCCCAAAGAAGGGATTAACCTATTCTCCAAAGCACCAAAAGGCAGGAGAAGAAGCAATAGATGGAAATTAATCAAGGAGAGAACCAACCTAGAACCAAGGATAAATTTCCTGACAGAACAATTAATCAATTGCCTCCAGAAGTTGTGGGTGCTCCAACACTGGAAGTTTTTAAGACAAGATTGGACAACCATTTGTCTGAAATGGTATAGGGTTTCCTATTTGAGCAGGGGATTAGACTAGAAGACCTCCAAAGTCCCTTCCAACTCTGTTATTCTTCAAGAGATACAGAATCAAACTTTTCTAAATACAGCTAACCAAATTAAAAAACATGGCTTGAGCAAGAACACTTTCTTGCCTGAGCAACAAAAATACTTTGTCCCTCACAAATGTGCATGAAGATAAAGTGATGGAGGAGTACAGTGGTGGTATTCAAATTTTTTCCCTACTGGTTCTGTGGGCATGGCTTGGTGGTGGTGGGGTCATGTGACTGAGTGGGCATGACCAAATTGATCTCACGCCCACGCTCACTCAGTCACATGATCCCCCCACAAGCCACGCCCACAGAACCCAGTAGGAAAAAAAATTGAACTTACAGCTATTGCGGCCTTTCTACCTATTTTCTGCCCAGGCCTGGCCTAATCTGTCAAAGGCCTCCTCCTGCATGCCGCCCGCTCTCCCTTTCGCAGTCACACACGTCACCCCCATTTCCCCTCCTTCAGAGGCCCCGGCCCTAGCCCCGCTTCCTCCTCAACAACCACCTCTTTCTTTGGGCTTACCTTCCTCCCGCAGTGGCTGGTAACAGAGGGGAAGGCAAGCCAGGGCTGAGCCGTTGCCGCTGGGCTCCCCACCAACCCACATCTCACCGCCGTTGTTGCGAGATGCCCTGCTTCCTCTCCCACGACAGCCTCTTTCTTCGGGCTTACCTTCCTCCCACGGCAGCTGGTGGCAGAGGAGAAGGCGAGCTCTCTTTTTTGGTGCGATTGTGAGAAGGCCGCCAAAAACTACTGAAGTCTTAAACATGCTGAAAAAGCCACTGCCGTCACCACCCTGTTCTTTGTGCCGGCCACGCACACACATCACATTGCCTGCTGCGCCAGAGGGACTTGCCCAGGCAAGTGTGCGTGTGCAGCCAGCATGAAGAACAGGGCAGCGACAACAGTGTCTTTTTCGATGCGTTTGAGACCTCCAGTAGTTTTCAGTGCAAGAAGCCTCCAGCCAGCTGCTGCTGCCGGCTCAGTTCCGGCTGGCAAAGAGGTAGCAGCTAGGAGGCTTCTTGTACAGAAAAAAAGAGGCAGAAGCTGCTCAGGCATCTTGCGACCAGGGGGGCCAGATGCGGCCTGGTGGGGAGCCCAGCAGCAACGGCTCAGCCCTGGCTTGCCTTCCCCTCTGCCACCAGCCATGGGAGGATGTTAAGCCCGAAGAAAGAGGCAGTCATGGGGGAGGAAGCAGGGCTAGAGCCGGGGCTTCTGAAGGAGGGGAAATGGGGCAATGCATGCAACTGGCAAAGGGAGAGTGGGCAGCGAGCGGGCGGCAAGCAGGTAGTGAGTGGGTGTTGGCTCCGGGGCAAGGCTGGAGCCAGGGAATGGCATGTTCCTCGGCCAAGGTGGGCGGCAGCTCCGGAACATCAGGGAATGGTGTGTCCCTGGGGCCCCGGCCCCTGTCCCAAGGCGAAGGGCAAACAGGTGGCATGCTTACCTTTGGTGAGCTGAGCTGAGCAGAGCGTGCAAGGTGCAGAGGCAACTGATGAGGCGATTAGCTGAGCCACGTGGCGAAGGCAACATATATAGGGCTGGGATGGGTGGGGCAAGCGAGTGTTGGGTGGGTGGGGAGAGTGGCGATCAGGCAACTGGGGTGGGGGCATGGCCAGTCAAAGGTTGCTACCAGTTTGGTGAACCAGGTCAAATTTTCCCTACCGGTTCGCCCAAACTGGTGCGAACCATCTGAATACGTCTGGAGGAGTAGGGTTACTAGATATCTGAATAGGCAAAGGAGGGCACGGATAATTGGAAAAGAGAACAAATGGAAGGAAAAGGAGGACACATTAAGTATTATATTAAAAAAAACTAACAGAAGGGAATATTTGTAGCTCATGGTTGAACTGTGGGGTCTTTGGTGCTCTCTGAGCTTGGTTGCTTTCTTGTAGCCATTTCATTATCATTTCATTATTTCATATAGGTAATATCATGAGTACCATAAGGGAGTAAAAAGAGAGCAAACTCCACTCCCGTCTAGCACTGCTGATGTTATCTAGCTTGATAATAAAACATCTGCAAGAAAACAACCAAGCTCAGAGAACACCAAGAACCCCACAAATATACTTATGCCTACATGTATATGGATTTTTTTCATCAGAATGCCTGATTTTTCAATTGCAAAATTTTAGTAACAAATCTTTTTAAGAGCATGTGATAGTAATAATATAGAACACAATATGACACACTTTTCAAATTTGACCATAAAAATGTATGGCAAGTCACATGATCTACAGACGTCTATGATCATAGATTTGGAGGGGCTGGATTGAATCTGAATGCTGAAAGCAGGAAATAAACAGCATAAATCAAGGTTGTTGAGTCTGCCAACAGAAAAAAGGCAGATTAATAAAAAGTTAATCAGAACAGAGCTGGAAGGGACCTTGGAGGTCTTCTAATCCAACCCCTACTCAAGCAGGAGACCCAATACCATTTCAAACAGGTGGCTCTCCAGTCTCTTCTTAAAAACCTCCAGTGATGAAGCACCTACAACTTCTGAAGGCAAAGCTGTTCCACTGGTTAATTGTCCTCATTGTTAGGAAGTTTCTCCTTAATTCCAGGTTGCTTCTCTCCTTCATTAGCTTCCATCCATTGTTTTTTGTCTTGCCTTCTAGTGTTTTGGAAAATAAGTTGACCCCTTCTTCTTTATGGCAGCCCCTCAAGTCTAAAAGACTGCTGTTGTGAAAGCAGTTAAGGCTATGCCGGCCAGACAGATGATATGAGGACAAAAAAGAAGGCACATATTTTGCCAGACATCTGATAACACTTGGGAGCAGGGAAACTTGCACAATTCTGTTACACAGCTTTCTAATAAAAGATGTTTAGATCCCTATGGCATTTTGTTTCTTGATTTATTTACTTTATACGGCTGACAATCTCCCTCCAATGGTGCTGTAGTCGTATTTTACGTTTCATCTTCTGGAGCATCAAGGACCAGGAAGCTTCTCAGATTTGTGACTAGTGAGAGGTTGCATGGGAGCAATCAATTTCATTCAGAGCTCCATCAACTGCTCATGCCAGGCACAGACTAAGGCCACCAGATTTCACAAGAAAACCTTGTTGAAATCCCACACAGGGACTTCGAGACATCCAGGCTGGGGTGAACCAATCTAATAGGTCATGCCTCCCTGAGGAGAGGGCAATGCCAGCAAGCTGCAAAGCAATCAGTGTAATAAGATGGTGATAAAAAACCATCTAGTGAGCTATCTCAAATATGGGTCAGGTCCATGGACACCATCTTAGTCAAGAATTCCTGGGCTGCCCAGGCTCTGTGGAACTCAGAGGAAAGTTAAAATCTCTAAGGATTATCAGTCTCTGGAATTCCACTGCTGACAAAGTGACAAATAAGCAGCTCAAAGAGAGTTTTTGTTGTGTAGCAAGGAGGTGGTACAGCAATAACAAGCCTAACTGCTCCCTACCTGCCACATTGTTGTCTCATCACTGCTGTTAAGTCCTGATAGTCATGCCATGGGCCATAGTCTTCTATTGTACAGTTGTCCAGGCTCTAATGATGATAATCCAACTGCTCTCATAGATACTTTACCAAATCTGTTATGCTTCGAATGGGTACACTCCAGCCTTGCCTCTCCTCTATCATGGTTGGTATTTATTTATTTATTCTTTTAGCTCCCTTAATGGCTGCCCATTTCAGCCAATGATTCACAGAAAAGAAAGTACAAGGAAGGTGGCAACAGCTAATTTTCCAAGGTTAGAGACACTAGGACAAAATATGAGTTGTATATGAAAAATAAAGGTAGGATAAAAATAACAAAAATAAATTGCAGCCACCTAGATTTTATTTAACTATAGAGAAAAAGAAGTCCTGAAGGCAAATTATGGCTCTGCTCCCTGCCTCCTTTCAAGCTGGTTGCATTTCAATACAACAAAATACATTATAAAGTTGCTAGTCTGAACCTTATAACTGCAATTGTATATTCCTGTAGCTGTGAACTAAATGATCTTACTTTTGAGCAGACGCATGAGATAGGAGGAAGGTGATATCTTTACTGTCCAAGGTCAGTAGGTATTGTAGAATAATTTCTAATTAATCCATGGCTTTCGGAGTTCTAGATAACTAGTGGCTGCTCAGTGAAAGTGTTTCCAAATCACTGCATTTACTTGAGTGTTTATATTTTTGAGGCCCTAAAATAAATATATCAAATAAGTCCTAAAAACATGAAGTACAACAACAAATACAGTGAATATTAGCAAGTCAGTGTTAGGAAGATTTTTAAATATTCAACTGGAATCTATCTTTCTTGTAACTTAAATTTATTGTTCCATGTCCTGCACACAGAGAACAGACCTTGACTTCTTCCTAATGAACCCCTTTCAAGTATTTGAAGACTGCTGCCATATTCAGTCTTCCCTTTTCAGCCTAAACGTCTCCAACTCTTTCCATTCATATTTAAAAGATGTTGTTTCTAGTCCTCTAATCATTCTTGTTTCCTTCTCTAAACCTGTTCCAGTTTGTGTAAATCTCCCTTAAGGTGTGGTATTTAATGGATAAAGGGAACAGAAATGAGTAGAATACGACACATAATGCTTGATGTTGATCTCTTTCATAAGAATTATCAATATGGTTATGAAATTCATTAACGATACCTCACTCAGATCAATTAGAACGACTAACCCTAAACTGTTTTCCAAAATGGGAATTAGGGAATTATCACATGGAAAACTAAATTATTTATATTTTGTTTTAATCATGTGCAGAAAAGCTAGATTTACCAGTAAATATTTTATTTCTTTCTGGCTTTTCCTATATGATGTCATTGCAATCCCTTCTGAATGAATTAATACATATTTTAGGAGGGGACATGGTGAAAATGTTCTGCCTCTTCTAAATGTTAAATTAGTCGTTTGATCACATATCAAAACTTCCTTGGAGGGTGTATCTCTGTGTAATTGGTGATGGGTGCACCGTTGGAAGATCTGAAAGACCAGATTAGGAACAGATTGTCATAAAGAAAATCTACTTATGTTGTTGCCAGGAGCTGACAGTGATTTGAGGGCATATAATGAATCAATTAATTGGCATGAATAACCCACACTGAGATATAAAATCTTGCATATCAAATTAGAATGCTTTAAAAAAATATTGGGAATTGTATTTATTTTGTCCATATTGATTCAAGAGGATGGTAAAAATAACTTGAAAGCAACCAAATTCAAATCCAGAGAATAGGAACAAAATGCAGGCTTCTGTAGAATAGAACACCAAGTGAAATATTAATGTATTAATGTATTTTAATGAACACTTTGAATGTTTAGCATTAATTATATTTAGGGGAAGAAACTAATAATGAGTCTTGTAACCTTAAGATGAATGAATTTATTTGGGTTTTATAGCTTTCATTTTAGGCATTGTTAAATTTATATCACAACAAATATATTCATCTTTAAAGTCCTTCTGCAAAATTACAGAAGTGTTTAATTCAATTTATATGACTACCCATCTCACAGAAGCATCTTTGGGTAGCTAACCCATAATACATCACAACTGTGTTATTAGATAATACAGCTAGCTGATTGAAATATACTGTATTTTAAAAAGAGAAGGTCAACCTATATTTACTTTAGGGTAGAGAAAAGCAGATCATATGAGCTACATTAAGTTGTAATATTACCTAGATTGTTAGTCAGCTTAGTGTTGTTTTCTGCTTAACTTCACTCTCAGAAAACAGAAATATGCATTTAGGGATTATTTTTAACTTTACAGTAGGCATTCTGTGAAAGCAAAGGAGTGCCATTTATAATGAAGGGTATACGTCATACAAAAGACATAAATGGCCATCAATTCACATAGATTACATCTTAACTCTACACCTATTACTAGAGTAACTTACCAGATTCATAAAGAAAATAACTCTTCGTTGTGGAAAATGGCGTCTCTAAGGCATAATTTTATAACCTAGCTTAATCACACTTTTCCCAGCACACTTATCTTCATCAATACTACCCTGTTTTCCCCAAAATAAGACATCCCCTGATAATAAGCCCAATCGGGCTTTTGAGCGCATGGCAATAAGGCCAAGCACTTATTTCAGGGTTCCAAAAAATATAAGGCAGGGTCTTATTTTCGGGGAAACATGGTAATTTGCAAATGATTGTTGTATGTGTTTTGGTACATTTAGGTTTTTACAGAAATACTAATTGTTTATAGTATTTGCATTTTATTTCCTTCCTACTCACTAACATTTTTCCCAATCTGCCAATCTTCTATTTATTTGTATTTTTCTATCACTGTGTGACAATTGTCTCCAATTAAGTGTTTTACGATTCTGTTTGACTTCTACCCATTATCCACAAGTAAATGATTATATTCTTAGTGACACATTGTTGTTTCAATTTGAAGTGCATTGTATTGTATCCCAAATACAATAGTCTACTATAGTATTCCAGTGCGGCTTTGTACACACAGTTTAGGTGCAATGTTCCAAATAGATACTGTACTTCTGTTCTCTTTTTTTTTTTTTAAAGTATTAAAAAATTAGGATAAAAACCATCCTTTTAAGCAATTACAATTTATATCCCTGCTACCTCAGAATATTCAACCTTTCCTTACAGGAAGCCTCACTCTCACCTTGATCTGCCTTCAGCAAAATCTGAGGTGAGCTTCTTCAGTTCCATAATCCTTGAGACTAACAAGTAGATAAGAGACATATTGGGGAGGGGAGATCACCTGACCCCCTTCAGCCAATTCACTGAGATGAGAAGTCAAATTAATGAGTCCTCAGGACTGTAATTAGCTGTCAATTATCTCAAATTAATCAACTTCTTGCCTAATTAAGCATTATCTGCAGGTGGGCAAAAAACAGCCCATTGTGTGGGAACCATGAGAAAAGCATAGCTGGCAAACTTGGTTAGTATCAGCAGTGCATTCCCTGCCTCACCACATCACAGATAGCAGGACAGCCAAGCAACTCTTAAAGGCATACAGCTCTCTTTATTTCTTTTACCTCCAATCCCAAATTCTGGTTGTTGGGGGAAAATTACGTTTTTTATGGCCTTGTGATCACACACTATCACTGGAATCCGGAGGGCGAGACCATTTTCTCTCAGTTCAGCTATAGAACAGCCCAGCTTGCAGGGACTGGGGGCTGATCTATTTCCATCTGTGGGAGATGTCATGAACTTCCATCTTCTGACTGCTTGCCTTCTCCAACTTTGACACTAATGACCTGCATTATTTTTTCTGAGGCAGAATCAAATATAGTCCAAATCAAGTATGAATGCAGAAAAGTGAAGTACTTGCCTTGGGAATTTGGACACTCCAATTTTGGTGCTTTGTATAAATCACCCTATTCCAACTTCTTACAACAGCTAGGACAATCACAGAAATAGTAATTCGGAATAGTTGGAGAGTGACCATAGAGGCTCTCTGGTGGTGTTCAGTGCCATTGCAGCAAAAGAAGAGGGAATGTTAAGTTGGCGGGTGGGGGGGGGGGAAGCTACAGTCCCACCTAGATAGAAAAAAATGATTGATGGGATCGACTTTAGATCTCTCTTTGGAACACCATCTCTGAAGTGGCTGGAAAAAAAGATTCATAACTGAAAAACCACAACACATAAAATATATATGTGTATGTGCATCAGTGGTGGGTTGCTACCACAGCCCTCTACAAGCAAAAACGGAACTCGTAAGTGCCGCCTGTGGCCCTCCCAAGCTCCGTTTTCACTGGCAGAGGCACCGTGGGCCGGTCCTTGCTGTTTCCAGGGTGACCCTGCGGGGCAGATTTAAGCACCATGCAGGATCCGGCCCCGGACCTTAAGTTTGACACCCCTGATTTAGCCTGTGAGGTGAGGAGGAAAGAGGACACAGTGTTAGTGCATGAACCAAAAGTCAGAACATCCATTCTAATGCAGCACTTATAAAGACTCAAGACCTGGTAAAGGAGAAAAGAGTAGAGACACTATTTCTGGGCTTTAAAATCCTGATGATAAACCAGAAGCAAAGATTTAGATCAGCATTTCTCAACCTCAGCAACTTTAACATGTGTAATTTTAACTTCCAGAATTCCCCAGCCAGTCAACACTCATTTAGATGCCTCTGTATCTATTTCCTAACATTTAGTGGTCAGAGAGATTTCTGCAGTGCATATATGATATGCCAGGAGGAATGCCACAAACACAACTGCTGCATTTTACTAAAATACTCAATACTCTGCATTTAAAAAAATTTTTTTAGGCCAAGTGCATATGTTTGCCTCCGCCTGCTGCTTGGAGGGCTGGGCCAGCGGTTGCAGCACTCAAACTTGTGTGTTGTGCAGGCTGCAGCTGCTGTCAGACATCATTGGCCCCCATGTGCTTGCTGCCTCCTGTGACGGCCACGCCCACCCCCCTGGGCTGATGATCTTAACTGGGGCTTATTTTTCAGGTAAGACCTATATTAGGATCACACTAAAACTAGGTCTTATTTTCTGGTTGTTATTTTCAGGGCAACACGGTATACTCTGAATTTTATTTATTATCTATTTGAATTTTTTCTGCCTTTATTATTGTTTATAAATAATTGAAGGAAGTGAACATATCTCACACTCCTTCCCCTATTTTCTCCACAACAGCCCTTTGAGTTGGGTTGGGATGAGAAAGAGTGACTGGCCCAAAGTCACCCAGTCTGTTTTTAATGCCTAAGGCAGGACTAAAACTCACAGTCTCTTGTTTTCTAGGCCAGTACCATTACACCACAAGCATTACACCAAATTGGCTCTCATTGTCAAATTTATTAATCCAACTCTACAATGAATCTGAGTGATATACAATAAAAATAGTCATAACGTATGTTATGTTTCTGGTTCATGCCATAATCTTTTAATTTTGATTTTCAGAACTTAATGCTTTGTTATTTTCTCCAATTCTTTGTCTTCTATTCCACCATTCCCTAGTATTGCCATATCAATTATCCACACTTTCTTCTTTTCAATCACAGTAATTTCTGGTGTGCATTGAGACAAGACTGTGTTCAAAAATCCCACAATATTTTAACCTGCTCCTTTTTTACTAGTTTTTCAACTCTATGTTCCCACCCATGACTCATTACTGGTACATAATAATTTTTACAGATGTTTATGTGAAACATTTTGGCAACCATTATTATGTCATTATTTGTGCAATCAGTTTGTGCAATGCTCTTGCACAAACTGAGTATGTGATCTACTGTTTCTTCTACTTCTTTGTACAATCTGCACTTTGAATCATTTGATGCTAATATATGGAGTATATTCTCACTCAAAACTATTATCTATCAATATTAATTGAAAAAGCAATTTTGCCATTAAAAATAGGTCATTCTATAAAATAAATACATACATTTATGTCAAATTGAAGGCATCTTCCTTATATTTATTTATTTTATTTGTCAAACACGTAAGATAACAGATATGAATACAGGATAAACATGATTATGAATACAGGATATAATATAATATAATATAAGGATACGAATAAAAGGGGACAGTAGGACCTAGAACATCTGGACTAAATTTTGTAAATGAAAATAACTTCAGAGAAACCTACATTTATTATTTTACTTGGAGCAAAATTCTGGGATAAGACCTAATTATATGCAGTTTGCATATAAAGAAAGAAACATGTCAAAGTATAGAAGCCAGAATTGACTTCCAGAAGTAGAAACTGGATAGAAGCCATTCCTATAACAGGTTATATGAACTAAGTAGTTTTGAGTCTATTAAAGCCAATTCAATATGTAAAGCTCTGTCAATACCAAAACAAGAGCACTAGGGATGATATAGCAGTTATTCCTAAATAACATTTTCCCCCTCTTTTTAACCCAGATTGCACACACACACACACACACACACACACACACGGAAAAGGCTTTCCCTTTCTTCAGAGAAACACAAAAATCCAGTATCTGCTAGTCAGTCTGGAGAGGACTTATACCATTAGTAAACCTGCACCAAATAGTCTATGTATGATATGTCAGACACTAAATAAATAAATAAACTTGCACCAAATACATCTTTCTAAAATAGAATTATGAGTTTGTTAAGAACATGCAAGAGCAACTATATCATGGCCATTAGGTTTAAATAAAAAGATTAGGGCTCCAGTGATAACAAAGACACAATGGGTAGGACAAAGGAACAATCGGTAAGATGGTTAGTGGACTTCAGGCAAGCTTTAAAGGAAACCAGGAAAGCAATCTGAGTTGATCCCTCAAAATAAAACTGAACCTGGTGCCACTTTTATCTACTTATTGATTTTAGAAGTCTGTATGATTTTTTCCTGTTCTAGAATATTTCCATCTATAATTTGGAAGAGGGGGACTTAGATATTTTTTTCCCTTTTGTACAACCAATCACTCTCGCAAGGAGAAATTCCAAGGAGCAAGAAAGGGAACAACAACAAAAACAAAATGTCCTCCCTTGCTACTTAACCTCAAGGGGAAAGGAATTGTTCTTGATCAGGCATTTGAAGTTTGCATTATGACATGTTCCTGTTGCACAATGAATTATTTGATAAAATTAAACATCAATATATTATATATATTCCAAAAGATTATTATTCTTAAAATAGGGCATTTGTTTGTTTTCTGTGTTATTATCCTAACCTTGAGATTCCCTCATCAAAAGGTGCTATGTCTCTGCTCTCGTTATGTATTAATTCCTGCTTGTTTTAATCTTGATTTGCATACAGATCTAGAAGTGGGCCACGCAGTCTCTTTAAAGCTTGTCAGTGACTCCCTCAATAATAAAGGAAGAAGCAAAAAAAAAAAAAAGGCTTAAGAAGCAAATCACTTGCATGTTAATGAGACTGTTTGCTAGAGTCAAGAGAGAAAACAGCAAACAAACAAATGGACTGAATTCCAGCGGCAGCTGTTTGCTCCTTAATCTCAGCTTGTCAGAGCTGCCCTTTGATGGGACACAATCTACACAAACGATTGTGCTAAATCTTCTAATCTACGTCCTCATTATTACATCCCTTCTTACGCATGTAAATCAGGGACAAACTCATTTTAATATGTAGATAGATTATAGAAGGAGAGAGGAAAAGGAGAACTAAGTAATGGTGTCTGTGAATCAGGGTCTAAAGGAGGGGGTTCCATCTGTGGAAAGGTACCAAGAGAAAAAGTGAATAGCTTGTTGGCCAAGACAACAAAGCTTTTTTGGGGGGAAGCTGTCATTCCTCTTGGGGGCAATAAAGCTAACTGCACTTTAGCAAGGCATGTAGAATGTAATTCAATTAAACAATATGGCAAGTCTACAGATGGGGATGGGGGCTGAAAAAGGCAGAAAGCACTACCAAATAAAATGAGGTTGACTATTGGATTAAGTTAAAGTAGCAACAATAATATTGAAAGCATGCTAAAGCAACATTTTCTCCAAAGGCAGAAAGATAGAGGAAGATAAAAAAGACCTCTACTTCATTTTATAATTATGCCAGTAATAGGAAGTTTTCAATTTCTGGAAGAAAACTGATAAACTGAGTATGTATCAGACTGAGTATAAGAGTATAAGACTGAGTGTCATGCTATTATTTAATTTCCAGTTAAATGTAAGTGCTATATGAATGCTGTTATTAAATAATATGCAGATAGGTCAATGGATAAGCAAAAGCAGAAAGAATGTGGTCCAAGAAATAACATATGATGCTACATATTTTCTTCTTTTTCCAGTTTTCAACAAGTTCCTCCTATGATGCTGTCAATTCAATGTGAATGCCCCACTAGACTGCTGCATGTTTGCTTTTAAGAACATTGTAGTGTAGGAAGTTAGCACCCACCCCTTTCCTGGAAGAGTGAAATATTTTAGGAAATATGAAAAAGGCAGAATATTATATTTCCCTGGATGAGAAATATGAGAAGCATATTTTACAGACAAAGCAGCTCCCACCTTCCTGCCCCCCACCCTTTGTCAATGGGCCATTAAGGCTTGGGCCAGTCTATTCTACATAACAAAGATCTACCTCCTTCAGGCAGAGCCATAGTAGGAATTGCCAAAGATCCAACAAAGATAGGATTAGCCCTCTACACAATAGCAACAGAAACTCACCACATGTGACCTGGGAAGCACATGTGACCATCAGCCAGCAAGGCCCCCACCCCCTGGGAGTCTGACAACCAATCAGGATACTCTTTCGGGGCCCCAAGAAATGCAGAGCCAGAAAGAGCATAAAAACCCAGGGACTCACTGTATCTGCCCCTTTTCTGTTCAGGAACTCAAGCCATGTGATCCTGTCCACCATTAAACCATCTTTCCAAGCAGTCTCCATGTTTCCAGTGTCTTTTTCCCCACTTGGAGCAGAACCTAGAAGGATGTTTCTTCCAACAGTAGCATCTCATGTTGCTTATAAATAAAGGTTTCCTTTGAATAGAGAAAGGATCACATCCAACTCCTTCATCCTTTTTTTTTAAAGTTAGAAAATGTCCACATCTGGATAGTTTTAAAATTTTGTACTTGAGACAAGTTAGTTGCAGAAAAAATATTGATTCAGAAGCACACCTGGGGATGAAAAAAATATTGACCTTTGCCTAGAAAACCCTGCTTCAAATTATATTAAGCCTCAAAGGAAAACTACTGTAGAAAAGTGTATAAAAATAAAAACAGGACCCAGAATAGGGAAAAGCTAAACATTAAGAAAAAAACAGTGAGAGGAAAAAAATCAGGTTGAAAAGGGGAAACAGGGTAAACCTGTGGTTTACCAAATAGCTGTGGATCAGCTTTATTGAAGTGTTTTCCTTCATGGAACTTCCTAGATTGTTTCTATGAGTTTTTTTTCTTGGCACAGAAAGTTTCGCTTTTTGAGAATGATGAAAGAGCAACAGTGCATTCACACTTGGTACTTTTTATTTTTATAGATAAAATGTGATTTCGACATGACCAATTACCTTGTGAGTAGGTGAATCTACCACAACACACAATTAGAGATCATTTGCATAATCAGCTTAGTTGTTTTAATTAATATTTAAAGTGATACTAAAATACTTTTCTGGCTTGTGATGGATTTAAATGGAATAAACTTAGACTATCAGTCTTTACACATTTTCATATATGCTTTACTGAGAAGAATAATTAATCTAGATAAATGATAATCCACTATTCATGCAGGCATGTGTTATCCATCATACTAATATTGTTCTTTTGGATAGCCAGCCCCAGGCAAGCATGGCCAGGACAGAGGAGACATTTCCAACCTTCTCTGTAGTTGTTACATGTTACTTCTTGCCATCTTGCCATCTTCTACAATTTTCTCGCAGGATTGCTCCTCCTTAGGTCCATAATGATTATCCTGTACCTTCTCATTGGATCTGCTACTAGATGGCTACAACATGTTCTTAAGAACAAGTTCTCCACTCATTCTAGGAGTCCCTTCTGAAATTTAGTATCTCTAGGAAGAACGATATTCAATCTGCCCCACATTACTTCTTAGCTGTGGCTGTTTGCATTAACCTCTTTTCTTATGACAATCTCTCAAAACACATAATCAATTTTTCTAAAATGTTTATGAACCATGCCTTGACTCAAAAATTTAAATGAAGTGTCAATTGCTTATAATTTTCTATATACTACCATTACAAAAAATATTGATACACAGTCAATGTTCCAATGCAAAAGCAGCAATCTATCATAACATTACTTTAGTGAAAATATCAAAGCACAATATCCACATGCTATCTTCACATGACTTATGATGACATGGGTTTAAATCCCATATTTTTTACCAAGAGAGCTCTTAATGTAACTAGCAATTTAAAAAGAAGAAAAATCTGATCGAAACCAGTAATTCATGTTGAAAAGCCTACCTCCAATTTTGGGCTATAATCCTCTGTGTAGCTGTAAGATTGTCACTTGTAGGCTGCACTCAACTATGACTGGCCTACTTATGTAGGAATTTACACAAATTGAACTTAATGAGAGTTCTGAATCAGCATATATAGGATTATTCTGCTAAAGTATTTTTTAGACACTTTCTGGCTATTTCTTGATAAATTGTGGAATGAAGAAGGGATTTACCACCATCATTTTAGAAAAATATACAGAGGATCCAAAATGAATATGATCTTGAATTTGACCAGTCACCCTCATAGAAAGAGTAGACCCCCTCCCCATAAAAATTAATACCTCTCCATTACTTTATTCAGAACAAATCTAGAATGGCCCCCTGATATTAAAGAAAGTAGAAATGCAGAAACTCAGTTGCAGTTCTATATGTATCTTAGAGCAGGAAAGCCATATTATGGCAGTACAAATTGTCATTAAAAAGTATTCTTTAAAATGCAAAAGAAAACTGATCTACAGTACGTTGGGTAAAATGATGTATGTAAGGTGAGCAAATGCTATATAAAACATTACAGCACACAGGAAATATATGTCCCCTTTTGCAACAATCCAGTTTGAAACAATCTATTTGACGCAACCTATTTAAGAATCCAGATCCTTAGATATTTTGCTAACCTGCTCTTCTTTTTCCTTGTATACATCTGAGAGCTATTGCTATTGATGTTGACAAAATATGTCAACCTCCATATTTTGATGATTCAAAGAGTAGATAGCAACAAAGAAATGTGGTTAATTATACAGGAACTCTGGTCCATTGTTTCACTGCTCCTGAGAGCAGGAATTTTGAACTGTTTTAAATTTTCACTGTCCAGAGAAATATGGTAGTAGTCAGATTTGGAATGAACAGTTGGGGGAAAAAAGAGAAAAGAATGAAAGAATGTAAATAGAGACAGAAAAATGATGACCAATTTTTAAAATGTTGCTGAGATTATAAATCTCCTTAATTCTTCTTTTTTAAATTCAGTCACATCTCTTACTACATTCTGGAATAAGTTCACTAACTGCAACGGTTTTGATCCACAACAAATGATCTGAGGATTGCATTTCTCTAGTCCAGTGATGGCTAACCTTTTTGCTGTCGCATGCCAAAAGCAGGGGAGCATGGGGAGGTTGCCCATGTGTGCCCACACCCATAATTCAATGTGCCCCGCCCCTGTGTATGTGCTTTTAGCACATGATGGCACGGTGGGCCTGGTAGGCCCGTTTTTCACCATCCCCAGGCTCCAAAGGCTTTCTAGGAGCCTGGGGAGGGCGAAAATGGTCTCCCCCACCCCCGTGGAGGCCTTCTGGTGGCCGGAAACAGCCATTTCCCAACTTCCGGTGGGACCGAAAGGCCCAAAAATCAGCTGGCCGGCACACACATAATAATAATAATAATAATAATAATAGTTGAAAAGAAAAAAGTATGGTTCATTGACATTGCAATACCTGGTGATGCACGAATTGAAGATAAGCAGCAAGAAAAAAATCACAAAGTACCGGGACTTACAAATTGAAGTTGAGCGACTGTGGAAAAAGAAATCGTGTGTTGTCCCGATTGTAATTGGAGCCCTTGGAGCAATACCCAAAGGGCTACCCCGCTATTTAGAAATTCTAAATTTGCCGGACTTGAACATTTTGACTCTACAAAAAACCACGTTACTCGGAACAGCTTACATCCTCCGACGATACCTTAACAGTTCCTAGGTCCTTGGTTAGGACTCGAGCTGCTGAGCTATTAACCAGCCTCAAAGGCTGTGAATCTCACTAAAGATTAACCAATAAATAATAATAATAATAATAATAATAATAATAATAATAATTATTATTATTATTATAATTATAATTATAATAATTATAATAATAATTTTATTTCTATACCGCCCTTCTCCCGAAGGACTCAGGGCGGTGTACAGCCTATTTAAAAACACAACAAAACAACAATTAAAATTTAAAATCATTAAATACATTAGGCTCCAATTAAAATCCCAGAAATTTAAAATACCCCAATTTAAAATTATTATGTTGATAGCCCGGCCTGGCGGAACAACAGGGTCTTCAGTGCGCAGCGAAACACCCGGAGGTCGGAGATCTTATGTATTTCTGGGGGCAGTTCATTCCACAGGGCTGGGGCTCCCACAGAGAAGGCCCTCCCCCTGGGTGTCGCCAGTCGACATAACTTGGCCGATGGCACCCTGAGGAGACCCTCCCTGTGAGAGCGGACTGGTCGGTGGGAGGCTATTGGTGGCAGAAGTCGGTCTCGAAGGTACCCGGGTCCTATGCCATGGAGCGCTTTAAAGGTAGTAACCAACACCTTGAATCGCACCTGGAAGACCACTGGGAGCCAGTGCAGCTCGCGCAGGAGGGGTGTCACGTGGGCGCAACGAGTTGCACCCATAACCACCTGCGCGGCCGTATTCTGGACCAGTTGGAGCCTCCGAGTGCTCTTCAAGGGGAGCCGCATGTAGAGAGCATTACAATAGTCCAACCAGGAGGTAACAAGGGCATGAGTGACCATGCGCAGGGCGTCCTGGTCCAGAAAGGGCTGCAACTGGCGAATCAGGCGAACCTGATAAAAGGCCCCCCTGGCCACGGCCATCATATGCTCTTCTAAAGACAGCCGTGTGTCCAGGAGGACACCCAGATTGCGAGCCCTCTCTGTGGGGGGCAAAGATTCACCCCCAATAGTCAGCGATGGCACCTGCTGACTATACCAGGGCGCCGGAAGCCACAGCCACTCGGTCTTGGAGGGGTTGAGTCTGAGCCTGTTCCTCCCCATCCAGACCCGCACGGCCTCCAGGCAGCGGGACATCACATCAAGGGCATCGTTGGGGTGGTCTGGGGTAGAGATGTACAGCTGAGTATCATCAGCGTACAGATGACACTTCACCCCAAAACCACGGATGATCTCATCCAGCGGCTTCACATAAATGTTGAACAGGAGGGGCGAGAGGACCGACCCTTGCGGCACTCCCCATGCGAGATGCCTCGAGGTCGACCTCTGTCTCCCTGCCAACACAAACTGCGAGCGGTCGGAGAGGAAGGAGGAGAACCACCGCAGAACGGTGCCCCTTATTCCTAACCCCCTCAACTGCTGCAGCATGATACCATGGTCGATGGTATCAAAAGCCACTGAGAGGTCTAATAGGACTAGGACAAAGGAGCAACCCCTGTCCCGAGCCCTCCAGAGATCATCCACCAATGTGACCAATGCTGTTTCTGTGCTGTACCCCTGCCTGAAGCCCGACTGGTACGGGTCTAGATAGATAGCTTCATCCAGGTGCCGGGGAAGCTGTCGTGCCACCACGCTCTCAACAACCTTCGCCACAAAACGAAGGTTGGAGACTGGACGATAGTTGGCTAATTCAGCCGGGTCCAGGGAAGGCTTCTTGAGGAGGGGCCTCACTACCGCCTCTTTCAAGGTGGCAGGAAAGGCCCCCTCACTCAGAGAAGCACTTATAATCCCCTGGAGCCAGCCTCGTGTAACCTTCCGGGAGGCCAGCACCAACCAGGAGGGACACGGGTCCAATAAACACGTGGCGGCACTAATCTTACCCAGAACCCTGTCCACATCCTCGGGTGTCACAGGATCAAACTCCTCCCAGATAACATTCTCAAGACCTGCCCTCGTCTCCTCCCATGGACTCATCCAGTTGGAGTCCAAGCCATCCCGAATCCGAACGACTTTATCGTGCAGGAATTGCACAAAATCCTCAGCACGACCCTGCAAGAGATCTTCCCGCACTCCCCCCCGAAGAAGGGAGTGGGTCACCCTAAACAAGGTGGCTGGGCGGTTCTCTGCAGATGCGATAAGAGCGGAAAAATGGTTAGATTTTGCCGCTTTTATCGCCACTAGGTAGGTCTTGATATAAGACCTCACCTGTGTCCGGTCGGAATCAGACTGACTAGTCCTCCAAATGCTCTCTAGGCGTCTTTTCCGACGCTTCATCTCTCTCAGCTCCTCAGAGAACCAAGGAGCCAATTGAGATCAGCATCGGGTCAGAGGCCGCAAAGGCAAGACGTGGACCAAAGCTCCAGCGGCTGCCCTTTCCCAGGCGGCCACCAGCTCTTCAGTCGAGTCGTGTATTAGAGTCTCAGGGAACGGCCCAAGCTCCGTCAGGAACCTTTCGGGGTCCATCAGGCGCCTGGGACGGAACCATCTGGTCGGTTCCGTCTCCCTGCGGTGGGGGAAGGTAGGAAAGTCCAATTGGAGGAGTGAATGATCTGTCCATGACAAGGGTTTAATATCTAGGTCCCCTCTACCAAGATCATTCAACCACTGACCAGAGACAAAAATCAAGTCCAGAGTGTGTCCCCCTATGTGAGTGGGGCCTTGAACGAACTGGGTCAGGTCCATGGCCGTCATGGAAGCCATGAACTCCCGAGCCACCTGACACCTCACCCGCGGATGGAAGGTTGAAATCCCCCATGACAATAAGTCATGCGTGCTGGAACTGAGCTACGGCAACACTTGCGTGCCCACTGATATGACTCTGTGTGCCACCTGTGGCACCCTTGCCATAGGTTCTCCATCACAGCTCTAGTCAATCTTAAAGGTAAACACTACAGTGAGGAAAATAACAATCTGAATGTTTCAGCAGTAAGAATGCAAATTTCCATAATAGTAATTTAAATATGAAAGTGATATCATTATGTAGCTTCTACTTTGAGGAAGCTTTAAGAAAGCTTTGAATCTAACTTTATCCAACTAATGTTTCTTTAATATGGTGCAATATCAGATAATCTATTAATTCAGTAATTTAAATGAATTGTCCTTGGTCTGAAGGTTTTTGAAATGAACTACTTGCTTTGGAGGAAACGGCTGCTACAGCTCCACACTAAAATAAGTCTTGTATAAATAGAGCTAGAATGTTCTAGAGCTGTGATGGCGAACATAAGGCACGCGTGCCACAGGTGGCATGCAGCACATTCTGTGGGCACACAAGCTGTTGCCCTAGTTCAGCTCTGCTACGCATGCGCACGTGCCTCCCACCGGCCAGCTGGTCATCAGATCTCTGCCACGCATGTGCAGGGCGCATGCGGGGCGGGGCATGGGGGGGCTGGGCGCATGCAGGGGGTGCATGCACATTGCATTTTGGGGGTTCGGGCACAAGTGTGTGCATTCGCGCGTGTGCACTTTGGGCACTCGGTCCAGAAAAGGTTAGCTATCACTGTTCTAGAGTGTTGCAGATTATTTATTTATTATTTATTTATATCCTGTCTTTTTTATATAATCATGTATTCTACCTAGATTCAGAGTATAGTGAATATTCAGATCTAGCCCAAGGGAAAGCAATAAATAAAACAGTGAGATGTTGGTATGCTCATCTATTTTCCATATGTATGTGTATATATTTATTTCATAAGAAATAAATTAATACTAATTAAATAAAAAATTTGTACACATAACTGTTGAGGAGAGGCTAAGGGAAATAAACATACCAGAATGTCCATCTGCCACTTATCCTTAGAGTATTAAAAGGGCTGATTATACATTTACAGAGTTGCTGGCAGCAATTCTGTTTGGAAATACGAGGGGAGTAGCCCAGATCTAGGGAGGATTTCAGGGGAAATCCAAAAGCAATTTACCCTTAGCAGTATCTTTAGCATGAACTCCTGATGTTGACTCTTCATATACAAAACAATGTGGCTTCCAATGCAGAAAGAAAATGGTGTTCACGTAATATGTTTCCTGTATGAGGCAAAAAAAAAGAGTGACCAATGGCAACATTAAAATGAGGAAAAGGGCGTGGTAAATACAGTGGTGTTAAATTCATTCACAGAATTGAAAGGGCCCATTTAGGCCATGTGGTCATCTCCTGTTTAATGAAGGAATCCAAACCGCAGCATTCTTAAAGGTGGAACATATCTGGTAAACATCTTAGAAGTTGCTGGGCGATTTGTTTCATTGTTGAGCTGCTATCACATTGTAAGAGATGTCATAACTGAAAATACCTTAATCGAATCTTCTTGAGATTTAGCATGTCCTCGAGATAACATGCCAATGCTGATTCTTTTGATTCTAACTTTCTATATTGATTGTCTTACATCAATATAGTTTCTTTCTTCATTAGTTTTTATCAACCAAAGTCAGTATTTAGTAAGCAGAATATGATGGGAAATACTAAAATCCTGGAAAGGGATTTTAGCTGGTTAGTTGTATTGCTTTTAATGAAGCATGCCAATTCATATGATCATTTAAAATATTACCACACTTTTTGTGAAGCTCTGAACAATTGCCACTGTTGTGGCCTACAGCTTTAATGCCATAAAGCAACTGCAGCGGTCCCTAAAATTAATACAAACTATCCATTTGGGTATCCTGGTCCACTTACTCTAAAATAAGAGCAAGTTTCAGCAGGCCATGAATCCTGAAAAAGAAAATATATACATAAGGGATACAATATCGAGATGTAATATGAATGTTGTGTCCTGTCAAGCACTGATGCCTCCTTTGCAAACCAGTCAAATGTAATTGTCTACTTGTAGGAGATATGAACTCAGCAGGAGCCTTTGTGAAAGAAAATGCTTCTCAACATCAGCAGAATGCTAAAAGAATACTGAGTAATTAAATAGCAGGACACTCCATTAAAAATGTTCTTTGTTTCCTTAGCAAGAATTTGGGCAGAGCTGACCTCAAAGCCAGTATATTGCCATTAGTGCCACTATGCTAAGGATATGTAACAGTTTTCTATGTTTTCCAACTAAGGGCTGTTCATTTTGCATCGTTTAAATTGAGATTTGGGGTTTTCATCTTTAATTTGTTTTGCCCATATTTTCTTTGGTGCTGTTCACTGGACCCTCTACCATACAAGTCATTTCCCCAGGCAGTGTTTGGCCATTCTGCATATATGTTCAAACAATCTCAGTTTTTATAATTCATCCTCAATTGTAGGTTGTTCACTGCATCTCAGTCTCATTTTATCATTCTGGAATGAGTAATGTAGAAAGCTCACAATATTCACCATATATACCACATTAGGAAAACATGAAGCTTGTCTAAGTCTGCTTTTAATACAGTTCATTTCGCAGAGCCATAAAGGAAGACTGGAAATGATCAATCAAACATGTTAGTGCTATTGCGTTCAGACAAACTAAAGTACCAGCATTGACAGTAACTGTGGCAAAATTCCGATGAAAAGTTTGCAACTGACCAAAGAATCAGGCATAGAACAAAGCATAAATTTATCATGTCAAAATTAGACATTGCTACTTGGAATGCATGCACTGAAGATCATATTCATTAAAAATAAATTATTGCCTGAGAATACAAGTTACAAAATTTCAATAGTTGGATTCTTTAAACTGAGACTAACTTAATCAATCACCAAAACCACACAAGTATCAGACATCAATGAAAAAGTAGCACTGATGTTGAGGCTCTAGAAAGAGTGCAAAGAAGAGCAACAAAGATTATTAGGAGACTGGAGGTTAAAACATATGAAGAACAGTTGCAGGAATTCGGTATGTATAGTTTAATAAAAAGAAGGACTAGAGGCAGAGGTGGATTTCAGCAGGTTCTGACCAGTTCTGGAGAACCGGTAGTGGAAATTTTGAGAAGTTCGGAGAACTGGTAAATACCACCTCTGACTGGCCCCACCTCCATCTATTCTCTGCCTTCGAGTCCCAGCTGATCGGGAGGAATGGGGATTTTGCAGTCACCTTCCCCTGCCATGCCCACCAAGCCATTCCCACAGAACCGGTAGTAAAAAATTTTGAATCCCACCATTGACTAGAGGTGACATGTTAACAGTTTATTTATTTATTTATTTATTTATTTATTTATTTATTTATTTATTTATTTATTTATTTATTTATTTATTTATTTATTTAGCGTATGGCTGGTCACACACAGTATTAAAACAGTTCATTTTTACAGGTTAAAAACAATTAAAACAATAAAAAAGCAGTAAGAAAACCTAAAAGGAAAACAGAAATAACATTTTAAAGTTTAATGTCGAGTTTGGAGATCCAGTCAATAGCTGCTGTTGTTATGCAGAGGAAGTCCCTAGAATCTCCTGGATACCTTCTGTTAAGGCATTCCCTCACTATGTGCTGGATAGTCTGCAATCACATTGTGCTGAAGGTGTCTTTCCCCATTTATACAGGGAGTCAGCACACACCCCATGAGTTATTCTAATTCTATTATATGTCACCCATATGTGTCGGGGTAGGCTAAATCCTGGAGGTATACTACTAGGACTGATATGCTCGGAGACATCTTGGGGGGAACAGCTATTCCACGCCTCCATCCACTTTTGTGTGGTGTTCTGATGATCGGCCATCAACTTATGCGCTGTCAAGATTGGTAGATTTCTTGACTTTAATCGGCATCTTAAGAGATCAGGAATGTATCCATGTATGGGTAGAGAGGAATTTAACAGGATCTTACTATACTCCCGAATGAGAGCTTCTTGTCATTGTAAGTGCGGGCGGAGTATGTGACTAAGAACTGGTAACCAGTAACTAGGTGTAGATTTTATGCACCCAGTAATTAGCCTCATCGTATGGTTAAGTTGAACATCAATAAGTCCTGTATGTGAGCTGTTTATCCATACAGGTGCACAGTATTCCGCTGCAGAGTAGCAAAGCCCGAGGGCTGCACATCAGAGAGTTGGGGATGAAGCTCCCCAAGTTGTTCCGCATAGTTTTTGTAGGATGTTATTTCTGCTGTTAACCTTGGCAGCCATATTCTGGATATGTTTCTTAAAGGACAGGGTTCTGTCTAAGGTGACCCCTAGGTATTTTGGTGTTGCCTCGTAAGGGAGCAGTTTGTTATTTAGGTATACATTGAGTTCTCTTTTTGCCAATTTGTTGTTGAGGTGAAAACATGATGTAACTGTTTTACTTACATTTGGGATTAACCTCCATTGGTGGAAGTATGTGCTCAAAGTTGTAAGGTCGGCTGTAAGTACGCCTTCTGTAGCTTCGATGTCCTTGTGGCTATATGCTAATGCCAGGTCATCAGCATAAGAGAACTTTTTTGATATCGTGGGTGGTATATCAGAAATGTATAGATTAAATAGAGATGGAGCCAGCACGGAGCCCTGAGGGAGTCCGTTATTCAGGTGTCTTTGCTTACTGATTTTGTCACCCATGATGACTTGAAAGGTCCTTGCTGAAAGCATGTTATTTATTAGGCGGCCCATAGTCCTACAGGGGACAGCGTGGAGGAATTTCTTTAATAGGCCCTCCCTCCATACTGTGTCGTATGCTGCTGTGAGATCCACAAATACAACAGATGTTTTCAATTTATTCTGATAGCTGCTTTCAATATAGCTTGTAAGACTAAGTACCTGATCAACACAGCTCCGATAAGATCTAAACCCAGCCTGTTCAATCGGTATTTGTTCGTTAATTTTCTGTCCGATTCTGTTAAGTATCAATCTTTCAAGTAGTTTATAACAGACACTTAACAGAGCAATGGGGCGATAGTTTTCTGGCTTATTGCTTTCTTTTCCGGGTTTTAATATGCCGATTACCTTGGTTCTTTTAAATTCTGGAGGGAGCCTACTGGAAGTTAGGATATCTGTATAGAATTTTGCCAGCCATTCTCTTGTGCAAGGTCCAGAATGGATGATAAATTCTGGCATTACTCCATAAAACCAGGAGATTTTCCAGCTTTGACATTCTTCAGGGCAGTGTCTATTTCAGCTGCTTGGAAGGGTCAAGCGTATTCCTGGTAAGGCAATCCCAGAGTTTTTAGATGCTTCTATGCATAGATGCATCTATGTTAACAGTGTTCCAATATCTAAGGGGCTGCCACAAATAAGAGGGAGTCCACTTATTCTCCAAAGCACCTGAACAAGACAAGAAGCAGGACAAGAAGCAATGGATGGAAACTAATCAGGGAGAGAACCAATCTAGAACTAAGGAGAAATTTCCTGACAGTTAGAACAATTAACCAATGGAACAACTTGCCTCCAGAAGTTGTGGATAATCCAACACTGGAGGTTTTAAAGAAGTGATTGGACAACCACTGGTATAGGGTTTCCTGTTTGAGCAGCGGGTTGGATGAGTAAACCTCCAAGGTCCCTTCCAACTCTGTTAGTCTGTTATATTCTGCCTTGCTCTGCGACAAAAAACACCCAAACTTTCACTATAGATGGGAGCAATTAAAAGTAGGTTGGCATTTTAACACTTTTGAGTTGCCTAGCAATCTTAACATTTGCAGACACAGTCTCAATATATGTGTCTATCCACATTATACTGGATGACATTAAAGATGATTTTTACACACAACTTCAAAAAAACTTTCAACTGTGTTCTCATGGAGAATTTAATCAGAATGGCTGGTGACTTCAATGCCTGTAGAAGAATAGATAGGAGAGATTAGGAAGAAACTCTTGGAAAACTTGGCCAGGGATGTCAGACAAAGATGTCAGACTTGGGCTTATTAGTAGAAAACAGCCTCTTCTGTCACCCCCAAAAGAATTGGCTCACATGGCGCACCCCAAATGGGAAAGATACAGTATATGGTTCTAGTCTACACCAATCTCTGATTATCCATTAAAAATATGTTCACAATCTAGTTGTCTTCAGTGCACACTACGGGCTTAGCTCAGCTATCTGTGAATGCTAATAGATACTAATATCTGAAATAAAAGCTAGATTCATTAAGACAGATAAAACTAGCAAAGCCTCACTTTTACCTAAACTATCTTGAAGAGAGCAAAGCACAAGATAGACAGTAACAGGAAGTCCCTTTCAGTGGTGGGTTTCACTTACCTTTGCTACCGGTTCGCTCGTGCACGCACGCTTGCTTCGCTCGCGCATGCGCAGACCGTATTTGATGACATGCGGGTGGGCAGAGCCTCCCGCCGCTGCAGTTCAGGCGAACCGGTAGCAACCCACCACTGGTCGCTTTGCATCTTAAATACAGAGATTGATTTAACTAATAATAAGGTAGATGACAGAAGACCCTTCCCAGCATCTATCTCTCACCATCTGTCCCAGAGGTCAAAACAACTCAGAAATGAAAAGAGTTGCTGCAGACACCAATATTACTGTTTTGTTAACTTTCCTTTCCTCACTTGCTGTATGTGCTACATGCCCTTCTGTATTTTCCCCCCTTTTGTCTTTTGTCTTTCAAAGCAAAAAGAAGAAATGGACTATAGCTCCATGATGCCTTTTGATTTATTAGTAACCTAACAGAAAACTTACATTTCGGGCTGATCAGTCCAAGAAAGAGATTTTAATTATCTTCTCTCAAGAAAGCATTTATCCCAAAGTAAATGGCTCAGTAAAGGACATTTAATGTATTGTGTTGGTGCTAAATGCTAAAAATATTGCTGAATTTTTACAATTATGCTCTTCAAGGGGCAGATTATGTCTGTTTTCTCACTGTTGCCTCTGCCTATTTTTATACACATATTTAGTGCTTCCAAACTAAATTCCATGAAACATGCGCTAGAATTATACCACTGTTGCTTTCAGTTTATAATAACAAATAAGTAATGATTCTGACAGCAAAGGGAGCCTCCTAAGTGCTATTTCTGCATTACATTTGGCATGTGAAATTTGGCCTTTGTGCTGTGATTATTGCCCAAACTCTTGCAAAATATGCCAAATTGAAAACAGAATGTAATTTTGACTACAGCTTGATTCCTACGCCAGAACCCAAAGGACGTAATCACTTGTGGACTGGTTACTGAAGAAACATGTCTGAACTTCTCTCCCAGAATGGAATATATGGATTGCTGTAACCTTCTTCTAAGCCTTATCTCTGCTGCTGGTGGGACACATCAACCATCTGCTGAATTCATTGCTACACGTTTTTTTAAAAATTAAAAAAACAGAAATAAAAGATCCTTCATTCACAAGCTGACCATGGATGAGGATTTGTTGAGCACAAAGCACAACTACTGAATGAGACTAGGGGCCTTTATTGTCGCAGCTTCCACTGGCACTTCAAAAGAGGCAGTTAAGGAAAAGCACTTAAGAGTATGAGCAGAAATTTGACAACTTGCCATTTTAATATAAATTTGTATGTCACAATTCATAAACCTTTTAATGCTCTTTTGTTTCTCTTTTACTTTAGGCAACCTAGAGCTCTAAAGGAATTAAATGGCCTGGAAATTGGTTAAAATATATAAATATAAATACTTCCAATATCAAGCTCTTCTACCAATATGGGCTCTGGCCCTGGGATTCAAAAATTTTTACGACTGGTTCTGTAGGCATGGCATGGCTTGGTGGGTGTGGCAGGGGAAGGATACTATAAAATCTCCATTTCCACCCCACTCCAGGGAAAGGATACTATAAAATCTCCATTCCCACCCCACTCCAGGGGAAGGTTACTGCAAAATCCCCATTTCTTCCCGATCAGCTGGGACCTGGGAGGAAGAGAACAGATGGGGGGGGGGCAGTCAGAGGTGGTATTTACCAGTTCTCTGAACTACTCAAAATTTCCGTTACCGGTTCTCCAGAACTGGTCAGAACCTGCTGAATACCACCTCTGCTGCCTATGCCTGGAGTAGAGCCCTCATGCAAACCTTAAAACCAGTGGAAGTTGTATTGACTTAAGGAAACAAAGTTGATGATGACTAGAAAAAAAATAGTAGAAATTACAGAGTGACTCACTATTTATTTCAGTGAAAACAGTTAATTTTTCTGCTCCCATTACCTCTGCCCAGTTTCCTCCAGATATGCTATTTCTCATGATAAATAGATTATGAAATTCTAATCCAGTCTTCCCCATCTGATGCCATTCTTCAGGTTTACAAAATAACAATTTCCTTATGATATTTTTATTTTTGTTTTAATATACAAAAAGGATAATAAACAATCACAAAAACAGCAAGAGATATAACAGCAACAACAAAAAAACTCTGGTTGTACACAAGAAATTGTACAATTAATCATTAATCCTGACCACACAAAATAATATTCACCAGTCTCTTCATTATGTCAATAAATAGCCTGCTTATAATCAGAAAGTGAACACATGTGTAATGAAAGACCGTAAATTTAGAGTTACTCTAACTTTTCAGGATTGCACAGTAATTTTGTTTTGCTTTCCACAACGCTTGATAACGTTGATATGTTGATAAACATAAGTTTTCATACAATAAGTGTCAAGGTTTTATTATGAAAGCATATAATTATTCAATTGCAAATTTATTCCTGAATTAGATTCAAGGCAAGTCTGGTTTCCATATTTAAATCTACCCTGTTGTAATATTTTAAAATGAACACTATTACAGTATTTTACTGGAACTGCTAATTTTTATTTTACATTAACTTTTACATTTTAAAAAAGCTTCTAAATAATGAAATAAAACATAAATAAAAATAATTTCTATTGAAAGAAGAACCTTTTACCTATCATGGTTTATTAGAAATAACTGCATTTATTATGCGCCTTGTCATTTTTATGTACTCAAAGAAGTTTAACATCAGCACAGTTGATAAACACGATAATTTTCTATAAGGCAAAGGTGCTATTTCATTTGAAGGACTACATCTCCTGCTAAGTATATTTCTGAATAGTCTTAATTTTGAAAATATCAGATTATACAGTAACTAGGTTCATACATCACATTAATCTAGGCACAAAATTTGGTTCCATAATCCCCTGTCTTTGGCTATGAAAACTCTACCTGGAGAAAGTGAAATTCAAAATATCTGCAGGATACCAGATGATTTACTTCTGATAAAGTGCTTGATTCCATAGAGTTATTGGATCTGATGTTCTCGTTTCTGTAAGAAAATGGTAAAAGTCTATAAGACTGATTAAGCTGACAACATTCTTATGTACTCTGAGGAATTTTTAGAACATATCTAAGAGATATCTCGAGACAGGCAATTGATTTTTAATTGATTCAACTGCCATGTTTTGTCCATGGAAGAAAATGCCATTCCTCCAATTTACTTTCTTATGGAAAACATCAGTTTTCTCCTCAGAGAAAAACTCAGAGCTGAAAACTATACAGCATCCAGCAGTTCTTAGCCTTGATAGAACAGCAATCTTTCAGCTGCATCATTTCCTCTTACAGGAACTACTATATCTCCTTTTACTGCTTTCATTTATTCAGTTCTTCTCTTCCCAGGACTGTTTTGACCTTGAAACCACTAGATCCTGAAAAGAAGCAGGGACCGGCTCGAAGAGATTCCTGCTTAGGTCACCAACCTGATAAAAGCTCCTCCCACACTTCTGTGCACCACTGTTACTCATTTACATAAATTGGTTCTATTCAATTATCTGTCCAGATGTCCAGACTGTGCCACCAGTGATCTGTGAATTAATTAAAAACGGAATATAATTTAATAATAACTGATTAGAAAGAGATTAGTTGTTATATAAAAAGGAGAAACCAAGAGATAGCTAGTTGTCCTTAATACGAGCCAATCTACAATAATTATAGAAAATAGTCCCTCTCTCTCCCACAATCCACCTTGAATCCTCCCCTCCCCTCTTTTTCTTCGTCCATTTATATTTTTCTTTCTTTTATGTTTATTTGTTTGCTTTCTCAAGTTTCTTCTGATTTTTAAAAAACTTTTTTTCTTTCTTTTCCCAGGCCAGCCTTATATCATTGTTTCCCTTTCTCTTCTTTATTACACACAGGTCTTTATTAAAATGAATAAACACTAAGCTCTTTCATAAACATATGTTCATAGCAGAGCTATGACTAAAATCCAAGGCAGAAGAGATTTTGGCAGGGTCTTCTGCCCAACAATTATTTCTTCAAATATTGCATGTAACATTATGATATTCTCTCTTTCTTCTCCTAACAGCTAAGTACCAGTAGACTTTGTATACTTACCACAAACTGCATTTGCAATCATACGCTGTGAAATACAGTTTGGTGGGATTAGTATTCATGCTGGACAGACAACATGGATGGATGACAAATAGGTAACAGAAATTGGAAAATTGTTAGGAAGGTCAGGTAGCAAAAAAAAAAAAAAAAGGTACAGGAATGATCAGAACTACAGAGGTGTAAGTACAGAGTAAGAACTGCTCCAGTGTGGAAACATAGTGGGCCAAGGAAGGAAATAGCAGATAAACAGGAGTGCGTACAATAAAACAACCAAGTAATAAAGTATGGATTTGGGAAACACAAATGGTGAAGTCTACAAGCAATAACAAGAGAGAACAGACTATAGGTTAGAAGTATCTAGTTTGCTATTTACAGAGCCCTATAATTCAGCAGGCTGAGGATAGTGCAAAAAAACACATGCTTAGAATTAAAGATTTCTGAACAGAACTAATGGAACCTGCATTTCTTCCATCGCAGCAATATTGCTTAGTTCCCTCTTCCAGTTTTTTTAAAAAATTGTAGTATAAGTTAGTGCAAGAAGGAAGAACAGTTTTGCTGTTACTATAGCTAATGATGGGGGGCTCGACGTATTTCCTTTTTCCTTTAAGGCTATATGCAAAAAGAGAAAAAAAATGGAAGAGGAAAGGATCCTTTAGATCCCGATCTATCATTTGCATACCCATGGATGAGAATCCACTTGAGTGTCTTAAAAGATGATATGATCATGAAAATAGCAGGGATGAGAAACGATTTTAATCGTGGCACTGTAAAATGAATTAAGAGAGGAATTTGACAAAAGGAAAGCTAACAGAGAAGGGGAAACACTTGTTTAAACAAGATAAATCAACAACGTGCAAATTGATAAAAATTATATTGATAAAATTGTTGCTGAAAAAGAAGAGCAAGACTTTGCAGCTGACATCAGTGAAAATACTGGCAGATCTGGTGACTGTTTGAGAAGAGAAAGAACAATAAGGAGTCAAATCAAATGCCATCCTGAAGACTAAGCTTGCAAGATGTTGGGAAGAAGATAACTCTTTATTTGTGAAAATATTTGGAGCTAAGACTTCTTAGATGAGAAGCGAAACATCTTCAAGGAAAAACAAAAAAAATCCCATTGCCTTTTGAAAAAGCACCTCTAGGACAACCATGACCTGAATGACTGAGAATCTCCATAGACATATGTGAGGGAAGAAACGGAATGGCTTCTGTGCACACGTGCACACACATACACATCTATCCATGGGAAATAAAATGGTTCCATCTTTCAAGCAGGCTATAAAATCATTCGAGTTTACTTAACTTCTGGAAGTTTTTAACATGAAAATATTTGAATTCCATTTTTGAGATTTTTAAATTTCTTGGATGTTTTGACAGGAGGGTTGGGTCCTATGGGGTGGGTGCAGTTCGCACCACTTCAGGAGAACCAGTTGTTAACTTTCTGAACAGTTTGACAAACTAGTTGTTGGAAGAAATCATTAGGGCAGAGAAACAGTTGTTAAATTACTTAAATCCCACTGTTGGGTGGGTGGATTATGTGCCTTTGGGTTGAATCCTGGTGATTCCCTGGATTAGTCCCTGCAGTTTCCATGGTAAGATTTCAGAAGTGGTTTGTCATTTCCTGCTTCCCAGGGCTGAGAGTGACTGGCCCAAAGTTACCCAGCTGGCTTTGTGCTTAAGGTAGAACTAGAACTAACAGTCCCCCAGTTTCTAATCTGATGCTCTAACCACTACACCAAACTCTTTTGTCAGAAGTAGCGATATATCATTTTAAATATATATAATTTGTTATTTTATCAGATCACAAAACAATACACTCTACATAATATTGTAAAAACCTAAATTCATTTTCTAAATATGTTTATATAAATAAATAAAAATAATCAAACTTCAAAATTAAAAAAACCTGATGTAAACAGAACAGTAGCAATTGGGAAGAAGAGAAGAATCATGGAACAGTAATTGAAAGGGAAATAAAGAAGAAATATTTTTTTCTTTGTAAATCATCTTAGCTTTCCTTGATTTGTAAATCTAGAGTTTGTGCTTTGTCCTGTCTGCATTTTTTTCAAAGGACACTGGCTGGAGTCCAATTAAAGACAGTCACATTTAAGTCCAATTGAATTTAAAGTGTTTTAACATAATTGCAATAACATTGACTCATTGATTCCAGTAGGACTTAAGCACAACTAACTTTAATTAGATTGAGATCATTATTTTTAAATTGGAAGGTATACAATGTATACAGTTTGAGCCTCTGGACAAATGAGACAATGCTCAGAAATGTGAATATTAGCAAATTTTGATCTGAGTTTTCCTCCAAGTAAATGTTATTTTTATCTAATGTTTCTTATTTAATAAGTGAAGAATACAGAAATAATATTATTTAATTTGTTTGAATTGATACTTTCAATAACTGAGCCCTGTTTGAAAATAGTTTGAAGAAAAGATTTTATAAGATAGCCAATAAGTTATTTAGATAAGCCAGTGGTACAGTACATAGAGACTGAGGCTCCATATAGAACGTTCCATGTAGAAAGTAGACGTTCATGGCAGTTTGGTTGTCTAACTGGAAAGTACTACCTAATTGTAGGTAGTACTACAGTGGTTTAAAGCACCCTGTTATTAACACAGCTGCCTGCAATTTACTGCTGGTTCGAATCTCTCCAAGGCTCAAGGTTGACTCAGCCTTCCATCCTTTCTAAGGTAGGTTAAATGAGGACCCAGTTTGTGGGGGCAATAAGCTGACTTTGTATAAATATACAAAAGTATGAAGGCTATTGCTTAACGCACTGTAAGCCGCCCTGAGTCTCCGGAGAAGGGCGGCATATAAATCAAATTAAAAAAAAAAAAAAATTGTAAGGTCTAGATGAACACTTTAATTACCTTTAAAAAAAAAATTCTCAAACTCTATCACTCTGTTAATAATGGGTTATGGAATGGAATCCTACACTAGGAACATAGAACAAGAGTAAATTTGCAGTAATACAGACCCCACAACCACAAAAGTACATCTCAATTAAGCTTCCACAATGTGATGGTGAATATAATCAATTACTCTTTTAATTATTCATTTGGCTGATACTCTGTCTTTCCATCCTGGAAAGTGTACTCCATTCCATATTCAATGCTAAAGCATTTAGATGATTTTTGGAGTCACAGAATATGTAACTATGGCTAAAGTCAGAGATCCGAGGCATTTTCCAAGTTGTGGTAGCTGAGATAACTGTGGAAAATTATCTTTTCATTTCTGGGTTTCAACCACTGATATCATCTAGTGTTGTATATAGCCACTGTGATTAGGAGTTACTGATAATTTATCATTGCTACCTTCTCCATTTCCTTGAGGTAAGCTTTTAAAATCTCAGCTTCACAATCATATGTAATTGGTGTACTGTATAAAATAAGACCTCTGAAGCATTAAGGCCACAGGAATGATCAAGTGCACCTACTGTTACAAAATAGCCGATGTTTTTGATATGATTAATAGGCTTGTCCAACTGTCCCCATATCTCCCTTGCACTTTGCTCCATCATCTCAAAAAATACTTACTTGCCTCATAACATAATTTTTATCTCATTGCAGACTTCAAAAGAAATTAATATGCTGTTCTTACACAAATTGAGTAATTAAGCAATCCAGTTAGAAGTGGCCTCAAACATTTTCCAGTCTGAACGAAGCCAGGCATATATCTTTGTTCCACTCCATCCAGGAGACTGGCAGGCAAATCTTACTTCAGTTCTGGAGGTAGAGCAAAGTTCTCCACTCCACCTAAGAATGGGAGTCTATGTGACAAATACAGCTACGTTGCCTTCCCTTTGACACCTCACTTTTCCAAAACCTTTGCCAGAACTGGTTACTCTATTTGGCAATTATTGGCAGGATTAGAAAATAATAACAATAACAACAGATCTAGGCCATCATTTTCATCCTCCCTCCCAGGAACAGTAATAAGTAGTGACACCTTCTCTTCAAAGGTGTAAGCATCTCTTGATAGAATTTAATTGAGAAGAATTATGAGTGAAAGAAAAACAGCAAGATTCTTTATCTGGAAGTGCCCTAATTGTGACAAAGATGCAGATAGGTTTTTCTGCCTAGAATGAAATGAGCATATTGTGCAAACTACAGAAAGGCTACCAATGGTATGCCAAATGTTGCTGAATTGAAGTTTTCAGCCTTTCTCATTACTGACTATGTTTCCTAGGGAGACTGGGAGTTGTAATTCCAGAACACAGGGTGTTCCATAGTTCAGCAATTTATTTAGGCACAATCCTCCAGTATAATGAAAATAAACTATAGGTTTATTCCTGACAATGCAAAGTGATCTGTTTAGGACAAAAAAAACAACATCCTATCAAAGGATGAGGCAGATAGCAGACAATATAGCATGTAACTTGGCTGCAGATTGCTAGTAAGATATATTTTGCAGAAAAAATGTAATTAGGCTCAAACGTTTGAACTAAGTTTCTCTTAGAGAACTTTCAGTCATGGGGCATTTTAGTTTACAGCACCAGTGCTGGGTGAAAGGCACAATACTATACTGTAAAAATTAGAAAAAACTGTATCCTACTTCACAGGATTATTATGAAGAAAGTAATGGAGAAGTATTATATATTTTTCTGTGTGTTTTATATTTCATTCTTCTTTCAGATCATGAGTCTACACATAGACCTCACCTATTCCAATGTTTCCCGGTAACAACAACCCTGGGCTGAGAGCAAAGGTGGGTTTCAGCAGGTTCTGACCAGTTCTGGAGAACCGGTAGCGGAAAGGAAATTTTGAGTAGTTTGGAGAACCAGTAGTAAAAATTCTGACTGGCCCCGCTCCCATCTATTCTCTGCCTCCCAAGTCCCAGCTGATCGGGAGGAAATGGGGATTTTGCAGTAACCTTCCCCTGGATTGGTGAGGGAATGGAGATTTTACATTATCCTTCCTCTGGAGTGGGCTGGGAATGGAGATTTTACAGTATCCTTCCCCTGCCATGCCCACCAAGCCATGCCCACCAAGCATGGCATGCCCACCAAGCCACGCCCACAGAACTGGTAGTAAAAATTTTTGAAACCCACCACTGGCTGAGAGTGAGTGATAGAATGAAAGCCACCTAGTGAGCTTCCATATCTCACCATGGTCTTATCCAACACACTATTTGCTTTTCATCAAATAATAGAAAATAAAAATAAAATAAATGTGAAATAAACTAGGGGGCAGAGGTTGCAGAGCAGTTTAGAGCAGTCTTTTCAAACTTGGAAACTTTAAGATGTATGGAGTTCAACTCAGCATGCTTGCTGAGGAATTCTGGGAGTTGAATTCTATACTGTACATCTTAAAGTTACCAGGTTTGAAAAGCACTGCTTTAAAGCCATCTAACCTAGTATCTATACCAGTAATGGAGAACCTATGACATGAGTGCCAAAGGTGACATGCCATTACTTTTTAAAGGATGAATGTCAGCATTCACCAACACTCAACTATACTCAAAAGCATGCCCCATTCTGACATGATTTTTAGAAGCATCAGTCTGCATGAGAATGGGGCATGCCTTGGGTAAGCCGCAGTGCCCTAACAACAGAAGTTAATACCCTTGAAGGTAAGAGACACCTAGCATTTTAAGTGGTAATGGTGGCACTCAGGGTGAAGTCAATGTCTGGGCTCAAGTTCAAGCCCAGCCTCCGCACTGCCACAAAGTGACCTTCTTCAGGATGGACTAGAATGGGGGAAAGGTAGAAAATTATTTCTCTTTTGTTTATGGGGTATGTGTGGCACTACAGCAGAGTCAAATTAGGCATTTTCCGAATTTGCTCACCATCACTGATTTAGACTAAGGAAATATGTTGGGTCCCATTCATTCACCATCCAGCCCTTGGTATTTTTGTTGACCAGATTTGCGAAAAGGCAGTTCTGAGTTTAAGACCTACGGACAGATAGCATTACTTTGGGGGGGGGGGTGATCATCTGGAGGGACACAGTGGAGGTCTCATCAAAATCTGCCAGGCAGAGCACTGGTTTGACAGAAACCTGGGACTGGAAATGGAAAAACCTGGGTGAAGGCCATGACAAACCTCTTCTGTAAACTTTGTCAGGAAATGTACTTGCATGCAGTGAATAGGAATTCTTACCTTATAAGGTTGCCATATCTGGACTGCAAAACTCTTATACTCCTTTAGAGTTTACACTCTCAAACTACCTTAGAAGCAAAACATTTCCTGCTCTGATCTCCAATCCTGACGTTACAGTCTCGACGCTTCCAGCCCTGCCTTTCCCCCTCCCCCCTCCTCTCTAGCACAGCAACAGCCAGCTAACCGGCCGCCGAGCCTCCTGCCGCTTCCCTCCAGCAAGACGGGGAGGTTCCCCTTCCTATTTGCCAGCAAATTATTAATTGATTCTTTGCCATTTGTCTTAAATGTTGCTAATCCGAGGGGCTCCGTGTTTGCGGTTAACCTGCGCCAAGGCCGGAACTCGGTTTTGGGGCGGGTGGTCGCCCAGGGACGCGACCTCAGCAGCGGAGCGGCTGTAATTATTCCCCAGATAAATCTCTGCCAATCCAGAAGACCAGGGAAATCGCAGCCCATATTGCACGGCCTACCATCCCCACCCGTAAGGATAATTTGAGACTCAAATCCCAGCAAAGTCCTGCTACAAATTGCTGCAAATTAAGCTGATTTTGCCCGAATGAGGGATTTTCTGCTGCAGATCAAGCCTTTCTGAGAGTTGATGAGGCGGGGGATTAGGGAAAGGGCTGAAGTCAAAGGGGCAGGACGAGGCGGGTGGCTGAGTGGGGAATCAGAGGGAAGGAAAGACGGCAGATTGGCCTAGCAGTGAAAGTCCTGGAGCATTAGCATTTGATCGATTTTTACTTTAATGACATTTTATTCCATTATCAAATTTATGATTAGCCTAAACAAAAATGGAAGGGATGCAGAGAAGACTTAGACATCGGGGTTATTTTTATTTTATTTTATTTTATTATATTATAAAAAATTTCTCACTTTGCCAGTTTGTGCCCTTTTAAAGGAAAGACCAAATGAACCAATTCCCTCAAACATCTGTATCTTGAATTTATTGGCACTTTGTCAAGCAAGATCTCTGTACTAGTCCCAATACAGGCACTTAAGACTGCTGCAGTTTTCATTTATAGGAATGCAGTTCTTAAAAGTAAAAATTGTATTATTGGAGTTGTTTTGTGTGAGAGGCTGTAAACTAAACCCCTTCTATTTTGTATCTTTCCTGCAATAAACTCATTTTTCCTCTACTCTCAATAATTGTGTTTTTTAACTCAGTTGATGGTTGAACTCTGTTTTGTTGTACAGAGTATTCTTTTATTTGCAAAATTATCCCACTATTCGCATGCATTTTTTATTATTTGAAAAACTTTGATCAAGTTTCTTGACCAAAGATAACAATAAGGTAAAAATAATTAGTAGTTATCAAGATTTTCTTTTTTCTATTCAATAGTATGTGATCCTCAGAGAGTGCTTGGACAAGTCCCTGCAGTTTCCTTTGCAAGGTTTTTTTCAGAAGTGGTTTCCTTCCTAGGGCTGAGAGAGAATAACTAGCCCAAGATCACCCAGGTTGCTTTGAGTTTGAGGTGAGGCTAGAATTCACAGTTTCCCAGTTTCTAGCCTCATGCCTTAGTCACTTCATCAAATTGGCCCTCACATATTAAATAATAATGTCTTTATCATACCGGTATCAGTATTATTCTACCTTAAAAGTTATGGCTGTTCCAGCAGACTAAAAGCCAATTATTTTGTAACCAATTAAATCAATTCTATCCCCAATTCCTAATAAAGACATATTTTATGTCTTTTATCAGGAATAAAATCACTGTACTTTACTGAAAGGTCAAACACAGGGACTTTACAAGAATAAGACAAGAATTTAGCCAAAGGATCAAATAGGCAATAAAGGAAACCATTTATTTTTTATTCTTTCTCATCTCAACTGTATCCTTTACTTTTCATCTGTTTTAAGAGGGATGCATGTTGCAGCTATTTGCAATTGCACCATTAAAGATTTTATGCTGTGCATGTTAAAGTTAAAAAGATATATGTACTGAGAGTCACTATGAATGTAATCAACTTGATTTAATACTAATAGGAAACAGTAAATGGAATTTATGACTTTAAAATAAGTGATTTTTTAAAAACACAAGTACTTTGTGCATAATGGGAAAAAATCTCAATCTGAAGAGTTTATTAGAGTCTAATCCCTCATCAACAAACGAAACCAGGGCTGCCCACCCAATAATCCGAACTGCCATTAAAATATTAAAAATAAATCTAATCGTCTCTTTATCCAAAATAAGCAACTTTTATATGGAGAAAAAATGTCTAACCCTTTTGGAAGAGAATTATTCCTAGTGTTGTAAATGAAATTCAGTCAGGAAATTGAAGCTGCATTTAAAATCAGATGAAGCAGTATAGTAAGAGATAAAATATAATATGACAAATTAAAAATATTCATTTAAACACACTAAATTTCCTCTAAAAATTGTAGTGTTGCAAAAGAGACTCCACTGAGATTCTTACTCTGCTTATTGAAGGGTGATCTATTCAGGTTTAGAATTTAAAAAGGCTGGATAGGATCTTGGGGGAAAAAAACAGTTATCCAAACCATGCGAATTATTCTTATCTTCTGAAATTTATTCTTACATATTGCATGGTATTTCCTTCATTGCTGGCATATCTTCACTATTGACAGTTCCTGGGAAAATCAAATGGCGTGCATAAGTGCACCAGTGTGCCTACTGTCCCTGTCCTAATATTCCTTTTTACTTACTCTTTTCATGTATTCAAATTATGTTTATACTTTTACCTGTTATCATATATATGCTTGACAAATAAAACTTATGATTATGATCCTTGAGTGATAAAGATGTGCTTTTCAAACTCAGTTTAGATTTTGCTTCGGACTTTACTGTACTAATTGGGTGGCCTTACAGGGAAACCTTAGGTCAGGCTTTTTCTACATTTGTTGCAATACTGTACTATAATTGGCAGAAGTTCTTCCTACTCTTAGGTCTTGGATTTTTTCATGTTTCACCAGTGGAAATTATTTTAGATCCAATTGTTCAAGTGAACCTGGCAAAGCAGGTGCTTTACCTCTGAGTTATGCCTCTATTCTTCCATCTCAGTTTCTGTTTGATATTGGGAGACTTAATAATAGCAGAGGTTTCTATTTGTGATCTCCTAAGTATTAGTATTCTTCCTGAAATGTGTAGGACAGCCAGGTGATCTGCTAGCATTTCTGACAATGAAGTAGGCTGTTCTTCTTGCTGACAGTGATGATGTAGCATCTAGCTTGTCTTGATTTTCTTTCCTAACTTGTCTGGCTGGACTTTATTCCTTCAGGAATCATAGTACACCCTTTCCAGTTTTTAAAGTTTTTCTTTTCTTTTCTACAACTCCTTACCAAATCAAAGCAGCACAGAAAATAGCTGTGAGTTCTAAATTGTCTTTCATCTCTGAATTCTAGATGGCTAATAAGAAAATCTAAACCTAAGCAAAACTAATAATTTTGTGATCTATATTAAAATATTTTATTTTATTCTTAAAATCTTTTATAATAATTAAATTGCCAGTAATTTTTGGTCATTATTTAAGAGAGCATGAGAATTTGAAGAAAAACATCTCTCTGCAATTGCTTCTGGTACCACTTTTTATGAGAGATTGTTTTCTTTTACATTTGTTCACAACCTTTTTCAGTTCTTCTCAAAACCACATGTTTTGAAAAAGTTTGTGTAATTCTTATTTGCTTTACCAAAAAAATATGCAGCTAATAATAAGAATGAAAAATTAAAGAATTTCCTCAAGAACGCCATTCAAATTCATAAATAGTTTTAAATGTTGTTGAATAGAATAGAATAGAATTCTTTATTGGCCAAGTGTGATTGGACACACAAGGAATTTGTCTTTGCTGCATATGCTCTCAATGTACATAAAGAAAAAATAAAATATATTCATCAAGAATCATAAGATACAACACTTAGCGATAGTCATAGGATACTAATAAGCAATCAAATCATACTAGGAAACAATAAAAACAATATAAGTTGTAAAGATTCAAGCAACATGGATATAGCCATAAGTACTAGTAAGGATGAGAAGAAGAATAGTAATATAGTCTTAGTAGTTAATTTGACAGTGTTGTGAGAATTAGTTGTTTAGAAGAGTGGCATTCAGGAAAAAACTGTCCTTGTGTCTTGTTCTGGTGTGCAGAGCCCTATAGCGCCATTTTGAGGGTAGAAGTTAAAACAATTTATGTCCAGGATGTGAGAGGTCTGTAGATATTTTCACAGCCCTCTTTTTGACTTGTGCAGTATACAGTATACATTGTTTTTATGAAACAAACAAGCGTGCTCTTCTGTTCCCATCTTAACAAATTATTACTGTTGTTGTTGTTGTGGAGATAACCTGCACCTCTTGATGCCAGGCAATTTTTTCCAATTCTATAGATAGAATTTTTATTTGGTTAACTTTCATTCTGCCTTTTTCAATTTTAGCTTAGCTTTTAATTACTATGGGTCAAATTGCAGCTCCTTCCCTAGGAAATATAATTGAAGGTCAATAGAAATAGTTTCAGTAATAAGTAGTAATATCCAGAGTATCTTCAATTGGGATCAATCACACCACTGTCGTGAATATCAAGTCTGTACCAGTACAGTAACTTGAGGAAGTGTATTTTGTGATGCTAAAAAATAGTAATTACCTTGGGTTTAAAGATTCACATGAGATGTTGCAATTAAACCCAATGGGCTATTTGGCTTTGTATAATTAATACTTCTTTCTTCTCGCAAAATTAAAATATACAGTTTAATTCCCAAACTTTAAATTATTGTCAGGTACAGTTTGCAGAGATGGATAGAACAGTTAAAGAAAAACAAATTGAAACCCACTAATGTTACAGAAATAATTTAATGAAATTTAACACCACTAATTAACAACTCAGGTTTTATTCTCAAGTGCTTTATAGCAATATTAAATGGATGAACCCAGTTTTTGAACTGTTGCCATGTTGGACATCAAGGTAACAAATCAACCTTCATGTGTTTTTATGTCATGTATAAAAAGATGTGAATTCTGTAATTAGCTATCTATCCTTTGTTAACAACATATTATTTTATGACAAAATTATAGTTACATTTTGCTTCTCTTTCCCTATATAAGCAAGGCAAAATTCTGAGAAATAATAATCTATTACCATTTGATGTCAAACCTTTGAATTTACTTCAGAAACTAACTTGAGATAGAACAATTAGATTCAGAGAGACAATTTTAATCTAAGTCTTTAAAAGAAATTTTATATTAATTATAATTAATGTTTTTACTTTTAAGACCAACCATTTGTCTGAAATGTTATAGGGTCTCCTGCTCGAGCAGAAGTTGGGCTAGAAGATCTCCAAGGTCCCATCCAACTCTGTTATTCTGTAAAAGAGGTATAATTGCTATGAACTGTTCTTGACATTTTTGGAAGTCATACTGCATTTTATTAAACTAGAACTACTGTTAAGTACAATGTACATTTTCATTAAAAAAAAAGAATGTACACTAAAACCCTCCCTTTTGTTCCATTAATGTATTGCCACTAGGTAATATTGCAGTCAGGACCGGATTTAGATGAAAAGAGGCCCTAGGCTATTCCACTTATGAGGCCCTTTCACCTATAGTGAAAGTGTAATTTTAATTTTGCTAACAATTTGAATGTAGGCCCCTCTTGATCTTGAGGCCCTAGGCTGAAGCCTAGTTAGCCTATAGGAAAATCCGGCCCTGATTGCAGTCATTTATATCAGTTATGCAGAAAATTTAAACTTTTCAGAATATTTCATATATGAGAATATAATTCAGTGTATTGTAGAACTATAGATATTTGTATCTCAATTACTTTGACAGTCTGAAAGGTGTTCCAATTTTAGTCCTTTGTTTATTGAAACGTAATATTTTTTAGTTATTCAGCTATAATAGTTTGGGCTGCAGTTTTTAAGAAAAAGAAAAAACTGTTAAGAATATAAACAATTTCTTTTTGCCCAACAGTAGTTTTAAAAAATAGGGATGTGGTGGCTCAGTGGATAAGACGCTGAGCTTGTTGATTAACTTATTTAATTGTTCAAGCTGTTTAGATGGAATATTGTTTTAAATGGAAATTGCTTTGGTGAACTAGCAGTACATTCCAAGTAACAGGATCAATTCATTTCTTATTTCTGTTAAGAGTGGTAAATCTAGAAACACATTTCCTTTGAAAATTAAATGGACCACGAGTTGTAGATGACCCTCATCTTTTCCAGCCTCATATGTTTGTGCAGCCACATATTAATGCATTTATTGATTAATCGATGTAGTGTCATGTTATAACAATGATTTCTGCTAAATCCCAAAGTCTTTTAACGCCCTAGCTTTCTTGCTTGGTGAGTTTTAAAGTGTACAGAGACTGCTCTACCAAGTGAAAATGAAGTCTGCATAACTACAGCATTGGCTTATTTGAACCCTACTTGAATTATTTTCCATAAGCAAATAGTTGTTGCTTTTAACTGCATCAAATTTGTATACAAAATCATGTATGAAAGTTACCTACACAACTGTAATTCACAAGGCGCTTTGTGTATTTTTACACATTTATTTATTAATTACACTTTTTATATTTATTTTTTATAATGGTCAGTGTAACTAGTTTCACATGCTAGCCACATAAAAATGATGGAAAGTGAATTAAAAAAACCAATTTCTGACCACTGAAATTAGATGGAAAAAATTACAATCCATCTCTCTCCGTGTAAGCTGCTTATTTTCTAGTACACAGAGAAAAAAGATATTTTGTATAATTGGAAGAAGGAATATAGAATATATTGAAGGTCTTTTAAAAACAATTTTAGAGGACAACATTGAAAAGATGTTTCATTCCTGTAATTTTTTCTTCTCCTAATTTTTTAAAGTAATACTGTCTATATCTGCATGTGGTCAGATTCATTTGGTGTTTGGTTTCCAAATCTCAAATGACACTATTGTATGGTATAATAAGATAAGAACTAAAATTGGATGGTGCCATTTATTATAAATGTTTCGTAAAGCTCTTTAGACTATCCACACATATTTAGTTAATTGGAAAGTTCTGAGTTCAAAATAATAGATTAGACATATTTTGTGCCACTATTATCTTGATTTAAAAATGGTAAAATACCGTATGTGGAAATTTGCATTGTGAGGCCTTTTCTCAAGCTAATTTGATCCTATGGCATAATCCAGACTTTAAAAATCGGTTTTAAGCAACCTGCTTAAAGCTTTGAAGGGACTTTAGGTCAATTATTGGATGATAATAATGATTTGTTTGTTTGTTTTTTATACTGCCTTTATTATTTTTTTAAATAACTCAAGGTGACAAACATACGCAAGACTTTTTCCTCCTCCTATTTTTCCTACAACTGTGAGATGGGTTGGGCTGAGACTGATTTGCCTAAGGCCACCCAGCTGGCTTTCATGCCTAATAATTTTCTGTGTTAATGAACAAATATAATTTATATGTTTCCACTAACTGACAGGTATCACAATTACAGTATTTACTAATGACCCGTGACCTGTTGGATTCTTTCCACATATAATATAGAGTGGAACTATTTCTCCTTCCCTCACAGATCTTAGCAGAACCCCAGTGAAGCCTCCTCCTCCTCAGCTGACCCATAGAACTGCCTGCCACTTTATGGGGGGGGGGAGGGAGACAGGGCAAACAAAGGGACCATGGACTATGAGGAACACTACAGTTGTACTCCCATCCAGGTGTGTCTCCAAGATCCCCTCCCTTCACTTATTGACCACTGATACTACAACTACAACTAGCCCTACCTCAACAGTAGCATCCAGGTCACTCCCTCGTCCTCCGCTTGCCACCCACCACTGTTAATAGGTTTCAGTTTTTGGCCTTGGTTCCAAAGCAATCAATCACTGCTTGCCCATCAAGCCTTTGCCACTAGCTGATTAGGCACAGGGCCACAGGGAACTAGGAAAGATGGAGATATACTGCATCCCCCTCCCATCTTACCTTGAGCCACACAGTCTACAAGTCCTGGGAAGTATAATAGAAAATCATATTCGTGTGACCAGAACTAACTGCAGCAATGCTGCAGCAGCCACAACTTTGCAAATACAACTGGTATAAAAATCCTTGAATTTCAATTATGCAGACCTGGCAGGAGGTTCACCATTTCGCAGGCCAGGAAGGATCATAATATCAGTCCCACCAGACAGATCAAGCCACGAAATATATTCCTTAGGAAGACTAAAACTAATTTTTTTGAGAGGGGCTATAAAAATAGAATCTTGCAAGTTTGTACTATACTTCCTCTCCTTTTTTTAATCCCCTTATGAAATAGAAAGATCTCTCTCCAAGTCATTTCTTGTGCAGTACTTGGTGCTCTTAAGTTTGGTCGTTTTCTTGCAAATGTTTCATTACCCAACTAGGCAAAATCTTCAGTGCTAGCCTAGCTTAACAATTACCCAACTAGGTAAACATCTAACTAGCACTGAAGATGTTACCTAATTTGATAATGAAATGTCTGAAAGAAAACAATTAAGCTCAGAGAGCACCAAGGACTCCACAGTTCAACTCCGAACTATAGAAATATTCTTCTATTGGCAATCCATTTCCATATACTTTCTGGTGGTTTGGATGTCATCTTTGTTCTTCTTTGTTGCTTTGATAGTAAATCAGGTGTATCTCTGTCAAAGTCATCTTCTTTAGGGACACATGGCAACAGAAAGGCTGGTGGTTGAAGCATGTTCCAGCCAGAAATGACAGATTGAGGTGCTACAGTGATAAGTTTGGGCAGAAGAAGTGTAGTTGGACAAAGTGTCAGATTTGCCCTTGCAGTTGCTGAGGGATAGACCTCTTACACATGCAGCCAAGGAACTGTCCATCTTGATCTAGATCATCTTTTCACAAGGTATAAATGGAATCAAACTTGACTGAAGAAAGGAAAAGAGAAAAGGTAAAAATTCAGTTTAAGTAGTCACATGGAAAACATTAAGAAGCAGGGGGGAAGAAACATATAGAACTATTAAAAATACAGCTAGCTTCTGGAAAATGCCTCTAAGAAAAAAAAATATAAGGCTCTGAGCAGATTATAGTACAAGTGGTCTTAAACTCATTGAATATGCATCGTACTAGGAAAAGTGAAAAGGGAAGAGGAACTAGAGAGCCTCTTGATGCGGGTGAAGAAGGAGACTGCAAAAGTTGGCTTGAAACTCAACATAAAGAAAACTAAGATCATGGCATATGGCCTTCTCAATTCCTGGCAAATAAATGGGGAAGAAATGGAGGTAGTGACAGATTTTATTTTCCTGGGATCCAAGATCACTGCAGATGGGGACTGCAGCCAAGAAATTGAAAGACGCTTGCTCCTGGGGAGAAAAACTATGGCAAATCTAGACAGCATACTAAAAAGCAGAGACATCACCCTGCCAACAAAAGTACATATAGTCAAGGCTGTGGTTTTCCCAGTTGCAATGTATGGCTGTGAAAGTTGGACCATAAGAAAGGCTGAGTGCCAAAGAATTGAGGCCTTTGAACTATGGTGCTGGAGGAGACTCCTGCGAGTCCCTTGGACTACAAGGCCCGGAGGACCCGGATTGTGGGGGCAATAAACTGACTTTGTATAAAAAAGAAGGGGGGGGGGGGGGCAAAAGCCCTACTAAGCAGGTATATGCAAAAGTATGAAGGCTATTGCTTAACGCATTGTAAGCCGCCCTGAGTCTCTGGAGAAGGGTGGCATATAAATCGAACCAATAAATAAATAAATAAATAAATAAATAAATAAATAAATAAATAAATAAATAAATAAATAAATAAATAAATAAATAAATAAATAAATAAATAAATAAATAAATAAATAAATAAATAAATAAATAAATAAATAAATAAATAAAGGCTACCAAACCAGTCAGTCCTAGAGGAGATTAACTCTGACTGCTCTTTAGAAGGCCCGATACTGAAGATGAAACTCAAATACTTTGGCTACCTAATAAGAAAGAAGGACTAACTGGAGAAGAGCCTAATGCTGGGAAAGATTGAGGGCAAAAGAAGAAGGGGATGACAGAGAAAAAGGTGGCTGGATGGCATCACTGAAGCAGCAGACGTGAGTTTAAATGGACTCCAGTGGATGGTAGAGGACAGGAAAGCCTGGAGGAATGTTGTCCATAGGATCATGATGGGACGGACACGACTTCGCAACTAACAACAACATGATCACTTTCTTTATTTTGCCCCTACCAACTGCCTTCTAACTAATTTTCAGCTAATTCAACTAATTTTGAACTTAGTACGAGATTTAGAATTTCTAGTGGCTTTAATAAAAGTTAACAAGTGAGTAAAAGAGATGTATGGGTTCATGGCTTGAGTATATATATAATTGTTAGTGGGCATTTTTGTTTCTTCCTAGCATTTTCCTGCAAGTGCAGAGTCTTTCTTTTTCTTTTTGGATCAACCAAAGGTTGATCCATTGGTTGTGACAAGAATTGACCATCCTGATGTCATGACACAGAGTAACTGGTCTAAAGTTACTCAGCTGGCTTTCATGCCTAAGGCAGGACTAGAACTCATATCCTGTTTCCCCAAAAATAAGACCTCTCCTGATAATAAGTCCAATCGGGCTTTTGAGCACATGCACTAAAATAAGCCCCCCAAAAAGTAAGCCCTCCCTAAAAATAAGCCCTCCCTGAAAATATTTAAAGGCATGTGCAGCCGGTCCCCGCCATTTCCTCTGGTTAGGGTTAGGGAGACAGAGCTGAAAATCAGGTAAGACGGCAAGAGGAGCCTGCCCATGGGCTGTCCACGTGCCCCAAAATAATAAGACCTCCATGAAAATAAGGCCAAGTGCTTATTTCGGGGTTCAAAAAAATATAAGACAGGGTCTTATTTTCGGGGAAACACGGGTAGTCTCCTGAATTCTAGCCTGGTTAGCAAAGCAATTAAATAGATGTCTTTGCTAGCCACATCCAAAACAGCACAGTGGGAACTGGAAGAGCTTATCAAAGCCTGTTCTTTGAATCTCTCTCAACTTGTTGCCATCCAAAATTTGGTGGCTAAGGTGATTAAAATTGTTATCTACCGTAATATATACATAACATAAATTTCCAGAAGGGTGTATTATTGTTTTTATTATTGTAGTTGTTCCGTGTTTCTACCTATAATATGATTGATGATGTGATAGTGTGGGATTTATAATTCATCCTTCTGACAATATATTCCAGTAAACTAAGTTTAAAATGCCCACTTGAAGGAGATGAGGTGGTTCTTAAATATGATAGATGACACACACACACACACACACACACACACACACAAAATTTGTGGTCATAAGAATCTTAGCTTCTTGTTTGTTCTTGATTGTTAATTGTTATACCCTATATTTTGTTCTGGGAAGTTCGGGGGTGATGGTGGTGGTGGGAGGGTAAGGAAGGGAAGGGGGGATGGGGAAATATTTGTAAAAATTTTTGTAAAACTCTTTAATAAAAAAAAAATCTTAACTTCTATTTTCAGTCAACCCTTTGTATTTAGATCTCATGAGTATAGATCAAAAGATGCAGATATGTGAATTAACAGAAGGCAGATGATGTCCCCCCCCCACCCTCCTCCTTCCAGATCAGGGTTGATTCCTGGAGATTGTGGTCGGACAAGTACCTGTAGTTTTCTTGATAATATTTTCAGAAATGGTTTGCCATTCTCTTTTTCTTAGGGCTGAGAGAAAGTGACCAGCCGAAGGTCATCCAACTGGCTTGGTGCTTAAGACAGGATTGGAACTTACAATTTCCTACTTTTAGTCTGTTGTCTTAATCATATAGACTCTCTTATATACCTTAGCTGTATTTATAGTTTAGTTATACTTGAAGAAGCCAAACATATGTACATTGTTGACTATTTAATGGAAACTTCTACCTTGAAATTACTGGTTGCTGGATATGAATGATTAATTGGAAAATGGGACACACAGTTGAAAGGTTTGTTAGTGGTGAGGAAAAGATATGTTGACAAAAGGAGCAGATAAACTGTACAAAGTTAATGAAGTAAATATTGTCAGGGGGTATACGGTAGGTGCCTAGGGTTACCCAAGGGGCCACAGTTTGTTCTTCAATCTTTAAAAAGCCAGACTTTGTTAGGGTACTTGTGTGGCCAAAATTATCTAGCAGTGATGGAACCATGAGTGGGGCACAGAGCAGCAGGTAGTTGCAGACTGTGGGCTAGTGTGATAAATAGTATGGGCTAAGAGTACTGACTAAGATGAAAATTATAAGATAGAAAAGAGATATTTAAAAAGCTCTTATTTATTGCCATCTAATAGTCATCTGGATTTTTCAATGCAGATCAAATAGCAATAGCACCCACTTAAGTTGCCTGCGGTGCTTCATACAGACAAAGCAGAATTCTGTTGTTTCTCCTGAAAACAACTTGTGGGTGCAATTCATGGGCACCGAAACAAATGAGGAGTTCACCTTGGAACTCCATGGTTTCTAAATGATTCTCCTATATGGGCTCTGTATTGGTGCTGGAAGGTGTGAGGTGGGGGAAGGATGGTGCAAGGCAAGCAATTTATATGGATTGCCAACTTTTCTAATTTCTATACAACTTTACAAAACCATTGGGCATATTTCTAATACAATTAAAGTTTTTAGTGTGACTTCAAAGTGTTTGTAAAGCAACATCTTCCTATGCTGTTCAATGGCTTTATGAGGATTAGATATTTCACTCATGGATGAAATATTCAAAGTCATTTCTATGAGAGAAGTTGCTTTTGTGTAGGAAATAATATGAACCAAGAACATATACTGGTAGTAGCCATTTATTTAACAGACTTTGTTCAAGCAGACTTCAGACTTAACAGGCAAAATTTGCCAGATCAGAGTTCTGTCCAGATTTCAGACAATAATAGCATTATTCATTATTTAGCAAATCAGTCTGGATATTATTCATTGCTTGTCCATTCACCATTATCAATAAAGCAAGGTTTCTGATGGCACTCCAAAAATCCCATTCACCAATTAACAGACATTCATCTTTAACAGACAATCTACCGTAGTTCTTCATTCATCTGTGAAATTCTGGGTTTACTGTAAAATCAATGCACAAGTAACTAAAATTCCACACAATTTCAACAGGAAAATTGGCATTATAAAGTGGCTCATAGTGACAAGGAACAGAGAAAACAGTTTTCAAAAATATTTATACAATTTAAGCATTAAGAAAGATAAACAGCTCAAAGATACTGAAAAGCAGGAATACAGTAGTATGCACTTTCTAGTGTCTCTTGAACATATTTTGTTGTATACACCACTTTAAAAAATTATGGGAAAGATGTTTAAAAACACTCTCTATATTTTTAAATTAAAAATGTGTACTCCTGGATAACTGTAAACTTTCTTAATTTAGAAAGCTTGTCCCTGTTTACAAATTAAAGTCCAATTTTTATTTGAGTAGGTGCAAATACCATTTGAGTAAATATAATAGATATTTAGAAAGAAAACATTAATTTTATCTTCCACTAAATTGAAAATAATGTATATTTGTATAATCTAAATAATGTATAATGTATAATCTAAATGTGATCTAGTTATATTTAAAAATCTAGCTGCAATAATTTTGAAACCATTAAATCAAATTTAAATTGATTATGAAGATTATTGAGAATTATTGAAAATTATTCTATACTTGGTTGAAGTAAACACTATTAAATATATAATTCGTTTTAATATATTTAATATATTTCCTTCAGCCTCTTATTTTGCTATGAAAAATAAACTTGCCCAGTGGTCAAATTTAATTCCCCCCCCCCACTTATCCTATTGAAAAGTATATATATAAATAGGGCAGCATTGAATTTACATGATAAAATCTAATTATGGCAAATCAGCAAACGAATTCAACTACCTTTTTTTTTTGAAGGTGGACTAAATTAACTTTTCATAGCTCTTTGACATCGTTTTTACATTTTCATTCAGCCCAAATGCTGATTGAACCATCACTGTAATCTAAAATTCACCCGATGGCACCCATTCAGAGCAAAGCTCGAAGTACTGCATAAACGATTTGGAAAAAAAAAAAAAATCTCCCGGTCGCTCTTAACGATCTTCAAAACGATTGAATGTTCACTCTTCGATCGGTCTCTCTTTTTAAAAGTCTCCGTTCGTTTAAAATATGCCACCGGCAGCATACACAACTTCGTTGTTTCGTTGGGCTGTCCGCGAAATTTACAGCTAGAAGCCCGCCACCCTCTGCGGAGAGGGGCATCTCCCTGACAGTGGCAAATGCCCCGCCTGGCCCTCCACCGGTCTGTTTTTAAGAAGTCAGAAGTCAGCCAGGACTGGCATTTGAATAAGCCTCGAAGCGGCGGGAGGCGATTTTATTGGTGAATGGAAAGGAAATTCACCTCGGTGGCTGGGCGCCCTTCCGACCAGGCAGCGTTTGCCTTCCCCTCCGAAGGAAGGGCGGGTGGGGGGAGGCGCCCCTTGCTTTGCCCCCCCACTTCTCCCCCCCCCACATTTGCTTAGCCAAGGGAGTCCCCCTCCCCCCCCCCCGCTTCTCTTCCTGCTTTCTGCCGCCTCCGGGCCTCTTTCCAGCAATCCAAGTTACACGCTGTCCCCTCGGCGATGGTGCTAATCGGTGAGGCGCCCGAGGGCCCGGCCTGGAACGACGCCAGGCCGAGCGATCCTTCGGAAGGGGGTGGGGTGTGTGTGCTCCCCTTCCTTCGCTTTTTCTCTCCCGCGGAGTCACCTGGCCTTAAGCGCTCCCACACCTGTCACCAATCGGGAGGCGCGCAGAGCTTCTTTCTGGTCTTGGTGGCGGAGGCTCTTTGGTGCCAGGCTCGGGCTGGGCTCCTCCGTGCGCTTCTGCACCCGGCGCGCCCCAGGCCGACCATCCTCTCCCGCCTCCTCTCTTTTCACCTTCTCTCTCTCTCTCTCTCTCTCTTGCCGTCTCCCTCCCCCTCCCCCCCCGCTTTTTGGAATTCCTAATCGCGGATGGCCTCTGTGATTGGCTGTTGGGTTCTGATCCCGCTTGGGCACCAGCCTGGGCGTATAAAACGGGCCTGAGGCGGGGGCTCCCGAGCATTCCCCGGAGCGGGCACAAGGGACCAGTCACAGCATGACGGGCAAAGCGGGGGACGCGCTGGCCCACAGCCTGCCCGGCAAACCCCAACCCCCCGAAGGCGCGCCTCCTCCTATGCCGGCCTCCGGTTCTAATGGGGCAGGGGGTGTAGTGGGGGGCTCTGCCGCAGGGGCCAAGCCTAGCTCGGGCCCTACAGCACCACGCTGCACCGGCTTCGGCATTCAGGAAATCTTGGGCTTGAACAAGGAGCCGCCTTCCCAACCTCGCGCAGCCCTGGACTCCTTACCCGCCGGGCACCTGCTGGCGGCCCGCTCCGTCCTCAGCCCAGGCGGGGTGGGCGGCATGGGCATGGGCTTGCTCAGCACGGGCAGCCTCCCGGGTTTCTACGCGCAGCCCACTTTCCTGGAGGTATTGGCCGATCCGCCCAGCGTACACCTGCAGCCGCTGGGCAGAGCCCCCGCGCAGCTAGACACCAGCCAGACGGCCAGCTCAGGTAGAGCTCTTGTGGCGGAACAGAGCAGTGGGGAGGAGGGCCCTGGGCCCGGGAGGAAGCTGGGGGACAGCTGGGAATGCTATCCCGGGAGGTGAGATCTCTGTCCTTGACCAGGTGCTGCGAACCACTCCAGACAGACCTCTCTGTTGCAGCTGATCCCGAAACGGCGATCGCTGCGCCCCCCCCCCAGCCTATCTGGCAGGGTTTAAGAGTCTCCCCGATGCAAGGGATGCATCTCTGAGCCAGCTCGTTGTCATTTCCAGACCTTCCCCGATTTTGTTAGAGGTGAGCAATTTTCGGCTAAGCGCCTTGCAGTCACACAGTGTATCGAAATAAAATTAATAACACCGAGAGACAAAATGGTGAGATATAGAGGTGTAGGAACCAAACCTCGCTCAAAGTACTCTTCGGCCTTTTCTGGACAAAAATGCAGCCGCGGTGCGGCTTGAATTACCCTAAAAGTCCCGTGCATATTAATGGGCACTAAGGCAATAAGCATGAATCATTTGATGTCTTAAAATGTAAACCAAAGTAATATAAAGAGAAATGCAGTAACGGTAAGCATTAAAAATAACACAATGTTCCGGGAAATCTAGTTAAACAGGAGAGAGAGAGAGGCGCATGATTAGATTAGGGATCCTAACAAGAAAATGCCCAGCTGCTTTATTCTGTTCCCTTTTTCCAAAGTCCAGAGTTTTCTTTTCCCCACCTGTAAATACAAGGAAGATTAGAGGAATAAAAAGCTCCCTGAGAAATTTAGTTCCTGCCTATGGAGTGTAAAAAGCTCTCCCTTTTCTACATAACTTTTGCTTTCCCGTCTTGATTGTTTGATATTTTAAAATGCCAATGACAATAATTCCAATATTTTAAAATTCCAATGACAAACGAAATCTCAGTGTGGGAGAACGGTCTGATTTGAAAAAGAGAACTAGAACCCAGGCCCAGGAGGGAGAAAAGATGTGGGGAAAGTAGCTAGAAGAGAGCGAGGCGTCTCCCGGCTGGAAGGGTTTACGGGGCGCCCTCAGGAAGCGAAATCCGATCAAACGAAATCCTCCCCACAAAAGCCCCGATCCGAGAAAGGTCGGACAAGGCCTGCGGGTGACAGCCTGACGTGTTCCGCGGAGCGGGGAGGGGGAACCCACCCCCAACCCCCCCAAAGAAGCAGCCCTCTCCATCGCTCCCGCCTTTCTGTCTTCAGATTCCGAAGATGTTTCCTCCACGGACAGAAAAATGTCGAAATCGACCTTAAACCAGAGTAAGAAGCGAAAGAAGAGACGGCACAGGTAAGGCAGCCTTCGTTTTCAAGGCCGGGATTTGCGCTTTGGGGCAACAGCAGCAGGACACGTTCCTCCGTCCCGGACTTGCCGCCGGCCCGGTGCGCTTGGCGGGGTTTTGCTGGCGGGCCATTTCCCTTGCCCACCACGTATCCCCCTCAAGTTCAAGTTTCTCTTTGGCGGTGCTGGTGGGGGCTCTGGGGAGGGGAGGGCGGGAGAGCGATGATCGAGCGATGTTCCAGCAAGTAGCGTCACAGCCTCTGTCAATGGATCCTGAACGATCCCTCCTTGGTCTTCAGGTTTTACTCTGAAGCACAATTCCAAAGAAGACAGAGGCTGCGTTAGGGGCCAGATTTTCTCCACGCCAAGCTTTGCATTGTTCACCTAATTTTTATTTGTCGAACCGTCAAATCCAAACATCTCAAAGGGGGACCTTCCTATATTTCTCGCTGATCTCCAGCGCTTTTCTTTCAGAGCTGCTCGAGGGAGCTGTCCAAAGGGTTCCCCATACACTTTACTTTCCCTAAAGCCATCGAGGGCTGAGAATAAAGCAAAGAAATTAGTATGCTAGAGCAGTTTACAAATCAAACTATTGCTTTACCCAACCAGATCAGCTTTTAATTCAGGTTTAATTTTCTGTAAGTGCTTGGCTTCTCAGCAAGGGCATCACTGAGTTATCAAGATTTCCTTTTGTCTGTAAAATAAATTTAATTTCTCTTTCCCATTTGGTAAGGATGCTGATTTTTTTTTTTTTTTTGTGATTAGCAATAAAATACAATGTCTGAACTGACAAGAATTGTAACCCAACCCATCTAGAGAATTCTAGATGGGAGAAAGAAAAATAGTTTGGAGACTGAAAAACACACCACTTTACAGTAAAGCTGGGGGAATCATCCAAAGAAAAGTCTGCTGTCCTTTCTTACTGACTCAGACTCCAAGAAGGATCCTGTCATTTTGCTCTCTCCCCTCCCCTCCAAAGTAATCAACAGAACAAAAACAAGTGTTGGGCACCCCTATTGCATATTGGTTCTGTTTTGTGTATTCAGCAGCAAGTCCACCTGGATATGATTTGAGAAGATTAATTTTGCTAACAAGCAGAATATCTGTATTATGTTAAATGTCCCTGTGCAAGGCTAGCTGTAATGAAAAATGAAAAAAAAAAAAGAATGGTTTATTTGCTTTGAGAATTACAACAATTGAAATTGCAACAAATAATTCTCAGTTTTATTGATATATGAACAAATGAGGGCAGGAACTTTTCAAATGAATTGGGCCAATATACAGGGATGTACTTGCTCTGTAGTAGATCAGTGTTAGAATTCTTGCAGGTTTTATATTTCAGTCTAGAATGAATGGTTTCAGAAATTTGAAGATTTTAGTGTTGAACATGTTAATAATTCCATAATTTGCAAAATGCAATTTTTTTTAAAAAAAGACATTGTCTTCAGGAAATGTTCAAAAAGTAGTAGCAATGTGGAGATGAATTACACCTCTCTATATCCCGAGCAAGAGAGGAGAGGTTAGCTATTAGTAGTATTGTTTTTACATAGAATCTGAAAGAATCTGTTACAAACAAATTTTAAGATTACATTTTGAAAGGGTGGATTTTGCCTGTATTTTTTGACAGGAATTCTATCTCCCCTCAAAAGGAGTGGACAAATTTAAAAATAAAAATCCTGCCACCACTCTTGGGTCCTAAAATAATGCACAATAAGCGAAGCAATTTGTTTTGAGAGAAAGGCAAGTGAAGCATTACAGAAGCTTGCTCCATCTATATAGGTGATCATTCTGGGAGAGCAAGACGAGATTGGGAGACAGAAGAACACAGATTAGAGGGCAGAAGCAGCCCCTCATAATGTTAGTATTATTAAGCTGATGGAAGTGTTTAATATTTGCATGTTAAGAAGTAATTCGGATAAATGTAGACAATGCTCTTGGGAAATATGTAAATATTTAAAAATCAATGCTTAATCTTTAGAATCTTGGCTTTGATTTTTTTTTCTTTTTGAAGCAGTTTTTTTCTTCTAGGAAGGTTGATTTCATATTATTTTCCAATTTGCTTATATGCTTGTATGTGTGTTTAGACACATGCAGACACAAGCTTTTATATAGAGATGAAAAACACTGGCTTCCATGGAAGGTTAATCTCATAACCAGAGAATTTTTATGCTTCAGAAATTAGTCAGGATGTTTATTCAGATTTGGAGCACAACATAATCCACACATTTTCGCCTCTGCAGGTATCTCTCATCCCCTTCTGGAGTTGTGCGTCCATTTCTTTTCAATTCCAGGGGCTTTTTTTATGCCTAACGTGAGGAGAATGCCTAATTTAGGCTATTGAGATTTAGGAGAAGCATATCTTTACTATGAAATTAGTTGCTTTGACCCGGTAGAGTCACAGACTGAGAAACTAAGCTAAATTCCTGAAGATAAGTGTTCTTACATTGTAAAGTGTTTGGAGTATATTCTTTACAAACAAAATATTAGAAAATGAGAAGGATTGGAGTTTCCAAATGTTAGGAAAGGAGATAATAAAGGATGATGTTACATCATCAGTAACACATTGGTTACTCTACTCTGCCAATTAAGGATTGGAGGTAAAATAATTTCTTTTGAAAACATTAATGTGAACAATATTTTGCAACAGCAAAAGCAGACAAATAAATAGATGGATTTTGTTCTTGAAAACTTGAATGTTATCATAAAATCTGTTGTTCAGTGTCTCATTACAGGTAAGGAAAGCCCCACATTTCTCCATTTCACAGAATTTAAAACTACTTAACAGGAGCCATAGTGATGGAGTTTATGGAACCCTCTTGTTAGGTTTTGTTGCAGCACCATGGAACTCTTAATGAATGTTAATGCTCCACTTCACAGAAGGAAATGATGATAATTCTAATTTGGAACTGTTTTTAATCCATACCTATTATTAATTCAACTGATTCTATAGTACCTGGAACTAAATTGTGCCCCTTATTTTTAACAAGGTGCCAAATTTTTGTTTGAAAAACAAAACAAAACTGGCTTAATCAGGAATAAATCTAAAGACCAATAGGAGTAGCTTTTATATTTGGTGACACTGTACCTATTACATATAGGTACTAAATTTAATTTCTAAATTTAGACTAAAACACATTTATTTGGGTGCAAGCTCACTAACTTTCACATTGGAATGTTTAGGATCACAGGGTACATGAGCAAAACCAGATTCTATTTACTATCCCAGAGAAGAGTATCTAAGTAGAGATGGTATGAAGGAACCCACACTATAAATGATAGCTATTCAGAAATATTAGAGGTAGTATAGGATAGGATAGTGGTAAATGTATGTATCTCTCCTCTCTCCCCCTCAAGTTTTTCTGGAAAAGCTGGACAGATATTTTAGATTTCTCCTCTTCTTAAACAAAATAATGTCTTTGTTTTCATAGAAACATTTGATTAATTCCTGTTAGAGGGCAGGGCAGGGCAGGGCAAGAAGCAATAAATAGAATCTTGTTAGAAGGAGACCCAACCTGGAACTAAGGAGAAATTTCTTAACAGTGAAAACAATTAAGTAATGGATCAGCTTGTTTCCTGGAGTTGTGGATGCTTCATTGCTGGAAGTTTTGAAGGAAAGATACGACAGCCATTTGTCTGGGATAGAATAAGGACTCCTGCCTTGAGCAAGAGGTTGGACTAGAAGACTTCCAAGATCTCTTTCAGCCCTATAATTCTATTTCTATTTCCACAATAGTTACAGTTTTGCTACCCTCTTTACTTTAATATTAATGTACTTTATGGAAAGAGTGCAATCTTCATTTGCTTCAATAGTTTTTCTGTTTTTCCTCTACAGTGAATGGGAAGACCCAATGTCTATGGAGATTCTGTCATCCAGGTCATGGTTGTCCCAAAGGTGCTTTTTCAAGAGGCAACTGGAATTTCTTGGTTTTTCTTTGAAGACCTTTCACTTCTCATCCAAGAAGCTTCTTCAGCTCTTAAGAAGCTTCTTGGATGAGAAGTGAAAGGTCTTCAAAGAAAAACCAGAAAGTCCATTTGCCTCTTGAAAAAAGCACCTTTGGGATGGGAAGACCCAATGTACTTTCCTTGGCCTTCTTTGTCCTAAGAATAACTCTTTTGTATAATGTATTCCTGTTCTTATTTTTTCCTTCACTGCTGTGTTTTTTAAGGTGCTTTTTTTTCTTTTAACTTTTTTCATCATTGAATTTTATTTAGGACAATCTTCACATCCTACCAGCTGGAGGAACTGGAAAAAGCATTCAATGAGGCTCATTATCCTGATGTTTATGCAAGAGAAATGCTGGCTATGAAAACAGAACTTCCTGAAGATAGAATACAGGTAATCATATTGCTGTGAAATTCAATCATTGCATGTCATGAGTACTCACTATTTTTTTAAACATACTTTGCTTTCTTTGAAGAGAGTGATATACTCTGTAAGATATGAATTCTCCCATTTGATGCCAGTGAATTTGATAATGTGGGCTGCTGGATTATTATAATCCAACACATTTGGAAGGTACAAGATTTAGAAAGGTTGTTTTAAAGGACTGTCTTGTAACTGATTCACCCCAAATCTCAAAAGGTAATGCTGAATTGGTGTGCTTTCTTGTGTGCCTAAGCCTGCAATAATTGTTCTAGCTTTTATTAGTTAGACATTTTATATATTGCTTTTGCATGCTGAAGATTAACAAAATGTTGAAATAAGTATGAGTTTTCTGTAAGACTTCATCAGGATTCAGGATGCATGACAAGTTCTGTAACTGCAAGACTTTTAATCCAAATGGAATAGAAGGTAGGCATGTTGTCCAAAATAGTTATAAATCAGGATCAAGAGAGTAATAAACAATCAGGAAAACTAAGGAATATTCAAGGTGTAGTGACACTTAGAATAGTTGGATCAGCTTGGAAAATAGGCCTTCATAAGATGGAGAATAGGGACTGGTCCTTAATGTTAGCTGTCTTGACATTGAGAAAAGTTGATACCGAAATAGATGGCACTTTTCACATCCAGAGCTCATACATCCAGTTGCATTGGAAATAGAATGCTGGTAGAATTGGAAGTAATGTAGTGAAGTCTAAGAACTCAGAATTTTTCGAGGCCCACATATGAAAAAACACCAAAGAGAAGTGGGAACCTTTGGCTGTGATAGGAAACCATACCTAAAATGACCTTAAGAGCAAATAATTGGTTAATACTTTGGATCTTCACTAAATTCCCCCTTTTAAATACTGTATTTTTAATTAATTTTGTATAAAGTTTTATAGAAGAGTAGAATAAGTCACTATTTCCAAACTACTAAATTTACTTAATTTCCTCTGGAAAGACATATGTTAAAAAATTAACATAAATGTTATAACATATGAATTTATCCTAATTCTTCATGATGGAAATAATAATTCATTCAGACTTTGTATGTTTTAGAGGTGTTCATAAACAGCCAAACATCAAATAACTTAGTATAGCCAGAGATTAAAGTTTTCATATAGCAGTATAGTTGCTTTATGAAATAATGGTTGATGAACAAAAAGGCTCAGCTCCATTACATTTTGAACCAGGGTTTAGATGTCATCATGTTATAACACTTAACGGCATTCAACACTTGACTTCCATACTTATTTTGTTTAACTAACAATTTAAACTATTTAAACTATAAATATTGCAATACATCACACAGTATTATAAAGATTGTATAAAATGAAGTTGATATATTATTGGAACGTCTTGGAGTGAGTTGCATAATGGGATGGATCTGCCCTATTTATTTTAGGTAAGAATACATAATTTTGTTAGCATATCTTACTCCATCTTTCAATGCAGTTATAGCAATGGAATAGATAAAGCTTTCAGGCATCAAAAGACTTGAAATATAGATAAACCTATGATCTTCTGCATTCAAAAAACAATTCTCTGTAATTGACCCATGATTCCTTCTACCTTGTTCCTTGCAAAGGAATTACTTCATCAAGAAATTATTTTAAAAATGAATAACATGGCCCTGGACAGCCCCATAGATTTTTATAAAAAATAAAGGAAGTTTGTTATTTATATACAGTACATTAACAACATTATATATTTTATATGCAGCCCAAGACAATTCCTTTTCATTCATGGTGGCCCAGGCAAGCCAAAAAGCTGAACAACTATACTTTATATAGTCTGAACGATAGATGGCTAAGCAAGACTAAGAGTTATATTTTAAACATCTAGACATTATTTCATGAGGGCTTCCCCCATTAAGTATTAATATAGCATTGGCCTTTTTGTTAGAATAATGATGTGAAAACTACAACAATTTCCTGTTCTTTACAATTGCATTCTTCATATATTTGCATATATTCTGCCATCCTTCTGCCCATTATATTTTGGGATCTCATCTTCTTATAGCATCCTCCAATTCAATGTGTAACCAAGCTATAAAACTGTTTACTTAAATTATGCACAATAAATCATCCCTTCTCCAGCTCTTTAATCATTTGGTTGCTCTTTACTGAATTTCCTTCAATTTGTCAATCTACCTGGCAACAAGACATCAAGTGTGCAATGCAATACACCAAGAATGGAAAATGGAAGGGGAGGAAAGAATTCTACCCTTGAAGTTCATTGGTATCATTGAACTGATATTGGCTTATATTAGTTGAGATTCTAATATCAGAAATCAGATTGTACTTCATGCTCTTTTAACTCATAGCAATTATTTTATATGGTATTAACACTTGCTGTTTTTTGTTATTCCCGATGACTCATTTGTTAGAACTCTAACATTTTTGGCCAATGGGCATATCTGGAATTTTGGGAGAATGGTGTCAGTTGCTGTGCCTGTAGTGCATAGCAAGGTTGCTTGCCCAATCACAGGAACATGCAGCATGGCATAGGTCTGTTATGGTCATGTTTTTGTCAGTGAAGATTGTAGATTTACAACTATGGGGACTGTGATCCAGAAGATAAGTAGTAATCCCTGAACATTTGTATTGGCTTCTGAGAGGCTTTCCAGTTAATGCTTTATTTTGTGCTAACGTTGTAAATTACTGGGAGGAAATTACTTTTACCCAATTCTCAATTGTTAAGTTGCAGTGCTGGAGAAAAATACATTTTTATCTGAGCTAGCTTTCTAGTATTTTTAGCCCCAATATGCTTTAGGTAAGTATAAAGTCCTTCCTTAGACACTAATTTAACAATCTCAGTCCTGAACAAACAGTCTTGTATCACAGGATACATAATTAGGTCTCCCTAATAGTGATTTTTCTAGGACCTTCCTCTCAAGGAAGACCTGTCTGAGCTCTTTTATCAGGTGAGATTATTTTTAATGAGTCCAATAAAATCTGGAGAATGTGGATGCCAGATCCTATGTATATTTTCTTTACTATTTCTGAGATATTTTAATTGACAGTGATATTTAATTTCATACTGTATTTTTTTAATTTTGCAGTATTATGGTTGATAGTGTTATGGATGCAATATTACTTCAGAAATTAGAATGAACAAAACCTCTTGGATTTTAGTCAGGGCAATGTTTTTTTGTGAAATTTCTTCAAAGAAATTTCTTTAGACGGAGAATCAGTTTAGGGAATTAAATGTAAATGTAAATCAGGTTTTACTAATGCTTGTCATACCAAGGAAGACAACGTATTACTGATTCAGAAAAACGGGTGGATAATAATTGGCAAAAGAGATGGCAGACGTCCTCAATCCAGATTTCCCCCTCAATCCAGTTCATGTATGTTTTGATTGCCTAAGGAGCAAATGTAATCCAATCTTTAGAGTTCACACAGGAATGTTAGATTGTTAGGCAGGAGTGCAAATTATTAGTTTTTAAATTATTCATATTATATTTTAAGGCTGAGGTAAAACATAATATCTGGGGGATTTTCTACTTTTGCTGAAATGACCTGATTGGCTTTGGGCACTATGATGGATCTCTTTATCCACTAATCCAAGTATTCTGATTTCATTGCAGTACTATATCAAGAAGAGATACATATTTAACTTTAGGAAAAGTACTTGGACTTTTACAATTGGATGTATTTGTTCTTCACTGTTATTTTTTTTCACTTACTCTAACCTGTTTTCCTCAAATATGTATTTTCTTTCATCTATTATTCTTCAGGATACTGCTTGTATTCATCTGACTTGCTTAACAATATATCCATCTTCATGTTAGAAAGTGAAGCATATTTTAAAGTTTTACACCTAAACTTACTTCTTCCTTTGTTAGGTAATTTCTTCCATTATTCTAGGCTTGATATCAAACTTTAGTGTTTCTCATTCAGGTTTCATTCATTATGAAAGCAAGGCACCAACATTACCAATGCATCTTAAAAAAAAAGAAAGAAGTATATTACAATTTATCTAATATTTTGGTGATATTTTTAATAAATGAATGTCTGTAAAAAATTTTTTATGTCAAATGTTAACTAGAATTGCAACAAGTGAATTTTGGATATACTAGTTTCAATTAAAATTTTAGGTTTATAATTAGATACATCACTGGCAGAAAAGATTTAGGTTTGGAATTAGATACATCACTGGGAAGAAAGATTTAAACCACAGTGCCTAATGCTGTACTAATACTAATTTCCCTCTGCTTCTGCAAAGCAACAGGAATAAGAGCAGCTATCTGTTTTGTGATCAGCCATGCAGACCATGTGCTTCTTTTCCTATACACATTTAACTTCATATCTTTTTATAGTGTCATAGAAAATGATAGCACAGTAAATATTGCAAATAACTGTGATACAGCATATGAATAGGGAGACACAATGTATTTCCTGGTTTATACAACTTTTTCAGATCTCTGAAATAACACTCCAAATTCCATATTTCCTAAACAAGTCCAAATCTGAGCAGATGGGAAGGTTTCGAAACCACACATCTGAAAAATGTCTCATTTAAACTCATGTGTTTTCTTAAATGAGAAATGAAAATAACTAGATACCTTTTATTGACAAAATAATTCTGAATAAGTAGGTTGCTTCTATAGAAATCCAGTAATAGCTTGTTGCCCTAACTCTCCCAATGTGCTGAGATGTTAATTTTAATTAGCATAGTTTCTGCAATGTGTGTGCTTGTGTATATTTGACAACATATTAGGCAAAACTAGACCTATTGAATTAAAATTCAATCATCAGTTTTACCATTACAATATAATTTCCAGAAAAAAATAAATGAAATCTGGCCTAAAATGATTCAGTCTAAACAAATAGCTGGGGTCTTTTTAATAGTAGGAAGGGTATATTAATTTAGTAAAATGTACATATTTGTATACATATATACATTCAGACCATATACTGAAGATAAAAAGATCAAATCATAAGAGAAAGACCAGCTGTCTAATCATAAGAGTTTTAAACTAGGTGCTACAACTGCTATAAGAGGAAATTATAATTATAAAATTATAAAAAGACTTTGTTTCAGAAGAATCAGAATACAAAAGGAAAATATTAAGTTGAGCCTAAGAGACAAGCTGGAAATCCAGCATACGTATCAGTTACTCTGCTACTTGACGGTTTCTCTGCCAGTGTAACCTCACAGGTGCTGAAGTTATTCAACTTCTATACTTTGGAAGATGGTTCAAGCAGAGGGTTTATGGACTCCAGGATGAACACATGCTCCTCTTTCACTGATTGTAATTGGCACCTTTATTTACCAAGAATCCACAGGAATTGAAATGATAGAAGAGATGCCTTGAGTGCTGGTGGAAGAAGAAAAGCAAACTTGACTGAGCAGTTACAAACTCAAGCTCAATCCCATACCATAATGGAAGTACTTCTACTTCTACTCCTTTATTGCTTAGGTGACTGTCTGGGAGTGTCCAACTCCATTTTAAAACTCCTGCCTGGGTGCAGTGACTGTTTCACAGGGTATTTTGCCCATAACATTGCTCAGATTTGAATCTTTGCTCCTAATGGATGGACTCTGTTCTGACAAGTAGGGCAAAGTCTTGCAATAAAATGGTTGAAGCAAAAAAGATGAAGGTGCTGTTTGCCCATTCAAGGTTCCTTGCCTTTTGACCACCCGTGAAGGAATAGCTTCCATGACTTGGGCAGTTCTCCTGGATGGGCACGTAAGGGCTATGGTCAAGGATTCTTTGTCCAAGCTTCAGCTTGTGCACTGGTTGTGGCCTTACTTGAAGCATGAGGGGTTTGCTGTGGTAGCTCAGGTGATCTTCATCACCTCTCATTTAAGGTACTGATACACAATACTCAGTATGTGAGGATGCCTGTGAAGTCCACCAGGAAGATCCAACTGACTCAGAATGCAGTTGTTTAAGGGTGCTCATCAACACATTTCATAATCATAAGTTTATTTGTCAAGCATATATAAGATAACAGGTAAAAGTATAAACATAATTTGAATACATGAAAAAAGAGTAAGTAAAAAGAAATATTAGGACAGGGACGGTAGGCACGCTGGTGCACTTATGCATGCCCCTTATATACACTTATACACTCCTTTGGCAGTGGAGTATTTGCACTATTACCTTTTATGACCTGTTTTATCCATTCATCTTGTGTAGATGGATGAGAAGCTCTTTTGGTTCTAGCACATATAAATAAATACACAGAAGTTCTTGTAAAGCGAGGAAAAGATCTGACGTATTTATTACAATTAGTCCTTGTTTAATGACTGGTTGCTTAACCATTGTTTGGAAGTTAGAACATATTTCAAAAAAGCTACTTATGACCTGTCCTGTAAATTACAATTACCACCCCTCCTTGTGCAGTCACGTGATTACATTTTGGCACTTGGCAACTGGCTTGAATTTATGATTGGCTGCAGCATCCTGCAGTCATGGGACCACAATTTTTTAAGTAGAAAATGGCAAAAAACTCTGCCCATTTAATATGCTGGATTCACTTAATGACCATATGATGCAGTTAACAACCATGTGATTTGTTTAATAACCATGGTGACTATGTTAGTTGTAAAAACAATAATAAAATTGAATCTGGGCATGTGGTCCCTTGACTTGCGACTGCAATAACTTATGACTGAAATTCTGGGTTCGTTTGTTGTCATAAGTTGAAGACTACATGCGTACAAAAGATCTAATGGTGTTCAGACTAGTGGAAAGGGACAGTGATTTTATATTTTTAAGAAGATACTAGACAACCATTTGTCTGAAATGGTTTAATATTTTCTGCTCAAGCAGGAGGTTGGACTAGAAACTCTGTTACTCTGTTATTCTCTGTTATTTATTGGATAGGGCTTATAGGAACTTGTTGGAATAAGAGACCTTATGTAGATTTCAATACAGAAAAGGAAGAGGTAAGTTTCAAAAATAAATGTAAAGCGATTAGAACATGTCAGAACCTCAAGAAAAAAGTTTTCCTACTCCATCCTTAAGTAAACAATATGAGCTAAATGGATAATTAGTCTGGTATTACATAACACAGTGTTTTACTTTTCTTTTGCTGTTGCTGTCTACTACTGATCTCTAAAACTTATTGAGGGAACTACTAGAAAGCACTTGGGCTTTTCTAATTTATATATGCAAAGGAAAAGTATATACTGTGTAATGAAGGAAGAGTAATGCATTAACTGAATACTCAAACTCCCAAAAATCTATGGATTTTATTATATGGTAAAGAAGAATCTGAGAACATTTGGATATCAGTTTGGCCCTCTGGTGGTGGATCTGAGATCACTGGATAGCAATTTCGTCCTCTGGTGGACAAATTAAGTAAACACATGTCAAAGTCCTATTAAGTGTATCATTTTAAGTTTTCTGCTGAAATGTTCCAAGGATGCTGAATGTAATCTTCTATTTATAAGCCAAGAAAGCTGCAGTTAATCCTTTTTTAAAAATTGGACCATTTATTTAAGAAATCTTAAATCTCTTTATAAACACTGTAAAACTAATCTAAAGTAAGCGAGCTAGAAACAATATAGAACAGAATAACAAATATAATATTAAACATAGAATCAAAATAAAATTGTATCAAATGTAAAAAAGCAAGTTACTAAAAGAACACACAAAACACATCACCTTAGAATCTGGCATACAGTATAGCAGAATAAATTATTCCAAAATAAAGGCCAGTCAGTGAAAAGCAGAAACAGGAAGCTGCAGTAGAATATATATTAACCTTGGAGTAAGATCTGTTTATGTGCAGAACACATAAAAAGCATTTAGCATTATAACCTGAAAAAATGTAAGATGGTGTACCTCCAACCACATACTAAATAAACCTAACAGAAAAATGCTACTTGCAGTCTTCACTTCATCCAGGAATACCCTCCACTTGTGTTTATAGAATTAAATGTCTGTTTAAATTTCAGAAGTAAGCAAAGTGAGGGTTAATGTGTGTGTAATATCTTTTTCTTACAAGTTAAAAGAGATATCTTGTATTTTTGATTATAGCAGAGTGGTAAACTGTATTGCTGCGATGAATGAATTTCTGATATTGTTTGAGGTAACAAAGGATTTGTAAATAATGCTTCATATAGCATTTTCTCTAGATTAGCTCTATTCCTAAAGTGTCTTACCAGGCCCTCCAGTTTGAAGGAGAGTTTGGTAGATTTGGTTGGCTTAATTTTGGAAGGAGATATTAACCACACATATTTATTACATTGGACATTATTTGCATTGACAAACAGTACCACAAATTTTAAAATAGTGCAGTGTTTTTTTAAAAAAAAAGATAAAAAGGTTTAAAGGGTTTTTTAAAAAAAATTGTTCAAGAAAGTAGCAAAAAGGCATCACTTTTTAAACAGTATATAAGTATTATTTAACCCTAATTCAACAGAAGCAGATCAGTTTTCTCGCAACAGATGTTCATCCTTCTATAGACTTGCTTACTTGCTGGGTTTTTTTAAAAAAGCAATATATTTAGTTTCTGCTGCTTACTGATTTTAAACCAGACATCATACCAGTTATATTCATGTTACTTTAAATAATTTTTGGAGGGATGTCTATCCGCATGCTATATGTATGCATATCTGAATATGCTGACTTTAGTATTAAAATTTTAATTTCCTTTTCATACATTGCAATCTGTCACAACTTATTAATCATGCAACAGATATAAAATCCATATGTATACAGTATATAAATGTTTGCTTCCTGTGCTGAGCAAGTCAGTACCCTAGAATAATTCCTATTCCCAGGAGCGCAGTGACATTTTCTGTACTTTAATTCTAAATATGCAACATAGCCTACTAATGTGTAATCATTCCCATTGAATCTCTGTTCATAAATAAGACCTACAGTTAACATTGTAGATATTCAAGTTTTGGGGTCATAAAAATAAGGCTAGATTTATAAATAATGGCTGTCAGAAGAAGCTCTTCTAAATATTTTTAAAGGACATGGCAAATGCTTGGAATTTGGAGAAACATTCCATCATTCTGACAAGCTCTGGAATCAATACCTTTTGCTCTGGAATAAGCAGGAAACTGTACCTGATTCATTCCATCGATGTGGAATTTATCCCTTAATACAGAGCACTTCTCATGTTTGAATTTGTACACTGATGGAACAGGAAAGAAAACATATAGTACTGGATAATGTAAAATCTCATTGCATGGAGCCATCTAGCGGACAAGACGAAGACAAGAAGAAGAAATATACTATATGCAAGTCTGATCGGGGAGGGCTGAGTGAAGATTTCTGTTCAGACGTTTTCAGATGAGGAAGTATTTTTATATGAACTGTTTTGTAATGCTCTTATAACATTTTTATTAATTAGAATACCAACTTTATTTTTAAACATGCATCTTCTGGTAGCTATTCTACAGGCATAACATTCATAATAATTCGTCCTACATTCAGACGAGAACACACAAACATTCAACATAGGTTCATGCAACAAATATATTTAGATTGGCATTTTTGGTTATATTAAAAATCCATTTAAATACACATATCATTATATGGAATAATGTCGATACAAACACAAATTCATGTGTGCTTGTGTACATTAACTACATGCATATGAGCCTGCTTACATATTCAGATTTATTTCAGTGTACCTGAGATGCATAAAAATATATCAAATGAAATTTACTACAGTTGCATTTAATTTCTTCATAAACTGTTCATCTGTAATATTTATTTCATTTATTATTATTATTCATATTTCTATGCCGCCCACTCTCTGAGGACTCTGGGCAGCTTACACCAAAGACAGTATACTAAATAGCATATTGCCCCCAACAATCTGAATCCTCATTTTACCCACCTCGGAAGGATGGAAGGCTGAGTCAACCTTGAGCCGGTGAGATTTGATCCGCTGATCTGCTGAATTAGCAGTCAGCTGAAGTAGCTGCAGTACTGCACTCTAACCACTGTGCCACCTCAGCTCTATAGTTTGTTAAGCCATATGGTAAATTGTATCCTTAAATCTTAGTTTTCTGGTTAAATGCAGAGGTGCATAATAGACTGTTCCTCCCTACTTAATTCACGATTGTCTTATTATCACAGTATGATTACACATAAACAAGAGTAGTAAATTACCACTTGCTCAATGATTGTTCCTATTTTTGCTGTGTATATGAATGAGATGGGTAGACCAGAAGAGAATTTTCTTTTGAGATCGGAAGGCAGTTTGAAAGACAGGACATTTTAGTTATATATGCTTTTTTCCCTACAATACAGGTGATCCTCAATTTACAACCATAATTGAGCCCAAAAATTTTGTTCTTAAGCAAAAAATCTGTTAAGTAGTTTTGCCCCATTTTATGACTTCTCTTGCCACGTGTCTTAAATGAATCACTGCAGTTGTTAAATTAGAAACAGGGTTGTTAAGGGAATCTGGTTTCCCCATTGACTTTGCTTGTCAGAAGGTCACAAAAGGGAATCACATTACTCTGGGACACTGCAACTGTCATAATTGTGAATCAGTTGTCAAGGATCCAAATGTAAATCACGAGACCATGGGGATGGTAGAACGGTCCTAAGTGGGAAAAATGTCATGTCGCTTTTTTCAGTGCTGTCGTAACTTCGAACAATCACTAAATGAACTGTTGTAAATCGAGGACTACCTGTATATGCACAACAATTATTTCTCAGTGTTTCCAAGCCTCATTGAACTAGATATTACCCTACTCAAGCTCTTTTGAAAATTGTTATTATTACCTGTGATATTACCTGTTATTATACCTATTAAGAAAGCCTAATCAGCTTTAGCTTAGCTTAAAGTTTATACTACCTTTTTTACATGAGTTCAAAATCGTTCACAATACTTAAAGTGAGAACATTAATTTCTACAAATCATTCACAGTCCTTTGCTACTTTGACAATTTTAAAATATTTTGGTTCTAATTGAACGCAGATTACTTATGCAATTCAATACATTTTTAATACTGGATTTATAAGAATGCTTATTTAGGAGTAAGAATTAATGCTTATTTAGAAATAAGAAATTAATATCAAATTGATCATGATTAGTATTGTAAATATCCGTCTTATCCTTATTTAACGCAAATGCATAAACTTTTCATATACTTATTGCTGTAACAAAGGAAAAACGGGTTTAAATAATAACTTGTCATTGTATGTGTATACACAGTATACCCATACAACAAAATTCACTTAACACCAAAAATGAGCATGTATGATAATGATGACAAAAAAAATACCCAAAAGAAAAAAGTCACAAAGGGATTTTGATCTGTGTTACCTGTAACTTTTATGTAAGCATAATTAGTTTTGCAACCTTATTTTAATATCCAATCGGCAGTGGAATTCAATAAAATGTGTATGTATAATTATGTATTTTGTTAATCTCAGGGGGCTTTCAATGGGGAGGGCTATGTTTCTTTCTCTGCGGGGTTCCACCCAAAATCTCTCTTACAAGAATTTGAAGTTTCCTTCAGGTACCATCTCCCTTTTTCGGGGACTCCTCCTGCTCCACCCTGCCTGATTCTGCTGCCGCCCAGCGGAGTCATCACAGGGTTAAGCTGTCAGCGCTGTAATGTTAAACAGGTGTCAAAGGCGCTTCGATATATCTGCAGATTGAAATCAAATTCTTTGCTGTATAAAAAGATAAATTACCCAGGCGATTCCCGCCTCGGCCCACTCATCAGGACAGCGCCAGACGGAGAGCAATTTTTTTTTTAATGTGCTAACGACCTAATCAAGCAATCAAGTCGGAGAAGATTGCTGAGTGACCCCCCGAGCATCCATCTGCCAGCGAGCCCCCACCATTCATTTCCATTCCGCCGGGGACGGCGCGTGGCTTCCCTGGAAAGGAGGGAGAGAGAGAGAGGAAAGGGAGGGAAAGAACAGGAGGGGGGGGGCTTAAAAAAACCCACCCCTAAACAAATTAACACCCAATTTTCTAGCTTAATTAGTTAAATGAGAAAAAGCTGGTGGCTGCGGTGTGGGGCTATACTTGCCGCGGAAGGGAGGGGTGACTGTCTCGTGGAGAATCGAGCGAGAACTTCACTACCACCACGGCATTAATTAGCGCGGGTCAATGGCGCCGATCCCCAGGGAGCAGCCGCTTTAATTTCCCGTGGTATTTCAGTGCCTGAGGCCCATCGATTCAAACTGAAATTAACTTATTTTTCAATCAGGCCTGGGCTGCCCCTGGAGCTGACTCTTCCTTTACCTCCTCCTGAATAGACCGCGAGCAATTTTTCATCTCAAAAGCTGAGGCTTCTCTCCGAAGCGGGAAAAAGGCGAGGGAAGAGCAAGTGCGCCCCCCCCCCCCACTCCAGGCTTTAATAGATTTCTGCTAGGCTCGCGGCCGAAATGGTGGAAGCCTTGATGCCGCCAACGGGATGTGTTTGCGCTACCCAAGAGGGTTAAAAAGCAGTCGATATTGTACCCCATCTCTCTCCATCGCCTGGTGGCCTCTAGAAGTTTTTCTTGCGTTCCCTATATAGTCCGAGCACTCCTCGTTTTTCCTCTCTCTCTTTTTGACCTCCGTTAAATAGAGGCAAAAATCCAGGCCACTTGCCCAAAAGACATAATGAGAATTAATTATAGTCCTGCACTGAGCTATCTGACTCTGTATTATCACACTGTTCAGTTGGAAAAGTATGCACAGTTTTACTTAGACCTTGTTTGAAGTGAAGTCTGAAATTGCACTAAGAGTCCATTGGAATTTGCAAATCACATTCAGTTCCATTGTGGGAGTGTCCATATATAATTTAAACATGAAACAATTCAGTATGAACCAGGACAGAGAATTCACATTCTGGGTCATTATAATCTTGGCATTACCCTTTTGAGCAGAACAAAGGGATATTAAGGGGAAGTTATTTGTCCAATGGAATTCTTTTGCCTAATTTTGCAAAAAAAGCAGATTTTGGCAATATGCAAGAAACTACGAGGCTGTGCTAGTTAGGGTATGTGAATGGCAATGAGTTACGGAAAACAATGAAATTATGTTTGCTTGATCCTGAATTAACCATCTGTATTTTATATTAGAGTATTGTGAACTCAGCTGTTACATTTTACTTTCTCATCCAAAGTATTCTGCAAATTGAGTCGAGCAAACCATGCTTCAGTTAATTGTGTCTATCTTCCCATCAAAATACCATGGCCCCATATGCAGCTTTTACCTTGTTCAGTCAAAACAGATTTTGGCGAGTCAGTTTGCAAGTAAATGTAATGAAAATAAAAGCTATTAAAATATCTAGCTGTATTTGGTGGTGGCAGGGAGAGTGAAAAATTCTGCCATATGTCTGACTGGGAAGTTATTACAGGAAGGGAGGGAGGGAGGGAGGAAGGAAGGAAGGAAGGAAGGATAAATGGAATGTTCTGGGCTCAGAAAAAAAAACAGTTTTGTGTACTGGTACCATTCTCAATCAGGCCAAGTGGTTTCATCTCATTCCCAGTCAAAGAATGAAATAGTCTTGGATCATCTTTAGGCATACTAGTTTTAAAATACAAACAACCCTTCACTGGGCTAGTCAGTGCCTTTTATTCTGTTTTACGTATTCATCTATTTAAATTGGACTCATTAGGGTTCAGCAATCATATGACAAATAAAAATTATACTTTCCTTATTAAACAATCTTTTTTATTGCAGGTTTGGTTTCAGAACCGACGGGCCAAATGGCGAAAGAGAGAAAAATGCTGGGGAAGGAGCAGTGTAATGGCAGAATATGGCCTGTATGGTGCAATGGTTCGTCACTCCATCCCACTGCCAGAATCCATACTGAAATCAGCCAAGGATGGCATAATGGAATCCTGTGCTCCTTGGCTGTTGGGTAAGAGTTCAGTCTTGAGAACAGATCTATATTTTGTTATAGCCAGAGTCCCTGGCAGGGTTCTGACAGAGTGGAAGGGAATTAAAGTAGCATTTCCTGGTACTGTGCCCTCTATGTGATTTGGATTACTAGCCATGGTAGAAGGTAGATAATGGGTCTTTAGGCTAACACACCTGGAAGATCTGTTCAGAAAGCTTTTATTGTGTAAAATAGGTAGGATAGGAAAGAAATATCTGAACATGGATTACTTATAGACATAAAGCTCAACTATGGCCTCTCTACTGAATCTAGAGGTTGCACAGATCAGCATGTATGGCTACCAGTAACACTTTTTAATGGAAGGTTTTATTAAACTTTATGGAATATAAAACCTTTATGTCTAATGCTAATAGTCTGTGTTTTATATAATGCTCCCACAATGTCTTTGCTAAAAACATTCTTCATATTTTCTCAGCAGTTTACCACATGGTAAACTGTTATTATGGTGAGAATCCCCTGCCAGATGTTCATGCTGGCTTTTGATAACTTTGATAAACTTTTGATAACTTTGAGCAAAACATTTGGAGATCCTTTAAAGGTTTTTAGAAGCTTTCTAATTCAGAAAATAGTAATCACGATTCATGGTATAAGAAATATATTTAAGGGTTTGGGTAGATTTATGCATATAAATTGACCTTGATTTACCCCCATTCATTTAGGTAAATTATTCAAATTTACCACAGCACTGTAAAAAGAGACTTATGACTGGTCCTTGCACTTATGACTATATGTCCCCACAGTCAAATGATCAAAATTTGGGTGCTTCACAACCAGCATGTATTTACGATGGTTTCAGCATCCTGGGTTCATGCAATTGCCATTTCCAATCTTCCTAGCTGGCTGCCAACAAATGAAGTCAATGGGGGAACCTGGATTTGCTTAACAAGTGTGTGATTCACTTAACAACTGCAGTGATTTGCTTATCAACTTTGACAAAAAAGGTTGTAAAATTGATGTGACTCATTTAACAACTGCCTTGCTTAGCAATGGAAATTCTGGTCCCAGTCATAAATTGAGGACTACCAGTGTAAGACGACCTCTGCTGGATCAGACCAAGAATCTTCCTTGTCCAGCATTCTTTTTGATGTCTCTGGAAGTTTACAAACAAATCTTGAAAACAATTGCATTCATAAATTCCAAAATTCTTGGTCAGCCTTGGTATTATTTTAGAGGAGACCAAAGGATAAATTTCTTTTCACCTCCACTCTTAGGCCTTCCTTTCAGGAGCATCCTAGCATGGCAGATTGATGCCTGGAGTGCAATCTGATCAGTTAGATGAGAGGTCTTCAAAGCATAGGATAGCTGGCTGGAGAATTCTGGGAGTTGAAGTCCACAAGTCTTAAAGCTGCCAGGTTTGAAGAGCTCTGAGTTAGATGGTAGTCAGATGAAAAGTCCATTCTCAACAGTGTTAATTGTGCATAAAGAAGCCTTTTTCCCTTCTCCCCTTCCTCCTGTGTGCCAAGAACTGTGGAGGCTCAGCTGTAAACAAATCGTATATGCAAGTAACTTAACTATGACAAATTTGCCTGATATTTTAAAGCTATTTAAATATAGTAGCTGATTTTCTCATGCACTCCTGTTTCTTCCTTAGCTTTTCTTTTCTGTTTTTCAAGACTAATTTCTTCAAATTTAACACCTGGCTTCTTATAAATGTGCTGCTTCATTCTTCAGTCTACAAGAAAGTGAGAATTGAAAGGACGGGGTGGATGGTATACGTTAGGGAAAGGAAAGCAGCCTGTAAGTGTTAGCATTTCCCTCATCAAGCTTTGTTTCACATACAGATTCACTTCTGTATTCGGTGAAACTCTGCAGCCTAATGGGATTAGGGAGTGCTGTCTCTTTACTTTCCTCTGCCCTAGTCCATTAAACTGCAGGGATAACAGGTTTTGTCATTTTGCTACCTTAGAAATCTTTGTGTTTTTTTATAAACATAGATTCCTTTTGTAACCCCGCTTTTTGCGCTATTTAAGGACAGTTCATTCCCACACAGGATGTTTCTTCCTCCTCCAATCTAAAATATGCAGATTTGACCTCAGGGTTCAGACACAAAGATAAATATATGTAGGTGGAACACTGGTGTAAGTTTCTCCTCAAGCCTGGCTGTTTCTGTCAGAGAATTAGCTGGAGGTCTTCCTCATGCAGGGCCCCTTCATTGGGCTCTCTGTGTGACTGCTGTTTGAAGCAAGGCTTTCTGCTTTTCCTTAATTCTGGCCTTTCTTTATCTTTACTGTTTTCAGTTCAAGATGGCTTTCCCATGCCCAGGCGCTTTTCTAAACCCGAATACCAACAATTCTTTTTAGGGATGCACAAAAAGTCTCTGGAGGCAGCGGCTGAGGCAGGAAGGAAGCCGGAGATGGAACGCCAGGCCCTGCCCAAGCTTGACAAGAGTGACAAGGAAGAAAGGGGGCCAGATTCCAAAACCACCATTTCCCAGGAGGAACTCAGAGAGAACAGCATTGCTGCCCTCAGGGCCAAAGCTCAGGAGCATAGCACCAAAGTCCTGGGGACCATCCCTGGAGATCCTCCTACCCCAGTCAGGAAGCCAGAGAAAGAGGAAGAGGCAGCCACGGCAGAGGATGACCGGCAAATGGAAAAATCAGATTTATTACAAGAGGATGAAAAACTGGTTTAGAAGGAAGGGATGATGGGAAATCAGCCATCTTCTTGAAGACTGATTCATCTAGTAGCTTCAGCCTCCTCTCAGACTAATGGGGTCCTTCCTGTAGTCCCTTCTCACCTGGAGGGTGGATCCACTTGATCTCTATACATTTCAGGAAATCACAGGCTAAGGCCATCTTGTGTTGGGTGTGTTCAGAGACTGATTCCCGCAGGAGCATATTGCCCCTGCAATCTTTGCGCTCAGGAGCCCTTGGGCTCTGCCTCCCTCCATTTCAAGAAGGGAGAGAAAGGTGGACATTGAATACCTTCACAATTTATTATTATATTGCCCCCCCACCTGCTATTCAGCCTCCATTACTCCATTTTCACTTCACCTTTAAAAATAGTCATCTCATTATCTAGATTCACACATTGTGATAAGCCATGCTTTATTTTAACCATGATGTTTTGAGTAAGCTTCAATGTTTTGCTGTCACATTTAAGCCATATATCTTAGTTTACAAGTTACAGTGTTTGACTCAGACAGCATACTAAGCCAAAGCAAACAAACCATATAATGGCTTACCATGCTGTCTGTACTCAGTGATCAAAATAAGTATTTTTCTCCTTGACTCGGTCAGGTTGTTAGCTTTCCCAGAAGAGAATAAAAGGCTTAATTATGCATATTTATATTTTCATTTAAAACTGCCCATTGTCTGACATTAAGGCTATATAATAAAGGAACCAATCTTTTCCAAAAAATCAATCCAAACTTAAAAATTGATCAGGTGGCAACCCTATCTCATACTGAGTTTGTTCGTGATTACGGTATCAGCATTGTTGATTGAAGAGGTTCAGCTGCCCTACTCTATTAACACAATGTGAACCTTGCCTAAATAATATTTAATTTTGGACTGTTTAAGGTATTCAGATGTAGCTTGTCACAGCCTGCCTTTGCTTACTATCTTGAAATAAGTATGCCATTTTTCCCTAGAGCATTTCAGGAGAAATCATATCAATAAAATAAAATATACTTGTACAACACTGAGTTGATTCCAGTGAAGATTATATTCCATATATTGTAAAATAATCATGAATTGCTTGGTTGGGAATGGAGCACTTAGGTACCAAGACTATCTGGATGCCATATTGTGTAATTCAGATCCCAGCCACTTTTTCCAATCTTTTATGTTTAGCTTTAGATAGGGTAGTTGATGGTGTGAGAAATGCATCTAAGAGATAAATTCCAGTTGTTATACTTGATATTCAATATCCCTAAGTGACTGTGAATAATGACTTAATTAAGCAAGAGCGTGGTTTCATCTGCTCTTGAGCCTGGATGGCTTCCTTATGGTTCACAAATTCAAGTCAAGAGGTAGAGAGTAAGACTTACCTCTAGTAATGATGTTTCTTGAGAAAGAAACTTTCACTTACGTTTTAAAAACCTATTAGTACTGCATTGTGTTTAACATGAAAATTCTATCAGAAGTGTTTGATCATAGTGATCATTCATTAACTATCTTTGCTTGGTGTTGCAGTCAGCAAATGGTAAAGATAGAATCACAATACTGTATTAGCAAATACTTATAATCAGTTTATGGTCATTTAAGTAATCATAATATAATCAAGTCATGTACACATTGCCTAAGAAATTCAGTTTCATAAGAACACGGCTCTCTTCTTTTTCAGTGAAGGCCCAGGATAGCAAGTCCCCATTTTTTTTCTGTCTTTATTTTTAACCAGCTGTTTTATTTATGATTGTTTTTCCTTGCTGATATAATCCCTTTCTATGTCTCCCAGTTATCTGGTGTTTTAGATTATAACCCATGGTGTGTAAATATTGTATATATGGTAAGAAAAGTTGGTATTTGAGGTGTTTTAAGATAAAAAGCTGTAACAACTAGTCTTTGAAACTTGTGATTTTGTGCCATTTTTCTGTAAAGATATAAATCAGAATAAATCCAAACTGAAGATGAACAAGAATGATGCTGCAGTATAACTAATAAGTGCTGTTTAGATATTGCAACACAGGCAGTATCTGAATCAAATAAAATCCTTTTTATGGCCTTTAGGCCACAATGGGCTGTATCTCAGCACAAGATAAAAATAATACAAAAGGGACATTTAGAAACAGCACATTAGTAACTCTATAGAAAGCTTCAATAAGATATTTGATTAGTATTGCTGCTTTTCTGGCCTTCGATGCATAACAGAAGCTTAAAACAGTGAAGCTTTTAAGAGAAATCACCAAGTTTAGATGAATCCCCCCGGCCTTAATGCTAAATGAGATGAACCACTTCCAACACTTCTCTTTTAAGCACTGAGGAAGACTGCATTGTTTCCAACACTTGAATCAAAATGCCAAGACACATTATGTTCAGTTGTGTCCATTCTGGATTCTTATAATTATATCGGGCTGAAAAAATACCCAAAACAAAAATCAAAATTATTTCTCAAAACAGCTCATGAATTTGTTAAACTTTACTATCCTTACTAATATTAGGAGAGAAAGCCACTGGGGACAAATTCATCAGCCACCATTACTTCAGCACCAGAAATAAGATTAAACATAAAGATGCCAGAGAACAGCTGACTTTTAATACTTTGCCATCATATTGCAAACTGCCTTTTTCTCCAATACTTGTTCATCACTTAGATTTACAGGAAAATCTGGTTGAAAGAGGACCAATAATAGTCTGGTAATGTTTTGAATTCTACTGAATATTATTCTACTAATATTACTCCCTCCATCATTCTTGCTATTGGAGGAGAGGATAGATACGGAGTCACTGATTATTTGTTCCTATTGTGTTTTGATATTTTCTGTGTCTATATTTGCATTGCATAATGGATTTTTTTTCTGCTCAAAAGTTTTATACATGAATATTTATTTACCATAATTATAAATATTGAGTTCCTACTAGTTACTAATCCCATCTAGATTTGTTAACATGTTGTAGCATTACATATTTCAGAACCATCCATGAATACTTTCCTTGCTGATATTAAGAACATACAAGTGCATTAAAAAGTTATACGTTTAAATTCCACGAAAAGCTACAGATTCCATATTTAAGTTCCATTGTTTCACCTTATATTCTTAATGCTTATAGTTTGCTCTTTTGGTTAACCTTTTTGGATTTTTGTTATGCAAAATACATAAAGAAATAGATGTACCGGTAAGTATGTAGAAAAGAATTTGAGCATTTCTCTGGATCAATTATTCTATATGGTTGCTTTACATTAGCTTAATTCGCTAGAGTTATTGAAAATTAAAGAAGGCCATACATTTGAACACCATTATTTAACTACTGTAGATCAGGATTGTTTAGAAATAGATGTGCAGATGATAAAGAGCAAAATGGTTTTTGCCTTTTTTTATTTATAAGAGTGTTGGTGCTATATAAATAATGTATTTTTTAAAAAAGAAATATTAAACCTTAGTATTCAGCTGTCAGAAGTTTAACAGTATTTTGATACCTTGTCCCTCCATAACCTGGGTTCAATCTTTAAAATACCTACATTCTTCCTTTTTTCTTGCTCTGCTCCTCTCATGGTAGTACTCAACTATACAAGGCTAAAAAGAATATTGTTAAAATTACTGTCTGAGTCTCCTAATTATATTATTGTAGGCTTTTGACCTTAATGCAGGGGTTTCCCAATTATGGAGCAAATCTGGGGGAGAAGGATCATGAGGTTGTAGACCCAGCCGAAACCTCTCCATCTTGTCCAGTTAGCTTTGCACATTGCTCACCCACTAGTACTCCAGAGATGCTGGAGGAAGTTGCACATAGCCACTTAGGCCAAGCAAAAGCAGTTCTTGTGAAAGCAGCCCTTGCTATAGTAGAGCCTCTAGTAAGTACATACAGTCTGAGAGGGCTCCTTCAGATTTGCATCAGGCGTGGGTAGTACCTTTACTACCGGTTCGCAACGGGATCGCGCACGTGCCTTCTGCACATGCGCAGATCGCCAATGACGACATCCGGGGCAGTGGACGGGGCCTCCCACCAGTTTTATACTAGTTCTTGCGAACCAGTCCGAACCGGGGATAACCCACCACTGATTTTCATGTTTTCACTGGAAGCATAGCTAGGATGGATTACTCCCAGTAGATGGAAAGCTGCTTAGTTGGAACTTTGTGGGGAGGTGTGGGATACTTAGCTGCTCCTCTCTTGGTGATAGGGTGAGAGTGGCAGGAGCCCAATCCAGAAGGAAGCAATGTTGGCTGCACTCTATTACTGCTTCACCCTGGATGTAGACACCTGTGTGCTAAAGGAAAGTGGAATGGAACAAGTGGCAGGTGCATCTGCCATAAATTCTGTGAATTGTGGAAAACAGCTGCTGCTGCTGATAACATGAGCTTTGGAGGTCTGATTGGCTTGCTGCTGCTTCTTCATGGAGGCCCTGGGTCTATGGCCCTGAAGGAAAAGAGTATCTCCCTATCTTTCTGTGTAAAACTGGGGCAGCTTCCCTGATAGAAAGGATGCCAGCTAGAAGGATGCTGTGCTGCCCCTGCCCCTAGTTATGTTTTAAAGGCCTGGAAACTTTGGCCAAGGTTTGGGTCTCCCACCCCCATTCCTTGCTGCATTGCTCTTGGGAATCTGGGATTGGAGAAGGTATTATAATGGATCTCCTCTGTAGGTAGTTAAAAAAAGTAAGATGGTGGCCATAACAGTGTGATCTAAGCTCCACCAATTTGTGTGTGTGTGTGTGTGTGTGTGTGTGTGTGTGTGTGTGTGTGTACTACACAAAAAATAGGCTTGATCACACTGTCATGGCCACCATCTTACTCTTTTTGTATCATATCCTATACATACCCCACATTAGAGGGAAAATATTTCTGTGGGCAGAGGGCTTTTAGGCTTTCTTGCTGCTCTTAAAAGGTATCAACCAAGCAGACCCCATATTTCTCTTTGAAGATGGGTAGAATTGGAAATCTTGCTGGGCTTGCTAGAAAAAAAATTCTTGCATTAAATGTGACATTTTAAAACACTTGTCTGTGCCTTACTTGAAATGAATAAGAGCATTCCCTCACTAATTTTTCATAGCATCGTTTAGCCACCCATGTGCCTGTAAATCAGGAGGGAAAGTAGACTTTATTTCTTCCAATGCAATGACTAGGAGATGCTATAAGACACTATAAATTACAAGTGCTGAAATGGCTTTAGCTTGCAAAAAAAGGCCCAATATTAAAGGTCTTCGTTGGTGTAGCTGCTGGCTTGGGACGGTCAAGTATGAGGCTGAGTGCCCATAAATTACATTAGGTTTGCTTGCAAAGCTGGAGCCCTGTCAGACTGTGCTTCAGGCTTTCTGCAGCCATTTTGCCAGGACTGTTTCAATTAATGTTGAGTAAATTTCACTGATTATCTTCGTAATGATAAACAAGAAACCAGATCTTTGACCATTGCATGCCTTCGATTCAGTAAATATACTTTTTGTCAGCGATGACGCATCATTTATGCTACAGTTAGGAGTTCACATAACATTAAAGGTTTTCCCTCCACAAAAGAAATATATTATAGTACTTACCCTATTTTGCTCTTTCCCTTTTTAGTAGAGTTACATGTTTTCTCTGGGCTTACTGTTTTCTTTTGAGTAGCCGGCATCATTTAATTTTTTCTTCACTTCAGATCTGCTAACACAACTCAGTCCAATCATCTCTAACCCTAAACTTTGTATAGTCTTAAGGCAGAAGTCACAAAAGATGGCAGCATCTAGTTAATCTTGGCTGACCTCAAAAAAGGAGAGCAAGGTAATTGGGCAGTAGATCACCAATAAGCCAGATAAGCTAACCTGGAAAGTTCAATTTAAAATCTTTACAATACGGTCAAAATTCTGAAATTTAACAATATCAAGGCCTTCTAAAATGATAAATTTATATGACCATTCTTCATGAATAATAATAAATATTATTTATATAATAATAAATAATAATATAATATAATATATAATAATAATAAATATTATTATTCATGAGGAATGGTCATATAAATTTATCATTTTAGAAGGCCTTGATATTGGAGGAAAAAACTTATGTAACTAGTTTGATAGATGGTTAAACCCACTGTTTAGCCACCTCTCAGAACTTGCTCTGGGCTACTTGCACAAATCTGTTGTAGGATTGCCCATAAAAAACAGGGGTAAATTGTGACAAAGCTCCTGCTCTGCCTATGCAAGCCTGATAGGACTTTAATATATATATTTGCAACCTTCCCTCTACTTTGCAGACAATTCCTTGGGGATATCATGATCCCCAGTTTGAGAATTCCTGTTATATCTCAAGCTTTGACAAAAAACAATTGCCCAGAGCAATTTCTTTCCATTCTTCCACATGCTGATGTGGAAGTCATCCTACCACAGATTTAGGGAGAAACCCTTGAGCCCTCTTATATTGTGGAGAAAAAAGACTCGTAACTGGTTATGCTACATCAAGGATGGTGCATAATCTTTATTAAGAGGTTTTTAGTCATAGACATTGTTAGAATATTAATAGCATCTGAATGGAGTAAATTAAGACATTTAATATTTGTGAGTTACTTTTCAGTCTTTTGCACAGGACAAGTAAGAGCTTTTATAGCAGGGCCTATCAATGTCAAAGCCATTCCTTGTTTTTTGCTAGTAGCAAAGACAATAATTACATCACTGCTGCTTTTGTTTAAAGTTAAGGTGATTAGTCACATGCTGTTTGGCTGGCTGATTTGCAATTATAAAGACCTAAGTCTTCTAAAAGCAATGTGGTCTAAATGTCTTAAGAGCTATATTGCAAGTTTCTTGGAACGTGTCCATCTCATTATTGTACAAGGACTCTGGAATAACTTCTTTAGAGGCTCTGCTTTGTCAACTAAACTTTGGACTAAAATTGATTTCTATTGATTTATCCCTTTACTCTTTGAGATTTTGGAATAGTTTTTTTATTTCTTGGAAGAAACGGATTGAATTTGACGTTAAGGTACTATGGATTTTAAGAAAGCAAAAGTAAGTCAAGGCAATGTGTGTTTGATAGTAATCCTCAGAAAGAATTGGCTAGAGGAAAAAACTGAGAAGCTATGCATGCATTACTGTGTTGCCCATTCTATATGGCCTGAGCACAAATTTATTAATGTTCCTTGTTCAATTGCATTGGTAAGTAAGGTAAGGATTATATCCAAAATCTTGGTAAGGGTTGCCAAGTTTTATTCCACAGCTATTGTTATAGATGGAGAGAGAAGCACACATACACACAAACACACACACTTGCATATACACATATATACACTTATATGCATAAACACATTAAATATTATTTAGATTGGTTTAATTTTTTTATTTCCCTAACTTTAAATATATTTATTTGCTGCTGAAGGTTTTTTAAACATTGTCAATAGGCATGTGAATGAAGATGGTTCTTTTGACATAACTAGTTTTCTGATATAGTCTTGCATTGTCTTTAAACAAATCATGAAATGTATCTTGGGGTTATAGTAGACAGCTCAGTGAAGATATCAACTCAAGGTGTGGTAGCTGTTAAACAAATTCCATGCTAGGGATCATTAGAAAAGGGACTTAAACTGCTGATATTGCAATAACCCAAGACTAATTTGTCGTTGCAGTATCAGCAATTTATCTTTAGCTAGCAAATTAACTGTACCTAGACAACTGTATGCAGTTCTGATCACAACTGAAAAGGAATAGAAAACCTGAAAAACATGAGAGGAGGGAACCAATGATCAGGTTGAACACATTTCTTATGAGAAAAAGAAACATTTGGGACTCTTTGCCTGAGAAAAAGGGTAATTAAAGGTGGACATGTTTGGCATAGAGAAGGTGAGCAAAGAATTGTTTTTTCTTCTTTGAAAATCTAGGACTAGGCAACATCCAATGGCGCTATTGGAAGGAGATTAAAAACAAAGAAAGCTATTTTTTTTACTAGCACATAATTAATCTATGAATTTCATTACGTTAGGACAGGGGTGGGCAATTGTGGCTCTTTTACAACCTGTGGACTTCAACTCCCAGAATTCCCAAGACAGCCAAGCTGTCTCAGGAATTCTGGGAGTTGAAGTCCACAAGTTGTAAAAGAGCCACAATTGCCCACCCCTGCGTTAGGACATGATGATGGCCACTAATTTGGATGGCTTTAAAAAGATTAGATGAATTCTTAGACAACAAATCTATCAAAAAAAATTATCTTAAAGATTAAGTGTTATTTTTGGAATTGGGCAATATATCTTCAAATGCAAGTTGCAGGGGAAAGTATAGTAGAAAAGAAGTCTCTGTGTTTTGCAGGCAGCATCCGAGAAACATTTGATGGACCACTGTAAGAAAACAAATGATAAGCTTCTGATCTATTCTACAAGGGAATTTTAAAAAATCAGGATAAAAATACACAGCTAAATCTTGAAATTGATAGATGCATGAAAGAGAATACCTACTTACACTGAATTTAAAATTTCCAGGTTGGAGTAATTGTATTTTGGAATATAGAAGATACTAGTTAATATATTTGAGAATTCCCGGAGAACTGATCAAACGCCAGGATGACTGGAGGAAAGCTAATATCCCAGTCTTCAAAAATAGGATGTTGTAATTTGGATGCTTCTAGGAGGTTTAGCTCAGGGGCTTAAATGGTTCCTTTGAACTCCTCTCTGAATTTGATTATAAAATAAAACATATGGGTGTGTGGGTGAAAACACTTTGAATGCGACTTGAGGGATCAAGCTGTGTATTACATGGGTTAGGGAAATCCATCTGCATATTTGGCAGTTATTGTTAGAACCAGTTCACACATTATACCACATTATTTTGTTAACAATTGGTTGGGTACAGATATAACATTAAACCTGGGAATCTCTCTTGCGGCTTCTCTGAGTAAACAAAAGTAAAATACTAAAAATTAAAAGTTTGCATCCTGCAAAACAAAGCAGAATTTTAACATCATCTTCCTTTTTGTCCAAGTATGCTTGGCTTCACATTTTAGAAGTTTTTACCCATTTCTGATTTTGTGGCTTTTTAAACATATTGCCTGCATTAATAATGAGTAACAGGATTTAAAATAAAGAGATCTATATAGGGGTTTTGTGTGTGGGGTGGGGGAGGGTCCTCAAGTCAGTGCTGAGTCTTCGACAAGTCCCTGCATTTTTCTTGGTAAGATTTTGTGTGATGGAATTAACATTAACCTATTGCAATACAATATAAAATCAAATCATGGCAGCAGAAAGTTGGCGTTTCCTATCATCAGCCCCGAAGAAGCTACCCTCTGTTACCCCAGGTGTCTGTGAGAGAGGCAGAACAAAGGGATGTTAAAGGGTTGGTCACAACCCAGGAGGCTCAGTGTCTCTGGTGCTGAAGAACCAGCTATCTTAATGTAGCATTATGAAGGTTGATTTTCCAAATTGGACAGGGCCAGGGTGAAGAAGCAGTACAGTGAGCACAAACATTTAATTGGATCCTATTATATTAATTATCTACTTTTAATATGACTGTTTTTAAAATCTGTGATTTAAAAGAAACCCCCTCAGTTTTATAGGACCAAGTCTTGTAATTGTAATATGGGCCTTAGGTTGTTTATCCCTGCCATAAAGAAATGTGCATGAGTTAAATTTGGTGCATAAATCTCATTGAGAGAAGCATTATCAGAATATCATAAGATATTCAGGCTATGTGCCAATACACTGTCTAGGCATATTTGTTTTATGTTGTTGGATATTCGTTGAATATAAGTGCACTGGTTGCCGGTTTGCTTCTGGGTGGGTTTCAGCAGGCTCTGACCAGTTCTGGAGAACTGGTAGTGGAAATTTTGAGTAGTTCAGAGAACCGGTAGTAAAAATTCTGACTGGCCCCGCCTCCATCTATTCTCTGCCTCCTGAGTCCCAGCTGATCAGGAGGAAATGGGGATTTTGCACTAACCTTCCCCTGGGGTGGGGTGGGAATGGAGATTTTACAGTATCCTTCCCCTGCCACACCCACCAAGCCACTCCCACCAAGCAATGTCACGCCCACCAAGCCACACCCACAGAACCGGTAGTAAAAAAATTTGGTCCAGGCTACCCGAGGAACTGCTTCTCACCAATGGGATTGGCTCACCCCAGTTGCTCTGGCAGAAGGGGCATGCTGTGGATCCCATTGGCCAAAGAATTTTGATTAGGGGATTAGGAGAAGATCCTTCTCTACTGTGGCTCTCATCCTTTGGAACCTCCTGTCCCTTGAGGTGAGATCTGTTCCCACTTTTGGCCTTCCGAAAGGGCCTGAAAACCTGGCTCTGCCAATTGACTTGGGGTTCTGCTGGGAGCATTTTATCCTGGAGGTGGTTAATAGACTCTACACATTTATGTTTTGCTTCTTTTTTTACCAGTTTTTTTGTTAACTTTGTTTGTTTTAATTTTAAGATTTAGGATGTTAATGTTTTTAATGTGCTAATTATTTTATATTGTTGCTTTATGGAGTTGCAAGTCACCCAGTTGCTCAACAGTGAGATGGCTGACATATAGATTTAATAAATAAATAGATTCTAGCCTGGGTAGAAGCAGGATGGACATATGGGGATAAAAGTGGTTTCTGGCACACTACAAATATGCCAAAACTGACTGTATAAACAAATAAAGGATTGGATTGACATCAAGATTAACATTAGACCAACAATCAAGAAGTAAACAATATCCCAATCAAGGAATTACCAGACAAGCTAACAATAAACAACCCAACCAAAGAACCCCCAAGACCACTCCCACCAACATTGACAAGGCAAGTCACTAGAATATGAATTGATAGCAAACATCATTCCTTACTAGCACTGATAATGTTACCTAGTTTGGGTAATGAGATGTCTGAACCAAGTTCAGAGAGTACCAAGGACCACCCATTCAGCAGATTTTTGAGAGATGTATGAATGTGAAAAATTTATTCATTGCATAAATACAGAGCTGAAGTTTAAACACAATAAAAGTGGTAAAATATGTGTGAAAACAGAATGCTTAGCAAATGGTGGCCCTTTGGTTGTTTAAGGGATTAGACAATCATTTGTCTGAAATGGTATAGGGTCTCCTAATTGAGCAGGGGGTTGGATAGAGGACCTCCAAGGTCCTTTCCAACTCTTTGTTATTCTGTTAATGTATTTATGAATACATGTATAAGAATACTTGTGGCATGAATCTGTTGCTGAAGGATGTGAATGTATGTGATGATGCCATATTGGCTCAGAAACAGAAAATATGGAAGACTGAAAAATTGATAGCTGGATGGTGCTGATAAGATCCTAAAAGGGTGAGAAGTTTAAACAACAAATGCATGAATTATTGTATGAACATTGGGAATGGTTTGCAAGAATAGAAAAGTATGCACAGGATAAATGGTGCTGGTACAAACTAATTTTAGCTATGTTTATCTTTTTTTATTCTTTTGTTTATTCCCTCTTGTTCTATTTCTGCACTATGCATCATGTTACTTATCTGAAAGACAAATTTTTTTATATGCATGAAGCATTCACATGTGCTATGAAAGAGGATTGCTGAACCAACTAATCTCTTCTGGGTCAGTTAAAATTAGCTGTGTTAGGCTGGCATTCAGTGTCATAGAATCTCGACAGATTATTAGAGTGGCTTGTTTTGTGAGATGGGCACAATATATAATTAGACAAATAAACAAACAAATCTTACCAAGAGGAGAATTAATTCCAGCCCATCCCTAAACTTCACAAAAATCCACCTTTTGAACTCTAATGCAGTTTATTTCTTATTCAACTGCACCTTGCAAAGAAGTGAGCTCAGCTGTCCAACAGAGACTGTTACATGGGAATATACAGAGGCACAGAGCCATTTTGAGAAGTGAGATCTGTAAAGAAGTCTCATGAGTCTCCTGTGTCAAACTTTTTAAAGATATTTATCTCCTCATTCTTTCACAATTTGATCAAGACTGATGTTCAAAACAAAAGATAGTGTCCTATAGATAGAACAATGTGAAATATTCAGTTTATGACACAGAAATAGCAGAGAGTATACAGATAGTCTTCAACTTACAGCCAGTTGCTTAGGGACTGTTTGAAGCTTTGACAGACCCCACCAAAGCTATAACCATGACCAACCATTTTTCAAAGTTCTGACAATGCCCCCCCTCCGTGGTCAGATTATCACATTTGGGGTGCTCGGCAACTGGCTCTCATTTATGTCCATTTGCAGCGTGCTTGGTTGCATGACTGATTTGCAACAATTTTGTTGAACACTGGTGTTTTGATTTCCAGGAAGAGCCATCCCATAGTGAACAATGAATTTGCTTAATAATCATGGTATTTGCTTAATGAACACGGGTCATAAAATTGGATCTGATGATGTGGTTATGACCGGCACGATTTATGATCATAATTGCCAGACTCAATTATTGGTTGTAACTCAAGGACTATACTATCTGAAAAAATAAAAGATTTGTGGCAAAAATGTTCAACAACTTTGCAGCTGTAGCTATAACAACTTCCATGTGAGTTTATCCATCAAGAGTCTCTGAGACATAAACCACATCACTGTGGGCTACCAGTAAGACCTGTTGCCATTCTTGCAACTATGGACTCCAAATATTATGTATCTCAAAAAAACCCCAAAACCAACCCCTGACACATGGCTGACCATTTTCAGTGAAAAAAAGAAATTGTCCTTCAGGAAAACTTGGTTGCTTTTACTGATCCCATTATTTTTAAAATGTCTTTCTTTTAAGTAACCCCAAAATTTCCCACTTTGAAACAAGGAACTATAACTCCTGGCAAACTCTGTGTATAATGACTGAGTCAATTGTTGTGGAAAATGACATGTTTGAATGTAATGAAGTTACTCTAACCAAAGTCTTCTCTATCATAAATTGGCCTATTATGATTTACACATTCCATGCAGCAGTGCATGTCATTCTTTATGAATAGATTAGTTTCTCACATGCCAGGCATCTCCTTTGCTGGCAGGCAGCAGAAGTAAACACTGACCCTCTGTGCAGACAAGATTGTACAGGAAAATTCTGAGCCAGCATGGTCTAGTTTGACTAAAATGCATGTGAATACCAGCCAAAGCTGGATTTAATACAGGCACATTTTCAGATCAGCCTGAAGGTTATTCCAGTTAGGCATTACTAAATCCCACCCCCTACTCCTCCCTTAAAAGAGATTGGATTTCCTTTGCTTATGTTTCTCTAGAAGTAGAGTAGTATACGTGTACTCTATGTTTCAGGAAGAGAATATGACATTCTTGAAATCTCAGTTTAAATGTGGATTTACCATCTGGTTCTGGAAAACCTAATGGGATCACATTTCTTAGTGCCAGGAACAAATATTTTTCTTTTTTCTTTTTTACTTTTGCTAGTAAGATTTTGTCTGGGTAAAAATAAAGGACGTTCTTATACCTTAGAATTATGGCCTGGCTGCTGGTTAGAACTTGCTTCCCCAAAATTGCCTTTGGACAGAAATTTTCTTATCAAAGCAGAGCATGGAGCAGAGGTCCCTTGACTGCATACATGCCAGAAGCAACAGCTTTTCCTGGACCAAGGAATCACAAAGAACTATACCAGCTCTCAGTGGAGCAAGCAGATGTATTCTGGGGAGCACTAGCAAGAAGCCGACTGATGTGGAGCAATCCTTTTCATTCTGTTAGTGACTGTAACTTTCAGCAGGGCAAGGTGTCCTGGTTCCTTGGAGGACAGCTCAATGTAGCAGGTAAGGAGAAATTCAACTGTTCTTTGTCTTTTTCTACTTGTGAAGGAAAAAAATATTGCAGCCCGGGACCTTTGGGTACAAGGTCTTTTAAAATCCTGTTTTAAATTTCACCAAAGTCAACTTTTCAATCATTTCGCCTTGTTTTTGAATACCCTGAAAATTAATGTATTTATCCTTTTTAAACATGCTTGGAGTATAATTTAAGAAAGTAGCAACATATTGGAAGGGATGGGAGAGAGTAAATGTTGCATAAGTAGCATAATGTGTAGTGGGGATTTAAAATTCTTCCTATCTATAATATGAGGCTCTTTGTTTATCAGACTTCTGTAGCCTGCTTACTAGAAGGATTACAATAATGTGAACTGTCTCTGCTTTTCTATCTTTGGAAAAAGGTCAGATAAAGGAACACACAATAAAGAAAAGCAGAATAAGCAGAAATACATTTTTAATCTTGCACTGGATTCAGGAAGACATTAAACTAGTTGATTGTGGGACAAATATTCTCTGTAAAATGTCTTTTAGAAGTAATTACCTATTTTTGCATTTTACCGATTTAAAAAAAGCAGCTCAAATTTTTATACTTTATAAAATGTTTATGTTTTCAGATTTAAAATAATTAAAAGATCTGCAATAGAATCAAATAGTTGATAACAATACAACGAAAGAAGTGCAGCTCACAGAATTCAACTGTGTATGTGAAAAAATATAATTTACTCAACATGAGTAAATTGTTTATATAGCTCAGGTCGTTTCACTCATCTGTTGTATATGCTGTGTATGCTTTTCATCTAGCCTATCAGATAAGTTTGGAGCAGTTTTAATCTTTTTTCTGATGATTATGCCCTGCTCATATCCTGCAGAAATGGAATGACATAGAAATATTAGTCAGTAAACCATGGACATTGAGAAGCTACATTTCAACTGAACTGATATTTCTTAGTGATGCTTATATAAACTATGATGGGCTTTCTCCTATCAACACAGTAATCAGGGTTACTGCAGATACTCTTAAAATACATCATCTTAATATAATGTATGTGACATAATCCTATCACTACAAAAACAAACCAGAACACAAACCTGTGCTAAGTATCACTCTTACATATAAAAACATTCTAACCTACATTAGTTTTCTTAAAATTATAGAGTGAAAGAGCCTATTTAGCAATGCCTCTTCTCCCTGCAGGGATCCAAATTAAATTATCCACAGGAGATAGCTGTATCAATATGAGACTTGCCATTGGTAATTATATGAATCCCTTTTCCCTCCTTTCTGAAGATTAAGAACATTTGCGCTGTCCTCCAGCTGTCTGGTACTTGTTCTCCCCGAGTTTCAGCATCCACCTCCCAGCAGTGAGGCATCAGCAGTGGATCTGCTATATAGCTTTGGGTGAATGGTTGACTTTACACATTGCAGTAAACTATGGTTTGCTTAATTATAGTTTACTGAAGAAACACATTAAATATAACATGCGATTGACACAGATCAGGTGCTCCCAGATGATGGAAATTATAGAATGAAAATAAAGGCTTATAGTTGTGTCAATGATGAGATGAATGGAGAAATAATGGTGCAATTAATGGAGAAAAATAAGTACTGCAATGAAACATACATTTACTATTATTGTAAAGGTCAAAATAAATTTGGTACAGGTGGCCATTTTGACTTGCTTCATTTAGATGGAAAGCCCGGAAGCAAGTGAGATAGGGTACTATGTGAATTAACAGTTAAACTGGCTATTTTCTCCCAGTCTGGCTCCAGTAGTGGAAGTGAGTCTTCCTGAGAGAAAAAAGCCAACCTAAACTGTGTGAAGCATTGGAATGCAAAATCCAAGTAAATTTGGTAGAGAATTTGGTGTCCAAATTCCCATTTGGTGTCCAAATAACCCATTTATTTCAACTAGCGGGGCTGGCCTGAGTTAATTTTAAATTGATTTTAAATTGGGTTATTTTAATTTACGGCCAATAATATTTAATTATTTTAAATTGTTTTTAAATTTTGTATGTATTGTTTTTTACTCTGGCTGTTCACCGCCCTGAGTCCTATTCTGGAGAAGGGCGGTATAGAAATTTAAATAAATAAATAAATAAATAAATAAATAAATAAGTCCTTCACTCACATGATCCTGTATGTAAAAAGTAGATTTATAGCAACACTTTCTAAAACCTGTGTTATAGAAACATTGTATTTTTTCTGAAATGAATCCAAGTTAAGATTAATAGCTCTAAAATGATCATGGCTTAGAAAGTATGTAACAAATTATTTATTTAGTGTGTTTCTTAATTCTACCAATAACCACTATGTTCTGAATGGGTTATATAAACAAGATAAAAACACAGTAAATGTGAAAGAGCACAGTTAATCAAGAAGCAGTTATTTCAAAAAAAAAAAAAAGGTAGAATCTGTGGTTTAAATTCTGAAATATGTTTACTAACATTTATTTGAGACTGCGAATGATTAACTTTAGACTCTAGAACTCTTGAGTTGTGAAAATCAATAGTACATTTTATAATTGGCATGAGCTACCTAGATGACCTTGAACAGGGCAACGAGAATAATTTGACTTTAGGCTGTACAATTCATTTATCAATTGTTAATTTTGCACCTGAACTTTGTAAGCAAATAAAGATGAGTCTGTTAATATATATTCACAACATATATATGTAGAATCAGGCATATGTGTGTTTATGTGTATGTATATGTGTCTCTGTGTGTATAATATATAGGTATAGATGTATAAATATAGCGAGAGAGGATGCTAATTCTTGATTCTTAGCATAGAACATTTGATTGAGGAAATATGGCCTAGCCATCAACATTAAATTTATGATGGGCACAGTAACAGCAGCTGCAGATGGCTGAGTGTGTAATAATGAGAGGTGTATTTTCTTTCAGTTAACTGTCTGGATCGACATGTCCACAAAAATCCAAATAAAGTAGCCTTAATCTGGGAGAAAGATGAGCCTGGGCAAGAAGACCAAATTACATACAGGTCCTGACTTATCATTTTCTCTATCCATCTATTTCAGTCTTCTAAGAGGTGTGAATCTTCTTAATGGTTAACACTTGCTTTTTTGATCGCAGCCAAGTCCTAGGCTTCTAGAGAAGGAAAACGATTTGAACTGAAATGTCAATATTACATTATTAAAAGTCAGATCAGTGATTCATTGAGCCCAGTGCAGGAGACAGAGATGACCATGCTTGTTTTCTGAGTTTCAGAAATAGAGATCTTTCTGCTTGTCCTAATTTGAATAGGAGATATACAGTACTGTAATTAAGACCAAAACTCATAATAGTTCATAAAAACTGTTCTCCACTGTTCTCTGTTACCTTGATTTGGAGATGTCTAATGGAATAAACATAAACAGAGGGATAGAATCAAGATCACGTGAAGTTTAATAACACTTTATAATGCCTTTATAATGCCACACTTGGAATACTGCATTCAGTTTTGGTCACCACGATGTAAAAAAAGATGTTGAGACTCCAGAAAGAGTGCAGAGAAGAGCAACAAACATGATTAGGGGACTGGAGGCTAAAACATATGAAGAACTGTTGCAGGAACTGGGTATGTCTAGTTTAATGAAAAGAAGGACTAAGGGAGACATGATAGCAGTCTTCCAATATCTCAGGGGCTGCCACAAAGAAGAGGGAGCCAAGCTATTCTCCAAAGCACCTGAGGGTAGGACAAGAAGCAATGGGTGAAAACTAATCAAGGAGAAAAGCAATTTAGAACTAAGGAGAAATTTCCTGACAGTTAGTACAATTAATCAGTGGAACAACTTGCCTCCAGAAGTTGTGAATGCTCCAACACTGGAAATTTTTAAGAAGATGTTGGATAACCATTTGTCTGAAGTGGTGTAGGGTTTCCTGCCTAAGCAGAGGGTTGTACTAGAACACCTCCAAGGTCCCTTCCAACTCTGTTATTCTATTCTATTTTAAAACTATTTATTTTCTTTGGGCAGAGAATTGCTAGAATTGACATGTCGACTTGGGAACACCTTAAAGCGCCAGGGAGTGAAGAAAGGTGACAGAGTCACTATCTACATGCCTTCCTGTCCAATGGCTGTGGTGACCATGTTGGCTTGTGCCAGGATTGGAGCAATACACACAGTAGTATTTGCTGGATTCAGTTCTGTTGCATTAGCTGACAGGATCCAAGATGGTAAGAATGCTGCATTTCTTTCTCTGTTTTCTTTCCTTTTTCTTTTTAGGCTCATGACCAGTATAGTGTCCAAAAGTATGATTATGCATGACTTGCTTTTAACCACAAACAATATTCTTAATATATCAAAATCCTCATTCCTCCAGTGCTGGCAGAAAGAGAAGCATATATCTTAGTTTAAAAGAATGTCTGCCCTTGGTAAAGAGGTAGAAATTGAAGAGCCAAGAATTTTTATTTTGTAATTTGCCTTTTAAACAAAGGAAGATTGTCTTTTGGACCTGGTGCTCCTTCTTTCTTCATCTCTTGCTCTCCAATTTTCAGACTCCCACAGACTATTCCCTCCCACTTGCTGCACTTCTGTATGGTTTGCTAATTACACAGTGGCAGATAGGACAGCGCTCCAGTGGGTTAACATCATTTCCCAGAAGATCATTGTTTGCCATCTCCCCTCCTTGGAAGAGCTTTATAGCTCCCGTTGCCTTAAGAAAGTTCAAAACATTCTTAAAGATCCATCGCATCCTGGGCACCCTTTTTTTGAACTATTACCATCTGGCAGACAGTACAGGACAATAAAAACAAGGACCAATAGACTGAAAAACAACTTCTATCCCGGAACAATAACTATATTGAATTCTACTATATAATATAATATTAATGCAATATCAGGGGTTTTCAATTCAATTGTATAGAATGTGAAGGATGTGTTTTTTTTTAAATTTTTTATAGTTTTCTTATGTATGATGTATACTGAAGAGGGCATTTAATTTCATTGTACAAGATGCAATGACAATAAAATAAACTAAATTAACTCTGCTTTTGAATGGTTGAGCAAGGTTACAACATAAATTAAAGATACTCACAATGACATCAATGTAATAGTAGTTGTGTGTTTGCTGTATGTGTATGAAGGCATGGTAAATAGCAACAATTAGATCTGAGTGAAGATCTGGATTGGGACCCTGGAATGGGAAGAGGAGAGTTCAGATTACTTCTCCCTCCAATTGCTGCTATTATTTGTTTTTGGAAATATAGTAACGCTTAAGGAGACAAGCTAGAAGAATTTCCCAAATAATCCTGAGACCATTTCTAATCTGTAACAAAAATACACTTACTAACCTATAACAAATAATACATTTGTTAAAATATACTCTACAGCCACGATGGCGAACCTATGGCACACGTGCCACAGGTGGCATGCGGAGCCATATCGGTGGGCACATGAGTTCAGCTGCAGCACACATGCGCATGCCAGCCAGCTGATTTTTGGGCCTTCTGGGCCACCCGGAAGTAGGGAAACAGGCCGTTTCCAGCCTCCAGAGGGCCTCCGGGAGGGATGGGGAAGGCCGTTTTCGCCCTCCCCAGGCTCTTAGAGAGGCTCTGGAGCCTGGGGAGAGCAAAAAATGGGCCTACTGGGCCAAAAGCAGGGGGAGGAGGGGGGAGGGTCGTGTGCGCATGCGCGGGGCACATAGAATTATGGGTGCGGGCACGTTCACATGCAACCCCACTACACTCTCCCCACTTTTGGCACACAATGACAAAAAGGCTAGCCATCACTGCTCTACAGTGTATCAGGAAGGAATTTACTAGACAAATTCCCCTTAGAATACAAAGCAGGAGAAAGTTGCTTTGAAAAGCATAAAATTTTCATACTAATTTTTTTTTTGTGCGGGGTGGGGGTGTATTGCCTTTTTCAGCTCAGTCGGAAACAGTGATCACAGTCAATCAAGGTTTGAGAGGAGGCAAAGTTGTTGAACTAAAGAAGACGGTAGATGAGGCTGTGAAGTTTTGTCCAACAGTGAAGCGAGTTTTTGTTTCAAAAAGGACAGATGAGAAAGTTCTCATGTCTGATTTAGACATACCACTAGAGGAGGTGAGTAATATATTCTTATACTACTGACTGAAGAAGAGATCCAAACACTACACTAAGTTGTGTTTCCCCAGTTTCCAAGGTTTATGAACTCACGGAGGATGAGTGCTATAGTCCTATATTCAGTGATACCTTTTTCTCTCTCTTGTTTTCTCTTTGTTCAGGCCATGCTTGGCCCTAAGATCCTAGTTTCTATTAACCTAAATGTTCCTTTTAGATGGAAAAGGAGCTAGAAAACTGTATTTTAATATTGTAATATCAATTAACAAACCAGCTTGCAATATCAGGACTGAGAAGGCAGTAAGATGCCTCTGAGACTCTTTCTCCTTTCTCCTTTCTTTTTCTTTACCTTGTCTTCTCCATGAATTTTATTTCTTTTTCTACATTCCCTCTGCACTGGACACTGGTTCAGTCACCCTTTTTTGCTCCTTAATCTTCACATTTTGGTGCCTTTAGAGCAAAATGCCTAAGAACTTCATTTCTTTAAGGTGGTGCTTCTCAAACTTTTCTTTTATCACCAAACCTGCTTGTCAGAAACTCCTAAATGTCACTGCTGTAGTGACATTTAGGTAGTGTCTTCAGGAGTTGTTACCTAAAGAAAAAACACTTTTACTCAATTTGGGAGTAATTTATCCCTGTTTGGGAGGCATTGCTCCTTCTCAGGGAAGAAGAAAGCAGAATAGGTCTAAACTTGGTTTCCTTCCAAGATTTGAGTCCCTCATCTGACCCAGGGATACTATTGTGTTCTACCTAGTGATAATAAGCCAAAGTTCCTGGATTTTACTATATAGTAGGACTTTTTTTCAGTTATGGATTTACAAATACTATATGTACGTGAAAGGAAGGGTGGAAAGGTGCTGTTATAGTGGTCACCCATGGCTTCAAAATGCATCTTCTAAAATTCTAAAACACATCCAAATTTCCTCAAGCCTTTTTTTTTTCCCGCCAAGAAGAACATTTGTTAAGAATTTTGGTAGTTTTAAATAACAATGTTGTCCTCCCAGTATTTACTGGGATCTCATTACTGGCAAAAGGAGATCCAATTCATTTTTTACAGTAGCTCTCTAATTAAAATCATTCCTAAAATTAATACTTGTCCCTTGGGACAAAACACTCAGGGTTTCAAAAATATGAAAGAGTGAAAGAATAACTTGGAAAGTACAGATGATGATGATGATGATGATGATGATGATGATGATGATGATGATGATGATGATTATTATTATTATTATTATTATTATTATTATTATTATTATTATTATATTTATATTTATATACCGCCCTTCTCCCGAAGGACTCGGGGCGGTGTATAGCCAATTAAAAACACAAGATAACAGTTTTAAAATAGTTAAAAGTATTAAACAATTTTGGCCCGAATTTAAAACCCAAAATTTAAAACACCCAATTTAAAATCATTTACATAGATAGCCCTGCCTGGTGGAACAGCAGGGTCTTAAGGGCACAGCGAAACACACTGATATCGGAGATCTTGCATATTTCCGGGGGCAGTTCGTTCCACAGGGCAGGAGCTCCCACAGAGAAGACCCTTCCCCTGGGTGTCGCCAGCTGACATAACTTGGCCGATGGCATCCTGAGGAGTCCCTCTCTGTGAGAGCGAATTGGCCGGTGGGAGGCTACTGGTGGCAGAAGTCGGTCTCGAAGGTATCCAGGTCCTAAACCATGGAGCGCTTTAAAGGTGGTAACCAATACCTTGAATTGCACCCAGAAGACCACTGGGAGCCAGTGCAGCTCGCGCAGGAGAGGTGTCATGTGGGCGCAACGAGTCGCGCCTGTAACCACCCGCACGGCCGCATTCTGGACCAGTTGGAGCTTCCGAGTGCTCTTCAAGGGGAGCCCCAAGTAGAGAGCATTACAGTAGTCCAGCCAGGAGGTGACAAGGGCGTGAGTGACCGTGCGTAAGGCATCCCGGTCCAAAAAGGGCCGCAACTGGCGGACCAGGCTAACGTGATAAAAAGCCTCCCTGGCCACGGCCGTCATATGTTCTTCTAAAGACAGTCGTGCATCCAGGAGGACACCCAGATTGCGAGCCCTCTCTGTGGGGGGTAAAGATTTACCCCCAATAGTCAGCGATGGCACCAGCTGACTATATTGGGACACCGGAAGCCACAGCCACTCGGTCTTGGAAGGGTTGAATCTGAGCCTATTTCTCCCCATCCAGACCTGCACGGCCTCCAGGCAGCGGGACATCACATCAAGGGCATCATTGGGGTGGTCTGGGGTGGAGGTGTACAACTGAGTATCATCAGTGTACTGATGGACTCTCACCCCAAAACCAAGGATGATCTCACCCAGCCGCTTCACATAAATGTTGAACAGAAGGGGTGAGAAGACTGACCCTTGCAGCGCCCCCCATGCGAGGCGCCTCGAGGTCGACCTCTGCCCCCCTGCCAACACAAACTGCGAATGGTTGGAGAGGAAGGAGGAGAACCACCGTAGCACGGTGCCCCCTATTCCTAACCCCCTAACTGCTGCAGCATGATACCATGGTCGATGGTATCAAAAGCCACTGAGAGATCTAATAGGACTAGGACAGAGGAGCAATCCCTGTCCTGAGCCCTCCAGAGATCATCCACCAATGCGACCAATGCCGTTTCCATGCTGTACCCCTGCCTGAAGCCCGACTGGTATGGGTCCAGATAGATAGTTTCATCCAGGTACCAGGGAAGTTGTCGTGCCACCACACTCTCAACAACCTTCACCACAAAGCGAAGGTTTGAGACCGGACGGTAGTTAGCTAATATAGCCGGGTCCAGGGATGGCTTCTTGAGGAGGGGCCTCACCACCGCCTCTTTCAAGATTAGAGGCAAAACAATAAACAAACAAACAAATAAATAAATATGTCACCTGCAACTATGTCAATTAAGATAAAATGAGACGACAATTCAGGGTGAAGTAATGACATAATGGTTGTTGTATTGTCCTAGAAGCTAGGTGCATGTTACTAATTGCTATGAGGAAAACAACCTTCATTAGAGACACGGGGGAAGAAGGAACAAGGGTTTGTGTAAGCAATGCTACCGATGTCAGAAATAGCCCATAAGGGGATCAACATTCTTTGCACAGCCTTGAGAAATAGGAATTTGTTTTGTGAAAGTGAATATTTGGACTATCCCTTGCTAAACTTTATTATTAGTTTGAACATTGGTACAGAGGGAGCTAGAAAGATCTCACAGGATCTTTGAGGAGAGCCTACTGAAAGATTATCTGCTTCTTGTGACAGGAAATGATGAAAGAGGATGTAACCTGTCAACCTGCTACCTTGGAGAGCGAGGATTTACTGTTCCTCCTTTACACTTCAGGAAGTACTGGAAAACCCAAAGGCCTGGTCCATTCCCAGGCAGGCTATTTGCTGTATGCTGCCCTCACACATAAGGTACAAAATGGGAGTATCTTGCAATTCTGCAAGGACAATTACATTTTGTGGCATTTTATCTGTGATTCTTCATGGGTAGATTGGGTGGTCACACAGCACTGAAAGTAAGCCAGCTCTGAGCAGCCAGCAAATCAGGCAATAAGCAGCCAGAAAGCTATTAAACAGTGTTTTTTTCACATGGCCACTTTTTATTGTAAAATGTTTTTATTCTCCACGTAATTAATTAGAAAGCAAATTCCTTATGAACACGAAGATATTACTATTCTCATACTTAACAGGTATATACAGAAGCTCCATTATATGCAGCAGAATTTATTTCCAAGGAGTATATACAAAATTACAAATTGTCTATACTTTTGTCATGAATATCCGAATCAAGTTCTAAAGTGCTCTGTGGGGCTTATTCCCAAATGATAGCCAGACAGCCATTTGTAGCTAGAAGTCTTTGTCTGGCAGACTGAGCCTATATTACTGTGGAATGTAGCACCATTGTAGAATTTACTTTGGAGTAGATACGCTGGCATCAGACAAATTTTCAGATTCTTTCCCCACAGGATAAAGTTTGACATAGGGGTGAAATCTAATTTTTTTTAACTTTTAAAGCATTTTTTTACTACCGGTTCTCTGGAAGTAAAAGCAGGAAGTAACGACGACTGGGCGGGTGGGCGGAGCCTCGGGTTGCCATCGCTACCGGTTCTCCGAACCACCAGCCATCATCGCTACCTATTTGCCCGAGCCGGTCCGAACCGGGAGCATTTCACCCCTGGTTTGACATCTCTATCTTTCCAGCATGTAGGGCTTCATATGTTTCTTTGCAAAAAAAAAAAAAAAATTGCTGCGAGATACAGTTGAATTAAAAAAAACAGTTAATTGTGTTACTACAAATAACGTTCACAGTTTCAAACTTGTATTTTTGTAAAAGCAAAGAAAAAAAAGACTGGGATATTGGTCACAGTACTTTAATGTGTAGTTCAGCCCTTCGTTCCAAGTGCCTTTGAAAACCACAGGACAACTCTGAAATGAATTCTTTTCTCCCAGCTGGAAACAGCACTCACATTGGCGCCTTCCTACTGGAAAAAAATCCCCAAACCAACCCAGAGAATGTCAAGTTTCCATTGCAAACAGAACAATCTTTCACCCACTGTTCCCCTCTGGAATTCTCATCTGTTACAATAGATTTAGAAAGAAAGGGGAGTGAAGAGAGGACTGGGAGCGGACAGCATTGTTTTCAATAATAGCTGCAGTAATAACAGCCAAGAAACTAAAGATAGTGCATTAGAGAATGTTCCACTCTGCAAGAAGTTAGGAAGTGAAATAATACAGTGAGTGTCAGGCCACAGAAAAACCCAATTCCTGGGTCAGTTTTGCAAAAGTCAACTAATCCATTTTTTCCCAAAACTATATTAAAATTCCAACAACTGCATTCTGGAAACATTCTTAAGAAATGCAGTTATTTTTTGAATTTAGGAGGCTGAACTAGAGATTTCACAGAGCTAGTTGCTATAACAGTACTCACAGAGCCTGTACTTATTAATTAGAGGAGAGTCCCATACTGATACTAGGAAAAAGGCAGAAGAAGCTTGCAATTTGCAAATGTTTATATATTAAGATAGAAATCTAGAAATAATGTGTGTTACATCATAGTTGGAAAGCCTCTAATACCGTGAGCAGACAGTCTATTTCATTTGTTGTCTAGGTATTGCTAACTGTTGATGGACAAGTTCAAGTTCTATTCTGTCATTTTTAGTGATTTCTTAATGTTTAATCTTTAAGGCAAATTTGGATTGGAAAGATTCAGGGGTCTGCAAAAAAAGGACCAGTTCAGCAGAAGAAACAGTGATGTGATTTTTGAAGAACATCTGTGTAATTATTAATTGTAGTTAGAGGCAATGCATGGAATGGAAGAGTTTGATTTAACTCTCTTAAAGTAGGAGAAGAAATATGCATGCCCAGATGGCCATGTCACATTTATTATAATTGAGATTAAAAATTGCCTTGAAAATAGGCCCTGACCCTAAAGATTATACAGTATATACCCTTTTCCTTCACATTTGTTTTTTAATTGCTACTTCTTTCTTTCATTATAAGGCTTGTTCATACTTTTGTAATCTCCCACTTTACATCATATTAAAGTATAATGTATTTGAGGATATTCCATTGAGCTTATATCTGTACATTTAATTTTTCATGAAAGCTCTTGAAATATTGTAAATATTGTCAGTATTAGGTCAAGTTATCAAAGGTTAGGAAAAGTCCACTCCCACCTTGTTCAGGTGAATCCTGAAAATGGTGTGATGGAAACTGGTATTCATGGTAACTCAGTTGATAGAAAGAGCAAAGGTTCCTTTCTTAAATAGGTGGCTACATCATGAAAATATTGCTAATAATCTCACATTAATTCTCAAGCACAGTGATAGCTTTTTTCTTGCTCTTTTTTGCCAAAGAACATATGTTTGCTTGCCAACCAGAGTAACTGGTTTGAGCTGGGAGGTTATGCAAAAATAACCTGAATGAAACAGGTATCTGACCACAGATAATACCATGATTATTGGAGGAATCGGAGTCTATACATTAAAACTGCACATCTGGAGATTGCCTGATTGGAGAAAATTATATAAGCATATTGGGACAGGAGAAAGCTGCTTCTATCTCATGTTGCCCATTTTTCTTTAGTATGTGTTTGACTACAACGATGGAGATATTTTTGGCTGCGTTGCAGATATTGGTTGGATCACAGGTCACAGTTATGTGGTATATGGACCTTTATGTAACGGAGGAACTACAGTCCTTTTTGAGAGTACTCCAGTGTATCCTAATCCAGGTAAAAAATAATATTAAAATTAAAAATTAAAAAGATTAGGTTACAGGATTTTGGTGCAAGACAAAGAAAGGCACTAAATGATATATAAATATATATATAAATTAGGTATAACAGTAGATTAATTTGTGGCTCATATAACTTTTATTTTACTTTATTTCTATGCAGCCCATTTTCAAAGGCTTCAAGGTAACATCAATAATTGAATTTGTACCTCATTACATTGCTTCTCTTGTGTGCATTATCATTCCTTTTCCCTATCTTCCATTAATTGGTTTCCGCTACTGTCTATATACGTATGTTAAGATTATTTTCCAAAATAATATGTTCAGTGAAGATGCTATACTAATTAGTTAGAATTAATAGAAGATGAAACTTTCCCCCTTCTTTTCTATTGCCTTCTCATATTTGTTAGCTTACACAAACATGCAAGTTAAGAGTGATGGGAGCTCGGGGGTTTTTTAATACATGGGATATATTACAGATGGGAACATAACAGAACATAACAGAAATTGTGTTTTATGGGTAGAACTGTTTCAAATAATAGCTTTTTACACAGTGATAATGGTGTGGCGATGCCTGCAGCTAAATACATAATTACTATGTATGTCTTCTAAAGGTATATAGGTAGTCCTCAACTTACAACAGTTCATTTAGTGACCGGTTGAAGTTACAACGGCACTGAAAAAAGTGACTTATGACCATTTTTCACAATTATGGCTGTGGCAGCATCCCCATAGTCACGAAATTTACATTTGGATGCTTGACAATTAGTTCATATTTATGACGGCTGCAGTGTCCCAGAGTCACGTGATCCCTTTTGCAACCTTCTGACAAGCAAAGACTATGGGGAAGCCAGATTCATTTAACAACCAGTTTACTAATTTAACAACTTCAATGATTCACTTAACAAATGTGACAAGAAAAGTCGTAAAATGCACTTAACAAATTTCTCACTTAACAACATAAATTTTGGCCTCAACTGTGGTTGTAAGTTGAGGACTAGCTGTAACGTTCTGAAATCATTGGTGGATTTACTCATTGCATTAGGTCTTGGTTTAGTTTTGTTAACACTACAATAGCATTTATTTATTTGTTTATTTGTTGATAGATTTGTATCCCACCTTTATTGTTTATTAACTAAAGCAATGAACCTATCCAATACACCTTCCTCTTCCTATTTTCTCCACAAGAATAACCCTGCGAGTTGGACTGAGAGAGAGTGAGTGGCCCAAGGTCTCCCAACTGGCTTTCATGGATTAGGCAGGATTTGAACTCATAGTATTCTCCTTTCTAGCCTGGTGCCCTAATCACTAAACCAGTATTGACAATGAAATTGATATTTTATTCTTTAGAGTTTTTATATGCATTTCTTTACAACTTCCTATAATATACATTTTTATCTATTTTTATGAAACTTTTAATACATTTATTTATATATGACATTTAGAAACTGCCCATCTGTCTCACAGAGTGATGCTGGGTAGTGTACAAACAAAATATAAAAACATAATGCTTTATATAAATATTAATAATAATATTTATATAAATATTAAATTAGGATTAGATGTAAATGTATATGTACATAGCATGTACATCTAATAACTATTACATGTACTTCATGCAGAGTTAAATATGGGATGTGACCTAGTTCAGCTTCTCATTTTGATTTTATATATTTGAGAAGCACATGTAGTAAATGTGAACCAGGTAAAGGGTTTGTTTGTTATTTTAGGCCGTTATTGGGAAACTGTGGAGAGGTTAAAGATAAATCAGTTTTATGGAGCCCCAACAGCAATTCGTCTTCTTCTTAAATATGGAGATAACTGGGTAAAGAAATATGACAGGTCTTCCCTCAAAATTCTCGGATCAGGTGAGTAGTAAGTCAGCCAATATCATTTTCATCCTGGCAAAAAATGTATATGTAGTTCTTGTGCTCTCTGAACTTGGTTGATTTGCTTGCAGATGTTTCATTATCCCACTAGTCTGCATGCAAAGAATCAAGCTCAGAGAACCTTGAGGAGTCAATGCAGTTCAGTCTCTTCTATTGGAATTTGTATGTATTTTGGTTAGCAGGTGAGGTGTTAAATTCATCATATTTGTAGGATTCACACCCTTTGCTTTACCAGTATTTTTTTAAATCATCGTTTGTTAAAATACTATTGAAAATGAATGGTGTGAACATAACACTAAGCTGGAACAGATGGATTCACATATTATTGTATGCTAAGCCAAAGCCAAAATATGTTACGATTTAATAAAATGCATGTATCCAAACCATTTTTTTCTTTACAAGTTATTTTGTTTTTCCTCTCTTCGTACAGTGGGGGAACCTATCAATTCAGAAGCCTGGGAGTGGTACTTCAATGTGGTTGGAGATAGAAAGTGTCCTGTAGTTGACACATGGTGGCAAACTGGTAAGGAAGCATATATAAATTCACTATATTTGGAGCAGTAATTGTCACTTGATTAAGCATTGCATTTATTTGCAAAGATTAGCATGCATCGTGTCTTATACGCCAAGCAAGATAGAGATGAAGGATTTAAATATGCTGACCCAAAATCTCTTTGAAAAAACAAATCAGATAAAGACACTTGATGGTGACAGCTGGACTACATTCATTAAGATTGCAATGTATGGGAATAGAGTCCTATACATAGGAATATTTGCAAAAATGTTCTAGTGACATGGCCAGGCATCTTTTATTTTTCTTCAAAATATCAGATCAGAAGCATAACTTATATCATGAACAAATGCAAGGAACTTTCATTTACAAAATGGTGCTCATAAAGATGAGGAAGATTTTCTTATTAGCATTCCCTCATTATTTTTGCTTCATTTCAGAAACAGGAGGCATCTGTATTGCTCCTCGACCATCAAACCCTGAAGATGAGATTGTTCCAGCTATGGCCATGAGGCCATTCTTTGGCATCAGACCTTCTCTTCTAGATGATAAAGTATATATTTAATTTAGCAGTTGGAGAATTGATAATCTACTTTTTAATTCACACAAGTTCTTAAAAAAGAAATAAGTATCAAAGCAACAATTCTATACTACCTTTACTTTCCTGAACTGAAATAGCATGACCATCTCCCTTATACCTTCAAATCTCTTCCCAAAAGTTTTGTTTAATAAAACGGTTTGGATTATGTCTCCTAGTACTACCGGTACTGCATATTATAATTAAATCAATGTATAATTGAAATCATCCTATATATTTCCCGTTTCCATTCCATCTTCTTTTTCTGTATCTTTTTCTGTATCTATTTGAGATTACAAGTAGCCTGGATTGGGATCCAGTATATCTGTGTTTGAGGGATGTGGTGGCTCAGTGGCTAAGATGCTGAGCTTGTCGATCAAAAGGTCGGCAGTTCAGCGGTTCAAATCCCTAGTGCCACATAACGGGGTGAGCTCCCGTTACTTGTCCCAGGTTCTGCCAACCTAGCAGTTGGAAAGCATGTAAAAAATGCAAGTAGAAAAATAGGGACCACCTTTGGTGGGAAGGTAACAGCATTCCGTGCGCCTTTGGCATTTAGTCATGCTCACGGAGATGTCTTCAGACAGTACTGGCTCTTCAGCTTTGAAAGGGAAATGAGCACCGCCCCCTAGAGTCAGGAATGATTAGCACATATGTGCAAGGGGAACCTTTACCTTTACTTTTATACCTGTGCTTTGTAAAGCATTAGGTGCTTTTTGAGTATTATATTATGCATTAGTTATCCAGTATCATGTTCAAACAAGGCTTTCTATAAAGATTTTCTGGTGAGGTCAGCATAATGTGAGAGTTGAAATCTTTGTTTTATTTTTAATTCTGGATATTTTTTTCTGGATTCATATATTTTATTATATATTTATTAATTAAATTTATATGCCACTCATCTCACTGTTGAAGCAACTCTGGGTAGCGTATTCCTATACAATAAACTATACTTTTAAAATCATGATTTGTTGAAGAAGTCCTAGGAATCTAGTTTACATACATATCACTAAGTCATAATGCTTGATCTATAAACCACTTGGAAACACAAACTCAATCTCGATCCAATCCAATTAGACAAATGACAAACAATTACAGTTTTAAAAATGTAGGAAAACCAAACTGGGAAAATATATAGGCTATATGAATCAAATGTATTTCTGTAGGATATTGAATAAAAGGCACAAATATAAAGATGAAAATTATAAGGTTAACTAAAATTACAAAGGTTAGATTTTTTTATAAAGAAAAGCAAGGCTTTTCAGCATTAAGATAAGAGTTCTGAACAACAGTAGCACAAAGGCAATGGAACATAAAAAAATGCAAAGGACTTTTATTGCTAGTTTATACAGAACATCTAGCAGAAGAAATTTTAAACAAAAATAGGAAATGCATGATTTTGTAAAATGAGTTAACTGACAATGATGTACGTGCCTTTAGATGCATTCTTTAAGCCTCAGTAATAAACTGAATAACTATGCAAGCCACTTCCGAAGTTAATTAAGTTTATACTATTTTTTTCTCTCTCCAGGGAAATGTCTTAACACAGAATGATGCCTCTGGAGCCCTCTGTATTTCTCAGGCTTGGCCAGGCATGGCAAGATCTATTTACAATGATCACCAGCGTTTTCTGGAGACCTACCTGATGCCTTACCCAGGTATAGATTAGTGGAGAAGGAAAGGGAAAATAAGAGTAATATATAATTCTCAACAGTGTTTAGAAATTATAATTCCTCCTTCTGAATCCTTGTGCACAATGGCAAGTAGAACCAGAAGAATATTTTTTCAAGTTATTGTCAGAGCCAAACTCACAATGCCACCCATATAATTCACCAGAAAATAAAAATGTGGGTCAGGGTTGAACTGTGGAATCCTTGGTGCCCTCTGAACATTGTTGTTTGTTTGCAGATGTTTCATTATCCAACTAGTGCACATATGTTACCTAGCTGGGTAATGAAACATCTGCAAGCAAATAACCAAGTTCAGAGAGCACCAAGGACTCTGTACTCATAGAGTATGGAGAATATAATTGTCATATCATTTATGACAATTACAGGCATATTTCCTATAAATGTAAATGGTAGGAGCAAAGAGTATGATTTGGATTCAGATCCTAGAAGGCCACAAGGACTTTAACAAATGCAAACTGGGCCTCTGCACTTATTGTTTGCATTGTAAAGGTGAATGCTTTCCTTCTAATTCAAATAATCTAGTGATATAGAGAGGAAGAAAAATGACCTTGATTGAAATATGCAGGAACCTAGACAAAATGGGCTGAAGTATTTTTTTAAAAACCAGAACTCAAAGATAACAGAAGGACTAGATATTAGGGAGAGAAAATAAAATCCTACCTTTCAATATGTATTTTTTTAAATTGGAGACAGAAATACAGTATTGTGTTTATACCTTGAAGTGGTTCAGTAGAGGAAAAGGTCATCTGTTAGCCATCTGTGAAAAATAGCTGGGAGAAGTCCAAGGCTTTCGACAGAACACATCCAACAGATACAGTTCTGTACAAATGTTTAGGCACCCTGACCAGATTGTGTGTTTCAGTGAATGTAGAGCTTGTGTCAGCTTCTGTTCACTTAGAGATTCATTGAAACTCTAAGTAAATTGACTCTGGATGCCTAAACTATTGTATTTAGCTGGTTCAAAGTGGTTCAAAGTGTGGCAGCATGGGCAGTTCTTGGGGCGCCAAGAATGGACCATGTAACACCATGGCTGCACAAGCTGCATTGGCTGCCAGTTTGCTTTTGGGTGCAATTCAAGGTGTTGGTGATCATCTTTAAAGCCTTTCACGTCATGAGTTCAGGCTACCTGAGGGACGTCTCACCCTACTGGGATTGGCTCATCCCACCAGTGCTGGCAGAGGAGGCGTGCTGTGGGCCATGTCAGCCTGATTATTCCAGCTAATGGGGTCCACGAGAAGGGCCTCCTTTGTTGTTGCACCTGCCTTCTGGAACATCTTGCCCCCCAATGTGAGGTTGGCCCCAAGCCTCCTATCTTTTGTAAGGGCCTTAAGACCTGGCTTGGGGCCCCAATGGGGAAACAGCACAGTGGAGGTGGTTGATTAACAAAAGCTCTCACCTCCCCCCACCCTGTCCCAATCCTCCCTACTTGTAATTGGATTTTAATAGTTGATTTTAACTTATTTATGTTTTAATATATAGAGATAGACTTTTATGATTGCAAGTTGCCCAGAGTTACCTTGTGCTTAAGATGGGCAACCAATAAATTTTATATACAAACTGTATTGCTCATTTTAAAATAAGATGTGCTGTGAAGAAGAAATCTTTTCCTATATTCATCTTGTGTGGGAACCTTCTGGACTTTCTAAAGGAAAATAGCTGCCTTATATTTTTGCCCTGTTTTTCATCCTAGGATATTTCTTCACTGGAGATGGGGTCTACCGGACAAGCCAAGGATATTACCAGCTGACAGGTCGCCTGGATGACGTCATCAACATCAGTGGGCATAGGCTAGGCACTGCTGAGATAGAAGATGTTGTGGTAAGAGGCATGGGGAAACTAGCAGTTATTACAACATGCTCGTCACCTAAGAATATACTAAGATGTAATGATCTGGGCAGCTGCTGCTATTTGAGCTGGCCCTCTAGCTGAATTGCTTGTGGCTTTCCAGACCTTTGCATGCTTTGCTGCTCCCTCCACACCAATTTAAGATTGGTGGGAAACAACGAAATATGAAAAACAAATTTGATTGCCAGGAAAATATAAACAGATGCCTGCCTCGTTTTCCTTTTGGAAACTAAACTGTAGTTCATAACTGCTTTCTACTCACAGTATTATAATTTTCATAATCAATATTGTTATCCAAAATATACAGGGCCTTAAAAATGATAAGAATAATGAATGATACAGAAAATAATGTATTTTATCACATAATCACTTAACCAGCATCAGGAAGAAGGCTGGTACTTCAGAGCCTTGCCTTGCTAGTCTATTCCTTTTGTTTTGACCACACCAGGCTTAGTGAACCACATGTTTCCGCCAGCCTGTCAGGATCCTTGCAGTAAATTATAGACCTGTTTATGTTCCAGAATAAACATGAGGCAGTGGCAGAGTCAGCTGTGATTGGATATCCTCATAAAATCAAAGGCGAAGGTGGGTGAGTCAGTTTGGATGCTAATAACCGCTATTTCTCTAATAGACTCTGCTTTCACTAGCATGAACATCCCACAGAATTTGTTTGCATGATGCATATTTATTGCATGCTTGGGATAGGCTCCATTCAGAGCCTTCATGTGGTCATTTAATGATAAGTGAAGTGAAGATCAAGTTCTCAAACCTTGGCTGAGAGGAGATACGGATTTCAACTGTAGTAAAATTTATAGTAAGAAAAGGAAGAATGCTAAAGCATGAAGTTGCGTACCCTGACTCTTACCTCACAGGACAATAACAATAAACGTTCCAATAGACTTATTCTAGAATTTGTATGAGTGGGGCATTGTTTCAAAAGTTAATCAGCAACTCAAAAGTAAAATTAATAATAGCTCTTACTTCCTACCCAATATCAGCCAATACATAAGGGGATTCAGCTTCTTGCAAGCTAAGGGGACTATTTTAGTGTGAAAGTCTAGTTTTGATAATTGCTTATTTTACTTTTTTAAAAAACAGGTGCCTATGCATTCATTGTGATGAAAAAAGGTTTTAAACTATCCCAAGAGAACTTGACCTCTGAACTCCAGAGTCTTGTTTCAAAAGAGATTGCAAAATATGCAGCACCAGACCATGTTCAGGTAACAACAGGCAAACTTTTCTTTTCCTAATGCACATCTTCATTCTGCCTAACAATGAATATTTGTAGTCTGACAGAAGGTAGAACATTTTTTTTTAAAAAAAGTTGGATCCTGCCTTTAGTATTTGTAAAAATAACTCAAGGTGACAAACATATCCAATGCACCCTCCTCCTCCTATTTTCCCCACAGCAACTCTATGAGATGGATTGGACTGAGAGAGTGTGACTGGCCCAAAGTTGCAAGAAAATTCAAAGCAGTTGGATAACCAATGCAATTTTTTTTTTGCAAAGACATTTTTAATAATTTTTAAAAAAATGTCCAGTGTAATCTAATTCTGAGGTCATTGATCATTTGCTCGGAATATTTTCGATTTGCTTACCAGTAGGGTTTTTTTTTTTTAATTTGATTTATATGCTGCCCTTCTCCGGAGACTCAGGGCGGCTTACAATGCGTTAAGCAATAGCCTTCATACTTTTGTATATTTATACAAAGTCAGCTTATTGCCCCCACAAACTGGGTCCTCATTTAACCTACCTTAGAAAGGATGGAAGGCTGAGTCAACTTTGAGCCTGGTGAGATTCGAACTTACTGTAATTGCAGACAGCTGATGTTAATCACAATGCTTTTAGTCTACTGAGCTACCAGGCCGGGTTGTATGATTTGCATTCCATTGATTAGCCAAACAAACCAAACCATAATGGTTTCACTATTAAAACAAAAAATTAAGTATGAAAGTTACCTTAAGTATCAAGCTTAAGCATATAATGTTATTTTTAAAGAAAAATCTGGTTAGCTTAATGAGTATCTTAAGCACTTCAAAAGTATTAGAGCAGGGATAGAAAACTTATAGTGTTCTGCCTATTCTAGCTTGGTTTCTACAGGTTAAATAGACTTATTAGCTATGAAAATAATCTTTCAACAAATTTATTTAAATAAACATAACTTTTCTAATTTTTTATGGCATTACTTGATTGCAGGTTAAAAACCCCCACTATTACCAGGTTCATACATGCTGACCCATTCTTTGGTTGTGGCTTATGTATTGTATGAACCTAGCCAGAGTTTTTGGCTCAGTGTGTGGTGTGTTTCCAGCCAATTATGGCTTAGTCAATGATCTATGATTAGGCAAACTATGGTTTAGAATGTATGAATCCAAACAGAACCACAAGGAAAGCCCTTGTGGGAATAAATCTTTTCATCAGTCTATAGAACTTTTCTGATTTTATAACCTTTAACTAAAATTTTCTCTAGATCTTAACTTTTATGCCACCTCAAGCCATCTTCTTGTGAGTGGTTGGTTCACTCTTTCCATAAACCTTCCCACTGAAGATTACTATGCCAGAGGAGGCCCTTACACAAATCCACTGTTGGCCTTCTTTTATTGGAAAGTTTACTGAGCAAGTAATCAATTTAATTGAGATACTGATTTTGCTTTTTTTGGCAACCAATTCTGAAGTGCTAAGATGCACCAAAGAAAGAGTATCGTAGCCTCAAAACACCTTTTTTCTGTTACCATTGTATGCTGGTAACTTGGTAAGAAATGGAATTGAGTAGCCCCTCCTACATTTGCACATGCAATGAAGAAGACATGCTCAACTACATATGTCCAGGGGAAAGAAAGTAGGTACAGAAGTGAGATTTTGTAAGATTAGCAGTACATTTCTTCTCAAATTAATATTTATGGGGTGAATTTCCTGATGCTACTCTAATCTTTCCTTTCATTTTTCTGGTTCAGGTAGCTCGACACCTGCCTAAGACTCGTTCAGGAAAAATTATGCGGCGGGTTCTGAAGAAGATTGTAGAAAACAAAGCAGATGAACTTGGAGATCTGACAACCCTGGATGATCATGACACAGTGAAAGAGATAATTGAGGGATATAAGAAACTTCTGCAGAAAGACCAGTAGCCCAAAATATCTTGGCTCTCAAGAAGCAACAATGAGAAAAATACTGGGCCAACAGCAATCTTTTTACTCTTAAAATCCCTTGCAGAACCAAAAGGGGAAGCTTATTCATTACTGACTAAAACTTATTTTAATAAATGAGAAGAATATAATTCTTAAGTAACAGCTGAAGAATATGCTGTTTAATATTTTATACCACACTCACTACTTATACAAACCACTCCTGGATGATTCACCATTTGCGCCACGGTTTATGTATTAGAAAATTAAGTCTCTATTTTTGAGCAACTAAAATGTGCTGAGAGGAAAACTTCGAACTTTAAGGGAAAATTTAAATACATTTATAGAGGATCTTTACATGATATCAAACTTTGGGGAATAAAAGAATGTGTTGTGTTTCATTAGAAGATTTTGGGGAGCTTTTCAAAGGAAAGAGGAGGATGGATAATTTAAAAGGACATAAGGCAAAATGTAAAAGATAATGTACACATGTCTTCCTGATGCCCACCTGAAGTCTTATAATAGCTTCATTCTGGATTTTATTTTAAAGCAATATAACAATTTTTTTCAATTGTTGTTTATCAAATTTCCCTTCCTTTTAAATCCCAATAAAAACAAATAGAGCACGTTCTTTTAAAAATGGCCAAAAGAATCTAACAAATTAAAGAATATACATAACTCCTCACATCCTCAGCTACCTCCTAGTAGAAATGCGTACAGGTATTCTCTTCTGTCTTGAAAAGTCACCTTTGGTCATTTTGGTAATTCATTCTGCAGGAATGAATGGAGGCATACTTTCCATAGAAACATCAACCTTGATTATTTTCCATTTTAACAGCTCTGAAGGTTGTAATTCTGCCCCTCCTTGTAAGCTAAACATGTCGTTGAAAAACACTGCCACAATTTGATAGATGAACAGAGGTATTTATTTTTCACATTTCCATTTTGCCATAAGCCAAAGATGCTTACTGGCTTACATAGACTATAAAAACCAAGTAAAACATCTACAGTACAAAAAAAAATAGTAAAAATAACCCCCCCCATCAAATATAATAATACAAACAATAAAATAGAAGCTAAAGGTGGCACAGCAAAATCAGGGGAAGTCTCTCCAAAATAATTTCATCTTTAGTAGCTTCTGAAACATCAACAAGGAGGGGGCTAGCCTGATCTTTACCAGCAAGCTGTCCCGCAGTATTGGTGCTGCCACTGAAAAGCCAGTGGCTTCTTGCTTCAGGCCTATATCTCTTGAAAATGTAGGAAGAGTTGTAGTTTGTGTTTGGTCTGATTGATCAGACCAGGACTGATTGGAGTATGTGGTCCTGCAGATATCTGGGTGCTTGCTCATCAGAAACAACTCTTGTGGCAACAGAGAACTCTTGAGTATCCACACAACTCCAACTTACTAAGCTTCCTTTTCAGTCTTTTCACTGCCATCCAGGTCCTGGGAAAGGACATTGATAGCACACCCTCAAAGCCTGGCTAGTAATGTGATATTGACTTATCATTAGCATACTGTTAACACTGAATCCCCAATTGTCAGGTGGCTTTTCCTAGAAGCTTTATATAGACTAGGGGTGTCAAACTTGCATTGTCACGTGACGTATTGGGACTTTTCCCCCCTTCACTGAACTGGGCGTGGCCATGGCCAGCGCATGACCATCCGGCCCACGGGCTGCGAGATTGATAGCATTGATATAGGCAATGAACAGGAAAGAGAGGTGTAACCCTTGTGGCATCTCACACGTCAGAGGCCACTGACCTCTGCACCATCCCAGACTGGAATGAACATTGGGGAAGGAATAGAATGACTGAAAAAAATCCCTCCCATCCCTACCCTCTGCAAAGCTCTATCTTGTACTTCACAACTTGTCCAGAGTTGCTTATTTGATTTTTTTTTTATCAAGTGGCGCTGACATTTTACAAAACTCATTGTTATTTTGCATCAAATAAAATCTTTAAACAGTCTGACTGAAGAGCTCTAGGGGCGAGATTATTGATCCATTTGCTACAGTAGCAACTCAAAAAACAGAGGCCTAAGGGCAGATCATAGAAATTACACCGCTTCTTTCTTCCTTCAAGTCAGGCAAGGAAGCTATAGCTCCAACCTTGATATAAATTACGATCAAAGAGGCTGTGCTACATTCACTGTCCTTATGTAGATAGGCCAGCATAATTCCTGTTATGCAGAACTTTAATACCAGTCACATTTAAAAATGAGTTTCATAGATGAAACAACATTATTCTTTCTTTCTCTTCTGGATGAAAGGTTGTATAAGGGGTATAGCAATCAAAACAATGGATTGGAAACAAATTTATAAGATAAGAAATGGTTAAAAGCTTTCCTCTCCATGGTTTTTTTTAAATTGGAAATCTTCTTGGCACTTGTAATTTTGAACTTTCCAACCATACTTTCTCCATTAAAGCATGCTGATTCCAAGGCACTTTAACTTGAGACTTTAAATCCAATATTTTCTGTGATTGGTTTGGGAATAGTTCAGGATTTCTCGATTCTTGTTAGCTCCCATTTTCCTTCTCCATACAGTTTCAAAATCCAGCTATGGAACTGAAATTAAATAGTAAACACAATGAGAACTATGACTTTAAAAAATAATTTCCCCTTATCTCCCTGTACTCATCACTCTTACCTTTTCTAGACTTTTGCGATGGCCCACACTGACCAGAGTCATTCCCAGTTGGATGCAGATTCTGTACATCTCATTCTCTACATCTTCTGTCAATGCACTCGTAACTTCATCTAGCACTGCAAGTAAAAACGGGAGCCCTTCAATATGGCACTACTACAATTTACAATCTTCTTTTCCTTCCATTGCTGAGTAAACCATAGCAAATGTTGTCTAGTTCTCTAATTTTTGCATGCCCAGATCACCATTCGCGTAATTGTAATGTGCTTTATGTGGGGTTGTCTTTGGAGACAACTAGAGATCTACAGCTGGTTCAAAATATGGAAGCAAAATGCTGATGGGACAACCTAAGAGAATACCATTACACAATCTATCCTAAATCACTGCATTGCCAACTGGTTGCCTTTTGGGCCCAACAGAGAATTCTAGTCATCCCTTTTAAAGTCTACCTCGTGCTACACTGAGTTATATCAGATAATGCCCAGCTAAAGTAGTACAAACACCTAGAGAGCCTGTTGAGACACATCTCATTCTACAAGGACCATGAGGCATGAGACAGACAATAATGATGGCCTCTATCTGTGGAATGCTTTGTCCCTGGAAGTGAGAATACCCTCTCTCACCTTATGTTTAAGAAATTAAAACTTATCGTTGGAGTCAGCAGTAGCTTTTTCTAGTGCCTCTTACATATTTAGTTTTTTACTTGTTTTATATTAGGGTTTTAACTGTATGTACTAGTTGGATTGTTCATTGCACAGAATCCTAGATGATTGGGGTGGCTTATAAATACATTAACATACATACATACAATTTAATGTAAAACATCCAACCTAAACATTCATACTGTACATTGGAGAATGGAGAATTCTCAATTTAAGATTGATAAAAATGAGGGTGAAGGTTCACTTTAGGGGATCCCCTAAACTCTGCTGAAGATGTTACCTATCCTGGTAACGAAACATCCAGAAACCAACCCACAAGCTCGAAGAATAAATCTTCACCCTCATCCTACACCCAAGCTATAGATATTCGCCACTATTGCATTGATAAAAATGCATATTGAGGTAAATAGATCACAGGCATTGGCCAATAAGTATTCTATGCAGCTGTTTTCCATCTAGTACAAAAAACAAGGTAGATATGCTCCAGGTATGCAACAGTGTTATCTTATAGTAGGAAGGACAGCTACTCTGTTGCAGTACCTGCCTTCTGGAATGAGCTCCCCCAAGAGTCTTGTGTAGCTCCCGTCCTTATGATGTTCAGGAAGCTACTAAAAACCAAGTTGTTCCCTGAGATCTCAGAACAGGATGATTATAAAGCCCACTTTAGTTACATTTATTAGGGCTGTTTTGTTTGCGTTTTGTTTTTATGTTCTTTTTATATGTATTGTTTTTCTTTTTATCTGCTTTATATTGTCATGGATTGGGAAGCCTTGAAATTAGGTAAGTAAATAATATTTAGTTCCAATTCTCATCAATCCTAGACAGCATGGCTTATAATTAGAGTTAATGCTATTTGAAGTACGACACTGGGAGAGGCACAGGATGCCAACTTCATTCTATAACCCTCAACAATAATGAAGTGGCATTTTAAACTACACAGTTGTCATCACGGGCCAATGTTGAAACATCTCCAAGTGTTTTTCTAGCAACATTCCAGATTAAAGATAATGCATACTGAAATGTAAATCAGCCAAAATAGAATGTCTAGGCTTGTATCCAACAGTGTAGCTAGTTTAGTGATACCAGAACTGGGTTGTAAAAATCTGCAATGCCTATTAAATAGCACTATGAACTTTGCTGCCATCTGTGGCCATTTTGGATTTTTGCAGCCTCTAAGCTAGTTCAGCCTTTCCTAGTGTGGCATTCTCCAAGCATGTTGGGATAAAACTCTCATTATCACAGTCAACTGTGTCACTTGCTAAGGCTGAAATAATTATTTCAAATGTCTTTACTACTGCAGTTTTGGTCATGAAGCAACTTTGTTCTCTGTCCTGTTTTTGTTTTCTAATCTATTTTTCCCTTCATGCTCTGCTCTTCAATGTACTAGAGTTATCCCTGTTCCGATCCTCCTTTCCTAGATCTCTTGAAGCATCCTCTGCCCTTTGGCTTTCTGCATTTTACATTTTATCAAGGTCCAATTTCCTCAGCTCTGCCTTTCTGAAGATATTGAAACCAAAAGGTCTATAGGAAATACTAAGGAGAATAACTATTAAGCTTTCCAACTGATGGCCATATTAGCTTTTTGTAGTAAAAGCAATGAAGAGCCTTGTGATGTCTCAAAGGCTGATGTTTCTATTATTGTCTAAGCTTTTGGGATCACTTCACCAGGCACATGGTCTGTGAAAAAACTGCTGTTATAGGGAGAGGGACTAAGCGGTGGATTGTGATCCACAAAAACCAGTGTAATCATAATTTCTCAAGTGCCACAAACCACTTTCACCCAATGCCTTCCCATATCCTTAAATAAGAGAATTAACCCTATTACCCTCCACTCTTCATTCCTTTTCTTACCTGCATACTGGGGTTGTAAGTAGAACAGGCGAGCAAATGACAGCCGTTGCATCTCACCTGGTGAAAGAATGTCATACCTGCATCAAAGATAAGAAGCAGAACAATCCACAATAAACACCGTTACTCTGGTCTTCCGCAGTTTTTGATCTACTCACACCAAAGTGGCCTTACCAGTTCCAGTCCACAGGCTGGTCCAAACCTCCTGTTCTTATTAACAAGTCTGACTGTATTAGGCATAGAAAACAACAACATGTTAAAAATCACAACTTGGTCCCCCCCCCTTATCATCCAAATGCATTCTCAGGCCTGTCGTCACAGAATCACCTTGGTTTGTTGGTATAAGCACATGGCCAACTCCTATTTGCTCTCTGGCATCATGCCTTCACTGTAAGTCATAAGGTTATTGCTTAGCGCATTGTAAGCCGCCCTGAGTCTCCGGAGAAGGGCGGCATATAAATCAAATAAAAAAAAAAAAAGGTTGTCGCTAGAATTTATTATACTGGGAAGGTTTGTTCAGTACATCATTGTGAGCCAAGGTTCAGCTTTCATACCAGTCATAAATTTAACTGCTGATGTTCTCCAAATCCAGCCAACATGCTGAAATTCATAGTTCTTCTCTTTAAGGGTTAATTATTGGCTTAAGTTTGGTGAACCTTTTCATCCACTGTCTTCCAAAAACTGGGATATGAACCAATTTATATATTTTCTGTCCTAGATAACTCACCAGTCCAGCCAGCTCCAGGAACCTGAGTATCCTATCATCATCTATAGACCCTGTGGTACAAGAAATTCAGTGGCAGAAGCATGCTAATAAAAACGTGCTTTTTTTCAGATCAGCATTCTGCAAACTTTGCAGTGCTGTGACCCCAAAATAAGACATGAATTTGACTTATTGTGAAAAGACATGTGACATTCCCATAATAAAGCTAATGACTTATTGAAATTAGGGTAGAAAGGGAAAAATACACCCCACTTTTTTTTTTTAAATAATTAACATTTAATCTATAATTGGTGATCTTCCAGATGTGGCTGAATTGCAACTCCCAGGAAACCCAGTCTGTCTGTAGCTAAGTAGACAGACATTTTTTAGTAGGAAGGTTCTGTTCCCAAGAAAGATACCTTTATTTCTGCCCCTACATCCATTGCCCCTGGCCACATTTTCAAGTCTTTTGCAACTGGAAGCAAAAGTAAAATGAGCACAGTCCTCAGGTATGAACCTCAGTCTGGGTAGCGTAGTCCCTCTGTCTTTTTATTTCTATTCATGTCCTTTTGAAATGTCACATAAAGGCAGGAACCAAAAATTTGTTATCCTTTGTTCCTTTTCCCATTTCTCTTTATCCCTATGGATAAGGATCCCCATAAGACTCATAACTACCACAAGTGGGAATATCCCACAACCAACTGGGATCGGGGGCACCTCTCAATTCTGAGAACACAAAAATCTTTGGAGCTGGATACTATGAACTGGCATTATATTATTGGACTACAAATTCCATTTTTATTTCTCTTCCCTTCTGACATATCAGTTTCCAGCACTGGCTTTCCTGTAATTAAGTAACATCAGACAACCTGGGAATTGTAGAATTTGCAATCCAACACATCCGGTGAATGCAAAATTGAGAAAAATCTGATTACTCCAGCATGAATTAAAGCCAAGGTATACAAGTCTGAAGCTCTCAAATGCTTGGAAGCAGCCTCTGGAGAGCTTTCAAGTTATTTATGAAGAAAATGATTAAATGCACAATATAAAAATAATCAAATTTATTATAGTTATTTTCAATCAAATTTAAATGTAAATGCTATTTTTTTTAATTTTTGCTTCAGCTATTACTTTTTAAAATTTAGGTCCTGACATTCTATGTTTGGCCCCAGCCCAGAAAAAAATGCACTTCTCAGAATCAGAGAGATCCCAGCATTTAAGGAACAACTCAAAATAGACATGACAGCTAGACGTTGCAGAGACAGAAGCCAAGCAAAATAACTTCCAGTCTCATAAAGTAACCTCCAGCTTTTATTAGACTTACATTAACAGGATTTTCCAAACTATCTGAAACTAGAATACAGCTGTTTATTAATCAAGCATCATTTTTATTTAGATGACCTTTCACCAAGGACTTTAGAGATTGATTTTAAACAACGCTTTCACTGATAAATCCCATTTAATTTGCTGAGAACCTAGAAGTTGTTATCTATCATCACAAAATCAGAACTGTTTGATTATTCTCATGGCTTTTATAAACATGCTGGTCCACCCTTTGGATTTATAATTGACAATGATGTCCTGCATACAACAGTGAGCTATGACAGATGGTTGGTTACCAGAAAAACTTTCACATTGCCTCATATTACCTCAGGGTGGAAGGGTTTTCAGTGGGGTCATGTCCCACATTTAGTTGCCAAATAAAATAAAGCGGTTACCGACATATATTACCAGAAACATAACAGAGATACTCAATAAAATCAGGGAGGAGGAGGAGAGGGTGAGGAACTGACTTAGGGAGAGTCAAATTGCCTCAGAGGCCATTCATTAAGACTCACAATATATTATTTTGATAAGAGGGCTCTATCATCCCCATCCTTTTTATCCAAACTTCTTTGGATAAAAATTTCTTTCCTGGATTTATGCACAACACGTACACCACACACACAAATTGAATTTATATCTCTTAAGAAGGCCTTTCATTTTAGCTCTTTATCAAAGTTGTACTTTATCAACTTTGTTTTCTCTGCCCAAACTCAATTTTCTACTCTATAGTTTATTTTAGACTATATAGTTTAGACTATCCCCATCATATTTTCATGGATTGATTTGGGGCTTGTAAAAGGAGAGCGCAGTTTCAGCCACTTTTCCTGGAAGGTGAATTCTAAACATTTAAAAACTAAATATTAAATTTTTTAAAATTAAGTTAAAATGATATGTTCAGAGGACCTGATATCTACATACATAATAAATAGTAGCTCTGCGGATGATTTGGAATGAGACTGCCATCAACTCTAAGCAGTATAATCAGTGAGAAGGATTTTAACACATAATCATTCAGAACATTTTGAAGGGCCTCAAGCTGCATAGCCATGGAATAAATTTGTGCTGACTGGTTTGAACAAGATCTGACCATAATTCACATATACTGTATTTTTCGGAGTATAAGGCACACCTTTTACCCCCTAAAAGAGGGTGAAAATTTGGGTGTGTCTTATACACCGAATGTAGCCCTCCCAAGCCTCTGAAACGGAGGTTTTAGAGCTGAAAAAAAAAAGCCTCTGAAATGGAGGTTTCAGAAGCTGAAAAAAAAGCAAGGCGCAGAGCTCACAACCAATGAACCTGTTGCAAAAGTTCACCTCTGGGAACAGCTGATTGGGGGTATTCTGGGAGGCCGATCCACCCGCCAATCAGATTTTTTCTTATTTTCCTCCCCCAAAACTAAGTTGTGTCTTATACTCCGTTTTATAGTCCGAAAAATACGGTAATCTGTTGAAAGTTTTCTTTGGCTATACAGCATAAGGCCAAACATGCATATGGAGGGACACCTCAGTGTCCTAAACATGTTAAATATCTTTCAATGAACATCCTAGTTAATTATGTTTTGCAAAAGAAGTAGTAAAACTACAAAGAATTAGTCTGCCAAATGTACTGCTAGTTCATGAAATGAAGGCACATACAATTAAGAAAAGATATATACCATGGTAGTCTCCAATTCAATTCCCACTCACCAGAATCTGGATAGATTTTCTTTAGAGGGTATATAATCTAAATCAAATAAAGCAGACATAAATTCCAAATAAGACACTTCACAAACATAAAGGAGCCAGAGATAAGCAGCAATTCCCCTCCCTTAAGGCACTTTTAATAAGTAAACCAAGCAGGGTTCCTAGAACTATGTATTGCGTATAAAGTAATTCTGGAGCACGCAGGAAATCTAACCACTCTGACAATCTGATATTAACATAAATCACCTGTTCCCGCAGTGTTCCATCTGTGAAGAAAGGACGCTGAGGTATGATCACCACTCCATGGGGGCCAAAGGAAGTCAGCATGTGGACTTCTCCTGCACAAGTCCAGCAGAAAAAAAAAAAATGCAAAGCAATGAGCCAACACTTCCAATTGTAAACATTCAAAAATCATTTAATCAAAAGTTCTACCCTATTTACGGTGTGGATGTATGCGGGATCATCTGATGCATTTGCTGTTTTTTTATTAGCTATAGGAAATGGATCTTTATTTTGTCACATTTGCCAGTGGTTCATCATGTGGCAATTTAAGAAGGAAATTTTTGATATAGGATCTCTGGATGTACAATATTTCTGCTTCAGATGACACAAAGCATTGTAAACTTCCAATGTCAACTGGAAACCTATTGGTTCATTCAACAAAATGTGTACTGTTGTGCTTTTTGTTGCTCTGTTCCGTTTTTGGTTTTAAGATGTGGAAGACCTGTGCCTTCAAGCCTGTTAGCCTCTCCCCACCCTTTTAGGATTATTGCATTCATAATGAAAAATAAGCAAATTTTATAAATGAAATAAATCAAGGCACTCTTTCAATATACACACACACAAAATAATATTAATAATCTAAAACATTTTAAGTAAAACGAAAGACCCAATAGACTAAGAGTCATCTACAGCATAGTGTGAAGACTGTAATAGCCACTACGTAGGACAGACAGGCAGAAGACTAAGTGAGTGCCTTCATAAACATCAATTGCCATCTGAAAACACAATGAAAACTTCTTAATCTCACAAATCATGGACAGATTTAATAATAGTTTCAGCTGGGAAACTGTGAGGATCCTAGACCAAACTAAATCCAAATACACTAGGGAATTCCTGGAAGCTGTGGCAATCAGACAAATCAGCTATCACAATAGACACATAGATATAAACCACATTTAAAACCCAATAAAAAAGTAATAAAAAAGCTAAGGATGAAATAAAAAGACTAGAATACATCTTCTCCAGCAGCTTACATTCAGATAAGCAGATAACAAGCAGAAAACAAAACCCTAATCAAAGAGCTCTCAAGGAGAAAACAACACCCCCACCAACATTGGAAGGACAAGCTACTGTATATAAACAGGGAGCAAACCCCACACCCACTAGCACTGATGATATTACCTAGTTGGGTAAAGAAATGTTTGTAAGCAAACAACCAAGATCAGAGAACAGCAAGGATTCCATTGTCTTCATGACCTCGACAAGTTCTGAAAGTCTTCCTAATTCAGTGAAGTCTGCAATCCCTATAAACAACCTTCTCCAACCTGTCACCCTTAAGTTGAGGAAGGTTGGGACTAAAACTACTATCAATAGCTATGCTCTGAACATTTGTAGCCTTACACCTCTGGATGGCATCACATGCATATTTACATTTCTGAATAATCTAAATTCAACTTTTATCCTGTTAGTCAGGTTATGAAGGATCAACCTGCTGAAAGGCCTTAATGTACCAATGCATCATTTCTGTGAAGTTGGACACTCACCCTGCTTGCACTTCCACAGGCCTCCGAGAATACGCAACAAAGATGTCTTTCCTGTGCCTGTATTCCCAGTAATCAGGAGATTGTTCCCTTGTGTGACTTTCATGTTTAGGTCCTTGATAAGCAGGTTCTTGGAAGGAGCAGCAAGGGAAACATGCTCCAGAACAAAAGCGGTCTCGTTTGAAATCCTCTTCTCTTTAGAAATGCTGAAGACATCAAGCCCCCATAAAAAGAGAGGAAAGATAAGTTAAGGACAGTTAATATGTGCATGGTTCATAGAAAGAGAGCACAGTCTATATATATTTTAGCACTTTAATGATAATATCTTGTGTAGCCCAAAAGAAACAAGGACAGCCCCGCTCCAAATATTTTGTTACAGAGACACTTCTCAACAGTCAGCCATTCTGAGCGTCTGCTGCTGCTGCTGCTAAAATGTGCAGAGCTTTTAAAACTTCTTGGTGTCGGAATTCATAAAACTTCTCAGGTACTCATATGTTCCCCCAACCCATTGAGTGGCCTGAGAAACCTTTGGGAATTTAGAAGATCAGGGCCTGGCAGCCTCTTTATAAAGGTCAAAGTATGCTATCCCATCTCTTTTTAACGCCCTATACTTCTTGTCCAAATCCTTGTCAGCACCAAGTGCTACAGCTCTCAGATTCCACTTGGCATTGGTGTGTATGTGTGTGCCTTGATTTATTTGTTATTTTAAATGTTTAAATTGCTCAATAGATCAGATTCTGTGGCTGGTTTACGATAAAACACTAAAAAAAAATTACAATCTGAATAAAGATAGATACCGAATAAAAGGTCAAACAAAAACACCATATGTAGTAAATTAGGTCATTCAAAAAAGAAATCATATGAATTAAAATAAAGTGAATGGCTAGTGTGAAAAATAGAATTACCTGGTGCTGAAATGATGCCAGTATGGATAACAATCAAGTCTCTTAGAGGACGAATTCCACAAATTTCTACTCTTACAAGAATTTCTACAGTTAAAAGAAAGGGGGATAGATAAAAGATTTCCCCCTTTCCATCACTACTAATTATCCACACACCCCCAAAAATTTTATTTTTGACCCAGAAACATGATTGGGAGCCACCTAGCATTTTTAGGCACCTGGCATGAAGTAGGTATCTCTGGCTTCTCAAATTCATAAAAAGAATCATATAACAGATGAAAGAAGGCCTCAGCCTAATACTAGGTTCTTACAGTCTGACTTGGTATGCTGTAGCTTCTTACATCCCTGACTTCCTATATATCCTTAGAATTTTCCAGAATTATTTCCCTGCCAAACCATCACAGAAGGATAAACTGGAATATTCTTCCACAGATATGGCCAAGATATTTAGCTATAATTTATTTAACCCAAATAATCAAGGAGCACCATGGCATAAACACCAAATTGCCACCCTGTATCCTATAGCTACATACCTGTCAAAGTCCCATTTGTCTTGTGATTCACTATGATTTTCCTTCTTGGAAAGATTCAGCAATACTTCCTGCAACTCTCCAATTCTACAAAAGCCAGTGATTAGGGAGGGAGATGAAAGAAAAATGCTTACGTTATATGATTTCTCCAAAGCTAAGAAAATATTTGCTGAAAAGAGGAAGAGATCATATATGATTAGATATATTGGAGTGGTTAATGATTGTAGAGTTCCAGGGTCCACCTGAAATGCTCTTCAAATATGAATGCCCTATAGCCTAAGAGAAGTGCCAGTTGAAATTAACCACTTTAGAAGTTGAAAATAAGATTCTTTACTCTGCTGTATCTACCACTTCTAATTAGATCGGGGTCCCCAACCAGCATTGGGCTGCGCAAACAACCAAAGCCCCATCTGTGGGATGCAGGCATTACACATATCCATGCCACCTCCAGTCCACGGAAAAACCTCTCTTCACAGAATCGGTCCCTGGTGCCCAAAAGGATGGGGGTTGCTGAATTAGACTGTCAGCATTTTCTCAAGAGGAAAAAAAAAAGAGGTTGCCTTGTTATTGTTTCCACTTTAAAAAGGCATCTTAAAAGAAATTCTATGACAGACCCACTTTCATGGCTTCAAAGTGAGAAAAGTGAAAACTCTGCCCTTCCTCCCCACCCTTTTAATAGCCTATGTAGCAAAATCAGATACTTAAGACACCCATTTCATCTCTTCAAACTATTAAACCCTCATTTCAAAAGGATACCTGGTTCTGTACATCTTTGAAATGAGGCCCTCATGATGTAGTCCTTGAACTGACAAAAATCATAGACTTCTGGAACAAACAGCGATGGCTCCCTTTGGCCTTTAGAGCTTGAGAGATCCAGAAGCTTCCATGCTATCTGAGTGCTTCCCAAACCCAGAGAATAACATACCTGTGCGTGTAGCCAGCTACGTCAGACACTGTGGTAGAGAGATCAATTAAGACGCTGAAACAGTGAATCAGGTAAATGGAGACAAAGGCATTCTGCAAAGCAAAATCACATGAAAACAGAGTTAGGCCAAGATGGGGAAACAGTCCACAAGAGAAAGGCAACTCTAACTACATTATCCTGATGCTAAGAAATTGTTCCTTGATAATTTCCGACTCTCCTGCTCCTGACATAATTTGTTATACATCTCACAGAGAAAAATAGAAACACATTTTGCCGTATATGGGTTGCTTTGAAAATCTTAAAAGTCTCCTTCCTCTTCCCAAAATGTTTTTAGTACATAGTAAAGAATATAAACCCAATTATTTTTAGATTGATTTGCATCAAGCAGGAATTTAGTCCTGGCAACTTGCCTTGAAAGAGTGATTTCAGTGATCCCTCCTTTTTCAAAAGAGGGTGCTCATCCCATGACAGATGAAGCAATAAATATACCAACTTGAATGCTGTTATGACAAGCCAGTTAGATCCTAACAGTCAGCAGTATGTAGAAACAACAAGTATCCTATGGCAGGAAAGACTGGGGGCTCTTATTTAGTACATTCTAGGCTTCTCCTTGGTTAATAAGCAATAACATCCCTAACAGAGGATTCCTGGATTCTTCCATCTAATACTTATTTTCATTTCTGTAAAACATTTTAAAATTCATGAAACATTGTGGACTGAAATATGTAGAATAGCCTCAGAGAAGCTAGGGTTTGATTAGCATTTCTCATTTGTTTTTATGAAGTTGGAAACAGAGTATTTTGAAAATATTGTGACTTTCAAAGAGAGTAACAGCAGCATTAAGGAAAAATAATTATGGGATATTTGTGCAGAACCTGACATAAATTGCAAAGTTCAGCAACCTGGGTATCTCAACTTTTCACATCCTTCTAAACGTAGATGAAATCCCTAGCCTTCATGCGGGAGACAGAGTCAAAATATATGAGCATAAGGTAGTGAAATCACAGAGGAGATAATTAATAGCACCAACAATTTCAGTTGTTGAACTTATTTATATGCTGCTTATGTGCCATCAAATTGATGTCAACTCTTAGCACCCACATAGACTTTCTTCAGGATGATCTGTCCCCGACCAGGTCCTTCAGGTCTTCCAATGGTGCACCCATTGATGCTGCAATCAATTTCATCCACCTGCCAGTTGTCCTCTTCTTTCTTCCACTTTCTTAACATTATGAACTTCTCAAAGAAGCTGGGTCTTTGCATTAGGTCCAAAATAAGATAGTGAATTGTTTTCTTTTTCTTGGGTAAACTGGATTTCTTGAAGATGTTATTGATAGTCCTATGAGTGTTCTCTAATTGGACCTTTTTTAATTATGGTGAACACCTCCCCACCAGCAATCAGCACCCAGACGAGCAGAGATTAATTTTAAGATTAACATCAGATCAACAATCAAGTAAACAGTACCCCAATCAAGAAACTGCCAAACAAGCCAACAGTAAACAGCCCAACCAAAGAACTTCTAAGACCACCCCAGGGCAAGACATAGAATATAAACTGAGAGCAAACCTTTAATTAACACAAAAGCAGGATCTTTCACCCCAGAAAATTTGCAAAAACTCACCTTGCTAACTAAGGAGCTCAATTCTGTGGGATTCAGATCATCATATACTCCATTAAATATAGGAATGGCAATCATCACGTAGCTCAGGATGCTGCCCAAATAGTCAAAGGTGTTGATCCCAACTGAACAAAAAAACATATCAGCATGATATAGTCAGTATAAGGGACCTTTTGAACAGGTAATAGGATCCAGGTCTTGCCGTACTGGGCTCAAGTGCAGAACGATACAATTTTTTTTCACATGAGCACAAAGTTTATTGTAGAGACACTTATCACCTGCACTTTAGCTGAAATTAGATTGAAAATGATCTTTATATTTGCAAAGTAGGGTATGTTTCTATATCAACAAGATTGCTTTAGCAGTGTGGGCCAAAGCAAATATTTTTGGTTCAATGTCGTTCTTACAATGTATGTCTCCAGTCCTTACCGTGCTTTTTAAAATAGCATGTTATATGTTGCACAAATCAGGCAGTTATTCAAGAAACAAAATGACTCAGGGAGGTACAGTAGATTCTGATTTTTAGGGACATACATATCAACAGTACAGATATATCTGTCCATTATTCTGAATAGCAAAACACTGGAAATGTCCTTTGAATAGAGACAGAAAATCCTATAAAATCCAAGTGCTGATTACTTTGTTCAAAAACATTAAAGCTGTATCCTGCTTTAACATGCACCCTAAAGTCTGTCACCTTTCAAGTACAGAAACCAAATATTTCCACTTGCAACTGGACAGCCATGGAATTCATCTTCTGATTCAGAGTTAGCTGATGCTTGACTACTTTGTTGTTGTTGTTAGTTGCAAAGTCATGTCTGACCCATTGCGACCCCATGGACAATGTTCCTCGAGGCCTTCCTGCCCTCTACCATCCTCTGGAGTCCATTTAAGCTCACACCTGTTTGACATATTTTGTCCTCAAAATATTTTCTGCATGCAAGATTTAAAATTTCTCCCTAGTGAAGCTACTTCAATCAATGTACAAGGCGATAAAATTCTTCTCCTTACTGTATAGCCATAGTTCCTTTCCCATCAGTTCTCTTTGCGTCTTTAAAAGATTTTGAAGCTTGTAGTTGGTTCGCATGTGTTCAACTTCCCCAGCTCTGCAAAACAACAAAATAAAAAGGACATGATCGGTCAGGTATAGTGGTCCTTTCTGCAAACTCATTTTTGTCGGCCAGGAAATCAAATGTATCATTAGAAAAAACACAGGGCAACTCTCCATATATTTTCATGAACTGAGTTCATAAAACTTGTTAAGTCTGCGGTTTAGCAATTTTAATATATGTGGACTTAGAATTCCCCAGCATGCAGGCAACGCCATAATTAAAACATGGAAAAAGGAGCCCTATTTACTGCTATAATTCAGCTTCCATCATCCCCAGGGAGCATTTATACTCAAACCACATTGAAATACTGCCACTAGTGACCTCATGTGGCAAAAAGCAGAAAGCCAGATGGGCCATGTCTGTTCCTCCTATTTTTATCTGCGGCCCTTTTTCTCATCCTTCCACCAAAATGTCCCTCTAGTCTAGTGTAATTTACATATACTTCTTATGCAGAAGCACTTTTTGCTTTCAAAATTTCTACCTCCCATATGAGTAACTGAGTAACTGAAAATAACAGTATTGAACACAGACAGGAAAAAAAACCTTGATTCTCCATTGGGTCCTGATCTCTCTTACTTCTGAATTAATTTCCTGTGATGAGACATATAATATTTGTTTTTGCGCTTTGAGGAAAAAATTCAAAACAAATGAATGAAAGCACCACACATTTTCAGCCTCTATGCATAAGCTACAAAAAGTACACAAGCGAGCCTCATTCATAAAGTCTCAGCATGATTAGCTTACCACAGATCTTTCGTCACTGAGTTTTGAAAGGATAACAGTGGGACTGAATATATTTATGAAACTGCCCATAATTAGAAATCCTAATAAGTCATGACAGAGAGCTGATGACTACTAAATGGATGAAAAGGAAGTTCCATAGTTTTTGTTAAAAATTATTTGAAAGTTATTGATTGACATATAACCTGGTCACTCATGGTTGGATGAAATTGATCTGATCCTCAAAAAGAAAGAGATGACACATTTAAGAAGTAGAAGTAGAATTCATATATGGTAGAAGCAAGGACAGAAATATATAAAAAGATATGTAGTTGGTATAAACTAATTTTAGGTGTATTTTTCCTTTCCTTATCACGTCACTTTAATTACCTTGGTTTACTTTTTTTATCCTCTTCCTGCATTTAGTACAATACTGCTCACCCCAAAAAGAATACAGTGATGGTTATCTATGTATGCATGTATAATTTAAGAAAAGGGAGCTTAAATTTGAAAAAAGAGGAGAAAATCATTCAACAGCATGAAGAGGTATGAAGAAAATAATTTGGGGGAAAATGACAACTACATGAAATTCCATTAACTGTATGTTTATCCATAAAATGGAATATACAATTTTCTTGCTTTTGAAGACTGAAAGGAGATACTAAAAAAAGGGAAAGATATTTTACCTGTAGAAAGCAACAGATTCAGCATTCACCCGCAGCTGCATATGCTTAAACCTGTTAGAAAGAAGGAAAACATTTTTTTCCCGTGTGACAATTTCTTAGCTGAAATATCAAAATTTAAGAAGCGCCTAATTCATCATTATCCTACAACATGTTACAGATCCTGTCAGAAGGACAGGAATAGGTACAAGGATTGTGCAGCATCTTAGCAAGAGGCATGAAAACATTAATAACATCTTTGACCTGTCTCTTCTATACCTTAGCCACTTGAACTGATATCACAACTAAATTGATGTATTAATATCTCTGCAAATAACACCACAAATCATTTTAGATGTGAACCAATTAATAAGATCTGCTCAATATATTTACCTAAAATCACCTTCAAGCTTTTCCTGTTGCACCAGTTTTGAAATAATGGGACTCATTAGGAACTTGTTAACAATTGTCCCAATGATAAAATAGCCAAAGATGCTTAGAGGACCCAGCCAACCAGTGCTAAAAGAGAGAAATTCAGAGAAGTTAGCAAATCTAGCGGCAGGAGGGTTATTTTTATAAAACTATAAATGGGCAGTTGTTACACTAACCATATACAAGTGGTCTTCAGTTAATGATTACTTGTTCAATGACTGTTCAAACTTGTAAGAGTCCTGGACAAGTGGTAGTTACAGACGGTCCTCAAAGATCTGGCCATCATAGCATCCCGTGGGCTCATGATCATGATCCTAGTGCTTGGTAATCAGTTCAGATTTCCAATCATCACAGTGTCCTGTGGTCATGTAATTGCAATTTGCAACATTCCCTGCCAGTTTCCTCAACAAAGTCCATGGGAAAGAATGCAGGAAGTTGGAAGTTGCAATCACATGAAGTCCTCCTTTATTGAGTTTAGTGATTTGCTTAATGATAAACAGGGACTACCAGAACTGCTGTTGCTACACAGTGCAATCATGTGACATCAAAATTTATGACTGCATAATAAATTTATTGGAAATTCCGGCCCCAATTATCCTTGTTAAGTGAGGATTACATTTACTCAAAGAGCATTACAAATACTGTATGGTAGGGTAGTGACTGTCCAAATAAACAGTCATTGAACAGCTACCATGGTCATTGAAGAGAAACTAGGTCTTCAGCAACAACAGTCTCCCTAACATCAATATATAGCATAACAAATGCTGCCCACCCCCCGCTACCCATTTTAAACTAGGAGAATTCCTCATGAATTCAATATATTATGACATGGAATCTGTGGCCAGACAATCTGAAGCATAGTTAATTACCTGCTACACTCCCCGCCTTATGACTTAATTGAGATTTGCTAGTGGTAATTCTCCTTTCAAAAGTGGTAGAAGATGGACCTTGAAGCTGGCAATATTAAATAGATTAAATGCCATTAAGTGACGTTGAAATATTACGCTATGGAGTTCTACCAAACTGAGACTCTCCAAATATACAATCGTATCATTTTGAAAACTTTCTAGTCTTTTTTCACCCCTTTTGCTCAAAAGAAGCAAATGGTGGTCAGAATATTTTTGTACCCGATGCTGAAAATTCATTAAAACTATTTCCCTCCATGGCATTAAAAATACAGTAAGATTAAATAAAATAGCATTTTACTGACTTTTCAGAGCAGCCTATAAATCTACTGTGTGAAGAACCCTAATGTCACCTGAACCTGGGAGATGCTTACCCAAATTCATCTCTTTCAACTGTATGTTGAAACATTGCAACCCTTGAGCACTATTCCAATGTGGTTTCCGTTATCCAAGATGGGTGGCTATCTGGGATAAGTGGATGTTGACAAATGCTCTTTGCAAAGCATCTGTATAATTGCCAATTAATTTTTTTTGATGCTCACTTTGTCCCTAAACTAGAAGCACCAAGTGAGAGCTTCCATTCCATTCTACTCTTTCTCACTCTTTTCTAATCCTGCCATTTGTTATTCACTGAGTTGTAAACATATCCTATCTGAAGACATGCTGTAGGCAAAAATAGCATTTTGAAAAATTGTTGGATACTATGCCTATATCCAACAATTTTGGAATCAGGAAGAATATCATAAACACATCAGTCTTGGAAACCATGTAAGTCTTTTAAATTGACAAGACACATACCGTACTTGCTATTTCCAGTCCTTTCCCTTTCCTCACACACAATCTTTGTTTCCCATGTATAAAAGCCAAACTGTCTACACTGTTATTAAATCTATCCTTCCCACATAATTTATACTTGTACCTTAAACTCCGTATCTACCAGACCAACTTTTCCAGTAGAGTTTTGATAGTCTCCACGTCTATCTTGTAGTGTAGCCATCTTCTCTGATTTCCTTTCTCTTGTAACCCTGATGTCTGCAAGATTCAGTTGGAGACTATCAAAACTCTACTGGAAAAGGTTGGTCTGGTAGATAAGGAGTTAAAGGTAAGAGCCGTGGTGGTGCAGTAGTTAGAATGTAGTATTGCAGGCTAATTCTGCCAACTACCAGCAGCTCGATCCTGACGGGCTCAAGGTTGACTCAGCCTTCCATCCTTTCAAGATTGGTAAAGTGAGGAGCCAGATTGTTGGGGGGCAATATACTGACTTAGAGAGGGCTGTAAAATACTGTGAAGTGGTATATAAGTCTAAATGCTATTGTTATTTTTTCCTGAGATACCAGCGTTTCCCATTCTGGGTACTGTCCAGTTGTGTGACCAACAATTTCCAATCAGCACACTCCCTTTATCAGAGTTTAAATCCCCTCATTTCAAGGACATGCAAGCTGGGAGGGATTATTTAATTTTCGAGCATTTTCATCCCCTCCATGCTACTATCACTGGATGAGTGGACAATATTATAGCCTATTTGAACATGACCAGTTTGATTTTGCAAGCCATTCCCAACACACTGTAATCCTATCCTTGCTTTTCTCTGCTTTGTCCTGACCAAATGAAGATTGCAATGGCTTTTAGGTACAATCTATGACTGTTGAATGACTGTGAACTGTGTGCTGGTGTGCAGGGCCCATATATCTGTAATGAACCAGAGGAGAAACACACTTGAATCAAGGAGGGAAAAGGGAAGAAAAGATAGTTTCCTGAGGTTGCAGGACAGGCACAAGATTGTGAGTGAACTTGTTTGTTTGCTTTGCTGCTTGCAATGAGCCAATTCTGGACTGCTGTTAGTATCATACAACTATCGGGGAGGTGGGGAGTCCAGTAGCTAGTGCAGGGGAAAATCCCTATGTGATAGGACTCACTGCAAGCAGGCTCTTCATTATAGGAAACATTTTCCTACCTGTAAAAACATTGATAGGTGTAATAAGCAAGGGTGAAGGGCGAGATGATCAGTTTACTGGCCATGGAGCTCAGCTGTTTGCAGAACCTCTCCACATCTTGACTGATTCTCTGGTCTCTAAACAATTGTGCAATAAAGAGAGATGTTACCTTGACATATACCACTGTGACAAGAAGAACAGCAAAGGAGAAAAGTTAATGTGTTATGAACAAAATGACTCATTCACTATTCCAAGTCAATAGTGAATAAATATTTGCACCAGCAAGGCAAACCACTGCAGGTAGTCCTCGATTTACAGCTACTGGATTAGTGACCATTCAAAGTTAAAATGGCACTGAAAAAAGCGACTTATGATCAGTTTTCACATATATGACCACTGCAGCATCCCATGGTTAGGTGATCAAAATTGGGGCACTTGGCAAGCGGCATGTATTTATGCAGTGTCCCGGGATCATCTGATCACCATTCATAACCTTTCTAGCCAGCTTCTGACAAGTAAAGTTAATGGGGGAAGTCAGAGTCTCTTAACGCCCGCATGATTCATTTAACAACTGCAGTGGTTCGTGTAATAAAAAAGGGTCATAAAATGGGACAAAATTCACTTAACAACTACCTTGACTTAGCAATGGAAATTTTGGGCTCAATTATGGTCATAAGTCAAGGACTATTTTACTGGGTGTCTGTTAAAAGCTGGAATAATGTCAACTGCCCCGTCATAGGTGTTTATGTGGTAGGATCAAATATTGCAAAAAAACCAGATTTTTTCCTGATTTGGTTTGTTCTGTAAGAATTCAGCCATCGTAGTTTGCAATCTTTGGTTTTTGGCTTATTATGCTGTGAAAACCCAGCCACTAAACCTTATTCTACAAACCATGGCTTTGGATAGCTGGAAACAGTGACTTGGTGGGTCATAATTATCTCATGGCAAGAGCACCACTTTAGCAAATGATACCTTTTAGGAAATTCTCTTTTCTCTTTCCTCAGATATTGCAGAGTCTTCCAATAAATTATTTTATAGATTCATGAACAGAATTTGGAGCAAAAAGCAATCTTCCCAGGCAGAAGCCAGTTATAAAGGAAATATTGTTTTAGTGTTTATACTTTTAACTTCTCATCAGCTCTCAGATAACATGCATCAAAAATGAACTGAGGAAGCTCCAAGTCATGTGTACTAGAAAAAGTTTTGAATACACAAAAAAATAGATAAAAACATTTGAGAAGATAAAACAAATATGTTCTAAAATCTAGCCAGTTTATTGCAGTCAGCATTATTTTTCAGGAAGTGAAACAAAGATCTGGGTTTTCATAGTTTCATGTGTGCTGTTTTAGAAATGCATCCACAGCAAAATTAGATTTGGAATGGTAAATTGGTAATGGATTTTCACAACAAACTCTTCTTACATAGTTGCAGTTATAAATATCATAATTTTTTAAAAACATCAATTAACTAAAGGAACATTTATACGAATGGTACAAGTATAATTAACAAGATTATGTTCTTTTCTTAAGACTTTTCAACAGCCTCCCATTTTTTACTATTATAAAATATTTTTTATTCTTATTTTATAACAAAAAACAATTTTTAAACTATTTTTTTTTTTGCTGAAACCTGAGCTGTATTTTCTTCTGCTGAAAAACTAATATTCCCTTAATTAAGAGAAATTTAATTGATTTGATGAAACTGGTTTAGCTATCTCAAATAAAACCCTGGTATAGTTGTAGTATCTATCCCCTTTGCAACCTTACCATTAATGATGTTTTAGATGTCGTTCACAAAATTACCTCACTACATGGTTAGTTGTTCTTTGCTATCCAATTCCAACATTAGTCTTGTTGGACAAAGTCTTGTTCGCAAAATATGCATTCAGCTAGATTTATGCCCATTTATCTGTGATGAAACATACTTCTGAGTAGACATGCCTTAGATCAGGGGTGTCAAACTCGCGCTGTCATGTTGTCTTGTGACGTATCGTGACTTTACCCCCTTCACTAAACCGGGGGTGGGCATTGCCCCCTGGCAACGTGACACATCCGCCCCGCGGACCATGAGTTTGACACTTCCGCCTTAGATTAAAATAATAACATCAAAAGTTTCTCTTTTAAGTTATATATCAATATTAATTATTAATTCTCTTAATTTCTGGGTCCAATTCAAAGTGGTAATGATCACTTATGTTCCATTACCATTCCCTGTGGCCCTGCTTTCCAAACTGACTCCACTTGGCTGGTCCTTCCCTACCTTTCCCTGGTAGGGCTCATGGGACTGGATGTACTATGACTTCCTTCCAGGTTCAGGCAGTTCCTTCCCTTCTTCTATTCTAGAAGATCATTAAGAACTTCCTATTCCATCAGGTTTTGAATTGATTGGTTATGGGTGTTTATCTGTATATATGTTTTTATATTTTGTGACCTGTAAGCCTGTAAAATGTTTTTGTTATATTTTTTTTCCAGGTTTTTCTTTGTTGTACACTACACAGAACAAAGTGAAGGAACATTAATAAATAAGTTAAATAAATAAATGCCAGAGACCAAACCCATTCTGTAATCTCGCTTAATGACCATAACGACTAACAACCACATTTGAATAACAATCACATAACAATCACAATCACATAATTTGAATTTTGGTCATAAATTGAGAAATATCTGTATTTATCAAGGAGTGTGGGGAGGCTACTTGGAGAGGCAGTCTTGGAAATAAAAGATTATGCTGGTAAGTGTTACATAGAATATAAAGAATGTACAATGTTCCAGCTTTCCATTTTTTTTAAATTAAAAGAAAATTTAAAAATGAAAAAGGGAGATCTGCAGAGACCCTGCTGATAATGGGTGTAATGGTATTGGTACTTCTGGGCTTTAGGTTGGAGACTATACCCACACAATTTCTCTCCAAGGGTATATTCTCTTTAGCTGGTGAACTGGATATACTCCACAAAATCGTAATGCATAAATTAATCTGTGTTAATATTTAAGATGCATAAGACTTTTTATTTTATTTAATGTCATATATTTTTAAAATCAGAAACCTAGTTTAACACAAAATGCTTTAATTCTGAATGCAACTACCTCAGTGTTATTATAATTATATAGCAGCTCAAACATTCTACCAAGGAAGCATGTAGAAATGACTGTCTGAAGCTCAACTTCTAAAATGTGCAATCCCAAAATACGTCTCCTATTAATAAAGATTTCCATTTGAGCAAAACATCAAATGGTGCATTTTATATTGAAATATACCTTAGTACTAGTATACAATAACTCCTAGTGGATGATAGAATAAAAATTAAATGAGCTCCCTCTGACTATGAAGTGTCCATGAATGCTGAGATGAGAAAAAAAAATGCACATATAAGCCAGACCTGGAATAAAGTCTAGATGCACAAATATCTACAACAATAGCTAGAACAGCACTGAAAATGATTAGCCACTTACGGATTATCAATTTCCTCATGTAGAACATTCAGAGTATAATACTCCTGGCCCTGAAAGTAGTAGCCATGGAGGTATTCAGTGAGGGTCTTTCTCCAGCTGACATACATCAGATTGCAGATAAACTGGTCTAAACTCTTCAGCTAAGAGGGAGGGAGGGAGGGAGGGAGAGAGAGAGAGAGAGAGAGGGAGAGAGAGAGAGAGAGCACTGAAGATCAAACATGAGGAGATACAACATTTAAAAGGAACATTTTGGATGTTTGGTGAGCAAATAGCTACATTTTCTGAAGCAGACTGTAAAGATTATTTTTATTATTTCTGATCTAGTGGATTGTTGGAAAGAAATTATGTAAAGGAGTTGGGACTCGATCTGTCTGTTTATTAGCATACTTTAAAAACTGGACAGGACCAAATTTGGGATACAGAGAATAGTGGGTTTCAATTTTGGTTGCTACCAGTTTGCTCGCTGGCGTGGGCGCTCTCACACACATGTGTGATGCTTCTGCGCATGCACAGAAGCTTCTGCGCATGTGCAGAGACATCCAGGCAGGTGCCGTCGACGCCGCTACTGGTTCGCCCAATCCGGGGCGAACCAGTAGCAACCCACCAGTGATACAGAAAGAAACTAGTAAAAGAAAAATCAGGTTTTAAAAAGTGCACATATAAAGCCAGGGAGAAAAGCTATGCAGAAAAATCTCCCACTGGATATCTGTGGAGAGAAGCAGGTGGACACAGCTCCTCCTAAGCCCCAGAAATCATATAACAGACAGCAGAGCATATAAAAACTTTCTGCTGCATGCATAGACACACATGTAAGCCCTGGCTAGTAAAAGTGCAGGAAAAATATTAGAAGCTATGCGATGTATAGTTTACTTCACTTGTTTTAGAAACCAGTTACAGCTTTAAGCAACTCCAGCCTTAGTAACTTTTCTGACTAATATAAAACAAAATACAAATGTACACTTTGGGACCTTACATTTCTTTCCAAAAGTTGTGGGAAAAGTCTTCAAACCTTGAGTTAGGCTAAAAATGGATGTGAACATTGTTGTTTATACATCTTTTTATCTTGGAAAAAGGACTAATAGCATAAGGAATATTCTTTAATTCCTTAATACATAGGCAACTGGTTCTTTTGGTCAACTTGCAACATGTCAGATTTAATCCGATGCATATTACAGAACAAATGCAGCCACGGAACTTTCTTGTATAATTTATATAAGGAGATATAGTTTGTTCATTATAGTTTGTGGTCTAAATTTAGTAGATATTAATATGGAGGAATGATTTGTTTTGTAGTTACCTTTCATCTATCAACATATGGAAATAATCAACTGTGTTATGCTGTTTGAGATTTAGGATGAACACTTGTAGAATTTGGAGAGTAAGCCTATATGAGAGGGACGATGCAAAAGACCACCCTACCTGAGCTGCAAAAAACTGGACAGGAAGGATACAGATCGCCTGTATTTCTCTGCTGCCCTCTAGTGCAGGGGTCTCCAACCTTGGCAACTGAAAGACTTGTGGACTTCAACTCCCAGAATTCCTCAGCCAGCAAAGCTGGCTGAGGAACTCTGAGAGTTAAAGTCCACAAGACTTAAAGTTGCCAAGGCTGGAGACCCCTGTTCTAGTGATCATCTGGCTTTCTGTAGCCTATACATATTAGGCCTCATGTGCGTTCTAGTTCGGGGTTTTTTAAAAACTAAATTTTATTATTTTAAAAATGAAATTAACAGACCCTCCACCCATAGCAACAATAATAAATAGTAAACTGACAGAGAAACAAAAGAAGATCCACATAATGTCCCAATGAAGAATATTAATATATACCAAACTGAATCTTTTAACATCTCATTTAATTTAGATTATATACAAGCATAAGGTTCCATGTTCTCATTCCTGCAATATACAGACTGTCAGCTTTGGAAGCCATATTAGGCCGGAAGCTACAATGCTGTCACCTTCTCATGTGTGGGAAAGTAGGAGAGAGGGTTAGTAGACATAATAGCATTCTTCCTGTTGGTCAAGGTCAGGGCGATCCAGCATCTGGAGAAGGAGTGGTCAGGGGGCTGGATTGGGATGGAACGTTGATTGGAGCATGTGACCGACTGGGTGGACAAGGGGATGGTTTTGGGAGCTTTGACTTACTGAAGGAAAACCCGGGCTTTTCAGATTCAGATTTCTCCAGATGTGCCAGTTTGCCTATTCTAGTAAAGAGGATTTCGGAAGATGCTTGCTTCCGCGTCTTTACTTGGAGTGGGGTTTTTTCTGGAACGCTGACACAGACATTTCAAAGACTGACATAATGCCCATCTCTTGAAACCATTCTTTAATATCTAAAATAAGACTTTATGTGTATTCCAGTTGTCTGCCCAATCTTTCCCTCCCCTTATAATAAGAAAAAAAATTCTTACCAAAGAGTTGAGTACAATGAGAATCAGAGCAACTGCTGTTACCTTATTGAACTCATAAAGATCTTTCTTTCCCAGAACTGAGAAATATTGACTGGGAATCAGTCCCACCTGGTAAATGATCAGTTGAGCTAGGAAACATAGGAGAAACATTTTTAAAAGCATAAGCTCCAAAGGTAGATTAGTAAAAAGAGAGAATAATCCTACATTATGGCAAAAAAAAACCCATACAAAAAGATTTGTTTTAGAAAATTGTTTACTTACTCAATAAAGCAACTACAAGCAAGGTTAGAAACATCAGCACATTCTTAGAGGTGAAGGTAGGAAATAAAATTGTTTGGATCTTTAGGAATCGGTGGAGGAACTGACGATCCAGCTGGGGCCTAGGAGAAAGATAAAGACAAGAAAAGTTATAAAGCTGAACTGTTAACGTGGAAATGTCACTGCCAAAGCCTCCATTCCACTCAGTGCATGTTTAAGCTGACTGAAATTTGGGAAAAAAATTCTCACTAGAACAACAATAGGAGGGTCCCAGATATCTTGGCAAGTGTGAGGCCAAAGGGGCTAATGTCTAAATTATACTTATAATGTCTAAATTATAATATCTAAATTATATTCTGGGCACAGAATATGTAGAATAGCTGCACTTTTGTTTCAGATGTACGTTATGTAGAACAACTCTCCTCAACCCTTTCTGATTCCGTGGAGAGATTTTCTGTGGACCAGAAGGGGTGTGGTTTCATGTGTTGCCTGCATCCCACGGATGGGGGCTTCGCTTGTTTGCATGGCCCAGTTCCTGGCATGCTGCGGCTCGGTGCAGGTCCACGGACCAGAGGTTGGGGACCCCTGATATAGAACACTATTTGCAAACTAAACAGCTTCCACAAAGACCAAATATTTGGCCAGCCTGGAGCAGGCCTCCAAATGTACAGATCACTTATAAATGCAGAACTGTATCATACAGGGTGGACTGTTGGCAATTAATTCATTCCCCCCCAAACACTTGATATGGAAGCGGAGCTCTTCCATATGTACACATGCACTGAACCTTCCCTCCTACATCAGCCAAACCTAGGCCCAGAAGGGCTCTCCTTCTGCTATACTTTAATCAAACACAGATGGAGAACAATAGGCTGGGAGAAATCATAGCAGTGATGCATATAGGTAGGCCTTGACTTACCACGATTTGTTTAGTGACTGTTTGAAGTTACAACAACACTGAAAAAAGTGATTTATGACTGGTTTTCACATTTACGACTATTGCAGCATCACCATCCTTACGTGATCGAAGTTTGTGCACTTGGCAACTGGCACTACTTATGACAGCTGTCATGTCTCAGGGTCATGTGATCAATCACCATTTGTAACCTTCGCAACTAGCTTATGACAAGCAAAGTCAATGGGGGGAGTTAGATTTGCTTAATGGCCACACAATTCACTTAAGAACTGCAGTGTTTCACTTAACAAGTGGCAAAAAAAAAGGTTCTAAAATGGGACAAAACTCACTTAACTGCCTGGCTTAGCAATGGAAATGTTATGCTCAATTGTGGTTATAAGTCGAGGACTACATGTATTGGCCATGATACTCATGCCTTCCTTATTTGCTGCTTAGCTTGCTGTAATTTGCTTTACATGGGGCTGCCCTTGAAGATGATTTGGAAGGTGTGCCTGGTGCAAAATGCAGCAGCCTTCATGTTGACCCAGAATGCAGTTTTGAATAGTTTTTTTGAAATCACGAGAATTTCAGTGATTTCAAAGGTTCAGTGGAAAACAAATGTGGGAAAAGTCCACTCAAACACAATTTTCTATCACTAGAGTTTTGCCTGTTGATTTGGTTATTTTTTTCTGCAGCCTGAAAAACAAAACAAAAAAACAACTACAGTTTGTAGTAGAATAACACCAATTTTCTGGTATTACTGTATTGCCTGCCAGTGGACTTCCAAATCCACTTCATGGAGTTGGTTATTGCTTATCAAGGTCTTAATGGCTTGGGTCCTTGTTGTGCTCCAGGCAGAATCTCCTCATTCTGGACAGAAGGGCACTCTGTGTGGATCTTTCTCCCTCCCCCACCCAATTTTGGAATATTATGAAAGTGGAAACTGGAAACAGGCATTCTCAGTCATAGCTCTTGGCTTCTGGAATAGCCTGCCTCTCTGCAGGTCAGACTGACCCTTTCCGGTGATCACTCATTCTGGAACAACAACTTATGAAAGAAAGCTGGTTGTCCAGGCCTGAGATGATGTTTCTAATCTGTATTATATTCATCTGATGGTGATGCTGCCTGTCCCACATTGTTCAACCTTACCAAGAAGTAGGCTGTGCTGTACTTTTTCAAATGCCTTGGTTAAGTCCAAGTAAACCATATCAACAGCGTTTCCCTGATCCACTCGTTTACTCACTTTATCAAAGAAGGCAGCCTAAAATTGCCAAGTTTGAAAAACACCGAATTATATGAATAGGCAGCATGTACAAAGTTATACACTCACCTATCACGACATCCCCTTTTGAAGTATGTAGCGTTATATGAAACTCAGAAAAAAAGTAGAGTTTTCTTAAGGCTAACCTTAACCCTACTGTTTTCTTTGCTTTTTCTGAACTGTAGTGTCTAGTATTAAAATCCACCATTGCTTTTTACCCCACCCCACCCCGTCTCCGTTCATAAGGAGTTCCAACACCGTGGCTCCCTTTTCCGGACTCGATTGTGGACTATTTAAAGCACTTACCGGATAGTTTTCCTAGTTGTTTTCCCTGGAGCCATGAACGAAGTGCCCTTTGTGCTGTTACAGATAGTGAGTTGCGGTAAGTAGTTACCTTAAGAATTAAGAGCTGTCTCCTTAAGAGATTGCATTGTGGGAGATGTAGTGAGAGATTGCATTTTGGGAAATGTAGTCCATGACATGTGACCTTATCTGTGTGTCTGATTGGCCACTGAGGCTCTCTGCCGGGATTTTAGAACAAAGACCTGGCCATATGTTGAATTACCTCAGAGGAGAGAACATGCTTTCTGAACAGGGAGTCAGAACTACCATCCTTTTACACTAGGAAATGGGACAGATTATGAAATATGGATGCACCTCAGCTGGACTCACTATGATTGTAAGTCTTATGTTTTCAAGGATTCCCAAATAAATATAATCTGCATGAAAACCTGTTTGCTAGAGTTTATCTGCCTGTTCCCAGTGGAGCCAGATGCCTGGGGAACAGAACAGTAAAAGGATGTAGATGCCTGGACCCCTCCCTTTCTTTTGGAGTATTGATGGACATTCTGTTTGAGTGAAAATGCATCTCTTCTCTGTGCACAACTTATAAAAGGACTTTGTTTGCATCTAATTGAGACCTTTGCTTAGCCATGAAAGTGACAAAACTTGCTTTCCTTCTCTTTGCCTGAGTGAAGTATTCTGCTCAGTGGTAAAAGACAGAAAGAGAAAGACAGTTCTTGTGCTAGCTAAGAAGATTGCCCTACCATAAAGAGGCCCAGGGGCTGCATGTTTGAATCACCTTTGGCAGTAAAAGGACAGAAAGAGAAAGACAATTCTTGGGCTAGCTAAGAAGACTGCCCTGCCATAAAGGGGCCCAGGGCTGCATGTTTCAATCACCTTTGCAAAGTTTGTGTATATGTTGTTTAGAAGTTTACTTCGTCAGTAAAACGAAAAGCCTTATTTTAACACGAAGTAATCCGAGCCACCTAGGCTCTTTGGAGATTGAATTTGCATGATACAAGTTGCTTCCCAGCCTGACCACTCAATGTGCATTTGAAAAGAAACAATCCAGCCACAGTGCATGCTGTTGCTTTGAATCTTGCTTGAATAAAATACTGGAAAGCTAAATCCCCTTTACAGGGCAAGCAACTAAAGCCCAAAGGAACCCAAGTCGAGGAAAGCCTCTTAGGGTCTTCAAATAGGACAGTTGCTTTGCAGCTCTATACAAAGGAACACGCTGAAACCAGTTTAACCCAAGCATTAGTTAGGTAACAGCACCCTAGTGGCCAAAGGTGTACTGCACCCCCAGTGGTCAACAGGCAAACTGCAACAACGTCTCCTAAAGTTTGCAACGCACCCCAGTGGACAACAGGCAAACTGCAACAACGTCTCCTAGAGTTTGCAACGCACCCCAGCAGTCAACAGGTGAACTGCATCGACATCCCCTAGAGTTTGCAGCGCACCCCAGAGGTCAACAGGCGAACTGCAACAACGTCTCCTAAAGTTTGCAACGCACCCCCAGTGGACAACAGGCAAACTGCAACGACGTCTCCTAGAGTTTGCAACGCACCCCAGCGGTCAACAGGCAAACTGCAACAACGTCTCCTAGAGTTTGCAACGCACCCCAGCAGTCAACAGGCGAACTGCATCAACATCTCCTAGAGTTTGCAGCGCACCCCAGTGGTCAACAGGCAAACTGCAACAACGTCTCTTAGAGTTTGCAACGCACCCCAGCAGTCAACAGGTGAACTGCATCGACATCCCCTAGAGTTTGCAGCGCACCCCAGAGGTCAACAGGCGAACTGCAACAACGTCTCCTAAAGTTTGCAACGCACCCCAGTGGACAACAGGCAAACTGCAACGACGTCTCCTAGAGTTTGCAACGCACCCCAGCGGTCAACAGGCAAACTGCAACAACGTCTCCTAGAGTTTGCAACGCACCCCAGCAGTCAACAGGCGAACTGCATCGACATCCCCTAGAGTTTGCAGCACACCCCAGTGGTCAACAGGCAAACTGCAACAACATCTCCTAAAGTTTGCAGGAAGTTCCCCAAGTTTCCCAGTCATGGCTGAGACCTCTAATGAGTCAGCAGAGTTGAACCTGCCAGCTAATCTTGACACACCTGAAGCATCGGAGGCCGTGGAGTCTTATCCAATCATGGCAGAAGCATATGATTCATCAGGAATGATGACCCTTCCATCACCCAACCTCGACACAATTCCAGAAGTGAATGTCCAAAATTCCAAAGAGGCTGAAGCTCATCAGAGAACCTATGACCTCAGGCAGCACAGGAAGCTCACTGGTATTATGCAGTCAAGCCTGAAGGAAGATTGGGACAAGCATTATCGTCGCAACAAAAGGTATTGGGAGAAGTTGTAACAGATCTGCAACAGGCCCGTGGATGAGCTTTCACAGGGCTGCATCCGTACGTTGGTGAATGAAATGGATGAGCTTTATAAGCAATGGAAGACTTCTGAAAGCCATCTTGTCAACATCCAGCAGCAGCTAGAAGACCCAGAACTCGTGGGGGACATGCAACGCTTAGAGATGTTGAGTGCGGAACGTGGGAAAATATTTCAAAGTTGTAAGGACTCCTTCCACACGGCGCTCCAGGTGAAAGGCACATCAAGGGAGAAAGCCTCCTCACCCCAACGCTCACATGCATCTATCGCTCATTCTTCCAAGAAAGCTGCAAGTGAGAAGGCCCAATCCAAAGCAACCCATCGCTCACACGCATCATCTCATCGGTCACAAGCGGTCCCCTCTTACAAGTCATCCCGGTCTCGGCAGGGTAGCAGTGTCTCACAACAATCTTCTGCCTCAGGTTCCTTCCATCCTTCCAAAGCATCTTCCCATCACAGCCAGTCATCCAGAGCCTCCACAGCGAGGAGTTTCGCTGCCCGGGCCGCAGAGGCACGAGCCGAAGCTGCAGTGGCCAAAGCAACCTTGAGAGTGGCAAAGGAAGAACAATTGCTGAAGGAAGAATTGGCCAAAGTTCAGGCCAGACAACAGGAAGAAATGGCCAAAGTTCAGGCCAGAAAACAGGAAGAAATGGCCAAAGTTCAGGCCAGACTAGACTTTTTGAAGTATGAAAAAGAGACACTGGGAAAAGTAACACTGGCTGAAGCTTTAGAGGCGGCGGCTGAACACGCTTCACTCAACTTCAATCCTGGACAGTTAGAGGAGGAGGAATCGGATGAGCGTGTCAAAGCCTATGTTGAGGACCAGAACTCCCCACAGCAGGGACAAAGAGGAGAACCTCACCCACCGACTCTACGAATTACTCAGACAGCAGATATCGTAAGATCTAGACCACGAGACTCCTCCTTTGAAAATGCACGACCTACCCCGGCAAATGAAGACATTCGGGGCAACCAGAGTACTCCTTCAGCAGCAATGAAGGCATCTCTGGAGCCAAGCACGCAAACAACCATGAGACACCACCTCAGAGTGGAGGCTAAGGAGTTCCAGCCAAACCTGCCAGGCGTTCCGAGTGCCGACGTCCAGCCCAATGGAGGTACTCCACTTGCCTGCCAGGAAAAGGACCTATCATCACCTGTGGCATGGAAAGACGAAATTGGCCATAAACACTCGGTAGGGAACTACCAGCCAGCGTTGGCACTTAATCCTGCCCTAGCCAACGCAGTAGGGCGAACCTTGCCACCACCCCCATTGTATAACTCTTCTGAAGTCCAAAAGGATACTGCAACATCCTGGAGAAGGATGGACCTGGCACATAGGGGAGTACACAAGTTCTCCGACAAATCAGGCATAGATTACATGCTATGGAAGCTTCTGTTTGTAAATGCCATTAAAGGCGAACGACTGGAGCCAGTCGAGGAACTCGGTCATATGTTCACATGGCTAGGCCCACAATCAGTACAAGCAGTAAAGGGGGTCTACGCAGCAAAAATGTACGAGCCAGTCGAAGCCCTCAAGCTATCATGGGAAATACTTGATGAGCGGTATGGGGCAGCTACGATGACAGAATCCTCATTCCTAGAGCGGATCGACAACTTCCCTGCCATGGATCTCAGTAACCCTGAAGAACTATGGAACTTCTCCAGTCTCCTTACACAGCTACGATCAGCACAAATGGATCCCACCTTGCCGGGACTTAGCTGTCTCGACCTGTATAAGACACAAAGGTCTATCGTTGAAAAACTGCCAATGAAACTGATTGATGCATGGATTGAGCTAGCTGATAATTACAGGGCAAAGAACCTTGGCAGAGAACCACCCTTCGCCGCCCTTCAAGAATTTGTTGCCCACATGTCGAAGAGGTACAATGATCCACGAAATAAAGGTTTTACAATACGAAGAACCTATGCCAGCAGAAAAACCAATCAAAGCCTTGGTCCGATCAAGAGCCCAGTGCAGGCCGCGAGAGGAACAGCCGCTGTGTCAGTGCATAGCACAGAGGTCGTTCCCCTGTCAACAAGGAACTCCGATGTAAAGCCGTCTAAGAGTGCTCTACATCGACCTCAGAAAGCGAAGGAAGAACCCGTTTGTCCACTGCACAAGACCTCGCATTCTTTGAATAAGTGCAGAGAATTCCGAAAGAAGCCCCTGGGCGAAAGAAAGGCACTGATCAGGGAGTACAAAGTCTGCTTCAAATGCTGTGAGTCTGCAGACCACATGGCCAAAACTTGCACAGTTAAGGTGCTTTGTTATCTATGCAAAAGTGACCAGCACCCAACCGCCTTGCATCTAGAGCATGAGTCGACACCACAGCCGATTCCCACTCCACGGTCGACCTCTACCTCTCCTACGACTAATGAGTCTCAGAATGACAATGAAACGCACCCAGAAGTGACAAGTGTCAACTGCACTTCAGTATGCGGAGACTCACCGTCACCTCGTTCATGCCACCCGATCTGTCTAGCTAAAGTCTATGCAGCTGGACACCCAGAAGAAGCAGTGAAAATGTATGTGGTAGTGGACGCGCAGAGCAACCAATCGTTGGCCAAACCAGCTTTCTTTGACCGGTTTAACATTCAATCCAAAGAAACGCACTTCACAATGTCGACATGTATGGGGGTACAGCGCACGGCGGGGAGGAGAGCTACCGGATTCTGCATAGAATCAATAGATGGGAGTGCTAAATTCACATTGCCACCACTGCTAGAATGTGACGCTTTACCAGACAACCGCAGTCAAATCGCAACACCAGAGGTAGTAAGCAATATACCTCACCTGAGACACATAGCCAATCTCTTCCCCTCCCTAGACCCTGAAGCCGAAATCCTGCTCTTGTTGGGTGCAGACGCCCCCGAAGCCTTCCCTCCCCAGGAAGCGGTCAGAGGCCCAGCAGGCTCTCCGTGTGCCCTCAAGACAGACCTTGGATGGGCCATCATAGGACCTGTTTGTATCGACCGGCTACGAGACCCTCCCTGACTTCTACCAAGTAGTTCTAGACCAGTCACCGACATGGAAGAAGACCTTCAAGATTGAACCTCAAGCTTTGCATGAATCGTGTCCACTTCACTGTTTGCATTGTTTGATGCTATTACCTTGTTTACTTTAGTCACTTAGATAGCCACATTGCATTGTTTCTGCTATGCCTTTGGTTATCTCAGTCAGGTACTTAGTTAATTAGTTACGTAGATAGTTACATTGCATTATTTTCTGCTATGACTATGTTTATCTCAATTAAGTAGTTAGTTAGTAGTGGAATTTATAATTCCAGGCGGGGAGTGTGCTGTTACAGATAGTGAGTTGCGGTAAGTAGTTACCTTAAGAATTAAGAGCTGTCTCCTTAAGAGATTGCATTGTGGGAGATGTAGTGAGAGATCGCATTATGGGAAATGTAGTCCATGACATGTGACCTTATCTGTGTGTCTGATTGGCCACTGAGGCTCTCTGCCGGGATTTTAGAACAAAGACCTGGCCATATGTTGAATTACCTCAGAGGAGAGAACATGCTTTCTGAACAGGGAGTCAGAACTACCATCCTTTTACACTAGGAAATGGGACAGATTATGAAATATGGATGCACCTCAGCTGGACTCACTATGATTGTAAGTCTTATGTTTTCAAGGATTCCCAAATAAATATAATCTGCATGAAAACCTGTTTGCTAGAGTTTATCTGCCTGTTCCCAGTGGAGCCAGATGCCTGGGGAACAGAACAGCCCTTCCTTGCAAAAAAATAAATAAAAATAAAATAAAGGCTTCCCAGAGTCCACTCCGGATCGCGCTAGAGGAAGACTTAAGTTTTCCGTCCCTTCAAGGCTTCGATTCTAGTCCCACCCCATTCAGGGATTTTGATGAGTACTCATTATTCCTTTGGATTATGCATTAGCAAGTCAGAAATAGCGATTATAGGAGTGTCATCCCTGAAAAAACGAGTTGTGAGCAAGCGGTTACTAAAAGCTGCAGAAAAAGACGGCCGAGATGGCCAAATATCCATATCCGAGTTATTTTAGTGGGAGTAACCAAAGAACTGCACAGTACAGCATTCTACCGATGCAACTCTCATTTTTTGTCTGTATCGCCAAGAGTCATGGTTTACGACCGTCTTCATGGATTTAATATATACTTCCGGTCCCGGATTCCCGTTCAAGTCCTTCGAGGGTTGAAGAGTGGCGGAAATGCTTCAGTTTGGCATTGCTTGAATGACGAAATACATGCCCTGGAGTGTAGTCTTACAAAAACCGATGTATAAACACAAATGCTTTAGTTTTTACTTACTTACTTTCTTTCTTTACTGCAATAGATTAGCAGTTACTTACTTCCCTTGAAAATTTGCGTTAGGAAAAACCAGAACCGGGTTTCCAAAACAATGTTCATTCATGAACGAAGAAGCAAACCTTAGTTTCTTCGCTTTTGACTTCGTGATTTTCTTCTCCTTTTCCGCACGAAGAGATTATGACAAAACGTCCCCAAATATCCTTAACTCCACTAACCCAAATCAACGAAGAACAACATTTCTGCAGCAGCGTCTTTTGGGGGGGGAGGGGGATAAATACCAAACTACTAAAGAAGACCTGATTTTTTTTTCAATAAGTTAGAAATGACAGTTAGAAAAGATACAAATAGAAAACTTTTATGTGTTCTTTCACCACGTTTTATGTATTTCTATCTCTCTTGCCCCTCAAATGAAAGCTGTTTCCCCTCCTAAAGGGAACCGGAAATTGGGCTCCTGCAAATCTTATGTAGATCTGTTTTGAGAGAGAAGGAAGCTAGGGCTCCTTCTACCGGACTAATTGTGTAAGGACAATTGTATAAAATGCAGAGTCAAAGATCCAGATTTTTTCATTTTATTTTGCAGACGTTTAACAGTGTCACGTTTTCTCACATAACAGTTTAATCATTTTGTTGAATAAGATTAAAGCCCCGTTCTATGGCTTTTAGTGGCCAGTTAGATTCGTGGACAGGAGGGCAACGCTCGCTTCCATAGATATAACAACATGATACAGTCAAATGAGTGGAAGTTAAATAGCTTTAACTTATACCTATGACAACCCTTCAGTCTGTTGGCTTATTAGTTTATTAATAAATAGAGGTTTTTTTGTACTCTATGAATTAACGTTAGCCAAAGTTATAAATTGTGCCTTTACCTGATAGAAGTGACACTTCTTTAAGGGGGGGGGGAGAAGCTAGAATGGTTGACTACAAACACTCCACAGGCTGACCACAAACATTTCTTATATAGCCTAGCCAACAAGTCATGATATTTAGCTTAAGCAGTAGTTAGGGATTTCCGGACAAGGGTCTTAGAGGTGTAGGAAGAAATATCCTTCTGGGTTCAGCTCCAAGTGGGGAAAAAGACACTGGAAACATGGAGATTGCTTGGAAAGATGGTTTAATGGTGGACAGGATCACACGGTTTGAGTTCCTGAACAGAAAAAGGCAGATACAGCGAGTCCCCAGGTTTTTATGCTCTCCCTGGCTTTGAACTTCCTGGGGTCCCGAAAGAGTATCCTGATTGGTTGTCAGACTCCCAGGGGGTAGGGGTTTTAGCTAGCCTTGCTGGCTGATGTAATCTTCCCAGGTCACATGTGGTGAGTTTCGGTTGCTATTGTGTTGCAGATTATGGCCCATTAACAAAGGTGTGTGTGGGGGGGAATGAAAGATTTTTCAGATTTATAACGGATGATTGTTCCAATGGGATGACCATCTTCCTCTTCTGTCCTGTTTGATGTTTTGTATTTTTGTTTTTAATTTTGCTTCAGAAATGTGAATTATGAATGAATGAATCAATGAATGAATCAGTCAATCAATGAATAAATGCTATTATCTTATTTAGTAGAATTAGATTCTAAGGGTAAATTTTACACACTGCACAAATACTATTTTGTTCTTGCTATCCTTTAGGAGTATGGTTCTCAATTGATAACACAACCTGAAATACTTTACCTTTGATCTTATCGGATAAGGATCATTTCACAATGAGAACAATAGTACCATTAAAGAAAAATGTCTGCTTTATTTTCTCTGTGTAGCATGTGGAGTATTTTGAAGAGAAAAAGATTGTATAACAAACTACTACTTACATATCATTTTTACTTTACTGTCTAAGCCCCCAGCCTTTTCTGCCCCACTACCTCTTTTAGTGTTTAGAAGTAAATTATCCAAGTGGCTCTAGTGTAACAGCACTAGTGTTATATCAAAACAAAAACATGGTCTGCTATATTCTCTGAGAATTGTGCTTTGTATTTAGTAACTGGCACATTAGGAGTCCATGGCATACTGATAAACACCTACTAAAAGTATTCAGTTGAAAGTAAATTCCCAGCAATATGCAGGATTGAATGACTTCCTTGCCTCTTGGCAAATTTTCCTCTGCTGTTCCCACCCTATCCCTGCTTCTTTTGACACAGCTATGCCAATGAACACTTCTAATGTTTTCTAATGCAGAGCTGCATATTCCGTTTGGGCTAGATGCTGTACCGGCTCACACAAACAAAGATTTTCCCTGCTGGGGGAAGTTGACATATCTCTTATTTATTCCAGCAAACAATCTAAGAATATGATTGATAAATACTCTCCATCCATTTAGACTCTAAAGCTGCATTAGCACTTCTAAGCAAGAGGTGTGAAAGATTATACTTCAGAGTTACAAAAAGTGCAGCCTACCAGCATCATTTCTATGATCACCAGAGTGGAACAATTTTTGTTTGTTTGGTTTTGGCTTGGTTTAAACTTTGTTTTGAGTTGTGGAGGCAATTGAGCGTCTAAAACTGGGTTCTGCCTCAGATACTTTTAAAGTATGGCTGCCAATATAACATGAAAAACCTTCAGCACACCCAAATAAATGTAAGTTGCTCATGCCTGTTCTTGTAAATAATACCTAGCACACTTTAAACAAACTAGACTTATTTGTCTTGATCTGAATTGCAGATGATCTAAAACGCTGCGGCTAGACCAAATACCTAACCCTTATAGCCCTACAAAATTCCTGTAGTCATTAAATTTTACCTCAAATTTGCTTATGTTTTAAGCTGCTGTTCCCTATTTTAAGTTGCAAGAGAAAAAAATCAGGTTAGGGACAGATTGTTATGGACAATATCCATTTTTAAGTGGTCACTAAGAGGTGACAATAACTTAATTGATAAAAACTATTCAGGAAAGACAAGTATCCACATTTAGTGTTTAATTATTCTTCAATAATTTCCCTAAAATTGATTTATATAATTAACACTTTTATTTATTTATAACATTTCATGCTTCCCACAAAAAGATTCAAAATAATTTAATTTCTTCACTCGTGTCTTAAGAAAAAACCTAGTGCTGGTTGTGGCCCCTCCTACTTTGGCACAGCCTCCTAAGACCCCAAGATATTGAGAGTCTTGGGAAGCTGAGCTTGGCTTCTCTTCTTGCTCCAGAGGAAATGCCACATTAAGCTTTGTTGTGTCTCTTTTGAAGCAACAGGCAGGATGTCTCCTACGGTATTCTTGGGAACACCTGCCTCCTCCAGGATCCTAGGAATTATCTCTCCTGCCACATAGCAGGGGACTGCAATGCTTCACCATCACATTTCCCGCTTCCCTTCATAGTTGCACCCAAGTGTGACTTTGCTATTTCTCCTACATAAACGCTTTTAGTGGGCTATGTTTCCCACCCCCCATCATTCTGAAAAGGAATCATGATTAGAGAAGAATGAGTACAAGGCAGTTACTAGATTTTGAAATTTGAAACATTTTAAAGGAGAACAATTGTCTTCTATACAGTACCATAACTAATTTTCCTAGGACAGCTACTTCAACAATTGACAAAGAGCCAGTTTGGTATAGTGATTAAGGCATCAATCTAGAAACCAGGAGACAGAGACTTCTAATTCCACTTTGGACAGGAAAGCCAGCTGGGTGACCTGTCAGTTTCTTTCAGCCCACTTTGAAGACTTGTGGGAAAAATAGAAGGAGGAAAGAGTATGAAGTATGATTGCTGCTTTGAGTTACATATAAAAATAATAAAAATGGGATAAAAAGGAATAAAATCCCAACATAACTACCGGTAGCTGGCTGAAATTTTGTGACCTGGGAACAAAACACAATATGAAGTCCTCTTCTTGTGGGTAATAGAAAGCAAAAATTTATAGAAATCACATACACCAGAAATTAGACTCATCTTTTCCTTTGCTTCATCTGCTGCTTATCTGTGCAGGCAGTAAATGTTCTTTTCTCACATGCACAGCCATTTCAGCACATCAAATCTCTCTTCTGACCTTGCTCCTTCCATATGCTGTTGCTCTACCTGTCATCATTTAAGGAACAAATGAATGAGCATCCACTTTGGCTTTGGACTATTTCCAGCAATATGACTTTTAATTAGGTAAGTACTGAGGCAAGTAATATTGATGTAATAATTTGGGAGAGCATCCAAAGACAACTATTATCTTTTGCTGCCCATTATCTCGGTAATAAAGCCAAGTGACCCATAGAAGGTAAAATCAAAGAGCAATTATGGGCTTTTCAGGCTGATGGGAGTACGCCTCCTGTCTTCTTTGTCCCTGGATAACTTTGTCTGCCACTATTCTGCTATGATCTTGCTAAAGAGCTGGACCCAGTGCCAGTGGTCTCTTACATTTGTGTTTCATTTAATGAACAGAATGGTTTCCTGTCACAAGTCCATGTCTACCTGTATAACAGTAGGGTAAAAGGAAGGGAACCATTTTACAAACCACTGCTGATGGATAGTGGCCAATAAATTTTAAATAGTGGTCTATCAGAATTGAAGAATAGTGCTAGACTTCTCAGCTGGCATATGTAATCACTTTAATCGTACTATAACTGGAATTATGGGACCAAGAGTGCCTCTCCCCTCCACTGGGTACCCTTTCTTGAAGAGAGCACCAAGGAAGTGGGAAGTTGGCATTTGTTGACTATATACTGAAAAGAAAGGAAGGAAAGATAAATCCTTATAAATGTGCTGCTTTGTGTTTTTGATCTCTGTCTCTATGTACGTGTATGTTGTTTAGCTTTATTCAGTCTGGATTATGATAGAATGGGATCTATTTATTCAGCACATGAGAAAGAACTGAGAGTTGAGGGGCCAAATCCTTCAGTCAGACCTCCACTACTCTGGTTGGGCTGCTGGTGATTAGTACATTTTTTCCCACCGGCTGGTGAACTACTTAAGAGAGACGGCAGCAAAGTTGGAGAACTCAACTAATAGTTTTGCCTATCATGCACTATACATGCATTATCAGGATAGGATCATCCAGCAGTGAGTCCAAATAAAGGCAAGTTAGGGGTCACCAAAGAAAGTACAGGTCATCCTTAACTTACAACAGTTCATTTGGTGACTGTTCAAAGTTACAACAACACTGAAAAAAGTGACTTATGACCATTTTTCACACTTACAACCATTGCGGCATTCCCATGATTATGTGATTAAAGTTCAGATGCTTGGCAACTGACTCATATTTGTGATGGCTGCAGTGGCCTGGGGTCATATGATCAGCTTTGCAACCTTCTGACAAGCAAAGTCAATGAGAAAGCCAGATTCACTTAACAACCGTGTTACTAATGTAACAGCTGCAAAACGATTCACTTAACAACAAGGGCAAGAAAAATATAAAATGGGGCAAAACTCACTTAACAAAGGTTTCACTTAGCAACATAAATTTTGGGCTCAATTGTGGTCAAATATTGAGGACTACCTATATCTAATTTTAGATTAATATAATTTTCTGTTAGCTGAAGAATGGTGGAATAGCTATCTCAGTAATGAGGAAACATCCTTAGATAATCCACTCTCAGTTTAAATATCCAATGTGGGGTACTATTTATTAACTCACTTCCCAACATTCTTTAATGCTCCAAACACTTTAATATTTATTTTGTTACTTAAACAAGTTTTGTCTTGCTCATCAGCTGAAGAATGGTTTGCCAACTAGAAAAATGGACACTAAGCAAACAAACAAAAAAAAACCCCGAACTAGAATAGAAAGTAAATACTTTTACAAAAGCATTGCTTTTATATGAAACAAAGTTATAGTAATTTCACTTTATTCAGCTATGAGTCTCTTAGGAAATTGTTATTACCCAACTGGTTGCTCAGGCAATATATAAACCAACATTGTGTGTTTGTAGCTAAAAGTATTATGTAGGTTTAAAAACTGTGTTGTATCATCATGCATCTTGATTGGCTGAGCTCTGTAGCCAATGTACTTAAGAAAAGCTGAATTATGGTTTGGGTGGACACTACACCATTTTACCTACTGATATGCTGTAACTCTATATTTGATCTCTCTGCATGATCATTGCTTGATCATGGCTATTTATTGCTCTCTAATATTTATTGACTGTTTTTATATTGAACTTTGTTCCTGAATGAAACTAAAGAAGATCTGTTTTATTGTATTTTTCTACAACTGGTAAGAAGACTTTATATTTGGAAAATATCCCTGGACTGATCTTTATCTCACTTTATATGTGTATGACTTGGATTGTTTTTGGACTATGATTTTGCTTTTTCCCTAAAAGTAAAATATTACCAAAACCCAGTTTGTTTGTATGTTAACTGTTATTATCCACAATCATTCTCAGTCGCTTTCGTGCGTAAGCTCAAAGGGTACTCTGCTCAATAACCCACAACATTGGTTGTGAGACAAGAATATCCTTAACAGAGTCCATATCCCAAACAATCACATGTATCACTTGATTTGGATTTAATCACCACATTGCACATTTGTGTTAAAGTGGCAATCTGGAATCAGGAAAGATTTGTAACCTTGTAAGATTTCCTAGTATATACACAATCCAACTAACTTCTTGACTCATTGCAGAAGATACTGTATATTATGTATGCATATTGTACAGTAATAATATTGAGGCATTTCCATGAATTGCATTCTGATCATGGTCCTGGCAGTTTGAAACAGTCTACCTGATGGCAGAATTTCTGTTATTTCTTGTCATTAAATTCCCTTGATTGTGCTGACTTCTGCTTAAGCTTCCAAGTCTACTCCAGTTCTTTTGTGTTCTTCATTTCTTTAGGAGACCAGGTTCCTTTGATATGCACAGCCTAGATGTGAAAAAACTGGACCACTTGGAAGAGGCATCTGCTCCTTGGAATGGAGGGGTTTGTCTCACATACACAGTACATGCTGAGCTACAATTGTCCATTCCAAACACTTCCCCACCAGCCTTTTTGTCTTTTTGGTGCCAGATAAAACACCTGCTGTGAGCTCCATTTAGTGTGTAAGTTCCAAAAAATTTCCATGGCCCCTTTTGACGCACCCAAATTCAAGAACAAAGGAAGTGAGCATTTTCTGGGCCTCTCTATCAGCTTTTCCCCTCCTCCAAGAGTTGGTGTCATAGCCCTTTGGAGCCAAACACATTACCAAAACATTTGCATATTTTACAACAGAAATATTTCCACCCACCTCACACTTCACTATCAGTAATGAAACTGTCCTTTGCAGGACAGATGCCACAGAGGCAATAATGCAAAAACTTTTTCCATCCTTGAGCACTTTAGATCTGTTGTTTTGGTTCCATATCAGACCAGTCATTCTTATTAATATATACACCGCAGTGTATTACAATCATGTAATGGCCTCAATGCATAAGAATTTTAATCTTTTAATTATTTCTATTTGTTTTATAACTTGTATGCTGCCCAGAGTTACCATGTAGGAGAGATGAGTGGCATAAAAATTTAAAAAATAAATATTATTTAAATGCAATTTATCCATGAGATAAATATTAGAGAGGGATTCAGATAATTATATAACAGCATGTTTAATTCTTAATCATTTTGCAAAAGTAACTTAAAAATAATAATACAAATAAATGTATGGTATTTTTATTTTCAAATAAAGACTACCATTGTCTTTTTTAAAAAATCCAGAATGTCTTGATGTAACCTGAGAGCTTTTGCATTAACTACATATGAATCTGTTTATTGAATCACCACCAATTCAAGCTCCTAATATAGTCCCAATGTTATACACTACAGATGGTGGGACATAATCTCCCATAATTTACGGCTATCAGAGACTTCATCATAGCGCAACACAGCTGGCTTTCCTACCATGACTTAATTATTAACATGTTTTCTCCTTCAGACTCTGACATTCTAATTTTTCTCGGCTTCCTATGCAATAATTTCTTTGTAAAACAGCTCAGTCTGCTGTTGGCTTTGATATATCTATTTTGTTTTATAAATACTAGATTGTAATTAACCATATTATGAGGAAAAAAATATCTTCCATATCCCACTGGAAGAATAAAAAATTAGTTTATAGATAAGTATACGTCAGACGTTACATTCCTGTTTAATAGGAAAGCATGTACTAATTTTTTGTTTCAATAGAAAAGAATATTTGTAGCTCAGACTGGAAGAAAATAACAACGCTTAGGGAGCGCCAAGCACTCCACAGTTCAACCCTGAATTACAAATAGTCTCTTCTATTGAGACCAAAAAAGAGGGAGTACACACTTTCCTATTTAACAGGAATAGCAGAACATTACAGAAAACACTGCAGAGAACAGGAACATATCTATTAGTACTCTGAGGAAGCTCATAACCAACCAAAACATCAGTTCTGCATTTCAAATGCCTGAGACAACATGAAGAAATTGGTAGAATTACATTGCTGTCTTGAACAGTTACATTATATATGGTGAAAAGCTATTTTTCCACACTTGCAAAGACATTTGAACTGCTTATCAATGGATTAAAACCTGATTGTTTTTGTATTAAGAATAATTATCTGGAATTGCACTTCTTTTAGGCTATACATCATTATTTCCTTCTTAAATAATTCTTAAATTTTTAAGCAAACAAACAAATCCTTGCATTTATTTGTTTTAACTCATCTCCCCCTCACTCCCTGCAGTATATATAGATCCCCTCAAAACAATGCTATCGATAGGCTTGATAGTAACTAGTCCTATTCTAACATACTTTATTATATCACCAGGATGAGGAGACTTCAGATGTGTTTGTCTGTGTATCTCTTTTTATTAGAGGTTTAAGCTCCATCAATCGAAACTGGTTGATATTTATACCTGGTTTCAGATACAAACAACAATTATGTAGATTTACCACCCAGGAATTTACTTTGATTTCCAAAAGTAATCTGAATTCACTGGGCTCTTTTATAAAGAACTACATTTGTTTACCCAAAACCTCTTTTATTTCAGCAATATAATTATGGAGAGAAAGATTTTATTATTGGCATTGTTATACAGTTATGAGGGATTATTATTGATTCACTGCATGCAACCATTTCTTAGAAGATCTGTCTGTCTTTTGCACGCTCCTGCTAGATAATGCTAGAAGACCTTAGGAAAGATAAAAAGAACCTACAATTGTCTTGAAAGATTTTCCCCCTAAGTACTAAAGATGGAAAATATTAAAACTAAATGAAAAAGGCAGGGTCTGAGACAAAAACATTGTGTTGTAGTTTCTCAGTTTGGGAATATGTACAAGTAATTGTAACTTCCAAGTATGGTATCTAAGATCTCTGTGGCAATGAAGTACTGTTGTTGGAGATAAGGAAAATCTACACATAGGAGTCACAGGACGATAAGGAATCCAACAACAAAGCTCTTTGCATAACTTGGGCCAGATACTATTTGTCAACCCAATCTATCTCACAGGGTTATTTTATGCGAGAGTAAATAAGGACAAATTTCCACACGTATTCTTGAGTCTCTAGTTCAGGGGTCTGCAACCTTAAACACTTAAAGAGTCATTTGGACCCGTTTCCCACAGAAAAGAAAACACTGGGAGCCACAAAACCCTTCCCATGCCTATTTCTTGAGCGGCCACAAAACTAGCATATGTAGTTGAATTAAATGTTTTCTTTTGAAACTTTTCTTTTCTTGGATTTATCCATGGTTGGCCTACCGGGGGTTGAAAAGCTCAATAAATCGTGTGCCGGCTGGTGTTGCACATTGGTGGTTGTAACGCGTATTTGAGGGACAGGGAGGCGCAGTAGAGGGTGAAAGAGCCACATGTGGCTCCAGCGCCTCAGGTTGCTGACCCCTGCTGTAGTTGGAAGCTGTGTCTACTCCAAATGTTGATGAACTGCAACTCCTTCACTGGCTATATTTTCTACACTTCATGAGTAGCTTTAGTTTAGTAATACATGGAGTCTACTGGTTATTAACCCTTCTCTAGAGAAAGACAATAATATACAAATGTTATAATAAAATAAAAATATATAATTGCTTTATAATGATAAGATTTACCAGTACTAGACAAACTCCTACATTCAGCAGATGTTTTGATGATACTCTGAGTCCAGTAAAAGAATCTCTTTTATCATTTTGATACCTATCTGATAAATCCATGTTTTCTCAAGTAAGAGCTATGTGGAAAGAATGTTCCTAGGCTTCTGTAGCACCTTTGAACAGAGTTGTTAATAACACAGGAAAGGCAAAGGATGAAAATGAGCATCCAGATTCTTCCAGAGCTAGAAGCCTGCTGGGCATTGTCAACTCTTATAGGCAAGTGGGAGGGCAAAGCAGCAGGACAATTCAGAAGGCAAGCACTTTGATCTTGACTATGAATCCATCAATTGCTTGTTTCTCCAATATGCCCATAGGACTTTGCCTGCAGTGAAAGAAAAACTGCTAGGCTAAGATTTTAAGTGGGCAAAGGAAAAACTCATCCTATCATTTTGCTATTACTGCTAAGCTCAAAGCAAGCTACATACTGTAATCATGTACATTCTGTTGCATTAGCATACAATTATCTAACTTTCTTCTACTGTACACTTGGGTGTGTTTTTTTGCATAATCTTTTATTTTCAAATTTAACTACAACCTAAGTTGCCTGTCTCAACAACTTTATGTTGATATTCTCAAATCAATATGCATTGTTTCACCTCTACCTTCTGTAACTGGCTTTGTAATTCTCTTATTAAGCCATGTTGCATTTAATTATGTATTTAAATAGACTTTTGTTAACTCAATAATGGTTTGCCAAATTATTTTCTGTATTTTCAGTACAACAACCAATTAACCAAGATTGAATTCACATAGCATATTGGGGTAAAGTATGTTCATTAATTTGTACTTCAGTGTTTCACTTAATATACTTTGTGGTCTTGCTCATATAGGCTGTTAAACCATTAATAATGATTTATTGGCCAAACTGGTGAGGTTCATATATTGCAACAGGCCAAAATGAAAGTAACCACATTGTTGTGGAAAGTAAAAATATGCAAGTTCATTTTCAGCATTGTAGATGAATTACTTTGCAATAGCTTGGCCTGCATTGATATGTGCAGGAAAGGTGAGAAAACTAATTGTAACAATGATTTATTTTAACATTTAAACATTTAATTCTCTGGAGATAAATACTTATTATTTTTGTATATAATAGAAATGGGGGAAGAAACTGGGGTGTGAATTTATCGTATGGTGACATTTTTTGTAAAATATCATGTTACAGAGCAAAATAAATCGCATGACATTGGAACTATTTCTGAACAGTATGGGAATATTTACCATAGGTAAATATTGGAATTATAGGAACCATTATTATCCATAACATATTTAATGATTATTGGTTTAATAAATTGTAATTGAACAGTACATTGTATAAACTATAAATTGTGGTTTACCACTGTATTCATATAAGATACTAAGCAAGAAACATCACATTGTGATGTGAATGAATACACTAGATTTATTTATTATGATATTTTAAATACCACCTGATGAGTTCTGCAAAATATAGAATATCTTTAACCACAGTTTAAAACCCAATGTGGAGCGTCCTTTGATGTTGGCTTATTGCTTATGCAATTAGTATATTATATAAACTAACCTAATTAGGGCTTATTCAATCAACCATATTTAAAGAAGCCATAAGTTAGTGCATTATATGACATTATCAGAGGTTTTTGGCTTAAGCCAGTAGCTCTGTGATCTGCATCAAACTTTTCTATTCATTAGAAGCACAACATGGCCATCAATAATAGAGATGGCTGAAATGCAGAAGCATTTATTTTTAAATCAGAGGGCAGGTTGGAAATAATATTTAGAATGAAACTATGTAACATGATTTGTACCTCACTTTCATTTACAAGAACTGAATTAAATGTATTTGGTTACTGAATCAGCAATCATTTTATTTATATATTCAGTTATAATTCTGTGCATTTTCATTTCCATATTTTGTCCTTCCAGCTTTCATTGCAGATTTAACTCTCTGGAAAATTTGGATGCACAGATTTACAGGTAGTCTTCGACTTACAACAGTTTATTTAGTGACCATTCAAAGTTACAGCCGCACTGAAAAAAGTTAGTTATGACCACACTTACGACCATTGCAACATCCCCATGGTCATGTGATCAATGATGGTTGCAGTGTCCCGGGGTCATGTGATCACCTTTTGCAATGTTCTGATAAGCAAAGTAAATGAGAAAGACAAATTCACTTTACAATTGTGTGATTCAGAGGTGAGTTTCAGCAGGCTCTGACCAGTTCTGGAGAACCAGTAGCAGAAATTTTGAGTAGTTTGGAGAACCGGTAAATATCACCTCTGACTGGCCCTGCTCCCATCTATTCTCTGCCTCCCGAGTCCCAGCTGATCGGGAGGAAATGGGGATTTTGCAGTAACCTTCCCCTGGATTGGGGAGGGAATGGAGCTTTTATAGTATCCTTCCCCTGGAATGGGGAGGGAATGGAGATTTCACAGTATCCTTCCCCTGCCATTCCCACCAAGCCACGCCCACAGAACCGGTAGTAAAAAATTTTGAAACCCACCAGTGGTGTGATTAACTTAACCACTGCAGTGATTCACTTAACAACTGTGGCAAGAAAGGTCATAAAATAGGGCAAAATACACTTAACAAATGAACACTTAGTAACAGAAATTTTGGGCTTCATCATGATCGTAAATCATGTATTAAATCAAGCTAATCATTATCTTTAGTTTTCAGTTTACATGCTTCACAGCTTTCACCATTCTATTTTCAGATATTTCTCTGCAATATGAGAACTAAAATTTTACTGTTCAAGAATGAACTATTGAATCCCCAGGATTCCCATATGAGTTTACTAGCAATTCAGAAATAATCTTGTGTGTGTGGGGGGGCTACAAATGCATTGTTTCACTCTAACTATAAACACAGTGGAGTTCTGCTTCTAACCCACTGCTTCTCTTGGGATAATCAATCTTTCCAAAACTCAAATTATTTTCATTGTCAGGAAAGGTTTACTGAAATTCACTTCATACTTTTACTTCTTTATTATATTTCATAAGGTATACATTGCTCTCATTCTTTCCAAGATTTACACCTTCCAGAAATCTGTTTATTCTTCGCTTTTAGTCATCATTTAAGTACAGATAAGCTGGATAAAGTAATTTATCTTTACCCATAAATAACTGGAGCAGTTTAAGCCAGACTTTGACCTCTCCAACTAGTCCGTATCTTCTTAGGTAACAATAGGTTGAAATGAATAATCCTTCCCTGTTCTTAGAGAAGCTGCTTTGTTTTTCTTGAACCCAAGGCCACTGCAATGACACATGCTTAAGTCCATAAAATATATATGATACAAAATGTCACTTCCTACCCCGTTTCTCAATTCATTTTCTTCTCCATATAGTAAACAGAATAATTTCTACAGCCTACGCTCAATTTGGCAAGTTATTAAAGAGGATCCATATATTATAGGGAATAATTGATCCTTTAATGGGCTAGAGTGAAGATGGAAATAGAGCGTTGATATCACTTTTTGTGAAAAATAGGTTATCATGGCTTTTAGTCTGCTATGCTATTTTTGCATTTTGCTTGAAAATCTAATAGCCCTTTATTCTTGCATTCCACCCATTTTACCCATTACGACACAAATGTCATCAATTGGCAATGCAGTTGATATAAGACAACAAATAACATCAATAATGCTTATAAAAGAATCTAACTTCATAAGTTTCTGGATTCCAGGACTCTTCCTATTGCAATGTGGCATTACACCATAAGGAGCTGGTGTACTGTATTTACTCCTCTTTCTGGGGCTTCGGTTTAATTATTGACACAATACTCATGCTGCAGTTTGCAAGTATCCATTGGTGTGCTTACTTCTCCATATACTTCACAACTGAAAAATGGTTATGCCCAGTTGGGGAATCCAAAGACACCATAGGTCCAGAAAAACATCCTAAACTACAACTATTTATGAAATGTAGATTCATTACCATCAACAGCTTGATAATATTCAGATCACTAATCATAGTTCTACAACTTCTATTAAAAATATCTCAATAACCATGAAATTAAATTGCACTTTTCTGAAGATTCTGTTTTTTCCATGTTTTCATACATGATGCAGATAATCTGCCCATACGCTGAATGTTATTTTCAGTTGCAAAAGCCTAAAACATCTGAAGATCCTCTCAGCAGATGGTTCATCAGTGATCTGGTTAAGAATAGAATTTAGCAGTTTATAGTTTATCTATCAGCAACCTTCTGCTTCATAAAAGGAAAGACTGACTGTCCTGGCAATCTATTTGTTTTATCATATCAAAGTAAATAATTGACTGATTTAATTGTCCAGATGTAGGAAAAGGATATTGCTTAAACTGGTGGCATTAATTCAATTTAAAGCTTGATCTGCTATATGGATATTGACTCAGCTATAATCTGTCTGACACTGAAGGAAAATTATAGTTTCACTGAAATAGAGTTCTTTCTCCAAAGATTGTGCTGGAAAATAAGTTTATTATTTGAATTTATAGTGATTCTCCATAAATACATGCAAGCACATATAAAATAGTATCAGGAGGTTCTTTTATACTATTGATGTGGGAATGAATTTAACTGAGCACTGTGAGATTTACTACTGAGAAACATATATGAGATTTTATGGCACCTAAGGCTGTAAAAAATAAAAACTGATTTGTATGTTATTCCCCTAACACCCATGTTTTTAGCTTACTGTGTTATGGACCTGAAACAGCCATAATATTGGATGACCAGAAACTGGACTTTGGAATTAATGCAGAACATGAGTACAACAGCCTATATCTAAACATCCAAAATATAATCCTTAGTTAAAGAACTGCATGTAGTTGGGTGAGAGATTTGAATTGGGGTAGTACTACAATGTATTAACATTCATTAGCTGAACTTTACAATTTAATTTCTCATACAAAAATAGTTGTCAAGTGATCTTACTTTCAAAAGCTCACTAATGCTAGAGTTTGAGTTTTTGTATGCAAACATTTCAGTTGTAATATATTTCATTTGGTCTAGTGCCGTGATGGAGAACCTATGGCATGCATGCCACAGGTGGCACACGGAGCCATATCTATGGGCACACAAGTGTTGCCCTAGCTCAGCTCCAGCATGCATGTGCGCGCTGGCCAGATAATTTTCAGGCCTTCCGGGCCCACCAGAAGTCGGGAAAGGGGCCGTTTCTGGCCTCCAGAGGGCCGGTGGGGGTAGGGAAGGCCATTTTCGCCTTCCCCAGGTTTCTAGAAAGCCTCTGGAACCGGGGGAGGGTGAAAAATGGGCCTTCCGGTCCTACCGGAAGTGGAGAAAGGACTGTTTCCAGCCTCTGGAGGGCCTCCGGGAGGGTGGGGAAGACTGTTTTCACCCTCCCCAGGTTTCAAGAAAGCCTACCAGGCCCACCGGGACATCATGTGCCAAAAGCAGGGAGAGTGCGGGGGGGGGGGAACGCATTGAATTATGGGTGTGGACACGCGCACGACCCCCCACGCTCCCCCTGCTTTTGGCACATGATGGCAAAAAGGTTAGCCATCATGGTCTAGTGGTTAAGGCATCTGGTTAGAAACCAGGAGATTGAGAGTTCTAGCCTGGTTTTAGGCATGAAAGGACTGGGACACTTTGGACAAGTCACCTGTCTCTCAGTCCAACTCACCTCACAGGGTTATCATGGGAAAATAAGAGGAGAAAAGAAGCATGTTTATCGCTTTGCATTATTTATGCAAATAATAAAGGCAGGATGAAGAATCTAAAATAACAAAAAGCATCATATATCGTATATATCAGAGGTGGGCAACTATGGCACTTTTATGACTTGTGGACTTCAATTCCCAGAATTTCTGAGCTAACATTGCAAACCTGCAAAGAGCAATAGTTTATTAAAGTACACTTTGATTTCCCAAATCTTGACAATGATACTATTGCAATTATTTTCTATACAAAGTTGATATTAGTTGAAGACCTGTGACGGCGCAGTGGTTAGAATGCAGCACTGCAGGCTAACTCACTGCTCACTCCAGGAGTTCAATTCTGAGTGGCTCAAGATTGACTCAGCCTTTCAGGGTCGGTAAAATAAGCACCCAGATAGTTGGGGGCAATATGTTAACTATGTAAAACCGCTTAGAGAAGGTTAAAAAAGCCCTGTGAAGTAGAATATAAATCTAAGTGCTATTGCTATTAAATATTTGAGGTCTGATTAGAAAAGATCTGTCTGATGAGTAAATGTTTTCAGGAATTCTCTTGGTCAGACTTTGCATTCTAGCTATTGTTTCATTTACATACCTGATTTCAAGAGAGTAGCCAGAGATGCTGGCAGCAGTGTAGGAAAATCAAACAGGTCTCCTGTTACCAAAGTCTCATGATCAGAGACCATGTCTAAGCAGATATAAATCAGCCTGGTCTCGATGGCTATATAGAAGAGATTAAGTCAGTAATACTGTTCACCTGTGAATGTTTTCAACATGTATTGTTGGACCTTCCCAACTGTTGTACTAAAAAGTACATGCATGATAAAATTATATGAGTGATTACTGCTGCCAGACCTACATTCTCTGTGAATACTACACAATATTTTATTGCTTGTATTTAAATTTGTGAATTCAAACATTTTCTAAGCAAAAGATGAATTTCTTAATGCTTAAGGGTAATGATCTGAAAAAGGTAAGTCTAACACAGGAAAGGAGTAAGATTATATTATTCTTTTTTATTTTCCTTCTTTGCTGCTTTCTATGTAACTGCACATTGAATTGATGCCTCCTTTCTCAGTGCCCTGTTAGGAACCTAAGTTTCATTTCCAAAGAATTAAACCTGAGCATCAGTACCCAGTATTGCTCAGCTGTTTTCTTTTGCTCCTACCTTTATACCTGATGTTTATCATTCTTTTTTTTATTAAAAAGTTTTTAAAAATTTTACACATATTTTCCCTTCCCTCCTCCCCCCTCCTGCCCCAACCCTCCCCCCCACTTCCCAGAGCAAATACAGGATATAGTGTTTAACAAACATATAAAAAAACCCATAAGCTAACTATCTATGGATTTATCTCCCTTTTACACTTTAACTTCCCTTGTTCCTTTCTGAATATAACTATTTAAACCAATTATTGCTTGAAAATAATCAATCCAACTTCGTTCTTGTCCGTTCTTCAATAATAAACAAGTCTTCTTTCTTCCAGCATTGCACAATCAAAACCCAATTACAATTAACCATCACATCTCCAACCCTTACATATATTAGCACATTAACACATTAACAAAATGCTTATCATTCTTAATGTCATTCCACACAATTGTAGAAAAAGTGGACGATGTTTTGGTGGGAAAGACTTTCAAAAATTATATTCATTTGCAATGCAGAATTCTAGCCCTTGTAATTGGGAAGTTAAGTTTGAAGAGAGACAAGAGTTTGGTGAAATCCTTGATACCAAAGCAGGTCTCACCAGTAGGATTTCCTATGATCCGAAGGAACAAGCCTTTAGCATTGTGCCTAAATTCTTACCTGTCCCAGATTAGCAGAAAAAAGGACAGTGGAGGGTGTGTCTGGAACCCTATTTTAGAATGACAGAGATTGTTTAAAAAGCTAGGGTTTCATCCTATAAATGTATAAAGAAATGATGGCTAATAAACCCTTCAGGATTTAATTCATGGTTTAAGGGAAGAGACCAAAGTTTTCTTACAGGTAAGAAGTGTTCCCTCCCCACTCCAAGGCTATAGTAAAATTCTATTGAAAATCTGTACAATTATAGGCCAATTTCAAATATTTAATCTTCAAGAAAGGTAACTGAGGATGTGATGACCTTCCAGTTTTAGACACAGATGGAGAATATGAATTATTTGAACAAATTTCAGTCAGGCGTTTGGTAAGAATATAGCACCAAGACTGCTTTGATTACCTTGATGATGGACATCTGTGGATGTTCTCAATCATCCAGGTCATGGTTGTCCCAATGGTGCTTTCCAAAAGGCAACTAGACTACTTTTTCTTTGAAAATGTTTTGCTTCTCCCCCAAGTTTCTTGGATGAGAAGCAAAATATTTTCAAAGAAAAAAAAACACACAAGAAAACCCAGTTGCCTTTTAGAAAAAACAACTTTGGGACCTAGTGTCAGACAGAGAGGCTGATGATTTTCTTAGAATTCTTGGTGAGTTTCAGTTGATACCATTCACAGTATTTTACTAGACAATCTCATGGAACTAGGTCCTGAGGGCACTATTTTGCCAATAGTTTTGGCAACTGTCAGGCCATGCCTAGAAGACAACGTTTGGGAACTACTGTTGGGTCACTACTTCATTATTTATTGTGCTCCCAAGAGTTCTGCCTTATTCTCATTCAACATCTATGTGAAATCTCTAGAGTGGGTCATCCAGAGTTTTGGAATTGGTTGACATCAAAATATTCATGGTATGTAATCCTACTGTTCCTTACCATCTAGTCCCAAGAAATCAATCACATTCTAGAATGATGTTGAATGTTCAACAATGTTTTCAACGTCATCTTGTTTATGGAGAACAGACAAATCAAATCCAGACAAAATGGAGGTAATTGGAAAACAAGACTCGGAGATTAAGGTTGAAATGCAGATGCGTTCACCTGAAAGCACTCTGCAATTTAGGAGCGTTCTTTGAAGCTCAGCTTTCACTAGATTTATAGTAGCTGAATCGACAGCGACACGGAGTGGCTTCTGCACAATTAAAACTATTATGCCACCTGCAAACCTTCTGAGCCAGTTAGATTTGGCAATACTTATCCAGGCTCTGGTTACATCCTATATTGATACTATGGGCTCTATTTAGGATACCACAGAAAACTGTCCAGAAATTGCAATCAATGTAAAAAGCAGCAGCTAGACTGCTAACTAGTACAAGGAATAGGGATTCTATGATACCTGTGCTGAAAGATATATTCCAGTTGGTTGAAAGATATACTTCAAGGTTGCCACAAAGAAGAGGGAGTCAAACTATTCTCCAAAGCACTTGTAGGTAGAACAAGAAGCAATGGGTGGGAACTAATCAAGGAGAGAAGCAACTTAGAACTAAGGAGAAATTTCCTGACAGAACAATTGATTAATGGAACAACTTGCCTCCAGAAGTTGTGAACGCTCCAACACTGGACATTTTTAAGAAGATGTTGGATAACCATTTGTCTGAAGTGGTGTAGGGTTTCCTGCCTAAGCAGGGGGTTGGACTAGAAGACCTCCAAGGTCCCTTCCAACTCTGTTATTCTATTCTATTCTAGTTGCTAATCATTTACCAGTCATAATTTAAGCTACTGATGCTGATCTTTATAAAGCAAAACATTTGAGGGGTAAAAGTGACCTTCTCCCACTATTAATCAGGCCACCTCTTTAGCACAAAGTAAAAGATATATCCTGCATTGCTGCCAAAGCTATGGAATGCAGTTCTTCAAGTTACATTTGCTCCTCATTTTCTTTCTATTTAAAAAAAATCTGCAAACACACACCTTTTTAAAACCAGGCTTAATTGATTAAAATTTTTGGTTAATTGAAGGTGTGTGTGAATAAAATGCCACTAATTTTTCCTTATGTAGTTTCAGCATTTTTTCATTCAGCATTTCTAGTACCTATGTTTGCTAAACTAAAATTCATACAAAAGGATTCTAGTTTGTTTGTTTTTCCTTTTTCTAGGCAATTATAGTTCTCATCATTTTGCCTCTAAATGATTCCTCCAACTGCCATAATTAATTTTTATCTGAGTTCATTCCTCAGAGTATAGTTTGGCTTTCTCCCCCTAGCCTAGCCTTACTGTTTTCTTAATCACGTTTGGAAAGTATGATAATTCATTAATATTAAAGGTACTTGTCTCTTTAAGAAGAGAGTCTTAAGACAACAGCAATGATCACTTTAGCTTTGGAAATGACCCCAGAATTTGCTCTGCTCCTTTCATGTTGGATGCAAGAGTACTTGGGAATGAACTATTTCCTTGGGGGAGGGGGTGGAGCCAAGCCTTTTTTACACACCTAAAGCAGCCATTCCAATTGGTTCACTCCAGATCTGAAACCAGTTCCAGTCTGGATGTGGGACACAGCTGGGATTGCTGCGCTTCCTGATTCAGAATTTAAATGCCCAGGAAATAGCCTTGCAGGGACACCAAGGCAAGGAGGGAGAAGCAGCAGCAGCAGCAGTTTAGAACTAGTTGCCTTGCCCAACAAGTAAAGGTGAGTTGGAAGAAATTTCTAACGTTTAACAAACTGGTTTCTTGAGGGAATGTGGTTTAAACCTCCATAAAACTGAGTTGAGCTTGAGGACTCTTACCACCACACCAGTACAAACTCGAGCCAAAGTCAAGGAAAATGGAAAGGAATGGGGGATTATGTGGTTCAAGTTGCAACTCCTTAGTACCTTCCTTTAGTAAGGCAAGAAGTAGAGTTGCAATTTGAAGTCCTTGGGTTTCACAGCTGCGTAAAAAAGATTGCGGGTTGCTTATTAGTTCTGTGGCCTTGGAAAAGGAAAGCCACAAGTAAGGATGTGGCTTCAAATTGGCCTCCATGGGCTTTGCCTTTCTAATCCAGCCCTCATTTATTTTCCTTTTAAAGTTCTCCCTCCATGTGCAGCAGCCGCCGCCTTTGTTTCAAGAGAATGTCTTAAAGCAATTTCATGGGGCTTCTGGCTGCCCTCTTGTGGGATGGAGTTAGCTGCTTCTCTGTCTCTTGAACAAGACCTCTTCTCGTAAGAACGCTGAGCAATTCATTCATTTCCACGTGCCGTTTGTAATTTTGGAAACGGCGCTGGTTTCAAGGATGGCGGATCTCTTTGCTTCCCTTCCCTTCCCCTCCACCTCTGTTTTACATTGGGTTGATCAGGAGCTCCTCAAATTCATTCTCGGGTTAGTTTCTGTTACTCCCCCTCCATCTTTTTCAAAGATCCCGCTTCAGGTTTTCCCCGCCTTGCTCTAGATCGGAGCGAAGGAAGGAAACCCGGCTTTATTTTCATACCTGGGCCGTCGTTCGTGACCTTATTTAAGCGTTGCTCTTGGATTGCGACGAGGGCATAGAAAGTGCCATTTCCAAGGCCTTGGCTGGGATTTGGTTTTTTTGCGGTGTTGGCGAAAGGTTTTTTTCTTACTTTGAATTCCAAACCGGAACGCTCACCTTGGTCTCACGGAAACGTGAGAAAAATCTTATAATTCGACTGACTCCAGGATAACGCCCCCCACCTAACTTGCTTTTAATTTTAATTTTCTGCACTCACTTGATTTAATGCGTAATAATGTGTGGTCTGCAAGCAAGTTTGATACCGTAGTTTCAAAGTTTGTGGAAATTTATAAATATATTGTAACTACATTTTTTTTAAACCAAAGTTAGTGCTTACACAGTACTGTGTTCTTTATACTAATAAAGAAACTAGAGCGGTGAGTTTAGGATTGAAATACAGCACATGGGTATTCCTTTAGGAAAACTATCCATATCCATGTCCTATGAAGTACTGCCGCCATGCACAAGCTATTATTTGTGTAAACTCTATTGAAAATAATAAAATAGTTTGTGCATGGTGGTAGTACTTCATAGGATATGGGTGTGGATATATAGTTTTCCTAAAAGAATAACCATGTCCTGTATTCCAATGAAGTACTGTAGAATTAATAATGTAGAATTTTTGAAAAATGTGTTTAGGGTATCTTGAAAATTTAGATAATATAAATAGAAAGTTGCCTTATTCCATTACTCAATATTGTCTGATGCTGGATGCCGTTTCAGCAGTAAGCACAAGCACAGTGAATATTTGTATAATATATATAAAATTAATTTGCAAAAAATAGCCTATATAATTTTCAGTGTATATAGTCAAGTATTCTAAAACAAGTCATTTATCTGCAGCACCATTATTTAGACAATAAGTTAAATGGTTTACATTTAGAAAGATAAACTAATAATTATTGCAAGTTACAGCCCCTGAAGAACTGGAAGATAGTTATCATGTCCCCCTCTAATCCTTCCCTTCAATAGACATACCTGGCTCCCTCAACCGTTCATCATACGATTTGGCTTCCAGTCTTTTTATCACCTTTATTGCTCTTCTTTACACATTCAACAGCTTTTTTGTATTGTGACCAGAACTGGATGCAGTATTCCATGAGTAGTCTCACCAGTGCAGTGTAAAGAAGTACTATCACCTCTCATTGTCTTGATGCTACCTCTTGATGGAATCTAGGAAAGCTTTAGCCTTTTTGGCAGCTGCAGCAGATTGCTGGCTCATACCTAGACCTCTCTCAATGTTAATATTGAGCTTGGTACCACCTATTCTGTACCCATGCATTAGTTTTTTGTGCCTAAGTGCAGACCTTACTTTTTCCACCACTGAACCGCATCTTACTTAGGGCCCAGTGCAGTGGTAAAATTCAATTTTTTTTACTACTGGTTCTGTGGGCGTGGCTTGGTGGGCATGGTGTGGCTTGGTGGGCGTGGCTTGGTGGGTGTGGCAGGGGAAGGATACTGCAAAATCCTCATTCCCTCCCCACTCCTGGGGGAAGGATATTGCAAAATCTCCATTCCCACTCCACTCTGGGGTCAGCCAGAGGTGGCATTTGCTGTTCTCCGAAGTAATCAAAATTTCCGCTAAGGGTTCTCCGAACTACTCAAAATTTTCGTTACCTGTTCTCCAGAACCTGTCAGAACCTGTTGGATTTCACCCCTGGCCCGGTGTTCAAGTCTATCAAGGGCAGAGTCGTCCTGGATATTGAGCCTATCTTTTAAAGTGTTAGCAATTCCCCTCAGCTTGGTGATCTTAGTATAGAGGTGTCAAACTCAATTTCATTGAGGGCCGCATCAGGGTTGTGTTTGACCTGGGGTTTGTGCGGCCAGGGTGGGCATGGCCAGCTTGACATCACTCCTGTTCGGGGTGTCTTTGGTGGCCCAAGCGCTCTGCCAGTGAAAACAGGCTCCCAAGCTCCATTTTTGCTGCCATGGCCTCCTGCAACCCTCTGCCAGTGAAAACAGAGCTCTGGAGGTCCTCCCCTCCTTTGCTGGCTGGTCCTTCGCTGTTTCCAGGGTGGCCCCGCAGGCCAGATCTAAGTACCCTGCAGATCAGATTCGGCCCCCAGGCCTTGAGTTTGACACCCCTATCTTAGTATATAGAACTAAAGCTAGAAATATGGTTGTGCTTTTGAGAAATATGGTAGTACTTTTAATTAGAGAAGGATAGTTAGGTAAAGTTTCTGCCTTCCCTAAAAGGTGCTCTTGCCTAAGCTTCCAAAGATGAAACATCTTTGTTCTGATGTCTGGAAGAGAACTCTTTATTTTATCATACAACTATACAATTTAAAATGGCACTCATTGGAAAGAAGATCTGATAACTGAAATACAGTTTTAAATTCTGTGATGGGAATAGTGTTTAACATGGCTGAGAAGGAAAAAGAAAATTGTAAAGAGACTTGGAAGTTTTGACTGCCTGGAAAAAGAATGGGTGGTTTATATAATAGAGGTTTTTGAATATTCTACAATTGGCAAGTTTCACACATTGCATCAAGTCGAAACAAATGTAAGGTGTGAGCATAGTTTCTGACTGGGATCCAGACCTGCAAACTGAGCATTGAACAAGAAACTTGTTCATTTCCTGAACGTTTGATGGAAAATTTGAGGGATTGATTGGTATACATAAGTCACCTCAAGTTGTCACTGTGTCTCACAGAGACCATACTTTGTCTGAGTCTACAAAATAGCTATGGGTGCACATGCATGTGAACGCAGCTGAGAACAACTTTTAAAGCAGCCATGTAAGCTTTACAAAGGACATGGCTACATTCCTGCTTCAAGGAAGGGTTTCATTTAGACTTCTATGCTTTGTGAAGCCTCTTTTTAAATTTAATTTAATTTAATTTAATTAATTCAATTTATATGCCGCCCCTCTCTGAAGACTCAGGGCGAATATTTTGCAGCACCCTGTTGTCCAGTTCCGCATAGTGAAGTTAGGAATGGTGTTAGATTTCACTGTGCCTTTTGTTCTGGAGCCAACTTCATCTCCCATCAACTGTAGCATAAACTGTAGCACTGTTGGTGCTCTCCCAGCTTTCTTGCTTTCTTGCAGATGTTTCATTACCCAAACTGGGTAACATCATCAGTGCTAGGGTAATAAAATGTCTGCAAGAAAACAAGCAAGCTCAGAGAACACCAAGGACTCCTCAATGTCAACTCTGAGCTACAGATATTCTCCTTTCCTGGTATTAGTATCGGCCTTTAATAGCAATCACATTTAGATTTATATACTACTTCACAATGCTTTGCAGCTCTCTCTAAGCAGTTTACAGAGTCAGCATATTGCTCCAAACAATCTGGGTCCTCATTTTACTGACCTTGGAAGGATGGAAGGCTGAGTCAACCTTGAACCAGTCAGGATTGAACTGCTGAATTGCTGGCAGTTGGTAGTCAGCAGAATTAGCCTGCAGTACTGCATTCTAACCACTGCACCACCATGGCTGTTTAAAGCTCTTTAAAGCCTACACCAGGGGTACCCAGCGAAGCCCCATTCATGGGAGGCAGGCAGCATGCAAAATCACACTTCCTCTGGTCCACAGAGAAACCTTCCTTCATGGAACTGGTCTCTTGTGATCAAAAGGTTGGGAGCTGCTGGTCTATATTGTTTAGACCAGGGGTGTCAAACTCAAGACCCGGGGGTCAGATCCGGCTCACGGGGTGCTTAGATCTGGCCTGCAGGGCTGCCCTGGAAAAAGCAAAGGACTGGCCTGCGGTGCCTCTGCCAGCAAAAACGGAGCTCGTGCGCCCCCCCCCCCACACATGAGCTCTGCTCGTGTGCCCCCCGAGCTCCGTTTTCACTGGCAGAGGGTGGCAGGAGGCCGTTATGGCTGAAAACAGAGCTTGGGAGCCCATTTTTGCTGGCAGAGCACAGACGCCTCTGACATGAATGACGTCAAGCTGGCCATGCCCACCATGGCCATGCCCACCCCGGCCCCCGAGGTCAAACACAACCCTGATGTGGCCTTCAATGAAATCAAGTTTGACACCCCTGATATAGACTAAGGCCAAAGGTGCTTTTCCATTATTAATTCACACAATGGATTGTATGAGCTATATTCCAAAAATTATGAAGACACCATATCATCTATGTCTATCTCAGTTTGTTTTCACAAGATTTTTTTCGTTTGAGCTAAACATTTCCTAACATTTTTGAGAAGAGTTCTGTCACTTTTTAGTGATGGTTTTAGACATCCTAAGAGAAGAATACAAGTAGTTCTCAACTTAAGGCCACAATTGAGCCCAGAATTTCTGTTGTTAAGTGAGGCATTTTTTAAAGTGAGTTTTGCCCTATTTTATGACCTTTCTTGACACAGTTGTTAAGTGAATCACTGCAGTTGATAAGTTAGTCACCTGGTTGTTAATTGAATCTGGCTTCCCCATTGACTTTGCTTGTCAGAAGGGGATCACATGATCCCAGGACACTGCAACCAACGGTCATAAATACATGCCATTTGCCAAACATCTGAATTTTGATCACATGATCATGGCGGTGCTACAAAGGTCGTAACTATGAAAACTGGGCATAAATCACTTTTTTCAGTGCCGTTGTAAGTTTGAACGGTCACAAAATGAACTGTTATAAGTCGAGGACTACCTGTACTTTTTATATGTTCTTTTAAAGTGCTTTCCTGAAGAAGAAAACAGAAGCTATGAAATCATCTTGTCCTGTATTTTTTATCTGTTCAGTAAGGCTTAAAATATCTTGTTATACAGATGATTGGGATGGCAAAATGTAGCAGATTAAGGCTTGCACTTTTTGTGAAAAGTCAGGAAAATATATGTCAATACTGAGATCCCCTTTTCTCACTTTTCTAAACAGATCAGCAGTTTTTAAGATCAGCAATTTTTAAGGTCTACTGGAGGATTAAGTTATTAGAAAACGAATGGTGAGGCTCAGCTAAATACTACTACGTACTACACAAAAGCTCTGTACAATGTGCGAAGTGTACAGTAATAAAATATACCATGTGAGGGGAAGACCATTGAAAGAATTACTAAAGATGATGAACAGCAAAAGTCATGTTGAAAGAAAAACAAAATTTCAAACAAGCATTTTTGGATAAATATAATTAGGATGGTGGAACTTTGGGAGACCAGATATGGAAAGCTGAATTTCATACATGAGAAAAGAGACAGAACTGAATAAGGCATCACGGGTTCCTTTCTACTCAGAAGAGCTTCCATGATAGATTTGCCTTTTATGCCTTTTAAAATTGATATATAAGGGAGAGAACTTGTATCTGTTCTCCATCCTCGCATTAAGCTATTCCTGTCTGCCCACTTACAGCGATGTGAATAGGAAAATATGTCCTGTGGCAAGAATGGTAAAGGACATATATTACATTGAATATTGTCCACTGTTGAAGTGTTCAAATTAAGTGAGGCATACAATATCTTTACCATATAACTCAGTGCTACATCCTGTAAATTTTATGAGAAAGGCCTTATAATTTGCAGCGTTTATAAAGAATGGCATTTCGGACTTGGGTTTTCAGAACTGAATTTCCCACAAGTGCTGAATTTTGCAAGCAATGTTATATGACCCTGAGGTGGCTGAAACCATGTTACCTTCCCAAATTATTGCAAAATACTGTTAGATTACTGTTAAATACTATACATAACAAACAATCTCAGCTAGGAAAAACAGAAGCACAATTTTACTTCACATTCTCAAATTATTGCAAAATACTGTTAGATTACTGTTAAATACTATACATAAGAAACAATCTCAGCTAGGAAAAACAGAAGCACAATTTTACTTCACATCCGTATCTTCAGCTTGCTGAGCTTTCAGTGAAAGATTCCTCCCTGGTGAAAGGAAATACTTATTTCCTAATTTTGCAAGGTGTTTGTGATATCCACAATGTTCTCATCTTGCAGTAATTCTTGTGTTTATTTTTTACTTTATAAACCACTTCATAAATTATCTAAATGCCAGTATAGAAATGCAATGTTGTCAAATCACCAGAAGAGGTCTCTTAAGTCTTGCATTATATTGGGGTTTGTTTTTTTTTTGGACTTTGCAAAGCCAACCAAATTGTACAATAGCTAGCTCTCATAGTCCAGGTACTGTTACATTTAGAACATAAATCTGTAAAATGTAAACACAAATGAACTATTGTGCTGAATTATTTATGACAAATTAAAGCAAAACAGCTTGTTATTGTATTACCTCAGCCTTCCTGAGTCTACTAGATATGGGCCCTTGAATCAGCAGTTGCAATGCTTGCTCTGCATCTGGCTGGCTGGAAAGAATAAAAACTACAGAGGTGAAATACAGATTTTTTTTTTAAAAAAAGAATTCTTTAAAGTACATAAGCAAATATTTGAAAAATGAAAAGAAAACCCAGACAAATAAAGGATGAGAGAATTTGTTGGATAGAGTACAGCGTATGAACAAGCTGCCTTTAAATCAAATATCTGTCCTTTAAAGAGCAAAAGTTACTGAAGGGCTGCGTTAAAATGATGAAAAGTAAACTTCAGAATGAGTATTTCTTCATTTAGAAAGCATACATTTATCTTTTAGCATTGCTGTGCTCTTCAGTGAATTTTAGCAGGTTACACCGATCATATTTTCAAGCGTTAATCCTTCTGTTTAAAGGCAAAGTCTGCTAAATAGGTTCAGGTGGATAATACTAGAGCTTAATTTGGTATATGCTAACAAAGGGTAAGACAATGGGATAATGTACATACTTGATTAAATTTTATTTCATAAGATGTGCAGTCCGATGCAAAATTAACCATAGTTCAGTTTTATGACTATTTATTAGGGAATAAGGTCTAATTCAGTATTCTAACCCACAGGATTGTGCACCAGTTTTCACAAAAACTTCTCTTAGTTTGGACTTCCCCTTTAATTATATATGGATTTTTGATATGCTCAAGAAGTATAGTTATGTGCCAAGATAGAACAGCATAACTGTGCCTCTCTAAGTAGCCATGAAGGGAAAATCTGTGCAAAACATAACATTCTAATTCTTCAAACTTTTCTATATTTCAGAATGATCCAGCGCCACCAACTAATGCAGTCCATGCTCCAGAAGCTCCAGGAGGCAAGTGAATGCAATGGGCTAGAGCCATTAATTAAGGCAGCCTCGACATCTCAGACGATATTGTCCTCTTTTTCACTACCCAGCTTTTATGGGAGGCAGTTCCAGGAAGAGCTGGAAGTTGACCGTGTAGCAAAAAGTCTTTACCCAGAAGATGCTCCTCGCAATATGTTGCCTTTCATTTGTAAAGGCAATGGGAACCACTTGTTTGAGGCAGCAAGTGTGTTGTTGTGGGGTAACACTAGCTTAACTCTGGAGTTACAGGTCCGCACAGTTGTGGAGATGTTGCTTCACAAGCAGTATTATTTCAATGGCATGATTGATTCTAAGGTGATGCTGCAAGCTTCTCGTTATTCTCTTTGTACATATAAATCTCCTCAGATGACTAAGTTACCTTTGGCTACTCTAGAGGCTATCTTTGATGTTGACATTAAAGCCAGTTGCTTTATTGGCAGCTATGTCAACATGTGGCATGTGTACGCTCTGGCATCTGTACTACAATGCAACATTTATTCCATCTACCCAATGAGCAACCTTAATATACGGCCCTACTTCAACCGACTCATCCGACCTAGAACGTGTAAGTTGCAAATCTCCACACTTCACATCATGTGGTCAGGGAAGCAGACTTCTTCCCAGGTTTTTGAAGCTCAGTACTTTGTCCCTGTCATGGGTCTGGAAGAGCTGGAACCCATAGCGTCCATTCCGGAACCTCAGGTTCAGCCTGTAAAGACACTGGAGTTGCTGAACAATGATCCCCAGGTGACTTACTCTAACCTACGTGAAAGATACAGCATTACCAAAAGCACCTTCTATCGATGGAAACGCCAGTCACGAGAGCATAGACAGAAAGCAGCTGCCAGATTTGCAGCCAAACATTTCTTGCAATCCTGTTTTCAGGAAGGTACCACTGTTCCTCTTCAGCGCTTCCGACAGTTGTTCCCAGAAATTTCTCGCTCCACCTACTATGCCTGGAAGCACGAGATGCAAAGTGCGAACAACCGTGAGGTTTCTTCCCCTTCTGATGTTGCCTTGTCTGAGGATCCCCAAATGTACGAGTTTCACACTAGTCCAGACGGTGCAACAACATCTGAAGGAGGCCATAGCTCAACAAATTTCCCGAATCATATCAAAAATGGAACTTCCATGCAAGGAGCCAAGTCTTATCTAGAAAAATGCATTTCCATGAATAGTCTCGTGCCGTACAAAAACTTTAAACGTAGCTTTCCTGGCATCTCCAGATCAACATATTATAACTGGAGAAGAAAAGCCATCAAAGGGAATCCAAATTTCAAACCTCCCCAACCTCTTTCTGTAACCCAGAAACCGACCAGGAATCTGTACCTGTCACTAAAGTCAGGAAACCTGCCTAACGTGAAGATGGTCAATGGGCAACATGCAGGGCCCCGAATTCTCATGGGTATTAAGCAATCTCTCTACAGTTGGCAAAAGCAAGCTCATGAGTTGGCCAGGAAACGTGTTTGCCAATGGAAAATGCCTTTCTGTAAGTTTCGCTTGCGTTATCCTAGTATTTCTTCTACAACTTATTGGTTTTGGAGGAAAACAAGTATCAAGGAGACAAAAAAGCATTGCCTCCCCTCAACAATGGCTTTCCAAAATTTGCAACAGACTCCCACATCTTCTGAGATTACTAGAAAGGCAGAACTTAAATTCCATTCCACACACCCAAAAGAGTTTGCTCCAGTGCTTGTGGATGAGCAGATGCCGAAACCCTGCAGCAGTGCAAGTCCAGGTTATCAAATGTCTGAAAAAGTCAACAGCAGCATGTTTGTGATGGATGTGATTGCCACAGCTCAGTTCAAAGCCCAGGCCAAGCTGTTTCTCCAGCAACGTTTTGAATCAAAGACCTTTCCAACATACAAGGAGTTCAGAGCCCACTTTCCCTTAACAGCACGCTCCACTTACTACATGTGGAAACGTGCCCTTCATGATGGACTTACTCTAGTGGATGCCTAAGGATAGTTAAGATATGCTGTCTCATCAATGAAATTCTACAAGCTGCTATTTTGGTCTTTGTGGATTTGTTTTTTTTTTTAGCTTAGGGAAAGATAGAAATATATTCCCAAGATAGAATATTGGGAATGAGATATTCTTTTTATATCGTAAAGAAATACAGCTTTTTGTTTAATTTTTTTAAAATAAACAAACTGAATAGCAAGCTATATGTGAAGATTATTCTTAAATTTGCATTCTGCTGCTCAACTTTTCAATGAATTTGACCTATGTTTTATTTCTTAACATGAAATTCTCACTGAGAATCTTTAGGTTTGGATATGTATTCTTTTCACAAGACAAGTTTATTAGTTTTACTGACTCAACTGATGGATATAATATATGTTGTGGGTTCTTCCAATATATGTAATATGTTTTGTGTAAATGCATATAAAGAGATCCATTAAAAAAATGAGAATCAAGTTGTCTTAAGTATTTTCTCCAAGAAAGTGGATTAAGAACTCAGCTGTGAAAGGGATTTATCTTCGAGTGAGGGTTGAAAGGGAGCTGATACAGAGGAGAAATAAACATTACTACCTTTTACAGAAGATATTTGAGAAAACTTTCTGTGATACAATCTAGTATGGTATAGGACAGGGGCCCGTGGGCCAGATGCATCATGCAGTGGCCACGCCCACCGGTTTAGTGAAGAGGGTGAAAGTTGCAATACATCATGTGACAATGTGTCACTGCGAGTTTGACACCCCTGGTATAGGGGAATATCAGTGGACATTGGTATGGCATCTTACCAGATAAGCATTTTCCCCTTGACCTACTTTTTGAGCTTGGTTTAAAATGATGGAAGAAATCAGCTCAGCTCAACTTGAAAATAGAGGTACATAGATATCTCCTTCAGAGAGTTCTCCTACTCCAAAATTATCAGTGGAATCATGCACCATCTCTGTGTAGAGTTCTTGAACACATTGGCAACACAGAAATCATTTCCGCTCCAAAAAGGCATTTTTATTAGTTAAGACTGTAAGCCCCAGTCTAATAATGAAATAACAGCAATATATATACCATAATTTATTAGTCTAAATAAAATAGATAACACATAAATGCATCATAATAACAATTCCGCAAATGGTGATGTTCTTGGTGCTCTCTGAGCTTGGTGTTTTCTTGCAGAGGGTTTATTATCAAACTAGGTGACAATAGTGCTAGAAGGGAAAGTCACATTTTATATACTAGTGATATGCCCTGTCAGTGCTGGTGGAAGTGGTCTTGGTGGGGGAATGGGACAGCTTGCCACAGCCAACTTGTTGCAGCCAATTCACTATAGCCAATTTGCCATGGCTAAATTGCCGCAGCCAACTCATCACAACCAACTTGCCATGGGACAACTCACTCCGGGACAATTTAACAATTCTATTTAATTATCTATATATATAAAAGCGAAAACCACTTATGCCGTAATCATGAAATCTCCAGAGCCTACAAATTTAAAATTTGCCATGTATGTTCCTCTTGGCATCTAGGTGCTCACTAAGAAAGGATTTTTCAAAATGACCATCAGAGCATTAGTATTTCCTATATTATTAACACACTCTGATGCTAAGGAGTTCTACTCCCCCTCCCCACCTGAAAAGAAATCTGTTCCAAATGCAAAACACAAGCAGAGGGGAGGGGTTTCACTTTCAGTTTTATTTTCACAGCAGGAAGCAGCTATAATACAGAACACTTGAGCTAAGCCAAGGCCAGGTTCCTTCCTGTCTCCTCCTTGCTCACACAGCAAATACTGTTTCACTTTCCAAACAGCCCTCTGATGCTAAGGAGTTCTTCTCCTCCTCCCCACCTAAAAAGAAATCTGTTCCAAATGCAAAACACAAGCAGAGGAGAGGAGTTTCACTTTCAGTTTTACAGCAGCAAGCGGGGGATAGGATAGGGGAGCCTTCTGTGGGGCAAGCCTGAGAGAGAGAAGGGGGATAGTATAGGCTTCTGTGGGGCAAGGCTGAGGGAGAGAAGGGGGGAGGAGAGGCTGATCATAACTACTCATTAATTTTCAAGTGTTGATTTATCAAGCCCCATCACATAGTTTCGTAGCGAAGCACGGATATCCAGCTAGTTTAAAATAAATAAAAATTATTTTAATTTTTGCCATTCACATTTCATTCTGTCTCTCCTTTTGCATTCTTTCTTTAATGATTCTATTCCACAATTTCTTTGATATTAGTGTAACTCTTGTCCTGCACTGAGTTGTCCTGTGGCAAGTTGTCTTGCAGTGACTTGGCCATGGCAAATTGGCCATGGCAAGTTGGCTGTGGTGAATTGTCATAGACTCTCTTGGTGGTTCCTAGATTACGCTATTGTTTGTGGGAATTTGTAAAATCTTCCATAATAGATATCACAAATAAAAATAAAGTTTCATGTTTTCTTTCAGTCTGTTTCTCCATTAAACTTAAAAGGAAAACTTCTGGTTTCAACCATACATTATTTTTAAGAGTCTTCTGGATTAACAAACCTCTCTGATCCCAATATTTCGTTTCACTTTTACAGATTCACTGTAAGTAATAAAAACTATCCCTCATGTTGGTCACATTTCCAAAATCTGTTTGACATTATATTATACCCCTAAATGTTTTGGTCATTTAATCATATAATCTTTAATATATTCATCTTCCTGATTCATCATCCATAACAATTTATATACCTTAGCAATAAGTTGTTCATTACTGGTAAATACATCCTTTTCGAAACCAGTTCTTTCATCTGTAAAAGTTTTTGTTCAATTTAAAATGTTCAAGCAATTGAGCATATGTAACCATTGACAAGTAAAACCCTCCTTCTCCAAGTTTTCCCTTGTTTTTAAGATAGACTCTCTTTTCAACAAATGTTAATAACTCAGTATATTGTAGATCAACCAAGTAGATTTAATTGTCATTTATTTTCTGAAAAAGGCTTCCTATGATGACATCCATAGAGGAACTTTCGTAGGCAATTTTGCTTTATATCTATCAAACTCAAGATGGCATATCTAACAAAATGACTCTTAAAATCTATATTACCCTTAATTTTTATCATATTATAGATACACTAAGAAGGATGTTTGAATAGATAACTGATAAGGTTATGTATCACTTAGATACTCTTGAAATATATAATTTCCACATGGTAGCTATATTTGATAACTACCTGTTTGCAATAGGGAAGGACATTTCCTTCAATAAGTTTCTATATTGTCAGAGTCAGAATAAAAGCATGATTTTACAAACTGACAGACTCAGCAGGTGGCAATCTTGTATTGTGAAATTGAGAAATGGTAGCACATATATATCCACCAATCTGTTATTTCCATTCTCTACAGAAAATGCTAAGAAAATAGTAAGTCAAATAACTTTCCACAGAAAAGGATAAATAGTAAGCCAAATGTTTTTTTAAAAATGAGGTAGAGGAGGATATACACTAATGTATTTACATTTAAGCTGCACTGCATCTGTGGTCTACAGCCAAAATCATGTTTTGGAACGGGGGTGTGCACGCTGTTTAACTAAAACAGATATTTTCCTAGGATTGCATGGCTATTGTGTGTGCCCAAGAAAAGACGCAGCTTCTTTAAAAAAGGGCTGCTTTTGGATCTAAAGTGCTGTGCGTTCCCAGTTTACATCACCACTATTCACCATTCACTACACTTCTCTAACTTTCAGTCCTTACCATTCTTGCTTCTTCAAAAGACATAACACTATCTTTTTTTTTCTTTGTCATTCTGAGGATTTCATCAGTTCCATCCAACTTTAACTTTCCTAGTCTTCCTCCTGATCCATTCACACTTCTCATTCATTCTTTATAAACTGCCTCAGCATATTTCTTCTGTGCTAGACTGCGAGCCCTTTAGATAGGCACTCCACAAGGACTATTGTAGTTCTATTGTTGCAGGGTATAACAACAGAATTTTGAAAGTCTGACAAAGATTTTATCTCCCTCTTCTTATACTAAGAATGAAAAGGGAACAGTCTTAACTTTCTGCCTCATTCCCTCACAAGGCTAAACCATGAGGTAAGATGAGCTTAATAGAAGTTAATGGTGGTTGAAAACCCTTTTCAAGGCTAACTCCACACTCCTCTGTACAAAGACTCATTCTCATATTGAAATCATATTCCTCAGCAGCACTCATTCATTCTTTTACTACCATTATTATTTACCAAGCAACTTCTTAAGTATCCCATTCTTGCTGTATTTAGCTTTATTTGTATGTTCTAAAATTCATCCATCCAGTTTCCTATCCTTAATATATCAAGGAACATACATTCATTTACTTGCTCTAGTTTTCATCATTTCTGTTCAGTGAGACCGATTGCCTTGGAATTCGATACCCAGATTTTCAGATTCATACTCTTAACATTGCTTTATACAATCTATCTTATATTTCTTGCAAATAATTTGCACTCTCAACCAGCCAACATGGCATCATCAGATAAAAAAATACAGTATAGTCATGTCCTCGATACACATCATGATAAGCTTTCCTTATACAGGTAGTCCTCGACTTACAACCACAATTGAGCCCAACATTCCTGTTGTTGAGACATATGTTAAGTGAGTTTTGCCCCATTTTATGACCTTTCTTGCCACTGCAGTTGATAAATTGGTAAACAGTTGTTAAGTGAATCCAGCTTCCCCATTGATTGTCAAAAGGTTGCAAAAGGTGATCACGTGACCTTGGGACACAGCAACATAAGTATGAACCAATTGCCAAGTATCTGAATTTTGATCACAAAATTTGGGGCTGCTGCAAAGGTCGTAAGTGTGAAAAATGGTCATAAGTCTGTTTTTTCAGTGTCATTATAACTTTGAATGGTCGCTAAGTGAACTGTCGTAATTTGAGGACTACCTGTATATTAATCCATAAATATATTAAACAATTAAGTGGATATCACATATCTTTGTCTTAATGCCTGCTCAATATTGAACAATTTTCTAAGCATTCTGCTTATTTCCAACCATTCTTTATTTCCATTAGATACAGCATTTTTTTGCATTCAGCAACCAATCTTCAAATCCATAATCATGCAAAAGACTCCATTATGGATTTCTTAGAATAGAGATAGCTCAGGCTTGTTATACATGTTTAATACTTGGTTCTGCAAGCTTTGTGAAAATCTGTAATTCCACAGGAGGTGGTCAATCTTTACTGCTCTTTAGAAGGCCAGATCCTGAAGATGAAACAAATACTAGAAGGCCACTTAATGAGAAGGAAGGACTCACTGGAGAAAAGCCTAATGCTGGGAACAATTGAAGGCAAAAGAAGAAGGGAACAACAGAGAATGAGATGGATGGGGTCATTGGAGCAGTCGTTGTGATCTTAAATGGTCTCTGGGGGATGGTAGACGACAGGAAGGCCTGGAGGAAAGTTGTCCATGGGGTCGCGATGAGTCGGACATGACTTTGCAACTAACAACAACATAATTCCACAATTCAAGCCTAATAATTTTATAATATGGTTTCATAAGACAAGGAGTATATTCTCTTTTTATTTTTCAATTATCCCCTAAAGAGTAAAAATATAGTCCATGTGCTCTCTGACCGGGTCTATAGCTGAACCAAATTTATCAAATTTTGTTCACTGACTTTTATTGTACTCTTTAAATCAGAATCCTGTCACACAGTTTCTAAGACATAAACAGTTTTTGCATTCACCCCTGCTTTCTTCCCATTAATGTAGGGGAACAATAGCATTTTTATAATTAGGAACATAGTCTTCACACATGTGTTAAATCACACAGCCACTCAGTTTTTAAGTATTTCTCTGCTTACTCCATCTACACATGCAACCTGTTTTTCAACATTCTTACAACTTTTATGACTTGCTTTTTGTCAACTTTTTTCTTGGACAATAACATTTATAGTGTTTTTTAATTATGTTCTTAATGTATTAAAAGTACATTTTCATGCAAATTCATGCAAATTCCTAGAAGCATCTTGCCACTTTTATTTTTTATTTCATTCACTTTACCAGAAGTTTCTTGTTTAGACCTCTTCACCCACTTACAGAACTAGATTTTTATTTCTACCAAAATTGCTTTGCATTTTCTTTGTCTCTTAATCTTTACTATTCTTTGTTCTCTTTTTTTGCATTTTCACTGTCTTACGCACATTCGCCCCCTCACCTACAGTCCCTTTCATAATTTAATTAAATATACTTTTCATACATAACATTAAAATAACTTAATGGCACTTTGTAATGTAAGTGTTTTACTTTGTTCCAAGCAGTTTCCAGATCCTTTCCCCTCACATCCTTTTTCAATTCATTCTGTTGGGAGAGCAGTTTCCTTCAAATGTTTTGCCACATGATTCATTCTTTCTCTTACTGCAGGTGTGTCTGCATTTAGCAGAACTTTTTCCATGCAATTGTTCAGTAAATAATCAGTAGTCTCATTCACTTTGGGGTTTGCAAATGGCCCAGACACTTTCACTTCATTTCTTCAATTTATATATTCATGACATGTAAGTGAATATTTATTCTCCTGGAACACATTCATTGAGGATGTAGCACAATGTTTCCATTATTGCCAGTCAATGGAGCATAAACTCGAAGTGTCGCCAACCTAGGGGTTCTTAGCTTCATAGGCAGTCACAACAAACATCATGTCAGTTCATGTTTCTCATATACATTTAGATCTTTCATTCATAGCACTTAATTTTCATGCATGTATTCATTACCTTCACTCCACAAGATCATATAAATTCATTCCTATTTATTACATTCTTCTTAGATTCAGGCACTTTCCCCCAGTTTATTAATTATTATAATTTATTGCATTTATATTCCAATTTGTAATGTTCCATAAGCTATAGGTAACCAGTTAGCCCCATAGATATTCAGTTTCTCCAGCCATTATAAGTTTGATCAATTGAGGCTTGGTTTATTATGAAGATAAAGTTTAGACTAGGTAATCATGTGTAGTTGCACCAATGTCTCATCTTTGTCTGCCAATAGTAAAGAGAATTCTGGCCAATTTTGCTAGGCTCTCTGATCTAGAGGCTACCTTACATATCAGCCTTACACTATTAGCCACATCCCATATACAAGGTGTATGAAGTATAATGACATACTACTGCAACTTTTCTCAACGCTTTTACCATGAAGGAACCCTTAAAATAATTTTTAGATCTCAGGAAATCCCTTGCACAGGAGATAGCTGTAACCAGAAATGCCTTTGCTAGTTTCATCTGGTGCCAGATGTTCCCTTTCCTAGATTAGGGGCAGTTCAGACAGCCACTGGTCACCTCACAGCTTGTCTAGGTACTACATGTGCTTTATGTGGGGTTGCCTTTGAACACCATCCAGAAACTTCAGCTGGTTCAGAATGCAGTGGCATGGGCAGTGACAGACATACCTTGATATGCCAATGTAACACCTCTGCTTTTGAAGTTGCACTGGTTGACAGTTTGCTTCTGGGTGCAATTCAAGGTGCTGGTTGCATGTGGCATGGGGTCTGGTTATTTTATTTATTTTTACTTTATTTATTTAATTTATTTTTATCCCACCTGTATTATTTTTTACAAATAACTCAAGGCGACAAACATAATCAACACACCTTGCTCCTCTTATTTTCCTCACAACAACAATCCTGTGAAGTGAGTTGGACTGAGAGAGAGAGTGAATGGACTAAGGTTACTCAAGGGACTGCCTATCTCTCATATGATCAGCCTAGTTGGGTCTACCTGGCAGGTTTGGTGCACTCCAGGTTCCATTGATTAAACAAGGCCACCTACAGTATAGAGATGTTGGAAGCATGACTTCTCTGTAGCAGCTCCTGCCTTGTGGAATGAGGCTACACCAAAGATTTGAATGGTGTCTACTTACTAGTATTCCAAAGGGACCTGAAGATGTAGCTTTTTGCCCTGGGCTTGGCCCAAAAGACATGTGACAGTCCTTTGTTCCTTTTTGTCATTCCCATTTGGGTTTGTTTTTTTTTTCCTGCCATCTCTGTTCATTTTCTGTTGCTTTTGTTTTGTTCCTTGTATTTATTTATTTATTTGAAATCTGTAAGCCATTCCGAATTTCTATGAATCAGGCAGCATACTGTCTAAATTTAATAAATAATAATATTAACCAAGAGGCAGGTTGGCAGCTGAATCAAGGTGCACAAGAATATCCTTTATTACAAGTGCTGGCATTGCACAGCACAGAGGGCAAAGTTAAAAAAAAGTTGAAAAACAAGTTGAGAAAGTTTATGCTAGAATGTGGTTTATTTGGATCTGAAGGGAAACAAAGGTGCTTCAGATCAAGTATGCACAGCTTTATTCTTCCTGCTGGTTGCTTCCTTAAAAAGTGTGCCTATTCCTAAGCTTACAGGGTAGCTTTGCAGGCTCAGGAAAATATAGTTTTGACACTCAGAATGCCAAAAATTAAAAAAAGAACAAACAATGGTAGCAGTTGACTTTTATCTGTTTCCAACAATCACTACCAGTCTTATTCCATTTCTAGAAAACAATGTTCATAAGAAAAAGATACTGGACACCTCAAACTTTATCTCTCTCTCGAGGTTTCCAAGTGGCTGTCAATCCTGTGTGTAGCACTTCTCACACCTGCATTCCATATCAGCAGTGATCTCTACTACTTTTCTATAATGAAGAGGTGGTTGTGCTGTATAAACTATGTCATGTCATGCAATCGACATAGTTTCTCATAGTAGCTTGGTTATTGTGCTTCTGAAAAGGATTACCTATTTGTCACCCTCGCCCTAGCCCAGTATATTCTTCATGATTATCGTTTTATTAGAGCTCATAGAATGCATTTCATTAAAAAAAATAACCAACATTGTTTATGGGCCTGATCATGGTTCATCTCTCATGTTACTGTCAGTCCATTAAACCCTGTATCAAATATCACATAAGTTCTGTAGGACAAAGAAAGAACCGTGTAAGATATATGATTAGGTCTATGACATTATTTTTGATTTAAGAGAGGAAAATATGGGGCTATTGGATGCCTTTTTGTTGTGTTACCCCCCCAAGTGCTGCATCAAAGGAATGTCTATTTATTCATTTCAAATTCGTTATGAGGGCAGCTAACAACAATTAAAAACACCATAACAATACAATAACAATAACAATTGTACATAATTGGCAGTCACAGTAAAAAAAAAAAAAACAAATCAGCACAGCTATAAGTACAGGCTGTGACACACAACCACCAAATCTCTTGTGACAGTCATGTCTTTAAGGCAGGCCTGTCAAACTGGTGGCCTGTAGGCCGGATGTGTCACACGCAGGCCACGACCATCCTGGCTCTGCAAAGGCAAAAAACGTCGCGATATGTCATGAAATGTCACGTGATGCAATCGAGTTTGACAACCATGCTTTAAGAAATTATGGAGGGCCAAGAGGGTGGGAATTGGTCTAATCAAATCATGCAAGAAATGTGCCTAAGATTCAGCTTAATTCTGTGACCTCCCAAAATGCTATAACAGTGATGGCTAACCTTTTTGCCATTGCGTGCCAGGAGGGCGGGGGGGCACTCTCTAGGAGTCTCTGGAGGCTGGGGAAAGCAAAAAACGTGACTTCCTATCCCACCAGGAGTTGGGAAATGGGCTGTTTCAGGCCTCCGGACGGTCTCCGAGGAAGTGGGAAAGGCTGTTTTCACCCTCCCCACATGCATAGAGAGGATCCAGGTGAGAAAGAAAAACGGGCCTTCCCCACCAACCTCAGGCCCTCTGGAGGCAGGAAACAGCCTGTTTCCCTACTTATAGTAGGCCCAGAAGGCCTGAAAATCAGCTGGCCGCACACACATGTGCGCCAGAGCTGAGCTGGCATGCCCACTGATATGGCTACACGTGCCACGTGTGGCACGCGTGCCATAGGGTCGCCATCACGGTGCTATAACATTTAAGGAATTTTAATGCTTTTGATAATGCTCTGAACCCGCTGGAATCAATTGCTATAGAAATATTAATAACAAACAAATCCTGTTTCTTCTTATCATGAAAAAGAGAAAAGAAAAAAAACCCGTCACTTTAGGCTCCTCTGATCACTGTAAGTCTGGCATACATAAAACTCTCTGGAATTGTAAGGTTTTGCTAGACATTTTTTCTTTAGTTCCTAGCTTGGTTTGGGGCCATCAGCTTGAATGACTTGGTAGCTTGAACAAAAGCTGTGTTTCTCAGAGGGCTAGATGTTTTTGAATGACATACAACTTTTTAAAAATGATTTCTGGGATAAGGATAAGACTGCTGGTAACAGCTCAATTACTTATATTCCCAAGTGTCAACCACTCTTGAAGTCTGAGTTCCACTTCCATAAAATTTGGCAGCAGATAGAAGGAGAAGTTTACAGTTCTTAACAGGTCTTGATTTTTAGTAGTCATAGTGCTAGCAGTCTCTTGCTGATATAAGCTGGCTTGTGTAGTCTACATTCAAAAGCCTTTCCAGCCTTTTCTTCACAAGAGTAGTTGTATTCCAGAAATCTCTTCATTATATTTTAATGGTTGAAAAATATCAGTAGATCTGTGCTTGCCTGTGTCTTGAATACTCTACTTGACTGGAAAATTGTAAGAGGTATAATGTACATGATAGCTTATTGGCACATGTTAAGGATATCTTGTAAGACTACCAGAGACACAGTGGAGTGGGAGCGCAGCAGGGGTTAGAGTCAGACAAAATGACTAAGCCTAAACACAACTCTTTGTCAGACGTAAATGCCTTATTCCCTAATGTGTAAATAGTATATGAATGGGATATCAGGGGTTAACTTATTCTTCGATTTTTAATGTATTCATAATTCACCACTCCCACTCATGGCTCCACCCATTGTATATATAAGGAGCCACCTTCTCCATTTTCCTTGCTTCTATCTGTAAATATTCAGTGAATATAGAATGCCTATTATAAATAAAAGGAAGTATATTTAAACCTTTAACTCTTACTATTATTATTGAGTCTGATCCTGAAAATATTGCAACAAGCTGGTAGCAGAGGATGGTTAATTGACTCAATAAATACTTAAAAATGTCTAAGAAAGATAGGCCCAACACCAGGGCCTACAGCAAAGAAATAGAAACTGAACAAGAAGTAATCAACGAATCCACAAACGCGATTTCGAGAGAATCCGAAGAATACACCACTGAAGACGAAGAATTAATAGATGAAAATGATGACCAGGAGGAAATCGAAATAGAGAATAACGAACTCAGGTCAGAGATATTAAAACTATTAAAAAGCCAGAAGAATGATGAAAGCCTCATCGCGAACCTCCAAGAAATGCTGAAGAACAGCGGAGCAGCGAGAGAGAAAAACATCACTAACGAGAAACCTAAAGACCAAAAAATTGTGAGTGATATGACTACAGAGAAAGTCATTATGAAAAAGAAAAAATGTGATCCCGCGCGAAATTTTGAATGGCAGCCATCTTGGTTTCAACAGGCCTCCAAGGTGAGCGAAGCAGAGCCAATCAAAATGCTCAGTTCAAAATTTCTGGCGCGAAAAACGTTATCAGACAACGAAAATGAAAAGGAGGATTCGAACTCCTCGGAAGAGCCAGAATCAGAAAGTGAAGATGACTCAACGAAATCCCAAGTAAAGTCAGCAATGAAGACGCTTTTTGCTGCATTTGGGCCAAAATTAAAAATTACCAAAGCGCCAACGAAGAAGCAAGCGAACAAGCCGATACCTCAAGACCTGCGCGCTCCCATCCTGACTTCGAGAGCGACGACGCCCGAACCCAGAGAGCCATGTCGATTCCGCCCTACACCACAGACCGAAGCAAGTGCCAACGCACCCAAGAAAAAAAGAAGAGCAGTCGCCGTCATCAGAACTCCCAAGACCGAACCAGAGACCGACTCGTCTGAAGAAGAGCAGAGTGAGCGAGCCGCAATGGAGAGAACCTTCCACGACGACGCCAAGGAAGAAATGAACAACGCGCATGTGCGAAACTACGTAGATGGTCCGGAAAGACATGAACTGGCCAGAGAACCACGCAGACTCGTTGCGAGCATCCCCATGCCGTTTTGCAATTTCCTACACTTGCGAGACCACGGACTACCTCAGGTTGTAAGTAATGGACAAAATAATGTGGGAAACTTACCCAGTGACTTCCCAAAACTAAGGGTTGATGGCATTAATTTGCAAGAATGGTATCAACAGCTCCAGGTTGTCTTTATGAAAGAAAATTTACTATTTTTTATCACTAGTCCCCCAAGAAGACCTTGGACTTTAAAAATAGATTGTTTACACCATAGAGCATTTTTCCTAATAATATCTAGTGTGTCTCTTGCAATGTATCATAGCATCAAACCAAATCTGACTGTTTCAGAAATAATTCAATGCATGTTTAATTTGTTTCACAGCGACAGTGTAGCTACCACCACAAGAATATCTAAGGATTTCTTTTCTTCTAGAGTAAAACCAGGGGTTTCCATAAGTGAGCATTTAATATCTTTAAACAAAATAAGAGCTGAACTGCATTTGAGGGGGGAAGTGATTTCAGACCAAACAATGAAAAGTGTTATTATCAATTCACTTGATTCATCATGGGATAGTTTCATGTCACATTTAGACACTATCAATCTAGGATATTTATCCATAGAAAGTCTATCTAACAAATTGATAGCAGAAGACAATTCAAGAAAAAATCGTTCTAGCAATCACACAGAACACAAACCTTTTAGGAAAGTAGCTTTCCAAGAAAAATATAATGAAATGTTTAAATGCCACAATTGTGGGTCCAGGGAACACAATAGAAGAGATTGTCCCAAAATTTCAAAGGAAAGACATAGGTCAGAATATAGGAATAAATACAATTATAGACAGTCTTCCATAGATAGACATAGATATAGAAGCCCACCAAATTACAGAGAAAATAGAGGGGGCAGAGAAAATTCAAAAGAGAGAAAATCTGGTTCACTGAATGGACTAAATAAACAAGACAGCACTAAAACACAACAAAATGAGAACAATAATTGGCTTATTGATTCTGGAACAACTAATCACACCACTAATAACAAAAATATATTGTCTTCATTTACAGAAGATAAATTTGTAATAAAGGTAGCTAACCAAGAAAAGGTTCAAGTATTAGGCAGAGGGAATGTGACCTTGCCTGGTCTAGGAAAAATAGAGGGGGTATTGTTAATACCAGAAATACCTCATAACATACTAAGTGCCATAAAACTAAGTAGAGATTCTGACATTAATATAGTTTTCTCAAAGGGAAAAGCAACTTTAGAGAAGAATAAAATAAATGTAGGCACTGTGATGATTAAAGGAGGCCTACCCTATCTGATAACAAAAGAAAAATGGTTGCATAACATTGATTCAAATATGGAAGATTGTATTGAAGCAGATGATGAAAATATTAGTAACAGTGACAATGATGAATGTAAAATATCTCATGATCACGCAGATACACACAATGAAAAGAAACCAAAAATAGGTAAACCGATTCATGATGAGTGTGCTCACATCTTACATAGGAAGTTAGGACATGCAAGTTTTCCTGTAGTACAAAAAATGACTGAACACGCAGAAGGTGTCAAAATAAAAAATTGTGAAAACTATTTGGAATGTTCAGTATGTAAATCTACAAAGCTAAAAACTAGTCCCAGGCCAAGAAAATCCACCAGATCAACTAACAAAATTTTTGACTTAGTACACATGGACCTAGTTGGCCCATTAACTCCATCAATCACTTATAGAAAACGTTACTTCCTGACAATAGTAGACGATTACAGTCGCTATGGTTTTGTTTACACATTAAAACACAAGGATGAAACCTTTCAAAAATTTAAGGAATTTTACAAACGCATAGAAACACAACACAATATCAGAATAAAACAAATTATGACAGATAGGGGATGTGAATTCATGTCTAAAGAATTCTCCCAATGGTTAAAGGATAGAGGAATGCTACATTACACGTCTAGTCCATTTTCTGCGTTCCAGAACGGGATTGCAGAGAGGAAAAATTCCACATTACAAACTATGATTAGGTGCACATTAGAGGATGCTGGCTTAAGCAAACAATTTTGGTCAGAAGCCTTACATTATTCAAATTACACACAAAATAGAACCTGGTCCAGTATTGTAAATAAGACACCATATGAAGTAATGTATAATAGGAAACCAAAATTAGCACACATGCACATATTTGGAGTCACTGCAGACGTACACATACCTAAACAGTTGAGAAGAAAGGGAGAAAATGTATCCAGAAGACTCAGATTTATGGGATATGAAACTGGCACCAAAGGGTACAGATTCATTGATAATAATAACAAATTTATAGTTTCCAGAACAGCTGTGTTCCATGAACAGGCCAACTGGTCTAAATTACATCTTAATGAAATATTTCCAAATAAATGCAAAGATACAAAATCTCGTGAGGAAGGGACCATAGAAAAACAAAATATCAACAAATATAAAAGCAAAACCAAAACTTGGACAAATAGTCAACACAAAATAAAGACAGACACACTAACAAAAAAGGAAGCAAGATATTTGCATGACAACAATAGCAAACCTGAAAGAGCCGTTAGGAACAACAGAAATCAAATACCAAATAAATACAGAGATTACATAATGCATATGGATGGTGAACAAATAACACCTAATACATATGAGGAAGTATTAAAACTCCCTCGTGAAGAAAAAGAAAAATGGGAACTAGCTATGAAAAAAGAGATGGAAAGTTTGCAAGGATTAAATGTATTTACACCTGCAATTGCACCTAAAGATAAAACAATTATTGGTACCAGGTGGATATATAAAATTAAGAATCTAGAAGGAGGCAATACTCTATACAAAGCTAGATTAGTTGCACAAGGTTATGCACAAAAATATCCGGAGGACTATACTGACACGTACTCCCCCACAGTAAGAACAGAGAGTGTCAAAACAGCTCTAGTAGTAGCATCTGCACTCAATCTTGATGTATTTCAATATGACATACAGACTGCGTATCTACACGCAAAACTAGATAAGGAAATATATGTAAGAGCACCTCACAGTCAATACACTAACAAAAATGAAATTTGGCTATTGAACAAGAGTTTATACGGATTAAAGCAATCTGGTAAAAGATGGTACGATTGCTTGGTAAAAGTACTTAAGACCATGGATTTCAACGCTACCACTGCTGATAACTGTTTCTTTGTCAAAAAGGGTGATGATTACATTGAATTTGTATTGATTTATGTAGATGATATTTTATATATAGGAAAACACAAAGAAAGAAGAGAAACTTTTGTAAATAAGCTAAATGAACATTTCTCGTTGAAATCTCTAGGTAAAGTAAATAAATATCTTGGTGTCCAAATTAATAAGACTAGAAGGGGATTCAAACTTACTCAGAGAGATAAGATTATTGAACTTCTAAACAAATGCAATTTAAACAATGCCAAACCTTGTGACACTCCTATGCAAACTGATTTTCTTAGAAATTCTGATGAATCTTCTCCTGAATTCAAGGATAACACATTTTATAGATCAATCATAGGTTCACTTCTTTATATATTTAATTGGACTAGGCCAGATATCGCATTACCACTCAATTTATTATCCAGGCACGTCAGCAAACCAACAATGTATCACTGGGAAGCTGTCAAAAGAATTTTAAGATATCTGAAAAGTACATTAGATTTCTGCTTAGTATTAGAACCTAATGATAATAAAGAACCAAAGCTTACATGTTACGCAGATGCAGATTGGGCTGGAGACTTATCATGCAGAAAAAGTACTTCTGGTTATATCTTTCTCTTAAATGACTGTCCAGTTTACTGGTACACTGGTAAACAAGAACTAGTAGCCACTTCAACCACAGAAGCGGAATATGTTTGTTTATCCAAAGCTGCAAATAACCTTGTATGGTTTAATGATTTAATTTCAGATGTTTGGAAAAAACCTACTTTGCCTTTTGTTATGCATGAAGACAATAAAGCAGCCATTGAAATATCTAGATCCGATGCCATTGGGCAAAGGTCCAGGCATATAGATATAAAATTTAAACATGTGAGACAATTGTCTCAAGATGGATTTATCAAAGCAGTGCATTGTGATACTTCGGAACAATTAGCTGACATATTGACGAAGCCTTTACCTTCTAAACAGCACAAATATTTAACTTCTAAATTGTATGTCTTGTATTGTCCTGAATCTGAATGTAATTGGTGTTGTATAGCGAATCGGCATTTAGAGGGGGATTTGTCAGACGTAAATGCCTTATTCCCTAATGTGTAAATAGTATATGAATGGGATATCAGGGGTTAACTTATTCTTCGATTTTTAATGTATTCATAATTCACCACTCCCACTCATGGCTCCACCCATTGTATATATAAGGAGCCACCTTCTCCATTTTCCTTGCTTCTATCTGTAAATATTCAGTGAATATAGAATGCCTATTATAAATAAAAGGAAGTATATTTAAACCTTTAACTCTTACTATTATTATTGAGTCTGATCCTGAAAATATTGCAACACTCTTAAACTCCAACGAAGGCTAAAGGACATATTTTTAAGAAGGCCCATACAAGATTTTGCTGTAAGCCATGGAAATGCTTGTTCCAAAATTTAAAATGATTTTTATTAGGACTAAGACCTAAAAACATATACGAAACATGCTCTTTTGAAACACATGCATTCTTTGTTCTTAAAATACCTATTATTCTGAGGGTTAGAAATTTGAAATCACAATTTTTTTTCCACAGTATAAATTTAATAAAGGATTTGTGGTGTTCTCTATCAAGTGAAAGCCATATTCTTGAATACATTAGTTTGTTGGAATGGCTGCTGCTTTTGGCAAAACTTCGGAGTACAAAGAATTCTTTATGAAAAGGGGGGACATACAATGTTATTTTTCATATCTGTACGTGCCGTATCTGTTTTAGTTTTCCTACATTTTTTCTTACCAACTGTATCCTTTCTCCCTTCAACAGCACCATGTTTGTTACCAGTTCTATTACCTCTCTAGATATCTTGTTTTCAACACCATTTACTTAAATGGCTGGAGCTGAGCTTCTTTTCATAATTTTTTGTGGAAAAGACAAAGGCAGAAGACAAAACTTGGAGTAGGGTTACTTCTGTGTCAATGTAGGTGACGTTAATGGAAGAGAGGGCAAAATGCAAATGGACTGGAAAGGCTGTGAAAAAAATGAAAGGGTGGGGGGGAGAGTTGACTTCAGCTCCTACAAGCTCTGCTGCTTGCTTGGTTGCTGTCTCTGCTGGCGGCAGGTATCAAGAGAGTAATTGGAGTAATTAGCTCCCAGTGATTTCTCACAGGTGAAATCCTCTGAGAGAGCAAGCTGGTAATTACTCTAGAATGATTATCCACGTCTGTGAACTTTGTGCCTGAGGCTTTTTAAGTTCATCTGTTTGCTACTGCAGCAGAACAGCTGCTATAAAATTGACATCTGGATTCCTTAGGAAAACCTCCCTCCATTTCTCCCCCCCCCTGCATTTTTTATTGGTAAAAGTACAGAAGCAAAAAAAATACGAGAGGTTGAGTAACCTGAACTTTTCCTACCAATTGCATCCATATTAGCCTCAAACCTTTGCTTTTTAAAGTCATCCACGTGTTACTTTTCAAAGACTTGAGATACAGTATATATAATTGTAAGGTTGGAAGCATAAGGTTACCTTAGGAAAATGCCTTTGCTTGGCTGGCTTCCAGAATTCTTTGTCTTCCCCAGAAAGCAGATATATTGCAAGCAGTAGTTTTGCCTTTTGGGATTAAGTCTTGGTACAGAGTTAGGTTATCCTGTAATTTATATAAGAATTGAGGTTGCTAAGGTCAAAGTACTCTTTCCTTCAGTAGCTATAGTTCAACTATCTGATAAGTGTCATCAAAATAATTCTGTGTTAGGGATTTATGGCCTGATCTGCTCACTAAACAAAACTTCAGCTATGTTTTGTGAGGATAGATCATTGTTGCACCTCTGATAGTATTTGCCAAAAAGTATGGATCCAGTTTCATGCTAAAATGGTCAACAGATAGCTTCATTGTGTGTTCAGGGGGTGGCCGCACCTACACCTAAAAAGTACTGAAATTCTTCTTGCCGCATTGCAGGATCATACAATTGAGGAAACTATGAGAGAGACAACTTTCCATGGAGTACTTTGGTCACTTCAAGCAGCTGAAACGTATAGCTCATGATACATTTATAAAGTTAGTTAATTAAGTGCCATTGAGTCAAGCTCAACTCTTGGTAACTGCCTGGACAAACACCTTTTAAACCTCTCATTCAGGGGTGAAATGCTCCTGGTTTGGACCGGATCGCCCGATCTGGTAGCAATGGCGGTGGGTGGTTTGGAGAACTGGTAGAAAAAATCCCTGTGCCCCCCTCCATGCCCAACTGAGCAGCGCAATCATCAGAGGCTTTTAAAAAAACTTTTTAAAACATTTTTTCTACAACCTCTTCGGTCTCGAAAAAATGCTTTTAAAAGTAAAAAAAAAAAAAAGCCTCTGATGGATTGTGCGGCTCAGCTGGGATCTCAGTGGTTTTTAAAAGAGGTTGTAGAAAAAATGCTTTTAAAAGAAAAAAAAAGTTGGCCACGCACACCCAGTCACATTACCCACCACCACCAAGCCACGCCCACAGAACCGGTAGTAACAAATTATACATTTCACCACTGGTCACATTCCCTTTTAATGTGCTGAGATTGAAAAGAACATGGTGACTAGTATAGCTAAGATTATAATTTATTCATCCTTCTGCAGATACATCTTCAATGCTATCTCTCCAAGTTTCTGACAAACTTGGGGATTCCGCCATGCTTCAGAAATGTAGAGTTATTGCTGCTGACTCAATAGCAGTAGAACCATTGGAGCCATTGTCGCAGATTGGCTGTACCCATGTCCCTGAGGCTTTTTGCTGGATTGTGGGTTGCACCTGCATCTTCTGCTACAAGCCACATAAGTCTGAGTGCACCTGGTAGAGTTTTGTCATTAATCTTGAATTTCATTAAACTCTTGTAATGCCTGCCTGGGTTGGCTTTCCCATCATCACTGTTGTCATGCCGCGAATGCTATTCAAGGCGTTCAGAGGAAAAGCTGCCTGATAGATCAAGAGACAGTATAAATGTGAGTTTCCCAAAGGAAAATGAGGATTAAGTATGGAAGATTAGAGGTGGAAGGATTCCTACTGATAGGGAAGTCCTTCAATGGAAACAGTACACCCCCCCCCCAAAAAAAGGACAACTGCATGTATAATGGAGTTGATCCTCTTCTCCATTAGAGCAGCTTGGTCTGAGTAAACAACCCTTCTCCTTCCTTCAGGCTGGCAACTGCAGAGATATAGAGCAGTATACTCAAATACTTTGGCCACCTAATGAGAAGGAAAGATTCACTGGAGAAGCGCCTAATGCTGGGAAAGATTGAGGGCAAAAGAAGAAGGGGACGACAGAGAATGAGGTGGCTGGATGGAGTCACTGAAGCAGTAGGCGTGAGCTTAAATGGACTCCAGAGGATGGTAGAGGACAGTAAGGCCTGGAGGAACGTTGTCCATGGGGTCATGATGGGTCGGACATGACTTCGCAACTAACAACAACAATATGGCAGCCGTATAAAGAAGTAAATATCTTAGGATCTTGTGTATCCTTCATGCCAAGAAAAATCCATGTGCTGCCATCAAATTTCAGAAATGGTATAGAGGAGTCTGGGTTTGAGAAGAAAGAAAAGCAACTCATATTTCCTCTGAAAATAATACTGAAATGGAAAAGAATGTAAGAACGGCTTAAGTTCCAGTCAATTCTGTACAGAAAACAATTCCTCGGATGCCAAATTCTTAAATTTTGAAGGAGAACTTGCACAATACTCTTGTGGACTCAAATGGGATCAGGTCATTATTGTTTCAGCATATTGTGAGAACCCAGCTGTTGTCTCATGCCATTTCCCCATTAGGTCATTTTCCTAACATCACCCAGCCATCACCAAAGCAACATGAAGCATGTCCTCATTACTAGTAGTTGGACAACTTTAGATGATGCAATAAATTGCTAGAGGAAAATAAACTTAGCATGCTGTTTGATTATACAGCTATTTGTTTGGGCATAACACTTGTTTTGCTAACCTGCATTTAAGAGTTAGCTACAAAGTCCTGTGTGAATCAAGTCAAAAGAGTCCTATGGGTAGCTCTCACTCATTTCATGATGTATGTTTCATTTGGATTTATGAATTAATGATGTTAGGACTTTTTTTGTTGCATAGGCTTTAGGCTTCAGTGATAGGGAACAAGAACAAAAATAAACATGTATTATGTTCCATACTGTGCTTGTGAAATAACTTACTATAATATGCTTTCCTTCATGAAAGTTGAGGTTTTGTAACCCTAGGTATAGTAAAAGGATTGTGCAAATCCTTAGAGCCTTACTGGGCTTAACTATTTCAAGTGCAAACTGGAAATATGAAAACATAATGGCATGTTTGCCACGTAGTCTCCCTCTCCATGGCCTGGTATTCAGAGACTGTTACAAGAAACCCCATGAGGGATAATTACAGAATACCTTGGTTGAAAGCAGAGTATGTATTTGTGTGTGCATAGAATGACCAAGCATCAAAAGATTTATTGTATATTGTCCTATGCAAGCCCACAGAATTACTTATAGCTCCTGCCAATGCTTTTCTCATTGTTTAGGATTATTTATTTCCCTGGTATATTCTGCCCCCCCACCCAGTCTAATGTTTTGTATTATATAGGTTTCTTATTTAATCACTGATCACCTCCTGATACGTTTAGTTTCATGACAACACAGCAGGGGTGGGTTCTACTTACCTTTACTACTGGTTCGCATCGTGCCCGTGCATGCGCAGATCACTTATGATGACATCCGGGTCAGTGGGTGGAGCCTACTGCTGGCTTTACTACCGGTTCTATAGAACCAGTCCGAACCGGGGACAATCCATTACTGTAACACAGTACAATAATGTCCTTATGCTATATAATGATTCTCCCTTTTTTACTCAGGTGTAAGTTAAATAGGTTTTACTCACTAGGTACATAATTTTACAGTCCATTTTATACTTTTATCTAAAAGCACTTTTATTTCTGTTCTGAATTTCTTGCATAATTTATAACGGATATACTTTAACATTTTCTAGTTACTATTCCTTCCCCTTTTTATGATTTACAACAGGTCTCTGAGTGTAATGGACACTTAGGGCTGGTCTGTAAAATTGTGGTTATACTGGAACTTGAACTAGGCCTAGATTTATTTGTTCTTTTGTTTTTCTTTATCCTATGTGGTTTCTAACATAGGAGAAGGGATTTAGAATAAACTGCTCCATAAAGGCTTTAGCTTATTTTGATTCGGGGGCTTCTCCTACCCAGAGCTTCAACAAAAACAATTGTTCCTTGGAGGAGTTTGGTAACCATAGCTGCAAGAGACACTCTGTTTTACTGCTTACTAGGACTGATGTAATTTATTTACCTCAGCCCATTATTTAAAGAGGCTGGTTACATATTTTAACAAAAAAGGGTAACTCTTGTATGTGTTAGGGTTTTTAACCAAATCTATTCATACGTACAAATTCATATTGTAAAAGTACCTATTATAACTTAATTAGAAATACAGTATTTCTCACTATAATAGCTAGATCATAAATATGATCAGACAGAAGATATGTTTGAACTGAGGGTAGATCTCTGATTCCCCTTTAGTAATGAAATGTTACGGCCACCCCATTAATCTTCTTTTCTTTGTGAGTGTTAGGGGAAGTGTCAGGTAAATTGTTTGCATAACGAAGTTCAAAAGTATAAGCAAGATAAGCTTTATAGGCAGGACTGGAACTAAATATGCATTTTATTCCAGGAGCATAACTGCAACCAAGATCCTAAACAGTAAAACTATTTTACAGAATGAGACACATATATTTGGGTGGACTAGCCAAACATTTGTGTGCCTGACCTGGATGAAACTCTGGCCATTCCTGTTGGAGCTTTTATTTCTTGTTTATTTTTAGCAATGAGTAACTATGTATTTGTTCATTTAGATTTCTTGTTATTACTGTATTCTGTTAAGAAAACAAGGCTCTAAGCACTGTTTTATGACTATAATTAAACAACAATGTAGCCTTAGACTTCCTCTCAGTTTCTTTATTCCATTAAACTTGTCTACAGGATCTGTTTTAGAGCAGTGATGACTAAAAAGGAAATAAAACATGGCAGTTTTTGGTCTGAATAACCCTTAATTATAAAGATAACTCATGTAATTAGAAATTAATTAGCATAAAAGAATGTTTGACCTGCCTCTATTTCATGTCTGGTAAGATTTTTGTTTATATGGAGGAATATAAATCTACTTGTTAGATTTTAACTTTGATAGATTTATTAGACTTCCAAAGGAAGCAAAAAACATTGTGTTGATGGTATTTATTGAACAAGCCACTAGATATTTTAGCTTTTGACCATGTTCTACAATTGCAGTTGGCTTTAATTGGCTGTTTTCACATCCATCCTTCCCTATCTTCTACTTCCACTCTTAGATCTTCTGGTCTTAGATCTCCCTTCACCTCTTTTCATGTTCTGCAGCTACCCTTGCTCATTTTTCCTTAAGGACCATTTACTAAACTTCTTTTCTGCAGAAAAAGTATATTAAGCCTTTATTCAGAATTTTTGAACATTTGCCCTGTCAGTATTCCAACAACAACCAGAGTCTGCTCTCACTGTCTGAAACTTTCCTTCTCCAGCTGCTCAATCTGTCTGTGACAACATAGCGGTTCAATCAATCATTGCCAAAAAATTGGGCCAGAGGAATAATTGGCATAAATGACAATGACATCCGTTCACTGTTTTCTTTAAAGCATAAATGTGTTGATTATATTTCATTGGCTAACTAATTCAGAATGGAAGTGTTTAATGTCTGGTTGCCACCAAATATTTCGCTATTTGGATAGTAAATATCCATTTATGTAGAAAATCGGTTCCATAAGTATAGTTAAATTGCACAATGTCTTTAGACAGAAACAAGACTGTTGCTAACTTTGGACACTGACTGGGTAATAATTTGATCTAGAACAGATAGGCCTATGCGTTGCTTGAAGGCTCCAGTTAACATTTTTCTCTTTTTCATCCAAATTCTGCTTCTTCTAAGGTGGTCCTGTACTTTCTGTTATGATTTGAGATTCTTTCATAATATCATGAAATAACAGATACAGTTTTTCTTCTTGCCTTTTATCTACTTGCAATTATCAAGAAAACACTGTAGATTACTATTTCACAGTAAATGAGAGCAGTGCATTATTATTCTTTGTTATTTCATTCAATGGATAGTTTACACACTATCTCCCTGGTCCTATTAAGCAATGTAATCAAAAGTAGATTTTTTTGTTCTGCTGCTGATGGCCAATATTGAACCACCATTTGTCTGAACTTACCTCTCAGTTCTGATTTTCTATCTCAGCCTGCTTATTCTGTAAAATTGGAGGATTTGTTTACCTTACCTTAGCTGAGTTTCTGGAGTCTCGATTTGTATTGATATTATATTGAATTTTACCTCATAGTTCCTATTATAGAGATGGAAAAAGTGCAACATGGTGTGTATGTGTGTGTGTGTCATATGCAGCCTATGCATAGTGAATATCAGCAAGATTTAAGGAAACTTGAAAAGTGGGAAACCTTATATTTGTAGTATATTTCTCACTCCTAAACACATGGCATTTATATAATTTATATTAGCATCATGCTGCTGTGTTCCTATGGTCTCATTATCCTTGAGCAACTGAATGAATTTTCACTTGGCTTTGCTGTTGCATGTCACTGAAATTTTGGGGACCTGGAGAGCGGGTCAGTTTTCTTTTGCAGAAACGCTTGTCTCATCCTACACCAGGGGTGTCAAACTCGCATCGTTATGGCATCATCATGTGACATATCGTGACTTCCCCCCCTTCACTAAACTGGGCTTTGCCAGTATGTGACACATCTGGGCCACGTGACACGAGTTTGATAGCCCTGTCCTACACCATCTTGCTACCTGACTCCTTTCACAAACAAACTTATTAGCAAACAGAATTTAAGCCTTTTAGGCAATTTCACAGCAAATTTAATTTTACCTGCTTATATAAATACCCTACAGCCTTGATGGCAAACCTATGGCATGCATGCCACAGGTGGCATGTAGCGCCCTCTTTGTGGGCACAAGAGCTGTCACCCCAGTTCAGCTCTGCTGCTCATGCGCTCCCGCCTCCCGCCAGCCAGCTGGTTGTTGGGTCTCTGCCGCACGTGCGTGGGAGTGGGGCGCATGCAGGGGGTACGCACGCATGTACAGGGGGCAGGGGGCATGCACCAGGGCCATGCACACATTGCATTTTGGGGGTTCAGGCACACATCACTGCCCTACAGTAAATTGTTGTGACACCAAGCTTCTGAGTTCAAGTGAGCTATTCCTTTTTTTCCGTCATTTTTTCTACCACATATAAAAACTCTACCTTACAGCCTGTAATCATTATTGCTGCAATTGCGGATAGCTTTTTAGCTGCAAAACTAAGTGTCATGGCCATCATCATAGCCTTCAGCATAAATGTATGTGCCAGAAGAATGTATTTCACTTTATGTCAACACCTCAGGGTTGTTTTATCATTTTTTTGTTTTTGCCAAATGGCTAGACAAATGCACCCAACATGGATTGTAGGTGGATTGTGGGTGTGGTTGCAGTGTTTCTTCTTTCTATGCAAAGCAGAGATAAAGGAGTATTTGTATCGTACAGTAAGGAAGCACTGCGGCTTAGACAGATGGGCTCTGGCTGAAAGTCACCTTTTTACGTTCTTTATTGCCTGATTGAAAAGAGCATTGCTTGACTAACAATGTTTCTTGTCTGTTCTCAGCATTCCAAGATTTATACGAAAGACAATGGTATGCCTAGTTTCAGAACTCTTTGGGGGATTTTTTTTTAAATTAAAAAAAAAACCCAGTTTCATGTAAAAGGTCCATCCCATCCCATTGGCACTACAACAACCACAGAGTATCTTTTCAATCTTTGCCCTGCAAGATGACCTTTATAGATTTTCAGAACACCTACGTATTTTTTTAGGCTTCAACTCCTATTAACTCCAAACAGCATAGCCAATGGCAAGAAACTGGGCTGTTTGTAAAACATATGAAGGTTATCAGGTTATCTAAGTTGTGCTCTATTCTAACATACTAATGTTACTCCAACTAAGACAGTTGGAAATTATAGTAGTTGGAATGCCTGATTAATACTACTAGTAATTATTTAAATAAACTTTCAATTGATTGCTTGAATAAATTGCTATTATTAGTGTTATTTTTATTTTTGGAGTTTGTCAGATTCAACTGCTTTGCTAATATCAGCCATTAGACCTCCTGTTACTTTCCAGATATATTAGATTATAATACCTATAATCACCAATTAGAATAGCCATATAATACTTTACAATTTGATTCTGCTGACTAGGTTTGATGGCACTTTAGTACAATATAACTGAAATGCATTGGGCTGGGAAACTTGCTTTACAGAGATACAGTATTTGGAAATAACGAAATATCTTCAGGCATCATGTATAATTTAACTGTTGTTTTCCCTTCAGTCTAACGGATTAATATCTTATCCTTCCTGCCCTCTAGTCTCAATAAAATATTTCCTGTTCATCTTGTGATTGGGCTCTGCTGACAACTTATATTTCTTAGAGAACATCTCTTCTCACTTTCAGAACTGTTTTGGATATTTGATCAAAATTCCTTGCATCCCACCCCCAAATAATGCTGTTTGACAACATAAATATATCTGTGTTGCCTAATTAAACCAGAATGACATTTGTTTCATTGGTATAATTTTATGGTGAAATTGGTTAATTCTGAATAATTATGTGAATAATAAGCGTATTTATTAGATTTTTGTCATTCCAACATTAAATGGGTCAAACACACAAATAAGGCATTCCATATCAAACAATATTTTCAGAATGGTGGAAGAGTTTCCAACACACCACTTTTCAATGGACTTATACATTGCTATGTTCATTCCACAGCTGTGATCCCCACGGTTTCCTGTAGGAATCCATATATAGTATTTCAAATAATATTGTGAATATAGATGATGGAGCAGCTGGTGACCTAGTGGTCAAGGCATTCACCTCCTACTCAGAAAATTGAGAGTTCAATCCTAAGTAGTGGCAGATATTTATCTCTTAGGGTGCAAAGAAAAAATACCTGCTGCAAACTCTGTGTGGTGTCAGGAAGGGTATCCAGCCAGTAAATGCTCAGCTCCATCCTGTTGCCCCAACTCTATCCTGAATTAAGGGATTATTATTATAATTAAGGGTTATAAAAGGGGAGTTTTACTGTAGGTATAGATGGTCCACATGAATATTTAGCACTAATAAATCATTGGTTGTTGTCTATAACTTAGTGTTTAGTGTAGAGTTATCCTGTGGCAAGATGGGCAAACAATAAATTTAATAAATAAGGATCTGGAATATACCCATAAGGGAAGGTGAACACCAGCCATATGAATAATTTGTAAATGAGAGTAATTTAAAGCACCTTATATAGATTAAACATGCCAGTATCATATCGGATTCCTTTAAGCTGTCATTTGTATTTGACCTAATAAACTTCCCTTTCTTGTCTTAGGCACAATTTGTTAACTTCTCTGTTTCACTGCAACAAAGCAGTATTTTATTGCCCAGACTGTCCAGGAGGATATGGGAAGATATACTTTTTGGTATTGATGTACACTTGTGGCCATTTTTTTATTTATTGAGGTAGTTTGTAGCTCAGCAGAGCCTAATTGGGAGGGAAAACATAACATACTATTCATCCTCATCACACTGAACTCTCATTGAGCTGATGGGAAAGAGATGAATTTCAAACAGTTCCAGCTGCTCCTTGCATTGCTGTCAAATGTAGTTCAATAAATCTTTTCTTTCTTATGTATGGAATAAGATTTAGCTCAACTGCCACCTCTGAAATCCCAGACAAGGTAGTCCTTAAAAGCATAAACTCCAGCAAAGCTGAAAATGAAAACAGTAAAGAGAAATTAAAACAGTAAAGAGAAAATGCAAAAGTTGATGGAGAATGAAGAGAATGAATGGGTGGAGATTAAAAAATCCACAACACCTGTAGCTTGTCTGACTTCAGGAACAGCTGCTTCTGCCTAATTTACCTGCACTGCATTAGTCATGATGCTCCTTAAAACAGTGTGGGTGGGTGAGAGATTGATAAGTGCCTTGAATTCAATCCATAGCTTTGCTCTTCCTCATGATAGGAAGAAATAATCCACCAATTTACAATTATAGTCCTTAGAAATGAGTTGTAAATTGAATTTTTCTGGTGAATAAAATATAGGAACTTTGGTTGCTGTATTCCTTTGTAACATTTCTGAAAGTCTGCATCTCTGATAGGGCTTCTGATGTTTAAGTTATGCCTTAGATTTCAACGTGCTTATAGGTACCAAATTGCCTGCATCTTTCTTGCTGTCCAGCAGACAGCATATCCTGCATGTTTTAATATTATTTTTTAAAAATTAAAAGTAATAGATACCATTTTATGAAGTATTCATGGTCCCCTTGCCATTTTTAGTTTAATGTGTAATTTTTATTAAAGATGTACATAAGATTAAAAAAACTACAGAAACATAAAAGGGAGTTTAGAAAAAGGATATATAAAATAAAAGAAAACTTCTGATCTTTGTAGCAGTTACAAACCATAATTACCATCTCTACTTTCCAAAATTATATATCATGGTTCCTTTCTTCCCATAAACAAACCTCTTTAATTAATGCATCCTAAAATCAATTCTTTTTTATCCATTTTCAGCAATAAGTTCATAAAATATTTCCAATATTTTATAAAAGCAATTTATTTCCTCCTTAAACAAGTCAGTTTAGCCATTTCCATAAGCTCTGCCATGTTCATGATAATTCCCCACCCCAGTTTTTGGAAAATGAAAATTGGAATTGTACTCACGCTATCTAGGAAAAAAAACAAGACAAAGCATCTTAGGGAACTAAGAGGGTGCGGTGGACATCTCTTGATTAATGGCACCCATTTTGTAGGAGTGCCCACTACATAGTTCTAATATTTGAAGATGATCTATTGGCCTTTGAGAATACATAAATCTATGCAGAAGCAAAACATATCAACAGAACCTCAGATCAGATTACTTAATTTGTTATTAAAGCTTTTCGGCAAAATATTTTGGTCCAGCTGTGATACATGAGAGAAAGAAAGTGTATCAACAGAATTGTTTTCGCCCTTTTGGCACTAGCATCCAAAACTATCCTGTGAAATAAATGAGCATTACATTCAGAACAGACATAATAAATTATTTCTTCCCAGAACTTGTAGATCTCTATGCCCTTGAGTATTTAAGACTTGTTATCCTGTGAGGGAAAAGCTTAAGAAAAATAAATGAGAGACCAAACCATCCACCTGGTGTAACTCAGAGCATTGAAGTAGGGTCTATGCACATGCTTTGTTTTGGGATGGTGGGTAGGTATTTAGCCTTCAGGGAAAGGATACAAATTATAGGAAACTAGCTGGGGATCCCACTGCTAGCATTTAGGATGAGATAGGGTGCATAATCCAGTGAGAGTGGGGATTTTGTGGTGGGTGCTTGAGTTAAAAGAGAGATAGAGGAAGCTATTTTAAACTACTGTTACAGGGTATAGTGCTGAGGCATAGACTGGTGAAAAACATGAGTGATTTAATAAAATTGTGAATTTTAGAATCCCTGGCCTTTTCCATCATAAAGCTGGTGATCTGGAAGAAGGTACTATAGATGTCATATACTCTATTGAGACACCAGCTGAGCTCATACTGACCCCGTGTGCATGCGCACTGGCCAGCTAGTCTTTACATGCACACACTGGAAACTGGAAGATCACGGCTGCTCTTCTGGTTTTCTGGCATGCATGCGTGTGCATGTACGTGCTCCCATTTTGGCACTCGGTGCCAAAAATGTTCACCAACACTGCTCTATATCAAGCACTTCTAGGGAGCCTTTCAAAATAAAAGTTTGGATAAAACAGAAATACGAAAAGAGAATTGGATTGAATGCATCAAAAAAGCATACATTTCCTAATCTGGTGACTCCCAGGTGACAATACTGAGAAATACAGTGCAGCATGGGGAAGATCTTACTAAAGGGTACATTGTGTATGCATTTAGCCATAACAATTAAATTCCGTCTCTAAATTCAGTGGCACAGAATTGCTAAGCATGTCCTGCTTAGATTTATTTTATTTTATTTTATTTTATTTTATTTTATTTTATTTTATTTTATTTTATTTTATTGAATTTCTATACCGCCCTACTCCCGAAGGACTCAGGACGGTGAACAGCCATGAAATAAAACACATACATATACAAAATTTAAAATCGAATAAAATGAATTAAATAAATTAGGCTGAATTGATACCCATAATTTAAAATACCCATATTTTAAAATACAGTAAAAATTTAAAATTTACACTTAAAAGGGAGAAGATTTAGGCGAGGCCAGCTTGATGAAATAAAAGAGTCTTCAGCTCGCAGCAAAAGGTGCGCAGATCCGGAATCCTCCGTATCTCTGGGGGGAGCTCATTCCAGATCGTCGGTGCCCCCACAGAGAAGGCTCTCCCCCTAGGGGCCGACAGCCGACATTGTTTGGCCGACGGCACCTGGAGGAGCCCCTCTCTGTGGGAGCGTACTGGTCGGTGGGAGGCTATTGATGGTAGTAGGCGGTCCCATAAGTAACCAGTTCCTAAGCCATGGAGCGCTTTAAAGGTGGTAACCAGAATCTTGAAGCGCACCCGGAAGACCACCGGGAGCCAGTGCAGCTCACGCAGGAGAGGTGTTACATGGGAGCTCCACGCTGCTCCCATAACCACCCGCGCGGCCGCACTCTGCGCCAGTTGGAGCCTCCGGGTGCACCTCAAGGGGAGCCCCATGTAGAGAGCGTTACAATAGTCCAGACGAGAAGTGACGAGGGCATGAGTGACTGTGCATAACGAGTCCCGATCTAGAAAGGGATGCAACTGGCGAATCAGGTGAACCTGATGAAAAATCCTCCCGGTCACGGCCATCAAGTACTCTTCTAAAGACAGCCGTGAATCCAGGAGGACGCCCAAGTTACGAGCCCTTTCCGTGGGGGCCAATGATTCGCCCCCAATAGCCAGCGATGGCGCCAGCTGACTATATCAGGACGTCGGAAACCACAGCCACTCGGTCTTGGATGGGTTGAGCCTGAGCCCGTTTCTCCCCATCCAGATCTGTACGGCCTCCAGGCACTGGGACATCACTTCAAGGGCATCGTTGGAGTGGTCCGGGGTGGAGATGTACAGCTGGGTGTCGTCATTTAGGCAACCTAACCAGAGTGGGAAGTGGGAGATTATGAACTAGAAAGGCTTTTGATTTATCTAGCAGGTCCTCTGATGTTCTTACAGCTTTTGCAGATAAATTAAGGGTGTTCTGATTCTTTGTGGCATGGTTAATGAAGGTAGTAATATGAGGAGAAGGAGACAGCGATAGAATGATTTGTATACTTCCAACTGCAGTTTATGGGATCACATTGGTGGAAGTGTCCCTACATTAAAATTGCAAACAGGAAACTAGAGCAAGAGGGAACAGGTAAGCTTGGACCTTTTTAATCTAAAGTTTTAATTATTTTAATGTTTGCAAAGGGTGTTTTTTAATGGGAAAAACATTAAAAATATGTTTCTATTTGCATAATTATGGCACCTCAGGGTACTGAATTATTGGTTGAGACCTGAAACTAGATAATAGCAATGCAACATAACACTATCCAGTAATGTTTCTCCTTATCCAAATGCCCAGGTCTAAACATTATTACATTTTTAGTGAACAAGGATTGTAATGCTATAATCTTACACAAACTTCAATATATAAGTGGATGCTTGCCAAAAGAAGTTCAGTACTATTATGTTTGGTTTTCGAAGAACAAACTTCCCCAAAATGAGGACACTGAAGAAAGTAAATCTAAAAGAGAGAGTCAAGACATTCAATTTTCTCCAAGCTCCTTGGAGATTATTCAAAGGCACAAGAAAAGAATCTCAGCTCGAATATATACATAGCTCTTGTTGGAAAAAGTATCAAAATATCTGAGAGGACTCCATAATGGTTAGAGGTCAGAGACAATATTAAAAACAAGAAGGTGTATGTCAAAAAATGGATATCGTGCCCAAATGAAAACAAAAATGAATGGAAACTCTGGCAAACACCTGGCAATAGTCAAAAAAATATGAAAAAGTTGAACAAAGAGCATTAAGTCAAACAATTCTGTCTTCTAACCAACTAGGAAGTCACTGGAGGCATTAAGAATTAAACTAGGATAGGGAATTAGCAAAAAAACTGAATGAATTCTTCTCTGAAAATATAGAGCAGGTTTGTGTATCCAAACCAGTGGTAGGATTCAATTTTTTTTTACTATCAATTCTGTGGGTGTGGCTTGGTGGGCATGGCATGGGTTGGTGGGCGTGGCAGGAGAAGGATATTGTAAAATCTCCACTTCCTCCCCATTCCAAGGGAAGGTTGCTGCAAAATCCCCATTTCCTCCCAATCAGCTGGGACTCAGGAGGCAGAGAATAGATGGAGGCGGGGCCAGTCAGAGGTGGTATTTGCCAGTTCTCTGAACTACTCAAAATTTCCCCTACCGGTTCTCCAGAATTGGTCAGAACCTGATAAATACCACCTCTGGTCCAAACTGTCTTTTTCATAGGAAAGATTGGATGGTAGTAATTAGAGATAAAGTAATTCAGGCTTAGAGCCAGTTTGGTTTAGTGGTTAAGGCAACAGGCTAGAAACTGGGAAACTGAGTTCTACTCCTGTCTTAGGCACAAGCCAGCTTAGTGACCTTGGGCCAGTCACTTTCTATTAGGCCTAGGAAGAAGGCAATGGCACTTCTGAAAAATCTTGCAAAGAAAACTGAAGAGATCTGTCCAGGCATTCTTCAAGAATTGTGCCTTCTGTCATTTGAGACTCATTCTGCAATCTTACTTGTGTTTTTGTTTAAAGTTCACATGTTAAAAAATAGAGCAAAAAATGCATCATTTCTTGAGGCCTCTTATCAGATCAGAGTAGAAAGTCAGATGAACTCATGGAGTTCATCTCATTCTCAGTTTAGTAGGAATCTGAGTTGGGAATTTTTATTTTTAGAATTCCTAAAGCAAATTTGAAACTGTCACCTATATAATAAGACTTTTCCCATTAGAATTTTATGCCAGAGTTTTGTTATTTATGGAGGGAAGGTAAAGGTTTCAAGCAGCTTAGAAAGCTAATGGAGAGAAAAATACAATAAGAAAGTCACTGAGTTTTTACAGAGGTTGATATTCTTAGGATTTTGCACCACAATTCTTTTGTTTTTCCTCAGCTGCCTCCCCCACCCCCACTTTTTTTGGTTTGTTTAGGGTCCAGAAAAAGAAAAAAAACAGTTTTTCCTTTCTTTCTTTAGGCAAGAAAATCTCATGGAAGAAGAGTTTTATATTTACACTGTGATCCTTCATTAGAGCACATAGTCTGTGACAGATAACATCTTAGATTAGAGTTTAGACTTCACTACATTTTTTTTATCCTTAGCTTAGAACTTGGCAGGAAGAGAAAGTGAGTTGAATATATTTTTGCTACTGCTTTCTTAGGGCCTTTTTGCCAGTTTACAAGCATTTCTGAATGCATAAACATGAATAACTGCCACAATATTGATTTCGTTCCTTATGTATACACAAAGATGTATATCTGTAACAGTGGTGGGTTGCTCCCGGTTCGGTCCGGTTCTATAGAACTGGTAGTAAAACCGGCGGGAGGCTCCGCCCACCTGCCATGATATCATCATGGGTGATCTGCGCATGAGCAGAAGCACAAGCGCACACGAGCGAAGCAAGCGCATGCGCACGGTCTCGTTGTGAACCGTAGTAGAGTTCACAATGAGCACAACGTAGTAAAGATAAGTAGAACCCACTCCTGATCTGTAATGTAGTGATGGTAGAAATCTCAATGATTTATTGTTTTATTTCCATTATAGAAAGATCTGTCTTCTTTTTTTTTTTGGAAAAATTCCACTGGTTTAGCATTTGTTTATTTCAGTATTCAGCTCATGCACATCCCAGAGATTCAAGTTAATAAGAGTGAAATAATTCAGCAAGACAATTGTGGTGAGATACTATAGAAAACAATGGCCTACTGATAGCTTTTCTGAGCTACAATTATCCAAAAGATTTAGAATAGATGTTGAAGTTCAGTCAAAGTAATATGTTTTAATTCTATGCATGTTAAAAGGAAACCAGAACATATATTATGTATATCCATTCCAAAATAAAACTTTAATAAACTTTATAGCAGTGGTGAAATTCATTTTTTTTTACTAATGGTCCTGTGGGTGTGGCTTGGTGGGCATGGTATGGCTTGGTGGGTGTGGCAGGGGAAGGATACTGCAAAATCTCCATTTCCACCCCATTCCAGGGGAAGGATACTGCAAAATCTCCATTCCCACCCCACTCTAGGGGAAGGATACTGCAAAATCCCCATTCCCTCCCCACTCCTGGGGCCAGCCAGAGGTGGTATTTGCCGGTTCTCCGAACTACTCAAAATTTCTGCTGCTGGTTCTCCAGAACCTATCAGAACCTGCTGAATTTCACCCCTGCTTTATAGCCTCATTTGTTCCCTATGCTTACTTATTGATTTGTTTATTTAAAATATATCTGATCCATTTTTTCTGATCCATACAGAAGAGGACAACCAGCAGCAAGGTGGACGGACTTAATTACAGCAGTAATGGGTGCAATATTGGGAGACCTGAAGGGCTAGAGACAGATATTTCTGCACTGGCTCCCGGTGGTCTTCCGGGTGCGCTTCAAGGTTCTGGTTACCACCTTTAAAGCGCTCCATGGCTTGGGACCTGGTTACTTACGGGACCGCCTACTACCATCATCAGCCTCCCACCGACCAGTACGCTCCCACAGAGAGGGGCTCCTCCAGGTGCCGTCGGCCAAACAATGTCGGCTGTCGGCCCCTAGGGGGAGAGCCTTCTCTGTGGGGGCACTGACGATCTGGAATGAGCTCCCCCCAGAGATACGGAGGATTCCGGATCTGCGCACCTTCCGCCGCGAGTTGAAGACGCTTTTATTTCATCAAGCTGGCCTCGCCTAAATCTTCTCCCTTTTAAGTGTAAATTCTAAATTTTAATGGATTTTAAAATATGGGTATTTTTAAATTATGGGTATTAATTCAGCCAAATTTATTTAATCCATTTTATTCGATTTTAAATTTTGTATATTTATGTGTTTTATTTCATGGCTGTGCACCGCCCTGAGTCCTTCGGGAGTAGGGCGGTATAGAAATTCAATAAATAATAAATAATAATAATAATAATAAGAAAATCTATCTATAATGTTACTAAGAGTGACTGACTTGATGACTCACCCAAACCCAAATAAATAGGTCTGCTAGGATAATGCAGCTTGAAAAGCAAAGAAAATTGGTGCCACTTATACTTCCAGATGTTCCTGGCGAGATCCATCGTCAAAAAGCCTGTCCACACCCTATGTAATTAGGTTCTTCATATAAAGGTCTTCTCTGCGACGCTACTCATGGGAGGCTCTGTTTTCAGTGCAACTTTTGTTCTGAAGATGGTGTGCATGCAAAGCAGACTAGCACATGGGCAATATTAATCTTTCAGTTAGGATAATTAAAAGAACTAAAAGAATTCTAATTCCAGTTTATTAAAAAGTCAAGAGAGATAATATTGGAAAAACTACTATCAGTAGTTTTTAAGAGACAAGACAATAAGATAATAGATACATATAGTTAAAAGCTATCTGAAGCCTAAGCCTAATAACTCACCAAAACTTCTTAAAACACAGTGAGATGGAAACTGAGATTCTGCACATAAGACAAAAATAGAATGTAGATTTGGCTTGAAGATAATAGACTTTATAAATAAAGTTATTTAAGTATAGATGGGAACTCTCAGAATGGAATTAAAAATTCAACCTCACCCATCAGCATGAGAATATGATGCATGCTACTGTCATATAAGATTGAATAATATCATAGGAGGGTGATAAATGATAATGTTGTGATGCATATCTGGATAATGCATACCCCTGATTACTTGCCACTTAACATCTGTGGTGAAAAGATTTCAGGTTCAAGTCTAAACTCAGCCTTAGAAACCCACTGGGCAAATTTAGGCCAACTTTTCTCTCTGTCCAGCCTAATGCACAGAATTATCATTGGGACAAATGAAGAGAACTTTCATGTAGCTGTATGAGTAAAAGTAAAATATAAATCTAAGGAATACTTTTTGGCTGGCTTTCACATAACCCATTTGTAAAATAGCTACAGTTCCATTCATTTGGGCTAGGGAATAAAACACATTATTAGTAGAACCTGTTTCTTGGCCATGCTTAGACTCAAACTGCATAATTAATATGACATTTAGTATAAAGACTCCCTTGAGTTGAGTGTCTAATGATTATATGGACATATTTTTGTAGTTTTCTTGGCAATAATGTGGAAATGCATTATCATTTCTTTTTCTTCTGGGAAACATTTTGGGACTTCCAAATCTAACCTATAGCCTCAGAACTATTTGATTATCTTAATTCCAAGTAGTAACTTTAACATTTTCTAAGATCAGCCTAGATCATCAATGCAATCTGCTTTGAGCAATCTGACATTTACATATGCTTAATGGATATAAAGTTTTACAAATTTAACCCATAAGATAAATCATTTAGAATGTTTTGGAAAGAGTGTTTTTTGTGCTTCACTCATTCATTGGATTTTATTATGCCTGTTCTTGAGTAACCTTCTGCTTCTTCTACATTTTTTATCATCACAGAAAATCCATTAAAAAGGACATCTGGATAGCTATAATTGCTTCTCAATTACTAACATTAGGAACCCTATATATGAAACAATTCTAAAAAAAACCTCCTCACAAACCTTTCCCTGATATTCCCCACCTCAGGTTATATATGACTTTTAAAAGAATTTCCTTTATGCTTCCCAGTCTATATGATAATGGCAAAAAATAAATGGACATTTTAATATTGTATTATGTGTGTAGGTATACTGGAATATTAGTATTGAGCTGATTTCCCTGAATGTCTTGTGTGGAATAGTACTACTCCATATGAAAGGAATAACAATAATTGTCTTAAAAGTTCACTCCGAATCCTAGAGTCAAACCAGTCATCATTTTGTCCCTTTCTCCATCATTTTGTCCTATTTCTAGACCGTTTTTAAGACTTATCTCCTTCTGTAATTTTTTCCAGTCCCTATGCAACAGGCATACACTGTGGGTACTGTTAATATTCACTGGCAGTATCTACTCTATATGCATTTTATATTGGACAGAATATATGTTTTTTATCTTTTCTTCAAGACTTCTGGTACCCTAGTGGAAACCGATCTACTTGTGCAATGAACTGATTTGTGGAGAATTTACAAAAATGACTGCAATTACCATTAATTTTTTGTATTTTCTATTTAGTGTTTCACCTTTTGATTCACCTTAATATTATAAGATATTAAGCATGAGATATCTTTGCTTGTTGGCTTCTAGAGAAGCCCTCTCTTCTATATAATAGTAGGGAACAATTTCATCTGGACTATTTTAGGAAGATAGACTGGCTTTGGAGATTGGGCTTATTGTATTCAATCAAACAACAAGAGATAGTATTAAGAAACAAACGTGGATATTTGATCCGGGATTAATCAAGTTAATTTTGGGGTTGATTTGGCATAGTTAAGAAGCCATGGTAAATTTTCTATGAGTTGATTACAATAACAGTTTGTTAACAGAGGATTTTGGAATTTTAATCTTGTCTTTTTTATTATCACTATTTTTTAAAACTATTTTGTTATTAATATAGTATATAGATGAAAGGTTAACAATTTGTAAATGGAATTAGAAATTTAGTAATTTAAAATTCTTTGGGCCTGTTTCACAAGGGGTGGAAAATTAATATTGTGGTAATTTATTTAATCAGCATTCAGTTAGGGAGGACAATATGTGTTAGTCTCTTTTTTTAATGCACTTTTTTTCTTTTTAATGTCTTGTTTGTTGTGCTTTTTCTTTTTCTTTTTTTTCTAAAAACATTTTACTGTTTTATATTTTAGCTTTTTTGAATAAAATTAAAAAATAGTGAAATAAAAATAGGGATACCCTCTCTTTCTGACAGTAAATAGCCTATTCGAGCATACAGCCAGGAAGTTTATATAGTTGACTCTGGTGTCTAAAATCAAGATAATCTGAAATAGGAATTAAGACCTCTCAGAAGAATCTGGACAGAAAACCCAAGTTATCTTAACTGAATACAGGTAGTCCTGAACTTATGACCATAACTGGGACCAGAATTCCTTTCGTAAGTCATCATAGTTATAAGTTGAGTTGGACCCAATTTTACAACCAAGTTTATGATGGTCATTAAGTGAATGCCATGGTTGTAAGTGAAAACCCATTTTTCTGAACTGACAAAAAAAGTTGCAAATTGTGACCAATTGTGACACTGCAGTTAGTCATACATGTGAGCTGATTGCCAAGCTCTCGAATTACAATCATGTGACCATGGGGGGGAGTGGTATAATGGTCATAAATGTGAAAACTGGTCATAAGTGTGAGGACTAGAATTTTTTCAATACTGTCATACTTTGAATTGTCACAAAACTAATGGTTGTAAATCGAGGACTGCTCTTGATACAGATTTCTTTGTACAATGTGCTTTTTAAATTTTGGCTGTGAAGGTTTTACATGATTTGGAAATCAATATTTCTAGTCACAAAGTTTATTTGATTTACTGTGTTTCTACATATCACCTTTTCAATTTGTTTATTGTAGGATAACATAGAGACAAATATCAGAATGTTTTTAAGATCACGTTTTAAATGTTTTAAATCAAAGCTGTTGATTTAAATATTTAAATAGTTTCATACAGTATTGTATATACAGTAATATTTTATCCCTGTATCAATGTAATTTTTAAAATAACTTGCAGTACACTGGAAAATAGAGGTCCTCAACCTCCAGGCTGGGCCCACTTCCGGGCCACGGTCTGTTCAAAACTGGGCCGTGGGAGAGATGGGCAAGTGTGCATGTGTGAAACTCCACTTGTGCAAGTGGTGGGCAAGCATGAAAGCGAGGCTCCACTTGCGTGAACAGAGAGCTTCAGAGGACTTTGCACGAACAGAGAACAAAACTTTGTGTGAATCAAGCTTCGTGCGTGAGCGACCTCCACTCACATGAGTGGAGCTTCGCGTGCGAGCACAAATGCCCATCACTCAAGCCCTCCACTCAAGTGCCTGCCATTTGAAGTGCCCTCTGCTCATGCTCGAAGCTCCATTTGCGTGAGCGGAGGGTGCATGTGCCTGCCACTCACATAAATGGAGCTGTGTCCGGATGCGTGTGCCTGCCATTCACTCTCCCCCTCCACAGCGGGGTGGGCAAGCTGGAAAGCTGCTGTAAAATATACCATTCTTGCAGTAAATATTTGTAACACAAACTGAGGCAATGATGTGGCAATATGGAAGACCAGTGTTATTCCAAGGAGTTTAGTGACATGTTTTGATTTCTCCTTTATATATTAACAGAAGTCTAGAAGTTTATAGCTCATTCTGAGTTAGCCTGCTGATTTTTATTAACTCTTGTTTACGGAATAAAAGAGAAGAGGGAGGAACTTTACATAGCTTCAAAGCTTTTCTTACTGTGAAAATCTCAGACTTTTGATTCCCATCCCAAAATCCTGTGTCACCCAATCCAAATTACCATGTTTCCCCGAAAATGAGGCCCTGTCTTATATTTTTTTGAAGCCCGAAATAAGTGCTTGGCCTTATTTTTAGGGAGGTCTTATTATTTTGGGGTGCATGGAGCAAGACGGGGCTCCTCTTGCCATCTTATCTGATTTCTAGCTCTGTCTCCCTAACCCTAACCAGAGGAAATGACAGGGACTGGCTGCACATGTGGTTTAATATTTTCTGGGAGGGCTTATTTTCTGGGAGGGCTTATTTTTTAGGGGGGGGGCTTATTTTAGTGTATGCGCTCAAAAGCCCGATTGGGCTTATTATCCAGGGAGGTCTTATTTTTGGGGAAACAGAGTAGGTCTTGCAATCTCCTGACCATAACAGGACCATAAAATCATAGTTTGATAAAAATCTTGGGGTTGTGGTTTATTGGGAGTTTCTGCACAGAACCTTGCATTGGTACTGTGGAAACTGACTGTCCTTGGATGTCTCTGCTGTCATTATTAAGGAATTCCTGGCAACTTGTAAGAGATTTGGCTATCATCTTGTGTTGTTTATATTATGCTTTTAAATCTGTTTGCCTGAGTTAATAATAAAGCTTAAAAACCCTTCATTGTTCCTTGATCAAAAAGAACCAGTTGCTGGGTATCTGATCACTACCCTGATGCTTGGCAAAATAGGTAACTCCTAATTTCATAATACATGTATCTACTTCTCAATCTCTTCTTACAGCACCTCAGCAGCACTTTTGCAACATGACCTGTCATGACTGAAAGAAAATCCAGTGAAAGCATTTGTGAATATATCTATCTGTCAATTACAGCATAGCAACAATCATTACAAAGTAAGAAAGGAATAATGCAAAAACATCTTTGCGCAGATTCATAGTGGAAACAGACCAAGCAGTTTTCTGATCTTCAACCACTCTGAAGCTGAACATATAAGGAAAGGCAGTTAACTATTAGCCAAGGAAAATCAGGATCAGAGGATTTAGAAGCCATTTATGCCAGAGCTGATTAAGCAACCCACTTAGTCAGGCTACATGACTCTTCCCCGAAGCAGAAAAAAGAGGGAGTAGGCACTCATCACTATTTCTGTTGATGAGATATCAAAGTACTGATTCCATTTCTAAAATTATGAAATGTAAATCATATATCCTAGCAATTATTTGCAAGGTATGCTTTCTTGGATAATTCATAGTAGAAAAGCTATTTATGCTCATTTTGATTAGATATAGCAGATGATTTATTTGCAAAAGATCTAGTTTGATGCTGCATTAAGCAATAATTACATATTTACCTCTGAGATACATTTAATTTCATTAATTCACTGCAAATGGGGAATTAGCACCCTGTAATAAGAAATTAAATCGTTATTAAGTTCATGGAGGTTAAATTAGTGGGTTTCAGAAAGACAGTAAGAAAGGCAATGCATGTATGGTCCCTTGGGAGTTGGGCGGCATAGAAATGCAACAAAATAAATAAATAAATAAATTGCCCTATGCTCAGAAAAGTTAAGAAGGGCATGCAAAGGCTTATCTGATTTTCATATGTATGTTGTATGTGTATGATATACTTATTATTTTATTTCATTTGATTTTCAGACTGTCTACTTCCAACTCAAAGTGGCTTACAAATTAAGAACAATTAAAAAAAACAACTTATCAAAGAAAACAAATAGGCTGATGATGTTACCTTGTTTGCTAATGTACTGGCTGCAAGAAAATAACCTGTTGGAAAATGTTTTCATGTATTTTGTGCAACAACTACAGCCAACCAGTAGTTGGCAGTATTTATAAGTTAGTAATCACATTTTGTGGTATACTCTGTTTTCCTCTGTATATAAAGTCTCATCTTCCTGGTCACAGTTAAGCAGAAAGATCTATGTGGACTGTTCCCTTTGTTTGTTCTGTGGTGCTATATACAGAATTTCTAACAACCCAACTCAGAGAGCATCAAGGACCCTATAAAAAGACTAAAACTGACAGGTAGACTGTTTAAAAAAACAAAGAGCTCAACCACATCCTAACTTGGGAGGGCAACCAGTTGTCAGGGTTCCGACCAATGCCCTAGTAAAATCAGGAGCCTCAAGCCATTGTGCAAGAAAAATCCAGTTGTTTATTAGGAGCACCATGTCAGCACAAACTAAGTGAAGCCAGGTCTGACTTCATCCAGTTTGTGCCTTGCCTCTGACTCTATTGCCCCTCCCCCCAAGGTGTGTCACCAGTCACATTCCCCCAGCGAAGCAATTTTGCGAGTCATAGAAGTCACTTCCTCTGGCTGTTGTGGATCTTGATGGAGATGGACTTGACTTCGGTTGGCTAGGATGTGTTTTATTTTGACGGAGGTGTGAATTCCTCGATGCAGCTGCAAGGCTGCCTTGAGAGCCTTGATAGTACAGGGGTTTAGTGCACCCTGTTATTAACACAGCTGCCTGCAATTTCTGCTGGTTCGAATCTCTCCAAGGCTCAAAGTTGACTCAGCCTTCCATCCTTTCTAAGGTAGGTGAAATGAGGACCCAGATTGTGGGGGCAATAAGCTGACTTTGTATAAAATATACAAAAGAATGAAGGCTATTGCTTAACGCATTGTAAGCCGCCCTGAGTCTCCGGAGCATATAAATCAAATTAAAAAAAAAAAAAAAGGCATGATTTCTCTACCCGCTGCCTATGGCAACTTGGGAGCAGGTCAGGAAAGCTTCGTGAGTTGACACCAGTTGACACCAACAATTTTCTGAAAATCAAAAGGTTGGTTATATAGTATGGATTTCCTGGGAGATGTCATATCACAGGGCAGGCGCTATCCTCAAGAAGGCACATTTCCTAGGTCCAGCAAGGTGGCTCACTGCTTAATTGAAAACCCCACTCTAGCTGACTTCCTTAAACAGGCAGAAATATATAGAGGCAGATTGTTGCTCAAATAATCAGGTTCTGTGATGTGAAGCACTTTAGAGGTGATAACCAGTGCCTTTAATTGCACCTACAGCAGAAACCAACTGGCAATCAGCATAGCTTGCAAAGCAGGAGCGATGTGTCCACATATTCAAACATGCCAGTGGTGGGCTGCCCCCGGTTCGGACTGATTCACAAGAACTGGTAGTAAAACCGGCGGGAGGCCCCGCCCACCGCCCCAGATGTCGTCATCAGAGATCTTTGCATGCGCAGAAGCAAGGTGTGCATGCGAGCTTTACTCGCATGCACGATCCCGTTGCGAACCATTGCCACTGAATTTGGACCAGATGTAGCTTTTGACTGGTCTTCGACAACAACTCCATGTAGAACACATGCAAAAATGGCTGGGCTTTGATTCTGTGATCATGGCCACCATCTTGATTTTTTTTTACGTTCCCCGTTCCCACCCTGCACATACACTCACTCATAACTGATGCAGTCTCTTCCATTAAGTTGGTCATACTGGACTGCCAAAACCCAGTTACGCACTTCTGTATCTCTTTGCTTCTGTTTAGAGGTTACCCAGAATTTGGCATCTCAGATAGGGTAACATACTGATGGGCTGTCTGCTAAAACAAAGCAAGGCTATGGCATATACTTGAAAGAAAACAGGAAGCCTGTAATTGTGGAGTCTGTCTGGCAACAACAAAGAATTCTTATTCAGAGGGAATATGCACGTGTAAAGCTTGTAACAATTCTGGGTGGTTAGAAAGCTGATAAAAGTAACAAAGGGTTAGACATCTTGCAAAGCTCAGCTAGACGTTAGGAATAGAGATGGCCTGGAGAAAATAGAATGCATATTAGATAACTCCTGAAGCTTTCATTAGCCAAGGCTTAGGAATAGGGGCAGCTAGAAACCAATAGAATTTATTTATTTTATTTTATTTATTTTATTAAATTTCTATACCGCCCTTCTCCCGAAGGACTCAGGGTGGTGTACAGCCAGAAATAAAACCATGACAATAGAAAAATTAAAAACAAGTTAAAACAATTAAATCAATTGGCCGAAAATTCTAATAAAACAACCCATTAAAATAGTAAAAATATTATTATTATTTAGGCCAGCCCTGCTTGTTGGAATAGTAATGTTTTTAGGGCACGGCGAAAGGTACACAGGTCAGTAATCCTATGAATCTCCGGGGGCAGCTCATTCCCTGGGTATCTACGAGACCGCCTTCTGCCACCGATAGCCTCCCATCGACCGGTACGCTCCCACAGAGAATGCTCTCCCCCTGGGGGTCGTCAGCCGGCATTGTCTAGCTGACGGCACCCGGAGGACCCCCTCTCTGTGGGAGCATACCGGTCGATGGGAGGCTATCGGTGGCAGAAGGCGGTCTCATAGATACCCAGGGCCCATGCCATGGAGCGCTTTAAAGGTGGCAACCAACACCTTGAATCGCACCCGGAAGACCGGGACCACCGGGAATAATTGTTAGATCATTACTAAAATGTTTATTGGATGATATTTCTATATAACCTGCCTTTTCCAGCCTTTGCTTTAGTGAAAACGTATAAAGCTTTCTTAATTCTATGGTTTGGGGTTCTTGGGATTTTGGCCGGGACCTCTTTTCTTGGAGCGCTTCAATAAAAGGAAACCAAAATCTGCATCTTGCATCTGGTGTCCTTCATCAGCCTCTGCACCAGGCTCAGACCCAAATTGGGGACAACAATACCTTCTATGAAAAAAGTCTAAATGTATAAGAACCATAACTAATCCATTTCCCTCTCTAATTATTAAAACAACAACAGCAACAAAAAGCTCCAACCTCTTGATGAGATTTTGAAAATTTATAGTGTTTGGTTAGAATTCTGTTTAGTTTTGCCTTGGAGCAAATGCTGTAAATATCAGATATAGGGAGGAGGTATGTGTGGTTAATTCTACTATGGTGTGTTCCTTTTGTGTCACCACACTAAATAAATAAATAGATTCACTGTTCTGCCTCTTTCTGTTGTAACTATCAGGGCTAAAACACCATAAAAAAAAAAGAATAGAGAAGTTTGTGTCAGTGGGATCCCCATTTGGAGCTCTGTGTAAATGGCAGATGGCAGAATTTCAGTCAGTTTGCCCAATGCTAATGGTTGATTTGTGCATTGCTATTAGAAACCTTTACACAGAACAATCCTGACTGAGCCCTTTGGGAAAGGGTTGATTACAATTCTCCTGATTTTCTAGCAGCTGAGACTTGAATGATGTCTATAATTGGCTTCTCTGTGTATAAATCTTGCACCTTTCTCTCTAGAGGACATGGGGATGCCATAGGCTGAGCCTCTTTTCTTGCTTGCCAGCTGAGCTGGAGAAGAAAGTGGGGGTGGGGAATGAAAGGCAGGTGATTCTGTTTTTTGAAAGATTCTGTTATTCTGCAACTATAGAAAATTTATCTTATAATAATGAGATATTTCCAGTCTGGGTGTTTCTGAAAGTAAAATATTAATTATGTAATCAGGGCATACTTTTCTCTCTCTATTTTTGTTCTTCGATGCAAGTTCTGAAATTAAGATTGAACGTTGCTCCTTCTGTTTTGAAACAAGGAATCAAAGAGCATAATGTTGTCCAAACTCTATTACACTTTGATAAAAGAGGTAGAATAAGACCTAAAGGTGCTTTTTCAGGAGACAACTGGACTTTCTTGTTTTTTCTTTTGAAGACGTTTTGCTTCTCATCTAAGAAGCTTCTTCAGCTCTGACAGGATAGTGGGGAATGGAAGGATTTATATTCCTTGCAGACAGCTGGTAATTTGCATTCTTTTAGAGGTCGTTGAAGCACTTGCAGGTTTATCTGTATCCTCAGGGTCACCTGAGTAGTGCTCCTGGTTCCTGTAGTCCTTCCATTCCCCATTCTTGGATGAGAAGCGAAACATCTTCAAAAGAAAAAAGTCCAGTTGCCTCCTGAAAAAGCACCTTTGGGACAACCATGACCTGGATGACTGAGAATCTCTACAGGTAGAATAAATGGTACAAAGTTTCATTCTTAAAGCTGTTGCTGAGACAAGGTTTCTTTCCATGCAGGAATGCTGACATTGCCAAAATGCTCAGAGGCTCTGTTATTAAGCTTATATTTTTCAGTTTCCCATATCCTCCACACCTATTTAAAAATGCAAACAAGTATTTGGATATAAAAGACAATAAAAGCAATATGCTGATTGGATTTCCCCCCCCCCCCCAAGCATGCTGCAGGCCAAATCCTTCCATTAATGGAATGAAGATAACCTTGTAAGTCAAGAATATTTCACCACACAATTTCAGTTAAGAAATCAATTACTCTCAGACTGATCACGCAGCAAACCATGTGGAAATGTATAAGATTTAACTAATTTGGTAGATGTATTCTTACACACTGGCTAGGAAGAAAGTGCTGCAAATCAAATGATAATTACTGATTGCAGCATGCTGAAAGGTTTCTTTAATAGTGGAGTCCTTGGCCTGAGATACATATATTCTCTTCTATGCTTTAATAGTTTAGCATGATTAGATACTTAATGGAGACAGTGTACTGCTGATTAAAACAAAGTTCTAATTGTCAGTACTGTTTGTTTTCTCATGCTCTGAATGGGTGAAATTCCAGTCACGTGAACAGAAATCTGTTATAGGACATTATTTTCTGTTTTTTTTCTGTGCTGCTCTCAACATTCTCTCCCATGTCCAAAGTATCCCCCAAATCTCTAGAACAGATGTTGAGGATTCAAGGAGGTATGGGAATCACCCAGCCCCATTTCACTGATGGAATTTCACTGTTAGCAGAAGAACTGCTTAATTGGAAAGCACTGTTTATGTACATCAGAACATCCAAAAATATTCCCAGAGAGACTGAATCAAGGGCATATGCTAGAAAGGTCAAGAACCAGTTTTTAACTATTAATATTTCTCAATCTGTCACTCTAAATACTGGATATGTTTGTTTGTTTTATGTTTTATTAGATTTATATACCGCCCTACTCCCGAAGGACTCAGGGCGGTAAACAGGCACAAAATAAAATACATAGATACAAAAGTTAAAAGACATAATTAAAACCAGATTAAATAATTTAGCCCGAGACAATTAAAAAATCCCAATAATTTAAAACAGATTAAAATTTCGATTTAAAAGAATTTTAAAACAGGGGAGAAAATTAGGCCAGGCTGGCTTGCTGGAATAGGAGAATCTTAAGAGCACGGCGGAAAGTGCGTAGATCCGGGATCCTCCGTATCTCTGGGGGGAGCTCGTTCCAGATAGTGGGTGCCCCCACAGATATGATTTTGGCACTTTCTCTTTAATAAAATTACATTTTCTCTGTATATTTGTACTGAAAAAATTTTCAGGTAAAAAACATATATACATCAGAGGTGGGTTTCAGCAGGTTCTGACCAGTTCTGGAGAACTGGTAGTGGAAATTTTGAATAGTTCGGAGAACCGGTAGTAAAAATTCTGACTGGCTCTGCCCCCATCTATTCTCTGCCTCCAGAGACCCAGCTGATTGGGAAGAAATGGGGATTTTGCAGTAACCTTCCCCTGGATCGGGGAAGGAATGGAGATTCTATAGTATCCTTTCCCTGCCATGCCCACCAAGCCATGCCACACCCACCAAGCCACATCCACAGAACCGATAGTAAAATTTTTTGAAACCCACCACTGATACACATTATAATTATTGGTAGCAGCATCTGGGTGCCAATGCAACGATAATCCTTTCCTAGATAATGCATATGACTGTGTCTTATAGGAAGTATATTTGGTTTTAAATCAGCCGTGAAAAGTTATATTTTTATATAATCATATAAAAAGTTATACCTTTTTATATGGTTATAAAAAGGGTGTAAAATTATTAAGAACACATTTTAAAGGAGAATAAAAGAGAATGAGATAATGGTTGCTGATCAGAATAAAAGATTTATCTTTCTATGCAAAATCAATAGCTTCCACCTTCATTTTAAAGGAACAAATCTTACACTGACCTGACTCGTGGCTTTGGCTAGATTCTTTAGCTGTATTGACATAAATTAAGCCATGGATGCTTTGCCTCTTGAGTCTCAATATCGATGCATGAGACTGCATTTGCTGCAAGTCATGAAAAGTTCACATAACGTTTTGATTTATACATAACTTGATGTACATTTATGTACATAATTTGTACATAACATGTCTGGGTTCACAAAAATGGGCTGAGTGGAACTCTGAGTGGAATGATGTTTGAACCTTATCAGAAATTTGGTTCATGATGGTCCAATTTGGTACATCAAAACAGTTATGGAAATTTGAGAAGATGCTAATTCCTTTGGTTAAAGTAAAGCCTAGAACAGCTTTCTCCAGCTCACTGACCTCCAAAAATGGCAGCAGCACACTTTTGAAAATTTTCTATATAGCAAGCTATGCTAGCTAGGAATGATGTAAATTGTAGTTCCAGTGAGATGAAAAATACTACAGCAATCAGTTTGGATATCTATTGGGACAACTGATTGGAACTGACTGGGGGAATAGAAAGGTGTCAGGGAATTAACATTTTGGGTGCTTAATTTAGAATGCTAAATTAATTTGAACTATGATTGATGAATTGTCCTCAATAATGCTTTCATTGTTGTTGAAATCAAGACTATTTATCCTTCTTCTGGCCATCTTTCTTTCCACTTTTCCCAGCATTGTGGTCTTCTTCAAAAGTCTTTTCCAAGACTAGAGATTAAACGTATCAATACACTTTTTCTCCTGCTTTTTCAAAGTACAACTTTTGCATCGATAGAGGTCACAGGGAAAATCATTTTCTGGACAGTTCTAATCTTTGTTATTTATATCATGGCATTTGGATATTGAGCTATCCTTTAGTAAAATATGTATTTATTTAAAATTGTTTGCATCAAGATTAGGAACAGCATGAGGAAATGTAAGATAATACCCTGAATAATAACCAAAATGCTATTTGAAATCACTGTGGGGCGTAACTGCCACTAGACCTGATAGTCTAGATTCACCATATTGTCTCTTTCCCAAGAGAAGAAACTGCAGAGACAGAAATATATCTATATCGGTATCTGCGAACTCATATATGAGTATGTCATACAGATAGAATTTATATGCATTAATGCAGGATGTCCATATAGAACAAGGAAAAATGAAAGATATGATGCCATTACCTGCATCCATAGTGAGCCAGTTAGTATATAGTCATAGGAAAAGGCAGAGTTAAAAGGTATCTGAAAAATATTGGAACTGATCTCACCTTACATACAGTACATAATGCAGTAGAAAGACATATCCATTAAATCAGCGGCTTCCAAACTTTTGGGCATCAGAGACCAGTTCAGTGGTGAAATCCAAATTTTTTTACTACCGGTTCTGTGGGCGTGGCTTGGTGGGCATGGTATGGCTTGGTGGGCGTGGCAGGGGAAGGATACTGCAAAATCCCCATTCCCACCCCACTTGGGGTCAGCCAGAGATGGTATTTGCCGGTTCTCTGAAATAGTCAAAATTTCCACTACCGGTTCTCCAGAACCTGTCAGAACTTGCTGGATTTCACTCCTGGACCAGTTCCATGGAGAGAGGTTTTTCCACGGACTGGAGGAGACATGGTTTCGTGTGCTGCCTGCATCCTGATGATGGGGCATTGCTTGTTTGCATGGACCGGTTTCTGGCATGCTGTGGACTGGTGCCAGTCCATGGATCGGGAGTTGGGGACCCCTGTGTTAGATTTATTGACTTTACATTGGTAACTTCTTGTGGATTGCGTGTTTTGCTATTATTGAGAGTAATATCTGAAGTAGAGAGCCCATCAGATTTAGTGAGGCATCAGACCATGGCATAAGACTAGACACTGGGGGCCCTGAGTTCTAGTCCTGCCTTAGGCACTAAGCCAGCTGGGTGATCAATATAGAAGTGTATGGGTGTGTACTGGACTGGAGACTTCTGCGGCTCTAGAAAAACCCATGATTTCTTTTTTACTTTCTGGTGTCCATTGGATAAAGAGCAAGGGTGTATGTCATTTCTTGCTCTAAAACCTTACTTCCCTTGCAAAGAGGACAAAATTCAAGTTTGGGAAAAGCTTTTCTTGCAGAGGGAAAAGAAGCAAACAGAACAAAACAGAAGCAGCAAATGTAATAGAAGAAAAGTAATAGAAAACAGATTCTAGAGCTTCCAGAAAGAATAGGTAAGCATGGGCATAAATTACATGACATGACATGAATGGAAGCAGATGGTGGTTTTCTACAAGATGATGCGTGATGTTCAAGCACATTGTAAATGCAAAGAAATCCTCCATCTCTTAATTTAGGGAATAATAGAATCCAATCCAGCCAGCTGGAAATTTCAGGAATGAAAATGGGGACATGTCCTAGAAAAGCTGAGTATATGATAACCGTGAGATAGTTAGGAAATCAAAAAAGATAAAACAACTCAAGGGCAGTAAGAGGAAAAGGGATGCATGAAAAATTTAGCACCAGCGATACGTCAGAATTGGATAATTTATCTCTCTCTCTTCTGGCCTATTTAGAAAAATGCAGAATACCAAAAAACCTCATTGGCATGATCCATGCCCTGAATTGGACTCCTAAGTTATCATTCATAATAGTTCACTGAGGAAGCCTGGGCAGCGTTCTGCCATTTCAGTGACCATCTGGCTTTCTGCTACCTCAGAGCAATGTTCCTTAGTAAATAAAATAGATTCAGTCCAGAAATTATCCACACAGCAGGCACTAGTGTCCTGGCTTGTATGAAATCTGAGATTTCTTGGTAGAGTCTTATGAAGTCATCTGGGGCAAGTGCCAAAAGAATAACAACAGGGAAAAAAAATGAGAGCAAAAGCCCAAGCTGTCAGCCTTGGTTCAGCTGAATCCTTTTATTAGATCTGAGTCAGTCAACCTGAGCCAGACTGTTTGATAATTTTGTGCTTTCACAGCATCCTAATGGATAGCAGCATACAAAACAAACCTACATTTTTAAAAGAAATTCCACTCTCATATTCCATTTCAGAAAGACAGCATTATTTGTTTTTAAAAGCTGTCATCATTTAGAGTGCAAACTTCCCGATGATGCTATAAAATGAACACAGAAAGCAACACATTTTTTTGGAAATTAATAGACAAACTGATAACCTACAGATCTGTGGGTTTACAACTCACTTCATCTCCAAGCAGGATGAACTGTTATGCTGGTTGGGAATAATAGTTATAGTAATAGTTATATATTGGTGAGCATTTTTAGGGGTCCTTAGTGCTCTCTGAGCTTGGTTGTTTTCTTATAGACATTTCATTATCCAAACAAGATAACATCATCAGCAATGTAATGAAACGTCTGCTAGAAAACAACCAAGCTCAGAGAACACCAAGGACCCTTCATTTCAACCCTAAGCTACAAATATTCTACTTTATTGGCATTTTTTTAAAAAAAAGAATGCTCAGCATAGACTAGCAATGGTTTATAAAAATAACTCATATCAACCTGGTTTTCTCTTTGGCAAAATAGTTTGGTTGATCATGGGAATATGGAGGTTATAATGTATTTTGATTTCAGCAAAGTATTTGACAGAATCCCCCATGAAATTTGGGTGGAGAGGATTACAAAATGTACATGGACTGTACTACTAATAAAAAGGTGGTTGAACAATCTTATCCAATGGGTGTTCTTTATCAATGGCTCTGCACCAGTCTGGACAGAAAAGTCAAAGGCCTAGCACAGCATTCTACTTTAGACCCTACACCAAATGTCTTGGATAAGGGGCTAAAAAGGTGATGATCAACTGTGTAGATGACACAAAGATAGAGGATGTAGCAAATACATAATGAATAGTATCAAGACCCAGGAGGATCGTGACAAGCTGGAACAATAGGCAAAACCCAGCAAAATGAATGTATTCCAGAAGTGTTGAGCTTTATGACAAATGTTATCAAGTGCAAAAAAAGATACTGAAAAACAACTTGGATATTGTATTTCTTGCAGATTTTTCATATGAATTATCTAGTTTTTTTCAATCCACACTGGTGTAATATATCAACCAAAAAACGAAAATAAAACCCTGTCTTGAACCAATTTTCTCTGAGTGCAATATTCGCAGTAAATTTAATCTTCCATTGGTATACCCATTGTGGCATATCAGTAGTCTTGCTTAGATTCTGCATTCACTTAATCATTATATCTTTGACTTGTTCAGTTTCTGAATCACACTTCAGTAACAGCTAGCAAATAAGCCCCAAGAGATGTTCTCAATTTTATAAGCTTTTCAAATTTAGTCAGATATTTGAATGTTCTACCTGGTTTTGTAGTTTCTTTTAACTTTGCTATTTATTTGAACACTTTATAATTGGGGAGGCGTTTTTGATCCTTCTGAGGGGGTTTTCTTGTTTTATTAAATCTTGTTATCTATATGAATTATTATTAACAAAAACATGCCCTGGTTAAGAAGAATATCAATAGGAAAAATGAAAATTCATGGATTTACTTTCTATAGCAAATGAATTCAATACGAATTGAAAAAAAGATACCGTATTGAATGAGTGACTAAGACAAATTTACTAGCTTTATTTGAATAAAAGACTAAGGATTAAATTAAGGATTTTGCAAGTTGTGAAAGAATGAGGACTTATAATTTATACATATAAATCATATACAAATTTAAATAAATTGCCATATTGCTGGGTACATTATACTGAAGGAACAGGACTCCCAAAAGGATTGCATAAATATCTTTGGGTAGACACAAGAAGTGGCCAGACTTTTAAGATATTATTTAGTTATAAGCAATATTATATATAATATTTATTAAAGATTTTAATTAAGTAATGAAAACTAATACAAACTAAACTAAACATAGAGAAAATAAAATAAAAACAGAGTAAAAAGTGCAAAGAAAGTAAAGTAAAAAAGAAGAAACATGAAAAAAGAGTGAAATAAAGAAAAATATATATAAAGAAGTGACTTCCAATATTCATCACAATAAGTATAAACAAGTTTGGTAGCTTTTCATCCCTATAAGATTACAAACAGATCCCTCTTTTTCCCATAGCCCACCCCTTATCTGCAAGCACATCTATAACTTTTCAATCCTGGCATCAGCAAAAAAAGTCCATAAAAAGTTAACAAATCCCTTTTGTAAATCCAATATAAGGCCATTCCTATATATAGGGGCTCTATAGTAAAGTTTTTTCGGCATTAGATAGGGTGTTGGACAAAATATTTTCATTTCCCTTCCAATCCTTTATTTATATGATTCTATGGGACATATAGAATGCAAGAAATAAAGGAAATTCCACAGGTTTTTGGTCTCATCCTTTCCCAGAAGGTTCATTCACATCCTATACCTGGAAAAAGCCAGTGCCATTTCCTCATGTTCTAAATATAACAAAAGCAGTACTGTCTGACATAAATATTTATAGTAGATGACACCTTAAGGATTAATATGTTCCTTTGGAAACTACAGGTATCACTTCAATTTTAGGATGTCTTAGCTACAAATGGCACAAGTTAACTTCAACCTCCTGAAAGATTATGAAATTAGATTGTAACAGCACCCAAAATTTACAAAGATATTTGGAATCTATTATTCTTGTCAGCCAGCAATCGGTAGTCTGAGGCCTCCTTTATGAAAAACCTTTAAAAACAAATATCTCCCTTTGATCACATAAATGCATGCTGACAAAAATAATGGATTCTCAAACACAACCCTTTTCCTCTATGGAAAATTTAATTTCAAATTTACCACAGCAACAGGTATAAATAAAGACATTTAGATACATGTTTAGCAGATTGTGATTAGCATAACGAAAACTAATTGGTTTTTACTTTAAAATTACAGTGTCAAGAAATAACAACTAGGAGAAAAGAGAACATTTCCAAACCGTAGGTTCTCTGTGGAGGCTATTTGGTTCAAATAAGCATAAAAATATTAAGGTATCACTTATCCAGATTAACTACTACTGTGTACTATTATTCTTATATGACAACCTTTTAATTATTTTGCAACACCGCTGTACATAAATATTGGAAACATTATTGTGACTATTTTAAAAAAATCTGGAATCATTAAAATAGAGCACAGTCTCTCTGAAAATATATTCTAATACAGATACAATAAGTTAGGTGAAAAAACATTTATCAGCAAAAGCTATGAATTTTAATTGCAGTGACTCAGTGGGATAAGGCTGATTTCTTGTGAGAGATAAATTGAATGCAAACTTGCAAGGTGTCTAGTTTTAAGGCAGTCAGAAGATTTGGTGCTCCCCCCTCCCCCTGTGTGTATATGTGTGTGTGTGTGTGTATATATTTAACTTCTTTTTTTTAAAGCTCATTAACATTACAGGAAAATTTTCCTGTACAGAAATATGCAGGTGTTCAGATTTTGTAAGAAGAAAATTTACCAAAAATTAAGGTTCTTAATTTCGTTGGTTTTTTTTTTTCTTCTTGAATTGAGTATTTTTGGTAAGATCTGCATAATGATTATATGTGAACTGAAATTATAAAATCCCAAAACTTGTTCGGAAGTGGTGGGTGCCGCATCCCTGGAGACTTTTAAGAAGAGACTAGACAGCCATTTCTCAGAAATAGAATAGGTCTCCTGCATGAGTAAGGGGTTGGACTAGTTGACCTCCAAGGTACCTTCCAACTCTGTTACTGTTTAAAAAGTAACTGTAAATGCAACATGCATGTATATAATTGTGCTATGTAAACAATACAAAATGGATTGTTCACTGGATGCTGTCCGTAGGAAAGAACAATATAGTTAGTTATTTTAACTAAGGATCCATGTCTTTTGCTCTGCACATTTTCAGTGCAAGGCGAATAAGAAGTGCATCTTTATTGTCTCTTGCAATATAATACGGGGGGGGGGGAGGTGTCCCTCCCTGATGGCATCCATTCCCAATTTTGCTACCTTGAGTGGCAAAGGCGGCAGAGAAGTTCATTAAACATTAGCAAAACACTGCATGCTTGTGGACTCTTCCTCAGTTTTGCAGCAAGCTCATGCAGTCAAGAAGTGAAATAAAATTCCTCCGTACCTTGTGGTAAGGAAGACTGGTATGCATCACATACTGTATAAGGAATGTTGGAAAGAAATCTTACCAGGTTCTTGAGATGTGATGTCTCATGTCCTGAGATGGCTCCTGGTTTTCTTCCTTAGTAATTACTTTTTCCAGCCAGCTAGATTTTCTAAGCCTTTAAGATTTTTTCCCCATTGTATTGTTAGAAAGAAATCTTGCTAGGTTTATTTCTGAGCCAGGAATAAAGAATATAGGCAGTTATTTGAATCAGAGGTGAATGTCTTTAGAGATTACCAGTCATCCAGGTCATGGTTGTCCCATAGGTGCTTTTTTCAAGAGGCAACTGGACTTTCTGTTTTTTTCTTTGAAGACGTTTTGCTTCTCATCCAAGAAGCTTCTTCAGCTCTCTGAAGATGTTTTGCTCTCAAGAAGCTGAAGAAGCTTCTTGGATGAGAAGTGAAACGTTTTCAAAGACAAAGCAGAAAGCCCAGTTGCCTCTTGAAAGAAAAGCAGCTTTGGGACAATCAGAGGTGAAGTTTATTTTCGGAGTGCAATATACAAAATCAGCTGTTGAAGGCAGTTGCAAGTCTTCTCCAAAAACCCATCATATAGAAAACTGTCTCCATCATGGTCAAAAGTCACAATGATTGTAAAATGTGTGTCAGTCATGTGGCCAACCTGTTTTCACGACCTTTTTTGCAGTGATTCTTAGTGAACCAATGGTTTGCTATGGATTTGCAGAAAACTGGAAGTAAATCCCAGTTTTTGGCAAACCGTTGTAAAATGCAGTCACATGACCACAGGATGCTGCAAATATCTGTAAATGAGTCCTGGTTGCCAAGCACCTGAAGTTCAGTCACATGACTGCAGAGCTGGGGACTGTCGGAACTTTGAATCCAAGTCATAAGTAGCCCCCAGGTAGGTCCGTGATGACTTCAAGTGGTTGCTAAGCAAATGGTCATAAATTGAAGACTATTCAATAAAACGTTTGTCTGATTACATTTGTATTTCCCATTGCATTTTGCTCCTTGTCAAGAGCTCATTCTAATTTGTGATTTTGAACCTTTTATCCTGTTATGGTGGGATGATTTGATTTCTGTTTCACAGAGGCTAAGGCAGCATATGAAAGTTCATGCACAGGTTTTGCCCTACTACTTCCAGATGCCTTTGTTGAGTGGGTTAAACTCTTTACTTATTTAGGATTCCAAACTTAAAAGCATGTTTATTTCCATTGCAGCTGAGGGCCCAAAATTCCACAGCTGAAATTTCAGTGGTTGATTTTTTTTCCAGTGGCATTTTTCAACTGGTTGCATCCATTTTATTTTAATGCCTCAGATTTTCTTTCACCAAGCAGGGAATATCTACACTGGAACTTTGTGTTAGTCCCAGATCAGATCAGCATCTGTATGTTTTCTGTTTGGCAGCTAACTTGATTTATTTCTGATTTAGCTGCAAATTGTATTTGCTGACATTTGAGATTCTGAAGTTCTAAAAAACTAAGGGGCTAGCTGCTTTCCCACAATGGGACCTCTTGCATCACCCCAGCCTCTGGTCTTAGTTCAGCATTTCCCTACCTGCTCAAGCTATTCACTTGCCATAACTTCTTCCCAAGACATAAGTATTCGATAGGAAGAAATAATATATTAGTGGTTTGCAGCTTCATTCCCTAATAGAAGAGACTCTGTTTTGGATGGAAAGACACTAAGCAAATGCACATAATATGAAATAAAATGTTAATGGAAGGAGGAAGGACATTGCTTTGAATGCTGTGTTTTGAATATTTTGATTGCTCTATTGGGGAGACTGCACTGATTAGGCTTCTCCTCTTTTCAAACTATTAGCAGCTTAGATGATGGGAAGTCAGTTGCTTTGCCTGAACTGTTGCTTTGCCTGAACTGTTGGGTGATAACAAAATCCCATCAGAATTTCTGGATAAAGTTACATTTGCAAAGTGTAAGACCTAGAATTAGTGTTCCCTAAAAAAATAATGCCAGAGAGCAGGTCAACCATCTTAGTTACTGGGGCTGTGTACCACTTTGGAGTGGGAGAGGGGTACGGATGGGGATGGCACAAGCATAACACTTGTCTGTAACTTCTTAAGTTTCCTACAACCTTTCCTGGGATCAAACCGCTGTCACTGCTTGATTATGAAAAAAGACCCTTTTAATTAAAGCATCAAAAACAAATGCTGTTTGTGTTCCTGTGCACTCTGAAGCCTCTATTTGCCTTTGAATCGGGGTGAAATCCAGCAGGTTCTGGAGAACCGGTAGCGGAAATTTTGAGCAGTTCGGAGAACTGGCAAATACCACCTCTGGCTGGCTCCAGAGTGGGATGGGAATGGAGATTTTGCAATATCCTTCTTGCAGGAGTGGGGAGGGAATGGGGATTTTGCAGTATCCTTCCCTTGGAATGGGTGGGAATGGGGATTTTGCAGTATCCTTCCCCTGGAATGGGTGGGAATGGAGATTTTGCAGTATCCTTCCCCTGCCATGCCCACCAAGCCACACCCACCAAGCCACACCATGCCCACCAAGTAACGCCCACAGAACCAGTAGTAAAAAAATTTGGATTTCACCACGGCTTTGAATCCAACATGCTGCCTTAGAATTTAGTTCCCAAAACCATTGAATGTCCCTGGGACTAACTGACTGACTTATTTATTGTATAGGGTTGGCTACTTGCGGAGCAACTGTGGATGGCTAACAGGGTCGAAACATCTTACAATACAATAACAAGGGAATAAAATGCCCACTGCATTTTAGTATCTTATATGGAGAGCACGCTTACATGTCAGTCTGTCCCAATGTTTGGGAGAAGTTGTCGGTCTTCAAATGCTGACAGGATGTTCCACAGGATAGGTATGCCTTGTGGGCCCAGTCAGATGACCTTGTTTAATTGATGGGACCCAGAGTTTCCTACCCCTGTTAGATTTTGTAGGACAGGCAGAAATAATTGGAGACAGACAGTTCCTCAAATATGTAGGTTTTCTTCCTCTAACAGTGATTGATCTGAGCAAGTCTTGCTAATTCTGTCCCACACTAAAATCTGTCAGAATGATCAAGACTTGAATTCCAAAGCCCATACTGAAAGCAAACTGAAATGTATTTAGACATTCTATCTTTGCTATAATTTTAAACTAAATGAACATCACAGTGTTCAAAAAGGAATATTAGAACAGGATGAGGAATATAGAATAACAGTTGGAAGGGACCTTGGAAGTCAACTAGTCCAATCCTTTGCTCAAGTAGGAGATCCTATACGATTCTAGACAAATGGCTGTCCACTTTCTTCTTAAAAACCTCCAGTGATGGACTACCCACAACTTCTGGAGGCAAGCCATTCCACTGATTAATTGTCCTCTGTGACAGGATTTAGACAGAAATTTTTCCTTAGTGCTAGGTTGGATCTGTTTGATAAGCTTCCAACCATTACTTCTTGCCCTGTCCTCAGGTGCTTTGGAACCTCATTTATATTTAAATAGACAGAAGTAAAACAGGAGCTACCAGTTCTGTCAAAGTGGCGTGTACCTTCAGCAGGCATTCAGGACACTTTTTGTCCACTCTGATAGTCTTTCTTTACTAGATCTAATCAGCTAAAATGAGCAAGAGCCATATCTACATTTGTGGAGTGACCTGATTCAATTGTAATGTCCACGTCCTTAGGTTGAAACAAATGAAACGGATCTCAAGTTCTGACTTTGCAGGGGTCTGTACTGCCAGTTCCTTGAGACGGATCTCTACAGTTTTTGCCATCGGAAACAACTTTTGTGGATAGCCGTTAAATATATAAAAATAAAATAAAGCTATAATATTAAAAAAAAAATCTTTCATTGCCACATAGAGGGAAAACCAGTGTAATGTATACTGTTGTTGGTCAAATCTGTTTCCTGCTTTGTGTTACTTATGCTTGGGTTTTATTTTTTGAACAATGGTCTTCCTATATCCTTTGAAATATAGCAGCAGAGGGGGCTAGCTCAAAAAGTAAAGGGCTTGAATACTCTTTGAATTCTTGTGATCCAAATATTGAAACTGAACCCTTCATCTTCAGAGACCATGTGTCAGGCTTCACACCAGGGCTTGCCAGTAAATCACAGCTTTTCCATCAATGCTTAGCCCTTTATTTAGCTTTTGGCTTGACTTTTCAGGAGACTTCTCAGAAGTGATCCAGCTAGATTAGAATTCTTACTGCAGACAGGAATAAGGCCTGAACATAATAATCAATTATCTGCTGCAGAGCAAAGATGAGTTCAAACTTACCTTTTTTTTCTTTCTGCTTTTCAGAGTTAGTGGGCAGGATACTTGGTGGTTTTGGGGGGGCCAAGAGAGGTTTTCGTAATGACTTCTAATGTTGGAGCTTCCCGTCCAGGGGTGAAATCCAGCAGGTTCTGACAGGTTTTGGAGAACCGGTAGCAGAAATTTTGAGTAGTTCAGAGAACCAGCAAATACCACCTCTGGCTGACCCCAGAGTGGGGTGGGAATGGAGATTTTGCAATATCCTTCCCCCAAGAGTGGGGAGGGAATGGAGATTTTGCAATATCCTTCTCCCAGGAATGGGGAGGGAATGGAGATTTTCCTGCCACGCCCACAAAGCCACACCCACAGAACCGGTAGTAAAAAAATTTGGATTTCACTACTGCTTCCGCCTCATCCACTTCAGCCATGAGATTATGAGTTGAAGACAATGGACAGACACGACCATGAGTGATGTTTGTTTGACAAACAGGAAATTGCACTAGATGCACTTCTAGACATCTGGTCTCTCATTTTATTCTTGACCTGTATGTTTGAAATCTTCAGACAGATCTTATGTCAATCTTGATTTAGCATTTGTGCCCTTGGGAGCCTTTCCCCACTTCCGTTTAGTATTGTATGAATGAACATGGAATTTATAAGATTGCCCTTCTTAAATACATGACTCGGAGTGACTAACAGTTAAAAACCTAATAAGTAAGCCACAGAATTATAAATCACACAAATAACAGCTGAAAAACTGGCTCACAACAACACTGATAAGCATCCCAGTCAGCACATCCAAGAAACCGACTCACCCACACAGTCATCGTTTCCTAGTAAACTCATGAGTTTGGCTTCATCTTATCCAGTGGTGGGATTCAGCCAGTTCGCACCACTTCAGGAGAACCGGTTGTTAACTTTCTGAGCAGTTTGACAAACTGGTTGTTGGAAGAAATCATTAGGGCAGAGAACCGGTTGTTAAATTACTTGAATCCCACCACTGATCTTATCCCCAACCATAATGACACACCTTAGAGTTTTCCTGAGCTGTTTCAGCTTTCCTTTATAAACCATGACAATTTTTCCATAAGTGCAATCTCATATGCTTTGCCATTTGGTTAATTTCTAGAGGTGAGATCCGCCAGATGACTGTTAATTATTTTTGGCTAAGACATTATCTCTCTCTTTCCCACAACTGCTGGTGCCTGGACAATGTTCTACACAGGGTCATTCTTTGAGCAATGAGACTGGGCTCTTCCTTATATCCTTATAGCCATTGGAAACAATTCCACTAGTAAAGTAGGAGAACCTCTCCTGTTTTGTTGGGCAGATTCTCCTCCTTAGCCAGCCTTGACTGATGACAGATCATCAGAATTGCAATTAAGAGATAGTTTCCAACCAGTTGCTGACAGAAAGGGGGCAGAAAAGCTAGATGGTTTGATCACTTAACATTCCTGCATATCCTGAATCAGGACATCATCATCCAGTAGCAGGCTAGAATAAAGATTTTAACGGCAGGATTAAGGATTGGCAGTATGGGTACAACAAATGTTATAACAGTATGATTTTCTGAAAAGGGTAGCTAGAGAGTACCTTAACTTGGTAGTGTGGAAAGCCACTTTCTTGGAACAATATTCCTGCAGAATAATTGGAAGAATTACTGAAATAATGTGAATGGAAAGACGTTGTGTATATGTTTATTATTCGGTGCATTTTATTAAGATTATTTATTGAACAAAGTCCTGCAGATTTACTATAATGGGCCAGGAAGAAACAATGGTTCTTGAGGCTGGAGTTCTGTTTTAAAAGAGTCTGAACAAACTCCTACAGTTGTCACTTCACCTGATTATTCTTTTTCATGCTTTCCTTTGCTCCAGGGGATGCAGAACACATTGCAGAATCTATAATAAGTTATTCCAAGGCAGCCTCCATGCTGATACCATGGATTTCAATTTCCATACTTTCCCCTCCAGACTGTTTCTAACTAATATCCTCATTTTTGCAACACCCCAAGGGAATACTTTTACACTGCTCTCTCCTTCTGGGATTAACAGAAATTCAACTTATTAATGGAAAACAATTTCTGAAACTGTCAGTGGTTTTCAGAGCAAGTTTCTTTCCTTGTAGCAAAATTAAATAGTTGGTGAAGAAAAAAGTAATTTAATTCATTTTAATAGACACGTAGTAACTTTGTGGTTTTCAGCCATCAACCAAAAGGTCTAAGAGAACTTTTTTTTCGTGTAGTCTATCCTCAGAATGCCCTGTACAATATTTAAACTAAAGTAGGAAACCTGCGGCAAAATATGCCTCTGTCCAATGTTATGTGATTTTTGTGCCATGTTGTAGATTCCAATAATTTCCAGGCTCTATCCAAACTTGATTGTCATCCTGAAATACACATCCAGCTGGTTCTTATCAAATAATCTGGATTTCTGCCTGGAAAAATTGTCCATTTGTATATTTAATTCAATGGCAAATGCAGAACAATTATACAGGTAAATATCTTTTTTTGGCAGACAGGTTCATTTTCAGCCCCAGGGCTTGTCTGCCAGAAACCATCCACTGAATCTTTAAACTAGGAAACATTTGTGTCTGTTCCCCCCCACCCCCCATTATCCTACCCAACTGTCATTTCCTGCCCTTAATCATTTTATATAGTTTTTATTGGCCCTTTGAATCCAAAGTGTTTCATGGTTAATTATAAGCTGCTCAACTGTAATATTGAAGAGATTCCCAGGAAATAAATAGAGGAGTCATAAAGGTTACAAATTTATTTGTAACTAAGATCAGCATGCTAATGCTAACATAAAAGCAAGTATGAAATGTTGGTTACTTGAGTGGGGCAATCAGAAATGATCTACAACTGAGAATCTGCATTTTTGGGTTGGCATTGTGAATCAATATAAATGTCTTGGGAAATATAATCTATACAGCTTATGCAGTTTTTGAAATATGCAAATGAAAAGAGCAAGACTATTTGTTAATATGCTTTTGGACTGCCAAATTCAATTTTGTAGAGGCATTCATTCAACAATTTATCAAGCATTGTCAAAACATGCTTTTATAAACTGCATTAGTTTTAGATTGATTAGTGAGGGAGATGGAATTATATGGAACCGACAAGCAAAGATATAGCAAGAAATAACCAAAGCTATTAATGCACCAATAATGGTTTCCTAAATGATATTGTTTAAAAGAGCCTGTTTATTCAAAACAGAAGTGATGTTTCATTAAATCCACTTATCTTCAAGAGGATTCATCCGGGATATTTTAAACATCACCATAGTCAAATCTAGGTTTGCAAGCTATGGTTGTAACAGAAAATTAGCCTTACAGGAAGCAAAAGCGATTGTACTTTAATCCTTTGCAAAAAGTACTTTAGTACTTTTCAGATGTAAATAGGGCATATTGGATGTATGGTAGGGTAGGAGATGGATTTCAGTCACATCTCTGACTACAATATGTTCAAGTTGGCTACTTTGTATATCATGCGGAATATAAGAATAATCAGCTGAACCTGTGATTAGTGTGAGAAGCTGTCATGTCAGTAGACTAGAGCATCCAACGTCAGCACTGTACAGATGCATTAAAAATGGTTAGGCATTTCTCTTCTTCCCCACTGACTAAAGATTCACAAATACTGATAGAGTTTATATCTATTTCTGATGGAAGAAAATTGTCCTTTTCTATCTGCCCCCCACCCCCACCCACAAAGTCTTTTTGCCACACTTCTGCAATGAGGCTGGGAAATTTGCTGTCTGCAAGAAAGTAATCAGGATTACTGTCTGTGCAGACAGCAAATTTCCCAGCCTCATCTGTAATCAGGATTACTTTCTGGATAGTAATTAGTTAAATAGTTCTCCCATTGCCTTCCCTTTTCCCTACTATGGCTACTATAAATTCTCATTGCTGGTTTGGAGGGAGTCTTGTGTGCTCTTTATCCTAGATATTTGCTACTCCTATCTTTGAAGAACCAGCATTGCCAAAACATGCTGCTTAGAAGTGGCTGGACTATTAAAAGAACTAGCCACTTAGCCAGGGGAGCAGAATCAGCCTGCCTGGGAGGAACCATTGCAGGAGGTTCCCAGCTTCTCTTCCAATCTTAGGTGGGCAAACCACATTCTTAAAGTCCTACACCAGTCACACAAATCTTAGCTAACGGGAAATTTAGTCTCTAATTTTGGCTGTAGGTGTGACCTTAAAAAGAGTAACATTTGCTTTTAAAAATGGCCAGAGGTCCCTGGCTGGATGGGAGAGGCAATCCTGCAACAGGCTGGCTGAAGGTCTACAGAATGCCAACCTTAGGAAGAACTCTTCTTCAGATGAAACAAAACATTCATCTAGATTTTTTTAATAGGACTTTAGGAATTGTCTGGAAAATCTAGGATTTACTTTACTTTGCAATGTATTTCAGATTCTGTCACATATTAAACAAAACAAAGTGGAAGAATGTAACTGCAGTTGACTTGGGGCCTGGAGGCATGGAAAGAAAGACATGTTGGAGGGTGAAAACCACTAGAAGGTCTGGGAACAACAGCCTGGAGATGTTGTGGTTAGTTTTGTACCAATGAGCAAATTCATTCTGATCCTGTGCTCTTTTCTACATCAGTGTCCAAAAGATGCTGGAGAAAGTCTGTGCTCCAGTGGTTTGAATCCTAGCACTGCATGATGGGGTGAGTTCCCATCACTTGCCTTGGCTTCTGCCAATTTAGCAGTTTGAAAGCATACTACATGCAAGTAGATAAACAGATTTTCCCACTTTGGTGGGAAAAATAATGATGCTTCATGTGGAAGTACAAATCCAACTGGTGCTGGACCTGCTCGAATGCCCTGCCCAAACATGAGGTGACATCAGTGGAAGGAAAAAGCCCAGGATGAATGCTGTAGGCCATTTTGAGTGTAGAGTTAGTTCGCCCCCTGTGGTGCACTCTGGATAGCACGTGAGCGTGAACCAAACGGACTAGCAATCTTAGGCAGCCAAACAACTACTCTGTATCAGCACTGTAACATTCTGGCCAATGTACCGTTGCCATGTGCTAAATAAATAAACTTGAATGATATAAAACAAAATGGGTCACTTCAAAGGTTTCTTTTGAACAGGTTTCTTTTCTTATGTGCTTCTTTCCATTATGGCTCAAGTACAATAGAAATGTCAGACATTAACATGCCACTTGGTAATAAAACATATATCTCAACTATACAGAACATGCTGAGCCTTTTACAGAAAAACTGCAGTGTGCAGAAGGATCCGTGACAGAAGAATTCCAGTCTGTACCTCCAGATGCAAGTGACAGAAACTGGGGAAAAAGAGTGAGATGTATGAAAGTCTCCAAAGTGAAACTTGAAGACGAACGTGGAGGAAAGCAAAATGAAAGGCAATGTTCCAAGTTTTTGGTGAAAGCATAAGTGGAAAATTTCTCTACAATATTTCAATTCATGGCTTAATTCACAGAGTATTTTACTGTGTAAGAATGGACCCATGGGCTATGTTTATAAACCAGCTTTCTCCAATCTGGTGCCCTCAGATATATTGGACAACAACCAGCTTTCCCAAATTGTCATTTAAACTAAAGGACACCAGGTTGGACAAGCCTGTTGTAGACTAAAGATAATTAAAGGATCATCTGCTAGCCATTATATCATTGGCAACATTTCCTCACAAGTTTCAATGATTACTACTGTTATGGCTACTACTTTATTTCCAGTTGTCTTTTCTTACTATTCACTTTTGTTATTCCCAATTTTTATATTTTCATCTCCACAGTCCCTGAACATCTTTCTCCTGACCTAGCAATGTCTAGAGTCCTTTTATCTTTAGGACATCATTAAATTATTCTCTAGCTGATGCCAGCACTTCCAAATTTCATATAGATGGGAGAGTGTTGAGCTACTATTCAAAATTAAATCTTTATGCCAGCCCTTAGCGCTTAGAGTTTATGTATTAGTTTGTTCATTTCCCTGAATTGTTTAAAAGACTCACTAGAAGCATAAGAAAAACATCAGTGTTCTTAATTATCATCCTTTGAGTGAGTTAGCAAACAAAATACATGCACCGTGTTGGGAGGAAACATAATCAAACATATATCCCTGAAATAAAAGCAACTATTTTCTTAGTGATTTTGCACATTTCTTATACTGTACGTCTGATCTTCCCAAATTTAAGCCGACAGTTATCTTCTATACTTCAGTAACTAATACCACCCTCAAGCAGTGAAAGGCAGAATTAAATTTTCTGCCCCCAGGAAAATGAGAGTTCTTGGTTTCAGAAGGATAAGTAAAATTAAATACTTATGTTTTGTGGACATACTTGGAAATGTACTTCACGCTGAAACAACATAGATTGGGGAAAAATATATAGCTTGAGTTAATTATTACCCCTTAAAGGAACATGTTACTTTTTGCACATTGTTTTTCAGTTCAGAATCCAATTTGTTTTTTACTATCTGCTTTGATGATGGAAGATTACTTACTTACTTTTATATTACAATTGTTACACTATCCATCTCTAAGAAATTGGGGCAGCTTCTAAGCACATTAAAACATTTAATAGTTGAATTATCAATAATAAAAAAGGAGAACACACATTCTTTTTTTAAAAAAATGCACTGTACACACTATCCAGTGATTGCATGAATAGAAAAGGCCTATATTTTCAGGAGGTCTGAAGATTAAAGCATAGGTGGGCTTCTATTAAAAGAAATCCTGCGTGAAGAGCAAGCTGATTTAGAGAAAGTCATTCTGCCTACTATAGATGACCATGATTTAATTATGACATACTCAACTTCTTACCATGAGGCTACAGAAGCATCATGGATTGTATGGGAATAAGTTTTAATATAGTAATGCTAGCATCTTCTATGGCACCCAGAAGCATACTGTGTATTACTGGAGCATTGCTAGCGGTGAGCAGGCAAGTTTTTTTTTAAAAAAAATCAGCTTTCAATTATTTCCATGGCATCCTTTTCTTTCAGTCCAAGGCTAAGGCCAATGAGAGATTCAGAATGAAGATTTAAGCCACAATAAAAATGAAATTATATTTAACTGGATGCAATGCACTGAGCCTTCCAATACTGAATTATCTCACTAACAAATGTATGCACGCTTACCATATGGTGCATCTAATAGAATCCTAAAAATCTCAAAATGAAATAACAAAACTTGATGATTGCTCTGAGTTCTTAGGTGTGAAGAGATCACTGCAACATTACCCATATTTGATTTGATTTAGGCTTAGTGTCTGCAATAGTCATAGAAATAAATATTTGGACTTAGAAAAACTGAAATAGTAAAAATCTGTATGCAATTTAATTATGTAGGTATCTGTATAACATTAGACACTACAAGGTTGCCATTTTAATGTAGAAATGTTACTGGTGGTTTTAGAACCATTTTTAACTGGACTAATCCCAATAATTGATCTGACCCGTGGGAAATTTTAATACAAGTGTTTCTTATTTAACAATCACTTGGTTAGCAACTGTTTGAAGTTATAATTGTGCCAAAAATGGTGAGACTTTTGACTGGGTCCTTGTAGTTGCAACTATCCCAGCAATCACATGATCATGATTTGGATGCTTGGTGGCTGGTTTGCAATTATAATGATCAGTTTCCTCTGTTCATGTAACCACTATTGTGACAATCAGTGCCAGCATTCGACAAGCAAAGAAGCTGGCAGGAAGTCACATATGGTAATCATGTGATGTCATGCTTAATGACCACACAGGAGTCACTTAACAACAGCAACTGGAACTGCCATAACTGCCAGCATGGTCAAGTGACATTGTGCTCAACAATTGTATTGCTTAGTGATGGAGTTGCTGGTCCCAATTATTGTAGTTAAGCAAGAACTACCTGTATAAGAATTTGATGTCACACAGAATAGAATTTTTACATATGATAAAAAGTAATCATGCTGTATTATCTCTTGATGGGTTTTTCATGTCATAATAAAATCTGAAATAATATTAATTCATTCTATTTGATACTGTAATATGCATCCTAAAATATAATTAAAAAATAGAAGGCCCAGAGGATTTTCCCAAGGCTGTTCAATTAGAATTACTATAATTACATACTTTTTTCCTGTGTCTTCTTTAAAGCAGGTGCTATCTTATAACTGAAGTGACAGCTGAATATGAGTCTTCAAAGATGAATGAGATGACACTGTAGGGAAAATCTGACATAGAAGAGAACTCTAGTGGAGAGGCAAGCTGTATGAGAATGGCTCTGAAAGAGAGCTTTGGGGAAAGCTGGCTTTGTGTGATAGATACTCACAAATGAATTGATCTTGTAGCTAGAATCTCTGGCTCAAAATAGAAACATCTTGACAAATATCACTGTGTACCCCCAATACCCTAATGAAAGTTTTCCAATGAACATTCCCCCATTTTCTTCTCTTTACCGTGTGCTCTGAACAAGACCGGGGCTTAGTTCCAACAGGAAATTGAACCTCACAAATGGCAGATTTAGCTCACAAGAAAATTGGTCTGAGGATATGCTGCAGACTTTTTTTTTTTAAAATCCCATATCCCCCCTTTTGTTCTTGGCAGTCTCAAAATCCAGGCTGTTCAAGCATGCACTCATTTTTGCACGAAGGTTTTTTTTTAAAATAGCTTGTCAGGCTATAATGTAAAGTAGGTCAGTGTTCATTCAAAAAAAAAAAGTCTATACAATTCATTTGAATGTATGAGGGGGAAAAAAAAGCTCCTTTTCAGTCTGTAGGCATGTTGTCCTTTATGGCATTTAAAGCACTTAATCCAGGAGGCTTATCCATGTGGGAAGAATGACGGGCATTTTATGTAACAGTCTTTATTATACATGCCCACCTTTAGAGAGGTAGGCAATCAGTGTTACAATCACTCCAACATATACCCCTGTGCCGATAGTAATTGAAAGTGCAGCGAGGAAGAGTGCTCGTCGAGAAGCTGAGCTTGCCTGGTGAAAGTCCCCCTTGGAGATGGCCTTACTTGTCTGGAAACAAACAAAGAAATACTTAGGTTACTATATTGTATATTATTCACTGTAACTTGTTATAGATAATATCATCAGTTGTTTTTCAGCAAAGGACTCTTTCTTGTCTGCTGAAAATTAGTTCTGTCTGTGGCTGGATTAGATGAATAAAGCAATTTAATTCTATTATAGTCTTAGATTGAAAACTAATGTGAAGTTATGATTCTGGCGTAGACCAAAGAAACCCAGGTTCAATTCATCACTCAGCAATAAACTTGATTGGATTAGCTTGAGTCAATCAATATAACTAAGCTCACAGGATTCTTGTGAAGCTTTTCTCTTTCCACTCATCTCATTTTTTAATATATAAATTATAAATCAATTGCAAGATAAATAAACATTTTGCAGTCTATCTGTCAATCAATATCACACATCCTGTCCAAGGATTAGAGATTAAAGTCTGGCTATGATTTCCGGGAGTGCTGAGAGCTGTTTGCTGGCTGCATTGCCAAATAATATGGAATGTTCAATTCCTCCCTGGTCCAACAAATATCTATTCCTTCAGTAATGGTATGTTATTGCTTCTACAAATATTTCTTTTCTTTCGAAATAAATTGATCCAATGTCACCAAAATACTTCTACGTTATGTTCATATAAGAAGCATAACCCAGACAGTTTCTTAATGACAGTTCTAGAAGCATTTTTAAAATGTGTAGGCCTATTCCAATTTGTCTGTACAACATGCAACAATTATAGCAGAATAAGACAAAACCAACCATCCAGAAAAAAGAATGCCAACCCTGTGCCCAGAACCAACCACTCAAGTCCAAGGCCTGGGAGAAGAACCAGCTTTTAAGGGCTCATTTGAATAGGGCTGGGGGGTGGGGATGCAAATCTCAGGGAGGGCATCATTTTAGAGGGCAGATACCACAATCAAGAAAGTCCACTTCCTGTAGTCCATCAGATAACCTTTTTAATTGATGGAACCCAAGGCTTACCACTGTATAATATGAAGATGGGCAGAAGCTACTGAAGACAGTCCTTCATATAACCATTAGGCTTTATACCATGAAAGGTTTTATATGTGAAAACAAGCACCTGTCAGGGTTCCGACTCGAGAGCTGCCAGCACCTTGAATTACATCTGGAAGCCTACTAATAACAGAGCAGTTCATGAAGCAGAGGTGATAGGTAGAAATACTGTGGCATATCCATAACTGTCCATTCCATTGCATTCTGAACCAGCAGCAGCCTTCAAGTGGCTTTCAAAAATAGCTGCAGGTACAGCATACTGCAATAGTTCAAATGCAAATGACCAAACATGAGTGACAGTCCTAGGTGCCTCTCAGTCCAGGTATGGGTGCAATTGGCAGAATCCATGTCTATGTCTAGTAAATTTTCCACTTGGGAGGTCTTCTGCTGGGATAAGAGAGAAGGCATTATTTCCCTACCAGAACCTGTAAAGCCAACTTTGGGCTGGATGTGGATGACCCTAAAGTCTATCCTCTTTGTGGTTTAAATGGCTGCTAACTAAATTTTGTGTCTTATATCTCCTTTTGCTAATTGGTCATTGTAAATTATAGTTGGCATTTTGGGTGAGAGGTATATGGGCCTCAGTGCGGGTTCATGCAGAGTGAGCAAGACTATGTCACATTGATGGGTAGAGCTAGGCTCAAAACAAAGGAAGAATACTGACTTATGTCTTATTTTGGCTATCATTAGCTCTGAGGTAACAAGTACCCTGTTTTCCCCAAAATAAGGCAACCCCTGATAATAAGCCCAATCGGGCTTTTGAGCACATGGCAATAAGGCCAAGCGCTTATTTCAGGGTTCAAAAAAATATAAGACAGGGTCTTATTTTCGGAGAAACACGGTACGCATTTATTCACTACTGATTCTCTTTCCTGGAGCAATTGGGTTGCAGTGTTAAAAGGTTTTACCAGTAGGCTCTTTTATTGCTCCTCTCTAATGCATTTTGTATATCTGTGTATGTCTATGCATGTGAGTTGGATCCAGACTCTTATAGATAAAAGGTCCTTTCCTTCCCCAAGAGGTTTTTCATTTAGAGGCCCCATTGATGGAAAGAAGGAGGTGATCTTGACTGACTCTCTTTTCCTGTTTCTAAATGGAGGTTTAGAAGAGAGGAGAAGGTAATACTGGGGACTAAAAAGGAGAAAAGGAGGTAAGAAAGGTGGCTTTCTCTGTTTTTTTCCTAGTTCTTGGTACCTTTCTGAATAAACTCTCCATTCAAACACTATGGCAGTAATGCAAAAGAATTTGCATTCAATCTATTGCTTTTTGAAATTATTGTTGTATAGCTTAATGTTGTATTATAAATAGTTTTCAAACTACACATTATATGATATAATAAAAATTCTATATATAAAGTTAAGTTGAACCTTAGCATGCTCCATATTTAAATACTTTGAAAGACTAAAAATAATGCTTACAGATAATTCTTGTATTTATATATTATTATTTCTTAGATTTTAATTTCTCCAGAATCAATCTGATAGCATAATTCAGTAGAAATCAATTGGCAAGAACATGTAAAAAGTAACCTTCATATTGCAAATGTTTTAGAAAGCCAGTTTGATCTCTCAGTTAGAAGGCAATTAGAAGCAAGAAGACTGAGTCTTAATCCTGCCTCAGTAATGAAAGCCAATTGGGTTACTTTGGGCCGATCACTCTCTTAGCCCACAATGTCAGGCTCAAGATGGCAAGCTGGTCAGTTCCTGTCACAACCAATAAATCAACACTTGAAATCTGTAGAGATTCTCAGCCATCCAGATTATGATTGTCCCAAAGGTGCTTTTTTTTTCCCAAGAGGCAACTGGACTTCCTTGTTTTTCTTTGAAGACATTTTGCTTCTCATCCAAGAAGCTTCTTCAGCTCTGACTGGGTGGTTGAGAATGGAAGGATTTATATTCCTTGCAGACAGCTGGTCATTTGCATCCTTTTTTGAGGGTCATTGAAGCACTTTGATGTTTAACTGTGTCCTCAGGGTCATCTGAGTAGTGCAATCTGTGACCCTGAGGACACAGATACACATCCAAATGCTTCAATGACCCTCAGAAAGGATGCAAATGACCAGCAATCTGCAAGGAGTATAAATCCTTCCATTCCCCACCATCCAGTCAGAGCTGAAGAAGCTTCTTGGATGAGAAGCGAAACATCTTCAAAGAAAAACAAGAAAGTCCAGTTGCCTCCTGAAAAAGCACCTTTGGGACAGATCAACACTTGGTTGATTTGATAAAAGCAGACCCTGCACTTGCAAGAAAATGCTAGGAAGAAGAAGATATTGCAAATGTTTTAAACTGCTTTTATTTCCTCCTGCAAAATTATCATATAGCAGAAAGGTAATTTTATAATCCTGGAGTCCCTCCAGTTGATAGCCAACAGTGTTGACAAATCTTACAGACACTTCCTTTGGAGCACTTCTTATTTTTACATTTTTAAAAAAGTAAACAGCAAATTAGCAGGTCAGGAGAGCAGCATTAGTGGCCCTTATTTGAAGATCTCAAAACAAGCTCTCTAAATTTCAAGCCCAGTGTCCCAATTTTGGAGACAACAGTTATATTCTGTTGACATCAGTCAAGCATTTTGTAAGCGTCAGAAAGGAAATTATTTCTTAAACTGAAAACAATGAATATAGTGGTGGATAAAAAAGAAACAAACTATTTTACCTCTCTGGTTAAAAAGATACAAGTACACTTGTTAACAATCAGTTTTGGAACCTATTAAAAAATCTAAGAAACAAGAAGTTGCTAGTAAAATCTGTGAATGGTACCAGGCCTATTAAGTACTAGATATTAAATAAAATGGAATAAAATAATACATTGCTGTGGGACAGTGTTACAGTAGTTAATAATGGTACCTGGGAGAGGAGTTTCTCTTGCTCAGCAATGCAATTGTACAGCACTATGTCACATGACATCATGCCTTAGTGACGGCAATCCCTGCAGTCCCCACTGCCATTGTTAAATCAGCATTGTGTGTGGTTGTCCTTACAACTTCTTGTTAGCTTTCAATCACCAAGTAGGAAGCCAGCAGGAAGTTGAAAGTTGCAGGTGCCTCGCAAACAGGCTGGCAGGCAGATTGGGGCTGTGCAAGGTTGTGTCACGCAAGCGGCTGTGACAAACACCTTAGAACCACAAGTCTGTGGCATGAAACCCCAGAGTTGCAGCACCTTCCATGCTGATCAGGATGGTGACCCCGGGAGAGAGTAGTCAGGGAAAGATGAGGAAGGTGAGCTGGGGGGCAGCAGGGGGTATGGATGTAAATGCAGGCTGGCTCAAATTTTTATCACATGATGACGGGGGCATTGCAACGAGCCGAGATGGCGCAGTGGTTAGAGTGTAGTACTGCAGCTACTTCAGCTGACTGCTAGTTCAGCAGATCAAATCTCACCGGCTCAAGGTTGACTCAGCCTTCCATCCTTTCGAGGTGGGTAAAATGAGGACCCGGATTGTTGGGGGCAATATGCTATTTAGCATACTGTCTTTGGTGTAAGCTGCCCAGAGTCCTCGGAGAGTGGGCGGCATAGAAATATAAATAATAAAAATAATAATAAATACAATAAAAATTCAAGATTCAGTCACAACTCCATTTTTTCAGCACTGCTGTAAGTTCAAATGCTAAGCAAGGACTACCTGCATATTGATTGATTGATTGATTTGTATGCCATCTTTAATATTTTTTATAAAATATTTTAACAAGGTGGCAAACATATCCAACACACCTTCCTCCTTTTTTCCCCACAACAATAATCCTGTGAGGTGGGATGGCCTGGGAGAAAGTGACTGGCTCAAGGTCACCCAGCTGGCTTTCATGGCTAAGCGGGACTTGAACTCACGGTCTCCCACAATCTAGCCTGGTGTCTTTGACCAAACTTGCTTATTTATCACTTATTCAAGCACTTTCCATCCTTCTATTTTAAATATTACATATTCACACTATTTTTATTATCATATTTGAGACTGAAGAGGAAAAAATGTTTTACTAAAGGATGGTCACCATTTGATTACTAACCTGCTAACATCTACTTTATACAATTTTTCAAAGTTTATTTATAGTTTTGAATACAGAAAAATTGATACGCTGCATAGGTTGTTGTAGTCTTTTTTGAAAAGCAATTAGCAGTTTTTCATTGCCTGCCTTCAATTTTAAATGGATGTTTCCTTTATGAAAAGCTTGTGATGGAATATTATCGCTGTGCAAGGCTGGAAGAAGCTGATATTTTACTTCTGGTCCCAAATAATTTTTCAGGAATGGTGCTTTGATATGAGCAAATTATATGAAAAAGATTATTAGTTCCGACAGTATATTATTATAATGCTTACCTTTATTATAGCAGCCCTATGGTAAAAACGTCTTTTGGTATTTTGTTTTTAAAAAGTCCAGTTTTTTGGTCTATCTTTGTTTTGAACACCCTGAACATAATCAGTCAGAATTCCTTTAATACAATATAGTGTCTATCCTAGAAGGCTCCAGATTACATTAAAATGGGGATGGGAAAGCTTGTGGTTTAGGGCTATGTGCAGTCCTCAGTGTAAGTTTATGCAGTTGTAGACTCATTTCAAAAAAAAAAAATGTTGCTAGCTGTTTCAATTTCTGGTAACAGAGATCTATTCTTATTTCTTGACCGGTAGGGAAGAAAAGAGAGGGAGAAAGATACATGCAGGTGTGTGTTTGAGAAAAAGAGGAAAATAGGTTTAGTCCCCTTCGGTTCCTCCCTGTCCACTATTGGTTTCATGTCTTTTCCATACCTGCATGTAACTCAGACAGATAATATTCCTGAGCATGAATCTCAAGGCGAGCAAATGACAAATACACATCGGGACATTATGACACAAACCCTGCCTCTTTAAGTATTTGCATGCAACATCAGAAAGCAAGTAAGAAAGAATGGAGTTTGGGTCATGATATACATTACATCTTTTAGATCTCACAGAGGTTAGATATACAGTAGATGCCAATGCTCTTCAGGATATAAAGCCCACAGTACAATTTTTTTTTCTTAAAGAACAGTTGATAAATCCTGTTTATTAACTTAGATCCAAGCAGGTATCTACTGCAAAACTGAGAAGTCTAATATTTCTCTCTTGTTCAGAAACAGACATTACTCATTAGTCATGAGAAGAAGAAGATCTGAGCCTTCTACAGAGCCAAGTCAGGCAGAAGTAACACTAGAGCAATTATTTCATGTATATATTGTTCACCAGCATAAGTAGCAACGTTGTGAGGGTTTTCCCTGTCACTCATTGACTCTAGCTATGCTTTTTTTTTAAAAAAGAAAAAAAATCTATACATGGAACATTTTGCATCTCAGGAAAATTCCAAGTAGTTTTAGATTAGATTTACTACTATGAAATAGTTGTGGTATAATGAGTAGTGAGACTTGGCAGCGTTCATATTTAAAAACATTTAATAAGCAAAGACTAGTTTCATACAAGCATATATTAATAGATGTGAATTCTTACCCCTTGAGAAAAACAGAAGGCAGCAATTCCCAGGGGCCAAAAACAGCAGAGCATTGAGAAAATGGCTAAGCCTAGGTGGTCTCGTGGAGGAAGCATCAGAAAATTATCTTCACTCTCACTGTCACTTGAAGAGTCACTCTAGAAAGTAAATTAATTTGAAAACAATGACCAATTGCAAACTGTACGCTTGCCCCACAAAGCATTCAGCAGGACTAGAAATCCAAATACTATGGATGTTTAATGTTGTTGTCAGCATTTCTCCCGATGCCTGGTAGGCAAATAATTTTCACTTGGCAGGAAACTTCCCAAATGAGGAATATAGTATTGTCTCAATATTTTATTGATTTGGGTGGATTAGGCAGATATCCCAGGCTCTTCTAGACAGATGGCATAATAATAATAAAAGAGATCAAGTTCTGAAAATCAATAGTTGAAAGATTATGGCATAAATTGGCCCTGGTGGTCCCCGTGGTTATCAGCACACTGGGTGCCATGTCAAAAAATATTGTATGGCACTTAGAAAACCTGTGCATTGATAACATTTCCATCAGTCAATTACAAAAGGTGACACTGCTTAGATCCACATATGTACTATGCTGATGATACATTATGATATTGTAGGTTCTTGGGAAGAATTCGATGCATATGATGGGATCTCACATTTTTGAATATATAAGAATAATAAAAGATATGCATCAAGTAAGAACATATAAAACAGAACCAAAACATGCCAGACAAAAACTTACAGGAGCTCACCTACCACCCTGTCCTAAGGCCTGGGAAAATAGCCAAGTTTTCAGAACATCTTCAGGGTGAGAGTCATATTACTATTCCAGAGGGCAGGTGTTGCAACAGAGAAGGCAGTAAGTCCAGCCCAAACTCAAGGAACAGAGTCAACCTCCAGGCTCCAGGATCCTTACCTGCCACATAACTGACATTAATATGAATAATCCACTGAGAACAGAGATCTAAAAGATGGTATTTGGCACAGTCTTCACCACTGGTGTCCCTCTTAAAAATGAAAATACCTGACATTGCTAGGGAAGCAGTTATGCTATCAGTAGGCTGACTGAGAAATTTCTCCTTGACTTCAGTCCATAACTTACTTAGTTTGAAAGTCTAACTGTATTTTGTAGATTTTAGTCAGATTTCATTCAGACAATATTAGCCTAACAATTTTCAACAATTACAGGTAATCCTCAATTTATAATCCAAATTGAGCCCAGAATTATGGTCATAAGTGGTAGAAGTTATTAAATGAGGTGCTAACATGATATCCGCACTTAATGACCATAATACTGATTTTCCCCATTGCGGTTGTCAAGCAATTGCATGAGTTGTTAAGTGGAACATAGGGTGCCTTAGTAGGTGGGAGAGACACTGGGATGTGGTGTAGGCCTGCACTGCAGCATCTCCAAAGCTCACACATGGCCTGCCCCAGGCCTCCCAGGACCTCCACCACCACCTGAGGCACTGCTCGCACAGCTTCCCATTCTGTGGGTCCCATACCCTTGGGCTTCCCCCCATCACACCTTGCTCCACTTAGTTTTCCAAAGATCACCTTTTCCAATGAGAAGCAGCTGATCTACCATGTGGCCTTCCTATACAGAGTTCACCTTTTGCCCTCCTGTAGTGGCTGCTTCCAAAATGGCACCTACATCTGGGATGGCACCATGTGGCTTCTATATGGGAAGGTCATATGGTGATTTGGCTACTTCTCTTTCTAAAAGGCTACACAGCAGATTAGCCTGCTCTCCTTGGGCAGAAAGATGATCTTTGGAAAACGTATGTGAAGTGAGGCATGATGGAGAATTTTTCAATTAAAGCTGAAAACCAAAATACAATGAAGTAATAGGCTGAATAAAATAAGTAAAAATAATAAAACGTCAGCAGGAAGTTTTCAGAGGAAGGCTGCTTCAGAGTGTGATCCTGGTAGAGAAAAATATCAATTCCTTGCTGTTTCCCAAATTTCCTGTCTAGTTAGAATCCAATGTTAGTAGACAGTGCTGCAGGCATCTGATGCCTTGTAGGGTTTTATTGACCAAACTAGGGCTATAAACTGTTTTCACAAATCTAGACCATCCAGTGCAATAATGGGCTTTTATTTGTTAACACACAGGCTCCTTTTTCTGCTGAATCTACCAACAGTTAGTTAGTTAGTTAGTTAGTTAGTTAGTTAGTTAGTTAGTTTATTTATTTATTTATTTATTTATTTATTTATTTATTTATTTATTTATTTTTATTTATTTATTTTGTCAAGAATTTATTTTATGACAGATACAAGTGTAAACATAATTATAAATACATGAAAAGGATACAAATAAAAGAAAACATTAGGACAGGGACGGTAGGCATGCTGTGCCTGCTTCTGTCATTCCATGACCAAAAAAAATATCTTCAGGCTCAACCCTCTGGCCCTGCCAACCTGCAAATCTTCACTTATCCAACCACATATGTTTGATACTCTTGGGCAGGCATTTTTTTTAAAAAACCACTTAGACTAGCCTTTTCCCCACTCATACAAGCACCCATATCACTCTCACTTCCCATTCTTTTCATTAATAAAAATATTTTTGGAAGCTCATCCTCCCACTCTACTTTCACTGGAACTGACCAAGATGGATTTCTCTACCTCCCACTTCTTTTACTTGTGAGGAGATGCTTTTTTCTTGTCCAGTCTCTAAAACTGTGCATCATCAACCCACCAATATGTCTTTGCCTTTCCCTATAAGATTAGGTATCACTCGCCTAACTAGCCAAAGGCTGCCTTTTCCAGAATATAAAATGTGTCTGTAGGTAAACAAGTAATCAGAATACAAAACTATTCCAGTGCTAATGATGGTGTGTAAATAAGGGAAAAAAGAATTTAATGTTATATCAGGAGCAAAGATATTTACATATATGTCTTCAAATAATTTATTTCAATTTTTATGAGCATTCTTTTAAGAATTCCCATGATTTGAGCAGAAATGTGGCCTCTAGGAAAATAAAAAAAAGGAAGATAATGTTAACAGCTTGAGTTGTACTTAATATAGTAGGTCTTTTATTGCTTTATAACTTAGTGTCAAATATATGGGTTAGCAAAATTTTCAGCTTCTTTCATCTAAACTTGCTTTCTAATTTTTCATACTTAGTGTCACAATCTTTTGTTATTAAATAACTGTGTGAACTAGTAACACAGAAAATTACAATGATAATAATAATAGTGATGATCACGGTAATAGCAATACAGAAACTATGTAAGAACAGCACTCACTGCCGTCAACTTCCACTCCTGATGTAAAGCAGTTGGCATCCTATTGATTTTTCTTTCTTCCCATTGAAACCTGCTTCTTCTGCATTACCTTGCTATAATATTTCTAGGACATCTATTATTACCTTGGCATTTAAGTACAGTAGCATTTTCAGCCTTCTAGTTTTCCTTTTATGAAGTATTTTGCAGTCCTTCCCTCCATACTTTCATTTGACCTTCTTTCCAGCTGCATTTTTACACACTTCCCCCCCTACTTAATACTGTAGTTTCATACTGGGAGGAAAAATGGATTTTATAATTTCTGTAAGCCATATCCTCTCATTCCCCTTAGTTGGGGGCAAAATGCTAACATTAAGAGTTCTTGAATTAAAAGGTATTTTTGTTTTTCCTCTCAAGCTGAATGCTCAGTTTATTAGTCAGGGATTTGGGATTTCAATGGAAAATTATTTTTCCTGAATATGGGTAAAATAGAGCCATTTTTCATTTTTAAGTACATTCCACATTTAGATTCTAAGGTCCTATGCTACTAAAAATTCAACTTAGTCATGTTATTCTTAATTAATTATGCTTTAATTTCTAATTCTCTGAAATAAAGGAAAATGTCTCTTGGGTAGAAAGTTATTGTGCTATATATAAAATCTCCGTTTTGTCTATTATTATTGTTTTTATATTAAACATTTAGAATTGTTATTTAAAAATTAGTACTAAGAATGTGTACTCAGAAGTTTCTGAGTGTACATTATGAGTGTAACCTTAGAAATTTACCTCATATTCCTGCAATTCCTCTTCCTCTACTTCATAAGATACTGTCTGGATTTTAATATCATTTTCCATTAGAGATCTTCCCTGTGTTTCTTGCTCATCAGAAACATCAGTGGACGGGTCTTTGTTTTCCATGAAGGTTGTCTCACAATTGTCACCTTTGTTGTCCTTTACTTTGACACTGCTTTCATCCTTCACCAGAATGAAATTTGGACCATACAGTGCTTCAACAGCTAGTTGAAGAGAACTGGCATCCAACAACTGGTGTGTCCTTGCATTACCTGAATTTTGGAAGATATAGGAATATAATTTGCCATGACAACGATGACCATGATAATCCTGATGATAAGTACAGCTACCATGAAGGTGTCCGTTGTTCTTGGCCAACAGTGGATTTTGAAGTTCACTCACACTTTCCATTTTCCTCAAAAACTCAATGGCAGATGCTTCTAAGATAAATCAATGTTCTGAAAGAAAACAAACAAATAAAAGGCCAATGATTCATAAATTATAGAAATGAATTAAAGAAGTCAGCAATGATTATATCTATACTAAAGTCTGTACTAGTAGAAATCCAAGGACTGCAGTCAGATAGTTTCTAGGTTGTACTTGACCCTTAGCACTTGCGCAATGCCCTTTAGAGAAAAATTGAGGAAGCTCACTGTCTAAAATAAGCATCAACCTTCCTTTCTTTGTTCCTGTTCAAAAGTATTATTAAAAAGTATAAAATACAGAAGAACAAGTCATGATGAAAAGAAATCAACATGGCTTTCACAGAGGAAAATCATGTCATACTAACCTTTTTGCTTTTTTGAATGTCAGTGTAGACATGGATAATCAAAGAGTTATATGCTTGAAATTTTCAGAAAGCCTTGGAAAAATCTCAAGTGCCACAGGATTGTAGTGCATCTGATTAAAAAAACAGAAAGGAGGAATAAATTGGCACTTTTCAGATGAGATTGTAAAGTGGGTTTTCTCATAAAAGTATGTTGTGGCTTGTTATACATGTGACGTGTGTGTGTGTGTGTGTGTGTGTGTGTGTGTGCGTATATATAAAGTTTAATCGCTTTGGGTTTAGGCTGCTATTGGTTAGTTCCAGGTCTATTTGTAATAAGATCACATTTGTTTACAAGCTGATTGTTCATAAATGAGCAGACATGGCATGAATTATCAAAATGTACTAATGCTTACTACCCAGGTATGGGCTTGTCCAAGATTTCCTTCTGGGTTTGAGGCTCTTCAGCAGCCACAACTCCAAAGCTTAACCAGAGTGCTGTTTGACAAATGATGACATTGATTACTTTATAGCAAAAGTTACAGATCTTGCTCATGTATTTCTCCCCTGCTGCTCGGCAAGTTTCCTTACTGAGCTCCTCAATCTTATTGCAAATTTCCTTGATGAAGGTGGGGTTTGGTAGGAATCAAGAATTCATGGCCTCAATGGCAACCATGGGATTGTCCCAGATAATTTCTGGCCTAATCCATATGGATAGCCATATTTGAATCTTACATTCATCTTGGAGGAGTCGGCTTGTGATCTGGAGGATGTGCCATCAGTTTTTGTTTCAAATGAGGTTTGTTGCAATCTGTAACTTCATCTGATATGGAACAATTAAGATAGTCTGATACAGGTATTTAATGGACCTGGATAGGTTTCACTCAGCAAGGCATTTTTGCTTGTGGATGGTGCTTGGCAGCTTGAATTCTATCATGTATCAATTGGTTCTATGTCCCTCTTGCCTTGTTCAGTCACTTAGGGCAATGCATGATCCAGGAGGGCTTGCTTGCTTGTTTATTTACTTACTATGCCACCCATCTCCCCATAACACTTCTTTGGGAGAAGTGTTGCTTCCAGCAGCCTTGAAGGAGGCTGCTGTGTGTCTTTCCTAAAAAAGCCTTCTTCAGATCCAACAATTGGACAACTATTGCTCCATTTCAACTTCGTCTTTTGGGTAAAGTTTGGGGGTGTCAGTTGGAGAGCACCCTAGCTAAAGTGGATTATTTGTTCCTCTTTAAGTTCAGACCTAGACTTGGGACTGAAGTGGTTGCTTTGGTAAATAAATGGCTAGGGGAAATTCAACTTTATATTTCTTGGCAATGTTTGATACAGTATTATTCTGGACCACCTATGACAATTGAAAGCAGGGGTACTATTTTGTAATACTTCCAAGACTTCTTGAACAAACAACATCAATCATTGTGGGTGTCAGCCCTTCAAGGTAAGCCAAATCAAGAAACAGGCTCCACTGAAATTCCAGGAATGCTATTTTATTGGTGTGGGGTATATTAACAGAATCTTTAAAGCCTGTTGAAATCCTTCATTGCCTCTTTTTAAGACAACAGTCAAAGCAGAACTTTCCGAGTCTCTAATGCCTTCTTCTTTCCCTGGATTGAGCAACTCTTTCCCCACTCCCATCTTCTTCTCAAGGCCAGACTTAAAACACCTGTACAGTGGCAAGAGGGTGATATAGGACTCAGCTCTCCCATCTTTGCTTTTTAATATCTATGGGAATTCACTTGAAGAAGTCATCCATTGATTTGGAATGAGGTATCATTGATATGCTAATGACAGTTAGTTGCACATTTCTACTCTAGGCCAAACTGTAATCTTGTCCTGATGTCTAGAAGATGTGGAGGCCTGTATAGGACAAACTGAAAGAGAACATACTGGAATCCATCAGTTCTGATTTTGACTCTAATGGAATGATATTCCCTCTGAAAGACCAAATCTATGACTTGGAGGTTCCCCTAGAGTGGCTACTGTTAGAGATGCAGATGGGACATTGTAGCCAATTGTTACAGTGAAGTTTGTGAGTATTGCCTTGTGTTCCAATGGGCTTCCAGGTCCAATTGAAAAGCCGGTTTTAACTATTAAAGCTTATGTGACTTGACTCCCAGAATTGCCTCCAAGTTGAACTGTCGTAACCTGTTTCTCCCAGAAAATGATATTCAAGATCTCTCCAATTCGTGAAATTTGTAGAGGAGTGGCCCAGATACAATGCCTCTCTGCGCATAATTCCTTTCCCCTGGCACAAGGTCTACCTAGAGGTGAGGCTGGTGGGTACTCTGCTTTTGTTCAGGATGGCTGTGAAAACTGTGTTGTTTGAAAACACTTTGGGTGTAGGATAGTTGCCATCAGATTACGGATAGAACTCTCAATATAAAATATACTTTCTACCTTAAAAAGGATATTATAGAGTTAAAAAGGCATCAAAATGGCATCCAAAATATTTAGGGACCTGGAACAGCTACCTTACAACTGGCAACTAGAAACATTTAGTGTAGCATTAAAGATGGCAAGGAGAGATATAACAAAAGTCAATAAAATCAGCATAGCACATAGATAAATAAATACAGAGAAGTGGTTTCACTTTCATCCTTCTCTCACAATGTTAGAATTCAAGATCGCTCACAAACTAAGTACAAGGAGACTGGATCAACAGAAAGAAATCTATTTTCATATAGCACATAAACTGTGCAATTCACTGTTAGAAATTGTGGTAAGGGCAGCCAGTTTGGAGAGCTTTATGGAGAATCAGGTTACCAGTTCTTACTCACATGGATGCTTATTTACCCTTTTCTGAGTGTAACAATTATGTAATAAATACTGGTTGCCTACTCATCCATGCATATGAGTTTTCCAAATGGCACTAGGATAGGCAGAATTCTACACACATTGAACCTATATGTTGTAGTCTGGTTTGATGAAACAAGGATCCAATTGTCTGTTACAAACCCAAGAGAATGAAGAGCCCCTTTGGCTTCTAAGGTTTAGTTGGAGACAACATATCATAATGCATTTGACAGGTTCCAAGAAAAAAAAATGCTGGAAGTTACTAAAGTCTGCCTGGTGGTAGAACTATAGCTGAGGATTTTAGCATAAACATTTCTACTAATGGTGTGATTTGAAAGCACTATTGGTAGTAGAAGTAGAGCCTTGAAGGTTTGTTTGAAAAAAAAGTTACTGAAGTAGTTAGTGCATTTGGAGATTATGAATTCTTGGCACATTAGTCCTTTTCTTTAATCTTACATTTAAAATGAATGGTTTACTTCTGTCTCCTCTCTTGCATTTCTTTAGATCATCCAATGTCATCCCAGGAATGTCCAGGTCCTACATAACTTTATATCAATTTCTTGCAAGCACCTTATTTAATATTATATCAGAAACTGATAAACAGGTCATGAAAATGCTTCAGGGGAACAACAGATCTGAAATGTACGATACTGAAATCCATTATCAAAGGGCTAAAGATCTGGGCTGCATGTTGCATAGTGCTTTGAGAACACAGAAAAAATGGAAAGTATAGTCATTAGAAAGTGGAGCAAAGTGTGGACTTACCTTAGTTTTGATAGAAAATGACAGTGTTTGGCAGCATAATTGGGCATGGGAGCTTGTACTTCTCTTCTAGCTGCCAGAATATTGTCTGAACACAGACTTTATTTGAGTTCTTATGCCAGCCTCATTATGGCAGGTAGTGAAATCAGACTATGAATCATAGGAAAAGATGAGAAGGTCAAAGCTATCATGATGGTTAGAATGTGTTGAACATTGCCCTTTCTTTCTGGCAGCTTGGGATGGAGAACAGTAGTTGATATAAATGCATAGTGCATTCTTTATGTTGGATCATAACTTCCTGCAGAGTTACAGTGAATGGCAGATGGTCTCGGCACAGATCTGAGTCTGGCATCCCCTGAAGAAACCTTCTATGCATGATAAACAAGTGAGGCACACAATGAATTACAGCCCTTTCAGTTGCAATTGGTTCCTGTAAGCGTGATCTATTTTGCATGCTAAAGGACTGCTAAAGAGTTCTTCAGTGCTAATGGACTACTAGAGAGTTCTTCAGTGTTTTGACAGAAACTTGCAAGGAAAGAGTAGAAATCAAGAAAGAAAAGGGAATGAAAAGCTGCTTGAAATGAAATCATCTTCTATCTGTGCCATGGTGCATTTATAACAAACATCCCCTTTGCAGTGACAGTGCATATAAATTATAAGAAATGCATATTTGGGGTGCCTTTTTGTTGAGCTTGATGACATCAACATATCATATTGCATATTATTGTAACATTCTAAGAATTGTAATTCATTGGCAAAGCCAATGTATTTAAGTAGGGCTGGGAAAACCAATAGCTATAGTATTATGTTCTTTAAAAAAAAAAATAGTTGTGATCACACAGGCCCACTTTTTTAAAAAAAAGGCAAAATCAAATGGGAGCCAACAGAAAGATAGCTAGTTGCACAGTAGGACAAGATTTTGAGTGTTTTGCACACATTCTGATTAGTTGGATGGCCCACAATTGCTTTGGCAACTTGTGATTTTAAGTATGGGAAAAATATTTTTGGTAATGGGCAAATGGGATTTTTTTAGAAGAGTCTCATCCACTAATTTTTAGTCAATTACTAAATTAGCCTATTAAATACAGCGTTTTTTAATGTAGCCATGTAAAAAGGTTCCATCAAAATAGGGCTTATACATTTAAAATAGCAAGAGTGGCTACAATGAGAACTTTGTGCTTATCTTCAGCAGGAGCAAAATTACAATTCATGACAATTTACTATTATATTGTCAAATATCCAAAGATATCCAACTGTCAGCTCATTGTAAACAGGTTTCAGAAAGAAGGCAGGAAAGGGACTTAGACAATAACTTTTATATAAATGTAAATTTTATTTTAATAAAACATTAGATCAGCTATTAAGCGAAATTGCTTATCTGTAGAATATGAATCAAAAGAAGTTGGAGAGGAATGCCTCTTGTTCAAACAATTGTATATTTTAACAAGTCCTTGGCAGCTGGGTTTATGACAATTTCCTGCCAGCATTGTCTTCAATTGATATAGATGGGAAATTGTTGCATGAACTGATGGCTGCCTGAAGGACTGATAAAGAGCCTTCTGTGGAGTTGTCAGAAGTATTTTGCTCGCTACAGCATGTTTCAATATTCTGTGGGTGCTTTACAGGAGGACATAGTTAATAGGTTTGAAAAAAAGGCTAAGGCACAAATTAATGAAATGCTTTGGATGGAAGAATATTGTCACAATAAAACAATACTAGTAACTGAAGAAAATTAAAATATTACTAGAAGGTTTTGATTAGACACAAAGCAGCTAAAACTTGGGGTGTGGCTGGAGAAACCATTCTTGTATACTTGAAAAGTAAGGTAGATGTAGGAAGCCTCTTAACAAAGTTTTCTTCTAAATATACAAAGCAGCAAATCTGCCAGTGCCAATGCATTTATATAGGGTTCTTTTTCCTCACCCCAAATATCAACAAGCTGCAAACAATACTAAAAAGAAAGTTTCTTAGTTTAAAAGTATTTTTTGTAAACAACTCCATACTTCATGTCTAATAGAAACTCATCCAGGATACTAGTTTCTTGACAGCACACCTTAAAAAAGCTCAAGAAACACCCTATCATGTTTGCTGGCTCCTTAAGTATGGAACAGGGAAACACCCTTTCCATCTTCCTTAGGTAGCACAGAAACGAAGAAGACTGGACATCCATCCTCTTTCCATCAATTATTAGTTAAATTTAATATTAGTTTTATGTCAAGTTCAGCTACTGGGGAATTCATGAAAACAGTCACTTATGTTTCTTTGCAGCAATATTGTATGCAAGTTACCATCTTCCAGAATTCTAGAAATATTTTTCTAGCAATTATTCCCTCCTGTTATAGAACTGAGTTGACTATAGTATGTGAAGCTGTGATGTTGAAAGTATCAGAAAATTAATGTCTTTAGTTGATCTGACTAACAATATGTGCCATACAGGTAGCAGGTACTAGAAAGCTTAGCAGTTCCAGACCAAATACTTGAATATCAGAAGACCTTAGAAGATCAGGATTATAGGCTGGCTTGGAAAATTGAAAAAATATTTCAACCTTCAGATAAAAGTTATTTATTTATCAAATTTATATGCAGCACTTCTTGTGGTGTGAGGTGACACTGAGTTCCAGCTTCACCACTAGAAAGGATGCTTGCACCCTTGAAGAGCTACCACTTCTATGGATTTCTGGACTTGTTTTGACTGGAGCAGCCAGTCTGAAAAGTAGAGCTATACAGATTGATCAGAAGATTCTTTAGGATGAACAAATGTGTGGCATCATTGCAAAAGCTCTGTCAACTTGGCAAAGGAAGTCCTAAACAATTAAAGAACACTGGCAGATGCACACAAAAAACTACAGAATGTCTTTCTTCACTGATGACAAAAATACTTATTTTAGATAATTCTTTAGGGCAAAAATGTCTCTAGATGCAAGAAGCTGCCACTATTACTTTGTTTTGTCTTCAATATGAGCCCATCAAGAGAAAAGGTCAGAAATGGCAAGTAATTAAATATCATTTTCTAAAAAGTGAAGTTGTTGACAAAAACAACTTATGACATTTCTGAGTTAGGTTACAGGAGTCTCAGTTTGGGCTTTAGATGCACTCATCCATCAGATGATAGTCTTTTAAAATTTATGATGAGCTACGGAACATCCAAATTCCAGCCCCAGGTATTTCCAAAAGGGGCATGAAAAAATCCTGCTTGAAACTTTAGGAAATTTGCTGCTAATGACTGTTAATGATAATTGGGGAATGCAATGGCTTAACTCAGTATAAGGCATCTTCCTGGGTTCTTGGCATATCAGTACAGAGCAACCTTTCCCCAGCCTATGTCTTTCTTGGATCTTGGACTTATAAAGAAATACCAAATAAATAAAGAAAGACCAAAATCCACCATTTTTGCAAATACAATCTTTAGTAGTCAAAATCCACATTATTTCTGTGCATTATTTCAACATTATTCCCATTTTATGCAAGAAGTAACAATCTCTTTTTAGTGCATAGCAGCCCAGAAATCATCTCTGAAGTTTTTATATTCACGGAGCTTTTATATTTACAAATTCTTGGTAAATTAAAGCCAGATTAACCAATATTACTTAATAGTTTATAACTACATTTCAAATCTTGGAAGACTAAGGACCTCACAAAGATGTTCACTATTTACATAGAGCCTGAAACTATGGCTGCCAATTCCAGAAAGTTTTATGATCATCAAATACAGGTATCAAGGATATGAACTGCAATGAATGGAGAAGAAATGAAAGATGAGAACATGGCCCATCAGGACTCATACAATATGCAAAGAAACTATGCAGCACAGCTATATCAACCTAGTCTCATTAATTAGTGTTTGCAAGCTATACTTAGGAGAGCCATTCGTTGTGATGTCCATGTCCCATCAGTGCTGTGGTCAGCTATATTCTGATTTAAGCCTCAGGTGTGCTTCCTGCATTAATATCAGCAAGTTCTCTAAACATATCCCTCAATTTCTCACCCAAAAGAAACATATTAATGGAGGGAAGGAGAAAAAGAAAGAAAAAGATGAATGTGCAGTGGCATAAGTGATAGTTGCTGACTGCTTTGACAAAATGTGATTGCCAAGAACAAAGCTTCTTTTGGGGTATGAGTTGCAGTCCTGCTGGCCTAAGAAAGATCTGATTTATGCTAGAAAGAGGGATCGTCTGGGGAGGGAACACATGATACAGCAGAGATAATGCTGAGCATATCACACATGGATCTGCAAAGCATATTGGACATTTCTTGTGCTAAAATGTATTTTGTTTAAATTGGGTTTTATTATTCAACATCAAGCTTTCAAGATATAAAAAATCAAAATCAATTCAAAGTGAAGCAGCTTTGAAACAGATAAAATTTGCTGAAAGCAGCCACAATCCATTCTCATTTTAAATCCATCTCTGTAAACCAGCAGAAGGCATTGGTATTGTCATCCATAGCATTAGAATCTAGAGTGCTTGCAACTAACACTAGTTCACAGAACAAGAAAAGCTAAATGTACATGCCAAGGGAAAAGCTGGTGTTAAAGATGAATGATATAAACATGGATTGCATTCAGATGAGATTGTGTACTTTTCAATTATTTGGGGAGATTACAATGTATCCAATAATGTCCCTTATGACTGGCAATTTATTAAAACTGAATATGTTACATTGAAGCTCTTACTGGATCTAAGAAAGTACAGGGAACTGCATCAGAATAAGTTGCATCATTTGTTTGTTTCTTTATTTGATTTGATATGATTTGTTTGATCTCTATAGCTGCCCATCTCAGCAAATGACTGAGAGGATTAGATTTAGGAGAGTCTAATATTCCAGTCTAATATTTGACTCATGATGACAGAATATAATAAAACAAATAATCATTGGACCAAGTAGTTTTTGCTAAGAATCTATCATAGGATAATGTTCTTTGCCAGGTAAATATCCAGTTTTTCACTTACACATACTGTTTGCACTGTGTGTGTACCACAGATGTTAGACTCTTCAGCCTCATGATCTTGGGCAATAAGGAAAATTAAGTGCAAATTAGTTAATCTTGACATTTCAAAAGAATGTAACATTCCTATTGGGAACATATTGGAAAAAGTGAAAAAGCAACAGCAGCTTGTTTCAACCAAATTAAACACTCTATATCATATGAACTTCAGAGTTATGGGTGCAATTATGAAAGTACTATACAGAAAAAGACAAGGCAAATCTTTGCTTCTATCTGAAAGAATTCCAATTATAATGATATTAATATGTATATTATGTATATAGTATTAATACTATAGTATAATACTAATTAATACTATAGTATAGTATTATGTATTTAGTATTAATATATAATAATGTTAATATATTATACATATATAATATATATACTGCTCAAAAAAAATAAAGGGAACACAAGCAGAAGACATCCGAGATCTGAATGAATGAAATAGCCTTATTAAATACTTTGTTCTTTACATACAGTAGTTTATACACTGCTCAAACAGCTAAAGGGAACACAAAACTACTGTATGTAACGAACAAAGTATTTAATAAGGCTATTTCATTCATTCAGATCTCGGATGTCTTCTGCTTGTATTCCCTTTATTTTTTGAGCAGTGTAGTAGCATGTGTATGTGCGCACACCCACACATGCATGCACACACCCCCACAACTCATGACCGTATGGGACCGTATGGGTTGGAAACATGTGAAAGAGGCCTTCATCCTGCAATGGATAGAAAATGGCTAAAATGATGATGATGATGATATTTACATTTATTATTATATAGAGTTTCTGTAATCTATCATACCATAGTTGGGCAACTTGTAGCCTAGGGGACTATATACTGTCCTGCTGAAATTTGGCCTGCAATTTCCCACTAGTTTGTTCTTCTGTGATACCGTATTTTCCGGCGTATAAGATGACTTTTTAACACATGAAAATCTTCTCAAAAGTCGGGGGTCGTCTTATACGCCGGGTGTAGTTTTCCTGTAACCAGGCAGACCAGCCTGAAATGGCTCTGACAATCCAAGCCCTGACGATCTGCTAATCAGGCAACTCAGCTGGGATCGCCAGAGCATGGAGAAGAGAAAAAGTTTTCCCCCTCCAGCTTGCTTACCTTAGCTGCTTGCCTTGCTTTGCTTCGCTTGCCTGAATCCATTCCATCAGCAAGCAACTCCCTGCCTGCAATCAAGTAGGCAGAATTCATCAGCCAGCAAAACAAAGCTGGATGAGGAATTCTGGGAGTTGAAGTCTACAAGTCTTAAAGTTGCCAAGGTTGGAGACCCCTGTTCTATTGGGTAAGTTTTTTTCCCCTTTGGGATCTTTAAAAAAAATAGTTAATTGGGGTTTTTTTTAGTTGTTCTTTTTTAGACCTAGCCATTTAAAGTTTAGGAAGTTTTAAATTTAGCTTTCATATAAAAATAAAAATAAAATAAAATAATATTTGTGCAGCTTTCTGAGATTTAGTATGTTTTTGTAGTGTTTCACTCTAACTACACAAACACACAAAATCTCACAAAGCTGTATGTGGAATTTTGTGTGTGTAAAGTGTGAAAGTTGGGTTTTTGGGCTTTTTGTGGCTGTGTGAGGTTCCTGCTTGTTGCAAGGGCCATTTTGGGTCTAGCACAACTGCTTTTACATTGTGGGTGAGCCAGTCGATGTTTTTTAATTTTTATTTGGTGTGCGTTGGAAAAGGGGTAGTCTTATATGGCGAGTATAGCCCAAACCCTATATTTTAACAGGAAAATTTGGGGGTCATCTTATACGCCCAGTTGTCTTATACGCCGGAAAATACGGTATATAAGTGCTTCTGTTTGTTTACTATGCTTACTGTACTATAAGGATGCTTTTGAGGCTTACTTTATTGACGGAAGTCAGGATATAACTGAATTATGAGAAACCCAGGAATCTGAAGTTGATTTATTTAAAAGGCAAGAAATCAATAAAGGAGAACACTTTTACACATACCACCTTGACAGTAAGTAAACACATTACTGCATTCCATTGATAAAATTCCTTTCAAAATCTTATTTCCCTTTTGAGAGACAAAGCAAATTCCCTTTCACCATAATGATAGGAAAAAAATGTAGGATTTTTTCCCCTGAATGTGGTGTAGAATGCCACAGGGTGCTTTTATGCTGGGAATGCACTCTTGTCGTGATAGTGTGGTGCCAACAGTCACAACTGTTTGGCAACCTGCGGGAACCCAACGATCTGAAGCAGGTTTGCTGAAAGTAAGGAGAAATTATATGCACTATTTTTCTTCACAGCAACCCTGCTCAAAATGATTGGGATCCCGCCAGCAGTAGAAATAAGTGCATCCTTTGAGGGATAAAATTTTGCTCATCCTGCTTTAATAATCAAGACTTCTCACAGTTTGTTGTTTTTCTGATGCTACATAGATAAAATAATTTTTATAGTTCTGGGGAAAATTGCATCACACCACTTTTTTTTCTAGTTATCATAGGCATAGGAATCATCCTCCCCGCACTATTTTATCATTATTAAATAGGTAGACCTAGAAGATGTCATGTGTACTTGCAGTTTCATCCATCCACAGCTATTCTATTGGGCAATTTATCATTTTACACATTTTAGATGGTTCTCTTTTGTTTAACATTGACCATGGAATGGTTTCAGACTACCTACCAGAGTTGGAATCTGGGGACACTGTTGTTGCAGTGACTCTCTTCTTTCCTTTGTGGTAGCGAAGGAAGAGACATTAAGATCTTGGATATTCCAGTGTGAGATACCCCAGAATTTGGCTTCTTCTCAATTTTACTGATTTGTTTGTTTATACAATTTATATGTTTACCCTTCTCACAATTTTCACTCCCGCAGTTGACATCTCTTGCTCTGATTACTGCTATATTCTCTACCTAGGAGTGCTGTTGAAGATGGCACAGAAGTGACAGGTGCTGGTACAGCACAGTGACACCTATATAGTCAAGGACTCCATTGGTTGGCAAGCCGTTTCAGGGCTTAATTCAAAGCATTGATTATTACTGATGCAATCTTTTTGCGGCCAATTTTTTTTTTTGGGGGGGGGGGGGCTTTCATAGCAAAGGATGCCATATAATCATAGGTAGCTGTCACTGGTTGAATAACTTACAAGAGGACTTTTACTAAATGGTATTACTGCTTTATGGAATGTAAGGCAGTAGCGAATGAATGAATGAGTAAAGCCATTCTCCTCCTCCTTTTCCCACATACAAATGAAGCCTATTCTAATTTCTTCAAGAATATAGATACAAATTCCTTAGATATTTGACTATGTGCTTTTAATCAAATGCACTAAGTGGCCATCTGCAGTGCTCTAAAACTGTTCTTCATATGTTGCCAGGGAACAAAATAGAATTTCCTGACCTACATTAATGATTACCAAGAGGAACCATGTTAGAAAAGGATTTTCAATGTGAGAAGAGAGGATGAAATGAGCACCAGATGTAGCGTTAATATGAAAGGTGTTGCTAATGCAGGATTAAACCAACAGGAAGATTAGGGAGTTGAGAAGTCTATGGGGGAGTTTGGTTAATTCACCTATGTGAAAGTACTCATTCAACAAAGCTGGGGAATAATGCCTAGTAATAGCAATAGAATCAACTGCCCCCTATGATGGGTTTCTGGATCTGACAGAGACTAAATTGCTTTGAGAATTGGGATATTATGTGTTGTTGTTTAGAGGTACACCAGTTAAATTGGCCAATGTTCAGATGGGAATAAAATCTTTATTCTCACTGATAAAAATGTTTTTTGGCAGAGGCAAAATGCTTACTGCCAAGACTTCTCTGCTAATGGTGAAAAACTAAAATGAGGTGCAGAATTCTTGATGAGACCTAAAGATAAAGTTCCTGAAAGTACTGGCATCTCAGTGGAGAGCAGTCAAAAGTTTTCTTTTACTGTTATAAATTCTCCAGTTGCATTTTAAAAATATATATCCGGTAATCTTGCTCGGCTTTCTTAGGCCTAGCTGAAAACAATTAAAGTTGGGGGATGGGGAGGAGTTATGCTGATTCCTGCAAAACTATGAAGTTATGAGAAAAGATGTAGTTACTATACAGTATTTCTTGCTTGCTGACCTCTTTTCCCAGCTGCAGTCAAGCAAAATTGAAATTCAATTTCTCTATAGTGGAATGAAGGATAAATAAGGCTTCTACTTGTGCTGCTGCAAGACAGGCCATGGAGAAGTTGATATAGGACAGCCTCTATAAAGCCAGAATGTTAAATTTCAGACTAGTATGTTGAACTTCAGTACAAAGAAAAGTGTCAGATGTTAAAAAACATGTATTTATAACCTTTTTTTCCTCAGAGTTCAGTATATTAGAGTTGCACATGTTTTGTAAATGGTCCACTCAATGTAATTCCTGAACAGCAGAATGCAGAAGCCTGAAAAAGATCAGACTGCTTTAATGAATAGTAAAGAAGGGCTATGCTTTGGTGTGTAAGGTCAAAAGGATTTCTGAATCATTTTCAAAGCATATGCAGACCTTTTTCCCCCCACTGCCCCATTATCACATTCACAGAGATTTTTAACCATTCAGTGGCATGCAGTAATAACCAGGACTGAGTAAAAACTAATTTCTCCACTGCTTCTCCAATATTATTACTGGCTACATCAGGGGGTGTCAAATTCGTGGACCGTGGGCTGGATGCATCAGGTGCGGGCCATCCCCACCCCCATTTTAATGAAGGGGGAAAAAGCCATGATACGTCACGTGATGATGTGACGATGCGAGTTTGATACCCCTGGTCTACATCATTGGTTTGTTGTGAATTTTTTCATTGCAATCTTTAAAGAACCAGGTTAGGAAAAACACTGATGCTTTAGAACTTTGATGTTAAAGAAAATTCCAGAGAATACCATGGATAGCCCGGAAACCAAACAAATAACATATTTGAACCAAACCATCTAGGATTTTCACTTGAGGCAAAAATGACCAGTCTCAAATTATCATACTTTGGACACATTATATAAATACTTTATATACATATATAAAGACCAAGCTCTCTGGAGGAGTCTGTAGTGTTAGGAAAGTTGAAAGGAAAGACAAGATGACCAACGGCAATGTGGATGGACTCAGTTACTCAAAGAAATGGGTGAACCATTGGAAGACCCGAAGAAACAGTTTGGGCACAGATTGTAATGGAGAAAATCTATTGCCAAGAGTTGACACCAACTTGATAGCACATAATCAGTCAATAGGTGAACTGTTTGTGATATTTTAACAAACTACTCTTAAAAATCATAGCTTAATATCTTGAAGTCAACCATGTGGCATAGTTGGAGGTGAATTTTCATTCTAATCTGTTTTCTAAAGACTTTCAATGAAGTGGCAACAGCAGCAGTATCTGCAGGGTTTCTCTGGAGTTACTGCATCTGTTTAGTTATAAAGCTGTTCATCTTGCTCTACCTCAATTCTGCAATTCTATTTGCATTTTTTAAAAAAATCTGTATATTAACATATTAATCTTCAGTTCTTTCTCTTCCTGCAACGGAACTTAGTACCGTAGCAGGTCTTGAAAGTCTTGCAGTGAAGACTTTATAAGAATACAAAAGATGGATCAGGACTGATGTGAAAGGTCTATTGCCTATTTTCTAGGAGATGACGAAGAGCCATAATTGCTGGCAGTCATTGATAGCCTTCTCTTTAATGAATTTGTATAATTCCAACTTAAAATCAGCCACATTGTTTGCTATTTTCCAGCTTCTGGAAATGAATTCTATTTAACAATGAGCAGCTCCAGAATCCTAGGAAAAGAAACAGCTGCTTTAAAAAGTGTTAGATAGATGCTGAGTTTGCTTTTTGAAATCACCTTCTAAAGTTAAAATTGATGTGCTGCATATCATAAAGAAGGGTAGTTCTTTATTATTTTGAATTGCTCACTCTTTAATTTAATTTAACTTAATTTAGTTATGGACAGGCCTTAAATTGATATAAAAGCATTATAACAGTAACATTAAATTCATCATGGAATAAGATAGAATTATTGGATCTCAACCTTTAAAAATAGTCAAATATTTTCATGAAAGCAAATCTTTAATTGGACACAAATGACTCACTGAATTATAGAACAGATAATTAATTCAATTTCTATTTGCTCACTAGAGGTCTCTGTTGCTCTATATTACCCTCTAGTTTGATTTCTAAAGGAGTTCTGAGTAACAGTAATTTTGTTTCGGAGATCTGGAAGTCAGATCTTCCTGATTCAACCAAATATTGACATTAGTCTGTGGAAAACTCTTTGTAAGTACCCTCTCAGTAACTACCTTTCTTACTAACAATGCAATTTCTCAGTGAATAGTGCCATTGTTGTACAGCATAATCAGTATAATTATGTGGAGCTTTTACTGGTCAATAGTTCCAAAGCTTTTTACAGTATTTGAAAAGGAAATATATGGAATCTGGCAGAATGCTCCTCCAATCCACAATCCGATTCATTGGGAATGCGTCTTTTATGCATTCTCTGCCTGTGGCCTAAAGTGGTGCAGTGGACTCTTCCATTTAAATTTTTACCATCTCTTTGAGCTGTTCGTTTAGAAGAAAACCAAGTTCAACATTTATCTGGATTTAAATTAATCTCAGCAAATTTCTCGGTGTTTCTAGTTTTCTGGGACTGATTTGTGGCAATGCTATTCCTCAAATACAAATCTGGATACTACAGAATAAAACTATTGTATTTCTAGCCCATGATAACCTAAAATGTGATCCATGCCAAGAATTATTATGGAAGACTTGATAACATATCATGAATGGGAGCATAGTACACATTGGGGCCCATCTTCCTCATTTGGGACAGTGTTATATTTAGCAGTATATAAAAATAATTTTTTTAAAAAAGGAAATCCAGTGCACACTGGATTTCAGCATTGGTTGGTAAGGGATTCAGAGTTTTAAAAATGAGATTCAGGGCTTTCCATGGCCCACAAATTCTAGCTTGCCCACTCTAATCTAACATTAGTAGTGTAATATCTGGCTTTTACCTGGAGGGCAAAGGTAACCAACTTGCAGTTGACACCCATAGGCAGAATGAGACAGTTGTCTCAAGCAACAGATTCTACGTATTTTCAAAAGACAGCAAATTCTTAGTTGCTTAGCTGAAGATAGCTAATTTGTCATTCTTATATTTCTATGTTCAAGAATGGAGTACCAGGAGTACCAAATAACTTGGATGGCTTTGAGTACTCTGCACCTTGACTTAGGAGGCATCTGTTGCTGCTGCTCATGTGTTAAAATGCCTGGACATTCCTGGGGGATCATGATCCTGCCTTTCACAAGCCTTACTATTGTGCTATTTAATGAAATGGGATAAAATTGTTTCTACATCTTCAGTTCATCTTTCATTTTTGACTTTAAAAAAACCATAAAACTAAGAGCTTTGCTGTCGACAATTTTCTAGCTGCACGGACCTGGCACCCACAATTCTATGTGCATATGATAAAACTGGTATACAGCAGGAGAACCCAGAAACTAAAAAAAAGGAAGTTATAAAACTGTTCAGTTTTAATGAGAGTTGCATGTATTATTGCTAATGGTGGTCATAGATAGTAACCTACAGGTGACTATTATCCTTGTGCAATCACATACCACACACTGCTCACTAGTGAATTCCAGGCTTTGCAAAAAAGAATACAACTTCTTGAACTGCAAAATGTTGAACACTTAGATAGTATCATATTCCCACAAGAGTACAGCCTCTGTAAATAATTTCCATATGATGCAGATAAGAGTAACAGATGCAAATTTACTGAATAAAAACTGATAAACTGTAAGCCCATATTAAACCAGTGAAGAAAGTTAGCACCCACCCCCTCCTAGAAGAATGAAACATTTTAGGAAATGTTGGAAAGGCAGAATATTATATTTCCCTGGATGAGAAAGGGAGAAACATGCTTTAAAGACAAAGCAGTTCCCTGCCCCCCCCCTTCAGCTCCAGGGTGATAGGATTAAGACATGGCCCTCAGCACATGATAGGATTAGCCCTCTACCCATCTAGCAACAGAACTCACCACATGGTACCTGGGGAGATTACATCACCCAGCAAGATTCCACCAAGCTTGGGACTCAAGACACTACAAAGTTACTCCTGCATGGCCCCATGGGAGTCTGACAAGCAATCAGAATACATTTGTTTCACAGGAACAGGAAGCTCCAAGGCGGGGGCCAAGGGAGGGTATAAATCTCTCTCCTCTCTCTCTCTCCCCTCCTTCCCTCCCTCCCATATCAAACCATGTGGTCAGGTGGTGGGTTGCCCCCAATTCGGACTGGTTTACAAGAACCAGTAGTAAAACTGGCAAGAGGCTCCGCCCACTGATCTGGACGTCATCATAGGTGATCTGTGCATGCTGATCAGCATGTGCGGGCGCGATGAGAACCGGTAGTAAAGGTAAGTAGAACCCATCCCTGATGTGGTCCAGTCCACCATTAAAACCATCCTTCCAAGCAGTCTCCATGTTTCCAGTGTCTTTCTCCCCACTTGGAACTGAACCTAGATAGACATTTCTTCCAACACCAGAATAAGAGTTATTCAGCATACAGCAGATCCATTCACTTTAGAATTTCAAGCGGAAGATCATACAACCAGGTTGAAAGACAGAATTCCAGTCTAATAGTAACTCAGCTGAGCTGGCAGGAAGGCAGCCCACCAACTGTGTATGATGGTGTACAAAGTACTTAATGAATCTCCCATTCTAGAATGCCTGTAGGGACCTTGAAGCACATAGATGGCCACAGTATCTTTTATATGCACAGGAACATCTGCTGGGTGGCTTTCAAAAGAGATCCAGTGTGGATTCTTATGCTAGTTAACATAAAAGAACAGTTTGATAATCTGACATTATTGCCTCCATAAAAGCAGCCATACTAAGGCAAAAGCAGCCATACTACAGATGTAAATTGGAACACAATTTAGAACATTAGCCTGTTTGGTTTATTAACCTAATTAGCAAAACAAACAAGATAAAGCCAACAAAATAACTACAGGTGCATACTTTTTAAAGTGTGAAACTGAAATCAACTGAGTTCGGTAACAAATCCCTAATATTTTGTTTATACACTCAGTATGCATTTACTTTTAAATGAATGTTTTCACCAAGTGCCTTGGACTGATTTGAATAATCACAACAGAGGAGGCTACCATTTTTTAAATTATGAGCTATATTCTCAGTATTTGCAACCATTTCCTGCTTTTTTCTTCTTCCAGTCACTAAGATTTAGATGCACAACATGTCTTAACTGAAGTCAACTGCATATATCTTCCTTATTAAATCAATATGGCTTTATACACTTATCAATCACATAGTTGAAGCTCTGACAGATTACTGTGTCTATATACAAGGCTTGTAATAAGTCATAACTTATGTTATCAAGTTTGGGTTGTGGCTGTGGCTTTCAAATGTGTACCTCTTGGTTCTCATCCAACACCTTATACCAGGTGGCTAGCAAATTTTGGGAACTGAAGTCCACAAATATTAAAATAGAGAAACACTAACTTATATTCAGTACACCGTGCTGATTTTCTTGTGGATTAGTTAACTCAGGTTTTGGCTCTGGGATATCCATGCCTTGATTTGTGCTTATATTTCCAGCTGTGCCTGTTAAGTCCATATGGTTTTGATTTTTCTGTCTGTGTATAAGCACTTTTCCAGACACTAGAACTTCTATGATTCTTAGTTCTTGAAAGAATATTCCTATAGGAAGGGTCCTTTATTTCTCAAAGTAAACATTCTAGACCTGGGGTTCCCATCCCTGGTCCGTGGACTGGCACCAGTCTTGTGGCATGCCAGAAACCAGGCCACACAACCAAGCAAAACCCCATCAATGGGATGCAGGCAGCACACAAAACCCTCCGGTCCATGGAACTGGTCCCTATTGCCAAAAGGTTGGTGGCGATTGTTCTAGACCAGGGGTGTCAAACATTCCGGCCTGCGGGGTGCTTAGATTTGGCCTGCGGGGCCAGCTTAGAAATAGCAAAGGACCAGCCCATGGTGCCTCTGTTAGCAAAAATAGGGTGCGGGGCCTGCGCATGCCTTCCCGCAACTGGTTTTGGCCGCCGAAATGCTTCAGGAGGCCTTCTAGGCCCAAAACGGAGCCTCCGGAGTGCGCTCCAAGAGGCCTTCCAGGCCAAAAATGGGACCTCTGGAGTGTTCCAGGAGGCCTTTCTGGCCCAAAACGGGGCCCCCAGGCTGCTGCAGGAGGCCGTCCTTGACTATAAAAGGGAGGAAAGGTAAAATATTTTACCTTTCAGGCTTGCAGGATTCTGCTACTATAGCCTATGTCAATAATTTATAGTTCTAGTCTTCCTATGGAGTCAGTTTCTTGATCTGGTCTCTCTCTCATAAGCTGATCAAGTAGATCAAGTAAGTATTAAAAAAACAAAATCACAGGAATGTACGCCTCTCTATTTTTATAAGTGAATAAAACCATGTGTGTGGAGGTGTGTTCCTGTGTCACGCCACCATGGCCACACCTGCCATGGCCACGCCCATCCCCCACCCCCACGGCCCTCCAAGATCAAGCACAACCCTGATGTGGCCTTGTTCTAGACTTTCCTAAATAAGCATTCTTGCTCTGTCATCTTTACTACCTCAGTTTACCAATCCAGAAGTCCAGTTCTGTTTCATACTACTAGTTTAGCGTTCTAATCCTAACACTGTGTCTCTTCTAAAGAGATACACAGGATATGTTAAATTCATATACGCATATTTGTCATGCTGGCAAAGTGCCTTTGACTTGAGTTGAAATAATACTGCATTATTTTGCCAAGAGCACTGTCCTCATAAAAAGCTTGTTGCTGGGGTTGGAATAAGATTGGCCAGCTGCTCCTAGCAAATGTGAAACAGCTTGTGTTTGTGAGCTGTATGCTGATTGCATGCATTATTCGTTATTGTGTGCAAACCTCCCTCAGATATTCATGCCACCACTTATCTCTGAAGTCCATGACATACATTTGATCCCTTGGAGAGCATCATGCCTACTTGCAAATCGTTTTGGGTTTCCTTGTCCTACAGAACTCCTCCACTTACATTTCATTGGAGCACCTTTAAATCAAGTGGTTCAAAAGTCTCCATAGCTGAGTTTCTTCTTACTTATTTTATATTATCACTTATATTTTATATTTATATTATCATATAAATCATATAAGGAGCTCTGGTGGCTCAGCAGACTAATTAACATCCACTTGCATATGCTGCCTGCAATTACTGCAAGTTCAAATCTCACCAGGCTCAAGGTTGACTCAGCCTTCCATCCTTTCTAAGGTAGGTAAAATGAGGACCCAGATTATGGGGGCAATAAACTGACTTTGTATAAATATACAAAAGTATGAAGGCTATTGCTTAACGCATTGTAAGCCGCCCTGAGTCTCCGGAGAAGTGACCACTTATTCCATGGATCAAAATTTTTGTCTATTATCTTGGTTCCACTTTGTCCAAACAGCCAAAGGCAGTTGCCCTGAGTGAGTAGAGCTGCTGATGTTTAGGTGGAATTCTGCCAGAAAGCAAGAGTGTTGGGTTTTTTTGTGGACAAAAGTGAAGATGGAATCATGCATGTACAGCTAGCTGGGAAGTATTAGGCAAAGCTTTAACTTGAGCTGAGTCACCAAACATTATAGCAGCTGGACTTGAAAGAAGTGTGAATTATTCAACATCTCTCTCCCCAGGACCTCTCTTCCCATATCTTCATGAGAAGGCCCTGGAAATCATATTTCACAAGTTCAGATTTTGTAATGTAAGAGATTGAATACACAGAGCCAATCATTATTATAGTACATGTCTATATGTATCTAATATGTGTCTGGCAAGCAGAATTAACAGAATCTAGGTAAATTCTCATGCATTTCAACAGATGAGTGAGGTTGTTGATGATAAAATTATGCAGATATTGGGCAAAGCATAACAGAATTAGATAGCATACATAGATTCTATTGCAATTAATAGACAATTATGTCCAATTGATTTCACCCTTTGAGAATCCAACCCTGAAGTGGTTTGATTGGCATATAATGAATTGTTGCCATGCTCTTGAAGTGTGCCTACTTTATGTGCTGTGGTCCAATTTGTGTCGTTTAACATAGAATCCAGCGATTGATGTGATAATATAAAAGACATAATCCAAAAGAGGAAAGGACAAGAATCTGCACAAATATTTAATTCTTGTTTGGTTTTCTGTTACTTCTTAAGACTGTAGTGCAACCAGGACACTGTCCTAACATTCTTCATTTAAAGAAAAATAAAAGAAATTTGGGAAGCGATTATACAGAGATATTTTTTCTTCTAAGGAATAACAACCAAACATCCATGTCTGCAGGGGAGAGGTGGACAAATGACATTGCAGGTATCATAATATCATTGCACAACTGACTTGAATTATGTACTTGTACCAAGTTGATTAATACATCATTTGCACAATTACATCATGATCATGATGTTGTTCAGATGCCAATGCTGCCAAATTCTACTTTTTACCATCTCTGACCAGAATGAATCTTTATAGCCAATAGTTTTATTGCTTTTGCTATTCCTATTATTGTTTAGTCATAAGACTAATTATAAATTGGTTTGAATAACTTGTTAGTTGCCTTATCTTTTATGCATCTTAACATCAGCGTTCCAGAAAACCCCCGACTCCCAGTAAAGACACTGAAGCAGGCGTTTTCAAAAGTTCTCTTTACTAGCAATAGGTAAACTGGCACATCTGGGAAATCCCGAATCTGAAAAACTCGGGTTTTCCTTCACTAATACAAAGCTCCCAAAACCAACCCCTTTCTCCCCTTTTGGTCACATGCTCCAATCACTGTCGGTTTCGCCTCGGCCCAGCCCTTGACCACTCCTACTCCAGATGCTGGACCGCCCTGACTTTGACCGATAGGAAAATTGTTATTATGTCTACTAACTCCCCTCTCCTAAATCCCCCCTCCTATTTTCCCACACATGAAGAGATGGCAGCATTTAAGCTTCCGGCTTAATATGGCTTCCAAGGCTGACAATCAGTTTTAAAAAAAACTGAGCAAATGATAGTCAAATTGGTGGCATGTATTTATTTTTAGAAATATATGCATTCTACTCATGTAGAATGCTATTTTCCCTTTTGTATAACTAGGTTCCCTTTTATCTACCTTTTAAATTATTCTCTATTTTTTGATACCATTGTTCTTTCTTTATTTCATCCCTCAGATGACAGGGATTATTGCTATAATTGTCTTTGCATACCCAGAATACATTGCTGCTGAGTAACAATAATAATACAGTATATTTAAGGAACATATCAGCAACAACTTATTTTTAGATTTATTCTGCTGTCAAGTGTAAAACCATACATTCTGTTTTGAAATCAGCATATATTCATGGAGCTCTTGGAATTTCTGAAATATGTTTAATAAATTCAAAGGTTGGAACATAAAAGATTTTTTTCAGAGTAAAAGAAGAAGAAATTCTCTTGCTGGCTAGAAGTACTGAAGAATAATGTACTTGTGTCGTGATTCCAGAGATCAGGCCTACTGAGCCCATTAGAATTAGGATGTTTGTGAATGCATCATAATGAAATGAATTAGAACAAAAAAGGCTGTAGATTTACATAAATTTTCTATTTGTTAAAATATATGCCAAGGGTGAGTAATCTGTAGCCCCAGGGTTATACAGTATGTAACTCTATGGCATTTTTTTCTTTTGCAGACCTTGCAGTTCCTTTTAACTGTCATTGCTGAAAATTGGCTGCATTGTTTTCTTCCATTTTGACTGAGGAATCACATTTAAGTTATAGTGTAGGTCATAAATAGGCTTAAAATAACATTAATACACATACCTACATACATGGCCACCAACTATTATTCCCTTTTGCAGTAAACATTATTACACAGGAGCGCCAGGGTGATATAGAGGTAGTCCTCGACTTACAACCACAATTGAGCCCAACATTTCTGTTGCTAAGTGAAACATTTGTTAACTGAGTTTTGCTCTACTTTATGACTTTTCTTGCCATAGTTGTTAAATGAATCACTGCAGTTGATAAATTTGTACCCCGGTTGTTAAGTGAATCTGGTTTCCCCATTGACTTTGCTTGTCAGAAGGTCGCAAAAGGGAATCACATCACCCCGGGGCACTGCAACAATCATAAATATGAGCCAGTTGCCAAGCATCTGGATTTTGATAATGTGACCACAGGGATGCTGCAACAGTCATAAGTGTGAAAAATGGTCATAAATCACTTTTTTCAGTGAAGTTGTAACTTCGAACGGTCACTAAATGAACTTTTGTAACTGGAGGACTACCTGTTAAGGCATCAGGCTAGAAATTGGGAAACTGTGACGTCTACTCCCATTTTCGGTACAAAGTCAGCTGGGTGACTTTGACAGTCACTTTCTCTCTGTCCTATGAAGGAGGCAATGGCAAAACACTTCTGGGAAAAAAAAGTTGCCAAAAAAACAGCAGAGATTTGTCCAGGCAGTCTCCGAGTATCATATAAGGTTGAATGGAAGAAAAAGGAAAAAAAAAATCTCCTTTTGTTTCACATTGTTCAGTTCCACATATCAAAGTAGATAGAAACATGCTTGCATTCAAAACCATTTTTTGCTTCTTTTAATGAACATCAATGCCTTGCAGCAAACCATTTACTATCCATTCAATTTCTATCAACACTGGAATGTCTAAAATCTAATCACTTTCTCATCCTTAGTTCTAAATATTCTACCAAAATACACATATATTGTCTATATACTTCTGGTTTTTCAGCATTAATATATAGCTTGCAAATGTTCATTCCATTTCCTCCCACCAGGATTTTTTTTTAAAAAAAACCAGTAATTATCATACTTATACTTCTTGTATCCAACACTTGCTATCAGCCATTCATGTTCTAAGCAAACAGCACAGCTGATGAAAAATACATGTGTATTCATGTTTTCCATCAATGCACTTCCAATGTGTTACATAAGCAATCCTAATAACATAACTGAACACCATCTTCTTTTATTCCCTGAGCAATGTTGATTCATTTACTATGTAATTTATTTATTATCACACATACTTTGCTTCCACCATAAATCACTTTTAGCATCCTAACCTTCAACTCCATTCTTTTGCAGAACATTTCATAACTAAAATCCCTTTACTTTATACAAATCAACAAACATACACTAATCCTTTTTTCTCACATTTATATAGTGATGTGCTGAAGAGCAAAAATCAAAGCTGCACAACTCCGGCTTCACATAAAGTCACATTGCATTTCACAAATTTTGCTTGCCTTGTTTTGATCAGAATTCTGCCAAAGGCTTCCCAGACATACTTAAGAAACTACTCCATTTATAATTTCAGCATTCATTCTTGCTGCTTTTTTCTCCGCATAGAATGCAGTCTTCACATGCATATTAAGTAAGTTGGGCAGCAACAACCTTTCTATAGTTACACTCTTTACACCTGGGGCTGCTTTTAACGTTCTCACAATATATATGCCTCCCCTTTCACCACTTTTTTCTTGGACACCAATGTTTCTATCATTTGTTTCAGTTGTACAGTTTAAATTATCATTGCAGAATAAATCTCTAAAATTATTGGATCCCCTCTTCCACTTAATCTCATTTTACTTTCATTCACCCTGTTGAAAGCTCCTTCTATAGCCCTCTTTGTTACTCCTGAAACAATATTTTACTTCCATCCAGTGGTGAAATCCAATTTTTTACTACCGGTTCTGTGGGCGTGGCTTGGTGGGCCTGGCAGGGGAAGGATACTGCAAAATCTCCAATCCCACCCCACTCAAGGGGAAGGATACTGCAAAATCTCCAATCCCACCCCACTCTGGGGCCAGCCAGAGTGGAATTTGCCGGTTCTCCAAACTACTCAAAATTTCCATTACCGGTTCTCTGAACTACTCAAAATTTCTGCTACCGGTTCTCCAGAACCTGTCAGAACCTGCTGGATTTCACCCCTTCTTCCATCCAAATTACTTTTATTTTTTGTAACTCCTTTAAAGTATTTCTTGCTGTCTTTGGCTATATTCTTGTATAATTTCTCTCCATACACGATATCCATCCTTCCTCCCTCTCTCCCTCCTTCCTGCTCTCTTTCTTGTTTTTCTTAGATGACTTTTACAGGTACATAAAAATAAGAAAGAAATATTTCATATTACCACTCTGAAAAGTCTTATAGGCAAAAGGGAAGAATGGCGTGCCAATGGGAAGGTGGAGTGCAGTAGAAAACAAGGCAGGCACTGGTAGTCAACTTAGGTGGCAGCAGCAAAGAGATCCACCCAAGTACTAACAAATTCCAAGAGACAACAAGGTTGAGAAAGGAAGGGTGGTTATTTTAACTCCCATATTGAAAGGACAAACATAAAAGATGCTGGAAGAGCCAAACAGACTAGATACCCAGAAGGCATTGACAAAGTCGAAATGGGGAAGATGAAGCAGGCACAGGGGAAACCAGGATGAGTCACCTATTTTAGGTATAGGAAGAGTGACTGGGCTGAATGCATCTGTCCAGATGGAGGTAAAAAGTGAAGGGAGTTCATAAGAAGGCTAAATACAGAGTATAGAATTAAAATGGAAATAAGATGAGTGGAACCAACTGGGAAGTGTGTTATGGATAAAATGAATGTAAGACAAAGAGCAAGAATCATTCCTATGAATTAACTATAAGAAAAAAAGGAAGAACAGAAGAAACAATATAATAGGAAAGTATCAAGAATTTAGGAATTTCAGTAATATTGTTAAAAAGAAATACAGTACAGTAGTTTTAATGGGGCTGAGTCATTTTTAATACTAAACTGGCCTAGTACAGTATTGGGATAGGTTATAGTTAAGCAATTAGGGGACATTAAAGGCTAAAAACCCCAGATGCTAGAAGGGTACAGCAAAATGTTGTAATAGAAGACAAAATGAACTTAAGAGTAGATAACATATTTACCAGAATAACAGAGTTGGAATGGACCTTGGAGGTCTTCTAGTCCAATGCCCTGCACAAGCAGGAGATCCTATGCTATTTCAGACAAATGTCCAGTCTCTTCTTAAAAATGTCTTGTGATGCAGTACCCAGAATTTCTAGAGCAAGCGATTCCATTGATTAATTGTTGTTATTGTCAGGAAATTTCTCTTTAGTTCTAGGTTGGATCTCTCATTGATAAATTTCCATCCATTGCTTTTGTCCTATCCTTAGTTGCTTTGGAGAATAGGTTGACCCCCCTCTTCTTTGTGATAGCCCATTAGATATTGGAAAACTGCTATACTGTCACCCCTAGTCCTTCTCTTCATACCCAGTTCCTGCAACCATTCTTTATATGTTTTAGTCTCTAGACCCTAATCACTTTTGTTCCTCTTCTTTGTACTCTTTTTAGGGTTTCAACATCTTTTTTGTACTTGGTGACTAAAATTAGATGCAGTATTCCAAGTGTGGTCTTACCAAACCATTATAAAGCGGTACTAATACTTCATGTGATCTTGATCCAATCCCTCTGTTGATGCAGTCTAGGACTGTGTTGGCTTTTTTGGCAGTTGCAGCACACTGCTGGCTTATATTTAAGTGGTTGTTCACTAGAACTCCTAGATGTTGAACCTAAGATAGAACCTTGGGGTGCCCCACTGCATGCTTCCCTCCATGTAGATGTAGTTCCACTGAAGACCACACATTGAGTCCGGTTGGTGAGCCAGTTATGAATCCATCTGGTGGTAATGCTATCTAATCGGTGTTTTTTATCTTATCAAGTAATAGGTTGTGGTCTACTTTGTCAAATGCCTTAACTAAAGTCCAAGTATATTATGTCCACAGCATTTTGCTGGTTAAGTTAGGCTAGATATTAGCAGGAATACCAAAATAAGGTACAAAAATGGGAAATTTACAGTAGGTGAGAGAGCATTCTATTATTCACTGGAAATAAAGTTTTTCTTTGTAGTGGACTTTCTCCAATGGCAGTAGGAAGGTATCTTTTGTGGATTTGTCACCATGCCTGTATCTCTGACTTACAGGAAGATCTACTTTGATTTTGGATGATTTAGGGTCATTCTCACATGACCCTAAAATTCCATTCACACTTTACAAACATCCACTTACAGTAAAAAGAGGTCTAACGAAGTTCAGCTTCATGTATTATAACTCACTCTTGCACTTTTGCAAGATGAAGACTCAATTTTGCATTTTTTACAATTATACACCATGAACTGATTTACAAAGGTATGTCTGTGATAAAATAATTAAGACACATATGAATGAATTTCCCTTTAAAAATATGACAGATGTTACAGTATTTTTCCTCGGGATGTGCTGTGAGAATACAGTTCAGTCTAATAAATCAAAACACAATTGCTCAGAAAATCCTGAGAAATTTTATGAAGCAAAGATGACAGAAACAACTGTGACAGTCTCCTACTGTTTATTTTTAAACTCTTAGTGAAGAAATGCCACAATATTTTCAGCTTTCCATTTACATCTACAGATGTCCAAAGTCCTTGTTATTAAGGAACATCCGTATTTCTGATTTCTGTCCTGCTGAATCGTTATCTTTATAACAATATAACTGGAAATATGGGATCTATGGAAGGTTATACCATGGGCGGGATGCGAACCGGTAGTAAAGGTAAGTAGAACCCACCCCTGGTGCATAGGTATAATTATATATTATACTTATGATCTGGGTCATGCTGTGACCCAGATCATAATAGTTTGTTATGAGGAAGAAGTTTGTTCTTCTTTCCCCTCCTCAGCTTTTTTCTGTTTATTTTCTCCTCTGCTCTACTGCTTCTGTGGTAACTATCTGAGTGAGACTCGCTTATTTTGCTTATTTCTAGGAAGTACCCAAGAAGTCTTTAGGTGTAAGAAAATCAATAAGTAATAATTGTTAAAAAAGCTCAGGGATCTGAAACTGCTGCCTACAATCCTACCTGAAAAACACATTTATTTAGGTATATTTGGATCAGAGATAAAAACTGGAAATCTGACAGATTGTAAATATAAGAAAGGCACATGCAGATAAAGTATATGAACAGAGGTGTGAAAGGTGTCTAGATTGGTCTGATGTAGCAACTCTAGTAGAATTCTGAAGACTGGAACGGGAAACTAATGAGATTGAAAAATGACACTAAATCAGAATAACTTGCAAATCTCAGTGAGAGTAGAGAAATTCATATGCATCCATAGTTGCGTAAACCTACTAAAGAAAGTGACACTGAGAATGATACAGAGTTCAGTTCCAACTGGAATATAGATGAAAAGAAAGGATGCTCAAGGACCTCAGTGACGAACAAAGAAAATAAACCTTATAGTATAACATATCTAATTCATCAAATAATTTATTCTTCCAGTCAACAAACCTACACATAGATTATTTTTTGTTTACTACAACCCAAGTGCACTAGATTCAGGAATGTTTGTTTTAATTACTATATAGAACTCTAAAATATTCCAATTGGATATTAATCAATTTATATAAGAAAATGGAAGCATTCAAGAAAAATGGGAACCCTTTATTTTTATGAATGGTTTATTCTCTTTTTTTTTTTCTTCTGCTCAATTGTGTCTGATTCTCAGAAAGTGCCCGGACAAGTCACTGAAGTTTTATTGGCAAAGTTTTTCAGAAATGGTTTGCATTGCTTCCCTCATAGGGCTGAAGGAGAGTGACTGCCCCAAGTCACCCAGTTAGTTTTGTGCATAAGACAGAACTAGAACTCACACTCTTCTGGTTTCTAGCCCAATGCCTTAATCCCTGCATTAATATGGTTTTCTTGTTCTTATTACTGAACTTTGCATGATAGGCTTTTTCTATATTGCCATATTGTTTTATATTAAAAGAAATGTTTATAGTACATTGTTTTATTGGGTATACCTATGATACTTTATAATAGCACTGTATTTTCAAATATACTAAATAAAAATACAATAAAACTTTACTGATTAGTCATATCCAAATGGCTAATTGATGTAATAATTTTATTTATTTATTCTATTTATTTTTACCCTGACTTTATTATTTTTCTAAACTCAAAGCAGCAAACATGCCTAATACACCTTCATCCTCCTATTTTCCCACAGCAACCAACCTGTGATGTGGGTTGGGCAGAGATAATGTGACCAGCCAAAGTCACCTAGACGACTTTCATGGCTTAGATGGGAATAGAACTCATGGTCTCCAGGTTTCTAGCCTGGTGCCTTAACCACTATATATTAATTCCCCCAATCAAAGAAAATGGGGAAAACGCACCTTTTCCACATGTATGGAAGTGGGAGTTACTTTGTAACTCTTCAAGCTATGACAATACTGTATAGAAATTTTCTTGGAACTAAGGTCTCTAAGGTTCCCCCTTAAAGCAGGAACCGAACAGCTGCATATCAGGAATGGTGAAGTTGGTAATCCTTGTATCAATTCAGGATGGATTAGACATCCTTGCAGATATCTCCCAAACTCTATGATTTTCCTATTGCACTAGACAGAGGTCACCCTTTCAACAAAAGGAATTATCCGTAAGATACCATTATAGAATTTTCTGCTTTCCAGAATATGAAACAGTGTGATTTCAAGCTGCCCAAACTGTCAAACCTCTGGCTTCTCTTACTTTGAAATATAAGGACACAGGAAACATTTCTACAGAGTAAAGGCTAGTTCTTACTGGAATTTTATACAATTTACAGCTGAATGTGTGAAATGATATCATTAGTGTCAATGAACTGGGAGCATATGAACATTATCTGAAGTGTCAATTCAAGCCACAACTGAGTGCTGCTGTCGTAAAATTAAGAGTATACAAACATGTATATTGATCTTTGTGTAAAATAGCAAAATGTCTTGAAATGCAGAAGAGATTGGACTCTTTCTTCATATAGGCCAGTAATGTCTATTTAGGAAGATATCTTCTTTCCTTTATCTGTTACTTGCTTTGTAACAGGAAATGTCAACAACTGCCTCTAAGTCTTTTTGCATGCAAAACACAACCTTTACCACTAGGTTTGGAAGCTGTAACAAATAAATGTGAAATTCTACGGACAGAACTGCTTTGCAAAGTATTTTGTGTTTTTTTTTTCTTTCTTATCTTGGGCCCCAGGGAAAAGACTGAAATGCAGGCACTGAACATCTGACAGTATTCTAGAGAGGATTTCTCAATCTTTCTGCAATCATGGATTACTGAATGAACATTTTAAAAGTGCAAGCTCACCAATTAAAGAAACACACTTCTTCCTAGATTTTTTTGCCTTTGAGAATACAGGCATTCACATTTTTGCTGAACTAGAAGTTTATTATTGTATTTGTTTATGGTTTTTCTATCTTTTCAGTTACGACAGCCCCATTAAACTAAATTTTGTACCAGACCCTTAAATTGAAAACAACATATTATTCACCATTTGAAACAATATTAACAATTAATACAAACCTTTTGAACAAAAATATTCTTCATAGAAAAGAGTGCTTTTCTATGAGTGCTTAGGGAGCTACTCGCCAGCATTTTAAAATATTCATCATCACTTTACCTATTTGCACTTTGTATGGCTTTTTGGACTGATTAGTTTATCTAACACAGTACATGCAGTATCATGACCTGTTCATTATTGTTAGTAGGATTGTAGTAGGATCTCTCCAGCTGATAGCTGGTATATGTAGGGAGACAGGTTGAAGAATTAAATCAACTTTGGCCAGTTTGCTTGGAAGAGAGGATCTCTGAGAATAGTTCACCTGCTGAGAATTACAGGGCAAATCCATACAACTGTCTTGATTTGGTCCTGTTTTCTATGCACGTCTGAAAATATTTGTATATATCTCAGTGCAGCTAACCCAGTTTAAAAATTACTTAAAGCTTTACACTTTGGAAGTGTATAACATTCATTTGAAATCTGGTCTCCTTTTTTAATTCTCACTGCATCATTTGTCAGTCACTTTTTTGCCATTATTTTCTGTCAATCGGTCAATGGTTGAAGAATATGATTATCATATTTCATATGATATTTCAGCTTAAATGCTGAAATAACATGGGTAGTCATAGTTATAAGTTCTACTGGCTTCCATGAAAAGTACTGATCAATCCAATTAAATGGCAAACTACTCTCCATATTTGAGCTTTGATTCCCTTCCTTTCTCCTAAGATCTTGAATATTTGGTGTTTTAATGATTAGGGCTATGAAAAATTGGAATTTGAAGGAGAAAGGTGCACAAGAGCACCTATGCAATCCCTGCCAGAAACTATTTCAATTAAATGTCTCTTTTTGGAATCCTGCTGCAGCTAGTTTAAAGAATCATCAACAAAAATATGTGAGCACCTTTGCATGCTCCAAAGCACCCTTTCCCCTTGAAATCCACAGAGCCCTACTTAAGAACACCATAGGTAAGAAATCTTCAAGCAAGGCTCTGTGATCTATAGATCTCGTTGCTCCTCTACTGTGGTTAATTTGTTCTAGCTTTTTCCCTTTCTCTTCTGAATTCAGATAGTGGAAACAGTGACTCTTGAGATGAGGAAATGCCAAAAATATTATCGTGAGCATGCAGGTTATTCTAAAATGTAGATTGTCTTGGAATACAAATATTGGATTGACTCATGGTTCTTAGTGCATTAACTCAACAAAATGTCTATGTCTCTTAGATCTGTAATCTTTAGAGACAACCTCTGAAAGCTTCTTTCTAAAAAAAGTTGAGGGAATAAAGCAAAATTTGACAAACATATATTTCTCTTATAAAAGTCCTCATAAAGCATCTCTCTGGGGAAATAATTTCCCAGATACTCAAAAGACACACTTCAGAAGCAAGGAATATTAGAAGCATATGTTTGAAAAAGACTGGAAAAGAACATGAGAGTTTTTCAAAGTAATGTAATTTTAGAACATGGCAAAGAAAGGGAGAAGGAAGTAGGTAATATTTTTAGGGATAAACTAATGATAAGTATTTGTCCCCATCTTCTTCCACTCTAGCTGAATTCCATACATTTGCCCTTTCAAATTTGCCTTTGGAACTGTTCTAGGAAGAGCAGATGGAGATAATGTTATGGAGGGAGGGTGAAGGAAGATGGAGAAGAGGTTAAGCAGTCCCTGTTCAGTTCTGCATTCTACAACCTATCTGTTACCAGAAACAAAAAATATTTGTTTTTAAAGGGTTTGTTTTAGGCTTTTTCACAGAATGTAAATTGCATCTCATGTAGTTTCTCTTTTTACATTCATTTTTGATGTATACACCAACATTCTCCAGCCTGACACTTCAGGCTTATTCTGAGCATTACAATCTGGAGATTGCCAGATTGGAGACAGCTGATATATATGGTTTTACACGAAAATTACAGAAACGTTGTCACCATTTAAACTAGAAAAACAAGGCAATTAATGCATGCAGCAGATCCCTTAATTGTGTACTGAGAAAAATCACTATTGTAGCATAACACAAATCTATGGAGACCACTATAGCATTTTTCCTATATATGATTATAGGGGATTATATAATTCCTTTTCATATAACCCCACCATTTTCTCAGTTTAAATATTAATCCCATACTTACCACCTAAAAACCTGAGGATAGGTTATCCCTAGGCATCTTTTATTACCCAACCCACAGTTTCTTTCCTATATGCATTCTTACCAAATTATTACTTGCCTTGCTTCTCTAGCATCGATTCTACATAGCCCCTGACCCTTCTTTCAACACTTTCTGTTAACAGAGCGCACCTAGTCACTTTTGTATCCTACAACTCTGAACTGGGATTGGCTATAGCTGTATTGCAAAGTTTCTCCAATAGAATTGTATAATTTCCCTCCATCTTGAAAATATGAAGCTTTGAATGACTGCATTTTTTAGTCTCTTAGCAAAGTTAGAACAATCAATTTAAGATTTACGAGTGTGTATGTGCTTAATTCATATTCTTTCCTCAAACCAGTCAAATTGTTGAAATGAAACTAGGTGCCAATTTAGTATACTTTATCCTCGATAGAAAAAGGAAAAAAATAGGTTTCCACCAAGCATGTCTTAGTTAAATAAGAAACATACACTTGGAAATGTGAAGATAACGAGACTTGCGTAGGTGATGAAAAGCAACTCCCTTTTTTTTTTTTGAACAGCAGTTTGAGCAAAGCTCAATTTGAACTTCACATTTTAAAGCTGCAATTAATTAATGAATCAGCATGCAACAATCCGGTAAACCAGCATGAGAAATCAGTCCCAGGCATAAAGATGAAAGCATAGCTGGGAATGACTTTTCTTGCAAGGAAGAAAGGATTCTATTCTACAATGTAGTCTGGGAGGCAGGAGGGCCATCGCAAGAAGTGCCTGTTATAAAGCCAATTTTCCCAGAGTCAGAGAAGGAAAGCCTTCCAGGGTTTTTTACACCTGGGTTGCTGCATCCCCCCCCCCACGTACTCCAAAGGACTCCATGCTAGTTTATATGATGATAGTCATATCTCTAGCCCTTCTGTAATGAGAGAACAAGGAAGGGAGAAAGCTATTCTCCAGAAAGAGCTGCTGCCTCTGAGGAGAGTGGCAAAAACTACCTCTGGGACAAAACTAACCTGCCTGGAGGAAACAGCTAGAAATGTGTCACAGCAACAAGCCTAGAGGGATATCCAATCTCATACCCAGAAGCAAGATAGGCTTCCGAAGAGCAGGACATGGTAGAGTTTGGCTGGCTCAGGCTTCACAGGGTGAGCTGAAGGAGAGGGGAAAATGGGGTATGACACTCTTGTAACACAGGGGCTATATTATGCTAGGCAACAGAAGTGTCCCTGACCTTCTCTCCCCTCCTATATGTGTAGAGCTGGATGTTCTTGAAGACAGGTAGAAAGCAGCAGAGATCCATTTTTAAAATGAATATTAGTTTTGCCAATCTTAATTTTATATTCAGGGTCCAATCTAAGTTGGTCACTGGGACCAAAGGTTTATTCTTCCAAACTTTCAATTTTATATTCAATTTAGCAGTCAATGTGAGCAAAAAGCAATGACGGATGCGGACTACGAAACACATATTTACAGGCTTTAAGAATCACTTCTAAAATGCTGCCATTGAGGTTCAATAGTTAATAGACTACCAAAACTGGGAGAGAGAAGCGGGCTCTGCCTATTCTTAAATCTGATAAACTCTTGCTCCTGTTTGGCAGGCTGAGCTCCTCAGGTCTTCCTATCATACTTTTAATTGTTCTCAGGTGGCTTCTTCATCCAACCTGTTTGACTCCAGGCTTTCCCTATCATTATTTTGATATCTTGAGACTTATTAATCATTTAGATAACTGTAGATTAGACCAGCTCTTCATAATCTGGTACCCTGAACATAGGTTGGGTCTGGCAGGGAATTCTAATCATTTCGATCCCAGCACGCCCAGAAAATGTCAGATTACAATGGCATAAATTAAAGTAGGTGCAAACAAGCCTTCCCCAAACTGGTGTTCTCCAGAGCTGTCAAGACTGCAATGCCCAGAATGCACAGCCACAGCTGGGAATATTGGGACCAGAATTGACCCTTCTGAGGTGAGTCCAGATTTGAGCAGGGAAACTGAGCTTCTGCTAAATACCAAGCATACCTACAGAGCAAGTTTTGTTTAAACAGAGGCAATGCTTTGACCCTAACTTTCCAGTTCTGGATTCAAATCCCTTCCTCTTCCACACAGCACAACGAATGGCTGAGGATAATCCTCTCCCTAATTAACCTCACAAGGAACTACGACGTCCTTCTGAAGCCCACAGGGTCTCTCCCCCTCCTCCAGTCCAAGGTTTTTCTTCAGAAACTGGATTTATGGAGTTTTTCCTCCACAAACTACCAGACCTGGGACTAGGCTAAGGTTAGGGTTAGGGTTGAAACGGACACATATCGGACTTGCTTCCCAGGAGAAAGGCATCTGCTTGTCTCCAGCTAGCGCCCAGCGCCTACCGAGCGAGTCGTGCACACAGGCTCCCCCAAGGCGGCAGCGGCGGCGTTTCAAAGCGGCCTTTCCAGCCCTTCCAACCAGGTGCGAGAGGCGGCCAGCGTCCGCGGCGGGCGAGGAAACGGCAGGGGGCTCTCCTCCCCCGCAACCGCCCAGGAACAGCAAGCCGTTCCAGCGGGTTTGCCCGGCAGTAGCTCCGGCTTCGGAACGACAAGCCCACACTAACCTTGCATGGTTAACGGCAGCCCGGGCTCGCCCTCAGGTTCCTCGGCTTGGCGGGAAGTGAAAGCCACCTTTCCCGCGCGTTCATTGCTCCTGAGGGCTAGGCGAAAAGTCCGTCCTGGACTGGGCAAGAAACTCTCTCCCCGCCCTTCCCACATTTGCCCCCCCGGGCTGCTCCCCCCCCTCTCCACCCCGCGGTCCGTCTCCCCCCAACCACAGCCGCGCGGTTCTCAGCAAAGACTTGAGGGAAGGGACGAAGCTGGAAACTTTCCGGGCTTGCTCGGGAAGCGCAGTCCCACAAAACAGCCGCCCGCTGGCGGAAAGGAGGGTAAAAGGGAAAAGCGCTTACCCGGAGCCTTACCTGGGCGGCGGAGGAGGAGGAGGCTGCCTCACCCGCCGAGCTGGAGGCAGGCGGGGCGGAAGCAGCCGGGCGCGGGCATGACCCCCGGGTGGACACGCTCGGCTGGTCTTCGGGCGGCGGCGGCGGCGGGAAAATTTCGGGTAGCGGCCGAGCGTCCGCGGCTGGAAGCAGCGCAGGAGCCCAAGAGGCAGAGCGGCGGCGGCGGCGGCGGCGGCGGCGATACAGGCGGAGTCAGAGCTGAGCTGGGGATGCGCCTGAGAGAGCAACGGGCGGAGATGCGCTGCTCCTCACGGCCCCTCCGGCTGCCGCAAAGCCTGGCTTCTCCTCCGGACGAGAGCGCCCGCCACTCGGTGCGCCCGCCGCCTCAGTGGGGCGCTGCCAACGCGGGGCTTCTGCTCTCGGCGCGTTTCTTCTCTGTTTTACTTAAGGCAGAGCTTTTGCCTTTCCCTCCTGCGTCGCCTCCCTTTTCTTTCAGTGCTTCCCAGCTCTGTTTTAGTCAACGGCAGTCAGGAAGCATAAGACCTGTTCCACAGATTTTGCTCCATCTTTTTGCCCCCTCCTCTTTTTCACACACACACACACACACACACACACCCACCCTCTATCGTTGAAAGATCTTTAAACAACCCAGTCCCATGGATGTTTACTGTAATTTCAAAGTAAGATTCATGGTCCTTGAAGCTTCCTTCTAACTGCACATCTCATTTAGCTTGTTGACTCGATTTATTGCATAAACGAATCAAGTTTTATACCAAGCAGTTGTCTCTTATCTTGAAACAATTCACATCGGCGATTACCAGGAATATCAGTATATTTATATCAGTACAATTCAGCATCTCCTTTTACATGCCCCCTTCTTCCCTTGATGCAGAGCAGGATGTATCAGTGCAGTCCCGCCAAAGTTGCAACCTCCAGATGTTCTCACCTTTTCCACTCGGTGCCAGAGGATATTTTCAAGGAAGTGGATGAAGCAGTTTGAACTAGTGTAACCAAAACTGTTTTTTTTTAAATTGTTGAATGTTAACTTGCACCTCTCTCAGTATCTTTAACTGTAACATATAAACTAACTCACTACTATACTGATTCTAAGTGCAATTACCAGAGAGTAAATTTCAGTTAATTCAATAGGTAAAGATTGGGTGCAGGAGAATTTTTAATTAATGGCAGTCTGAAAAATAAAGAATGGATAAAAACTAATATTTTTTTTTTAAAAAACATGGCTAATTAATTCAGTCTATCTGCAAAGTTGTTTAGATTCAGTGATGGGATGCTTGTAAAGATCCACCTTCTCTCAACCCCTTTGTTTGGTCAATCAAAGGAAGAGGATGACGAGAAGAGTGGTGGATTCTTGCAGAAGCTCAATCAGATTCCTTTATGACTGCTGTGTGTATGCCAAATATTCCTTTTAAACAGTTATCTCCTTTGTGATAAATGCTGAGCAGACCAACAACTGGACGGGGAATGGATGGGTGGGATGGATAACTCACCTATGTCTCTAAATTCTGTGTAAGTGAGAATAAATGCAAGTAAACTTCTACATCCTTATATCTTTGTAGACATCTCTGTTTTAGTTCCAGTAGAATTTTATTCCTGCGTTATTGAACAATTGTATGTGCGTGTATACTGCAGCTGATTTATTGCAATGTCAAAGGGACTTCTTGTTTGATCAAACCAAAAATCATCTAGGTTTTTTTTTTTTTTTTTTTTGCCAACAGCCAGTTAGATCTCAGTGAAACAACTTATGATGATACTGAGTTGCAGAAAGACTTGAGTAATTTCAATAGAGAGTAGATTCATCAACGGCCATTAGCTATGACTTTTGTACTCCATGTATAGAGGCAATCTATCCGTGATGAGCACAGGCTGATGATAAAAGCAAAGTATGATTACGATGGCTCCTTATATTTGTTCAGTTTCAGCATCTGATATCAGATGTTTCTGCTGAATATGGAAATTCAGTTTGGGGAAAGATCAGCTATATCTTATATAGACAAGATCCAATCTTTGGCGCCTACACTTAAAAGAAAACAAGTAATGAGGAATTCTGCTCTTAGGCTATACTAGGACAAAAAGGTGAGTTAGATCAAGAAATCAAAGGCACCATTCATCAGAATGAACAAGAGGATATCAGATACAGTAAAGTGATTTACCACTTGTATAGATCTTAACACGGGGCATTTTTGAAGGCAACCATAAATGTTATTCCATCCTGTATTCCTTAACTTTATCACCAAGCATCAAAATATATTAACAATTCTTTCTGCTCTGTCTTTCCCTATGGAGGAAGAGTGTGGAGTTGGTCTGCCTCAGCAATTGGAAGCGTCAAGAACAGAATTTATCCCTCCCATAGCAATATATTTCCTATTTAAATAGCTTATTCATGTGGATTTTACTTACAAACTATTTTGGAAAGTATTCTTAGGTGAAAATCTGGTTCAATTTACAATTATCTAACCTATTGTGTAATACATTTTGGCACGATGTTTAACAAGGACATCCACTTCACTAAGAAGATAAGAGGTTTTGCATTTTGGCTGTGTTGGACACAAGAATATTCTGGACAGAAATGCAGGGATTTTCTGGGGAAGGTAAATATGCCAAGAGTCCTTGTAAGAACTCTCATGAAACCCTCCTTCACCTCCTTGATTATAAAGATAATTGATACATGAAATCCCTTGTCTGTTGCGCTTGCCTAGGTCCACAATGAAGCTATCGGTGCATGATGTAACAAGGAATTTGTCCAGTTACTATTGTTATTATTCAGCTGCTCTTCTAGAAAAAGAAGAGGTTCTTGATCCACTTTGTTTATGACAGTTTCTCTGAAATCATTAAAATCAGTCATGTACACCTATATTAATGAGAAAACTCCCATGTACTCACAAATACTCGTCCCCAAATGCTTATTGCACTAATGTTTTAATCTGCCATCAGATGGTATTTAATTTACTTCTTTTACATTATATATCATCCTTCCCTAACTTTCCCTTCCCCTTCCTTTCCATCCTTCTTAGAGCTGTTCTGAGAATTGAAAGTCCATTCTGGAGAGTGCCATATTGAGAAAGGCAGCCTTAAAGTATTCACTGACTTTATCTCTTCTATTGCCTGAACATTTTCAATCTAGTATCTCCTCAAGAAGCCGTCCCTGGATCCGGCAATATTGGCCAACTATCGTCCTGTCTCCAACCTTCGCTTCCTGGCGAAGGTTGTTGAGAGTGTGGTCGCGCGACAGTTTCCACAATTCTTGGAGGAAACATCCTATCTAGATCCGTTCCAGTCGGGTTTCAGGCCTGGACACAGCACGGAAACGGCATTGGTCGCGTTGGTTGATGATCTCTGGAGGGCTCGGGACAGGGGTTGTTCCTCTGTTCTGGTCCTGTTAGACCTCTCAGCGGCTTTTGATACCATCGACCATGGTATCATGCTGCACCGGCTGGAAGAGTTGGGGATGGGGGGCACCGTATTACGGTGGTTCTCCTCCTTTCTCTCCGACCGGTCGCAGTTCGTGTTGGCAGGTGGGCAGAGGTCGACCTCAAGGCCTCTTATATGTGGAGTGCCTCAGGGGTCGGTCCTCTCGCCCCTCCTGTTCAACATTTATGTGAAGCCGCTGGGCGAGATCATCCGTGGCTTTGGGGTGAGATACCACCAGTACGCTGATGACACCCAGCTGTACATCTCCACCCCAGGCCACCCCAACGATGCCCTTGAAGTGATGTCCCAGTGCCTGGAGGCTGTGCGGATCTGGATGGGGAGGAACAGGCTCAGGCTCAACCCTTCCAAGACTGAGTGGCTGTGGCTCCCGGCATCCCGATATAGTCAGTTGACTCCATCACTGACTATTGGGGGCGAGTCGTTGGCCCCCACAGAGAGGGCTCGCAATCTGGGAGTCCTCCTGGATAGGCAGCTGTCCTTGGAGGAACATCTGACGGCTGTAACCAGGGGGACCTTTTGTCAGGTTCGCCTGATCCGCCAGTTGCGGCCCTTTCTTGATCGGGATTCCCTGTGCACAGTCACTCATGCCCTCGTCACCTCTCGCCTTGACTACTGCAACGCTCTCTACATGGGGCTCCCCTTGAGGAGCACCCGGAGGCTCCAACTGGTCCAGAATGCAGCAGCGCGGGTAGTGACGGGAGCAGCCTGGCGCTCCCATGTAACACCGCTCCTGCGCGAGCTGCACTGGCTCCCAGTGGTCTTCCGGGTGCGCTTCAAGGTGTTGGTTATCACCTTTAAAGCGCTCCATGGCATAGGGCCTAGCTATCTTCGAGACCGCCTGCTGCCACCGACAATCTCCCATCGACCCGTGCGCTCCCACAGAGAGGGCCTCCTCGGGGTGCCATCAGCCAAACAGTGCAGGCTGGTGACCCCCAGGGGGAGGGCCTTCTCTGTGGGGGCACCTACCCTCTGGAATCAATTGCCTCCAGAGATAAGGAGAATCCAAGACCTCGGTGCCTTCCGCCGTGCCCTTAAAACCTTCCTTTTCCAGCAAGCCGGGCTGGCCTAATTTTTTTAAGTGTTTTTAAGTGTTTTGTTTATTGTTTTTAATTAATGGGGCCAAATTTATATATGTATATTTTAACTGTATTTTAATATTTGTACTTGATGTTTTTACTTGGCTGTTCACCGCCCTGAGTCCTCAGGGAGAAGGGCGGTATACAAATTCAAAATAAAATAAAAAAAATAAATAAAATAGTATTCTCATTTTTTATCCCTGCGATCTAATATTGCTTCTCACCTGTTCTATTCTTCAAGGTTCCCAAATAATTTTCGAACAGCTATGTCATGCTGCTTTTATGCATCACAATTTTAAGATGTATGCCTAAGTAGTTAACTATACTTCCCATATAAGCCTTTATAAAGAAAATAAGCTGTGCAAATTTTGCAATGAGAAGTGAAATGTTTCTGTTGGGGAGAGGGAATGAGAGAGAAGGATGATTAAAGTTTTATTTGTCATTTCTATGTTTTATATGATTCCTTACATTGTGGGGTCCTTGGTGTTCTCTGAGCTTGGTTGTTTTCTTGCAGACATTTCATTATCCAACGAGGTAACATCATCAGGGCACTGATGATGTTACCCAGCTGGATAATGACCCCACAGTTCTACCCTGAGATACAAATATTCTCTTACACTGATCCTTCCATTGTTTTCCTTATTAGGTCAAAATACATACTTTTTCCTTAATTTTAAATTTGGGGTGGGGGGAATCATGGGGAGGGGGAGCAACTTAAACTGGAAATATGGCAAGTGGAGAAGAATGATACCCCTTCTACTCATTGTTTAAAAAGCCCAGTCCAAACTTTTCAATCAACCAGCTGAAAAACTGCTCAGAGATAATCCCCTGAATTTATTGTATACTTGGCCTCAAAGATTTTAGATATATATCAGCACATTGCGAAGTCAGATTTTTTTATGGGTTAATATCAGAGGTTTGAAGAGACAGTTCTACTTACTGTTCTATTATCTCAACACTAACTCAAAACTACTTTCAAGTGATTAGTGTGTACAAAAGAGCCAAATACATCCCAAGCATACTACATTAAAGTATTATATCACATATTAGCCCACCTCAAGTTTATTAGGTTTTTTTCAGGATTGGGAGTCTTAAAATCTTGTAAATGCAACTCCGACATTGAAGAGAGTCACTGATCTGTGAGATCTTGATAAGTATTGAGTCATACACAGGTCTAACATAAGTATCTTGTCTAAAATAATCAAGAAAACTCTCTGTTCTGACAGTGAGAGATCCTCCAGAGCCTCCTAACTCCCAAGAACATGGTCATCAACAAATCAGAGGTGCACAACTATGCTACACAGGTGAGTATTTAATACTGTGGCTTCTATAATTCATTATAATACATGGAATTCACCCTGAATAAAAAACCTAATTTCAGTCATTATAAATCTAGGATGAGAAGATGCAGTATACAACATTAGACAACATTACTGGCATGGTACTACTGTTCTTCAGTTCACCTTCCAGATTCAGCCATGATTCCATGCTCGGCCAGGGGACTTAGCTCCAAAGCAAATGCAACCATCAAGTTGGGGAGGAGTGATATAGGTTTACAGGTTTCATTTCCTTTTTGTTATACTGAATCAGACCACTGGCTCTGTTTACTGCAGTTCAGTGTTTTTCTCAAGGGTTAAAGCAAAACACTTCTTCAGTCACTCCTGATTAATTTTATTAAACTGCAGAGTCTGAACTGGGACTGTTCTGGTTCACGTATGGTATCACTTGGATATGGTTTCTTTTCAGTGAGCATTTTCAGGTTTTTGTTTTTGTTTTTTGTTTTGCTTTCTCTTTGTAGCAACATATGACCCTCTGCCTACTGGGACAGAATTGCCACAATTGGGACTGGCAACTCAGTTGTTACGCAAAGCAATTTTTAAATGAAGCCACAACTGTGTTTATGATCTTACTTCAGTTTTCCTTTGCTTTACAGACCTGTGAAGTTCATAAAAGATTGGTCATAATGTTACATTTTCATCACTGTCTTAATTGTGAATGGTTCCTAAATAAGGCAATTGCACTTGTTCCAGCTTCTCCTACCCAACATGGCCAATGATCAAGCATGATGAAGCCTTTAGTTGTATAACATTGCCCATTTCAACTTTAGACTGCTGCAAACTTTTGCCATTTACCCTAAACACAACATTCGTATCCCTAATGCCACATTTCCCAATGTCCAATATAAGGCAAGTAGTTCTAATGAACTATCACAACAAAAAGTGAAAGATCTTTGCAAGAGAAACATTTCACACAAACATTACAGAAGAGGAGCTAATGGATTAATTGTTATAGGTGGGCATTAATTCATGTCTTTCCAAAAAAATTCTGCTAAAATAATTTTACAGAAGATAAATACGTTGTTGACTCATGTGATTTCTAGTAACTTCATGGATCCATATAAGTTTTTTGGCAGCAGCACTGATATGGTTTCCCAATGCATTCTTCTGGGTTGTTTTATTTCCTGGTCTAGCCTACAGTCCTTGGATTTCCCGAGAGACTCATTCTCAACTGAATGTGAAGCAGACCTGATGCTGTTTAATTCCTGAGACCTAACAAGTTTACCAATGCTTAAGTAAATCTCATATAGTAAGTGATTTCAAATAAGGCATGATTTCAGAAATCTAGATTTTTCCTCAAACTATTACTTCTGCTGTTTCAAGAGGATCACTACTAGGGCAAAGGCTGAAGCAGAGACAGGGGTTATGCTTTATTATAAGTGACATTTTTTAAAATTCATAATCATTTTGCTGGATTTTGGTTTTATGAGAATGGGAGACTGATTTATTTCATCCACATAACTACCATAGGGATATCCGCTCCATTGTGCTAAGTATGACCGGGGAAGGAGAGGAACTTTACTTTTCAATGTAGGTTCTCAAAGACAACTGTCTTTCTAATCCTAGAAATTGGGAAAATTGTAATTTCACAAGAGCAAGATAGTAGAGCTGCTGACATGTGATTTGGACATAACAAGGAGGATGCCAAGACAATCAAAATTCTAACAGAATAACAGAATTGTAAGGGCCCTTGGAGACCTTCTAGTCCTCTGCTCAAGCAGCAATTCCTATATCATTTCAGACAAATGATTGTCCAATCTCTTCTTTAAAATCTCCAGTGTTGGAGCACCCACAACTTCTGGAGGCAACTTGTTCCACTGATTAATTGTTCTAACTTTCAGGAAATTTCTCCTTAGTTCTAGATTGCATTCTATATATGTCCTCTTGTTTGCAGGTTGCAAGCAAGAAATTCTATCTTGGTCATCAGGCCAGGTTATAGCAATTTACTCATGGTATGGAAAATCCAGAGTTCCCAGAGTTCTGATCAAGCAAAGCAGTATGATATCCATTCCTTCCTTCCTAAATTCTTGCACTTCAGGGTAAGATGAGAGTCTGGAACTACTCCAGTCTCTGCAGGGCAATTAGATATGTGCATGTGTGTATTTGAAGGAAAGCCAACTTTATTTAAAACTATTTGCAAGGAGTAGTGAGCAAGCACCAAATTTGTAGAAGTTTTGACAAGGTGGCTGGTTGTAGATTCACTGGCACTGAAGTTACTTGGCACCTGAAGTTGGGAAACCACCTGTCATGCTGAAGGGTTATTTTGAAGCATTGTGTGAACTTCACAGTGACTATAGATTTTCTTGGTGCCTGATGCTGTAGCCTGACAAGGTTATTACTAAGAAAACATGAAGTAGGGGGAGCCCCAAATTTATACCTTCAGCATTATCTGTGTGGGCCCTGCCCTGATGCAAACTATATAGGGAGTGAAAACATACAATACAGTACCAAATGGGTAGCAGTTGCTAGTTGATATTAACTTGCACCCATGTGTAGCAGTTATTGAGTCACACTTCCTGCTCCAACAATGCTCTTCTGATATTTACTGGTAAACACATGTTTTTCCACTCTTCCAGATGGCATGATGGGATGGTCACCAACGTCACTGCTAACATTTGTTCAAACCCTACATTTGCTGAACAGGAGGACCTCTGAATAAGGAGCATGGGGCAGTTGTCCTGGGTTTTATGTGAAGCATTAATTCAGTATTTTATGTTTCTTCATTTTCTGGGCCACTAACTTCAAGTGGATCAAAGCAATGGAGAAATAGATAGATAGATAGATAGATAGATAGATAGATAGATAGATAGATAGATGATAGATAGATAGATAGATGATAGACAGACAGACAGACAGACAGACAGACAGACAGACAGACAAACAGATAGATCTAGGATGTAGGGAGGAGGAAGGCGCTTCCAGAGTCTTAAAGAGGTTCTCCTGGATAGTTTTATTAAGTAAAATTCCAATCTTTGTGAAGTTTCCCCTGATTCAAATCCTTTGTCTTCTAACATTTTCTAAGCTTGCTCTGGGTATTTCTAAGACCAAGAAGCTGTGGTCAAATCTCAAAGGTGCTTTTTCAGGAGGCAACTGGACTTCCTTATTTTTTCTTTTGAAAAAGCATCCATTTTGCTGAAGAAGCATTCAAGAAGCTTCTTCAGCTTTGACAGGATAGTGGGGAATGGAAGGATTTATATTCCTTGCAGACAGCTTATAATTTGCATCCTTTAGAGGGTCATTGAAGAACTTGGAGGTTTATCTGTGTCCTCAGGGTCACCTGAGCAGTCTGCATTTCTTTTTCTGGAACACACCATTCAAAGGGTGTTCATCCCAAATTGTATAGCTAAACATCTGTAGAGACTGTGGTCAAATGTAGAAGTTGTGGGCACTGTGGACCAATGCAAGCCAAGAATCCTTTCTGATTGTCAGCAGTGCCTCAGGCTTTGAGAACAATTGAAAACTGAGGTCAAGTGCTGGGCAGCTAAAGATATCAGTGTGATATACATCTTTGCAATAGTCAGAGCAATGAGGCTAGATGGCAACCTTATCTGCTCACAGAGAGCAATGATCTGTCAGGCACTCCTGAAAACAGCAATTGGTCTGCGCTATAACTGGCATGTGGCCTGAGATGTAATGCTGAGTCCACCCTTATGCCTGAAGTTTGCTCTGGTTACCAAGAGGCTTGTAAGACATCTTTCAGACAGGGTCCAATCTTAGTCAGCAACTGGGACCAGAGGGTTTGTCTTCCAAGCTTTTGGACCTATGCTGGAGCCCATCCTCAGGGAATTTTGTTGTGCTCCGTGCTGTTATATGTGCGGTATTTATATGGTTGCTGTTGTGTGTAGCCTTTTAGATGTAGATTGAGATGTTGATGGCTAGCTGTTAAGTCGTTGGCTGTTGTTGCCTTGTGCTGCCAAGCCCCCCCCACGTCCTAAGTAATTGATAAACTGGGGGTAAATCAGCACTCCCGTTGATTGACAAGGTTGATGAGGGGGTCTGTTTCCTAGGCTTCAATCATCTCCCTGACTGCTTTTGTGCCTGCTCATCCAACAATCTTAGCAGCTGCAAAATTGAATGTATGTCCTTGTTTATTGCAATATGAGGCTACCAATGAGTTTGGATCTCCTCATCTGACTCCTTGTTCATGTTCCTGCTATCTGATGGTTAGCTTTCTCCCTGTCTGTCCTACGTAGTCACAGGGGCAATTCATGCAGGGGATCTGGTAGATTACATTGGAAATATTGCCAACTTCCAAACGATCTTTACAGTGCATAATTTCTCCTAGTATGGTAGCCTTTGGGTGATGTCCACTTGCAGATCTTGGAAGCTGTGTTCTACTGCTTCCAAAATGTTTTTGATGTATGGCAGGGTGTGCCATGTAGTTGGTCGTGTGCCTTGTTTCTCCCTTTCTTTCCCCACCGTGTTGCACAGACATCTTGTAACAAATGATTGTGGGTACCCATTCTGCCTGAATTATTCACGTAGGTACCTGCTCTACAGCTGTTTGGCTTGCTGGGCGCCACAGTGGGTTCTCATCCTGCTGTATAGTGTTCTGATGCAACTCTTTTTGTGTGACAGAGGATGGTTGCTGTTGAAATTTAGAATGTGTGGGGTGTTGGTGGTCTTGTGAAAAACTCTGGTTTCTAGACTTCGGGCTTCTTGTCTGTTGACAAGCACATCTTTCAAACACTTTGGTTAATGAAATGTAAAGATGAGAACCAAAAGTGGATAAAGCCAACTTTTAATCAAGGCAAGGGGTCAGATTTTGATGATCAGATCTTACAAAGATTCTTTCCCCCCCAAAAAGAAAAACAGTAAAGTTTATCTGTTTTGAAAGTGTGTTACAGTGAAACTTATCTAGTATTATATTTGTCAAATTCTCATTCCCAAAGGTGTAATTCACCACAAAATAGATTTCCCATCAGAAAAGCTATTCTTACATACAATTTGCTAATTTGCTTAAAAGCATCCTTGTTTCAAGAGTGCAACTCGGTGATAAGCTGCCAAAATACATATTCCAAAACTGGGGGTATGGACTGATTTGCTGTCCATGGTGACCCATTGCCAGAATAGAACAATTTGTCCTAGATAGCATTTTAGTCCCAAATAGCTAGTTTGGCTTTCCTTAATGGGCTACGGCATCTTTCACGTGGGTCACACACATTACCTGAAATAGAAATTCAGCAATTACCAAAGTGAGAGCATATAGAGATTTGACTTGCAACAACAGACAATCCAGCCTTTGTGCTTGGAGTTAGTAGCAATAGATGGCTTTCACAAATCAAACAGCTGCATTCAAAGAGGATGTAGCTGGCAAGTGAAAAAGCTAGGAAATATACCAAAGGAGAAACAAATAGCATGTGCACAGTGTTTCTTGTATAAAAGCACTACAGATGATCATAGACATACAGTATTTTACTTCTGTTCTTGTTGACATTCTAGGATTCTTTGGATCTCTATGATATTCCAGGATTAGGACAGAAACAGGGATGCCCTGTGTGGAAGCTCAGCTGCACTACATGGTATACCCAAGAATTGTGGTGCCATGAGTTCTTGAAAACAATTTGGTGCTCAGCTAAAAAGATCTAAATAATGAGCAATAAGCAATATGAGCAATAAGATCTTCACTGGAGATCCAATTCAAGTGCTGCCAATAAGATCTATTTGCTGCAATTTTGACACTTAAGACCTTAGAAAAAGATGGGAACAATATAAGCTTTTCTCAATTTGAAGATACCTGGAAAGATGTGATATTGAAACAACCCAAGACAAACATGGAATCACATGAAAGGAATACAGAAGAAAATATGAGATGAAGTTATTGTTTATAAGGGAAACAAATAAATTGAATTATCCACACACAAAGCAATTTTTTGTTTCACCAGAACTCATTTGAGTCTTTGAGAATGATTAAAAGTGACTCATAAAAGAGGAAGAGATGTAAGTGCTCCCCTGATTGTACTTTAATGTGAGAAGATCTTCAAGAAAAGCACAGGAAACTGGGGGAGGGGGGAGTGTGACCTCTCTCAGTCTCATTATCTTAAACACCATGTAATGTAGTGCATTATTATTTGATAGACTTTATAGATGACACAACCACTGCTGTGTTGGTTCCATTTGGGAAAAAGAAGCTTTCTATAGTTTGGAAAGACATGATAAAAAATAGTGCTAATGTACTGCAGTTTCCTATAGAGGTGGGAATTGGCAAGTAATTCTTTGACAGAAAATTTTCATTGCTAACATGTGCAATGCTTTGCACTCTCCATCTAAAAATGACATATATAGCAACAAATTAATTCTATATGATGAATTTGCATTATTGGCAGCCAAAAAAAGAGATCACCCTGAATTAGACATTTGACTCCTGCCGAGGTAATAGGTAGGTTGACAGCTTAGGAATTTCATGCGGGTGGGGGAAATGTTATAAAAGCCACAAAGATAAAAATTTCTAGACAAAATCTTCACTGTTAAATGAAAACAAAGCATAATAATCCCTCAAGCCATTAAATGTTTGCTGAATTAAATAGCTGTAATATACAAAAATAGATAGGCAATATTCTATGGGCATGATCCAAATGTAATTGCAAGCTCAAGTGTCCCATTAAAATAAGTGGAATATAAAATATGAGTCAAACTGAGATCCTGCTGATGGCATCCTGGCAGTTTTCCTGGCAGAAAACAAAATACTGTAAGTTATTTACTAGACTATAATAGTCTAATCATAGCCTCATTAACTGAAGCTTTAGGGATACCAAATTGTAAAAAAAAAAAAAATGTCATGGTACACTGAATTGTTCCATTGCAATGATCCCTGTTGAACCTGCATGGCTGGGAATGAATTAAGATAGAATCCAGTACATATGGAAGGCAATATTTTGCTAGAATACCAGACCTTGATTATGGACAGAGTCTTTGTTTATTTGTAAAAAAACAACTGAACTACACTAACACGGAGATAAGAACCTGACTTCTTACCAACTTGCCAACTCTTCCATTTGATACCAATTTCTATTTCATTTCCCCTTCATTATACCTCCCTGCATTATTTCATGAGCAATTAAACAAAACAATTTTTTTCCAAGTTTGTTAATATAAAAAAAAAATGCAAGAAATTTGATATACTTCTATTAAACACTGTGAAATCAGAACAAAGCACTTTACAAGAATGTACTTTCTATAACAGGGGTGTCAAACTCAAGGCCCGGGGGCTGGATCCGCCCCCTGGGGTACTTAGATCTACCCGTGGGACCACCCTGGAAACAGCGAAGGATTGGCCTGTAATGATTCTGCCAGCGAAATCGGGCTACCGAGCTCCATTTTCAGCTGCTGGCCTCCTGCAACCCTCTGCCAGTGAAAACGGAGTGCGGGTCTCCTGAGCTCTGTTTTCACTGGCAGAGGGTTGCAGGAGGCTGTGGCAGCCAAAAACAGAGCTGGGGAGCCTGTTTTCGCTGGCAGAACACAGGCCACCAAAGGCACCCCCAACAGGAGTGATGTTGACCTGGCCACGCCCACCCTGGTCATGCCCACCCTGGCCCCCTGAGGTCAAACACGACCCTGATGAGGCCCTCAATGAAATCGAGTTTGACACCCCTGTTCTATAATATATGAATTAACACATTTTGCTGACCCCCAAAGCAAAATATATCTATATTAAAACCTAAGGAGTGAATAATACACAGTTACAGCTATGGTGGGAGGAGGGGGGCATGATGAAACAGGCAGCAAAACCTTATATATATTTGCATTTTTTGCTGGGGCACAGGTATATAAGGGAATTTTCTCATAATTGTACCATACAGTACATGCCAGCCTTTTGATATAATCTCAGTTTTTTGCAATGCCTATGTTTTTTAGCCTTATGTCAGTGAAAGTTTTAAACTAGCAACTGTCCTACAAATACCTTTCATTACTAAAAATATTAAAATACCACAAATGTTTCTGTGTATGACAATACCTGTACAGTACACATGTTTTGCTCTTCAAATTTCAATGTGGCACCAATGGAGAAAATGAATTATAAAAATAAAAGAGGAGTGAGGTAACAATGGAATGTCCTAATGATCTTCAACAGGTAAAAGAATTGCAAATATTTATTACAGATGTATTTGTTTAATTAATGAACTTGTATGCTGTCTCAATCAAGGGCAATTCCAGGCAGCTTACATAATAGCATTACATAATAGCATTACAACTCTCAACATAATGGTGGTTGCCCCCGGTTCGCACCGGTTCTATAGAACCGGTAGTAAAACCGGTTTTACTAGGGAGGCTCTTACTCCAACATCATCAAAATGCTTCTGCGCTTGCACACGCGTGGCCCTGTTGCGAACTGGTAGTAAAGGTAAGTAGAACCCACCCCTGATAATAACAATAAACAATGATAACCATCTGCACATTGAGAAAGAACAAAACAAAAACAAAAGATATGTAACTGGATAACCTTGCCCGGGAGTGGAGAGAGTGGAGAGAGCATTGAGCCTGTGTGACCACATGTGGCAAGGACCTCAGGCTCAATCTATTTCCTCCAATTAAAAGACCACCCAGAAAAAGGGGCAGATGGAGATCCAGTGCAATACAAGGCTTCCAGTTTAGATAGTTACCAGTATTAATGCTATCAGAAGCTGCTGACAGATTAAATAAAATCAGGAGAGCAGTCCCACTCTCTGGAGTCTTGCCAGAGATCATCCATAAGCATCATTAATACAGTTTCAATGATGGACACTGGGTTTGTCCTCCCTTCTAGGATAAGATCATGGATGGATAAAGATTTGTTACAGGCAGACCTGATGTTAGGCAGGAATTGCCATGAGAATCCAGTGACCTGGATCCGGGAATGAGCACAGTGGGCTAGAAGAGAGGGATAAGTATAAGATACCAAATCCCCCTTCCCTGAGAACTCCATCTCCCATTATAACTTTCTCTGTTTCCACCAAAATACTCCTCCTTGCCTTCACATCTTAATTCAAATGGGAAGTTTATCAAATAAGGTTGAATAATTTTATAATCTCTTATTTATTTATTTATTTATTTATTTATTATTGAATTTCTATACCGCCCTACTCCCGAAGGACTCAGGGCGGTGCACAGCCATGAAATAAAACACATAGATATACAAAATTTAAAATTGAATAAAATGAATTAAATAAATTTGGCTGAATTAATACCCATAATTTAAGATACCCATATTTTAAAATCCATTAAAAATTTAGAATTTACACTTAAAAGGGAGAAGATTTAGGCGAGGCCAGCTTGATGAAATAAAAGCGTCTTCAACTCGCGGCGAAAGGTGCGCAGATCCGGAATCCTCCGTATCTCTGGGGGGAGCTCATTCCAGATCGTCGGTGCCCCCACAGAGAAGGCTCTCCCCCTAGGGGCCGACAGCCGACATTGTTTGGCCGACGGCACCTGGAGGAGTCCCTCTCTGTGGGAGTGTACTGGTCGGTGGGAGGCTGTTGATGGTAGTAGGCGGTCCCGTAAGTAACCAGGTCCCAAGCCATGGAGCGCTTTAAAGGTGGTAACCAGAACCTTGAAGCGCACCCGGAAGACCACCGGGAGCCAGTGCAGCTCACGCAGGAGAGGTGTTACATGGGAGCTCCATGTTGCTCCCATAACCACCCGCGCGGCCACACTCTGCGCCAGTTGGAGCCTCCGGGTGCACCTCAAGGGGAGCCCCATGTAGAGAGCATTACAATAGTCCAGACGAGAGGTGACGAGGGCATGAGTGACTGTGCGTAACGAGTCCCGATCTAGAAAGGGACGCAACTGGCGAATCAGGCGAACCTGATGAAAAATCCTCCCGGTCACGGCCGTCAAGTGCTCTTCTAAAGACAGCCGTGAGTCCAGGAGGACGCCCAAGTTACGAGCCCTTTCCGTGGGGGCCAATGATTCGCCCCCAATAGCCAGCAATGGCACCAGCTGACTATATCGGGACGTCGGAAACCACAGCCATTCGGTCTTGGATGGGTTGAGCCTGAGCCCGTTTCTCCCCATCCAGATCCGTACGGCCTCCAGGCACTGTGACATCACTTCAAGGGCATCGTTGGGGTGGTCCGGGGTGGAGATGTACAGCTGGGTGTCATCAGCGTACAGATGGTACTTCACCCCGAAACCACGGATGATCTTGCCCAGCGGCTTTACATAAATGTTGAACAGAAGGGACGAGAGAACCGATCCCTGCGGCACCCCACATATAAGGGGCCTCGGGGTCGATCTCTGCCCCCCTGTCAACACAGACTGCAACCGGTCAGAGAGAAAGGAGGAGAACCACCATAAGATGGTGCCTCCCACCCCCAACCCTTCCAGCCGGTGCAGCATGATACCATGGTCAATGGTATCAAAAGCCGCTGAGAGGTCTAACAGGACCAGGACAGAGGAACAACCCCTGTCCCGAGCCCTCCAGAGATCATCAACCAACACGACCAATGCCGTTTCCGTGCTGTACCCAGGCCTGAAGCCCGACTGGAACGGATCTAGATACGACGCTTCATCCAGGTACTGGGGTAGCTGTCGCGCAACCACACTCTCAACAACCTTCGCAACGAAGCAAAGGTTGGAGACTGGACGATAATTAGCCAATACTGCTGGGTCCAGGGAAGGCTTCTTGAGGAGAGGCCTTACCACCGCCTCTTTCAAGGCGGCGGGAAAGACACCCTCACCCAACAAAGCATTTATAATCCCCTGGAGCCAGCCTCGCGTCACCTCCCGGGAAGCCAGCACTAACCAGGAGGGACACGGGTCCAACAAACATGTGGTCGCGTTCAATCTACCCAGAATCCTGTCCACATCATCTGGGGTCACAGGATCAAACTCATCCCAGATAACAGTCTCAAGACCTGTCTCCGTCACCCTCGCTGGAACTATCCCGTCAGAGTCCAGACCTGCCCAAATCTGAGTGATTTTGTCATACAGATACTGAACAAAATCCTCGGCTCTTCCCTCCAAGGGGTCCTCCCGCACTTCCTGGTGGAGCAGGGAGCGGGTCACCCTAAACAGGGTGGCCGGGGGATTATCTGATGACGCAATAAGAGCAGTAAAATGAGTACATTTTGCTGCTTTTATCGCCACTAGGTAACTCCTAATATGAGATCTTACCAGTGTTCGGTCAGATTCAGAAAGACTAGCCCTCCAACAGCTCTCTAGGCATCTTTTCCGGCGCTTCATCTCCCTCAGCTCCTCGGTGAACCAAGGAGCCAGGCGAGATCGGCGCCGGGTCAGAGGCCGCAAAGGCACGACTCGATCCAGGGCTCCAGCAGCCGCCCTATCCCAGGCGGCCACTAGGTCCCCAGATGAGGTGTGAGCCAGAACCTCCGGGATTGGCCCAAGCTCCATCTGGAACCTATCAGGTTCCATCAGGCGCCTGGGGCGGTACCATCTTACCGGTTCCGCCTCCCTGCGGCGGGGTGCTGCAGTTCGAAGGTCAAGGCGAAGGAGCGAGTGATCTGACCATGACAAGGGCTCGATGACTATATCCCCTATCTCGAGATCACTCAACCACTGTCCAGAGACAAAAACCAAGTCCAGTGTGTTTCCCCCAGTGTGCGTAGGGCCATGAATTAGTTGGGTCAGGTCCATGGCCATCATGGAAGCCATGAACTCCCGAGCCACCTCAGACGCCTCACCCATGGATGGCAGGTTGAAATCCCCCATGACCATAAGTTTGGGGGTATCAACCGCCACCACGGCAATAACGTTGAGTAGCTCGGGCAGGGCTGCCGCCATGTGGCAGGGAGCCAGGTACCTGATCAGCAAACCCTTAGGTGAATGTTCTTCACAGGATGGATATAATAAGAGTATTAATGAAATGCACCAGAAAAATATTAGGATAAAAATATGCCATGAAGAAATATGTCCCTTAGAAGGAATAGTTATTTTACATTGTTACTAATTACAGTTGTCCAGCTTGTGACCATTTAAGAATGGAAAAGGCCAGGGCAACCTGTGACATATTTACCTGTTTGAAAATGGGCTTAATAGATGCATAGTATCAATGCAGCATTTGAGATGCGAAGCTTTGGGGAATAAGTAACAACTCTTGGCAAGAGACTAACTGTCTGGAAATAAGGCTTTACATATCACTAGAGTTTGAGCTTAAATTAAATGAAAGAAATAATCTTTGGAATAAGACCGTGATGGCGAACCTATGGCACGGGTGCCACAGGTGGCACACGGAGCCATATCTGTGGGCATGCGAGTGTTGCCCTAGCTCAGCTCCAACATACATGCATGCCCGGCCACCTGGTTTTTGGCCCTTCCGGGCCCACTGGAAATCAGGAAACAGGCTAATTCCAGCCTCCAGAGGGCCTTCGGGGGTGGGGGGGTGGGGAAGGCAGTTTTCACCCTCCCCAGGCTCCTAGAAAGCCTCTGGAGCCTGGGGCAGGCAAAAAATGGGCTTACCGGGCCCACCGGGCCAAAAGCAGGGAGAGCACGGGGGGGGTGTCACACATGTGCAGGGGGACAGGTCGCATTAAATTATGGGTGTGGGCACACACGCGCACAAACCCCCCGCGTTCCCCCCACTTTTGGCACGCGACAGCAAAAAGGTTAGCCATCACTGGAATAAGACATGAGGTGGGAACTGTATTGTCAGTATAGTATACTTATCCATCCAGCTCATTCACTTATTTGAAGGGAGCTGCACTCAATACATATCTGGACCTGTGATGCAAATAATGTATGTATGTCCAATAGAACCAGTTTGCCAGTTAGTGCTTCAAGGTATGAGCTATAAAGCTCTCAGTGCCCCAGCCTAATGGGACTGAGAGAAAGACTTCACACCTGATATTGTGTTCTAGAGAAGTCTTCCCATCTATCCATCTTTATAGGATCTGATCCAATATGCCTAAAGGGCACCAGATTGGGTAACTAAACCTTCCAAGGACCAAAGTAGAACTGTAAAGGCAGGAAAAGAGGCATTTTAGCAAATTCTAAATCTGGGACTTTAAATTGTATTCACTATCTTAGGCTGAGTAGCAGAAAGAAGCACATTGTAAATCTAAATGTTGGATCTCACTACTGGCTTCCTGAAAAACAAAGCAGCTTATAGAAGTTAGAAGAAGATAACTGTTACTCTATATATAGGAATACTGTAATTGAAGACTAGTTAGAAGTAAAACGTGTAACTTGTATCAATACTGTAACTCTTGGGAGCTGGTGTCAGTTTTAATCAAGCATAGTGTAATCAGAGCTCTTGTGTAATTGCATTAGAAACAAAATGGTTTAATCTTTGAATGGTTCTGGTAAATGAATCCCTATCAAAATATAGTCCTTCTGAAGCTGTAAAATGTCCAATATATAGTTGGAAAAAACATCCTTTAGACTCAAACTCAAGGCCCGCGGGCCAAACGCAGCCCATGGGGTGCTTAGATCTGGCCTGTGGGGCCACCTTGGAAACAGGAAAGTACCAGCCTGCGGTGCCTCTGCCAGAGAAAACGAGGCTTGGGAGGGCTGCGCACAGCTGTTCCAGGCTTTTTTGGCTGTGACAACATCCTGCAGCCCTCTGCCAGCAAAAACAGAGCTCCGTTTTCACTGGCAGAGGGCTGCAGGAGGCAGTCACAGCTGAAAATGGGGCCCAGGAACCTGTTTTCCCAGGCAGAGCACTCGGGCCGCCACAGGCACCCCCAACATGAGTGACATCATGCTGGCCATGCCCCCTAGCCAAACCCACCTTGGTCCCCCAAGGTCAAACACAACCTTGAGTTCAACCTTCATTGAACTCAATGAAATCAAGTTTGACACCCCTGCTTTAGAGTGATTGGATGAAAGTTCTACTCTTTCAGAAGATTAAATTATGTTGAAATGGGTTACTTTGAAAAAGCATCTCACCAGTTGAAATACGTTGGGTACTTCACTGTTTTTGTAAAGCTTAACTTTTAATAATAATTCCTTTTCAGATATGTTTTGAGATTGTAATTGCTTTTGGTTCTATTTATGTTCCTGCAGGTCACTGGACAGTTTATTTATTTATTTATATTTCATATTTCTAAACTGTCCATTTCTCTCATTTTAATACATTATATTAAAAAGAAAATATTGTGACACTGTAAAGATTAATACATTGTGTGATGACATTTAGGCAGCCTCCTTCAGCCTAATTCTTTCTGTCCTGATGAGAGATGTTAGGAGTTATAATCTGATATCTATGTAAAGTATCAAGATGTGAAAGACTGGCATAATTTTCATGTATTATGAGATGGATAAAATGTAATTCCTTATTTATCTGGTACCCGTGGAGCTATAAAGAAAAAAGGTAAAGGCTGGAGTTAAGTAGCAATGAAATACAATATATACAACCTCTGACAATTGAACTGGAGCCAATAATAACTCTTTATGACCATCACAGCATTATGATGTCATATAATGTGGATTATCTGAGGTCACATTGGAGGCTGAAAAAACAATTGTCTCTGTTCCTCAACTTAATTTCAAATAATTTCTCTCAGAATTTCAGCTTTCGTAGGAATAGGAAGAGCAATATTCTTTTTTGGCCAAGTGTGATTGGATACACAAGGAATTTATTTCAAGTGCATAAGCTCTCAGTGTGCATACAAAAACAAGTTGGTAAGTCATAGATCATAAATCAAAAGATACAAACAACAAGTAATAAATCATAAGATACCGATAGGAGAAGGTAATAGGAAAGATGAGAAGAGTAGAAAGGTATTTTTCTAGGATACTTTTTTCATCTTAAGAATGGAAACTTATATATATTGAATATATAAACACAGGCTTATGAACTTAGCTTAGATACAGTAAATATCAGAACAGAGTTGCCTGTGAGTGGAGAGGAAAGGAGCCAAGTACATAACTGATGTTCAAAGCAAGGCAGCTTCAGAGCCCTTTGTAATTGCTTGGCTCCTCTCAGTGACTACCAGCAAAACAAATTATGCAAAAGAATCAAACAAACAACATTATTCTCAGTCTGCCCAACACTTTGTTTGGAGCTCCCACTTCCTCAAGCAATAGGAAGCTTCACGAACAACTTTCATTGCATCAGTTGCATTGTGCAAAGAGAATGGAGGGGGGAGGGAAGAGGGAGGATGGTGAAATATCTGCTTACTTAAAGAGATAAGTGGTAGCCAAGATGAGACTGGATATGCTGTATGAAAACAGGAAATGAATGGAAAGAAATTATGCTTAAAATTGTATCCAAAGGGAAATGGCAGCAATGCCCCCCCAAGTTGTTACATGCTAGTCACTATAAAACAAAGTGGATTCCTCTTTCTCCAAAAGGAAAAAAAAATTCTAGCCTCTGTCATGACCATAGTTAATCAACAATTGTAGCAAGCCCAATTGATTAATAAGCTGCTAAAAACTTAAAAACAAGGGATTATATCCTATTGTCACTTGGTACAATAGGATAACAATTCATTCTCCTAATAACTGAATGCATATTACAGCTGCTTTCTCTAATCTTCTTACATACATTTGTGTTAGATTTCTCATCATTCTTAGCTAGCACAGCCATCGACCATATTCATGGCATGACATTATTTGAATTGATCTTCAGTCCTTCTGAAGAGTCTAAGATGAAGTAGACAGTGCAACATCTTAATCAGTGTTAAAGGATGATGGAATTACAGTTCAGTAGCATATGGCAAGCCCTATATTCCATAGCCCCCTTTTTTTATAATACTAGATCCAAAGAGTATCTTCATTCTAAATCACATCAAATTTCTGTGTAATGTTTACTGTATATTGCCAGCAGGTTTATCCATCATACCATACCAATGACAACATGTCCTGATCAAATATTAAAGTAATGAAAGACTGAAAGTTTTGTGACAATACACAATAATTTTCTAGGGCATAACTTTTTATGTGGGGAAAAAACCCAGAGGCCTTCAAAAAAAAAAGAAAGAAAAGAAAGAAAAGAAAGAAAGAAAGAAAGAAAGAAAGAAAGAAAATAAAAGAAAATAAAAGAAAAACAAGCTGAAATGCTGTAATTTTCTTCACCAGAATGCTGAAAAGAATACAGATTTTCATGGCAACAGTAAGGTATCTGGGTCAAATTCTTATTTGTTTATTTATTAAATTTGTATTCCAATGAAACTTTCCAAAGTCCTGGTAGCCTACAACAATAACTATACATTATAATAAAATGTTCACAATAATAAATTAGGCTCCTATTCAACCCCACATCTCATATAATATGAAATACTAGGGAAAATATTGATACAGATCCACAATAATCATAATTTACCAAATGCAAATTAAAAATTACAAAACAATTTCCAAAGGCCCTCTGGAAGCGTTCAGGTTTAAGCAAGGGTGCCAATATAATACTTCATTGGAAAATATTTTGTAAAGCTTGAAACTAGGAATAACCATTGATCTCAGAGAGTAGAATTCAGAATAATCTGTACTCTAACACTAATAAACATGATTCTGGGCCTGGGGTGTGTGCGCAGGGACTTATTTCTTGGTTGCATTAATGATTTGGGTTTGATGTTTCTTGGTTACTTGGCATTTCTGTAATGTTTCTAATTATTTTGTCTTATTTTAATTCTGTTCACTGCCCAGAGTCACTTGTTGAGATGGGCAGCATATACATCAGATAATTAATTAATTAAATCGCAGGCCCTTTAGTTTCTGCTGTCCTATCTGAAATCTTGCGACCAAGTGATAGCTAAGAATAGTAAGAATAATGATAAAATTATAATGCTGTAATCTCTCTGTTTTATCACTTTTTATCAGAACGTAGTTAATATTCTGCAATTCTACAGCATGTATGTCAGGTTTGCCTGTTGGGATTCATATTGCCAGCAAAGCAGGCAGTCTATTATCCTGCTAGTGGTAATCGTGCTGAGGAATCTGCAGGCAAGACAGATGTTACCTCTTGTTACCCAAGAGAAAATTATGTATTTCTTTTAAAGTGTGAATTATATACTCTGGGAATATATGCAACCCACCTTTAGAGTCTAAACCATTCACATGCCTTCTTCCTCTTATTTTCTTTCCCCTTCTCTTTGGCTCAGCAGAAAAGAAACAAAAATAAAGAGTTAGGAATAGGGTGGAAGCCCTTACAACCTTACAAATACTTCTTGGAAGCACAGCCGATGCCATTTTTCATAGCCAGACTAACACTTTGGGACCTCTTGGACTGCAGACCCAATTTGATCATTATGCAGAGCAGAACAGCAAAGCACAGGGTTGTGTGCACTGCGGAATCTGATCTGAACTCCCCAAACCAGCATCCCCACCAGCCGTGTTGAAAATGTTTCCCTGACAATTCTGCTGATTATGCAGCAGTATGGAAACAGGGAGAAGGAGGGAATCCTCCTGAATGCCCTAGGCTGATCCATCTCCCTAAAATGCCTGTTCCCTGCAGGGAAGAACACTTCCATTCCAATGTCCTTTGCAGTGGTGAAATCCAATTTTTTTTACTACTGGTTCTATGGGTGTGGCTTGGTCGGCATGGCTTTGGTGGGTGTGGCTTGGTGGGCGTGGCAGGGGAAGGATACTGCAAAATCTCCATTCCCACCCCACTCCTGGGGGAAGGATATTGCAAAATCTCCATTCACCCCACTCTGGGGCATGCCAGAGGTGGCATTTACCGGTTCTCCGAACTACTCAAAATTTCCACTACTGGTTCTCCAGAACCTGTTGGATTTCACCCCTGGTCCTTTGCCTATGAAATTCTTGCTTGCCTTAAATCTTTGTTTTCTTATTGCTTCTGTAATTTATAGTGTTTTTATTATAAGCAGGAATTGATATTACATTGTGGAATTAAATGACTGTGAGCCTAGAGTAGTGTGAGATAACTTAGAGAGCAGAATGTGAATTGATGAATAAACAATCTTAAATAAGAATTTTGTAAGGGCATTAATATTAAAAAAGGGAATTTACTTATATTTTAAAACTGAAATTCTAAGAAGAGCAAGAGAATAGAGCTGTGTAATTTCTTCAGATTTGAATTTTTTAAAAAAGTTTAACAATATACAAGGGTAAAAATGTAGCACTGGTCTATAATTCTTTAAAACAGCTGCATCGAGGTTAAGTCTACCCTTCTGTGTGGATCAAATCTTTTTTCTGTATTATTTCCAAGTGCTATTCAGGTCTGGAACAATCAGTACTGTGCAAAAGTGTTAAGCAGTTGTGCAAAAATGTTGTAAATTAAGAATGCTTTCAGAAATAGAAGTGTTAATACTTTATTTTTATCAATTAACAAAATAGAAAGTAAATGAACAGAAGAGAAATCAAAATGAATATTTGATTTGGGACCACTCTTTGCCTTCAAAACAGCACCAATTCTTCTAGGTGCACTTGCATACAATTTTTGAAGGAACTCAGCAAGATTCCTTCAAGATGGTTCCAAACATTTTGGAAAGCTAACCACAGATCTTCTGTGAATGGAGACTGCCTCAGATCCTTCTGTCTCTTCATATAATCTCAAACTGACTCAATGATGTTAAGATCAGGGCTCTGTGGGGGGCAAACCAGTGGTGAAATCCAATTTTTTTTTACCACCAGTTCTGTGGGTGTGGCTTGGTGGGCGTGGTGTGGCTTGGTTGGCATGGCTTGGTGGGCATGGCAGGAGGAGGATATTGCAAAATCTCCATTCCCACCCCACTCTGGGGTCAGCCAGAGGTGCTATTTGCGAGTTCTCCGAACTACTCAAATTTTCCACTACCGGTTCTCCAAACTGCTCAAAATTTCCGCTACCAGTTCTCTAGAACCTGTTAGAACCTGCTGGATTTCACCCCTGGGGCAAACCATCCCTTCCAGGACTTCTTGTTCTTCTTTATGCTGATGTTAGTTCTTAATGACATTGGCTGTATGTTTGGGGCCATTGTCCTGCTGCAGAATAAATTTGGGGCCAATCACATTCCTCCCTGATGTATGGAATGATAGATACGTATCTGCCTGTATTTCTCAGCATTGAGGACACCATTGATCTCGACAAAATCTCTAACTCCTTTTGTAGAAATGCAGCCCCAAATTTGCAAGGGACCTCCACCATGCTTCACTGTTGCCTGCAGACACTCATTATTGTACCACTCTCCAACCCTTCAGCAAACAAACTGCCCCATGATACAAATGTTTCAAATTTTGACTCATCAATCTAGAGCACCTAATGCCATTTTTCTGCATCCCAGTTCCTGTTTTTGTGCATAGTTGAGTCACTTAGCCTTGTTCCACATTAGAGGTATGGCTTTTTGGCTGCAATTCTTCCATGAAAACCACTTCTGGCCAGACTTCTCCAGACAGTAGATGGATGTACCTGTGTCTGACTGGTTTCCACCAATTCTGTGCTGAAGGCACAGTATAACCTGTGACATGCACCTGTCTTCCACAATCTTATCTTAATAGGAGACTGGCTGTTCTTTAAGGCTCCTACACAGTTGTTTCTATTTCAATTAACGACTCTGTTTCAACCTACACATGTAATTGATTATCATTAGCACCTGCTTGGTATAATTGGTTAATCATACACCAAACTCTAATCCTACAAAATCCCTGACTTTGTGCAAGTGTGCATGTGTAAGAATTGATGCTGTTTTGAAGGCAAAGGGTGATCACACCAAATATTGATTTGATTTGGATTTCTCTTCTGTTCATTTACTTTTCATTTTGTTAATTGATAAAAATAAACTATTAACACTTTATTTCCTAATAAAAGCATTCTTAATTTACAGCTTTTCTGCATAACTGCCTAACACTTTTGCACAGTACTGTACCTTTAGCCCAAGCAAGGCTCTATGGATCCATTTCTTAATATTTTATCTTATTTAGTATGACCTTTGTTTTTTGTTGTTGTTAGTTGTGAAGTCATGTCCGACCCATCGCGACCCCATGGACAATATTCCTTCAGGCCTTCCTGTCCTCTACCATCCTCTGGAGTCCATTTAAGCTCATGCCTACTGCTTCAGTAACTCCATCCAGCCACTTCATTCTCTGTCGTCCCCTTCTTCTTTTGCCCTCAATCTTTCCCAGCATTAGGCTCTTCTCCAGTGAGTCCTTCCTTCTCATTAGGTGGCCAAAATATTTGAGTTTCATCTTCAGGATCTGGACTTCCAAAGAGCAGTAAGGGTTGATCTCCTCAAGGACTGACCGGTTTGATCACCTTGCATTCCAAGGGACTCGCAGGAGTCTTCTCCAGCACCATAGTTCAAAGGCCTCAATTCTTTGGCACTCAGCCTTTCTTATGGTCCAATTTTCACAGCCATACATTGCAACTGGGAAAACCATAGCCTATACACACTTTTGTTGGCAGGGTGATGTCTCTGCTTTTTAGTATGCTGTCTAGATTTGCCATAGCTTTCCTCTCTAGGAGCAAGCGTCTTTCAATTTCTTGGCTGCAGTCCCCATGTGAGGTGATCTTGGAGCCCAGGAAAATAAAATCTGTCACTACCTCCATTTCTTTCCCATCTAGTTGCCAGGAACCTTTGTTTAATAGACCTCAATTAGCCAATTTTGGATTTAACAGACAAAATCTGGATCCAGAAATCATCCTCACCCAATAAAGCACTAACAATGGCATCTTTTTACTGGTATAAAATGGTAATTTATATTGATTGTGTAAACTGACATAATTTGCATAAATATTTCATATTTTTATTATAAAATCACACACTTTAGTAGACCTTTGGATGGAACAGAATCCCCTTTCCTTGAATGATTGGTATACTTGCAAGCTAGGTTTGTACAACCCACTAAACCCTAAACCTAGTTGCACCTATTTACTATGTTCACATAACATACAATACTTGTAAGATTAATTATGTTGAAACAGTGTATGTTTGAATACTAAGACAAAAGCATTGAAAGGGATCACAAAGATTATCTAGTCCCTGTCTATCTTTACATATTTGTCATGTTTATAAGCAAACTTATAGAACCTGTTTGCTATAAACAAAAATTCAATGTTTGTACGCACCAGGAGTACTGATTATTATTTCAATCCATCTTCAACTCCTGGAGTCGGAGAAAATGATTATTTTTCCAAGCCTAAGACAGGGGTATCATACTGTCAGTTTTGGTCACCTCTATGTGACTGAAATTTTAATACTGTTCACCATTTGGGATTTCTCTGACAGAAGTATAATTCTTAGGGCAACTGAACATGTACAAAATAATTATAATCAGGTATTAAAAATTAAAGTTTAAATTTATTTATTTATGTATTTATGTATTTATGTATTTATTTATTTTATCATATTTATATGCCGCCCTTCTCCCGTAGGACTCGGGGTGGCTCACAAGATAAAACAACACGACAATAAAATGATATTAAAATAATCCAATTTAAAATCCCCAAGTAATTAAAACTCCCAGCAGATCAGGGAATTTGCTGAAAAAGCCATGTCTTCAGGCTGCTGCGGAAAGTGCGGAGGTCGGGGGCCATCCGGAGCCCAGTGGGTAACTCATTCCAGAGGGTCGGTGCGACCACAGAGAATGCCCTCATCCTGGGTGCCACCAACCGACATTGTCTGGCTGATGGCACCCAGAGGAGGGCAATTCTATGTGAGCGCACTGGGCGGTGAGAGGCCGGTAGGAGGTGGTCCTGCAAGTACCCCGGGCCCATGCCATGAAGGGCTTTATAGGTAAGCACCAGCACCTTGAAGCGGATCCGAAGGACCACCGGCAACCAGTGCAGCTCGCGCAGGAGTGGTGTTACACGGGAGTAACGGGAAGCTCCTGTAAATTGACCTAAGAAAGCATTACCTAATGTGGATTTTGGAAGGTTTCCTATTTGATAAGTCAACATGGCTATTATTTTAGTTTTTGTTCTTTGTGGGCTTGTTTTTGTTTGTTTGTTTTTTTAAATCATTCCTAAGGTATACTTTCATATCTTATAACATTTAAAATAACACTTTATTTTTTGCAAATGACATTATATGTTGTTATTTTAAAGCAAATGTTTAATATGGCAATTTTTTCTTCTTTTCTTCTTTTCAGTGTTGAGATATTGGGACGCTATGGGTTCTAAGCCTCTCTTGAGCACAAAACTGGCTGGTGACCTTGGGCTAGTCTCTCTCGCTTAGCTCAGCCAACTTCAAAAGGTTGTTGTGGGAAAAATAGGAGGAAGAAACAGTACACACCATAAGTCATATAAGTTAAAGAGATATTTACAGAATACAAAATAGCAATAGCAATAGCATTTAAACTTTACAGCCGTCTCTAAGCGGTTTACAGAGTCAGCATTTTGCCCCCCACAATTTGGGTCCTCATTTTACCCACCTTGGAAGGATGAAAGGCTGAGTCACCCTTGAGCCTGGTGAGAGTTGAACTGCCAAATTGCAGGCAGTCAGCAGAAGTAGCTTGCAGTACTACACTCTAACCACTGCGCCATTCTGGCTCAGTGGGGGATATAACCGTAATAATAAATTTAATCTAAAACCATTGATCTTATGGTAGATTGGAGTCATAAATATAACTCTAAAGTTAAAGGGACAGATTAAAAAGAAAAATGGATTTGAAAAATTAAGAAAGCAAGATCCCTAGGGACAAAAACAATACCCATACAAATACTGATATATCAACACAAATTATTTGAGAGGAACAAGAATCCCTTGGATATGTTGCATGCTAAATTGTTTTTGCTATGCAAACAATATTGAAATATATAAAATATATATATTGTGCCACAAACACATACATACATACATACCAGTGGTGGGTTGCTCCCGGTTTGCACTGGTTCTATAGAACTGGGAGTAAAACCGGCGGGAGGCTCTGCCCACCAACCCCGACGTCATCAAAATGCTTCTGTGCATGTGCAGAAGAGTGCACATGTGCACGAGCGCTGCAAACCGGTAGTAAAGGTAAGTAGAACCCACCCCGATACATACATACATACATACATACTTGCATGCATACATACTTACATACATACATGCATACGTAAATAAATAAATAAATAAATAAATAAATAAATAAATAAATAAATAAATAAATAAATAATATTGTGTTTTGTCTGTGATATTGAGATCTATTTTAAAGCCAGAAAACTTCAAAATCCACAGCATGCAGAAAAACTTGACCGGGAACCTTTTGCAAAGAACTGAAGAGATAAACTAACAATATTGTAAAGAAGTTATTCTGAAGAGGGCCTACCAGGGTATTGGTTTCCTTCAGATATTCAATAGCCACAGGAAAGCAACCGTGAAGGCCTATTGAACTTTCATCTTTTCTTCATAATATAATAAAGTGTTATTGTTAGCTGGATCAAATTGGTCTATTTTAAAATAAATACATTCAGTTCTAGCAGAATCAAGACCAAATTAAAGGTAACATGCTGATGCAAATCTCAATTTTTTTCTAATGAAAAGCAGCCTTAGGAAGCAGTGAGTTTGAGGAAAAAAATGGGTTGGGTGTGTGTGTAAAGAGAGAGATGAATTCATTCTTTCTTAAACCTTTCCTTCCTAGTCTGAGACTTTGAGGGGGGTGGTGGAGGGGGATGAGGTTGTAGTTAATGATGAGCAAATGATAAGAAGGGGTTAAATGGCTATCTGATGCTCTTCTGCTCCTAACTGCAGGATCCCAAGGATTTCATGAAATGTCCCAATTGGTTTAAAGCGAGGAGATAAGAGGAAGAGATATGGTCACTATTCAGACATTCAGTTGAATGTGAAAAAGGTGCAAAGTGAGTATAGAATGAACTGTATATTCAGTCTTGCACACTGTTCTTCCTAACTTCCAGGAGTTTAGCTGGAAGCATGAAAGACAACTTTAGACTCTGAGATATCCAGGACTTTTATAAAACAGCATCTCATGCATAGAGATTAGGGTAAGGGCCAAATGCCTATTTTCAGTCCTTTTTAAAATTGAATATGATTAGCTATACTAAGAGGACTGTACCAAGTTTGGATTAAAAACTGATAGGAAAAAGCTATCTCCCCCTACAAACTTTTATTTCCAGTGTTCTTTCTTATACATTTTCAGTTTAATTTAATTTGTTAGGAGTTTCAAAATTATAGTCCCACAGAAAACCTATTTTACCCTCATTTTTCCTATGAGAATAATAACACTAGACTATTCATTTTAAATATATATATTAACTATATACAATTTTATATCAGCTATTTCAATTCTAGGGTCTTGCTACTGATTTTAAAACTTGATTGCAAATTACTTCAAAATATTTTACAGCAATCAGAAGGTAATTCACAGTTTCACATTTGTAAAAAGACTAACTGCCCCTCCAACATCAAAGCTTCCATTCAGAACCAAAATTCACTTCATTTCATAAAGAAATATTGTACAGATGCCACAGGAACTAGCAAATGCCGGTACTATATTAGAGGATGTGATGATTGCCATTATGTGAGTGATTGTTTCAATTTTGAAAGTACCTCAATCTAAATTAGTAGTAACTACTGAATACATGGCTAATTTTCTGAAATGATTTCTTTTCTGCCCAACAGTCTGCAACGGTGTATTTTCCATGTGGTGATATTCAATAGGAGTATACCTGCCTATTTCATTACATATTACATGGTACCTGCCTATTTTATTCATATTACATGGTAGAAATCCAAATCCACTTGTATATTTATAATATACATATATTATTCAATAAAGAACAGAGAGTCATATGTAAATGGCTTAGGACCAGGGTACTTACGAGACCGCCTTCTGCCACCAGTAGCCTCTCACCGACCAGTTCTCTCCCATAGAGAGGGGCTCCTCAGGGTGCCGTCGGCCAAACAATGTTGACTGGCGGCCCCCAGGGGGAGAGCCTTCTCTGTGGGGGCACCTGCCATCTAGAACGAGCTCCCCCCGGAGATACAGAGGATCCAAGACTTATGCATCTTCTGCCGCGCCCTAAAAATGTTTTTATTCCAACAGGCTGGTCTGGCCTAACTCTCCCTTTTAAATTGGGTTTTAAATGTTTTTTAGATAAATTGGATGTCTTAATTTGTTTTTTGAGCCTAAATTATTTAATCTGTTTTTAATAGTTTTTAACTTTTGTATGTCTTTGTATTTTATTTTGGCTGTTCACTGCCCTGAGTCCTTCGGGAGTAGGGCGGTATACAAATATGATAAATAATAATAATAATAATAATAATAATAATAATAATAATAATAATAATAATAAATAACTTTTGTTTAAATTTCAGCCAATAAAATTTCACAAAGTTAAACCCAATTGATTTCTACAAAAGGTTATTACAAAATGTTGAGCATTAGATTTGTGCAGAAAATATAGCACAAAATGTCTGTCATGGCAGGATTTAATATGTCTTTGGTTATACAAAATTCAGTAAGAATCTTACCAGAGTAGGCAAATGAACAGCTTCAGTTACAGAATTTAACTCAGGTTTGATGCAAAGATACTATAGTGGTTAGGGACCAGGCTTGAAACCAGGAGACTGTGAGTTCTAGTCCTGCCTTAAGCAAGAAAGCCAGCTGGATGAATTTGGGACATCATTGTCTCTCAGTCCAACTCATCTCACAGGGATGTTGTGGCTGGGAAAAGGAGAGGAGGAAGGTGTATTCAGTATGTTCACTTCCTTGAGTTATTTATAAGAAACAATAAAGATGGGATAAAAAATTTTTTTAAAATGCACAAATGATTGCTTTCAACTCTTTTTAACACTTTATCTTGCAAACGTATTAAATATTCATTTATCCTAGTATTAAAGGTAGGTCTAATTTACCTTTTTCTTACCATCCATTTATCATTTACTATATTCTCTCTCATGTCTAATTTGTTCAGTCTCATCATAAATAATCTCATTTTGCTGTGTCCCAACTCCTTTTTACAGTATACATTCAATTTATCTGTGTAGAAAAGTCCTAAATTATCTCTCAGGTCTGAAGTCTCCTTTCCTACAATTCCTTTCAAAAATAGCATCATCAATTTTGGGCAATTAATGATAATTATCTGCATTTTAACCCATATCCAGTTACTTTTCTGACATAATGCTCTCAATGAAACATGATTAACTATGCTAAATAGCCTTCTTATCTCAAATCCAAATGGATTACAAAACAATGAAATGCAGGACCCAGAAAATCAGTGTTTAGCTCCATGTCTATTCTACTTTACATATAGATTAGGCCAGATTAGCTGACTTTAAATAAACAGAAATGGAAACCACCTGACAAAGCAATGCCGTTATCTTTCCTTAGCTTCCAAAGGATTTATTCTCTATAAATATATAGACGCTAGTGAGAAAAGTCTGACTTCATTATCTCTGTCAGTCAGCTCCCTTTACTAGGCTCGGTTGGAAGACAGTAACGTAATTTCATTAAAGTTTGTAAAGGAAATGTAAGGTTAGTACATCAGATTAAATAGTTGGAAAAGTTGGGAAAAAACCCCCAATAAGAGCACAACTCAATATCAGGCAAAAATGTATAAAAATTATAGTCTGTCAACCTTTCCATCACACAGCTAGAGAATGAAAGGGCAATGGGAACTAGAGACTCCCATATACCAGAATCACATGATTTATTTGGTGAGTTGATATAAATTCCATATATATGGAATATAAATATGTTATATATATAATATATGTCACAGTTGTGCCCTGCTTGACAGAAAGTCAGATATCCTTAGTATACTTTAAATTGAGCCTTTTCAATAATTACAGTTGAAGAAAATGTGGTCATACTACTTTTAGTGAAACCAGTAAGCTTTTTTGTAGTGATTTTATCTTTTAGTCCCCTATGGATAACTACTTTATCACAGCTCACTACCACTTAGCAAACTCAAAGTAGGCACTAAATTTTTCTTTCCTGCTCATTTTGTTTATTATAAAATGTATGTACACTTTCGCTTGGGAAATTCATTGCAGTATACAGGAAAATTTCCATTTAATTCTCACAGCAACAGTGCTATGGGATACATTGGATTAAGTGATAGGATATCTATGAACTCCTTAATTAAATGGGGACTGATTTTCTCAGTGCCAGTCCATTAGCTGAGTTCAGTAACCTAACTCCTACATCATATTGACTTAAACTCGCTTCCCTTTGGCATGTCATTTTTTGTGGCCCATTTCTTCCAATTCTCAATGTCAGCTGTAAGAAAGAAGGAAGGAAGCTAAACAGAATGGCACTCCATCTCAGAAGTCACACTCTTTTTCTACTGCAAGCCATCACAGAAGACGTTTTCCCTGATCTTAACCAGCAATTGTTTCATTTAGCATAGAAAAAGTGAGGCAAAGAGAGATAACATATTTTGCATGGCTTAAGCATCACAGCACCACATTTCCTTGTGAGTTTCTACTAATAATAGCAGCTTTTTAAGGAGCAATAATATTAATTTTGTAAGCGCACCAAAAACATACTTTCTGTACAGGATGAATTTATGCCATCAACATTATGTATTTTAAAGGAAGAGATACCAATGAAGTGATAGTATGTCTTTGATTTCATTACATGTACAAAAGATGACAACTACAATTAGTGCCATATGAATAATTTTCCTCCAACTAAACCCTATAGATAACCAAAAGAAGATATACAGGTATAAAATATCTGTGCTTATAGAAGCAAATATCCTTTTCACACTTAATCACTTTAAGCTAGTTTTTATGCTGAGTCTCCAGATATTATTAGTTATAGATTTTATTGTCCTGAGATTTGGTCATGCAGTTGGAATTAGGTAAGACACATCTGGAGATCCAACCATACACAGAGGTGTACACACAAACCTCCGTAGGGTGTTTGGTTTGATTGGTTTATGCTGCTTGAGAGAAGAATTTACAAACTAGTATCATCAGACTTTTGGAAATACTTTCTTCCTTTTTGTCCATATCACTCATACAATATACTGACTCACTTGCTTGTCTGATCTTTGCATGGGCTTTGCCCTTATTTACAGAATTTTGTGGTGACCTTGTAAAAATGGCATAAATCCACATGGCCACAATATTTGGCTCGATTATTGTAATTTCACTCAGCAGGCCCTTTTACTGCTCTCACTTTGTTCAGAAACAAGCAGCATGTTCACGCTCTGGTTTTAGCTACACTGATCATATTAGCTTCACTCCAGCTGCCTATAATACACTGAATTTACTAAAATGGCCCTGTCATTTTAAAAAGCCCTTCATTGTGCAAGTCTTCACTGCTCTTAAGGCATGGGAGTGTACCAGCCTAGTCCTGATTGAAATGCCCTTTCAAAATCTATTTGTCAAGCTGCTTCTCACTCGTCACTGATGACTCCTCCAAAGGACAGCTACAATACAATATATAAAGAGTGTGTGGGCATGTCCTTTAAAAATAATGAAGGATGGAACCACCAACACACTCTTCCTTTAAGGTACCTCTGATCATCAGGATATGCTTATTGTGCTTCCCAAATGGTCATACTGTGTTGAACTGATATGCCAGAGAATGTCTATGTAAGGGAATGCTATATAAATTCCCTGCTTCTCTATTTGACATAGTTTGATTTTTAAATATTTTCCCTCACCTTATGTATACCTGCTGAACAATCTAAACTCCAACAGTACAAGGGACTCAGTGCCAATGCAAAGAAAATTCAGTTGGAAGGAACTGAGGTGGGGGGGGGCATTCCAAGCCATAGACTAAACATCATAATATATTGGGTCACATTTATTACTGTTGAACACCACTGGAAGCTATTTTCAATGCTTTACTATAAAGATAAATGTGTGCCATATGCAGTTCAAGTCACACCTGAGAGTGGATAACTAGAGCTGAACTAGCACCATGGACAGCAACATCAGTGAGACTAGCAAAAGCATGGTATCATCTCCACTGATCCCTACTGAGGTGTGTCAGTTATATTTTTTAACCTTAATCATAAAATATTCAAAATACATGAGCACTGAAGATGCAAAACAATGATCTTCATACTAGTTTTTACTAGTTCATACTGTTTAAAAATAAATAGTTTTTACTCAGTTGTAGTGTTGATTATTTGCATTTATTGTTATGCACAGGTTTTTAAGTTTAGTCAATGGCTATTGATGTTTGATCATCCTTAGTAGAAATATAACTGATTACTAGAAATACAGCTAACAGCAGGAAAGACTTGTAGATAAACAGGAATAAACTGTGGATTTGTTATTTTCTATAATCTCCTTTCAAGATTGCATAATCTCATTTTCTTTTTCCTGACATTGATTTGATCTGTCAAAGAAGGCTCATAAATATAATAAGTTTTTGCTAAGAATAGACTTGATAAATATAGCATTAAATATCACATACAGGATCAGGAACCAGGATACCTATAGATGTAATATTTTCAGTGGAATAACAACTGCTGAATCATGCAGAATGAGACAAAGTTGTTCTTCTATCTTGCTTTAAATATGGAGCATAGATTTCACTGTAAAGCAACATGTATGAGCATACATCTCAAACTAAGTCTTCTTCAACAGTTAGCTTTCATCCTATCACTTTAGGATTCGGATTTTTGGGGGTGGGGGGAGATGTTTTCTAGGTTGCAAAATTATACTCATAATTTGGGTATACCTCATGGTGTAGATCAGTGGTGAAATGTAAAATTTGTTACTACAGGTTCTGTGGCCGTGGCTTGGTGGTGGTGGATAATGTGACTGAGTGGGTGTGGCCAACTTTTTTAAAAAAACTTTTAAAACCATTTTTTCTACAACCTCTTCAGCCGAAGAGGTTGTAAAAAAATGCTTTTAAAAGGTTCTGCTGATCAGGCAACTCAGCTGGGATCGTCAGAAGCTTTTAAAGGCATTTTTTCTACAACCTCTTCAGCCGAAGTGGTTGTAGAAAAATGCTTTTAAAAGCCTCTGATGAGCCCAGCTGAGCTGCGCGATCATCAGAGGCTTTTTTTTTACTTTTAAAAGCATTTTTTCGGCCGAAGAGGTTGTAGAAAAAGTGCTTTTAAAAATAATTTTAAAAAGCCTCTAATGATTGCGCGGCTCAGCTGGGCATGGGGGGGGCAGGGATTTTTGCTACTGGTTCTCCGAACCACCCGCCACCATCACTACTGGATCAGGTGATCTGGTCCAAATCGGGAGCATTTCACCCCTGGTGTAGACACACATCATGGAGCAATCCAGCCAAGCAGACTTGGCTGATATCAAAGTATATCAGTTATACTTACAGTAAATGTTAGATGGAGTATCCCTTTCTTCCCCTAGTCCTCTGAGGCAAGAGTCTGCATTTACATTGGAAGGGAATTTGTGTTGGGACTGAATCAGTGGTGGGATTCTGCCGGTTCTAGGGGGTTCGGCCAACCGCTTGTTAAATTGCTGGCTCGCCCCGCTCCTTGCCCCTCTCCTCCGCACCACTATTTATTACCAATAAATAGTGGTGGGCAAGGGGCAGGCGAGCCAGCAATTTAACAAATGGTTCGGTGTTTTTTTGTAATTTTATTGGCCCGCGGAGCTTCCGCATAGGCTAATTAGCCCTTGATTAGATCGGCTCCCGACTCTCAGCTGATTTGCTCTCAGCTGTTTTGCTCAGGGCTCTGCTGCTTGCTGGAGCAGATTTTTTTCCCCCTAGCTATGCTGAAAAACGAAACTGAAAGTAAAGCAGGCTGTTGGCTTTGCTGTTGCTGCAACGTTGGAAAATTAGGCAGGCAGATTTCTTTTCTTTTTCCTCACCAAAAAAGGTAGGTGCAAACAATGGGAAATTTAGGGAAAAAGAGGAGAGTTCAAGATTTTAAAAAACAAAAGAAAAAAAAGCTCTATTTAACCAGGGAATTGTAATAATTGAGATACTATTAATTGTATATTGTGTTGAAAGCAGAAATGGTTAAGTTGTGGTTTGGAGGAATATATGGGGGAAATTATTTGGTTTATTATTATTGGTAAATATAATTAATTGATTTGTAAGAAATTGGATTGTATGGAAATAATTGGAATATTCATGTTCATATTGATTAATATACAAAAAAGATAGTTATATAACTAATTGATTTATATTAAAATGTTGAATTTATATTAAACAACTGTAATATTATATAATTAACCAATGTGAGGATGGATATAAAAATAGATGACAATGGGAAGGGGTATAATATAGAATAGAAAGGAAAAATTGAATTTGATTAAAATTAGAGATGAGGATGAAGGGTAATATTGGTTTTTTACAAAAATAGATGAGGAATAAATATGACAAAAAGGAAATATAGAAATTGTAAATTTAATTGAAATGACTAAACACTGTTTAAATTTGTGAACCGGCCAAATACTCTGTTCAAAGAAAATACATTGTATGTTTGTATGTGTGTTTCTAATTATTGTTATTTATTCATATTTGTTCTCTTTTATTCTTTAAAGTTGAACAATTCATTCTTTATCTTAATATCTTTATATTTGTTTGGGATTGGCTTTCTTCCCTTTCATCTTTTTTATTGTACAGCAATCTTTCTCCTCAAACCTACCACCTCTCTCTTTTCTTTCCTTCTTACTTTCTCTTCCTCCCCCTCTTCTTCTCCTCCCTACTTCCTCTTCCTTTCTCCTTCTCTTCCTCTCTTCCTCCCTCTCTTACCCTCACTCCTACTCTAATTTCCCTTCCCTTCCTTCATCCCTCTCTATTGCTGTATCCTTTTATGCATATGGACTACTCAGAGGGCTGAAAAAGTTATTTCTGACTGGTCCTCGCACTTACGACTGTCCTCACATTTTACGTTTTTGCCCTATCTTGTCACCATGGTGAAGAGAAGCAGTTGTGAAATGATTGACACGGTTGTTAAGAATGCTACAATGGGCATAAATGATGACCAGTCATAAGTGCGAAGACCGGTCAAAAGTGCGAAGACCAGTCAGAAATCACTTTTTTCAGGCCTCTGGGTAGCCCTTTTGTGCATATAGACCACTCAGAGGGCTGAAAAAGTTATTTTTGACTGGTCCTCGCACTTTTGACCAGTCCTCGAACTTACGACTGTCCTCACATTTTACGGTTTTGCCCTATCTTGTCACCATGATGAAGAGAAGCAGTTGTGAAATGAGTGACACGGTTGTAAAGAATGCCGCAACGGGCATAAATGTGAGGATGGTCATAAGTGCGAGGACCGGTCAAAAGTGCGAGGACCAGTCAGAAATGACTTTTTTCAGCCCTCTGTAGTCCCTATGCAGATAGCCACGCCCACCGGTCACATGATCAGCTAGCCACACCCACCCAGTCACATGACCAGCTAGCCATGCCCATCCGGTCACATGACCACCAAGCCACACCCCCAACTAAGCCACGCCCACAGAACCGGTTGTTAAAAAAATTGAATCCCACCACTGGACTGAATCATTATGTCCCTACAATCTCACTGAATTCACAAAATGACAATACAAAAAGGGTAGGAACTTTAACATATCTGAAAAGTATTAATATTTCTGAAATGCAGTTTCTGAAATGCAGTTCTTATTGAATGGAAAATTATTTGGGTGAAAATATATAAGTTTGCTTGGGCCTAATGAAAACAAAGGAAGAAATGTAATAAATACATTAAACATTTTTTTTAACCTAAACTGGAATTTTTTGTTATAATTTTCATTCCAGAGCTTACACACACGCACACATATTACTAATTCATTGTTCCTTGTAATGTTTTGTTTTCTTATGATGCTGAATAAAGGGCTTTATTGGCAACCCTCTAAATACTCACAGCCAAGCCAAATAATTTATATCAGCTGGAAAACAGAGACACAAACACATTCCACCACCAATACTGCCACCTCTAAGAGAGTGAAATAACAAAATGGATCTGGTGTTTGGACTGTTTGATTAGACAGTTTGAGAGCAAATATGATCAAGTACATAGGTATCAAATCCAGCAATATCCACTGTTTTCTTTCCTCTGTGTTTTGGTCTGAACTCACTAAAAGAAAATATTGTGCATTTTAATGAGATAACAGATGACAGGCAGAAACCAGCTGCTATTAAACAGGCCAAAATAGTAAAACAAATCACCCTAAAAAGCTTCCCAGGGAATTGAGCATGAAGCATATCTAATATATAGTGAACCACTAGAACCTGCACATACTATGAAGGGGCCATAGGTCAGTCGTACAGCACATCCTCCGCATACAGAAGATCTCAAGGTCAATCCATGGTAGGGCTGCAAGTGTTTCAGGCTTGAAATTCTGAGAACTGCTATCAGTCCCTCTATATCATCGCAATTCTATTCAAGTTCAAAGAAGTGGCATTCAGGATCTGCTTCCCAAAGAAGATAGATCAGGACAAAGTTGTGGATGGAAGGCAGCTCCCTTAAATTTGAATGGATAGTTTATTTAATTAATAACATGACATCACTGTAACTACCTTCCATGTATTTAGGAATAATAATGTCACAAATTATGATTTAACATACCTTTTAGATAGGCTATGCTTTTGAATGAAAACTTTCAAGGGCTACATGCAGCTTTGAGACTTCAAGTTACACATTTCTGTGTAGATAATGCAAGCCAGGTGGACCAAGGATTTGGCTCAGCATAAGGCTCATTCTCTTATGTGCATATTAATACATTAAAGAAGAACTTTGCAAACATTACCATCACTCTGATAAGGTATATATATGAATATGAATCTAAGGAGCTGCCACAAAGAAGAGGGAAGTCAACCTATTCTCCAAAGCTCTTGAAGACAGAATAAGAAACAATGGATAGAAACTAATCAAGGAGAGAACCAACCTCCTTAGAAATAAGGAGAAATTTCCTGACAATTAAAACAATCAGTGGAACAACTTACTTCCAGAATTTGTGGGTGCTTCAACACTGGAGGTTTTTAAGAAGAGATTGGACAACCAGTTGTCTGAAATGATAAAGGGTCCCCTGCTTGAGCAGGAGGTTGGACTAGATGCCTACAAGGTTCCTTCCAACTATGTTATTCTTTCTGTTAGAATTATATGATATGGTTTTTATTTTGTTGAGGTCTTTGTTAGTTAGATACATTGTTCTCAAACATTAGTACTGTAAAAAAAACTCTTCTTCTGCTGAATATTTTCCTTTCATCAACTTTCCTTGCTGCTTGCAAGCAAGTATTTTCATTTATTTTGAAACTATCCATTCACTTAATGGCTCTAAATGGATGATGGGATATTCATAAATTAATGATGACAGAGTGCTTATTAGCCAATGGTCACTTCAAATGAATTCTTCCAACCAATAATATGGAAGACTGCAATCTGTGGGTTTTCTTTATATTCTTTTGTTGTATATTTCTTATTTTGTCAGTAAACTGTTTTCCTGTTACAATTTTAATCTGATCCTTTATTTGTTTCATTGAAACTGTAACAAGTAAACCAACAAATATTCCTGATATTGCTAGGTGACCAGTGCAAAAGAAAATAATTGGATTGAGTGAATTGGAATCAAACCAGTCAATATCAGAATTGTTTCTTGATGGGTAAGTATCACCCATTAGGGATTAGGTTCGAAATTTAGGAGTCCTTCTGGAACAGCAGATGGTAATCATATTTATGGGGCCTTGTTACCATAGTATATCATTTGTGACCTTAGGAAGGATAGGAGGACCTACCTTACCAACACCTGATTAGACTATTATAATGCATCCTACTGGGAGCTGCTTACTTGGACACCATAGTTAGTCCAAAATGCACTAGGCCACATAGTTTCTCATTGTTATCATTGGGAGCATATAATACCAGTTTTGCAGATCCTGTATCTGTATATGAATATGTAAAGTATGTACTGTACAGTATTTTGCAACTTTTTAATCCTGCTGCAGTTTTCATATGACTATGTATTTCTTTGCTTCCAGATATTGTCTTTTCAAATGATGCAGATCAGTTGACCTGAGTCAGACATAACTCAGTTTTTGGAATAAACTCTTAAGATAGGCAAGCAAAAACATTACTTCTATGTGTTTAAAGAAGCAAACAGAATTACTTTGAAAGAGTTTTTCTTTATAATCAAATCCTACGTTGTGCAGGGAAATGATTAAAAAAAAAAAGAATCTGAATAGGATGTACGTTTTACAAACAGGCTAAGTTTTTTAAATAATAGTACAAGCTTTTGAGTTGCATGTAATTCTTTTGGGGAAAATTACATTTTCTTACAAATGAAGAGCCTTATTCTGCAGTTGGATAACATAAAATGGTTTCAGAAGATAGCTTTCTATCTCTGTAACCCATTCTTTACAAAACAAAGATATTAACTTTGGGTTTAGTTTAATTTTTCTAGGCTCACTTGTCTAGAAAATGCTATTGTGCACAAGAGGAAAACTGAATTTAGAGGTGTCCAAGGGATGCAGACACTTCACTTCCAATCTGAATAGATAGTTACCATTTCATACCAGGGGTGAAATCTACTTCCCTTCCCAACCAGTTCAGAAATGCACGGACCCTCTGCGCATGTGCAAACCAGGGGTGGGTTCTAAATTTTTTTACTACCGGTTCTGTGGGCATGGCTTATTTTGTGGGTGTGGCTTGGAGGTCATGTGACTAGGTGGGCGTGGCTAGCTGGTCAGAGTCATTTCTGGAAGGTTCTCGCACTTACGACCAGTCCTCGCACTTATGATCCGACTCATTTGTTTGCTTTTAACACTGATCAGCTGTAGGACGGCCCTTTGAAGCCCTGCGGCAAGAGTTTAAACAGTTTTTTTCCCTCTAGTCATCAGCTGGGACTCAGGAGGCAGCAATAGATTGGGGGTGGGACCAAATAAAAGGTAAGAATAACATGGGGGGTGGGGGGGTGGGAGGGCGGGGGGGAGAACCGGTTCGGTGACATCATATCGTCACCGCTACTGGCTCGGCCGAACCGGACCAAACCGGGAGGAACCCACCACTGGTGCAAACACTTCTGCGCATGCACAGAGGGTAAAAAAACTGGTTACTTCCTGGTTTTAACATCCAGGAATGACGACCGGGTGGGTGGGTGGAGACTCATGCTGCCATTGCTACCGGTTCTCCGAACCACCGGCCGCCATTGCTACCAATTCGGCCGAACTGGTCCAAACCAGGAGCATTTCACCCCTGTTTCATATTGATAAATCTCCAGTTCTATTGCCTCAATTAAAATTTACCTGAAAGTAAAGAAGCACTGGCACTATTATCATTTTTACATTAAAAAGTGGGTTTAAAGTAAAATTTAAATAAATTAAATAGATGAACTGTGAATATCTTTGCTTTCTTGAAGCCGAGTAGCAGTCTCAGTAGGCATAGTACTCTACTCCCATGGTAGCCCCATAAATTCCACATTATATCTAGGCCAGATGGCTTGGGACAAAAGAACTCAGCAATGTTTCAATAGCTCAGTTTCCTATAACTTGCCTCAACAAGGCATTGTTAGCTACGGTACTTGAACTATTAGTGTTTATTGATTGTCTTTTTAACTAACAGCCCAAGGCAGTCTTCACTTTGAAGAGGAACTTTTCCATTTTTATATCACTGATGTGAACGAATCAAAATGAAACATATAAATAAATAAAACAAAAGTATAAATAAAACAAAACCCTGGGCTCCTGCATATGGCTATGATGATGGATAGAACACGATCAAGCATCCTGCTCCCTTAACTGTGCCAAGGTAGGAACTCACATATTTGCACTCTCTTTTGTTGTTATATCCCCATGGCAACTGCCCAGTGGACAGAATCAGCCTGCGCTTCTGAACAAAGATGAAACCTCAATCAAATGCGAGCTTTGACTCTCCACTTTTATGGCCTCTCATCTCACGCTTCGCCTCTTTGAAAATGAAATTTATGAGCAGAGCCATGAACTTTACCACATCACTAATTTTATGGCTGCCCTTGTCGAACTGTTTCCTTGCTGTTCATTAGGAACACATTGAAAGGAGGAGGATGGTGGTGAAATGCTGAGGCCTTGATGCGTAGCTATTAGCAGGGGTAATAGCAGTGTGATAAGTGATAGTTTTGCTATGCTGGGACGAGCTCAGATTTGTGAGTGAAAGGCTGTCCTTCTATCCCCATCTATTTAAAGAAGGGATTAAAAAAAAGCCATTGAACCATTATTTTTATTTATTGCAATGCAATCCTTTCCAAGGTGGCTTGTGAGTAACATAAAGTTTGTAACAACATCCAAATAAAACTCATAAGGATCCTTCCCTTAGGATTGTTGACAGATCAAGGCCCTATGAGACTTGGGGAATGACAATCTAGCTACTGCAGGCTCTGAGAAATGCTTATTTACCCCCTTCCACCAGCAGGAATTATTCCAACAAAGCCCCTGGGAATGGCGGCTGCTGCTGATAGGAAGTCAAAGGTGATTTTTGCCTGCCTGCTGCCTCTCTCTATTCTCTTAGCTCATAATGTAGCCGAAGCACCAGAACAAATAACATAACCCAAAGGTTTGCTTCCATTCACAGATCTTAAATTCTACAATACACCAACGAGGCAAGTCATGACCAAAGGTGGGTGGGGAAAACTATATCAATTAAACCTACCTCTTCCAAATTACACATGTTATACTTTTGATCAGAAAATGCATGGTCCTAAGCCTGTATCTTTCTTAGGACTGATTTCTCCTTGATAAAGAAATCAATCCTAGTATTATCCTCTATTATCCTCTAATACGTTGTCCCATTTCCAGAACTGATTCAGTTATTGCATGTTAAGCCCAGTGATATCCAGCACTCACTACTGATGGTAAGAACAGTGTCAGTCAGGTAGTTGCTTCTCAGTACCAATTTGGGATAACAACCACCAGAATGGGATATTGCTAGCCTAATTGTGGGCTTCCTTAGTATAAATTTACTGACCATGGTGGGAAACAGAATGAACCTTTGGTCTGATCTAGCATACGTCATGTTATATTTTTAATGTGATTGTTGTCATGAACACACACACACACACACACCCCAGGTAATTTCAGTACCAATTAATATACATCAAAAAGTTAAGATGTATTTACTGCAATGTATTCCAGTAGGTTGAATTGGTCATCTCTCATTAATTCTAGATGGAACTGAGAATGAACGGACCCAGTTGCATCCATGTGGACCATTCTTTATAACATTAGATGGTTGGTGGGATCCCAAATGTGTGTCATTATAATACATGCTTGTATAAATTGTTAAGATGTGGGCAACAGTATGCTGGCTTGTAAGGTTGCCTCTAGATTAGCAATATTATTTTATATATAATAGCATGAACATGCTTGAGTAAAAGAGCCTTGGTAATACAGTGGTTTAAAGCACCCTGTTATTAACACAGCTGCCTGCAATTACTGCTGGTTCGAATCTTACCAGGCTCAAGGTTGACTCAGCCTTCCATCCTTTCTAAGGTAAGTTAAATGAGGACCCAGTTTGTGGGGGCAATAAGCTAACTTTGTATAAATATACAAAAGTATGAAGACTATTGCTTAACGCATTGTAAGCCGCCCTGAGTCTCCAGAGAAGGGCGGCATATAAATCAATTTTTTTAAAAAAACAAAACAAAAAAAAACTGGGCTTTAGTTGTCCTTTTCGCATATTGGGTCAAACATTACTAAAAATGACAGATACTGTCCTTCCCATTAGCAGTGACTGCTGCATGTTCCTTGGATATGTCTAAGGAACATGTGATATGTCTACTACTCTTCTATCTTTCTGAAAAGCATTATGTGAAAGTTTTGATTGACTAAAGCCATAATGGCCAGCAGAAATCAATATTTATGGATGAATCTATGGCATAAAGATTACATACCTGATTGGGAATCCAATTTCATTAATTAATTCCCTGAATTAATTAATTAAAGACAGTAGTAGATATTGAAAGAAGGCTGTAGTAGATAAGAATGGCATGATCGTTTGGAATAGGTATGACAAATGCACGCAGGGAAATAAATATGTAGCTTTAATTCTGAAAGGATTAAATGTCAGCAACTATTAATTGTTACAGTCTACTGTAAGTTGTTGTGGGTGTATACGAAAGAGGAAATCTGCAAACTGATGATGGTTTCATTTTACACACCAATGTATATTATAATGAAAACATCAGGGATGAATTTTGGAAAACCTAAACAATAGTTTGAATACTGGAGAACAGAATGTGATCCTGGCACTTGAATGATTGAAATAGCTGCCAGGCTTTGAACGTTACCTCTGCTTTTCATCTGCATAGGTAGTCTTCAGTTTATGACTGTAATGAAGCCTGTCCATGATGTAAGTAAGTTGTGATGGTTGTAAAGCAGGTGACTCATGTGATGAATCCGTTTTATGATCTTGATGTGGTGGTCTTTAATCGAACCCATTGTTCTTTATGGGATATTTTTGCCAAAAACCAGAAGTAAGGGCAAAAATGTTGTAAATTGTGGTCATATGACCATGAAATGCTGCAAGCAGCCATAAATGTGGGCTGGTTGCTGAGCATCTGAAATGCAGTCCTGTGACCATGTGGCAGGGCAGCCATCAGAATTTCAGAACTGGTTCTAAAAACCTTTTGAGGGGGTCCATTGTAACTTCGAATCGAACAGCCACTAAGTGACTGGTCCTAAATTGGAGACAGTTTTTAGGCTATTTGCTCATCACTTTTCCTGCTACTCCTCCCTTCCCTTTCCACTCTATCTGACCATTTGCTCTTGTAAGCTCAAAAGACTGGGTGTGGTGTGGTTGCCTCTGGATGTCAACCTGTTCAGGGTGTAGCTCAATTACCCAGGGAATTGGAACACCATCTTGGAGGCCTATGAGTAAAGCTCTTTGGCAATGGCTGAATGTATGAGGGAAGTAGGTGTGGGAACTGTTTCTGCATGGCAGCAACTGATTTTTTAAAAGCACAGACAACAACCCCAATGGGTGAATATGTCATACTGATATAAAATAACAACCAAGCTCAGAGAGCACCAAGGACCCCACATTTCAACCCTGAGCTACTAATATTCTCCTTTATTGATAAAATGATATACTAGATCATAAATATTTTACTGCCAGACAAGTATAATATTCATTTTCATTCAACCATTCTATTTTCTACCAGACAAACATACAAAAAATAAAAGTTTGAGTCTCCTATTTATAGTGGTAACTGTCCACTGACCAATATTTATCTGTTCAAAATGCTTTGACAAGTTTTTCTTAACAGGTGTAAAAATCCTTGTAGAAAGAGATGTGTCTAAAGCAGTGATGGCTAACTTTTTCCGGACCAAGTGCCCAAAGCGCTCACGTGTGTGCCCGAACCCCCAAAATGCAATGTACGAGTGGCCCGGCGCATGCGCCCCACCCCCCGTGCATGCGCGCAGCCCGCTGCGCATGCGAGCATCCCACTGCCATTCAGGAAAAGATGTTGCAAAGACAAAATTACACTGGGAACCTGAAACATAAGAAGCATATGGGGACATATAGGAAAGGTCAATAAAGTGAAAGATGAAATGAATCAACTACACCTTGACATTTTAGGCATCAGCACAGTGAAGGGGACTTGAATACCTTCTCAACAGATCTTACTGCCCGGGTTACAAAAAACCAAAGAAGGAAAGACGTTGCTTTGATAGGATATAGCAAAAACTGTACTCGAATATAATACAGTCAATGGTATCAGTAAGACTCACCCTAATGTGACTGTTATTGGAGCACTTTATGCTCCGTACATAAAAGAAGGAAGAGGAAGTTGATGAGTTTTATGGTCAATCTAAAATTAACAGAATATGCAAGCAAGATGTGTTGCTTGTGCTTGGGGATTGGAAATTCGAAATAATAAGGAAAAACATAGCTGAAATGCATATGGCCTAGAAAACAGAACCTTCTTATCATTTTCTGCCAATTTGATGCTTTCTTCATTGCCAATACATTCTTTGATCAACTAAAACACTGCCTATATATATTTCAGATGGAATACACATAAATCAAATTGATTGTATAATTTATTTTTATTAAGCAAATTTATACGGCCATCCAACTCACTTATGGTAACTCCAAGAGGCTTCCAGAAATAAAACCTCATGCAAAATGCAATAAACCCCTGCCCCATGGCAAAACAATCAAACCAACCACTTGATGGGCTTCATGTCTCCCTGGGGCCCCAGGCTCACTGCAAAACCATCTTTTCAGAACTTTTTAAAAGAGTGTCAAGTTTGGGTCCCAATCTTACTTCTGCAGGAATGATGTTCCACAGAGAGGGAGCTACCATGGAGAAGGCCCTTCTTCTTGGTCCCACTAGATGGACCTCCTTAGAAGAAGGGGCCCCTAACATCCCTGGTAGGGGCTCTGGTAGATCAGGGAGATGTAACTGGGAATACATAGTCCTTCAAATAATCTGGTCCCAGGTTCATGTAGGACTTTAAAGGTGACACTAGCACCCTGAATTGGACCCAGAAGCAAATCAACAACCAATGCAGCTCCTGGAAGAGAAGTGACATGTATGCAAATCTAGATTTGCACAAAACCACATGGGATGACAAATTTTGAATCAATGGAAGCTTCTGAATACTTTTCAGGGGCAGCCCCATGTAGAGTACATTGCACTAGTCAATGATTAGGGCATGAGTGACTATGAATAGGGCTTGAAAATGGAAGAGCTCAGTATAACAACAAAGATATTCTTTGATATTTCTTTTGATATTCCAAAAAGCCCTCAAAAGTCTCTATGTTATCAAGCCTTGAGGTTCCCAGGCAACCAAAGACTTACTTAGATGGCTCCATTGTTAAGGTAGCCATTTCCATCCTATCTTTGACTTGTATCTTTGATTTTCATGATATGTATTAATATGAATCTTTATGTTTTATATTCTTGTTTTTACATTTGGTTTTGTCTGATTTTTGTGCACTACCCAGAATCGGTTATAGTGAGATAGGCAGCTATATAAATTTGATTAATAAATAAAATAAGCAAATACATAAAATAAAGAAATGGCCAGGGCTGAGTGTGGAAATAATGAATTGCCTATGTGCAAGTTCCAAACCAAGCTAAAGTGGAAAAACAAAACCAGTTTTCACATTATGATCTTGTGCATATATTAAACATCAGGAATTACTTTGAAATTCTGCACCTCATTTATCAGGGGCCACAGGAACTATGTAACAAAATCAACTAAGTTGTTAAGGATGAATGTGAAAGAAGATTGCCAAGGATCAAGAAACAGAAGAAAACAAACTGGATATCTGAACAAATTATGGAACTTCTGTAAGGTAGAGCTTTCAAAATCTAAGATATCATAGAAGAAATTCCAACAACCTCTAGTCTTAGAAGGTGACATTAAGTCAAATGGTGATAATGATTCCGGTCATTATCATGTCAGAAAACTACAAGAAATGGTGGAATATTTATATAAATTTGGCAAGCAACAGCAATATTAGTAAAGTTTTTAACCAAATTATGCCAAAAGTCTGAACACACTGGCCAACAGATTGGAAGAGATCAGTCTACATATCAATACCAAAGAAAGGTAATAACAGATTTATTATTATTATACAATATCTTTAATTTCACAAGCTAGCAAATTCTTAGGATCACCCAACATAGACTGGAGCTCTACTATGAAAAGGAGATGGCAGATGTTCAAGAAGCAACAGTCCAGCAGTGAAATAGACTGGCTTTGGGGCAGATTTTGAGCTATGCTAACAGATTTTTTTTTTAAAGGATGCTTGATGGAATTCTGAAGTGAAAGAGGCCATGAATTAAAAAGAAATGAATACAAATGTGGCATACAAAATTGAAAATTTGGGATGAAGAAATATATTGCATGATGTGTATGAAAAGGAAAAATAGTTTTTGATGGAAATAAAAAAAACTGCTTTGGAAATGGGTGAAGACAACTAAATAAAGTGCCTCCAGCAAGGTTAATAAAAATAAATGTGATTAAAAGATTTGGATGAAGCTGAAGTGATGAAATACTAGAAGGAGTATTTTAAAGAATTGTATGGAGGTTACAGTGATATACTAAAGAATGAAATGGAAAGGAAAGCTATAAAGGTTAGTGTCCAAGAAAAATATATATATGAAAAAAGTCATAAATGCTGTAAGAATATTGAAAAGTCTATCAGCTACAGGTGTTGACATAGTACCTGAAGAAAGATTAAATAATTCTGCTGACCTTGTGATGTGGAAGTGAGGATTGGATATTTCCATTGAAACATGAAACTAAGCTCAATGCAGTGAGGGTGAGTTAAGTAATAATATAGCAATGTTTTTTGTTTATGTAGTAAAACAAGAAGATCTATAGTGAAGAAAAAATGTTTTGAACAGAAAAGGAAGTAATTTGTTGGAAAGAAGAACATTGATGTTGTTTGGCTTATGGAAAGTCTGAATGAAAATCAAATTGCAAAACAAAGATATGAAGGAAAAGCATATTATCTGATAGAGGGGAAGACAATGCAAACAGAGGAGAAGCCTCAGCAAAGAGATGCTGAGATCCTTCAGAAGAGAAAGATGAAAAATTAAAAAAATAAAACAAAATCCAATCACAATATGCACTATGATGCAGAAGGCAAGTGCATTTTCTTGGGTTCTTTTCCTTGAAAATGTTTCGCTTCTCGTCCAAGAAGCTTCCACAGTTCTCTGAAGAACTGAACTGAAGAAGTTTCTTGGAGGAGAAGTGAAACGTTTTCAAGAAAAAAAAATCAAGGAAGTTCAGTTGCCTTTTGAACAGCACCTTTAGGACAACCATGACCTGGATGATTGAGAATCTCCATAGATAGACAGTATGATGCATAGAATAGACATGGCTGAAGGAAAGACCTTATTTCCTCTAGCTTACTACTATTTATTTTTTCATTTTGGATAACATTGTTTACCTTGAATGGGATGGCATGATGGCTATGTACACATATATAATTTTTAACAAGCTGTTATTTCTGGGTAGAATGATTTTTCCAACTTTTAAAAATGGAAAAAAAATATATAGTTCCACTTAAAACAGAAACTACCTAGTATATATCTTCTGACATACCTACAAATTCCCTGTTCTGCTGTGGAAAGCAATATCCGATCTTGCTATTCAAATGGGAATTTTACAGCAGAAGGAAAAAAGTCATTTGTTATCAACAAGCTGTCCAAGTACTGCACAACAGTGAAAGATGGAAAATTGATCTGAGAAAATACCATGAACCTCTAAGCACAGGGTAATATAGCCAAAATGAAATTGAATTGGCTCTGCACAGTGAACTTCTCAAATTAATCTCCAATTTAAACTAATGTAGTAACATTTGTTTTCTTGCTTTTATTCTTTTCTTCACTGTAGCATTTTGAAAACTAAAAGGAACCATAGAAGAATGTCTATTTTTCACACCCCTTGTGTAGTTCCTGGGAAAAGCAATACCCCTAATGAGACTTCCTTTGTTGCCTATCACATTCTTTGTAAAAACCAAACACATACACACATTGGCATGCCATATATCAAATAATCAGTCCAGCAGCATTTTCATTTACAAGAATGCCTCTAGGCCCCTCATGAACCATACAGGCATTCATTATTGGAAAATCAAACAGAAGCTAGAGACCTGCACTTTATTTGGAAACATGCCCATCTGTTCAGGCAAAGGAAAAGCTTAGTTGTGAGGAGGTGGCACTTCCCTGCTTATATTGTGACTAGGCATATCCTTCACAGCAGCCACATTATGAACAGCCAATTCTGTCTATGGCAGCTGTTTGCAGTAGAGGTCAGTCCAAGCCTTATTATAATAATATCCCCAGCAAAATTGAAAAGAAAAAAGCATTTTGAATCCATTAAAGATGACAGGAAGGGCTGAAGTTTAGGTTCAAGACACATTATTATATTAAATACTTTTTGTATCTGCCTTTTTTTGAACTATATAGTATTGTTTAACTACAGTATATAGAGTTTTTTTTTGTTTCGTTTTTTAAAAAACTGTATAGTTAGAGAAGGTCTTCTATGTCTCTCTGTAATGATAAATACTATTTTTAAAGAACATTCTCCAAAATATTTAGAATGGGAATTTCCCTCCAGAGCCTCAAAAAAGTGTCACACCATTTTAGCTCAGGTGAAGATGTGTGTGAGAGGAAAATAACAACATACACAGAGAGAGAGGGAGGGAGGGAGGGAGGGAGGGAAGGAGAGAGAGAGAGAGAGAGAGAGAGAGAGAGAGAGAGAGAGAGAGAGAGAAACCCACACAGACACTGTTACTCATCAAGAGCCATTCTTCTGCAAAATCAAAGCTGTTTTAAAGGGTCACGTTTCTTTTAAAAATCTCCACAAGGATCTTTACACAAGGATCTTTCAAAATAAACAATTTACCAAGACATTATCATTTACTGTTAATCAGAGAAAGCTTTTTGTTCCATAGACTCTAAATGGTTCTTTAGTTACCTGTATATTACATTTACTTTATCTTCAAATCAACCTTCTCCTTAAGAAAATACAATTCTTCTAAAATTAGTTCAAGTACTATAAACACTATGCTGGTGGAAAGCATTATACAACTATTATGACATTCCTTGGTTAGATGTTTCTGCACATGACAACACAATGCCAGATATAACTACCAGAATAAGAAAGTGGGAAATATCTTATATGCAGAGCAGATAACAAGAAATTGGTCCAGGTAACATGCCACAATTTAAAATAGACACATTCAGCTTGTGGACAAGGAACTCAAAAGGAAGAAAGCATTCATTTTATAAACATAGAAAATCTTAAGGCAAAGCTAAGCTTCATTAGTAAGACATGGTAGAAGTACTACTTTTTTCTCCTAATCCCTTTTAAAAACAGTACATAGATTATGATATACTCAGACATCATTTTATATACTTTTTCAGAGAATTGTACACAAGACAAATTCTTGCATTCATTATTTCTTTCCTCATCAGGAACAAAACTTTTCCAAGCCTGACATGCCTATTTTCCCCATTAACTATTGATGTACTTGTTCCTTTTAACTCTCCATGCTCATCACTTTCTTCAGTCTGAAGGATTTGGAAAGCAGACATACTTATACTTGGTGAATCTTGGTTATTGCCTGAATAACATTGCTGTAATTGGACCATTTATGTTGGCTATGCCATCCCTCTCCATCAAATTGTTTCCTTTGTGGTGCAAAATAGAGAAAGGACTAGCTGCTGTCCTATTTTCCATCTTTATTCTTTTATTATTTTGTACAAAAAAGAGGTTAAGGCTGGAATAACTAAAGGCACTCCCTTTGTGACTGTCCACTCTAATAACCATTTTATTGTTTGCAGTGGCCATGGAAAGTTCTATGCCTTGACATATACTTAGATTAGATTAGAGTGTCAGATAGATAGGCGGATGGATATAGTAAATTCCTATACATTGCTTATGTCTTCCTCTCTCTTTTTTGCCCATTTTGCCAGTTAAATATTTTTTGATGGCTGATGCTTAATAAATACTGTAAGTACCAATATATATATTAACTGAGTGGCACATACTCATGTCCTTGCTCTAATCTAGATATGGGATTGACTGGGTGTAAACTAAACTAGAAATTATCCACAGTAATTTTCCATCTTTAATCAGTGAATGGAGAAACAATTTCCACTCACAAAGGTACATTGGTATGGTTTGTAAGTGGATTCCTTGAATAGGGTTGCCAGGTCTGCTTCCAAAAAATAGCGGACAAGCTGTGTGTGTGTGTGTGTGTGTGTGTGTGTGTGTGTGTGTGTGTGTTAAGTAGTAAATTTTTTTAAAAAAAATTACAATTAAATTATATATTTTCTTACATTTTAACACGTATTAAAATAATCACTTCAAAACTTTACTTAAAATTCAAAACATCAAATATATTATAATAATATGTAAAATATTAAATTACATTTTACTTTGCTGTCGTGTGTATTTTTTATTTGATCAATTCTTTGTGTTTAAGGAATAATTCTTTAATTTCAGAACAACGTTGAGAAATATTTAAAAATATACAAAGTTCACTTCGAACTGATAGTACAAGCAGTCGGTTACGTTCGTCAGTCCACAAATTTCCCATGATGCTGAAAATTCATTCAACGTTTGCATTTGATACTGGAATTAATGCACAATACTGGAACAGTTTCAGTAAACTCGGAGCTGGCTCTTTCTTGAAAAAGTACGTCCACTTATCAAGGGATGAATCGCCCTGCAGATGAACATAAACTTCTTCTAAGGCAGAAATTTCATCAAAGAGAGTGTTGGGTGGAAGTTCTTCTCGCCATGATGATAATAACCAGATGTTCGTCATTTCTTCTAAAGTTGGAGAATTATTGCGATCAATTAGATTGAAACAACTTAGCATCTCATATACTGAATCGGTGAAATTATACCACTTTTCTAGGTACGCAATGGCTCTTTGATACACGTTGATGGCTTCTTTCTTGAACTTTTGCATGGCATTCTCAGGCAAATGTTTTTTACATAAGGCAAATAAAACTTTCATTCCAAAAAACTGCTCATTGTATTTTTTTTGCAAAGAATCACGCAGCTACACATGATAATGTGAAGATCACATGCAAGAATTTTCTTGCTTTCCAGCTTCAGTAGGCTGTCTTGTATTATTGACATGAAGAAGTGCGTGAAATATAAATACAATTCTGAAATTGTTGGTTCATCGTCTTTTGCGAGTTCATTTTCCTGATCCGAAATAAGGTTCCAGATAACCTTATGGCACTCATCAGATCCAAGAGAAATAAAATACGATTTTAGAGGTATCCAGTTTAAAAGAAGTCTTTCGACTGCTTTAAACAAACTTAACCAACGTGTTGGAACATGGCGCAAAACTTCATGGAATTCTGACTCGCAAAACTCAAAAAATGATTTCAACTCTTCTTGTTTCTTCGCAGAATTCGAAAATTCGGCAAAAACCTTCAGCACTACATTTTTGATATCAAAAAAATAACTGCTTTAATGCATTTTTTGCACTGTTGTGTAAAATGTGATTATTGCAATGAGCATTCGATCTTTGTCTCATTCTAATTTATGAAAAAAAAGACAAAACGCGATTCTCCTATCCTTATTCTCTTAGACTGTACAGCTTTAGATTACGTACCATTTCATCATAAAGCTTTTGAATAAAAAAAGTGTCCACTATTTTGTGAAAAAAAATAGTGAACAAAATGTGAAAAAAGTGGACTGTCCGCTCAAATAGTGGACACCTGGCAACCCTACCTTGAATTTTGGTGCCCAAGATGACTACATACATTAAAGAACAGAATTAGTCTTCCATCTGTTCAGCAGTTTATCTCATTCAACTAAGACATCACAGGCATGAAATATCTTTCCAGATTTGTAGTTACCTATTTCCAGACACAGCATGTTCTCTCAGCATCCAGTTAGCTTAAAAAAAAAAAAATCAACAGTGGGCATCACTGAAGCTATCAGTTGGAAGAGCTGCTGCAGATTTGCTGAAAACAGAAAATGACTCAGATGATATAAAAGGGGAAAGGAAATGAAAGGACCTACAAGTGATCTTTGCAAATTGGCATTTGTAGAAGCACTGGGAAGTTCAAACTCGAAACTTTTTTAGATTTTAGAATGACAAAATAAAACATTGAAACAGCACTTTGGTGGTGAACCCAGTGAGACACTCTGTTACCATTTATCTTACAAATATAATCCTAATATTAGATTCTTGCATTGCAAGTTTAATTATACAAATATAATTTTAATCCCCTTCTGTGTAAGGATAGCTGAGTAAATATCTACCAGTATTTATTATTTCATAGAAAAGTCTACTAAATAACAGTAAACAGCTTCACCCATATTCAGGCATTAGCAGAGTCTGTGCTTTATTTCTTTCTTTGTTGGGGTTATTATCTATCTATCATCTATCATCTATCATCTATCATCTATCATCTATCATCTATCATCTATCCTATCCTATCCTATCCAATCCTATCCTATCCTATCCTATCCTATCCTATCCTATCCTATCCTATCCTATCCTATCCTATCCTATCCCATCCCATCCCATCCCATCCCATCCCATCCCATCCCATCCCATCCCTCATCTATCTATCTATCTATCTATCTATCTATCTATCTATCTATCTATCTATCTATCTATCATCTTGCCTTTATTATTTTTACAACTAACTCAAGGCAGCAAACGTATCTAATACTCCTTCCTGCTCCTATTTTCTCCAGAATTAAACATTCATTCTTGTATTTGCTGAAAGGCTTAGATTAGAACATCCTTTCTTCTAAACATTTAATTCCTTGTAAGTCTTGGAACTTCACCAGACATGGAAAAAATGAATGCCAAACTAATATTGAACTACTTATGCATGGTATTATCTATTGACGTGCAACTCACTAGAATTGCATGGAATTTGGTGATATGCCTTCTCTCCATTCTGCTATCAGCTGATCATGCCAGCACTATTTATGATTTCTTTAAAAAAGCAGTGTATCACCCAATTCAGTTTTGCTACGTATCTTGGACCCATAGTCCATCAATAATCCAGAGCCTTCTCACTGAAGTTCTGCTTTTTCATCTAACTTGGAATGGTACTCTCCTCCCTATTACCATATTTTCTTCTTATATATCAGATATATCAGATATGTTTACATTTCATCCATTTTAAAAAATACTTTTTTTTACTTTGTTATTTTTTTTTTTGCCTGCTCGCTCTATCCGTATCTATATTTTTATTTAGTTTTTTCTCTCTTGTTCAATTGTTTTTGTTCTTTGGAAAAAGAACTAAATAAATTGGTTTCATTGACAATCGCAATAAAGATATCCAAGGGCAAAAGTCTCTCTCTTTCTTCTCTTCAGTCTAAAAATTTTATTTAGTTTATTCCCTATTTTAAAAGCATGCAGACTTCAAATGAGGCAGGCAGGCACTGGGAAAATTAGCATTATTTCAGAGGCTAAAATATTAATAGAGAAGTCAATAAGTGGGTAAAATGCTCAATCAGAGCCAGTCCACCTTGAAGATTATGATCATGAAGATTAGCATAGTTCCATGATGGTGAACCTATGGCACGCATGCCACAGGTGGCACACAGCGCCCACTCTGATGGCATGCAAGCCGTTGCTCCAGTTCAACTCTGCTGCGCATGCACGCATGCCTCCCACTGGGCAGCTGGTCTTCGGGTCTACCACGCATGTGCGTGGGGGTGGGGTGCATGTGAGGAGGCCACACACATGAGTGCAGGGGTGGGGCGCATGCATGGGTCACATGAGCATGTGTGGGGATGGGGCACATGTGCAGGAGCTGCATGTGCGTTGCATTTTGGGGGTTCGGGCATGTGCACGCAAATTTGTGTGCACACATGTGCGCTTTTGTGCGCACACACATGCACTTTGAGCACTCGGTCCGGAAAACGTTAGCCATTACTGGCATAGATTATAATAACATTTTTCCTGCTGTACCCCGATGCCACCTTAGACTTAAAATTCATGTTTTATTTACCTTGAGGAAAATGTTTTTGTTCCAGGTGCTGTCATTTCATCAGTTCCTCTGAACAGCATGTTAGCCTGAACAGGGAAGCTCACTCAAAGCATGATTTATTTCTTTAAACAGCAAGGAGTGAATAAAATGTGAGTCACACATTTGAAGCAACACTGGAAGAATAACTAGCAAGGCTTTTGATTACCCTTAAGAGCTGGGCTTTGCTGTCTCTTCCTATTGTCCTTTCTCTGAATGATTGACTAATGACAATATAGGAAGGAGAAGGAAAAGCTGCTTCTACTTGCTTCACCCTTTGCCTCTTGGTGATTCAATATACTTCATGCAGAACTGAATGATAGTAGCAGTGATAAGGCTGATATGATCCAATCAGTAACGGGAACAGTGGTTAGCACATTTATTATTCCACAAATCCTGATAGTGGTGGATGCTGAGTTGTCTCCCCAGCCTAGTGGCCTACAGTTCTGCTTCTACTGGTCATGGTGGCTGGAATTATGGGAGTTATAGTTTTAGTATATCTGGAAGCAGCAGTTTGCTTATTGTGGCAAAGGTAGAAATGGCATTGGACCCTTAATCTGTTTATAACTTCCCAAAATCAACATTCTTATTACCCTTTTCCTATTTAAAAGTTCTTTTGTTAAGGATTGAAGGAAATTTAGTGAGTAGGTCTCCAGCATGCCAGATTTTAATTATGTTTCCAGAGGGAGAAATAAACTGCATTTAAAAAAAAAATAAAAATAAAAATCAGGTATTCATTTTGCCAGAATGGTCTATTTGCAAACAATACTATCTGCAGTTATTGGAATTTACTATTTTTCTTTTTTAATTATATTTTTATTAAGTCATTTTAAGAAAAGGCAGAGGCACACAGGAAAAAAGAAAGGGGAAAAAAATCCAATTTGCAAAAATAAAGCATAGTGTGAATAAACAGGCAATTTACAAGCATCGTAGAATTTAGTTAAAATTGCCAATATTTCAGTGATAAGTTTTGAATAAATTTGATAAACTTTAAACAGCGGTACGGCTGTGATTGTCAGAGCCTTTTTTTAAAAAACTTTTTTAAAGCATTTTTTACTAGCTATTCGCCTGAACTGGTAGTAAAAAATGCTCTTAAAAGGTAAAAAAAAAAAGGCTCTGACAATCACAGCTGTGCCCCACAATCATTGGAAGCTTTTTTTTAACCTTTTAAAAACATTTTTTTACTACCGGTTTGGGCGAATAGGTAGTAAAAAATGCTTTAAAAAAGTAAAAAAATAAAAGGCTCCAACAATGGCAGGGCACAACTGTGAACCAGTAGCATTTTTTACTACCGGTTCAGGTGAACTGGCCCAAACTAGTAGCATTTCACCCCTGACTTGAAGACATGCCCACTCTCCGTATTTATTGTAGGATTTTAAAAACTATATTTGTTAAAATCATTAAAATTCAAGTAATATGTGAAAGTCAAGAGCATTAATTAGTATACTATAGATCAGGGGTCTCAAACTCAAGGCCCACCAGCTGGATGCGGCCCATGGGGTGCTTAGATGTGACCCATGGGGCCGCCCTCGAAACAGTGAAGGACCGCATGTGGTCCTCCCGAGCTCCATTTTTGCTGGCAGAGTGCTTAGGCCACCACAGGCACCCCAACATGAGTGATGTCAAGCTGGCCACATCCACCTTGGCCATGCCCACCCCAGCCCTCAATGAAACACAACCCTGATGCAGCCCTCAATGAAATCGAGTTTGCCACCCCTGCTATAGATCATAAAATGAGGTACCATAATTTCTTTTTGAGCAATTGAAGGCTTTATGTTAAGAGAAACCCAAATTTTACATATGGTACAAACCTGTATTTAGGATTATATTCCAAAAATGGGTTCCAACTTCAGTTAATTTTTTTTTGTCAGATTTAGTTTTACAATGGAAAGCTATTTTAAACTTGAAGATGTACTCCCACAGCTTAATTACCCATTCTTTTGCAGAAGAAACTGTGTATACTTTCCAATAGGTTATCCAATAAGTTATCTTTGCAGTACTGGTAGTTACCATGTACAAAGCTGATTTAGTATAGTTTGTGAGAATGTGAGGTTTGATTGATTATGGCCATCAAGTCATTTTAGGCTCCTAGAGACCACATAGATATATTTTCTCCATGATAATCCATCCCTAACCCATTCTTGCAGATCTCTTAAAAGGTACATTCATTGCTACTGTAACTATGGCATATTGAAAAGGAAATTCAGCTTTTGGAAATATATTTCATTCCATTAAAAATCATTTTCCAGAATGTTGAGCAGTACAACATTGTGCTAAATATGGAAAAATATCCAACCTGGTTATTATATTCCCAACAAGTTTTAGAATATAAACATTCCATTTTAATAATCAGTGTTTGAGTACTATGCAGCAGTAAATGCACAAATTTTCTCTTAGTATAATATCTTGTGTGAATGTAATGTTTTTTCCCCCACTGAAATTCCCATTGTTGCATATCAATTATTGTATCAAAATCCTGCCTCCATTTAATCATAAAGTCTTTAACTTGCTCTGTTCCTGAGTCACATTTCACCATCAATTCATAAAAAAGGCTCAGCAAAAGTGCCATGTAAAATTGACTATTTTTCTTTTTTTCGCCCATCTGGAGAAATTTTAACACTGTGTGCATCACACTCCATGATTTCAATATATCAAAATAGTTTCTAGCTGTTGATGGAGCATGGTTATGCTGGGATTTTCTCTTTCAATGATATGAGCTGTTTCAATAAGATAATGAGAAATTAGTCAACTGTTTATAAACAGATGCTACTTCCTCTGAGAAAGGCAGAGCTCATTTTGTTGTTTGAACAAATCTTTTACCTAAGCTATTTACCTAAGCTGTGATGGTAACGATCTGGTGCAATGCATACTATTCATCTTTTTTTTTTTTTTTATTGCAAAAGTTTTACAATTACATTTTCACCCCTTTTTTTCACCCCCCCACCTCCCTCCCCAAACTTCCCGTCCTCCCTAACCCTCCCTAATCCTCCCCCCCCCAGACTTCCCTATTATGTACTCATAACTAATAACACTGATATATAAACCTGAACCCATCCCTCCCCCTATATAATTTTTCCTCTTTTTCTCTTTACATTAAGATATTTCTAATACATTATTTTCAAATAAAAGCTATTTGATACTTTCTAGTTTGGTATTTGTTCTGAACATATTCTATCCACCTTTTCCATTCCCATTCATAAGTCTCTTGTGAACAATCCTTTAAGTATGCTGAAATCTTCGCCATCTCTGCAAAACTAGCCATCTTCAAAGTCCATTCCTCGATAGTAGGCAAAGCTTCATTCTTCCAATATTTACCTATCAACAATCTTGCTGCTGTTATCATATACAATATTAGTTTTATTTCACCCCGTGTAAAACCCTTAACTATACCCAATAAAAACAATTGTGGAGAGAATTGAATTTTTTTCTTTAAAACATTCTGCATAACCCACCATATTTTTATCCAAAAAGCCTTAACTTTCCTACAGGTCCACCAAACATGATAATACGTAGCATCCAAACATTCGCATCTCCAACATTTTGGCTGAACATTAGGGTACATACATGACAACTTTTTAGGATCTAAATGCCATCTATAAAACATTTTATAAAAGTTTTCCCTCAAGTTCTGCGACTGTGTAAATTTAACATTCTGAACCCAAATTTTTTCCCCCCATACTATTCATCTTCATAACTGTTCTAAGCTTGAGAGAAACTAATATTGCTTGTCACTTCCTAAAGTTCTAGAGTAAGAGATCAGATGTATGTCTTCTATCAAGTTATGATGGTTTTAATTGTCCAGATTCTATTTAAATTGGAAGCATCCCGAGACACTTGGACTGGAGAAGCTGACACACAGCAAAAGGAATATGCACTTTTCTTTTTTTTTTTAAAAAAAACCTCTTTACTGAACATTACAATTAAAAAGAAAAAATATATAAATGAGAAAAAGAGTAAAAAAAAAATAGAAACTGCAGAAAAAGAAGAAAAAATGGAAAGAAAAATAGAAAAGAAAAAATGAAAATATAATAAAGAAAAATAAAATATACAGTATAAAGAAATGACTTCCGCTTTCATCACAATACATATAAACAATTTTAGTAACATCATCTTCTCTTAAAATACAACAAACAATCCCTTTTCCCTACACCTCATCTCTTATATACAAACCAATTCTTAAAGCTTCCTTGTTCAGTCCTGGTCAGCAAAAGTCCATTAAGCATTTCCAGAGATAATAGCACACCAATTTTAACCTTGACTAAATAAATCAATTTTTTATTCTTTCCTTTCATCTTTAACAATTTTGAACTTCACTCCCTTCAAATAATGCCCCACCCCTTTTCATTTTGTCTCTTCTCATAAAATTGTTAAAAACATTAACAGGTTGCTTTTGTATATCTAATATAGAATATTTATTCAGCTCACTCTTTTGGTTTGTTATTTGTATATCCCTTTTAATTATTTAGACATTAACCAGATTCCCTTTGTATAATCAGTGTAACATTACATTATAATAGTGTAACTGTTGGCTTGAGGCAAGATGGGTGTCAAATAAATAAAACAATTTTTTCCATCTCATTCTTCTTGTCTCTTATTTTTAAATCCACAGTACTTTCAAATCAATCTCAGTCTAATCTGGTAAAATTTGTTCCCCTTCAATAGTATCTTTTAAACACAGTTTATAATTTATTTATTTATTTATTTATTTATTTATTTATTTATTTATTAGTCCAATTTATATGACTCAGGGAGGCTTACAATGCATTATAGCAATAGCCTGCATACTTTTTTTGTATATACTTGCTTATTAGGGATTTCGCCCCCCCCCCCCAAGCGGTGTTGTTCTATACAAAGTTGGTTTATTGCCCCCACAATCTGGGTCCTCAATTTACCTACCTCAAAAGGATGGAAGGCTGAATCAACCTTGAGCTTGGTGAGATTCGAACTTGCACTAATTGCAGGCAGCTGGCAGCTAAGTGCTAGCACTTAACAGCACTTTAGTCCGCTACACCACCGAGGCTCATAATGGCAGACACTCTTAAAATTATTAACATGTTACCTAGTTAGGGTAAATGAAACATCTGCAAGAATACAAGCAAGTTCAGAGAGCACCAAGGACCTGACATTCTGGGTTCATTTTTCACAAATATTTTTAAATATGTCTAATGTTAAAATATTTGCACCAATCTATATTAATAAATCGGTGTTCTTCTCTAACTGTAATTTTTAGTTTTTTCTGGTTCCCTCTAGTGTCTAATCTTCAAAGTCCCACACTATCTGGATTTTTTTTTCTTTTTAATCAAACCAGCAGCATTTTTCCCACAGGAAGGATTCTTAAATTAAATAAAATCTTATTTCAGATCCATCTGGACCCTTAATCTATTTATAACATCCCAAAATCAACATTCTTATTACTCTTTTCCTATTTAAAAGTTCTTTTGTTGGAGGATACAGAATACTAAACAATTTGGCATAAATGGTATAAGTAGCTGGAGGATAAGAAAAATGAAGCAGGAAAAATAAGGAGAAAAGATAGAATGACCAGAAAGTAAAGAAAGCAAGCAAATTCTTTGTTGTGCTCTTTTGTTGATGCTTCTGATGTTAGCTGCCCATTATAGATTTTGCGATATGGTAAAACCTAGAAATTTGAAGGTCCCTACTGTTGACACTGCGTAGTATTGTCTAGTATCGTAAGAATTTATTAAAGTATAAAAACTAGAAAATCAGCATGAATGATGAGAAATATATTGTAATTAAGAATGAATGGGACAAGCAGTTAAAAGAATAAATGTGAAGAGAAATAAGGGGAAATGTGAATAACAAAAGAAGACCATCAGGATATAGCTGTGAAGAAAGTTTATGTATATATGTTGTATGTTTTGTATTGTCAGATTTTGTTATAATAATAATTTTGAAAAATAAATAAAAGTTCTTTGGTTAAGGATTGAAGGAAATTCACCCAGTAGTATAAAACTTGTCACTCCAAAGGTTTTTAATAATTGAAAAATAGTTAAGTAGCAATTTCTAAAAATGATTAAGAAATGATGTCTGGACATGTCCATATGGGCTACAATCCAGCTGTGATCTTGATGGAAATCCCTCGACTCCCAGGCACTCAACTCACAAGACAACCACAAAAATCTCACTTCCTGAAGTCTAATCATGAGGAGCAGTTTTCCAATCTCATAATCTCTCCTTTTTCTCAAGAGACTTTGGCAGCTAGAATTCATTGTTTGGCACCAATTTCTGCTGCAATGCTGTCTCTGCTCCTTTAGGGATGTCTAGTTTGCCAAGAATTCTCACCATGTCAGGAATATATCAGGGGTGAAATGCTCCCAGTTAGGACCAGATCGCCCGATCTGGTAGCGATGGCGGTGGGTGGTTCGGAGAAATGGTAGCAAAAATCCCTGCCCCCCCCCCCCACATGCCCAGCTGAGCCGTGCAATCATCAGAGGCTTTTTTTTTTAAAATTTTTAAAAGCATTTTTTCAACAACCTCTTCGGCCGAAAAAATGCTTTTAAAAGTTTAAAGAAAAGCCTCTGATGATCACGCGGCTCAGCTGGGATCGAAAAAATGCTTTTAAAAGCCTCTGATGATCCCAGCTGAGCTGCGTGATCATCAGAGGCTTTTTTTCTTTTAAAAGCCTCTGACGATCAGGCAACTCAGCTGGGATTGTCAGAGGCTTTTAAAAGCATTTTTTTTACAACCTCTTCAACCGAAGAGGTTGTAGAAAAAATGGTTTTAAAAGTAAAAAAAAAAAAAGTTGGCCATGCCCACCCAGTCACATTACCCCCCCACCAAGCCAAGCCCACAGAACTGGTAGTAACAAATTTTAGATTTCACCACTGGAGTATATACATTTTCTTTACAATTCACAAGATTGTTTCTTTCCTTACATGTTCTTTTCCTGAAAACATTCCATATAACAAAATCTACAAGAAAACAATTACTCAATAATTATTTCTCATAATTTTCAGACTTGTCAGGTTTTCCAGAGAATTCATGATGATCTTAGAAAAAAAATTCTTGCAGATTATTTCCGCTATTGTTTATTTGTTCTGCACCAATCTATCAACTTTGGCATTTAAGACACTATTCTTCCCTGCATAAAGATTCTGATCTAGTCAAGTTATATCTGAGTTTTTTTGCCAAACCATATTTTGAATAAGGATTTAAATATCTGGAGAACTGTGATTTATTTCTGAGTCTGGGGTGACCTATTTCGCTACATCCACTCACTATATTATAAACCTGTGCAACATCTCCTTCAACTGGTAAATGCACAAAGAACATCTTTCATTTAAAAAACTTGATTTAAATGTTAATAATCTAATTGTATGCCATAAACGAATGTCAGAATAAATCTAGTTTTCCTAATGCATTCAGCATGCTTGCTTTTGTGGAGTTTTTTGTTCTTTCTTTGATTTGTATGATAACATTTTAAACTCTGTGGATATGATTCTTAGTGTATTAAGTAGTCTTCCTCAGCCTGGTGCCTTCCAGAAAGGCCCTTTAGTAGTTGAGGATTAAAGCAGTAAATTGAATGATTAGAGAAAATGAAGTCCAACCCATCTGTATATCCATGTAAAACATTCAGCTGGATAGTACATTCACCATTTACTGCTCGAAAGTCTGAATTATTCAGAGAGGAAGAACAGTGGCTCTGCACAGCGGTGCGCACAAAACACATGCACATTTCCATATGACAGGTCTATAACTTGCTAGATACATCTTTCCCTGCAAGACATTAGAGAAAAAACAACTGTCATGTATCATACTGCATCTATAATAAAATATGTGCTCTCTTTCTTTATCCTGTCATTTCAAAGGTAGAAAAATGATGGTAGACATTTCAGGGACCTGGTTAAGCTAGGGTTGTGGGGAAAGAGTCAAGGCAAATAAAAGTCTTATAACCATTCCTTCCCAGGTTTTTCAGATTTTCTTATCCATATCTCCTTCCCAGAAAATCTTGAGGCCAAGCATACCAGGACCAGAAGGGGAAAGAAAAATCACTTCCACTCTAAATTGTGTGCATTTTAACTTAGAAGAATATTTTACCACATTGCTGAAACTTAGAACACTCATATTTCATCCAAGCCCTTTTGACTGACTGAGCCACGTATTTGTGGCTCCTCCAATATCCCAACTGATTGCCATTTCTTAGCACTCGACCCCACATCATTTCCGTCTGATCATCCTTCTGCATAGTTTCTGGACTGTGATCTACTTTTTATCAGGACTACTGAGCCTTCTCAGTTTGTTTTTTTATTCAAGCTTCTGGGCAGTGACTTTTCTGCATGCTCCACTAACCAAACCCACCTGCACTGCTACATTCTGAGCATCACATAATTATGTGCTTCTTAATTGGAATTGTCACACAAACAATTTAAAAGACTGCAATACGTGTATTTTTGTTTTGTTTGCCTTCTAGCCTTATTTTCTTCCTTAACGTCAGTGCTAGGCAATGAGCAATTAATATGGTACATATAAATTAAATTAATATATAAAAAATAGACAGTGACCATAAACTTTTCCCTTGAAAAGCTGGCAACACTAATCATAGTCAGTGTATGCAAATTGTTCCAATAACTAGAAGGGGAAGTGTGATCCCTGCTTGCCAATTTTAATAACAGTGGAGTATAGCATATATGTCCACGGTTATTGTTCTTCTTACTATAATCATTCAGAGTTCTAAAAAGTCTCTTAACATGATGGAAGGCAAAAGCTCCTCCCAATTGGCAGCTCCCCCCCACCACTCCCACTTAACTGTTGCTTTTTTCTCTACATTATTTATCCTCTTTTCTGGATGCATGTTTAGAATGACAGGTTCATTTTCTACATTCAGGCATTCTACATTCTACATCTATCAAAGAGGAATTCTTTGTTTCCTGAATTTGCACATAGCATCCTGGTTTAGAGAAATGTAGTTGCAATCTTTTTCATTAGATCTGGTTTAGGTACAAGGGAGACCTGGGCTGGTGTTTATTTTTTAAAATCCAAAATGACCTGGAACACAAATACATAATAAAGTATCTCTTTGTATATCAGCATACCCATATATTACAATCTTCAAAGGAAGTTTTGTGGCTACATTCTGTTACTTATGTGGCAACAAACAGAAGCCTTTTAACCTGCACTGTTTTCAGGGCTGCAGGTGTATTTTCACTCAACTAGCTAGCAGTAACTGGCCAACCTTGAGTGGTCTCAAAAAAACTAGCAGGTTCAGATTTTATTAATCTTTAGATGGGAGACTACCAAGAAATTCCAGAGCTGTAGACTAAATGTCAATGAACCCAAGCAAATCAGAACTCTGAGACTGGGATCCTTCTCAAGGGTCTTTTTTATTGAGTACATCATATTGGCATAGCTTCAAAGGAAAACCAATTCTAAATCTTTCCCGTGGTTTCAGTATAATTAACCTAGGAAATAACCCCATCCCCAAGTGACATAGATCACATTGGCCAATTGGGTTAAATGTAGGCTCTTCAAGCACTCCTTTCCCAAGCTTATCTTGTTGCCAGTAGAGAGGATCTTGGTTCTCATGAGAAAGCTCTCTGTTGTATCTAGTAATGCATTCCAACCTCCTTTCCACCTTCCCCCTCTGTGTGGCAACTGAGGATCACAAAGATGGCTGCTGCCAGATTCAGTTCGAAGTTGACACTAAACTTGGAAGAAACCCATGCAAGTCTGTGAAGGTATCCAAAGTTGAGCTTGATTTAAAAAAAGACTGCTTTAGATTTTGTTTCCCTGTACACATAGTGTACACATAGATATTCCAAGCAGCTTAAACTACCCTGTTGTGCTTTTTTATTATTATTATTTTGATGTTCACTTTTTATTTAATTTTTTTTGTTGGATGAAAATTGTACTTATTCCCACTGTTCACCTAATAACTATTCAATGAAGAGTTATTTAGGAGGAAGGAAGAGTGCTCCCCACATGAGTGGGTGGTAAATGATTTCTTTCTTCTTATTTAATTCCATTCAGATGCAAAAGCAAGTGGGCGGATTTACTAGAGAAGAAGGAGAATGACAGTCCTGGTGGTTCCTCCGCTTTCATGAATGGGAAGCAAATATTACCAGGAATTATTTAAAATGCCCCACAGCCTGCAGCCCAATGTTTGTAAAATGGCTAGAAAGGGAGACTGGCAAATTGCCTGACAGGTCACTTGCAATCTGTCATTTTGCTGAAGAAAAATAGGTGGGATGTTTTACCAGTTCTGTGGTAAGAAAGCAGCTCATTATCTTATTGGGGGTTGGCCGAAGACCTTTTGCTGCACAACATTAATGGAGCCCCAGTCTATTCTAAAAGATCACAAAAGTGTAGGGATATGACCCAGTCTGACACAGGCTTATTTTCTCAGTCAAAAAATTCAACAAGAATCGGAATCAGTGGTGGATTGCTCCCGGTTCAGCCTGGTTAGGCCCAGTTCGGCCCGGTTTGGCCGAGCCGGTAGCAGTGACGATGTGACATCACTGAACCGGTTCTCTGTGACTGGAAGCTGAGCCCTCCCGTCCGCCCCCACTTTATTCCTACCTTTATTTCTCGGTTTTTAGCCCAGCTGATAGGCGCGGCAGAGTGGATTGCCGCACGTCAGTTGGCCAGAAACCTAACATGCTTGTGCTCTTCGCATGATCGCACACAAAGCGCTTACACAAAGAGAACCGGTAGTAACACCAGTTGGAACCCACCACTGATTGGAATGTTTTTCATTCAAAATCAGACATTTCATTTACTGGTATAATCCACCAGTTGATGGGTCTTTGAGCAAGTTGCTTCTCGAGAGTTCTTCTTACATTGCTAGCCATCCAAGTCTTCCCAATGTTCTATCCTATCAATTACACACACATGGCCAGCTTCTGATAATGAACTCAGGGTATTTATTGCAGTCATAAATCCTAACTGTAGCAACATAAACATATTGCAAACCGCAGGCTTTCTGCTTAGAGCAGGAAAAGCCAAAAGCTTACTTTTCGGATAGGCCAAAAACACAAACACCAATTCAGAAACAATGTAAGATTAAAGTTTAAATACTAGACAAAATATAACAATTATACTAAGATCCAGAGATGGTTTCTTGAGGAGGAAGTAAACCTTATGCCATACTGGTCCAGAGACTGGAGGAAAACAAACCAGATTACTAACTCTGGTGGTTCCACACCCCTAACATCAGCTTTGAATTTTTATAGATAGAGTAGCACAGTCCATAGCTATGTCTAAAGAAAGAAAAGTATGTCAAAAGCAATCATTGTTAATAAACAAATGAAAAAACAAAGCATAGTGCTTAATCCCTGCCTGGTCCAGTGTATGTAAGAGTTAATCTAGTAACTGAAGGAGATGGTGGTGCTTGTTTTTTTACCATGCCTATATTGTTCATTGTAACAATTGTTTCTTTCAATCTTTTTTCCTAAGAGGTCAAAAGCATGACAGAAAATCTGCATGGATGAGCTAACCAGAGGGATTAGAGATTTCACAAACCACCTGCAGGCAAGAATGTTTGGTTCATGTGAAAATTCACACAGCAAGGTTCCAATATCATCTCTCCCTTCACTAGCCAACCTTAGACAACACCATGGGATTTACTATGCCGAGGTAGCGCTCCAAAGTGTGAGGATGCTACAGTTATCAAGAGCTGACAGGCCATCACCGAAATACTACTGTCAAATTGACAAAGCCATTGTTAATGTTCCTTGCTTGCTTGAAAACTTCTGGAATAACACCAAAAGGCCATGTTCTACTTCAGGGCAACCTTCTAGCCTGGAGTTTGAACTTGTTTCTTGATATTTTCCCTTGCATTGTCCCTTCCCCACCACTCAGTGATAATATTTGAAAACAATTTCCATAGGCTTTTATCTTAAACAAACAAATCTGCCCCCTTTCTAATGCAACTTACAGACCAATGACTTTAATTAATCATTTTTTTAAAAAATCTATGGTATAATAAAATACTTAAAGCCCAAGAGACGTTGTGGCAGATGGGAAGAGGGAAAGCTCAGGAAAGAAGTGGGGTTGAAGGCAAAATGGAGTCCTGACAGAGTGCTGTGTCTCCAAGTGTTATATGATGTTTATTTATTCAGTATATGGTGAAAATGTTAAAAAGCACAGTTACATTCTTAATGAGCAAATATGAAGCTGTATCTGATATATATTTTATGTGATAAAGAATTTTAAATTGCAGGTTACTCAGGAACCCGTGTTAAAAGTCCATTAAGGAGGAATACAATTGATGATGAAAGTAAAAGCCTGGAACATTAGATACAGGTAGCTCATCCTGGTCTTGTTGCTCCCCAGCCTCTGACTATTAATGCAGAGAATCAGCTTTGGATAGAGACTCTTCTATTCTGGGCTATCAAGCTGGACCAAAAAAATATAAATTCAAATATCTTTATTACAGTTTTTGACCATTTTTTTACAGTAAAAAAGAGTTTGATAGAATAATCCTTTTAATCAAGGAGGGATTAAAGGGGAAGGAGGGAAAGGAGAAAAATAGGGCAATAAAATAAGATAATCGAATTAAAAGTTTTGCCCAACTGTATGACTTGTTAAAGATATTTGGCCACCTGATATATATATGGGGCTAGCTTCTCTTAAAAGGTAATAAACATAAAATTTATCAATGTTATCCTCAAATTTGGAGATGATTGGGAGAATCAAAGCACATTGTGGGACATCATAAAACGGACATGTGTGAGGATATGAGCAAGAGATTCTACCTCCCTGATTCCACAAGGCTAAGTTTCTACAAATAAAATCTTGAAATGAATGAAATCTTCCCACTATTAGAGCTGATGGGAGGACATCTAAATGGGCTCCAGGAAAAGCCTGTCTAAGATTAGGTTTAGATTGTATTACCTCTTAGTAGAGGGCTTGTGTCTATCTAAGATTTGGCAATAGTATTCAGGGGCCCTGGTCAGAGGTGGGTTGCAGCAGGTTCTGACCAGTTCTGGAGAACCGGTAGCGGAAATTTTGAGTAGTTCGGAGAACCGGTAGTAAAAATTCTGACTGGCCCTGCCCCCATCTATTCTCTGCCTCCCAAGTCCCAACTGATCAGCAGGAAATGGAGATTCTACAGTATCCTTCCCCTGGAGTGGGGTGGGAATGGCGATTTTACAGTATCCTTCCACTGCCAAGCCCACCAAGCCATGCCCACCAAATCATGCCATGCCCACCAAGCCATACCCACAGAACCAGTAGTAAAAAAAATTTGAAACCCACCACTGCCCCTGGTGACATCATTTGGATGATCAATATCCCTGATTCTTTTTTTTTCTATTGCTTTGGACTTCTCCATGGTTAATTGGCGTAAATATTTGGGAGAGAGGCCAAGACTGTAAAGCTCTTCTAGAAAGATATTGTTCCAATTAGATTGGTAGCTATCTGACAACAGAGGCATCAGGTCTGTAAGGTTAAACATGATTCTAAATCCTGAGATTTAGAATCCTAGTTCAAGACCAAGTCTTAATTTGGCTTCAAGCCTCAAGTTAGCACTGAGGGTGCATTTTGGGGTACCAAACAAAGTCCTAAAGAAATTCAGTTGAATGGTTTCCTAAGTGCTCAGGTTTGTATATAGGCCAAGTAATATCCCATATAATAGTTGGACAACTGTTTTAGCTGTAAACAGTTTGACTGCTGCTAGAATTTAATTTGCCCCCTGTTGCCTATAAAATTTAGTTATTGCTTGTGTGCAAAAAACAAAAACGCTAAAGAAGATGCTGAAGGACTACATTGGTCAATTGCTTGGAGCACCAACACAGTGTAGTTTCTTTGTTAAATTACCAGGACAAAAGGATACTTTTATACAGTACTAGCAGAAGCCACTTTGGCTAATTTCACATCGTGCAGATGTGTTATGATGGAATACTTTAAATTTGAACATAGAAGACAAACACCAAATTTATCCATATATGCATTGCTAATGCACTTAGGGAATTAGCTAAATTAGATAACTATACGTACTTTGAAGTTGTGATTTAGACAAAATGGAAGAGAATGATGTTTAATTAATATATGAAGGTACATACTGAATATTTCACCTATGGACTGTACTAAAAATATGATTGAATCCATCTTTGTATCACTCTGAGGGCTGTTAAATCTATACCAACAATAGATAGCATTTCACATGCTGTACAAGGTGCACGGCTTTTTGCTAAATGACATGCTACCAATTCTTCTCATTTGAGACCCTTTATAAAGCCATCATAATTGTTATAGGTTCTGTAAAGTTCCATTTGGACTGTCACATGCACCTAAAGTTTATAAACAAAGACCCCACAATAGACTCTGTTATTTAGTGCTATTTGGAATATGGATGATGATGTTTATGCAGCAAAACATGAAGTGTTTGTGATATACTGATGACAGTTTTTGAGACATTTTATAGAAAAAAAGACTTAAGCTAAAGAAAAACAAAGGCCACTTTAGTTTTGAAGAGAATGCTAGGATTTCCACGATTAGGACACATCTCACTGAAAAAAAATTAAACTTGATCCCAAGAAAGTAGAAGCTATTTTGCAAGACTCAGCTCCTGAAAACCTGGATTTGCTGTGTTCTTTCCTTGTTACCTGAGGCTAGCTTATAAAAACTATTTCTCATTATAGAAATATTTCGGAACTACTTTACCTGCTGACTGGTCTGCAGCAGCTGATTCTGTATTTCAACAACTGAAAGTTGCATTAATTAAGGAAACCTGTCTGATTTATTATAATTCGAATGTATCAAAATGATGCCTGCTTTGTGTGACTTGGTGCCATATTTTGTAAACTCAGGAGGATTGACCAAAGAAATTTATTGCTAACCTTTCACTTTCTTTGCTAAAACAGAGGTAAACCCAGGTTTAACATGTATGTTTAGAATATATGTGGATTATAACCATTTCAGTGTTTATTTACTGTATGGGGACATCTATGTGTGCTGTTAACTGTCAAATCACAAATCACTTCAACCACATAAAAACACAATTTTGTCATTTCAATTCAGATTCTCAGTTGGAGAGTACTATCCTATGATTGTGTTGTTCAACACATTTTTAGGATAATGGATGTAACCTATTCCTTGTCACATCCTCCATTACTTGATTCACAAAACTCAATGGTGGAGGAGGAGGATTATTGTGTTATTGATTCCTGTATGCTGGATTTTTATCAACCCTACCCTGCCTTGATTCTCAGCAACATATACTTTGTTCATAATTGTTCAATCCAACCAATGACCATGAATAATTCTTGCTGCATTTTCATTATTTAAGCACATTACTGCCAAACTTTCTGTACATTGTAATTCTTTTATAGCAGAAAGAAAGCATTGTAATACCTCATAAAATATAATGAATTGTTAAAGTTTACTCATGAGATACACCAAGATGCAGCACAAGCCAAACAAATTCTGCATGCTAAACTTGAGATGTCAAACACTTTATCAAGAACTACAGTATGTACAAATTCCACCTTAACGTGATGGTCAACCACAATGCCTTCTTCTACTATTATCCTATCTTGGACCAAATTGGGCACTGATATTGTTGAAGCCATACAGCAACCATATGTCCTTTCAGTTGATTATTTTTATTCGTATCTGAAATCAGTTTTGTTGCTGTATGTTCTGTTTGCTTCCACTGTCAGTGCACTGCAGGACATTTCTGCTTGTTTTGAAAATCCTTGTGAAATGCTTATTGAAAGTGCCCAACAGTTTGTAGGTCACCTTCCGTCAACTTTTTCCAGTGCTTACTCTTCCAGGAGTAATGGGAAGATAGAACATTTTTATTGCTATTTGAAAGCAATATTGCTTCACACTGTGAAAGGAATCATTGGAAAAAGGAATTACCTAAGATTTTAATAGCATATCGTTCTGCTACACACAGGACTTCAAAGGAGACATTTGACCAGTTGCTTCTTTCTTGAGACTTTCATACTAAGCTTTCTCGTCTTTGTCCTGAAGGTAGATGACTAAGCTATTAGAGAATATCTTCAGAAATACCAAGTCCAAATGAAATGTTATGCTGATACCACACATATTGTTCGATTAGATAGTTTAAAGTTGGGGACTTGGTATATGTTGCTAACAATATGTTGCTCACAAGTCAGCTTATGAAAATGTTCACTATAGTATCCTTTGAAACATTTCCGAGCTTTGCTTTGCACTAGTCAATAAATAGTAGATTGTACCATTTTAATCAGCACTGCTAACTTTCACTGCATTGCAGTGAGGGGGTAACCCCCTTCTTCTGATTGGCTGACAGCTGCATCGAATAATGCTGAGACTCTTAAATCACAGGTTGCTGGGGCCAAAAGAGAGCAGCTCAGTAGAAAAAGCTGCAAACTCTGAGGAAGTAAACTTAACCAAGGAGCAACAACTGGAACTGACAGATTTGTTAGATGACTTCATGATATGTTTATGTAGCTCTCGATATGGTCTTCTATATGTGTTTGCACATCTGCTTTGTATTTGGAATTGTGACCATTTTCTAAAGTTATAAGAGTTATTTAGGATTTGTCTAAGAAGTGCTGGTTGGGGGGAAGAGAATGCAGTGCAATGCAAGTGCCAGGAGATAGAAAGAGGAAGGACCGGGGTGGGTTCTACTTACCTTTACTACTGGTTTGCAACAGGAAGCTTCTGCACATGCACAGATCACCCATGATGATGTCGTGGTGGGTGGGCGGAGCCTCCCACCGGTTTTACTACCGGTCCTATAGAACCGGACCGAACTGGGAGTAACCCACCACTGGGAAGGACCTAAGAAAGAAATGGGGAAGAAGGCATAATGAAGGACTGACAGAATGCTAGTCAAAGTATTACAGAGTTCTGGGTTACAATTTACATCTAAGAAAGAACACAATATATGACACCATATGTGAAAGGGATTCCCTACCCCACCCCAGACTCACTTCACAATATACATCCTAGAAAGTATTATAATTTAATTATTTTCTTGGTTGTAAGTATCTTTAAAGTCCATCTAGTCCAGAGGTCCCCAGGCCACAACCTATACCAAGCCATGCCCCATTTGGAATTGGACTGCACAAGTGACGGACAAGTGCATGTTTGCAGCTCTATTTGTGTGAGCGGTGGCATGCATGCTCATTGCTTGTGCAATGGAGCTGTATGTGTGCGCACTTGCCCACTGTTCTCATGGATCCGTCGCCTCTTCCCCTCTGCCGGTCCACAAAGAAAGTCTCGAGACCGCTGATATAGTCCACCCCCTTACCAATGTAGGAAATGTAACCACTTCAACATCTCTGATGAGAAATCACCTACCTTCTTCAGCAAAATAATGGATCTAATCATATTTGCGTGTTTTACTAAATGCAGTTAATTGTTTTATATATATATATATATATATAAAAGTCTTTGTGTTTTGCTTTTTCCTACAACTAACTAGTTTGCCAGTATGTTTGGTGTATTCTCTTTAGTGACATTCAAAATAAGCTTCTTATAGCAGCTTCAAGTTCATGTGGAGAGAACACGAATTGCAAATTTTTTGCCCTTCCTTTTTCCACAGTTGGACACAAGTTTATACTTTGATATTATGTGGAGAAGGGGAAAAGATGTGACTCTGCTTGGGGAGAGGGGGAAATATAGACTAACTAATGAGGGTTAAATTACAGTTATTGCTTAAGGAAGTGTGCACAGTTCCTGTTTTAAAAATCTAGGCACTTTGTAAGAAACAGCAGTCTTGTTGGAGAAACAGAAAAAAGAAGAGAGCGGAAAGGTAAAACAAAACTCCAATGTTACATGCAAATAAATGTTGGGAATATGCAGGGAAGCGATGTTATAGGAACAAGGATAGATAATTAATGATGACTCCAAATCAGGGACATAAATTTCATTGATGGTGGATCTGATTTATGGTAAAAGGAAAAGCAACCTTGACTCCAGAACATTATCCTAGCCACTACATTCAAATAATGTCTTTGGGCAGTGATGCACATATCCTATCCAAGTAATACACAAGCCTTCCAAGTCCTGCTGTGCTATATCATGGTAGTGTGTGTAAGTGTGTGTGTGTGTGTGTGTGTGTGTGTGTGTGTGTGTGTGTGTGTGTGTCTTCCTGGGAAGAATGAGCAATGAAGGTCAAGCATACAGTATATATTTTGAGTAAGTCACCCAAGGCCTGAAGGTCATTCCAGCCACCCAGCTAAAGCAAGCAGGCAGCTGTATTGGGCAGCACCAGTATAGGAAGGTGCTGGAGGTGGATGATCACCTTTGTGACAATGACAAAGAGACCAATTCATACTGTGTGGGAGAAGGTAACAATAATCCACTTCTGTAGTTTCATCAAGAAAACCATATGAATAAAAAAAAAAACCACTCATGAAAAAAAAATCTATCCATCTATGTGGTCAAAGGAATTGAAAATGATTTGATGACACATAATCAATCAATCCAACAGTGATTTCTCACTGTCTTATCCTGGTTTTATTTTATTTTTTCCTTTTGCCTTTCCAGTGCAGCTTAATAAAATTTTGTTTTATTTCAAGGTGGTTGGCAATAGTGATTAAAGGTGTAGCTGGGGGACCATGAGTTCTAGTCCTGCCTTAAGCACAAAGCCAGCTGGGTGGTTTGGGGCCAGGTACTCCCTCTCAGCCCTAGCAAGTTGGCAATGGAAAATCACTTCCAAAAATGTTGCCAGGATAACTACAGGGACATATTCATGCCATCACTACAAGCTGAGATTGATTTAAAGTCACAACTGATACATTTAAACTTGTAGTAAACATCAATCTACACTGCCTTAATTCCCATGTTTACAGCATTATCTCATGTTTTACACATCTATCTGCACAATGAGAACAAATCAAAAGTATTTTTTTACTTAACTTTTTTTGATTAGTCCATAACTGTCTGAGCAGACAGACATATACAAAATAGATTCATTAATCATTTAGAAGGAGGGGGAAAAAAGGATGGCTTGGGGGGAGGAGATTTCATGTAATTACTTCTGATTGATGAATCAAGATAGGGCCTAGGAGTGAATCAATCCTTATCTGCCATTCTTTCCTTCCATACTCCATAGAAGTTGTCTAGCTCTCTAAAAACCTCTAAAAACCCTAAAGGAGCAGAAAATGATATATGACTCTTTCTGAGCTGAAATATCATCACAGGAATTGGACTTCAACGCTCAGAAATTAGATTTTGCTGAAGCTGATGCTCCCTTTGAGCTGATGTCAGCAGCATTAGCTGTAATGGAAGGAGAGTCCAAATCCTGGATACAGAAGTCCTTAAACCAAATCCTCTGAAAGAGAGTCAGCAGTTTTAATGGGACTACTTCAGACTAAGTGCACGGATAATTGAAATCTCCCAAATTATTTTATTAACAGAACAGAAGGATAAACTGCCAAACTTGAATAAAATCTGTGGAATGCCTGGTGCTCTGTGAGCATGATTTTTGTTTGCAGATGTTTCATTACCCAATTAGGTAACATCATCAATGGGACTGTGGGGTTTGCTCCCTGTTTATATTCGATAGTTTGCCCTGCTAGTATTGGTGTGCGTACGTGTACATCTTTCTCCTTAGCAGTGAACTATCAAATAACTATAATGAGTAACTATAAGTACAATGAGGGATGTGGTGGCTCAGTGGCTAAGATGCTGAGCTTATCGATCTAAAGGTCGGCAGTTCAGTGGTTCAAATCCCTAGTGCTGTGTAACGGAGTGAGCTCCCATTGCTTGTCCCAGCTTCTGCCAACCTAGCAATTCGAAAGCACATAAAAAATGCAAGTAGAAAGATAGGGACCACCTTTGGTGGGAAGGTAACTGCGTTCCGTGTGCCTTTGGCATTTAGTCATGCCAGCCACATGGCCACGGAGAAGACTTTGGACAGTGCTGGCTCTTTGGCTTTGAAACGGAGATGAGCACCACCCCCTAGAGTCAGGAACGACTAGCACATATGTGCGAGGGCAACCTTTACCTTTACCTTTATAAGTATAATGAATAACTATATCTCTTTCTCTAATCCAAGATTCTGTATCTCTACTTGATTTGGTGGACTCAAAGGTCCTTTTCTGAGAGGCAATTGGAATTTCTGGTTTTTCTTTGAAGACGATTCGCTTCTCATCCAAGAAACTTCTTCATCTCTGACTAGATGGTGGAGAATGGAAGGATTTATATTCCTTGTAGACAGTTGGTCATTTGTATTCTTTTAGCAGCTCTACAAATGACCAGCTGTCTGCAAGGAGTAGAAATCCTTCCATACCCCATCATCCAGTCAGAGCTGAAGAAGCTTCTTGGATGAGAAGAGAAACATCTTCAAAGAAAAACCAGAAAGCCCAGTTGCCTCTCGAAAAAGCACAACCATGACCTCAATAACTGGGAATCTCCATAGACATTTATTTGGTTGATGGTATTTTACCACTGAAATTATGTTGTGTACTGTTTCTTATAGTTGTTCATTATAGTGAACTGCTAAGGAGAAAACCACACCTCCACAAAACTGCCAGGGTAAACTACTGCATATAAAAGGGAACAAACCCCATACTTAATTGGATTGGATGATGTTACCTAATCAGATAATGAAATGTCTGCAAGGAAACAACCAAGCTCAGAAAGCACCAAGGACTCCATAGGTCAGCTCTGAGCTACATATATTCTCTTCTGTTGGAATAAAAGCATTTCCATTAATTAAGGGAAAAGAAAACAACCTTTGTAACCAATTTTATTTCTGATATGACTTTCATTAGCAATTATAGAGTTAAGAAATTGCAAGATAATCACTGTGGAACATTGAATTAAAGTTTTACCAATTTCTCAAAAGTTTATTGGTAGGAATAATCTTCCTATTTTTAAACATCTATTCAATACAACTTACAAACAGTAGGTTAACAAAGGTAACAACATATCAGTCTTTGGAATAAGTAAAAGGCAAAGACATGGATGTTTGCATCCTGCAGGAAGCTTAAAAATTGACCCATGAATCTCTGTGAAGACTCTGACAGTGGAGACAGACCAAAGCATCTAATATGATGATATCACAGGGAGAAAGATTGGGTCCACTACCATAGAGTATCTCATTGCTCAGTTCAACTGGCAGCACCCAACCAATCCTGGTTGAACTCAAATATCAACCAAGATTTGGACTATAGTAATTCATACTGGATGAAAGACCATTGAGAAAGGGCTATAAGCTAGTGGCAAAGAAGTAGCACAGAAGAAGGTCCCTACCCAATAACTTTTGTATTACAGCTAAGAAAACAGAACATGCACATGTAGTCAACAGAAATCGAGCTCCACTTGAGAGTCTTCACTTTTCCATAGGGCACCCACTTTTAATTTTATTTATCTAATGATCTCTTAACAGAGGAATTAGTATCAAACTTTTAAACATTTAACATATACATTTTGGTGGTAGAATTTTAAGGTTTTATCATTAGTTTATTTAACTATTGTACTAAAGAATGACTCAGATATTCAACAGACCAAAACCTTGAAGGTTTAAAAATGGTGATCACTTACACCACAGTAGATGGAGTTTAATCTATGATTGACGGTGAGTTAAAGAACCTTGTTGCTCTGATCCAAGCTTCTTTATCTCTACTTGATTGATCTGCCTGCAATATTAATACTTTTGCCAGCACTTCTGGGGCTAAATTAAAATGAAAAAGAGGCAAGATTTTGATTTTTTAAAATTTAGAATATAATAACTTACAAAATAGAGAATTAAAGACATAAAGTCTAAACCCACTTCTTCAAATCGAACATACTTTTGTCCAAATGTCTTGCTTTCAGTGTTATGGCTAATTAAGTGATCAAGACAATAATAATTGTTAAACTCCACAGCTTGAACTCAGTGTGTATGTAATAACATTCTTTTAAAAAAGTAAGAATACAGCAGTTGATTTTTCTGTCCCATTGCAAATGTAGCCATATGTATTTATTAATTCAACTTATCTCATTTATGTTGAGTTATTATAGTTATTATAATGTATGTACACCTTCCTATCAGTAATAGATGCTTGAACAATTTTCTCATGATGTTTTCCTTTCTTTGCTTTTTTACACTTTCAGACTTATTTAGGACCTGTATAGTCAAGATAATAGCAGTCTAGTAACTTTTTGTCTCCCCTATTTCCATGTGATATTAATATACCTCAAATCAGTTGCTCCCTGATAATTTGATGTCACCATGAAATGCTCTAATATAAGGCTATTTATTTTTTATTTTTTTATTTTATTTTGAATTTGTATACCGCCCTTCTCCCTGAGGACTCAGGGCGGTGAACAGCCAAGTAAAAACATCAAGTACAAATATTAAAATACAATTAAAATATATATATAAATTTGGCCCCATTAATTAAAAACGATAAACAAAACAATTAAAAACACTTTAAAAATTAGGCCAGCCCGGCTTGCTGGAAGAGGAAGGTTTTAAGGGCACGGCGGAAGGCACTGAGGTCTTGGATTCTCCTTATCTCTGGGGGCAATTGATTCCAGAGGGCAGGTGCCCCCACAGAGAAGGCCCTCCCCCTGGGGGTCACCAGCCTGCACTGTTTGGCTGATGGCACCCTGAGGAGGCCCTCTCTGTGGGAGCGCACGGGTTGATGGGAGGTCGTCAGTGGCAGCAGGCGGTCTCGAAGATAGAAACTAAGGGCTGCATGCGGCAGCAAATAACTTTTTCTTTCAGAGTAATGCCCCGTATAAATCATTTTCCATCAAAGATTTTATGAGCCTTCGGAGATTTGCCCAAATCCTGATAGCTTCTCAGTTAAATATGGAAAAAAAATGGTCGAAAACAAGGGTTGTACAGAGGGATTCCATAGATTACAAAGTCATATATGAAATCCATTTCCATACATCCAGTGTCTAGAATATGATATGCTTAGCATGTGTACACACAGCTCTTATGAATTGTAAATTGAGTTTTAAGGTTGTGTAAACCTGGTAAATGGTGGGTTGCTTTACAAACTGTGGTTTAAACATTCAAGTTAATCAGGGCTAAGGGGTAAAATGGCAAATTTCCCTTTAAAATCCTTGAAGTCATCTCCCTATGGTTCTAGTCCTTTCCTACTTTTCAAGTGAGCCCTTCAACAGGTTGTAAACATGCTGCAGCTTTTAAATGTGCTCTTAATGTAGCATGAGATTTGGAATCAATATATTTGTAGAATTATAGCAAGAGCTAAGCACATGAGTGAACTAAGAAAATGCATGGGAATTTTCTCAGCAGAAAGTTGTATTTCACTAGCATCTATATGATACTGAGCAAGGCTGAAATGTAAAAAAGAAGCTGAAAGAAATGAGCATATTGAATCAATAACACATTTCTGGTTTGTTTGTTTGTTTGTTTGTTTGTTTGTTTGTTTGTTTGACACAATATTAGTAGAGATGTTTATGACCAATGTCTGGATTGTTGTGATTTATGCCAGACTGCTACCCACTGAATAGCTTTGGGGACATAAGTGCAATCATTGCTACATTCCACATCTAAAATATACCCTTAAACAATTGGAGGAATAGAACTGAGGGCATGAATAGATAATGCTGAGATAAATAGCCAGAAAAGATAGAAAATACTGCAACTGACCTTGGCAGATTATGTTTAATAAATTATAAATAGTGAAGAAAATCAATTGCAATTCTACTTACAGTTTACAGAGAATGAGCAATAATTATCAGACGCTAAGAACTGTCTGAGAGTATCTAAAGTTGGGATGATTAATAAAAGTCAGGAAAAAAATCATTTTGCTTGTTTTTTCTTGAAGGCCTGAAAAAAAAGATATTTTCCCATTTTAATTTTTCTGGTGTATTTTCCAGGCCTCTATATTTCTAGAACATCCTGTGAATTTACAAAAAAAAAAAAAAAGCATGTAACACGACAGCAGTTCTCCTTGAAATTATGCACAGGTCTATGTGAGAGTCAAACACATGAGTAAAGAAGAACTCCCCCCTCAAAAAAAAATGGGAGATCACCCCCCCCCCCCCAAAATGAGACCAAGCTGCGACCAAGCTGAGATCTTTGGACCCCAAAGAGCTGATCAGGTTCTTTGCCTAAAAGTGGATTCAAGTTTTTCTGCTGTTGGGCTTTTTCTGGTGCTATAAACAGTTTTTACATTATTGTAATTCTCATGAATATCAATAATATTTTCTGCCAATCTCGAAGTTAAGATTGACTGGTTGGGCAAATTCAAGGTATACACATCATGTCCATGTGCATACAGGTAGTCCTCAACTTATGACCACAATTGAGCCCAATGTTTTTGTTGCTAAGCGACACAGTGATCAAGTGAATTTTGCCCAATTTTCCGATCTTTCTTGCCACAGTTGTTAAGTAAACCACTGCAGTTGTTAAGTTAATAACATGGCTGTTAAGTGAATCTGGCTTTCCCATTGATTTTGCTTGTCAGAAAGTTGCAAAAGTGATCACATGATCCTGGGACGCTGCGACCCTCATAAATATGAGTCCGTTGCCAAGCATCTGAATTTTGATCATGTAGCCATAAGGATGCTGCATAAATCCCTTTTTTCAGTGCTGTTGTAACTTCCAATGATCACTAAATGAACTGTTGTAAATCAACAGTTGTATTAAATTAATACCTGTATTAAATATATGCATAACAATTTTTCTAACAATGAACAATCCCTTCCCTCCACAGCTATTGGAATACCCAGATGTGTCAACCAGGCTATGAAGATTGGAGATTTCTATTCTGGTTAGTCAGCCAAGGATTTTTCCAAGATGTTCTATTCCTTTCAAAAACTTGTTGGGTTTTCCCATTCATTTTCCAATGTCAGCATTCTGCTTTAGCCCTCCCTGAAAATCTCTGTGTCTCTCTTTCAGGGAATATTATTCTGGGAGTCCTGGGTTGGTCCTCAAATGTATTGATGTGCCTTCCTTTTCACTTTGTTTGAATGTTCTGTATAACATGCAATGGCCTTCACTGTCTGAATTCTGGAAAGAAAGGGACGATATAGAAGTATAGTCCTGCTATTCATCACTAAATAGTGATTCCTATATACTAGAAATAAAGTTCTTCCTTGCAGAGGCATGTCTGTCACATGAAGAAACTTAAAAAGAACATCCTGATACAGCTTTCACAGTCATCTTTGCATCGTTTTGATTAGATGATCCGATTCACACCAACCTCTGCAGGGACCTCTTGACCTTACCTGCCTCTTTTTTCCACTCACATTCATCTGAGCCCCTGATGCTCCTAAAGCTCACTCCTCTATGACTAGTTACCCAGGCATGCTCTGATTTGTACTAGGCTCTGACTTGTTCCGATGAATTAAGTGCTCAAGCAAAGTTATCTAGCTAATAGGTTGTGTGTGTGGAGCAAAAGCAGGCACAGCACTTCCTTACCCTGACAACTTATTCCTGATTTTAATAAGTTTGCCCAACCCTGCTCTCTCCTCCTTCTTCAATACTGCACTTTCACTTACACTTATTGGAAAAAATAATTGGATGGATTGAAGCGCAGCACCATTTTACTTAACAGATAAGAAATTTCATATCTTCCCTGATTAGAAGCTGTGAGATACCAGTTCTTCATAGCCAGCAGCACAGGCAATTTCATTTCACTTCTGCTGATATGTGAAAAAGTTGGTAGACTGCGTGTGCAACTATGATGCTTTAATATCCTGCCCCCTAAGTTGACATCTTCCATAATAACAATCACTCATTTTAGGCGTGTCCATTTGCTTCAGCAAGAAACTTCAGCAGGCAATCGATGCAAGCTTTGCTTTGACTTACATAGCAGATTCAAAGGGTCTGCTTCTAGATGAGACCATAGAGAAGCCACTGGTGAGGGGATGGAACAGTCAAATCTGCCTTAGTCCCAGTGGTGAGATTCAAGTAATTTAACAACCAGTTCTCTGCCCTAATGATTTCTTCCAACAACCAGTTTTCCAAACTGCTCAGAAAGTTAACAACCAGTTCTCCCGAAGTGGTGCGAACTGGTTGAATCTCACCACTGCTTAGTCCTATGCCCTGATTTCACACTAAACCAAGTTCCTTTATAGCAAGTTTTAGTGCAGGAAATTACAGCTAAATCATATGATAAAAAGCACTTTAATTAATGTGGTATATTTACAATCCCCCCTTCTTATGTTATTCACAGATATTACATCATGCACAGACTGAATATGAATAGTGAGGGAAAGTCTCTTTGTATTTCTTCTGTGGACTTCTAACAATCCAAAATTGATTACCCTTGGAGAGTGTGGTGATGGTGAGAGGCAGATTTCAATATTGAGTTCAGTACATAACATATTGCCACTGTACATTTCTTTGGGTCTTTTGGGTATATCACTATTCCTTTAGAAAATAAACTACTGCAGAAGACATATCTACCATCAGTAGTTACATTTACATCAGAGGGACTTTTTAGGCAGAAGAATGCCTCTAATGTATAAAGTACATGTTTCTCATACTACTAAATAATTGAAACAAGAATAGGTCTCCAAAACCCAAAGTAAATTCCAGGCTTTTTGTTATGAATTTTAAAAAAAATTATCTGTGCTTTTACCATTCTTAAACAAGAATGATAGCAAGTATCTATACCAACAGTTTAGTGTGTCAGATTAAATGCCTGAAAAATGGTCACAAATTACAAGCATAAGAAAACAAAGCCTTTATCATGATTATGGTTTCCTATGTGATAGATGAACTTTTGAGTTACACTAAAATATTTTCCCAGGCTGAATGCAATTAAAACAAGGGAAATAAATATTGTAGGAGAGGACATAAAAATTAGCTTTGTTGCAGTCTGCTTCAGTATTGAAGATAACTGTAGAAAAAGTTCCTACAAACTAATTAAAACTAATTTATATTTCTTAGTATTTCTGTAGAGCTTGTTTTCCCAAATCAGGGCAGTTGTCCAACCTCTTTACATAAGAGATTAATAAATTTGCAATAAAATGATAAGGTAGTACTACATTCATTTGGATTAAAATTTTCAATTATTATTACACTACAGTAGTGTTTTTCAACCTTGGCAACTTCTGAAAACTTCAACTCCCAGAATTCCCCAGCCAAGGGAATTCTGGAAGATGAAACCCACACATCTTAAAGATGCCAAGGTTGAATTACACTGCACTAGAGCATGCTGAGCCAAAGAAGCTGATTATGGCAATAATCCAATGCATCTTTGCTCAAAATAAGGCTCGCTAATTTTAGTAGAGCTTACTCCCAAATAAGTTTAATGAGAAATAACCACAGCAACAAATTAAAAGACACCGCTGTCTAGCATCCATATTTTTAATTTATTCAAGAAAAGGATTTCAGTTTTTTGAATCAGGATCCCTTCTAGCTACCATTGGAACACCTTAGACAGCAGAGCCATAATGAAGATATCCAAAGGTCCAAGATATCCAGAGCCTTTTGCTTAAAAACTGCAAACATTTATTTTGCAGATAATTGAACCAGATCAATCCCAACACTTTACTTCTTAAGAGTTATTGTTACCCTCACATCATGGGGCAAGTTGATGGCAACCAGGGGTAATGTCATCACAGCTGTTGTGACCCCGACTCCCGAGCCTGTCCTGACAGAGGAAGAGGACTCAGAAGGTGATGGGGAGGAACTGACAAGGCCTCCCTCTCCAGGACCCTCCTTTCTGGCAATGCCTCAGGTTCCATCCGAAGGCCAGGAAGAACAGCCTGGGATGTGCCGGAAGGCATATCAGAGCACCAATTGATAGGGAGCGAGGATGATGAATCCTGGCTTGATCCCAGGCAGCGTTGGAGGGAGAAGCGTGCGCAGCAATGGAAGAGGTGTGGGAGGGCCAGAGATTGAGCTGAGTCATGGAGCCACGCCCTACCAGGAATAAAAGTGGGTGGGATTGCTCTTCAGGCTTTGTGATGGACAAAGTTAAACCCTGAAAGTCACATCGTGATCTCTGAAATTCGGCTTGGATATATTTTGGACTGAACATTGACTAAACTCTTGTCTCGTGGATAATTTGTTGCTTCTGGAACGGACTGAAGATAAGTCTTCTTCTGCTTTATGGGAGTGAAAATGGTCTTGGCAGGCATTTGGCAGTTTGCTGCCAAAACTGTGGTCTGTCAAGAATTCTAATCTGTTTACCTAATAAAATATTGGCAGGCGTGCTTGGTATTACATTTGCCTGTGTGAGGAAGGGGGACAGAACAACAGCCTTCTCGTCATAACCCCTGTGTAAAGCTTCTAGGGTCAGGATTATTTCTAGGAAGAAAAAAGAGTCCTATAGGAAGTAAATAGTTTCCTCGCAGCAATTTCAGCAATGATTGCATATTATGGTTTAAAAAAACCTCAAGAAGACGGCCATGTTAGTGCAAATGAAACTCCACCCATTTTCCCCCTGTATTGGACATAAAAAGTTGCCATGGCTGCCATTCTTACTTTAAAAAACTGCACCTTTGTTCCTTTCATAAATATGAGAGCAGGATAGGAATGCAAATAACAGTATAAATGGTCTGTTTTCAGTTTTTCTCACCCCCTGCTTTCCCCAATATGTGTCTGAAAAGCTCTTCAAGTGAACAACAACATTTTGGTTAATGCAGTGGATCAAAATGACTGCATTTGTTTTCTTTTTTCATTGCTCAGAGTAGCTTTGCTTCCTAATGTCTATGTAGCACCTTTCAACATTTCTATATAACTTTACTTTTTTTTTTTTTTAGGAAGCTATGCATGCAGCTTTTAATATTTCTGTTCCTTCCTGAAACAATGCATGCACTGCTGAATGTTTTAACTTTTGGAAGCTTGTTTGGGTTTTCTTTGAGAGAGAAACCCAGTCAAGCTATTCTCCAAAGCACCTGAGGGCAGGACAAGAAGCAATGGGTAGAAACTAATCAAGGAGAGAAGCAACTTAGAATTAAGGAGAAATCTCCTGACAGTTAGAACAATTAATCAGTGGAACAACTTGCCTCCAGAAGTTGTGAATGCTCCAACACTGGAAGTTTTTAAGAAGATGTTGGATAACCATTTGTCTGAAGTGGTGTAGGGTTTCCTGCCTAAGCAGGGGGTTGGACTACAAGACCTCCAAGGTCCTTTCCAACTCTGTTATTCTATTCTAAACCCATGTTTTCACTATAAATAAAGTTGCCAGATCCAGTTCTTTTACGCATCTCCCTTCAAAACCCGAAAGCAGGGGTGTCAAACTCAAGGCCCGCAGGCCAGATCCAGCCCATGGGGTGCTTAGATTTGGCCTGTGGGGCTGCCCTGGAAACAGTGAAGGACCAGCCCATGATTCCTCTGCCAGGAAAATGGAGCTTAGGAGGGCTGAGTGCGGTGGCCCTTTTCACTAACAGAGGCCACCACAGCCAAAAATGGTGCTGGTGGGGGCACATAGGCCCCCTGATCTCCATTTTCGCTGGCAGAGTGCTAGCAAAACAAACCACTAGCAAGAGTGGATCCCCCCAGCCCTGCCTGGGCCACCACAGGTGCCCCTGACACGAGGGATGTTGAGCTGGACATGCCCACCTGGACACGCCGACTCCCCGAAGTCAAACACAACTCTGATGCGGCCCTCAATGAAATCAAGTTTGACACCCCTGCCCTAAAGCAACAGTTTTCATAATTCACCAGAGTTTGGGAAAAGGAAATCACATTAGCATTGCTCAAGCAAATTTTAACCTGCAAAGATCCTAAAAGAAGCCAGAGGGTAATCTCTGCCCTCTTAGTTACACCTCCTGTGGGACCGGCACTACATGTCTTATGAAAAACACTATTAATAGGTTCTTGCAAGACAGAATTGGGAGGTAGATTTGTAAATATAGAGAAGGAAACAGCTGAGCTAGTCATCTGGGACTTGCTGAAATTGCTGCATTATGAAATGTTTCACGCATAATGCTGGACCGATCTGAGACTTCTGAGCCATCTGATCCTGACACATTTATTGTCAGCTGAACATTTACAACATCTATGGCACAGATGTAAGAAATAAAGAGTTTAAAAGCCATTTCAAAGGTAATGGTACAGAGATAGTTTGAGACTTTATGGAAGATGCTTTTTACATTGTATAGCAGAGGCAGGGGAAAAAATCCTGCAGGCTGTTTGTGGTATAATTATTACTTTGCTAACATCATTACTACTGACCCTGGAAAATAATTAATGCACCAGATAACATCTTCTCGTGAAGAGAGTCAGAGGTAACCATTTGAAAAGCCTGTGCTTGCCAGGTCACTACAACTTGAGTGCAACAATTAGAGTGATTTACAAAATATTTATCCTTTCCATGATGGCAACACAATGCCATCAGCTACTGTAGTTATGGTAATGAAATTTGTATCTGCAAAACTTCTAAGGAGTTCAACAGCTGCTTTGTAATAGCAACAGAGTAGCAGGCATATTATTGGATGAAATGCGATTTTAGATATATTTAGTAGCACAAAGTTAATAGGGACTGTTGAAAAAAAAAATAGCCTTGAATGACAGAGATTTTATTCTTTCTGTAGCCAAATAATGGGTTTGGAGGTCCATGCTGTGTGTATCCCCTGAATGCTGTATCCTACATGTTGAAACCTAAAATCTTGTAATAGGCTCTCAAACTTGCAGCTGAAACAAAATAGTAACCCCAAATGGCTGCCCAAATTTGCTGGCTAGTCCTTATTGTAGTGTTCCTTCCTCTTTCTTACTACAACAATTATATCTAGATGTAGTTGAGGAATCCACAAACTTTTCCAGACATCATGCAAATTCACCCAGTGATTTGACCACCAAAAATGGTTGAGCTCTCATGCCAGACTTCCAAAAATCTATGTGAAATATTAGAACACCTCACCAAATTTTAGAGCATTACCACCTTCTGTTCCAATGAGATTATGAGTCTTTGCTTCTCCATCACATGCTGCCTCACCTAAAGGATCACAAAGTATAAATTATAAGTATGCTATTAATGATCTACTGTAGAAATTAATTAAAAATGAAGTAGTTCAAATGTGCTACTTAAGTAAAAACATTAACGTTACTGCAGGGAAAATGAATGGGGGGAAAAATGAAGGCATGCCTCTTCTGGTAGTCCTGACATCATAAAAATATCATTTTCTAGAGTTTTTCAACAGAGACCAAGAGATTCCTTGAAGGCAGTCCAGTAATACTGGCTAGGGATTCTGGAAGCTGTAACCCAAAGAGGCACTTGGTTGGGGAATTAACGGCAACTAAGATTAAGACAAGGGGTCTTCATGCAAAGGGTCTATTACCGTTTCAACCCATTAATTCTGTGGAGCAGAATTTCAATTCTCTCTGCCTTACCATTTTTTTCTTGCTTCCTACGAATGTAATACTTAACTTTGGGGGGCTGAGAAATGTGATCTCTTGCAGATCTTCTCCCTCAAAAGCTTGAGGCTGGAACCAAAATGATCTGACCTGAGCTGCACTGTTTATGAAAGAAAACAGAGGGAATTTCATTGTGCTCATATATAAAACTGATGTTGAATTTCCTAAATCAATAGCATCACCTTCTAAGACGTTCCAGAAGAGCCTGTAATGATTTTTAATCTATTCTAAATGTCAGAACAAACAACATTTATTCGCAAAGCCTTCACTTGCTGGAAGCATAAAGATGAGTAGGCAGCCACCCTCCCTCCCAGCTACCTACCTATGATTTATTCTGTATCAGGTTTTGAAATTGCAAAGCATTGCACCAGTACACAAAAGCGGGGGGAGGAGTAATTATTTAAAATTCATAAAATGCCATCTGCACCAGCGTGGCCCAATAAAATCCCTCCCTGCTGATTAAAAAAAATCATTTTAATCAATCCAAATGTCAGGTAAGTCCAACCTTAGTTATATGGTTTCTTTTACGTTTTGGAATCACCTTTTGCATCTAATTTCTACACTGTGTGAATAGGGCAATGGATGGATATTAGGATTCAAGCAATGGAAGAGAAGATCTCAAATACTGTAATACTTCCTGCCTGTGTATAAAAAGAGTGGGAGGTCACACAGGCATATCTCTCATTTTCACCCCTATCATTCCCGCCCCTTGAGACAACTGCAGTCAATGTGTTTTATCACACAGCAATTTTCTTGTGCCTTTGCTGCTGCTGCACACTACATTATGCCATCAACAGGAAGCTGGAGTTAACATTTGCAAAGTCCTAAAACTTCTTTTTCTTAACACCCCTTGGAAACCAGGATGTTTCTCCCCTTTCTATGTTTCTGCTGGAGGTGGGACTACTCCTGCTGTGGGGTTATTTTGTTTCTGTGGGCATTTTATGACTCATTGGACAAAGTGTCCCTAGCTCCTATTCTGATTCATTTAGTCCAGTGTTTCTCAACCTTGTCAACTTTAAGATGTGTAGACTTTAACTCCTTTTAATTCCGGGAGTTGAAATCCATACATCTTAAAGTTGGTCAAAAAAAAAAAAGTGGGGAGATTGTGGGGTGATTTTAAAGTGCGTTGGGATGTGGTTGCTGTTGTATTGTGGAAGGGAGTATCTTTTTTCTGTTCAATTCCTTTCCAGCTATAAAGTCCTTAGTTAATAGGCCAAATATGTTACCAGACCCTATTTCCTTTGTTTTATATATATTGAGGAGACAGGTGCACGCACAGGTGCATTGTGTGTGTATGTGTGAGAAAGAGACGAAACATGCATCCCATTTACATAGGAAGAACAAGTCATAAAGACCCAGAGTCTCATTCTGATTGTAGTTTTCTTAATTACTAAAATCTTTAGAACTAGCTGATCTATATATTCCAGCTGGGTCAGTTTAATGGCCGACTAAAGTCTGATGGCTACTCTACCCTTGTGGCTTTTTACTGGGGATGACAAGATGGGGATTGAAATCCAGTTCATTTAGAAAGCATCATGCTGAGAACAGTTCAACTCAGTGGTGAAATCCAATTTTTTTTTACTACCAGTTCTGTGGGCGTGGCTTGATGGGCATGGTATGGCTTGGTAGGCGTGGCGTGATAGGCGAGGCAGGGGAAGGATACTGCAAAATCTCCATTCCCACCCTACTCCAGGGGAAGGATATCGCAAAATCTCCATTCCCACCCCACTCTGGGGCCAGCCAGAGGGGGTATTTGCCAGTTCTCCAAACTACTCAAAATTTTCACTACCGGTTCTCCAGAACCTGTCAGAACCTGCTGGATTTCACCCCTGGTTCAACTACTAGAGGCAACAAAAGAAGCTGGAAAAATGTAGCCTAAAGACATGGTAGAGTTCTCTTCATATCCTTGTCTGAGTGTTTTATTTGGTTTCAGTACAGTAATACATTTTCTCATTGCTCTTCCTTCATTTCTGAGTAAATAATTTTTCTGACTGAAGTAATTGGATAGCTTATGCAAATCAGTCAATCAAATTGTTAGAAACAGTTTAAAACTTTAGTCAGCAATTTTTCCTACTCATCCTAGCATACATCCTGAATATATATGTGCCCTGCATGTAGCTCTTCTAGTTAGTGGGATATAGCCAATAATATCGGCTTTTAAAATAGTCTCTAGATTAATTATTTCAGTTTCCATAGAACAGCAGGATCATGTCTGGAATAAAATTGAGTTTTGGTTGTACTAGCTCCATAGAGGCTGATGTGTGCTCAGACTTCCTGGTAAGGCCCCTACTAATAGCAATGGATGGTGCAAGCAGCATGGGTATGATTAAGGCTGTCAACCAACTTTATGTCTTCCCTATCTTCACACATGGTCCTGTCGAAACTCTGGCCATGAACTGGAAGCAAAGGGCGACCAAGGCTTTGGACAGGATTGCATCTACATGGCCTCTCTTGACCCATCATTCCTGGCACTTCCCATGGTTCACAGAGAAGTTCAGGGTCCTGAGCCAAGAGATGCTTAGCAAGGCAAGAGATGCTTAAAGCACCTTTGGAGGAAAATGTGGATTGAATCTGACCAGACCCAGAGTAGAACAGCTATTAAGACCTACCTCATGTTGGTAAGAGTGGCGAAACACCGTTATTTTTCCATCTTTATTGCATTTGCAGTGTTGCCTGGTAGCTCTGTTCAAAATCACCCAGTCCCTCATAGGGCAGGGAGGCTCAGATGATCATCTTCAGGGCTGTGAAGAAGAATTAGTGGAATGTCTGATAGACAAAGTCACTCAGATCTGTTCCCAGTTGGAATCTAATTGAGGGGTTGCAGGCTAGGTTAAGTAAAGGTAAAGATTCCCCTCGCGCATATGTGCTAGTCGTTCCTGGCTCTAGGGGGTGGTGCTCATCTCTGTTTCAAAGCCAAAGAGCCAGCGCTGTCCGAAGATGTCTCCGTGGTCATGTGGCCAGCATGACTAAACGGCAAATGTGCACGGAACGCTGTTACCTTCCCACCAAAGTATTTTTCTACTTGCAAGTTTTTACATGCTTTCAAACTGCTAGGTTGGCAGAAGCTGGGACAAGTAATGGAAGCTCATCCCATTACGCGGCACTAGGGATTCGAACCACTGAACTGCCGACCTTTCAATCAACAAGCTCAGCATCTTAGCCAATGAGCCAACACGTCCCCTTCTTATCCAGTTATCTGGGACATTTTAATCCTGTGGGACCTGTCAGTTAGATCCTTGTCCCTTCTGGCTGGTGAAAACCTCCAGGACAGTGATCACCAGGTGGATTGAGGTGCAGTGATAAATTCATCATTGCATAAAGGGACATTCCTGGGAGCTTTTAAGGAGGCCCTGGTGTGGTCTCTCCTCCCTGGATCCCACCTGCCTGAAGAATTTTCATCTAGTTTCCACAAGGTGGTTGGGTGGCAACTTCAGAGGGTCCTGGATGAAATGGGTTACCTGGACTCCTTTCAATCAAGTTTTAGGCCTGATTGCAGGATAGAAACAGTATTGGTTGCACTTGTCAATGATCTCTGGGAAGAGTGGAATGGGGTAGTGCATCCATCCTTATCAGAGTTAGTTTCAAAAATCCACACAGGCAGAATGATGCAGCAAGATTCATTAACTTCTATATATACACAATAATACATGAAGTAAATTTACAATACCAATATAGATTCTTCTTCAACGTAGTAGCAGTTACAAGTGAAACACATAGGCAACAGTACAGCAGAGATGTAAGTCCAGACTTGTTTAGTTCTCAGCACAGAATCAGACTGAGAGCTTAACAAACACTAGTTTCAGTTTCTCTGCACAAACTCAAAAGCTGCAGACTAAGATACGCCCTAGCTCCAGTCTGTCTCAGCTCCCATTGGCTGACTTAATTGCTATGCTTATTCATTGGCTGACCTTGTTACCATATCTCTGCCAGTTCATGAATAATCTGACAATCCTTGCCCTCCTTGCCCTCCTGGCAGTTTCAGTACCATCAAATACAGTATCCTTTTGAATCAGCTGCAGTATCTGGGGCTGAGTGATGCAGTCTTGCACTGGTTTGGCTTCTTTCTCCAAGGCCGAACCCAATCGGCATTGATAGGGAGTGAGAGGTACAGCCCATGACTGTTCCTTTGTGGTATCTCATAGGGCAAAATACTCCTTTTAAATATCTATCTGAAGCCAATGAGGTATCATCCAGCACCAGGGATGAAATATTATCTGTATGCTGCTGATTCTCAACTTTATATTGCCATCCTGGGTGATCCAAATGATGCTGTCATTGCTGTTTTGCAGTGCCTAGAGGCTGTGGGAATCTAGATGGGAGATAACAAGCTTTGAGCGAACTGTTGTGGTCTGCCGGTGGCTTGCGGAGCTGGCAGCAGAGTCAGACAGTGAGGAGGTTGGGGAGGAACATGGGTCAGTCCTGGAGTCTGGGGAAGGCTTGGAAGAGGGCTCTGCATTGGGGGGGGGGGCAGGGCCATCTGGGAATTATGTGCTGCCTCTGGAACTTCCAGAGTTGGACATCAGCAAGGCAGAAGAACAGGGGGAGCCTGTTCCCAGTACGCACATGTGCAGAGCTGCCAAAAGGCAAGAACAGTGAAGACAAAAGGGTCAATTAGGGAGTAGGGCTTGGAGATTATTGGCCCCTCCCATAAGACATAAAGGAGGAGCAAAGGCACGTGAGCCTTTGCAGGAAGCAACTTTGTTCGTTCTGGTCGGTTTAAATTCTGAAGCTCCGTTTTGACTCTGTCCTCCGTGTGGCCTTGCAAAGCTAATTGCCAATTAGGTCTTTGGCAGCGTGTCAAGGGAGAGCCTTATCCCGAAGGACTGTGGCAGACTTCTCTCGGACTCTTTATAAACTATTTGTGACTCATTACTGGCTGTGAATGAACATAAGTCACAGCCATTGAAATAAAAAGAGGGTTTTGGGAACTAATCAGGTGCTTTTTACTGTCTCAGGAAGCCTAGGTCAGAACACGAACACTCTCCTAAATTCTCAATTCCTGCTTGAAGAGCAGGCAGCAGTCGTGGCTAGGAGAGCCTTTGCACAACTCTGTGTTGTGTACCAGTTGCACCCTTTCCTGGATCAGGACTCCTCAGTCATTCAGGCCTTGCTCATCTCTCATTTGGACTATTGCAATGCATTTTACATGGGGTTACCCTAGAAGAATATTTGCAAGCTACAGCTGGTGCAGAATGCTGCTGTGTGGACAGTTCTAGGGACCCCTAGGGTGGCCCATATAATACCTCTGTTATGGAAGCTGCACTGGCTGCCAATTTGCTTTTGGATACAATTAAAGGTGTTAGTTATTACCGATAAAGCCCTTAATGACCTGGGTCCAGGTTACCCGAGTAACTGTCTCACCCCAATGGGATTGGCTCAGTGGTGATATTCAGCCGGTTCTATCTGGTTCGGGCGAACAGGTAGCGGCGGCTGCAGGAGGCTCTGCCCAACCACCCAGACATCATCATGTCCTGTTTTTGACAATCTGCACAGGCGCGGAAGTCCCTGCGCATGTGCAGAGCTGGCACGTGTACTCACATTTGTGAACGGGTAGCGAAGGTAAGTGAATACCACCCCTGGATTGGCTTACCGCCTTTGTGTTAGCAGAAGAGGCATGCTGTGGACTCCATTGACCAGCAATTCCAGCTGGGTGGGATCAGGAGAAGAAGCTTTTCTGTTGTAGCTCCTGTCCTTTGGAACAACATACCGCTTGAGATGAGGTCCGCTCCAGTGGTGGGTTGCCCCCGGTTCGGATTGGTTCTATAGAACCAGTAGTAAAACCGGTGGGAGGCTCCACCCACTGACCCTGATGTCATCAGAAGCGATCTGCGCATGCGCAGAAGCAAGGCACGTGCACGAGCAAAGCGAGTAGTAAAGGTAAGTAGAACCCACCCCTTCTATCCTTTGGCCTTTCGGAAAGGTCTTAAAACTTGGCCCTGCTAGTTGGCCTGGAGCCCAGATGGGGGCATGTCGTCCTGGAAGTGGTTACCGGATTAAATAGAAGATTCCTCCTCCATTCCCTTGTATATCCCTTCCCCATCTTAGCTATTTTTCTGCCATTTTTAATGCTGTATTTATTGCCCTTTGTTAATATTCTTTTATCAGGTTGTAAGCTGCTTAAAGTTGCATGGCAGTGAGATGAGCCGCATATAAATGTAATAAATAAGTAACCAAATAAATCTCGTTAAAATGTATTAATGTGTTAAATGTAATAAGTAACTAAATAAGTCTTGTTAAAATGTATAATATCTCCTTGTACCAAAACTGGAGGACATCAATAGCTGTGGGCTCATATGCTAATGGCCATGGCATATACTGTAGATGATCGTAACTCAAAATGTAAGGGTAGAAAATGGAAAAGAACATGGCTTAACTAATGAAATGAATGAAAGAAAAATGTATACATTATGACTGTGAAACTAAGCGAAAAGGGAGTTATAATAGAGCAGAATAAAATAGCATGATTTTGTGAAAAAGTGTTGACGAATATGCAGAGAAGTGAATGAGAATGAATGAAAGAATTTATATGTCAAAAAGTACAAATTGCTGTCATCTAAACTGCTGTGGAGCATTTGAAAATAAAAATCCATACATTAGTGATAGTTATATGTTACAGTCCAGTGAATTGTAATAATAGAAAAACTAGAGATGAATTTGGGGTTGAAATAATTTAAAATGAGGTAGAAGGCTGGACTTTGGTGGCTCAGTGGCTAAGACGCTGAGCTTGTCGATCGAAAGGTCGGCAGTTCAGCGGTTCAAATCCCTAGTGCCGCGTAATGGGATGAGCTCCCATTACTTGTCCCAGCTTCTGCCAACCTAGCAGTTCAAAAGCATGTAAAAAATGCAAGTAGAAAAATAGGGACCACCTTTGGTGGGAAGGTAACAGCGTTCCGTGCGCCTTTGGCATTTAGTCATGCTGGCCACATGACCACGGAGATGTCTTCGGACAGCACTGGCTCTTCAGCTTTGAAACGGAGATGAGCACCGTCCCCTAGAATCGGGAATGACTAGCACATATGTGCAAGGGGAACCTTTACCTTTTTAGAAGGCTGGAAGAAGTATTTTAGAGCAGTGGTCCCCAACCTTTTTATCGCCGCGGACCAATCAGCCTTTGATAATTTTACCGTGGCCCGCTGAGCACGCGCAGGGGTGGGGGCTTTGGGCCACACGTGCGTACCTGCGCGGGGCTCTCTTCCCTGGAGCCTTTGCGCACGGCCCAGGAGCTTTTGCGCACGGCCCAGGAGCCTTTGCGCTGCAGCGTTCATGTCCCCCGGCCGCTGTGCGGCCCGGTGCCAGGTACTCCACGGCCCGGCACCAGTCCGCGGACCGGGGGTTGGGGACCACTGTTTTAGAGTATACATGGAAGGGAAGGAAATTGAAATGAATGTTGTAAATGTTGGTGTCCAAGAAAGATTGATGAAAGAAAATTATAAATGATATGAAATTATTGAAAATCACAAAATTGCCGCTGTAGCTGGTGTAACTGGAGAATTAACCACATATGGTTGTAGTTTCCTTATGGAATATCTGTATGACTTGCTTGATGTGTTTGTGAAGGCTGCATCTGTGCCTGATAATAGGAAGAATGCCATTATTGTTCCCCTATACAAAGAGGAAAGGAGTACGATGATGCAAAAACTACAGGGAGAATAATTTGTTAAGTGTGCCACAGAAGGTGTTCAGCAGAATTCTGATCAAAAGGATAATGAACAAAATTTGCAAAGTGCAATGCAGCTTTATGCTGGGCAAAGGATCAGTTTTTAGCTCTTCTGCAGCTCTTCTGACAACTACAGGAATATAGAAATTGCATTGTATGTTTGATCATATAGAAGAAGAGTATAAAGGGTATAATATAATATTATATATATAATATAAATTATAAAATATAACATAATATAAAATTTCTATTGTATTGTATTGTCATGTCCTCATGTACATTTTGCAAGACTTTCAGCCTTCTTTTTAGACCACTTCCTAATAGTCAATATAAATATGAATATTCAGCATGAATATGGAGTTGAAGATTGGTTACTGAATGCAATATGATGCAAGATGGAAAAAACAGATGTATGAGATAAATACAACACTAGCAGGAATAAAAATGGGTGATATCCCATTGTTTAATTTATTTAAAGATAAATGTATAAGGGATGATAGTGATGATGAATTGGATAGGGATATGCATATGTGTGTATTTTTGTATGAAGACAATGCCATCTTGTTGGCTGAGAATTTGAATAATTTACAGTGGATGTTTTCAGAAGGTTGTATTGTCCAGTAAGGAATATAGAGTCTAACAATTAAGACATCAGACTAGAATGCAGGAGACCATGAATTCTACTCCCAGCTTATCCATGAAAACCAACTGGGTAATCTTAGGCCCAACTCATCTCACAGGATTGTTGTTGGAAATAGGAGGAGGAAAGCGTGTTGGATATGTTTGTTGCATTGATAAAATAATAAAGATGAGAAACAAACAAACAAATAAATAAATATCTGAAAATCTATCAATGAGCAATAGTTCTATTTCACAGGGAAAAGGGGTTGAATGAAGTTATACATAAATGATAAAGTGTTGATCAAGAAAACGAATTTTTATACTTTAGTAGAATGTTACGAAACATTAGGCAAAATATGAAGAAATTTTAAGATGAGCAAATCTGCTAGAACGGCAGTGGATAGTATGGTCTGTTTTAAGAAGTAAATATTTGTTGAAAGATGGGGAAATGAAAGCATTTTCTGTTCATTCCATTATGTGGAAAATGAGAGTTTAGTTTATATAAGGGAAAACATAAAAATTAAATGCAGTGGGAATGGGCGACTTAAAATGCATATGTAGTAAAACAAGAAGAGGTAGGACAAGAAAGGAATGGATGTTAAATGAATGAGACCTGAATACAAAAGTGATTGATCAGAGCAAGGGGGGGAAAAAAAAGATGAGGTGATTTGGCCATACAGCAAGAGAATAAATGAGGACTGAATTGCAAAAGAACGATATGAAGCGAAAGTTAAGAAATGAAAGAAGAAGGAAGACTGATAACGTTGTGATTGGATGAAGTTGATGAGAGCCTCAGAAAGAAAGAGAAGTTTACAAAACAGAAGGCAGTTTATGAATGATCGTGGTCAGTGGTGAAATCTAAAATTTGTTACTACCAGTTCTGTGGGCGTGGCTTGGTGGGGTGGGGTAATGTGACTGGGTGGGCGTGGCCATTTTTTTTTTACTTTTAAAACCATTTTTTCTACAACCTCTTCGGTGAAGAGGTTGTTAAAAAAATGCTTTCAAAAGGCTCTGACGATCCAGCTGAGTTGCCTGATCAGCAGAGGCTTTTTAAAAAAGCCTCTGCCGATCAGGCAACTCAGCTGGGATCGTCAGAGGCATTTAAAAGAAAAAAAAGGGTATTTTTCTTTTAAAAGCCTTTGATGATCCCAGCTGAGCCATGCAATCATCAGAGGCCTTTTTTTTTTTTTACTTTTAAAAGCATTTTTTCGGCCGAAGAGGTTGTAGAAAAAATGCTTTTAAAAGTAAAAAAAAAAAGCCTTTGATGATTGTGCGGCTCAGCTGGGCATGGGGGTGGGGCAGGGATTTTTGCTACTGGTTCTCTGAACCACCCGCCTCCATCAATACTGGATCGGGTGATCCGGTCCGAACCAGGAGCATTTCACCCCTGATCGTGGTGGAAGCAAAAGCAATTTGTGAGATAGAACAGTATAGAGAAGAATATTTAAATTGGGTTATAGGTATATTCCCTTTTCTTTATTTCATACTTTCATTCTTTCTTTGGTTTTCTCTCTTACTCTTTTCTGTGATTTGCATAATGTTGTTTCCCTCTGTATGTGTTTATAGGCATTTGTCTGGTGCACCTGTGTCAAATAAAACTCAACTGGCTGCAATATAGCACAGGAGAATCTTATGTAGAAACCACATTTCCACTGATTAAGATCATACCCCATGAAGACCTTATGCAGGTTTTATAACAGATAATTAAAATCCATATATCAAGACTCACAGATTTGTAGGCTTGGTAGTGTGCTTGATGCATTGCCAGTATGTTCCCAGGAGCAAGTAGCTTCATAGGAATCAGATTCATCTTGCACAATTTCTTTTCAGAATATGGTAAGATGTCCAGAATTAGTGAGAATCTCATCTCAGGGGGCCTTTTCATCTTCTGCTGTGTCCAATACATTTAACTTGCAATGCTTTTGAACCCCAGGAAGTAGAAATGGCAGAGTTTTGGAAATGATACATGGGCTAAAGCAAATCACCTTGAAGGTGCCCCCCTCCCATTCTTTATATGCAGAAACAGCTCAGGCCTCTGAGGACACCAGCAGGCTTAATCAACAAATATTAATTTAGAGAAAGGAAGAAATGACATAATACTTAAGGAGCTTATTCCTTGTGGATGAAGGTGCAAACAGCTCCTATCCAACTGGGTATAAGGAACCCCATCTTGACTGGCAGTAGTTTTAGCTTGAGTGGGTGATTTTGATGGATGTGCAGGCAGGAACAATTTCACGCTCTTAAGAAATTCAGACGGATCTGAAGAAGCATGAAGCAGTAAAGACCTGCAGCAACTGGAAGCAGTAACTATGCAAAGCCCTCAAAGCAGAGAAATGATCCGGCAGGAACTTAGATGCAGATTTTTCATGAGCATTCTGAGTGGTGGTCAGATAGCAGGATGAGAGAGAGAGCAATTTTCTTTTCCCATTTGATCTCAATCTTCCTGTTCAAGAGTAAGTGCACTTGTCAAAGAAACAGGCAAGGAGAGAGTCAGCCTCTTGCTCTGAAGTCATTTTTTCTCCAGTAAGGATATAAACAGCTCAACATGCTCTTTGGATTGCTGAAAAACGGAATGTTAGGGAAATCTAATTGTCTCAGTTGAAAGTGTTCACAAGATCAATTTATCTTAGCTATTATCCTTTACATAATTTCACACATTCTTGTTCACATAAATACAGAAAGGAAAGCTTGCATTTTTATAAAACTAACACTTTTTCCTTGAATAAAAAGGACATGAAACTTTTTGGGTTGTTTTCTTAAATCCATAAATTAAAAAAGTCAATTGATTTTGATATTTCATAGAAGCATTTTATGTTTATAAAATTGTGCTTTTATCATATGAACAATACAGATGATAAAAAAAAACCTATTAAACAGAGGATTCCACATGACAACTTCTACTTCCCAGCCCTTCTCAATTCAGTGTAAAAAGCACCTAGGACTGATGCAGATTATTTTGATTACTTGCAGGACTATCAAGGCTCAGATAACATAGTTATGATCACATATTTGCTCACAGTGAACTGTCAGTCAATTGCGGTTTGCTTGCTATGCTTTCATGTTGGTTAATTTATTTATTTATTTAATTTTATTTTATTTTTATACCGCTCTTCTCCAGCAGGACTCAGGGCAGTGAACAGCCAAGGTAAAAAACATAGCATACAAAATTTAAAACAATTTAAAAAGATATTAAATAGTTTCGGCCCACAATTTAAAAAACACCTCAATAAAATCAATTACAAATTAAAACCGAAAGATGGGATCAAGCCAGCCCAGCTAGATGAAATAAGTGAGTTTTAAGGGCCCGTCGAAAAGTCCGGAGATCCGGGATCGTATGTATCTGTGGGGGTAGGTCGTTCCAAAGGGCGGGTGCCGCCACAGAGAAGGCTCTCCCCCTGGGGGTCGCCAGCCGACATTGTCTGGCCGATGGCACCCTGAGGAGGTCCTCTCTGTGCAAGCGTACTGGCCGGTGGGAGGCTAATGGCAACAGAAGGTGGTCTCGTAGATACTCAGGCCTTAAGCCATGGAGCGCTTTAAAGGTAGTCACCAACACCTTGAAGCGCAATCGGAAGACCACCAGGAGCCAGTGCAGCTCGCGCAGGAGGGGTGTCACATGGGAGCGCCCCGTCGCTTCCATAATCCCCCGCGCGGCCGCATTCTGGACAAGTTGGAACCTCCGGGTGCACCCCAGGGGGAGCCCCATGTAGAGAACATTGCAGTAGTCCAAGCGGGAAGTGACGAGTGCTTGAGTGACCGTGCATAAGGAGTCCCGATCCAGAAAGGGACGCAACTGGCATATCAGGCGAACCTAATAAAAAGCTCCCCTGGCCACGGCCATCATATGCTCTTCTAAAGACAGCCGTGCGTCCAGGAGGACACCCAAGTTGCGAGCCCTCTCCGTGGGGGCCAATGACTCGCCCCCAATAACCAGCGATGGCACCAGCTGGCTATATCGGGGCGCCGGAAGCCATAGCCACTCGGTCTTGGAAGGGTTGAGTCGAAGCCTGTTTCTCCCCATCCAGGCCCGCATGGCCTCCAGGCACCGGGACATCACTTCAAGGGCATCATTGGGGTGGCCTGGAGTGGAGATGTACAGCTGAGTGTCATCAGTGTACTGATGGAACTCCACCCCAAAGCCACGGATGATCTCACCCAGTGGCTTCACATAAATGTTGAACAGGAGGGGTGAGAGGACCGACCCTTGCGGCACCCCACAAATAAGGTGCCTCGGGGTCGACCGCTGCCCCCCTGCCAATACAGATTGCGACCGGTCAGAGAGATAGGAGGAGAACCACCACAAAATGGAGCCCCCACCCCCAACCCCTCTAACTGGTGCAACATGATACCATGGTCGATGGTATCAAAAGCTGCTGAGAGATCTAACAGGACCAGGATAGAGGAGCAGCCCCTATCCTGAGCCCTCCAGAGATCATCCACCAATGCGACCAATGCTGTTTCCGTGCTGTGCCCAGGCCTGAAGCCGGACTGGAGCGGATCTAGATAGACAGCTTCATCCAGGTACTGTGGCAGCTGCCATGCTACCACACTCTCAACAACCTTTGCGACAAAACGAAGGTTGGAGACTGGACGATAGTTAGCCAAAACAGCTGGATCCAGAGAGGGCTTCTTGAGGAGGGGCCTCACCACCGCTTCTTTCAAAGCGGTCGGCAAGACACCCTCACTCAAAGAAGCGTTAATAAACCTCTGGAGCCAGCCTCGTGTAACCTCCCGGGAAGCCAGCACCAACCAGGAGGGACACAGGTCCAATAAACATGTGGTCGTGTTCAGCCATCCCAGAATCCTGTCCATGTCCTCGGGAGCCACAGGATCAAACTCCTCCCAGATAACACTCTCAAGACCTGCCTCAATGATTCCGTCTGAACTTACCCAGTCAGAGGCCAGGCCTTCCTGAATCTGAGCAATTTTATCATGCAGATACTGCACAAAATCCTCAGCTCGACCCTGCAAGGGATCATCCTGTTTCCCAGATGGAGGAGGGAGCGGGTCACCCTAAACAGGGCGGCTGGGCGGTTATCTGTTGATGCTATAAGAGCAGAAAAATAGCTAGATTTTGCCGCTTTTATCGCCACTAGGTAGGTTTTAATATGAGACCTCACCAGTGTTCCAACCGCTCTCCAGGCATCTTTTCCGGCGCTTCATCTCCCTCAGCTCCTCGGAGAACCAAGGAGCTAGGTGAGTTCAGTGAGTTCGGGTCAGAGGCCGCAAAGGCACGACGCAGTCCAAAGCCCCAGCGGCCACACTATCCCAGACGGTCACCAAGTCTTCAGCTGAGTCATGAGCCAGAGTCTCAGGAAATGGCCCAAGTTCCATCTGGAACCTATAAGGATCCATCAGGCGCCTGGAGCGGAACCATCTAATCGGCTCCGCCTCCCTGAGGCAGGGTGTAGCGGTTAGAAAGTCAAGTCGAAGAAGTGAGTGGTCCAAACATGACAAGGGTTCAATGACTATATCCCCTGTATCAAGGCCACTCAACCACTGATCAGAGACAAAAACTAAGTCCAGAGTGTGCCTGCCCATGTGAGTAGGGTCATGAATTAACTGAGTCAGGTCCATGGCCGTCATGGAAGCCATGAAGTCCTGAGCCACCTCAGACGTTTCACCGATGGATGGCAGATTAAAAACCCCCATGACCAAAAGCCTGGGGGTATTGACCGCCACCCGGGCTATGACGTTGAGCATCTGCACCCCACGATCCCACTTCACAAAAAGGGACTCACGTCCGGCTATCTGCGGTACAGTGGTCTCCCCCGGATCAAGACCTTCCTTTATAATAACCGCCACCCCCCCGCCCCTACCCTGAGCTCTCGGCTGATGGAATGCCCGGAAGTCTGGTGGGCACATATCCATGAGGGGAACCCCTCCCTCCTGGCCCAACCAGGTCTCTGTAATACCTGCCAGATCCGCTCCCCCCTCCTGAATAAGATCGCAAATGAGGGGGGCTTTATTTACCACAGAACTGGCATTGCACAACAACAGCCCTGAGAGTCTGTGCAGCCTGGGGAACGAGAAGAGCTTTGGGGACCAGGGTGTGCCACCGCTCAAAGATAGCGAGTGCTTGCCCCCACCACATGATATGGCCCTCTGCTCCCACCATATCTGCCCCTCCCACTCAGCGTATTGATAGAAAAGCTCTCAGCAGAGTGAACTGTAATGCCCCCCTTACCCCTGGAATCCGCACCCCTGTGGCACTACTAACACTCGGACCAGCCCCCTCCCCTGTGGGTTATCCCCCAAACCCACACAACCCTCCCCCACAGAACCCCTTAAAAGTCTATCTAAAAATTTCCCCAAAAACCCCTCAATCCCCTTTTTGCAACATGCCACCTGTCGGGGTTCCAAAGCCCGTCATAAAGATAGGCCCTTGATAGAGTGGAGGGCCACACCTGCGAAAGGAGGGAATCACACAGAATAAGAAGTTCTGCTGGCGAATACATCCAATAATCGGGAGAAGCCCATGGCCAGGGAGTCCATCAAGTTGGTCCTAGTTCCAGAAAGAAGGATACCCATTTCAGGTCCAAGTCAATAAACTCCACTGCCCTCTCACAGCAGTGGGTGGAGTCTTAAGCCATATCAGGGCCAGATGTCAGCACCAGCTGCCCTCTCACGAAAGCTGGGAAGGGCCAAGGAACAGCAGTCTTAGTCTGACTCCATACCAGACTTGAGATCCAGGGTATATCCCTCTACAATTGGGAAGCATCGATGACAACCACCAATCCACAGGGCCAGGACAGGCTATGGTGACTGCACCTTAGGCGAATCAAAGAGGCCATATAAAAGTCCATGGGAGGCAGTTATCACATTGTTCAGAGGCCATCTCCAGATGATAAATAGCCATACAAAGGCCAATAAACCATACAAAGGTACAAAAGACTTGGCCAGAGATCTTTCATGGCCAATGGAATTCAATAATGCCTCTAGCTCACCCGCTCTCCACATGGGGGGGGGGAGCCTCTGGAACGACCAGGGGCGGGCCCTCTCCAGGTGGGTCACCCCCCATGGCCGCACCAGGCAGTTCCAGTACAAATGCTGATAGCATAGTTCGCATAGTTGGTATAGTGGTCGAGCATGCCTCTCGCTCTCCCAATGGAGGCCTCCTGCCTCTCTTCGCCCTCTCTGATGTCATCCCCCAGAGCCGCTCATCCTGGCATTGCAGCAAATGCCAACATCGACGTCACCAGCCACCCGAATAGCCTCCATCCACCGTTGGGTCCTGCAAGACTCTCCTGCCACCCTCACAGCTTCCCCTGGAGTCCCGACAAGGGGCAGTACCGCCGACGCCGTCGCTGCCATTCCTCCAGCCCAGCAGCTGCCGAGAAACACCAAGGCTGCTCTCACCCGGCTGCAAAGCCGCATCCCAGTCGCCTCCGTCCTCGTCCTGGCCGTCACGTCCTGGAGAGCAGCGAAGCTCTTCAAGATCTCAAAAGATCAGTAAAAAGCTCCCCTCACTGGTCGTGGGTGATAGCTAGTTGGTCTGGCCCCCAGAACTCCCCAAAAGCCAGGAACATCGCCCCTGCATCGCCGCCGCTCAGCTGAGAGTGGCCATCTTGGACATGCGCAGAATTATAATGAATAATTGAGTGTGTCCTTATGCCATTTTAGCTTTTATTGGATGCATGCCTTGGGGGTGGGGGGGATGGGATACAGATTGTTTTCATTCCTTCTCTTTGATGCTGTGTGTTTCCATGCTAGTTTTTATAAAAAATTGCCCCTAGTTTTGCAATAGGCAGCTTGAAGAGAAGCCGGGTTAAAAAAGTAAAATTAATATAGTAATATTTATTTATATTTTAACAATAATTGTCTTTATAAAAATCTATGGCCAGAAGTTGGCCCATAATACCTTATGAGAGCAAAGGCCATCTCCTTAATCACAAAGCACCAATAGGTTGTCATTTCTAAAGAGGCATATGTTGCCTTGAAATTGCAATTGCCTGCTCTTGAACACACTCCTGGTACACAGATATGTCAAGACAGTTATGATATCATGTCACAATAGTTTTAATATGTGATCAATAGGAGGGATCCATCTTATCCCACTACTGAGACTGGCCTCTTGTCTGAAGTTCTCAGATCAATTATAGTTCTTGGGAAGCATCAACTTGAATTACATAGAACTGATTGAAGGAAGACAAGTTATGCAATCTACTTTAAAAATACCATAATCAGGTGCCTGAAGGTGAACAATGTAATGCATGATTACTTGCATTCACATTCCTTGAATATGACCCACCATGTTTTAGCCGAAAAGTTTTCATCTTCCTCAGTATTACAAAAGCAATGAAGAAGGCAAGGTAGTGGTCAGCCACTTGTTAGATGGACTGGAGAGCACAGACTTTGAACGGTCTGGAACTGAATCCACCCATTCAAACTGTGACCTTATGCAAATCTCTCAGTCTTTATGCAATGATTAAAACTTTTCAGCCTTTTCTAAAGCCTCTTCAGGTTATTTCTCTAATAAACCAGGCAAATTTATTTATTTATTTATTTATTTATTTGTTCAACTTGTATGCCGCCTTTCTCCGAAGACTCAAGTTGGCTTACAATGCATTTAAAAACCATATATAAAAACATTAAAAATTAAAACATTAAAAACAATTAAAACCCATTCACACCATTCATGGCCGGATCTCGCCAGATCGCAACAGCGAGATCAACGGCCCCAGGCCTGCCGGAAAAGCCAGGTCTTCACCGCTTTTCAGAAGGCCAATAGGGTGGGGATGGTCTGGATCTCAGGAGGTAACTGGTTCCAGAGAGCTGGGGCAGCCACAGAGAAGGCCCTCGCCCGCGGGCCCGCCAGCCAGCATTGTTTAGCTGATGGGACCCGGAGGAGACCAACTCTGTGGGATATTACTGGTCGCTGGGAGCTATGCGGTAGAAGGTGGTCTCGAAGATACTTTGCCAATCGTTTCCTCTCTTGAGCAATGGCTGGGATTTTTGAGAAGGACAAAGAATGTCATTGAGATTCTCCCAGTTTCCCAATCTTCTTAGGAAAAGGTTGATCTGCATGCCAGGAGGGTGAAGTTATTCTTTTGTGGCCTCTTCTCTGCCGTATTTTCCTCTTTGGTGCCACTGAGAATATAAGGTGGTCAATTGTGAGAGTGAGCTATAAAGATAATTTTGTTAATGCCTACCAACATAGCACTTTCCCTTGCCTCAGAGAGAAGCTTTTTGTTTTACAGAGGGAAAAAAACAGGACAGTATTTCCAAATCCCTTAATTAAATAAACTCTCTCGGCATTCCCTTGATTCATTTTCCCTCTATTCCGGCATTGCTCTGAAGACAGAGTAATTCCCAAATAGGCTTTCCTGGGAGTCTCTATGCATATTGGCAGCCCAGATGAGCAAAAAGTGGAACAGGCTCAAAACAGCAACTAAGCTCAGCAATTCAGCCTCTTCCATTTGGCAAAATGGGTAGCCCAGAAGTAGCGATTATGCAGAGAATATTTTTATTTTCCTCTTGTGGCCATGCTTGAGCCTCAATCTTATAATGATTGCCAAAGCCTTCAAAAGGAGCAGTCTTGGAAAATGTGTGTGACAAAAAGCAATCAGAAGAATTGCAAGAGGCCCAGTCTTGGAAAATCTTCAAGATTTGCTGAGTTTTTCTTTTTATCATACTTCACTTCAAGGAAGGAGAAGGATGAGAAAAGCTATGCCAACCAGTGGCTCAACTACTGAATATACACAAAGCCTATTTTTAAAATCCTCCTTCCAATCCTTTCCACTACTTTTCCAGGGCAGACAGCTCTCTCAGGCAAAGCAGAGTTACTTACTAACTTTATTAGCCTTTCATAATTAATAATTACAGTTAATCAACCTGAATTTGGCTCTGACAAAGACCTGCAATAAGGGTCTCTTGATAATACCATGTTTCCCTGAAAATAAGACCCTGTCTTATATTTTTTTGAACCCTGAAATAAGCACTTGGCCTTATTGCCATGCACTCAAATGCCCGATTGGACTTATTATCAGGGGATGTCTTATTTTGGGGAAAACAGGGTAGGTTGAGAATTGAAGAATGCCTATGTGGGCATTGCGAATCAAGTAATACAACAATTCAAAGGTTGTCATGTTTATACTGGCAGCACAAACATGTGGAAAACATGCAGATAACTATAATTAGAGTAGGAGCTATTAGGATGATGGAATCTGGAAGGAGATTGCCAGCAACACTGGAGGGCAGGGTACCAGTTTTCTAGCCTTACTGCCCTTCACATCTGACTTACCCTTAATGGCACTATAATATACTGCTTAAAGGTCTAACATGGCACCATTGTTCTTATACCACAAAGAGGCAGAAAAGTGCCATAGAGTTCAATATACCAATCTGTGCTTAGTGGACTGACTCATTTTCTGATAGTTTCCCCAACCGCAGCTAATTTAGTATAGCAATTAGGAGGCCAATTTTCAAATCATAAAATCCCTGATTCAGATCTCAACCCCATTGAGAATTCACTTGATAATCTGAGGAACAAGGTGGCCAAATGAGAATGAAAAGAGGATGCAGAATTTCACATGCTAATTTATATGTATAATGCAGCTTTATAAATGTATTATAACTTAAATTAAAAATGCAGTATATTTCCTCATAGTTAAGAAACTGGTAACAAGATGACCTGCATGCTGATCTACTCAGTCTATTGTAGATTCACAGGAAGCAACTTGGATTTACCTTGACAAAGAGCATCATGCTGCAAACATGATGTGATTCTCTTTGCTAAGGCAAAGCAATAGTTTGATTTACTTCAACAAAGTGTTTCATGTCACTTCGCCTGCAATGACTGACACATGCAATAGCTGGAAGAAGCTTTTGCAAAAGCGGACCCCCCCCACCCCATATGGCAGGTGAAGTGAGGCAAGTTCTCTGCTTTACTTCACTCTCAGAATCAGGGTGTTGTGTTATTTCACACAGCTGCTTCGGGGGGGGGGGGGGGGGCGAGGCAGTGGCATGATCAGGCTTTGAAACATGCCATGAAAGACCCACATAGTCTTGTGGTATTTCCAGAGAACCAGTTTTCCTGTCTCCTAACACTTCAGAATCCATTGAAAGTCACCTCAGAATGAAGCAAGTGGATTTGGCTATTTTTAAATCTATTCAATATTTCCACACCAAAGCACGGATGTGTTTATGAATCTAGCATTCATAGATATCCTCCTGCCAATTAGCATTTGCCCTTTATGAAAATTGTCACTAGTAATTGATTGACTCTTTGTAACTCATAAAATCTGGGCCTAAGTCTAAATCTAAATCTAAATCTTTGCTTACAAAAATGAAAGAAAATGAATATATAGTATTGCTCCTTTGAAACATCAACTCTCCCCCATTAAACTGCAGGTAGTTCTTGAGTTACGACAGCAATTGGACCCAAAATTGTTGTCACTAAGTAAGCTAGTCATAAAGCATGTCCCATGATTGCATCACTTATTGATGGCAATCCTGAAAATCTTGACTACTTTTGCAATCCCAGGACATACAGGAAGAGGCAGGAGTCCCATGTACAAAATATGAAGGAGAGGTGCACTCTTGCTGCAGGGGTGTGCTTGCGTGTGTCACAGGTGGGTGCTAGGGAACATGGGCAGATTGGTAGGGACTGTGTTAGGACCGGTGGAGGCCACAGGAGGGCCGTGGAGGCCTTAGGTCGGTCATTGGAGGATGTGGGAGGACCAGCTGTTGGAATTTTAAAAAACTACAAAAACCTAACTTTTCCACAAGGTATTGTGGGCTGTGATGTTGTAACATTGTTTCCTTCTATGGTGGGTTATGTCTTTAATATAATGTATGTTCCCCATTATAAGTATAGTTATATTTTTTATTTAAAAAAATATTATTGCATCTGGACCAGAGGATATATAAAAAAAATTTTTTGCCCCTCAGCCAGTCATTGAGAAATGTATGAAGATAAGAAAGAAAGGTACTATATTTTTCAAAGTATAAGATGCACCGGAGTATAAGATGCACCTTAGTTTTTGGGGAGGAAAATAAGAAAAAAGCTGATGGGGGGTGTGGATCAGCCTCCCAGAATACCCCCAATCAAGCTGTTCCCAGAGGTGAATTTTAGCAACAGGTTTGTTGGTTTTGAGCTCTGTGGCTTGCTTTTTTTTCAGCCTCTGAAACCTCTGTTTCACAGGGTTTTTTTCCTGCCTCTGAAACTTCTGAAACTCTGTTTCAGAAAAAAACTTTTTTTCCTGCCTCTGTAAGCCTCCGAAACAGAGTTTCAGAAAAGAAGTCTCTGAAGCTCTGTTTGGAGGCTTTTTTTCTGGAGCTCTGTTTGGAGGCTTTTTTCTGAAGCTTCATTTCTGATGCTTTTTTCAGCCTCTAAAACCTCTGTTTGAGAAGCTGGGTGGGGCTACATTTGGAGTATAAGACGCACCCAGATTTTCACCCTCTTTTGGGGGGGGGGAAGGTGCATCTTATACTCCAAAAAATACAGTAACTGAAAATTTGTTGATGCAGAGAAAGCATAAAATAAAATTAATAACTGGGGACTTTTGGGTGGAGAAATGGCAAACTAACATGTCTTTGCATCCTGGAAGTGATCTTTGCATCCTGGAGTGAAGAATGGCAATTGGTGGCTAGTCTGGACCTGTAGAACTTTTCTGGAGAATATAAATTTTGCTTTGGAAAGGAACTTTTTGTGAGTAAACTGACAGGTTTCAGACTAACTTGTTTTCGAACATGCACATAGAGAACCAGGAGTTGAGGAAGAAAGATCAGGCTCCACAGTCTCATGTGGACCCTGATTGAAGGATGCTGAGTTCACCCAATCCACTTGTTAAAGCATGTTAGAGTGGGAAAATATTTAAAGCTCTAGAGATCTTCAGGCCAGCAGATCACCTAAACTACATTACTAAATTACCTAAACTAAATTACCTAAACTAAACTAAACTAAACTAAACTAAATTACCTAAAGGATTAAAATAAAAATAAACAAGCAATTATATAAATTTAAAAAGAATTAAAAGTAAAAAAGTTTGCAAAATTTGCAAACGGCACTCCACAGTTCGAGAAAGGGATATCTAAAAAAGTTTCAAAATGATGGCTGCCTTCCCTAGCAAATTTCTTTTTTTTAATTTATTTATTGATTTTTTTTTCATATACTATTCAAACTCTTATCCTGTACTTTGCACAACATTAACCTGAAAAGAAATACTGTAATGGTGGGGCATATATGTATGTTTTTATGATTATAGTGGCAAGCAGGGGTGAAATCCAGCAGGTTCTGACAGATTCTGGAGAACCAGTAATGGAAATTTTTAGTAGTTTGGAGAACTAGTAGCGGAAATTTTGAGTAGTTCGAAGAACCGGCAAATGCCACTTCTGGCTGGCCCCAGAGTGGGATGGGAATAGAGATTTTGCAATATCCTTCCTCTGGAGTGGGGTGGGAACGAAGATTTTGCAGTATCCTTCCCCTGCCACGCCCACCAGGCCACACCCACCAAGCCATGCCTACAGAACCAGTAGTAAAAAAGCTTGAATTTCACCACTGGTGGCAAGCCTCCTATAGTTTCCAAACTCCAAATTTTGGTGTGCCAGGAATTTTGCCTTTGAGACATTTGTATCTAATTATGTTGATAGAATGGATTTTGAAGACTTGAAAGGTGAGCCAGGAATCCCCTCCAATGAGAGCTTGGGTCACTCCTTCAGGCATAAAGCAGTAATTTCTTGCTAATTATGAAGTTGAATTTGCTGCCTTAAAACACCACTTCCCTGTCCTTGAATGCAATGCCACAGTCATAGGAATATATTTAAATTATTTGCACTTGCAAATATCTAGTTATGACATCATGTAATTAAATTAAGTCTCATTTCACTCCACAATTGGAGCTGCACACTTGTCTTAATATCCTCTCTGTATTAACTATCAATGACAACTTCAAGATTTTAGCTTTCTCTTTTTAGTGTGCTTGACTTCTATTAAATGACTCTGTTCAATTTTAAATAGGTGATACTGATGCCTCCTTTCACCTAGTTCTATCTGCTATGTGAAGATTATACTGAACGTTCATGAGATTATCACTTTAATATTTTCTGGCCAAGAAAAAAATGCCACTGCCAAATTATGACATTTGTAGCTAATAGAGCCTCACAAAAGTTAACATTTGCCTTATGGTAATAAGGCAAATCTATGCAGAATCTATGCAGAATCTTCCGCAACCATATGACAGACATTTGAGTAATATGTTTTCTCAAATGTTTTCTCATATATTTGTATTCTTGAGTAATACGTTTTCTAAGCTATCTGCAGTGCAACATAATGGCTGAATGCAAAGCAGAAATTGGAAGATAGTAAGAGCCTAGGTCAGGGGTCGGCAACCTTAAACACTCAAAGAGCCACAAAGGACCTAACTGAAAGCTCCCGTTCAATTCTGGAGCCGACCGGAAGTCCGGCTCCAGCATCATAGTCTCCTCCTAGCACGGCGTCCTTTTTCCTCTGCTGACTGGAAGTCCGTTCCTCCACCATAGAGTCTCCTCCTAGTGTGGCATCCTTTTTCCTCTACCTCTCTTAACCGAAAACCCTATCAATTATGGAACTGACCAGCAATAGGGAGCCATAGCAGAGGGATGAAAGAGCCACATGTGGCTCCAGAGCTGCAGGTTGCTGACCCCTGGCCTAGGTATGGCTTAGGACCAGGATATTTGGCGGACCACCTACAGCCAATAACAACATCCCATTGCCTGGTTCACGCCCATAAAGAGGGCCTACTCAGGGTGCCGTCGGCTAGACAGTGGCAGCTGGCGGCCCCCAGGGGTAGAGCCTTCTCGGTTGGGGTGCCCACACTCTGGAATCAACTCCCCTTGGAGCACCGACTAGCGCCGGACCTTCGCACCTTCCGCCGGGAATTAAAAACTTGGCTTTTCAAATCCCTTGACCTGGTCTGATGATGGGGTTTTAAGGGTTTTAATGGGTTAATTTTAATTTTTTTAGATTTTAGTCTTTATTTTATTGTGGCTTGTGTTTTATTGTTGTGAGCCGCCCTGAGTCCATTGTGAGATAGGGTGGCATATAAGCCAAATAAATAAATAAATAAATAAATAAATAAATAAATAAATATACTGTAAAGCATTTATTATGATAAAGCATTCAGCCTAATTATAAATATTATAATCAATGTCCCTGAAATATAAAGAAGCATAGTTGCTTTTCCAATACTCAGATATGAATTGATTCAATGGCTCACTCCCATTTTGTACCGGCCATATGTTCTCAGGATATTTCTGCATAGGATGTAGATAAGATCAACCACATTTACTCTACATTAATTAATCTATAATAACTCTATCTTCTCCTCAGAATCATTCATAAGATTCAGAACAAAACATTGTATGCAGATATCACTGAAATGTCATTGATATCCTGTTTTCAATTTACATAGCCTCTGCTTATGTGAAAATAGACTTGATTATTGAGGAAAGGGCTTATTAAAATGTATTCAGTGACTTTGAATGTATGTCTGAAAGTATTTAACATATCTAACAACATGGTATCATTCAAGAATGGAACAAAGCTGTCATTCTGCCTTTTGATTCTTAAGATGCAAAATATAGCCAAGGGATGCTTGATCTTCAGAGCCCAAAGGATTACCTGAAGTGCCTCTAGTTGTCTGTGTGCCTTGAACCACAAAAAAATAATTTCTCTGGGTGCTGGAATAGAAAGCATGGAAGCGCATTAGTCACACACTTCTCCAGAGCCATAGTCCTTACATTTCATCATTAATACCTGCTTGTTGCTATGGAAACTATTAAGACAGGAAAAGAGAACTGAATGCCTTCAACAGGATGGATATAGTGTTGCTTCATGACACCATGCAGATTTTTTTGCCATGCAGAATTGCAGAAAATTACACTATGCTTATAGTGCACTTGTTTTCATGGATGCTCTTTGTGACTGGAAGACTGTTGACCTTGCATTTTAGCCTGTTTATGTAAACAGAGAAGTCATATATTTTAATGGAAATGGGTGATTGTGAAAAAAAAAACCTGAGTGTATGTACAGATAACTAAGAATTAACACAGACTATGACACTAACACAATACCTAACACTAGGTATTGGGCCAATACCTAGTTGGCCCAAGAATGACATAGTGATATAACCTTGTTCTGGTGTCATCTTTTCTTTATGAAGATTAAATTTAAAAAGGCACAGTCATGTCACCACTTACACTCTCTCTTTTTCTTCTTTTAAAACATCAAACAAATGCATGATGTGACATCCCTGACGACTGGTTATCAAACGTAACAGGAGGAAACATGAAATACCAGCAGACTTCACATATTGTGCTAAGTTAGTTTGTTGTACAGGATTTAATGACCTGGCTAAGTCAGAAACTCACAGCCTAAGGCTCCACTGGAGCTTCATGTGAGCCCCTCAAGTCATCCAAAAGTTTGCCAGCAAATTATAAATTTTAAAATGACAGAGCAGAAACGTTATACATGGAGAGTACTCCTGTGTACTGAATTTAATCAGTTTCATGTAAGTTTAATTACATTTATGCAAATTACACTAAACAGCCTATTGTTTTGCCACAACTGCTATTGAGTCAACATTTCTTTTAGTCTGGTCCCCAACATGTCATTTGAAGTCCAAGCTTTCTCCTCCACCCCTCCTCTACAGTGGCAGGCTGCATTAAACATAAACTACCCCCAAAGCAAACACTTATGGCTTGAGCCCCGCTTAGAGATTCGCACAATTTAATAGAGTGCTCAAATACAGCCAGAATAAGAGCATGCATGGAGGCTTGCCTCTTTTGTGTTGCTCTTATGTGTTCACCAACGAAGTCTGAAAAGAAGCTATACTTTCATTGTTTTGAATGTATCTACTGCTGCTAGTGTCAGCTTTGGAAGCCACATTAGGCCGGAAGCTTCAATGCTGCCACCTTCTCATGTGTGGGAAAATAGGAGGGGGGGATTAAGGAGGGGGGTTGTTAGTAGACATAATAGCATTCTTCCTGCCGATCAAGGTCAGGGCGATCCAGCATCTGGAGAAGGAGTGGTCAGGGGGCTGGATCGAGATGGAACGGATGTTGATTGGAGCATGTGATCGACTGGGGGGGGAAGGGGATGGTTTTGGGAGCTTTGATTTACTGAAGGAAAACCCAGGCTTTTTAGATTTGGGTTTTCCCAGATGTGCCAGTTTGCCTATTCTAGTAAAGAGAACTTTGGAAAAATGTTTTTCTGGAACACTGACAGCCAGCACACTTCAAAAAGCTGCTTCATTCAGGACCTAGTTCATATGGAAAACTGTATGCCCGTTCAGGACAATGCAAGTAGAGCCATATGAACAATCTCATTGCTTACCCTGTTTAAGCCCTCTGCATCTTCAGGCAAATACTTGACTATGTGCAATGGTACGTAGGAATGACCTTGGGAGACGGGGTGGAAGTAAGGTGGAGGAAGATGCTCCTAGGGAACAGTCAGGTAAACGAGAGTGTTGTGTCCTTATATGGGCATCCACTGGTCATTGGCTAATCTACCGGCGGGAAGTTTAAATGAATGTCATTGGCCGGCTAGCTTGCCGGAGCTGTATATAAGGAGGGCTTGGCAGCTCAGCTGGCAGTTCCACATAAGATAAATAAAGTGCTGAATGGACCTCTGCTGAGTCGCGTCTTCTTTTCCCTGCACCAATCTAACACTGGCGACGAAGGACACAAAAGAACTGATAGCATACCTCATGGCATGATCGCTACCATCTACCAAGAGCTGAGTCACTTGAGCGAAGTCACTGAAATGGAACCACAGAACCATGCCTGGACCACAGATCTCACTGGCTCCGTTCGAACCTAACCAGGAGAAATGGAAGTCCTTCATGGTCCGGTTCAGACAATTCCTGGCGGGCAGCGGTTTCACCGATCTGGACGACAACCGAAAACGAGCCCTGTTCCTGGCTCACTGCGGCTCTGGGGTCCTGGAAATGGCCATTGATCTCATGGCACCGAGGGACTGAACTACAGGAAGCCCTGCAAGAGCATTACGCTCCAACCAGCACCCCGTTGGCCAACCGGTTTGATTTCCACCAGCGGAATCAACAGGACGGCGGATCTGTTAAGGACTTCGTACCTGCGCTCCGGACAATCGCAGCCAGCTGTGAGTTTGAGAACGTGGACATCCAACTGAGAAACTGGATCATCTTCGGGATGATGGACGTTTCTCTCCAGAAGAAACTCTCTCAGCCGTAAGAAGGTGTCACTGAGAGATGTGATCAAAGAAGCTACAGCTGCAGAATCGTCAGAGAGAGCAGCCGCCGCTATGAGGAGGTCTAGGGGATCCACAAGATCTACAAGAATCCCCAACCTTCATCAGACGAGACCACCACGGGGTCAGAGTCCGAAGCCGAAATGGACGTCCACAAGGTTCTCAGACCCCAACGGCGGGAAAACCCTCAAGATGAGAGGAACACTGTGCCAGCTGCAACGGGGATCACATGCGCGCCAGATGTCGCTGGAGGGATGCAACCTGCAGGCGTTGCAGGAGGAAGGGCCACATCGCCGAGGCGTGCAGAGCAGCAGAACCGGTCATGGAGGCTCTCAGAACCCGCAACCGTGAGAATCAGAGGCCATCCAAATGGTCCCAATACCCCAGGCACGAGGGAGAAGGCTACGCGAAGAGCAGAGGGGTCCATCAGACCACCATAGCGCACTCCGTGGCTGAGGGATCCAACAAGTTTCACGTGACCGTCCATGTGGAAGGGACACCATGTCCCATGGAGATCGACTCCGGATCGCCCTATTCTATTATAGACTGGGTTCAACTCAAGAAACTCAAGCCGCTGATTGCCAAAAGCCATCTCAAGCCGCTGCAAGCAAGATTGGTGGATTTTGGAGGCCATCCAATCGGAATCCTGGGAAGGACCAAGCTCAGAGTCCATTACAAAGACTTCTCCGGGGACCTACCCATCGCAGTCGTCAAGGAGACCCGACCAACCCTTCTTGGAGTGGAGTGGTTCAAGCCTCTAGGGCTCACAATTGGCGGGATTAATCAGATCAGACAGAGTGAACTCGACAAGCTCCTAGAGGACTTCCAGAATGTCTTCAACGGGAGCCTAGGTAAATTTTTGGGGAAACTCATCTCATTCAATTTAGATCCAACAATTACTCTAATTCGGCTAAAACCCCGCAGGGTTCCATTCGCCCTCCGGCCTAAAGTTGATGCCCAACTGGAGAAATTAATTGCCCAGGGCATATTGGAGCTGATTGATCATGCTGCATGGGAGACCTCCATTGTGACCCCAATAAAGCATGATGGATCTGTGCGCATTTGCGCTGATTATAAATGCACCATTAACAGGGCGTTACAGCAGAGCGCATACCCAGTCCCAGAGGTGCAACATCTGTTGCATTTGCTAGGGAGTGGAACCATATTCGCAAAACTGGACCTGGCCCAGGCTTACCAGCAACTGCCAATTAATGAAAAAACTGCAGAGGCTCAGACTATTGTCACTCACAAGGGTGCATTCAAATGCAACCACCTCCAATTTTGAGTCAGCACTGCCCCAGGCATTTTCCAATCGATGATGGAACACCTTCTGCAAGGCATTCCAGGGGTGGTGCCATACTTCGATGACGTCTTGGTCTCCCACCACTCAGAAGTCCAACTACTGGAACGGCTCAGGCTTGCCCTGCAGCGGTTTCAGGTGAAGGGTCTAAGAGTCAGGAGAGACAAGTGCATCATCGGGGTCCAGGAGGTCGAGTTCCTGGGCTACCTAATTGATAGCAAAGGCATCCACCCCACCAAAAGTAAAGTAAAAGCAATTCACGAAGCTCCAGCCCCCCAAAACAAAGCGGAGCTTCAGGCTTTCTTGGGACTACTGAACTTTTACAGTGTCTTTCTAAAACAGAAAGCCACAGTTGCTGAGCCGCTCCATCGACTTTTAGGGAAGGCGAGCCCTTGAAAATGGGGAGAGGAAGAAGAGTCAGCTTTCCGGAACATCAAAAAACTACTCTCTTCAGACAGCATCCTCATGCAGTACCATGAGACACTCCCCCTGTTCCTAACCTGTGATGCCTCGCCATATGGAGTTGGGGCTGTCCTCAGCCACCAACTTCCCAACGGATCAGAAGCTCCCATTGCATTCTTTTCTAAAACAATGTCCACGACTGAGCGCAACTACAGCCAGCTGGACAAGGAAGCCTTGGCCATTGTAGCTGGCATCAAGCACTTCCATGAATATCTATATGGAAGAGCATTCATCATTGTGACGGACCACAAGCCGCTGCTGGGATTCCTCGCAGGAGACAAAGAAACGCCCACCTACATGTCGCCCAGGATGACACGCTGGGCTATCTTCCTCTCCGGCTACTCGTAAAAGCTGATACACAGACCTGGCAAGACCATCTGCAATGCTGATGCCCTCAGCAGATGCCCCATCCAAGAGCCAGTGGAAGACCCGCACCCACTCTCAGACTGTTCCATATTGATGATGACCAGTTGTGCCCAGTTTCATCTACCACCGTGGCGAAGCACACCCAAAGAGAAAAAACCCTCAGGCAAGTCATGTCCTGGATCTTGAGGGGCTGGCCAACTGGGAGAGTGGGTGAAGAGTTCAGTCTGTTCGTGTGGAAACAACAAGAACTCTCCACAATGAAAGGATGCCTCCTCTGGGGCGACAGGGTGGTGATTCCCCACACCCTACAGAAGCAGACCTTAGAGACACTGCACAGCGGGCATCCTGGCATCGTCAGGATGAAGGCCCTGGCATGGAGCTATGTCTGGTGGCCAACGCTAGACAAGGACATTGAGGAATGGATCACCAGATGTGACCCGTGCCAGGAGGTAAGACCGGCGCCACTGCAAGCTCAGCCAACGGAGTGGGAGACGCCCAGCAGCCCCTGGTCGAGAATACACGTCGATTTCGCAGAACCAATAGATGGCAAGTCTCTCTGTATCGTGGTAGATACTTTCTCAAAATGGCTGGAAGTAATCGCGATGCCCACCACCACGAAAGAGTCCACTATCAGGGCACTCCGCTGGCTGTTCACCACACACGGCCTTCCAGACGTCCTGGTCTCGGACAACGGCCCCCAACTCACTTCCAAGACAATGGAAGCCTTCTTAGCAGAGCTGGGCATTAGGCATGCCCTCATCACCCCTTACAGGCTGGCAGTAAATGGGCAAGCAGAGAAAATGGTAAGACTCACCAAAAACACACTCGCCAAAATGGGCGCAGGAGACTGGCAGGAGAAAATTGATAAGTTCCTGTTCGCCCAGCACATCACTCTGCACACCACCACAAAGAAGAGCCCGGCAGAGCTCCTGATGGGGAGAAGACTACGATCACCTTTGAATTGGCTACACCCCCAGTACAATCCGCAGTGCCAACAAAACAATTCCCAGCTGCCACAGACTCTCGGAATTGGAGATCCAGTCTTCGCGCTAAATTTCCAGGGCCCTCCGAAGTGGCTGAAAGGACTGATCGGGAGAGTGACCGGCCTGAGGTCAAACGAAGTGGAGCTGGACGATGGACAAACCTGCAGACGTCACGTCGACCAGCTCTGGAAAAGGTGGAGGGGAGTTGAGGAAGACCAGCCAGATGAGGTAGGCCTGCGCCACCCCAGTGAGGTAGACTTCCACCACCCCGGTGAGGTAGACTGCCACCACCCCGATGAGGTAGACTACACCACCCTGACCGAGTTGACCCTTGCCATCCCAATGAGGAGGGCCGCCTCTGCGGCGAGAGGGACCTGCACCCGCCAGGCGAGGGAAACCCGCACCACCCCGACGACGCCAGCGACCACCACCCCGGCGAAGAGAGTCCCCGCCAACCCTGTGAGGGTGGCCACCGCCACCCAGATGAGGTAGGCCTACGCCACCCAGATGAGATCGGCCACCGCCACCTAGACGAGGTAGGCCTACACCACCCCGGCAGGGTCGACGACCGCCACCCCAGCAGGGTTGGCTGGCAACAAACACCGCATCAACTGCAACCACAGCCACAGGGATGCCCCACCACGACAGTCTGCCAGGGGCCCGGAGTGCAAGCCGAAGAAGAGAGGAAAGAACCCAAGGACCTACCGCGGTTCAGCTGCCCAGCCCGGGTCCAAGGTGAACTTCAACGGCCGAGTCTCCGTCATCCCGGCCAGGGAGAGGGACTCCGCCACCCATAGGACAATCCAACAAACCCAGCCGGAGGCGCTAGGCAGGACCCAGCGCACTCGACAGCCGAGTTCCAGGCAATTCCACGTCGGGAACTGGAGAGGGCAGGAGCCCGACCCGTCTGGATCAACAACAAAGCAAGAACTGAACCGCACAGGTCAAGTAGGGCTATTAGACGCCCCGTCTACCTGCGCGACTATGTGACCTACATCGGCCACGGATTGACAGACTGAGAACTAGGAGGGGAGGAGTGTTGTGTCCTTATATGGGCATCTGCCGGTGGTTGGCTAATCCACTGGCGGGAAGTTTAAATGGACGTATTTAAGGAAGGTACTGTAACGTATTCAGTTGATGATAAGCTACCATAATGTGTGGAGTTGCTATCCATTGTGCTATCATCGGTTGGATGGATCTACTACCATCGTGATTTGTGAACCAGAGTGAGCTTGTTATTCTAACCAACTACTGTTTGTGTGGTAAGAAGATTTTGTATCACTGGACTGATTTAACTGGCAAAGACTTGGATTGATTTAAAGACTATGAGATTGTTTTTTCACTATAAAGTAAACTTTTGATAAACCAGTTTGCACATCTCTTATGCATTGCTCTCAGCAACGTTTCTCTGTGCTCTACACTCTGCTGGTTGGTAACACAACAACAATATCCTTAACACCGGCTAGCTTGCCGGAGCTGTACATAAGGAGGGCTCGGCAGCTCAGCCGGCAGTTCCGCATGAGATAAATAAAGTGCTGAACGGACCTCTGCTGAGTCGCGTCTTCTTTTCCCTGTGCCAATCTAACAGAGAGCATAGCTCACAGCTGCATAACAGACAGAGAAAGGAACTCAGAAAGGAACCTCCCTACTTCTCAGGCTGTAAAACTGATGGCAGGAAATTTGTACTTCAGTATCAGATTCTCAAGATTCTGTTAATGTACTCTTACAATAAAGGAGAATTAGTTTATCTAGGCTGTGTTTCCTGTCTGATCTACCCAGGAAGGCTGACAGTATGTTATGTGTCAAACCTGATAAACTGTTCAGCTGTTGTACTTTTAAATGAGAGTGAAACTATTGATTGAACAAGGACTTAGTCATGTTTGGAACTGTATACTCAGAAAGGGTGCAAGCATCCTTGCCTGTGCTTGATGTCTCTGCTTGATTACATGTCACAATGCAACTTCAGGGAAAGAAGACTCATCTTATTCATTCTGTGGGATAACTAATGCCCCTTTAATATAACATTTAGGCAGGACTAACAGTTTTACTGAATCAGTTTAAAGATCTGTCTCAGTCTGCTGGTGGCCAGAGGTTTTGAGACCTACCATTCTCATAAACTTCAATCAATAAATTTGGAGTGTGGTACTTCTAAAATGTCTGGAGGACATGGGACGTGGGAAAGAATCAAGTACCTGTTCCCATTGCCTAGAGCAGTTAGCCAAGTATTTATGGTAAGCCCACAATATCACACTTGCCAACTGTCCCAAATGAATGAACTAGGGTTGGGTCATCTTCACAGAAAATTCCAATTTGGGAACCTCTGTAAGAAATTTCCAGACTAGGACCTTCTCTCATACTCATCCCTGCCCTCCCCCTCCCCTAGCAGGAGAGAAGAAATGAAAAGGACATTGTAGCCCCAATGGAAGTCTCTATTTCTCTACATAGTTTAGAAACATGCTGGTGTGATCACTTGGCATGCCCCTTCCAATATTGTGGGAAGGGTCTAAACCAGGGATGGCTAACCTATTTGCCATCACATACCAAAAGTGGGGGGAGTGCAGGGGGGGTCGATGCATGCATGCCCACGCCCATAATTCTATGTGCCCCAACCCCCTGTGCATGCATGTGTGACCCTCCCCCACGCCCCACATTTTTGGCACACAATGGCATGGTGAGCCCAGTAGGCCCATTTTTCACTCTCCCCAGGCTCCAGAGATTTTCTAGGAGCCTGGGGAGGGTGGAAATGGTCTTCCCCACCCCCCCAGAGGCCCATTTGCTGACTTTCAGTGGGACCGAAAGGCCCATTTGCGCCCTCACCAGGCTCCTAGAAAGGCTCTGGAGCCTGGAGAGAGCGAAAAATGCCCCCCCCCGGAGGCCCACCAGAGGTTGGAAACAGCCTGTTTCCTGACTTCCAGTGGGCCCAGAAGGCCCGAAAAATAGGTTGGCTGGCGCGCATGTGCGCCGGAGCTGAGCTCGCATGCCCACTGATATGGTTCCACATGCCACCAGTGGCACATGTGCTCACCATCATGGATCTACACAAACTTTCTTCTCAGGCAGTTGAATGCACATGTTGTGATAACTCCTATAGGAGGTCTCACATAGGAAATCTAATAGCGGCTACAAAGAGTGGTGTGATTTGGTGGTAGTTAAGCAAGCAGGGTCATCTTTGGGAAGTCTTCAGAGTCATTTAAGCCAACAAGTTGATTTACTTACACCTTTTTATCTGAAGTGATTAATGGAGGTGGTCTTTTGCTTATTAAAAAAGAGTTCAAGGTTTTATGCTGAAAACCAATTTAAGAGGCATAAAGTTACAGGCAGTCCTTGAGTTATGACCACACTTGGGACTGGGATCGCTTAGTGATAGCAATCCAGGCAATTCCATCAGCTTAACCCCAAGACACATGGGTTGTTAAGAGGGAAGTGAAGGGAGTGCAGGGTGCCACAGGGAGATGGGAGAGGTTCTAGGAAGTCCAGTGCAGGCCATGCACTAGTTGGGGAGGGGTGCTGAAATGCAACACAAATTCAGGAGACCATGGAAAGAGCACATGGGCTGTGTGTGTGAGAGAGCGCAGGGAGGCTGAGGAAAGAGGGCACTGGTGAATGCATGCCTGTGTGTAAGCACAGAGAGGCCAAGGAGAGAAGGGTGCTGGTGGTGCAGTATCCTCCTTCCGTGGCCTCCCTTCCTCACACCCAGGCATGCCTGGGTGTGAGGAAGGGAGGCCACGGAAGGAGGACACTGGTAGATGCAAGTGAGTGAAGAGGGAAGAAAGGCACTGTGCAAGGGAGACACTTACCTGAGCAAATTGTGATCTTCTTTGCCAGTTTCCCCATTGACTTTGCTTGTGAGAAGCCAGCACAGAAGGGCAATGCTGATCACATGATCAATGTACAATGTACAATGGCTAGAAATTCAAGAACAGGTCATAAGTTTTTTCAATGCCATTGTAACTTCAATTATAGAACAAATGGTCTGCTGATGAAGATTCCCAGTCATCAGGTAGAGTTATCTGGAAGATGAGGCATGGCAACTTGACTTCTTTTTCTTTTTGGTTTGAAACGTTTCATTGTTTATTCAAGTAGCTTCTTCAGCCTGGGCAAGTTGTTAGGAGGACCCCATATATGTCCTTCAGGGTGGCTTCATTTCTCACACGCTTATTCAAATTAGATGAGAAATGAAACCATCCTGGAGGACATATATAAGGTCCCCCTAACCAACTTGTTTAGACTGTAGAAGCTATTTGGGTAAGCAGAAAAACATTTCAAACCAAAAAGAAAATGAAGTCCAGTTGCCATGACTCAACTTGCAGTGAACAAGTGGTTGTAACTGGAGAATTACTTCAAGGGAAAACATTATTTATTTCAAACTTAATGAATCCCAGATAGAATATAGAGAATCGTTTTTTAAATCAGATGTTATTTTTTGAAATAACTGCTCAAATGCTGAACTCCTTGCTTAGCCAAAATAAGATTTATTTTCAAAATTGTACTGCTGCACTGTGCCAATCAGCTATCCAAGTAAAAAAACTGTGAAACAATAATCCTTTCTATTCTGTGGAGGATGAGGAATTTTTAAATCATCCAGAAAAGGAAGCATATTTGCTTTTGAAAAATATCTGCTCTTGCTTTCTTAAAGTCAAGTGGTGGAATTCATGATCTAAAGAGGCATAGGGATATTTTCAGGCAGAGGGTATTTAAAATAATTTAAAATATTTTGGAGTACAGTACAGAGTTCTTGGCCCAATTCTCACAATAGAATGATAGCATAGTAAAGGGAAAACTACTCGTTCAGATTGTTGTTTTTCTGCAGCACAATTGACCATTTGCAGTGAATGACTAATTTCAGTAAAGCAATAGGCAGGCCATTTTCTGAGAATAACTAGCTAAAAAGATGCATGTAAAAGACGCATAAAGGCTAGCGAATCACCTTATTGACTGCATTGGTCTGGGCTCCATGAAAAACTGCTCCCATGTGGAAAAGGTTGTTTCAATTCCACTCATTATTTAGATGTTGTTAGATCGGCGCAGGGAATGAAAGACACGACCAGCAGTGGTTCCTTCAGAACCTTTATTCAGCTCAGAATAGGAATGGACTGGCGGCTGTGGTGCCGGGGCTCTTTTTATATGCTCCGGCAGACTCAGCCGCCCAATGACAGCTGTTTAAATCTCCCGCCGGTGGACCAGCCAATTCCCCAGCGGATGTCCTTATAAGGACATAACACTCCTCCCCTCCTAGTCCGAGAAACGTCCATCATAGTCAATCAGTGATACGTAGTCACGCAGGTAGGCGGGACGCCTGGTGGTTCTGGATGACCTGCGCAGTTCACACTGAGCTTCGCCGCCGACCTGGGCAGGCGGGGCTTCCGTCCTCTCCGGTCCCCGATCCGGGGTAGACCGGAGTCTGGCCGTCGAGTGTGCGGGCCCTGTCCCAGCACCTCTGGCTGCAACATCTGGAATTACCCGCTGGTGTCTCTGGTCCTTTCCCTGACCGGAAACTCTGGAACCTCGCGGCTGGACATCGCTGACTATCGGTGGGTGCCGACTGATGTCCGGTAAGTCCCTTGGTTTTCCTTTACCGTTCTGCAGATTTTGGGATCGCTGCTGCTTCTGCTGTTGTTGTTGTTGTTGTTGCATCTCCGTCTGTGTGTCGGCTTGTCGTGGCAGGTGGCCGACCCCACTGGGGGTCTCCCGTCTGTCTTGTCGGGTCCGTGCAGGTCGACCTTGCCGGGGTGGTGTTGGTCGACCCTGTCGGGGTGGTGGCGGTGGTCTCCCTCACCGGGTGGTTGTAGGCCAGCCCTGCCAGGGCGCTGCGGGCCTCCCTCCTTGCGATGTCCCCGGGTCTACCGTGCAGCGGCTCGGGTCTCTCTCACTGGGGTGTTGTGAGACAACCTTGCAAGGGGTGTGTGGCTCTCCTTCCCTGGGATGTCCCCGGTCTACCTTGTCATTGAGGTGGAGGTCTCCCTTGCTGGGGTGATGGCTGGACCCCTGATCAGCATGGTGCGGACTCCCCTCTGGCTGCAGGTACCGGTCTACTTCCCTCGATCGCCGAGGGTTCGCCTTGCTGTGGTGGTGCTGGCCTATCTCATCCGGGGCTGGCGGGCCTACCTCGTTGGGTTGTGGCAGACCCACCTCGTAGGGTTGGGGCAGGTCTACCTTGCGGGGTTGAGGTAGGCCCACCTCATAGGGTTGTGGCGGGCCTACCTCGCTGGGGTGTGGTAGGCCTAGCTTGCCAGGTGGTTGCAGGCCTACCTCTTCGGGGTGTTGTGGGCCTGCCTCGTCGGCTTGGTTTCGACCCATCTCCCTCCACCTTTTCTGGAGCTGGTCGATGTGACGTCTACAGACCTGTCCATCTTCCAGCTCCACTCTGTAGGACTTCGGGCCGGTTGTGCTCTCTATTCTCCCCTTCAGCCACTTCGGAGAGCCGTGAAAGTTTAGCGCAAACACCGGGTCTCCTATGGCGAAGGCGCGAAGCGGGCGGCTGGCCATTGCTGTCACCTCTGGGTTGTACTGGGGGTGTAGCCGGTCCAAGGGTGACCTCAGTCGTCTGCCCATCAACAATTCGGCCGGGCTTTTTCGGGTGGTGGCATGCGGCGTGATGTGCTGGGTGAGGAGGAAGTTGTCTATTCTTTCCTGTCAGTCACCCGTGCCCATCTTGGTGAGCGCTTCTTTGGTCAGTCTCACCATTCTCTCAGCTTGTCCATTGCCAGCTGGCCTGTAGGGGGCTGAGAGGGCATGGCGGATGCTCCGTCCGGCCAGGAACTCCTCCATGGTCTTTGAAGTGAGTTGAGGTCCATTGTCCGAGACCAGGACATCTGGCAGCCCGTGCATTGCGAATAGGCACCGGAGCGCCCTGATGGTGGATTCAGACATGATAGATGCCATGGGGATGACCTCCAGCCATTTGGAAAACGCGTCCACCACTATCAGGAGGTACTGCCCTTGCATTGGACCCGCGAAGTTGATGTGAACCCTTGCCCAGGGGCTGCTAGGCGTCTCCCATTCCAACGGCTGGGCTTGGGCTGGCGCTGGGCGAACATCTGGCATGGGTCACATCTGGCAACCCATTCTTTGATATCTTTGTCCAGGGATGGCCACAGATGTAACTCCGTGCCAGCCCTTTCATTCGCACGATGCCAGGGTGCCCGTTGTGAAGTGACTCCAACGTCTTCCGTTGCAGGGAGCTGGGAATCAGCACTCGGTCTCCCCATAGCAGACAGCCTTTCATTGTGGACAGCTCCTTTTGCTTCCGTGCGAATGGGCTGAATTTTTCTGCCGGTTTCTCAGTGGGCCAGCCTCGCAGGACCCAGGAGGTGACCTGTTTGAGGATGGGGTCCCTCTGGGTGTGGGCTGCCATGTCAGATGATGTGACTGGACAGTCTCTGTCGGCGTTGATGTGGAGCAGGCTGAGCGTGGGTGCGGGGTCTTCCACTGGCTCCTTGGATGGGCATCTGCTCAATGCGTCTGCATTTCCAATGGATGTCCCGGGTCTGTGGATGAGTCTATAGGCGTAGCCAGCCAGGAATATTGCCCAACGTGTCATTCTGGGTGACATGAATGACGGGGTGGGTTTGTCCCCGGCCAGGAGTCCCAGTAATGGTTTGTGGTCCGTTACAATTGTAAAAGCCCTGCCATATAAGTATTCATGGAAGCGTTTTGTGCCCGCCACGATGGCCAGTGCTTCTTTGTCCAGCTGGCTGTAATTTCTCTCGGCGCTGGACATGGTCTTGGAGAAAAATGTGATGGGTGCTTCCATGCCGTTGGGAAGTTGGTGGCTGAGGACTGCTCCAACTCCATAGGATGATGCATTGCAGGTCAGCAGTAGTGGAAGCATCTCATGATATTGGATGAGCACGCTGTCTGAGGAGAGTAGCCCTTTGACTGTCTGGAAGACTGTTTCCTCTTCCTTCCCCCATTTCCACGGTACCGCTTTCCCCAATAGGCGATGGAGTGGCTCAGCAGCTGTGGCCTTCTGTTTTAAGAAAACGCTGTAGAAGTTCAGCAGTCCCAAGAAGGCCTGAAGCTCCGCTTTATTTTTGGGGGCTGGAGCTTTGTGGATTGCTTTTACTTTAGATTTGGTAGGGTGTTTGCCAGTGCCATCTATGAGATAGCCCAGGAACTCGACCTCCTGGACCCCAATGATGCATTTGTCTTTCCTGACTCTCAAACCCTTCTCCTTAAAGCGTTGGAAAACTTGCTTCAATCGCTCAAGTAGTTGGGTTTTAAAGTGTCCGGAGATTAACACATCATCAAAGTACGGCACCACCCCTGGAATGCCTTGGAGAAGGCGTTCCATCATTGATTGAAAAATTCCGGGGGCTGCATTGACTCCAAATTGGAGACGGTTACATTTAAAAGCGCCCCTGTGGGTGACAATTGTTTGAGCCTCTGCAGTTTTTTCGTCTACTGGCAGTTGCTGGTAAGCCTGGGCCAGGTCCAGTTTAGAGAAAATTGTCCCACTCCCCAGTGAATGCAGCAGATGTTGCACCACTGGAACTGGGTATGCACTCTGCTGCAGGGCCTTATTGATGGAACATTTATAGTCGGCGCAGATGCGCACACTTCCATCATGCTTCATGGGGGTCATAATGGGCGTCTCCCATGTCGCATGATCGATTGGTTCCAAGATGCCTTGGTCTATCAGCTTATCTAGCTGAGCATCTACTTTGGGCCTCAAGGCAAACAGAACTCTGTGGGGCTTAAGCCTAATTGGTGTGATTGCCTTATCAAGATTAAAGGAAATGGGCTTCTCCACAAATTTCCCCAGCTTACCATCAAAGACTTCCTTGAACTCTTCGAGGAGGGTGTTGAGTTCATCCTTCCTGATTTGATTGACCCCTTTGATTTCGAGCCCTAGTGGCTTGAACCACTCCATGCCCAGCAGGGTCGGCCGGCTGTGGTCGACGATGGTGATGGGGAGGTCGCCTTGGAATTCGCGGTAGGAAATCTGTAGTGAAGTTTTTCCCAGGACTCCGATCGGGTTTCCTCCAAAGTCGACTAATCTGGAGCGTAGGGGTTTCAGGTCTTTTTTGCTGACACCGGGTTTGATGCGCTTGAGCTGCTGCCAATCCATGATGGAGTAGATTGAGCCTGAATCTACTTCCATGGTACATGGTGTCCCTTCCAAGTGCACGGTCACATGGCACTTGGTGGCGGAGTCGTCGTCGTCATAGAAGTCGATGGTCGTCTGGTGGACCGCTCTCCTCCGGTTCCCGTCGCTCTCACCGCGTCTGGACTGGTAGGAGGACCGTCTGGATGATCTCACGTTGTCCTCCCGATTTTCGCGCAGCCGGTGGCTGGATGGCTCTGTGGCTGGCTCTTCGGCTCTGCAAGCTTCAGTGATGTGACCCCTCATGTTGCAACATCTGCAGGTCGCATCCCTCCACTTGCAGTTGGCCCTGGCATGGTCTCCTCTTCAGCTGGCAAAGTGCTCCCCCCGGTCGCTTTTTTGAGCGGTTTCCCGCTTCGGGGGTCTGGAGACTTTATGGACGGCCTCTTCTTCCTCTGAGTCCGATCCAGCTGTTGATTCTTCTGTGGATGACTGCGGGGACCTGTGGATTTTGTGGATCCCCTTAGCCCGAAGCATTGCGGCAGCCGCCTTTTCGGACGTTTCAGCAGCTGTGGCTTCCTCCATGACATCCTTGAGCACCAGCTTCTTTCTGCTCAAGAACTTCTTCTGTAGGGCCCTGTCCCTCATGCCAAAAACAATGCGGTCGCTGATTGCGTTGTCCACATTGTCGAACTCATAGTTGGCAGCCATTTGGCGAAGGGCGGCCACGAATTCTTTGATCGATTCACCTTCTTTCTGATCTCTCTGGTGGAAGGTGAAATGATTTGCAACCGGCGTTCCTGTCGGTGCGTAGTGGTCCTGCAGGATTTGTTGCAGGTCAGGCCACAGCATCTCCTCAATGTCCCTTGGTGATACGAGGTCAACAGCCATCTCCAGGACTTCGGTGCCGCAGTGGGCTAGGAATAGCCCTCTTCTCCGGTCATCGTCTACGTCCCTGATGTTGTTGCCTCTCAGGAACTGCCGAAACCGGATCATGTAGGATGACCACTTTTCCCTTCCCGGCCGGAAAGGGGTGAGGGTCAGCAGCATGGTCTCTTGTGATGCCATGGTCTGGTAGATCCCTGTGTGACTTCAGCTCAAGTGACCAGCTCTTCTTTGCTGGCTTCGTGCCACGAGGTTCGTCGCTTGGTTCTTCTAATCCTTCGTTGCCAGTGTTAGATCGGTGCAAGCAAAGAAAGACACAACCAGCAGTGGTTCCTTCAGAACCTTTATTCAGCTCAGAATAGGAATGGACTGGCGGCTGTGCTGGCGGCTCTTTTTATATGCTCCGGCAGACTCAGCCGCCCAATGACAGCTGTTTAAATCTCCCGCCGGTGGACCAGCCAATCCCCCGGTGGATGTCCTTATAAGGACATAACAGATGTACTTTTTGTTTTGAGCTTAGTGGAAGAGCATAGTACTTCCACTACAACTTACAACTTCTGTTTCTTTTTTTTAAAGAGAAACTACAGTTTTTCTCCTTATGAGAAGGTTGCAACACCAAAAAATAAAAATAGAAAACATATCTCCATATCATTTTGCTCTCATCCGTTAAAGAAAAAACTCTTCTTATTTGGGGAGAAACTATTAGTAACCCCTCTCTAAAAATAATAATTTAAAATGAAAATAATAAAAATTATTAATACAGTATAACAATGTCCCCACCTCTTTGGGAGTGGAATCTTCAGTATGCCACACAAACCCTAGTGTGAGCATTGAGTCAAAAGAAGTTGCCCATCCTTAATATTATGGAGTTGAGCTGTCAAAGATTTTAAACATAAAAACCAAGACTTCAATACTATATTTAGAAATAAATGGAGTGCAACCCAAATAGGATAGTTCTAATATGATTTTAGAATTGACCACCAGAATACTTCTCTACTGCTTTATTGTAGAAAAAAAAAATCTACAAACATAATCCCAGTTAGAATATATTTTAATAACAAATTTAGAGGATTAGTTCATTGTGGACAAAAACTGCTTACTGAGCATACAGATATAAAACTATGTCCAGAAATAACTTCAAATGTAAGCTTCATTCTTCAAAGGAAGTTCTACTCTTTCCAAAACAAATTCTTATACTGCCATCTATTTCCTGACCCCATCTATCTTCTCTTAATTCAGTCTCATTTGTTGCCTCTTGTACAGTCCATTACCATCTTCAGACATATTTTCAGAACATCAACAGCTTCCCCCGTAAGACATGATGGGAAAGGGAGGGGAGAGAAGTAGATTCGTCCAAATCTGTTTATTAGTTACTGCCTCCCCAAAGTTCCACGTACATGTTAAATAAATCAAATCATGATGAGTCCCATAAGCCAATGGCCAGGAGATTGGATCTCTTAACATTCATCCCACTTGGAAATTGAACTTGGGGGAAGAACTGGAAACATTATAAGATGTTATCTGCAAAGTTTATTTCACTCAGGAGGAAACTGTGATCACTAGTATTGAATACCACCTAGAGATCCAATAGAATCAACCACTACATCATTGTATTTAAATAAGGCAGCCAAGAATATTTCTGTTAAATCTCAGACCTAAATTCAATTTATTGTATAGAGCTATATTTAAATCTGCTTTATCTCTCTTGAATTTAGCTCTTCCATGTGTTTGGCTGGCTTCCTTTTAAATGCAACAACAAGTCCATAATCTGATAGTCAATTCTATAGTTTGGGCTATACAAAGAAGTGCATATTTTTGTACATCCTGATCTTTGCTTGGTTTCACGGAATGGCTCTGCCTTCTAGTATAATGAGAGAGGGCAAAAACACTGTTCTCTTTACTTTCTCTACACCATAATTATGCATAAAATACATATTTTTATACATTTTAGTAACTGAATTAATTTTCTAGCTAGCAACTCTCACCCTTGGTTTTTTGGGTTTGTGGCTAAATCATTACATGTGACCAGATGACTCATTTGGAAATCTTAACAATATAATAGCGGTAGTGAAGCTCCGGATATCCTGGTGACAGATCTTATCATGTCCTCTAACTCCTGCTTCAGTTTGAGTCCTTGCTTATGATTATGCTCTTGTTTTTGTTGAGTTATTATATTAATATCTTTCTTCCAAGAGCTCAACCCAGCACATTTCATTCCCATGTCGTCCCTGTGAATTAGGCAAGGTTGAGGGATGGTGACCTTGAGCCAGGCATTAAATTCCACGGCAAAATGGGATTTGAACCTGAATCTTCCTAGTCTCTATCTTTTTAATCTACTAGTGTTTCCTTATTGTCTTTAAAACACATAAATGGTTCTTATGTAAATAAATACTTCAAAAAATATCCAGGTGCAAAATTAATAGAGATGCATTTTTAATAGCTGCAACCAACTATGTAAGTACTAGTTTCTGAAGATTCATCAAAAGTTATGTGAAAACACTGCAAGATCTATAGGCTATTAAGTATGTTTTTAAGTAATATAGGCTATATTTCGATTTTGTTAGTTTGGTTTTATGGCTTGAAGCATTGATCATTCTTTAAAAAGGATTTAACAGTCATGTATAAAGCAGAGTATTATTCTAGTGTTTTGAATTGCAAAAGTTATGTTTAGTGGTAAAACTAAACTTTCTGGTTTTCCTTCAGGACTTATTTTTTCCAGAGCTGTTCAACTATTGTTTTCAAACCTAAGAATGCTGTTACTTCAGAAAAATCCAGCCTTAAAGCTGAAAGTAAGTCAGCTACAATTATTTTTTCCACTGTTTCAGCAGAACGTATATGTTTATCTAGATCTTTGCTAGACTGGGCTCATTATGATGGAGATTGAACTGTATTATATATAAGAAACATTAGAGTAGTTCCATGATATATAAACTAAGCCTGTTCTTGTCCCAGTACATCCTCTATAATTATCCAGGTCATTATCCAAAGATAGATTCAGGTAAGAAGGATAAATGGGGCAGCAGTTAAGCACTAGTCTAGAAACCAGGAGACTGTGAATTCTAGTCCCACTTCAGGCATGAAAACATGAAAATTGGCTGAGTGACTTTTGGCCAGTCATTCTTTCTCAGTCCAATTCACCTCAAAAGGTTGTTGTTATGGGGAAAATAGGAGGAGGAAAGAGAATCAGGTATGTTTGCCAAGTTGAATTATTTATAAAAATAATAAAGGTGGCATATAAATCAACCAGTCAATCAATTCCATACTTTCAACTGGGGAGTTTACAACCTTCCAAATCCGTTGTTTGTTAACTTTTACAGAATAGGGAATTATTTATTGTATATAAACAGAAGTGCAGACTTTTCAAAGAATAAGTGGAAACCCATTTTTAGAGCAGATGTGCCATGATTCTATGAACTAGATGGCATGACTATCATAAAAACTTGCCAAGAAGCAAAAAGTAGAAAATAATTTAATTTTCTTTTTGAATAGAGATGTTATGGGTGAATGCTCACATGCTGCAAAACCTAATACTAATTATCAGCTACAAATGATCCGTCTGACTCGTTCTCTCTTTTATAAATTGCATATAAGCACTGTGGGGGTAAGAGAACCAACTTACTTTCCTGCAACTAATGATACCCCTCCCCTTGCCTTTTAAAGATATTGGCTGTTGGTTTTAGGTTATTTCATCTCTACTATGACATATATTAACAGGGACGTGGTGGTTCAGTGACTAAGACACTGAGCTTGTCAATCTAAAGGTCAGCAGTTCAGTGGTTCAAATGCCTAATGCCACGTAACGGAGTGAGTTCCAGTTACTTGTCCCAGCTTCTGCCAATCTAGCAGTTCGAAAGCACGTTTAAAAAAATGCTAGTAGAAAAATAGGGACCACCTTTGGTGGGAAGATAACAGTGTTCTGTGTGCCTTTGGCATTTAGTTATGCCGGCCATATGACCACAGAGATGTCTTCGGACAGCGCTGGCTCTTCGGCTTTGAAACGGAGATGAGCACTGCCTCCTAGAGTCAGAAATGACTAGCACATATGTGTGAAGGGAACCTTTACCTTATGACATATATTAAAAGCCAATTCTGTCAGAAATTCAGTGTAGGCACACTAAATATTTTTTCTGTCCTTAACGTTTGTGGGATGTGTTTGTATGTAAAGATTTGTGAGGTCTTCAAAAGAGACCTCACAAATTCTTAGCTCCTCAAAAGAGGAGCTAAGAAAAGCCTACTGCTGATTCAGAAAATTTGATCTTTAAAAAAGCAAAGTATATTTAAGGACATAGACGTCAGTATATGAGTTAAAGGTCAAATTAACACAGTGCTCTGTCCTCAACCATTGTCCATAACCAGAAATGGCCAATAGGATGTTTTCCCAAATAAGGTCCCTTGGAGGTGATAATAAGGAGATAGAATAGAGGCCAAACCACCAGAGTAAATCAATACCTTGTTAAAAAGTGATAATGACATCTTATTCATAATTTTAGCTGGTAATTTCTCATCTATTATAACTTCCCTGCTTGACAGAGGCAACTATCAAGCTGAACATTAGTAAATGATAATGAGATGAGCATCTTGCTTGATGCCACAAAGAGATGCTGAAAGAATTAATAGCTGGTCTGAGCCTTCTGCTGAATACTAGGCAACCAAGAAGTTAAGAAAAGAATATGATTTGGGTGGTAATCATCACAGAAGAGGGAAGAGAGAATTATGTAAGAATAACAACAAGGACACAAATAACAGATTCATTCATTCAATTTATTTATTTATTTTTCAATCACTAAACAATGATAAAGTCACTGTTGGGAATTTTTAAAAAAATTAAGTTGTCCCTTTCTATCTCAGCTAAAACCAATTAAACAGCACAGGGAGAAAAATGATACGGCATGTCAGAGACTACAATTTGTGAGTATTTCACTCTTCTCTACATCCATAACTTTATGATTCTGCTCTTGCTCACTCACCACTTCCCCTGTCTTGGAATCTTATCTCTTTTTGGTTTATGGGCACATTTGAAATGTTCAGTAAATATAATGGATCTCATTAGAAAATGGTTTCCTCAAGGGGCTGCCTACTCACAATGAGAGTGAATGTTATCAGTGCAAAACATTCACTTTACAGAGAGACAAAAAAAAGGAGGGAGGGAGGGAGGGAGTAAGGAAAATTAAGAATCTGCATTCTTGCAAAATCTGATTTGAAAAATAAATTTGATTTGATTAAACAATTTGAATTAATTCTGAAATTTGAGCTGATACAGATGCCTGGATTGCCAGATCTTATTAACGTCATTTCTTACGTCTTCTTTTCAGGTAGGGATATATTTCTTACAACTGCCAAATTCTTTGATGGCGTCCCAGAGCTCTTTCAAAACTGACCACCAAATTACTAAATGTGTTAGCTGGATTTCATGCTAACTGGACTCAATTCAATTTAGTTTAATTTAAATATTGTTGTTTTTATGGCTCCACCTTTTTAAAATTACATCGTTCTACTTGGCATTCTACTCAAGAGCCAAGTCTGTGCCCTTATTCTAAAAGTGAATTGTGCTTCTCTGTTGTAGAATCAGCCTCCCAAACCCAACTTCTTATTCCCTAAATGCAGAATGGAACAACTTGCCATGGACAACCCACTGTGGCCATCTCACCATGGCCATCTTGCTGCAGCCACTCACCACGGGACAACTCATTGCAGGACAATTCCACATGGGATAACTCATGATAAATATTATCCGCCACTGTTTCTTTGACAAAAATGGGAATAATGTACAAGAAACAGTGACAGATAACATTTATCATGTTGAATTATCCCATGTGGATTGTCCCACAGTGAGTTATCCTGCAGCAAATTGGCTGTGGTAAGATGGCTGCAGCGAGTTGCCATAGGAACCCCCTCCCCCAAGAGGGCCATTCTCCAATCTTCTCCACTTTAGGGCTGGTCTCCTTGCTTCTTTCCTTCATTATGCTCAGTTACCAAAGTCCTCCCCAAATTTGAATTCTTATCAGAAAGTAACAAAATGGTTCCTTGCCCTTTCCCTTTGCCAAGAACACTCTGAAGTGAAGATCTAACCACTATCCTTACTTTCATGGATCCTCTGGAACTCTTAGATATTTCAACAATGAAAGCAGGCTAATGCTGAAATGGAGTACCTTCCAGGCAGCAGAGAGAAAAAGAGAGTTGATTTGGGGCATCACCTTGCTCACCTCATCCAAAAAAGGAAGCCCTTTCAGGCAAAATGAAGCATGTCAGCTGGAGAGCTGTGAATTGTGCATTACTGCCACAAAATCCATTTAGCTTGAAAACGCTTCCTTGACGTTGTAATTAGCTCCTGGTTTTCAATCTGAATGAAATAAATGCAAATGGATGGATATTGTGCACATTATTGGAATGCAGAATAAGTTTCTTTGTCGGACAATTAGAATGTTTCATGAGAAGCTCACATGCTGCTTTGAAGGCACAGAAAAAAAGAATGAAAATAATTTTCAGGAATAAAGTCTTTCCCATAATGTATTTATTCATTGGATTAGCTTCCAGCATTTCTGTCCAAAATAGACAGTTAATCAAGAAATGCAGGTAACAAAATTAAAATATGCAGGCAAGTTAAAACAACAACACCTGATTGTTATTAAATACAGTGACATCTTTTTTTACATGCTAGTTGCTTTTCTGAGCAAAAACAGGTGGACAGAAAATGTAATAACTGAGTGGGAACCAGCCTGGCCCGCCTGAACGGGAGGTCCCCAACTAGTTCAGCATTCTCACCAAATGTGCTTCAGGCAACGGCAAGACTGAGAGAGAACATCTTTTTCTAAACTGCATTGCTTGATGTTTCCCATTACAAAATGAAGCTCAGCGGGTATTCTTCTTTTGTCACAAAAGAAGCATGAGTTCATGCTTCTGAGATCAAGAATTCATTTCACTTAAAGAAGAGGCTAAATCGCAAGCTTGGCTGTGTCATTGTCCCTTCAGCACACACAGACATTCAAACAGGTACATAGGGAGTTATGAACCAAAACAAAGGGAGAAAGAGAAGAGGGGATGAGAACAGCAATAAGAAAGAGGTGTCGGTCATAAGAAGAGGGAGATAATTGGATGCAAGGAACTTGCACTACATTTATCAGCCTTAATGCCATCTCTTAGCTGCTGCTCAAGGGCTTGAATTCTCACACTTAACACTATAAGGATATAAATTAAGCTGACACTATGCTATCATTACCAAGCCGCCTTATAATCTATTTATATTCAATCAGTTTTCCATAGGGCCATGAGCTAGCCTTTGATAATTTTTCAGGAAGAGGTTTTGTATCTTACAGAATGGAATGCCCCATCCTGTTATTTATTTTATTGTATTTAATTTGTATACCGCCCTTCTCCAACAGGACTCAGGGCAGTGAACAGCCACGGTAAAACATAACATATAAAATTTAAAAGCAGTTTAAAAGACATTAAATAATTTTGGCCATCAATTTAAAACAACCCAGTTAAAAAATGAAATGTTAGAAGATGAAAAATGGGGTGGGTGGGTTACTTAATACCTCTAAATGGGAAGTCTTACTGAAGCATATTTGCTCCTACCAATGTAAAATGAGTAAGTTGTAGCAGTTTGCTTCAAACGTAAGATAAATAACCATTACCACCCCCAAATACATACCAGTGGTGAAATCCAATTTTTTTTACTACCGGTTCTGTGGGCGTGGCTTGGTGGGCGTGGCTTAGTGGGCGTGGCAGGGGAAGGATATTGCAAACTCTCCAATCCCACCCGACTATGGGGCCAGCCAGAGGTGGCATTTGCCAGTTCTCTGAACTACTCAAAATTTCTGCTACCGGTTTTCCAGAACCTGTTAGAACCTGCTGGATTTCACCCCTGATACATACCCTCCATATAAACGCTTTGTTCAGGAACTGTGGAGTATAATGTTATACAACGCACATTCTGATCAGTGAAAAGTTTCAGAAGTGCCAGGACTTACTTAGAGATCATGCTTCACAGAAGGAATCACGGGAGACTTATGGCATTTTTGTGATAAAAACATTTTTTTGCACTTGTATTCAGACTGAGTAGAAGCTGGGATGCATAGCTTTAGCACACTAACAGATTCCAGTTCCAGATATCTGGGGAATCCGATATATCCTTGAATTTCTTGCAGAGAGAAATGCAAGGCTTTTTAAACCAAATGGCTCCATAAACTATTTTCTTGCTGTAGAATAAGGGGTGAATAAGTTCTTTGCCCTTTTATCTTGACTATTTACAATAATAGGGATTATATGCTGTATTCCCACAAATGTCACAGAGGCAGAATATTATAAATATATATTAAAAATCAAAACAATATTTAAAAGATGGCAGCAATATTTAAAAACGGACTAACCATTTCAAAAGGACAGATTATAAAGATGGACCTTAACTTTGCTCCCAAACAGCAAACAGAATGAAGACAATCTTAATTTCAGAGAAAGAAAAGTCCATCATTTAAAAGCAATACAGAAAAAAAAAATTTTTTTTTCAACACTCTGGAAAAAGGGGCTTGGATCTTGAAATTTGGATGGAGTATGATGAGACAGATAGACTCTCAGGACCTTTCCCCACTGCTGTGTTGAAGGGCTCTTGAAAATATAACAGAATGAATTTTGTCATCCCAAAGGCTGACAAAGGTGCCCTCTCAAGTGGGATGCTGAAGTGTAGGTTGTGAGCTTTTCTGTACTCGAATCTGACATCACAACACAAGTACAAAATGGGAGGAGTTTTCATCTCAACCTGACAATGCAATTTTTTTTTTTTTTTTAAATTTGATTTATATGCCGCCCTTCTCCGGAGACTCAGGGCGGCTTACAATGCTTTAAGCAATAGCCTTCATTCTTTTGTATATTTTATACAAAGTCAGCTTATTGCCCCCACAAACTGGGTTCTCATTTCACCTACCTTAGAAAGGATGGAAGGCTGAGTCAACCTTGAGCCTTGGAGAGATTCGAACCAGCAGAAATTGCAGGCAGCTGTGTTAATAACAGGGTGCACTAAACCCTTGTATTATCAAGGCTCTTTTTTATCTTTTTTATCTTTTTCAAATTTTATCATTTGGTCCCTTCCAAACTCCCCCCATGAACCCTCCTGCCTGCTATCCCTAATGCTTCCGAAGAAGACAATGTAGTCACCTGACTTCAGTAGTGGCTTTCAATTTAGTTTGCTACTGATTCGCTCGTGCGCATGCGCAGAAGCGTCCGGGTGGATGGGCGGAGCCTCCTGCCACCGCTGCTACCTGTTCGCCCAATCCAGGGTGAACCGGTAGCAACCCACCACTGCCTGACTTCCTTTCCAACCCAACAAGTGACAATGTCTAACAAATTTAATACTCTTTGAGGCTGTTCTTAGATCAGGGATGGTGAATCTTTTGGATTTGTCATGTCAAAAATTCAGAAAACACCTAATTTGACTGCTGGCATTTCACATATTGTCATAATAAATGCCTAACTACTACATCTCCCTGACCACCCGGACCTTCAAGGGTTAACTAACCACATATCCCATAATCCCTGTAACCACTCCTTACCTCTTAGCCCCTCCTCCTGGGTACAAAAGGTCCAACCACATGTTCCACAGTTGATTCCAGATGTATACCTGAAAGAGAAAGGTACAAGGTCAGTGACCTCCAGTACCAACAGATCAACAATAAAACTACAGAAAAGAATTGGAGTCTGTCTTTGAGTTATTGGGCTAGATCCAGTTTCTAACAAAATGGTAGCAGAGGTCGGTTGCCCATAACTCCAGACAATGACTGAACCCAACACCTACCCTGAAGAAGCAAACAGAGCACAGACCAGAGCTCTTACCAAGAAGATGGCTGAGAAGCTTGCAACCAAAGCCACAGCCATGGAGGAGACAGAAGCTGGAAGCGAACAGGACTCCAGCCTGGACTCACAATCAGATGAAGAGGGGCCATCCAAGGAAATCACCGCCCCGGAAGAAGAAACAGCACAGAAAATGAAAAAATTCAAACTCTCCATCCTGAAACTGATGGAGGGAAACAGCGACAAAGAAAACCTCATCGCGGACCTTCAAAGCCTCTTCGAGCAACAAGAAGCAGCGATTGAGGCCCCAAAGACCACCGAGAAAGAAAAGCCAGCAAAAAAGGGTAAGCCACCCCAACCCGATGATCCTGAGCCGGCAGAATCCATTTCCGCGCCCCCTTCCCGGCGGCCATCTTGGGACGAGCACCAGCCAATGGGAAGCCAGGATTTGAATCCCTTGGCGCGAAAATGCCCGAACCCCGAAACAGACGAGGGGGGCTCAGAAAGTGACTACGAAGAGCCCAGCTCTGAAAGCGACCACGAAGAGATCGCAATAACAAAAAGAAAAACGCCTACCGATCTCGAATTGCAAAAGGCAATCGAGACCATCACCGCTGCCCTAGGCTCCGCTTTCGAGCCTCCTGCGGCACTCAATAAACCAAAGAAAAATCCTGGAGGGCACAAGAAGGCCAGGACAACCAACAGAGACCAGGCAACCGAGTCACAGCCTACAAAAAACACCGCGCGCGCCAACAACCGGCACAAAAGACCGCCCACCTGCAGGAAAAATCAACCGCAGAACTCGAACTCACCACCCGCTACACCGGCAACGCGAGGCCCGAGGCAGAAGAGAAGAACCGGCTACTCACCAACGCCACGACACCCATCGGGCCAGTCCACGCGACCAGGGACCAGCGACCACGAGGGAGGATCAGCCGCCGCCGCCGCCATTACCGCCGAGCCGCTGGGTGCAGGGAATCCTTGACCTACGACCTCCGCTGCTGCCGCACCGCCGACCCGCGAAAGTCCTCGACTTGCGACCGCGTCGCCCCCTCACCTTCTGCCCTTCTTCGCCGGGGATCCGGCCATCCAGCAGTGGTGTCCACCTTCAGGAGGAATCTTCGGACCCACCGGGGGCGGGTCCAGCCTCCCACCGACAGGCCTAGGCCTAGGCCTGGGAGCTCCAGCAACAGGAACCTCACCCGATGGACTCCAGCGCGGAATGAGCTTCGCGCATGCCCAGTACCTGCCTGTAATAAGAGAAGCAAGTTACATAGATCCAAGCAAGTACAGAATGGCCACAGACATCCCAAAGCCTTATTGTGAGTTTAATCACAACTTGGACCATGGACAGCTCCCCCCAGTAAGTAACCTTACTAACATTTCTGGGGCAAATTATGCCAATTTGCCAAAACTGCAGTTAGATGGGGGTAATATTATAGAATGGAGCCAACAATTAAGGGTTGCTCTCATGAGAGAGAATGCACTGTTCCTAGCTAACAAACCTCCCCAAAAGCCCTGGTCACTGGAAATTGACTGCATTCATCACAGGGCATTTTGCATCATGTTAACCTCCATTCCATCTGCTATGTATCCATCTATTGAGGACAATCTAACTGTTTATGATATTATGCAAAAACTATGTAACCTGTTTTATAGCCAAAGCAGAGCCACCACCACTAGACTATCTAGGGAGTTCCACTCCACCAAGCATAAGGCAGGGGTCCCCATGAGTGAGCACATCTTAAAGATGAATGCTGCAAGGACAGAACTCATGCAGAGGGGGGAAATCATCACTGAAGAGAGCATGATAAGCATAATCATAAACTCTCTTGATAGCAGCTGGGACATCTTTATGACCCAACTAAATAGCCTCAGCTTGCAATACCTCACACTAGGCTCACTGACCAGTCAGCTCGTTGCAGAGGACACTCTGAGGAGGGAACGCCAACTAGCCAAAGGGGACCCTAGACCCACAAAGAGGGTGGATTTCCAGGATAGGGCCAGGGATACCTCAGAATGTTATTCTTGTGGATCGAGGAACCACTTAAAGAAGGATTGCCCCAGGAACCATAGGGATAGGGGACAGCACGACAGTAGAGGGGGAAGGTCACCTGAACGCAGGTACCCAAAGGAAAGGGGGCGAGGGTGGTCACCCAACCCCAGGAAACACCACGAGCGCAGAGACCACTCCAGGGAGAGTAGCTCTGGCTCCATGTACGGGATCAGGCACGATGACCCAAATGACAAACATAAGATAGAGAGAAACTCATGGCTTCTAGATTCAGGGGCCACAAGTCACACTACCTGTAACCCAGAGCTGCTAGACTCACTCACAGAAATAGACTCAGAAATAAAGGTGGCAAACCAAAGCAAGGTCAGAGTAGTGGGGAAAGGAAACGTACACATCACACAGGTAGGGGACTTAAAAGAAGTACTATACATACCAGAGATTCCCCACAATGTGCTAGCCATCACAAGGCTAACACGAGACACAAATATAGAAATAAAATTTAAAGATGGAAAGGCACACTTGATCAAGCAAGGGAAAGAGATAGGAAAGGTAACCATACACGAGGGACTTCCCTACTTCACACCCAACGCAAGGGAGGAAGAAGGCATTGATACCAGCACAAACCACAGGGTAGATAAGTATCCAGAAACAGAGGGGGTGCAGCAGGAGGCAGGATGTAGCCATGAGAAGACAAACAAGTCTGTATCTATCGGCAAGCCATTACATGATAACTGCGCCCACCTCCTCCACAGGAGACTGGGACACATAAGCTTCCCCATTGTAAAGAAAATGACGGAATGTACCGAGGGTCTCAAAGTAAAGAACTGCGAAAACTACTTGGAGTGTTCAGTTTGTAAGCGTTCTAAGATCAAGGTTAAGGCCATCCCCAGGGGATCCAAACGAACCACGGAATACCCCTTCCAATTGGTGCATATGGACTTGGTAGGGCCAATGAAACCCTCTGTAGGACATAGGAAGCGATTCTTCCTCACGATTGTAGATGACTACACCAGATACGGGTACGTCTACTCCCTCAGATACAAAAATGAAGTATTCCAAAGGTTTAAAGAATTCCACAGGAGAGTAGATATGCAACACAACATGAGAATAAGGCAGATAATGACTGATAGGGGCTCAGAGTTCATGGCCAAAGAATTCACAAGGTGGCTGAGGGAGCAGGGCATAGCGCATTACACCTCTTCACCTTTCTCCCCATTCCAAAATGGAGTCTCAGAGAGAAAAAACAGGGTGTTGCAAACCATGATGAGGTGCGCCCTGGAGGATGCTGGGATGGGGCAGCATTTCTGGTCAGAGGCATTACACTACGCCAATTACACCCTGAATAGACTGTGGTCAAGCTCTATCAATAAGACGCCATACGAGATGCTATACAACAGAAAGCCCAACATTGCTCACTTACACATATTTGGCGCCCCAGCTGATGTCCACATTCCCAGGCAGCTAAGAAGAAAGGGGGAGAAATTATCAAAAAGGTTAAGGTTCGTGGGTTATGAACCGGGCACAAAGGGCTACAGATTTGTCGACAACAATAACCGTTTTGTGGTTTCCAGATCAGCCAGTTTCCACGAAAACGCAAACTGGTCGAGGGTACACTCCAATGACATCCCAACCAATAGGGTCACGTTCGAGCATGACCAAGGGGAAAGGGAGGTCAGAGAGGTCACAGGGCACAAAGCCAACCATCGCAAGGCAAGCGTCAAAGGTTGGAAAGAAGGGCACCCCTCACTGAAGATAGATGACCTGACGGACAATGAGGCAGACAACATGCAGGAAACCGAGCCAACCCCCAGCAGGCCAGTCAGAGGAACCAGAAACAAGCTACCAAAGAAGTTAGAGGACTACGTCATGACCATCCACGACACCCATTTCACGCCCAGCTCATATGAAGACATCCTCGGGCTCCCCCAGGAAGAAAAAGAAAAATGGATGTCTGCCATGGAGAAGGAGATGGAAAGCCTAAGGAATCTCCAGGTATACTCACCTGCCCAAGTTCCAAAGGACAAAAAACCAATAGGAACCAAATGGGTGTTCAGGGTTAAGACATTAGAGGACAACAAGGTCCTATACAAGGCAAGACTAGTCGCGCAGGGTTTCGCCCAAAGATACCCCGAAGACTATACAGACACCTACTCGCCAACCGTCAGGGCGGAAAGCGTCAAAAGCGCCCTGGTGGTGGCCACCATCCTGGGCTTGGAGGTCTTCCAGTTCGACGTACAAACAGCGTACTTACACGCCGAGCTGGATAAAGAAATATACGTCAAAGCGCCGCCTGGGTACAACAAAGGCGAGGACCAAACCTGGCTGCTGAACAAAAGCCTGTACGGGCTCAAGCAGTCAGGCAAAAGGTGGTATGACTGCCTGGCCAAGGCACTCAGATCCATGGGCTTCGAGGCCACCTCAGCCGACAAATGCTTCTTTACGAGGAGAGAAAACAACACATTCGAGGGTGTACTCGTTTACGTGGACGACATCTTGTACATCAGCAAACACAAGGACAGATGTGACAAGTTCGCCACTGACCTGGGTAGCCACTTCTCCCTAAAGTCACTTGGAAAGATTGACAGATACCTAGGGGTCCAAGTGATGAAAACCAACAAGGGCTTCCGCCTCTCCCAGAGAGAAAAGATCATCGAGCTGCTGTCCAAATGCAACATGTCCGAAGCAAAACCCAGCGAGACCCCCATGCAGCCTGAGTTCCTGAAGACCATGTATGAGGAATCTGAACCTTTCACAGACAACAAATTGTATAGATCAACGATAGGGTCACTGCTGTACATATCCAACTGGACCAGGCCCGACATCGCCTTAGCCGTCAATCTACTGTCCAGGCATGTAAGCAAGCCCACGTTAACACACTGGAACGCCATAAAAAGACTACTCAGATACCTAAAATTCAGTGCGGATGCCCTACTCTGCCTAGAACCAGAAACATCCGAGAAACCAAAGCTAACCTGCTATGCTGACGCTGACTGGGCTGGGGACATAGGGTGCAGAAAAAGCACCTCTGGCTACGTGCTACTACTCAACAATTGCCCCATCCATTGGTACACTGGAAAGCAAAAACTGGTGGCCACATCAACTACGGAAGCAGAATTTGTCTGCCTATCAAAGGCCGCAAACAATTTAGTATGGTTCGATGACCTGCTCTGCGACATCTGGGCTGAACCCTCATATCCAATAGTTATCCACGAAGACAACAAAGCAGCAATAGAGATCTCTAGGGCCGATGCCATAGGTCAGCGTTCTAGGCACATTGACATTAAATACAAACACGTCAGGCAGTTTTCAGAGATAGGCTTCATTAGAGCAGTACACTGTGACACGGAGGAGCAAACAGCAGACATTCTCACTAAACCCCTACCACATAAACAACATGCTTACCTAATGTCAAAAATGCGTGTTTGCTTGTAATTCATGCCTGTACTTGTGTATTTCCTGTATGTATGCAAACATTGCCCCAGGTACCCAGTTAGGCATTTAGAGGGGGTTTTGTCATAATAAATGCCTAACTACTACATCTCCCTGACCACCCGGACCTTCAAGGGTTAACTAACCACATATCCCATAATCCCTGTAACCACTCCTTACCTCTTAGCCCCTCCTCCTGGGTACAAAAGGTCCAACCACATGTTCCACAGTTGATTCCAGATGTATACCTGAAAGAGAAAGGTACAAGGTCAGTGACCTCCAGTACCAACAGATCAACAATAAAACTACAGAAAAGAATTGGAGTCTGTCTTTGAGTTATTGGGCTAGATCCAGTTTCTAACACATATACACCGACCATCCCTCCCCCCCAACCCCCGATAAGTTTAAGTGACCTGTGTCACCTATGCCATAGGTTCACCATCACCATCTTAGATGGCATCAGAATAAATACTACTATTAGACTGGTCCAGCTAAAGGCAAATGAAACCTGTCTCATTGATGGGATGGGAATAAAATAAAAGGAGCATTATGGGAATCACAGCAGAAAGAAGCTATTACTGTGCTTGTGCAATAGTGAAGTATAAATGAGAATACACTCACACAAAGTGCCATCCTAATCTATGTGAAGTTAAAATCAAAACTATGTATTGATCCTGGTTCTGCATTGCTAAACAATGCAGACCTTTAACTGCAAAATAATATAATCACGTTATTTGGTAATGTACAGTTTTCACTAAGTGTTAGTCTGGGCACTTTTCAGTGACAGTCCTTTGCAGTAATTATGATACAATTAAAATATGAAAAATATTTGCCAGTCAGACTGACTTAGGAATTGTGACTGATACTTTGCAAATACATTCTTTGCAGTTTGCAGCTGAAGTTCCAAGGTACAATATATATAAAATCAAGGAGCATCTGGAAACTGCAAGCCCAATTTTTTTACAAGGAATACAAAGTTGAATCTCTAATCTTTAAACCAGGCTTTCTGGTTAATGTATTCATGTAATGCTGCATTCAGTCTCACTTTGTTCACCTTAATCTTGCCTGTTATTCAACCCTGGCAATATTTAAGTGCTTTCTTAGTGTAAGGGAACAGAGCAATAGAAATGAATGTTATAAGTATATTTATGGCATTTCACTCTGAAGCTGTAAATTATCCTTATCTTTTAGTACTTTATGCATATTATATAATATTGGAAACTGATTGTGCTACTTCTGGAAAAAAGAACTGGAACCATTGCAATCCAGTAAACTCAAGATAGAAGATGCAATCCCACTTCTTTAGCTAAGAGGGATACCATGACTTACGCTAAATTGATAGCCACAGAAATAACTGAACTATCCATGCAATTCCAATGTAGGTCATCCTTCAAGGCAACTTAAACAAATTCAACCAGACCTCTCTCAAGTTGCAACTTTCTCAGTCACATTGGCCATAAGTGGTATACTGAAGCTGGTTTATAGTTTCCAAGGTCTGCTGCTTCAATGAATTGACTTTTTTTTTAAATGAAAGTTTTGCTACAGCCTTCTTTAAGCAAGAGGAAACATGGCTTCCCATGTGTCACAAAAGTACAATCTTTTATAGGCAACCTGTGCACAACTTCAAACATCCCCCAGCCAACCAGTAGATTGTAAGGAACAAATGATTAATTTTCCGCGACTAATGAAGAAACTAAGGAAAGCATTGTCTTATACAAGAAGGTTGGAAGGAAAGGGGGTGAAGCTTTCTTTTTTCATCCTTACAGATAGTTTGCTCAAATTTGGTGATCAACCACAATAAGAAAAGAGTGATCTAGGATCATGTTTATGATCTTCATTACTTTCCTTGTTCTCTACCAATCCTGTTTAAGATTTGCAATATGAAAAATCTAATCTCAGCAGACTTTATTTGCTGATGCACAATCAGCCAAGAAAGGCCAGCAAAAAGGTGATAGTTCTACTTGCAAAATCCTGAACTTAGAAATGAAAGTTATCATTTGAAGCCACTTCCTATACCTATAGCTACTGTAAGCTGAACAGGCTCCTCTTGTATTGCATTAAGTGGAGACAAAGGGTTCTTTTTGTCAGTCCTTCCTCAAACTTTAATTGTATTGCATCAAATGAATCCTATTTTTAACTCAGTCAGCCTTTAACACAGTGTGTGACCCATCTCACTTTATTTTCAGTACTAGCAATGCTGTGTTTAGCTTAGAAAGGTTTAAGATATTTCTTTCACTCTGCTGGTCCTATTTTTGGCCTCAGCCTTTTATCTGGGAATATAGGGCGAAGGCGATAATGCAAAAGTGTTTCACTAACACTCAAGATATACTACACAACCTCTTATTTTTCCTTTCTCCCAACCAAATGCAAAAAGATTACAGGGAGATAATTTCTGTTTTCAAAGGGTAGTATATCACTTACGTTTTTTTTCTTTGTTTCCAGGGACAGCTGCAGAATTTTCTCTCTAAATCCCCCTTTCCTTCTAAGCATTAATAACATTTCCCTGGTTTCAATATGAAGATTTTACAATGGGCATTAATCTCGTCCATTCAATTTTTTTTTTAAGAGACAGAAGGAAATGGGAGCAGGGGATGAATTTTGCCTCTGAATTTCCTGGGCATGATGGTTTATTGTGCTATCAACATCAGGAAACAGACTTGTAAAACCAAACCTTCTTAATTTGATGGCAATGTCTATGCAGACATTCTGAAAAGGCTAACTACACAGAAATGCAGAGCTGGAAAGCTCTGTTTAAACTGTCACACATAAATACCTGACCTCATGCCTAGGCCAGGAGACAGGGGCTGGCAAGATCGATCCCCAGGGTCCACCCTAACCCATTGACCCCTCCTTACCTTAGCTCCGCCCCAGGGGTACTTAAGGTCCAACCATGCGGTCCAGGGCCAGTTCCAGTACAGCACCTGTAAGGAAGAGACACGTTATGAATAAAAACTTCTGATTAAATGAATACCTGTGTGATGGAATTATTGGGCTCGATCCTTGAACACCTTTAACATAAACCACTAAGTCCAAACTAAGAATTCCCCAACTGATGTCTTGCCATTTCCGTCTTCCATATACCCAATCATATATTTATTTCTAAAGCAGCTCTTGCACATGTACAATATGGTCTCTGCTAAAGTATTCGTGCATTCATATCACTTAAAAATCCTTGCACCAAACCACACATTTTAGATGTGAAAACATCTAGCACATTTGGAAAAATGCTAGAAAAAATATTTAAAAGTTGTACACTAGGTTGCTGCATCTCAGGGTTCAATCTGACAATTCATAGTATTGGGAATGATTGGATCTCAAGCAGAGGATAGAGAATGGGAGAAGGGGCAAGAGGGGGACTTCCTTCTGCTTGGTGTGATTTGAACCATCTTCCATGGTTACTACCCACCTTATATGATCCAACAAATTGTCATAAATTAAATTAATGCCACCTTAATGGGACCCATGAAGCAGGTCTTTTCTGCTATAGTACCAATATTCTAGAGTGATTCCTGTCCCCAAGATTCAAACCATGCCTACCCCAATTTTATTTAGACAAGCTCTTAAGAGCTGTCTCTTTTCCCACCCTTTGCACTAATGTGGGTTGCAAACCCATTGTCGATTATCTGATTTGTGAGATGATTATTGTTTTCTACAGATCTTATTCTTGTATTTTGTGGGTTGTTTTAATTGCCTTAATCTCATATATTGTATGTCACCAGAGTTATACTGGAGTTGGGTGGCCTATAATTAAATTAAATTTCTGAAAGCACTAGGCCAGGTAAGATTAGGATATTTGCTATTCTACAATGGTCTATGTTAGAGGCTCTTATATTCTTAAAAGAATATCTCTTAAAAACATAAATCATCTGATCCATTTTGTAAACTTATTAATACAAAGATATTATTAGCCAGTCATATCAGTTACATTGTGGCTGGGCTTCAGTTTTGGCATACAGAAATTCTTAGCTCAGTGATGTCAATATTATTTCATGTGGTCAGAATTTAAGAATACATTTAAAAATTGTCCTGAGAAACTTTTTATGTAATAGAATATGTTTGTGTTGTTTTCTTTTTGTGTACAGTATGTGTGTGCTTTCAATTTTTGTTTTTATATATTAAAGCAAATCCAAATAAATTAATAATTGGCAAATAAAATTAAAAACTTAATATTTGGCTTGTTTTGTACATCCTTGAATTTAAAAACTCTTACATCGTTTGTAATCATTTCTACTGTCCTCTGTGTGAGTGGCATTATATCATATTTCAAATCAGTCTTCCCTGTGTATATCAGACTAATAGCTACCATTATCTTCTGCCACCAGAGCCAATAAACTAATTAACTAACATTGTGGACAATTATTTGAGATTGTAATTCTTTGGAGTATACAACAGGTTGACACAGGTACCTTTAGTTACATGAGAGAAGGAACACTTTATCCCCCATCACCTAAAAGTTTGGGACAGCTTTCGGTTAAGTATTTGGAAAAGGACTGAGGTGAAAATTTCACTTCAACCTTGCCTTACTTGACATTTCATAATTGATTAGAAAGAATCAGATCTAGCCCTGCTGCTGTATAACATGAGTGTCAGTTTGTTTTAAGAATCATCCAGCTGCCCTTTTATCCTTATGTTCCTAAAATTCACATCCCACTATAAAATCCTCCAGCTGGCTCTGTTTCCCTAAAGAGCAGTTTTGTGCTCGGTTGAGTGACAAGAGCTTCCCATTTGCTTCTGTGCATAATCCTAAAAAACTGGTTGCAATATTTCTAAGTTTAATTTCACATTTTACGGAATTTGCTTCTGTGATTGATTTCACTACACAGGAGAAACAGAAAATATAGAACAGGATGATAGAGCTTATCATGTGCTCGTTACTCAAATATGTCATTATCATTGTAAAAGTAATATGATGTGATGTATGGAATGTGAAGATAAAACATGGCATACAAGCCGCAAAAACATTCATAGGGTTGCTTGCTTCCTAACATAACTAGTTTATTCCAAGAAATCAAAATTTGAATCCTTATGAATATCCCTCAACAATTCAGCTTTAACTACAAATCATAATGATATTATTTCTGGATTGATATATATAATATGTTTACTATAAATACAGTACCCATGATTTAGTCCATCACAGCTTTAGATGATAGACTGAACCCACAAGCTAATTTCACAGGCTGGGTTTACACGAAAACTAGTCTAAAAAGGATTGGCCAGTTTGTGATGTGTAGTATCATGTGAATCACTGCCTATAACAGCTCAGTATGAACAACATTGTTCATATGTTTGGCAACTCTACCCCTGCATTTGTTTCTTTATTCAAGTACTAGGAAAGGTTGCAGGATCATGTAAGATGTACGTTTAGTACTGCCTATTTAATTAACAATACTTAATCCCCTGGGAAACTCAGCCCCTCTATTCAGCAGGAATTATAACAATGAATAGTTTCAAAACAGTTAAGTTTTTAAAAAATATTTTGAGTGATCTGTTTTCTAGTTCATGAAGTAATAGTCAGGATTGTTGAAAAAAAAAATAAAAGGCTTTACAGCAAATAGGCTTTCATTTCTTTTCTTTTTTTTTATTGCAAAAGTTTTACAATTAGATTTTCACCCCTTTTTTCACCCCCCCCACCTCCCTCCCCAAACCCTCCCTAACCCTCCCTAACCCTCCCCCCCCAGACTTCCCTATTATATACTCATAACTAATAACACTAGTAAACAAGCTTAAACCCATCCCTCCCCCTGTATAATTTTTCCTCTTTATCTCTTTACATTAAAATATTTCTAATACATTAAAATATTTCTAATACATTATTTTCAAATAAAAGCTATTTGATACTTTCTAGTTTGGTATTTGTTCTGAACATATTCTATCCACCTTTTCCATTCCCATTCATAAGTCTCTTGTGAACAGTCTTTTAAATATGCTGAAATCTTCGCCATCTCAGCAAAACTGGCCATCTTCAAAGTCCATTCCTCGATAGTGGGTAAAGCTTCATTCTTCCAATATTTACCTATCAACAATCTTGCTGCTGTTATCATATACAATATCAGTTTTATCTCACCCCGTGTAAAACCCTTAACTATACCCAATAAAAACAACTGTGGAGAAAATTGAATTTTTTTAGGCTTTCATTTCTTATAAGATCAATAACTTCTAAGATGGTAGCTATAGATGAACTCCAGTAACGGAAGCTGTCTTTCAACACCATTTGCTGGGGACCAGAGTGGGAGTGGAAGAAGATGCTGTTGGGCTCATCACTGTTTGTAGGCTTCCCAGATGTAATTAGACAGACATTTGATATCTATTCTGCCCTCCATTGATCCTATTTGAAGTCAACACAGTCTTCCCTCCAAGACACAAATTTCATACACCTTGAGGCTCTTTTTGGATATGGTCAGAATAAAGGAGGAAATACTACTGAAACAGTGATACAGGTCACATATTTCTCTAATTTTGGTTTGAGGATGTCTGACTCATCAGTCCTGAAGAACAGATCCATGTAATACAGCCTCTTCTCATCCCTAACCTAAAGACCAAAGCTAGATAATTTGTATTTCTGAACACAGGCTATTGAAGCGGTGCATCTTCTCCTGATGCAATCTTTCTATATCCGTGAAGTGTCATGCCTCAATGCCAACAGAACTGATGACACAAAAGCAGGTGTCCTGGTCCTATCAGCCACTTTTGGATTCACTTCAGACTGTGCCATCCATGTAATGTATCTACCAGATTATGCCAAATATGTGTAGTTGTTCTCGCTGAAGCAAAATAGCTCTGCTTCAAATTGTACACCCCTTACATGGCATATTAGAATCACAGTAGTTCAGCGACTTAAAAGTTGCTGGATTTGTCAGCTGAAAAAGGTGGGCTCTCTGCATTCCAGCAGTTCGAGCCCTAGTACCACGAGCCCTAGTACCACGAGCTATCAGAGGGAGCTCTCATCACTCACTTCAGCTTCTGCCAACCTAGCAGTTCAAAAGGATGCAAAATGCAAGTAGATAAATAGGTGCCACTAATGGTGGAAGCAAGAAACCAACCAACTCCAAACCGGCCCAAATGTGAGGTAAACACGGAGGTACTTCGCCCCCTGTGGTGCACCCTGGATAGTGCATGAGTGTGAACTGAACAAACTAGCAAACCTAGGCAGCCAAACTACTACTGTTTAATAACAATATAGACTCCTGGTTTTGATGTACCAACACCATACATTAAATAAATAAATAACATAGCATATCAGGCAGATTACATGGGAAACCCAAAAGGAAGTACCAGTATGCCTCCCAGATCCCCTATATTGTACATGGCTTCCTAGTAAAGCAGTGTCTGACCCATGTAGGGGAATAACAGACTACCTCCAGTGTCTGACCCATGTAGGGGAATAACAGAAGTTGAAACTCCATGATTAGGATTGATAGAGAGGCTTCACCCAGGGGTGAAATCTACTTACCTTCCCAACCAGTTCAGAAGTGCACTCTACGTGTGCGCTTGGACCCTCTGTGCATGCGCAAACCTTCTGTGCATGCGCAGAGGGTAAAAAACAGGTTACTTCTGGGTTAAAACCAGGAAGTAACAACGAACAGGCGGGTGGGCAGAGCCTTGTGCCGCCATCGCTACTGGTTCCCTGAACCACTGGCCGCCATCACTACCGGTTCGGCGGAACTGGTCCGAACTGGGAGCATTTCACCCCTGGCTTCACCATAAACCAAAAGTGGAAAGGTTCTACCCACAGATCAGCATCAAACAAATGATAAACCTCCCCCTCCTCCAGCTATTGGTCAAAGCTTATCTCCTCTTCAAGCCTGAGAGGTGAGTTCATCAGTGCCTGCACGTTAACTTCCCTGGTTGTAAACAGTTAGGAGAGCATCACTCACTGATCTCAGTGAAGCATAGTAGTTCAGCCGTGAGTCCATACGCATTTATGCTGACATACATTACACTGCCTTTTTTTATTTTGGTTCCTTCAATTAACTGTTGACTCCTGGTGACTATCTAGACAAGTCCCTACAGTTTTATTGGCAAGGTTTTTTGGAAGTAATTTGCCATTGCCATCTTCCTAGAGCTAAAAGAAAGTGACCAGCTCAAGCCATCAAGCTCGCTTCACGCTTAAGGTGGGAGTAGAACTCAATAGCTCCCAGTTTCTAAGGTATCAACCTTAACCACTCAACTGGCTTACAGATCAATAAACTAGTGGTCTACAAGTGCCCACAGAAGCCTTAAAGCCATCTCATTCATGAACAACATCATGAGGATAAAGCAGAAAAATATGTTGCTGGGTCATGTTTTATCTCTTGATTAAATATGAGTGGGAAAAGAATAGCTGCCTAGTAGTTAAGGCACCAGGCCAGAAAGTGGGAGTTCTAGTCCCACCATATCTATGAAAGTCAACTGGGTGACCTTGAGCCAGTCATTCTCTCTCAGCCCAACTCACCTCACAAGGTTACTATTGTGGAGAAAACAGGAGTCATGATCACTGCTTAGATCTATTTGTAAAAATAATAAAGGCACAATACAAATAAATAAATAAAAAATAGCCCTTAAACTAGTCTTTGCTGATTCAGCATGCCTCTTATATTTGTAGGTGAATGATTTCATTTAGACCCAGCCTAGATAATGAGTACAAAATCACTGTATCAAAGATCTAAACCCAAGCAAGCAGCTTCTTGAAGGCTTTCCAGCACTACATCAAGGCAAACAATGCTTGCAAATATAGTATTTTTGTGTGTGATAAGGTAATATGAGAAGTTCCTATTTTAAATGTAAGATTTATCATCACAGCGGGAGTCACAGTGACCACAAGAGTTACTTCTTCTACCCCATAGGAATAAATTACAGACCATTTTCAAAAAGAAAAGGAAAAACTAATCTAAACAGGCCTGACTCAAAAGCCACTAATTAAATCAACACGAATTTTTCTAAATTTAGATGATCTGGTTCATCAGAATGGCCTATCGGTGTTGCATATTCCATTCTTTTGTACTGGAAAAAATATACAAAAAGTTATCACTATTTATATTTTATCCATGCTACTCAGTGGAGGACAGAATCTTATCTTGGAGTGGACTTTTAACCAAAATATTCAACCCTCAGTTCAATCTATGTTGAAACAGACAATTTTCCAAGCCACTGAATCAGATGCCAGACCCAAAATTGTGGTCACTGTGCTTCCATCTAATCTATTCATAAACCACTCTCTTCACAAGATCTCTACCTGGGAATTTTAAAATATCTGTTTGAGTATAGCAGCTATTAAATAAAATGCCAGCAATTTGTACACATGTATGACCAAGATGTAATACTGTTGAGAAAGTTCTCGAGATGATTGTTTTTGTGCATCAGAAGAAAGAAGAGTTAGTGGTTGTGGAATTTTGTTTCTAAACTTCTCCCTTCCCCTCTCACAGAAGCAAAAAATAACCTCCATACAGCAGCCTCTAGTGTGCTCTCAGAACCATCCACTGTAGAGATTAAAGGTATCTACTGAGAAGAAAATGGTGATTATGATAAGACTTGAGTCATAAAGAATTGCCAGTGAAGTCAATCCAAACAGTTGTTTTCCTGGAAAGACTGAAATAAACTGAATATTATGTCATTGAAGCAATCATGGACATCAATGTAGAAACTATAACTCATTTGTGTTTTTACCCTGTCTAAAACATACTTGTGTCTTTTGCAGTATAAGGTCTGTTCTCACCCACCCACCCACCCCCCTTTTGAAGAAATGATTCTAGCAGATAGAAACTGAAGATCATGGTATGTTGCTATGGCAATGTGCATTTAATCTCACTGTTTCCAAGGCAACTGTAATGGCCCATTCTACTCCTTTAAAGGATGTCAAAGGTAAATGAGACCTGATTAGGCAAACAGGGACAAGAGTCAAAATACTGATAGGCTACAAAACCTAGAAACTGTTTTATCATTAAAAATAAGCTACCCTAAGACAAGCAATGGGGGCCTGTATAAAAAGCCACATTTGATGCAATTAAAATAAACAGAAACTACATCTGAACTACCATAGCATCTTATTGCTATAAGTTCCTGGCTGAGATAAAACATTACACTGGCCAAGAAGACTTTACTTTAGAAGATCTAAGAGCAAAAAATGACACATACACATACCTAGCTGGGAAGAGAGATTGGTTTCCAAGGAAGAATCTATGCAGGTAGCCTGTAATTGTAGAGTTGGTGTCAGGAAATGGAAAGCTCAGAATGACCTGATGTTGACAAAGAAGAAAGGGGGCTTATTTAGATACGTTCCAAATTAAAAGAAAAAGCTAGCTTCCTTATGGACAGCAAAAAGCTAGCTGGTAGGGAAGGAAAGACAGATTTTCTCAACTTGATCCTTTTGCTCTTAGATCACCAATAACAAAGTATGTGTTTCATTACACAATTGCATGTCAGAATGAAGAGGTTGAATTGAAGCTTGAGACTTATGAAAAACTGATCAGAAAATACCTTCCCACTCTGAATGAATCTAAATGTCCAGGTCAGATTAATGCACTTTAGAATACTGAAGGAACTTGCTGATGGTTTGGCTGAAATGTTATTTTTGAGAAATTTTGGTGAAGGAGCAAATGATGCTGCTACCTTGAAAAAAGAGGTAAAAGGAGGATTTAGTGCAATAGATTATGCAAACTGGCATCAGTACCGGAGAACATTCTAGAGCAAAACATAGAGATATAGAGACTGGTATAAGCATCAAGAAAATGGTATAATAATTATTTTTTAAAAACAAGATCTTGTCAGATTAACCATATCTGTTTTTTTATATTTAGTAGATTATAGGCATGGGATAGCTATAATAAATCTTGATATCATGAAAATATGTACTTCATATTAATGATAAAGTTGTCTTTCAAAAAATAATGAGCAGTAGAGGACTTGCTGCCTTGGATTTGATCCTTACTAACAGCGGATTGAAAGTATTAAAACAATTAAAACTTTGTGTTGTGACCACACTTTGTTAGAATTCAAATAGTTTGGTTAAAAAAAATAAAATATAAAGCATGGATTTTAGGAAAACTGTTTTTTAATAAAGTAAAAGAAATGGTAAGGAAGATACCTTTAAGGAAGAAAGCTTAAAGGTATGGATATTTTAGCTAGCTGGGACTTCTGGAAAAAGTAATTAAGGAATGCACAATATCAAAAAAACAGTATGGAGGAAGAAAAACAGGAGACATTTCACCACTTTGATGTAGTTGAACAGGCAGTTCATAAAGGAACTGAAACTAAAGAAGAATGTTTATTAGTAAATGAAAGGAAGGGTTTATGATCAAAGAAGCTCTAGCTTTAGCCTAGAAATGTAGGAATGAGGTCAGGAAGGCGAAGGCAGAAAATGAGGTAAGGCTAGCCGGAGAGAAAAAATTGAGCAATTTTTTTCTTCCAAATATGTTAATAACAAGAAAATGACAACAAAGGTGGTGGGTATCCTGTTTGTTTAGAATGGACAAATGTTAACAGATTACCAAAAAAAGAAAGAAAAGCAAAGAAACCCAACTATTTTGTTTCTGTTTTTTTACAAGGAAAGGAAATTTGAATAGTGCAGACTAGGAACAAACATACCAGAGAAGGATGCAGATTACTAAAGAAATAGTAGAGTCCTAGCTAATTGAATCCTTTAAAGGCCTCAAGCCTGGTGAAATATATCCTAGAATAAAGAAGGAACTGCCTAAAGAGCTGTCACATCCTCAGTAAATTATATTAGAAGACTGTTAGAGACCTGGGAAAATGCCAGAGGGCCGGACAGCAAATGAAGTCCCTTCTCTTCCAGAAAGTAAAACAGAAGATTCCTGTAATTACTTAGCCCTGTGTCTAACATTGATTACTAGAAATTTACAGTATGTATTACAATAGACAATTTGCAAGCATCTTGAAGAGAATGCTATGATTGTTAAGAGCCAAAATGGCTTTTTCAAAAATAAGTAAGGTTAAGACAAATCATGTATCTCTCCTTGACAAGATAACTACCGGTACTCTAGTGGACAAGGAAAATGCTGATGTAATCTACTTTGATATCAGCAAAGCTTTTTACAAAGTTCTACCTGACATTTTCACTAAGAATCTGTTAACAGTGTCACTTGAATGGCACTACAGTAAGGTGGATTCACAATAGTCTGGCTGATCATACTCAGAAAGTCAGTATTCCTGGCTATTTATCAGGTTGGGCAGCAGCAACATGTGGAGTTCCACAGAATCAGTCACTTAGTCAGTATTACTCAACATTTTTATTAATTACCTGGATGGACTGATGGACCACTTATCAAATTTGTGGGTGCCACAATATTTGGAAGTCAGGCCAACATCCAGGATGACAGAATAAAATTGCAATTTAATCTAGAGAGGTTGAAAGATTGGTTTGACAGGAACAATTTGTTCTTGTTAAATGTAAAGTAGGGAGAAAAAAATACGACACACATACAAAATGGGGAAGTCATGGCTTAGAAACATGACATCTGAGATAGAACTAAGGAAACAGGTGAATATGAGTCACAGTGTGAGACAGCTGCTAGAGGGGATATCATAACTCAGTTCTGGGAGGCATCAAAAGTAGCACAATACCAAAGAGACATGAAGTCATTATTCTTCTTTACTAAGCACTGGAAAGACTCACTCATTTATTCTCCACCATTCAGTCACTCTTGGCAACTTTATGGGCAAGTGCTCTCCATGCTACCCTGTCAAGCACAGCTTCTTTCAGTTGTTGGATGTTCATCTTTGTATCAGCTTTGATGGTATCAAGCTAGCAAGTTCTTTGCTTGCCCCTTCTTCTTCCCCCCCACCTCATATTTTTAGTTTATTTATGTGTTAATATTATAAGTTACAGAAATACAAAAGAAAATAGTAGGAAAAATAAGGGAGGGAAAGGGAAGGGGAAAGTGTGGGGAAAAAGTGAAAAAGAAAAAAAGGCATTGACTTCCGGCTCCCTTTGGTGTAGTAGAATGAAATAATAACATCATAACTCAACTTTTTACTTTTACATAATAGTATAAACTAGCCATTTCTATAACAACAAATCTATCTAATCTGTAAAACCCAAAATCAACATTTCATTTTTTTCCAACTAGAGGATAAAGTCCAGAAGCAGCTTCAAGTAGAAACAAAGTAGCTGTATTTTTTGTCTTCGATCAAAGCAGTCAGTTTGGCCATCTCTGCTAACTCCATCAACTTCTGCAGCCGTTCATTCGTTGTGGGAATCAAAGTGTCCTTCCATTTTTGTGCATAAAGTAATCTTGCTGCTGTCGACATGTATAACATCAAAGTTCCAGATTTTTTTCCAAATCCTTTTCCATTAAACCCAAAAGAAAAGTTTCTGGTTTTATCTTTATATTTACTTTGAGAATCTTCTGTATTAAGATATGAATCCTACTCCAATATTTTTTTTTTTGCTTTGTCACATGGCCACTATTAGTGATAAAAGGTCCCTTCTTTACGCTTGCTCCTTTTTCTTGATCCACTAGCTATTCCTAGCATCATTGACTTCTCCAATGAATTTGCACACATGACATGAGTGAAGTAAATCAGACTTAGTCTTGTGATTTTGGCTTCTAGTGATGTTTCTGATTTTATACAAGTCAGCACCTCTCTGTTGCTTGTTCTGGCTGTCCATCAGTGGTGGGTTGCCCCCGGTTCGGACCGGTTCGCAAGAACCAGTAGTAAAACTGACAGGAGGCCCCACCCACCAACCCGGAGGTCGTCTGTGCATGCGTAGAAGCAAGCCTTGTGCGCGCAATCCCATTGCAAACCACTAGTAAAGATAAGTAGAACCCACCCCAGCTGTCCCTGCTGTCCATGGTATACGAAATTTATGCCAGCACCACAGTTCAAAGATGTAAATTCTTCTTTGATCAGCTGTTCTCAGTGTCCAACTCTCACACCGATACATCATTATAGGGAAGACTATTGCTTTAACTAACCTGCCTTTTGTATTTGTATCAATATCTCTGCTTTTCCAGATCTTGTTCACGTTAACCATTGCAGTGCAGTTTAAGATTATCCTGCATTTGATTTCAGGAGTAGAACTGCCATCATAAACAATTTTTGATCCAAGAAAGATAAATTCTCAAACTATTTTAATGTCTTCCTTGTTTATTTTTAACAGCTCATGTCTATTTGCAGCTATTGTCATTATCTTTGTTTTCCTTAAGACTCAATCCTACTTTTTCACTTTCATCCTCGATTTTCCAATCATTATTTCCAGGTCTTCCTTATTTTCAGCCAATAGTGTGGTATCATCTGCACACCTCAAATTATTTATGGTTCTTTCTCCAATCTTCACTCCCAACTCAGGCAGTTCCAGGTCTAATTTCCACATGATTACTTCAGCACACAGATTGAATAAAAATGGTGATAAAATACATCCCTGTCTAACTGGGGAGACTATATGTACAGTATAATGTACTATTCTGGATGTATTTCTAAAACGTTATTAAGAAGTTAGAGTTTTGTAGAGGGTAATGAAGATAATATATGGACTTGAGGAATGTCATATGAGAATAGATTGAAGAAACTTTGGATATTTATTCTGAAGAAAAGACTTGGAGGTATATGGCAGCAGCCCCCAACATTTTGGGCACCAGGGACCAGTTAAATGGAGAGAAGTTTTTCTACCTACCAGAGAGGGTGTGGTTTTCTGTGCTGCCTACATCTTGTAGATGGGGCTTCATTTGTTTGCATGGCCTAGTTTCTGGCATGCCACAGACTGATACCAGTCCACAGACCAGGGGTTCTGGAGTCCTGGTGTATAGCATCAGTTGAGATACATACAGAGAAGTTATGGAAGATGGCTAAGAATTATTTTCCATGGCCATAAAAGTAAGACTAGAAATAATTATTATAAGTTGCAACTACCAGGATTTTATGAAAATATAAGGAAAAACTTTTGCCAGCTAAATTCTGTATTACAGAAAAATAATCTGCCTATGAAGGTTTTGTGTTTTCCATCTCTGGAGATTTTTAAGAAGAGACTGGATAGCCAGATCTAATGAAAGTTTAATTAGATTTATTATTGTAGCAGGTCAGATTGTAATCCTTGTAGTCCCTTCCAATTTTATATTTCCATGATTCAATGCAATTCTGACTAGGAAGTTATTTAAGCTTGTAATTATTGTTGATTTATAGTTGAATTGAAAATCATATTCAAAGAGTGCTTATTGCCATCAAACTGGAGTGAAATATTAAGTAATATGCTACAAAGTTCAGAAATGGGCCTGGAATTCTTTAACATTTTTATTAATGACTTGGGTGGGGAGAAGAGTGAAGGGAAAGCTTTTCAAATCTGCACATGACAAAATTGGGTAGGACAGCTAATACCTTAAAAGACAGAAATAAAAGTCAAAGTAATCTCATTAGAGATATAAGATAAAATAACTGAAAAAATATTAAAATTAATAGAAATACAATAATCCACATTTTATTGCTATTTCTTACATTTTAGTTTAAACAAGAGTCAACATTTTTACAAACATGCAAATGTATAATTTTATGTATTTTATTAGGCTTAGTTTTATAGATTGCGTTAATAATTTTGTATTATGTTTTATTTGCATTTGAGAACACTGAATTAGTATATGTATTTTTTATTACAGCAGTTTTTTTGTTTAATGCTGGTGATTGAAATAATGAATGCTAAATTTTTCACTTAGGAAACATAAATTCAAATTAATGGAGAATACTTGATTTGGCAATACCACATGTGAAAAGAATATTAGAATAGTAGTTGATTATCAACTGAATGGGTCAACAGTGTGAGGTTTCAAAAAATGCATATGCAGTTGTAATCTGCATCAACAGAAATATAATTGTCAAACCAATAGAAATGAAACTTTCACTTTATTCAGCCAATCTCATTATTAGGACCAATTTTGTAAGGATTCAAAGAAATCAGAAGAGGCTCAGAGAAGAGAAAGAAAGGTAGTTGGGAATTAGAAGATAAACTATAAGAATAGAGACTGGAAGAATTGCAAATGATCAGCCTTGAGCAGAGAAACATTCTTCAAATACTTGTTCCGAAGAAGAAGGTGCAAGGCCTGCTCTCTGACTCCCAGGGGGCAGGACACAAAACAGTAGTTTGAAGTGTCAAGAAGACTGATGTCAAATGAATGCTAGGAAAAGAACAGTAAAAGCATTTAGTGCAACTAATCATTCAGAGGGATTTTGGATTTCTATTCACTGGATGTATTCAAACCACAGGCTAGAGCTGTGATGGAGAACCTATGGCACATGTGCCACAGGTGGCATGCGGAGCCATATTGGTGGGCACACAAGCATTGCCCTAGCTCAGCTCCAGCACGCATACACGCGCTAGACAGCTGATTTTTGGGCCTTCTGGGCCCAATGGAAGTCAGCAAACGGGCTGTTTCTGGCCCCCAGAGGGCCTCTGGGGAGGTGGGGATAGCTGTTTTCGCCTTCCCCAGGCTCCTAAAAAGCCTCTGGAGCCTGGGGAGGGCAAAAAATGGGCCTACCAGGCCCACCGTGCCATCACATGCCAAAAGTGGGGGAGCATGGGGGGTTCCGCATCCATGCATGGGGGGGCAAGGCGCATAGAATTATGGGTATGGGCACGCACGTGTGCGACCACTCCGCACTCCCCCAGCTTTTGGTACATGATGGCAAAAAGGTTAGCCATCACTGGGCTAGAGGATTATCTCTCATTGGTGTTCTGCCCAGAGTGGGGTGGGAGGATTCCAGAATTTCTCCTTTCAATCTTACAATAATTCAGTTTTGTGATGCTTTTGTCCTTATAGATATTCAGAAATTTAATTTGAAACAGAACACATGAATACTCCAAGACGTTGCCCTTCAAGAACTTCACTGTGAGTTCTCCCATGAATCTATTTAAACTATCCCAGTTAAACATACCCCTTCAAACTGAACCTCAACAGCAGTTTATAGATGCAACCTCAAGGACCCTGTACAGGTAATCCTCGATTTACAATCACAATTGAGCCCAAAATTTATGTTGCTAAATGAGACATTTGTTAAATGAATCTGACTTCTCCATTGACTTGACTTGTCAGAAGGTCACAAAAAATAATCACATGATCCCAGGACACTCCAACTGTCATAAATATGAGTCAGTTGCCAAGTGTCTGAATTTTGATCACTTGACCATGGGGATGCCTCAGTGGTCCTAAGTTGAAGAATGGTCACATTTTTGAGTGCCGTTGTAACTTTGGTCACTAAATGAATTATTGTAAATCAAGGACAGATCTGTCTATCTGTCTGACAACATGTATTACTGTTCACTCTATAAAGAGCATAGATTTCCATCCCTTCTAATTGCAAAAGATCATTTCAATGAATGCTTAGAACAAAGTAGCTTTTGAGCTAATATATATCTTGCCTTCCCTATCTGGAAGCAAGAGGACATAGTCTCTGTTTCCTTTAGGAAAAGAGGATAGCGGGCAAGTAGGTAAGGAAGGCTTAATGGATGGCTGCCACTGACGTTGCCTAGCAAGAATTTTAAGGTGGATCTGGAGATGTGATGGAACATAGTCTGGATTGTCAAGAGGAAGAGAGTGCATTCCAAAGAAGCAAAAGACAGTGAAGTTTATAGATAGTTTGTGTGGGAGAAAGAAGGGAGATGGCTCCTCCCTAGTAGTATATGTTTATAATGGTACAAGTAGATTACTTTATTTCGGCAAAATTTCTATCAATAAATGAGGAACAATAAAGGAAACTGCTTAGAAGAATCTCAGTCTTTCTTGGTTTCTGGAGCCTAACAAGAGCCTGCTCCTCTTCCTCAAGAGGACCTTTCATCCTTTAGATTCTTTCTAAAAGCCCAAGGCTAAAGTTCTCCAGAAAAAAAGGAATAGGTATTGAAAGGATGGGGTATACAAGTGAGACTCTCTGGAAATGCCTGTTGTCCATAGATATCATACTGCTGACTGCTAGTGTAAATAAGATGAAAAAGGGAAGACATATCCTCTGTCTGTTTCATCTGTTTAGAGTCACTGTTGAATCGGGTTGTTCTCATTTTTTGCAGATATCACTTATGTTAGGCCAAGAGAAGAACTTGCTTTGCTGCCTTCTGTCTTCAGTGTATCAAGAGTTGATGGGGAAAAAAAACATTCAACAATCACAGCACCAGAGGATGATCTAACTTCAGAAATTGTCTTTTGGCTGCTTTGTAGACACCTCCCCTTACACCCTCTCTGTCATAGTGCAAGTTTGATTCAGTGTTGTTATTGTTGTTGTTTTTAAAAGGAGTTTTAAAAAAAGATAAAGTGATAGCTGCAGTTTTTGAGAGATGCACCTAGGATTTCTTTCCACTTCCCTTTGTTCTGCGATTTCAGCCTTCACAAAATTGGGAAAGACTATAGTGAGCTAGAATGTCCTAGCACTTTTGCACTAAACCAGTTATCCAATGATAAATGTCTATGGAGATTCTTGGTCATCCAGGTCATGGTTGTCCCAAAGGTGCTTTTTCAAGAGGCAACTGGACTTTCTGGTTTTTCTTCGAAGATGTTTCGCTTCTCATCCAAGAAGCTTCTTCCATTCCTTTCCTTCCATTCCCCACCATCAGATGAAAAGCGAAATGTCTTCAAAGAAAAACCAAAAAGTCCAGTTGCCTCCTGAAAAAGCACCTTGGGGTTATCCAGTGATACATTTTTTTTACATTTTAAAAGTATCAAAGTTTCCCTCAAGTCTAGCTAGAATCCTAGTTACTACAAGTAGTCCTTGACTTATAACCACAACTGAGCCCAAAATTTATGTTGCTAAGTGACAGATTTGTTAAGTGGGTTTTGTCCCATTTTACAACTTTTTTGCCACATTTGTTAAGTGAAGTGCATTTAACAAAGTGCATTTGTTAAATTAATAACATAGTTGTTAGGTGAATCTGGCTTCCCCAGATTCTGGGGCTTTGCTTGTTGGAAGGTTGCAAAAGGGGATTGCATGACCCCAGGACACTGCAAATCAGTTGTCAAGCATCCAAATGACCATGAGGATCATAGTATTTTGCAAAAGTTGAAAATAAATCACCCTAAATTCCTAACAGTCAATGAAATAATCCTGGCCACGTCTATGTGCATAGTGTACCATTAAGTTTGTGTCATTCCCCCGTCTTTTATGGTTTTCAAATGTCTCAAAAGTTACATCCCATAAAATATTAAGTACAGTTGCAAGAAAAAGTATGTGAACCCCTTGGGATTATGTGGAGTTTTGCATGAATTGGTCATAAAATGTGCTCTGAACTTCATCTAAGTCACAACAATAGAAAAAAACAGTCTGCTGTGGTTTAATTGTAATGTTTAATTGTAATGTTTAATTGTAATGTTCAATTAAACCATGGCAACATCTAATGTTTGTGTAGTATTATTTTAAGCAGACTGTGTTTTTCTATTGTTGTGACTTAGATGAAGTTCAGAGCACATTTTATGACCAATTCATGCAAAACTCCATGTAATCCCAAGGGGTTCACATACTTTTTCTTGCAACTGTATAGCTTTCAGCCAGAAAAATGCCCATTCTTACTTTTTGTCTTAGCATGAGGGGTGAACGCAGGCACACAATTAAAATTCAAGAATTCTGAGCCAAGGAATGTACAGAGGACCTAAAGAGAATTCACAGCCCTATAGCTCTACACTCTTAGTTATTTCAAATTGTGTTTACTTCATCAAGATATTTAGAGCTAGTGGGAAGTAATTTTCTTGTGGCTGTACATTTGGGATTTAAAAATCCTTGCCAATCTAATGTAAATTGCTGACTAATTTACTCTCAGACTCAGATCTACCTTCTGCTCAAGTTATTTAGACCACAGAAAATAATTTGCTTTTGCTCTGGACTGCTCAACTCTTATGTTGAATATAGTAGCAAGAACAGACACATTTTTTTCTTTGGACTTACAGGCCAAAGAAGGGGTTAAGATATTTTTAAATCAAAGAGACCATTATACCTGAATAAGTAATAGTGTCTTTAAACTTCAATAATACTTGAACCAAAACCAACCTGAAAATATTCTAAAGGCACAACTTGAAAATCTATTCCTCAGGGTCACTGCCCTTTTAAAGCATGAAGATTGCAGACACATCTCTTTTACTGAAGTGTATTTAAATTATAAAAAGGGCATGCGATTGTCTCAGATTATGGTACACAGCAAAGTAATGTGTGTGTGTACGTGCATGGGCACAAGCGCATGCATACAGACATGTAAAATATTTCATGATCCTTTTAACCAGAACAAAATGCAAAAGAATTGAAAATTAGGGAATCTCTGAATACGTTCAGAACTCAATTTGTTAGGTACCTGAGTTAAACAATAGCACGTGAATTCACTTCTAATTATCCTGAGAATCATAACCTTTTGGAGGTCTACTGCCCATTTCATTAAATCTATTGCTTTTTACTCATCTTCTGTGTGTACATTTGCATCAGTCTACATCTGCATAAAGTATCACTATAAAGTTGATGTCTTGTGTCTATTTTCTACATTTTGAGAACAGCTCAGCAAATCTAATTAAAATCATGGATTTGCAATATAATTTAAACATTATCCTGTCTGTTTTTTTTTCTTTCCATTTAGCAAATGGAATAGTCTCAAATATTTAAGGGTGTACAAATGCCTTAGAACAAAAACAACTCTTTGCTGCACTTAGACAATTTGGGAATGTTAAAATCAGTCTGTTTTCAGCTTCTTTTCTAAAAAAAAAAAAAAAAACCCAACAACCATCCTTAGTGCTTTTTTGATAATAACTAGCATAATTTGCCTCCAGGTTACTCTTCTGATATTTAACATATGTAGTAATTTTAGCTCCATAGTTTTGCATTTTGCGATACCATCGTCACCTTTTAAGCAAGCACCAAACAAGGCTTTTTCCATGTTGCGGTAGATGAAGAAGTATTGGAGATTTTCCTTGTTAAGACATTGTCTAAACAATGCAACATTTCTCTACTACTTTTCAGGCAAAAAACAAGTAATAGAACATTTTCTTAGTGCTCTTTGTCCATTTGTATCACAAAGGGTAAGGCTGCCCTCTAGTGAAGCCACACTATAATTGAGCAGGTAATATGTATATTTGGATCACCTGGAACATTATACCACAGCACTGAGGAGAAAAATACCCTCCTCCATACTCTTGTAGAAATATCTGAAGTACTATTATGTAAATCAAACTCCAGTTCATTTAATTTTCCCTGACTGGAGGAAATTAACATACTCATCCCAAACCTTTCAGAAAAATGAGTTAGTAGCATTCTTTTCAAATTCAGTATGGAAGCACAGCAGACCAATTCTTTACCTAGATTATCCCTCCCTTCAATACTTTTTAAAACCCTAAATTTCCTTAAAAGAGATTATGTTTCAAGTAAGTATTTAATACCTTCATTAAATTATTTGGACAGATGCATCAGAAAATTTATCATACAATATGCTCTTTGCATAATGGTGTCTGCTTTCTGCATGCTGATAAAAAATGAGACATACTAAAAAGCAAAACAAAAGAAACTATAAGTGAATATTTTGAAATAGGTGCAGCTCCAAGTCCCTTAAGCAGCTACAATGCCGAATTGTTTCTTGCTGTTCTGAAGTGTGTGCTTAGTTGTGTGTCTGCACTCAGAAGTCAGTGTTGGCTCCTGCTAACTGTCTGGGCAAGATCCTGATTTATCTTGGCAAGATAAGTGCTTTGCCATTGCCTACTTCCTGGGCTGAGAGGGCATAACTGGCCTGAGGTCACCCAGCAGGATTCTTGTCTAAGGTGGGACTAGAACTCATGGTCTCCTGGTTTCTAGGCTGGTGCCTTACACTCTATACCAAACTGGTTTTGGAGTGGAAACACTTAAAAAAACACATAGCAGTAGCAGAAAGGAGTCCCCCTGTGTTACAAGAAAGCTCTTCTGGGGGGGAAAATCAACAGAAGGGAGGCCTCAGAATAAGATCAGCCAACACTATTCCCCCATCTTTCAGAGCTCTAGGATAAAAAAAACCCTATATGCTGTTTGTTTATTATTTATTTATTTATTGGTTCGATTTATATGCCGCCCTTCTCCGGAGACTCAGGGCGGATTACAATGCGTTAAGCAATAGCCTTCATACTTTTGTATATACCTGCTTAGTAGGGCTTTCGGCCCCCCCTAAGCGGTGTTCGTTTTTATACAAAGTCAGCTTATTGCCCCCACAATTCGGGTCCTCATTTTTCCTACCTCGAAAGGATGGAAGGCTGAGTCAACCTTGAGCCTGGTGAGATTTGAACTTGCAGTAATTGCAGGCAGCTGGTGCTATTTAACAGCACTTTAGTCTGCTGCGCCACCAAGGCTCTTTTGTTGCCAAATTCTGTTGATAAAGCCAGGTAATAAATACAAGAGCTAGCTAACTAGTGGGGGGGGAGAGCTTGTTTTACTGTAATCAAGAATTGGCGTAAACTATGTTATGCAGAGAACCTCTCCTGCCCTTCATGAAAATCCTGGTGATTTTTCCAAGCAGGCATGTCTACTTATTATTGTATGCTCAGCCTCAGTTCAACCTCACATAGAAACCTTCCTTGGCTATGCAAACCACATTCACACAAACCTCATTATATAGCACTGTAAACAACTGGAAGGTTTTAAAATAAAATAAAAATCAGAAAAGATTTTAATAAATAAATAGTTCATGACATTAGAGCAGAAGCTGATTGCTTAGATCTGCCCTCTCAAACAAAAACTTGGGAGACTCACAGACACCAAATGAGATTAATTCATTTTACATTCAGGCTTAGATAAATCAGTTCTTAACTGAGTCTTGGCTAAGATAGTTTCTTTCATCATGCAGTACCACACACTAAGCCAGTTATTCAGATGAACTGGAGAACAGGAAAAAAAAAAGGGATTTTTTCTTCATCATTCAGTCCACACAGAGTAGTTCGATCAGAGTTTAACTGAGAAAGATGACCCACAAGAACAACCTTGTTCTGCCTGTGGATTGTTCACTACTTGGAACGAGCTGCGAATTAGCTCCTGGTTGAAGTCCACCATTGCTCCTTTCACGAAGTTTAAGCTGTCCAAGTCCACAATCACTCTGGCACCGCCTTTCTCAAAAACTCTGGAAAAGGAGCACAGACAATATGTCATGGTATTTGCACCAATCCAAAATATTTTAGCTGTAGTTTTAAGCTTGGTTCAAACAAAACATTCAGAGGAAGCTGGAAATCTTTTAGGAATCTTGTCCAATTACCCTAAATTTTATTTACAATTCGTTGTTGAGTTATTTTTAATTGTTTTGAGTCATCTAGAGGAACACGTTTAGAAGTGAATATTTTATAGTAATATAAACGCTACCTGAATAGACCGGTGAAAAGAGAACTCAAAACAATTTAAATTGAGTCTCCTCCACCCAATGTTATCCACCAGTCTCACCCTATGAAATAGAATAGGCTGAGAAAGAATGATTGGCTCAAAGTCACCCAATGGTGCGTCACAATTGCGTAAGGACTTGGCTCTGGTGTATCCAGGTCCAGTACTTCCCCCTCCCCATAATTAAATATATTTTGCTATAAACCCTGGAAATGATATGTATATGTCCAACTGCAGAGAACAGTAAAATATGAATTTGGGGGCAAAGGAATTGTTATTCAACCACCATCCTTCTTTGTCCACAGTTCTACAATTCTCTCATCTGTCATATGCAGTTTAATCTATGTGCTCACCTGTCATCAGAATTGACAACTGTATCCAAGGAAAATTTGTATTGGAAACCTGAACAACCACCTCCTTCTACCTGCAGCCTAAGAAATTCAGACCCTTCTGCAATCTCCAACAGCCTCTGTCAATACAGAAAGGCAAACATTTGTGAACAATGTTTATTATCCATTTGAATTCAACTATTAATGGCTTCAAAGGAATGGTGAGCACAAAAACAGAATTCGAGTACAGAATGCATAGCAAAATTATGCCAATCAGACTGTCAACATTTTTTTTTTGCCATATGCTCTATGTGCCTTATTTAGTAAGTGAAAGTCTCAAGATAGAACCAAATAGCAGAATCAACTTTTCTAATCCTTTGTTGCCTTTAACTAAAATCAAACCGAACGCTGCCCTCTGTTTGATCAGTTGAATCAAACCTTTGTGGTAGTTAAAGCAATTAGGACAAAACGAACAAGGTTTATTGTAATTTATTCACATACTAGCTGTACCCGGCCACGCGTTGCTGTGGCCCAGTCTGGTGCTTCCGCTGGGCTAAAAGAGCGAGGCTGAAGTTCCAAACTCTCCACGAACATTTGGTGGGCGTGGCCAACTCGATGTCACTCATTTTTATCAGTCATATGACAGCCCCCGAGCCACGCCTACGCAGCTGGTGATTAGGGCAGAGACCCGGTTGCTAAAAAACAATGGGAACCACAAAATCCTCCCTCTCTGTCTCCCCCTCTCTTTGTATCTCTCTATGTCTCTCTCTCTCCCCCATCTGTATTTCTCTCTGTCTCTCTCTCCCCCCGTATCTCTTATGTGTCTCTCTCTCCCCCGCTCTCTCTCTCTCTCTCTTCCCCTCTCTGTATCTCTCTCCTTCCCTTTGTATCTCTGTCTCTCTCTCCCCCCTCTCTGTATCTCTATGTCTCTCTCTCTCCCCCCCTCTGTATCTCTGTCTCTCTCTCCCCCTCTCTCTCTGTGTATCTCTATATGTGTCTCCCCCCCCCCGTCTCTCTGTATTTCTCTATGTATCTCTCTCCCTCTCTCTCTGTTTATCTCTGTCTCTGGCCTGGCCTCTTCTGCATCCCCCGCCATCGCCCTTACCTTTTCAGGCCAGGCCTTCGCAGCTCTCCGCACCACAGCATGTTATGTTAACAATATATTTCTTTCTACTCTGCTATATCTTAAACTAGAGCCCATTACTTTAATTTACAACTATTTATATTTTATAGAATTATGAATTTCTATATCTAAGTTTCTATTGCTATGTTTGTAGCACTATATTTTTCTTATCTGGTTTTGAGCTCTTTTAAATCTTTCCAATCGAATCCAATCAATCTTTAATACAGGTAGTCCTTAATTTACAACCACAACTGAAACCAAAATCTATATTGCTAAGTGAGAAATTTCTTAAGTGAGTTTTGCCCCATTTTACCACTTTTTTTTGTTGCCACATTTGTTAAGTGAATCACAGCAGTTGTTAAATTAGTAACCCTGTTGTTAAGTGAATCTGGTTTCTCCATTGACTTTGCTTGTCAGAAGGTTGCAAAAAGTGATCATATGACCCAGGAACAGTGCAACCGTCATAAATGTAAGTCAGTTGTCAAGCAGCTGAATGTAAACCACATAACCATGGGGATGCTGTAATGGTCATAAGATTGAAAAATGGTAATAAGTCACTTTTTTCAGTACTGTTGTAACTTCAAATGGTCAGTAAGTGAATTGTTGCAAGTCGAGGACTACCTGAATCTTCTGTATCTGGACTGCTGATATTTTTTTTGTTGATATATTTTGGAATTATATCTAGTGAAAAATTTGTGATTTAATTTTCAAAATTCATGTGGTAAAATGTTCATTTTTTTTCATGGCATTGCCAAGATTTGTTACTAAGTGATTTATCTATCCTGGAAATTATTGATGGAGTGACATTTCATAACCAGTCTGCTTTTCCCCAAAATTCTGTTCATCTGTGCTTCCTATAAGTATTCAGGTATATATGTGCAAATGCCCATTTTTAGACATTTCATTCAGTAAAAACACAACTGCAGCTGTGGTATAGTATGTTTCCTCAGAGAACAGAGCAACAATTTTTATACCATTTTTAAACATGTAAATGTATGTGCTACCTGAGTCTTCTGTATCTGGACTGCTGATATTTTTTTGTTGATATATTTTGGAATTATACCTAGTGAAAAATTTGTGATTTAATTTCCAAAATTCATGTGGTAAAATGTTAGTGTGTTGGTTTTATGTCCAGCAGGTGGCGCTGTTTTTCAATGTTTGTCAATGTTTGTCAATGTCTTTCAATGTTTTCCAATGTTTTTCATGTTTTTACCTGTCACAGGTGTGACATGTATATAATATAAGTATATAAAAACACGCCCGTAGTCGAATGCAATGTTGTGTCAAAATTTGAAAGCAATCGGTGAAGAACGTTCGGAGATGTGCGGTTATGTACAAACGGACATTTACATTTTTATTTATATAGATGTCAAGGGATTTTGTTTGAGAGAGCACACTAAGACAAGTGTATAGCTTATTTTTAGACCATGCAATAAACATTTATTCTTACACCAAACTAGTCAACCTTGAAGATTATACTTCCTCAAAGTACTCTTTGATGTCTAGAAGTGTAACAAGGTGCCTCTTTATTCCTAAGCATGCAGTCCTTGAATTTACAATCATTCGTTTAGTAACCCTTCAAAGTTACAACGGCATTAAAAAAGTGACTTACAGCCATTTTTCACCATTATGAGCATTGCAGCATCCCCATGGTCATGTGACTACAATTCAGGTGCTTGCAGTTGACTCATATTTATGACGGTTAGTGTCCCAGGTTCATGTGACCACATTTTGCAACCTTCTGACAGGCAGTCAATGGGGAAGCCAGATTTACTTAACAACCATCGTCATGGTAACTTAACAACTGGTAGAAAAGGTCATAAAATGGGGCAAAACTCACTTAACTATCTTGCTTAGCAACATAAATTAGCAACTGTGGTTATAAGTCAAGGACTACCTACATTATATTTAACTTTCTTTTTCTTAGCCTCTGCTAAAACAAATGTTTTGAAACTTGTGTCCTTTGAGATTGAAATTAAGTAATTAAGTAACTACAAATTGCAGAGTTACCCCAGTTACACATAATCACACCAGTTTCATAAAGTTATATACACAGTTTATATTGTGGCTATACTGCAGAAGCATTTCATTCAGCATCCGAAGTGGGTAAGAACACTCTGGATGTGATTTAGGAATATATCCATTGGCTACTCCTTATGGATCAGTGTCTACAGTAGGGTGGGAGGGGGCATGGTAATCATGCAGCTCAGGAAAGTAAGTATTCCTATTAACCTAAATACATTACTTTCCTGAGACTCTACTATCTCAGAATATTACCCTATTAAGATGCTAAGGACCAATGCCCCTGCGAAAATCCAAATAATCCTTGCTGTTTTCAAATGTAAATATTGCATACCTCTAATTTGTATCCTTTGGATTGAGTCAAACATACATTTACACCTATATTTCTCTATGACAGATTCATAAAATGGTGCGTTATGTGGGCACAACAATCAGCAGTCTGTACAGTACTCCTGGAGACATCCAATGGCTACATAGGTCTGTGGACCTCCAGGGAATCATACCTTCACGCAGCTCTCACTGAGATAGATCTGCCCATTACTAGAGTAAGTTTGGGTTTCTCCAGAGGCAGAGGATGCTATCCACTGTGTTCTTATCCTTGACATACAAGCTCTGTTTTTCATGGCACAGAACGGACTTGTCATTAACTGCCAGATAGCAAGAGAACAGCTACATGGAAAAGATAAGAATGGAATGTCCTTGTTAGACCAAAAAATAAAAATTAGACTGATAATACAAAAACCGATGACAGTACAAAAGTCATGACGAAAGGAGATAAGACAAATATAAACAAGAAGCCTCAAAACCTCAGGGTCAGCCAGCAAGCAGAGACTGGAATTGCGAGAACTATGGCCTAAATACTAACGTTGTAGACCCTTAAAAAGCATCAGTGACACCATTTTGATGCATAGACATCTGATAAAACTATGATTCACATTTATAGTGATGCAAACCTCAGCCTTTTATACTTGCATCCTTTTCTTAGAATTTGAATTAGCATTTATTGTAATATAAAATACAAATAAAAATGAATAAAATAAAAATAAAGATCAGAAGAAAATGGGGAAAAGAGTGCAAGGAAAAAAAGAAAGAAAAAGAAAACCAGTGATCTCCAACTCTATATTTCTATTTACTTGAATCCTGACATCAAATGCAAGTGTCATTTCCACTGTTCTGATGCAAAATAAATTCCTTCTTGGATGATATAACAAATGCTGTTAAATTGTGGTGGGTTATGTGCCTTTCTGTGTGAAAAAAAAGGTAGGAAGGAAATCTAATGACATGAATTCCTTGTTTGCTAGCCATCTATTTAAGAGGAAAAGGAAAAGGAATTAAGGCAAGGATTTTTTTCACTTTGGGTAAAAGAAAATAACTGCTGTAACTGTACTCTGAATACATTTTTAAAGTCTAAACTGCCATGTTCAATGATATGATGTTCAAGCAGTAGTTAAACATCACCAGGTTTGGGAATAACTCATCTAAGGGCTATGTATATCCCAGGGTGAATTCATTTTATGCATTTCCTTCTGTGTTCTTCTACCTAGATTTATTCCACAAAGAAGGCATTTTACAAACCAAGTATTGGTAAACTTATTTGCTTTGTAAGTAAACTTGGGGGAAGTCATAGCTATCTTTTTTTTCATCAGCTATAAAAATTATTGTAGCAATATCTGTGATAGGAGGACAAGCTGTGGCCTATAATAATTTCACCATAATTTTAATAGTTTTCCTGAAATAAAGTAGATGCCTATGAACATTACAGAAATAATAGTATACTGTTAACTGAAATGAGCAGTGATTTTTTTTTATCTGTTCTCTCTCACTGGACAACCTCAGATACATCAAAAACCAAACAACTATCTACAGTTATTTCTTCTACAGGTAGTCCTTGACTTACAACAGTTTGTTTAATGACTGTTCAACATTACTGAAAAATGTGACTTATCACCGTTTTCCATAGTTACAACTTTGGCAGGATCCCCATGATCATGTGATAAAAATGCAGATGCTTGACAACTGGTTTATTATTATTATTATTATTATTATTATTATTATTATTATTATTATTATTATTATTATTATTTCAATTTATATGCCGCCCTTCTCCAGAGACTCAGGGCGGCTTACAATGCATTTAGAAAACCATTATAAAAACATTTAAAAATTAAAACAGTAAAACCCATACTTAAGATCATTGTTGTGTCCCAAGGTCATGTGATCACCTTCTGCGACCTTCTGACAAGCAAAGTCAATAGGGAAGCCAGATTTACTTAACAACCAGGTCACTAACTTAACAACTGCAGGGATTCACTTAACAATTGGGAGTGAGAAAAATCATAAAATGGGGAAAACCTCACTTAACAATTGTCTCACTTAATAACAGAAATTTTGGGCTTAATAGTGGTCATAAGTCGAGAACTACCTGTAGTGTGCTGCTGCCATTTGCCATATGACTTGAACTTTGCTACTCTTAGCCTCAATACCATCTTCAGACAGTGAAACCTATAATGTTAATAATACAAAAGAATGCTGGATTTCACCTGCTGCATTTCTATTTTTATTAAATCTTTTTTGTGCTTCCTTGCACTATTTGATGTTTTAAAACACCATCTTTATGGGGATGTATTATTACAGCTCAGTGTACAGGTAGTCCTCGACTTAAGACCACAATAGAGCCCAAAACTTCTGTTGCTAAGCGAAATATTTGTTAAGTCAATTTTCTCCTACTTTATGACCTTTCTTGCCAGTTGTTAAGTGACTCATTGCAGTTGTTAAGGTAGTAACATGGGTATTAAGCAAATTGGGCTTCCCCATTGACTTTGCTTGTAAGAAGATCCCAAAAGGTGATCGCATGACCTTGGGACACTGTATCAGTCATATACATGAGACAGTTGCCAAGCCTCTGAATTTTGATCACATGAGCATGGGGACAATGGTTGTGTGAAAAACAGTCATCAGTCACTTTTTTCAGTGCTGTTGTAACTGAGTGATCACTAAATTGTTGTAAGTCGAGGACTACCTGTATAGCCTTCCTGTGAGTCAGTCCTTTCAGCCATAGATTTAAAATTTCTAATGTATTTTGTCTAGTTGAAATTAAAAGCACTACAAAGAGCCTTAGTGGCACAGCAGACTAATGTGCTGTTAAGTAACACCAGCTGCCTGCAATTACTGCAAGTTCAAATCTCATCAGACTCAAGGTTGACTCAGCCTTCCATCCTTTCAAGGTAGGTAAAATGAGGACCCGGATTGTGGGGGCAATAAACTTACTTTGTATAAAAAGAACACCGCTTAGGGAGGCCCGAAAGCCCTACTAAGCAGATATATACAAAAGTATGAAGGCTATTGCTTAACGCATTATAAGCCGCCCTGAGTCTCCGGAGAAGGGCAGCATATAAATTGAACCAATAAATAAATAAATAAATAAATAAATAAATAAATAAATAAATAAATAAATAAATAAATAAATAAATACAATTCATTTCACTTCATTTTAAAAACCAACAAGCATAGAAACAGGTCTGAAACAAAATTTTATATAGCCGGGGGGGGGGGGGAATGAAACATTGTACTGAACATACAATTCTATGAATGACACTATTATTATAAACAAATCTGCAAAATAAGAAGGGGCTAACAATTTTGCATTTGGCTAAGTTAACCTAACAATGGCTTAACTTTTCAAAGCATTGAACTGGCAGTATGTGAAATAAGCAATTAACTATAACTGGGTTAATATTTTTCTCTAAAGTTTCAGGAGAACTGATTTTTTTTCAGTATCTTTCAGGTCTTATTGCATCTACATTTCACGTCACTTTAATTAACACAGAGTATGATCTAAAGACTTGGAATGCTATAAAACACTACTTATTCCATTTTGTACATAGCAGGACATACACATCGGTTCATAAGCGGTTCACAAGCAGGGACAAAAATGCCCAAATCCTTCTTAGGGCTGCCTTTTTGACTGCTTAGGAACGAGTTATTATGACTCACGAACTGGAAAGGCTGCTTGCCTACACGATGGGAAATACTGAAAAACAGATTAACTCCTCTCCCTCCATCCACCCCCATCATATCAAGGCTGGAGCCTGGAGGGAGGACTGTAGTTAACACATCAACTCTTCGCACAAATTAAAAAAAAAAAAAAATCCCACCTGCTCCGCCTGCAAGAGCTCAGCACCCTAAAACTACTGAGCGCCGCTAGTGCCGCCATCTTCATCATTTCTTTCGCGTCGCTATTGGTGGAAACGTATCTTGAAGCTTCGTCACGCCAAACGCCCATTGGTTCCGCAGCACTGAAAGAGGCGGCTTCGCTAGGATCGAAAACAGGGATGGAAGGCGGAGGGGGAGTCACATGGTCAGAAGTGAAGGCAAGGAGAAGTAGGGCGGAAGTAATTGGGAAATAAAAATGTTTATCGGCTGTTGCTAAGACGTTAATGTCGGAGTCTGTAGCTTTCTGTCCAGCATTATCCACTAATTCAGTGAAGATGGTCTTTGCCGTTGCTTTGCTTTCTCCTAAAAATTCGTGCAACTGCTAAAAAACTATTCAGAACGTTTCTCTATTAAACATTTCTATCACGATTTTTTTGCTAATTTTCTTGTTTTAGGATTAATGACAGCCTGCAAATTACTAACTATTGCAGCTTTATGAATAAATACATAATAGTTCTATCAATTCAATGTAAGTTTGATTGTCATCAACTGGGATGACTCCTAAGATAGTGTAACAATATAGCCTGATAATGCTAAATACATCTTAATTCTGAAGTAAGATTAATGGGAGTTATTTTTGAAAGGCCATAGGCTCACAGCCTAATATTTCTTTACCAAGGAAGGATAAATGTGTGTATGTGCCTGTGTGCAGTAACTTCTTATTTAAACTTTATACAGCTTTTCTGGTTTCCATGTTTCCAACAACATGAATGATGAATGCATTTCTCTTTATCTTCAAATCAATTTTTGACTCCTGGCACCCACCTAGACAAGTTCCTGTAGTTTTCTTGGCAAGATTTTTGAGAAGTGGTTCAGCACTGCCTCCTTCCTAGGACAGAGAGAGAGCTTAACCCAGTCATCTTTCTAGGTTCACACATAAGGCAGGACTGGAATTCATGGCTCCTGTTTCTAGCTTGATGCCTTAACACTACACTATACAAAACTGACTCTCACTGTTTGTAGCCCTCTTTTAAAACAGGAACATTCTAATCCTACTTTAAGAAACAGGTTTACCCTGGAGGAGAACCCATATCCTTCTTGCATTCAGGGAAATCCTCAAGATGATCTTGCTCTAATGAGCCACTGGCCTAAGAATAGCTTATAGGGTGCATTATTTTTTTTCTAATTATTTACTAATATGGTAAATATCAGAATTTTAATTACTTATTTATATATATCATTGCTGTTTTCCTCATGTACACCGCCCAGAATCAAAGCAGTTGATTTATAAATGCAGTCAAATAAATGAATCAATCTGCCACTGAACTTGCCATAATAAATCATAAATGAATAAGCACAACATGCTGGATTACAATGTGGTTGACTCAATATTTTGGCAAACCTAGTCAGTATTACTAATTTATAAGAATAAATCTTGGGCAAGTAGGTTAATTCAGTCATTTGTGAATAAGTTGGCTATAGATTAATTTCTGGTACAAATTCAGCCAGTTATGAGAAAAACTTTGCCCCAAATTCATCCTTGGCAATTGCACCTTAATTTTGTTCTTACGTTTCTTAAGCTTGGTGAAAGTTTTCTTTATCTACGTGAAAGGGATATGCTGAACATGGAAAGAGAAAGTAACCTTAACAATATGCTGCTTCTTGCTGATTTGACAAGGTCAAGGACCCTCAAGTAATCTAGTTATCATATTTGTGAAAAAGACAGGACAAGACGCCCATGCTTGTCCAAACAAAGAAGCATTTCTAACCTTGTGAATTAGGCTAAAGGTTTTCAGAAGCTAAACACTGGCAGCAATGTCCAGGACAACCAATGCATTTTAATGGAGCCACTGTGTAGGCCAAATCCATTGAAAGGAGTTCAGAAAGAAACATATCTGCAATCAAACCACTCATTATGCAAGTCAGCATCACTAGTAATTCCAGCCATGCAACTTCATTCCATGGGTTGCCTTTAGTTGCAGCACAGCAATCAATATTGATGTGCATTTATTACCAGAACATTTTCTTCAAGTACCAATTTAACCTTATACAGGTAGTCCTTGACTTATGACCACAAATGAGCCCAAAATTTCTGTTGTTAAGTGAGACATTTGTTAAATGAGTTTTTCCCCATTTTATGGCTTTTCTTTATTGTGGTCTTAAGTCAAGGACTTCCTGTACACTGAGCTGTAATAATACTTCCTCACGAAGATGGTGTTTTGAAACATCAAATAGTGCAGGAAAACACAAAAAAGATTTAATAAAAATAGAAAAGCAGCAGGTGAAACCCAGCATTCTTTTGTACTATTAACCTTAAAGGTTTCACTGTCTGTAGATGCTATTGAGACTAATTCAAATTCAAATCTTTATTGTCAGTGTACAACATATGTACAATGAGATTGGTTGAGTTCCCTCAGTGCACCCCCCCCAACACAATGTAACTCACAGTGAAGACAGAAAATCAGGGGTGAAATGCTCTGGTTTGGACCAGATCGCCTGATCCGGTAGCGATGGCGGGTGGTGGTTCGGAGAACCGGTAGCAAAAATCCCTGCCCTCACCATCACCACCATGCCCAGCTGAGCCGCAGGATCATCAGAGGCTTTTTTTTTACTTTTAAAAGCATTTTTTCTACCACCTCTTCCGACGAAAAAATGCTTTTAAAAGTTAAAAAAAAAAAGCCTCTGATGATCGTGCAGCTCAGCTGGGATAGTCAGAGGCTTTTCAAAGCATTTTTTTCTGCAACCTCTTGCCCGAAGAGGTGGTTAAAAAAAAATGCTTTGAAAAGTCTCTGACGAGTTGCCAGCTGAGTTGCCTGATAGGCAGAGACGTATTTTTTAAAAAGCCTCTCTGACGATCCCAGCTGAGTTGCCTGATCGGCAGAGGCTTTTCAAAGCATTAGAAAAAATGCTTTGAAATTTTTTTTAAAAAAAAGTTGGCCACGCCCACCCAGTCACATTACCACCACCACCAAGCCACGCCCACAGAACCGGTAGTAACAAATTTTACATTTCACCCCTGCAGAAAATCCCTAACCCAATAAATCATATTAACAACCACCCATTAGCAGTTTGCTAAGAGTAGAAAAGTTCAAGTCATATGGAAAATGACAGCAGCACACTACAGGTAGTCCTCGACTTACGACCACAGTTAAGGCCAACATTTCTGTTCTTAAGTGAGACATTTGTTAAGTGAGTTTTGCCCCATTTTATGACTTTTCTCATCCCAATTGTTAAGTGAATCCCTGCAGTTGTTAAGTTAGTGATCTGGTTGTTAAGTGAATCTGGCTTCCCTACTGACTTTGCTTGTCAGGTCGCAAACAGTGATCACATGACCTTGGGACACAACAACGGTCTTAAGTATGAACCAGTTCTCAAGCATCTGAATTTTGATCACATGATCATGGGGATGCTAGAAAGGTGGTAATTGTGAAAAACTTTTTTTTAGTGCCATTGTAACTTTGAACGGTCACTAAATTTATTTATTTATTTATTTATTTTATTTTATTTCTATACCGCCTTCTCCTGCGGGACTCAGGGTGGTGTACAGTCGAGATAAAACATAGCATATAAAATTTAAAAACAGTTTAAAAAAACAATTAAATAATTTTGACCCAAGATTTAAAATAACCTAATTAAAACCGAATTAAATTAAAACTGAGAGGATGGGATCAAGCCAGCCCGGCTAGATGGAATAAGTGTGTTTCAGGGCCCGACGAAAAGTCTGGAGGTCTGATATCGTGCGTATCTCAGGGGGTAGGTCATTCCAGAGGGCAGGTGCTGCCACAGAAAAGGCTCTCCCCCTGGGGGTCGCCAGCCGGCACTGTCTGGCCGACAGCACCCTGAGGAGGCCCTCTCTGTGCGAGCGAACTGGTCAGTGAGAGGCTATTGGTGGCAGAAGGCGGTCTCGCAGATACCCCAGCCCTAAGCCATGGAGCGCTTTAAAGGTGGTCACCAACACCTTGAAGCGCACCCGGAAGACCACAGGAAGCCAGTGCAGCTCACGCAGGAGAGGTGTCATATGTGAGCGCCCCGTCGCTCCCATAATCCCCCACGCGGCTGCATTCTGGACTAACTACAGCCTCTGGGTGCACCCCAAGGGGAGCCCCATGTAGAGAGCATTGCAGTAGTCCAGGCAGGAAGTGACGAGTGCTTGAGTGACCGTGCGTAAATAAACTGTTGTAAGTCAAGGACTACCTATAATTTACAGTAGTCTCAAGAAGGAAATTTAGTTGAATCTATGGTAGCAACAATAACAAATTCTGATGGGTTTTCTGAAATGATGCACAAACTCTTCTTCATTAGCATTTAAGCAACAACATTCTTCCTACTTGATACCACTGGTTGTCTGACCAGCGAAACATTTCTTTGCTTTTTCTCCTTACACTGATACATTTGATACAGACTTCCTGTTCTGATGAGCTTGGAAGTTTCAGGAAATTCCAGAGAAGAGGGAATTTTAATATTAAAATAAAAGGGCACAACACAGCATACCTGAGCTATGCACATTGTCTTCCCTCCCCAGCAGTAAAACTGTAATCAACATGTAAGACCTGCTGAAGAGCATGTTCAGATAGTCTACCACTGTATTGCATCAGTTTTGGAATGAGCTAGCAGTATGGAGATTCATGCATTGCACTTTTATTTTGAATAGCATAACGTAAGTTTCCAGCTTCTCTGAACAGAATATTCCCTCACAAAACAAATAAAGCAAAACCTGCCAGTTCTTTGTTTCACCAAACAAACCTGATAGCTGTACAGTCAGTACAAAGTCGCAGTCTGTTTAAACAGGTAGTCCTGGAGTTACGACCACAACTGAGCCCAACATTTATGTTGCTAGGTGAAACATTTAAGTGAGCTTGCCCCATTTTACGACTTTTTTGTTAAATGGATCATTGCATTTGTTAAGTTAGCAAGATGGTTGTTAAGTGAATCTGGATTCCCCATTGACTTTGCTTGTCAGAAGGTCGCAAACGGGGATCACATCACATGATTACCAGGACATTGCAACCATCATAAATATGAACTAGTTGCCAGGGATCTGAATTTTGATCATGTGACCATAGTGATGCTGCAAGGGTTGTAAGTGTGAAAAATGGTCATAAATCACTTTTTTCAGTGCCGTTGTAACTTTGAACGGTCACTAAATGAAATGTTGTAACTCGAGGACTACCTGTACTTTAGGCAACTACTGAGCAGGGTATTTGTAGAACATGGTAATGCACAAAAGTGTATGCTCCATTGAAAACCCCAGCAGTAAGCCAAAAAGTGGTTTGCATGTTTGTTGTTGAGTAAATTCTATGGACTCAACGTGTTAATAATCTATGGATTATTGAGTTGGGTTAGTACACCCAATAGACTCGTCAGTAAATCTAAAAGACAGTCACGGATTTCTGAAAGGGAAAAATATATATGAAAGTTCAATGAGAAATGCACGAGCACTTGGCACGCAGAAATCCCACATTTGACCCAACAAGGTTAAGGCACTCGGTCACCAGGACGCCGCTCTGACCGCGACCCTCCGGTCCTAATCAGTCGCCAGCCCGCCAAGGTCTAGAGCGGGCTGGTGAGGAAGATAGGCCGATTCCCATCAGGTGACTGTGTAAGGGGCGGGCTTGGGCTGGGCTTCTTTTCACGTGATCCGGTCGCCGCCTCATATTTTTCCGCCCGCTCAACACCGGCTCCAGAGGAGTTTCTTGTTCTTCGGGTCTGCAAGACAACGGATGAAAGGAGGAGAAATGTTGGCTGTTACTCTGCTTTTGCTTCTGGCCGTCGGCTCCGGGGTGTTGGCCGAACCCGTTAAGTTCGCGGACTGTGGTGAGTAACTCTTTTGCATGGTGACTGTTCTGGACCCCTTAACTTCCAGCACCGCCCGAGAGTTGTCACGCCTCCTCCTGCTGCTCTTAGGAATCACAGGGTGTTGTGATGTTTGCAGTGGTTCTCCCGGACAGAGAACTCGGGTGGATGTTCCCTGTCTGTAGGCGAGTATGAAAGGTGGAGGAGAAGCCTAAAGTGCCTAAAGAGGCAAGGCAAGCGCCCACGGTCATGTTTTTCCGGCTTCTGGCAGTCCCAGAAATCAGTAAAGAGACCAGCTCTCAAAGCGTCTCTGCTCCAAGGAAACTGGGAATCTCTGATCAAATTATTCATTTGGGGTTCATTCTATCGTAGCAAGGAGAACTCATGCGGGAAACCAGCTTCTTTCCATCATTCCCCTAAAACCACTTTCATAAGCCAGTTTGCTCCAACTTAGAGCTACCTGTTGTCGTGGAGTCACGAAGTATCAGTTTTACTGTACCTGACAGTTATGGTTCAGCTTTGGCCTTTGGGTGTCTGCAGACTGCTTGAAATAATCTCTCAATTGCCGCTTATTTTGTCTGCTACATGATAAATATAGATAAATGTCATCATTGAAGAGTATGGAAGCAGATGCTTGTTGCAAGAGTGACTGTAGACTGTGACAAGGAGGCCATGGGTTGGTTATCTTTTTCATTGGTTAGGATGATGAAAAAATACTAGACCTCATACTTAGTGTAAACTTTCCCAGTACTATGGTTATTCTAACCACTTTTTTTTTTCACTTAATCCAGCTGTTTGGCATTGCATGACCCATTGAATCATATGGACTGGCTTGGCACAGTCTGGTTTTTTGCTCTGTGGGTCATGAAAACAATTAGCACATGGTAATTGAATGCTATGTGTAAACTAGATCATTCTCTTTTCAGAACAGCCTCTGATGCAGCAAGGGGGGCATTGGTGCTCTGAGGTTAAACTTAGATACTGTGTGGTTAGGGGCAAGATGCAGTCACTAATTTTTAATTCTTATAAAATAAAGTGATGAGGAGATATGTGCAGTGCAACATGAATGAATGGTAAGTTTTCTTCCCCCTCCCCCTTTCCCTTTAAGCCTGCTTTTCTCGAGTTTTAAGTTTTCTCTTACAGAATTACTATCTTGGAGCAAAAGTTGGAAAAATCCAGTTTGATAGAATCCATCTAATGGAGGAAAAACCATTGGTAGTACTTTTATTTATAAATCACTAATGAAGAGCTAGAAACACTGGTGGGAGGCTTAGTTCAGAGTTATTATTTTATATATCCTTTGTCTTCTAAAAATATTGAGTTTTTAATCCTTATTCACCTGTTGCCCAGCCTTAATGATAATGGTAGCTCAAACATGTTTGACATTGACAACATGACTTGAAATTTTCTAACAAACACAAATGTATCTGAAGTTATACTAGAATGTAACTTGAATGTATCGGAAAAAAGTTGCTCTTTGATTGTATCACTGTGAAGCAGGATTATAAATAGCTAGGTAGTTTCTGTGCCTTCAACTTTTTTTTCAGCTCCTATCATCGGAGCTGCATCTGAAATTGTGATCCCATCACTGGGTAGAGCCAAGGAACTAGCCCATATATGAGATTTTGTTGACTAGTAAGGTTCTGACATTCATAGGGAGAAAAAAGATTTTTCATATAGTACAGGAAGTTTCTGATTCTAACCTATTTTCTAAATCATCTTTTTAAAAAAAAAAAAAATCCAGCCTTTGACAGAATGAATACTTGTTGTTTCTTAATTATAATTCCCAAACAGCCATGTCTGATTTCTGCCACAGCCATGTTATATACAGTGTCTTGCATAGAGATAATATATACATGCAGGAAAATCTGATGTGCAAAGCAGATTTGCATTTCTGCTAGGATTGCTGATACAGTTGCAGGTTTTTCATCGAGACTGGAAGTATAGTCAGATTTAATTAATTCATTTCAATGTAGTTGGCCATTTGCCATCCTTTTTATCTTCTAACTTAGAGTAGTGATCTTCAGGTCACTCAGATTCCAAATACAGCTCTCAGCCTGGTAAACCTGAGTTCCCCATGCATCAAGTTTATGCCCCTGTGAATGAATTTTGAATGTGTTAGTGGGAAGTTTTTTCTTCTGATTGTCTCCTATTAAGTCCCCTCTAAACCAGGGGTGTCAAACTCGCGTCATGGCACCGTCATGTGATTATCGTGACTTCCCCTTCGCTAAACCGGGCGTGGGAATAGCCAGCGCGTGACGCATCTGGCCCACAGGCCACAAGTTTGACAGCCCTGCTCTAAACTCTCCCTAAACACTGAGGGAATTCTCTGAAACCGAAGGGGATTGGTGTTCAGGGCAGAAGGAAGGAAGGAGTCAAGCTGATGAGATTCTTCCTGCCTTTCTTAAAGACAAAGCTATTTCATCCAGAGTTGGCTGTAATTATCATGTTTATTTTATTTGTTTGTATCCTGCCTTTATTTTTACAAATAACTCAAGGTGACAACTATCCAGCCCACTTTTGTCCTCTGTTTTTCCCACAAGAAGCAACTCTGTGAGGTGGCTTGGGCTGAGAGAGTGATTAGCCCAAAGTCACCCAGCTGGCTTTCATGGTTAGGACAGAATATGAACTCTCACAATCTCCTGCTTTCTAGTCTGGTGCCTTAACCGCCAAAACCAAACTGGCTCTCAGTTTATTAAAGTACATTTAGTAATTTCATTCTGAATAGATTTATGTACAATTTCATTGGAGGGTTGTCTTATAAACAGTTTTAATAGAATGTAAACATCAATGAGCCTTGGTAGTACAGGGGTTTAAGGCACCCTGTTATTAAGCTGGTTATTAAGACCAGCTGCCTGCAATTACTGCAGGGTTCGAATCTCGTCAAGGCTCAAGGTTGACTCAGCCTTCCATCCTTTCTAAGGTAGGTGAAATGAGGACCCAGTTGTGGGGGCAATAAGCTGACTTTGTATAAAATATACAAAAGAATGAAGGCTATTGCTGAGCACATTGTAAGCCGCCCTGAGTCTTCGGAGAAGGGCGGCATATAAATCAAATTAAAAAAAAAAAATGAACACAAGATAATGTTCTGTTCTGAACTGGGGGAGTTCTTTAGACAGCGAGTCATGCCATATCACCTCATGAATGGATTATTGGACTGGGCTGTCCTTGAAGGCTACTCAGAAACTACAAGTAGTTCAGAATGCAGTGAATGGGCAACATTGCCATGCCTTGTTAGGTCTGTGTGACCCCACTGCTTTGTGAGCTGCACTGCTTACCTGTTGGTGTTCTAGGTGCAATTCAAAGTCCTGGTTACTACTTATAATGCCCTTAATAGTATAGGGCCAGGTTATTTAATGCAGGAGTCCCCAACCTGTGGGCCACGGTCCACTACTGGGCCGTGGACTGTTGGCCACTGGGCTGTGTGAGTGGCTGGCCAGTGCGTGTGCATGCACGCATACCCCCCCCACTTGTGCTAGCATCACAAATGTGCCCTGTTTGCATCACAGGTGTGCTTGCTTGTGGCCCCGTTCGTGCGTGTGCATGAGTACACATAAAGGTACCTGCTCCTCCCTTTCCCTCTGGGCTGCCAACCCAGAAAGGTTGGGGAACTCTGATTTAATGGACTGCCTATCTCCAGTTGTTTCTGCCACTCTAGTGTGATTAGGCAGAGTGGGCACACTCTGGGCCCCATTACTTAAGTTACATCATCTTGTGAGGTCTAGAAGCAAGTTCTCTGGAATAATATCCCACCCTCCCCCCCAGACTTCCATCCTGACTACATGCAGAAAGCTATTAAAGACCTCTAACATCCTAGGCTGTGGACAGAATGAAGGATACTTTATTTCATATTTTTTCTCCTTAATTGTAAACCACCCAGAGTAATTGGGAATCAAGCAGCCTATAACTTGTATAAATAAAAATTAATAAATAGGACATTTTTCATAAAAACAAAACTTTAGGGCAGTGCCTGATCTCAATTTAAAAATCTACACTTATCTTTCATCTTGAGAGTTCAAATGGTTTCTATGAGATTTCCCTTAGTATAATAACTACCACAAGAACCTTCTGAAGTGGTTTGGGCTGAGAATGACTGGCTCAAAGTCAACAAATGAGCTCCATGACTCCATAACATCCTCAAGATTATACTATGTTCATCTCAACCTTACTGAGCTCACTGGGGCTTACTTATGAGTAGACCTGCAAAATCCTAGATACAACTGGCCTAATTTATTCCCTTCCTGAATAGGAATATTCTAAAATTATCTGGCAATTCAAATACAAACTTGGCAATTTCCTATTTCAGTTTATGCATAGTTGAGGCAAATAACAAAAGCAGGCACTGATACATTAGTGATGCATCAGTCATATGAGGATAAAAGTCATATTCTGCAGGATACAAACAGCTGATTCACATATTCCTTTCATTTGCTGTGGTGTATGCTAGTATATTTAGGACACAGTAAAGTGAAGAGGATTCATTTTCTAACAGTCACAGTGAGTTAATCTTGATTCTCTTTCTTACTTTATTGTTTGTGCTAAAAAGCACCAGGATGGCATCGAACAAATTTTATATATAAAAAGCAGCATTTTTGTACCATTATAATCTAAACAAGGGAACCTGAACAAGACTATGTAGGTGAGAGATATAAAGATATAGCAGTAGGCATGGTTTCCAATGGCGAAGATCATTGGGGTTAAGGACTTTACCCTTAAAATGTCCTCTTTTTTTTCTTATAGGTGTCATTAACTTTTATAGGAGAAATGCGAACTCTGCACTTAAGAACATTTGCTAGGGTGTCCTTGATATACAGTGGCCGAATAATATTGACAGTAACAGTTTCTTGTAGTGGAAAAAAGCACACCATAATGGATTTGCAGAGTGGGGCTAGCAGTTGAGAATAAATAAATTCATGCCAAAGAACAATAAGCCATCTGGAGATTTGTGGTCATATCTTTCTTCCAAGATTTGGTGATTAGTACTTATCTCAAATAATGCTTGATGCTTACCAATATAGACAAATGGATAGATAGATGAGCTACGGCAAGCCACTAGCATGTCTTTTGAAATGCCGAATGGCCCCAAGACTGAATGGTTTTTGGTCATGTATTTTAAAGGAGCAAACTTAGTACCTTCAGGTCCACAGATACTTAATGTCCATATTTTATCTCTTTAAACTCCTAAATGCCCTCCCAATAGGTCTTGCTTGCTCTGAAATGCAATTTTGGCATATTTCAACAAGCTTGTATTTACTTAATTTGTTGAGTTTCTTAATCAGAGACGTGACGAAAACAGGGAAACACTGTTTGCATGAAGCAAGCTAATATTTAAGAAATTGTCCAAGAAACCTGAAGGTTAATATCCTGATTTCATATCACTAAACTGTAAATATATGTAAAAACCATACCTGTATGAAATCACGGGTGTCAAACTCTCTTTCATTGAGGGCCGCATCAGGGTTGTGTTTGACCTTGGGGGCGGGGAGGGCATGGCTAGTTGAGGCCATCTGTGGTAGCCCAAGCACTCTGCCAGTGAAAACAAACTCCAGAGCTCCATTTTCAGCTGTGATGGCCTCCTGCCGCATATGGCCCCTCGAGTTCCATTTTTCACTGGCAGAGGGTGGCAAGAGGCCGTCACAGCTGAAAATGGAGCCAGGGAGGGCTGTATGCAGCCCTCCCTAGCTCCAGTTTTGCTGGCAGAGGCACTATGGCCCAGTCCTTTGCTGTTTCTCGGGCGGCCCTGCGGGCCAGATCTAAGCACCCAGATCCGGCCCCTGGGCCTTGAGTTTGACACCCCTGGTATAGATAGACCTCGACTTACAGCCATTTATTTAATGACCATTCAAAGTTAGAACAGCACTGAAAATGTCTTACAACTAGTCCTCACATTTACAACTGTCAAAGCATTTCCCCATAGTCATGTGATCAAAATTTGGGTACTTGTCAACTGGCAGGTATTTATGATGGCTGCAGCATCCTGGGGACATGTGATCACTATTTACAATCTTCCCAGCTAGCTTCCAACAAGCAAAGTGAAAAGGAGGAAGCTGGATTCACTTAACAACCATGGCATAAAATGTCGCAAGATGGGGTGCAACACACTTAACAACCACTTGCTTAGCAATAGGAACTGTGAAATAGGGAAAGAAAATATGAGGTACAAGGGAAGAAAGAAAAAGGCATTGACTTCTGACTTTTTGTAACATAGTACAAGATAACAATGTTACAACCTCAACTTTTTACATTTACACATTAGTATATAATTAGTCATTTCTGTAACAACAAATCTATCTAATTGGCAAGACCAAAGTCTAAGTTTCTTTTTTTTCCCATCACAAGCACAAAATCCAGACGTGATATCCAAATAAAAAACATATATTCTCCTCTTTGAATAGAATACCTTTTTCTTCCTTCCTTTGTACCTCATGTTTTCTTTTCTCCCTTTCTATTTCCTTCTTTTAATTGCCTATTTTTATTTTTCTTTGCATTTTATACATTGATAAAATAATAAAAATTATATATGAGTAGCAATAGAAATTCTGGTCCCAATTGTGAGTCGAAGACAACCTGTATTTGCCTTTGTTGATTTTACTCATGTGTTTGTGTGAGTTTTATACCACTACACTATTTGTGATATTCTGTGATAAGAAGACAGTTAGTACAATAGTATAATTTTAACAATGAAATTTATTTAAAAACATTTTTTTGAAAAATATACTGATTTGGGTGACAATGCCCTTGCAAGGTGTGTGGATTATTTGTGCTTTTTATTTGGAATAGAGGAATTCCAATTAATAATATGACATGAACACAGGTGAAAATGTATTCTCCTTAACCTTTACCTCTTGCTGGTCATGATTCATTCTTAAATAACTAGATGACTTTCCCTAAAGTTACTGGGTACAATTTTGAATCATTTTTATTGATTGCCTTCTGATTCTTGTTTCTGCACTGCTTATGATTCTTCCTGTCTCTTAAAGTGATAAGCATGTCAATCAAAGACATATGACACTATATATGAATATATAAATATTTGCAAGGCCATGTCTGTTATTGTGAAATTTGAGGGTTGCTCCAAAATTATGTGGTTCCATTCTTTCTGCACAGGTTCTAAAGATGGAAGTATTTTGGAGGTTAATGTTACTCCTTGTCCTACCCAACCTTGCCTTCTCCACAAAGGAGTGTCTTACAGTGTCAATGTTACATTTTCCAGTAGTAAGTATAATCTATTCATTTTGAAGTACAAGATTAATTTCCCAACCGGAACTTTTTCAGAATGTTTTCAGCATTCATAATGGGGTTATTTTCATTATTCCAAATGTCCTACACATAAATGCATTCATTTATAATAGTTAATTTCACTGAGAATCATTAGCAATCACTATACATAGTTTTAATGGAGTTCATAGACAAAAACCCATGACAACTCTATGTAGAACATGATTTTCAATGTTTCTTTTGTTGTTGTATATATGCCCAGGAAAATTGCAAATGGCTGTGATTTTCTAGTATATGCACAATACAAAATGAGAACAACCACAGTTTTATATACAGTGGGTTTTATTTATGGAAGTGTTTTCTCTATTAGAACCTCCGAAAAAGGAAGTAAAGCAGAAAATTTGTCATCATTGAGACTTACTGATCTGCAGTGCTACAAATTATAAAGCAGTTGGATTAATGGACAGGAAAGGAGGCAGACTGGACATGGAACATTGAGAACACTTTCTTATTGTGAAATGCAGTGTTGTAGTCTCCATTCCTTGTCCTATTAAGATTAATCTCATTTTTCTTCCGCAGAAATTGAAAGCCAAGGCAGCAAAGCAAAGGTGTTTGGGGAAGTGATGTTCGTAGATGTTCCTTTCCCACTTGAAGAGCCTGATGGATGCAAGAGTGGGATCAAGTGCCCCATCCTTAATGGTCATTCTTACAGCTACGTGAACAAGCTACCAGTAAAGAGCGAGTACCCATCTGTGAGTTTCTTAGTAGATTGATCTCTGTACTTGGAGCTACTTTTCATGGTTCTTCATGTCATTTATGAAATAGGGTGCTTACAATTGACCACTTGGTCCTACTTTGGCTCCTTTTGCAATGGGAATGTTTAAGTCTGCAGAGATAGGGTTCCATTTTCCAGGGAAAGACCATTAGCTCACATATTCGTTTAACTTTGTGAAAGTACAATTTCTAAAGTATACAGATTGTGGAAGATTTCATACAGTGCTTCTTTCCATGAAACCTTCCCACGTTTAGAATATCAGCATATTGGGAGGAGACCTCAATTAGAACAAGGAATTGTTTCTATAACATGTTCAGCTATATCTGCCCTCTGCAGTCTGAAATGATATGGTCTCTGTAGTCATATAGCTCATTATATTATGTAGATGCAAATGTGACTTCAGACTTCACAAAATAATGATCTCAGTTGTTTTATCCCTCAGAGCAAGGGATGCAAAATGTAACAATTCTAACAAATATTAAAGGACATAAATTTATTCAGAAAAAGAAATTTGCCATGTTGGCAAGGGAGTTATGAGTATGATCCCTACTTTCAAACATATGTGAGAAAGATATGAAACCTATTTCAAGTTCAAGTTAAATTCACACATGGCATTTTGTAATTTTTTCCTCCAATAACCCCAAATCTTTATATCTGAGGATTAATTGTTTTCATTACTTTCCTTTTTTTTCTAGATTAAACTTATTGTCAAGTGGGAGTTATTTGATGACCAAGAAGGATTGCTATTTTGCTGGAAGATTCCGGTTCAAATCATCGGTTAAAAAGCTATTTAGCCCTCAAGGGTTACAGAGGATGGAAGGCGGGGTTTGATAAAGACAAGTAAAATATTTTGCTACACAAGGCATTTCCTGTTTATCCTATAGTATCTGTGCAATAATTGTTGTCAGAGACATAGTGCAGATGAACAAAATGGATAGCTAGAATAAACAGTGGATTGGTGGATATCTTGCTGTAACTCAGAGCAATGTTTGTTATAATTGAATTTATAACAGGATTTATATTGCTTGATATAGAATACCTACCACAAAAATTTCTTCTAAAAAAACACCTGGCCCAGCAAAATTGATTACTGTGATTCTATCTTTTCAGTGCCTCTTGTAGTCAGATGCTGGCTGCAAATTTCCATCTGCTTTCCCCCTTCCTCTTTATATCATAACCTAAACTATTTTTTAAAACTGCAGTTGCCACCTGGAGCCAAAACAAGACAGGATAGCCACCTTTTGTGACTAATTCTGTAGATATTATACTCTCAGATGCCAAACCAAATGGCACTTGATCTCTATGCAGAAATAATTTATGTTAATCATTTTGCACTATCTTGTAAGTAATTAAAAGTTGCTGTGGGGTGTATTCCTAAATGCAGTGAACTTTTGTAACTGTTTCTAATAAACCAGCAGAATTAAACTTTCTCTCTCTTTTTTGATGATAGTGAAAATATTTGCTTATGATAAAAAGATTCCTTCGAGGTGATTTTGCATCCAGTAATTACATGAACATATCCATTTAGTTCTCTTGGCAACAATATAAAAATGGTTTGTATTGCCTCCTCCTGAGACATTCTTTTAATTTTTCAGTCAAGGTTACAGCCCTGGAAAATTAGATTGATCTTCCATCCAAGACTAGCCCTGCTTAGTTTTTTTGGTACCAGCCATAGTTAGCTAAGTATAGTCTCCTAATACTCTAACGAGTATCTTACATATGTGAATGGTGGTACTGGGACTGGAAGCTATACTATCATATATAGAATGCTTTTATTTGCTCAATGTGTAAAAATATTTTTTTTCCAAACTAGCCATCTCTCTTCTACTTACTGAATCAATAGTATCTGCTACTTATCTGGTTCTTCCCAAGAGTTTCCGGTTCTAACCTCAGAAAGAGAAGGTAGAAACATATATGACCAACCCCAGTCTATAAATCAGTAGACAGAATAAAAAAAAAAACATTTATTTAACATGTATTTTTTCCAATGGAAAGCTCTGCATTACTTTTCAAAACTAAAGAGCTATAACCTTTCCCACTTCCCAAAGTACCGTAACATTCCAGCAATCACAGAAGGTGCAGTTGGATGTCCATGACTTGTGGTGAACAGAAAGCTCAAAAAGGCCAATGAAGTCCAAACCACATTCAAACTAACTGTTCTAACTGCAGGGCAAAATGTGTTCTGGGCTTGGATGTAGGGTACTGTGTCTTTTGATTTGCTAATATAACTTTAAGAAAAGGTTATATAGATTTTTGGCTGGATTCAATTGGAAGCCAAATGTCTGTTATCTGTAGAATGCGAATTTCCTTCAGTCGTGCTATAAAAAGAGGACATAATGCATTATAGCTGTGAGGCAGACATGCCCATTTTGTACACAAAGCTCAGACTATTTCTGAAAAGGCTAGAGTAAGGATTGTAAGTAAATTTAGGAAGCAGTATTCTAAAGAAATGTAAGATGACATGGGATAAGTGAGAAATTGGTACAATAAAGAGGTAAAGCCTTGTGAGAATAATTTGGGGGCACAAATTTGTTCACCTATGATATAAACAGAGAAACAAAAGATGAACAGGAAGGAGGGAGTGTACTACTGGTCTATCCAACACAAATTAGTGACAAGGCCAAAAATCTCTGATAAAAATGGTGTGATAGTTTTTCAAAAGCACATACAGAATATGAAGATTGGGCCCTGAGTGTTTACACTGGCTGAAATACTGTAATTGAACAGATCCACATGTTGAGTCTTTTGCTTTCTGGGAAATAAAATGTTTTAAAGCTGCTGAGTTCCCTGAAACGCTTTTCTGGCTGCATAGATTTCCAGTTCTTGAAGCAAATGGCTGAAAATGTTACCTCCACTTTAACTCTTCTTTTGGAGTTATGCCGCCTCTGGATTTTGTGCAGTCTCTGGAATGCAGCGAGGCTCCACTAAAGCTGCACTGCCAGGTGAGCAAGTGCAGCGATAGGAGCCCTCTGTGTTTTCACAGGCATTACCGTTACAAAGAATCATGGAGGCATTTGCTGCTTCACACTCATTGATATCTGATGGGGAGAGGGTAAAAAAAGAATGCTATTCAGATCCAACAACACAGAACCTTTCTCACATCCCTTTTAGTTGTAAGGTCATACCTAAATTGACTATACCATGGCTGTTCTTTGTATCTCATTTAAACTGAAGGTGATTCAAAAGCTATCTGAAGTGAGCAGAATTCAAATAATCACTGTACAACATTGAGATACTTGCTTTCTGAATTAACCTCATATTTCATAAAGACTTTACTATAAGGATGGAGTGAGTAAAGCTAAACTTTGAATTGTGCCTTCAAATAATTTGGTAAGACTATGAACTCTCCAGCAAAACACTCCTGAGTGAGATGGAACTGACAAATACACCTGGATTTTACAGCCACCAATCATTTTGTGCAGAGCTGACCTACCATATAGAGAAGCAATTTTATTTGAAGTCTCAACTGGCTAGATAAAAGGTAATAGCAATTATAAATACTCAATAAACAAGATCCTGTACTACATAAACAGCCATAATTTGGTTCGTTCTAGAGCTCCTTGAAAACATGTCCTTAGGACTGATGGGTTTACATGTTCAGGCAGTGGTGTTTATAGATAGTTTGTGTAAAAGCTATTGATAGAATATGCTTTATGAAATTTTCGGTACTGAAGCACTGAAATCTTCCATGAGTCAGTTCTGTTTGCAAATGCACACAGCTTTTTTATTCCTGATTCATCATCACTAATGCTCAATTGTAATCCTGGTTAGACCTCCCTCTGCGGTCTGGCTTATATACACACTAAGCGATGATGTGGTTCACTTGTCTTTGGCATAGTAACAATGGCAACGAACTCACTAAAAACCTCTTCAACAATTAAAATTGTGTTTAACAACATTTTAAAAGGATGCACAGCCCTGAGTAGTAACTTGGGCTTTATGGGCTCTGCTGCACTGTTTTTTGGCAAGATCTACCATATTTTCTTCCATGGAACTATGGTGCTTACCGACACAGGCCATGAGCTTCAAATCCAACTGGAAGCCATCAAAGCAATCACAAGTGTAGCCTTCCTGTAGACGCACACAGCGTCCATTTTCACAGCCATTAAGAATTCCACACTCTTCTACTTGTAGCCCTTCAAAGCTGCTGTACTGCTCTAAAAGATGAGACAGTATGAAATAGATATTAAAAAACAATATAGGATAATCTTGTAGAAGGGAAAATGCCAAAATGATTCTTTCAAATGTATATGTGTGTGTGCCTTGGTGGCGTAGTGGACTAAGTGCTGTTAAAGTAGCATGTAGTTGCCAGCTGCCTGCAATTACTGCAAGTTCAAATCTCATCAGGCTCAAGGTTGACTCAGCCTTCCATCCTTTCGAGGTAGGTAAAATGAGAACCCGGATTGTGGGGGCAATAAACTGACATTGTATAAAAAATAACACTGCTTGGGGGGCCCGAAAGCCCTACTAAGCAGGTATATACAAAAGTATGAAGGCTATTGCTTAATGCATTGTAAGCCGCCCTGAGTCTCCGGAGAAGGGTGGCATATAAATTGAACAAACAAACAAACAAACAAACAAACAAACAAATAAATAAATAAATAAATAAATAAAAAATAAATATTGTGTTTAAAACCAAACAGAAAAAGACATTTTCTTTCCATTGGCCCTCCTTTTTCATATGGCACCTACTCTTTCTTTAATCCAATTAAGAATACTTGCACATGAAAATGATTACAAGAAGAAATCAGAGAGGCTTCCAACTGTATGATCCAGCAAGTGATATATATAATCTCTTCATCTGGATGAGCACCACTGACTCTGTGGAATTAGCCATTACAGAACTTCTCTCTGGATGTCGGAAGAATCTGGCTTGAGCACTTGGCTGAAACCAAGATTTTCTTGCATTTTTGGCCAATCTCTGGACCTGTTCTTTAAAAAGCAGGAAATGGGATTGAAGGTTGAAATGCCTACAGTTGGATAATATACTGGTAGTATATACCTAAGCATAAATCAGCTTTTATTTATTTTTCCCTGACATTTACCAATGTGCTCAGGCATGTAGCGAGGCTGTGTCTGATCTGGGTGGATCTGTTGTCTTTGTTGTGTTGTGCTATCCTCAAATGCATTGCTTTCTTCTCTGTTAGTATCAGCTGCTCCATCCTCATCCAAGCGATTCAAATAGGGCTCCAGATCTGGGATGTAAAGCTCATATTGATGACTGTCCTGATTCGACCCATACTCATAGCTGGGCCTTTCTCGGAGTCCAGCCTCATTTACTATATTGCACAGCTGATAAAAATCATCTAAAAAGAGAGAGCAAAGAAAAGGTTAATAAACGAACACCTTTTCATACAATACTGCCTGAATATTGCAATTGTTATTATAAATTATCTATCTTTAGAGATGCAGCAGTCAACTAGGGCTAAGAGTGAGGATTAGCCTGTACAAGCATTCTGGCAATGGAATGCTTTTCCCAATTTTCCCAATTGATTATATACATGATTATTACATAAAATATATTCATAAAAAGTATAACGTATATTAAATATATATGTATATAGTATCTGATTTCATACCTTTTGACTACAATCTATCCATTTACTGTATATCTGTCATTAATCCAAATAAGTATTGTTTTTCAAAGAATCATAGGGCTGGAAGGAACCTTAAAGCTGTCCTCATACCATCTCAGACAAATGGTTGTCCAATCTTTTCTTAAAAACTTTCAGTGATAAAGCATACACAACTTTCGGAACGAAGCTGCTTAATTATTATTACTATCAGAAATTCCTCTTCGTTTCCAGGTTGGACCTTCCTTAGTCTAACAAACTTCACTCATTGCTTCTTATCCTATCCTACCCTCAGGTGCAATGGAGAATAAATAGGCACTCACTTCCCACCCTCTTTTCTGCAGCTCTTCAAGTGTTGGAAGACTGCTATCTTGTTTCCTTTCAATCTTCTCTTCATTAAGCTAAACATTATTTGTAGCTGACAGGACAAGCCTCTGTAACAGGAGTGTCAAACTGGCGGCCTGCAGGCCAGATGCATCATGCACAAGCCATGCCCACCCCAGCTCCGCAAAGGCAAAAAACATTGTGATATGTCACATGATGCGATTAAGTTTGACACCCGTGCTCTAGAATGTAAACAGAGCAAACCCCATCCCCAACTAGCACTGATGGAAGTACCAATAAAGAAGACCATTTGTAGTTCAGGATTGAAATGAGTCCTTAGTGCTCTCTGAACTTGATTGTTTTCTTACACACGTTTTATTACTCAAACTAGGAAATACCATCAGGACTAGTCCTGATGATGTTATCTAGTTTGGATAATGAAACTTCTGCAAGAAAATAACCAAGCTCAGAGAACAGCAAGGACCCCTCCAGCTAAACGTATCTTCATTCTTAGTCATTTTCACAGAACTTAGAGCAGTGGCCCCCAACCTTTTTGGGCACCAGGGACCAGTTCTGTGGAAAGAGATTTTCCCACGGACTGGAGAGGGTGTGGTTTTGTGTGCTGCCTGCATCCCGCAGATGGTACTTCGCTTGTTTGCATGGCCCAGTTTCTAGCATGCCACGGCTTGGTGCTGGTCCACGGCCCAGTGCTTGGGGACCCCTATCTTAGTGTTTAGACCCTTATCATCTTTGTTGCTCTTCTCTGCACTCTTTCTAGGGTATCTGCATTTTTTTGTATTATGGTGACCGAAGCTGGATGCCGTATTCCAAATGTGGCCTCAACAGTATAGAGTGGTACTATCACTTCCCTTGATCTTGTTACAAACCCTCTGTTGATGCAGCTCAGAACTGCATTGGCTTTTCTGGTGGCTGCAGCACACTACCAAACTCATTTAAGCAATGGTCCACCAGGACACCTAAATCCCTCTCATAGGCACTACTGTCAAGCCAGCTGCTGCCTATCCTCTGCCTATGCATTTGATTTTTCCTGCCCAAGTGTTGGATCTTATTTTTATTATCACCAAATGCATCGTGCTGGATAGGGCCCAATCAAGATCCTTCTGAAACTTGAGTCTATCTTTTAAAGCATTGTCAGTTCCCCCCCAGTTTGGTATCTTCTGCAAATTTAATGAACGCCCCTTCAATGCCCTCATCTAAGTCATTTATGAAGATTTTGAAGAGCACTGGGCCCAAGACAGAATCTCGAGGAACCCCCTGCATACTCCCCTCCATGCCCATGTAGTTCCATTAAGGACCATACATTGAGGGTATGTTTATTCTATTGTTTGCTTTTGTTTTAATTGCTGTAAACTAATCTGAAAATCATCTGACTCAGGAATGAGTTATCAAATCCTTGGAAACAATAAATAAAATTACCATTAATAGGATTCCAGGAGTGAGAAATTATTTTGACAGATTGCTCTAGGGAAAGCCAGTTGCACTAAATGTGAGAAGATCCCTATTCCTTATCTTGGGTTATTCCATATGTTTTGGACTATATTTCTAACCCCAGTCAAAATGAACAGCTTTTTCTTATATTCCATTAGGAAGATACTTCATACAAAGCAAACAAAAAAAAAAAAAAACCTCCCATAGTGACTAATAATAATGAATGCTTTAGTATAAAAATGTGGAGTGGTGGGTGGAGTGATCAGTTTACTTAACTGAGCAAATCCAGTCCTAAACAACTTTTGGCTTGTTACTCAATGAGCCAAGGAATAGAAACAAATAAAGCATTGCGTTAGGTTTTTTTTTGTTAGAGCAGTGAGAAAGGAAAACTTTAATACTGTGGTTGGTTTTCAATATTTTAAAGATTTAAGCTTCTACAGTGGTTGAAAGAGATAGGAAAGATTGGATAATGTAAATCGGGTATATTCTTTATGAATTTCTCTGGATTTCTGGTTTACTGTAACTAAGAATGTGCCTGTGTCTTCAGATAACAGAGTAACAGAGTTGGAAGGGACCTTGGAGGTCTTCTAGTCCAACCCCTTGCTCAGGCAGGAAGCCTTATACCATTTCAGACAAATGGTTTTCTAGTCTCTTAAAAACTTCCAGTATTGGAGCATTCACAACTTCTGGAGGCAAGTTGTTCCACTGATTAATTGTTCCAACTGTCAGGAGATTTCTCCTTAGTTCTAGGTTGCTTCTCTGCTTGATTAGTTTCCATCCATTGCTTCTTGTCCTGCCCTCAGGTGTTTTGGAGAATAGGTTCACTCCCTTGTCTTTGTGGCAACCCTTAGTTATTGGAACAATGCTATTATGTCCTTTTTTTCATCAAACTCTACATACCCAATTCTAGCAATCGTTCTTTATATGTTTTAGCCTCCAGTCCCTAATCCTCTTCGTTGCTCTTCTCTGCAGTCTTTCATGATATAAATCCACTCTTCGTATGGATTTATACCAGGGATAAAATCTACTTACCTTCCCTACCGGTTCGGAAGTGCGCACGAGGGGGGCAGGGCACATGCGCGGGGGGTACTCACATTGCATTTTGGGGTTGCGTGCGCTTTAGGCACTTGGCACCAAAAAGCCATCACTGTTCTAGAGTCTCAACATCTTTTTTATATTGTGTTGGCCAAAACTGGATGCAATCAGACTAATCAATTAATAATCTAAATTCAACTATAAAGCCTAACTGTTGAACCAAATGATGCATCCTCACCAGAGGACCTTGGAGGGCAGAGTGCACAGTCCCGACTCCAAGCCTCTCCATAATGGCAACAGCACTCTGAATACGTTGTTTGCCGTCCCAGCAATGGTTCACTACAAACATAGTTTGTCGAGACCTTCTGCCAACAAATTTCTAATTCACTGTCAGGCTCATTCGGATTATCTGTTATTGAAAAAAAATAAAAGGTTATAGAAAAGGAATAAACCAGTCTATCTTGTATTAAGGCCATAATACTGTAAAGCCTTATATAAAAGAACTTCCGTCTTTCCTTTCCGCAGAATGTTGATCTTTTATTGCAATATTGGCTAGAAAAAGAAGTTTGAGATTTAACTGTTCTGAGGGTCAATATATAGAATCATAATGTAACAAGGCCACTTAGGTCTTGAAGCTCAGGATAGGAATATAAATTAAAACATCATTGGAAGACCATTGTCAAGATGATTCAAACATAGCTTACAAAGTAATGAAATACTTCGACTTTTAGAATCCTTTTTGCAACATAAGAACCCAGGAATAGCATTGCTGAACCAGTCCAAGACCCATCTTAGCATGCAGACAGAAAAGGGAGGTATATATCCCTCTCCCACCTGGTCCTTCTGCAGCTGTTATTTAGAAGCCTATTGCTTCTAATTCAGATATAGCAGTGAGTTTTCAAGGTTAAGTTCATTTCTGCACTGCTGACTTACAGGGTCTCCACAATAATACCCAGTCTGTCTATGTTATTGTTATTTTGGCACTATGATATTTGAATGACTTTAGAAGGCAATATAAACATGCAGAAATTGCTTAATATCTGTTGTTAGACTTGTTTTTCGATGCATGTTGATGTATGTATTTAATCCTTTTTAAAAACCATTCAAGTGAGTGGCCATCAAACCTTCTGGTACTAAAGTCACTGATTAATTATACACTTGTGATGAAGTGCTTTCTTTTTCTCAACCTTCTTCAAATCCATTTCATTAGATAATGCCTGGTTCTGGTGTTTTGAAAAAAAATAAAATAAAGGAAAACATCTCCCTGCACACTTTCTCAAGGCCATGTATGTTTTTAGATATTTGAGTCAGGTGCCATTTCCATTATTTTCAAGATAAAAAATCCCAAACATTACCACATTCTCTTGTCTAAACCCCTGAGCATATTGGTTGCTTCCTTCCATCTTTTCCAACATTAATTTACCTTTTCCCCTTTATCACAACAATCCTATGAAGTAGATCAGGTTGAAAGATGCCCAAGGTCAATCAGTGAGAGTTTTAAACTAAGTTTCCTACTTTGGTGCTTCATTTTTTTAGAAGATTTTTTTAATTAAAAAGAAAAGATAAAAGAAATTTACAGGCAGCGTAATATTAAATAAAAATTATGAAGCAATATTAAAGTACCACATATTTAAATACCGTGTATCAATTTAAGTCTTCATAACGTAATTAAAATCAAACTGATATTCACTAATTAATAACTAATATGAGTCCTAAATCAGAATGAGAAATCATTTTTTCCATTGTCTAGTCCAAGAATTTTGTCCTTATTTAACAAATCAAATAGAAGGCTAGATATTTAAGCCTTAACCTAATAGATGTCCAACTTTCAAATGTTGTACAGTATAAATTCATATGTAGAACTGTAATCCATAGAATTAAATTCTGTATCAGATTTATGAAGTTATTTATAGAGATTGATCTTCCAAGCTTCTAGAGATTGATCACATCTTAATTTACAATGTTTTACATAGGAAACTGTGCTTTCAGTTCATTTAGTGACAATTCAAAGTTACAACTGTATAGAAAAAAGTGACCAGTTTTTATGACCATAGTAGCATCCTAATGATCATGTGATCACTGTGTTCACACTTGGCAATTGACTCATATTTATGACAGTTGCAGTGTCCCAGGGTCATGTGATCCCCTTTTGCGGCCTTCTGACAAGCAAAGTCAATGGGGAAGCCAGATTCACTTAGCAACAGTTTGACTAATTTAACAACGACAGTGATTCACTTAACAACTGTGGCAAGAAAGGTCACAAAATGGGGGCAAACTCACTTAACAAATGTTTCACTTAGCAACAGAAATTTGGGGGTCAGTTGTGGTCATAGGTCAATGGCTACCTGTAGTACAACTGCCTCTCTTATATTTTATAATGTGTTCTGACCTCATCTATATTTGACTTTGCTATTTTAAACTCAAGAACAAAACTTACTGTACATTCACAGGATTCTATCAGAAGCCTTCTATGTTTATAGAGACCAGTTTATATACTATCCGGAGGAATCTCACCTGCACGGTTAGAAACGTTGACACAGTGATTGTGGATTACATCCAGAACCAGGGGAAGGCTACAGAAGCAGTGATAAGAACCAGCTGTGTTTAGACATTTGCCGTTTGCACAGATCTCTTCATTTTCACACTCATCAAGATCTATGATCACAGCAGAGAATTCACTCAAGCAGATGTTAAAAAAAATGTTTTTTCACCCTCACATATAGAACACCCAAAGGATGTTTCCCCATTAATAGTTGATAGTTTGGATGGGCCCTTGCTCACCCTGGGCCATGTTTTTCAGTAAATGTATCATTCCCTACAAATGGCACAGAGTGCCTTTTACAAAAGACGTCAAGTAGGTCAAACAAGCAGGGAGAAGATTCTCACCAACACATGCAAACTGACTGGAGTGATAGAAATATCCAATGTGGCAGAAACAGGTGTATCCAGGCACTGTGTTCACACAATGTCCATTACGACAGACTTCAGAGCCAAACATTTCACATTCGTTGGCATCTATGGGGGAAAAATGAACTTCAATAAGAGGAAGGACGGACGGACGGACGGACAGAAGGAAGGAGGAGGGGAGGGAGGGAGGGAGGGAGGGAGGGAGGGAGGGAGGGAGGGAGGAAGGAAGGAAGGAAGGAAGGAAGGAAGGAAGGAAGGAAGGAAGGAAGGAAGGAAGGAAGGAAGGAAGGAAGGAAGGAAGGGATTTCTAGAACACTCTTCACACTAAAATCTCTGGTGGGAAACTTTTCTATTTGGAGCAAAGCCCTGCCTATTGAAGTCAATTCTGGATACAAAAAGAAATACGTACATATAGAAAAGCCCACTGATTGACATCAATGTGAACACTGTGAAGTGACCTCGATTTACTGTTTGATCACTGGCAGTTCTCTGAAGTTTTTATAAGGGTAGCAGAGTCATAATTCAACATGAGAATTGTTTATTGTGTTATAATAATTGCTTATATAATGCATAATGACAGACCTCAGAGCCAAACACTTCACATTCATTGGCATCTATGGGGGAAAAACTGATTATGGATATTAACACTTGAATAAATGAAATATTTCTTCTAAAATATAAACCATCCCTCCCATTCGGTTTGAGCTTGAAATGGCTGTTGGATTTTTAGAATTAGAAGTACCTGTATAAGATGTCTGTCCAAAAATCAGTGTTCCTTCTACAGGAATATAGCCCTTCCCACTGGGACAAATATCAATATATTCCACTGCCAAAAAAATTGACAAAGAAGAATTATAATTAAATGAAACTCAGAAGAAGGGAAAAATGTAAGAAGCATATTATATAACTGAGATACTACTGATCATGATACCCGTGTGATCAGTGGTGCTGTTTAGCGTAACCTTGACTTTCCTGGTAAAGAGGGGCCAAGGGAACACTTCTGAGCTGCTGACATGAATATTGTAGGCATCAATCAAATACAGTCGCTCAGATTCATTCGGAAGCTGAATCTGACTGCACAGGTCCTATGGCACTGACTGAGGCATATCTTACCTGGTTACTTTTGAATACATATAGCTATGCATTTTGGACTTTTGAAGAGTCCAAATCTATTAGCCCTATGAACTGTCCAGCATCCTTATAGCTATGTGGCTCTGAAGGGCATCTACTGGGGGATTAATGGGGTTTTTGTCTAGTTGCTTGGCTATATGAAAACAGACTGATGGACTAGATGGGCCAGGGGTCTGATCCAGCAGGGATCTGCTTATGTTCTTCATGTTATCTCCCGGGAGACTTTAATCAACCAGGATGGACAGGGATCTAAGACACAGGAGATCCCTACAGAGCAGTTGTATACTGCCATCAAGTTTAATAACCATTGATCCTCATGACTTCCATGAACTTGATCCAACCTTTTTTTTTTGAAGCCAGCCAAGTTGGTAACCAGCACTACATCTTGTGGTTGTCAATTCCAAAGTTAAATTACCCATTTTAAGAAATCTTTTTGCCTGTCTTGATTCTTCCAGGATTCCATTTCACTGAATGACCTCTGTTTGTAATATTTCAGAAAAGATAACACCTTGTTCACTTTATCCACACCATGCATAATTTTGTATACCTCAATCATGTTCCTTGTTATACAATACTTTTCTAGATTAAAAAGCTGAAAAAGCTGCAATGTTTCCTGATAGGAGAGCTGCTCCAGTCCTTTGATTAACTTAGTTGCCCTCCTCTGACCATTCTCTAGTCCTATGATATCCTTTTTGAGGTGTAACTGCACACAATATTCTACAAGTGGTGGCACCATTGCATTTATATAAGGACATTAAGATTTTGGCATTGCTGTACTATTTCTTATGTAGTTGGGTCCATGCAATGGTGAATGGATTTCTGTTTTTTAAAGAGATGATTTTCTTCTATCTCCTTAAGAGACCACAACTTGAGTCAACTGATCTGGACAATTTGTATTTAGTTTCCAATCTTCCCGTCTTGAGGAAGTTTGTAAAGAAAACGGTCAGTTTACAGCTCTAGAGGACCCTGGAAGAAGCAGATTATGTACTCTAGTCACACAATATTCAGGCCTGACTTGGACAGCTTTATAGCTATGCATCTGCATATACAACCATATACATCTGGTATATGTCCATACATACATATACCAAAACACATGAGACCTGGTTTGGTGTAGTGGTTAAGGCATCTAGTTAGAAACTAGAAATTGCAAAGTCTAATCCTGGACATAAAGCTAGCTGGGTGACCTTGGGCCAGTTATTGTTTTCTCAGCCCTAGGAATGAAGAAATGGCAAATCACTTCTGAAAAACCTCACCAAGAAAACTGCAGGGATTTATCCAGACAGTCTTTGAGAATCAGACACAAATGAATGGAAGAAAAAAAACCATACACCTACACATACATTCAGAGCAAACAAGCATTTAGGAAGTTCCTTTTTTTGTTGTTCACATGTTTATTACTTAAACAATAATGCAATATACCTGAGCCAATGATTGGGCACAGATATGTTTCACAATTATCTCCCCAGGCTGCTCCTTCTGTGCAACAGCATTCCTCTTTTGTGGTGTTATTGGCTAAGACACTGTCACACAATGGGACATCACTGATGTGATAATAGCACTCCTTCCGCTCTGCATTATCTGGATGTAAAGATACAGACCTTCCAGGTTCCTCTGAGATGAGATTAAAACATATAATTTTTGAACATTTATAACATTCTATTAGACAACAGGCACACATCTGGAAATTATTTGATGAAAGCAATCTGTCAGAGCAAAGCATCCTCTAGACTTTATTACATTATTAATTTTAGCAATATAATGTATGTTTCACAAACTCCAAATAGTTTAATTGGAAGTTTACTTGCATTTGTCTTTCCAAATGCAAATATAACACAATTCCGCATTGTCTGCATTATATTCTTTGTTTGTAAATACAATTTCTCTTCAAATTACAAATGTTTGCTTAATGTGGAAAAAGTTAGCCTCCCGCTGATTCCCACAACACACACTTCAAAGAGTCTATGTTTTGTATTATTTTAAAACTGTCTTTAATGGCTGTATGTGCTTCAACACTTTCATTAAAGCATGCTTTTTTAAAGAGTTGCAACCAATATTATCAGTAAAGCCCCATTTTACCAAACAATTAACTCTACTTTCCCAAAATATTACATGGAGCTGGACAGCATGTTACTAATGCCAAATCAGGGATTACGAAAATCTCATATTAAGACCATTTATTTGAAGACTACATTTTGGAGCAGGAGAAAAATCACTCAAATGCAATCTCTATGTCATTATCCATTTATATGTTAACTGTTAACTGTTTTCAAATCTTGCTTTCACAAATGGGATTTAATATGCTCCTAGCTATTTTTTCCCTCTCTGGACCAAAAGGTGATTGGTTAAATATCCACATGAGATTATATTTAATAGACTGGTTTTATGTATAAGAAATTCAGATTATGGTCAATCTCTGATGTTGGAATATGTTAAGAATTTAAACAATGCTTTCTACAGACTGATGATGTTACCTAGTTTGGTAATGAAATGTCTACAAGAAAATCACCAAGGTCAGAGAGCATCATGGAGCCCACAATTCTTTCTTTTACCCAGACCAATAAGAAGAACTTGCAAGAATTGTATCTCCAATTTCCATTTGCAGGATATTGTTCACTAAACCCTTACCTATGCCTGATCGGGGGCGACATTCCCCAGTTTCTGTGTCATACTCCTCATGGTCACTTGGACACAGGCATAAGAAGGCTCCTTCTACATTTTCACAAAGTGCAGTCCCACACACTGCAATCATCAGCTCACATTCATTCACATCTGCAAGAATCATAATACAGTTTATCAATATGCCTGCTAAATTCAGTGCTTTTTGGAGTCATCATCTCTGTTTCTCACCTAAGGAGTTAATTTCTGCATTCTGCAAATTGCACCTTACATTTCTGACTTCTCATAATGCCTGTTTCCTAAAGACTATATTTAGAGCTATGTCAGCAACATGTGGTTCCTGCTGTAGTTCATGGGATACAACTAATAATTCTGCTGGCTAAGTTGTTAGTACAGAAATATGATTACCTAGGAATAAAATAGCTGAAAAAATAGCTTAAGTATTAGATATATGAACAGGAAGAAATGATAGGACAGCCAAATATTTAAAGACTGTCAATAAATGATAGGCCAATTTTGTTTTCTATGTCTGAAGAAATAGAACTTAAACCAATGAATTCGAAATGTTAAAAAGGGAACTTCAAGAAAACATTAGGAAGTCCTATTTTATGTAGATATCTGGCAATGAGCAAACTGTTTCAAAAAACAGTGGATTCTTATTTGACAAAAACCTTTAAATAGAAGATCTATAACTTTCTATCACAGTTGTACTTGCTGATTTCTTGCAACAATAAATGTTTAGATTTGATGATCTCCAACATCCTTCCAGCTCTAGGTTTCGGCATTCCTCTGAACTACACTGTTTTTCTCCAAGAAACTGCCTCTCTAGCCTGGGTTTTATACAAATGCTTAAACCTCAGATTATGCTACAATCACAACTAGTATTTCTTTACAAAAAGAGCTAGATTTAAAGATTTGTCTGGGCATTGCATTTTTTCAGTCCTATCCTTACAGTAAAAGACTTCATTCACAAAGAACTTGAGAATTGGGAAGTTAGAATTTAAAATACAATTAACCACACATAGACAAAAACCCAATGTTATCTTTAAGGGATTTTCCTCAAGATCATAACCTTGATAAACAAGTTGGAAAGGTGCCTGAATTCTGGATAAGGAGGCCATGTGGATCTATGAAGGCTGAATGACTCTTACCAATGCAATCATGGCTTGAAGGGAAATTTGTATAGCCACGGTCACACAAGCAATGAAATGACCCAACAGTGTTGTCACAGAAACCATGGCTTCCACACAGGGTCTCATTGGCACATTCATCAATATCTGCATAATAGATAGATCAACAAATCAGTATACAGTCCTTTTAAGCAAGGCAAACTTTATTTTGCTTCTTCATTTCAGACGCATGCTAGCAAGATGACTCATACTGATATTTTTAATTCATATCAAAAATGTGAATGTCATGAATTCATTTTAACATAACTTCAGTATTAGAACAACAATTCAGCAAAAAAGAGAAACTGTGGAGAATTAAGGAACTGAAAGAGGAAGCATTTAGGTCTAAGGTGCTGAACTTTGTGCTCTGTGTATACTATAAGAGAAGTAAACCAATCCAAATCCTTAAGAACAATGTTACACACATTGATAGATGTATTTCTCCTTGGAAGAAATGCATAGTCTTGGAGTTAAATTATTTCAGTCTTTCTCCCCTTTCTTGATGATACCAGGTCCTGAGAGAAACACTTTAGAACTTGGTCTTGCAGAAATATAGGAGTAATGTTCTTATTATTATAATGAACTTTATAATACACTTTTCACGTAATTTTTCAACATACTTTCTATCTCACATAAATAAACATTCTTATCAGTGGTGAAATTCAAAATTTTGTACTACCGGTTCTGTGAGCGTGGCTTGGTGGGCATGGTGTGGCTTGGTGAGCGTGGCAGGGGAAGGATATTGCAAAATCTCCATTCCCACCCCACTCTGGGGCCGGCCAGAGGTTGTTTTGCCGGTTCTCTGAACTACTCAAAATTTCCACTACCAGTTCTCCAGAACCTGTCAGAACCTGCTGAATTTCACCCCTGATTCTTATTGTCCAGACCTAAAATTTTGCCATAGTTTTAGAGGAGAGGTTTAATAATATTCCATTATGAGCTTATTTTTGCCCTTAGTTGGGCTGGGCAATTAAGACAATATCTCAAGTTCTGCTATGCTATTTTTTAATATTGGTCTGCAGAAATATCTAGGAAGGTTGCCAGATTTTGACTAATTGTGATTGCCATAAGTTCAATACTGAAAAACATTTACGAATTGATTTACTGCTTCAGATGTAGCTCACTTCCCACTTTATTACCTGCTTGTTTTCTTTTATGCTAATATCCTATTTTGCTTTTATTTGATTGTGTTATACTGGTATTTTAGACTTTGATCGTAGACTATATATTTAGCATATATGGAACTGAGAATAACATCAGGGATGGAAGTATTTACACTGTCTCCTCCCATATGAATTAGTAGCAATAAACAGGAAAAAGAAAGTTATGAGTCCATTTCCATCAAGGTGCTTTCCATTCTGGGTACTTTCATGGCTATTTTATCTATGGGAGATACACCTGTTTAATAAACTGTCTAAGAGGAAGAGCAAAACAATATCCATTTTCTTAAAAAAAAAAGACAACTCCCAAACATTTGAGAGTACAGCCAGATAGTATTTTTATCTCTATAATGTAAAAATGTTTCTCCTTCTTTATAAAATGGAATTCTTCTCTACAGAGGGTCTTCCTTGACTTTTACACACCCCAGAGTTTTCCCAACAGCACCTACCAATGCATTCACCAAATGGTGTGCGATGGAAGCCGGGAGGACATCCCATAATGCAGTGGAATGAACCCAAGGTGTTCTGGCATTGCCATATGCCACAAGCAGTAGCCCCAAATTCTTCACATTCATCCACATCTGTCATCCACGGGGAAGCATTTTCAAAAGAACGTATCAAAAGGACAAAATTTAATAAAAGACTTGGCAGCAGTAAATTGTAGGGGAAAAGGGAAACATGAAAGATGTCTCAAAGAGAAGAAGAACCTGAAAAACATGCACAAGCCCTGATGGCTAACATAGTTAACATTCAAGTATCCTTAAGTAACAATGGGCAACTCTATGTTTCTGGTCCCAGAGCAACATTAATTGTGCTACTAAAATTGATTAATATTTTTTTGCATTTGGGGGAGTACAATAAAAAATAAAAAGTGGATACAGTGCCCACGAGACTGGTATACCTGCCCAGGGTGATAATCTTACATCAGTAGCATTGCCCTCTAGAGCAGCTAGAGTCTATTAAAAAAAAGCCTGCCTTGTCACCAAAGCACAGTACTGACTCCCACTTCCCAAAAAATTGCCTGCCTCTGTAGAATAAGTATTGTAGTTCTAAAGTTTGGTTGAATGAAAGCAATAAATCAAAAATGAAAAAAATAAATAAATAAACAATATCATTTCAGGGGAGATAAGCATTCTTTAAAAAACTGCTTTGCAGGACTAGTAATGAAAAAATAACATTTTCTTAGACGATGGAGAGCAGCTATATAGTATGATGTTACCCCATCTGCACATGTGAATTGAGACCCAATAAACCACCTGAAGCTGTTATTTTCATTAAGAAGAAATCTTGCATTGGCATAATGCAAAGAACTCCTCTCATGCCAATAACAGCTTCAGGGGACCAACGTTTCCCAGGATCTCAGCATGGAAGTTAAACTTCCACACCCCCACCAATAACTATCAGCATCATGCCAGCAGCTAACATTTGTGGGTTTTTTTAAAAAATGTAGATATAAAATACAAAAATGCCTCCAACAATTTGCTTAGCTTGATTCTGATCTATAGTCTTTTTTTTTCTTCTTCAGAGGTCAGCTCTTACCTACACAGTCATCTGTTTCCTGCGAATGCTGGAAGCCAGTTTGACATAAGCAGCTGTAGGAGCCTTCGGTATTGATGCACCGACCGTGCAAACACCGGGAGTGATCAGCACATTCATCCACATCTGCCGAATACAATACAACATATAAGCCCAGGGAAAGAAGCCAGATTTTAATGTGAAATAGTATTGCAATGGGACAGTAGAAAGCTAAAATACGAAGGGTTGATAATATGTAATGGAGAGATTCATCTGAGCTGATTCAAATGAATTAATCTGAGCCTAATTTGGAATGGATTAAATTATCTAATTTGAATCCAGGCTCTCTGATTTCCTTAAATTTGAATTGTAAATGGAAACAGAATGTGAAAAACCTTATAGCAAGCAGTGGAATAAATTCATAATTGGGAATCATATATACTATCTTGTTTCCCCTAGTATCTTATACTGTCATTATAGCATCATTCAACCCATCTTTGAAGTATGCTGAACCCATCCACATTACTGTTATTTTGACAAAGCAATGATTGGATGAGTCTTGAAGATGTTATAGTTCATTAGGAAAATGATAAATATTAAGTTAGCAAGCTGAAATTACATTTCCCATAGTTTAACATAGAAAGCTTAGCTTGTCTGTGGCAAAAACAAAATCTAAATTGAAAACTTTCAGAATTTATAAGCCCTGTCATTAACGTTGTATCTTACTTTAGTAATTTTTGGAAATATGGACATGCAAAAGCAGGGCAGAGAACAGGGTTCTGCAGCATCCTGGATTTCTTGAAGGTAATTCAGAGCATGTCTGGATACATATATACTTTTCAGCACCTTTCTAAATCAAATACATCTTTTTCTTAGATGACAGTATGAGTCCTGGAAAAGTCATAGCGACATGAATTCTAATATGCATTCTGAATCATCTTTCCCCCCTCAAATGCTGGATTGCTGCAGTCTTAAGAGGAAATATAGGGTGGATGATGTTGAATGGGAAAGCATCTTTTAAGGACCTGGGATCAGCCTGAAAAGAAATAGGGAGTGAAAGGAAACCTTCCTTGATTTCTTTCTTTGGCAAGATATGTCCAAGAGGGAAGGGACAGAGAAAAGTTCATTATAGTTTTTAAAATCTCACCCTGGCAGCTGACTCCACCAGCAGCATTTGAGAAGCCAAGAGCACATATGCAGAAATAAGATCCGTGACTGTTTAGGCATTCGCCATTGGGACTGCAGGTGCCACTGTCCAGACACTCATTCTGATCTATAGGAGGTAAGGATAGTAAAGATAGTTACAGGGAATGCAGTCTGAAAAGCTGCTACAGATTATTCTAATTTAACACTATCACCTACTTAACAAAGTATCTTTTCATTCAGAACAAGATTGTCTTAAAAATCTTACGCTACTCGCATCTAAGCTATTGATGTGGGATATATTAAACAATAAGAGAAGCTGAGAGTCTCTTTCAGAAATCTATTGTTGGAGAGAGCTCTAAATAGACGTACATATCCTGAGGTCTAGCACGTATTCACTTAAAATCAAGAAGCAGAAGTCAGCAGCCATATAATTTAATGTAATATGAAAACTGAACCTGCAGTCTTTTCTGGCAAAAATCCATACCCGTTTTTCTCCTTGTTTTTTAATTCTGGCAACCTAATTTAAATGGGTAGGTGGAAATCCATATTCTGATGTTTAACAAGGTGTCAGAACTTCTTGCCAATATATTTAAAAACAGCAAGATATTAACTAAGAAACCCTGGGACATCTTTTGCCTACTCCAATTTTAAACATGTTAACTGAGTTCCAAAAATTATGGGAGAGTAGGAATCAGTTGGTTTCAAGCTGCAAACCAAGGAAGGTGATGGTTACTATCAGATACACAATATGTCATTCTTTTATTCTATTACATTCAAATATGAAAAAATAAGGAACACAAATATATTAGTCATACATTACTGTTTATGCTACCTTTCTATAAAATACAAGTAGTTATCAATAATAATGGTAACTTTAATCACAGAATTAAAAGCACAGAATTAAGAAGAGCATAGGACAAAGACAGCACCCAAATGACAAGATAACTAGAAGAAACCAAATATTGACATGAGGAAAAAGAAACAAGAAGTGGGAAAGGAAAGCAAAAGTTAATATTTAGCTCCAATTCCTCTATTACTTGTCAAAAGCATGTGAAAATAACTAGAATAATCCAGAATCAATTGTTCAACCATCACATGGACAACAGAATTCTCAGTGCATTTAGAGAACATCAATTTGGGGAAGGTTGGTTTAATTTATATAAATGGGCACAAGTTATAAAATACAAAGGCATTTAGAAGATGGTACTGCATATTCTTCAAAAACAAGATAAATTCTCCTCTTCTTTTTTTGAACAGTCAGATGTACTTTTTTTTCTAGACACTAATGAGGCTGATTTGAACAAAAGCCACATGAAGCTCCCAAAATGTCTGCCTTTCCCCCCCTCTTCGTTTATGCTAGTTTTGAAAGTAACTAAATTAATGAAGAATGGGCAAATTCATCCAGATACTGGGCTTACCTTCACATGTGGTCCCATTGAAAAGTTCAAATCCTAGTTGACAATGACATGTGTAGGATCCTGGTGTGTTTAAGCACTCTCCTCCTAAGCAGTAAATGTTTGGGTATTCACATTCATTACTGTCTGTTCAAGAAAAGGAAGGCATGATTAATGGAAAGCAACACCAATTAGGGAAGAAAAATTCCTTATAGGCACAAGCTTTTTTGTGTGTGTTTATTTTAAATGAAAAAAGAAAGCTAACCTACAGGGTACCATTCCTGGAGCTATTAGCAGAGGAAATTTATGCATTCTCCTGTCTAGCTCATATTAAAAGTGTACTGCAAATGCTTAAGAATATAACCAAGCACACATTCTATTGCTAAAGAAGTTCTGTCTATACAATTTTCTTTTAGAAAGAAAAAAGCCCAGAATCGAATGGATGTGATTCCACTGAGCTAGGGCTGCAGAAAAACCTTGGTTATGTAGGAAAAACCTGGCTGGAGGAAAAACACACATAAATCCTACGAAAAAGTAAGAATATATATATATATATATATATATATATATATATATATATATATATATATATACACACACATATACATATACATATACACACATACATATATACATGCATACATACATACAAACACCCACGAAAACATCAGAAAACATATATATATATATATATATATATATATATATATATATATATATATATATGTATGTATGTATGTATGTATGTATGTATGTATGTATGTATATATATGTAGGTCTTTGGTTATTCAGGTTTTCTCCCGCGTAAAATTGGAAGTGTCTTGGCGAGGTTTCGACAAAGTCTCATTCGTCATCTTCAGGCTGGTGTTTTCGGCGTCATGCTTCTAGGAGCACGAAGCCGAAGATGACAAATGAGACTTCGTTGAAACGTCGCCAAGACACTTCCAATTTTACGTGGGAGAAAACCCGAATAACCAAAGTCCTACATACAAACACCCATGAAAACCTCAGAAAACACACACACACACACACACACACACACACACACACACACACACACACACACATATCTCCCTGTGACTATTCACTCTGTTATATATTTACTCATGCTAACACCAAGTTCTTCTAGCTCAAACATAGAAAGACATCAGACTGAAAGGAAAATGTGACACTTTCCTGCAAGACAGTTCAGTGTCTGGAGACATTCATACCTAATAATATTACAGTGCATATCTTTTATCCTGCAGTCTCTATTTTAGTCAAAGAGAATAACCATAGAAAAAAATTGTGATATTGTTGGTTATGAACAAAATGAAGTAGCATTTCTTAAATTTTCTGAATCTGATTTACACACAAACACACACACTTCTCACTATGTGTGCATCAGTCCATTTGTAAAGTAATATAAGGACTCTTCTCTTTAAGGGCTACTCAAACACTGAAAAGAAGCAAGCAAGGTGTGCCATTGAATAAATATCAACAAGTAGTTGCAATTTTCTTAATCACCTAATGAGTGTTCAATGATATACAGTACAACAAACTTTCCAACAACACCTGTTTTGGACTTGGATTATTTTTATATGTATACTTAAAATAGCTCACCTATAAATTAAAAATATATTATACAGTTCTAAGAAACAGGGATGGTCCACCAAAAACATTGTTAATATGCTTCATTTCCATTCGTCTCTATTGTTAAGGGTATGACTTATATTAATAATGTATTTGTATAATGTGACATAAATGTATACTAGCTTCATCTAGTATATCACAGGTGCATGTTTTGTGGTCATTCTTTCTGATTTCTTTGATCTGTTTCAAGTATTAAGGGTTCCAAGTTTGTCACCAGCCACACCCAGCTTGATAACTGTAAGGACATACTTAAATCTAAAGTAGTAGCTGGAAAGAAAGATAAACATTAACTTTATTGTCATTCTTAATCATGAACTAGCAATACAGTAGTGTCCTTTCAAATCCAGAGCCATTTATTAACTATATACTATTACTGTATATAATGAAATACCTGCCAGTTCTTCCTCTCTATTGGAAATTCTTGGATAATTTGCATTTGCAAATTAAATTGTCTGGGCATATTTTTTTAAAGTGTACACCTATAAATATAATGTGGAAAGTGATCTCTAATAAAATTATTACTTATGTAGAATTCTCTTTATGACAATATAAACTTCCATAATTATATAGTTGTGCTGGTTGCAAACACTCCGGAGAAAATTGATTGAAAACGTTGAAATAGGAATTGATTTATACATATTATACATTTCTAGTTTTGAATGATGAAATTCTCCATATTTTATTGAAACATCATCATTCAGGTTATACAAAATGAGTACAGGTAGCCCTTGACCTATGACCACAACTGAGCCCAATATTCCTGTTGTTAAGTGAGGCAGTTGTTAAGTGAATTGTGTTGTGCCCCATTTTACAAATCGCTAGAGTTGTTTAGTGAATCATGTCATCCTTAAGCGAATCTGGCTTTCCCCCTTGACTTTGCTTGTCAGAAGCAGCTGGGAAGGTTCCAAATAGTGATAACATGATCCTGGGACAGTGTAACTGTCATACGTACATGCATGCCAGTTGCCAAGCATCTGTATCTCGATCACATGACTATGGGGATGCTGCAACAGTATGAAAGACAATCATAGGTCACTTTTTTCGGTGCCATTGTAATTTTGAACAGTCACTAAATGAATGGCTGTAAATTAAGGAGTACCTGTATGATTTTATTAACTGCATAGTTTTCAGGTGGATGTTGCTACATGTGTAAAACATGTCTGATTTACTGTATCAGAGAACAATTCTAGCACAGTAAGCATATAAAAGAAACAAAAGGTATTATTGAAAAATATGTAGGCAATTATTTTATATAATTAGTTTCTGCAGTCCACGCTTTCTCAATTTAACTCTTTATATGTTGCATATGTGACACTCTTAATTGGGAAACTGCTGGAATTCCTACTGAAGTCAACTTCAATTTTATTCTCCACATTTTTCTATTCCTGTTTTCCAAAGCTACTTCTTCAAAGCAGTAAGCAAAAATAAAAAGCAATTAACCATTGTTAATTTTCTTATTTCTAATAAACTGAGTTTAACTTATCTAAATTTAGTTTTTTAAACTGGTTTTCAGTGCAACTTTGTTTTTATTTCACATTTTATTTGTTACAATTTTTATAGTGGCATATTTATTTTATTGGCATCATAATCTAATTATTCTCTCATGGAAAACTTGTGGGAGGATTTGATATTGAAAATCCAGTCTGGCACTTCTTGATCTCTCTGTTTTCATGGTCCATTAAATGTCCAGAATATGTGGGGACCATCCAATTAAATAAATGTCCCTCTCATCCCACTCAACTCACAACATAGGAATTCACATTTTTCACTGAATAAAATGATGATGATATTTGCATTGTGTGTGAGCCTCTCAACGTTTCCATTTTTAAAGTCCTTTTTAAATTAAATTCTATATAAAAACGGATGGAAAATTAACCACTTTCGGTAATTATTGGATGACCACTGGGGGGCAGCAATAAGATGCAACAAACTATAGCACAAAACTATTTGCTTGTCACTGACTGATTTCCAGAGTTTTTCACTACTGATCTGGTAGCCTTTAATGCCTGGTCTTCTAATTTACAACTTTAAAAACAAAAGCAGATTATCTTATTTAATCACACTGAATAATCATGCCCTTCTTTCTTTCATTCTCCTGACCCATTTTCTTGTTCTTCTCCAAATTCACCTAATTTAATGTAATGAATGTTATCTGCAACCAACTCATTAATTAATACATTAATCACTGCCAAATATTTCCAATATCTTCAAGTATTTCATAATAGCCTGCCAAGGTTGTGAACTGTGACCTGGGAAAAACAGGATCAATATTCTACAAAATGCTTTCCTCTAGGTGATGAATCTGGGAAAGGAAAAATCAATCCAGATCATAATCACTACTTCTTCTGCTTTTAAATGCACACAGGCCTAAAGTAAGCCAAGTGTTTCAGTCATTCAGCCATGAAGAATGAAATCAATATTACCTTCACAAGACTGTCTGTTAGATGAGAGAACATAGCCTATTTCACAAGCTTGGCAAGTGAAGGAGCCTGGTGTATTAATGCAGATTCCCTGTGGGCAGGCCATGTGTGAACTGCACTCATCAATATCTAGAAAAAAAGAACAGATTTTCACTGACCTAGAATAAGGAACAAGAAAAAGCTCAGAAAATCTATCCAATATATGATTCAAAAGCTTATCAGGCAAATGTCTCTAGCATTTCCTCAACAGTGTATAAAAATGATGTGCTACATCCAATTACATTCTTCATATCAAGTAATATTCACTATATACTGTTTATATACACAGCTTCCAATCAATTTTCAAATAATTTCAATCAATACGTTATTCAGATAACTTGATTTCTATGACCACAACAAAAGCTTGTTATTTATAAGACTATACAATCTTCTAGATTAGGCTAATGTACCTTTTTTAGTTAATCAGAAACTTATCATCATATCAAGCCACATATATACCTTCACATATTCTTCCATCCATTGATGCAATATAGCCATTACCACAATCCACACAAGAAAAGGAGCCCTCGGTATTGATGCAGCGTCCTCTGGGACAGATGTTATAGGTTGTACATTCATCAATATCTATGACAAACAAGAGAAACAGGGAACTGAATTTTGAGTTGATGTCACTGAACTTGGTAGAGCAACAACAGAATATAAAGAGCCCCATATAACTTTCAACAAATGGTGCTATAGGCAGAAGAACAATGTGTGCAAAAGTTATCAAGAAATAGCTATATTCCAAATAAGATTATTATTAGAAACTTCATGAAGTTATCGAAAAGCATGTGGAAATTGTATTAAGGGGTTTTACATCTGGCTCAATGAAGATTATGAGATTAGAGCTTCAATGAAGAAAATAAAAAAAATTGGAAAAATGTTAATTTCTTTCTAACTTCTGATGGGCCTTTTATAAGGTCATTGGATGATTATGAAATTTTTAATTATATGGCAACATAAAATTATGATCATAAAGGGGGAAGGCCTTGTACAGGGACAAGAGGAGCTGTATATTGGTACAAAGTAACTATGGAGGAGAGACGACTAGAGTTAATATTTTCACTCAGAGTAGCCAGCAAAACTTTAACTATAATCTTTCATCCTATGATATTTAGATTAGATACTCAACCTTTGCTGCAGACTGCCAGTGTTATTACCACTTAAGATTACTTTGATTTTTTTGAAATCTTACTCTTACTTTTTCTGCCATTTTATCATTGATCCATTTCTTGTGAACATGTTATACCATGAACTGCAGTCTACCATCAGTTTCTTGTAATGGTTGATGGGTGGAGCTGGTTGTTGATTTTAAAAAAATCACTCCTCTATCTTTGTGGTTTATTGCCTTACTCTCTTACTTACAGTTTGGTTGCTTAACCAGAACCATCATTTTCCTACCAAGTTCATATTCTGGTTCTTATCCTGTGCTGCCATGTCTTAATTTGGTGAATTTATTTATACAGATCCAAATTAAGGTTTTGCTACTTCTGTTTTCTGCTTGTGACTGTCTAATGAGACAGGCATCTGCCACTGACAGCACTGAGGAAGGGCTGAGGCAAGACTGGTCACTGCTAGGCTCCTTCTTGTGGCCTTCCTTCTGTCATTACCTAAGCTGAATAAAGTAAAACAATAACAACAACAACAACAACAACAACAACAATAACAACAACAACAACAACAGATTTTGCATAAGCAAAACATACCAGCTCCCAGATTTCTATGGGAGGGAGTAATCCACTTACCTTGTGGTAAAACAGCAAGGGCCACAGAATTTAATTCAGTGGTGGGATTCAAAATTTTTTACTACCAGTTCTCTGAGTGTGGTTTGGTGGGCGTGGCAGGGGAACGATACTGTAAGATCTCCATTTCCACCCCACTCCAGGGGAAGGATACTGCAAAATTCCCATTTCCACCCGATCAGGTGGGATTTGGGAAGCAGAGAATAGATGGGGGCAGGGCCAGTCAGAATTTTTACTACCAGTTCTCCGAACTACTCAAAATTTCCACTACCGGTTCTCCAGAACTGGTCAGAACCTGCAGAAACCCCCCTCTGATTTAATTACTCTGTTAACTGCTAGCTAAGTAGCGTTACACTTCAGGCAGAACTACTGAAGGCAATTCTAAAGCAATTCTAAAAGACAATCTGCAGAGTGCTTCTCTGTCCAGCTCTTTAAGGAAACTTCAGAATGGAGGAGACAGGCCTGACTAGGGGTTAGAGGGATGCTGCCTTGTTTCTCACAGAGTCACTTTCTGTGAGATATTAATTTGATTGATTGATTAATAAATAAATAGCCAGAAATTGTGAATAGCAACATAAAATTATGATCATAAAGGGAAAAGGTCTTACACAGGGACAAGAACAAAGGATAACTTGACTTTGGTTCTGTTGTCATGGGTGATGATGCTTAACAGATTTTAAAACCCTGAGGATAAGGGGGTCACTTAATGAAGGGGAGAAACACTACCTTGCTTTCATCTTATGTCCAAATATTGCTCATCTCCAGTTTCAACTTTAAGATGTTTTGCTGTGATGACTGCAACAATTTAATTTCAATAAAATAAGCAAAAAAACTTAATGACTTAATGGCAGGGGAAGTCAGTCTGAAGCATTTCAGCCTTGCAGCAATTAAACAGGTATGTGCAAAATATAAAACCAGAATTTGTTGATTTCGGACAGACTTGCTCAACACTGTTGACTTAATGGTGGGTTCATACATCAACTATTTGTCTTGGGATAGAGTTGGAGATGGCACACTATGGATATGCAAAGTGATATGGTTCCTAACAGTTTAACTTCCAAAGAAAATAAACATGGCCAAAAGTAGCTCCTTCTCAATGTTTGCAGCTATAATTTCATTTAATCTTCCTAATCTGTCCAGTATTGGGGGGCAATTGGCTTTGAGGTTTGTAGAGGTCTTTGCTGTGACACAGAGATAATGCAATTATGATCTTAGCACAGATCTCTATAGCACTGTGAACAATGCAAGGTTAGATTTGCAAGGAAATTAGGAGAAAAATGCTTGACACAGTCGGAGGAAATTAGTGCCACATGCAGGAAAGAAGAATAAACTAAACTTTTTAAAATTGTTTTGTTAAAGGAAATGATATACCATAGAACTGAAAAACTGAAATCTAACCTCTCCATATCAATTTTTAATTTGTATCTTACTTTTGATCTAAACTCTTACTTGCAGGAGATCCCACAGCGAGCCTCCACATTTTTAATTTGGAAAAAAAAAATTGTTGGGAAAAATCTCTGTCCAGTATTTGGGGGAGCCTTGCCTGTTTGAATCAATAAGCAGTGTTGAATTAGACATTTTCTATAAGGCAGTTTGTTTTATTATAAGCCAGCATTACTAGATATCATCCGTTCTTTGGAGCAGGTGAAATATTGAGATAGAAATGCAGGTAGTACTTTGAATAGTCTACTTTTTTTTCCGGTTCTGAAGAAAACCAATTATGATGGAGATATACAATTTAAACCAATATACATAGGTCGCAAAAGGGAAGTCAGAATATAAAAACAGCACTATTTTGCATTTTCCTTCTTTTCAGAAGAGGGCAATCTCTGTTCAGCAGATTCCTTATCAGCATTACTTTACACATCCTATTTATTTGTAGCCAGATAAAAGTTAAATATGAATGAACATAATAAAAGTGACACAAAACACCTTTCTAAATGGGCATGTCCTCTGTTAAAGATACAAGTCGCATTAAAAAGCTGAGGTGAACATGAGAAGTATTTTGAACAACTTGGCAAGAAAGATCAAAACTAGCAATGAAAGGAGAACATTTCAGAAAGCAGAGGTCTTCTTCAAACTCACCTTCACATTGTCCTTTGTGATTCAGGAAGTAGCCTATTTTGCACTCACAGTGATACGAGCCAGGTATATTGATACACTGCCCTCCATGGCACACATCTGGCTGGTCACACTCATTTAGATCTGTTAATTCACAGCAACATGCTCTTCAGCAAAAAATTTCACTCTAAATTGCTATGATGCACCATGGTCAAGTACTTAGCTCCTTATATTATCCTCTTAATACAGTATGTTTAAATTGGAATGACCAGGCCAAATCATCATATTTTAAAACACATATGGAAAAATCTAGTTCTCTGGTGAGGTCTATAATACTGGGAAAAACAGAAGGAAAGAGAAGAGGAGAACAACCAAGAGAAGGTAAATGACTCAATTACAGTGGCAAGGGGGCCAAAATTGGGCAAACTGAAGGACCAGGTTGGGCAGAAATTGCCCTGAAGAAAGTCTATGTGCCTCTAACAGTTGGTACTGATTTGATGACATATAATCACTCAATAATTAGCATTTAATCTAATTTGCATATTTCAAAATGTAAATGCTTCTGCAAAAGTATGCAGAGACAAACATTTTTAGATACATATCACACTATTGCTTTTCTGTTCATTTACTTCCATACTTAATGAAAGGTTTATTATCCTTTTTGTTATTTATATATTAAATCTGCAATCTATCTGCTATCATTAGCAAAAGCATAGTGCAGGAAATTGAACACATGATCTAAATTAATACAATAATAATGGCATGTAATAGCTAAACAATAAAATAAAATATGGCAATAAATTCCAGAGCACCCAGTTTTGTTTGCTTCTTCAGATATATATACTGATAAGATGAAGGAAAAGTTAGCTAATTTTCTTGGCCACAAAGATAAAAGAACTGAGATCTGCAGGCAAGACATAAATAAAACAAAATATCTCTCTCTCTTTCAATATAAGGTGGGAGAGTGAGAACCAATCAACCAGATTGCTCTCATTTCCTGATCTTCTATGGTAGGCATCAGAAGACGGCATGGCCAATATGTGGATCAGTACACACGTAATTTGATTTGTGATCTGCATTAATAGAGCAGCATCTATTCTCAGGGTTTTTATTGTTTTTATGTTCCTGATGCAACATCTTTTTTAAAAAAATAAACATGCCCAGTTTATATTCAATTTTTGGAAACATTATACCTTTTCAGATGCCACCTAAATATAAATATAAATGTGTGACACAAAAGATAGATCCTAAAAGACTCAACTGGTGCTACCCTCAGTGGTGTAGAATAAGATGTTTGGTGGAACTTGCATATATTTTCCCACATAAATAAATGAATTTCTTTTACATTCTCTGATTTTATAGAAACATTACTCACCCTGACATGTTTGCATGTTTTGTGAAGTGAGAATGCTATACCCAGAGAAGCAGATACAAGAATAAGAGCCTTCAGTGTTGACACAGTGACCCTTCCCATCACATGGATTTCTCTCACATTCATCAATATCTGAAACAAGAGGAGATAGTTAACAACATTTTGAAACCGACCTCCCTATCTATTCTGTAGTCACCCAGCCAGCTTAGCCATTGTAATCCCACACAAGTGAAAAGTGTAGTTTGTAGAAGACTGAACTAAAAATCACCTATTAAAACCATATGCATAGCTTCTTGGGTTACATTCTTTATTTCCCTGTCTCTAACAACTTCTATATTTTAAACAGTTTTTCTTATGTGCTCATACTGACACAGACTACATTTCCACCAGCAAAACTAATTAAATAATTAAAATACCAATGCAATAAGTGTGACTAGGATGTTGTTGATAACCAGGATAACACAAGCAAGTATATCCTTCAGGAAAGTTCACACAAGTGCCTGGCCCACACATATCAGGTGAAGAGGAACATGGATTTATCTCTAAAAAAAGAAAAAGAAAAATATTGTCAGGGAACAAATAAAATTTGTGTGTGCTGTTGTCCCAAATCCAAGACAAATGTAGATATTTTTACCTTAATTAATGCAATTCATTCGTGCAAGACACAACAAAGGCTATACTGATCCTCCCGAGGACGTGGACAGGATCTTGGGACAGCTGAACACCACCACATGTTTATTGGACCCGTGTCCCTCCTGGTTGGTGCTGGCTTCCCGGGAGGTTACACGAGGCTGGCTCCAGGGAATTATCAACGCTTCTTTGAGTGAGGTTGTCCTGCCGGCCGCCTTGAAAGAGGGGGTGGTGAGGCCTCTCCTCAAGAAGCCATCCCTGGATCCGGCTGTTTTGACTAACTATCATCCAGTCTCCAACCTTCGCTTTATTGCGAAGGTTGTTGAGAGTGTGGTGGCGCGACACTTCCACAGTACCTGGATGAAGCTGTCTATTTGGATCCGCTCCAGTCCGGCTTCAGACCTGGGTACAGCACGGAAACGGCATTGGTCGCGTTGGTGGATGATCTCTGGAGGGCTCGGGATAGGGGTTATTCCTCTATCCTGGTCCTGTTAGACCTCTCAGCGGCTTTTGATACCATCGACCATGGTATCATGTTGCGCCGGCTGGAGGGACTGGGAGTGGGGGGCACCGTTTTGCAGTGGTTCTCCTCCTGTCTCTCCGACCGGTCGCAATCCGTGTTGACAGGGGGGCAGCGGTCGACCCCGAGGCGCCTTGTTTGTGGGGTGCCACAAGGGTCGGTCCTCTCGCCCCTCCTATTCAACATTTATGTGAAGCCACTGGGTGAGATCATCCGTGGTTTTGGGGTGATCATCAGTACGCTGATGATACTCAGCTGTACATCTCCACCCCAGACCATCCCAACGATGCCTTGGAAGTGATGTCCCAGTGCCTGGAGGCCGTGCGGGTCTGGATGGGGAGAAACAGGCTTCGACTCAACCCTTCCAAGACCGAGTGGCTGTGGCTGCCGGCGTCCCGGTATAGCCAGCTGACGCCATCGCTGGTTATTGGGGGCGAATCATTGGCCCCCACGGAAAGGGCCCGCAACTTGGGCGTCCTCCTGGACTCACGGCTGTCTTTAGAAGGGCATATGACGGCCGTGGCCAGGGGGGCTTTTTATCAGGTTCGCCTGATACACCAGTTGCGCCCCTTTCTGGATCGGGACTCCCTACGCACAGTCACTCAAGCACTCGTCACCTCTCATCTGGACTATTGTAATGCTCTCTACATGGGGCTCCCCTTGGGGTACACCCGGAGGCTCCAACTGGTGCAGAATGCGGCCGCACGGGGGATTATGGGAGCGACTGGGCGCTCCCATGTGACTCCTCTCCTGCGCGAGCTGCATTGGCTTCCGGTGGACTTCCGGGTGCGCTTCAAGGTGTTGGTGATCACCTTTAAAGCGCTCCATGGCTTAGGGCCAGGGTACTTACGGGACCGCCTTCTGCCACCAATAGCCTCCCACCGGCCAGTTCGCTCCCACAGAGAGGGCCTCCTCAGGGGGCCGTCAGCTAGACAATGCCGGCTGGCGACCCCCAGGAGGAGAGCCTTCTCTGTGGTGGCACCTACCCTTTGGAACAATCTACCCCCAGAGATACGAGTGATCTCCGACCTCCAGACTTTTCGTCGGGCCCTAAAAACTCATCTCTTTCAGTTAGCCGGTCTCTCTTGATTTTATGATTTTATGGTTGGTTTTAAATTTTGATATGGATTTTAAATTGATATTTTAATCTAGGGGCCAAATTTAATTATTTTAAATTTATTTTTAATCGTACTTATGTATAAATGTTTTTTATTTTGGCTGTTCACCGCCCTGAGTCCGAAAGGAGAAGGGCGGTATAGAAATTCGAATAATAATAATAATAATAATAATAATAATAATAATAATAATAATAATAATACCTTAAAAGGGAATCAGTACAACCAGTCTAAATATAAAAATGTTACGCCCTGAGTTTGCCTGGTTTCTATAATTTATAAACCAAGATTTATAAAGATATATTCCTGTTTCAATAACTTCATTCTAGATTATACCAAACTCACTGGAGAACATTTGGAATCAGCCCAGCAATATGCAAGAGCTCAAAAAACACCCACATCTCTCCATAGACTTTAAAAATCCCATCAACCAGCCAGCTCACAAACAAACCAATACAGACAAAAGAGTATTGAGACAGTCTTTGCCATGGGCTCTTTCCAAGAACGTTTTAGTGCAGAGCATAATGGCAGGGGCAGCTCTCCCAGACATTGAGACAAGACTGAAACAACACAGCTGCTATTATCCAAGCAGTAAACATATGTCTGCCTGAGGTCACAAATCTTCCCACTCCACCAAAAAAAAAAAAAAAAAAAATGCCCATGACTCAACTTGTGTGACCTGGAATAAATGACAAGAGACACTCCATAGCCTTCCGATTCTGCCATTGTTGTTCTGTGGTCAACAAGTATTATTTTTCTATAAATCCTTCCCAGGTTTGCTTGAAAAGGACTACTTGGGATATAAGCAGGACAGAAATGAGTATTCTGAGCCTTATCCTATTTTGTTAGAGTTATTACAATAGCTGATGAGTGAATCAGGAAGTTGCTGGCTCAAACAGCATCTTGGCCATGAATTTACAAAGTCTTTTGATAAAGTCTATTTTCCATCTTAGGAAAATACAACCTACAATATTGGAATAATGATTCTGAGTTGTTAGATTGTTGAAATATGGTATGTAATGTGCTTGGAATACTCTTTCTCCTCTCTCTTTCTCAATTATCCTGGGATTTGGCATAAAGATCTGTCTATTTGCATTTCTTTCAGTGAAAAGAAAAATACTGCATCATAAGATGGTGCTTAGGGGTAATTACTAGTTTGAAGCGTATTGTTTATGATTACCATATTCAATATATATGAGAAACAATGTAAGATTTCATTACAGAGAAAAAGCTACAAATGGTACAATCAATTTTAATCCACTTGTGAAACTGACATAAACTATTTTTTTAGATCAGCATCATGAAATTCTATAGTTTGACTGTCTTGTGTGAACCCATTTGAAATGCAAAATTTCTTTACTTGCTGCATACTGTAATTGAATTATAAGACATAATTTATTAGAAAACTGGTTAACATACCTGTGAATACTGTTGCTGTGTCTCTTGAAGCAGCACTTTCATCTACAGCTACTGGAAAAAGGGGGGGATTCTTGCTTATATCCACTACAAAAGATATGAGAAACAGGCAAAAACTATAAACATATTAGATAAATACCAGCAATCAAGTGAAGGATTCTCTAGTCTTATACATATCATTCAGTCCAACTTACTGCTGAATAATTCATATAGTTGAAAGACATAATAAGTCATCTAATTGCATCTAATCCAATGCAGCACATCTACTCAAAACTATTTCTCCAGTAGTAATATGTATAGGATGCAGCAACCTCACAATGGACCAGCAGGGAATCTTTCAAAAAAACATTTTTTTCAAGGGAGAGAGGGAGAAATGGAGGAAGGATAATTATCTTCTTGGAGACATTAGGTTCAGTTTTAAATGAATTGTCCCAAAGGCAGTTAGGAAAACTTCCACAAAAGTCTTTCAATATATGGATGAATTAGCAATGTCAGAATAATTGTCAGATGCATGGAGAGTACAAAATGCAATGCCTCTTCAAAGGCTGCTGGCATCTATCACTACAGCAATGAAATGTCCACAACCTCCCAGATCAAGGGTGCTATCACCTTTCCCTCACCCCACACCCAGCTGACCTATGAGCCAGGATATTTGACTAATATATTCAGAAAAAGAGAGTATGATCTTAACAATAATCAAATACACATTATACAACATACAATATTAGACAACGTGTATTGATCAAACTTTGAAATACACATGACATACAAATGCATACTGCTTCTGGGGAAGATGGCAGACTGAAGAAGCTTTTTGCAAAAAGCTGAGCTGACATTGGCAGCCTTGAATAGGAAGCCAATGAGTGGATTGGCTCCTTTGACTCTTTTGGATAAAGAGAAGATGCAAGATCTCCTAAACTGTTCTCCTTACATTTGCTCCTTGTGAGGAGAATGCAAGGCAGAAATTTGCAGTGGGTGGGAAATGAAAGAGACAAGGGAATTTGCCATAATTATTTCAGCCACAAACGGATCCTTTTTAAAGGCACTAAATTCCCACTTCTCTTGAGAACAACTTTCAGAAATTGTCTATTAAACTACTTCAAAGGAGTTAGACAATTTGTGTCTAGTGACAAGACCGAGTGAGTGTCTTCAATCCTTAATATAAGAAAATTAATCTCTGTCAGATTAATTTAGTAGATTTAATAGCTGTAAACTGATGGAAGGTTGTAAGCGGAGGCAACTGAAAACTGTATCTCATTGCTCTCCTTGTGTCAGTAGCTATATGATAAGGTATTTAACCACGTATATGTATGTAAATATTTAGCTGTATATAAACTACTGTTATTTATCTAAAGGCTCTGTGTGCTGTGTGCTGTGTTTTGCTCCTAGGTTTATCTCATAATACTAGTTACGCTGCCTAAACTCTGACAATCTCTATCTTTATTTTACAAATTTAAAATAAACAGTGAAAAGGAAGACAAGATTTTTTGCTATAGGAAGTTTTAAACTGATTAAGGGCTAAGAAAACATTAAAATATTGGATTTTGAATATTAAGACTTTGTAATTAATCTTAAAGAATAAATGAACTTTTGGGAAAGAAAAACTATATATAAGAAACATAAGAAGCCAGGTAATTTATAATCATGTTCAGATATATGCTTGAGGACCTGAACAGGGACCTGCAGAGGAACTTTAAAGGAATTATGTCAGCTGTATTATGTCTTCTCAGGACAAGTGTGTTCCCAGATGATGTTACAGAAAAAGATATGCAACAAAATCTACCAAGAACAATATGGATGAAAATTTGAATAAGAATTTGTCATCAGTTATCAGTTACTGAGAGAATATTGGGTAAAGTTTTTTAAAATTAAGAAGGAAATAAAAATGACAATTCCAGCAAACAATTGGAAGACTTTCTTTTTGCTAGACTTATAAAAGAAACTGCTTAAGGTATTGAATAAATTCCTAAGAAGAATCAATGACCATCTGAATGGATTAAAGAGCAAGATTGTCTTGTGTAAAGAAGGAACACAAGGTTGGTTTATTTGACCAGGGTTAAAATGAAAAATGTTGCTATTTGGGGTGGGGATTTTTTTATTTGCTGATATCTGGACTGGAAAAACATTGTTTATTAGATTTTGTTACATTAATGTGGTATTTAAGTTTTTTTCTCCTTCAGTTACTTTATATATCATAGTATGACAGAATTTAAACTAACTCGGTATTTCACTGTCTTTTTACTTAAGGAAATAAGTTTCAGTAACTTGTTCTTTTTAAAGGAAATATCCTTCTTTACTATGTTAAATTTTTTGTTTGTATTAGGATACTGGGATTACTTTATACTTGCTAAATGTGGATTTGTTTATAGTTAAGATATGAAATGTTTATCTGGATATATTGCTATTTGAGGAGGTTCTCTTGGTAGTGTTGGCATGTGGAATGGAAAAATGTTATGCATTGGGCTTGTTTACAGTTAACATGGTGTTTAAGTTTATTTCCATTAGGATATACATTATGCCTTTTAAGTGTGGTTTGGCTTACAGCAACAGAAAACTGTGAACCAGTTTGGTGTAGTGGTTAAGGTATCAGGCTGGAAACTGGGAGACTGTGAGTTCTAGCCCTAATCCTTGGGCTAGTCACTTTCTCTCAGCCCTGGGAAGCAGGCAATGACAAACCCCTTCTGAAAAATCTTGCAAAGAAAATTGCAGGGACTTGTCCAAACAGTTTCTGAAAATTGGACAGAAGTGAGCAGAATAAAACATAATATGTTGCTTACAACTAAGAGTTGAGGTGTGGAATATTGAGTTTTATATTTGTTAATTAATGTTATTATTTTAGGACTCTGGACTTTTTGCTATCATCTGGATTCAGGAAGTCATTATTTATTGAATTTGCTCATAGTTAAGAGGTGAGTTATAGGGTGAAGAGTTTTATATTTATTAATTAAGAGAAGTGAAGAAATTATGAAATTGCAGCATCCAATTTGGATCTGTCACCAGAACCAGAGGTTTAGTCTTTCAAGCTTTCGGACTTGTGCCTGAAGCCCACCTCAGGGAACTTCTCAATACCAGATGTTGTTGAATTAATATTGTCTAATTCTTATCATTAGATGGCATCCTTAAACTTCATAATGCATATATAAATTAGTGTTTATAAATTATTGTTATATGAATCTGCATATGCATATATTATGCATATAGCATAATTTACTGATACCACTTTAAGTAAGCCTAATGAATAAATACATATGAAATTGTGCTGTAAAAAGGAGTTAAAAATATAATTCTGTAAAGTTAGTCCTTTATAGACAAAAATAGAATAGATAAAATATTGTTTATTATCTTCTATCCAGTAGGTTCAACATCCATCTTGCTTTTCAGTCAGCAATGAGTATTCAGCAAATTATAAATTGTGTTTAGAAGATCTATTTGGTTTTTTCCCCTCACATATCAAAATAATCAACATAGCCTAAGAATTACACTTTTTGTCATCTCACTCATAAACACCTATTTCAGCAAATGCACTTTGCAATTTACCTGGATTAGTATCAGTTTCTTGGGTAGCATCATCTGTATCCTATGAACAAAACATAAATACAGTGACTGTTCATAAAGTATATGTAATTTACATGGAGATGAATTCCAACCAATCTAGGAACTTTCTTCTTCAGCAATTTCCTTTTAAATATATTGCTGGGTAAGCATATTAGGGGAAAGTGTAATTTTATATGAGCCTAAATTCAGCTTGATATGAAATGGCACATGGTAAAAAGAGAGAGAGAGAGACTGTCTCTGTTTCTCTCTCTCTCTCTCTCTCTCTCTCTCTCTCTCTCTCTCTCTCTCTCTCTCTCTCTCTCTCTCTCTCTCTGTGTTTCTCTCTCTCTGTGTGTGTCTCTCTCTCTCTCTCTGTCTCTCTCTCTCTGTCTCTCTGTCTCTCTCTCTCTCTCTTTCTCTGTCTTTCTCTCTCTCTCAAATTGACCTTTACAATTTTATATTTTTCATCAGATTAGGTGATTGATGCCACCTGCCCAGTGACCTTTCTGGTGGTAATGACACTACAAAGGGTAAAAATATCTCTCTTTCTCATCATTGGCAAGCTGTAGAAAAAAGATGAACAAATTGTTGCTGAACTTAGTATGGTCTACTAAAAGTCATCCTATTTGATTAATACATTGTTTTTTCAAACTTTCTATTAAAATATAATTTAACTACTCTCTATTTTGCACTATATGAATCAATATAGTACTTTTACAAGATCTGTCTATTATTTTTAGGTTGAATATTACACCTCTATTTGTGTAAAATATGAATTCATAAGATAACATTATCTGCGCATAGTAGGAAATTATATCCTTTCAAAGAAATGCTTTGTAATATATATTAAAGCATATATGTTTTTCTTTGAAAAACAAGTTTATTTTTTTAAAAACAGTGCATGTTTTACGCAGATTATCAGCATGTAAACCGGAGAACCAGTATGCTATAGTCCTTAAAGTGATAAACTAGAAACAATGTAACCCAAATTCTAGTCTGCCCTTGGCCATAGAATCTCATTTGATAACTTTGGGCCCACCATTTGTTCTTAGTTTAATCTACTTCATAGATTGTTACTATGAGGAAAAGTAGGAGCACTGTGCACCATTTTGAATTACTGAAAGAAAGGAAAGATGCAAATCTAACAATAAATAAATCATCTCCCAAATGTAGACTTACTAGTAACTTTTTTTTTACTCACCTGATCTTCTGGGGATTCAGCTGTAAAATGATAAAATGTTATTAGGATATAGGGTGTTTTTGAATGCCAAATATATTTGCAAGTGAGAACTGCTAACTCAGTGGTAACAAACCCGTTTCCTATTCTATATAACTTTTCCATTTTTGAAGAGTGCTATTATTTTCCCTCAGTCATCTTGCCTGTAGGTTAAACATACTCAGATTCTTTAATTGCTCCTTTATAGAGCTTGGTTTCCAGACCCCTCACTATCCTGATAGGCCTCCTCTGAACTTGCTCCAATATTTCAGATCCTTACTGAACTATAGTGTCCAGAACTGGCCATAACATTCCAGGTTTGGAGTTTTGCTGGGCCAAATGGAACAACTACTTCCTATGATCTTGCACCATTAATGTGCTGCAAGATATTAGCCTTTTGGCCACTGATTCATAATATTGGCCCATATTTAATTTGTGGCTGACAACAACATCCAGATCCTTGTGCTATTGCCAAGTCAGATTTCCCCATCCTATATACGTACTTTTTATTTTTCCCACTCAAAAGCAGAAAATTATATACCTCCCTCTTAAATTTTATCCTATTCATTTCTTCCCACTGTTCAATCCAGACTAGATCATTTTTAATCTCTACTCTCTCCTCTAAAATATTAGCCACATCTCCCAAATTTGTGTCATTATAATCATCTTTATCTGATATTCTGTCTGTTTTAAATAGGTGGTGTAGTGTGAGCCAGAATATCATAAATAAAAAAATAAGTTAAATTTATTTTTTTATTAATTAAAGCATCTTAACTCAAAATAAATTATTCATTAAAATTAAGGCCTGGAATACAATCATTTTGGAAAAGTTCAAACTGAATTGTGTGACATCCTCGGAATTACCAAAAAATGAATGTGTGAGGCTTACCTTTTCTTTCTGGTATGTCAGTTGGGGAAAAACTATCTATGGCACCACCTTTCAAGACTTCCTGCACTTCCTTCTGTCTAATTGTCCAGTTAGACATCTGATCACCATGTCCCCTTTGCTCCTCTGAGGTGAGTGAGGGCAGCTCATCAACCTCTGCTTTCCTCAAGGACATCCGAATGTCTGAGTTAGCGTAAGTGTAGCCATGGCCTGCTGGGCAGATTTCCTTAAAAGTTTCTGTAGCCAAGAAAAGTAGCCAAGTACAAGCTTTGATTTAAATAATACAAAGAAAAACTGAAGCTACAAAAAGAATATGAAATGGCTGGAATTCAAATAATCCTAGATTATTAATCTCAAATAATTTAATTCAATAGTAATGGGGTTTTTTTCAGTTACACATATAAGATGTGTGGGGACATACATATTCTCTGTTAAAGGTGTCTATTTAAATAACTTCTACAATCAAAATGTTGCAGGAGAATAAGTTTAGGTTATATATACCCTATTTCCCCTAAAATAAGACATCCCCTGATAATAAACCCAATTGGGCTTTTGAGCGCATGCGCTAAAATAAACCTGCCCTGAAAATAAGCCCTCCCCAAAAATATTTAAATGTACCATTTCCTCTGGTTTCCTCCACGCACCCCAAAATAATAAGACCTCCTCCAAAATAAGGCCAAGCACTTATTTCGGGGTTCAAAAAAATATAAGACAGGGTCTTATTTTCGGGGAAACACAGTATTTGGAACCAGAATTGAAAAATGGAAGTCATCAGTAGAAAGAATGTAATGTTTACAGGGTTGGATGCAACCTCCTGTTAACTGATATGAGAAACTAGGCCTGATTTTTCAATGAGAGCAGTCAAGAAAACATAACGACACAGAAATTCTCATTCTGTTCCTTTCTATGCTGCTCAGAGTCATATTGTAAACCACCCAAAGTACATTCACAATGTATTTGTGAAATGGGTGGCTTAAAAATTTAATAATAAACAAGCAAACGAATAAAATTGCATGAGGATGAAAAGAACCACAGGAAAGAGAAAAGTCTTCCTCTAATGTAGTGTTTTATGACAGCTCAACCTATAGCAATCTTTTTCCTTCTTTTGGCTGCCAAATTAATGGCAGCTACATCTCCCCTTATTCCTCATAATGGAGTTTGCTGCCCAAATATACAGAAAAGCATCAATGTATACACTGAGAAGTCATATATCTCTACTTCCCCTACTTTGTCATGTTACAGTAGGGTTTTGGAGCCCTGAACTCCTTTTATATAATACTGCATATCCTCACTGACTTGAGGCAGGTTTCTCTGGATGGCAGAAAGCCAGACCTCTGTATATACAATGCTTCTGAAACCCAGTTTTGGCAGAGAACATGATGGGTACTAAAACATTTAGTGCAATCACAAGATTCAACATAACTGACAAAACTAGAAATAATATGGTTCAAACAAGAAAGCCGAAGTCTTACCAGAGCCCAACAATGGGCATATCTCACAGTTTCTTCCCCATCCTTGGCCAACACGACTACAGCAGCAGATCTGTTTGGTGATCCGCTGATTGAGTGGCAGCGTACACATTCCTCTTATCACAGAGCGATAGCACGACCCTTGTTCTGTTGAAACTGCCTTGTCCGCTGAAACAAAATTATGGATGATCTCTTCGGGTACCAATTTTTGCAAATTCAAATAAAAACACAGAATCTTTGTAATTCAGGGAGATCTCTGAAGTTAATTTTCCCATGCTCGGTGGGGTTCTTGTCTAGATAAAAGGCCATTTTCTACACACACACGCACATGTACCACTTTGGAAACAGTAATATTTACTTCTGAATAAGCAAATTCAGAAAGTCCATAAATGTTCATAAATTGTATTTTCCTATCTTAATGAGTTTAATAATAAACTCAATTATTTCACCAAAACAGAAAGGAAATGCAAAGAAACAAAGGATAATTTAATGCTGCCATTCATTCTTAACAAAAATTAATTTAAAATGTTACATTTATCATGCTGTAAACGGAATGGTTGAATAGAAGATTAATCTATTTAAGTTGCCAGTCCAGACATCTCCTGCTCTAGGATGCTGGCAAACAACTGACTTTATAGATACAGTGTAACAATTATAAGTGAAACAATATAACAGTTTAAGCTTATAAGTGTGCAACAAGACTGCATGACTTCAGATTTTAGTTAAGAAATCAGTAAGATCTTTCATTGTAAATGAACTGTCATTGCAGTTTTCAGTGTGTTAAATAATGTCATTTTCAGTTTAAATTTAGCTCATTTAAATTACTAAACTACTGAATAATTTATCTTAAATAGGCTGAAAAATGCTCTGCATTTTCATATGTAGTCTACTTTAATAAAGTTTTAATAGGTGGCCCTTTTTAAATGCTCAGTACAATTTTATAATAGTTCATGTTTCTTATTTCCTATTATTCATATACTGTTGCATTTTTATTAGTACAAAGTAGTGGTGGGTTTCAAATTTTTTTACTACCGGTTCTGTGGACGTGGCTTGGTGGGCTTTGTATGGCTTGGTGGGCTTGGTAGGGGAAGGATACTGTAAAATCTCTATTCCCACCCCACTCCAGGGGAAGGTTACTGTAAAATCCCCATTTCCTCAGCTGGACTCAAGAGGCAGAGAATAGATGGGTGCGGGGCCAGTCAGAGGTGGTATTTACCAATTCTCTGAACTACTCAAAATTTCCGCTACTGGTTCTCCAGAACTGGTCAGAACCTGCTGAAACCCACCTCTGGTACAAAGACCTACAAAAAGAGACATCTGTAAAGAGTTTTATAACTATGTTATAAATTTATAAATCGCCTCTCCTTCATTACATCAGTCTGGCATAAAGGACATGCTGTAAGTACCAAACACCAGGGACTTATATCTGGTGGGTTCCAGGAGCAGGCCTTTTCTGCCATGACAAAATTGCAAAATTCTCCCTCCTCCCCAAAGTTAGATTTACAATATTGATATATTCACTCTCCCCCATGCCCATAGTTTGTATATCTTACTTTTTAAACATATTTTGATTTTGGTAATTATTTTTAATAATTATTGTGTTTTAATTGTTGTTTTATTGCTGTATGCCACCCAGAATCACTTCTTGTGAGATGGACAGATCTACACATTAGATAACTACCTAGTTGGATAGATAGATGTGTGTGTGTGTGTGTGAGAGAGAGAGAGACAGAGACAGAGAGACAGAGAGACAGAGAGACAGAGAGACAGAGAGACAGACAGAGAGACAGACAGAGACAGAGACAGAGACAGAGACAGAGACAGAGACAGAGACAGAGACAGAGACAGAGACAGAGACAGAGACAGATCAGATACTGATAAATTACAAAGGAAGAAGGAAAACAGAATCATTTTCAGAATGATATAGCCCCTTGCTCACAATAGTCTAGTGGAAAGCCTCTATTAATATTGGCATTTCTGCTTAAAGAACAAGGAAAGGCATTTGCAATCTCATTCAGTGAAAATAATTACTACATCATATAATCATTTCGGATTAATCCCGTTTGCTATTATTCAATTTAAATATATTGTGATTTAACATTGAAACAGTTATCTACAGAAAAACCATTAAAGACTTACAAATACAGTGACTGCGTGATGGGTCCAGCATAGTACCAGACTTACAAGTACAGATGAAGCTGCCTCGGGTGTTCATGCATTCTGCATTTTTACATATGCCTTGAATTGTACATTCATTAATATCTACAAGTAATAAGAACAAATGAAGTTAACCAGGCTTCAGTAATTGTAAAATCATGGAATTAAAGAATTATAAGCTTGTAAGGACCATAAGCATCCCCTTGTCCAGTCCCCTACAATGTGAAGGGGGGGGGAAGCATCCATGAAAATTTTTTAAATCTTTTCTTAAAATGTCTAAAAATTGAGAACCTATAATCTCCATATGTATACTTTCCATGGTTGTACAGATCTCATAATCATAATGTTTTTTTCCTTTATATCTAAATAAAATCTAAATAACTGCAAAATACTTTACGAATTAATATAAAGTTATATAACCTGACCAATGTCCTCAAATGACCAATGACTAATGGCATCAAAAATATTTTCAACAAAAAGGGAAGAAAAAACCCTTTAGATCTTCAGCATTTGCCAAACTTCCAAATAGCTAGTCTTTCTGTGATAACAAGAAAGAATGAACAATATGTTCATTCAGATGTTTTTATTGGACAATACAACTTATTCAACTAAGAAGATGCAAGACACAAGATGGATGGGATTCTAGAGAGTGCTATTTTGAATACTTGGTTGAATAAATTGACTGTTTGTATAACTAAAGTAATTGGAAATTGGCAAACAAATTTTAATGATAATGGAGATGATAATATCCCCCACCTCCAAAGGAACAATACCTCATTACAGTGGAGGGCCTGCATGCTCTAGGGATGCTAAGGGCTATGCTGAACAGGTGCAACTATGTCAGACAGGTCTTAGCTAAAGAGCTAGGCTAGATTTGTTTGGAAAATACCTCATTCAATATGGTGAGAATACATAATTAAAATTTAATGCCAGATCCTGGCATTAACAAGTTTCATATTGGATGCTCTGGTTCCTGGGAATTTACTGAGAAATATGTGACAGGACTCAACTTCCTATGCTAGGCAACTAGGGCTACCGGAAGGCAACCAAAAGCAAAGAATTTGGTCAAAGAGAAAATACTTAATGAACAATCAAAATGAATATAAAAGCAAATGTATCAGCTTGGAAAGAAAGACATCCAGATTTAAAAATTGGTAAGCAGAAACTTATGTAATTTTAAAACACAAGTTCTTTATCAATGCTGAATTGGAAGCAATTGAAAAGCAAGCAACTTAAAATTTAATTTATTCAGAGCTGCCAATAACTCTCTTTTTAGGGCCCTGTAATCCTTTAATTCAGGATAGAGTCAGGGCGGCTGGATGGAGCTGAGTGTTTACTGGCTGGATGCCCTTCCTGATGCCACACAGAGTTCACAGCAGATTTTTTTTTCTTTGTGCTCTAGGAGAGAAACATCTGCCACTACCTAGGATTGAACTCTCAACCTTCTGAGTGGGAAGTTAGCATCTTCACCACTAGGCCACCACACCGCTCTGTTCAGAACTACCAATAATAATAATAATTTGCAGAGTGAGCAGCAAACAGTAGATAGTGAACAGACTATTGGTGTTAATGAAAAACAATGAGAAGAAATTGAAGATGTTAAAGAATTACAAGCACTAGGGATTCAATCAATCAATCCGAATAGAGCTGGAAGGGACCTTGGAGGTCTTTTAGACCAAACCCCTGCTCAAGCAGGAGACCCTCTATCATTTCAGATAGGTGGATGTTCAGTCTTTTCTTAAAAACCTCCAGTGATGAAGCACCTACAACTTTAATTAATCAAGAACTGGGAATATCAAAGACTGAATGAAAGAAGATGAAATAATATTTTACAAAATTGTATCAAATTAACAAGACAACTTTGGCTAAAACAGCCAGTAATATTAATGAAGATGTTCAAGAAAACTTGAAAAATAAGGAAATCAAAACTAATCTGTATGTGAAGTACAACCTGGAGAATAAAGGAATTGCAGAAGCTTTAGGACAATTGAAACCAAGAATCATGGCTATTGCAGAGAAGATCAAGTGAGATGACAAGTGAAAATTCTGTTCCAACAGAATTTACAGTTCAGAGCATATCAGTATCAGTTATATAAAACCCTTGAAAATAGGATTGAGCTTAAATAATGAAAAACCGAATGACAAAGAATTTGGGAAAACAAAGAATTTGGGAAAACAATAGGAACCACAATAAGAACGCAACATAGATAAGCAAGTTGAAAATGCAGTGAACTTGATATAGAAGACATTTGGATAACTGAGGAAATGATATGAAAGCACTCAGAGAAGGTTAAAAACTGGAGTGCTCCTGGAGCAGATGAGCCACGGATGCTGGCTAAAATCATTAACAAATCTACACTTGAGGTTGGAAGACCAGAAGGATAGGGTTTTGGAAGCACCAGAAAATGAAAAATGGACAACATGAATAAACAACTGAAAGGATGCTCCTAATTCAGAAGAAGGAAAATGAGACCCATTCCCTGTTTGCCAACAACATACAAGCTGCTTATGGGCATAATTGCACATCAAATCTACAGCTACTTGAAAAGAAATGATTTACTCCCTGTAGAACAAAAAAGATACTTTGGGAGGGGGGAAATAAAAGGAACAAAAGAATTAAAAAATTCCCAAAAAGAATAAATTTGTGGTGTGGATAAACTTTTAAAAGATATTTGGATTTGTTTCTCATAACTGAATTGAAAATTTCTCAAAACATTCAGCAATTTATGAATATTTCAATAATGATTTTGCAAAAATGAGAAGAAGTCAAAACCAAGTGTTGAATTTTCCAAGGTGACTCATTATCAACTTTACAGGTAGTATTCGGCCTACAACAAGAATTAGGACTCAAACTTTCACTGACAAATAATGTGGTCATTAAGTGACCACCCAATTTTACAACTTTTATTGCCATGCATAATGGTTGCATAATGCAACCAAGTATGTGTGGTCATTAATGTTAAAGGAATTTGGTGTGGTAAATGTTCCTGTAGCTCCTGAGAAATATTTCAATATTTATTTTAATTTTATATAATACTGGATTCTGAATATTTATATCTGTTATTTCAGAACCGATTTTTCATTTATATTTGGCTCAATCTATGAGATTTTATCCTGTCATTATAACATTTGACTTACATACAAGGTATACAATTCAATTTTTAATTTAGTTTTACCCAATCTTCTGATACAATGATTCTTTTGGGTATTGGAGGCTTCTGTTCACAACTATAAAATATACCGTAGTATTGCAATATTATATTTCTTATTGGAGGGAAATATTTCAAAGACTATCAATGTAGATGATGGGTACAGGAAGAGAACTGTCTATCTTGGAGTCAGCCTGGGAAATCTGTATCTTCCTTCAGTTAAAGAATGAGATGCTACTGGATGGCAAAGAAAATAGAAGTAAATAAATCTTTTTTACTCCATTGGTCTGGGCTAACCCAAAATTAATTAGCTAAGGGTAAATAGATTTAAGGGCAAGAAGTCAGAGAATTTTAAAAGCTATTTCTTATATAAAAATGCTGCAATGTAAAATAAACCTGCAGAATTAATTTTTGAAGGACATTGTTCTAAAGATTTGTACTTTTGCAGATAATAAAAGGATTTAAAAACAAGCAAACAAACGTGACAATTACAGTTATATCATGTTCTGAAATTGTGACTTAATGTGCTTGTTTTGGCAAAAGACACAGAGCAAAATATTGCAGTGATATATTTGATTCAGTGATATATCTTCATTTTGAAAATAGTGAAGTCCTTTAAAAGCCAATTCTAACCATCCCAATTTAATCTTTCTCTTTCCCATTCTATTGGGCGATCCTCTGGTATCTCTTTCTCCCAACCAAATGGCTCTTAATCATCCCAAGGGTGCTTTTTCAAGAGGCAACTCATTCTCCATCTTCCAGTCAGAGCTGAGGAAATTTGTTGGATGAGAAGCAAAACATCTTCAAAGAAAAACAGGAAAGTTCAGTTGCCTCTTGAAAAAGCACCTTTGGGACAATTATGATCTGGATGACTGATAACCTCCATAGACAATGGCTCTTAATGTTTAGGCATGGTTTTCAGATTGAGATTCTGACCAAGCCAGTCCTGCCATTCATGGACACAACATTATTTATAAGTTGCCATGTAGAACTGGGGATATAGAGTGGGATTCTGAGTGCTTAAAGAAATCTTATGTGCATATCCAGTGGTGGGATTCAAGTAATTTAACAACCAGTTCTGTGCCCTAATGATTTGTTTGCCGAACTGCTCAGAAAGTTAACAACCGGTTCTCCCGAAGTGGTGCGAACTGGCTGAATCCCACCACTGTGCATATCCCTATCCACACAAAATTCATATTATCTATGAGCCTTGTATCTTTGATGATCTTAGTTTTCTTCTGTCTTTCACTCTGTCTGAATCTATTTTAGTCTCCTATACTCTTCTATTAGCAGGTGCTAATAACTCCTGTGCTCAACTCAATGTACATATGGTTCCCAATCCATTTTGGAATCTTCCCAACTCAACCTATCCTGGCCATTTCACAGCAAATCCACCTTTGGATATTTTCCTGAGTCTAGTAATAAGCCAAGGATGGCTGTCTGTTAAGTGTTAGAAGATCATTGGCCAATGCTCTCCAGAAGCCACCTTTCAACATGGGTAAAGCCTGGCGGACTTCCCTAACAAAGTTTGTTTCTGCCATTAAAATTCCTCCAACAGTATTCTTCCAGAGCATTGTAAGACATTTAAAGGATAGTTCTGTGACAAAATTACCTAACCCCGGGAGGACCTGTGCTGATTCTAGGCTAACAATCCTAGGTAAAGCATTTCCATTTTGGTCATTGCTCCCTTCCCATGTAATAGTTATTGTTCTGAAAGCAAGTGCAGTGCAAGAATACATGTCACTGATATAGTCAATATAGAAAGACATACTAGCTGAGAAATCTGGGAGCTGTATTCCCAATACATTTGGAGAACATCAATTTGGAGAAGGCTAACAGCAGGCACCATCATAATCTGATACTGTACCAAAGATGTATTATTTCTCTATTCTGAAATAAACCAATCTACTTGTTGAATTGGCTCAACACCATGGTTACAACAAATGCCTTAAAAAGATGTTGTGTAATGTGTGCATTTCTTTCTTGAACAAAATTAGAACTGAAATATATAGATTTATGCTGATCTAACAGTTGCTTCAGGTTTATTTTAGTTCAGAATAATTCTAGGTTAAAAGTTATTTGCCTTGTCAACAGTGACAGAAGCTACCACCTCAGTATACTTTTAGTCATAACTGGATCAATAATAATAATTGGTTATGGATAAATCTAGGAATGAAAACAGTTTTTCCTTCTCAAATTGAGAATTAAGTTAAAATCTTTTTTCAGACCTAATGAGGGCTCGGGACAGGGGTTGCTCCTCTGTCCTGGTCTTGTTAGATCTCTCAGCAGCTTTTGATACCATCGACCATGATATCATGCTGCAGCGGTTGAGGGGGTTAGGAATAGGGGGCACCGTTTTGCGGTGGTTCTCCTCCTTCCTCTCTGACCGTTCGCAGTTTGTGTTGACAGGGGGGCAGACGTCGACTTCGAGGTGCCTTGCATGGGGAGTGCCGCAGGGGTCGGTCCTCTCGCCCCTTCTGTTCAATATTTATGTGAAGCCGCTGGGTGAGATCATCTGTGGTTTTGGGGTGAGAGTCCATCTGTACGCTGATGATATTCAGCTGTACATCTCCACCCCAGACCACCCCAACGATGCCCTTGATGTGATGTCCCGCTGCCTGGAGGCCATGCGGGTCTGGATGGGGAGAAATAGGCTCAGACTCAACCCCTCCATGACTGAGTGGCTGTGGTTCCCGGCATCGCGATATAATCAGCTAGCGCCATTGCTGACTATTGGGGGTGAGTCTTTACCCCCCACAAAGAGGGCTCGCAATCTGGGTGTCCTCCTGGATGCACGGCTGTCTTTAGAAGAACATATGACGGCCGTGGCCAGGGGGGCTTTTTATCAGGTTCGCCTGATCTGCCGGTTGCAGCCCTTTCTGGATTGCGATGCCTTGTGCACAGTCACTCACGCCCTTGTCACCTCCCGACTGGACTACTGCAATGCTCTCTACATGGGGCTCCCCTTGAAAAGCACCCGGAGGCTCCAACTGGTCCAGAATGCAGCCGCGCAGGTGGTTATGGGCGCAACTCGTTGTGCCCACATGACACCCCTCCTGCGCGAACTGCACTGGCTCCCAGTGGCCTTCCGGGTGCAATTCAAGGTGTTGGTCACCACCTTTAAAGCACTCCATGGCATTGGACCTGGATACCTTCGAGACCGTCTTCTGCCACCAGTAGCCTCCCACCGGCCAGTCCGCTCCCACAGAGAGGGTCTCCTCAGGTTGCCATCGGCCAAATTATGTCGGCTGGCGACACCCAGGGGGAGGGCCTTCTCTGTGGGAGCCCTTGCCCTTTGGAATGAGCTGCCCCCAGAAATTCGTAAAATTTCTGATCTCCTTGTATTTCGCTGTGCCCTCAAAACCTTGTTGTTCCGCCAGGCTGAGCTATCAAGGTAAAGATTTTAATTGGATTTTAAAAATGGGATTTTAAATTTGGGGTTTTAAATTGAGCCTATCATTTAATAATTTTAATTTATTTTAAATTCTGTCTGTCTTTGTGCTTTTAATCAGGCTGTACACCGCCCTGAGTCCTCCGGGAGAAGGGCGGTATAGAAATAAAATTAATAAATAAATAATAAATAAATAATGAGTCTGGGGAAAAGGTTGCCTTTACTTTAAGAGTCACATTAATTTTAATGAGCTAATTCCATAAAGCAGATGTTTCTTTTTTCAGGCTCACAGAAAGCCTGAAAGAAGCCAGATGCTATGTTCTCACTTCAGTGAGGTCCAAAGTATTTATTCCAAACCATTTTTGAAACCTGTACAACTCCATTGTTTAGCCAGTGTAAATATAGTTACTGAATTAACATGCACCAGGCCGCACTGTGACTGGCATATTTCAAGATTATGTTTTCAAAGTACTTGCTTTATATACTTACAGTAGTAAAGCAAAAAGATGTTTGAACAAATCTGTTGATAAGCATCTCTGAATGTTAAAATGGCCATCTGTGCATAGATTAGGCCACAACATCCTACATATTAAATGTAAGTACAGCAAAGTATGGTTTCCTCTACATTAGCATTTTAGTATTGTGATGTTTGCCTCACTCATGTTGTAAAAAATTCACTCACTAAGAAGATATAAAATCCCATCCATTTTACTATTTGTATTTATCAAATAATAATCTGTCCGTGCAGGTTCTTTTGCCCATAGAAAGTTTGTAATTATTTCCATTCATACCATCTTCTAACATATGAAGATGTCTGCTTCTTTATTTTAATTTAATTAACTACAAATTTAATTTCCTTTTTAAAAAGTAAATTAGTCTGCTTTCATTATTTAAAACATGCACCTTTCTGACACAGGCTTGCTTTAATGTAAATTTTCCCAGCGTAAGCAACTTTTTAAAAAAATAACTTCCAAGCTTGCAATCATTTTTCAGTAATGCATCTGTTCAGACATATTCCTAATGGATTTTTGTTCAGTTAGATAGAATTTATTTCATGCTAACAAGTGCAGTGTTGTCAAATCCAGTGTACTTCCAATAAAATTCATGTGGAATTCTTTACACCCTCATCCCCAGCCTGTTATCTTGGTAATGCCTGCATTTGAATTAAAATACAATGGATACTGCACTGAATTTATTTACTTATGGAAAAAGATTAGCAAATAGTGGTGTTAAAATGGATCTGACCATTTTACCATAATGGTAATGGTACCTCAGACTCTCATCATTACTTAGATAAACTATTGCAATACATTCTATGTGGGAATATTCAGAAAAGGTACTTGGTGCAAAATGCACCTGTCTACATGCTGGCAGGTGAGAGCCACTTCAGCCATTTGATATATGTATAGTGAGTGTCCAAGTGTATATGTATAGTGAGTGTTCCAGGTATAATTCAAAGTGTTGTTTTTGACATTTAAAGTCCTATATAGCTTGGCTTCTAGGTACTGTACTTGCAGGACTGCCTTCTCCAGGTGCAACAAACTTGGCTGGTATTCTTTTCATTACTTGGGCTATTGAATTTAGATTCATAGACACTTGGAGGTGTATTTCTTCATAGTGGTTCCTATCTTATGGAATAATCTTGCCCCAGAGACTAGCCAACTTTGAAATCTGTTTAAATACTCAGATTCAGTTTCCAATCTTCTTAGCTCCTTTTACTTTTACACATAGATACACATTTGCAAGACAAAAAAAATGTTGTAGCCATGTTTGCCTTAGGTTATAGAAAACAGCTCTTATTTAAAATATTTACCAGAAATATTATACTTAGGATACACCTGGTTGTTACATTATTAATTACAACTTATCAAACTGCAGAAATGTTTATCATTATATATATTTCACAGTTAAAGTGTTGGAAGAATTTATATCTCTTGGAAGGCAGCATTGGTTTTAATCAATAATCAAGACCAGATTTCATGCCTGAAGGCAGCGACTATTGACTTCAAAGCAGGAAGGTTCAAAGTTGTCAAATACCAATTGTAATTGATTTGCATTTATTCAACTACAGTAGATATTTCCATTCTAGTAACTACAGTGGAGGAGATATACAAGTACAGTAACAGTAATCCTGGCACAAGTTCTTCATTGTTACCTGAGCAGGTCACACCACTTGACCAGTCTTGCCAAGGAGGAAAAGTTAAGTGGCATCAGGATAGGTTAGTATTTATATGGGAGGAACTCCAAGGCTATACACTAGGGAAGAAGGAGAAGATCAAGAAGAAGGCAGTGGACATACACTTCCAAAACACAGCCAGGGAAAAAAAACTTTATGGTTAAGTCAGTGTAATTGGTCACCATTGCGGATATTTTTACCTAAATGAAAGCTGATTAGAAAGAAAGGGCTGCCTACCTTGACAGTGACTCTGATTCAGTTTCTTGTATCCTTGTGGGCATTCAACATGTTCATTTTCTATTGTCGGATAAGCTAAATGAAGAGAAAGGGAAATTGCATCATGGATGAACAATTCAGACTCCCCCTTTCACTTTTTCCTTTTCTAGTGGCATTGTGTTATGTTGTGCTGTACTGGAGTTTAATATTGTTTTTACATCTCACCTTTCCTGTGAGAACTCAGAGCATATATATGAAAACTTCCTCTCATTTTATACATTCTCTCCAGTTACAATCCTGTGAGGTATATTGGCATTAAAAAAAAGAATGATCGATCAAAAATAATCCAGACAGTTCTGCAGTCAAGTTGGTTTTACCAATCTAATTTTAACAATGTTTACCGCTATACCATGCTGGTTTTCTCTTAGGCATGCATAAACATGTATCCTTGGTGGAGCCTTGGTGGTGCAGTGGACTAAAGTGTTGTTAAGTAGCACTTAGCTGCCAACTGCCTGCAATTACTGCAAGTTCAAATCTCACCAGGCTCAAGATTGACTCAGCCTTCCATCCTTCTGAGGTAGGTAAAATGAGGACCCGGACTGTGGGGGCAATAAGCTGACTTTGTATAAAAAAGAACACCACTTGGGTGGACCGAAAGCCCTACTAAGCAGGTATATACAAAAGTATGAAGGCTATTGCTTAACGCATTGTAAGCTGCCCTGAGTCTCCGGAGAAGGGCGGCATGTAAATCGAACCAATAAATAAATAAATAAATAAATCCTTCTATTTCAAAGAATTTATGTATAATCCACTTTATCATTCACAAGTAATTAGGTAATCAAGGAACATCCAATCTGCAAAGTGGAATGATCTGAAAAAAATTGTTTCCTCCACAATCTGCCAATCCAGACATTCTGGGGATTGTTCATTTATTTTTTTTAAAAAAGAAACTTCTATAATGGAAAGCAGTACTAAGCGCCCCAGAAAAATGGTATAATGAAGGTTCATTGAATGCAAGTTATTCAGAACACACTATATTTGTGTTCTTGGTGGGTTTGGTGGATTTTTTTCAGAATAAAAACACTGGTTTTATTTGTTGGCTCTTGAGATATTATAACTTAGGCAGCAATTTCATTACATGGATATCACATTATCAACTCTTTATAATATAATGTCCCTGGACATCTATGGAGATTCTCAGTCATCCAGGTCATAGTTGTCCCAAAGGTGCTTTTTTTTCAAGAGGCAACTGAACTTTCTTGTTTTTCTTTGAAAACATTTCACTTCTCATCCAAGAAGCTTCTTCAGCACTGACTGGATGGTGAGGAATGGAAGGATGACACAGATAAAATCTCCAGGTGGCCTTAACGACTCACTAAAAGGATGCAAATGACCAGTTGCCTACAAGGAATATAAATCCTTCCATTCCCCACCATCCAGTCAGAGCTGAAGAAGCTTCTTGGATGACAAGTGAAATGTCTTCAAAGAAAAACAAGAATGTCCAGTTGCCTCTTGGAAATAAGAAAAAAACATCTTTGGGACAATGTCCTTGGAAAAATCATTATTTCTCTCTTTCTCCCACCTACTTCACCTATTATTATTGTAAATAATTCTATATCATCAGTTGGCACTATTGCATGATACTTGCAATACCATTTATCATAAGCATTGTCATCATCCTGTTATTACAACCATAGGAACAAACATGTATTAGAAACAGACTATGTTTGAGAAAGTAAGGAAAATGACTTTCACTGAGTTATGCAGAGGGAGATACTCAGACTTGCAACAGTCTGCTACTATAGCCAATCTCAATAAAAAGAGTTTTAACTTTCCTGGTCTGGTCCACCTAACAGGGCTGATATGATTGTTGGGCACATTCTACTACATATTTACCTTGAACAATCACCAGAAAATGAGATATGACTATAATGATTTACAAAGTAAATATTTGCCACTATATTTCTCCTTCAACATTACCTCACCAAAGTGCCCAACTTTTATTTTGTCAGGATGAACTTCAAACATAATTTGGAGCAGCTATATACCCTGTTTTCCCCAAAATAAGACCTATCCCCAAAATAAGTCCTAGCATGTTTTTATGTGTGCACCTAATATAAGCTCTACTCCCCAGAATAAGCCCTACTTACGAGCCTGCGGAGCTGGCTACCTACCCATTCCATCTGGTTGCTCGTGGTGCCATAGCCACAAGGTGAGGCAGGGGATGGAGCTGCCCCATGCTCCCCGCACTGGCTTACCTCATGGACCCCACAGCCAGACAATCCACACCCTGACACCTGCCTCGCAGCAGCAGCACCAGCAGCCATGTGCAGCAGGAACCTGCATGGCTGCTCGCCCACTTCTTCTGTTTGCTCACAACCACAACAGAGCAAGAAGCTGAGCAGTGTGCTGGTGCCATAGCCATGAGGCAAGGCAGGTATTGGGGCATGGATGGCCTGGCTGTGGAGGCCCTGAAATAAGCCAGTGCAGGGCACGTGGGGAAGCTCCACCCCCCCACCTCACCTCATAGCCACAGCACTGGCACATTGCTCTGCCTCTTGTTCCATTGCGGCTGTGAGCAAGCAGAAGAAGTGGGTCAGCGGCCACATTGGGTCCTGCTGGATGAGGCTGCTGGAGCCAAGGCAGGCATTGTGGCATGGATGGCCTGGCTGTGGGGGCCCTGAGGTAAGCCAGTGCAGGGTGCATGGGGCAGTTCCATCCCACACCTTGCAGTGGTGGCACTGGCACGCCACATGGTCTCCTGCCCCACTGTGAGCAAGCAGAAGAAATGGGCCTCCCGTAAATGGGGGGAAAGGCCCCCCAGAAATAAGCCCTAGTGGTATATATAGTAGCTCAACAACCAAAATGCATGAAGCAAAAATATTAGTACTGTACAACTTTATACAGGCTTAAAAAAAGAAACTGAGCAAATGGATCAATTAAAAGTATCACTAATTTTATATTTTAAAGTATTCATTGCTCTTGAATGCACTGTTGTGTGCTTCTAATCTAGAGCAATTTTACCATTACTGTGGAACTATTTCCTTCCATAAACATATCATCAATTACTCAAAGCTGGTTCAGACAGAGTAAAGCCACTAAAACCTTGTCAGAGTGAATCCCTGGTTGTTAAAATTCTACCGAAAGCCTACACTTCTGCCATCTCTCTCTCCCTCTCCCTCTCTCTCTCCTCTCCTCTCCTCCCCCCACCCCTCCCTCTCCACTTTATGGCTGAAATATAGAGATTATATAAGTGTGTGTGTGTGTACGCGCGCGCACACACAAACACACACACAATATTTTTGAAATTCTACTTAATGGCACATAATCAATCATCTGTTGGTGGCTGAGTGGTTCTCATATTGGATGTGAACTAGGAAAGAGAAGTCACTAGAAGAAAATAAGTCAGATGCTCTGACAGACATAGCCAGTGACCGGACTCAGACGCAGCCAAAAGAATTAGCATCTTTTATTCTGTATGTATCTACTTATAATTTTCTCCAGAAAGAGTAAATGTGGTTTAGACTAACAGGCAGCTGAAAGATCCCTCCTTGGAAGAAAGCGGAATATTAGAATTGCCTGAAGATTTGGCTAAAATGATGTAATCTTCCATGTCTTGATCTACTGTCAGAATGCAATACTTTATGCTTTGTTTTAAGTTCCAATGATCTGCAGGTGGCCAAAGACCATGATATCTCCTAACTTTCTGGACAACATTCTGTTTCCCTCATATCAATTCAGTGTCTTGTTATTCTGCAAGCAAACAGGGTGTTTGACAGTTTTTCTCAGATAAAAGATCTGTCATACTGTTGGGAGATCAAATGCATATATGCCCCTAGAATCAAGTTATGGTTTTTCTGAACCATAAACAGGAGACATGTTTTATCACAATGGACAATCAAAATGTTAAAATATTAACAAAAAATTAAAAATATTTTCTAAATATGTAGGAAGAATATTATTCACTGGAAAGTCAAAGTATATCACACTGGGTTTCAAGCTTCCGTAAACATTTTTTAGACAACTGCACTCATCACCTATCTAGAATCTGAAGTTAATGAATTTGTTTTTTCCCTTTTAATGGATCCCTCTTTCATCTACTGACATTTACAGTAATTACAACAATCCTCTCCTTAGATTGTTCTGAGTCATTCTTTTTTTACTACCCCCCAAACTGTCATGTGAATTATTTCAGATAACTAACTCAGATAACCCTGCATCTCCAGTAACAATTTGATGCTTCTCTCCCTCTCTCTCTCTCTCTCTCCATCTCTCTCTCTCCTCTCTCCCTCTCCCCCTCCCTCCTCCTCCCCTCTCCTCTCTGTCTGTCTGTCTCTCTCTCCTCTTTCTTTCTCTCTCCTTTCTCCTCCCTCCCTCCCTCTCTCTCTCTCTCTCTCTCTCTCTGGAGATTCTGAGTCTAAACCACGCTCCTGTTTGGAATGTTTATGTGAATCCACTGTAAAAGCAAACAACCATAAAAACATCTTCATTTTTAAATGTTTTAAACATTAAATAATAGAATATTATGTCAACCCCAGCAGTATTATTTGAAAAGTTGTTGATCCTCTTGAGTTTCTCATTCATTGAAATAAAACAATGGATCTCTCTACTTTGTAAACAGCACTAAATAAGATATTTGTACCACAGATACTTAGATCCAAAGTGAAGCCATTTAAAGAAACATCGCAGAAAAAAAATCTTTCCATTCCTGATGCCATCCCCAGAAGCTTAGCAAATTCTTATGAACAACATAACCAGTACAGTACTGTATATGACAGATCCAAAGTTCCCTGGAGAGCTCTTCATTAAAAATAGAGAATTTGGGGACATTCATTGGACTTGCAGCACGTCTCAAAGATTCCTCCCATGTTGTTCAGGAGCACCTGGATACAATTGTTAGGGGGCACTGGTGGTCATAGAATGAAGGAAAGAGTAGGAAACCTTATTTTGGTGAAGTTTCTGCAGTTAAATTTTCCTAGGGCATCCATCTGCAGATTATCTGGAAATACTTTAACTCTACCTCTTATCCAAACTCTGAACTGAATATGAAGATTTTATTTCTGCTAATTTTCAAAGAATCTAAGATGTTGCTTGAATGTCAGCCACTCCTCTATATCTTTCAGGTTGTCAAGTTCTCAATTAGAAGGACTGGTTTGCAAACACATTTGTTACTAGCCACATTCTTTGATGCTAAAATATTAGCAGTGGTGAAATCTGAATTTTTTTACTACCGGTTCTGTGGGCGTGGCTTGGTGGGTGTGGCTTGGTGGGCGTGGCAGGGAAGGATACTGCAAAATCTCCATTCCCACCCCACTCCACGGGAAGGATACTGCAAAATCTCCATTCCCACCCCACTCCAGGGGAAGGATACTGCAAAATCTCCATTCCCACCACACTCCAGGGGAAGGATACTGCAAAATTTCCATTCCCACCCCACTCTGGGGCCAGCCAGAAGTGGTATTTGCTGGTTCTGTGAACTACTCAAGATTTCCACTACCGGTTCTCTGAACTGTTCAAAATTTCCGCTACCGGTTCTCCAGAACCTGTCAGAACCTGCTGGATTTCACTCCTGGATATTAGGCTATACTATATGTCTGTTACAATACTCCAAGTACCTTATATCACTAAATGCATGTGAAAGAATATGGCCTGAGGGGTAACAGAAGCCTGAACAGATTTATTAATATGAATAATGATTACCTATAAACACCACAGAGATTTACAAAGCTGCATGTTGAAATAGCTAGATGCTTGAGATCAGTTCATCAGATGGGGGCCAATATGGTTGCTTGGGAGATTGTTTGTCACCACTTGCCCCACCAGTTCTACCACTTTCGCTACAGCAAACCCCTTTTTAACAAATTAGCTTCCTGTATACAAAGCATATGAGGCTAATGCTTTTTTCTCTTTTCCTGGAAGGAAGCCTCATTTGAATGGCTTTCAATCATTCAGTTGAACATTTTACCAAAATAGTGCCATGCTCATGAATTAAAGTGCATTAAATGTTTTAAAAAAAATCACTGTTTTAAATTCACAATTGATTTAAAACTGTTTGAATACCTAGTAACTTCGTGAAAGATGGTTGTGTGAACATTTGGAGAAATAGAAGTTGGGATGGATTCTTTTAGAGTAGACCCATAATTCTATTACAGCATACTGTATAAATTTCTTGTTACATAATATCAAGAGAATACTTCAAAAAAATCTCTAGTGTTTGGAATACGTTCAGTTGTTTCATTCAAACAATTACACAACTGAGAATCTACTTAAGCAATTAAAATTGTTTGGTTACTCTTTTTTACCAAGAAGAATTAGTGCAATACTTCCAACTGCACTTCACTAGAAAAGTCTCATAAGTTAAAGAAAGTCAATACGATAACTGCACATTAAATACAGAGACTTTGCTAACCCTTAGAGTAGTAAAGTCTCTTTCAAATCTTTAGGGATTTCTCCAGAAAGATGAGTAACTCACTCTTAAATCATGCTGAAATTCTACTTGATGAAAAAGCTCCTATACATGCATTCTTAATTAAATGCTCTACATAAATTCCATTTCCATGAAGTCAATTCTTTTTCCCATTTAAATGTGTCTTTCCACTATGAGTACCAGCCTTTGGGGTACCACTTTGACATTCATTGGAAGCATTTCTTTCAGAGGCTTCAATAAGCCTGTAGCACAGTGGACTAAAGCACTGTTATTAACATCTGCTGCTTGCAATTACTGCAAGTTCAAATCTCACCAGGCTCAAGGCTGACTCAGCCTTCCATCCTTTCAAAGGTAGGTGAAATGAGGACCCAGATTGTGGGGGCAATAAGCTGACTTTGTATAAATATACAAAAGTATGAAGGCTATTGCTTAACGCATTGTAAGCCACCCTGAGACTCCGGAGAAGGGCGGCATATAAATTAAAGCAAAAAACAAACAAACCTATTTTCATACTATTTTATTATTGTTTTTGTCATGGATGGACAAGGATTTGGGGTTTCATAATATTTTCTGTTCAACCACAAAGTTTGGTATGACCACTGTAATAATGTTTAGCATTTCTCAATGATTCTGACCTTATCTGGGCAATCTGCCAGGTATTTGCCAACTCAAATTAACTCAATGGGAGGTTAATTCACAGAATGCATTGAATACCTTGTTCAAAATTCCATTTCAATACATAGTATTTTTTTTTTTCTGTTTGAAAAAATGAAACACTTTAAAAAGCTGGAATTATTTATAATTTGTCTGAAAATCTTCAAAAAGTCTAATAAAATTGACTAGAGTAATAGGAAGGCAAATAAAGTAATGACATGTATGGGTGCTGAAATCATAGGTAGACATCCCAGCACCCACAAATCACACGCTGAATTTTTGCAGTGAAATGATATGACTCCGTCAGCAGTGTGTTTTTTCAGCCCTTGGGTAATTTTAAGATAGGAATGAGAAAAGTTTGCTTCCAGAAAATATTGTGCTCCCACTCATATCTTCTGTCCTGTCCAAAGCCAAAAGAAATGGGGAAAAATCAGCCTTACTCCTTCTGGTCACAGCATAGCACCACCAGATGGATTCCTGTGCTCTCAAAAAGGCTGAGAAGAGTTGTATCTTCAAATGTTGCCTATCCTTCAGCTTCTAAGACTGAAGGAATAATATGGCAGTGATAGCCAACTGGCACTCTAAAACCTAGAGACATTAATAATAGCAATTTTGACAGGTCTTTGTCATCCACGATGCTGTTGAAATCCTATTCTGATGCCTAGAGGGACTGAATGGGAGAGAACAGGCTTAAATTGAATCCCAGTCAGATGGAGTTAACATTTGTCCATTGAGGTTCTCTGTCTATTCCAGAGCTGTCTCGTAAGGAGTTTCATAACCCCTGAAGGAACTGGTTCATAACCTTGAGGTTCTCCTGAATTCATACTTCCTGCTACTACAACAGGTGAAGGCCTGATCAGGGAAATATTTCCCCAGCTTGGTTGGTGTGCCACTAGCTAGAATGGAAAGATCTCGCTTGGTTTATGCATTTGTTAGATTACTGCCACATACTCTACAGCCTTTGAAGATCACTCAGAAGCTACATTTGGTTCAACGAACAATGGTTCATGTGCTGACTGGTGTTTGTTGGTGCACCAATATTCTGGTCCCTGCACTGGCAACAGACTTCTTGAGGCAATTTAAAATGCTGTTATTTGCCTATAAAGCCTTACATGGCTTGGGACCTAGTTTTCTACAGGACTGCATTCTTCCAATTGGAATCAGTCAAACCAGTTTAATTTACTCAAGATAAACTATAGGGAGTGCTCCACTTTAGGGAGGTGACAGGAAGCCAAGCACTATAATTATAGTTGGTGCCATAAAACTCATTATGCTGCCCGATATCTGTCTATCTTTCTGTCTATGTACTGTATCTGTATCCCTGTCGCCATCCCTATCCTTATCTCTATCCCTACCTCTATCTCTACCTCTATCACAACAAAGCCATTTAATTTAACTTAGACATAATCTTCTTGTTTGCCTGTAATATATATTCTCAGCAATTGGAGAAGCAGTGCAGTGCCTCAAAATGAGCATCATTACAAAACATCCCTAGCTATTGTGACTCATGGCATATAAAGTACAATAATAAAATACAAAGTGTGATGCCTGATGTCAGAGACATAGCTTATGTCTGTTTTAAGCCATTAAATGGACATCTTCTGTGCTGGGGTCCCTTTATTGTCTACAAAAGGCATGCTCAGAATACACCTATCCATAACCATGGCCATTCCACTTTCTATGGTGTGGATCAAAGAGAGGATTGAATACTCGTATCAACAACCTATTACAATCCTTCCCCCAACAAAATACTTTTTTGCATATATAACAGTTCTAATCAGTCTGTCTTTCCATTTATTTTTTATTTATTTCGTTTATTTATTTAAATTCTATGCTGCCCATCTCACTGAGGCGACATTTACCAGTTGGCCTAAGTAATAGTCCAACTGGAAAGCCATGCATTTTTGAGAATAACTAAACTATCACCTGCAATTGTTTTACATCAGGAAAAGAAAACACAGAACCAGATTTCTATGTCTTTGGAATGGGATCTAGACTCAGTCACGCCAATTGTTTGAAGTATTGCTATTTCCAAAGTGTCTGCCAAGAGTTCATCTAAAACAGGCCCATAATGCATAAAGGCTGAGTATGCAACCTCATAAGCTAATCTGCAGCCACATCTCTTAAAATGATGGGCACGTTTTTGTGGTTTCCTCTTGACTAATTCCTTTGAATCAGAAAAATTGTGATTAGCTGTGGGTTTTATGGAGGTGGTATGGAAGGATTCTTGAAAGCTCTGAGCCAGGAACTAAGTCACCTAAATTAACACTGTAGCCAAGGAAGCATCAGAAAAACTAATACATTGCATATTATTTGCCTGGATGAGAGAAAACACCAAATTCAAACAGGAATCAGTGTCCTAAAAGCATCCAGGTATGCCAACTTCCTATAACAAATGGGTTTACATTAAGCATCACACTCTAATTCTATCTATGTCCTTTTTAATAAATCATATTACAAAACATCTAGTGGAGACTAGTCGCCTTACCCAACAAAATGCCCTCCAGATGTGCTAGATTATATGTTGGCTGGCAATTGTGGGAATTTTATTCCAACACATTTGAAGGAAATCTGGGCTAGAAAGGATCTCCTTCGACAGCAGTTACCTGGTTTCACTGGGCATGGAATGCATCTGCTGAGACCCCAAAAGGCTCCCACGCTTCCACAGCAATCCTCATACCTGGCCAGACCAGGCAATGGATCAGCACACTGGAGATGAAAAAGTGACATTAGAATCTCATCAGTCCCAAATACAAGGAACAAAGAAAATGTGAAAAAACATGGTGAGGAAAGACTCACAAAAGCATGATTTTCTGTGGAAAGTAGAGTGCATGGTAGATATTTTGGATTTAGCAGGAACCCTTGTTAAAAGCACTCCTTAAGATAAGTAGGGTAGTGAAACAACAATGAGTTATTAAACAGCGCGATGTTCCATTAAAACATAAAATGGTCATAATATAGTTATCCTGAATGCAGTGCATGATTTAGCTCAGCTGCAATTTGAATGCTAACAGACATTCACCATATTTGGATCAGAAGTTAGATTTATTAAGAAAAACATGAAGATAGAAAAGCTTACTTTAAATTTACAATAAATTTAATAAATAAAATGGAATAATAAAGTTAAATAACTTTGAGTAATAAAGTTAATTTAAATTAACTTTAAAGTTAATTTAAATCACATTTCGAAGAGAAGGAAGAAAGAAAAAGAAATGGACAGGAAATTCTATTTGTATGTTAAATATAAAGGTAAAGGTTCCCCTCACACATAGGTGCTAGTCGTTCCCGACTCTAGGGGGCGGTGCTCATCTCCATTTCTAAGCTGAAGAGCCAGCGCTGTCTGATGACAATTTCGTGATCATGTGGCCGGCATGACTAAACACCAAAGACACACGAACACTGTTACCTTCCCACCAAGGTGGTCCCTATTTTTCTACTTGCATTTTTATATGCTTTCGAACTGCTAGGTTGGCAGAAGCTGGGATAAGTAACAGGAGCTCACTCCATTACACAGCGCTAGGGATTTGAACCACCGAAGTGCTGACCTTTCTGATCAACAAGCTCAGGTCTTAGCCACTGAGTCACCGTGTCCCCTTATGTTAAATATAGACTCATTTAATTAACAATAGGCTAGGTAAGAGACAGGCCAGGTAAGAGACAGACACAGACACTCTTCCCTTTGCCCTTTGCTCCTAGATGCAGAGATGACATAATCCCCAACGCTATAGCTAAAAAAGAAACTTGATGCTGTCAGAGTCAACTATATATTTTAAGCGAGTAAATAGTCTCTCACACATGAAAATGAAAACTCATCTTTCTCTTTGTACCTTGAAAAGTTAAGGAATTAATATTAGGTACGAGGTGTTGACAATGGATCATGTCTTAAAAATGATATAATCAAGCAAAGCCTTTGGATAAAATAAAATAAATGTCTATTCCCAGACTGAAATATATTATCAAGTGGGGACATATGTATCAAGGATTTTTCATTGATTTATTCCTGCCCCAAAAGGCCTCTGGGTTGTAGTCTTCCCCCTCTAGAACTGAATAGCTGCAATCAACAAGCCAGCACTGGCAGTAATCCACCCCCCACCCCCACCCCCACCCCGCAAATGGCCATGTGCCCACAGATCACATTCCAATAAATTTGGCATCAGATTGAATCTGAAGACAAAAATGCTTTCTGCTCTGGTTTTTTGCTCCAGTTTAAATAGCAGTATAACAGAATAGGCACAACCTTTTCTCATATAATTATTCGGATGTTTTTAAAAAAAGGAGGGAGGGAGGGAGGACAGGAGAAAGAGAAAGAGAATCACATGAACATAGTTTCCCAAGAAGCTACAAGGGAAATTAGCATAATGGTATTTGTTTCCTGAGTAAAAAAAATTTTTCCAAGCATTTTATCTATGATCTACTGACAACAGAACAGCTTTAAAAAGGGCAACCTTTAGACCTAGATTTCTTGAATGTGTATTGGGTCAGACAGAGAATAATAAAGACTTGAACAAAAAGTTTGAATTCAAGATGATTGCACTTCAGGGTCTGCCTGAATCATCTTTATTTTCTCTATTAATGAAAAGAGATGTTTGAACAACTGCAAACTGCTTCAAGATATTCACACTACTGAATCTACCAAATTAGTTTCCTACTCTGCATTCAAAATCTTCAGAGGAAACAGAATGCATCTGTCCAAAACTTAGACATTTCAGTGTCATGCACTGTGACGTTATCGAACAAGAATGCAAAAAAGTTGCAATGCGGATACTCCTCAAAAGGCAGCAATACATTACAGCCCTTCTATGGTTTCTCCAATTCAAGCCACCACTTTATGCTATAGTAAGGTGCAAATAAGGATGCGGTGGCTCAGTGGCTAAGACGCTGAGCTTGTCAATTAAAAGGTTGGCAGTTCAGCAGTTCGAATCTCTAGTGCCGCATAACGGGGTGAGCTCCCGTTAAAGCGATCCCGTTGCGAACTGGTAGTAAAGATAAGTAGAACCCACATCTATTTGGTTCTTTTCTTCAGCTAGGAAACACTCAACTAATATTTTTATTCTCTTCTTTAATTGCCTCCATCACATGAAGCTATTCTATCCTTTACAACTGGCTTTGTATTCTTGAAAGGTTACAGTTAGAACAAAGATAACAAATAATTCACTATTTTTTTATATTTTTTTAAAAAAATCTTTGCCCATGTAGATTCATATTTTAATATGCTTAAATGACAGCATTTTCAACTTTTGCTCCTATTGCCTTGATTACACATTGATTCACTGAAGCATTAACACCATTTTTTCATAGAATATATTTTTAAAAATAAGAAAATGAGCATTTCTAACAATTTACATGCCCAGCTAAGCATGCTCAGCTGATGAAACTAGATTGTTTTTCTTTATTCCAAATCACCTAACATTCTCTCTTTGTTTAAAGTTCGGGATTGAGACATAGCTGCCCTTGTGGCTTTGTCCTTTAATGGTCTTCTCCCACAGTATAAAGGCCTTCTTTTGATTTTTATAAATTAGGTTAGTGGCATCTGTTTAAACAGAATCTATTTTGCCATGATGCTATGATGAGTTAATCTTTATGGCACGATGATGAGTATTATTTTAGGGGGTTTTGGTAGGTGGCAGGAGGCTACAATGACTCTGAAGAAAAGAGCAAAGTAGAATTTTTAAATCTACTTTTGTCATTTGGATTGGAGGAGTAGAGTAAAAATGGGCCAAATAGCTTCTAATCCCATTCACCCCAAATGAAAAGCAGCTCCAAATCAAGACCCTGACTTTTGCCCACCCCATAACTTCCCGCTCCCTTAATGCCTTCCCACCACAAACAAGCTGAAACCAGCTCTCCCCTTTCCACCCTAATGGCAATCCTTATTTTTGTTTACAAAAAACATTGCCAACAATTAAATATTTTGCCAATGGATTTCAGCAGTGCGGTCTCTTCATCCTGTGGGAAGAGTATAAATGGGCGGCTAAGGTGCTTAGGCTACAGGTTCCAACTTTGCTCTATGAGGAGGATAAGGGGGGAAATGTCTATACTGAGACCAGGAGACAGGCAGGGCAAAGTTCCCAATGGAAAAATAGCTCCCCAAAATTCTGCAATACTGGAGCACTCCAACAGTGAAAATGAAAGTTCATATTTTCAGTAATTCTATTCTGGTAACTGAGCCACAAATAAATCAGCTCATCTACCAAGATGAAGACATGAAATTGCATAGGTTAAAGCTACATCTTGAGCACCATGGAAGAGCTTTATGTTCATATAAAACCCAGAAAGACAGAGTTGTTCCAAACCTTTCCATGTACTGTCTCCAGGTAACATTTTCCCATGAAGCCCTGGGACATCTGTTGCTGGTTGCTTTCAATGACAACATTACTGCTTGGGGTGGCATTATTATTGGAATGGGAGGCCACTGGAAGCTGGGGTATTTGTACACTTTCCACACTGTTCTCTTCTGATTGCTCTGAGTCACTCTTCACTCTAGCCACCTGATGAATCTGCACGGTGGCTTCTGGAGGATGCTTAATATGCACATTCACCAGGGAAGGGTATATTGAAGCTGAAAGAAAACGTTGAAAATTATCGTTAGAAACTTGACTTTTCCTTCTATTACAAGCCATCATGAAAATTTCTTAAAAAGTAACTGAAATGGCTGGCATCATTCAAATAACAATTTTAGCATCCATTCTATCCTCAGAAAACCACAGTGTTTTTCAAATCAAACAGTACGTGCCTCCCCCTGGAAAAACAGCAATAATCACATAAGGCTCACAATATATAAGCAAGTGAAATAACATCTGGTTTATAATGAAGCCCAAAAGAAACAACAACAAATGGTGACTGTCACAACTGATAAATAACCATCAGGGCAACATATTGTGGTGATTACATACAGATCAACAATTCTGAGAGTTGCAACACATCTGGAAAGTGACATTCTGGGGGAGACTGCTATAAATTACAATCCATATAACTGGAGCTGGGTTAGATGAATGTTCTGATTTGCAATGCAGATGACTTATTATACAGTTATGGGGTCTCCAAATTATGCTGTCATTCTGTGTGAAGCTAATCAATCTAACTCCTCTGAATGCGATATGTCACTTAATTCCATGAGACACTGGTGTTCAACATCAGCAGTGAAGTTTGCTTTTCCTCCTTGATTCTCCCCTACATCTTATCCTAACAGATGAACATCCCCACATGCTGTATTTAGTTTAGCTTGAAGCACTTCCAGAATGCTCAGAACAAACCGTTTCAAATCTGAAACAACTGTTTTGAATTTGAAACGTCTTGTACAATCCTACTTTTTATATGCCAGACTTCTGGAATTCAGGTATTAAAGAAAAACACTGGACACAGTCGTGAAAGAAAAACATTGCACACAGCCGTATGTACTTTCCAAAAAGATCTCTGTTCCAGAATTTCAGCTACAATTTCAAACAATGATTTTGTTTATGTGGGTGAGAAAATCATATTTTATGTGCATATATTCATAAACACTGCCAGGCAGGAGGATGGAGTGCACAGGTAAGAAAAGAGGACAGGTGCAGATAAACAATGTCTTTAACAACTCAATATTTATTTAGTTATTTATCTTTTCTATATTTAAGTGACTTTGGGCAGTTTATGTTTATATTGCGGGTGATATAAAGCACAACAATGTAACGTAGAAACAAAATGAATTCTACAGTATATTGCTGTTCCCCAAACAATTGAGACCAAGAAAGCAGTGCCAGTTTGAAATAAAGTAAAGAATTTACATTTTGACACATCTTGGCTTATTGAAATAGATGAATTCCAAGATTGATTTTTTTCCTAGTTGGTTTAAAAACTATTAAGTAGCAGTGGGAAGAGAGAGAGAGACAGACAGACAGACAGACAGACAGACAGACAGACAGACAGACAGACAGACAGACAGACAGACTGACAGACTGACAGACAGACTGACTGACTGACTGACTGACTGACTGACTGACTGACTGACTGACTGACTGACTGACTGCAAAAAGCATGCAGTGTGTGCTGGAAGCTGACCTTTTCCCACCTTCTGGGTGTGGACAAGTTTTTTTTGTATCAGCAAAAGTTCACAACTGGGAAGTTTTTAATAATGTCTGCAAATGACTTTGTATATTATTTATAAATTTATACATTCTATTTCAAGAATGACCAGTAAACTAATAGATCAAAAAGCAAATGTCTGCACAGTAGCAAGAACAGAACTTACACCTCTTATATCAAGAATCTTAGACAGGTGACCACTATGACTAACCTAAGAAGTGAGAAGTCATGCAATTAATGCTTACCAAGTTGATTGGACAGAGGAAGGGTATACATAGAATGCTTCACAGAGCTGCTTGCCAGGCTATTTGGAATTTGTTTCCTTTCTGCTTTTAAAACTGGTAGATGGCAAAACTTCCCTGTAGAATTAGATGGGCACCAACATTCATCCCTGCCCACGCAACGCCCTCCATTTAAACACGGAATCTGGCAGAAATCTGTAAAGAAAATAAACGGAATGCATTAAGAAAAATGTATGGATGTTTGCTTCAAATGCAGATGAGCCAGGAGTTGTGTTATTGGGAAATAATAGACATAGCCTATGTGTGCACCTCCGTATCTCCACATTCACTCCCTCCCACCCGGAAAGGATACGAGAGGAATTGACTTGCCAGCCTGGCCTTATGTCTAATGAGTATGCAAAATCTTCTCCCCTGTGTTAACACACTGACTTATATCTTATCTGCTGTAGAGAAGATTATAAATATGGGATAAAATAATTGAAAAGTAATTGAATATTCAATATAACCAATGTTAGTTTTATTGTCCAGTTTATACACTCACTGAAATCAAAATGAGAGAAATGATAGAAACTGTAAGCTGCCTACCGTTGTCTCTAGGTGAGATAAGAAGAAAACAAACAAACAAACAAACAAACAATAAAAGTCAATTACAGAAAGCAAGTATTGGGCTCCTTTTATTCTAAGAGTTTATGTAAGGTAAACTTTTCATAAGCTAAGAAAGTCAGTGCAGCCTTCTGCATTCCCTACTTCATCATGGGTAGGATACCTATGGCATGCTGGCTAAGGGAATTCGGGGAGGTGGAGTCACACCTCTTAAAGTTGTGGGAGTTGTGAATATCAAAATAGTGATATTCTTATAAAAAGAATAGGAGAACGACAATAAAGGACAACTTAGACTGGCCTATTATCTCCAAGAGGATAGGACGGGTCCCATAGAAAGTTGTTTCTTTTCTGCTTCTGTAGATAATTGCTAGTCCAAAAGAAAATAAGAGGGAAAATAAGAGGTCACACATTTGGGAAGACTCACAAATACGGAAACCAGATTTGGGGTCGTGGTCATGTCCGCTCTGGCTATATAGGGTAGTAGTGTCTCCTTTCTCACAATTATTGTAGCAGTGGCCATTGTGACATGTTTGTTTACAGATTGTTGGAGTGAACACTATTTTTATCTTCCTGATTTTTTCTGTCAGGTTAGCTCCTGCAAGAGAAAGAAGAGACACATCACAGAATAAAATATTATGTCTAAGCAATTTATTTTGGGGACTGGCATGCAGCATATTAACTCTTCTGATTATACTGTATGTTATGATTCTCTCAGATTCAAGCAACTTTATTACTTTATTATGTGGCCTGAAGCTTAAGCAGTGTTTATTATTCCTCAAAAGTAAACCTAGAGAACTAAGTATAACCTTAGCACAGCATTCAGGAATGGCTTTTATTCTTAACTCCCTGCTGCAATGACAAGACAACCCAAGTAGGAAAACTGGCCACCTTAATGGGAGAGATAGATTGCTTCCTATTTAAATTAGAGAATCCCATTTATTCCAAATTAGGATTATAGAAGGGGCAATATTTTTTCTACATAGTATTTTTTAAATGAACTCTCATATTAATAAACTTTAAAAGGGCAATTTTATAGGAATCATATAGAACAAAAGTCTATATCAGACAACAGGATTTGTGGCTTACCTGAATGAACAGAACATGATTGAAAGATTTAATCAGATAAGAGTTGAAAAAGGTCCCGTTAAAAGTACACTTGAGAATGTACATATTTAAAAGCTAATATATTCTTTTTCCCTTTATTTTTTTGTCACCTCTCCCCTCCCCTTTTTTATGGGCAATGAGAGAAGACTAAGAACTCTATTCTCAGAAGATATGTTTTGTTATAATAATAATCTACAATGGTAATGCCATTTTCCACCTGTCTCAACAAACATGACTAGGTTGTTCCTTTATTCCTCCAACCAAAAAAAGAGGAAGTCAAAGCCAGAACAATCAACTAAGATTAAGGGAGAGCAATGCTGCAGAAAACAATGAAGAGAAGGGAAGTTCTATTCATTGTTGAATTCAATTCAGACTGACAAAGAAGCTGATATAGTGCAGGGAAGCCAATACACAGACCAGAAGTAGAATGTAAAACCTAGTCCATTCAATAGCAAGGAGAGAGGGGAAAAATCCAAAATGTTTGATAGTATATTGGTGGACAGGGGTGATGAATTAAGGATTAATATGTTCCTGTGGAAAAATCTGTTCTTTTATAACAATTTGGAATTGATTAAAAAGAACACTCACTCTGAACCAGTGGTGAAATCCAATTTTTTTTTACTATTGGTTCTATGGGTGTGGCTTGGTGGGCATGGCAGGGGAAGGATACTACAAAATCTCCATTCCCACCCCACTCCAGGGGAAAGATATTGCAAAATCTCCATTCCCACCCCACTCTGGGGCCAGCCAAAGGTAGTATTTGCTGGTTCTTCGAACTACTCAAAATTTCCACTACCGGTTCTCCAGAACCTGTCAGAATCTGCCGGATTTCACCCCTGCTCTGAACATATACAAAGTACGTTCTTATTTCTCCTCAGTACTCATCACATTAATTTCACACACAGGAATGAGGAGAAAGAAAAAGTGGGATGACTCCAGACTTGAAGAACTTAAGCTCCAAGATGTTCCCTGGGTTTGTCTGCCAGAACAGATTTCATTTTCCACAGGAACATTCTGTTCTACCCCAAATTTTTAGAAATTTCCAGAGTAAATGAGAGTGAAGAAGGCAAATTAGACGGAAAAGAAAGAAAGTTTTGTTTACATGAAAGAGAAACCTGCCTGTGTGATTATTAGAAGCTACCCTCTATTAAGTAATAATGAATTGCTCTGTAGATTGCTTTTTCATCTGAGTAAAAATGGAAATAAAACAATGTATACTTTATTTTTCAGGCAGCATAATTCAGCTAAGAGAAACAGGAAAGTAACGAAGGGTAACAAGGTATATGCAGCACCATTGTCTCAGTCTCACATATCTTTTTTAAAAATCACTAATGATGTAAAGTCTTATTCATTATAGACTTGCAGGAAATGCTGGCTATGAAATCTCAAAATGTCTACACCCAGTGTAATAAAGGCCCACTTCTCCTAAATCCTGCATCCAGGATCTTTTGTCTGTAAAAACAAAACTAAACAAAAAGAACATGTGATTACTCAGATCTTACCCCAGGGAGACAAAACAGGTTCCTGATATACCATTCGTGTGCCAGTACTGCTCTGTTCAAATCCATTCCCATTGGGAAGTATATTGGAAGTTAGATGATCATGATTTACAGCTGGATAGCGTCGGACTGTGCGGGATGATCCAGTATATGACTGAGAAGTAACAAGGGAGCTGCTTCTGTTCTGAACCCTGTGAAGATGAAAGCTAAGTTAATATTTGTGCTGAATGGCTGTACCCATTGAAAGTCTTCTTTGTTTATGAGGTTAAAGCCTGCCTGTAGAGAGAAAGGTAAAAAACTGAGAAAGGTAAGCCAAGAGGCTCTTTTAATATGCTTTTGAGAATAACAACTGTTTCACTCTTCCCATAACTTAAATATTGCCCTCACTTCCACCATTTCAAAAAAAATAAATGTTTTTGGAGAAGCACCTCTCCACCTATTAGAGGTTAAATAGTTAAGAAACATTTTCCTGATTGATCACGGGCACCTTATGTACTAATAAAGAAAATAGTGCCTTCTGATTTGTGATCACCAGATGTGGAATATTCTCCACTTTCCTATAACTAGTGCCAACATTATCGACAATTCAGTGACAGCTCCAAGTTTTTCCCCCTTGGGCATTTAAATTCATTATATTTATCCACTCTACTCTATTTCTGTCTCTTTTTTATTATTTTTATATTATAATAGAGTTATAGCTTTTTTTTATTGCAACAACGTATTTTAGTTGCATTTGTAGATTATTCTGATATTGCAATGCATGAATGAATGTAATTCATCTATTAACTTATTGATCATACTCTTCTGTAATAATATGTATTATTACATATCTCTTGGATTATAGATAATTATTTAAAATCATAGACTATCTTTTTACTTCATCTTCTGAAACACAAGCAAACTTCTTAGCTAAATTACGTCTACTATCATTCCATTCTTCCTTTATATGGTAGCTGCCTTCGGAGAATTTAGTCCCCTGTGAATAGTAATTTTTCCCCAAGAGAATGGCAGATTACAAAAAAATATACAAAAATTGCTAGGGTAGTGAGAATCACTTTCTGTTGCTTTGTTTTGAACAATGCATAACCAGAACAGATCCTAATTTGGCATATTACCATGCAACCATTTCAAAACTCTTTGCCAAAAGCGCTGATTATTGTGGGCTCAAAAAGCAAAACAAACCACTTGAACGAAAAACAAATACCGATCACCAGCGGCAATCATGCAAGTCAAATTAAATGAATTGGCTCTGAGTATAAGAGGGTCACTATTATGTCTGTGCAAGGGGTAACATATTCATAAGGAAAGTTCCATTGTTCCTCAATTCTCTCATCTGTTTCCAAACATGAGCGATCCCTTCAAAGTTGGCTCATCCTATATGAATTTGGAGTGCATTCTCATTCCTGATTTTGGCACTGACTGATCACTATAGAAATATAGCCAAGAAATGGTCCCAGACAAAGAAATAAAACAGAATATACAATCCATAAAAGTCATCAGTGAAAGAAGCCTAACAAAGAATGAATACCCATTAGTAAATTTGCCTTACTTAGGATTTTTTTAAAAATTATTTAGGGTCAGGGGTGGTATTCAGCTGATTCGGACCAATTTGGGTGAACCGGATGCTAATTTTACATCTGGTTCACTGAACCGGTAGTTGCAAGGACTGGCTGGCCCCTCCCACCCTACCCCTTCCCTCCCAGGAGTTTCCATGCAGCCCATTTTGGATGTCAGTTAAGTTCAGGGCCCACACAGAGGCTCTGGGAGGGTGAAAAACGGACCTCCCAGTTAATGGGCCCATTTCCAGCCTCCAGAGGGCCTTCGGAGCCCGGGGGAGGCCGTTTTCGCCCTCCCGGATGAAAGCCTCCAGAGCCCGGGGAGGGTGAAAGCAACCCCCACCACCACTGTGGTGTAGGAAGCCAAATAGGCCATGCCCATGCCCACCCAGCAACTGGGCAGAAAACCAGTTGCTAAAATTTTTGAATCCAACCTCTGTTTAGGATGCTTAGCTTTTTGTGACAGGTGAGCCACAACATGAAGCATATCTTCTCCACTCCCAAGGTCTAGTGCTTCAATGCAGATTCTTACAAAGCACAATTTGTTTTGACTTAGTACATGCTAAGCCTCTTTCTTTCTTTCTTAAGTTTTTCAGCTCTATTTGGTCCTGCTGGTTCCTCTTTCCTCTGCTGGAGAACAGTGCCAAGATTTCCAGACTGCTTTGTTTCTAAGCACCTCAACTACCCTCTTATTTTCAACATCCTAAATAAAGTAGTGGTTAGTACTGGAATTTCCAAAGAAGCCAAAACTTAATAAGATTAAGCAGATTTCATGCAAGATACACAAGCCCCCCAGGGAGCAAGATATTTTACAAATTTAATGGCACCTTTATATTCATTGAGCCAAAGTTCTTTTCCTTTACATGTACTTTCCAGGTATCAAATCCAGTTCTGATCTACATCTAAAATAATTTCAAAAGTGGAACTAAGGTTTGAAGAACTACTTGTAATACTATTTAGACTCATCCTTTATTGGTAAATTACATTGATCATTTTAATCTAATGGTTTGAAACAGAATTAGGTAAATCTTGCTTATATTTTAGGGACCATTCAAAAAGAATTCTCAAGACATTTACATTAATAAGCTATAATTTCCTGATTGTTCATTCAGTAATTTTTCGGAGTATAAGATGCACCTTTTTACCCCCCAAAAGAGGGTGAAAATCTGGGTGAAATTCAGTCTTATAGTCTGAATATAGCCCCACCCACCCGCCGGCCCCCACCGTTCAGACATTTTCGGGCAGTTCCAGGTGGCGGGGATCTGGGTCAGGGCACAGCCTGAAGAACAAACCTCTTTGGGACAGTCGGGGGGGGGATCTGCCCGGCGGCTTTGGTGAACAAGGCAGGCCTCACGGTTCACAGCTGGTCACCCCTCTGGCTGCCCAGTGGGCAGCTCAGGGCAGACAATGGTCTTGATGACTTCACTCCCAGCAACATGAGGAGCCACTGCCGCTGCCACCGCCTAAGCCCTCTCCGCACCCAGGAGCCGAGCCAAGTAGGAGCCCCTAAAGTGAAACGTCCCTCCTTTTCAGCCACCACTACCCGTTGGCCGGATTCCCCATTGCAATTCTCAGAGTCGCGTTTCAGGCGGCGGCCAGTTCCCCTGCAATGTGCAGTGGGGAACCGAGAGGGGATCGCAGCTCTGTCGCCTGAAAATGATAGATTCCAAAGACAGCTTTCCTTCCTGATTCCAAAGGAAAGTGTTTTTGGGCGGCAGACCCGCAATCCCCTTCCCGATTCCAAAAATGGGGTGTGCAGAGGCAAAAAAAGTACATCATGTTTCAGGCGACAGAACTGGCCAGGAGGAAAGAGAAGGTGAGTCTGCTGAGAAGGAAGATGAGGGCGCACGGCTGTGCAATGTGCAATGGAAAGAAAAGCATTTTTAGGCGGCAGCACTGCAATCCCCTCCCCAAATCCAAAGAGCCTTGGTAGTACAGTGGTCTAAAGCACCCTGTTATTAAGACCAGCTGCCTGCAATTACTGCAGGTTCGAATCTCCCCAGGCTGAAGGTTGACTTAGCCTTCCATCCTTTCTAAGGTAGGTAAATTGAGGACCCAGTTGTGGGGGCAATAAGCTGACTTTGTATAAATATACAAAAGGATGAAGGCTATTGCTTAGCGCATTGTAAGCCGCCCTGAGTCTCCGGAGAAGGGTGGCATATAAATCAAATTAAAAAAAAATCCAAAACGGTTCCCAGTTCCCCACTGCACATTGCAGGGAACTGGCCACTGCCTGAAACGCGGCTCTGAGAATTGCATTGGGGAATCTGGCCAACAGGCAGCAGTGGCTGGAAAGGAAGGACGTTTCATTTTAGAGGCTCCTGCTCGGCTCAGCTCCTGGGCATGGAGAGGGCTTAGGCGGTGGCGGCAGTGGCAGCGGCTCCTCACATTGCTAGAAAGTGAAGTCATCATGACCATTGTCTGCCCTGAGCTGCCTGCTGGGCATCCAGAGGGGTGACCAGCCGTGAACTCTGGGGCCCGCCTTGTTCGTTGAAGCTGCCGGGCAGATTCCGCCCCCCCAGACCATCCCAAAGAGGTCTGTTCCTCAGACTGTGCTCCAATCCTCCCCCCAGAGCATGCAAAGGGTCTCTTCGGGAGAAAGCGAGTAGTCCCTGCAGACCGCAGGAGCACCCCAATAAGTTTTATGGAAAAGAACCTCTCAGTACCGGTAATCAACTCCCTCTTTCCTCAGCTGAGTCTCTGAGGCACCTCTCAGGAGGAGGAGGAGGGTGGTGTAAAACAGCGCCACCTTAAACCAAAGCCTCTGAGTAACTGGGAAAGAAAGCCGTGCTTCCTACAAAATAGAAAGGTACTGTAATCCAGGCCAAAGAACCCAGGCTTTCAATGCCTACGGCTATAGGTAGGAAGACGGGGGCGTCTCGGGAGTGAAGCCTTCGGTGCCAAGTCCCTCTTTTGCCCCCATGAAAATCATCCCCTACCCCACTCATTCCAGTTAAATGCACGTAGAGTAATAGGGTTTGTTTTAAATGGATAAAAAGATTTGTGCTGCTTGTTATCAAAATTGAGTGGAAGTGAGGATGCGGCTGATCTTGATGCTGGTTGGCAGAGGCAGAATTCTTGTTTTCTTGTTTTCCTCCCCAAAAATTTAGGTGCGTTTTATACTCCGGTGCGTCTTATACTATGAAAAATATGGTAAGTAATACTTTGAATTCATTCCTCCACTTGATTTCTCTGGCAACATGAAACCTGTGCAATGGAATAAGTTTAATAAATTGGAATGTGAATTAACTATTTGGTCATCCACACAACCTCCTCCCTCTTCCCTTTGAAGTGTGAACAAGCAAAACATCATATTTTTAATTAATCAAAGCATTCTATATAGTTCAATCAGACATTTATACTTTAAAGCAGGGGTCCTCAAACTTTTTAAACAGGGGGCCAATTCACGGTCCCTCATACTGTTGGGGAGCCAGATCGGCTGGGTGGGTGTGGCTAAGTAGTCATGTGACTGGGCAGGCATGGCTAGGTCATGTGACTAACTGGGTGTGGCCAATTTAACAGTCCATTAAACAATGCACATAAATTAAACTTTAATTTGTTTTGCTCCTGGGGGTGTTGTATTTGCTTTTGTTTGCATGTTGCTCTTTTGGTTGACTTTCTTTTTACTAGATCATTTTTTCAGTTGTTTAGGAGTCTAGGGGTCCACTTCAGAAAACTCAGTTTTGCAGCAATTCTTCTCACCTCCAAGGATCTTACAATCAAGTCATTGTGTGTGTGTGTTCTCTCTCTCTCTCTCTCTCTCTCTCTCTCTTTCTCTCTCTCCCTCTGTCTCTCTCTCTCTCTCTTTTTATCTATCATCTGGAGGCTGAGGAAGTGAAAAACAGGCAGTTTTTGCCCATTTTTTGGCCTCCTGGGGTGTCTGTGCACCCCATTTTTCACCTCCCCCACCTCCAGCAGCATTCTGCAGACAACAATTGTTGGCTTTACCTTTCAGTTCCAGCCTGCGGGGCTTGTGAAGGTAAGTCCTGCACTTGGCTGAAGGGTGAGCGGGCGATGTGGGCAGGGCAGCCTCGTGGTCCTGCGCGGGCTGGATTAATGGCTTTGGTGGCCCGCATGTGGCCCATGGGCTATAGTTTGAGGACCCATGCTTTAGAACTTCAGAACAGGCCAGAATATTTAAAGTATGGTTTGGAGTTGATGTAATATTTTAATCCATTCTATAACTTGTAAGCATAGTTTCCAATTTCATTCAAACTGGGAAACTATGGGAAGTAGAGGTGTTCTGCTCCAAGCAGAGAATTTATAGGAATTTAAGTCTATACTTCTGAGGGAAATGCCTACATTGGGGAAATCACATGTTATGATATTCACACAATGTGCTAACCTCTAACCTACTTTTGCTTTGACATAATGTGCTGTGTGAATTCAATAAGTCATCATTAAAACAAGCCATGGCATATATGAAACCCACTACTGTCAATCAGTCTTTATCATTAGGAGTTTTCTTCTAATTTTAACTCAAACTTTCTGTTTTTAGCAGTTTCCATCCACTGTTTTATGTGTTTCATCTTCTATATAACAACTGCTAAGATAGCTAAAGAAAATGATCATTTCTCACCTTCTATTCTCCAAGCTAAACATGTCCAACCTTTTCAAAAATTCCTCAAGGAATTGGTTTCTAGATACTTTAACACCCTGGGATGTGACTTCTTGATATTTCTATTTTGCCTACATCCCTCTTAAAGGAACAGAGAAACATATTGCCATCAGAGAAACTTATTTCCAATTTTCTCAATAAAGTCAAGAAGTGAGAGTCTCCCTAGGATCAATACTGTGAGACATCAGTGCTTAAATATAAACTCTATCATTTGCAGTAAAACTTTCTCTGGGATGTCAGTAATCATTATTATGTATTTTAAAAATACACAATGTATTTTTAAAATGTGTTGCTCATTTCTCATTAGAACCATACTCCCGAAATGCACTGCAAAACTACCACAAAACTACCAGCATAATTTACATTGTTGTTGTTAGTTGCGAAGTCGTGTCTGACCCATCGCAACCCCATGGACAATGTTCATCCAGGCCTTCCTGTCCTCTACCATCCTCTGGAGTCCATTTAAGCTCATACCTACTGCTTCAGTGACTCCATCCAGCCATCTCGTTCTCTGTCGTCCCCTTCTTTTACCCTCAGTCGTTCCCAGCATTAGGCTCTTCTCCAGTGAGTCCTTCCTTCTCATTAGGTGGCCAAAGTATTTGAGTTTCATCTTCAGGATCTGGCCTTCTAAAGAGCAGTCAGGGTTGATCTCCTCTAGGACTGACTGGTTTGATCGCCTTGCAGTCCAAGGGACTCACAGGAGTCTTCTCCAGCACCATAGTTCAAAGGCCTCAATTCTTTCATGCTCAGCCTTTCTTATGGTCCAACTTACATTACAGAATATTAAAAACATAAGCTACCAACAAATCAACCTAGAAAGTTATAATATTAAAATATTTTTAATGAGAACTGCAACTGGAAACATAGCAATATATATTCAGTTAAAACAATAAAAATTTTAGCTGGTTTGAGAATTTACAAGGTTTGTAAAAAGAAAGTGGAAATTCCAGAGTTATGCACCAGTACTGAGGATGTCATCTCTCAGATACTCACATAATTAATTACTTTGCTGATGCTCATTCCTCTCCTACTGATGCTACTTACATTGTTTCATTACTTCTCTTTTACAAGAAGTGCTGGCAGTAACTCAAGAACTTACAGTTCATTACTGGATATAATTTTTGAGACCGTTTCCACAGGTTACAAATATAAAGAAATGACTTTACTTAAACATCCACAAGCATGAACTATAGCTGATGCTTTCATAATAGTTTTTTGCAATTGTTTTCAATTTTTGTTTTAGGAAGTATACAACTTAATATGGAGAACATGTAAGCTATAGATTTAAACTTCTCAGATCAGAGCTATATATAAAAATCAGCCCTACCACCTAAACACGATTCAGCACCGAAGAAGAAAAATGTCTGCAATTTTTGTTTTGCATTGCAATGAAACATTTATTCTATCAGGAATTCCAAAATAATTTTCCAATGGTTAATTTGGCTAAAAGTTCACAAACAGTAGAGTACGCTAGCCAAAGTTATATTGAGAAACCACTGCCTTTTTCTCCAAAGTACAAATTGTTCTTGGATTATCTTCTTCCATTGTTTATTTTATATACTGAACATAAATATAATTTTCTCCCTTTTTAAAAATCTTTCCATAAACCTTTCTTACAGATTGTTATAGCACCTACTAGAGAACTCTTAACAGGAATCAGAAAAACCTCTTTTAAATATGCACAAATAAAGTAATAGTATCCAATCTAGTGATATCATCTTTTCCTGAGATAGCTAAATTATATCAACTGCATAATATTCTTACCTCACCACGCACTCCTCCATAGCTGCACCTTTGAAATTCATTTTTTTAAAAAGTTTGGGTGATAAAGTTGAGTGCCACATTATTATGAGAAAGCCTAGAATTGTATGGCAGTGTACAGCTAGAGATAAAGTGAAAAGTAAATTGGCAGCACTTCCTATATGAATTGAAATATATGTAACAGGCAACTGACTTATTTGTTACTTATGAGTCTGGTTACCATGCTTCAATGGTAAAGAGACATGTATTACTTGCAAATTCCTCCAAAATTAAGTTGGCATCTCCAGTTAAAAGAATGTTAGGGGGAAAAGCTAAAAAGAACTCATTCAAGCTATTACATATAATGAATAAATATACACACAGCCTTCAAATCAGTTTTGACTCCTGGTGAATCCTGGACTAGTCTCTAAAAGACTTTCAGAAGTGGTTTGCCTTGCCTCCTTCTTAGAGTTGACAGAGAATGATTGACCTAAAACCAGTTGGTTTTCATGTGTAAGGCAGAACTAGAATTCACAGTCTCCTGGTTTCTAGCCTAGTGCCTTAACCACCACATCAGACTGGATTGTGCCATGTGTCATGTCATGTCATCAGTTAGAGTTAACATTATTGAGTTAAATGGATCAACCACTCTGATAATATTTAAATGTATCCATGTATTATGAATACATGTATTTGTGAAGCATATTAGGACAGTTAATACATTTCTGTTGCTTGAAACAGAATACTATTCAATACCAAAGTTGCCTGTGCATTAGATTTGAACACCTTTCATTCTTAGAAACAATTAATCAACACATGCAGAAGAAAATGACTTAGCTAGTTTTTTTTAAACGTCACAAATCACATTTATCAAATAATGATGAAATTAAAAGAATTAAACTCCCACATCCAAAATGCCTAAATAGCCATCCATTAAGATTGAATTTAGATTAGTTTTTGTCAGGCACGAACAACCAGACTCACAGATGTAGAGTTCCAATTAGCTATTTTATTGTTCTATGCCAATTTCACAGGAATCTGCCCAGATTGGCAGTTTTCACCAGAGAAAGAGTAGATAAGGCCCAAAAGCATTCAAGAGGGGTCAGACCTTACTATCTTATAATGAGTCCAGGCTAATTCTCTGCTTGAGCCCTCCTCCCAACTGCTCTCTCCAATAGCTTTCTTCAATCTGGAGCTATCCAGATTTGTTGGGTTGGCTCCACCGCCCATAATTCCTAATCAATACCAGGGGCAGGAATCATCAGTGATAGATTAAAGATTATAGATAGATGAGTGTGTTTTTATACCATTTTCTGATATTCTGAAGTAACTCAAGTAGATATACCATGGCACCATACCTAGCAAACTGAATTGGCCAAATCTTGTCTAGTTTTACATACTAGACAATGTACAATGTCTAGTACAGTGTACAATGATCATGAATAGAACTTCAGGCTTTCAGTTATTCATTTTTAATCCCAACAATATATACTAATTTTATTTAGGAGACAAAAGATGGGTATTGACTGAAATAGCTTGTGTCAAGCAGAAGCTGTTTTCATCAGGTCTGAAACCTTTTCTGCTTCATTGACGGATTGTTTGATCTTTCTCATGGAAGGTTACAAAAATATTTTTTTATAATTAAAGAGCTAGTAATTCCATTCTGAAACATATAATCTATGGATCTGTGAATACCTTTCAAAGAAAGCACATAACCATGACAACCTCTTGACAATCAGCCATACTTTTTTGCTTAACCTTAAATGTCTTGGCAATTTTTCTTTTAGTTTCTGTCTCATTCAACTGCCTCCCCTATTGGCCAGCTGCACTTCTTACTCAATGCCACATAACCCATAAGCCAGTGATTCACTTCCTTCTCTTATGTAATTTCCACTGAATCATTAGAGAAAAATGGACACCACAAGAATAGCCTAAGTTACAGAAATGAAGAGCCATTGGGTCTTTCCTTTTTCAGTCTCTGAAGTGGTCATTAAATGGCCTGGCAGAACATACAGAGAGCACTCTTCAAGCTGGGGCAAAGAGTTTCTCAACACACACAATTGGAGTTAATTGCACACATAGTCTACCAAATCTATGGCAAATGAAACTGTCTCTCAACGCACTCCCCTACCTTCAAGGCCCCACTTGTCCCTTTGTATTTCAAATGGATACATCTGATTTTGCTTAGAGGGGCAATCCTTTTCCAGACAGTTAAGGATTTGGGACACAAATTTCCCCTTGTGTCTTTTATTCTAGACAGTGGCTGCCCACTAAAGGAAACTCTGACGTTTTTAACAAGGAACTCTTGGCCTTCCTCCTGGAATGGCCTCACATTCTGCTGAGGTTTGAACAGACTACAAGAAGCTGGAACATCTACAAATTTCACAGAAAGTCACACATCAATTCAAGTGGGCAGAATTTCCCCCCCATTTTAATGTTCATATCATCTGTACCCCTAGTTATATGTGATCTTTTACATAAGCCTTAATATTTTCTTCCCTGTGGTCTGCTTTCCTTTTCTAGCTTGCAATTAGAATATTCCACCCTTTAACTAGCACCTTCTGTTGCTGAAATTGGATTCTGACAGACATACTCCTAACTTTACTAAATAAATTTGCATAAGAAATAGCAAAACACATGTTTGGATAAGTGTTCAGACAGATGGTCTTCAGGGATATCTTCTGATTTATCCTTTCCCACTTCTAGGAATGGAGAGAATTCTAATACTATAGCTATATATTATATATTCTCCCTTCCCTAAGAAAAGTACTGAATCACTACTATGATTGTAAGATTATAGAGAATTTAAGAAGTATCCACCACTATCAAGCAGTTATAAAAATCTATGCATCTTCTTGTCACATAGGCTACTCTGCTAAGTCTGTAACCACTAAACCAACTAGTCTCTTATATCTCTTGAATGAGAAAAAGAGATGCAATAATTTTGAAGGTCTATGGAAATTCTCAGTCATCCAGATCATGGTTGTCCCAAAGGTGCTTTTTCAAGAGGCAACTGGATTTTCTGGTTTTTCTTTGAAGACATTTCACTTCTCATCCAAGAAGCTTCTTCCGCTCTGACTGGATGGTGGGGAATGGAAGGATTTATACTTCTTGCAGACAGCTGGTCATTTGTAGAGCTGCTAAAAGAATGCAAATGACCAGCTGTCTACAAAGAGTATAAATCCTTCCATTCCCCACCATCCAGTCAGAGCTGAAGAAGCTTCTTAGATGAGAAACAAAACGTCTTCAAAGAAAATCCAGAAAATCCAGTTGCCTCTTGAAAAAGCACCTTTGGGACATTAATTTTGAACCTTGATTTCAATATAAATAGGGTTCAGTTTTGCTACAAAGCAAACAACTGAAATTCTTTAATAACTATTGTACAATATGTCTACTTATCTGAGGGTTTGTGGCCTTGGAATATGATCTGATCTCATTTCATTTAAATTAGCAAAGTTACACTCTCGATATCTATCCTCAGCTGCAGTTACATCACACTCTCAGTAATTTAATAATCTCCAGCTAGGATCCATTTAGCTTCTGAGGGATGATAGATGCAAAATAGGAATTAAGAATTTTATTTTTCTCATTATCCACCATTGTCACTTTACTGATTACTTTTTGATCTGCAAGCAACAGATATAAATGATGTTTTATACATGAAAGGCTGTGCAAAATTGTTTGTAAACTTATATACTTTGCAAGTCCAACCAGAAACCACAAAAGCATTTAACTATCCATCTTTTTAAATGTAATATTATGGCTTATTGTATTAAACATTTCTTAATTGTTAAGATATGCTGCTGAGACAGTAAATGGGTGATTAAAAATGGTTGACTTTAGCATAAATAATATTTTTAAATGAAGAATTAATAATAGTAATAATTCATATAGAAAGAGATCTTTATATTATACTGAATGTTTTCTAATCATATCTTGCTTCATGTAATGTGTGGAGAAGTTTTTTGAAGGATATTGTTACAGTATGCAAAAATTGAGTTGTTAATCTTTATTGTGTCATTTAGGATTAAAAATTTATCTGGAATTGAATCTAAATCCTATCACTGTGAGAGAGAAATGTGATTGCATGAGGCTATTCAAGATATTAACAATGATTAATGGCAAAATATCTGCATATGTAAAATGGGTAATCATGCCTTGTAATGAGTTTTTGCAAGGGAAAATCATGAAGTTGGGTCACATAATTGCAGGATGTTTAAGCTATAAAATCCTAATCAAATAAGTGGGGCGTTGAAAGTAAAATGACTGAGCAAAGGTCAACTGTAGTTTTGAAACATATATTGACCAAGTAAATAAACAAGAACAGAAATAAGCAGAAACTCTGGTAGCAAAAGTATAATATAACAAATCACCAGTTCCTAATAGTATTCACCCAAGAGCTTAAAAGCAAAAATATAGAATTGCTGACCTTATGGTATATGTAATTTATTCTTCAAATCAGACTCGGTGATAGAAGATTGGAAAATAACCAACATGACACCAATTTTAAAAAAGGACCCAATGGGAAATTATAGGTAGGCTGGCTTGATATTTTTTTGGGACATATTTGTGAGAACAGAGGAAAAAAATAAGAAATATATAAAGTAACAAATGTTGTTGAAGGAAAAATCAGCATGGATTTTGTACAGGTAAACCCTACTGACAAATCTTTTTTTGAGAAACGCACAAATGAAACATGACATATATGAACTTTCAGAAAAGAATTCATTGAGTTCATGAAAGAGGTTGAGTAAATTTAGCAGTCATGGAATAAGAGGGAACTGTCCTTTAAAAACACAGAATGCAGAGGAAAATAAATGGATAATTTTCTCCATGAAGAATATAAGAACTGGAGTCGCTGAAGGATCTTTTGGGGGATCTATGCTTTTTAACTTGCTAATAAATGACCTTGATTTAGGAAAACATAATGAGATAGACACAATTTGTGGATTATACCAAACATTCGGCATGATGAAAATCAAAAGGATCGCCTTAAAATGGGCAAATGTCACCCAAAACACATGTTGTTCAGTGCTGGCACTAATCCTCAAATTCTCCCTAAAAATGGTGTGAATATGATCAATAAGGTTATTTTTGCCATTTCTTTAGGCCATTCTCTCATCTCATCCTTATCCAACAGATAAAGCAGTTTAAAGTTGTTCCAGATTCAAAGCAGACTTTTCCTCTTCTCCCAATATCATAGATACAGTCTACCATGCTTCATGATGGATATGGCTGAGGATGCAGTCAATGTGAGAGAATCCAATACCTACAGGTTACTTTAGGCTGCTTCAGATGTGCCTCCTTCCATTCAGCTATATATAATCCTCAGCTTATGACCACAAGTGAGCCCCAAATTCCCATTGCTAAGCAAGGTAGCTAAGTGAGTTTTGCCCCATTTTGCAACCATTTTTACACAACTATTAAGTGAATCATGCAGTTGACTTTGCTTGTCAGAAGCAAACTGGAAAGGTTACAAATGATGAACAGATGAGCCTAGGACAGTCATAAAAACATGCCAGTTGCCAAGTGTCCAACTTTTGATTGTGTGACCGTGACGATGCACAAGGGTCATAAACGTGACAATCATAAGTCACTTTTTTCAGTGCCATTGTAACTTCAAAAGATCTCTAAACAAATGGTTGTAAATCAAGGACTAGTGTATTAAACTATGTGTATCAGGATAGCCCAGACCCTTGGTCTTGACAAAAGTGGCTGTCTGAATAATGCTTGATCTGCACTTTCCAAAGTGCTTGTCAAGACCATATGTCTATTTTTTATATATCCAGATGTAGCACTGTTTTGAAAGAATGTTAGACTTACTACATTTAAAAATGTATATTTAAAGCTATACTGGAGAGGTAATGGGATTGAATGATTGGCACTTTTCCCTGCAGTTTTTTTTTTGAAGGACACAGTCATAAAAGCACTATTAAACCAAGTTTTAAAATCTTTTTGCCCAAACATGGAATGGGGTTGAAAGAAAAAGAACATGTGAACTAAGAGCTGTAGTTTATATATTTACTACTGACAATTTCTGATTAACCATTCAGTTTTAAACTTTACTCATGTCATAAAACATACATCTATTTCCCCCCCCAATAATAACAGCAATACCAAAATATCCTCATATTTTAGCAATTATTATTTACTTCCTTCCAGTGACTGTAAATTCACTGTGCAGCTGTCATGAGTCACTGAAAGCTCTCATCTTTGACTGAGACCTAGGGAATGATAGTAGTCCATTTTATGCATGACTGCTTCTTTACTGTTTAGAATAAAAATGAAGAAAAAAATGCAGAAAAAGAATCAAGAAAAAAATTAGCGGCAGGTTTGAGGTAGTGGATTTTCTAAGATCGTAATAGCAACACAGCTTTACTATCAATCCAATTTACATGTCTTAGGCAGACAGATTTCAAGAGGGATCTGTTAGTCCATGATTCTTTAGAGCTGGTGAGTATGTGCAGATGCATCTTTCTTGTTCTCCACATTTGTTCTAGAATGGAGCCAGCTGTCCTTCCACTACGCCACTGTTAAACTTACAAAAAGGGAATAATTGCTATGGCATATAACTGGAATAACTTACCCAGCTGGAAGCTTTTGTATGGTAGGTAGCTGTGGCTCTCTTTTTTCTGCATTGTTTATTCTTTTTGGAAGGGCACCTGCCGGAGGCTGAAAGGCACTTGCAAGGCCAGGAGGATGATATTCTTCTTCTGGAATCACCTCTTCGCACCTGGATCCTCTGAAGCCTGAGCGGCAAATGCAAAGCTGGGGACGGCTACAGGATCCTTTATTCTGGCATGGAGGGTCACATACAGCTAAGGAAATAAGGAGAAGAATGAATAGAAACAGACATCCACATCGTAATATGTCTGCATCACCCATACGTAGCACTTATTTATCTGCTTCCATGAGGTAAAACAATGCAGTAAAGGTAAAGGTTCCCCTCACACATATGTGCTAGTTGTTCCCAACTCTAGGGGGCGGTGCTCATCTCCGTTTCAAAACTGAAAGGCTAAGACGTCTGTGTGGTCATGTGGCCTGCTTGACTAAATGCCAAAGGCACACGGAACGCTATTACCTTCCCACCAAAGGTGGTCCCTATCTTTCTACTTGCATTTTCTACATGGTTTCGAACTGCTAGGTTGGTAGAACCTGGGACAAGTAACAGGGGGCTCACCCCGTTACGCGGCACTAGGGATTCAAACCGCTGACCTTTCAATCGACAAGCTCAGCGTCCTAGTCACTGAGCCACCACGTCCCCTAAACAATGCAGACAACCTACAAAAAAGTTAGTACTTTTTCAAAATCTGACTGCACAAATATTGCAAATAATATTGCATTTGTAACAGAAGACAATCCCTTTAGATTAATCCCACTTTAAGAAACTTAAAGTGGGATTTTGTATTGATTTTGTATTGAGATAATCTGTGTTTACGTATTTCACAGAAATAATTTTCTTCTTTGTTTACAATAAACTTTGGCTACTGTTCCATTCAAAGAAGGCCATTTGTCCCAGATTTAACAATTCAATATAAACATTTAATATGAAATGTCAAAACCTTTTATGACAGAGATTCCAAAAGTCATTTCAAGAATTTGCATACTCAATTCCTACTGAAGTAGGTAATATTTACATTTTAAGATTTAAGCATCCTTAGTTTAAAAGATTTAGCCTTTCTTTTACCTGACATCTAAGTGAACCAAGAAGAAACTTGGGATATAACCAGTGGAAACAAGTTAGACATATAAATGATTAGCTACTTGTTTAACTAAAGATTTAAAAGGCAAAGAGTTTCTTGGTCTTTAGGCTCTGCTAAAATTTACCATCTGTTTAGAAAAGACTTTTGTAGGATTTTAAAAACACTCTTTTAATTAACTCAGGCAAACAGCACCCTGCATTTGAAATATCATTAACGCAGGGTGAATAGTTAGAAGCTCACATCTGAAATAGCATTTGTACTATTCCCAGAAATATTTCTCAAATGAGAGAAAGAGGCTGCTGTTTCTGGCCTTGTCTGTTGTTTATAAGCACTGTTCTACTTCTGGGACAGTGAGACAATCCTTCACCTTTTATTAAAGAACACTGAGTCAGTTTTCTGGAACAATCACATTAGCAAGACAAAAGATGGCTTTTAGTAAATAATGTACAATTTTGTTGTCATTGAACAGCTGAGAATGTCCAAATTTCCATTTGTCTTTTTGGCACCATTAGTAGGTCATATTTCATAACATAAAGTACTATATCTAAAGCACACTGGGGAGCAATGTCTAATAAATTGGAAATTTTGACTTCTAGTTCTGGAAGTACAACTTCTGAGTAATATTTCAGAATTGGGGGTGGAGAGCAGATATATTCACAACAAACACTGAAGTCTTCAAAATACCTTTGAAGGTATTTTGGTATGAACCACTCTGTGTAACCATTCTTTTATTAGGCAGGTCAATGGTTAAGACATCCAAGATGATCAATGTTTCATCAAAATGGAATTGGGAGATAGTCTCCTGAACAATATGTTGCCTGGCAGCTTTGAGTAGTGATATCAATGACTCTGCCTCACAGATTTTTTTAAAAATCCAAGCAAAAGGTAGCATGACTAGTATTATGACAGATCAGTCATTGCTTTTTAACAAAAAACAGGTCAGTAGCCACAATCTGCAACTGGTCTGCTTTCAACCAATACATAGCAGCTAAAAATCCAAAACAAATGAACTGGCCTGTGGGGTTTTTTTTTTTCCTTTGTCAATAAGCAAAGAACATTACTATAAGCATTATAGTAAGGTCACTATACAAGCCCCACCTTACAATCATTGTGACACTGGCAAGTAAAGGAAGGGCTCGTTCAGTAATATCATTACATGGTGAATTTTTTTAATATATTACATTTTTAGGCTGTCCAATTCTATAACAACTTTAGACAGTGTACAGTACAAAAATAGAATCATTGCAAACAAAGTGCAAAAAAGGGCACAGCCATTTGGGAAATAAAAATACCACTTTTTCTAAAAATAATTAGGCAATCCATGACCCATTGGGTCATTTATCTTTCCACATAAAATATAGGTATGCACCATTTCCCCCAGCCAGTCCTACCTCACCAGTAGACATCCCAGCCCCTCCTTCCACATATAAGCTTGCCCTCCCTCTCTTTGGGAGAGCCCTGCTGAATCCTTTTCCTCTTCCTCGGCTGGCCAGAGGAAGAGGCCTGTCACTTTGCTGGGGGAGGGAAAACAAAGGAAACCAAGGAAAACTGCACCCACACTCCCCAACTTGTTATGTCAGGGGTCCCCTCCCTCCAGGGAGGAAGTGGTAGCCAGCCTACCTCGCCAACAGGTCCCTTGTCCTTTCATAAAAGGACCATCACTGTTAAGAAATTTCAAAAATTTTGGGCTCAGTTCCAATGCAACCACTGGTTGCCAATCAAGTCTTGCCAGCAACCAATTGGTGAAGAGCCAAAGGGAGGCAGGAAAGGCACAGATATACCCCTTGTATCAATCTACAAGTTTCTGGGAAGCATAGCTAGAAGGCATTGTGGTACTGAAGCAGCCACAATCTTCCCAAATTTCATTCTGACAGGAGTCGTGGGTCCTGACATTTTGTTAGCCCACCAATTTGAATTTCTATGGTTCAATAATTGTTGCCCTATCTTTTCCAATTTCTCCCAATTGAAGATTACAAACAGACACAAGAGTTTTAATAGTATATAGATACAACCCACAGCAGCCACCCTAAATTTCCATAACTTGTCCCACTTTGCTGCAGACACTCCTGGAGAGAGAGAAGATAGGAATACAAAAAATAGCTCTTGATTTGAAAGGCAATGGGAAGGGGAGGAAGTTAAAATTCCATTTAGATTTAACTGAAATTGGAAGGCCAGCAAGAGAGGCAGGCTAACTACATTGGGAGTTTCTGTTTTTCTGGGTAGAAATATCCTGGGCTTTTCATAGAATTACCAGATATCTGAACAGGCAAAGGAGAACATTGACAATTTGATGGCAGGAAGGACATATTGGGGTTTGTTTGTTTTTTGGCATCCATGACAAATTGCAGAAAACATTTATTTAGGTCTACATGTATATGAAATTACTTTTTCCAAGATCAGAAACACTGGTTTTTTTTATTAGCTATTTTTTTCCAACAAATCTTTACTTTCAAGAACATAGGTTATGATTACATTGAATTGATGATGATGTTTTTAAATTCCACCATAGAAATGTGAGTCATGTGATGTTTTATGATTACAGTGATCATAGATGTGAAGGGGCTGGATTGAAGCCAATTACTGGAATTAAGAAATAAATTAAATAATGCAATTCTTGGCTGTCGAGTTTGTCAATAGACGAGGGAAACAAAGATACAATTTACAAGGTTACAATACAGAAAAATTTGAATGACTACTTTTGTGAAAACAATCCAAAAGAAAAAGAAAAGACACTCAAAAAAGCCAGACAATAGTTGATTTTTATGACTATGCTTGTTGGACAGAAGATATGAGGACAAAAGAAAGCATGTTCTTTCATCAGATGTCTGGTAATCCTAGCTTTTCAAACCTCCAACACATATAATTTGAATTTGTGGATGATAGCTTGAATTTAAGAAAAGAATCAGATAAAAGTTTATCTGGTCAGTCTTAAAAACTCATTCCCATACTCTTCCATCTCGAGAAAACAGAATCTACCTGAACCATTTGGGAAAGTGGAGTACCTAAATATTTTATCAGGATTTTTTCAGCGGATTTAGACAAAATTCTCCAAGTTATAGGTGGTTATGTTGGGGGAAAAGACTTAAGATGTCCCAGAGTGCATTACCAAAGTACGTTCCCTTTATCACTGTTTGATAAAGGGAACGTACTGCATACAGACTGAGGAACTTGAGGCAGTTTCCGGCAACAAAAGTTCTTCCTAAATTTTAAAAACTCTTATTCAAATATTTTATTTTACTGCTGAACTTCATTTACAGATGTTACACCAGGAAATCTCACCCAGCATTAAAAGAATTGGTTTTGGTAGAGTGGTTTGATGACATTTTAATGCATACATAACTGAGAAATACAATATGTCACATTCTTCCTTGAACAGTGGGGTTTTCCACATAATCAAGTCTTTTTGTAGAAAACACACTGGAGAGCTATCTCTGCAAGGATTCTTTTATCTGAAAATTTACAGATTGAGAAGGTAGTTGACAGATTTATAATAAGACTAACACTCCCCTCCCCAAATCATTTATATTATCCAAAATCTCTTTGAAACTTTGACAGTCAAATCCAAACTGTCATTTTCAAACCTTGCTCCTGCTTTTCTAGAATGTTGACTATTAGCATTTTAAGATAATTTAAATATTTAATTTTTATTTGAATTATAGAAAAATTGAAATTAAAAAAGTTGGTTGTTTTTGTTTTATATATGTTTGATGCATTTTTTGTCACATTTTAGCTTGTCCAGTTATTCCCCTCCCCCTTTCCCCTTTATGTTAGTTTGCATTTTAATATTTGTTTATGAAATATAATGAAATATTTGTAAAAATACTTTTCTTGTTCCTGCTTTCCACATTTGGGCAAGTCAACTGCATAGAATATTGGCCCATCCAGAGCAGGAACTGACCAAGTAAAGCAGCAGAACAGAAACATCTAAATTAGCAAATAATTTATAAATCAAGTCCTTGATTATATTTCACAGTCACTCTCTCAGAATGCAGTTGTCAGTTTGGAAGCCATATTAGGCCGGAAGCTTCAATGCTGCCACCTTCTCATGTGTGGGAAAGTAGGAGGGGGGATTAAGGAGAGGGGTTGTTAGTAGACATAATAGCATTCTTCCTGTCAGTCAAGGTCAGGGCGATCCAGCATCTGGAGAAGGAATGGTCAGGGGGCTGGGTAGAGATGGAACGGACATTGATTGGAGCATGTGATCGACTAGGAAGTGAGAAGATGGTTTTGGGGGTTTTGACTTACTGAAGGAAAACCCGGGCTTTTCAGATTCGGGTTTTCCCAGATGTGCCAGTTTACCTATTCTAGTAAAGAGAACTTTGGAAAATGCTTGCTTCCGCATCTTTACTCGGAGTTGGGGTTTTCTGGAACTCTGACAGCAGTTTCCTCATTTTTCCTCCTGCTTGTGATGTTTCAGTGGCAAAAAATCATTAAAGGTAGTCCTCAACTTGTAGCAACTGTCTTGCTCAGCCACAGAAATTTTGGGCTCAATTGTGGTTTAAAGTCAAGGACTGCCTGTATAGTGAATTCTGAAATAGCATTTCATTTTTAAAAAATAATTAATTTTGCTTAGAAAACAAATCAAACTACAGATATAGGATGAGGAAAAGGATATATGACTTCGCAATAGATTAAGAAAATACAAAGTAAAACAATAACAGAAAGCAAAAGACAGTAGTTAAAATTTAAAAATATGACAGTAGAATTAACAGACTTATTAAAAATATCTAAGAACAAATCAAGACTCCAACAATTATTGTATATACTGAGGTAAACAAAAATAATTCAGGTAGTTCTCGATAAACAAAATGAAGACCAGAAATTCAGTTGTTAAGCAAAGTAGTTGTTAAGCAAGACATCATGTGACCACTTTGTTCAATGTCTGCAATCCCAGCATTCCCAATAGACCCAGGAGGCCTCATCCTGTTCCCTCACCAGGCCTAGGAGGCTTTGGTATGCTAGCGTGCAATTTGGAAAAAGAAACTTATGAAGCACCAAGAGAATGGGGCCTGGTTTTAAGATGACCCCAGTAAAAAGGCTGTGCCTTGCATAGGATGGATGCACCAGTTAATAGCTGGAGAAAAATGCTGAAGGTAAGAGGGGTGCTTAGAAAAATCAGAAATAAGCAACCATTTAGAAACTCTAGCTCATACCATGCTTTCTTCTGCTACTTATATCTTAGCTACTTTTATCCTCTCTTCTTTTTTTTATCTTCTCTTTTATAAATCTATTTCCTGAAGTCATGTGTTGAGAGAACTACCTGTAACAGGGATCAGCTAATCAGCTAGTAACCATTTTCTGAAATTATTTCATAAGAACCTATACACCAAGCTCCCATATCTACTTTAATATTGATGATAAGGAGCTGTGTCCATTTTCCCCATATATGTAATCTTCAATTATCCTCTGACAGCTCTGTTGTCATTTGAAGCAGTTGTTAAGTGAGAAATCATGACCGTTACTGTGCTTTCCCTTCCCCCCTCCCCTTCCCTTTGGAATACTCCCAAGGGGGCAGGGCAATAGCAATAGCACTTAGACTTATATACCGCTTCACAGTGCTTTACAGCCCTCTCTAAGTGGTTTACAGAGTCAGCCTATTGCCCCGAACAATCTGGATCCTCATTTTACCAACCTCAGAAGGATGGAAGGCTGAGTCAACCTCGAGCCAGTGAGAATCAAATTGTTGAACTGCTGGCAGCCAGCAATCAGCAGAATTAGCCTCAATATTGCATTTTAACCACCGTGCCATTATGGATCTATATATTGAGCACCTGCTGGTGTTCCTGCCTGTAACTGACAGAACTAATCAGTTTCATACTTTCCTTTTCCTTTGCCTCTTAACCACTCCTCTACTGGTTGGAAGGCTCACCAGGGTACTGGGATAATTAGCAAGAAGAGAATTAATGTTTGTATTTACATTAATTGGAAAGGAAAGGATTACAAGAGAATAAACAGCCATACAATGGCATACAAAAGGAATTTGGAGGCACCAGCAGCCCAAAATGCATTACAAAACAGCTTGGTTATTTCCCATTGCGTGCCTGCTTGGTGTCTTTTAATTCTTTTCCCTCCAATATCTCTGCTCTGTGAGGGGAGGGGAGGAAAAAACAAGTCAGGCATAGGAGAGTTTGCCTACAGAGATTGGTTGAGGTTTTATTTCTCCCCCCCAATTAATTTAAGCAATTTTTCTGTTTTATGTGGGGGAGTAGGAAGGGGGAGGGGAAAAAGTTTCAGCCATGAGTATTCATGGCTCATTCATGTGGTTCTGGACATAAAACTACAAAGTTTCCAAATAGTGTTTACTGCCAGCAACCAAGTAAGCCAAAATCAGGAAGAACTGCTAATAATCTTTTCATTTCTTACCAAGAGGATGAATCACAGCAACAGAGTTATAACACTGAGAAAAAAATAGCTGGAAAATTGCCTTTTCTATTTTCCTAGCCCAAAAAAACAACAACGACCCCAAGAAGTCAACTATAAGTCCTGGGAGTCCTTGACTGAACTTATATATCTTTTAATGGTGATTTTTCTCAACCCACTGAAATAGTATGAATCTTGCAATGGATCTTCCCAATTGGTCTAATATACCATCAAAGCAGAAGTTTTCAGATTTTGTTGGTTCAATTCATTGCCCACCTTTCAAGCACTCAAGATCTCCAAGTATTTATCCATAATAAGACCACTATACCTTAATGATCATCCCTGACATATAGTTTACATAGAGGGATAGAAGTACTAAGTACAAGATATACAGCTTATATGGCAAGAAATCCCAACAGATTTCTATCCCTCAGTAGAATTCCTGGGGAACCCACAGCAATTTAGAAAGAGCTGCCTGTACTTATTCCCCATTTCCTGAACTCACAGGCTTCATTCACTCTTTCCTTGGTACTTGAAGGAAAGGACAGAGCCCAGTTTAACACATGACTGCCTCACTCCCATTCCAAAACTCCTATATAAAAAAGATTCTGGACATCAACTGTCTTCAGGGACCCTTCAGTCCAGTGGTGAAATTCATTTTTTTTTACTACCGATTCTGTGGGCGTGGCTTGGTGGGCATAGTGTGGCTTGGTGGGCATGGCAGGGAAAGGATACTGCAAAATCTCCATTTCCATCCCACTCCAGGGGAAAGATACTGCAAAATCTCCATTCCCACCCCACTCTGGGCACAGTCAGAGGTGGTATTTGCCGGTTCTCCGAACTACTCAAAATTTCCACTACCGGTTCTCCGAACTACTCAAAATTTCCACTACCAGTTCTCCAGAACCTGTCAGAACCTGCTGGATTTCACCCCTGCTTCAGTTTGATCCCATCAGGAGACATCAACTGCTGCTTTTATCAGCTCCTGCCAGAACCATTAGCACAGCATATTCACATGGACAATTGCACTCACTGCTATCCTTTTCTCTCAAGAATTACTGAAACAGAGGGACCCCAGGGAGTTTGATTATTTAAAAGGTAAGCCGTATGTGTTAGACAAATATTATACAGGAAGACATATTTGGCAATGCTGTAAATGCATCACGTATTTAGTTTGTATCAACAAGGATTATTTTGGAATGAGGCTTTCAAATAATTTTCTGGTTTCATTACCCACTGCTATAAGTCATTAGTGAGGCAATGTTAGATTCTTTCATTTTCCATTCAATTTCATTTTCACATTAGTTGAAGCATTTGCTTTTTTGAAGGTCAAGTGAAAATTTATCTACAAACCATTATAACTCTATAGATATTTTGCACAAACAACTTTCCCGTATATGCCATAGTATATTTTGTACATTTATTTCCTCCAGATACATGTATATTTCTGTATGCACTATTTGTTCAAAGAACCATGCCACAATTTCACTTCAGTTCCTATACATTTGAAAAATAGAAGTTTCCATAAAATTACAATATTCTCTCTGTTCCTTAAGCAGCATGCCAGGCACTGTCCTGGTGGGAAATCTCAAACCTTAATAGCTAATTATAAAGGATCAATCAATAACAATTTCCAATCTGACTATAGTTCTCCTAATCCCCTGTACTGCCTATAACTTGTTTTTATTTATTTATTTATTTATTTATTTATTTATTTATTTATTTATTATTCAAATTTCTATACCGCCCTTCTCCTTTCGGACTCAGGGCGGTGAACAGCCAAAATAAAACATTTATATATAAAGTACGATTAAAAATAGATTTAAAATAATTAAATTTGGCCCATAGTTTAAAATTTATCAATTTAAAATCCATATCAAAATTTAAAATCAACCATAAAATCATAAAATCAAGAGAGACCGGCTAACTGAAAGAGATGAGTTTTTAGGGCCCGACGAAAAGTCCGGAGGTCGGAGATCACTCGTATCTCTGGAGGTAGATTGTTCCAAAGGGTAGGTGCCACCACAGAGAAGGCTCTCCTCCTGGGGGTCGCCAGCCGGCATTGTCTAGCCGACGGCACCCTGAGGAGGCCCTCTCTGTGGGAGCGAACTGGCCGGTGGGAGGCTATTGGTGGCAGAAGGTGGTCCCGTAAGTACCTCGGCCCTAAGCCATGGAGCGCTTTAAAGGTGATCACCAACACCTTGAAGCGCACCCGGAAGTCCACCGGAAGCCAATCTCCTGAGAATAACATTTAGGAGCAGCCTTGCCAGGGAGGATAAGAGCCCATTCTCCCACCTTCCCCTGGACATGTTGTTAATTTTTTTTTTAAATTTGATTTATATGCCGCCCTTCTCCGGAGACTCAGGGCCGCTTACAATGCGTTAAGCAATAGCCTTCATACTTTTGTATATTTATACAAAGTCAGCTTATTGCCCCCACAAACTGGGTCCTCATTTAACCTACCTTAGAAAGGATGGAAGGCTGAGTCAACCTTGAGCCTGGTGAGAGTCGAACTTACAGTAATTGCAGACAGCTGGTGTTAATCACAATGATTTTAGTCTGCTGAGCTACCAGGCCCGTTGGTTCTTGCAGTCCTACTTGTAAAAGGTGGAATTGACAATTCTCTGGCATAAGCATTGGCACATCCAGGTTAACAACAGGACTGGAGCAAGTGGAAGACTTTAACCAGCCAAGATTTTGAGAAGCAAGAACTAGGAAGAAACACAGTTCAAAAAAGATTATGAAAAAACAAGAGGAGGAAGAATGACGAGATCAGAGAATAAAAGAAAAAGAATATAGTTAAGTGTTAAGAGGCTCTTATTACTTCAAGCAGCAAGCACAGTATTCAGCCCTCACTATAGTTCATTGAATAGTTAAATATAGACAAAAGTCAAATGGGCCCCTTTATAATTTAAGTTCCTTATTTTCTTCTTCTTTTATTGCTTAGGTCCAAATTGGAAAAGTACAAAGCAATGTTTTCATTAAACCATGGAAAAGGCAAAGAAATGAAGTGCCATAATTAATTACTACAGTTATAAAAAAATCACTCTATACTGTATTGACAAAAGAGAATCAACTTTAATACTTTCATCTTAGTATACAATCCAAATTCTCATCTAGCCATATTTCTGCTATGTTTGAGCTAGAGAGCCTGGCACCTGCTGTAATACTTCAAAGAGTTTATATTTAAGGTGTGTTGGGAAGCAGTTGGAGTCTTTTAGGAATATTTATTTATGCAACTTTATAAATTTAGTAAAAACAAATTGTTATTTGTACTATATATGTGGAATAAATAATATTTCAAAGTCTACATTATAGCAACACCTTTATTAAGCCATCTCAAATTCTGAAAATAGCATGCAAGCTTTTCAATTATTCAGAACATACGTGCAACTTTATCCCACATCTCATTTGAAGATCATGATGAAAATCATTATCTTTGATACTAAACATTCTCCCTGTCATTTTAATGCTTTGTTGAACATGTTCCTTATTTAGAATTTTTGTAGAACTTTAAAAGCTTGTTACACTATTTATTAATTTTAATTTGGTCAAATAAAAATATTGACAATGGACAACAAATGGGATTAATTTGTCATGAAATCAAAAAAACAATGTAAAGACATGCATGATAGTGATATATTAAAAAATAGAACTGAAAGAGTGATTAGATGGACTTGATGAGATTCTTAAGTGAAGTAGAAATGTTTAAAGAACAAAAGCCAATGTACACATAACTGTCTGTATAAGTTATGGATAGATGGAATTAATATGGTCTGCAAGGGGAGAATAATGGGCAGAAGGAATATCCTTCAGGAACAGAAGGAAGAACTGCTACCAAGACAATGATCAGATGAAGGAAACTCAAGTCCAGGGCAGAACTGCAACCTAGAAAACAGCTCAGACAAGACCACACCAAGTTCTCATGAAGATAAAGTGGGATGGGAAACCACATTTAGACTTGCAAGATTTTGTTACATTAATAACATAATAAAAGTATACGGATCTGCATGACCTGGTTTTCTAGATATAGAGAGGTATGAGCAAATATAGTGACTGTGACTTGGCATATTTTATAATAAACATAGATAGCCAAATCTACAGATAACTACTACTCATAAGAACATACCTGAGGATCCCAAATAATACAACTAAAATCTATCTTTACAGGTAATTAACTCTTATTTCTTTCGCTGAGCTGAAAGAAAAAGTAATACAAAACTTCAGAAGTCTCAACCTGGACTGGAGATTGTAGCTGTTCTGGCTTATTACACTGCTGAGAACTATGGCCTTTGCAAGCAGCAAGTGCTGGCTAGAAACACTAGAGAAATCAAGTGCTTCTTTACTGTTCCACTGTGACTTAGAGGACTGCTGAGTGTGGAAAGTTAAAAGCATGACTGGATGCAGAGATTAGAACAATGAACTAATAATGGACAAGTTGCTCTGATTTGCAGTGTAATTAACTGCATCCCCAATTCTACTCCATATGGTTAATGATTTCATCAGCATCTCCTTATGGGCCTATTTCCTTGTAAATCACACCATACTTTTCCCTTCCTGATTAATATAGCAAGAGTAAATGGCCTAGCAGGAGGTTCTAGTTTACAGGATCCCATGTTTAAAGCTTAAAAAGGAATAGGTGAAGTAATAACCTAAGAGTGGAAAAAGGTTCCATAGGGAGCGTCTAATGGAAGCTACAAAGTGGAGATATTTAGCACCATTCAGCTTTAGAGTAAGCCCTCTAGACTGAACCTCTTTAAGAGTTCAATCCTTGGAAAGTAATTGCCTGACAAGTAAAAAAAAATAGTTTTATTTTATTCCCTGTGGTCTGAGTCATGAAAAATGGCTTATCATATTGCTGCTTCACTATTTTCACTGATTTTAATGTGATAATTGTTAATTGTTCAGTTGTTATGGAGCTAATCAGAATCATACCTTTATTGAAAAACTGTTGATATGACTGCATCCTCCTGCACATAAACTGTAGTATTTTCTTCCCATTGGCAGTCTCTTTGATTTGAAATTCCTGTAAGCAGGAAACTACAAAAAGCTAGACATACTGGTAATCCTTAATTTACTACTGAATAACAGAGTTGGAATGGACCTTTGAGATCTTCTAGTCCTATAGCCCCGGCTCAGGCAGGAAACCCTATGCCATTTCAGACAATTGATTGTCCTATTTTGTCTTGAAAACTTCCAGTGTTGGCACATCCACAACTTCTGGAAGCAAGTCATTTCACTAATTAATTGTTCTAACTGTTGGGAAATTTCTCCTTAGTTCTAGGTTGCTTCTCTTCTTGATTAGTTTCCACCCATTGCTTCTTGTCCTGCCCTCAGGTGCTTTGGAGAATAGCTTGATTCCCTCTTCTTTGTGGCAACCCCTGAGATATTGGAACATTGCTATCACGTCACTCCTAGTCCTTCTTTTCATTAAACTAGACATACACAATTCCAGCAACTATTCTGTATATGTTTTAGCTTCCAGTCTACTGGTTGCTTAGTGACTGGTTGCCTAGTGACTATTTGAGGTTACGACCTACCTGAAAAAGGAAGTTTATGACCTGGATCCAAAATACTGACAGGACCATACTTCAGGCATTCAGCAGCACATCTGCATTTACAGCATTCTACAGTCACGTGACCGCATCTTATGATGACTTTGCTGAAAACCAGCACTTTCAATTTTCAGAAAAACCATGCCCATAGTGAACTACTGGTTTGCTTAATGACCACTGTAAAAACATCATAAACAGTTTTATGACCATTATACAACCATTATGGGCAGACCCCATTATGGTCATAACTTGAGGACCAGCTGTACTTAATTTGTTAAGAAAGATATTTGGGTTCATACAATGTAACAGAATTTAACTGATCAAAAAGGATTAGATTTATACAGCAAACAAAAATTAAGGTAAAAGTCAAACTTTGCTCTGCAATGCTGCTGCTAGATTTTTAACTGACCCGTTTAAGTACTTTGTGCAAACATAGCCAAGAAATATCATTACTAAATTCCATTTTGTACTAATTCCTGCCTGAGAATCACGCTTAGCATGGTTACACTCATTATCTTACTTTTGGTTCTTGGATGTGAATTTTATATTAGGTGTGAACTGATCTAGCCAGGACAGTTCACTGATAAGGTAGTAGTAAGTAAATCTCCACCAGGTACAGCTACTAAAATTCCTAGGAATGCTGCAGTGCCATCACAAAACGTTTTGTACCTCATAACCCTAATTATTAACACAGACAAGGCTAATCTGGAATGTCTAATCTGGGTAAAATTTCAAAAGCAACATCATGGTTACAAGAAACTCAGCTCCATCAGGTCCACAAAATGAAGCAAACTTTTATTGCTAACACTGTTCTAATATTTGGATAGACTTTTTCAAATACCTTTCAAACAGACGATGCTAAAGCAGATATGATAAAAACCATTCTATGACAAATTCTATCTGAGTTTTTGGCTTGCAAAAACTTGCATCTTTCTTCTATCCCATCCTTTGTCCGTCCATTCACTATTATCAAAATAGACTTCCAACCCCTTGAAACTGGGGTTTTTGTTTTACGCCTTGTATATATTATGCAGTAGGTAAACTTCCATGTGAAATTGTGATAATAGCAATTGTAACAATTTTATACTCACGTTTAATACATCTATTTGTTCTAGGAGCTGTTGTCCACCCTGAGCAGCATTGTCCCCCGCAGACATTTGGTCTAAATAATTACAAATGACAAGATTAATAACCTGGAAACTTCCTGAAATCAAACCAAACCATTCAGCTATGATTACTTTTGAAAACTACTTTCTGCATTGAATCAGGGAATCAATCTGAATGCTGAAATCAACAGGATCCTCTGGACTAATTTGGATTATTCCAGAAATTTGTGCCTATATAGAGAATTGATTTTTTTCTGAATCCAAATTGATCTGATTTTCTGAATCAAATCGTAATTTGGAATTCTATTGTAAATTTGAATTGGCATTTGCACAATTAGTATATCCCACAAATTAATTTTCCAAAGGTACTCTCTACCATCCTGCTGAGAACATTGTTTGGCCAGAAATTATGATTCAAATGAATATGTTAGTAAAGGTACATGCCCTCTATTATAGCATGACACTTCCTGTGTGTTTTATTAAAAGAATAAAGTAATGATAAATAAAGTTTCCTATTTCCCTAAATGGAGAGAACACCACTTTGGCCTTCCAAAGGAAAGGCAAGCTCTAAATTGAATATATCATTAGTATTACCCTCAAATGTGTCTTAACTATTGCATCTGAGAAAGAGAAAAATATTTTTTAAAAATCTATTAAAATGCTGCAGTTTGGAAAACTCTGTTAGGTTGCAATGTTTTGTCTCCCAGGACACCTGCATTGAGATTAACAATCCCAGTCTTTCTTCTCTTTCAAATTTGATGCTTGTAAATCCCTCTATTTTACAATTGTGGGTGACCCACAGTTTGAGAAATGCTGTACTTAGTCAAAACCAATCAAACTTTGGCTTAGTCCAATGTATGAATCCAGCATTTTTCTTCTTTAAATGCATGTTGACATGACCATATGATAAAGCAGTGTTTTTCAACCCCATACTGGCTGAAGAATTCTGAGAGTTGAAGTTATCTATCTTAAAATTGCTATATCCATCTTTCTTTTTTTATTATTATTATTTTTCTATTGATTTTACAACAACACAACACAACATACATACCACAAACACATAATATGTGTTTCTTTTTACATATCAGTTTCGTTCCTCTTACTTTCTACTTTATACATTCCCCATTTTTCCCATCCTTTATTATCATTATCTTTATCGTCCCTTTATTTCTAATTTTATTCATTTACAATATTTTACATTTTTGTCACATTCTTCTCTCCATCATTTATTCTTTCCCTAATCTCGAGCAAATCATACCACTTAGTCCATACTTGATAATATTCTGTATCTTCCTTTTCTTTTATTTCTTTCGTTAATTTATCCATCTCTGCACAGTCCAGAATATATATATCCATCTATATCCATCTTTCATACTAGACGAGCTTGAAAGTTTCCCCAATGAGTTCCTGTGCCTAAGAACAAACTAAAAGCTGAGTCTGTCTGTCCAGCATACTGACCACTATACCACACTAACCAACCATACCCTCCTATTCCTCATGTTGGATTTGCTAACTCGTTTGTTATAAATTTGTAACAAATGACTTACAAAGGAAGAAAACACTTCTCATTCTACCTCAGATTGCTGGCATAATCTGACAGATTTCTATAGGCAGCCGCAGAACCACTCACCCTGCCCAGAAAACAGACCTAGTTGTAAACCACTGAGAGACATTGGCAGTACATCAAGTTAAATAAAAATTAAAACCCCTGAGTAAAGAAGTCAACTCCTGCTGACTTCATGCTAGAGACTTTATGTTCCAAAGGGAATAAACTCCAGAATTTTGGCAAATTTACTAACCCCTCATGCTTCTTCTAGCACCTGATTATTCTCTTTAGTATTAAACACACTTACAGGTTGGGTTTTCATTGGTAAGATTTTTCCTTAGATCAATATTTTCATAATCTTCTGGTGACTGGTCATATTTTTTTCTGAATTAAAGCTGGAAGCACACAAGCCTGACAATAGTTCAAATTTTTTAGAATAATAAAAAGCAAAACTAACTTGAATAAAAGGAAGTCATGCTAAGTGTGCCTCCTATTTCAAATAAGGAATAGTGATTCATACAGAGAGATGACAATTTAATAAATCTTAACGCAGTTGGAGAACTACATATATTTTTTTAAATGTTGAATGCCAAAGAGCCATACCATTGCCTATATATATATATATATATATATATATATAATATTATTAAAATTCTAGCTATGAATGTAGCAGCTCCAGAGCAAAGGCAAACTATTATGTTTAAATGAAGCCTGGATGAAGTCAGAAATGTAGCTTTCTTAAATTATTTATTCCAGTTATACTTGCCTTTTTACTCAATTTCTAGCCTTGACTAACAAATAAACCCAATAAAATATAGACATATATCCAAATAAAGTGTTTTTCATTTACAAAGTACATATTCATATAAATCTTCTAAAACCTTAACAAAATGTACATCATACATGAAACTTCTCCAAGAGAGTTCAGAATTAGAGAGCTACGTGATCTGGGCTAATATTGACTAGAAGAAAAGGAAAGGTCCATTTTACTGAGGATGAAAAGCAAAGGACTTTTCCATTTCTGGTGGAGAATTTTAATAGGGCTCTGACAGTGGGGCTATGCTGAAATCCAGGGGAAGCTAAAACGACTGTTGGTTTTCCTTAGTCTATACCAACCTTCTGAGCATCTGGTTGCAGTTAAATAATTTTCTCAACATTTGAGTGACTTGAACAGTGTGTGGTTTTTGTTGCCTCAGAAAGAATGCAAAATAAATTCCTGCTGCTTTGAGGATCACCACATGTTTACAGCTTAAAGAAGGGTGATGCTCCTAGAAGAAGTTAACAAGCTGAGCTGCCTCTGTGGCATGTTCAGCTCTGAATGTCTGCTTAGCAGTACAGATGGCAAGATAGCAAAGTTCCACCTGGTTCCAATTGTTCTTCCAAAGCAGGGAATGGAACAGCTCCTACCCACCTGTGCTTTTCCAGATGAAACAGCTTCCTAATCCTTTTGGGGAAGGGAGGAGAGCGTTAGTTCCATTTTTTAAATACTTAAAAAGTAGGCTTATGAGGAAAGAAGTGGATGAAGAGTTATGGCCCCGCGGCAGCCTTTACTATACATTTATTTAGATTGGTTGAGCAGCTGACCCAATTTTACAAATTCGCAAATATAATTAGTTTGACCCACAAAGTGGACACTTGGTTTCTGAACATACCTCATGTAAACTGATGTACCAGTAAGAAACAAGGATTATCAGATATACAATTGAGGAGCATTGAAGCTGAGGGACATTTGTGAAGATGACATTGGCTGGATTTATCTTGCCCACATTGCTGTTTGTTTGGTTCTGGCTTTGTATAATGGATAAACCAAAATATGTAGTTTGTAAGTGTCAATTTATAGTTTAGCATCATATATGAAATTGTCACTGTGGTTTAACAAACTAAGATTAAAATACCAAGATTAGTGCAGTAACATAGTTTTGTTATGATTATGGTGCAGAAAAAGATGAATTCCCCCTCCCTACACCATAGGTTCTATCCTCTTCTATGTAGCTATTATTTTTAAAATAAAAACAATTTGGTCCAATTAGCTTTTCCAAATATGAATGAAACAGTCAGATGACTCAGATTAACATTGATTATAAGTGTAACGATTAAAGGTACTGGACTAGAAGCTGTGAGATCATGAGTTCTAGCCTTGCCTTAGGCATGAATGCCAAGAGAGTGACTTTGGGTCAGTCCCTCTCAAGCCTAGCAAGAGGGCAACGGTAAACCATTTTCAAAACGTTTACTGTGGTTATAAGTGCTGTTTATATAGTAGGCTGTATACTGTAGATTCTTTATAAATTTGCAGGAAATGTAAATAACTTTTGTATGGACTTTTCAAAACAAATATGGTCTTAAATAGATTAAAAAGTGAGAAATGGGACAGAACTGAAATTGATAGTTTCTTCCTTCTATAATTCTCAGATTCTCAGATTATATATAAGGCAGAAAGGCATAGCCATTTCCTGCAATGGACATTAAAGTGATTCACTTTCTTTCATTTATATTCTCTTTCAGGCTTGATCTGAGCATCCTTGGATCCATCAGTTTCGGATCCCCATCTGGTGCAATATGTGGTACATAAATTTGAGTCTATGTTTTTCTTTACCACATTTGTCCTTAAATTAAATGAAAATTAGTTTTTTTGTTATCTCCATGTAGTAAAATCCAAGGTTTCTAAAAACAGCTGTTAAACCCACATAAGGTTGATACCCAAGTAGAACGTCAATGACACATTACATCAAAACACCTCCGTAAGGAAAGTTTTCACTGAGAGACCACATTTCCCCCTGAGATGTACTGAATGGCCGTCAGTGAAAAGAGCTTTGCTTTGGTCTGTCTGGTTACATCTGTATTTCTCAGTCTTGGCAAATTTAAGATGTGTGGACTTCAACCACCAGAATCCTCCAGCCAGCCATATCTTCAAATTGCCAAGGTTGAAAAATGCTGGGTAAAATAATCCAACAGATTCTTTGAAACTTTGCATCCTGAATTATCATGATGGCATTAATATTAAATAGTATTAAATAAAGACATTTGCACTCATTTTCTATATGAATATGTCTTATTTTCGAAAAATATGTTTTTAAATTTACACCTAATTTATTGTTAATCTCTCCACAAGCTTTAAGTAAAACTACCACATCTGGGCTATAAAAATTTGTTCCATCTGGATTTTTATACCCTAGGTACAGTTAACCCTTAAATTAGGTCCCTTGACTTTCAAATTATGTTTTTTAAAAAATATTTAAAATAGTGAATTGGATAGCTACATCTGAACAAAAGTCTCTGTACTCTCCAGATATTATAGGCAGGCTTACATATTCATGTATCATGTTTATTTATCATGCTTTTAAAAAAAAAACAACTCTAGACTTGGAGAAATCTTGCATGAAATTGAGCTGTAATGGCTACTACCTTAAAAAAGTTGTTGATCTTTGCAATGCAAACTCAGCCTTCCCTGACTGAGGTTTCCTCCAATATCCCACCTTCAATTTTGCAAATTCCCAGCAATAGGCATAAATAGTTTGCATCTAACAGATTGGGGGGGGAGACTGTGCTATAAGTGACTTTTAGCCAATCTTGTGAGCATAATTATTTTGGTTTGTAAACTATAGTTTATGGTAAGCATGATATATAAACCTAGCCAATTGTGGTTTATTCAAGAAACCATTATTAAAATAAACCATGGCATGTAAAATGCGGATTTAGCAACTGAACCATGGGAAAGAAAGACTATAAATCTATAACAAGAACAGAAGGGGACAAAAAAATCTCCTGTCCTCTCAGTCCTAAAAAAGAGGAGAAATCCATAATACTAACTTAAGAGAGACAACAGCACTAATACATCACATCGCCTGTATGTCTGCAAGCCAAAAGGAGAAGTAGTGTATACCTACATATCCATTCATGCAAGACAACACAAGAGACTGTGATTTATTTGAGCAACAAACCATGGTTACCAACACCTTTTGCATTCTTTTTAAACTTCAATCATAGCCACACTTGGCCATTCCACTAAACCCAGCACACAGTGGCTTAGTTTACCACTGCAAACCATAATTCAATCATCATAAACCATGGAATTTCTCTCTTGTTTTTTCCAATGGGAAGTACTCATTATGTTAAATTTGCATGAAGTAACCAACAGAAAATAAGATTTGGGTGGTTGACAGCAGCTCCATTCAAGTGGAAGAATCCTTGGGCCTGTCATAACTAAATTGTGGCAGCAGTATGGAGTGTATATTTGTATATTTACATTTCACATATATTTTTTTAGTTTACATTTGTCATTATTATTTTTAATAAGCAATTCAAGGCAGCAAACATATCTCATATTCTTTCTTCCCCTTATTTTCCTCATAATGATAACCCTGTGAAGAGTTGCACTGAGAGTGTATGATTGTCCCAAGGTCACCCAGCTGACTTTCATGGCTAAAGTGGGGCTAGAACTCATGGTTTCCCAGTTTAATTTGCTTTTTAGGTCCCAAATGAGTTGCAAATGTGGATAACATCTTAAGCTTAAATCACTTAAGCTTAGATTCTGATACAGCAGATGGCTTGCAGAAACCTCTGCAGCAGTATTCTTGACTATGTTGTTCTATGAAATAAATCAGCATTTTCTAGGTTGCATTTGTACCTGGATGATTCTGAATGAACTGATAAACTCTAAAATCAGAATATAAGTGTAAAAGTGATATGGAGATAAGCAAAGAGTGCTCAGATCTCCCAAGTACTTTATATGACAATTGGAGAATGCTTGTTGCACTTACCCTACCATCCGGCCTCTGGCAGTCTGCACTTGTGGGGCTGTCCGTGGTCGTGGTCCATTCTGAACAAGGTTCACCGATGGTGTTCTCTGCTGGAGAGTCCAGCTTGGACCTCTACTCAAAGTAGCAGTGTTCCTTCTAGGATTGCTGCTCTGAGATCTCACATTGGTGAGAGATGGGAGTTTGTGGACTGCAGGAGCAGAATTTTGTTTTCGAAGTTCCCTCCCTGCTGGATTTCTTATCCGGGCATTAGCCGCAGCATTTGTCTGAGGAGTTACAGGAACATGATCCAATGTAGAAGAAGAACCATGTACCTGGAACAAACTCTGTACCTTAGTTCTTGGCCCGAATCTGCCTTGGTTCTGCTGAAATCTAAACTGTGTCATCCCCCTGTTCCCAGCATCTGTCCTGAAAGAAGGATATGGAGCCAGCCGCCCAGCAAGGTCTCTCTGACAGTCCACAACCCCCCAAAAAAGTGCTATAGTTAATGGGAGAAAACTGTTCCAGTAACTCCTCATGGTTTCCATCCAAGAGGAAAACACTTGTCAGATTAATAGGGTCATACACCAAATACAATTGGACTTTGGAGAAAAGTCCCCTCAGCTAAATCCCTCTGGTGCATTTCAGAGCCAATCACATCTTCAGGTACATCCAAAAGAGGCTTCAATAATACTTGCTGTCTAGATGAAAAAACAAGCCTCAAAGGAGCAACAGCACAGATCTTCCTGAACCAGGAGCAACAGTTCCCTGCCTAAGAGTTCTCCCTTCGCTTTCTCTCAGTGGCTGTCGGAGCGCATGGTATTCTTTGCAGACAGCTCCAAGCACCTTCTCCTTTGCCTCTTGCACTTCCCGGCTCTGGATAGGATGGGCAATTTTATTTTTGGAAACCTCCCCCTTTTGAGTCTTTTTGATACTGACATCGTCCCTGTTCAGAAGACAAGCTCAGTAAACCCCCCCACACACACTTTTACAAAACACATTCCAGCAACACCCACTTTGGCAGAGGGAAACAAATTGCAAGACAGAAATATTAACTCTTGAGCAACCAGGGAGTCCCATTCACAGCCTGTGCAAAAAGTTGGTGTACTTTGCTTCTTTCTCTTTCCACCCCTTTCCCTTACACATACCACTTAAACGCAACTGGTCTCTGGGTAAACTTTCTGAGCAGAAGCACATGCTCAAATTTTTATGCTCATCTTTAACCAAACAGAAGTGAAATAGATACAGACACAAATAGATATATTATATGATACATGTGAAAGAAGTAATTGTCTCTCTACTACGACCTGATGCCAACCACTACATATATTAGATATAGTGCAGAACAGGGATTGTGCAAGCTGAACAGGGATTGTGCAAGTTGAAATCCAGGCTGCTATATTCTACATTTTCAGGAAGAAACCGAAATAATGCTTAATACGCTTACACAAGGACTGAACAATAATGTAAGATTTGGCTACCATTACCATAATCATAAGGTTTGATTTGATTCTTTCCCTTAAAAACCAGAAGCAGGTGTAAAGGTAAGACAATGAAATTTGCTTGTTATTACAGTTGGAGGAGGAGCTGGATCTTAATTATTGGCTTATATATTGATACATTTAAATATGATATGCTAACTATTTTGCCATTTGCCATGGTTTGCAAACATCTAACCACACATAAAAATCTAACAATTAAACCACACAAAAAAAGCCACCTCACAACATAAAAATGTGAATGGTATGGATAACTCCCAAGGCAAATTGTTTCATAGTGTAGACCTTGAAAAATTTAATTGGTTCATCTGTGGCAGGATCTTTCAGCTGTGACTGACTCACCATCTCCAGCCTTTCTTGGAAAACTCTAATTTGGCTATTCTTATTCATGCAATAGTTTGTAATCAGTTTATTATAATGCACTCTAATAGGGGATGCCCTTAAAGAAGGAAACTTGAAAACTGCAGTGGGTACATAATGTAGGAGCCAGGCTTTGGATTAGGATTAACCATCAGAAGCATATAACACCTGTCCTCACAAAGCTGCATGGGTTGCCCATCAATTTTCAGATTAAATTCAGGGTGCTTGCTTGGGCATGAAAATCTCTAAATGGCTTAGTCTCTGACTCCCTGAAGGAGTGGTTCCTTCCATATGTTATAAAGCAGAAGGACAATTGTCTTTGAAGAACTTCATGCAGGTGCCAAAGTCAAAAGGCAGATTGAGATCTGGAAGGGTGTGCCCCAGTGATAGCACCAGGGCCATGAAACTTTTTTTTTTCGTTTGAAGGGCAGATCTTTCCTTCCTTCCTTTGCTAAATGCCTATGTTTAATCTTTAGAAATTTTGTTCTATTACTGTAATGGCTTATGGAATTTGAAAATGTAAAGCTTCACAGAGCTATATTATTCGGATATTGTTGGTGTTTATATGGATATTCAATTGGGCTTTGTGGTTTAAATACAGTCCAATGATTGGTGTGATGTTATTGTTGATATTTTGTTTTATGCTAAACTGCTGTGGACTGATTTTTCTAACTAGCATGTCTGCAGAATCTAGACAGGAACTCTGCCAAAACAGAGAGAAGATTTTAATAGTTTGTTCTACTCTGAACCCCATTTGACCCTCTATCTGCAGTAGAAGTCCATGTCTCTTATGCCAATGGAAGCTTCTCTCCTTTTCCAAACAGCAGGATTGAGATGGCCTGATTCCAAGAGCAATGATAAGTGTAAAGAGCTAAAACCATTCCTCTCTCTGGCTGTATGTTATGATCCCAAGCCAATTATGAGCCATGGTGGTGCAGTGGTTAGAGTGCAGTACTGCAGGCTACTTCTGCTGATTGCTGGCCAGTGGTGGGTTGCGAACCAGTAGTAAAGGTAAGTAGAACCCACCCCTGCTGCTGGCTGCCTGCAATTTGGCAGTTCAAATCTCACCAGGCTCAAGGTTGATTCAGCCATTCATCCTTCCAAGGTGGGTAAAATGAGGACCCAGATTGTTGGAGGCAATATGCTGACTCTGTAAACCGCTTAGAGAGGGCTGTAAAGCACTGTGAAGTGGTATATAAGTCTAAGTGCTATTGCTATTGCTATAAGCTACAATGGCCTGCACAGGTACAGTTTTTTGGCATGTATATAGGTAGAAACAGAGCTTGCGGAACAAACTAGAACAACTTTTCAATATTTCAGATCTGCTATTTGGCATTCAGTGTCTCTGTTTCTCTCCCTGTGCACTAGCCTAACCAACACAAACTCTTCCAAAAACTTCTGTCCAAATTCTGGTGCAAGAATTTTGCATTATGATCCCTTGTTAAAAAGGTATCCTCTCTCTCAAAAGTCTATCTTGCCTCTATTCATGATCAACTACCATTTGTATATTTAGCAATAAATGCCCAGTATGATACTGTACTATGAAGACATTGAGCTACAACAGGAGAAATCCAACTGGAAATACAGATTTCATTATGGATCTTGTCCTTGGAAACTTATCCAATATTTATATGATACGGTTACTTACAATTGGAATAATCATGGTTCTCTGAATTAAATCAATGCTCACATAACACATTGAACTAAAACCTAATTGCATAGCCTGCAGGATGGTATCAAAAAAGGCAAATTTACGGTTGCAGCATCACACTCAAAACCTGCTCCTTTTGTACATCAATGTCACATGTACAAAGGGGCAGGGCTTCAATTACAATGCTGCATCTGCATCTTGCCAATTTTGGCCTTTCTCTATAGACTCTATAGAGTCTAAACAGATGTTACTATGTGCAGCCTGGGTTTGTGAAAACATGCTAAGGTAAAAAAATGGCTTTTGCAAATTTGTGGTTCAGTGTATTGAATAAACAGTTTGCCCAACAGAGTTATGAGGATTAACTCTACTGAGGGAATAAACTCTACTGTTATACAAGGGGTAATTTGCATGTGTAAACTATTGTTTAAAGGCATTATTGAAATTTTGTATTGATTTTGGCTTTGCATTTGGAAGAATATGCAGATGATGAACATTAGTTCAGGCTTCAGTGAAGCATAAAAATGTATAGACTAAGATTGTTTATATCTTGTTATAAACAAGGTTATATAAATTGTTTATGCAATTAATGGTGCAGTTGGGTTTACTCAAATAAGAAACAGGTTGAGAACAAGATGATATATTTAAAAAGAGCAGATGGACTAAAGAAGGACAACCAGCCTGAAAACTCAAAAATATGTAATAGACTTTCTTGGAGACAGGCCATGGCCTTATCAGTCCAGATTGAGCAATAGATATATCAAGATTCAGAGGGGACAAAATAAGACTGACATATCAACAAGCTTGGTGGTGAAAGGTCATCAAAACTCTACCAGATTGGCCAAAGGCTAATTTTGCTGTTGGGAAAGGGTGTAACTCTAGTGCAGTGAGGGCTAATCTTTTCCAGACCAAGTGCCCAAAGCACAAGCGCGCCCAAACCCCCAAAATGCAATGCGCACACAGCCCCCCACATGTGGCCCGGCCCACACAGATGCACATGCAGCTCCCTGCACATGCCCCTGCCCCCATGTATGCTCGGCAGAGACCTGATGACTAGCTGGAGGGCGGGTAGGAGGCGCATGCGCATGCGCGGAAGAGCTGAACTGGGGTGACAGCTCATGTGCCCACAGAGAGGGCACTGCCTGCCACCTGTAGCCATAGGTTCATCAACACGGCTCTAATGCATCACTCAATACAATGAATAAGATTCATTTCTGGATACAAGATAACATGTAGGGAGCTCCCCAATCTAAGCTCACCGAGGGAAAACTCTCCAAAGTACCAACTGGCTAATGAGCTTCTCATCCTGGTAGTTGTGGCAGATGGACAGCACACTCTGTAGATGTGTTTAAACCTACTAGGCCTGCTCCAATTCTCTTTAATTACCACTTGTCTGAAATAGTATAGGGTCTCCTGCTTGAGCAGGGCTTGGACTAAAAGATCTACAACATCCCTTCCAACTGTTATTCTGTGTTTTTTTTTAAGAAACAGGTTTAAGATCTTATTTCAGTTACTCAACATTTTTGTTATTAGAAGTTGAATCCTAGAATCCTAGAAAAAAGGGAGCACTGGGTTTGATAGCACAATCCGATTCAAGAATTTCATACTTAAAATGGCTTGATGGCAGAAGAAGCTTTCAAAATCTCAGCAGGTGTAACTAGGACCATTTTCAGAACAAAAAAGAAAGGGAGGGAGGGTGAAATTCTAAAGGCCCACTTAACTATTAAAAAGGAAACCTCATGGAGTTCTGTTGAATGTGTAGTACGTATGTGTAGGATTTCAGTTTTAGACTTACACATTATTCTAAAGCATTATGTGGCTTGCTTGTTCTATTCTTAAAATAAACACACCTGCAACTAACCAAGTATGCTGAATAAGCTCCAAAGGGTCTGATCAATTGATGGTTTGATGTTTTCCACATTTCTTTTATCACTGCAGGATTTGCCAGAGAATTTCATGCAGATGCATTACGATTCTATGCTTAGATGCTAAACTCTTCACTCTCTTGATAGTTTTGTTCTTAGTAGAGATTAGCTTGCAGTAATGTGGAATCTGGGAGTGTAGCTCAATAAAATCATTGTTGTTTGATCGTTTGTTAGTTTTGTTCAAAATGCTGTCCCTATACTTCTTAACAGCTTTCTTATATAACAGGAAGTAAAAATTGTATCTAAATCCAATTCAAGAGGGTCAGGATTTGTCAATGTGACAAATCTTCCCCCAGTTATTTCAGACAATTTTTTTTTCTACTACAAAATGTTTACATTTGAGTAAGATTGTCCTCCTAGGAGGTATTGCTTTACTTCTTGGAAACTTGAATTAAACCTCTGATAGGTACAAAACTAGACCCATTTAGTTCTTTGACCAAATCTCATAATATAAAAATCTGAGAAAGAAGAAAGGTTTAGTTTCTGGAAAATATAAGAAAAGCATGCAAAAAAAGCCACTTATAAATGAATGTAAGTGTTCAATGAAAACTTATCCAAAGCCCTGAATATACTGATGATATCTACAGCTCAGACCTGTTGCATAATCATCTTTGCCCAACGAATTGTTCCCTTCATGCAGAATAAAAGAGGGATCACCTGGTGTCCACTTTCCATCTTTATTCTGCTGCTGACACACACACACACATACACATATATATACACAAACATGCACATACACTGTACAGTATATGCATACTGTAAAGAGAGTATGGACAGTCCCCAAATAAGTGACCTTTGGTTGCTCCAGTCTTAATACATACATGCATACTGGAAAGCGGAACACCAGGTGATCCCTTTTGTATATGTGTGTGAGTGTGTATGTATATGTATGTACCAGGGGTGGGTTCTACTTACCTTTACTACTGGTTCGCAATGGGGCCGCACGTGTGCGTGCACTCTCTTCTGCACATGCGCAGAAGCATTTTGATGATGTCGGGGTCAGTGACGAGCCTCCCGCCGGTTTTACTACCAGTTCTATAGAACCAGTGCGAACCGGGGACAACCCATCACTGGTATGTACAGTATGCATGTATGGATTAAGGCTGGAGCAACCAAAGGCCACATATTTGGGGACTGTCCATACTCTCTTTACATAAGTACATGCACATGATTCATTTCTTTTTATCTGAAAGTCTTGAATCAATCTTCTTAATTCCTCTATTATCCACATTGCAGAGTCACTTTTGGTGTAGATGAAATTATAGGGGTATAAAATCACACACACACACAAAACCTCCTTCTTCCCACTCAATTGTGTACAACAATGAAAATTAAAATATTATTAGAATAATTTCTAGTCTCCTGAGCATGTCAGTACAGTGTATACATCTTCTAGCTTACTTGCAAGAAGTCCTTAGGTCAAAAATCCTTGTGTGAACAGGGTAAAAGTGAGCTTTGATTATGTTTGCGACAAGCTGACCAAAAGGTGTCAAAGCATACCAGTGCTGTTCCTATTATTGGCAGAGAATGCTGCATGTGGCACAGATCATACTATGGTCACTAATCTAGCCTATACCTTGTCCACATTTCTAAAAAGCATTATGCAGAAGATCGAAATAAACAACATGATGCCAGCAGATGTCTATATCCAGGATCTCCCAGGGGTGATGACTATTGTGAAATTATATCTTCTACATTAATGAAACAAAGAGAAATAAGAATTCTCAAGTTAATGCTCAAAAAAAAAAGTCTACGTAGAATACATGGCTTAAACTGCATTCATAAACTGCCTGGCAAAAACATTATTTTTGGTTTGATTTGAATGGCCACCTCTTAAAATACAATTGTGAGTAGTATCAAATTTAAAACATTGATAAAATCATCAACAAAACTGAAACACATCACTAAATTTTATAAAGCATTTGCATTTTGAATAGAACTCTATGAGCATGATTGATTTGACCGCTTATGGTGAAAGATTGAGATAATTAGTTCAGGATGATAGGAGGTTCTGAATGTGGAACAAAACACTTTTTTTTTCTACAGTCAATAATGGATCTTGGGGGGGAAATGAAGAAAAAGAAATAACTAAAAGAAACAAGAAAAAGGTAGAAGGACTGCAGGAAAAATAAGTTTGAGTCCTGTATAAAAATGCACTAGAAGATGATAGATTGATAGATAGATAGATAGATAGATAGATAGATAGATAGATAGATAGATAGATTAATAATAATAATAATAATAATAATAATAATAATAATAATAATAATAATAATAATAATAATTTTATTTCTATACCGCCCTTCTCCCGAAGGACTCAGGGCGGTGTACAGCCAATTTAAAAACACAAGTCATAACAATGATTAAAAATTAAAATAATTAAATAGATTTGGCCGGTTTAAAACCCCAAAAATTAAAATACCCCAATTTAAAATTATTATGTTGATAGCCCGGCCTGGCGGAACAACAGGGTCTTCAGTGCGCAGCGAAACACCCGGAGGTCGGAGATCTTACATATTTCCAGGGGCAATTCATTCCACAGGGCTGGGGCTCCCACAGAGAAGGCCCTCCCCCTGGGTGTCGCCAGCTGACATAACTTGGCTGATGGCACCCTGAGGAGACCCTCTCTGTGGGAGTGGACTGGTCGGTGGGAGGCTATTGGTGGCAGAAGACGGTCTCGAAGGTATCCGGGTCCTATGCCATGGAGCACTTTAAAGGTGGTAACCAACACCTTGAATCGCACCTGGAAGACCACTGGGAGCCAGTGCAGCTCGCGCAGGAGGGGTGTCACGCGGGCACAACGAGTTGCGCCCATAACCATCTGCGCGGCCGCATTCTGGACCAGTTGGAGCCTCCGAGTGCTCTTCAAGGGGAGCCCCATCTAGAGAGCATTACAATAGTCCAGCCGGGAGGTGACAAGGGCATGAGTGACCGTGCGCAAGGCGTCCCGGTCCAGAAAGGGCTGCAACTGGTGGATCAGGCGAACCTGATAAAAGGCCCCCCTGGCCACGGCCATCATATGCTCTTCTAAAGACAGCCGTGCATCCAAGAGGACACCCAGATTGCGAGCCCTCTCTGTGGGGGGCAAAGATTCACCCCCAATAGTCAGCGATGGCACCTGCTGACTATATCGGGACGCCAGCAGTCACAGCCACTCGGTCTTGGACGGGTTGAGTCTGAGCCTGTTCCTCCCCATCCAGACCCCCACGGCCTCCAGGCAGCGAGACATCACATCAAGGTATAGATATAGATGATAAATTTCCCAACATAATGAATGAAAAGTAGATGTAAGAAAAGAGAATGTGGAAAGAGGGGAAAAGGTGAAAAGCATTATGTTGAAAGTTACAACAGAAATGCATTTAGTTACACTAATGAAAAATGTGGAAAAAGGTTGCTTTGTGGATTAAAAGAAGATCTGGATGAGGAAAAAAAACTAATATTTTTTTGCTGTAAAAACGAGAATGAAAAAAATACACTGGATTAATATATTAGGTACAATATGTCTAAGAAAATTAGCTGAATTCTGACTGAAACAATAATAAAGGTGACAAAAAGCCAAAATTGGGGTGTGCAGTACAATTTTATGTTATGTGAATTTATAATTTAGTGAACCTTTGGCATGAATGTGGAGTTGAAGTTTGGTTACTAAATTTAATAGGAGTGTAAGCTGGAAGTAAAGAATGCATGAGAAAGATAAAATGTTTGATAAAGTACTATACAATGTTGGAAAAATTATTGTAATTGCCTAAGTCTATATACACTATGTTTTGTCTCCAAACCAGGGAGTTTTCTGAAAACCTTAATTCTTTGCTTTTAGCCTTGCCTTTTGAATCTCAGCTGCTATTAAGAAATTTTGGCTTATCTTGAGCTCAGACTGAAACTGGAAATCTGGCTCTGCTTTCTGACTTTAGTACTGAATGTCTGTACCTACTATTGACTTTGGACCATTAATAATTCAGTCTGGAAAGCAGAGGAATAGTCAAGCTATGAATTTTATACTTTCCCCATAATGTGGGCACTGTTATTGTAAATTATATAATAAAAAAATTGTTCTTGCAGAGTAACCTATAATTCTATGGAATAAATTCCACAGAGGCCAGACAGTGAAGGGATAGCCTCAGTTGGATTGAATATAAAAATGAGACAGTCTGCATCAGGTATATATTCATGTACACAGAAATGCATATATGCATTCAGAAGCATCCAATGAACTTTGAATAACTAAGTTTCTCCAAATTAAATCATGAAACAATTTTATTTTATGTGAGTGAGGAAGGGACAAAATCCACAATATTTGCCTGTCATAATATGGCAACAAGATAAAGTTTTTAACATGTGTATGTCATATTATACAATTGAATGATACTCATAATAATAAGGAAAAGGGAAGTAATTAAACATAAACTATTATAGGCATTCAAATTTCTAAATAGTTCTCCAATAGAAATGTTACATAATTTCTGAAGAATAAGAGTTCTCCCAATCTTGTTCTATTGAATATTCTGTGAACATAAAAGCACACTTTTATTGTGCTTTGATTAATGTAGCCTTGGTAGTACAGTGGTCTAAAGCACCCTGTTATTAAGACCAGCTGCCTGCAATTACTGCAGGTTCGAATCTCGCCAGGCTCAAGGTTGACTCAGCCTTCCATCCTTTCTAAGGTAGGTAAATTGAGGACCCAGTTGTGGGGGCAATAAGCTGACTTTGTATAAATATACAAAAGTATGAAGGCTATTGCTTAGCACATTGTAAGCCGCCCTGAGTCTCCGGAGAAGGGCGGCATATAAATCAAATTTTTTTAAAAAAATGTACAAATATATGTGATATCATTTTTAATATAACTAAAATAATAATTTTAATATAATTTCTTTTAGTTAGGGTTCAGTCCTAACTTATACCCAAGTGAGGATCATCAAGCTATGTATATGTTCAGTCACTATAGGAGCAGTGGTGGGATTCTGCTGGTTCTAGGGGGTTCGGCCGAACCGTTTGTTAAATTGCTGGCTCACCCCGCCCCTTGCCCCGCCCCTCCACACCACTATTTATTGCCAATAAATAGTGGTGGGCGAGGGGCAGGCGAGCCAGCAATTTAACAAATGGTTCGGTGTTTTTTTGTAATTTTATTGGCCCGCAGAGCTTCAGCATAGGCTAATTAGCCCTTGCTTAGATCGGCTCCCGACTCTCAGCTGATTTGCTCTCAGCTGTTTTGCTCAGGGCTGTGCTGCTTGCTTGCAAAGAGTGCAGATTTTTTTCCCCCTATCTATGCTGAAAAACGAAACTGAAAGTAAAGCAGGCTGTTGGCTTTGCTGTTGCTGCAAGGTTGGAAAATTAGGCAGGCAGATTTCTTTTCTTTTTCCTCACCAAAAAAGGTAGGTGCAAACAATGGGAAATTTAGGGAAAAAGAGGAGAGTTCAAGATTTTAAAACACAAAAGAAAAAAAGCTCTATTTAACTAGGGAACTGTAATAATTGAGATACTATTAATTCTATATTGGGTTGAAAGCAGAAATGGTTAAGTTGTGGTTTGGAGGAATATATGGGGGAAATTATTTGGTTTATTATTATTGGTAAATATAATTAATTGATTTGTAAGAAATTGGATTGCATGGAAATAATTGGAATATTCATGTTCATATTGATTAATATACAAAAAAGGTAGTTATATAACTAATTGATTTATATTAAAATGTTGAATTTATATTAAACAACTGTAATATTACATAATTAACCAATGTGAGGATGGATATAAAAATAGATGACAATGGGAAGGGGTATATAGAATAGAAGGGAAAAATTGAATTTGATTAAGATTAGAGATGAGGATGAAGGGTAATATTGGTTTTTTACAAAAATAGATGAGGAATAAATATGGCAAAAAGGAAATATAGAAATTATAAATTTAATTGAAATGACTAAACACTGTTTAAATTTGTGAACCAGCCAAATACTCTGTTCAAAGAAAATACATTGTATGTTTGTATGTGTGTTTCTAATTATTGTTATTTATTCATATTTGTTCTCTTTTATTCTTTAAAGTTTAACAATTCATTCTTTATCTTAATATCTTTATATTTGTTTGGGGTTGGCTTTCTTCCCTTTCATCTTTTTTATTGTACAGCAATCTTTCTCCTCAAACCTACCACCTCTCTCTTTTCTTTCCTTCTTACTTTCTCTTCCTCCCCCTCTTCTTCTCCTCCCTACTTCCTCTTCCTTTCTCCTTCTCCTCCTCTCTTCCTCCCTCTCTCTCACTCCTACTCTAATTTCCCTTCCCTTCCTTCATCCCTCTCTCTTGCTGTATCCTTTTATGCATATGGACTACTCAGAGGGCTGAAAAAGTTATTTCTGACTGGTCCTCGCACTTTTGACCAGTCCTCGAACTTACGACTGTCCTCACATTTTACGTTTTTGCCCTATCTTGTCACCATGATGAAGAGAAGCAGTTGTGAAATGAGTGACACGGTTGTTAAGAATGCCGCAACAGGCATAAATGTGAGGATGGTCATAAGTGCGAGGACCGGTCAAAAGTGCGAGGACCAGTCAGAAATGACTTTTTTCAGCCCTCTGTAGTCCCTATGCAGATAGCCACGCCCACCCAGTCACATGACCAGCTAGCCATGCCCACCCAGTCACATGACCACCAAGTCACACCCCAACTAAGCCACGCCCACAGAACCGGTTGTTAAAAAAATTGAATCCCACCACTGTATAGGAGTTGGAAAGACTTTCTTCAGGGGAGGGAGGCTAATAAAGAAACATAACCATATGTTAGAAAGAAATGGAGTGAAGAGATGTTGCCTAGGGAACAGATAAGATAGGGCATAGCTTGCAGCGCATAAAGGGAAGAGTAAAAGGCTCAGCAGAGAACCTACTTCTCTGGATGTAAAGATGATGGCAGATTTGTACTTTCAGACTTACCAGATTCTGTTACCGTAGCCTTATAATGATGTAGAATTAGCTCATCTAGTCATTTTTATTTTTATTTTTGCTAGACTTCTTGAGAAGGCAGACAAGAAGCATCGTACACATAATGTCAGAGTGCGCAGTGTAACTATTTTCAGACAACCCAGAAGCAAAATAAAGTAAAAAGAGGTTTGTCTTTCAAATAGTGGTTTATCTACATGGAAATATATATATATATATATATATATATATATATATATATATATATATATATGTATGTATGTATGTATGTATGTATGTATGTATGTATATATGTAAGTTTTCACGGGTATATATGTGTGTACAGTTAATATCTCGGGTTTCTTCCCGTGTAATTGTAAACATATCCTTAAAAGGGTAGTAGCGACGTTTCGACGAAATCGCATTTGTCATCTTCTGGCTGAAGTTCTCGGTTTGGTGCTTATGGGCAAACTGTGTGATCGTAACTGACGTTTTTCTATGAAAAGAGGCAAAGGTGTATTCTGATTGGATGACAGTGTTGTTGTATTCTGATTGGTTGATGACGTAGCTGTATTTTGATTGGGTGGAAGCGCTGTTGCTTGGTTGTGGGTTAATGGATAAGTTACGCTGGGAATGGTGGCAACACAGGCATTATGATGAATCTTTGATCTATGGTTTATATTTTGTGTTAAGATTTGTCTGTCTATGAGAGCAGGTTTCCAAATAGTAGGCAGACGGGAAGTATCATCACGTTTATTCATACAATATGGTCTTTTCTCTATTTCAATGGCCTCTCTGATTATTCTGCCATTGAGATGTTCTATTTTTGCAACTGTTTTTGTGTTATTAAAATTAATATTATGTCCTGTGGCATTTATGTGTTGTACTAATGATGATGTGTGTTCTTTCTTTTGTACTGATTTTTTATGTTCCTCGATGCGCACACTCATTCTTCTGTTGGTCTGTCCAATATATGTTGAGGGCCAGGAAGCACATGGGATTTCGTATATGCTTTGATCTTCTAATTCTATTTTGTCTTTAGGGTTTCTCAGAATAGACGATATCTTTCTATCTGTGCAAAATATGGTTTTGATGTTGTGTCTATGTAGTATTTTGCTAATTTTATCCGTTGTTCCTTTTATATAGGGCAAGATGGCTTTCCCATTGTTTTGTTCCTCTTGTTGATTTCTTGTTGATATATATATATATATACACACACGTATTAGGCAACATAGGGATGTGGTGGCTCAGTAGCTAAGATGCTGAGCTTGTTGATTGAAAGTTTAGCAGTTCAGCGGTTTGAATCCCTAGTGCCGCACAATGGGGTGAGCTCCCATTACTTGTCCCAGCTTCTGCCAACGTAGTAGTTCAAAAGCACATAAAAAATGCAAGTAGAAAAATAGGAACCACTTTGGTGGGAAGATAACAGCGTTCTGTGTGCCTTTGGCATTGAGTCATGCCGGCCACATGATCATGGAGACATATTTGGACAGCGCTGGCTCTTTAGCTTAGAAACGGAGATGACCACCACCCCCTAGAGTCAGGAACGACTAGCACATATGTGCAAGGGGAACCTTTACCTTATTAGGCAAATCAGGCAATCAATCATCAAGTAGTTCCAGCAGCAGTAGTAGTAATGGTACAGTAGTGTTTGTAGCAGTGAGAGTAGAAACCAAAGCAGGAGCCGAGGACATAATAGAAATAGAAAGCAGCATGAATATGTTAAAGCATTCAGCTGTTCAACTTTAAAGGGGAGGAGTGTCAGGGAAATACTTTAAGAGCTGACCAGCTGCTATAATGATATAAGACAGGCAATGAGTTAGCAAGGTTTTGGGGCTGATATGACTTTAAGAGGCTGTATATATAAGAGAGGCCCTGTGATGGAGTCTCTCTCTCTCCGTGTGTGCTTCCGTGCTGTAGTTGATGATTGATTGCCTGACTTTGCCTAGTACATGTATGTATATATTCCTTGTAGATAACCACTATTTGAAAGACAAACCTGTTTACTGTATTTTGCTCCTGGGTTGTCTCAAAATAGTCACACTGTGCGCACTCTGACAAGTAAGTACTGGGAAAATAGGAGATACTGCAAGAACTACTGATTTTAGACAAAAGCAATACAGTTCAAGACTCCAGTTGTTGACTTAGCTGTTTGATTTTTGTCTAATTTTCTGTCTACAAACATGCAGCCTGAACCATTATTCTTTTAATTCTGTCCATTGGATAATATTTTTCAACAAATAAAGAAATTCTTTCCTGACCATCAACCCCTCAGAGTAAACAAAGAGGCAGGGGTTATCCCATTTCTTGGTTTGGCGCTTTGTCTCTTCTCTAGTCTATTTTACCAGCCAATTGAATCAGCAAACTAATCTTAATCCTTCTGGTCAATTTCACAATGTCTATAGAAAGCTGTCCAGCTGACTTTTTCTGTTTTTAAAAGAAGAATGCACTTTCCCTAAGTGAAACTGATCACACCACAACTTTGAAACACATTGTACTTGGCAGCACATGGAAGCCACAATTACCCTTAAGAATTATCATAAACAATGTTAAGGAAAAATAACTTAATTTTTAGGGGGAAATAGCATCAAAAGAATGAATTGAAGAGAATGAGATCATTTGCACACTATGGGATATTCAAAACAAGAACTCAAAATCCACTATTTAGTAGAAATACAAAAGCTTCACAATTTCAATTCAAGAAATAATTTATTAATTGATTATATACCATCGTCATTTTTGACATTTAGTAATAGCATATGTAGAAATTTTCCATGAGAACATATCCCTAATCTATTCTTTCAAGTCTCCCAGAAATACAGATATTGCCATTATAACTGAGTCCATCATCCTCTCTGTTGGTTGTCTTCTTCTTTTCTTTCCTTCCGCTGTTTGCAGTATTAGAGCCTTTTCCAGAGAGCTGCGTCTTCAGATAATGTGTTCAAACTAGGATAATTTGAGCCTGATTATTAGTGCTTCAGTTGAGAACTCTGGGTTCATTTATTCAATGATCCGTGTGTTTGTTTTCTTGGCTGTCCAGGATGTTCTCAGGAGTTTTCTTTAATCAAGAAATAAAGATTGCACTTTATTAAATTGCTATTAAGCAATGTATCTTTTCTTCTTTTCCTGATACAATTAAGACAAAAAGAGACCTAAATTAAAACCTAAATCAAATATCTGTACATTTTCTAAAGATGAGCTCACCAGTTTGAGCTATTGCACAGAAGTAAGAATTTTTAATCTCATCAGTAAGTAGAATGTGGAGAGAGTTATAACTTATCCTATTTTACTTTATATTCTCTTAAACTGTATGTCCAGTTGTCCTCTCCTCACACCTAGTCAGCTATTACAAGAAACCAAACTGAGAAAACTATTAAAGCAATGGAGTGTGGAGTGATAAAAACATAAAAAGGTTCGTTCCTATTTTACCACAAACAAATCTACAATTTTTCACATATATAGTTATGTATTTAATTTGATATAACGCTAACTACCAAAGTTACAATAAAGATTTACAATAAAAGCAAATTTAAAATCAAAATAATTTAAGAGAGTGAACCAACTAGAATATTTGAAATCAGATTGAATAATTAGAAATTAAAAGCGTGAGCAAAAATATGTTTTTAAAAATAAATTAATAAAAAATATGAGACCGATCGTCTCTGTAGGGTGTTCATTCCAAAGAACTGGATAACAGAAAAAGATTGATCCTGAATCATCATTACATGACTTCACACCATCTCTCGGTGAACCTGTTAGATGCTGCTCTGTTGATCTGATGAGCACTACAAAACTTTTCTGCAGATCTTCACACTGCACTCACTCTGGTCTAACTGCTACACAGTTACTCTGCTTATTCAGCCAAAACAACCACAAAGCCATTGAGAAACATTGATTTGTGTATGTGGACATTCTGAATACTGATTTTGAAATAGCAACTTCTTGTTATCTTTTACTTGAGGAGACAGCCTATCTTTTCATGGAGAGGCTTTTTGACTTGCCACATTTCCCAGTCCCTGAGATGTCGTTGTAATGGCATGTAAAGGAGATGATGTCTCTCTCCTTCTCATCATTTCTAATTCTCACATTCCTGACACTATTGTTTACCTCCCTACCATCCTGCCACGCTACAAAAAATTTTAAGGAGCATTAAATTCCATTTTCCTTCTCACTACCTTTCTCTTGTTTTCTCTTTCAATCCCTCTTCTCAAATAAATGTGCTTCATTTCACAGTACATCAAATAAATATGATTCACCACAGGTGACAATGGACAAAAATTCTTATATATAATTGGTTGACAACTGTTGTTTGAGTTGTCTAAAGTAGTCTTAGGAATGCTGGTCAAGGAAAAACACAGTCAGACTAAGACTGGCTAGTATTCAATTTCCCCAACAATAATAAGTTTAGAAGTGACAGGTATTTCCGATGAAAACATCATACAAGAATTGATGTGAGATCATCCATTTGCTGATCACGCGGCATTCTAACAAGTTTGCAATTATGACCAGTTTTAATATATCTTTATGCCAGTGGTACAGTATCTATGGCAGTATTCCTAACCGTGAGACACTTGAAGATGCATGGACTTTAATTCCCAGAGTTGCTCAGATAGTGTGCTAGCTAGGGAATTCTAAGAGTTGACCTCTACACATCTTAAAGTTGCCCAGGTTGAGAAACACTGATTTGCGCATGTGGACATTCTAAATGCTGGTTCTGAAACAGCAATTTCTTGTTGTCTTGTAGTTGAGGGGACAATCTATCTTTTCATGGAAGCACTTTTTAACTTTCCACATCTCCCCAGTCCCTGGGATATCATTGTGCTGGCATGTAAAGGAGATTAAGTGCAAAGTAAATTTTGAAGGCAACAAAGGCTTGCCATCACAGCACCAAAGAAACACTGGAAATGCATTTAACTTTTGTGAAAATGGAGAAGGATGTTTGTTTAATCAGAAATCTGATGGAGCAGGATGAGATAGTTGCTGGCAAAATGCAAGCAATGATTGATTAACAGTTCTGTGCTCAGCTATAGGACAGAAAGTGTAAATCCTTTTGGCTGGTACTCTTGGCAAACATGTTGGATCTGCAAACATGTAATACGTCAGTGCTCATAGCATTCTAATCATCTGAAAATATTCATAGGAGTTGGGATCAATTTTGTTTGCACTTTAAACTGAATTTGAGAGTTGGAAGATACAACTGGCCATATGGAAGTGTTCTTATTTTTCTGTCATTCTAATAGAGAGAGAGTAAGTGACTTTGTAGGCTGAAATGGCTCTAGGCTTTTTGTCATGTGAATGAGTCTCTCTTTTTTTACTTGTCATCATCTCATTTTTTAGGGACAGCACATGTATTACAATTTAAAACTTTTTAAAACCACAGCATCCAGGGATTTATACATTATGAGTCAACTGAAATCTGGCATCTAGATATATGATATATAAATAAATAAGCAAGCATGGCATTTGGCTTCCAAATGTGTCTCTTGGCCTCATGTTTGCTAGGCTAATTAGCATCTTTTCTTTCAAATGACAAGTTCAGAATTCCCATCTGCTTATTCCCCTTTTCTCTCTCCCTCACTGAGCTCATCTAATATATTGCAGATGAATACATTCCATGGACTTGGGAACTGTCTGTTGCAAGAGAGCCTCTGACCCAGAAAGGACATTTCTTGATGGATTGAAGCTTCATAGATCAGGGACTACTTTTGATTCTGGACAGACACCAATGATATTGGACAGATGGCTTGAGTTTTTGAGAACTTGTTTTATCCTATCTGTACCTCACATTTACTTTTTCTACATTCTACATGTGGGCATAGCTAACTAGAAATATGCAAGCTTGTGTGTCCTTTAGAACTCTTCCTCAGGACTCTCTCCTAACATTTTTATGGCTGTCAAAATAAGACATGCCAATAAAATGAAGTGTGCCATGTCCTTGGAAAAACAATGTCTGCAACTATACCATGTTGAAGTAGCATGACTATCTGACTTTGAACTGTTCTGGTTCCTAATGATGGGTGAAAAGAACCCCTTGATGATTACCTGTAATGAAATCCCTATTGTGAAAATTTCTGAACTGCCTTGTGTCAGTGGTTCATTCATTAAGGAGAACATTCTTTTTCAAGATGTGGCTGTCACAAATTACTGCCTTGCCACCCAAAGGAGGAGATATGTTCTCTCATTAGATAAAGACATTTAGTTTGCCTGTCTCCCATCACCTAGGGTGCCAGTGGTATGACAGAATGACTAGATCTGAATAAGAAATCATAGCCAGGTGAGTGTAATGGTAAAGGTGCCAGGGTATAAATCAGGGTATTAGGGTATAAACCAGAATACTATGAGTTCTAGAATTAGATCAATATTCAGTATTATGTTCATTCACTGATCAGTCTATAGTGGCAACGATGGTGACAAAAACAATCAAGCTACAGAAGCATAATTTACTCTCTTTTCTAAAAGAGGGAAATGGTGTACATTTAGGTACAAAAGTGAAGGGATGGGATGAGACAATTGCCATTGACTTGCAGCAGAGAACAGACTGGTTGATGTCCTATGTACTCAACTATTGGCCTGTACATGTGGTATTCTGATATCTGCAAAGAGTAAAAAAAAACATCCCTGATCAGTGGCAGATGCATTTTGAAGCCATGATGGAACAGCTCTGCAATTTGGGAGTTCTTCTGAATTTCTGGCTCCTGTTGGAGTAGCAAGTGAAAGCTGTTACCAGAGGGACATTTGTGAGCTCTGGCTAGTGTCTTAATTGTTGATAGATGTGGATTGGGAAGCCTTGCCTGCAGTGATTCAGGCCTTTGTTACATTGCATTTAGACCACTGCAATATATTATACATGGGATTGCCTTTGGAGATGACTTGATAGATTCAGTTAGTCCAAATGCAGTGCAATCCATCTCCAAACTGAAAGTAGCAGGTTTAGCTACATTAATACCAATGTTACCAATTTGCTTCTAGACCAATTTGAAGTGTTGATTGTTATGTCCATGTGATTTAGTTCCTGGATACCTACTGGATAGTAATAATAATAATAATAATAATAATAATAATAATAATAATAATAATAATAATAATAATAATAATTTTATTTCTATACCGCCCTTCTCCCGAAGGACTCAGGGCGGTGTACAGCCTATTTAAAACACAGAAACATGTATGTCTATTAAGGTTTGTCCTGCCTTATGCATTCCTGCAATAAAGCCTTACTGAGGTAGTGGGGGCTCTAATGAGGGGATTCACATTTTGGGGTGGTTGATAGACTCCCACCTCCCTCCTACTTATCCTACTCCCTCCCTGTTTTTTAGTTAGGGTTGAGTGTTTTTCTTTTTCTTTTTTTAAAAAAAAATAATTTTGTTGAGTATTTTACATTTTAAAACCAAACACACAATAGCAAAAGAAGTCAAGAGACAAAAACAAAAAACAAAAACACACGCACATCAGACCTTAAAATACAATACTAACAAGAAATATATACAATTTTACAACTTTCTGCATCGACTTTTGTCTTTACTCTTAGTTTTTATCCTCCCGCTCCTTCTCTTCATTTTTAAATTTTCATAATTAACTGTTTTGTTAGCAGTTTTCTTTTTATATTATGTAGCTCACATTGTGTATAGGGGGTTTGTAATATTTTATCTTTTTAATATTATAAATCACCCAAAGTTACCTTGTGGTAAGGTGGGCGGTCAATAAATTTAATAAATCAATCACAGGTGAAACAAAGAAACAAAGACATGCCTTCTCTGTAGCTGTCTTTCTGTGATGGAATATGTTGATTCCAAAAAAAGCAGAGACCCTCCTTGCCTTTTGCTTAAAAACGGTTGCCTCCTAAACTTTGAAAATCAGAGGTTGTGGGCTGCCTTTTAGACAGATAGCTGATATAATTTGCTGCTATTTTTATTGTATGCATAACTCCTGGGTAGCTCTGGGTTTTTGTTTTTTTTTAATAATAGCTAGTCTTGAGTTTGAGAAGCTGGACCTTTTCATCCCTACTACCATATTTTAAACTCTCCTGCCAGCTCTTCAATCAGCAGGGAAAATTCTAAAAGGTGATGACTCTCTCTATAGTTCCACCAAGAAAAATATAAACCTCTGTTTATGAATACACAAAACTGCTTTACTTTTCTACTTACATTCAACTCTACAAACAATATTACACAGTTTCAAAAGCTTCAATAACAGTGGCAACTAAACACAGTGGCTGGCTTTGTTGGTTGAGTGGTAGTTCTTCATTTCTCCTTTCCTCTCCTTTCCTTTCCTTTCCTTTCCTTCCCTTCCTTTAATTTTCCACAGTGAGAAAAGTTCCTTAAAGCACAATACAATACACAGAATGCATTCAAAAACATAACACATATTCAAACAATTCAACCCTTCCCACTGCCTCATTAAGTCACAACTGCCTTGCCAAAAATAAAAATTAAAAAGTTTCTCCTCCTCCTCATTTTGGCTCTGTTGGATTCCTCTTGGATTCCTCTTGAATTTCTTTCTCTTTGTAGTTGGTGCTGCCAGAATCTTGTCGGTTCTGCTTCTATGTCAACCACTGTCCACTCTCAGCTGTCATGCCACACAGGGTTTTCTTCTCTCAGTCTTGGTCCTCCCCCAGCAACACATATTGGGCAATGCTCACTGATAAAACATCCTAGTCTAAATCCAAAACCTTTCCTTATAACCCTAACCTGTCTGTTCTCCTATGATTTCTTCCTTTTACTTCTCGTAAGTACCGTGTTTCCACGAAAATAAGACCCTGTCTTATATTTTTTTGAACTTGGCCTTATTGCCATGAGCTCAAAAGCCTGATTGGGTTTATTATCAGGGGATGTTTTATTTTGGGGAAAACAGGGTACTTCCTCTACCTTTCCCTTAACTTGAATGCTTCGTCTCTTATTTCCCTTTTTCAGTGATACATCACTCACACTGTAAAGCTTTGACTTCTTATACTCTCTTTATCTCTTGAAGCTGCCCCTTTTTCTAGATTAACCATTTTTTTCTCTCTCCTTTCCCATTCAGCACTTCCAGACTAATTTGTTTCTCTCCTTTCTCCCCCGTGTCTTACCAAATATCTTGCACGCACAGCTTCATAAAATCTTCTGAATTTTCACTTCTTTCAAATTGAGGGGATAAGTTGCTTGAAAGTTTCACATGATCTGCCAACAGCTCCTTTATTTCTTTCCGGAATGTATTTACCTCTAGCTCCTTCTAATTCACCTTATTATGCAAGGATTTGGTCTCTTCTATTCCTGATTCCTACCACTTACAAACCTGTAAAGCACCCCAGTTAATTTCTTTGCTTCTCATGGAGAATCTCCTGCCAATTTACATCACCCCTATATATTTCCAAGTTCTCTGAAATACTGGACAACCATTTGTAGTTTTTGGTTTATTTGTTTCCTTGAGTCCTATGGAAATGGGTAGTATATAGTGCTGTGTAATAAATATATCTGTAGACAATGAGGGAAATAGTTTTACCTCATTTGCACTTTTTTGGCAAAATAAGAATCTTAGCCCCTTCATAAAATGTGAAAGGTTAAGTGAGACTTTAATGCACTACTTCTGACTATGTGGAGTTGCACCAACATAGGATAAAAAACATTAATTTTTAGAGTCCTGGGACAGTTTTAGTAATACATGTACCGTTTGTTTGTTTGTTTGTTTGTTTGTTTGTTTGTTTGTTTGTTTAAATTTGTCAAACAAAAATGAAAACAAGAATAAACGGTTTCTGGAATGTAGGATACATTTAGGATACAAATACAGAATTTAGGATACAAATACATTTCTGGAATGTAGGAACCTTTAGGCTCCTACATCTCATCTCAATCTGGAATCTTTGACTTGTTTTAAAAAAAAGATAGTAAATAAACAGATGGTAGATAGTAAAAGAAAGATGGTAATTAAGAATGACAATACACAATGACAATACACTTGAGGTATGGCAGGAACAAGATAAAAGCTGAGTCAAGATTCAGATCACAAGTATGTACAACTGCAATGCTAATTGAAACCCCATGTAAGGGAAGAGATTAACAAACCACTTTAAATCTCTGACTACCCAAATTATAGCACTGTTATTCCATTGTTCTCCAATTTGACCTCTTACAAATATTTTGGATTACAAGCCCCAGAAATTTGGCCATGCTGGGAATTATAGTGGATTTTCCTCCACCACTACCACCTAAAAAAAAAAAGGAGGAGAGGGTGCAAGAAATAGAAAACCTGTCAGTTTGACATCCATATTGGCATGTTCCTTGAGCAAATTATTAAACAGTATGTTGGTGAACAGTGGGATAGGAATGCAACAATTAGCAAGAACCAGCATGGGTTTATAACAAACAAGTCATGCCAGAATAATCTTATTTCATTTTTTTTTAAAGAGTAACTGGTTTAAGAGATCAGGGAGATGCAATTGAAATGACAAAGACTGTTCATTATATTATCATTAATAAAACAGATATATATTAGATTAATTCATAATTAGTTGAAGTAACCCCATCCATAGAACACTCATAAATGGTTCCATATCAGCATGGTTGGCAGCATTGAGCGTAGTCCCAAGGCCTTTTGTCCTAGGTTCTGAGCTATTCAAATTTTTTATTCATGATCTGGTTATCAGATTTGCAGATGGACAAAATAAGGAGTTAATAGACTTCACACATCTGTCTCTAGGACCACCAGAGATGGGGGCCCCAGAGGGTTGGAGCAATAAGCAAGTATACAAGGAGATAGATAGCATGGATGTTGATATTGGGGATGGAGCCAGCCAGAATAACTCTGATTTAACTTCCATGTGTTAGTTAATATGCGAAGGCTTTTCTGAACATAACAATTCTTATAAGAATCCAGTCCTATGTTATGGCCATAAAATAGAGTGAGATGAAGCTTTCTGCTGAAGTGTTTTGTTTTGGTTTTTTGTCAATGGGATGAAGGACTAAGGAAAAACACCTGCCACTATTTTTGGCTCTTCTGCTAGCAAAATTATACATTTTATAGTTACTGCTAACATGTTCATGTTATTATTTCTTCTAGTCCTATTCAGCCAGTATTAACTTGTTGGAGATGCAGTATTAATGCAGGCCCCATGTATTAACCACACCAAGGACCTTCTCTTTAATATTTCTTCATCTTTGCTCTGATTTGCCACAGACTGGTATTCTAAATTATTTATTTATTTATTTATTTATTATTTTTATTTTTTTAAAAAAATTTATACCACCTCCTCTCCCGAAGAACTCGGGGCGGTGAACAGCCAAAATTAAAAACACACAATACAAACATTAAAATGCTATGAAACAAAATTAAATTGATCATTTGGCTTCCCCAATTTAAAAACCCCTTACCCATAAAATTCCCCAATTAAAAGATGTTTAACCCAGCCTGGCTTGCTGAAATAAAAAAGTCTTCAGGGCCCGGCGGAAGGTACAGAGGACTGGGATCAGTCGTATCCCTGGGGGTAGCTCGTTCCAGAGGGCGGGTGCCCCCACAGAGAAGGCTCTTCCCCGGGGGGTCACCAGCCGACATTGCCTGACCGACGGCACCCTGAGGAGACCCTCTCTGTGGGAGCGTATTGGCCGGTGGGAGGTTATCGGTGGCAGAAGGTGGTCTTGTAAATAACCGGGCCCTAAGCCATACTAAAGAACCTAGGGAAGTCTGCATAGAGAAAAGAGGCAAATTATCAAATAAAGAGATAGAATGAGAGTTATTGGAATTAGAGTTCTTCTAAGATAGAAACAGCAGTTATCGGAGCCAAGAAATCTGAAGAAAATGGAATAAATATGACTGCATAAAGCAAGTTTGGTGATCAATGGCATGGCTTGATATAATTGTGATTATTTAATTCTCTTTCCTAGAGCTCAAAAGACATTTATACACAGATGCCGCAAGGCTGCCTTTAGGGAACATTTCAAGAGGCACTTGGTAGTCTTCATACCATCTCTAGTAACTCAAGGAGATATGTCATCAAATCTCAGAGGCAAATCCAGGTTAACCCAGCCTTGGAAATAGCAGACCCAGAAAATCAGCCATGGGTCACTGACAGTCTGCTGTCAAAACAAGGAGTGTGAAAAGCTTTCCAGCTATTCCCAGTTTACAAATTGGGTTCTGTTTAATATTTATTCTGCTTTCATTTAAAATGGACAACTCAAAGACACAGTGAGGGACAAAGGTAAAGGCCAACTCTATGGGTCTTCCCAGGTCAGATGTTTGGGGAATAGTGTGGTCTCAACATACACACTCATATTAACAATAATTTGGAGGACCACACACCGTGAAGGCTGATGTTCACCTCTGTGTGTAAATATATGAACATAAATAAGACAAACTTGGGGTAGAGCTAGGGTTTATAGAATAATTGCACTCAAAAGTGCCAAGGCTGTAAAAAAAGAGATCTACAGAGAGGGGATTCTGTGGCTTTTAACAACAGGTTCAAGTCCATGGATATTAATCACATTAATCTTATTCATCTGTTACTATACCAAACTAAAAATATTTACTATACTACTAAAATTATTTATAATATATAATTTTTAATAATAATAATATATATACTGATGCATACCATGCACTGGTCTTCATCCCCTTCCTTATTCTCATACACACACACACACACCTTAATCAGAGTCAAGAATAAGTTTTATATATGGAAGAAAACAATAGATACGGTAGACATAATCTTCTATCAGTTGGTCTGGTCATTAGTGAATTTGTGTATCAACAAATATATTTGGTTGCAAAGTTCTAGTCAAAGTAGTTACTGATGCAGCTCTGTTCTACTAAACTATTCAATGGCACCATAGAAAATGAGAGAGGTCAACAAATCTGAAGCAAAACAGTAAAAATGTAGAAAAAATTACTGTATATGCAAGGAATGACCAAAAGCAGTAAGGGAGAAAATTGTATAATTTGGGGGATTTGGAGTTAGTAACCATTTAGAATGGTGGGTTTTCTTTAATTAATTGTTTTATTTAAAGGTGTGAGAGAATTTAACTGACCACAATTAGCAAGAAAGAAGAAGAAAATAAAAGCTGCCTCTCATCAGACATTGGGACTGCAGGCTTAGCCCTACCATGCTCAAAAAGTGTCATGTTACTTTCTCTTATACAAATAATTGACAGTCGTTCACAACTTTAGAAAAGTGGACATTGTAATGTGGACAAAACCTACATCAATCTCTGTCTAATAAGTGGGTTAACCTCCTTTAAAAGAGATTCTCCAGCTCAGTTTGTAATGTGTATCTAAAGGATTTAACAATGTGTTGTATTTGCAGGAGTTCTATTACTTTATACAGACTTTCTTTCAAAGCTTCCCCCCAGGCACACTAGTTTGCTAGTTGAGATTAAAGATCAAAGTGACAGTGGGCTAAGTCTCTGCCATATGCAGAATGATTCCTGGATCATCATAGAAGGAGTTGGAAATCTGCAGGCCAGAAAAATATAAATTACACAGACATTTGCTTAAAGCACAAAGATAAATACAGAATTTCAAGGTGGTCCTTTTTTTGACAGAGTGGACTGTTGTATAATCCACTGGTGAACTAAAGTAATCTTTTACATACTTCCAGATGCTCTGGGATGAGAAAAAAGTCTACCAAATTATTAGAAGATGATGTGTATGTATTTAAATCATCCTGCACTTCCTGCCTAAGCAATCTGGCAAGAATACTTTGCAAGTATATGGATACTGAAATCATCCAGGGGAGAAAACAAAACAAATGTCACAGAATGCTACCGGTGATATTGGCTTATCTCTCTGTATACTAGAAAAACAATCGTCTCTGATTTTATTTGGAAACAGTGTTGGTTTCATCAGAGATCCTGTCCCATCTCCTAACGTTTTGATTTATTTCAAATAGTTTTTCTACAGGTTTTTCCCGGCTATTTTATCAGCAAAAACAGCCATTTCCAAGGTTATGTGAGATGCATTCTTTAGGATTGGAGATGAGGGGATCATCTGGTGGGTAAAGAGGACTATAAAGAAGAAGATGGTACAATGAATCCACCAGGAGACAATGTAGCAAACCATGGGGCCGTGTCTCATCTTGTAAGGACAAAGCAGACAAAGCTGCTGGAAAGAATATTATACTGGGAAAATGTTTGTCTGCCAGGGAAGACCCTGGAAACAATCCACCCTAAAGAGGTTAGGAGAGGAATGTTGAACTCCTGGGAGCTTTTGTATGGACCTTCTTTCTCCACCCCACCCCCGCCCGAGCACAAGACTCCTCCAGGCTTCCAAAGGAGTTCAATCTCCCTATGCTGCTGGGAAAGGGGAAACCATATTTAATACAATAGAATTCTACACAATACACATTTCTAATTCCCTTTCATGAACAGAAGGAAAGGTCTGACCCCAACAGCAAGAGGGAACACAATGATGGCCACTATAGCTTCATTGACCAGAGAAGTCCCATAGGTGAATCCATTCTATTGGGAACTCACAAAGACATTAAGGAGATAAAAGCTGGGCCTGATGGGAAAGTATTCTAGAAGAGCCTCACAAAAATAAGACTCAGGACTGGTATTCAGTCCCACGGCTTGCACTGAAACATAATGAAGTCTGAATCAAGTCCAACTTTGATCGATGTGACAAAATAAGACAAACACTGATGTGTTTCACTGATAAATATCTATGATCTGTATTGTGTTTTAACATGGTTATTGAACTCTGTCTGTAGAACTGAGCCCATTTGGTAGATCTGTGAATGATATACCTGCTTTCTTCTTAATGCAGAGACTCTGGGGTATTTATAAAAAGCTTTTTATACAAACTATGACTGGTCACATTTTCATGCCTTATTTTAAAATATATCTATTTCTTAATTTAATATTGATAAAAAACCAAAACACCCTATCATGGCACCTATAAGTAGATGTAGCATAATGGAAGCCCGTGGGAGTGAGGAGGCATATTGAACCACAAAAGTCCTACTACTGCTGTGTTGCAACACTGCCATTTTCTTTTTTCTTTTTTAAATGATCTTTATTAGTTATTTATAAATAAAAAAACATATACTATAATTATCAAATTGATATAAGTTATATATGTATAGACAACACAACACATAAAGACAACTACAAGGAAGGACTAACCGGGAATCGTAACGATCCCCCAAATATCTATTCATAGTTACATCCCGGTAAATCTTTTTGTTCAGATAACATTGACTGTTTTAAATACCAAACGCCATCTAATTATAAAATATATATTTAATACTATATTATTTACTCTATATTTGTCCTTTTCTTTATCCATATATATCAGCGTTCCCAGTTGCTGTAGTATATGGATTCTTTTTTCTCTCTTAGGATATATGTTAGTTTGTCCAATATGGCACAATTCAATATCTTATTTATTATAAGTTGATCTGATGGTGTATTTGCATTTTTCCATTGCTGGGCAAGTGCCATCCTTGCTGCTGTTGTAATATGGATGAATAAGTGCCAATCTTGTTTGCCCACGTCTTTTAGTTTAATTCCAAGTAAGTAAGAATCTGGAATTAGAGGGAAGCTTGCACCTGTTATCTTGTTCAACCATTTTTGAATCTTTTCCCAAAACTTCCTAATCTGAGGGCAGGTCCACCACTGGTGAAAAAAAACACTGCCACTTTCATTACATACTTGTCTCCCCAGAATGCATATGATTGTTTCATTACACAAACTAGTTAATATCATCAGTGACTAGCACTTATAATGTTATCTAGTTTGGGTAATGAAATGTCTGAAAGAAACAACCAATTTCAAAGAGCACCAAGGACCCCTCATTTCAACACTGAACTACAAATATTCTCCTTTTAATGGTGTATATATGATGAGTGGAACTGGGAATGAAACTGTACATCCTGGAAAAACCATATCATTTTTATTATCCTGCAGAAAGGAAAGGAGAATTAAAGATTGCAAAGTGGACAGAATAATGTATATACAGGCAATACTCAAAGATCAGGGCTGTCAAACTCATGGGCCGGATGCATCATGTGCTGGCCATACCCACCCCCGGTTTAGTGAAGGGGGGGAAAGTCCCGATACGTCACATGACACCACCATGACAATGCATGTTTGACATCCCTGTCATAGATGATAAACCAGGATTTTAAGCCCATGGTTTATGAGGTTATACATACTTCAAAAATGATTTGGAAGAAAAGCTTCAGACTTTGTGCCAACACAGCATCTCTCTGCTATTCAATAAAGTAGCCCAACATTTTTTCAGGATCTGGCATAAGCCTGAAAAGAAGATGCCACTGTTTCAAGAGTTAAATTAATCTGAATGGCTGAATCTCTTGAAGCATCATTGAATAAGGAAACAAAGTTGCTTTCATATAATATTAAGCATAGGGGAGAGGTTAACAATATCAGGCATAGTCAAAAACAAGCAAATTGCATTGTAGCTAGCATTGTACGTGATATTGATCCAAATGAATAGAGATGGAAATCATATAAAAACGTTATCTATGGGGACATGATATAATTTAACATCCAGATCTCTCTATTCTGAGAATTTAAGAGAAGATGGACTGTATATATACAATTCTGATAGATTCTATATATTCCTGTCTGAAATTCCACTGAGCACCAGGATCTGGATAGCTCCTAAAGCTGATGGACTTTACATAGCACTCCGTGGCCCTGATAGAGGGTAAGAAACCTACAGAAAAAATATTTGGCCATGTATATATGGCGAATCCTAAAGAGGATGAAATTGCTTCCTGATAGCTAATCTGGCGGTTTTGTAGTTGCAAAACAGAGTCATTATTATTACAGAGTTATTGCATTTATACCACAGCACCAGACAGTACAATAAGATTAGTCTTCCTTGTGGCCCCTTCCTTGTGAAGAGTTACTTCAGGAGCTCAATCCCCACAATTCCCAGTAGCAGAAATTATACTTTTTTTTTCAACTTTATATTTTCCCTTTGTATGGCTCTCGTGTTATTTTCATCTCCCAATTTCTCTGGTTTCAATTACTTTTGAAATGCTGATGCCAATTCAAACATGGCATAATCCTGACTGTTCTTTCAATATAAGTTCTGGCTTTTCAGATGTAATTTAGGAGATGTATGGCTGGAGTGGGGCTACCAGATCTGGATTGCAAAAATCCATTTAGCAGATCTTCCAAATGTTTGCAGCCCAGATATGGTAGATCTACTTCAGGGTAATAAACTCTTGTTAATGTAGTGTGTTAGCTTCTAACAATAATCCATACTTAGAAAGGATTTCAAATCATATCTGCTGAGTTCAGCATCTGATCTCATTTCTTTCTTGCTCAGGTGCAAAATAGCATGTTTTTAAACAAACATTTTGCAACAGTGAAGTTCTGTGGAGCTTTTGGACACCAGTTCCATACTAGAAGGCACTCTTGGTTTATTACCCCTCTTGAAATTCCCAGCATGTTGGTAAAGAGAAATTCCCAGCATGTTGGCTTGATTTAACAGACCATCACAAGGTGTGCATCAGTGCCTAGTTGCTTGAAGTTTTGATTCCTGCTTCTTTCATTTTGGGTTCATAAGGGGCAAGGAAATGTGTTGATTCCAATGTAATGAAAAAGATTATCCCCTTTCCATCATTTCATCTGCTGCTGTATCTCATTACCCTGGTGAGGGGGCCTTAGATAAAAACTCTGGTTATGTACTTGTTGGCATAATGTGAAGTTTTCAGTACAGAAGGAATTGATTGCCATATGTTTTACCAGATTGCAAGCAGGACATTGAGTAATGATTTCATATGCTCCTATTGACCAGCTGAACAGGGGAAACTGACCGGCTCATTAGTTTTATGGAGATATTAAAGAAGTAGACTTGTTCTGCAAGTATGTCTAGATTGAGATTGATGATGGAGTGAAAGTCGTTGATGGTTGTTGAAGTCATAATGGAATCTGATGAGAGATTCATTTCCATGTGTCTAGATGATGAAAATGTCATAATCTGAGAGGCTTTAGGAAGCGAGAATTAAGAAAGTGTTGTTCTGGATCAGCCATGAAGATGTTGGTACATTTAGGACCTGTACATATTGTTTCCAAAAAGTGAAATAATGTTATCATCATTACCACTACATATAATTCACTCTGTCCCACCCCCCTGTAATCACTGTTACGTTCTGGGTGAAGAATGGAGGTGAGGCCAGAGTGATTTCTAACAGCTCTTTATTCAATACTGCCTGCGAGGCAACTGTTGCTCCCTGGCTGACACAGCTCCTTTTATAAGGAAGCTGATCAGCCCACAATCAATCAGGAGAGAATGTTTTCCCACTCCAACAGAGGACCAGACTGAGAACTTCAACTGACAACTATATATAATACATAACAATCACCCTCAGAGATCACAAGCTTCTGGTCTTTTAAATTCTTAATTGTGCTATAAAATTCAAGTTTTTTTTTTTTTTTTTTTTTATTAAATTTCTATACCGCCCTACTCCCGAAGGACTCAGGGCGGTGCACAGCCATGAAGTAAAACACATAAATATACAAAATTTAAAATCGAATAAAACGGATTAAATAAATTTGGCTGAATTAATACCCATTTAAAAATACCCATTTTAAAATCCATTAAAATTTAGAATTTACATTTAAAAGGGAGAAGATTTAGGCGAGGCCAGCTTGATGAAATAAAAGTGTCTTCAACTCGCGGCGGAAGGTGCGCAGATCCGGAATCCTCCGTATCTCTGGGGGGAGCTCATTCCAGATCGTCGGTGCCCCCACAGAGAAGGCTCTCCCCCTAGGGGACGACAGCCGACATTGTTTGGCCGATGGCACCTGGAGGAGCCCCTCTCTGTGGGAGCGTACTGGTCGGTGGGAGGCTGATGATGGTAGTAGGCGGTCCCGTAAGTAACCAGGTCCCAAGCCATGGAGCGCTTTAAAGGTGGTAACCAGAACCTTGAAGCGCACCCGGAAGACCACCGGGAGCCAGTGCAGCTCACGCAGGAGAGGTGTTACATGGGAGCTCCATGTTGCTCCCATAACCACCCGCGCGGCCGCACTCTGCGCCAGTTGGAGCCTCCGGGTGCACCTCAAGGGGAGCCCCATGTAGAGAGCATTACAATAGTCCAGACGAGAGGTGACGAGGGCATGAGTGACTGTGCGTAACGAGTCCCGATCTAGAAAGGGACGCAACTGGCGAATCAGGCGAACCTGATGAAAAATCCTCCCGGTCACGGCCGTCAAGTGCTCTTCTAAAGACAGCCGTGAGTCCAGGAGGACGCCCAAGTTACGAGCCCTTTCCGTGGGGGCCAATGATTCGCCCCCAATAGCCAGCGATGGCACCAGCTGACTATATCGGGACGTCGGAAACCACAGCCACTCGGTCTTGGATGGGTTGAGCCTGAGCCCGTTTCTCCCCATCCAGATCCGTACGGCCTCCAGGCACTGGGACATCACTTCAAGGGCATCGTTGGGGTGGTCCGGGGTGGAGATGTACAGCTGGGTGTCATCAGCGTACAGATGGTACTTCACCCCGAAACCACGGATGATCTCGCCCAGCGGCTTTACATAAATGTTGAACAGAAGGGGCGAGAGAACCGATCCCTGCGGCACCCCACATATAAGGGGCCTCGGGGTCGATCTCTGCCCCCCTGTCAACACAGACTGCGACCGGTCAGAGAGAAAGGAGGAGAACCACCGTAAAACGGTGCCTCCCACCCCCAACCCTTCCAGCCGGTGCAGCATGATACCATGGTCGATGGTATCAAAAGCCGCTGAGAGGTCTAACAGGACCAGGACAGAGGAACAACCCCTGTCCCGAGCCCTCCAGAGATCATCAACCAACGCGACCAATGCCGTTTCCGTGCTGTACCCAGGCCTGAAGCCCGACTGGAACGGATCTAGATACGACGCTTCATCCAGGTACTGGGGTAGCTGTCGCGCAACCACACTCTCAACAACCTTCGCAACGAAGCAAAGGTTGGAGACTGGACGATAATTAGCCAATACTGCCGGGTCCAGGGAAGGCTTCTTGAGGAGAGGCCTTACCACCGCCTCTTTCAAGGCGGCGGGAAAGACACCCTCACCCAACGAAGCATTTATAATCCCCTGGAGCCAGCCTCGCGTCACCTCCTGGGAAGCCAGCACTAACCAGGAGGGACACGGGTCCAACAAACATGTGGTCGCGTTCAATCTACCCAGAATCCTGTCCACGTCATCTGGGGTCACAGGATCAAACTCATCCCAGATAACAGTCTCAAGACCTGTCTCCGTCACCCTCGCTGGATCTATCCCGTCGGAGTCCAGACCTGCCCGAATCTGAGTGATTTTGTCATACAGATACTGAACAAAATCCTCGGCTCTTCCCTCCAAGGGGTCCTCCCGCGCTTCCTGGTGGAGCAGGGAGCGGGTCACCCTAAACAGGGTGGCCGGGCGATTATCTGATGACGCAATAAGAGCAGTAAAGTGAGTACACTTTGCTGCTTTTATCGCCACTAGGTAACTCCTAATATGAGATCTTACCAGTGTTCGGTCAGATTCAGAAAGACTAGCCCTCCAACAGCTCTCTAGGCGTCTTTTCCGGCGCTTCATCTCCCTCAGCTCCTCGGTGAACCAAGGAGCCAGGTGAGATCGGCGCCGGGTCAGAGGCCGCAAAGGCACGACTCGATCCAGGGCTCCAGCCGCCGCCCTATCCCAGGCGGCCACTAGGTCCCCAGATGAGGCGTGAGCCAGAACCTCCGGGATTGGCCCAAGCTCCATCTGGAACCTATCAGGTTCCATCAGGCGCCTGGGGCGGTACCATCTTACCGGTTCCGCCTCCCTGCGGCGGGGTGCTGCGGTTCGAAGGTCAAGGCGAAGGAGCGAGTGATCTGACCATGACAAGGGCTCGATGACTATATCCCCTATCTCGAGATCACTCAACCACTGTCCAGAGACAAAAACCAAGTCCAGTGTGTTTCCCCCGGTGTGCGTAGGGCCATGAATTAGTTGGGTCAGGTCCATGGCCATCATGGAAGCCATGAACTCCCGAGCCACCTCAGACGCCTCACCCACGGATGGCAGGTTGAAATCCCCCATGACCATAAGTCTGGGGGTATCAACCGCCACCGCGGCAATAACGTTGAGTAGCTCGGGCAGGGCTGCCGCCACGTGGCAGGGAGCCAGGTACGTGATCAGCAAACCCATCTGAACCCCGTGGCCCCACTTCACAAGGAGGGACTCACAACCAGCTGTCTGAGGTACAGTGGTCTCCCTCGGCCTAAGGCCTTCTTTAATAATAACCGCTACTCCCCCCGCCCCTCCCCTGTGACCTTGGCTGATGGAATGCGTGGAAACCTGGTGGGCACATTTCTACCAGAGGGACCCCTCCCTCTGGGCCCAACCAGGTCTCCGTAATACCCGCCAGGTCCGCTCCCCCCTCGTAAACAAGATCACAGATGAGGGGGGCTTTATTTACTACAGACCTGGCGTTGCACAACATCAGACGAAGGCCCGGGCCCTGAAGGTCTGTACTACCTGGAGAACGGGTGGAGCCTTGGGGGCCGGAGCACTCTACCGCTTGAAGACAGCGGGTGCGTGCTCCCTTAACATGATATGGCCCCCTGCTCCCGCCATATCTACCCCTCCCACACACAGTACCGATGGTGAAAGCATAGTCTGGACCAGCTCGACCCCCTCCGGATCCCCTACCACCCCCGCCGAACGTCCTGGCCAAGCCCGACTCTCCCCCTAGTGGGTTATCCCCCAAACCCACAATCCTAATTCCAATCCCACCCCCCCTCCCCCCTCCCAGAACCCCTTAAAAGTTTAAACAAGGACAATTTTAAAAAACCCCGCAACCCCCTCTTTGCGGCATGCCACCTCTCGGGACTCCAGAGCCCGTCATCGAGGTAGGCTCTTGATAGAATGGAGGGCCAAGCCTGCGAGAGGGGGGAGTCTCGCAGACCAAGAAGCTCCGCTGCTGAGTACATTAATCATAATGGGTAACACGACCATATCCTGAGGGTGTATATAAAGGACCAAGGAGAAGACAAAGGAATGGGGGATCTCAAAGACATATTTGCAGGACCAAGTCCCCTGTCCCCTCACAACAGAGGACATAGTCCAAAGCCAGGACGACCACAGTTCCAAGGGGGAAATAGATCTAACCACCCTCTCACGGTGGTTAGGTCAGCTGGACAACCCCCTCTTGTGGTGGGGTGGCAGTAATGAACCGATGCATATAGACAGCGTCCGGGGGTCAGGTCCAGAAATCGCCCTCTCACGGCGTTTTGTCCGGTGGTAAAGACCGATGGTAAAGTCCCCTCGCTGGTAAAGTCCCCTCGCTGATAAAGTGCATATGTGTAGAAAGCTGGTAAAGTGCATATATGTAGAAAGCGTCCCGGTTCAGCTCTCTGTAGGTGAAGTCCCATTACAGGCTTCTGAGTTGTAAACACCCAAAATCCAAACTAAAACACTTTTAAATGTTAATGAAAGGCATGTATGATATACCAATGCAAAGCCCAATTAAGTTTTGCAGGCAGTATAAGAAGGAGATTGAATATCATGCAATAAAGTGCCAATAGTTCATATCTTTCAAAACAAGCAATAGGCCTGTGTGCTCCAGTAATGGTGAGCAGGAATGAACAAGGCATTAACAGGGCACTGGAGGGCCAAAATTATCCAGTCCTATCTGAGTCGAGAAGAGTGCCAAGGTCACAAATGAGAGCGCTGGGAAGAACTGTGTGAGATTTGTGATGCTTGTTTTCCATCATATATGTGAGAAAGGGCAAGAAGTAGAAGAGATGCATTTACAGTACAGTGAAACCTTGCTTTTATGAATTAATTGGAGGGAGTCCATTATTAAAAAATGTTCATTAAATTGTAGAGTACAAAATTGCAGCAATTTTATACCATTAGCATGACATCGTCACTAACATAATTATACAAAGGTACATTGATGCAAATGACATATTTTGTGAAAAATTAATGCAAATTACATTTATGTGATATTACATTACCTGAAGTGACATATTTCAGCAGGATTCAGCTCTCTGTAGGTGAAGTCCCATTACAGGCTTCTGAGTTGTAAACACCCAAAATCCAAACTAAAACACTTTTAAAACCTCTACCATAATTACTCTTTAATTTATAAATGTAACCTAGAAAGTGAAAGACATCTGATTCTGGCCACAGCTGTTACTATCACAGCTATCTTACATTTAACAGCAAGTTCAGTCTAGTGACCTTGGAGCAAAGAACTTCTAGAGCCAAATGCTGGTGCAATTGTAAGAATTATAATTATAATGGTGAAATTTCCTGTGCAAAATTACCTACATGGACAGATGCCTTGGCCATAGAAAATGAGTTAAGGATTAAATCAATCTCATTATGATTTAATCGGTCTCTTACTATATTCTCTTTTATCAAGAAATCTACCAAACAAGGGACAAGATTTAGATTTTCATAATGAGTGACTAAAACATATTTGTTCGTATGTGTTTGTGTATACATATACACCAGGGGTGGGTTCTACTTACCTTTACTACTGGTTCACAACGGGGCATGCTCAGAAGCGTTCTGATGATGATGGGGTTGGTGGGCAGAGCCTCCTGCTGGTTTTACTACCGGTTCTATAGAACCGGTGTGAACTGGGGGCAACCCACCACTGATATACACACATTTTTATTAAAATATATATAATTTCCAATGAAGTAATTAAAACAAAACTAGTTTTACTCTAGGCCTGTTAATTTATTTATTGTTATAAACCAGTGATGGCAAACCTATGGCACGCGTGCCACAGGTGGCACGCATAGCCATATCAGTGGGCATGGCAGCTCAGCTCTGGTGCGCATGCGCGCACTGGCCAGCTGTTTTTCGGTCCTTCTGGAGGCTCTGGAGGCTAGGGACAGCAAAAAACATCACTTCCTGTCCCACCGGGAGTTGGGAAATGGGCCATTTCAGGCCTCCAGAGGGCCTCCGAGAAAGTGGGGAAAGCTGTTTTCGCCCTCCCCAGATGCATAGAGAGGATCTGGAGCCAGGTGAGAAAGAAAAACAGGCCTACCAGACCATCGCGAGCCAGGAGCGGGGCGGAGGGGGGTTGCGCATGCATGCGCAGGACGGGGCGCATAAAAATATGGTTGTGGACACGCATGCATGCGAACCTCCCCCATCCCCCCCCCTTCCTGGCACGCGATGGCAAAAAGGTTAGCCATCACTGTTATAAACTATTTCAAGCATCTGCAAATTTTAAAGCAGTGGATACACTTATACAATTTTGCACTATGTAGTAAGTATCAAGAAATAAAAACTTTAAAACTTGAATTAACAAATTATCAAAACATTACAAGAATTTTGTATGAAATGTAATTTATTGTCCATTTTTAAAGACTTAAAACCATTGTAATATAGCAAATTAAGTACTTTCCTCTTTTTAGCTGCCAGATTAACTAGCATAAAACACTGAAAAATTAAAGTGCTTAATTTTTTGGATTAAAGGCATTTAGGGATAAGAAAACGCACAGGCTAAAAATGAACACAATGACTTTTGAAATCTATAATAAAGAAAAACTATTCAAATCTAATAATCATTTCTTAGATCATTAACAATTATTTTTTAGCAAAATATCTTTGTATGAACAGATGTCTTTGACAGAAATATTGAATAAAAATGTTATCTCCCATTTCTCTATAAGAAAGAACAGTATATATCTGTGCGTGTATTCACCTATATACATTTCCATATCAAGTTTTTATTTGATTTTGTTCTTCATTCATTTTCTCTTTTTTTTCTTATTGTATTTCCTTCCTTAATTTTCAATGTGCTTTTGCTTCAATGAAAAGCAATAAATATTAAACATTAAAGAATTATGTAAGAAGTGGTCAAAATTGCAAGATATTTTTTTTTTTGCAAGAATATATCCAAATCTCTCAAGAGCTCTCTCTCTCTCTCTCTCTCTCTCTCTTTCTCTCTCAAGATTTCTTCCTTTTAAATTTTTAGTAGTGAACAAGCGTCATCTAGTGGTTATATGAATGCCATAGCATCCACAGACATTATACAGTATTATCCCCAGGTTATTCCATTTCTATCATCAAAGAAAGTTTATGTGAAAGCTGCTAGTTCAAAATATTCTCTCTTTCCAAGCCAGTGTACTGCTACTAAGGTATCTATCTATCTATCTATCTATCTATCTATCTATCTATCTATCTATCTATCTATCTATCTATCTGCCACCCATCTCGCAGTTCAGGTGATTCTAAAGTGGTTTACATCAAGATAAAACAAACATTCAATGGTTGTAAATGTAAAAATGGATTAAAATCACAAAAATTAAAACAAGCTTTAAAAAACCCAAAGGGTTTGGAGTGGAGAGGTGGGATGCTTCCTCTATTAGTTTACTAACCAACTCCAGTCAATAGCTTCTCCTTCAGGACCCCATGCCACTTGGCATACTCAGATTTTAAGGCTTTTCCCGAAGGCTAAAAGAATGGGGGCCGATCTTACCTTCCGAGGCAAGATATTCCAAGGGGCTGGAGCAGTGGCACAGAAGGCTCTTCTCCTGGATCCCACCCAGTGGTGAAATCCAATTTTTTTTACTACCAGTTCTGTGGGCATGGTTTGGTGGGAGTGGTGTGGCTTGGTGGGCATGGCTTGGTGGGTGTGGCAGGGGAAGGAGACTGCAAAAACTCCATTCCCACCCCACCAGGGAAAGGATATTGCAAAATCTCCATTCCCACCCCACTCTGGGGCCAGCCAGAGGTGGTATTTGCCGGTTCTCCGAACTATTCAAAATTTCCGCTACCAGTTCTCCAGAACCTGTCAGAACCTGCTGGATTTATCCCTGATCCCACCAGTCAAAATTCCTTCGCTGATGAGATCCACAGTATGCCCTTTAATAAGCAATATGTAGGAATATTCACTTTGTTTGATTGTTCTTTAATACCAGCTCAAGAAAAGTTGCTAATATCTGCAGTCTATCTGATAGAGGTATCTACATAAAACACATTCATATAACCTAAGTCAATCCAGTAGCAGAAGAAACAGGAATAACAGTTTTGTGGCAGGAATTAATGCTCAGCATATTTGATGGCTTAATTATTAGTTCTGATGCTGAAGTCAGAGAAGTAAAATTACATCTAATTATATACTGGTTGGATTGACACATTGGTTTTAGCCTTATGTAATGTAATTTGGCTAGGTAGGATCTATGGACCCTGCCATGAATCATTAAGCAAACTGTCTTAGCATAATTTGTTATTCTAGCAATAAGAGAAATAATTGGGAAAATTTTTAAAGTTCATATTCCTAACTGGTCCAGTTCTAAAATTGTCCCATCATTAATCACAATTAGGTCTATTTTCTTATTATCATTTCTATTGGGAAGAAAATTGTTTACTTATAACTGCTAGATTAATGGTTTTGATATTTTTTTTCAGGAAATACTGAAGCTCACTGAAAGCTGATTACACCCAAGGAAAACAATAATGGCAGGCAAGTATATCCAAAATAAAACCTTCCTGCAAATAACTGAAATATACCGAACAATGGGGTTTAGCTTCAGTTTCTATTAATCAGTGATAAGAACAGTATTCCAAATAAACAAAACCAGTGTTTTAAAACATGCTCCACTGCCTTCCTCAATATTCAAGGATTCAGTAGTTCAATCCTTAGGTTACAATCACTCATTCAGCAGCACTGAAAAAAAGGGATGTGTGATTGATCCTTAAAGCTCTGGCTATTGCAGCACACCTATGGTCACAATTGTGATACAGGTGTTTGGCAACTGATTGATTCAGGTGCTTGGCATTTGCAGTGTCTGGCAGTTATGCAATCACCATTTTTGACCTTCCCTGTTGATTTCCTACAAGCAATGTTAGCACAGAAGCCGACAGGAAAGTTTGTAAATTGTTCCTGTAAGTCACTCCCACTACTTTTTCTCCTAAGAAGTCCTGCCAAGAATCTCATACTCCATAGCAGTCTCCTGCCTGCCTACACTGCGTAGCACCCACCAGCCTGCAGCAACTCCCATCACCCTGGAATGTCTGCCAGTCTACCCATGCTACATATCTGCCCATGATATCCACCAACACCCCATCCCACTCCATAGTGCCCACCATGGCCCCCACTGGCCTATCCATAGGCCCCACCAACCCTTTGTACTCTGTAGCACCCACCTACAATGCCACACCTCCCAGTCCTTTCCTGGGACTCCTGGCTCTTTCCAGTTAATAGGCCTGGGGTTACAATGGCAACTAGAACTGCCAGGTTTGTTGTGGCTAAACGATGTGGTTACATCAGTGGTGGGTTTCAAAAATTTTTTACTACCGGTTCTATGGGTGTGGCTTGGTGGGTGTGGCAGGGGAAGGATACTGTAAAATCTCCATTTCCTCCTAATCAGCTGGGAATTGGGAGGCAGAGAATGGATGGGGGCAGGGGCAGTCAGAATTTTTACTACTGGTTCTCCGAACTACTCAAATTTCCACTACCGGTTCTCCAGAACTGGCCAGAACCTGCTGAAACCCACCTCTGGGTTACATGATATCATGCTTTATAACTGCATCACACAGCAACACAAATTCCAGTTCCAATTGTTGTTGTAACCTGAGACTACCTGTAGACAAATCAACATAAATCATAAGACAGAGCATTTGAATACTGTTTTTCAGTGATGGATGCAGTGGTGGCATATTTTTTTTCCTGAAAGTAACTTTTGCTTTGCAGATTGCCAGTGTAAAAAAGCAGGAAGACATCACTGAGCTTATGAAAAGATGTTGCAGAAGTAAATCCCAACTCTTGAGTAAAGGCGAATTCAAACTCTATTGTTTTGCGAAAGCTGGGTCAGAATTCCAGGAGTTGTGCGATACATATATCCTATGGAAACACAGTAACTCATAGATGTTTAGCCTTATTCCAAGCTCAAAAATAACCAGCCAAGGAACATGCAAGCGCCACCAATGCTTAGTCCAAGATAAAATTAGAACTCAGAAGAACTTATGACCTGGCCAGACTTTCTTGAATTGTTTTGTCTGAAATTTAAATTTACAAAATGAAAAGGGCTCTTTATAAGCTTTATTATGTAATCCTACCTACCAATTCTGTGCAGCTAGAGTATAAACCGTTTCCTTATATGAGCATGATTATAAAACATAATTCCACAAGTATGTGGGCAGCAGTACAGTTTAATATGTTCTAGTTTAGATGCATCATAACCTTGGCTACGTTTAAAATACCAGAGGCCTGGTATTTCATGTGACCTTGATAAATGCACAAAGCTGGCAGTTCCTCTTACAGCCCTCCTCACGATCTTTTCTGTTATTGGTTTTAGATAATTCCCCTAAATTAATTTAAAGGATGGCTTTAACAAAACCTGCAAACCACTTTACCACTCAGTGATGCTATTTTCATAATAGAAATTATTTTTATTTATTAAATTTGTTAATTAATTAAGCAGAAGATGAGGATTCAGAGAAGCAGAAATTCAAACTATATTAGAAAAGTCCTTCATTTTTCATCTACTTAGCATATTAGTGTAATTTAGGTCATTATTTAGAACCATGGATTCTGTAACCCAAAAGGAAATCTTCAACTTTATTCTTCTAAATATTTTCCTATGCAGGAAGTTAGCACCCACCTCTCTCCTAGGAAAATGAGATATTTTGGGAAATATTAAAAGGGCAGAATATTTCCCCTAAAAGGGAGGCAGAAACTCAGCCAACCCCCCACCCCTTTGTTAATGGGCCATTAAGGCCTGGGCCCGTCTATTCTACATAACTAAGATCTACCTCCTTCAAGCAGAGCCATAATAGGAATTGCCCAAAGCCCCTTTATTACATCATCACCCAGCAAGGCTCAACCAAGCTTGGGACTCAAGACACAACCTACAGAGTTGCCTCTGCATGGTGCCATGGGAATCTTGACAACCAGAATACAAGCTCAAATTCAAAGCCCAACAGAGGGTATAAATCAATCTCTCTCTCTCTCTCTCTCTCTCTCTCTCTCTCTCTCTCTCTCTCTCTCTTTCTAAACAGTCTCCATGTTTCCAGTGTCTTTTTCGCCACTTGGAACTGACCCCAGATGGACATTTCTTCCAACATCTACATTGAACGATGAAGTGCTTGCAAGAGAGGAAATTTAAAACCCACTTTATAAGACAGTATGTTAGCAGCCACTCCTAGGGGAAAAGTAATCAGTTATCCTGGGAGGGAAAAAGTTTCTCACTAAGTCTACATTGCTTTCTTGATCTGACATAGACACTCTTCATTGGCAAAGTACTGTAGGGAAGAAAATTGCTCCAAGTGTCCCAACCATCTGTAACTGATTTAGTAGTTGGGAACAAAATGAGGAACAAAACCTCAGAGAGGTCACCGACGCTTCCTAAGTCATAACAGGATGTCTTTTTTTCCACTGCTTTAAGTCCAAGACATGTGTTTGTCTTTTGTGATTATGTTCTTCAGGACTGAGTTCCATTTGCATTTATTTTCATCCTCATCTTAAATTACAGAGATCCGTAGCATTTTATCTTCAGAATTAGTTTACACTGCTTGCTAGATTTCCATATTCAGGGACATCCACAGGGAGGGTCAAAAAGTCACGTGGTGGAAGCTCCAACTTTTTTTACATTTATTGTACACACTTTGTCCTACTAAATTAGACTGTGGAATGTTGTTGTTTAAACAACTTGGAGATTCGTTTTATTTTCAGAAGGCCTGCGTTTAGCTGTGCTTTAGACAGAGAAAACATACATACAAGTGTTGATAAGATGACTCCTAAAATACATCTCCTTCTTGGATTGCAGTGATCTCTAGGGTCAAACAACTCCACACAAGCTCTATTTAAATGTAATCCTAAAGCTCTTCTTTAGCATACTGCATAACCCAAAGCAAGCTTCACACAATTTCTGATCAGCCCTTGACACAACTGCTGGTCAAAGACTTCTTTTCAGTTTTTATAATCACACTTTAGTTTCTTTTAAATTCTAAGTTGTGATTGATATCTTTTTCAGTTTATTAAAATAAGGCAGTTTTGCTCATCAGCCAGAAACTGCCTTGCTTCTGTTAAAATGAAGGATATGTATCAAAGTTCAAGCCAACCATTACACTTTATTTTTTTATTATTTTTAAAAATCATACTATGTTGAAGATGTTGTTAAAACAAATGATATTACAACTTAACCACACTCACTCATACTTGGATACGGCCCCACTCTTTTAAAACAAAACCAAGAGAAATGCATGCTTCCAATCTGCTTCACTGTGGAAGTGCCATGGATGTTTGAACAACCTAAGTTTGGATTGCAATAGTAAATATATTGTAAAAACTGCATAAACTTTGGAGGGATCAAACATCCAGTGCCACATCTTTTCCCTGTGGTTTGAATAGAAATAGCCTTGGCAACCTTTATGGTTACCATAAATGTTAACTTTATTGTAAAATTTACGATTCCTTTTTTTTTACTGTATAAGCAAGAAAACATAATATATTATGGCTATGCAAGGCATTTATCAGAGTTGCTTCACACAGCACGTGTGGAAATACCTCTTTGAAGCAATAAAGCATCTGTGTCTCTTGCTTTAAAAGCTATCGTGTCATCATACACACGTATATCCTCAGACAATTACTGTCACTAAAATATGCGAATGCATACACATGGAGAGAGCGGGAATAACTTTTGAAGCAGCCAAACAAGCCTTCCGACAGCTCTAATTCTTCAGCCATAACCTGTATGGGAGAGAGTTGATTTGATGTAATGGATATGGCACCAGGCAGCAATTCTTATGACACACCAAGCCAATAGGGTGGACTTTGGGCCACTCTCTCTTGGTCCTAGGAAGGAGGTAATGACAAGGCACTTCTGAAAACATTACAAAAAAAACTGCAGGGGAGGGGAAGAGGGAAGAGGGAAGAGGGGAGAAGGAAATGAAATAATGAAATGAAATGAAATGAAATGAAAGGAAAGGAAAGGAAAGGAAAGGAAAGGAAAGGAAAGGAAAGGAAAGGAAAGGAAAGGAAAGGAAAGGAAAGGAAAGGAAAGGAAAGGAAAGGAAAGGAAAGGAAAGGAAAGGAAAGGTCATGTAGAGTCCCCTTAAGGAAGCATTGAGAATCACAATTCACATTTATAATCTCAAATACTGGACGGAATAGAAGCTATTTTAGATTATTGAGACTTTTGCTTGCACCACTTTGATCAGGCAATAATTTTAAAGTACTGATCTCTCCCTAGTGGCTATACTGCTGTCCATAAGTCTTCCAACAAAGCTAGCAATAAAATGCCTTCTGGAATTACCTCAGAATATTTCCTGTAAATAACTTAATGGGATGAAATCTGCTCCATAATTATTACATAAAGATTCTCATTATTCTATAATCCCAATTCAGTCTGTAGAGCAAACGGTGTTGTAACATTACAGGTGGCCCTCAAGTAGCAATAACAATTGGGATGGCAACTCATTCATTAAGCAAAACAGTTGTAAATGAAACTGTGACTCTGCTTACCATCTTACTTCACCTTTTATCACCTGCAAAGATGATAAATATAAGGATTGGTTGTAAAATTACTTTTTTAATCAGTTGCAGCTGCAAATGATTGTTAAATGAGGCAGTTACTAAACAAAGATTACCTATAACACATCGCATTTGTTCTTATTTAAGAGACTGATTTTTGTGTTAAATACTGTAAAAGGCCCATGTAGAAGTTTATTGTTACTTTTAAATAGACCCTATTAGCTATTGTTGGACTCCCAACAGTTTTATCTGTAACTGAGTTTAACATCATTCCCAGCACCTACCAAAAGGGTACAAAATAATTTGCTATCTTAACTTTTGTATGATTCTTCATCAGAGGAGATAAAGAAAATGAAAAAGCAAAACTTAGGCCATGAGCTTTATCCATGAAATGGAAAGACAGCCTGAAGATAGAGATTGTAGCCTACCTGCCCTTATTTATGGGAGGTATTATTGTCACTGGGTTACACCTGGTATTTATAACAAAAGTGATGGTGTGCCCTTTTCTAAATAGTGAACACACAAAGAATGCCATTTTCATTCTGTTTCCTCTTGAAAATAGTGGATTTTTGTCCTTAGGATCCAACATTGATATAATTTTTAGATATTTTTAATAACAATGTTTTGAATTGAAGCATAAATAGCAATAATAGCAAGAGCTTTTATTAATGCCATTTATTGGTTTGGTTTTTATGAGTATTTGTTTTATTGTGTTTACTGTAAACTACTTAGAATCTTATGATCAGGCAGCATATACATGTTGGTAAATGAAATAAACAAAAAATATACTACTATTATTACTCAAAAATGATAATTTTGTTTCATCAAATACAGTTCCAAAATAAATAGAACTCATTTTTCATTATGAAAAATCAACTGCATGTTAAATTATCTAAACAATCTACACATTCCTGATTAAAACACATTGTAATCTCTCTGGTTATGATCTTAAGGAAATGAGATTCATTTTTAATCATAAAAGTAACTTAATTTTAGCATAATGACAGTAAATTATCCAGTACATGTTGAGATGTCAATTAATATGAACTCAATTAAATGAAACCTAGATCAGTGTCAGACAAGGAACTTGTACATTTCCTAGAAGGGGTGACAAATGCATGGTTGACTGTTACTTTACTTGTGAAGTCCAGAACAGGGGTGTCACACTCGCAGGCTGCGAGCCGGATGCGTCACATGCTGGTTCCACCCCCGCCCAGTTTAGTGAAGGGGAAAAAAATCCTGATACGTCATGTGACGACGCGAGTTTGACACCCCTGGTCTAGAATTATATTACAGATATTAGCAAACCAAAGTATGAATGAAGAAATACCTAAGAAAGTATCTTCCCTACCCACCTGCTCACACATATTCTACTTCATTATTTAAAGCATCCTGTCTTAGAAAAAGTGACAGACAAATCATATTTCAAATATTTTATTTATTGTACAAACTATTTACATTAGAGACTTACATAATCTTGCTGAATCCTACCTGAAACTGGCCACTGGGAACTGGCCCTGACCAAGCTAAAGTAACAGGCCTTGATATTAAAGCATGCAAGATAGTCTCATATGTAGGGTATCCTATGGTATCCAATCCAAGAGACAGAGATCTATAGGAGCCTATATCACAAGCTAAATCTCTATCCCTGGAATTATTCCATATTAGGTGAAACAAACAAGGACCAAAGAAACATAAAACTTATTCAGCACTCACATGTGTGTGCACACACACTAGAGTTGGTTACAGCACAGCCTGCAGCATGACACACAAAAAGAACTGGAGTATTATAACTGGTTTAGGGAAGAATTAAGCAGCAAGGATTTAGGAAAACGCACTGAAACTATAAAGTACTGGAACAAATGTGACCCTGTTAATTAAGGGAATTCTGAGACTATATTTTTAGCTAAGAACAAGGGGCATCTACCACTGTTTTGACTCTGCTTACGTAAAAAGAAAATCCTTGGCTTCTGCAAAGAGGCAAGAGTGCCAAAAGCATTTATTAATAGAGTGGTTTCAAACAGAAGATGTCTGCTGAATATCCAGCCACTCAATCCTCAATTTAAAAAACAACAACTGAGCTCTAAAGAAGAAAAAAGAGGATTCCTGAGGAAAATGTAGCAGAGCCAGCCTCCAGCCATGCCGGAGAATGCCCTTGGGAGGTCAATGGAGCAAAAAAAAAGACTGGAACAGCATCAAGAAACACCCCACCCTCTAAATCATCACCTGGCTGAGCTATGCAGCATAGACTTTGTTTGGTCCCCTGATGAGCAGTGGCAATGAATGTTTCAAGGCATTTACAAGCCTTAATTGCACTGACCAAAGAATTTATTCTTAATACAATCAAGATGGTACCTACATGCTTTTTTTAAAAAAAAAAAAAGCAATTACTTAAAGGAGAAAAAATGGCTGCCAATGGAGAAAAATACAGTGTTGGTCTCTAAGAATGCCTCCCAAGGAAGGGATCCCTGAATTATTTCAATACTCAATAGTCCAACATTTTTGGCAAAATAATGGCTTGAATTTCTTTATAAATGCAATACACATTCAAACGAAGAAAAAGTTAACAATATTTAATGAGGCAGATTTGCAAACTGTCTTTTTATAATTTGCAAATGATTCTATTGATGATGGAGAAGTAAACCACAATATTAAATAGTATCATAAGATATACCTATTCTTCTCCAGAAAATTAGAGCCTCAGTGTGTAGCAGAATGACTTATTTAGTAGGTAATGACACTATAATCTCTAGTCATTGGTATCTGTCTCCTCTGACCAAGATAAATGCACTTTAGGTGCCAACAAAATACTCAGCTTTATTATCCAATCAGATTTTGGCTTTGTTGACAAAACTTGGTTGAGCTGCCAGCTGGGACCCCTCAATTCCCACTCATTATTGCCAAGGAAATGGGAGTGCTAAAAGTGTTGTAATTGAAAAATCAATAACGTAGGACAACTCACACAGCTGTCCACTTCTAGTTCAAACAGTAGTCCACTGTGTTGCCTTGCAAGCCCACTTCCTCCATGTCAATAATAAACAGCTTCAATATCAGCTCCTAAAAATATCATGGAATGCTTCTGATGCAGAACACAGAAAAGAAAAATGCTGGAATAACTGCCTTGTTTAACTGCCTGACTCAAGACAAAGAAATAAAATTTTTGCTACCATTACCTGAACAGAGGTTGCTAACAAGAGGCTCCCCAGAGTTTCTGAACTCAAACTCTCATGAGCCTTAATTTCCAGAATCAATTAGTGAGCATCCACAGGAGAGACTGCAGCATTTGGAAGGCTACACTATTCTTTAACTTCACTGGCAAAAATCAATGGAAACTCTTCCATTGTTTTAACAGCTCCTCCTCCATCTACTGGGTGGAGGACCAAAATCACTGTCAAGGATCAGCACTTGTGCTCCAGTAATAGAGTTCTTGTTCACCAACCAGAACAAACAAGTGGCATTATGCAGTGCAAGGTGGCTAAGAAAATTAAAAGCTTTCCTGTAACATCCAAGTAAAAAGGGGATTGCTTACATGAAAACTTAGGTCAAGGCATGGAAAGATATGAAGACTTCCTGTAATCTGGGGATTCAGGGCTCCCAAACTCATCTAGTCATCTCCCCAAATTAACAAGTTATATAACTATCCTAATTGTCTCCTGTACCAAGCTGCAACACTGGTTTGCGTGCTTCCTCCCATCAGAAATCCCAGACAGATCATGCCCATGAAATACAACTCCAATCTCACTCCACAGGGGAACCCCATTTCATGGACAGGTGCCATACTGAGAAAGGAGTGATCAGCATAAGACTCTGAATTGTTCCAATTCACATGGTGCCTTTTTCTGCTCTCTGCTGCCTTTCGGATGGGCGACAGAAGGATCTGTGAAGTAAGACTGAGCCTTGCCCTGAAGAATTAAGGAAGGTAGTGGGTTCCTCCGGTAGGTGTCAGAGCATACCAAAGCCCTCACAGCCCTCACTGATGGCCAGCTGCAGCATCTTGTGCACCTCTTCATAAGAATCATAAGTTGGGAGGCACAGCTGGTTAAAACTGAAAGAAAGAACACAGTTTATAGTATAGAATGTGAAACATCGAAATCCATGCTTTCAATTTTTCCTATGCAAGAGAATAGGTATTTAACTATTCACAGTACAATAAACAACTGCAAATCTCTAGAAACACTCTTAGCAGTGAAAAACTTCTGATTATCAGAATGATGTTTGCTACAGATAACAACAAAGAATCTCTTAGAAGATACTTACCAAGTATGGGCTGTAGGAAGTGTACTATGTGTTGGAGCTGCAATAATTTGGAAAGATGGACAAAGTGCAGCAAATCCTCCAGGAGGCAGCTGAGAAGAACCAGTGGTAAATTGCAGCAATCTAGCCAGTTCCTCTTGTGTAAAACTAGACACTACTGTCCAAAACCAGCGCATCACCTAGAAGTTACAGTAAAGGTCAGAGAAACAAGAAGAATGCCAAATTATTAAGTGAGGAGATGGGTACATTGCTAAATTTATAGCAAAATAATCCCCCTAGGTGCCATAGATAGCCAATTCTGAAGATGATTTAACAAGTGAACTAAGGTATCATACAAATATATTTCAATTACAAAGAAAGTACATGTTTAAAGAACATTTTTAGGTTTACACAGAAAGATGAAATCTATAGAAAATTCAGCCAGCTTATACGTTTAATAATTATGTTTTTAATTATGCCTCTCCTAATATATGAAGCATTATTCTCTTTTTCATAGAAAATCAACATTGCTATTATCATCAACACTGAGATGGAGGAAGGAATTCATGCTACCTTCTCTCGGAAGTGCCATGAACCACCCACTACCACAGCATGTGCTTTGAAATCACAGACATTGATATCTCCTGTGCCACACATCAGCAACTAGAAGAAAAATAAACATTGTTTTCTAAAAGAAAAACCCTTCTGATGTTTTTCTTTCAAACCACACATCATTCGGTTAACCTTAAATGCTCAGAATTAAGAATAGAAACATTTAATAGCAAGCTCAGGTGTTGAATTGATTATAGCATAATGACACCAACCAATGAGCAACAAGGATGTTCAGCATTTTCACAAATATCTGTAATTTACAAAATATTCTTTTACAAACATTTTTTTAAGTATAAAGACCAAGTTAATAATCTCACTTTCTTCCTTACTGTAATGTTATAATGTTAACATTACAATGTTAACGTAACATTACATTATAATAACATAATAACATAATGTTACTATGTTACACAGTCCCCTGCACTTTTTTCTGCTAAATTTCAACAGTACAAATTTTAAAATTGCAGGATGGAGGGCAAATGGCCAGAACAGGGAAAAAAATTTCTATTTGTGAATTAAAGCACAAAGAATGATTCCATTTTCCAGCTAATAATTTGGAAGCCCCTGGCTCTATTTGAGTGAATTTTTTTTTTCAAATCTCTTGGTCTTTCAGGAAACCCAGGTTCTGTGGAATATAATTTCAAACACCCGAATAAATTTACAGTATGAAAAAATACTATTAAAAAGCAATGCAAGGCACCATTTCTCCAAAATGCACATAGCCTATGTTTGCAACTTCCTTCTCCATCTTAGATTGGAAAGATCTTTTAAGCAGGAAGCATATTCAAGAACGGAGCTCGGTTCATGAGCAACTTTACCTTAGCCACAAAAATATAATGTTGGTTAAGTTATATATTTTATACAAACAAGACAATCATTCATAAATGGGATGCCAGCACCAACTATTCTACTGTCTCATATTTCACTGAGAATATGCTCCTGTTCTTAATGACAGCAAAGTCCAATTTCTCACCTCAAGTTCATTTTCATCAAAAATAGCCAAGAGGTTTTCAGGAACCAATTCATTGAGACCTAAAAGAAAGCAGCATAATAGATAAACAACCACAACAACCTGCAATGGGGATTAAAACCCCAATCAAATTTCCTGATTTTCTTCTTCTTTTAAACGAATAATATTCACTTTGGAAGAAACAACAAAGCAAAAAAAAAAAAAAAAACAAAGCAAAACAAAATAATTCAAAGATCATATTTTGTTCATTACCTTTCAAAAAATGTTCCACTTCTTCTCTAACTTGATTGGCTAATCGATACTGTGCAAGCAGATTCAGGTACAATATTTTATTCTCATTGGTCACTGGCATTTGAGCACCCCCTGTTAACAGTTCAACTACCTGAAAAAAAATTGAGAGAATGTCTGGTGGGTGAAAAAAGTACATCTTTTCATATGATATCCTTTTCCCATTCTAAATGGGAGACATCTAAATTGTATCTTGTTTGTTCGCTTGTTCGTTAAATTTATTTACTGTTGATCTCACCATGGGGCTACTCTAGGCGGCTTACAACAATAAAAATGGAGAAATGAAAAGAAGTGTAAACAACAGTAAAGGAACCATAGAATAAATGATGAAAAAGAAAGCAATAGTACAGCAATATGAGAATAAAAGATCAATAACTTATCAACAACTGATTTCTCACCTTCTCGAGCTGTCCACCTCTGTTGTATTTTTCCTCAGCAAAAACTAACTCCATTTCATTCACATCATTATTCAGAATAAAGCAAACTTTAGATTTATAGAACTCTGGGTCATCTGTCTCAAAATACTGAAAGAAAAACAAAATGGAAACAAGGACAAGATAGTAAATAAAGTTAAGACACAGTGCAAAATCTTGATCTCTCCTTTATTTTCTAAAAGAAAATGAAAAAATTAAGAGCTATTTTACCTTGTAATGCATTCTTAATCCTATGATCTGAGCCAGGAACGATCGTGTGAATCGAGCTTTCACCAACTGCTTATAAGCTCCTCCCAGAGATGACTCATAAAGACACTTTCCAACTAAGCGTCCTGCAAATTCATATATCTTCAGTCTTAGATAAGAAGGTCGATTAGGATTGGGGTGTACCTACAAACAAGAAAGCTCACAATGAGAATGATAATCAGTAGAGGAGAGGTGGACAATTAAGTTTCTTACATAAGAAACTAAAAATGTTATGCTGCCCCACTGCCCCGTCATTGCTGCCACAGACTAGACAGGGACAGTCAAAGGGATGGATGTGCCCTGTGGGCTGTAAAATGCCCAGGTCTGAACTGGGCATTAGAGTGACATTTTAAGACTCAGAACTTGGAAAAATATGCAACTGTTTTGTCATAAGCCTCTAAACAGAAGAAACAGACAAATACTCTATTTCCACTATGATCAATAGAAAGATACCCACCAGTGCTTGATTATTATCACTGAAGCGAGTAAATAGTTGGTTGGTTGTATCAAACAAAACTTTACAAATCAGTTCAAACCACTCTCTACGAGGACCTCCCCAATCCAAGGCTGCAAGGAAAAAAAACAAAAATCAGGTAGATCTTAGGGAAGCCTATGCAATCAAGCTTAGATGGACTCCAGAGGATGGTAGAGGAGAGTAAGGCCTGGAGGAATGTTGTCCATGGGGTCGCGATGGGTCAGTCACAACTTCGCAACTAACAGCTAACAACAACATGCAATCAAGAATACAGTGATCAAAGAAAAATATATTTCTAAACATGATGTCTTTTATTACACAGTGCTCAACTGTAACATTATGTTCCAAATTTTTATCACTGTGGGCTTAAGTTTATAACTGTTCTTTTCATTGAAATAAATGAAATAACATAGTTGTAAATAAATTTTTCAAACCAAATTCATTAAAAAAACCAAATGTCAAATTAAAATCTATTTCAGTAACAGGTCAGTTGACTCACCAAACATCTGTTTTAGTAACAATTTTCTTTTCATGCAGGTAGAAGGGCAACAGAGCTAGTCTAGCCTTCCATGACACAGAGTTTCAGAGACTGGGAAAGCCAATATGAAATTTTCTGTTGTATTCCTCAGAAAGTGTGGCATGAAGAGAATATTATTCTATATCCTCCACATTCAATGAACGTAGCAAAAAGATTCATGTAATTAGATTAAAGAAACTTGGATGATTATTTTATTCAGCATCATACTTTGGGTATGATTTAATGGGCAATTTTTAATGTACCCAAATATTGTCTATGGAAATTCTCAATCATCCAAGTCATGGTTGTCGCAAAGGTGACAACTGAAGAAGATTCTTGGATGAGAAGTGAAATGTTTTCAAGGAAGAAAGCAAGAAAGTCCAGTTGCCTTTTGGAAAAGCACCTTTGAGATACTCAAATATTGTTTTATTTGTAAAATAAGAATTGTTTATATTGGAGAGTACATCCAAAAATGTTTGATATATACTGTATAATTAAATCTATAGATGTTTTGGCTTTTGTCAGTCATTCAGGCTATTCATCTCACGGTTGGACTGTTGTAATTTGCTCTACATGGGGCTACCCTTAAAGAGCATTTGGAAGCTACAACTAGTGCAGAATGCAATGGTGCGGGCAGTTCTTGGGGCCCAAAGAATGGCCCATGTAATACCACTGCTTTGCAAGTTGCATTGGCTGCCAGTCTATTTCCAGGTGCAATTTAAGATTTCGGCATGGGTCCAGGCTACTTGAGGAACTGTCTCATCCCATTGCCTCTCCCACCCATACCAGCAGAGGAGGCATGATGTTATCCTGTCAGCCTGATTATTCTGGCTAGCAGGGCCCAGGAGAAGGGCTTTTTCTGCTATTGCTCCAGCCCTGTGGAACACTGTGAGCCCAGCTCCAATCCTCCTGAGCTTTTTTAAGAGCCTAAAGAACTGGCTCTGCCAGTTAGCTTGGGGCCCCAATGGGGATCCATCACAGTGGAGGTATTTGATCAATTAACAACAGTTCCCCTCCCTCCCTCTCTCTCTCTATATATATATGAAATAAATAATAAAATAAAATAAATAACTGCATTGCAGAAAGCCAAAACAGACAGACTTTGCTTTCTTCAATATCTCAACAAATTAACATACCTTCTTCATCCTGAAAAGTCACTTCAAAATTTTTGCTCCAATCAGAAACAGAAAAATTCCGTGTGGCTTTCAGAGTCTATGAGTAAAATAAAATCAAGACATAGCATGAAATCTGATATTTCATCTATAAATACTGTCAATGTATGGCTTTTGGAAATAGAAGAGCACATCCTGAGATTTGGATGGCATGGACAGTTGTGACATGATAATGTCAAAGTTAATGTGGACTTTATGTTAGATGTACCACTTTAAGTATATAGAAGAGATACAATCCAGGTGGGGTCCTAACAACTTTGTGGTTCTCAGCCCAAGAACATTTTATAGAGAAGAAATAATAGGCAAACACAATTGCCTAACTTATTGTGATGTGAATTTTATCAAGAGGAATACAAAATAAAATCAAGAGAACAATTGGAGGCAGAGGGATATAGTTGCCAATGGGTTTTTTTATTTAGCAAAATTTAAAATAGACAACAGTTTTGTGATAATGAACATTGTAAGACTGGTTTTGAAATAGAACTGTGTACAGAATTTGTATAAAACAGAAAAAAATAAACTTATATGATTAGATAGATTATAGAAAACAGTCATGATGCAACTTTAGAAAAAGAGGAAAATTTATATTTGTACTTATAACTGCTGTAAAAACAAAAGTCATTTCTTTGTATCTTTTTTTCCTAGTTTTTTATTGTTTCTTTCTTTCTTACACTTTTATCTTTCTCTTTGATTTCTTTCTTTTTCTTTTTTCTTCCTTACTTTCTATTAGTTTGTATTACTTTTTACTTTTATTTTTAAAACTTTTAATATAATTATATATTTTAAAAAAGAATTTGTATCCTAAAGGGTAATATATTTTGAATTATATATTGTTGTTATTTCTACTCTAGAATAAGTATTTTCCAACACTTCTACATTAGACATACTCACTGAATCCAGAAGATTAAGGCGGCTAACTTTCAAAGAAATTTTGGAATGAGGTTTCTTCATATGCACCTGACGTAATTCTCTCTGGAAGAAGTTGACTTTGTCTTGAAAAGTCTCTGAGCCTCCTGAAATGAATAGGCCCAGAATCATATCTGGAACTTTTCAAGGTCCCCATGAACATTTTTAGTGTACAATAAGAGATTTCTCGGCCATAACAACCTTAAACTAACAGTTTTGCTTTATCTCTGAAATATATTACAGATAACCTGCAGCAGATCATGCATAATTGTATTTATTTATTTGATTTATATAGCTGCCCATCTCAAGTAAATGACTGCAGGAACCTCACAACATTAAAACAATTGAAACATATACAAATATTAAAATAAAACATAATTGTACTTAAATTAACAAATTCTGTTTCAAAAAATTCATTATATAAGAGAAGCAAATCATGACAAAAAGCACTATCTTATAGAATAGGGAAATAAAATTTCTATTTATTAAAATTTTCTGTCCCTTTTTTTTTTCTCTTTTCCCATCTGAATTTTTATGCACACAAACATATATTCACACACATACGTTCCACATATTAGAGCACTGTTTGCATTCCCTATTGTGGAAGCACAAGATTTTTACAATTGCAGAGAAGAGATAAATAATCTCTCCAAATAAAGAAATATCCAAATGGATTAGAAAGCTTATATGGTATACAGAAAGATATATAGTTGCTCTATACTTATACATACTTTAGTTAAAGCATTCTATTCATCTTTCACATTTATGAATTAATGTCACACTAAGTTTCGCGTTGCAGCAAAATGGGCGGCAAGCAAATTGAATGAATGAATGAATGAATGGTACAAAATCTATCAGTGGCACAAATGCTTATGATTCATTACACACCAATCAGTAGAGCCTTCTGCTCTTGACTCCTTTTACCTATATTTTTATGCAGAGAACGAATAAAAGTGGCTGCCAAGATGTTCCTCTCTTTGCAGCTCAGCTCCACAGGAGGCTGGATCCCATCATCCACCACCAATGTCAGCAATTTGTGTACAGGATCTGGCCCATGATAAGAAAACTAACACCAAGAAATGCAAGAAATGGGGGAGGGGAAGGAAGAAGGAACCATCATTCTCCAGAAAGCACAGCACATGAAGCAAATGCAATTAGCAGTGTTTGTGCATATTCCCTTGTCCCACCCCTTGTTCTGGACTGGCTTGCAAAAAAAAGGTGATTTATAAATTCCATTTCCCACAGAGTGAATCTGTTTGCTCAGGGAACAAAGGAAAATGAAGTTGAATGACAGGTTGCAGGATGTAGTACAGGACAACACCACAGTAAATTCCCCAGAATAATCTAAAATGCCAACTAAAAATCTCATTTAGGCCTGCAAATGAAATATAGTATTTGAATCCCCTCATGCCACAAACTTTCTCAAAACAAAACATGCCCCACCACATAGCAAGGAGTTCCACAAACTCACTTTGGTGCCAGGACATACTCGGAAAGTAAAGAGACGCCAAGGAATAATCTTCAAGTAGAATTCTTTCACTGAGAATTGCTTTGAGGCAAAGAAAACAGAAATCATATTTTCATGAATGCATTATTCTGAAAAGATGTCAACAATGAACAAATCCATTTTTTTTTTAATATAACAAAAGTAAGCTTTAGCCACAATTCAGATTTGTCACTAACATAGAGATGAGCCATAGCAACACAAACATTTCTGCCACCTTGTAGAAAAGCTCTGGAGCACAATACAACTGTCCTCATAACCATCACATTGAGACCATTCTAGAAGATGACCGCTAATTAGAAACTTACCAAACAGTGACAATGAGAACTGTGCAAACGTAGTTATTGCCTGAATGGAAAACTGATAAAAGAAATATTCTTACTTTAGGTGAAACATAGCAATAAACTTTTTTGGGTTTCTTCAGTTTTTCAGGGGTCGGGCTATCAGAAGGAGAGTCTTCATCCTCATCCTCAGTAGCAGTGGAAAGTCGTCGCTGAAAGGAGCCCAAATTCAGGGGTGGAAGATGCCACTGAGTGTTGGTATAGCTATTAGCATTATACAGGTAGGCTTCAAAGTAGATACTGACCCCTGAGGTAGAAACATTACGCTCTACGATGTTCTTTTCATCCTCTGCAGGACAGACAGGTATAAAGTATAACACAAGGCAAAGCTCAGAATAGAAACACAAGTTATTCAGCTGGGTTTTTAAAATGTTGTGGATCCAAAATATTATTTTGCAGTGCATTTGTTTTGTTCTTAATGATTAGGATATTTCATAGAGAGCCAGTTTGGTCTAGTGGTTAAGGCATCAGGCTAGAAACTGGGAGAGCAGTTCTAGTCCTGCCTTAGGAACAAAGCCACCTGAGTAACCATGAGCCAATCCTTCTCTTGGAAGTCTAGGAAACAGGAAGCAAAGCACTCCTGAAAATCTTACAAAAAAACCCTGCAGAGGTTTGTTTAGGCAGTCACTAGGAGTCAATACTGATTTGAAGGCACATGTGTATTCAAGATTATTTCATTGAGGCTTAATGCTCAATAGCACTTTTTGAGTGGGTTGGTTTTAATGTGAGTCGAGTGACAGGCTATGCCCACTACTTCTGATTCTTCCAGTCATTTTCTCTTTTAAATCTTGCCACTCCATGACGAATGGGGCAGGAATAAAACATGACGAATGGGGCAGAAACAACTATGGGGCATTGCAAATATTTGCAGCCCAAATATATTACATTTTAAATTTCATGTGTTCAGTCCTAAACAGGACTGATATCAATTGAACATATGTGTACGTTTCAATATTTTGGAAGATGGATTCAGAGAAGCAGAAGAGGGAAATGACATGGAAATTCCTCAAGCCTATTGCTTTTCTACTATAAATAAATTTTTTCAAACCAGTAAACTATGTGCTGGAATGGTTCATTTATAATTTGCCAACTTTTCTTCAGATTTCATATGCTGAGATTGCATATCTACTATAAATTCCAAAACACTTTATGTATATAAAATTAAATTATTTATTCAAGGAATGCATGCATCAAAGTCTATAATGTTTTTATTTAAAATATCTTTCTTTACTATTAACAATTTCAAAAAACAAGCAAGGAAATAATGACATTGCTATTTTCAGTTTAAGATGCTTATAACAGGACACAAGATAATGAGATGCCAAAAAGCAGAATACAAGGATTACATTTGAGAAACCCAGATTTTTAACTGTAGTATGAAGTGCACAATGTTGTTTTGAAGACTACATACCAGGTTGAAATTCTATACACAAAATATAAAAAACAATTCACTTACCACTGAGAACTATTATGTCAAACTCTCCATTACTAATAGGCTGGTTTTGGTAAGAGATGCAGGCACGGAAACAACCCCTATGCAGTAGGGTGAGTCTCAGGAAAACTTGGCAAGTCTGTTGATTGGACATCACAGACTTTTCAAACAAAACATCAGAAGGCTCTTCTTCCTGAGGGCCAAGCTAGACAAAATAAATATGAGTTAGGAGACATTGGTATGGTCTGAAGTTTGATGTGAGAAGATATACAGAGTTCACTTACTTCATGGATCAAGAGGCTGTAATTGTGCTCATCTATCAATGATACTGAGTTGCTAGTAGGGTTATCATATTCATCTCTGGGAACTATTTGCAAAGTATGTGGCTGCCCACATGTCAGCACCAGAGTGGAGAAATGGCAGGCAATTTTGGTTTTCGAGGGAACTACCATCCCTGAAATAAGAAATACATTGCACAAATCCCTTATAAAAATACAAGGAGGGTATTTGCAAAGATCTAATGATGTAGAAATAGGATTGATACTAAATGAAGCAACCAGTGTTGGCTAACAAACAAACATTTCTACACCCCAAAATGTACAGAGTGAAGAAATCACTATTTCTGGGTTATGGCACAGAGTCAACCCAATGTTTCATGCAGTAACACATATGACAGAACTAATTTCACATTTACATCGCTAAAAAAGAGATTGTTGGAACATGGCAGAATTTTTCACTTGGATAAAATTATTCATGATGAAATGCACCATAAATATTTAAGGACAGAATATGTACCAGGAGACCAACTGGGTAAATTATTATTTCCAGACACCTATAGTGAATACAATGACTCAGGTTATAGTTAAGTTTGCTTTTGAACCTCTTCCCACTGGATTGTGTTTATTCCATCTTTTTAATTTACAAGATATTGGAAGCAATTAAAAACAGGTATGTTGACAGGCAAAATACAGTGGTGAAAACCACATGAATGTCTGTAGGGTCGTTGGTGCTCTCTGAACTTGTTTTCTTGCAGACATCTTATCACCCAACTAGGTAACATCATCAGTGATGGGAGTGGGGTCTGCTCTCTGTTTATATAGTAATGGCTTGTCCTATTGGTATTGGTGATTCCTTGAAATCTATATTGGTGTTTCTTTGTTAGCTTGTTTCTCTGAGTTGGCAATTCCTTGACTGAGGTATTTTTACTGTTTGATTGTTGGTCTAGTTTAATCTTGTTTATTTTTATTTATTTATTAAATTTATATGTGCCCATCTCATTCAGAGGCAACTCTGGGCAGCTTAAAAACATAAAAACTGGTAAACATTACAATAAAACAATAAATAAATAACACCAACAAATAGAAAGGGAGAAGAGGAGCATAAAGTACACCATCTCGGTGTTAATTTCTGCTTATCTGGATGTTGACTGCTGGCAAGGTGTTTTGTTTGTTTGAACACAGAAACAAAAATATGAACTGAAAGCAAATCCCACTCTTTTCTACCACTAATGATAACTAGTTGGGTAACAAAATGTCTCCAAGAAAAGAGCCAAGTTCGGAGAGCACCAAGGACCCCACAGTTCAACTCTGAGCTACAATATATTCTCTTCTATTGGTAATATGAATCTCAATGAACACAAGTTAAGAACTCATTTTAGGGTTTGTTCTATGAGTATGATGGTAGCAGCAAAGAACCAGGATTTTACTATTGCTCAATCTTCTAATATAATTAGTGTACTATTTCCCATGTGCATGGAATATTTTCTACATTCATCAAAGGGAAAATATTAAGAAATCTTGAATTATGTGCATCAGTTGGATTGAGGCTATGATTTGATTCTAATATGTTTATCCATGCAGGACAAAATGGAGTACAAAGCTATTTAAAAAATTTCTAGAAACTGGACTAGTAGAACAGATGAACAAAATTTGTTATTTTATGACTTGATACTAAAAATAGGGGTTTTTTTCTTAAATAGGCATTCTATAGGAATTTCAGTATGTCCATTAATTAAATTTTACCATAAATTAATAGTTTAATCCCAAAGCTAGTAAAGATGTAATCTACTCAGCATCATTTAATATAGCCATGGCACCAAAAAATATAATACAGACCAACATTAGGGTATATTATTGCCAACTACTTGTTTTTGCTTTAAGAAACACTTACCTGGTTGAAATACTTTATAGTAAGGACTATACGCAACATTCAAGCCTCCAAGTTTTACGCTTATCTCATACCGCCCAGCTCTGCGCACAGTGAATGCCACCTTTACCACATTGGAACTGGGTTCTTGAAGCACTTCCTGGGTGACAGGAATATCTATTGCTAACTCCACATGGCAGATGTGAATTCGCAGTCCAACAGGATGATGAGCAGGGAAAGGCTGGCCATTCTTATAAAACAACTGTATGGGAATTAAGAAGCCAAGTGAACAGCAGACTGCAACAGCATTAAGCTCTTACATCAGCCATTAAAAGATGCAGTAAATTAAATCATCTTGCTGACATTACGAGTTGTGGTGGAAATCTTTGCTTCAATATACATGCATATACATACATACATACAGTATAAGATCCAAATCTGAAGTCGCCAATTAAGATAAATTAATAAAGAAAGAATAAAGAAACAAAATATTCTTACAAGGGTTTAATAACGTCTAAATTCAGCACACACAACTCTGTAACCAAACCTGAGGTTAAAAATATTTGCAGTACAGAGAATGATCAACACATATAATGATACCAAAAAAGGAGGAAAAGCAGGCTGGGGAGGGGGGGGGAATCACCCTTATTAGGTTTTTTTTATTAGTTTTGTTGTTGTTCAGTCAATAACTCATGTCCGACTCTTCACAACCCTATGAACCATAGCAGCATGCCAGGTCTCCCTATCCTCCACTGTCTCCAGAATTTACCCAAATTATTTATGTTTTTAGCTCCGATTGCCTGGATTTTTTGTTCTGCACTTTCTCAAATTATCATAAAATGGAAATTTCCTCTTACATGCACTCGGAAGGCCATACTACGTCCCACCTCACAGGGATCCTTCCAATCCCAGAAGACTTTACAAGAGCGGGGGTCCAAGTAATTGCCTCGCACATAGTCATAAATGGTCCGTTCTCCTCGACGTTCCCGGTCTTCATGCTGGAGGAAGCTGACTACACGTGCGGCAAGCTCAAAGAGGAACTTAATGGTGAAAAAGAAAGCTACCACAGATACCACTGTGATCCCACCTGTCAAACAGAAAAGATATAATATTTATAGGGCCCAACAAAACTCTCAAAATCCATCACCATGGCTATTTCATATTACAAGTAATCCTCAACTTACACCACTTTGTTTAGTGACCGTTCAAAGTTACAACAGTGCTCAAAAAAATGACTTATGAACGTTTATCTCACTTAACACAGTTGCACCATACCCACAGGGTCAAATGATCAAAATTCAGACACTTGGCAATTGACTCATATTTATGATGGTTGCAGCAGGGTCTCTCTGACAAGCAAAGACAATGAGGAAGCAGATTCACTTAATAACCGTGGTACTAATTTAACAACTGCAGTGATTCACTTAACAACTTTGGCAAGAAAGGTTGTAAAATGGGGCAAAATTCACAAGTGTCTTGCTTAGCAACAGAAATGTTGGGCTCAATTGCGGTGTTATAGTTACTTTGGATGAGAATTTATAATATTTAACCTTGAAGTAAAAAAAAAATATAGGGAATCGCTTCAATTAACGGGATTAAAATAAAAATAAAGCCTTCTGAGATATTAAAGTTCCAGATTATCAATTTTGTATTTGATTATTAGATTTTTATTACATTTTTATTTATATAGAGAGAAGATAACTCTAAGTGGTAAACTTATATAATACTCCTGCTTCCTGTTTTACCCACAACAAGCAGCTGGCTTTCAAGCCTATGGCAGACCTAGAATTCACAATGACCTCTTAATCACTACACCAAACTGACTCTCCCTATATATGGCTAAATACACAACGTTACACATGAGCACCATTTGAATTTTCAGCCTGTTACTAAAATATTTTTGGCCATTACTGGCATCATTACAAAGAAACTAGGGAAGATCTGTGGATTACTTTGCAGGAAAAAAGGAAATAGAATTGAATAGGCTCAATAGTGTTATGAAAACAGACACCATTCAAAAAACTACAAGTAGTCCTTGACCTATTACCACAATTAGCAATTCATAGCAAAGGTATGAATTTTGGTCATTAAGTGACTCTTCAAGTGACCATTTTTACAATCATTTTTACTGCAGTTGTTAGGCGAATCATGTGACCATTAAGGGAATCATGCAGTCATTAAGCCAATCTGACTTCCCCAATTGACTTTGCTTGCCAGAAGCCAGCTGAGAAGTTCACAGATTGTTGTGATTATAATCACAACAATCATTTGACTACAAACTGGAACCATTGTAAATATCAGCCAGTTGTCAAGCATCCAAATTGTGATCAAGTGACCATGGGGGTGGTGCAATGGTCATAACATAGAGGATGGGTCGTAAATCACTTTTTTAGAGGCTGTTTTTGTAACTTTGAACAGTCATTAAACAAATGATCGTAAGTTGAGGACTACTTGTAAGTTAAAAGAATGAAATCTTGAAGGTTCCTTTTAGATTCTATGAATAGATTGTCTTTCCTTACCAATAATGTAAAACATTAGGTCCTTTCAATGAGACACACAGCCGAGGATTACAGCTGCATCTAGAAAGAAAAAAACAGATCTAGCACAAATAAAAAAATCTAGGTAGATCTACAAAATGTTTGGTCTCCACAAAAAACACTAAGCATTCTTTGGTTCTTTAACTTCCATTTTTGAAGAAAGAAACAAGGTGAGGTCAGTCGTAGCTTTTGGAAATACAAGAAGTTAATAGTTTTAAACATTAAAAAACTGACTACTAGCAATAATCTCCAAGAACTCTTTTAGTTATTTATTTATTGCTTTTTACATACTACACTTTTCCAAGAAATGGCATCATGATCCTCCTATTCTATTTTCAGAAAAACAACCTTAAACCATAATGTGCCACTCATTCTTCATTCTACCAGTTGGAAGAATATTCAATGATTAAGAAGGTTTTAAGATGATAACAATTACCCAATAGACTTCAGAAGCCTAAATAAATCTTGTAAATCATCATTACCACCTAGAATATTAATACTTAATATGCAGAAAGGTCTGCCAGGATTGCTACCAAGAGAGCAGGGTTCAGAAGTGTCAAATCAGGGGACAGTAAGACTTGCTAATACACTTTATAAGCACAATAATGTCATCTAGTAACAGTAACACTTTTTATTATGTTGGAATTCTGTACTGGACCTATCCCTATTCTCTTTACCATGCCTTACTTCACAGCCTGCACAAGCATCTTCCACATCCTTCCAGCTAATTAAAAGAATTACCTTTATTCAAACTCCCATGTCCAGAAAGCCAAAGTGGGAGTGCCCATTCCTCTGCACGTTTATTCAGGGTAGATACCAGGCATATCCATAGGATCCTGGAAATCACAATAGGAGCTCAGAGCCAGGAAATCAAATGAAGCAATGAAGTGACCATCCCAAGAAGTGACACTCTGCATTATCAGACCATGAAGCTCTCAAACCTGAAATGAAAACAAGCAGTAGCAATCATTATGTGTATTATGTATGATTTAAAAGCATTTTGGGTGGGGCAACTAAAAAGGTTAAAAAGTCCCACAAAAGGGCTATAGCAAACCACTTCAAAACTGTTACCAAGATACCTACAAGTGAGTCAAGCTTCAACTGAAGGAGACATGGATTTAACAAGCTGACAAATGTATTATGAACTGAACAGGAGAGAAAGGCAGTTACAATGATATGTATGTTCCATGTAAATAAAATGAAATGGCAATGGTTCTTCTCCAAGCCATCAGCAAAGTTAACAATTTAGCATATAAAACAATTTAGTTAACAATTTAGCATATAAAATGATGCAGGGCAGAAGAAAGCTATGGTGCCTTCTAAATAGCATTCAGAGTACAGGCAATCCTTGACTTACGACCAAGTTCATAATTTTTGTCGTAAGTCATGAAGATTGTAAAGCAGGTCACTGCATGATCGCACCCAATTTTACAACCTTTTTGGCGGCAGTCATTAAGCTAAGAGTCGCCTTGAAGGGAGTTAGGTGGCAATTAAATAAAATAAATTAACAAATAACCCTATAATCTTAAAGTAAATGCCACAGTAAGCAAATCCATTGTTCATTGTGGGGCAGTTTATGTTGGAAATTGGAAGTAAACCCTGGTTTCCTACAAAAATGTCATAAATTGCAGTCTCATTATTGCAAACGGCCATGAATGCATACAGTTGCTCAGCACCCAAAATGCAGTCATATATAGGGGGGAGGGGGTGTCTGGATATCAGAACTTTGAATCTGGGTCATAAATCCCTTTCTGGGGGTCCATTGTAACTTTGACCGGTTTCTTAGCAATCGGTCATGAGTTGAGGACTAGCTGTAATCAACTGTCAATTCCTTTTCCAAACCTAGTGAAATAATTTTTGCTAATTCTAGCTTTTCTTAATGTATATCAAGAATTTCAATTAGTTATCTAGTATTATCTAATCTTTGTCATTTTCTATAAAACCAGAAGGCACAAGATGGATTATTGTAGATAATACTTTGGAATCTTACATAAGAGTCACATGCTAAAGCTTGTACAATAAACAAACTTATTCCCCCCAAATATGGATTTTTTTAACAAAAAAGTACTCTATTCCTTCAAACAATATATGTTCAATACCACTAAATAGGATAAGCATAAGGTCAGGAAGCTTGTCCTGTTCTCACAGATTTCACAGTATTATTATTAAAAAAAACCCTGTCATATATGATCTTTAGAAGAGCTATTTCATTTTAAAATGTTAATTTCTGTGCTACTAACTATTGTGGTCCACCAGCAGCTTGCGGAGCTGGCAGTGGAGTCAGACAGTGAGGAGGCTGGAGAGGAACATGGACCAGTCCTGGAGTCTGGGGAAGGCCCTGAGGTTGGCTCTGCGTCGGAGGCAGAGATGGGGCCAGGGCCATCTGGGAGTGATGCGCGGACACCGGAGCCCCCAGAGTCGGACAGCAGAGAGGCAGAGGAACAGGAGGAGCCTGTTCCTAGTGTACGCATGTGCAGAGCTGCCAGAAGGCAAGAGCAGCTAAAGCAAAAGGGACGACTCGGGAGTAAGGCCAGGAGATGATTGGCCCCTCCCATAAGGCTTGAAAGAGAAACAGAGGCATTTGGGCCTTTTTGCAAGAAAGCAATGTTGCTAACTCTGTTTCCAGTCGGCATCTTGTTTGTGAACTTCATGGGGCTTTAAAGTAAGGCCTTTGCCAGGATGTCAAAGAAGATAAAGGTTGGTGATAATCCCGAAGAACTTCTTCTGAAGGACTTGTTTTGCAACTAATTGGGACTCAGCTGGGAATGAACGTAATTCTCAGCTGTTACAATAAAATAGGTTTGTTTGGGACTTATTGTGTATTGTAATGATTTAGTAAGCCTAGGTCACAACACTAACCTCTTTCTCAATTTAATAAAGTTTAAAAAATATTGATTTGTCAAAACAGAGTTATTACATGCTTTTCTCTAAGCATCCTTAATAGTACAAATGATACTTAGTTCTTGCTGTTTCAATAGAAAGGCCAATAATTTATCAAATCTTTTCAGTTGCTTGCTATATCTTTGGTTTAGGTGGTTCACTGAATATTCTGTGCTGACTGTCCAAAGGAATTAAGATCCAATTTAACAGAAACAAGATGTCTTATATATAACTCAAGAATTCTTTACCTTAAGTTTCTTCCAACTAACACATTTTATCCAAAGGCATCAGCATGTATACATATATTTATTCAAAGTTATATGTTCTGTATGCCTATATGTGTACACCACACATGCACACACATACAAACACAACTTTGAAGGTTATTCTTGAATGCCAAAGATGAATGAAAGGTCAAATACCTGCGATGCCATTAGAATGATTTAAAAATTAAGATTGTGAACAGAAAAAATAAAGAATATAAAGTTAGACTATTGGATCTGGGATAAATTATTTGTTTATATTTCTGGTAACTTCTTATGGATTGCATAAAGATAAAAGTAAGACTAAGGGGAGAAAAGGTTTTTTCCTTTGTAACTTTAGAAAAGGGTGAAAAATTTATTATATAAGCTTATGCTCATGTGTGATGAAGGTTGGAAGTCACTTCTGTATTATCTTTGTTGCCTTTTTCTTTTTTACATTTTTGTCTTTTTTCTTTTTTCTGTAACTTCTGAAGTTCCCTTTTTTATTCTACTTTAGTTTATATTACGTTTTGCTACATTTATTTTAAAAAATTGAATAAAATTGCTTTTTAAAAAAACAAAGTGCAGAGATGAGATCTGACATCTCTCCAAGCAAGAATGATCATATATAGGCAAGTTATTCCAGTTTGCCTGGAAATCTTTATGGATGTACACATAACCAAGGAAGCTAATAAAATACTTGAATCATTAACAGAAACAGAACACATTGAAGAATGATTCAAGATAAGCAGAAGATCAAAAATAGATGTTTGCAACTCTTATTTCATAAGTTTAATTGACAATTGACCTCATGGATCAAATCATAATATAAACATACTGAATAGTCCATTCAATAGGGAAAAATCCTTTACTATATGTAGAAAAAAAGTTGATGTACTGGTATCCATAATACAACAGATAAGAATCTACAGGCTTTAGATAATCATAAACAAAACCAGAATCAGCACTGTGATGCAAAAGCTTAAACAAATACACAGTTCTGGACTGCATCAACGAAAACACAATGTTCATAGAAGATAATAATTAAATTGCAAAAAACAGAATAGAATATTATCAAGAGGACAAAGGTCAGGCCTGTCATGCCATGTTTTAATTTCCTGCTACCTCAGTCATAAACATTCCTATTTTTTCCCTCTTTGGAAGTTATCAAAAACTAATAGAGTGATGGCTTTATTTTTACATGAATTATTTTGAATGACATTGCACAGATCAACCAATTGCCCAAATTCATTTCAAATCTGACAAACAAAAATGTAGGTTTCAGTCACATGGTACAAAACTCACAGAATGAGAAAGAGATTATTTAGCCCATCATATCTAATACCTTGGTCAGTGCAGGAATTCAAAATAAAATATCTACAACAGATGGTTTATCAGCCTTCTTTGAAACACAACCAATGAAGAGAAACAGGTTAATTTTCTGAATAATAGTTTCCACTGTGAAACTGCTTTTACTTTTAGGAAGTTTGTTCTAACTCTCAATTAGAATTTTTCTTGTTAAAAAGTATCCTTTGGGTCATACACTCTGAAATGACAGAGAATAGATCTTTTAAAGATTACAGTAACTGACAGTTTCTATTGAAACAATATTTATAATCAATATCTACAAAAGAAATAATCTGAAATAAGTGTGAAATAACCCAGATGTTTTCTTCTACACATCTATTTTCTCGTTGACAACACAATACACTTTTCAATATTAAGAGTTCTTCACAATTTTTGATATTATCTCTCAGTAAATATTTATTTTACATTACCACCTGCTTATTAGTAGCAAGCAGTTTGACTCAAGGCAAAGTTTCTCACCCAGAAATCACTACCATACAGGGAATGCTGAAATCACAAGCATACTCTGAGATATGCTATTCCACCATGTTACACCAGATATGCTGGGAAATCCTTTTGATTGAGTTTGTACAGTGATTAACATAACATTAATGCAGATTCCGTATTAAAAATAAATTCCCTATTAAAAATAAATCAATTATTATTCATTTAAAACCAATTATTTAGTTTGAGTGGATTAGCATATACAGATACTGTAAGAATAACTTTACAAGAAAAACAAATATGTATCTAAAATTACTATTTTATGAAGTAATATCTGACAAGAACCAAGCTAATACCTATATTATACAAGAATATAATAAATGAAAGTCAATTATAAGAAATCAATTGGAAGTGATCCAATAAACTAACTTCCTGCAATTTGTATGCTAATTTTCCCGAAAATTTCACAAAACCAAGATCAGTGTAGAACAAATTCTAGAGGGCAAGTCATAATATACTTCATACAATGAAATACCACCTCCAATTGTAACTTAGCTTGTTGACATTCCATATATTACTTTAAAGAGGGAGAAACCCTATAACACAGTGGTTCTCAACCTGTGGGTCGCGAACCCTTTGGGGATCGAACGACCCTTTCACAGGGGTCACCTAAGACCATCGGAAAACACATATTTTCAATGGTTTTAGGAATAATTTTATGGTTGGGGGTCACCACAACATGAGGAACTGTATTAAAGGGTCACAGCATTAGGAAGGTTGAGAACCACTGCTATAACAGAACTACTCTTTTAGTAGATTTTTTTTCCCCTCCATTCACATACTAAGAAGTAACTCTTTACTAGCCTGATAGGCAGGGCAATTTTGGCACTAACCAAATTAGAATTTAACACCACTTTCCAGAACAATTAAAAAATACCTCACTGCATGAAACAACATTGAAAACTAAAACAACACCTGACCAGGCTATCTACAAATCATAAAACGTTAACTTCCCAAATCAAATAATGAAAAATATTAAATAGCCGGCCAGGACAAATTTTAGAATGGGGAAGTGATGGAAGAATTGTAAACCAAGGGAAAATTATGAAAAAGATAAATTTAAGGGCGCCTCCACTTTCCCCTTTTCCTCCTTTCCTAACACCCGAGAGGGAGAGGATATTCATATATAGAGTATTGTAGGAACACGCCGCTTTTTCCCTCTTCTCCCGGACGGAGGGGAAAAAGTACCCTCGTGCGAGGGGAAGAAAAAGAAAAGAAAGCGAGAGAAGAACCAAATACCCCCCGAGTCAAATTTCCTCCTTCTTCTTCCCGGCTGGTTAGAGTGAGAGTTTGGAAACAAACGAGCCCAACTGGCAGGATTCCCATCCGCGGCTGAGATCCCTGCAGCCTATTTTAACTCTGTGGTCGCTCTTAGCACCTGTTGCTTCCTCAGCGTTTCCAGCTGTCCTACTGCCTGCACTAACGAAAGCAAAAACCCAGACTGGGCTGCCCGTTTCTTCAAGGAGGGGCAGGATTTTCTGAGGGGACCGCCCCCTTCCTGCTGCTGCAGCTACTTCCTTCCCTCTTCCTTCCTTCCTTCCGTCCCCGTACCAGGTCCTCCTGCCTCTCGCTTTCCCCTGAAGGGATTTTCGGCGCCTCAGAGGAACAGGCGAAGCGGAGCAGGGAGGGGGAAGTCGAGCTGAAAAATGCCAACAGTCGATCGCGACTCGGTCGCTCCCTTAACAAAAACGGAACCAGGCCGCTCTAGCCTCCCCCTGACAGCGATGACCGGAAGTGATGTATTAAAAGCGGGACACGTGTGCCGCGCAGCGGAAGTAGCTCGGGAAAAGTTTAGCGGTGTTGCCCGCAGCGGCTGCATGGTGGGAACTGGGAGATGGTGAGTAACCGATTTTCTGTCTTAGAGATATAACACGCAGAGCTTTAGTTTTAATGGCTCGGGTGGCTGGACGTAAGCTGTCACCTTGTGGTAGCGCCTCCGTGGGAAAAGAAAGGTACACCAAAGCAGTTCTCTTTAATTTCTTTTGCCTGATTTCTACAGCTCGCTATTACATCAGGTGGCTTGGTGTGAACTCAGCTCCCAATCTCAGTATTATACACTGCTCAAAAAAATAGAGGGAACACAAGCAGAAGACATCTGAGATCTGAATGAATGAAATAGCCTTATTAAATACTTTGTTCGTTACATACAGTAGTTTTCTGTTCCCTTTAGTTGTTTGAGCAGTGTATAAACTACTGAATGTAAAGAACAAAGTATTTAATAAGGCTATTTCATTCATTCAGATCTCGGATGTCTTCTCCTTGTGTTCCCTTTATTTTTGTGAGCGGTACATTTTATGGAGGCTCATTAGCACCGAGAAGGAATGTGAATAAAAGAAAGAAATGAATGTATATAAAGAAGAGAGGGTTTCCTAAAATTCCCATGAGCGACGTTCACCAACTCCCATCCTACCAGCCATTGTGGAGAGTGCGGAAGGGTGTCATTCTAATCAGCTAGTTTCCAAAGTATGAAGATAAAGGTGGGATATAAGGTCTATGACAATTCACTATGGCCAACTTGCCCCCGCAATCTCGCCACAGGACAAGAGTTACACGAATATCAAAGAATTGATGGAATAGAATCATTAAAGAAAAGATACAAAAGGAGGGACAGAATGAAATGTGAATGGCAAAAATTAAAATAATGTTTATTTATTTTAAATAATTAAATAGAATTGGTAAATTGTCCCGCGGCGAGTTGGCTGTGGCAAGTTGTCCCATTCCCTGGGATATACGTCCTGGGCACATTATGCCAAGATCAATTGAAACAATGTCCTTACTTTTAATAGAGAGTAGTATGGGCATAATTAAGAATGGTAATCTAGTCTTCATTTTTTTTATCATACTCAAAATAATCATGCAAAAGCTTCAGTTGACCAAAACCATGATGAGTGGCAGAGGTCAATATTTATTGGCCCTTCTGATGAGAAACATGGAAAATTATAGTTTGTAATGGAAGACAAATATATGGTAAAATACACAAATTAATGAATGAAAGGAAGAAAAAAGATATAACACTGGGTGACTAGGAGAAAGACGGATGGACTGTTCTTGTGAATTTCATTAAACTTCCAGGAAAGAGAAAGACTTTTTGTTCTTCAGAAGATCACTGAGAAATGTATGAATGTGAAACGTTTCTAGCATGTTTGGTGATTTAGAAAAAAAAGTGACAAATGGTATGACAAATTGGTTTGAATTGAATTGTGCATGCAACCAGAAACATAAAAGTTTGCATACACTGGAAATAAATAACAAGGAATGTGTGTGAAAAACAAGAAGAGCTACTGTCAAGAATGAACAACTGAATGAAAATACAGTTAGGGTGGCTTGGTCATATAGAGAGAATAAATAGGATGTGAGAAATAAGAGTGAATGAATTGAGGGGAAGGGTGATTTCACTGATGCTTCAGATCTGATCTGGGCAATTTCTTAAAGCTCCGGAGTGAATTGGGGGGCGTGTACATAGTATGATATTATCAGTTTAAACTATACATAGAATGGAATACTATATCTTTTGTTTGTATTTATATAAATTAAAAGATTTAACAGTAACAATAAGAACTAATACAAGCTAAAATAGAACAGAGGAAATGAAAAGAAATAACAGAAAAAACTAAAAGTTCAACAAGAAAAAAAGAATAGTAATAGTACTTAGGCAGTTTACAATGTAAGCTTTGTTTGCATATTGCCCCCAACAATCTGGGTCCTCATTTTACCAACCTCGGAAGGATGGAAGGTTGAGTCGACTTTGAGCCCCATCAGGATCAAACTCCAGCTTGTGGGCAGTTTGCCTGCAGTATTGCACTTAACCGCTGCTACATCACGTCTCAGAAAAAAAATAGATAAAGAAAAATATAATGGTATTAAGAAGGGGCTTCTAACATCATGACTTTCTTCAAAAATTCATGAGGGATTTCTAGTCACTAATAAATGTAGATATTGTCCTTTCTCCAATCAAAGCACATTCTGTCAATTTCTCCATTTGGCCGTGGTGGATAATATCCAATCTTTCCACCTTGTACATATAGTAATCTTATCACAGTATTGAAATATTCTGGCATGCCATGTGCATGCGCCCTGGCCAGCTAGTCTTCACGTGTGCATGCACGTCAGAAATCGGAAAACCAAGTGACCGGCGTGCATGCCAGAAACCAGAAGCTCAGCTTTCCATTGCGCACATGCACACTGGGGAGCAGCTCTTTCGATTTCCGGGACTCCCCCGCGTGCACGCATGCTCCCATTTCAGCACTCAGTGCTGAAAAGGCACCCCAACACTGCTCTATACCATAAGTGTTTTTATTCATTTTGAATATTTCTGATAACTGTAAATAAGAAAAACATTGACAACTATGACCTGATAAACTTGTTAAAATTCTAGTATCTTACAATAACATTTATCTTTGTCTACCGCTATTGTTTCTTGTCTTAAATGCTTCTTGTGTTCAGAGGAATAAAAGTATTTTCATGCACAGCTTAGGTTTCTCGATGTGGTACATCTAATAAAATGATTTTTAAAATGCACATTTCAGCTTTATCACCAAAGGTATCCATGCCATCCAAACCTCAGGTTGCAGTCTTCTAACTCTAAAAAGCTCTTGTTTCTCAGCTATATCCATTCTTTTATCCAAAACAAATCACAAGCTGCAAAATACAATTTCAATCCTTTTTCCTTTGCATTTTATAACATTTTGGATTTAACTCGCGGCTTTTCCCCTTGCCATATAGCTATAGCTTTCTGCCATTGTTTGAACTGCACATCAGTTGTCAAAACAAGTATTGTTTGAAACAAAAATTTCATTCTAGCAAAAGCATTCATCTTTACTACAGAAATCCTGCCTAAAAATGAGTTTTAATTTCTCCTATTTTATTCTGTCCTTAATTTATGTCTTAAAATAAAATAAAATTATTTTGAAATAACATTTCATAGTTTTAATAATAGTACTCACATTGTATTTCTCAATCTTAAAACCATTTTGATATTATTTCAAAGGATTTCATTTCTTTATTATGAAATTGAAGAATGGAGTGAGAATCCATAATTAATCTACTAGGTAAAAGCTTGACTTTTGGAATCAAGTTGAGAAATTTAAGCTTTATATTGTAACAGTAGTGAAGACTTTCCATCATTTCTTTCTCTTTCTAGGGGAAACAGAAGAAAGCACGGAAATATGCTGCCATGAAACGCATGATCAGCCTTCGTGATCAGCGCATGTGAGATTTTTGTTATCACTTAATGGTGACAATTGTTGAAGTATTTAATTAAAAATACTCAAATTTTTATACTAATTATTTGTATGTTCCTATTTCTTCCCAAATTTTGCCTCTGAGTAATTTAGCCAAATTTCACAATATGCATTTGTAAATCTTTTTAATATTTTAGTAAAGAGAAAGACCGAGCAAAACGTAAAGAAAAGAAGAAAGAAGATCCCAGTGCCATCAAGGAGACAGAAGTGTGAGTACCAAATTATTCCTACTCTTATTGAATAGTCAAAGAATATATTTTAGAAGATATATTAAGATATATTCCTCCCCCCCACGCCATAGTTCGTTGGTAAGCTGTGAAAGTGAAAGCAGCATGAGCACATTTCGAAGCTTGACATCTAAGTTCAAATGATTTCATCTGCAATTTTGGCAGTAATATTTCAAACTCATTATTTTAAAGAGCTCATGATACACTGCTTAGATCTAGCACAACAGTTATTCTTTCGCCTAAAGAATTATCCTGCAAGATTAGTTAATCTAATTCCCATTTCAATGTATGAACCATTCATGTAGTAATTTAGCTCAGTGGTCCCCAACCTTTTTATCACCGCGGACCAATCAGCCTTTGATAATTTTACCGTGGCCCGCTGAGCGCGCGCAGGGGTGGGGGCTTTGGGCCACACGTGCGTACCTGCGCGGGGCTCTCTTCCCTGGAGCCTTTGCGCACGGCCCAGGAGCTTTTGCGCACGGCCCAGGAGCCTTTGCGCTGCAGCGTTCATGTCCCCCGGCCGCTGCGCGGCCCGGTGCCAGGTACTCCACGGCCCGGCACCGGTCCGCGGACCGGGGGTTGGGGACCACTGATTTAGCTCATACAATGAATTGGGGTACCCTGTAACTACGAACTACATTATGATTTAATCATAATTAAGAACTAAATGAGAACCAATTTGGTGTAATGGTTAAGGCAGCAAGCTAGAATCTGGAAGACCAAAAGTTTTACTCTTACCTCAGGCAGCTGAGTGACCTTGGGCCAGTCATTTTCTCTCAGCCCTAGGAAGGAAGCAATGGCAAACTCCTTCTAAAATACCTGCGAAGAAAATTGCAGGGACCTGCCTAGATAGTCTCTGAGAATTTGACATGGTTGAACAGAAGTAAAAAGGAACCACCACTTCTGAAATATGCTGTTCAAAGTAAACGTGCAATGTATCAACCCTTCGAAGGTATTAGAAATGGCAAATAGATATTGTGAAATAAAGGTGCTTGAAAATAGATAGATTGGAATGGTTTGAGCAGCTATCCACATTGTACGTTGTAAGAAAAAAAACATTTCATCATTGAAACAATGAAGATGTGAAGATGCATTGTTCTTGGTTTTGGGGTGAGATCTAGTGGTGAACTAGATGTCTCCGAAGGAGTTGAGATGGCATTGTGACAGAGACTGGCCAGACAGCAAATTCTGGTCAGCAGAGTCCCTCTGAACAAGGATCAGGAGATAGCTGCTTCTTGTGAGACCACAGAAATCATGGCTTTTGTGATTGACTTGTGAATCAAGTGGCTGGGAGTCATGGATTTCAGTTGTGCTTATAGCCACAATCAGGACTGTGATGAATATAAGGGTTGCAAAAGCTTCACCTTTTTAATCACTAGGGCCGGAATTTCTGTCACCAAGTGATGTGGTTGTTAGGCGAAACATCACATGACCACATGGCTTAATGAAATGACATTTTTCAAAAAGTATTCTTATGCACTTAGGAAGAAGAATAGAGACCCCATTCTTCAGCATTTTAATACTACATTGAATTCTGATACTGTAATTGTGCTTGAAAAACTTCCAATTAGAATACTGCAATGACAGATAATATGAATGTGTAAAAAATATTTGATCAATATTACTCTTTGGTTTACACTAATACAATAGGGTATTTTGTTTTATGTGAAAAAGTAATAAAATCAGTGTTTCTCTTTTTCAGCCCCAAATATCCTTCATGTTTATTCTTCCAATATAACACACAACTAGGACCTCCATATTACATCTTAGTGGATACCAATTTTATTAATTTTTCCATTAAAGCCAAATTGGATCTAGTGCAATCAATGATGGATTGTCTCTATGCCAAATGTAAGTATCCAGATCTGTATCATTTGTTAAGATTTACATTGGCTTTTACTGGTTGTTTTATTATTAAATTCGCAAATATTTCTGTTTCCTAAAACAATTAGATTTAAGTATTATAAAATATCCTGATTGGTCCTAGGCAGCCCCTAGGAAAATGTTATTAGATAACTAAAAATAAAGAATATGCACTGGCTGGTAAGCAGAACTGTTTTGTTATTCATTAAGTTCTGATTCTTTATGACAAGATAGATATTATTTTCCCAGGACTATACAGTATGTGTGAATTGCTTTTTTCAGCAGAGGTGGTGCAGTGGTTAGAGTACAGTACTGCAGGCTACTTCAGCTGACTGCTAGCTGCAGTTCAGCAGTTCAGATCTTACCAGGCTCAAGGTTGACTCAGCCTTCCGAGGTGGGTAAAATGAGGACCCAGATTGTTGGGGGCAATATGCTGACTCTGTAAACCGCTTAGAGAGGGCTGTAAAAGCACTATGAAGCGGTATATAAGTCTAAGTGCTATTGCTATTTCAGTTCTTGCAAGCTCAAGCTTCTGTCATCACTGATCCTATCTAGCCATCTTATATTTTCTACCCTTTTGCCAATTACCTTTGATTTCTCCAAGTGTAGGAACTTCTTTGGTCTCTCTTGCCCTTGAATTACATACCTAAATACTTAAGTTTTAGATTCTTTATTGATGCTGTCAGTGAACAGACTAATTTTAGATTATATGTTTAATTGTTCATCTCGTGCATATTCTCAATAATTTTCTTCATGCCCAAACCCCTTTTCTTCATTTAGCCTTTCTGATGTCCAGCAATAACAATTCAAGCACTACTAACAAACAGTTACTAATAAACTTAATAATAAAAAGTTTTCATTTTTAACCTAATTCTATAACACTTATAAGTCCCTCATTTTTCTATGTACTTATTATTTTTTGCTTGTTTTTTATGTTTGGGTCTGTATCTTTTCCTTTTCATTAAAATGCTTACTAAAATTATTATTAAAAACAATGTTACATAGGAGTTTAAGTATATCATGTAAAAAAAAATTCAGTGCTAGATAGTTATACATGTGCATTTCTGCAGGCATTCCTTGTATCACAGATTGTGTCATGGCTGAAATTGAGAAACTGGGACAGAAGTACCGTGTAGCTTTAAGGTAAAAATGTAATAATTTGACTCTGTTCTTTGATATGATTTATCTAAAGTAAAAATATGAAGACAAATTCATAATTTGTTTAGAATATAAATCCTATACTCCATTATGTCTTAATATTTTTCCATCACTTTGTTTTCCCATGGATTTCAACCTTAGAAATTTCTTAAAGAAAATAAGCCAAGGGAGTAGATGTTCCTAAATTCCTGTAGTACAGAGACTCAGTTCTGCTTTCAGCTACATTTGAAAGAATATTCATGCCTGTGGAAAAAAAGTCTATTTTTTTTCTGGTGCAAAGAGAAAAATGAGAGCATTCAAAACATACAAAATAAAATATATTTCCATCTATTTTACTTATACAATTGAGATATTTTTATAGATATCACTGAATTCACAGGTCATTCATAAAAATAGCATTGTATTAGATAACAACCATTTATATTGGAAGAAAATAGGATTGTGCCTTTCTTGAAAATAAATGGCAGAGAGATGTTGTGCGTATACGAATTTTAAAACACTTTTTCCTAATTATTTTCAAAGCATGCACTGTCCTCATAGAAAAGTACCTATGTCTCTTGAGAAAACAAGGAGCAAACAAGTTTCCATCTTCAAATTATATAATACTAAACCAGAAATTGCCATGTGCCCCTCCCCCCTTAAGGTTGTACTTTAATAATTTTCTTAAGTCTTCCAGGACCCCAGGAGGTATGTCATAAAGTTCTAAGCCTTTTTCTTAGTTTGGTATAGTTGGAGTGCAGAAAATAAATGAATTAAGCTCATATTTGTTCATGAACCTCACAATTTCTCAAGAGGGGGAAAAAAAATCAAATTATGTTCCCCAGAATTCCTATTTTCCTGATGAATGTATAGTAACCCGTTTAATGAAAAAAAGACAAAAATGTGATTTTTTTAAAGTCTGTTTTTAATCATCTACCCTAATTTTTTTTCTGTTATTACTCTGCAGGATAGCAAAAGATCCCCGATTTGAGCGATTGCCATGTACTCACAAAGGAACCTATGCTGATGACTGTTTGGTACAGAGGGTCACCCAGGTACATCTGTTCTATGAACTTCTCTTGCTGTTCTGTTGACAAAGAGCTTCTTGGTTTGTTTTCATTTCAGTGACCCACAAGAGAAGCTAATATTTAATTGGGCATTGACTCTAGTTAATATTTCACCTACCAGAGAAGGCCATCTGGCATACAAATAGTTTAAGTAATTCATCATAGCTCTTGACGGTTGCTTAAAAAATGAAAATATTTGATTTGGTGTTCTTATAACCAGATTGTCTCTTTCTCTTACAGCACAAATGTTACATAGTGGCTACTGTAGACAGAGACCTGAAGCGAAGAATACGAAAGATCCCAGGAGTACCAATAATGTATATATCCAATCACAGGTATGTGAGAAAGCATTATCTGACCAAATAAAATGTAGTTTTTGATGTTGCTTTGTAATAATCTGAATGTTCAAGAGCATATGTATATTTATGTGTATGTATGTACGGACGCGTGCGCATGCACACATGCATTTGTAGACAGCGAAGCTACAGTTCAAACACACACACAGACACAGAGGATTACATGTGTACATGAACTGTATGGCCGAACTGCATACACAGCCCTTTATGTCAGAAACATTCTGCTTAGATGACTAAACAAGAGGTTATATAGCAGTGATGGCTAACCTTTTTGCCATCGCGTGCCAAAAACGGGAAGCTTGGGGGGATTATGTGCGTGCATGCCCACACCCATAATTCAATGCTCCCTGCCCCCCCCCACACACACACATGCGCACACGACACACACCCCCTCATGCTCCTCCTGCTTTTGGCATGCAATGGCACGGTGGGACCGGAAGGCCTGTTTTTCGCCCTCCCCAGGCTCCAGAGGCTTTCTAGGAGCTTGTGGAGGGTGAAAATGGCCTTCCCCACCACCACCCCCGGAGGTCCTCCGGAGGCTGGAAACAGCCTGTTTCCTGACTTCCTGTGGGCCCGGAAGGCCCGAAAATCAGCTGGCCGGCGCACACATGAGTGCTGGAGCTGAGCTAGAGCAATGCTCGTGTGCCCACTGATATGGCTCTGCATGCCACCTATGGCACACGTGCCATAGGTTCGCCATCACGGTTCTATAGTAATAAAAGCCACAATACAATCACATTTGTACATTAACTGAGAAAACTATGAAACTAGCTCACATACACAAACACACGCATACACTCATACATACTGGATCAACTTCATTTTATACCCTTATTTATTTTATATTTCTATACTACTTGCTTCAAATAAATGTATATTTATTTATTACATTTGTGCACTGCCTGATTCACAGTGAATCAGGATAGCTGATGGCACTGAATAAGCAATAGTATATAATACTCTTTTATAATGTGTAATTTTTCCTACAAGTATTTAGTAATATGTTGTTCTTCCTCTTGCTTAGCCTGAATGGTGCAGCACCTTGAACTACTGTCTTAATTGCATAATGATAATAGGTGCTTCTAAGATTCTAAACTTGTACCGGCTTAGTACAATGAGGGAAATACAGTGGACTACATAATTTTTCATTTTTTTCTTTCTAATTTTAGGTATAACATTGAGCGGATGCCTGATGATTATGGAGCTCCTCGATTTTAAATATGATAGAAAAAATGCCTGCCATGTTGAATTCCAGAACACTGAGCCAGTTATAATGAAGTTATAATCTGGGTTAATTTCTTATAGTGCTTGGAATTTGAACTAATTTGTTAAACAAATCTCTTTCAGATAAAATGGACATTCTATTCCAGGGGTGTCAAACTCATGTCGTCACGGCAGCATCATGTGACGTATCAGGAGTTTTTTCCCCTTTGCTAAACCAGGCATGGGCCTGGCCAGTACATGACAGATCCGGCCCATGGGCCAGGAGTTTGACAGCCCTGTTCTATTCCATGTTCTGGGATCTAGTATAAACATTTGTACTGCTTGTAAATGTGTTTCTGAGAATTTCTTCTTTATTATTAAGAAATTTTCTCATGATACAGCCATTTTACAAATGTTCAATATTCATATATGAACTGTTGAAGGGAGCATTTCTACAGGATTTATGCAGAAATTCAAACACTTGCTTAAAATTGTCAAAACACTCAATATTTTGAAATTTGGGTGCAAAACCCTCTATTCCATACATAATTAATAATTTAATATAAGTGGAAAATTACAAGTATTGATCCTGGTATTAATTCTAATATGAAGAAACCAATTTGTATATAAATAAAAATTTCCAAACCTAAAATAGTTGTGTTCAACACAGGCAGTTTGTAAAGAAAAAAGTTTTTAAAAGTGACCCTTTCAAATATTATAGAAATAAAAAATAATTACAAGAACATCTATCCTATAACATAGTGTTTATATTTTAGAAAATATTAAACAATGGTATAAAATTGTACAGATAACTTTTTCATTCATAATACTAAATAATTCAGTAAAACAAAGGTTTAGATTTTGTTAAAAATTATTTCTGTGATGACAATAGAAGACAAAACAAAAGGGGAAAAATTGAAATTAAATGTAGTTGCTAAAGAAAGCTGTTTTGTTAAAGATCAGGCCTGCATGCAAAAACAATTGTTTTTCAAAAGGCAGATATATTTGCTGTATAACATGCAGACGGAAATTAAATAATTTTTTTCTCTGAAAACCACTGTCAGCATCTTAAAGCTATGGATTAAAAATGTCTTCCCACATCATACCTTTTTTCACAATACAAGGTATCTGTAATTATTTTTTCCTTCCTCAGCTCTCTTAGGAAGAGATGGAACATTATATGATGGAAACTAAAATTAAAGATAGCTGCCAGAAAACAGTGTCTCCAAACTAAATTCTTCTTCTTAAATGATGTCATTAATCTATTGAATGTTGAGGTGTGCAACATTCCAAAAAGATTTTCCAGCATTGCCACTTGATCTAAACTGCAGTTGATTTGCAGCGTCTTCCAGCAACCATCAATGTTTTGAAATACTGTACAATTGGAGGAAGAAGTTGCAAAATACCAAAATAGTTTTTGATAGTTACTGAAATTCTCTGTCGGCCATCTCAACTTGGTCAGTTAGAAAAGAAAAACTCATATCTATTGTTAACGAAAATACACTTTAGTAAAGCCAAGTGGTTACAACAGAAGCAATGACGGATCTGAGTTTCGCGCCCAAAACATATGGTTAATTTTTCCCTTGTTCCCACCTTCTCCCCTGGTTATCTCTGAGTGTCCAATTAAATTCTAACGAATTGTTTGGGTAACAGTCCCTGGCTTCGCAGGCTGGATGGTTCTGCATTCCATAGTGTGACCTTGGAATGGCTGGCAGTTCACATGAGATGGCACAATGCGTAGTTTCAATTTCTCTCATGCTAGTTTCGCCCTCCCTTATCCCACCTCTCAGTACCCCCCACCTACCCCCGATGAGTATGGCAGGCTGGCAGCAAGCAAAATATGGCATAGCAGGATTGCAGTCCTGACACACTACCTCAGCATGAAATAAACAGCCAGGTAGTAGTAAACCTGATTTAAATTGGGAGAAAAGAGATGACTATTTTCCAATCTTTATCCTTGTGACCTACACCCCATATCTAACTCAAGATTAGGCTAAGAAATTAGGCTCACTTGTCCTGCTCAAATGAAAAGCATCTTTGTAAATTTAGCAGCAAAGAACAATTTAGGATCTTTGTTACAGTTGGTGTGTATTGCATGCAGTATCAGTGTATATGGTAAGGGCCATAAGCAGGAAATGCTACAATATTCACTGAGGAATTTTCAACTCACAACCACAATTGAGCACAAATTTTGTTAAGTGAGTTTTGCCCCATTTTATGACTTCTTGTCACAATCACTGCAGTTGTTAAGTGAATCCAGCTTCCCTGTTGACGTTGCTTGTCAGAGGGTCACAAAAGGTGATCACATGACCCTGGGACACTGCAACCATCATAAATGTGAGTCAGTTGTCAAACATCCAAATATAAATCACGTGACCATGGGGATGCTATAATGATAAGTGTGAAAAACAGTCATAAGTCAATACCACTATAACTTCTAACAGTCTCTAAGTGAAATCGAAGACTACCTGTATTTAGCAATTAGAGAACAAGATGCTGGACCACATGTACTCTTAATCCAAGCAATCTTTATTTTAGTCAGCATTTTAAAGAACAAGTTTTCAACATGTCTATAATCAACTAATTATCCTCGTCGTGGAAATTTAAAAGCTATGCCTCAGATGTGAAAAAAGATCATATGAAGCATTTATTAACTGAACGAAATTAAGTTCCTTATTCTCCGGCAATAAACTTCCTCAGCTTCTTTTGATACAGAACGGGTCTCCAACTTGGCCAACTCTAAGACTTATGGACTTCAACTTCCAGAATTCCTCAGCCAGCTTTACTTTGCTGGCTGAGGAATTCTGGGAGTTGAAGTCCACAAGTCTCAAAGCTGCCAAGATTGGAGACCCCTGATATAGAATCCCACCTCAACGCATTTGGCCGGAAATCAATGGCGAGCACCAATGCCATGCTTGTGTCGTCATTCCCTTAGCTTAGTTCTGAGCCGGAGACGCTCTCGTTTAAAGGAAGTCGCATCTCTATGACCGGAGCTCGTCAGGCATTTTGGTACGCAGGCGCAGAAAAGCGCACGGACTCCGTAGCTATTGCGGCCTGCGAAGGCCGCGCTTTGGCCAGGCGACGCCCTCGGAGACCCGTTTCTCGGATCCATGTTCCCGTCGTGGGGTCTGTATGGGGCAACCCCGGGGCATTATCCTCCGCCCCCTACAATGCTGTTGCCGCCGCCGCCTTTACCGGGCGTGCTGCCTACCTCCATGCCGCCGCCGCCGCCTCAAATCCCGCCGCCTGTTTTAGGTGGTTACTCGACCAGCTCGGCGACTACTGGCGGTACCGGGACTGGGGGATTTCTGAGCCTCCAGGAGCAGCACCTGGTCCAACTCCAGCAGCTCCAGCAGATGCACCAGAAGCAGCTGCAATCGGTGTTGCTAGGGGGGCCCCCTCCGCCCGTCCCGCCTCCCCCGACTATGCCGCCTCCTCTGCCCGTTTCCTCCATCGCCAGCACTTCCTGGCAGCCGCCGGTGCCCGCCGGGCCTCCGCCCGCGCGGAGCTATCAGAAACAGTTTAAACACCGCGATCCCCTTCCCCCGCCTTTGCCTCGGGAACCCCAGTTCCGAAACCCCCCGATGCCGCCGCTTTCGTCTACAGATGAGGTTGCCGAGTCATCGCAGCCCCGCAAGGAGTGGGAGCCCCTGGTTCCCTCGTCCAGTCCTCGCATGGATATGGACATGGATCTGTCTTCGCCGCCCCAATCGCCGCCCCAGACTTTCATGCCCCAGTTAGAAGCTGAGCCCTATGTACCCCCGCCTCAGCCTCTGCCAGCGCAGAGCCAGATCCCGCCACCGCAGGCTTACCAGCCCCATTTGCCCTTGTCTCAGGCAGTTCCCAAGACATTTTCGGACGCCCCCTCTTCGACCCTCTCTCAGTCTTACCCAAACCAGGCCCAAACTTACCAAGCCAACTCCCAGTCCTCCTCCCAGCTAGGCCAGCCCATTGCAACATCAGCCTCCCAGCCCGAATCCCACTTCACTTCATCCCAGATTACTCAGAGTGCTTCCGAACCACCAGAATTAAGACTCAGCAGTGGCCCAGAGAAAGAGTTTGAGCAACAGCAAAGCGGCTCACGTGCAGATCTATCCGCAATGACTCCCCAGGTAAGGATGAAGTAACCATTGCAGTTTGTCTCTGGACTATAAACGTTTTTTCCTTATTTAATTAAGTGTTCTAACTAGGAGGTGTGTATGTATAGCAGTAGGACAAAATGTTACAGTGGCCTTTATTATGAACTAGCTGAATACCTGTGCTCCACTACGAAACTATGTGATCAGGCTTGATAAATTGACACTTACAGCTTGAAAATTAATGAGTACTTACAATCAGCCTCTTCTTTCCCTCACCCTTGCCCCACAGAAGCCTATCCTATCCTATCCCCTTCTCTCCCTCACCCTTGCCCCACAGAAGCCTCCCCTATCCTATCCTCCGCTTGCTGCTGTGAAAGTAAAAATGAAACTCCTCTCCTCTGCTTGTGTCTTGCATTTGGAACACAATTTTTTCAGGTGGGGAGGGGGAGTAGAACTCCTTAGCATCAGAGGGTTGTTTGGAAAGTGAAACAGTACTTGCTGTGTGAGCAAGAAGGAGACAGGAAGGAGCCTGGCCATGGCTTAGCTCATTTGTTCTGTAGTAAAGCTGTTTGCTGCTGTGAAAGTAAAACTGAAACTGAAACTCCTCTCCTCTGCTTGTGTTTTGCATTTGGACCAGATTTCTTTTCAGGCGGGGAGTGGGAGTAGAACTCTTTAGCATCAGAGCGTGTTAATAATAATATAGGAAATACTAATGCTCTGATGGTCATTTCGAAAAATCTTTTCTTAATGAGCACCTAGGAGGCAAGAGGAACATACGTGGCAAATTTCAAGTTTATAGGCTTTACGGTTCTGGAGATTTTGTGATGATACATGAGTGGTATTTCGCTTTTATATATATATATAGATGGGAGGGAAGCATGTGGAGTCCTTGGCGCAGCCTAACTTTGGTTGTTTTACTTGCAAACATTTCATTATTCAACTAGATAAAATCAGTGCTCTAGTGGCACTAATCTATTACAGTGCTCTGATGTCACTGATCATTGCTCTGATGGTACAATCAGGGCACTGATAAAACATCTGCAAGTAACAACCAAGCTCAGAAACCACCAAGGACTCAACCCTGAGGTACATATATTCTCTTCTTTTGGATATGCTGTTTGCTCAGTGGTTACTCAGACTTTTTCAATAGCATGGCCTCAATTTTGGAATAACCTATAATAATGATAGCTGACATATGTACTGTGCTGTGTTTGGAGAGGGGAAGGTTCTTGCACAATGAATACCTTTTTATTTTCAGACTTTGTTTTTATCTTGCCTTTATTATTTTTGTAAATAACTCAAGGCAGCAAACATGCCTAATACTCCTTCTTCCTTCTATTTTTCCCCCACATCAACCCTATGAAGTGGGTTAGGCTGAGAGAATATCTGGCCCAAAGTTAACCAATGGCTTTCATGCCTAAGGCAGAATTAGAACTCACAGTCTCCTGGTTTCAAGCCTGGTGCCTTTAACTACTGGCCCAAACTTAGTTTTTATTAAAGAGTGTGGCATACTATCTGCTGTCTGCTATTTGTGATGTCTGCTACTTTTCTACACATAAATAGAATATCTATAATGCTATTTGTTTTTAAGGTAAGCGACACTATATAAAGCACAGAAAATAATTACAAAATAGTGAACTAAAGAATTAAGGGCATGAAGAAAAGGAAATACAGTTTAACATAGTTTATATAGATAAGATTCACTACATCTCTATTCTATCCTTGCAGACCATCCTGTCTTCTAATATGTTCATAAACTGCTTTGTACTTTGCCTTTTCATTTTTAAACATCTGACTTCTGAGGATTCACCAATTCAATCGAATCACAAATGCCATAACTTTCTTGATCATTCTTCCTTCATATATTTATTTTGCAATTTGCTCCTCTTTCATTTTCTTTCGTGTTTCAATGTATTTCTTTTGTACTGACCACTCTTATATTCAATCCATGCTTTATTGAACACCCATTAATTCTTGACTCTATTTTTTCTTTGTTTATTCCACATACTTCTTATTTGGCTGCAGTCAACTTACATTGATGTTTCTCTTCAGGTATCCAACTCTTGCTTCTATGTCACAAAACAGCAGAAGCACACAACTGTACATAACTTTGTTTGACAAACATTTATCTACTGCAACAGACTATTCACTTTTCACTTCCTTTACACCATTTGCATGTCTCAAATGTCTCCCTCCATTTTCCACATTGAGTAAACATTCTACCAAAGTGTATAATTGACTCTCCATTTTCTCTGTCAAACAAAATTGCCTTGGTCTTTAAAATATTAATTTTCACATCTGTGTTATTTGTATGTCTTACAGTTCAACATATGTTGCAAGGTACTTGGGTTCTCATCTAGCAAAATAACATCATCTGTAAACAGAAATACTGCCTCTTATCTACCCAGCCAACACCTCTGCTGTCAACACGAAGCAATCCTTATACATTCATCCATAAATATATATAAAACAACTATGCTGTTCAGTAGGGTTTTGGCTGGGTTTATAGAATTTAGCCTTGAAAGCTATTGCTATAATCAGTTATTTTGTATTAGAAATCAATTCACTTCTAAAGCAGGGGTCCCCAACCCTGTACAAGATTGCAGCTCATTCAGAACCAGGCCGCACAAAAGGCAGGCAAGTGCATGTATATGCACACAGCTCCATTTGGGTGAATGGTGGGCAAGCACCTTCTCTTGCCCGCTGCTCGCACAGAATCATCACACCCCCCCCCCCCCCCGGTCACTGCTGCCAATCTACAAAGTTGGAAAGGTTGGGGACCACTGCTCTAAAGAGTCTCATACATACTTAATATATTGGGACTTTTCAACAAGTATTCAGGAATTAGCTTGCTAACTTTATTTTCTTCATTATTTCTTGTTGAATTCTAATCTAATACATTATTAAAAGCTTGTAACTATCTTGAAAGAGAACAGTGGAATGAAAAATTATTTTTATACTAGCTATGCATTATTTGGTTATAGTTGCTAGTAATTATTGTAGTGTTATTTACATGCTTATGCCTGGAATTAATATAAATTCATGAATTAATAATTTATTCTTGAATTAATCCTGTTACAGTCAGATTTCGGGCCAGGATACAGAATCCAAATGGCATTGATCGCACTTGTGGATGACCTCTGGCGAGACTGGGATGGGGGTGGTGTATCCATTCTAGTGTGGTTTGATTTCTCAGTCACTATCAGTGCCATATTATATTATATTATATATTATATATTATATATTATATTATCCTGAGTTGACTGAGGGGTTTGGGAGTGAGAAGCATTGTTATTCAGTGGTACTTCTTCATCCAAGACCAGTTCATTTGTTATTGGTAGCAGGGAGAGTTCAGCCTCTTCTTCCCCACTCTTATAAAACCATTGAGTTAGGTCACTGATCAATGAGCTAAGTGAAATATCAGTATGATGATGATACTCAGCTGCACAACTCTGCCCCAGGCCATTCAAATGATCCCATCAAAGGGTTTTCCTAGTCCCCGGAGGCTAAATGTTCCTGGATGTGAAAGAACCAGCTTTGGCCCGACCATGACAAAAATGGTAGGCTATGGGTTTTAGGGTCCCCCGTGTCTATTGGTTTGCCATCTTTAACTCTGGCTGGGATGACACTCCTAACCATTGGGTCCATCTTGATGAGAGGTACTAGCTGTGTCCAGGAGGACCTTGTACAAATACCAGTTTGCTCTTTGCTAGATTAGGAGGCCTTGCTCACACTCATTCATGCACTCATGCCTTAGTCTCCTCCCAATTGGACTATTGCAATGCAGTCTCTATAAGGCTATCTTGAAGAACATTTGAAAGCTAAGCTGGTCCAGAATGCTGGACAGTTAATAGTAGCTGCATGCTGATATGCTCCTGTAACATTGTTGGTGTGTAGGTTTTGGGAACAATACAAGGTGTTGGTGTCACTTTTAAAATCTTACATGGCATGGGACCAGGTTACTTGTGGGACTGCCTATCCCTGATGGTTTTCATACATCCTATTATCTCTGGCAGAATAGGCAGGCTCTGGGTCCCCTCAGTGAAAAATATCACTTGATGGAGCCTCAGAACTGTACATTTCAGGGTGGATAAAAATCAATGATTTTTTTAAAAAAAAATTAAAAAAAACCAGATTTTTTTTAATTTAAATCGGATTTTTTTTTTATTTAAATCAGTTTTTTTTTTATCGAATTTATTTTAATAAAAAACTTTTGGGGTAAAAATCTATCGTAAGATAGTTTTCTATTTAAGATACATAAATAATTTAGTTTATTCAGCATGAAATGGAGCTTAGTTATGTAGCATGAGACTGTATATTCTGCAACACTGGGACTATCGGTGAGTCAACAGTGGGTCAAAGGAGTAGCAGAGATGACAGTTGCTCTTTAAAAATTATGATTTAAATCGAGTTGATTTTTTTTTAGTAGTGATTTAAATCATGATTTAAATTGTGATTTAAATCAACTCGATTTAAATCAAATCCACCCTGGTACATTTTATATTATGGTATCTGTTTTATGGAACAGCTCCTCCCAGAAATACAGATTAACCCCAAATCTGTTGGCTTTTAGGAAACCAGTGGAGATCTGGCTTTCCCAGTGAAAATCAGACACTGGGGCTAGAATGTTGATGGAACTGGCATGAGGGTATGATGGATAAATGTTATGGATTTCATTTGGGCTCATTGTTACTTTAAATGTTTTTTTGTTTTAGTGTACTGTGTTTTATTCAGTGCCTGAAATTTCTTCTAATAGAAGGACATCCCTACAAGTTTGTTTATAAATCAAATAAATACATTGAGAAAGCTATTACTTTGATTTATACTGCACAGTAATTTATACTGTAAAAATTGTGAAGTAGGCATAAGAATCAAATAAGAGATTTTGCAGAAACTGATACTTAGAAGTCATTCTGCTTAGCTGCTTTATGAGAACAAAGCCATACTGTTAATAGCTGAGGAAGTTGTATACAAGTAGTCCTCATTTAATGACCTTAATTGGAACCAGAATTTCTGTCACTAAGAGAAATCATTGTTAAGCCAAACAGCATGTGCTGCCCAATAATTTATAGGGATGAACTTGGGAGACAAAGAGATGAGACACAGTCAAGGGAACAGTCACATAAAATGCAGCTTAGCCCACAACACAGAGTTGGCTCAGCAGACTAAAAACATTGTGATTAACACCAGCTGTCTGCAATTACTGAAGTTCGAATCTCACCAGGCTCAAGGTTGACTCAGCCTTCCATCCTTTCTAAGGTAGGTAAAATGAGGAGCCAGTTTGTGGGGGCAATAAGCTGACTTTGTATAAATATACAAAAGTATGAAGGCTATTGCTTAATGCATTGTAAGCCGCCCTGAGTCTCCGGAGAAGGGCAGCATATAAATCAAATTAAAAAAAAAAAATTAAAAAAAAAACAGGAATGTGGGAAGGGCAAACAGCTCAGAAGGGACCCATGAAATAAGCGATATTTGTTCTCCTGCTTTCTTGGGTTTTATCTGTTTATTTTTATTTTTTGGTCCTGTTAGTATGTTATGGAGTTGTTTTAATTGTTACGTTGTACATCTCCCAGAATCACATGTTTATAGTCTATCTACATAAATATGCTAAATAAATAAAACAAATTTCACAGTGCAACTTTAATTTTTAATGCCTTCAAGTCAATGTTGACCCTCTGCAATTGCCTGGAGTAGTCCCTGCTGTTTTCTTGGCAAGATTTTTTGAAGCAAAGTTGAAACGGCTTTCTTCCTAGGACTGAGAGAGATCAACTGGCTCAAGGTCACCCAGCTGGCTTTGTGCCTAAGGCAGGACTAGAACTCATATCTTCAGGCTTCTAGCCTGGTATCTTAACCAATGCATCTATTGGCTCTCTTGTTTGAATTAATTATCAATATTATTTTTAAAAAATATGAATTTATTCTCTGTTTTACAGTAAATACTGTAGCTTTCTTCAGATTCTAGGATATTCTGTTTCTCTATGAAATTGCTATGCTTCCCCTACTTATTGTAGGAACAACAGCAATATTGGTATCAACAGCATCTACTTACCCTTCAGCAAAGGGCAAAAGCTCATGCATTGGGACAGCAACAGCCACCTATTGTGAATGATGCCCCTGAACAGAGAAAAGAAAAAAGAGAAACATCTGTTTCTAGTGGCCTTTCTGAACCCAGTTTGAATTATGATCCCATGTTACCACATCCAAAAGATGAAGAGCCTCCTGCATCATCTGTTGAACATAAGGTATGCTATTCACAGAAGTGTCACTATACATAAGTGTTCATTGATAAAGATTTCCATCTTTTATTGATTTCAGATTTCAGTATTTTTGATTAATGGAAGAATGGTTAGTAAATCTTTTGGGGATCAAAAATTGCAGCAAGAGGGCAACTGGCAATGCCAATCTTTTTTATTTGGGCTCCCTTGAGCCTGCCCTGATTAATGTTGTTGAGATTTATGGTAATATTTTTCATAATTTTGAGACATTGAACAGAAAACTACAATCTGAATCCTATAATAGTCTCAACGGAGTTTTAAAACAAATATTAAGCCTCCCAAAACAAGAGAAAAGCCTATCTTCTTTGTATTAGTTTTTCTTCGATTTTTAAAAATGGTTTTAATCCTTATTTTTCTCTGGAATTCTAATCACTGATTGAAAAAAAAATATGACTGATTCCTTCTACTCTAGCTAAGCATTGATCCTCCAGAAGATCCTGAAGAAAGCTTGAGATTACAGCAGCTACAGGCAGCAGCGACACAATGGCAGCAACATCCACAACAAAGAGTGGGTTTCCAGTATCAAAGAATAATGCAAAAGCATTCACAGTTGCAACAAATTTTACAACGCTATCAACAGATTATACAGCAACCATCACATTTGTCAGTAAGTTGTTTAAAACAATATAATTTTACTTACTTCCAAATAAGTAAAATTGTTATTGGCTTTTGTTTTTGTCCCTTTGAGTTAGTGTTGATTCTTGGCTATTGCCTGAAAAGTTTCTAGCAGTTTTCTTGATAAGATTTCAGAAGTGCCATTGCCTGCTTTTTAAGGCTGAGAGAGAGTGACTGGCCCAAGGTCACCCATCTGGTTTCATACCTAGGACAGTACTCATAGTCTCTCAGTTCAATCACTATATCAAACTGGTTCTTGAGTGAAATTGCTGCTATATTTTAATTATGAAATACAGCTTAATACTTATTTACTGTTTTACTTATTTTTCATAGTTTTTTTTCCTGTATCTAGGTACACACAATTTGTCACCCCTTGGCTGTCTTGGATCTCGGTTTACATAATCCCATACCAATAGGGTTATTTCAGGTTGAAATGTATGGGAGTTGAATTTTAGCGCTTGTTATGTTAGAGAATGCTGACAACATATTTGCCTAACAGTGAAATGTTAGTGTTCTTGTTCTTATTCTAGAAATTATACATCAATCTTAGAAGTAACACTATTGATACTAATAACGCTTCCTAAGGAAAAGAAAACTAAAACAGTTTTTACTAGAAAATAGTAATACAATGTTGGTTAAAACAGTCGGTGAAATTGTAGAAAGTATGAAATTTTATTTAAGTTTAAAATGATATGCTGATACATTAGGATAACTGTGAGTACAGATCATCGACTTTAAAAAAAATCCAAACACACAGTATCTTCATTATTACTTTCTTTTCCTGACAGGCAGCAACAGTGGATGTGCAGCTAAAGCATTATGAGACTCAGAATAAACAATTCCAGCCACTTTACAAAGAGTGGGAACGTGAATTTCAGCAGTGGCAGGATCAACTTCAGACCTATCCTCACAAAGACCAGCTTCATGAGTATGAGAAACAGTGGAAAATGTGGCAGGGACAAATGAAAGCCACTTGCGCTCACCTTCAGGAGAAGGTGAAGTCTTTTAAAAACCTGAATAATACTCAGTGTCCTGGGAGCACGTTTCCATTTTCTCCATATTCTCAAACAGTGCAAAGCACCATGCCTGTTTTACCTGCAATTACTCTTCCTCCACCAATTCCTGGATTTTCTGCTGACCCAGCGATATCTGACATGACGGTTTCAAAAGAATCTGGACCTAAGAGCACTCAAACCACAGAAACAAAACCAACTCTGTTTCCTACTTCTAATTCTTTTTCTTTTAAAGTTGGTGAATCGCTTTCCAGTTCTCAGGGGACCGAAGGGATCAGGCCAGCTCTTCTTCCTATCCCTTCGTCTGGTTCTTTCATGTCCAAAACAGAAGATTCTTCTACCACTTCCCAGAGCACGGAGACAACGAGGCCAACTTTGTTTCCTGCTCCTACCTCTTTTACATTTAAAGTTACAGAGTCAGCTCCCACTTCTCAAAACACAGAAACAGCTAGACCAGGTCTTCTTCCTACCCCTGCTACTACTACATTTGCATTCAAAGCAACTGAATCTCCTGCTACCTCCCAGACCGTGGAGACAACCAGGCCAGCTCTGCTTCCCACCCCTACCCATACTTCCTTTCCTTTTAAAAATAGTGATTCATCTGTCATCCCACAGGCAACTGAAACAACTAGGCCAGCTTTGCTTCCAACTCCTACTTCTGCTTCTGCTTTTTCATTTAAGATTAATGATTCAAATGCAGCTACCCAAGTCACTGAAACCACCAGACCGGCCCTTCTTCCTACCCCTTCCCCTGCTTCTTTTTCTTACACTGATACATCAGCCACTTTGCCTTATCATTCAAACGTAACAGCATCTGAGAGCTCTTCAGACCAAGGTGACTCTTATGCTCCTCTGGGCAAACAGGCAGTGGCATTTGGGTCAGCCTCATCTGACTATGCTATTGTAAAAATGAAATCAGAATCGACAATAGCTTCATCATCTGTGTCCACCACTACTATCACTACCACCACTGCTTACCAGAACAGATCACTGAGGTCAGCTGAGTTTCCTGATTCCCCCAGGGCACCATTCTATGAAGGTCCCAAGAGCCCAAGGTAGGTATTCTTTTTGTTTTATTTTTACTTGACAAACTCTATATTATATATAGTTAGATACGTAATATGCTTAAAGAAATAAGAATATGCTTATCTGATAATCAGATTGACTGATCTGATTATATTAACTATTGTACATCCCTCCCAAGTCACTTCTCATGAGATGGGCTGCTAATTAAATTTTATTAATAAATAAATATTCATTGCCATATTCCCACCTTGCCAAATTATGCTTTACATATGTACACCTTAGACATCCCTAAGTAATTTAGGAAACTATTCACCCAGGTACTCTGTTTACTTCTGATAATAAAGGATGCTTCTTGAAACAGGGCTGTGAAGTCAAGAGTAATGAGGGTGAAGGTTCAGTCTTTGAGCTTGTGGGTTGCTTTCCCAACATTTGGTTTCCAGGCTAGATAACATCATCTGCGGAGTTTAGGGGATGTCAGTGTCAGTGGTCATTGGGAAGTGAACTGCTGCTGGGGGGGGGGGAATTGCATGGGTTGGTGTGGGGTTAGCGCTGTCTCTGGTTGACAGCGGTTGATTTGGATTCTGAGGGGTTCGTAGACTGCTTGTAGGTCAATGTGTCTTGATGAAGTTGCTTGTGAAGTGCCAGGCTTCAATGAACTCTCAAGCATGGTGAGTGGTAGTGTGGCCAATGATTTTTATGTTGCTCCAATCGAACTGGTGCTTTGCCCCATTTTATGACCTTTTTGCCATAGTTGTTAAGTGAATCACTGCAGTTATTAAGTTAATAATATGTTAAGTGAATCTGGCTTCCCCATTGACTTTGCTTTGTCAAAAGGTGATCACATGACCCCAGGACACTGCAACTGTCATGAGTATGAGTCAGTTATCAAACATCTGAATTTTGATCACATGACCATGGGAATGCAGCAACAGTTGTAAATGTGAAAAATGGTCATAACTCATTTTTTTCAATGATGATGTAACTTTGAACAGTCACTAAACAAACTGTTGTAAGTCAAGAACTACCTGTATAGAAAGTACATAAATTCACCATGGTAACTGCAGAACTGAAGCTAATGTATTACCGTATATACTCGAGTATAAGCTGAGTTTTTCAGCACATTTTTTATGCTGAAAAAAGCCCCCTTCGGCTTATACTCAAGTGAGGAAAAAATGCCTTTTTTCCTGCAACCGTTTTGGCTCCCAGGGGCTGCAGGGAGGCTTGCTAAAGGTAAAATGGGGCGTGGGGGGGGGTGCGGTGCCCCTCCCCCGCGCCCCTTTTTGGCTCCTTCTTGCTCCATTGCAAGGAGGCAATGGGGCATGAGGGGTGTGCCTAGCAAGACTCCCTGCAGCCTCCTGGAAGCAAAATTCTCTTGTGTAATTTTTTTATAGTGTAAAACTAGTCTATTTTTCAAAATAAAAGGGAGATCAAAAATCCAATTCGTGCCATGTAAATTCTGGAATCCCCAAAGACCTTTCCCACTGTATTTATTAAACAAATTTATATAGATACCCAACTCATATACAGTACTTTTAAACTTATTGTTGATACCATATTATTTTTGTTGATCCTCTTTTCCACTTACAGAGCTACTTCACTGTTTTTCTTTGAAATCAATATTCAAAAACATTTAACCTACTGATGCCTCAATTAATGTAATTTTATTGGTATCTATTTTTATTTTAAAATTTACCAGTAGCTGCTGCATTTCCCACCCTAGGCTTATACTCGAGTCAATAAGTTTTCCCAGTTTTTTGTGGTAAAATTAGGTGCCTCGTCTTATATTCGGGTCGGCTTATATTCGAGTATATACGGTATATCAGATGATCCAAAGTATCTTGCAGCTGGAGTACTCGCAAACCAAATACAAAGCCTACCTCAGAAACAACTCTAGCAATATTTGTTATAAGTCCCCTCTTATTTAAATTAGTGGCCAGAATTATTTGATAATCAGAAATACTCTGCAGTCATTTCAAGTACTTTCTGGTTTCATTACATTAAAGGCGTTTGTACAAGTTGTGTTTGTATTTAGATTTGATGCCTTTAAATATTTTGTCATTTTATCTGACTTGAAGTTAAATTTTGCACTGAAAGAAAGAACACAGCTAGAATAAATAATGCATAAAGTAATATTTTCACAAATGTTTATTCAAATATCAAATCCCTGGAGTGATCATTGCATCTATGTGCCACAAATTTTATCTTTAATACGTTTTTATCTTATCTCAAGTATCAGGTGTAGGGTAGTGTATTGTAAATCGTATACTACATAGATATGATTTATAACATACGACTAGATTAACATGACAAGGATGAAAAATGTTTGATGAAAAATCAATTTGGAATTCCCAATGAAAAATATTTAAAAACTGTTATCTAGAAACATAATGAAATATGCCTATATGATACTTTAATGCTCAAGTTGACGTAGAGACAGTTCTTAATATCAAATACTTAAAATGGCTGGCTCAGAACAAGAAACCATTTTCAGTTAGAAAAACACATCAAATTATGGGCCTGACACAGAACAGCCCTAACCAGAGCAAGATTGGAGTTTCTGGATTCTATGATAAAACAAAGGCTAGCTTCATCAAGTACCTTATTCAGAGAAAATATGTGTATATGAGACAAGACATTACTCATATCTTCTTTGACTGCCAACTATATGCTTTAACCACAGCACAACTTGTAAAATCATTAATTGATAAGCATATGAGCCACAGTGATGCAGTGGTTAGAATGCAGTACTGCAGGCTACTTCTGCTGACTGCTTGCTGGCTGCCTGCAATTTGGCAGTTCTACTCTCACCAGGCTCAAGGTTGACTCCATCCTTCCGAGGTCAGTAAAATGAGGACCCAGATTGCTGGGGGCAATATGCTGACTCTGTAAACCGCTTAGAGAGGGCTGTAAAGCACTGTGAAGCAGTATATAAGTCTAAGTGCTATTGCTATTGATAGCTCATTGGGACCCATTAATAGCTTATCTTACCTTCTCCAAGATACAAACATATAGGTAGTAAAAAAGGCTACCAGGCTTATAGCTGGCTAAAGCCATCCAACTCAGAACTTCCTATCTTTTATCAGATTGGAGCCAACTGTCCAGGAGATTATCTTATCTGATTTCATAGTTTACCCTATTTTATTTAATATAGTTGTTTCGATCAATAAACAAACTGAACTGAAACTTTAGTTTGTTCTTATGATTAAGTCATAAGACAGACAATATTCCCAGTGGGAAGAATGTCAAGGTAGAGCAAACTATTCCTGCAGTGAATAACGGGAAATGGAGAGCTGAGCAGTTAATAACAGAGTTAATTTTCCCCCACCATCCAATTCTCCCAACTGTTGTCTCACTCAATACAGTAAGTATGCACTGTTTTATACACTTAATTTAAATTTTATATTTATTTCTCTGACCAGGATAATTGTTTTATAGAAAAGCCTTACCAAAGCTGTTAATTGAAAAAAAAACATTCTGTCTAATCCCACAGATTCGATGAACCCCGGGGAAGAGGCTATGAGCCTCCAAGGCAAAGAGGTCCTAATTTTCAGGGCCAACGCTTAGAAGGTCCAAGGGCAAGACAGAATCAGCACATAGATGGATCTTCAGGAAAACAGGGGACAATCCCTCGGGGGCCAGCAGCAGCCTTTTACACTTCTTCGGTAGCATCACAGATGCAGTCTTCTCAAGCAAGTGGGCCATGGTGGGGGGGACCTAGACCTCCTCTGGGACAACAGAACAATCAAGTAGAAAATAAAGAACTACTTACTGATACTGTCAATAAATCTAAATTTATGTCTGATGTAAACGTTTCTGGCCCAGTTCAGCCAGATAAGGGTCTGCCTAATATACAGCAAAATAAATCCAGGAAGGAGGCCATAAAAACAATGTCAGAAATAAAGAAACCAAGTGCCATGGATTCCAGATTACACACAGAAGCATCCAAAACTTCTTGCACTTCCACAAGTCTGCATCAGATACCACTTTCCAATATTTCTCAAACACCAGGAGGGAAGAAAACATTACTGTCATCACCTATCATAGGAAATAAAGATATGAAATCTACAGAAAATAAACTGGTTTCTCCAGACAATAATCAGAATAAGGAATCATCTAAACTAGAAAACAGGGAGAAGGGACAAATGAAGCCAAGGGATAACCAGGGAAAAGGGCCAGCTGGCAAAGGCCAATATAGAATGGAAGATACTAGAGGCAGAGGACGGAGCCAATCAGAAGATATGAGAGGAAGGGAAATAGCAAATCGAGGGAGAGATCAATCAAGGGATGTTGTTGGTAGAGAGATAAGCAGCGGGCTAAGAACCCAATGCAGACGTCCAGGTCGGGTAAGCAAGTGGGATTCTGTGATAGACAGACAGGGAACTAACCAGGAAAGAGTACAGGACAAGCAATCAAACAGCCAGGAAAGAGGATTACCAGCTCCTCGGACGGGCAGCAAGGAAAGAATCCAAACAAATAGCCAGGAAAGAGGATTACCAGCTCCTCGGATTGGCAGCAGGGACAGAATCCAAACAGATAACCAGGAAAGAGGATTACCAGCTCCTCGGATGGGCAGCAGGGACAGAATCCAAACAAATAGCCAGGAAAGAGGATTACCAGCTCCTCGGATGGGCAGCAGGGAAATAATCCAAACAAATAGCCAGGAAAGAGGATTACCAGCTCCTCGGATGGGCAGCAGGGAAAGAATCCAAACAAATAGCCAGGAAAGAGGATTACCAGCTCCTCGGATGGGCAGCAGGGAAATAATCCAAACAAATAGCCAGGAAAGAGGATTATCAGCTCCTCGGATGGCCAGCAGGGACAGAATCCAAACAAATAGCCAGGAAAGAGGATTACCAGCTCCTCGGATGGGCAGCAGGGAAAGAATCCAAACAACTAGCCAGGAAAGTGGTACAATCAGGCCTCCCAGCAGTCAGGAGAGAGGACTGGACTGGCAAATTGGAAGTAGGGAGAGAGCCCTGGGTCGACAACCTAGAGAGAGGGACACAGATAGACAAGGTATTGGTCAGGAAAGAGAACCCATTAGAAGCAATCGGGAGCAAGATCTACATAGACATGATACAGGACTTGGAGGAAATGTTGAAAATTTACCACCATTTTGCGAAGAACCACCAAGGGCTCCATGGAGTTATGAAGAGCAAAGCAGAGAAGAGGGTCATTCATTTGACTACAGAGATATTCCTCCTTTAGAATACAGACAATTAGATGATTGGGAAAGAGATAGATATTGGCACGATCAAGACCAGAGGTTTGATGATTCTCTTGATCCATATGAGATAGATGATGGGGTACTACAACATCATCCCTTACCCCCTCTTTCACCACTTCCCCCTCTTCCTCCTTTACCTCCTTTGGTGGATCAGGAATCATTTTGGGATGATTGGGAAAGACCATTGAGTAGAGACAGAGTGGAAGACATAGATCTTGGCAGTATCAGAATACCCTTGGATGTGTATGATTGTGAATTGGAAAGAGACTGGGACATGGATTATATCAGATCATCGGGGGACAGAGATACATTGAATTGTGATATGGACATACCGCCTCTACCTCCTTTGCCACCTCTGCCTCCACTTCCTCCAATAGATAGATATCATGAGGACAGATGGTTAGAAGAGAGAGACAGAGATTTCTACAACAGAGATTCTAGAGACAGAGGCGAGATTAGAATTCGTGAATATCCAGAAAGACATGATACATGGAGAGAACAGACTGATTTCCCTCCTGACACAGGAGATTGGGAAAGAGAAAGGTTTTCAGAGAGGTGGTATCCTGATGAAATGGATAGATTTACATCTTTAGACAATCGTCTGGATCTACCACCCATGCTACCACACTCATCTGAATTGTTGGAAGAAGAGCCAAATTTAGCTTCTGATCCGTCATTAGGAGGAGTAATGGTTCTTAGTCAAAGGCAACATGAAATAATCTTGAAGGCTGCCCAAGAACTAAAGATGATACGGTGAGTTGATTTTTTTTCTTGTCTTATTTTAGAATAATTATATTTTCCTCAGTCTTCTGTTTGTATAAATTATCCTTACAAAGTGCTTTAAAAATATAGTCAGGCATCAGCAATACATCTTTTAATCACTTTAAATGAAAGGGCATTTTATACAAGTTGAGCTTGCTGTTGAATCCATTGGAATAACTACTTTAAATAGTATACTATCTCTCTTAAGATAAAGGAGTTAATCTTTGTTTTAATTTGTACCCTCCATTAAATATATAAACAGAAGAAGTGTATGACAAAAGAGTTCAGATAACATAGTCTGGTAGTGATATTTTTAAAATTGTGATATGAAGAAAGAATCTTATCTTGTATTCTCAAAGTGAAGGGCATAAGGGGAAAAAAAGATCTGGAAAGTTTACAGAATCATTCATATAGGTTTTCTTTAAGAATGCAGTTCCATCAACAAACTCCATAAAAACATTTGAAAAGTAAGCTGAGATAATTCTGAGGAAGGCTACCAATTAATAGTTCTTCCAAGAGAGTTTTATCTCACACCTGTGAATTATATCTTTAGATCCAGTATCTTAAAAGGTTTATGCAGTAAATAAACAGTCTATTAGAAGTCTTCTTTTGCTTTGCTTAATTTTAAACTACTCCTGCTTAAGTGTGTAATTATATACCATGTTTTCCCGAAACTAGGACATGTCCGGATAATAAACCCAATTGAGCTTTCGAGTACATGCGCTAAAATAAGCCCCCCCTTTGAAAATAAGCCCCCCCAAATACTTAGACTCATGCGCAGCTGCCACGCAAATAACACGTCTGAGATAGCGAGGCCGGAGAGGGGGGGAAGGGAGGGGGAACATCAGAGCCGCTGCCGCCCAAGATCAGCATGCCAGATTCGGTGAGTCGGACACACCACTGCCACTCAGGAAAAGAAGAGAGAGAGGAGGCGCTGTGAGAGCGCCCATTTCTCACGTTCTTCTTCTCCCAGATGGCGGCAGTGCGTTCAGCTCCCCGAATCTGGCTTGCCAATCTCGACCAGCGAGGGGGAGTGGCAGGTGGGGAGGGGTGGGGCGGCGGAGAAGTGAGAATTCTGCCGCTCGCCCAAACCCCAGATCTCTTGTTTGCCCTGCAGGCTCTTCAAGAGGAAGGCGATCGAGGCAGAGCAGCTGGTCGGCACTCCGGCACCAGTCCCCCTGCCGGGAGCCGAGGTTTTGAGGTCCTGCACCTCAGAAATAGTAAGACCCCCAATAATAAGGCCAAAGCCATATTTCGGGGGTCAAAAGAAAATAAGACCCAGTCTTATTTTGGGGGAAAAACAGTAAGTATGTCAATACATCTTCCTATCCTATTCTTGAATAGATGGTATAATATATTTTTAGAGCTGTTATGGAGGCAAGGGAGTCACATTTAAAGATTCCAGGCTTACTTTTTAGCAACTGCTCTTTTTAACTTACGGCCTGGTAGGGCCATAAATCTGAAGTAGGGAGGTCTTCTGGAGGCAGCATTCCACAGTGTTCAACTAAAAATGTATATGTTTATATCCTTTTTTAAAAAAAGTTTTTTATTTTTATTTTTCATCAACATATTTAAATATACAGTCTCTTATTCATCATTAATCATTCATCTTATCCTTTTACTTTCATTTGTTAATTGTTCGGGACTGCTCTTTTACCATTTCCTCTCCTTTATTTTACCACAACCTTTCCTCTTCCCTTCTCTTCCTTCTTCTATCTCTTTCTACTTTCCTCATTCCTCCTCTCCTTCTCTTTTCTACTTCCTCTCCCCTTTCTCCATTCCTCTCTTCTTCCTCCCTTTCTAACCCTCTCCCCTACTCTTCTTTTCTCTCCCTTTTCTTCCTCTCCTTTCCCCTTTCTTCTATCCATCTCTCTCCTTACCTCCCTACTCCCCTCCTTTCCTCTCTCTACTCCTCTCTCCTTTTCCACTCCTTTGTTGTTTCCGTTTTCAATTCAATCTAAAATGGTATTCGAGCAGCCCCGATTTTCTATTTACATACATCTTCATTTCAAATTCTTTTTTGATTTATAATTACATCTCTTCTATCATTTCTGTACATCATTAATCCATGTATATCTGGATACAACATATTTGTGCCATCATCTTCAACATTTATTATCATTTTCGTAATGCGTACATTTATCTTTCCTCATTCATTTAATTTTAATGTACTATAACATATTCTTCCCAAAATTCTTACTTTTAGAGTATTTATTATCTATACTCACTTTCTATCCATTGATAAAATTTCCCCCATATATTGTAATACTCCGACTCTTCTTTCCCTTTAATTGCCAATGTCAATCTATTCATTTCTGTAAATTCCAATATTTTCTTAATTACCTCTCCCTTTGTAGGAATTTTTTCTGCTTTCCAATTTTGTGCAAATACTATTCTTGCTGCCATTATTACATGTATTATCAAATATATATATTTTCTTTACTATACTTCTCTGATAGGATACCCAACAGGAATAGTTGTGGTTTTAAATCAATGTTACTTTATCATTTTTTCTAACCATATTCTAATTTTTGCCCAATAATTTCTCGCTTCTGGACATGTCCACCACATATGATAATATGATCCCGGTATCTGATGGCATTTCCAACATTTAGCTGATTTATCTTTAAACATTTTTAACAATCTTTCTGGTGACATGTGCCATCTACAGAAGATTTTGTACAAGTTCTCTTTATATGCTGTGGCCATTGTTAATTTATAATTTCTTTCCCATAATTGCTGCCATTTATCTAACTCAGTTGTATAACCAAAATTTTTTGCCCGTGCTATCATTGTTTCTTTAACTTGTTCTTTTTCCAACTTTACTTCAAGTAAATAACTATATAATTTCCTAATCATTTTCTCATCTGTTCCTGTGAATATCTCATCCAATTCTGTAATTTCCAAAAACCGTATAGCTTTGCATCTTTTTCATATTTCGATTGTATTTGCAGCTGAGTATACTACTCCATTTCAATTCCTTGTTCATCTAGTTCTTGTTTCATTTTCAATTCCCCTGTTGCTGATAAAATATCTTTATATCTTATAATGTTTCCCATATTAATAATATTTGGATGTACTAATGCTTCCATTATTAAAACCATGTTGGTATTTTCAGATAATGTTTTTCTCTACTCTTCTCCCATACTAATAATAATAACGCATTTATTTTATAATGTCTTTGAAAATAACTATGCATGTTTATGTTTATATCCTTAAAAAGGCTATCTAAGACAAACAATATACTTCTGTGATTTTAGGGAACAAAAAGAACATATGAAGAAGATGAAGGAATTTGTTCCTGACGTTCAAATGTCTGAACCCCCACCACAAGAAATGTCTAGGTTACAAAGTACACCTGCTAGGAAAGATAAATTTCAGGTAAATTAAAATATTGCTTATAAATGGCTTTCAGATAGATGGTATGTTTTAAAAAGCACTTATAGTCTGGTTTTCCTATAAAAAAATCCTCAGGATAATTTGTAAAATGTCCTAAAAAATAGAAAAATACATAATAAAATATAGAAAAATACAAGTGCATACATCCACTCCTCATTTAGCAACCAAGTTCCATTCTGACAACCATATCATTAAGCAGAATGGTTGCTAACAGAATATGTAAGAGAGACATGCCACAAGGACCACTGGATGTTACTATTTTATTCAGATTAAGTTCTCTCATACAACTATCCAAGCAATACTCCATCTGTTGTCAGCATTTGTTCTCAAGAGTGCTAAATTTGGTCATACATGTGTGCATTGGTTGGAAAATAGTGTTTTATTACTGTCATATATGCAAATGGTCGCTAACCAAGGTAGTTGCTAATTGAAGAGGGCGTTTAAAAACAAATCAACACAAAGCATGAAACATGAACGACCTTACATATTTGACTGAAACAATTTCTTATTGTTTCTTAGCAGTTGCTTAGCAGTTTTTAGCAGGTGGATATACTAAAGGAAAATTTCAAATCTTGATTCATAAACAAGGGTGTGTTTCATTTTCTGGTAGAATTTTGTCTTAAATTTTATTTCCAGATTTTTTAAAAAAAATTATATTCAATATAGCATTTGTATAAAAGCAAATGCTCGAGAGGACTTCCGGTTGGTGACCCGCGGCGATATGGCGTTGAGTGAGTGACCGCTGCTCCTCAATACCTTTAGTCACCGTGTTTTGGGGTCCCCTTGAGGGGCGTGGAGCCCGGAGAGCCCCACGGACGAGAGAGCGAGCCGGGTGAGCGTGAAAGCGGGGGGCAAAACGCTGATCGCAAGACCGGGCGGCTCTGTCAAATCCAACACGCGTGAGTCAGCCAATTTAATGGCCGACACGAAGCCGCGGTAACCAGCAACCAGATTGGAAGCAAGGAAGATCGGATGTTGCAGTGCTGATCAATACACACCTTCCCAGCATCGCGGAAAGAGGACATCAGGAAAGGGGTCGGTGAAGTCGGGTGGAGAGTCTCACTAACGAGAGAAGCGGCGATTGAAAGTTTCCGAAGTTCCTTGACAGAGAGAGAGCCCGACAAGCCGGCATTGAAATAAGAAATAAATTTCCACTGACAGTGTGCATGCCAAGTGAGGATCGGTGAGAAATTCAAGACCAGCACTTATTTCCCCTTTTTACTGTGATAAAACTAGACCTAGCTGAGGCTGAAATTGGGTGGATCGAGTCTGGCTTCTTTTTTTTTTTTTTTGTGTAACGAACAGGAAGCTCAGCCATTAAAGTGACTTGACAGAGGAATAAACTGCTTAGAGGTGGACAGTCTAGCAGCAAGAAACATGATAGAGTGCTGAACTCGGAGGAATGTCCTAAGCTTGCAGAAGAACAGAGACTGAGCAAAAAAAAAAAAAAAAAAAAAAGAGAGACTAGAGTATATCCCAAGGAGGGAAATTTGAAAATTTGAAAAAAAAAAAAAAAAAAAAGAAGGCTTTTGAACCTCTAGATATTCTGTCCTCAGTATTCTGACTGTTAAAATTGTAAATATCTCGATAAATTGTTTTTGTTTGGACTAGATATATATAATATACCCTCAAATTATGAAATCTTAAATTTTTCTATATATATTCCGCTGCTCAGCATTTACAGTATTTACAGTATTTACAGTATTTATATTATTTTTATAGTATTTAAAATTATAATTGTATCTAAAATCTAAAATCAAGTATTTAAAAATTTTACATTTACAGTACTTATAGTATTTTAACCACTTAAAAAGTACAATATTTAGTCAAATTAATTGCTATATTGATATATTGAGTGTGAATTGCTGATTAATTGATATATTGATTCCATATCATTGAATTGTTTAATTTATATCCACTAAACTAACATTTAATATATTTAAATGGTACATTGAGTATAAGGTATTGTGACAAATTTGAATCACCCCATAGATATTGATACTGATTGTCTATCGGAAATTTAGCTAAACTTGGTTATAAATTTAGAAGAAAAAATTAGATTATAGAATTATAGATATATAAATATTTATAAAAAAGGAGAAAACAGAGGCGCTAACTGGCGAATGAGAATTTGGAGTAATATTGATAAGATAATTAGAGAACAAAAAAAAATTCTGAAAGAAATGACAAGCATGTCATATACAGCGGGGAAAACAGGAAAAAAGACTCCCTCAAATCCTACCATAGCGACAACTTCTCCGGCGACACAAAAATCAACAGAAAGCCTGGCAATGCAAACCTTGCAAGCATCATTAACCCTGATTCAAGAAACGATGTTGGCAATGCAGGAAAAACTGTTAAATAATCATGTTGAATTAAAATCAGACATACATGCATTGGACCAGAAAATGAATGAAATCCAAACATCAATAGTTAATAATGAACAACGAATCCAAAAAGCTGAAACAAGAATTGACCAAACTGAAAAGAAATTGGATACGGTGGATCAAACATTGACAAGTCAAAATAAAGAGCTAGAAGATTCAATTACCCAATTGGAGATGGACCGGGCTTCCTTCTATTTGCGATTTCAGAACGTTGTCGAGGATAAAGAGGAAGACCTAGGTGAAAAGATGGCGGAGCTGATAGCTGATGCACTCCACCAAGACAAACAGGCGATAATTAGGGAGTTGGACGACGTATACAGGGTCCAGACAAACTATGCAAGAAGGAATAAGCTTCCTAGAGAAGTACATATTCGCTTTGCAAGGAAAAAAGTTAAAGATATCTTATACAATATGGCAAGAGACGAACAGATAATGTACCGAGGAAAAGAAATAATAATCCTAAAACAGATACCAAGAAGGGTTCGGGAGATGAGAAAAGGATATAGATTTTTGGCCATACAGCTGAATAAAAGAAAGATATTATTTAGGTGGCTTCTCCCAGAAGGGATGCTAATAACCTGGCAAGGAAGGAAAATTAAAATAGAAAGCCTGAGTACAGCACAAGATTTCCTTGACCAGCTGAGAGGTGTGGAAGAAGAGCAGGGTAGTAAGGAAAACCTAGAAACAGTAGCTGTGGAGGAGGAAGCCTTACACCAACAGAACACGAACGAAGCAACCGTAGAGGAGAAGACAGAAGAAGAAGAAGAAGAAGCCAAAGAGAAGAAAGTAAGACCAGTAAGGGCCGTAAGAAACAAACAAGAACCAACAACCAGATAGGGGTATAGCGATGAATGACTTGAAACTAATATCTGTAAATGTCAATGGTCTAAATGACCATAAAAAGAGGAAAAGAATATTAACAAAACTAGGTAAACAAAATGTTGATATAATGTGTTTGCAAGAGGTGCACATAAAAAAAGAAGAGAGTAAATGTTTAGAATATAAAAAATTTGGTCAAACATTTGATTCATTGGCAGAGAAAAAGAAGAGGGGGGTGGTAATCTATGTTAAAAAAGGAATTAAAGCAGAACTAAAATTTAAAGATACAAAGGGTAGAATCCTCATGATCGAAATTAAGAGAGGGAATTCTAAGGTATTATTAGTGGGTATTTATGCCCCAAATAAAAAACAGGGAGAATTTTTCAAGAAACTTCATGAACAATTAGTGAAAATGGCATATAATGAAATCTGTATGATAGGGGATTTTAATGGCATTGTGGATTCGGAGAAGGACCATAAGAGCAATAAAGTAAACAAAAATAAAAGGACAAATCTACCGAGAGCTTTCTTTGAGTTAGTTGATGAATTAGATTTAATTGATATTTGGCGTACCCTGCACCCAAACGATAGGCAATACACCTTCTTTTCAAATGCACAAAAGTCGTGGTCCAGAATTGACATGGCATGGGTCAGCAGAAATTTGGGGTTAGAAATCAGAACAGCGGTAATCAATCCAAATGATTGGGCAGACCACAATCCACTAGAAATCAGATGGAAGCCTGTTCAGAGAAAACACCAACGGAGGTGGAGATTTAACTCTAAATTACTGAGCGATAGAGACTGTATACAAAAACTCAAAGATGAAATAAATTTTTTCTTTAAGGAAAATGAAAACAAAGGCACACCTCGCACAATAGTTTGGGATACAATGAAGGCCTATTTGAGAGGAGTCGTGATTTCATATACCGCACACAAAAATAAAGAAGAAAGGAAGACCTTGGAAGAATATTTAAATCATATAGGTGAATCAGAAAGAAAACTTCAAGATAACCCAGAAGATGAAACAGCCAAAGAAAACTGGATGATGTGGAAGCATAAAGTAAATATCATGGAGCAAGAAGAGCTGGCACAAAGAATGAAAAGAACGAAACAATATCTTTTTGAGAATACTAACAAATCGGGCAGGTGGCTGGCCTATAAATTAAAAAAGGAAAACGAAAGGGGAATAATTCATACCTTAGAAGACTCTAAGGGTAAAATATTGACAAATGAGGAAGAAAAACTGGATAGGGTGAGAGAATACTATGAATCCCTATATAAAGAAGAGGAGGTACCGGATGACAAACTAGAACAATATTTGACAAAAGCCGAGCTCCCACAAATAACTGATGATGAGAAAGAAATGCTTAATAGAAAGATTACAATTGAAGAATTAAAAGTAGCTCTTTCCAAACTGAAAAATAACAAAGCTCCAGGACCCGATGGATTCCCAGGGGAAATATATAAAAAATTAGAAGAAACACTCCAACCGAAATTAGTAGAAATTTTTAATGATGCACTGGTAGAATATAAAATTCCAGAGTCATGGAAAGAGGCGCATGTTACACTTGTGCCGAAAGAAGGTGCCGACCCAAAACAAATTCAAAACTATAGACCAATTTCGCTCCTAAATACTGACTATAAATTATTCATGGGCATAATGGCAGAAAGAATGAAAAAGATTTTAAATAATTGGATATATAAAGATCAGAATGGATTTCTCCCAGGGAGACAAATTAGGGACAATTTGAGAATCGTGTTAGACACTTTAGAGTACTATGAAGAACACCCCGAGAAACAGATGGCCCTGATTTTTGTTGATGCTCAAAAGGCATTTGACAATCTAAATTGGAAATTTATGACTAAACAAATTGAGATTATGAAATTCGGAACAAATTTTGAAATGATGATTAAATCCATATATAATAACCAAAAGGCGAGTATTCTGGTGAATGGGGATAGGACCAAAACATTCCAAATTAGTAAAGGAGTAAGGCAAGGTTGTCCCCTATCCCCACTATTGTTTATTTTGGCCCTAGAAGTTCTTCTACGGAAAATCAGAACCAATGAGGAAATAAAAGGATTGAGGATCAGGAAGGAGACCTACAAGACGCAAGCATTTGCAGACGACGTAGCTCTAATCCTCGAAGATCCCATAGAATCGGGACCAAAAGTATTAGAGGAACTAAATAAATATGGAGAGGTGGCAGGTTTCATATTGAATAAAACTAAAACCAAAGTATTGATCAAGAACACAACAGAGAGCCAGAAAAACGAGATAGAAGAAGTATTAGGATTACAGGTTGCCAAAAAAATTAAATACCTAGGAATTTGGATTACATCAAGATGTTCGACCCTGAAAGATGATAATTATACCCCCCTAATTAGAAAAATGAAACAAGACCTAGACAGATGGAAAAAAATAAGATTATCACTATTGGGCAAGATAGCCACAATTAAGATGAACATCCTCCCTAGAATATTATTCTTATTCCAAAATATACCGATATATTTAGATAAAAAAATTTTTTTAGAATTAGACAAAATTATCAGAGAATTTATATGGGAAGGGAAAAAACCGAGATTTTCCATTAAAATTTTAAGGGGCAAAAGAGACATAGGCGGATTTGGACTCCCGGATTGGCAAACATACTACAGGGCAGCTAAGCTAGTTTGGATAAGAGATTGGATCACCTTGGAAAATGAGAGGATACTTACCCTAGAAGGTCATGACTTGCAGAAAGGGTGGCATGCCCACATTTGGGACATGGAGAAGAAAAGGAAGACATATTTCCATAGACATAAAATCAGAGGCTCCCTGATACAAACATGGATCCAGATCAGGCAAAAATATTATAAAAAAACCCCAAATTGGCTCTCAACGTTGGAGGCCCTGACCCACCCCAATAGAAGGGAGAGGGAGAAAATGGGCAGATATAAAGATATTTTAGACGAAGGAGGGAGGCTTAAATCAAATGATACCCTACGAGAGCAAGGAATAATCTTAGATTGGTGGACTTACTTACAAGTGAAATCCAGATACCAGAGAGATAAAGAACAATACGGTTTAGAACTTGGACCAAATGGATTAGATAAAGTCCTGTTGGGAACAAATAAAAAGATCCTGGCAAAACTATACAATTACTTACTAGGCGACGATAAGTTTGAAGATGTCACAAAGAACCAAATAATTGCATGGGAGAAAAATACAGGGCGTGATATAAATTTTGGAGAATGGGAGGAGGCATGGAATAGGAATCTTAAATTGACCAGAGCGGTGACATACAAGGAAAATCAGTACAAAATGTTCCACAGATGGTATTTAGCCCCGGCCAGACTAGCAAAAATATACCCCAATATACACCCCAACTGTTGGAAATGCGGCCACGGTCAAGGCACCTTCTTTCACATGTGGTGGACATGCCAGGAAGCGAAAGGATACTGGAACAAAATTAGGAGGTGGATAAATGAAATAATAGATGAAGATATTGAATTAACACCAGAGATTTTCCTCCTGGGAATAATAAAGAAGCCATATAGAAAGGAAATGATACATTTAATGATCCATATAATTACAGCCGCCAGATTGGCATATGCACAGTACTGGAAAGAGAAAACTAAACCACCAGAAGAGCTTACAATTCAGAAAATACTCGAGTGCGCAGAGATGACTAAATTAACCTATGAATTAAATGATGAGAAGATAGTGTATTATTTGGTGTGGGAAAGGTGGTATAAGTGGTTGCATGATAAAATGAAAGGAAGACCTAAAGGTGTGCTAAATATTGATTAAAAGTGAGCTGAAATATCACCAACTATTATTTATGTAAATAGTTAAAACACTGTACATCTGATAGTAACTGAAAATATTATTATACTTATATGTTTTATGTCTTTGTTTGAATGTTTTGTTTTTCTTTTTTTTTTCTATTTTTTTTTTCTTATTTCTGTTTTGTTTGTAAAAAACCTCAATAAAGTTTCTATATAAAAGCAAATGCTCGAATGTTGTCGTAATGCTATTATAAATTATTCTACTGGAACATCTGTCCACTGAGAATAAGTTTTGAAGATATGGCAATCAGAGAGTCAGTGGACCTCACCATGTTTTCATGTTTTTCTGTATCCAAAGTCAGAATTCATTATTATTACAATAATAATCTTTAATTACAAAGCAGGAAATGCCATGTAACATTTTGTTCCTTTTTCATTTCCCTAAAAAGTATAAAATGTATTTCCTTTTCATTTGAAAAAGAAACACAAAGTAGGATAAATGATAGTCAACAAAATATATAATGAAAATGACATAGGTATATTGTAAAGTACCAGAAACAGAAATTAGTATGTGTTTTATTCTTACAAAGTTCAGAATGATGCTATCTGCTTTCTAAAAGATAGTAACAGAGTATTTGGCGTGGTATTTCTTGAAAAAGTCTTTAGTAGATGGCAGAACCAAGTTGATTTTGTCTGGACTTGGAAAGAAAGTAGGGTCAAGCATAGATGAGAGATTATTGGAGAATACCATAATTTAGGTTAGACCAATAAAGCAAAACATACGGCGGCACATGTTGTATGTGGTTTTTTTAAGTGCTTGATACTCCAGAGAATTGTGAATTTATTTTTATATATCTTTATATGGGAAAGAAGAAATCATGATTCAGAGTTCATAGCATTGGTTTGTATAAGCAAGGTTACAATTAATCTTGACCCTAATATCCTTTGTAGTTATAGAGCTGATAGGCAGAAACAAACAATTGGTTTTGTTTTTTACCACATAGATGGTTTATCTGAACCTAATTGCAATAAAACCCTTGACCATAATGCTGAGACATAGGAAGATTACTATGTGACTCCTGTTGCTAATAAAGAGGTTTTATGTATATATACATATGTATATAGCCACCCAAATTACAAATTACAACTCTCTATGGCTGTCATAGTATTAAAAACACAAAACATCTATTAAATATAAAAATCACATACAAAACATAAGGCTAACTCAAAATCATATTAACATTTATTTATTTATTTATTCTGCCTTATCAGTTTTATAAATAACTCAAGGTGAACACACCTAACACTTCTTCCTCTTCCTCCTTATCCCACAACAAGTAAGTTGGACTGAGAGAGCGTAATTGACCCAAGATCATTCAGCTGATTTAGATGACTAAGGTAGGACTAGAACTCATAGTTTCCTGGTTTTTAGTTTAGTGCCTTAACCATTAGACCAAATTGGCTCCCAAACAAGCATTTGTATGCTTGTTTTGTACCATTTTTAACACTGAACTTCTACAAAAAGTACACATTTTAGAAAAGGATCAAGGCATATAATTGTATAACATTGATTCCCTATATATGTCACATCATGCTTAGCAATACCTTCATGTAGCCTTCTCCAAAATTATAGTTATCGTGACTGGGAATGAAGGAAAATACACTGCTCAAAAAAATAAAGGGAACACAAGCAGAAGACATCCGAGATCTGAATGAATGAAATAGCCTTATTAAATACTTTGTTCGTTACATACAGTAGTTTTGTGTTCCCTTTAGTTATTTGAGCAGTGTATAAACAACTGTATGTAAAGAACAAAGTATTTAATAAGGCTATTTCATTCATTCAGATCTCGGATGTCTTTTGCTTGTGTTCCCTTTATTTTTTTGAGCAGTATAGTTTATCATGCTAGCAGCCATCATTTAGCCTAGTGAGATTGCATAAATAGGAACAATTACAATGAATACTGAAGTCGTGCATTGCCATCTCTCTTCTTCCAGCATCTCTCTTCTTCCAGGCTTAGAAATTTGACCAAATTGATTTGGTTGTTTATTGAATATCTGGATTTGAGCCTATGATTAAGTAAAAACATTAACTTTAAAAAAACAGTTTCAGATCAAGTTTTTAAAATAACCAATATCAGTCAGCCAATCAATCAATCAAAATCAATTTCCTCTTAGTTTTGGTCAATGAATCCCAACAGTCCATGATTAGATTAAAGGTGAAAGCTTCCAACCTGGTTCTATTGGAGAGAAAAAGAGAAGCATGGAATCCCATGGTTCACTGTGGTTTCTTATGGTATGCAAACAAAAAAAAAAATCATGGCTGATAAAGTTGATATAATAATTATTTTACAAATTTATTTTCATTTTTCCCATTATCTAGGCCTCTTCTGAAATGCAAGGTAAAAGGACAGCAGAGAAACAAGCTATTAAGCCTACTCCAGCTGTAATTATAAAGCCCCCTGTCTTGTTTCGGAAACCTCCTCCAACCACTCAGCCACCTCCTGTAAAATCATCTCCAGTGATAAGACCTTCTGTTTCAGCTGGAAAGGTTCCTGTCCCAAAAGGAAAGCCACCTGCTGTACCATTACAGTCAAATATTCCAGTTTCCATTTCAACTGTAGCAGCAACTCAGGTTTCAGTTCCCGTGGAAAACATATCAACTTATTCGACCCAAGAACGTTGGGATGAGGACACTTTCCAGGGACTTTGGGACACTAATGACGATAAAGGGTTGAAATCAGAATATGACTTACCTAAATCGGATTCTTCATTGCCTTCATCAACAATCTCAGCACCCCCTTTGCCTACTATGGCACCCCCTTTGCCTACTACGGCACCCCTTTTGCCTACTACGGCACCCCTTTTGCCTACTACGGCACCCCTTTTGCCTACTACGGCATCCCTTTTGTATACTACAGCACCCCCTTTGCCTACTACGGCATCCCTTTTGTATACTACGGCACCCCTTTTGCCTACTACGGCACCCCATGCCAAGCCACCAATTATTCAGCAGACTGTTGACTATGGACATGGACATGGACACGGACACAGCCATGGTCAAGGTGAATGCTGCTAATGTTCTGATTGCTGCTTAATAAAACATTAGGGAGTTTTCTAAAGAAGCCTGTCCTGGTTCTCTTAGTGTTGGACAGTATTCCCAGTCTTACCTTTGGATTGGGGGGGAGGGGGGGGAGTTGTAGAAGAGGTTATGGAATAACAACTACAAATACTCTGGAAGAAGCAGATTTAGACTTCTGGCAGTCAGGGCTCAGGCCTGACTAGGGGACTAAAATCACATGGGTCTTCCTCATAAATGACCTGTACTGGGATTTGAAAGAAGAGAATATGTCTGTGCTTGTTCTCCTAAATCTCTTAGTGGCCTTTGATATTATTGACCAGTGAATCTTTCCTGATTGCCTGTGAGAGCTGGAGATCAGAGTCACTATATAGTGGTGAATGTGCTCCTATGTGAGCAAGCAGTTGCATTAGTTCCATTATGCCACAATATTCAACCCTGTTTAATAACCCTCTATTCTGTTTAATATTTACATGAAGCCACTGGGAAAATCCACCAGTTTGAAGTGAGCTATCAGTATGTTGATCATACACAGTTCATCAAAGCCAAATTAGGAATGGGATGAAAGTTTAGTATCTTAAAACTGTCAGGGTCTTTAATTATTATCAATTTGTGTTTAACAGATTTAACTATCAGTAAAAGCGGACAACAAGTTCCTTACGGGGAGCGAATAACTCTGCATCCAGAACCTCATGAAAGGCAACCCTTTTCAAAAGGTGAGTTTATTTTTGTTGTCACAGAAATATTTCTTTGAGAAAAAAGAAATTTGTTTGTTATTTAATAGCTTTCTTTTTAAGATGAATTGCATTTTTCTATTTGTGATACAATAACTTAAATGCTTTGGAATATTTTAAATATAGTGTGCAGAATAAGTTTATATATAAAATTATCACATGAAAGGAAATAAGGTAATCCTCAATTTACAACAATTTGAAGTTACAATGTCACTGAAAAAAGTAACTTATACCCGTTTTTCACACTTACTGTCATTGCAGCATCTCCATGGTCACATGATCAAAATTCAGATGCTTAGCAACTGATTCACATTTATGACGGTTGCAGTGTCCTGGGTCATGAGCACTTTTTGCAACCTTTTGACAAGCAAAGTCAATGGGGAAAAGCCACATTTACTTAACGACCATGTTACTAAATTAACTGCAGTGATTCATTTAACAACCATGGCAGGAAAGGTCATAAAATGGGGCAAAATTCGCTTATCAAATGTCTCACTTAGCAACAGAAATGTTGGGTTGTGGTTGTATTTTGAGAACTACCTGTAGCGGGTTCAACTTTTCCTGATGTGATCCTTTTACTTGCGATCTGGTTCAGCTCAAAAATTTATTTATTATGAGGCCTAACAATTATTTTGACTTCTTTTTTCCAGAACACTTAGGCCAGCGTGATCGATACACCAAGGAGAGAGAGAGTTATTTTGAACGACAAAATAATTCCAATCCAGACCACAGGGATTTCAGGAGGGAACGAGAATCGTACAGAGAACGGATTTCTGGAGATCATGATCGGGAACGATTTGACAAAGAACGATACTCACGAGAAGACAGGTATGAAAAACAGAAATACCTAAATAAGAAAATGTGCCTTCATAATGGTTATTGATGTGCCCTTTATATGGTCAGTCTGTATAAATTAAATTAAATCATGTTATAATTAAGAATAAAATCCTGTTCTGCAATGGATGGATGGATGGATGCTGTTTTGTGAGCCACTCTGTGTTGGCACATTTAATGAGCAATCTTTTAAGTAAATAAATAAATTCACATGAGTGCTTTCTCCATTTGACAGGCCATCTCCTTCAAGAAATCAGTCTTACCGTGACAAAGATCATTCAGTCTCAAGAAGAGGAGGATTTGAAAGACAGTCATATGAGCGGAAGCCTGATCGTCCTCCTTATGATCATGGGCATTCCATGTTTGGAGGTATAATTCTAAAATCATTGAGAATTGGAATAGAAAATTAGTGAGTTAGAATGAGGCCAGAAATGTAAATTTGATTGATGTTGCTTAACAAATACAATTGAAAAGGCCAATTGGAAGGGAGGGATATCCATTACTCACAAATGTCTGTTAAATTGCATATTACATCATTTGCAAAAATTGACGTACAATTATTGAACATATTTATTATTGGGAAGACAGTATCTAGACAGAAGTATGATTCCTTGTTTATGAAGTTCAATAAATGACACTGCTAGAGAGAAGTTTCCTGAAGATGGGTTCCAGCATGAGTCCGAAAGCTCGGAAGACTAACCCTCTGGTCCTGGTGACTGACCCAGATTGGATCTTGCTATATTATCCTGGGACACATATATTTGCCTTTATTTGTGAGATGAAGTCTGTTAAATTGAGATTTCAACGTCTATTTAATTTTCTAATTAAAAAGTAATTGTAAGGATATTGATATAAATTATATGCACCAATTATATGATATAATTGAAGAGTATCTGAAACTCCAACTCCAACTCCACCATCTGCAATGGTGCAGAATGCAGTGATATGGGCAACTATGTCTGCCCTTGGATCCATACACATCACACCTCTGCTCCGCAAGCTGCCTGTTTGCTTTTAGATCCAATTCAAGGTGCTGGTTTTGACCTTTTAAGTTTTCGTGGACTGGGTTATCTGAGGGATTTCCTCTCTCCTTACATCAGCTTGACCCATTAGGTCTGCTATGGGTTCCATTTTCAAGGGACCTACATTTGACAGGTCCCAGGAGACAGGCCTTCTTTATTGTGGCACCTGTCCTATGGAACATTCTCTTTTCCTCCTTCCCCCTGAAGGTAAGTTAGCTCTAGCTCTGTTAAGGTTCAGGAAGTCCCGCAAGACCTGGTTACGTAACCAGGCTTTGAGATCCCAGAGACATTTTATAGGTGATACCTTTCTTTCCATTTGTTGTTCGTATATATTAATTTTTACTGATTTTTTTTTAAAAAAAAATAGTAATAGTTGTTTATATTTTTATTATGAGTGCTTTATAATGATTTTTTAATATTGTGACTATGTTGGTTGTACATTGCCCAAACTCACTTCTGGTGGGTTGGGCAGTTATATTGGATGGATGGATGGACGGACGGACGGACGGACATACATTTAGATATTATAGTAAGGCAGTAACATAGAATTCTGACTTAACTTGTGAATAAACAAAAGGTTCATGCACATTGCTCAGTTTTACTACTGTTGAGACTCAAACAAACTTGCATAGCTCTGTCTATGGCTTGTTTAGAATTAGGCACAAACAGGAACACCAATAGGCAGTGATAGGACCTTTATAAATAGACTAGCGGGTCAGGCAGGCTTATTCTATATATTGACTACTCAGTAATCGTTGAAAACTTCAGTGGCTTTTTATGGAAGACACTGGTCATCAATACAATGCCTGTGTTCCTTATGGCACAGATGATCCCCTCCCCTATTAATCGTTACAGAATTTGCAGAGTTAATGAATTATTTTTTATAACATTAAAAATGACAACTATCATGAGAAGGCAAAAAAACACAGAATTTCACAATCTTGCATTAACTGATCCATTATATATATACATTTATTTTCATTTTTATACCTGAAATCTAGACAATCTATAGCAGTGATGGTGAACCTTTTCGGCACTGGGTGCTGAAAAGGTCACGCAGAAACATTGCATGTACATACGCGCGCTTGTCAGGGCCGCACTCTAGAAAAGCCAAACTTCTGGATTCTAGCACACATGCGCGCTGACGCATCAGCTGGCTGCGCATGCGAAGAACTCACACTCTGGAAAAGCCAAATTTACGGGTTCTGGCATGCATGCACACCCGACAACTGGCCAGTGCGCATGTGCACACCAGTTTTCAGCACTGCCGTGTGCGCATAGGACAGCTGATCGTCATGCGCACCAGAAACCCAGAAAACAAACAGGCAAGGCCGCACATGCCGGGCAACATGGCTTTGCATGCCACTTTGGGCAGACGTGCCATAGGTTCACCATCACGGATCTATAGTATTTTGGCGACCATAATTTGAGAATTACTGACATAGACCATTCATGATAAATTAATGATTTAGCCTGTGCAGGCAGAAATGGATATTGTGTTAAAGAAGCAGTGGTGAAATGCCCCATAGCAAAATTTCTCCATTTCCCAATGAAAGCCATTCATATGCTCATATATCAGTCTTCTAATCATAGGTAGTTACTGTACCATACAATGAGCATGAACATAAGGTGCTAAAATGACATTTTAAAGAGATACAATATGGATATGAAAGTCAAGATTTTCTTTCTTTCTTGTTTTATTGTGCTGTCTTCTGGTTGCTTATACAGTATCAGATTGCTTAGTGACCGTTCAAAGTTATAGTGGCACTGAAAAAAGTGACTTATGACTGTTTTTCATACTTATGACCATTGCAGTATCCCCATGGTCATGTGATCAAAATTCAGATACTTGGCAACTGGCTCATATTTACAACAGTTGCAGTGTCCCAGAGTCATGTAATCAATCACATTTTGCGATCTTCTGACATGCAAAGTCTATGGGGAAGCTAAATTCACTTAACTTCGTCACTAACTTAACGACTGCAGTGATTCACTTAACAAAATGGGACTAAATTCAGTTAATAAATGTCTCACTTAATAACAGAAATTTTGGGCTCAATTGAGGTCATAAGTCAAAGACAACCTGTATTTATATCTGACTTCTTTCCCTATTCTCTCATGTAAATTTCATTGAAAGGTGATCGGAGAAATTATGCTGAGGATAGAATTTCTATTTCTGCTCCAACAATACCACGACAACCACCACCTGCCCCACGGGTAGAGAGAAAACCAGAATCAAAAAATGTAGATGACATATTGAAGCAGCCTGGACGAGAAAGTAGACCAGAACGGGTAAGTACTATGTCTCCGAGTTTCTAATATGCGGTAACAATTATGTATAAGGAATTTCATATTTCCATTAATATTTTTGAAGCAGTGCTTTCTAAAGCACTCATGGCTTCCTTCAAAAGTCTTTGCTGCATGCCTAAGACTATGATTGTACAATCAAAGGTGGGTTTCAGCAGGTTCTGACCAGTTCTGGAGAACTGGTAGCGGAAATTTTGAGTAGTTTGGAGAACTGGTAGTAAAAATTCTGACTGGCCCCGCCCCCATCTGTTCTCTGCCTCCCAAGTCCCAGCTGATCGGGAGGAAATGGGGATTTTGCAGTAACCTTCCCCTGGATTGGGGAGGGAATGGAGATTTTACAGTATCCTTCCCCTGCCACACCCATCAAGTCATGCCACGCCCACCAAGCCACACCCACAGAACCGGTAGTAAAAAATTATGAAATCCACCACTGTGTACAATTATTGTCATAGAATTTTCTTAGCAGATGGTTTTCTGTGAATTAAATTATTGACTCTTGATACTTAGCTATCAGGGAGGATTATAATTAGAGCAAAAGGTTGATGTGAAGAAAGAGCAGATTGTGCATGTGGACTCCTACTATGCCAATAGTTTTGTTATTCCAGCATTATGTTGATTTTCAAAGATACTTTCCTTTTCCATTCTGTAACATCTTTTCTTGTTCTAATCTGACTCTGAACTAGTTGTCTAAATGATTTCCTCATTTTCTGTTTAAACTATTAATTACTGCAACATAGTATTATCGTAGTATCCAGAATTATTGAGGTCATAACTGGTTCCTTCAGTATTATTTTGATCCTGGACTCTGGTGGGAGGAAGGTGTGAGTGGTGAGTGAGTTATATCATGCCAAATCTGAAATCTAGTCCACTATTGCTACAAATAATGTTGTCATGGGGTTTTCATTTTGTGAATATTTATGGATCTGCAGAGATTTTGAGCTTATTGAGTAACCGTTCAAAGTTATTGAACGAGGAGGATTTAACAAGCATTGTTTCAGCTGTCGCAGCATCCCCATGGTCATATAATTGTTATTCAGATGCTTGGCAACCAGTTCACAATTACTATGGTTACACCATGCCGTGGTCTTGTAATCACCATTTACAACTTGCACTTCCAGCTTTCAACAAGCAAAGTCAATGTGGAAGCCGGCAGGTGGTTGCAATTGGCAATTACATGACTGTGTGACACTAACTGCACAAGATTCACTTAACGATGGCAACTGGGACTGCCACATCTGCCGTTTTATGACAGTGTAGTTAAGTGGCACCACACTTTACGATGGTGTTGCTTAGTGACAAAGTTCCTGGTCCCACTTACCATAGTTAAGTGAGGACTAGCTATAGCTTGCCATTCTGTAATCATAAAAATTACCGTATTTTTCTGACTATAAGACGCACTTCCCCCCCCCCCAAAAAAGTGGGTAGAAATGTCTGTGCGTCTTATACAGCGAATTTTTGTGGCAGGGGGAGGGGGTTCTGCGTCGATCAGCTATTCTCAGCAATCGGCGGCAACAAACGGACCATGACAAATGGGCCATGGCGGAGGCAAACAGGCCATGACGAATGGGCTACGGAGGTAGAAACAGTTTTTTTTTTTCTTGTTTTCCTCCTCTAAAGCTAAAGTGCGTCTTACAGTCCGAAAAATATGGTGCTTTGTCTACTGAATCCTCGTTATTCAGCTTAATATGCATGGCATTATTTAAAGTGTGTGGTCTCTGTTTTAGATTGTCATAATCATGCGTGGATTGCCAGGCAGTGGAAAGACCCATGTTGCTAAGCTCATCAGGGTAAGTGGATTACTGTTTTCTTTGTCTTCAGTCTATACTGAAGAATAGAGTAAAGTTGAATTGCATATTGTTCCAGTCATTTGTTTTATCTCTTTTCTGCCAGTCACAGTTTCATTTCTTTATCCACCCGCAGGACAAAGGGAAGTTGTTTTTTTAATGGGCATTCTGGATTTTGTACCTTACATATTATTTAAGATTACCTTGTGTAACTTTTTTCCTGTCCTATCATAGATAACAACCGGGTTATCTGAACTGAATATATGGAAATAGAATGCTTTCTTAGAAATTGGATGAAAATTTAGCTTTGATGGTATAGATTTCAGGATTTTTCTTTATTTTTTCTTCTTAGGATAAAGAAGTTGAATGTGGAGGAGCTGCACCCAGAGTACTCAGCTTGGATGACTATTTTATTACTGAAATAGAAAAAGAAGAGAGGGATCCAGACACAAAGAAAAGAGTAAAAAAGAAGGTATTCTTAATGTATATTCCAATTGTTAATTAAATTATTGTAACTATTTGCCTACAAAAATGAAAACTGGCAGGCAACAGCCAAGAAACTCTCCTAATCTACACTCTATTTTAGAAAAATAAATAGATTATGGTCTGGGAGTGCAGAGTTGACAACTTTTTCAATTGAACAGATCTTTGATTATGTGTCATTAAATTGATATTGTCTCTTACTGTACCATTTAATCTGTATTTTGGGGTTAAGGAATTGGTTCCTTTAGAATCAAATGCATTTTAGAAGGCTTTGCAGAATTTTCCTGTTAGAATAGTTTCTATTCTTCATGGTTCCCTGATTACTAAGTAAAAAAAGTATTTGATTAATTTGATTAAAGGTGTTTTATTGATGGGACATTAGCTTTTTGCCTCAGAAATACAAGATAGCACTTATTGTAAGAAAGACAGTTTCCAGGTCATCACATGAATCAAGCCCTATTCCTTCATTTAAAAGGATGTGAGAAGAGAGATGGGATGTAGTCTCAGCTGGCCCTGCTGCTCTCCATGAATCTGAAGAGAATAATATGCAGCAAGCAGATTCCTGTACACTTTCAATGCACTTTAAAATTCTGCAAAATTCTGTTTTGAAATCCCACAAAGTAAATATAGCAGGTTTAAGCATTGAGGAGTTGGAAGGGTCCACAAGGATCATTTGAAACTTCTGTATTGTTCAGAAATACCAATTTCTGAACCTGGAATTTCAGTTTGGAATTAGTGATAGTTCAGTCAAGATTAAATAAGCAAAATGTAAATCCAGGGAACATAAATATAATGATAGGATACTTTGAGTGCCTTGGATTCTTTTTAAATTATCTGGTTAATAGCACAGCAGTTCTCCTGGACCAGACTGTGTCATTAAATCAATCGCAGTGTTTGTGGCGAGATAGATGGTCGGATATGTTTTTGTTCACTTCCTGATAAGATGTGGATCTATGTATTGTTTGAACTATTGTACTGTGTTCTAAGCCAATGGACAATTTCAACTTGTGTAGAATATCACTATAACTATACTTAATTAATATGATGGATTTAGTGCAGTGATGCATTTGAGATAATGTCTCATTTTTTCTGCAGGAATAAAAAGTTGGAATATGTCCAAAACAACCCTGGTTAAAGCAGAAATAGATTCAACACTCTCCAGATTTTGAATTTCAGCTCCCATCCTAACTCCCATTCCTAATTATCAGCAGTATTGATTCTTATTTTTTGGCAAAGTATTAGAGCAAGTGATAATGACATTTTCTGGCATTAGTGGACATTTCTGATCTTTTTAAGTTTGACTGTCAGAATGGACTTGGAATACTGAGAAATTCTCTGTGGAAGCAAGAATAGAACAAGCCTATTAATTTTCCTTGATTGGCCAGCATCTTTCAGTACTAAGAACCATAGTAGCCTTCTAAATAATCTTAAGAAATGGAAATTTGTGTGAATTATGCCCCACTACTTCCACACATGTCAAATGTCATTGTTATTCATCTACCCAGCATTTGTGCCAAAGGCTTCCTAAGAGACCATCTTACCCTGTGGTGTTCAGGAATCTGTATAAAACTGCTGCATGGGTTTATCCATATTCATAATTGAATGCTAATAACATGCACTTCCTCATTCCTTTTCATTTCATTTTTATAAATTTTATCAGTTATTCATTTCTAGCATAGGACAGTAATAGATAGATTTAAGTTCTTCAAGTAAAAAAGCTTGGTTCTTTGCCTAACATTCCCCTTTTTTTGGATCAGATTTTGGAATATGAATATGAAGCTGATATGGAAGAGATCTATCGTGCCAGCTTGTTTAAAACTTTCAAGAAGACTTTGGATGATGGATTTTTTCCCTTCATCATACTTGATGCTATCAATGACAGAGTACGGCATTTTGAGCAATTCTGGAGCTCTGCAAAAACAAAAGGATTTGAGGTAAGCATCCCTAGGTCATTTCTGTGGGTATTAACCTTTCTAAAACAAACTTCCAGTGACTTGGAATCATAAACATTAATATTTTGTAAGATAGGCAATAATAGCAGGTTTAGGTATAGGTCATTGTAAGATAGCACATCAAAGATCCAGTAAATGTTGAACTGACGAAGAAACAGAACTTACCAATAGTATTTGTGTTTTGTGTGCAGAAGGGTCTGGGTTCATTCCTCTATATCTCTGGGATAAATTTCTGTTTGAAACCTTGACAAGCTTTTGCCAATCTCTGCACTCCGGTTCTTTGGGTGAAAGTCTACACCTGGCTTTTGAGTGGCATGCAAGAGCTCAACATTCGAACAGCAGCACAGGATGTAGGACAAAAGTTACATTTTAGCCATATGTATGTATGTATGTATGTATGTATGTATGTATGTATGTATAGTTAATATTTCGGGTTTCTTCCCGTGTGATTGTGGATATATCCCTAAAAGGTATATCCACAATCACACGGGAAGAAACCCGAAATATTAACTATACACACATACATACCCGTGAAAACTTACATAAACATAAACATATATATATATGGGGGGGGGGGTAATTGCATGGGTTTGAAGGAGACATGCTGAGATATTATTCATTTGTGGAAACAGGTGGCTCTGGGGTCCCAGTCTGGAAGTGCAGAGTCTAGGATTTTCATAGGATTTTCTAGCAGGTTCTGTCAGCAGCTGCAGCTTCTAGTTTCCTTGGCTGGATGTCACAGTGGCGTAGGAGTTCTTTCATAGCAACTTTCTAGTGTTTGCATGTTCAACCTCAAAGTCTCTTCCCAGAGTCCAATAAATTATAGAGCAACTGGCAAGGGGTACAATGGTTATCCATTCTGATGACATGTCCCAGCCATCTCATCTGGGTTCTGATAATCATGGACTTAATGCTGATGGATTCTGTGTGATCCAATACCTACAATATCTCCAGGTTGGACAAACACTTCCCAAGATGGAGCAGAGAGTACCATGTGAAATTTCTCCAGTTTAATGTGCCTTCGGTATGGAGTCCAGGATTCATATCCATATAAGAGGGGAGGGATAACCTGTTAGCTTTCAGCTTTGTGGAGATATGGATGTGTATTGATTGAGCACTCTAGTATGCAGTCACTCCAGTGCCTGGCTGACCTTGCTGATCTTGAAGTTAATTTTTTTGTCAAAAGATCCATTGCTGGAGATGATTCGTCCCAAATAATTTGAAGCTGTTTACATTTATCAGCTGAGTGTCAGTAACACTCAGCTAATTTTTGGTTCAATGGGCTTGGTAGTTGGCATGGGCTGGTAAAGTATTTCAGTCTCGTTGAGGCTGATAGGTCGAAGAGCATAGCAACATCTGAAAATGTGTTCGGCATCAACTGTAGATCGCTATTCTTGTACACCAGGAATGCACAGTCATTAGCAAAAAGAGTTGACTGAATGGAGGTACTATAGTCTCTAATCTTTCTTTTTTAGGGAAGGTTGTTGAGGGGATGGTTGGTATTCATCTACAGGTGGCCCTAGATGTAACGCATTATCTGAACACTTTTCAGGCTAGAGCACAGTAATGAAATAGCACTGAGTGTGTTTACAGATGATCTCTGGGTTTAGAGACGGGATGGTGCAAGTTTCTTGACCCTTCTGGATCTTTCGGCAATTTTTGATTCTATCAACTGTGATATCTTTCTAAGCTGACGTTAGGGGCCAAGAGTGTTTCACAGTGGTTTCCCTTTTGCCCTGTCTGGTTCCAGTCAGTGTTGGTGCTGCAGGAAAGGTCATACTTTAGGCCCCTGCAATACAGGCAGAGCTCAGGACTCTCTTTTTTTAACTTTTTCATGAAACCACCGGGTGAGATCATTTGCTGGCATAGAGTCTGGTATCGGTATACTAAGGTTATCAGTTATACATCTCCACTTCTGGCTAGGCAGATGAGGCTGTTGCGATTGTGACCAAGCGCCTTGAGCTGTGAGAATCTGGATGGGGAGGAACCAATTTCAACTCAAAACTGGCAAGACAGAGTGGCTTTGAATCCCCCAGGGTCTGCTAATATCCCATCTGTGATTCTGGACAGGGTGGAACTTTTGAAGACAGAGCTGGTATACAATTTGGGGTCCTTCTAGACTCACGGCTACTGCTTAAGGATGGTAGGGAGGTGTTTTTATAAATTCCTCTTGTATGCCAATCGCATCCTTTCCTGGTCCAAGAGACGTTACTCGTAGTCACTGATGCAGAATGTGGAATGCCATCCTTCTTGAGATTTAACAGACTCCAACCTGTTTAACCTTATACTTAAGATCTGGCTCTGTCCCCAGACTCTGGGCTAGAGTGAGGCCAAAGCAGGATGAGAATGCTGTGGGTTGCACCAAGAAAGTATGGTTTGGGCACCAGATTTTTCTGTTTCAGGTTTTATTCGGGTTTGTTTGTTTGTTTGTTTGTTTGTTTGTTTGTTTGTTTCTATGGCTGTATATAGTTTCAATTGGTTGTAAGCAGACTTGGCTTTAAGATGGACAATTATAGAAATGTTTTAAGCAAATATAAGACAATCACTTGATCCGGACAGTGATTATGCTTCTGCACCTTTTTTATATCTTATCGGCCACATTTGTTCAGTTCATGAAACACCCATTGAAAGATAGTTCTGCCATGGAATATATGTTTTCAAAGACATTCCCTCTTTTTCATATATCTTAGGTTTACTTAGCTGAAATAACTGCAGATAATCAGACTTGTTGCAAGAGAAATGTCCATGGACGCAAGCTCAAAGAAATCAATAAGGTAACATTGTAAATAGATTTCCTCAACATTACAGTATTAAAAATTTTGTATACAGGTAGTCCTTGACTTACAACAGCCATTTAGTGACCGTTCAAGTTACAATGGCACTGAAAAAAGTGACATTTTTCACACTTAGCAGCATCCCCTTGATCACATGATCAAAGTTTGAATACTTTGCAACTGGTTCATATTTATGATGGTTGCAATGTCCGGGGGCCATGTGATCAACTTTTGCGACTTTCTGACAAGCAAAATCAATGGGGAAGCCGGTTTCACTTAACAACCATGTTACTAACTTAACAACTATAGTGATTCACTTAACAACTGTAGCAAGAAATGTCATAAAATGGGGCAAAATTCATTTAACAAATATTTCACTTAGCAACATCGATTTTGGGATGAATTGTCATAAATCGAGGACTACTTGTACTGGGGGAAATGGAGGAACAAGCTGGGTTTAAGAATTTTAAAATGATTGAATTTATTTTAGAAGTCAGTTTTTCTGTTCAGTTTCCTTCTTTTGTTCTTCTGTCATTTGGACCAGATCTGATTTGGAAGTACTTATTAATATTAATATAATATAACGCACATAATATAACGCACATTATGTTATAATTTACCAGCATTTTTAATCTGAAAACATAGGGCTACATCTCTCTCTTATAGGTAGTTCTCAACTTATGACCACAATTGAGCCCAAAATTTATGTTGCTAAGTGAGAAATCTGTTAAGTGAGTTTTGTCCCATTTTACAACTTTTCTTGCCACATTTGTTAAGTGAATCACTGCAGTTGTTAAATTAGTAACATGGTTGTTAAGTGAATCTGGCTCCCCCATTGACTTTGCTTGTCAGAAGGTCGCAAAAAGGGATCACATGACACTGCAACCGTCATAAATGGGAGTCAGTTGCCAAGCATCTGAATGTAAATCACAAGCCTATGGGGATGCTACAACGGTCATAAGTGGGGGAAATGGTCATAAGTCACTTTTTTCAGTGTCACTGTAACTTTGAACAGTCACTAAATGAACTGTTGTAAGTTGAGGACTACATGTACTTAATTATACTAATCAATTATACTTATACCCAGATAGCATATATTCCCAGTCAAGGACTAAACATTGTAGTTTTTATTTTTCATTTTCAGATGGCTGATCATTGGGAGACAGCACCCCGTCACATGATACGTTTAGACATTCGCTCCTTATTACAAGATGCTGCTATTGAAGAGGTGAGATTTGCAAAAACACTAATTTATGGAAATCGGTAAAGAAAATCTATGAATTATACTTAGAAAGGTAGAAATTGTATTTTAATATGCAATGATTATAGATTGAGTTATTATTAAATAAGATAAGCTTCTCAAATTAGAAGTTTTGAAGGGACATAATTCCCATGAGTCATAGACTTCATTCTTTTGCGCAAATACGTGCAGAATATGCTATCCAAAAATAAATTTTCTGAATAAACATTATAAAATACAAATTAGTTCAATGCTAAATCTATGCAATGTATCTGAAGTTCTACCTTTGGCGAGGTCTTTATAAGTAGTATTGCTATACCAAAGCATAAGAATGGCCATTAACCAGTGAATAGCATCTAATAGTATCTATTCACTGACAGTGTGATTCTTTCATGTTCACAGTACATATCCTTTGTGGAGGTAACCTTAGTGCCTGAGCAGAAGTCTGATTGCAGTAACCTCATATATAACCTAACAGTTCTATTCATGTTGATCCTCTTTTTAAAAAGTGTAAAATTTGAAACTATTAATTATTTAAGTGAATTCTCAGAAAGTTTTTGTGTGTTATTTTAAATTTATAGTTTATTTGATTCTCTCATAAGTAGCTAAAACCAAACTAGATTTCCAGTGATACAATCCTGCTATTATATATTGATTAGGTGGAGATGGAAGACTTTGATGCAAATATTGAAGACCAAAAAGACGAAAACAAAAAAGATGCAGAAGAAGAAGAGAGCGAATTGGTAGGAAATGCCCCTGCAACAATTTTTTATTATAATCAATAGCAGATTTTATATTTGCTAGAATTCCGTCTGCTTTCTCACTACCACATTCCCAGTCACTGCTTTAATTCTGTCATTTTAAGAGCACTGAATTGAATATATAAATTAATATTTAAGAATTCCTTAGAAAAATGTAAGTCTTGAGTACTAGGGATCAATATTCTGTCTTCTATTAATAGATGTTACAAACTTATACAAGCTATAAGTTAGTGCCTGAGAAGTCAATTTTCAGATGGAATTGAGAAATTCATGTTTAAATACCCAATATAAAAAGCAGTTAAATAGTTTGTTTCATTAGCCATTTTCATAAGAATTACAGGTGAAACTCGAAAAATTAGAATATCGTGCAAAAGTTCATTTATTTCAGTAATGCAGCTTAAAAGGTGAAACTAATATATGAGATAGACTCATTACATGCAAAGCGAGATAGTTCAAGCCTTGATTTGTCATAATTTTGATGATTATGGCTTACAGCTCATGAAAACCCCAAATTCACAATCTCAGAAAATTAGAATATTGTGAAAAGGTTCAATATTCTAGGCTCAAAGTGTCCTACTCTAATCAGCTAATTAAGCCATAACATCCTGCAAAGCGTTCCTGAGCCTTTAAATGGTCTCTCAGTCTGGTTCAGTAGGAATCACAATCATGGGAAAGACTGCTGACCTGACAGTTGTGCAGAAAACCATCATTGACACCCTCCATAAGGAGAGAAAGCCTCAAAAGGTAATTGCAGAAGTTGGATGCTCCCAAAGTGCTGTATCAATGCACATTAGTAGAAAGTTATGTGGAAGGGAAAAGTGTGGAAGAAAAAGGTGCACAAGCAGCAGGGATGACTGCAGCCTGGAGAGGATTGTCAGGAAAAGGCCATTCAAAAGTGTTGGGGACTTTCACAAGGAGTGGACTGAGGCTGGAGTCAGTGCATCAAGAGCCACCACACACAGACCGATCCTGGACATGGGCTTCAAATGTCGTATCCCTCTTGTCAAGCCATTCCTGAACAACAAACAACGTCAGAAGCGTCTTACCTGGGCTAAAGACAAAAAGAACTGGTCTGTTGTTCAATGGTCCAAAGTCCTCTTTTCTGATGAGAGCAACTTTTGGATCTCATTTGGAAACCAAGGACCCAGAGTCTGGAGGAAGAATGGAGAGGCACACACTGCAAGATGCTTGAAGTCCAGTGTGAAGTTTCCACAATCTGTGTTGATTTGGGAAGCCATGTTATCTGCTGGTGTTGGTCCACTGTGCTTCATTAAGTCCAGGGTCAACGCAGCTGTCTACCAGGAGATTTTGGAGCACTTCATGCTTCCTTCCACAGACGAGCTTTATGGGGATGCTGACTTCATTTTCCAGCAGGACTTGACACTTGCCCACACTGCCAAAAGTACCAAAACCTGGTTCAATGACCATGGGATTACTGTGCTTGATTGGCCAGCAAACTTGTCTGACCTGAACCCCATAGAGAATCTATGAGGCATTGCCAAGAGAAAGATGAGAGACATGAGACTGAACAATGCAGAAGAGCTGAAGGCCGCTATTGAAGCATCCTGGTCTTCCATAACACCTCAGCAGTGCCACAGGCTGATAGCATCCATTCCATGCCGCATTGAGGCAGTAATTGATGCAAAAGGGGCCCAAACCAAATACTGAGTACATATGCATGCTTATACTTTTCAGAGGTCCGATATTGTTCTATGTACAATCCTTGTTTTATTAATTTCATGTAATATTCTAATTTTCTGAGATTGTAAATTTGGGGTTTTCATGAGCTGTAAGCCATAATCATCAAAATGATGAACTTTTGCACAATATTCTAATTTTTCAAGCTTCACCTGTATATGTAACTAATCTTTTTCTAAGTATCAGGATATCTCTTACACATATAAACATAAATATGTATGCTCAGACATAAATCCCATTGTGTTCAGTGAAACTTATGCAGAGGAATTTGTGCTCACAATGTTAAGCTTTTGAAGAATTTGCATAGAATGCTTATTCATATGAAAAGAGCAAAGGGGTAATTAATTCTTTCTAAAGGTGGGCAGCAATTCACATTCAAAGAGAAAAGGGCAATTCAGGACTTGTGTGGGTGCTTGTGTTATACCTGTCAGTTGCTGCACCTTCCCTGGACTTGAAGACTGCCATATGCAATCCCAGCAAAATATGTATTTGATTGAAGGATGTGCAATGTCCATGGTCACATATGTTTCAAATCACCTTTTCATTTTTGAATCTAGATCAGTGCACAATCCTGCACAAAACGGAGCTCATTCCATCAATTGAAAGTTCCAGTTTCAATTCAGCTTTCTGGCTGAAGGGCAGTATTCCTCTGACAACCCAGTACAGAGGCAAAGCTGACTTACTATAATCATAAATATCATATCAGGGGATAGAAATCTGTGTTTTTCTTTCCTCTTAAAACCATGGATTTACAAGGTAAAATAGGAAGGGATATACTGGACCTCCACCAATTCTAAATTACTATATTTGATCCTTTTACTCTTTCTGGCATCCTTTTTGGCTTGAACACAAATGTAGTTTTTATTTTATTTATTATATTTATCTGCTGCCACAATCCAAGTGACTCACAGCACTTCTATTTTGTTGAAGCTACACCTTTTCAACTTGGGGGAACATGTTTCATCTTGTCAGAAGCTGCAATAAATGCTTTCAGGAAGGTGAAAAAGTTGCACTGATACAAGCCACAAGTGCTTCTTGGAAGGGTGTAAATAAGGGTATTTAGGTATATCTGAATACAGTTTTCTATATGGCTCATGTTAGCTGTTGTGATAAACTGAAAAAATATATGGCTAGAACTTGTAGCCAAATCCAACAGCAGCCAACTGCTAGAGAGAAAGTTCAATAGACACTTGTGGGGTGGGGAAGAAGGGAAATTCTGATCAATATGCGATTTTTACAACCTCAAGGAGGCTAGAAGATCCAAGCATACTTGGTCAACAAATTGGCAGTCATTAATATTGATGCCCTTCTGTCTGAAAAAGTGGATAATTACTATTTGAGTAGGTTTACTACAGCTCTTCAGCCATATGTGGGAGTTCACAACCAACGTTTATCCTTCAATAGAGTACAACTGGATTGTGCTTGAGAACTAGCTACTAATCCATAAGGTAGGTTCATTCTCCCTCTTTCAACCAAGTCAAGCAAAAAGTTTCAGAAGGTTTTTTTATGCCATTGCTTATTTGTTGGATAAAAGAACTTTCAAGGAAATTTTAGCACCACCTCCTGTCCATTCACACATACATATTTGTTTGATGTTTCTAGATTTTACTTTTTGAAACAGTTCTCCAGGAAAATAAAGAGTATACTGTCTGACATTGACTGAAATGGAATAGTTGGATCCTTCCAGGATACCCAACTGAATTCTTAGTTGGTTCATTAGGAATGGTATATACAAAGGCATCAAGAAATAATTGATGAATCCTTATTATGAAAACACGTTTCTTTGTCTCTTGTCAACATGAAACATTTTTTATCCAAGACACTATGAAATCCAAATAGATGTTTTCAGTTGCCTTCCTTGTACTGATACCATTTGGTGAGGATGTGACCAATCAGAACTGGAGTGGTTCTGTTGTTTCATGTTGACTACATAAATTTCTCTCCTCTCACTACTTCATTTGTGTGTTTCAATATGTATGCATCCATATGTACATATACATGCAAATATAACAGCTTTGAGTGAATCGCCCCTGCATCTAAAGAATTCATTTGACTGTCATGAAATAAGCTGTTCGGCACATGAGCAGCATTATCTGGAAATGACAAAATACTTCTCAAATGTTATCAATTTCTGATTAATAACATTTGATCTCAAAGCAGCAGAAAAATAATCCAATGTATTGATTGTTCTCGGAAAATAAAGTCTGAAAAAAATTACTAAAGGAAAAAAAAGAAAAGTTAACTATGTATCTTTTACGTTTAATTTATCAAGGTGCTTCTCATACATATACACAAGGAAACACAACATTCTTATTTCTTTACAATATAGCTGGACATAATCTTTTTCAGAAGCCTGCTACTGACTTGGTTTTATGATTTGCTTTTATTTTGAAATACAATTTTTGAAAAGATACAACATTTAAAATATTTTCTACAAATAAAATGTATTCGTAATTATTTTTTGCAGAACACCACCAACATAATCTTTCACCATTTTAACAACTAAACTATGAAAGATGCATAGTGAACGCCCAATTCTTTGTAGCGTGCTTATTTATATTTTATACTGTTTCCACATTATTGAATCACCTCTTTTTATTTAGGTTCTTTCATGTTAAAAGCTAATGTGTTCTTATATGTTGTTGTTTATCCTACTACAAAATCTTTCCACCAAGATGGTGCTTATTAGATAAGCCTTTTAGTGATAGGGAACTTGAAATTTTGAAAATGGAGGTAAATGCAAAAGTCTCAGGTAATATATTCCAAATCGACATACCTAGATGCATGATTTTGAATGTTCTAGATTCAAAGTTTACTGTTTACCTTGGAAGGACATCAAAAAAATTTCATGTAAATTACTCTGGAGCCAGGCTTAGAATTATACATTTCCTTGTCATCAGATTGATTTGAGAAAACATGTAGATCTTCCACATATCTAGTATCATGTTGTCTCTCTCAGAGCACTGGCATATTACATAGCATTTCCTATTCATTTTTGCATGAATATTCACTACAAAGAGTAGATAAGCAAGTATTAAAAACCCAGATATGTATAGAATTATTGAAAATATTTTTGTGGAGGAAGTTTACCAGCAGAATCAATGAATTTCTGAAGTGTTTGGGAACTATTTGATGATCCAGTGAAGAACAGAAGGACAGCCTGTCTAGGTTACTCCTGAAATATCTTCAGCTTATTAAACGGATGGCCGAAAAATAAGCTTGATTGCAAAATACCTACACTTACATCTTTGCTAAAGAAGGAAAGCTTGGATTAACCTTTTCCCGATGCAAAGAACAATAATAAATCAATCTAACTGGAAATAAGGTTTCATAACTTCTTCTTCAGATAGCTTTCTGTTAAAACGTTATGAGATCTTCATTCTTATCCTACTTCCATATTTTAATTTTTTGGAGTTTTCATTGCTTTTAATGGAGCCTTTTTTATTATTTTATAGCAACTTTGTTATCAAATATAGCTTCTATTGCTGTTCCAATGTCCTTAGAAAATGAATTTTATAAGGTGATTTTCCTCCATAATTACTTTCTAAACCAAGCAGAAGATGGAGATCATTCGTACAGTAGATTGCTTCAGAACTAGTGTATTCCTGAAAGGATTGTCCATTTTTGAACCAAAGTTACAGTTGCTGTACACCCAATAGTTGGCTGTTCTACCGTTTGAATTAGAAATAGAATCTAAACTGGTTATAAGATTCTTTTCTGGTTACATGGAAAGAGACCCATGTGTCTCAGCTTTTATCACTAAATTTCCCAAAACACAATCCTTTTATGATATCAGTTCTTCTCTTTGTAACTTTTTTTTCCTTTTAAAGGCTCATGGATTGCTAAAAGTTTTGATTTTAGGAATTAAAACCTTTTCTCCAGGATTCCGATTATCTGCTCCCAAAATATGGGCAGGAATTTTATTGTGAAAGGAGTTTGAAACGCTTTCTTCTGAATGGACAGAAGAAATACTTGTCTTCACAGGCAATTTCTCTTTAGCCGTCTAGATTTTCTTGTGCTAAATCTTTATTTTCCTCATGAGAATTATGACTACATCCTTGAAAAACTGCTGGACCACACCAATTTCTTTAAGCCAGTGTCCTGGTTCCTATAGTAGTCAAGTAAATGTTATGGAAAGCCCACAGAACATAGCCCTTGATCACTGCTGTGCTTCAGTCACTGGTCAGAAAAATGCAGTCTCTGATTCTGGAAATGGCTGCCAACAGCCATGTCTATATGCCTTTGAATTCCTGTCATCCATGAACGTATCACATTCTCTTAAAGCCTCCAAGATTAATAATTATCACCATTCAGGTGAATAAAATTTAAACATCAGTAACATGAGCTTTTTAAATTAAATAATGCTTCTTTTAATTGGACGAGTGATACAATTCTTTTCATTCTTACGCATTCTATGTTTCAAGTTCTTAACATTTTTATGTTGGAATCACATATCCGCCGGCTTGAGAGCAGGTGCTGATTTTATTCCTTCCAAATTGTACTCTTTCTTTTTAGAAGACAAAAATGATCAAGAAGACCAAATATACAAAGAAAAAGCAGAACTGTAATTGCAGTATAGAAGGGGAAAATAAACACTTTCCTGTATTGTTTTTCCATTGTCTCCTTTCCTCAAAAATCTCCAACATGGAATTTTTCATTCAGAGTTTATTCTTCCAGATGAATGTATTCTTATGAAAAAGAAAAAAATACTGAATTCAGATAATTGCTTTTCATGGAGTAAATGATGTAAATATAAATAACTAAATTTCTCAGTTACCAACATAAACACCCATCTCCAAAGCACATTATAGAACAAATGATAGTAACATGGCCATTTCAATCAAATCATCAGAAACCAGGATGATAATTGCCTATGGAATAATGCATACGAAGAAAAAAATAAATGGACAATACAATCATTCTACCCTAAAGTGCCAGGATTTTAACTAGCATCTGAGAATTAAGTACTGTGATATTCTATACTGCTGCTACCTGTAGTAAACACATCCCGCCGCTTCTCTTAGACAACTGCCAAATTTCAGATACTAAGAGCAAAAAGAACATGACATGTGTACAGGACGGCAAGAATTAGCATTTGGATCTGAACCAGAAACCAACAAGCAACCAGTGCAAATTAATCAATTTGCTGGGCCAGCAACTTTTTTCCTCAGCCTTTCCAGACATTTTTCAAGAGCAGCCTGTTCAAGAAATGAAATATGGAAGTTCACAGAACATAAGCATACAGTTCCAGAAAACCATGTTGCTGAAGTCTAAGTTGCTAAAAAGCGTTCATACTTCTTGCAGTTGGAAATGGTTTCAGATCAAGCAGTGCCAAAGAGCTGCAGTCTACATTCCAAATAGTTGACAGTCTATTTCTAAATCAGGCAGCCTATCAAACAACAATATTTCTATTTATACACATTATACTTTAAATCAATTTGAACCAACAGTTGTATTGAATAAAATGTATTAAACAATGACTGAGGTATTGGGTTATAATTCTACTATTAGTCCTTCACCCTAATTTAACTAGGAAACAAGTACATGTCCCTGGTTGGATGAGGAATCCTGCACAAACACACGTGCTTCCTTGGCCAAAGTTCAGTGGACAAAAAAGGTGAAATATACCATCAGCTGTTCAGAAGGAAAAGCAGAAATTGGATCTAATCTCTAAATAGCTGATGAGTGAAATTTCATCTTGGGAAAACGTGGGTCGCTTATGATATCCTGCCTGCTCCATTATGTACGCTTCTGGATCAGACTCTGATGAAGTTAACGAGTTACATACTTTTGATAACTAACAACGTGAGATTTCCATGAATAAATGCTTTCTGTCATTTCTACTGGTTTTAACTGGTTTTTTTCAATCAATTCTTGTATCAGTAAGATGTGTTTTTTATGATTAAGTTCTTTTCTGATTCTTAAAAAATACATATTGAGGGCTGAACTAAAATGCAGAAACCCATACTAATGAAAAAAAGAAGCAATTTTAGGATACTTTTGTAAACAAACATTTGTAGACGGTTTCCTAGAAATAAAAAACAAATAATTGCCAGAGACATTCATACTTATATAATGGGCTTCTGAAATCTTCATCCCACACTGTGTTTCCATATACAAAGATGACTTGTGAAGATACCATTATAAAATTCTATGTGGAAATCCCTGAGGCACATGAATTCTGATCATGCAACACAAGCCACACTGAGAAATATGTCATACCTTATTATTGTGAGATACATTCCTACCATGAAATTATTGTAAGATACACTTTATTGAGAGAGACACACTTGTGCTGGATGCAGAGTGACTATGAATATTTTTCATAGTGCAACATTTTATAATTCCAAATCAAGTTTATAGTTCAGATTGAATATTTTAAGAAAATGTTTGCAGTATAATTCTGTTGCAGGATAAAATGTGTTATATGCTTTCTGTATATTTCTCTAATCCTTCGAGCTTCTCTCTGTATATGATTTAGGGTTACATTCCGAAAAGCAAATGGGAGATGGATACTTCTGAAGCAAAATTAGGTGGGTATTTAATTTATTTTATTACTAAAAAAAATCCTCATATTTGCACAACTTAAGTTTCATTGCCTGATCACATGCTTGAGCAAAATATACTGAATTTGACTTTTTTGATGATACAGCTGCCTCCAGGCAGTGTAATATCCTTTTATCTCTGAAGTTGCAATGCTATAATAATCAGATTTTTAAATTTTAGTTACTTGATATACTTTCGTGATGTAGTTTTTTATATATTAATATTCAAATATATGAATGGTGAGTAAAGGGAATTATTTGTAATGGCTTAGCATTTCCTACAGAGCTGACCAATTTTATGTATGCCATTCTTTAGATCATTTTATCTATATGTTAAGCTCTGATTAGACTAACATTATTGTTCAACATTATGCCTTGCTTTGGCATGGTTGCGGACAGCACATATGGGTATCATCTCAAAGCATTGTTAATCTCTTACAACGGTGCTGGGCATGAATACGTTCTATAATGTAATGAATCTCCAGTGGTTCTCAGAGAAAAGAACTAGAAAGATGAGATTTTATATCCTTTTTTGTTCTTTTCTTGGAAGCCATTGCTTTAAAACAATTATTTGACCAGCGTAAGTATGTGCTTTTGTATTTTAAAAATACTATTTTAAATAGTTACAGACATTGAATTATAGCATTTGAAAAGTAGAAATTTTCTAGTAGAAATAATAATATATCAGATGTGTCTGGACTACAGCTGGTCATAATGAGGAACAATGTCATATTTAGAGACATCAAAGAATCTCACTAATCTTGGAGTCTTTATAGGACAATATACCAATAAGTATTCCCTTTCAAGTGCTTTGATTTTCAGAGGATTATAACATTCAAGGCATTAGGAAGGATTCACTTGGCATCACTATCAGATAAGCTCTACTTATAGATTGCATTGAATCTATCCAACATAAATAATTTATGTGATGTGGGAGAGAGAGTTATTATTTATTTATCATATTTGAATGGCTGTCCATTTCACAGAACATGACTCTGGGTGGCATACAGTAAAAAATATAAAGCAGCAATATAAAAATAAATTGATAATTAAAAACACCAATATTATGATTAAGAGGCAAAAAGAGTATCAACTTATTCCCTTGAGACTTCCAGGCCTGCTGACACAACCAAATCTGTTAGCAGGGATGGGGCCAACCTCACTTCGGAAGGGTGGAGGTGGTGTTGATGATCCATAGGGTGGATGCCATCATAGAAAAAGCCAGATTCCTGAGTCCCACCAGGTGTAGCTCTTTACCATACAGGAGCTGCAACATACCTTGTGCCAGACGTGATGGGTTGGGCAGATAAAATCAGAAAGAGATGGTTCTTCAAATAACCCAGCCCCATGGCATGATAGACTTTAAAGCTCAAAACCAATACTTTGAATTGGACCCAGAAGCATACTGGTAACCAGTGCAGCTCGCATTTTTGTTTAATGTTTTTACATTTCTGAAGGATTGGCATCAGATTATACATATATAAGGTTTCTTTACATCTCAGATCTGTTCTTTTAGTGAACAATTAAAATGTCAAAAAGAAATCCACCATCATGCCTTTACAATAGATGACCTTGTGCTCAGCAAGAAGGCCACAATAAAGTACTGAGTAGTTGAAAAAGATTTGATTAAAGCGAGTATGTGCAGTCATTGAATATAGAATTTATTGCGAAGCCGAAGGCTTAATATCATGATTTGTATCTTTTATACCAGGGGTGAAATGCTACAGGTTTGCTCCAATTCCAGCACACTGGTAGTAATAAAAGCTACCGGTTCAGGTGAATCGGTAGGGGGGGGGAAAAAAACCGCTACCGGTTCGTCCGAACCAGTATTTCCGACAATCAGCTGTGCCGCGCAATTTATATTCACTAGAAAGCAAGAAATCCTCCTTTCTAGCAAATCTAAATCGCGTGGCACAGCTGTTTCCCCCCCCTCACAGTTCTACTTACCTTCTTGAGACTCCTTTTTCCATGTGAAGTGCGCGTTTGGCACGCATTGTGCATGTGCACGCAGCGTGTGTTGGCATGCACTGTGCATGCGCGCATAGCGTGCATTTGACACGCACTGCACATGCACATGCAGTGAACCGGTGGCAAACCTCTGAGGATTTCACTACTGTTTTATACTATATAAATTAATACTTTGATTAATTCATCATAGTTATTTATTGAATGACTATAGAAAATATACATATTTTGCCATAATTAAGGAATTGTTTAATATTTAACATAGTGCTTATTTTATTTTCTATATCCAGATATACCATCTTAAATTCTTTGCATGTTCAGTCAAATCATTCTCTCTCCTCCCCCTCCCCCTCCTCCAAATACCCTGGAGGCTACATTATCTTCCTGTTGCATGATTTAGTTTCCTAGTAATGCCATAATCTGTAATTTTTTCTTCTAAGATAAGTTCAATATTTTAAGCTAAGGAGGCAAAGGGTTCTGGTGGCATTGTGTAAGATACAAAAATGAGAAACCTTAACATAACTTGATCCAATAAAATACATTAAAATATTCATAAGCAAAGAATTAGTAATATGGCTTTCTACCATATTATGGAAACATTCCTTGCTAAGTCTGTGGTGTAGACTACATATGGTGAATCTCTAAGCATTCGTGCATCGTAAGAGTTTACTTCATGCATGCATGTGACATAGTTTATTTTCATGGATTGTTCTAAATAGATATATAAATTCATAAGAATTGATATCACTTTTTGCAATATTTTTAAAATAAGAAAAAGTCCTGAAATGATTTTAAATATTTCTAATCCACTTCACAGTTGTATTTGTGATACCTTTACCATATAATCAAAATGAACACTAAATAGTTCAATGCCAAAATAAAACTATTGAAAAAAATAAAACTGTTTTAACCCGCTGGAGCTTTAGTGAAAACAAGCAGTAAAAAACTCCCAACAAAAGCTGTAGCAAAGGTGGCTTTGAAAACTATGATTGCAACCCAGCTCGCCAGGGTATATAAATGGAGCAATTAAATATGATCTAAAATCTTTGTTCTGAGCCTGCCTATTTATTTATTAGTAATTGGAAGCTAGTTGAATATAATAAAGTTATTATTATTATTATACTAATATTATACATTATTATGATGTGAGATGTTTGTTACATTAGATAACATTATTGATGCTGCACTCTGAATTAATTTTAATTACTGAATAGCATCTTAAAGTAGACCCAAATAAACCAAATCATTTTAGTTCAGTATCTGTGTTACCATGGTGTGGAAACCTCCCAAGAGGGCTACCTTTGGTGTATCAGCTGAAATTGATTTAAAGAAATGCGCTATGAAAAGTATATAGCTTTATTTATAACACAGTTTGTAGTAACACAAACATGTAGGGGATTTGATCAATTAACGGTTGCTAAACTATCCAGACCATGCTTTTATATTTTGGCAACAAATGTGCTGCAGTGTTAGCTGGCTACATTCAATTTGATGTTGGATGGCACATAAATAAGAGTCCCTTCCAACTCTGTTATTCTGTTAAATAAAATATATAAACCATAAATAAGAAAAACTACAGTTGTTAGTCGATAACAATGAGAATGAGCTATGCCTTCACTTTTAATATCATCTGACAGTTCTTACATTCCTACATTCTTGTTAACTTCTACTTACTGACTTTCTTCCAGCTTATTATCAACTCTAAACACCTGGTTCAGAGCATCTGCAGTCTTTCTAAACTTAATGAAAAGGCAGCAGAAAGGTTTCGGGTGGGGTTTTTCTTTGTTTTATGGTATAAGAATTTCCTGTTGATTTCCTGTTGACATTATTAATGTCGAGTAGTTTTTAAGTACTATCAGGTAAATGAAATTTTGTAGAAATCTGTATCATGTACAGTATATAGTGGAGCAAAGCAGCAACCCACCAACACAATGTTTTGGAACCAATTGGTCATATTGAACTGTAGGCACAAAAACCTCCAGTTTCCATGGGAGATAGAGAATATAAACATGTACTCTGGTCAGTATTGTTAAAAACTGATGAAAAGTACAAAAACACTCCCGTGTCTTCTTAGTTACATAAGTTGACCACAGTCAGACAACACAGTGATAATGTTCCCAGTCAGACAATACAATGATAAAGTTCTGAAACTCAATTGCTGTCGTTCCTGGTGCCAACAAAATCAATAAAATGTCACTAAGTATTAGCTTCCTGATTCTAAAAACATTCCAGATGTTATTTGCTTCAAATATTATCTGTAACATAATACAGCATGTTATATTAGTGTTTTATTCTGTATATTATCAACTTTTTGCATATTTGCTTGTAAAGGAATAATATGTGAACTAAAATGTATTCTGTTAATTCTTTTGATCACTTATCTCATAATAATTCCTTTCATGCATCAATTTTGCCAGTAGTAAATCAGACGATGAAAATAGACACAGTTCTACTCAGATATAATTTGGTATTTTATAGTACAATGAAAGGTTTGTTCCTTAGAACTTATTTCTTTGTTTTCTAGTCGAATATTGCATAAACTATTCTTGTATCAGTTGAACAGAAGAATTAACTTGTTGATAACTTGTGTCTGTTAACAATTTGTGGTTGCAACAGTAAAAAGCAAGGTGTTTATATACCCTTTTATATTCTCCTTCCCATTCAACCTTTCCTTCCTGAATTTGTTCTTAAAGGCAAGAAAAATTAGCAAATACAATCACACACAATATATGCATACATAATTAATAATACTTTTGGCTTGTGTGCAGGATTATTTGGATTGTGATTTGAGTTTGTGGCAGTTGCTGAATAGTTATAATATAAATCACATATAATCTGAAAAGTGCATATGGCTATATTTATTCATAGTTTTTACACATTACCTCATGCTGCTCATAATCTAAGTCTTAAATGAAATTGGTTTTGGTAAAATAATTAGTGAAAATGTTCAATAGATTTCAGTACATTTTTACTGTTACAGAAAAACTAAAGCCCTTAAACCAGAATAAATTCTTCTGTTAACGGAATAATTAAATACAGAATGTTAACTGGCTGCTTTAAAAAATCTTAAAACATAATTATAAGTTTAATAACCCACTTATTATAATTTTGCTAAGCTTTTAACTTCTTCCAGTAAAAATAACACAACAAACCATATACATTATTAGGATAGAGATAATTCTGACATAGAGAAACATAATATGTTAATTTTCAAATCAGTGCACTTTTCTGCATGTTTTGTTAACAAATAAGTATGTAAGTTATTTAAAACTCAATTCAGAAAACAGCATAATATGGAATTTGCTATTTTAATAGTCTATGATAGCCATTTTAAATACTCTTTAAATGTTTATTTTGCATTTAAATATAGGCGTATTTATAATAAATTTAAGATCGGTCTATTTCACAGTATGATGAGACTGGGATAATAATTTTAAACAACCTGTCTACTCCACAGTATGGTGAGACTGAGAAAGACAGTTCTTTTGTATAAGAGAAACACCAGTTTTACTTATAAATGCTTGCATGTAGCCTGTAGAAATGGCTTCTTAACAATAAGTTTGAAAGATACTGTTTTAGAAAAATGTGTTGATCCGTATCAAATAATTACTACAATCACATATTTCAACTTTATATCAGCTGCTGAAGCAAAGGCAAAATACCTCTGATCTGCTTTTGGATTTAATTCCTCCTCAGCTGGTATTCTGCATTACATTCAAATTCTTTGGTGATAATTCTGAAATAATGTTCCATAATGCTTGGTGGAACATCTCATGCATCATCCATGGTGTTGGCTTAAAACATAGAACGGAACTTCTAAACTGGTCTTCAGAAATGGTTGAAGTATCGCCATTGTACATGGATTCTGTTAGTTATTCGAGACAAGTAGTAGTTTCCTTTATACATATACATGTTCATATTTTGCACACAAAAGGTCGAATTTCGAAAGGGTAGAATGGGTGCTCCATTTTGAATTTATGCCACTCACAAAGACATCAACTAATGTTTGGATTTCATCACTATATATTGTCAGTGACCTGTTTAAGAAAATCTCCATGCATTGTGTTCACATATGCAAATTTTTCTTTAACCATAAGGCTATGTGTTTGTTCTCAGACAAATTGGATGGGTTGCGAACTGGTACTAAGAGGAAACGTGACTGGGAAGCAATTGCCAGCAGAATGGAAGATTACCTTCAGCTTCCAGATGATTATGATAGCCGTGCTTCTGAACCTGGGAAAAAAAGGGTAATAAATATCTTGGTTTAACATACCCAGCCACACTGAGCTTTACGAAAGCTCTTAAAACTTGGCCGTTCTGATAGGGTGAATAGTTCTATTCTTGCAATGGTGATATGTTTGTTAATGGAATGCTATTGCTCAAAAGTATACTGGATAAATCATGTTGGTATAGGATTCATTTATATCTGGAGAGAATAACCTTTCAGTATATTTAACATTGTTATGTTCGATGGAGTTACGTTAACATATGGATGGGATTGGTAAGGCAATTTGTTTTTCAACACTGAACTGCCTATTGGAAGTTTACAGTTTTAGGTGTTTGTTATCTCAAAATGGCAATGACCAGTTATGGTTAGTGGGGACTCCAAGAGCTGTGAAAAGTGACTGTGGGCACAACCTTATTTTTCAATGGAATACACATTCCTCTCCCATTCAAACTAATCAACTAAATGCAACTGGATGTAGGAGCATTGCGTTGTTGTCTCAGCAATTGAGAGTGGTCGTCAATATCTCCTTGAAATATGTCTATGGAGATTCTCTTCTTGAAATAGCTTTTCACCTTTTTACCAAGGGCATGCAAAAATTGCTTAGATTGTTATTTTTAAAAAGTTTTTATGAGGTTTTCTGGCTTTTGACTGTCCATCCTGCTGACACATTTTGTAAATTGCAAATTCACTGACGTATCTTTTCCCCCTCATTACTTTAGTATTTCGTTTCTCAGTTTCATTATAATCTAATTAGTATAGTTTTTACAAATAAATAATATGGATGAAAGAAAGCAAAATGTGAATCAAGCTAACAGTTTAATTTGTATACCTAGTGCTTGGTATAAACTTGGAAAACAGACTGGTTAGAATATTATCTGTGTCCCCTTTATTTATTTATTTATTTATTTTATTTAAATTTATATACCGCCCTTCTGGTGGACTCAGGGCGGTGCACAGCCACGTAAAAAACATCCAATACAAAATTTAAAAATTTAAAAGAATTATACCCTTTGGCCAAAAATTAAGAACCTTATGACTAAAACGCATTAAACAATTAAAAAATCTAATATCTCAAAAATGGGGGGGGGGTGTTTCACGCCAGCCCTGCTTGATGGAAGAAAAAAGTTTTTAGGGCACGGCGAAAAGCCCGGAGATCTGATATCCTCCGTATCTCCGGGGGCAAATCATTCCAGAGGGCAGGTGCTGCCACAGAGAAGGCCCTCCCCCTGGGGGTCGCCAGCCAACACTGCCTAGCTGACGGCACCCTGAGGAGTCCCTCTCTGTGGGAGCGTACTGGCCGGTGGGAGGCTATTGGCAGTAGAAGGCGGTCCCGCAAATACCCAGGTCCGATGCCATGGAGCGCTTTAAAGGTGGTAACCAGTACCTTGAAGCGCACCCGGAAGTCCACCGGGAGCCAATGCAGCTCGCGCAGGAGAGGTGTCACATGGGAGCGCCCTCTCGCTCCCATAATCCCCCGCGCAGCCGCATTCTGCACCAGCTGGAGCCTCCGGGTGCACCTCAAGGGGAGCCCCATGTAGAGAACATTGCAGTAGTCCAGGCGGGAAATGACGAGTGCCTGAGTGACTGTGCGTAGGGAGTCCCGATCAAGAAAGGGACGCAACTGGCGAATCAGGCGAACCTGATGAAAAGCCCCCCTGGCCCCCCTGTCTTTAGAAGACAGCCGTGCATCCAGGAGGACACCCAAGTTGCGAGCCCTCTCTGTGGGGGCCAATAACTCGCCCCCAATAGCCAGCAATGGCGCCAGCTGGCTATATCGGGACGCCGGAAGCCACAGCCACTCGGTCTTGGAGGGGTTGAGTCGAAGCCTGTTATGATATGATATTGGTGACCTGTATTTAGAATAGAGCTGAATACAATAGCATTTAACTTCAGTAATCAAAGTAGAAAGCATAAAAACTCCAATGGTAAAAAATTAGCAACATTCCTAAATATTCAGAAAACAAATGCATATTGAGTGCTTCTGAAGAAGGCACCAGTATCCTCAGAGCTTGTTAGAGGAATTCTAAAGTTGTGTGGAACAGTCACACCGAGCTCTAAGGAACTAAATAGGTCCTTGTCCAAAAAGAAACAGAATTTAAAATATAAGTTAGCAAGTATTGAAAAATAAAAAATAGAAACTTTTTGAAAAAGAATTCAATTATTCATCCATTTTTCCAAGTAGGAAGGTTTGTGAAAGAGGACAAGATTAAAAAGATTTAAAAATACTCTTATTCTTTTTCTCTTACAAATATCATCTTCATCCAAATGTTTGATTTTTAAAATCACAAAATTAAACATGGGTAGAAGTTAACCTTTTGTTCACCTATAAATACATTAGGAAGCTCAAGTGAAGTGATGGCTAATGCCTTTTCTAAATTGTCCGAAATCTCTGCAGGGGGTAAAATTGTATCAGATTTATGCATGTTGCTTCTTTTTCCTGAAATGACTGTTATCCAAGCAGCGCGTCTTTTTTTTAATAGGTAAGGTGGGCAGATCTTGAAGAAAAAAAGGATGCAGACAGAAAGAGGGCCATTGGTTTTATTGTGGGACAAACAGACTGGGAGAAAATCACAGATGAAAGTGGTCATTTTGCTGAGAAAGCCCTCAATCGCACCAAATACATCTGAATCAGTTGGCACATGGAAGATGTCTTCCTTTAAGGTTAGAGCTGAACCTTCTATACTTTCATATGTACTTGACAATGAGCTAATGAGCATATAGTGGATGGGGTGGATCAGGACATTATTTTAATCATTTGGTTAAAACCAGATGTCTAATCTCAGACTGCATGCAGTTTGGAGAGAATAACACAGTTCAAACATTGGGGGAAATCCAGGTTTACTATCAGCTGTGATTACTTTTCCCAGGCCTGTATACTAGCTCATCCTCTAACCTTTTTATTTTTCTCTACAGGCTGTTCGCTTTGGTGAGAGACGTACACAAGGTGGTATGGTTGGAACATGTCATTGCCCATCTAGAGAGCTTTGTGATTCTTTCCTTTTGAACTTTTTTATTTCATTGTGTTCCTTCAGTTTTAATTGTTGATATCCAAGATCCCCAAGTTATATAATATCCTCTTGCATCTAAATGTGAAAAATAATTTTATGTTAAAATCAGTAGTCTTAGAGTTTATGTGTACAGTAGAATTGCAAGACAGTACCGAAGCCATTTCCTCTGCTGTACTCTGACCCAGTGTCAGCATTACTTTGTATTGTTGCTTTGTGCTATTGTTATTTTATACTGTACAAACTTGGTAGTTTATTGTAATAGGAAACAGAACAATAAACTTTCACTCTGAATTTAATAATGTGGTTGACCATATATTTATGTTTGCTATAATCTCTGTATTTGATTTTTAAAACAAGACTTCCCTAAATAGAGTGTTGGAGATTGGCAAGAAGAAGATGAGGATGGGCCCAAAATGTTTCTGGTCATTAAAGTGCCCTATTTCCTTGTACATAAATATCTTCAAAGCATTTTTATTCTCCACACAACTTTATTCTTCACACACTCATCAGTGCATTGGCTTAAAGCTATCCCAGCTGTCTGTCACAAGAAGAGAACTTTAATTCATATTTGACTGAAAATAATCTGTCACCAAATGATTTGGTTAAGCAGCTCTCTGAATAGTATATATCTTATGGGGTGGGTTGATATATTGCTTTTTATTCTTGGCTGCTGTTTTTGTTTTGAATTGTACGTCTAGCATTGTATATTTTATGGTTTCAATTAAATTTTATGCACCACCCAGTGTCATTGTGACAAGAGGTATATCCATTTAAATTGAAATAAATAAGATATGCGTATCTTATTTATTTCCCATGCTTATTAATTAACAAATACAATTAACTTTTTTGTCCTTCAAATAGTTTCTGTTCATAGGTATATTAGTATTGATAACTGTTTTTCCTCTTGATGGAGGATTGTGATTTAGTACTTAAGGAATAGTTGCTATTGAAATACATTTATTTACATGACTTTATCCAGTTTAATTAAATATGTATAATTAGAAGTTATTGATATATCTGAATACTATATAGAATGTTAGGAGACAACAAAAACATTCATTTGCATAACTTATCTTTATGCCACACGGTAACTTTTAATATTGGTAAGTTATTTTTGAGTCTTCATCTCACAGCAATTATAAACACATTAAACACTTTTTATGATTGCCTTGCAATATTAGAATTACACTCTATTTGGTGCTAAATAAAACCCATTGGTGGATGAAATAGTAACTAGCTCCAAATATATTTTTAAAAATCTCTTGTTCAATCCAAAAGTTTTGTGCAGTTATTTGTTAATATGATCATGCTTCTCACATCTATAAAATCCTGCTTTTGAAATGTTCCACTGTTTTTCATCACAAGGGAAAATATTGTTTACTTTCTCGTAGTTAATTAAACAGGGAAATGTGAAATAAAAAAAGTTTGACATAACATATTTGGTGATGTTTTAAGAAATTGTGAAATTGCAAAATTTTCATAATGTCGATTTAATTAACAATTTTCAACTCTAAATCCTTAAATCTTTTATTTGCCTCTTGCGGAGTTAGCAAAGTCAGAAGCAACTCAGCATGACTGGAAGTTCATAACTTTGAGGCTCAAATAAAGTGAATTGTATACTGTTTTTCGCTTGTTTTACTGACATTTTTATGTGTGTTACAATATTCAGTTAGCAGGAATGGTCAGGTGTGCAGAATTATTTTCCACATAGCTGGCATATGGTATATGGCTGGTATATGGGCTTTTTAAAGTACTTCAAAGCTTATAAATGATGATGATGTTATCCATTCAGTTGTGTCTGATTCTTGGTGACACTATGGACCAGGTCTTTCCACGTCTTTTGATCTTGCACTACTTCTTCGAGTGGTTGTGTGCTCTGGCTGGTATCAGCTTTGATGGTGTCCAGCCACCATGTTCTTTGGTTCCTTTTTACCATTAATGCTTCCAAACACAGTTGCTTTCTCCAGTGAATTCCCCCGCATGACATAGCCAAAATAAGCGAGACACAGTTTTGTGATTTTGCCTTCCAAGTGATATGTCTGATGTTATGTGCTCCAGTACTTCTTTGTTAGTCACTTTTATTACCCAAGGAATATGCAGAAGCCTTCTCCAGCATCACAACTTCCTGTCTTGCTTTTTTAAGATCCAACCTTCACAACCATATACTATCTGTTGCTGGGAGTAACACAACTACATTGCGTGATAACAATAGCTCCTAACTTCATCAAAACTTTGCTTTTGCCATGCACCCCACCATTTCACTGTAGAATTTAACTTTTCTAATCACATTTTTCAAAACAAGGATTCCTTTGCACGGGTTATTCAATAAGTATCTTTCTAACAATTATGAACAATTTACTTAATTAAAATCTGGTGGTAAATGTTATAAAAACATTTTTAATAAATAATAACAAAATGCTGCCATAATAAATTTCTTGTTTTAAATGTGTTATAATTTAAGGAGAATATTATTATTTTCTCAAAAATTCTGTTGCTTACAGACTGATAAATAGACATGTATATGAATACACATGTATATACTTTATTTCAATTACCTTGTCATCAAACAGAAATAAAACTTGAGTAATTTTTGTTCTTAATAACAAAAAAGCACTACACTAATTATTCATATCATCATTTCAAGCTACACTTTTCAATAGATGCATATGTCTCATTCAGTTTGGTACTACTATACATATATATGTGAAACAGCCTGAAACTAAAAACATACTTCAGGTTTTTTAATATTTTTGAAAGCATCTTTCCAAGTCTATTTAATTTTCCACTTGTATTTTCTGTTTATGTTGGAAAATTAATATATTTATAAACATTTGTATGTCACAACATATTCTCATGATTCTGGACAGCTTGCAAAAAATAACAAAATATCTACAGTTTTTACTGTACAGTTTTTACTTGCCAGCTACAGTGATCTCTATGCTAATCTAATGCTGGAAATAATGGTAACTTAAAGAGAAGGAAGAACTTTCTCTAGGAAACTGCTCATCTCCGCAGAAAAATGGGACCTTTAAAACTGGATACAGCAAACTACTAAGAGTTAAGAACAAACTCTGGGACTGCTCTGCAGAAGAGAAGTGGAGAAAATAGGAAAGTGTTTATCAGGAGCTGCTTAAGACATTTCTGGAGGATGAAAAAAATAACTCGGGTGGCACTTGAAGAATGTTTACAACCTTTGGGGTGTATGTTTTGGATCTACAGTATAGAGTGGAAAAACTTCAGGATCCCGTCTGCAAGAAAGAAAAATACCAGTCTGTTTATGTTGGACATTCTTTAAAAGATCAGTAGAAAAAATAAATCGAATAATTGTTTTGGCAAATTCTGTTAGATTAAAGCAGTAATTAATTAATTAGTCCACGAATGAACTGCATAACAGCCTGTCTTTGAACCTGAAGGACTGCCTATATAAAGCAGCTAATTAGAGGAGCACTGAATGTGAATTAAATTATTTGAGACTCAAAAAAAACTTTTGTACAGATGAAAGAAGTTGGAGAACTGGAAGCTACTAATCAAACCATTTGTTGTGACAAAAATGTGTTACGTAATTAGATGGAGTTATTTTTTTCAACTGTACAAGCATAAGCAAATTTTACAAGCATGCATACAGACATTTTGCACCTTGTCCAAGTAGTCTTCAAAGGCAACCCCATGAAGTGCATATAGTACATAGTATATAGCTTAATATTCCCATTTATTCATACTCATTTCTTATGTATATACTTATACCTGTTTATAATGTTATGTTTATACTTATACTTGTTTTCTCATACATGCTTGACAAACTAAATAAATAAATAAATAGTAGTAGTTCAATCATATGATAAGGGCATGAATCACCATTGCTAGATCCTCCCACTTTAGGTAGAGCTGCAACTAGTCTCCAGTTGATTCCTTGCAGCAGCCTCAACAAGCTCCTCTGGCAGAAGCCATGAATCTTGGAGGATCCAAAGTTACAGATCTGCTTGAGGAGATATCCCACCCTAACCTCAATTACAACCGGAATAAATAGAAAAATCATCTGAAGAAAGAGCACAAATAGTAACTACATCTTCCTAGAGCGAACAGCAGCCTGCATTCATCCAGGTCCCAACAACCTTCAAACTCCCATTCATGACTTGAACAGCACTTTAGACTAGTGGAGATGGAAAGCACCCTGCTAATATCTCACTGAGATCCAATAGTTTATATGGATAGTGAAAAGCAAAGAGAATTTAGGGGCACCCCACCAGTAAATGCTCAATAAGGTGGCCTCTGCTTCCTCAGCACCATCAGCTTGAAATGCACACTCAGGAAACAGTGCAATTAACCTTAAGAGAGTCTCCAACTGCCAATCCTCATAGAAGACCTGAAGAATATCACGATCAATGGTGTCAGATGCTACTGAGAAGTCTCAGAAGAAGCACTTACCTCATGTCACAGCAGTAATGGGTTTCTACCAGTTCATCCCAGTTCGGGCGAATCGGTGGTGGCAGCGGGAGGCTCCACCCAGACATCATCAAAAACGCTCTGCGCATGGGCAGAAGTGCTGCACGCTACCGATAGCGAACCGGTAGTGCCGGGATTTGAATCCCACTACTGTGTCACAGCAAAGTATATCCACTAAAGCAAGTACTGTTATTTCTATACCAAGGTAAGTTGGGATCAGGCTAAAAGCTCTTCGGATAATCCTCTTCATCTGGACACTGTGTAAATGGATAGATACTTCTCAACTTTATTGACAACCTTCCCAAAGGGAAAACAGGAGACCATATGATAATTTCCCAACAGAGCTGGAGCCAGGGAAGTTGTTGAGAAAGAGGCATATCACTAGTTCTTTCAAAGTGGCTGTTCTCACTCCCTACATCCTGGACTCAGCTTCCCCTCCACTACCACTACCATCACCTGAAGGAGCCAGGAGGAGCGTGGATTTAACTCACAAGAGGCAAAAAGGTTACCTAATTTAAAGTCTACAACTGAAGTCTACAACTTTATAACATTTATAAAGCTGCCCATCTTGTATCGAATTTCGGCACTTCCCAAACAGCAATTAAACAACATCAATAATGAAAGAATATAATTATAAATATATTAAAACCATAAACATTAAAAACATTGCACCAACGTTGAACTTCTGACATACATACTTTTCATCCACCTCACCCTATTCCAGGGGGAAAAGCCAGGTCTTCAGTGTTTTTTAGAATGATAGGAGGGTAGAGGCCTGCTGAACTTCAGGGGGAAGACCAGGGACTGATACAGAAAAGGTTCCATTAACAGTGCAGGACATTCTTCAGGCCATGTTTCAGATTCCATGAAGAGACAAAAACAATGGTAAATAAAAGCAACTTTATCGGCAAAGTGTTGTAATAACCACTCATAGCAGCTGGAAGCAGTTTTTTCTGACCATCTTTCCACAACAGGAATTGGGCACCAATAAACAGTGCCACTGGGTGGCAACAGATTGATTCAATAAGTGGATGGGGAGGAACAGGCTCAGGCTCAACTCATCCAAGACAGAGTGGCTGTGGTTTCCGACGTCCCGATATAGTCAGCTGGTGCCATCGCTGACTATTGGGGGTGAATCATTGGCCCCCACGGAAAGGGCTCGCAACTTGGGCGTCCTCCTGGATTCACGGCTGTCTTTAGAAGTTCACTTGACGGCCGTGACCGGGAGGATTTTTCATCGGGTTCGCCTGATCCGCCAGTTGCGTCCCTTTCTAGATCGGGACTCCCTACACACAGTCACTCATGCCCTCGTCACCTCTCATCTGAACTATTGTAACGCTCTCTACATGGGGCTCCCCTTGAGGTGCACTCAGAGGCTCCAACTGGCGCAGAGTGCGGCCGCGCAGGTGGTTATGGGAGCAACATGGAGCTCCCATGTAACACCTCTCCTGCGCGAGCTGCACTGGCTCCTGGTGGTCTTCTGAGTGCGCTTCAAGGTTTTGGTTACTACCCTTAAAGCGCTCCATGGCTTAGGACCTGGTTATCTACGGGACCGCCTGCTACCACCAATAGCCTCCCACCGGCCAGTACGCTCCCATAGAGAGGGGCTCCTCCGGGTGCCGTCGGCCAAACAATGTCGGCTGGCGGCCCCCAGGGGGAGAGCCTTCTCTATGGGGGCACCTACGATCTGGAACGAGCTCCCCCCGGAGATACGGAGGATCCTGGATCTTCGCACCTTCCGTCGCGCGCTTAAAACGTTTTTATTTCATCAAGCTGGCCTGGCCTAAATCATCTCCTCTTTTAAATTTAAATTTTAAATGTAAATTTTTAATCTGTTTAATTATGGGGTATTTTAAAATTCAGCCTAAATTATTTAATTTGTTTTAATTTATTTTAGATTTTGTATTTCCTGTGTTTTATCTTCTGGCTGTTCACCGCCCTGAGTCCTTCGGGAGAAGGGCGGTATAGAAATTTAATAAAATAAAATAAATAAATAAAAATAAGTGCAGAGAAAAAGAAAACATCATTATGTAGGTCCGTGATGGCGAATCTATGGTACGCGTGTCACAGGTGGCACATGGAGCCATATCTGTGGGCACACGACCGCTGCCTTAGCTCAGCTCCAGCACACATACGCGCGCCAACCAGCTGATTTTTGGGCCTTCCAGTCCCACCGGAAATAGGGAAAAGGGCTATTTCCAGCCTCCAGGGGAGTGGGGAATGCCGTTTTTGCCCTCCCCCGGCTCCAAGAAAGCCTCTGGAGCCTGGGGAGGGCAAAAAAATGGGCCTTCCAGGCCCACTAGTAACCTTTTTGCCATTGTGTGCAAAAAGCGGGGGGGAGCACGTGGGGGGGAGTTGTGCATGCATGCATGGGGGGGCAGGGTGCGGGGGACATTGAATTATGGGTGTGGGCACACACGTGCATGACCACCACCCCCATGGTCCCACCGCTTTTGGCACGCGATGGCAAAAAGGTTAGCCATCACTGGTGTAGGTTCACATATGAGCTTATCGCTGTACTTGGTCCGTATTGATATTTCTCTTCCTCCACAAGTCATTCAGTGTTGTTTCTGTGGTTTCGTCTCTTGGGTGCACAGTAAATCAAGACACACTCTGGTCAATTGAGGAAGATTGGCCAACAATATATCCTATTTTTTGAAGTATAAAAAGCTCCGGACTATAAGACTCACCTACCTTTTTTGGTGAGGAAAACAAGAAGAAGAAATCTGCCTCTGCCTCCCAGCAATTTTGCCTCATTGCAGCGAACAGCAAATAGCCTGCTTTACTTTCATTTTTGTTTTCAGCATAGCTTGATTAGAACAAGAAAAAAAAAATCTGCTCCCAGCAATTTACGTCCTTGCAGCAAGCAGCAGAGGCCTGCGCAGCAATAGGCAATGGCAATTCCTGCAGCCTGAAACAGCTGAGAGTTGGGAGGCCGATCTAATGGACAATCAACTTGTACTAATTAGGCTGTGCTGAAGCTGAAATGGGCTGTTTCTTCTTGTTGCTTGCTGCAAGGAGGTAAATTGCTGGGAGGCAGAGGCCAAAGGGTGAGGGCCAGTGGGTGGGCAGGGCTACATTCGGTGTATAAGACGCACCCAAATTTTCACCCCCTTTTAGTGGGGAAAAAGGTGCGTCTTATACTCTGGAAAATACGGTTATCATGTAAAATGTGTTCCATTTCCAGGAAGCTACCAGGTGTGCTCAACAGAACTGCCTGCCAGATCACTACGAAAGTTCCAAAGTGTTCTATTGGATCCATCTCAGTTCTCTGGGCACCTGGAACTGGCCATCTTAATGGGCTGCAGTACCCTGCAAAAGTAGTGGACAGCAACAAATCTTACCTAGACCAAGAAGTGATGTGCATGATAAAGGACTTGACTCAATATAACATCTGGGACAAGGCCATACTTGGAGGACTCATATTGGCATGAAGGACTAGTATCCTATCGGGTCTAGGTAGGAAGTTTCTTTCTATGTAACTGACCACTGGAAAAATTACATTGTCGCTCCCAAAAGGACAGATCATTTGACAGTCGCTCTGTGTAGAAATATCAGATCATAAAGGTAAATTAATACACATACACACACAATGACCATGTTCAGAGATCAGTCACAGAGTTTTCTTGCTCTTGCAACTTCTGAATGCTGAAAGTAGGCAGGGGACTCCATGGATCAATCTGCATTCTTTCTCTCCTGCCTTCCAGCCAACAAATGCAAAAATAATCATTTACTCAGTATTCTGCATCTTATGATGTAATAACTCCTGAAAGGGGGAAAAAAAACTTTCACTCCACATAGAAATGGAAAATAATGACTTTGCTGTCTCTTCCTCACATCCATATTTTTAGTACATACTGTGTGCGTTTGGTACATTTACAAAAAATGTAACCTGTTGGTACAAGGGTTTTTAGTCTCTCTTCAGGGATTAATCTTTTAATTTTATTTTTTATATTATTTTTTATATTTTATAGTTTAGTTATATTATTTATATGTTTATATTGTTTATATTATATTTATATTATTTATTTTTATCTGCTTCATTCATTCATTCTAGCTTGGTATGGATGCATGTGAGAAAAAGAATGAGGTCCTCCAATGAATTTCATTATTTTGTACAGGGAGTAGAACTAAATCGGGTAGATCCTCTGTTGATTCTCACAAACTTTCTCTCTAGAGAACAATAAATTAATGGATGTTACAAGATTTTAATTCAGTGGTGGCATTCAGCCGGTTCTATCCGGTTTAGGCAAACCGGTAGTGGTGGCTGCGGGAGGTTCCGCCCACCCACCTGGACATCATGATGCCCGTTTTTGATGCTCTGCGCACACACGGAAGGCCCTGCGCATGCGCAGTGGTGTGTGTGCTCACATTTGTGAACCGGTCGTGAAGGTAAGTGAATACCACTCTTCCTTTAATTCCTCTACAGCCGTTTAGAAATCACCTATCGCAATACTGTTCTAAAGGTAAGTATTCTTTTGTCCTAAGATTTGGTCACTCTTATCCCATTTTATGCTATGTTAATTATGTTAATTATTTTCTATCATGCAACTTGATTCTATTACATTTTTTAATTAATGCAAATTAACAAACCTTTTTTTGCTCTTTATAATTTTCAAGTTATGAAACAATTGTATGTCCTATACAAAATGCTTTAGGTAGGTCTGTTGAATTATCAGACTCACCTGAAACATGTAACCATTGCACTTCATTTATTAATTCCCTTTATAATACTAATCACAATTCAAGAAGCCCGTTTTAATCTACTCTTCTAAAGGCTTAGCTCCAAGATGCTCAAGACATTTCTACCTTATGCTTCACATATTTCCAAATGGCTACAGATAGGCTGATATACAGTGTGGTGTATTACTATTTTTATATCTTGTCTGTATGGCTAAATGAAAGGACCGTAGCTTTTTAAAACTGCACTTCCGTGGAATGTTTTATTTTGTTCACCTGAGACATGGTGATGCACTTTGGTGAAGTAACAGATTTACTTTTCAGTTTCAGACACTCCTTTAAAAGTATTGCACTGTATGGCCTTTAATTATTTGATTGCTTTTAATGTTTTATGACTATTTCTTAAATATTTTGGTAGTTAATGCTTTAATTATAAGCCACCCAGTCATGAATATATAAATTGAATAAATAAAAATAAAAGTCATATAGTTCAGAAGATAAAACGTATGTTTTTTCACATGCCAACAAATGTTAATACAATATATAATGACATTTCAGTATTGTTTATGTTGTAAATTGTATTAATCTTTGTAGAATATAAAGCCATCTGGAGTATGGAGTATTTCATCATCCATGTAATTTTGCGTGGAACCTTGCATAGAATTCTAATTCATAGTGACATAGTTACTTCCAACCAAAGACGAGATAATGCTGATACTTGAAAAGGCTTAAGTCCATGTTATGATAATTGAAAATACCATACTAATTCATCCATTCTCTCCAAAAGTGCTGCTAGTAAAATTTATTTATTTATTTATTTATTTATTTATTTTATTTTATTTTATTTATTCAATTTATATGCCGCCCCTCTCCGAAGACCCAGGGCGGCTCACATACACTCAAAAAATCACAATAAAAACACTTAAAAATTAAAAACATTAAAACCCATTCACACCATTCATGGCCGGATCTCGTCAGATCGCAAGAGCGAGATCAATGGCCCCAGGCCTGCTGGAAAAGCCAGGTCTTCACTGCTTTTCGGAAGGCCAATAGGGTGGGGATGGTCCGGACCTCAGGAGGTAACTGGTTCCAGAGAGCTGGGGCAGCCACAGAGAAGGCCCTCCCCCATGGGCCCACCAGCCAGCATTGTTTAGCTGATGGGAACCGGAGGAGACCAACTCTGTGGGATCTTACCGGTCGCTGGGAGCTACGCAGTAGAAGGCGGTCTCGAAAATAACCTGGTCCTGAGCCATGTAGGGCTTTAAAGGTAATAATCAAAACCTTGAATTGTGATCGGAGACCAATAGGGAGCCAGTGCAGCTCGCGGAGAATTGGTGTAATGTGGGTGTACCTAGGTGCACCCACGACAGCTCGCGCGGCTGCATTCTGGACCAACTGTAGTCTCCGAACACTTTTCAAGGGTAGCCCCATGTAGAGCATGTTGCAATAATCTAACCGTTGATGTGACAAGGGCATGAGTGACTGTGAGGAGAGCCTCCTGATCCAAGTAGGGTCGCAATTGGTGCACCAGGCGAACCTGTGCAAAGGCCTCCTAGCCACAGCTGTCAGATGTTGCTCTAATCTTCGCTGTGAGTCTAGGAGGACACCCAAATTGCGAGCCTGTTCTGAGGGGGACAATATCCTTTCCCCCCCCCAGAACCAAGGATGGACAATCGACATAGTCTTTAGGAAGCAATACCCACAGCCACTCGATCTTGTCTGGGTTAAGTCTGAGCCTGTTGACTCCCATTCAGACCCTCACAGCCTCCAGGCACCAGCACATCACATCCACTGCATCACTGAATTGACGTGGGGTAGAGATATACAGCTGACTATCATCAGCGTATTGCTGGTACCTCACCCCATATCGTCGGATGATCTCACCCAGCGGTTTCATGTAGATGTTAAATAGGAGGGGAGAGAGGACTGAGCCGAGGCACCCCGCAAACGAGGGGTGTCTTCCTACCAACACCGACTGTGACCGACCAGAGAGATAGGAGAACTACCGTCACACGGTGCCTCCCACTCCCAGCTCCCTTAGTCGTCCCAGAAGGATACTATGGTCAATGGTATCGAAAGCCGCTGAGAGGTCAAGTAGCACCAAGATGGAGGAATGACCCCCATCTCAGGCTTGCCAGAGATCATCCATCAGCATGAGCAAAGCAGTTTCCATGTTGTAGCCAGGCCTGAAGCCAGACTGAAAAGGGTCTAGATAATCTGTTTCCTCCAATGACCACAGGAGCTGAAGTGCCACTACTTTCTCTACAACCTTTCCCACAAAGGGTAGGTTGGAGACTGGACGAAAGTTCTTTAATTCTGCTGGATCCAGGGAAAGCTTCTTGAGGAGGGGCCTTACCGCTTCCTTTAACAGTTGCGGGAAGGCCCCTTCTCTCAAGGACGCGTTAACTAAAGCCTGGAGCCAGCTTCGTGTCACCTCCCTGCTGGCCAAAGCCAGCCAGGAGGGGCACGGGTCCAACAAACAAGTGGAGGAACTCATCACTCCTACAGCCTTGTCCACTTCCTCAGGAGTCATAGGCTCAAACTCATCCCACACAATAGGACTAAGACCTGCCCCCATCATGTCAGTCGGAATTGCCCAATCAGAGTCCAGGTCCATCTGAATCTGAGCAACTTTATCCGACAGAAACTGCACAACTCCTCAGCTCTACCCTGCAAGGGCTCCTCCACTCCCCCTACATTAAGGAGGGAGGGAGTCACCCTAAATAGGATGGCTGGGTGCGAATCAGCGGATGCAATAAGTGCGGAAAAATGTGAATGTATTGCCACCCATATCGCCACTAAATAAGTCCTAATAAAGGCTCTTAAGAGTGGTCAGATTCGGAGTTACTGGTCCTCCAGCATCGCTCTAGACGTCTCTTCTGGCGCTTCATCTCCCGGAGCTTCTCGGTAAACCAGGGAGCTTTCCTGGATCCACCGCCATGGAGAGGTCGCAAAGGCGCAATCCGGTCCAGTGCCCCAGATACCGCCCTATTCCAGGCAGCTGCCAGGGACTCAGCTGGACTGTGGACAAGGGAGTCAGGTATCTCCCCAAGCTCCTTCTGGAACCCTTCAGGGTCCATTAGGCGCCTGGGGCGGAACCACTTAATCGGTTCCGCCTCCCTGTGATGGAGGAGTAGCGTCCTGAAGTCCAACCTCAGCAGGAAATGATCTGACCACGACAAGGGAGAAGCATCTATACCCCTTAATTTCAGATCATATCTCCACTGCCCCGAGAGAAACACCAGGTCAAGTGTGTGTCCCCCCCTATGAGTTGGACCCTGAACTACTTGGGTCAGGTCCATGGTTGTCATGGAAGCCATGAACTCCTGAGCCGCATCTGAGGATTCACCAAGTGACAGCAAATTGAAGTCTCCTGGTACCATAAACCTGGGGAACTCCACCGCCAGCCCAGCTACCGCCTCTAGCAGCACAGGCAGGGCTGTTGTAACGCAGCTTGGAGACAGGCACGTCAGCAACAAGCCCAACTGAACCCCGGAGTCCAACCTCAAGAGGAAAGACTCACACCCAACAATCTCAGGGGCAGGGATCCTGCGAGGGCAAAGACTCTTCCGGATAATAGCTGCCACTCCTCCACCCCTTCCCTGGAGTCGTGGCTGATGCAATATCTGGAACCCATCTGGGCACATCTCTGAGAGGGGCACACCCCCTTCCTGGCCCAGCCAGGTCTCAGTTATGCATGTCAGGTCAGCCCCCTCCTCCAGGATTAAGTCCCGAACGAGGGACTTGTATTCCTATACAAGCAAAATCCACGTGGAATGTACGCTGTAAGTCTGAAAATAACTGATCCCAAAATGCTGACATACAGGTAAGTCCTGAAATATCCAAGCAGGTAGCATCTATCACCTAAACCAATTATGGTTTCTGAAATATCAGCTGAGACCAATACATGCCTCTGCAGTAATGAATGATTTTCAAGCTTTGAACATCCATCCTTGTACATAGTGACTAGATAATTGGGTCCTAAGCTGATTCCCAACAGTTAAAATTCAGAACATGATTGCTGAAGGTAAACAGTATCACAGCAACTACTGTGCATGTATAAATTGAAAAACTAGGAATTTCTTAATTTATTATTTAAATGAAAAATGTTTAACTGGAACATGTTGATTTTGCTTTATTTCCTTGAGTTAACCACATCCCAATTGTTATTTTTTAAAAAATCAGTTTATAAATTACTAATTTATTGGCCAATGCATTTTTTTCTTCCTGAAACCCACTGATTATATTTAGTATATTTGAAAAATTAATATATGATTCACTTAACTCCCTTAAAAATAAAAATGAATGTTGCAAAACTTCCATCAAAGGGAAGTTGCTTTTTCTACAAATCCATTTTTTCTATTACAAATTCAGAAAGCTTTGTTTGTTGCATAAAGCTTGACAAAGCAAAAGGGAGAACATTATGTAGAGAATCCCTTGCAATGTGTGATATGGGATACCTGCAAGCGGAATGAGACAACTCGACGCAGCCAGCTCACCACCGCCAAGGCCCGTCTACCAATTTACTGCCCCCAAGTCGCTGCAAGACAACTCCCCGTGGCCAACTCGCCATAGGGACTACTCACTGCAGATGGTGGGAGGGAGAGCCAGGCAGGTGAGTGAGCTGGTGGGCAGAGCACAGAATGGTAGCAGCGGCCAGGGGCTTCCCATTTTCACATCGATGCCACTACTGCTGAGCTCCCAGCCAAAGAGGTCAGGGACTGCAGCGGTGGTGGGTAGGCTGGGCAGGCGGTGGTGGCATCCCATTTTCACAACCCCTGCCGCCATGCCAAGCTCTGAGCCAGAGGCCGGGGGATAGCGGCAGTTGTGGGATCTGTGAAAATGGGATGCCCCTGGCCACCACCCCCTCCCCGCTACTCACCCTATCCACTGCTTCCATCCCTGGCCCTTTTTACCTGGAGTTTGGAGGCAGCGGTGGTGGGGGTTGTGAAAATGGGAAACTCCCAGTCACCCCTCTGCACTCTGCCAATCAACTTGCTGCCCCCCCCCCCGGCTATCCCTCCAGCTGCCCAGAGTAAGTTGTCCCATGGCGAGTTGGCCATGTGTAGTTGTCCTGTGGCAATTTGGCAGTGGTGAGCTCACCATGCTAAGCTGGCCTTGGTGAGTTGTCCTAGATCCACCTGCAAGATGATTGTTTAAAACCTGTAGTTCTGCAATACTTACCTGGAGGAATGTTTTTTATGCACACAAGGAAACTGATAGTTTTTTCAATGAAGTCATTGATATTATTTTTGAAAGCTTTGTATTGAATTGTAAGTTAACATTGTATTTCTGTGGAACTCAATGAAGAATTCTTGACTATACCTGTAGTCGACTTCCGGTTGGCGCTGTGGCAATTCGGACGGGGAAATAGCAGGGCTCCTTGGAGTCCCGTGAAAACCCTGCCTATCAAGCCGCCGCCAGCAGGTCTGTGGACCTACCCTGTCCTGAAGGGACAGGGGATTAGAGAGGGACCCCTCGGATGGCCAAGAGGAACGAGCAGGTTCCTCGGGGCTGGAGGATTGCCCTCTGCGTCGGCGGCAGTGGGAGCAGCAGCCATGGCAGCTGCCCCAAGGCTGTGGCAACCGGGACAAGCAAAGTGCAGGAGGAGATGTAGGAGCAAGGTGTTTGAATGCCGGGTGAGTAGGACTAGCTCAGGCAGGAACAGCCTTCAAATAACTGGTTATCAATAATGCCCTAGCCCTAAGAACTACTTGGGCAAAGGATTTAAAACAATTAACAAAGAGAAGACCCATTAATGTCCCTTTGGATGGATTTAAATTTTGATATTTTCCTGGTCTTTAATGAGAATGGATTATCTTTGAAGAGGGAGAAGGAGAAGAGGAAATAAGCAGAATGTCTTTTTATAGCAATGAGAAGTAACAAGCGGAGGAAGGTAAAATGGCTGCTTGCTGAGAAATGAAAGTGCAAATTGTGGATTGCTTGCTATTTGAAGAAGAAACTTTGTCTCTTGTTTCCAAAATTAGATTATTTTGAAGAAAACTAAGGAGGCTTGATTTTAGATGTACTTAATCTGTTTTTGGACTACTTATGGACAGTTGGAAAGAAATTAAAATTGCTGATTAATGGCATGGCAACAAAAGGGAAGGGCGTAGCAACAGAAGAAGACATGATACCATATAGAACACAAAAGGACTAAATTCTTTAGTCTTTATAAGTTTACTGATATTGGAACTGAAAAGGAAAAAAAGTTTGGACAGATTGGAGAAAGGAAAAAATTGGAATATACTGGGTAGCAAGATGAGAAAAGTACCAGTTTGATTAAAATGGATCTAAATGCTTTCTATTTAATTGATATTTAAATAATGTAAGGAGGAGATTTCCTCTTTCTTCTTTCTCTTTTTTATTTTTTTATTTTCCCTTTCTTTTCTTTACTATTCCCTTATTTTATTCCTCTTTTTTTTTCTTCCCTCTTTCTTTGAATCTTTCTTTTGATTTCTTTTGCCATACTCTTATTCTTTTTTTCTTCTCCCTTTCTCTTTCCTTTTTTATTTTTCATTATTATTGAGAGAAGTGATTCTCAAGATGGGGAAAATGTGATTATAGAAAAACTATAAGAAATATGAAGATTATGAATGTATTTTTGATTATTAATAAGAATTGCTGATAGATTTAATGATTACAGAAAATTGTTTCTTTAAAATGGTTTAAAATATTGTTCTTTATAGAAAATAAGAAAATGTGAATGAAGCTTTGAATATTAACAAGAATTGTTTATAGATTTTATGATTATTTTTAAAGCGAGAAATGTCATTATAGAAAAACTACAAAAAATGTGAAGACCTTGAAAGAATTTTTTTTAATACTAATAAGAGTTCTAACGGTTACAGAAAATTGTAGGAGTCTGCAGTCTGCATATGTGCAGGAATTTTCCTATCTTGGATGGCAAACCTCAGATAGGGAAGGTTACTTGCACGTAGGCACCAGGAAATGGCATTAGAAGATAAGACCCTAACTCTGTAAATAAGAGGAACAGGAGGAGAGGAAGTGGGATGTGTGTTAGATTTTAATTATAGCTAAATATTATAAGTGCTTAAGCAAAGCAGTAATAATTAACCTATGATTTAAGTTACCTGGAAGATTCTGTGAGCCAATGATACGCTGCTAAGTATGCTGTAACTTGAAAGTAACAAACTATATAATGTCACTATGTAAGGCAATAAAGTTACCATATATTTCCACAACCCCTTTGTGTGTGTGGTCATTTACAACAGAAAATTGATTTTAAAGTGGTTTAAAATGTTTTTTTTATAGTAAATAAGAGAAAGGGAATGAATTCTTGAACTTGTATAAGACTTGTTTATAGATTTTATAATTATGGTAAATTGGTTTCCAAAATGGTTTAAATTGTTGCATTTCATAGAAAAACAAGAAACAAATAGGAAAGAAGACAAATTTAAAGAAAATTAATAGTTCAGGAGAGAGTAGGAGAGAAGATATATATTAAAATGCATTATTATTTTAAATTAGTAAGGAAGTATGATTTTGGTGATTACATGATTAAAGCTAAATTGTGAATTAGTCAAATATAAGGTTAGGAGTGGAGGAAAGCATCCCTGGAGAACAGCTGATTAGGTTGTGAACCAGCCAAAAATAAACTTAGGAGGAGAGTAAGAGATAATGCTAGAGAGCAGTTGGAGCCAAACTGTGAACCAGTTTAATACAAGGTAAGGAGTAGAGGAAAGCATCCCTGGAAAACAGCTAATTAAGCTGTGAACCAGCCAAAAATAAACTTAGGAGGAGTGGAGGAGACAATGCTGGGGAGCAGTTAAAGCCAAACTGTGAACCAGCTAAATATAGATTAGGAGTGGAGGGAAACATCCCTGGAAAACAGCTGACTAAGCTGTTATCCAGCTAAAAATAAACCTAGGAGTGGAGGAGAAAATGTTGGAGAGCAGTTAAAGCCAAACTGTGATCCAGCCAAACAAATAAGGTTAGGAGTGGAGGAAAGCATTCCTGGAAACCAGCTAATTAAACTGTAATCCAGCCCAAAATAAACCTAGGAGTAGTGAAGGAGATATTTTTGAAGAATAGTTAAAGCCAAATTGATAGAAGTGGAGGAAAATATTGTTGGGGAATAGCTATATAAGTTATGAACCATCTAAACATTAGAATTAGTTGTAATGGAGAAGAAGCTAGTAATTAGCAAAAACAAAACATTTTGGGTATAATAAATTATAGGTGGAAATAAATTTTAAAGTGAATTGATTTTGAAATGTTTTTAAGAGAGGAGTAAAATATTCTATGTTGGTTATTAGATGTGATTCAAAAGAAACATTGATTTGATTAGGGTCTTTGAAGTAAGGAAAATATATGAAATAGTGATTGTTAAAATGATAAATGAATATTATAAAGAGCTGTTTAGATTTGGAATTTAAGATTTAGGGTGATACATACTAGAATGTCTAATGCTAGAATAAGATTTTAGATTGAATGATAATAGTTGGGTTTAGATTTGTTCCTTTTTTCTCTCTCTTCTTTTTTTTCTTTAAGATGTTAATGGATGAAATTTGGAATTTATACTTATTTTATACCAGATCAAACCCTTGCTCTAAAAAGATGTGTTTATGTTTTATGTTTAAAAATAAATAAATAAAAATTGACTATACCTGTAGTCCCTAAAAATTGGAGACCAAGACTACAAGAATGCAAGTAGACCCACTCTACAGTATTCTTCATGTACCTTTTAAAATCTAGTAAAATTTTGTAAGAATATATGTTGGTTAAGCATACATTATATAAAAAAGAATAAAAAGATTTGAAATACATTTGTTGTTGTGTATAGACCAGGTAATGATTATGGGATTTATTTTCTGAAATTAATGACAATCAATTAATCCATAACAATGCACAGTCTTCTAATATTGGCAGCATACAAAGAGAAGACAGTTTCTACTTAATATGGAAATTGTCTTAATATTAAGACAATGTAAGTTAAACTGGATCTAAATGATCAATTTGGTTCAAAAAGTCAAATCTACTTTGGGTATTCAGTTTGTTAAATCATACCAGTTTGATTCAAATTTCCAAACTGAATCAGAACAAGCATGCCCAAAAGGATTCAACAATCTGAGTCAAGATGCTTCTGTTCATCCTTGAGCTAGGAGAAAACTAGGCCGGCAAGAAATTTGTTGTCTCCATTGCCAGTCTATCCTGTTGCCAGCCACTGGATTAACCAAGATGAAGTGACACAAAGCCTAACAGATTTCACGTTCTGTAAAACTGCCTTTTGAATATCACCAGAATAAACCCTACTAAATAAATAAATACTACTTTAACACTTACATAATTAAGGGAGACTCAATTCTATGTCACTTGCACCATAGGTTATCACTTAGCTAAACCCGAGATCACTTGGAGGCATGTTATTCAATTTCAACCAACTTCTAATCAAAACTCTGAATCAAATTTTTGAGCAGCTGTTCTTGTTATTTCTCTCTCTTCTATGAAATCTGAACCATTTCATTACCCAACATTTGTGACAAATATTGGAGACTTGACTGCATAAAGAATGGCTGAGGGAACCCATAAATGGAGCAGGTATCTGTCAGGAACTGCTAGTTTGGGCCATTGTTAGATGCAAGTGGGAAAGACCTGGATTCTTTGACATAGAAAGTAAAACAGCTTCATGACAAGACAATCCAGGCATTAAAGAGAACAAAATTTTGAATCAAATAGTAGTCCATCAAATTGCAAATTAATTCATAATTTAAACAGTAAAATGGAAAGGATTGAGCCTAACTGATACTTCATTGCCTATACTGCTTAAGAATAAAGTGTACAACTGTATTTAAATTTTATTTTTCTATTCTTTTCCAATAGCTTGGTACACTGCACTAAAATTGTATCTGCTGTTTGTTCTGTTCATAGTTCAGTGGATAAAAATATTACAACAAAAAAGATAATTATATAGGAGACATGTTTTTGCCTCTGAATCTGTATTAAATTTTAATTTGACAACTTGTCAAATTTTACTATATAATGCTACACCATATTCCCCAATATATTAGCTATATCAAGAGGAATTTCCATTCTGCTGTTGCCAGAAAAAAGATTTTCCCATCATTCCTTACATTTATTATCCAATCAATACCTGCAAGCATTACTGAGACAAATACTTTCACTATTCAAGAAATCAGTCTAGGATAAAATTCCACTAAATTTCATGTAGCCACTTCCCTGCAATTCCACTGTTTGAAGATCCCAACAGTTCTTTTAAGAACATTTTCATAATATACCTTTGTCTCACAAAGGATCTCACACCAAGCCATAGTTAAGGCCACCTACCTCATGATATATTTATTGAGTCAGGTATATTAGGTAAATTTAAGTAAATAATTAGCATGCTTTGTTTTCTCCCAACACATTTGTAGCATTTTAGTAATTTATAACACTTTGCTTGTATCTTGGGTGTTTTTGGAATACGTATCTACCATCACAATCAATGTGGCCCAACCCTTCTGGCTTTCAGGAAAATGGAGAATTACTTCTCAAGCAGGCTCTGAGTTACTTTTATGTGTGGTCCTGATAAGCCCCAGCATCAGTGCAACATATCCGATTTATTCTTCCCAGCAGGGTTATTATTTTAAAAGTTGGTTTTAGTGATAGGCTGAACTCTTCATATAAATCATCCAGAATAGTTGACAAGTGAGCAGCCTTAGAAATCCATTAAATAAATGAAATTATGTGAAACCTGGGAACAGCTCAGCTCCTTTTGCTTTCAGCAGCAGCCAATACAGCCGTCCCCTGGGTGGGGTGACTGCCTTGATAGCAGAAGATGTCGGGAACAGAAAATAAAGTGCTCACAGGCCAAGTTGTCAAGACTGATGTCAATAAATAAATAAATTAAATAAATAAATTAAATAAATAAATAAATAAATAAAACACCTCAACTAAAGGACAGCAGGGTTTGCTGAAACAGGCAAGAGTTCTAGTAATACCCATAGAAAATTCTCCACCGCCATTATCAGGAGTGGAATTCCTCCTTGGTTAGCAAAGAGGTGGCAAGCCAGTTTCACTCCACCTTCTGCTGCCCAGGCTTGGCTATAAGAAAAGTGGAGGAAGTGAATTTCCCAGGGGTTCACTTTGCCAGTTCCATGCACAAGGCCTGCCCCTCAACCACCACCACCACTCCTCTATGGGGACTTGCAGGTAACCTACAAGATGTGAAGTAATGAAGCAATCTCACAAAACAAAGGAGTTTATACCCACCCTTGCATATTCCATAGGCCAGTATTTGAAATGCACAAGCATAAGTCCTATTTAGGGGAACACTGGAACACTTGTCTATCTGCTCAAAGGTGAAAATGCTTTATTAAATAGCTGCACCCCAAGACTACATTTCAGGACAAGAGCGGGGTTCTCTGTAGCCTCTCATGCGCCTCCTTCCCAGGGGTAGATGGAATAACTTCTGCAACTTCCACCCATCACACCGACTCCGAGGAGTTTTTTTCCTCGCCTTCATTGCTCAACGTTTCAGCCGTCAGGGGCGTCTATCCGGTTAACTGAAGCAAGGCAGGAAGGGCAGCACCATTAAAACGAGGGAAGGCTCGGGGAAAATCAGCAGGCAGCCCGCCAAACATTGAAACATCAAAGGCGGGTGGGGCGAACAGACGCCAAGACTGGGAGGCTGCGGCTGCGCACTAGGTTCCATTGTGAAGCAAGGGAAGATTATAATGGCCGTAGAAATATTGAAAGTATAGTTATTTCTAAGTCTAAATAAGTGGGCATAAGATTTACGCAAAGTGCCATTTGGTCAGTCAGTCCAAACTAAGGATTGGATTATAAACAAGATTAGAAAGGGTTAACACTGTGCCTCCCACTGGCTGCCATTGGAAATCAGCAACTAGCAATATTGTCATAATTTAAATTAATTAAATCATAATTTAGCAGGCAAGCCGCCAAACATTGAAAAATCAAAGGCGGGCGAGCGAACAGACGTCAAGACTGGGAGGCTGAGGTTGCGCACTAGCAGCGTCCCCGGCACACACCTCCGCAGAAAGCCGGGCGAGCGAAGCACTGCCCAGCTCAGACTGTCCACCCGGCGAGAAAGAGGAGGAGCTCCGCGGGTCTTATGCAGATGAGGCGGCGGCGCCGGGCATTGTGGGGGGAAATCGGCAAGCGCGGCGCACGGAGGACCACGCGAGTGTATGCCTCCCACGGGCTCCCCTCACGGTGTTCTCAGCAAGTTTCCGTGTGTAACAAGCGTGGTCTGGAGGACCTGGGCGGCATTCTATGGCCCACCGTGATCTGAAGTGAGTGGAGCAATGGTGGGAAGGCGTCCCGTCGCGAGGCAAAGCATACTTACCTGGCAGGGGAGATACCTTGATCATGAAGGAGGTTTTCCCAGGGTGAGGCTCATCCATTGCACTCCGGGTGTGCTGACCCCTGCGATTTCCCCAAATGCGGGAAACTCGACTGCATAATTTGTGGTAGTGGGGGACTGCGTTCGCGCTATCCCCTGATTTTACTGGTCAAAGAATAGATTAATGGTATTTCCTGCAGAGGTTATTTTCTTTATAGAAAATCTTGCAATGTTTAAAATTCATAAACATTAGTTGAAGTAAAGAAGCACTAAACGAGGAAATGATTAAAATACGCAAGTTATCAACGTGGAACAAGTAGTGATTTATACCGGTGGGCATCGTTTTATTGTATAGCTTTATATAGTACCGAGAATGTCATACAAAAGCACACACGTGAAAACACAGGAAAATTATTCATACAATACTCATCATACAAAATCAATACATTTATGTATGGTTTGATCATTTTAGTCTGTTTCTTATTCTTTTTATAAAGTTAAGCAGAGAAAGCAGTGTCAACACTGGCTATACCACTCAGCATACCTTGCATTTTTTCCATGGCAAATGACTGATTACAATTTCTGTGTCCTCCTCACTACCGTGTTTCCCTGAAAATAAGGGTCTTATTTTCTTTTGACCCCCCCCCAAATAAGGGCTTGTCCTTATTATCAGGGGGTCTTATTTTGGGGGTGCAGGAGGTGGTGAGCATGGGACTGGATATCCTGTTGCCTCTCCTCCCTGTTCTTCGCGCTGGCCAAAGTTAATACGCGCATCTCGCAGCCCAACACATCCCACCCTACTCCAATGGCAACAGCAGCCTGGCTGCTTCTCTTCCCCGCCAATTCTTTATTGAGAGGGGTGGCAGGTGGTGCCAGGGAGAAGTGAGAAGCATGGAGAAAGACGTGGCTCCTCTTGCTGTCTCTTCTCCCCGCCCTCACCGGGCATGGCAGGGCTCCTGCCCCTCGCTTAGCCACTCACCCCCTTTAGGGATGCAATTTGGGGGTGGCTGGTGGGGCAGGTGAGAAGCGGAACACGCATCTTACCTTTCCAGGTCCGTCGCGTTCCTCGCCGTTGTGTCCAGGGAAACACGTTGTAAAAAAAAAAAACTTCTCACAAGTTCAGTCAAACTCCTCAAACTCGCAAGAAGTTTTCTTTTACAACATGTTTCCCTGAACACAACGGCGAGGAATGTGACGGAGCTGGAGAGGTAAGACGTGTCTCACGGCCCAACACATCCCACCTGCCACCCCCAAATTGCATCCCTAAAGGGGGTGGGTGGCTAAGCAAGGGGCAGGAGTCATGCCCGGCAAGGTGGGGAGAAGAGACGGCAAGGAAAGCCACGTCTCGTTCCACAGGTCTCGATTCTCACCCACCCCACCTGCCAGAAATGAGTCTTTGTGAGACTCAAAACAAATGAGACAGAGAATGGGAAGAGAGAAAGGAAAAAAAAGGGAGAGGGAGAGGAAAAACAGAGAATGGGAAGAAAGAAAGTGAAAGAAAAAGGAAACGAAAAAAGAAAACAGAAAACGAGTGTTATTTCCCATGGTGGGAACTATGCAACACTTTTTTGCAATGATTGTGTTGCAAAGTGGATTTGAGAATTACTTCATAAAATGAAGCATTTAAAAAACGCATTCTCATAATAAACTCCACAATAACTCAAAAATAATTTATCTGTTCTTTAACTTGAAATATCAGGGGAAAGCGCGAACGCAGTCCCCCACTACTACAAATTATGCAGTCGAGTTTCCCGCATTTGGGGAAATCGCAGGGGTCAGCACACCCGGAGTGCAATGGATGAGCCTCACCCTGGGAAAACCTCCTTCATGATCAAGGTATCTCCCCTGCCAGGTAAGTATGCTTTGCTTCGCGACGGGACGCCTTCCCACCATTGCTCCACTCACTTCAGATCACGGTGGGCCATAGTATGCCGCCCAGGTCCTCCAGACCACGCTTGTTACACATGGAAACTTGCTGAGAACACCGTGAGGGGAGGCCGTGGGAGGCATACACTCGCGCCGTTCCCCGTGCGCCGCGCTTGCCGATTCCCCCCACAATGCCCAGCGCCGGCGCCTCATCTGCATAAGACCCGCGAAGCTCCTCCTCTTTCTCGGCCCTTCGCCGGGTGGACAGTGTGGGCTGGGCGGTGCCTCGCTCGCCCGGCTTTCTGCGGAGGCGTGTGCCGGGGACGCTGCTAGTGCGCAACCTCAGCCTCCCAGTCTTGACGTCTGTTCGCCCGCCCGCTCGCCTTTGATTTTTCAATGTTTGGCGGCTTGCCTGCTAAATTATGATTTAATTAATTTAAATTATGACAATATTGCTAGTTGCTGATTTCCAATGGCAGCCAGTGGGAGGCACAGTGTTAACCCTTTCTAATCTTGTTTATAATCCAATCCTTAGTTTGGACTGACTGAGAAATTGACTAAATTGCACTCTGCATAAATCTTATGCCCACTTATTTACGGTTAGAAATAACTGTACATTCAGTATTTCTACGGCCATTATAATCTTTCCTTGTTTCACAATGGAACCTATGTTGAATTTACAGCATAAAAATGCTGACCTGTTAAATTTTTTTATTGGGCTAATTCATAAGAAAATGCAACCAGGCAAAGGTCCAGCAAGAAAATTTATTGATTTATTACATTTTTAATTCATTTTCCCAAGGAACTCAAAATATAGTTCTTCATTCTTGTACCAACCCTATGAAGTATGTTTTTAATTAAGAAAACAGGAACATTACTGTCAGTCAATTATCAGGATGAGAATTTGAACCAGGAGAAGCAAAATGCACAAACTTCAGATTCCTTACAATTTAAAGTAGGTAACAGCTGGCACTGCAGAAAACTGTTGTTCAATTAAATAATACAGCACTGGATGGACAGATAGTGTGACCTGATATAAAACAGCTTCCTATGTTCTTATCCTTTTGGGAAATGGAGTAATTGGCATAGGGCCTGGTTATTCTGTGATCCCAATTAGAGTCATTAGGCAAGGATGACATACTCTTACTGCTCTTCTAGTTAAAACATGAGCCAGAGAATGAGATGCAGACAAGGGGACTATAAAAGCAAAATGCATTTTCCAACAGTTCAGGTAAAGTTCTAGTCACTCATCTTGAGTCAGTATTGTTTTTATACCTGCATGAAATCAGCTGTCCCCATTTCATATCCATTTCCTGCATCTAGTGTTGCTTTTCCCACTCCTGCCAGTCACCTGATTTCCCTCCTTAGTAGCTTAATAGAGTTTGCATAACTTCAAGCTTGAGCTTTGTCAAGACTTTGGAGGGAAATAGTATTTTTAACCCTGGTACAATTTAGGAAGAATTAAGGTTGTCTCACTCATGGCCTGAGCATGAAATTAAGACATGAAAATGACAGAAATCAATATAATGAGAATACTACCATGTTTCCCAAAAAATAAGACCGTTTTATATTTTTTTGAACCCTGAAATAAGCGCTTGGCCTTATTGCTATGTGCTCAAAAGCGATTGGGCTTATTATCAGGGGATGTCTTATTTTGGGGGAAACAAGGTATGTTTCTTGAAAGAGTGGCACAAAGTATAAATTTTAATGTAGATCAGGAGTGTGAAATTGGCAGTCCGTAGGCCGGATGAGTTATGCACAGGCCACATCCACCCCATCTCCACAAATGGGAAAAACATGATGGCAACGTGACACCGTGAGTTTGACACCCATGATATAGATGCTTATTTAATAATAAATGTATTGCCCCTCCTTTTAAAACATTAGTTTTCTAAAGGTAGCTCATTATGCTAAGGGTTCTATAAATTCTGTTAGGACCATTGAAGAAAAGTACAGCATGCCTAAATTCCATTCAGACTGATAACAGAGTATTTTAGGGTTGCATATTCTGAGAAAAAAATAACAGAATTTAAATGGATATATTAGATCACGGCTGTCAAACTCCCAGCCCATGGACCAAATGTGTCATGCACTTGGCCATGCCCATGCCTGGTTTAGCAAAGGGGAAAAGAGCCTGATACGTCACATGATGCCACCGTGACGTGAGTTTGACACCCCTGTATTAGATAATTGTACAGAAGAATTACCTTATAAACATTTATGGTAGTTCAGTAGATTTCAAGGAAATGCATGATATTTATTATTTATTGGATCATACTATTGATTGATCATACTGCAGCTTGGCTCCGCATTCTCTTTCAAAGGAGGATAGGAAGGATTGTAGAAAACAATCCTTGATGAAACGGTGTTGCCTAGTAGGGCTTCAGTGGGGCTTTCCTTCTCTGCATGACACCTGACATGAAACAGCCTCTCCCCAGAGATACAGATGGCCCCAACCCAGAAAAATAGTGAAGACTTGGATTTTCTCCCAGGTACTGAATCCAGGATGGATCCAGTGGTGGAGTAAATGGAGGAGATGGTGGATAAATGATTGCAAGTTTTATTGGAGCCTCATCATCTTGTTTAGTGTACGGTACTGTATTCTGTTACTGCAGAGTGTTCCTTTTGGTAGACAGGCAGCTATATGTTTGCTTATATAGTTTGATTAATAAATAAATAATAAAACATACAACTAAGGGATATACCAGAAAACCTTTCTGTAGACAGTCCCAAAATGTCCCTTTCATATATTTATAGAATATTAGAATACTGATCATGCTTTCTCTGTTGATTCAGATTTCAATTGTTGTGTTAGTATACAGTCAAAACTTACACAACAGTAAATGTAGAATCATTTCAGTCACATGCTATGACAATTGTACATTAATCTTGGGTGAATTCCTTAGGGCAGTTAGAGGATTTAAATACATCTGGGATCTCACTATCAAGCTTGGAAATTATTTTGTAAATTGGTTTTTTCCAGGAAGGATCCAAATCCCGCCCTGCTCTGACAGCACTAAAGAACTCCTGAAGGGTCAGACTGGCAACATCCAAGAAACCATCAGGAACCTGTAAAGATAGAATGAAACATTTAAGAAAAGTTTATTTAATTTGACACCTGTATGGTCAATGATCAGCCTCATTTTAGCAAAGCTATAGCACTGCGGTGTTTACTAGAAACTACCTATGTTCCCCAAGGTACCATCAATTTTATACCATAAGTGATAAGTTGTCAATTCATGGTCCTAAAACCTTCTACTTCTAGCCATTTATGGTTTAATATCAGAATTGGATCCTGCCAAGCAGGCACTCATCCATTAAGAGTACCTTATGTAATTATTCCACTAAAAAACTTCATATGGTTCACAATCTCAAAACATCAATATAAATATCCATCTCAGAATAACAAAAACACACTTAGTGTTAAGCTCCTCCTTAACAAAATGTGACAAAGGAATCCAGTGTGCATTTGGGGCTGTGCATTGGACAGTAGCAGAACAATCACAGAGAAGAATATCAGGGGTGGGTTCTACTTACCTCCAAGACCGGTTTGCAATGGGAGTGTGTGCGCACTTCTGCGCATGCGCAGATGCTTCTGCACATGCGCAGATTGTTCATCATGATGTCCAAGCGGGTGGGCGGAGCCTCCCGCCACCGTTACTACCGGTTCACAAGAACTGGACCGAACCGGGAACTGAAGAACAACTGCTCAAGTACTTACACCGTAGGATGTGGCTATAATTTAAGTAGCTAGTTGTTACCGTACTTCATTGAATGTATTTGGAATAGAAACATCTGTTATTCTTATAATTCAGGTAGTATTTCAATACTTGAAATACATTTCAACACAGTCTCTAAATAGTAGGATCAGAATGTAACCAGTATCACAACTTTTTGAGATGCAGGGCTGTGATACAGCTTCCTCAATTAGTTTCACAATAAATAATAATTGTAAGCTAAAGTGATCTCTGTGGTATTCTGATCTGAAAAGATTGTGGATGGTGCTTTTTCTATGCTATTCAAATATAGTCTCACCTCAAAATCATTCCCTTTGTTGTAATGGACATTGAGGATCCGGAAGAGCTCAGAGTCCCTGGTAACAATAAGATCACTGAGTTCTGCAATTCCTTCCAAAAGAGCTTGCCTTGCAAATTTTTCCATCTGGATGTAATAAAATTCACGGAAATTGCTAAACCACTTGATGAGCTGGGAGGTGATACAGCGAGTAAACTGTTAAAAAAGAGCAGTTAACATGGCATTATATGCTAACTTCTGTTTTGCCTGGACACTATATTGTATTATATCCGTGTATATGCTTCCTCCAAAAATATTGCCTATATAGGTAGTCCTTGCATAACGAAGTAATTGGGACTGGAATTGCCATTACTAAAAAACATAGCAATAAAGTATGATTTCACATGATTGTGCACTTATTGACAGAAATTCCTGCACTTTGATTTGCTGTCATTAAGCAAATCACTTAGGATTGTCACCATTTGAAACTTTCTGCTGGCTTCCCTATTGAATTTGCATGAAGGAAGCGGAGAGATGATTGCAGACTGATGACATGACCACATGATGCTGTCATAATCATGAACCAACTGCAATCACATGAGGGATACTGCAACAGTCATCACTTCAAGGTCATCAGTACCACTTCATCGGTGTTGATATAGGTTCAAATAGTTTCTGAACACGTGATCATTAAGCAAAAGTCATGTGTACAGTGTCAATCTGCAAGTATTTTGTACACAGTTGGACATAATGATTGGTACTTAATTTTTGCATCATCTTTGCTTCCCTTTCCAGTTTTCACAAGCATCCATGCTCTGCTAAGGGGGATTTGGGAGAATCTGTTATACAACATCAATGGAATACATGAAGTTAAGCTTACCTGTATATCTAGAAAATAAGCTTTCAACAGGGAAGATGTGGGATAGCGCGAGAAGAAGAACATCAGTTTAGCCTTTTTCAGATGGCCTGGGGTCAAAGCTTCCTGGATTTAATCTGGAGTTAAGGAAAAAAATATTTGCCCAACTTGGGGCTGTACAGCTATCTAGATGCATAAGACAGGATGTATAGCACCTATTGGGAATGCCTTACATTAAAAACAACTTTTTCTGCAATTACAAATCAGCTGCAGACTACTCTCATGCAAGCCCAAGAAAACATTTTTTGCTTTAAAGCAGTGGTTCTCAACCTTCCTAATGCCGCAACCCTTTAATACAGTTCCTCATGTTGTGATCCCCAACCAGGGGTGGGTTCTAAATTTTTTTACTACCGGTTCTGTGGGCGTGGCTTGGATGTCATGTGACTGGGTGGGTGTGGCTTATTTTGTGGGCGTGGCTTGGAGGTCATGTGTCTGGTGGGCATGGCTAGCTGGTCATGTGACTGGGTGGCCATGGCTATGTGTATAGGGACTACTCAGAGGGCTGAAAAAAGTCATTTCTCACAGGTCCTCGCACTTTTGACTGGTCCTCACACTTATGACCATCCTCACATTTATGCCCGTGCAGCATTCTTAACAACCATGTCACTCATTTCACAACTGCTTCTTTTCACCATGGTGATAAAATAGGGCAAAAAACATAAAATGTGAGGATAGTCGTAAGTTCAAGGACTGGTCAAAAGTGCGAGGACCAGTCAAAAATAACTTTTTCAGCCCTCTGAGTAGTCCATGTGCACAAAAGGACTACCCAGAGGGCTGAAAAAAGTGATTTCTGACAGGTCCTCGCACTTTTGACCGGTCTTCGCACTTATGACTGGTCATCATTTATGCCCATTGTAGCATTTTTAACAACCATTAATTTCACAACTGCTTCTCTTCACCATGGTGACAAGATAGGGCAAAAACATAAAATGTGAGGACAGTCATAAGTTCGAGGACTGGTCAAAAGTGCGAGGGCCAGTCAGAAATAACTTTTTTAGCCTTCTGAGTAGTCCATATGCATGAAAGGATACAGCAATAGAGAGGGATGAAGGAAGGGAAGGGAAATTAGAGTAAGAGTGAGGGTAAGAGAGAGAGGAGGAGAAGGAGAAAGGAAGAGGAAGTAGGGAGGAGAAGAAGGGGAGGAAGACAAAGTAAGAAGGAAAGAAAAGAGAGAGGTGGTAGGTTTGAGGAGAAAGATTGCTGTACAATAAAAAAGATGAAAGGGAAGAAAACCAACCCCAAACAAATATAAAGATATTAAGATAAAGAATGAATTGTTAAACTTTAAAGAATAAAAGAGAACAAATATGAATAAATAACAATAATTAGAAACACACATACAAACATACAATGTATTTTCTTTGAACAGAGTATTTGGCCGGTTCACAAATTTAAACAGTGTTTAGTCATTTCAATTAAATTTACAATTTCTATATTTCCTTTTTGCCATATTTATTCCTCATCTATTTTTATAAAAAACCAATATTACCCTTCATCCTCATCTCTAATCTTAATCAAATTCAATTGTTCCCTTCTATTCTATATTATACCCCTTCCCATTGTCATCTATTTTTATATCCATCCTCACATTGGTTAATTATGTAATATTACAGTTGTTTAATATAAATTCAACATTTTAATATAAATCAATTAGTTATATAACTACCTTTTTTGTATATTAATCAATATGAACATGAATATTCCAATTATTTCCATACAATCCAATTTCTTACAAATCAATTAATTATATTTACCAATAATAAACCAAATAATTTCCCCCATATATTCCTCCAAACCACAACTTAACCATTTCTGCTTTCAGTACAATATACAATTAATAGTATCTCAATTATTACAATTCCCTAGTTAAATAGAACTTTTTTTCTTTTGTGTTTTAAAATCTTGAACTCTCCTCTTTTTCCCTAAATTTCCCATTGTTTGCACTTACCTTTTTTGGTGAGGAAAAAGAAAAGAAATCTGCCTGCCTAATTTTCCAACGTTGCAGCAACAGCAAAGCCAACAGCCTGCTTTACTTTCAGTTTCATTTTTCAGCATAGCTAGGGGAAAAAAAATCTGCTCCAGCAAGCAGCAGAGCCCTGAGCAAAACACCTGAGAGCAAATCAGCTGAGAGTTGGGAGCCGATCTGATCAAGGGCTAATTAGCCTATGCTGAAGCTCCGCGGGCCAATAAAATTACAAAAAGACACCAAACCATTTGTTAAATTACTGGCTCGCCCGCCCCTTGCCCACCACTATTTATTGGCACCACTATTTATTCCCCCCCCGCGGAGGGGCGGGGCAAGCCAGCAATTTAACAAACGGCTCGGCCAAACCCCCTAGAACCGGCAGAATCCCACCACTGGCTATAGCCCCGCGGCAAGAATTTAAACAGTTTTTTTTCCTCTAGCCATCAGCTGGGACTCAGGAGGCAGCAATAGATTGGGAGTGGGCGGGGTAAGCGAACGGCCAGCGATCCAACAGAGTAGAGAGTGAGGGTGAGTGAAGGCATGGGGGGGGGGGCGAGAGAGGGCTTTGGCGACCTCTGTGAAATGGCCGTTCGACCCCCAAAGGGGTTGCGACCCCCAGGTTGAGAACCGCTACTTTAAAGTGTTTACAGAAGCAGATGGTACTTGAAAGCCCACGTGTGCTCCAGAGGTGGTATTCAGCACGTTCTGACCAATTCTGGAGAACCGGTAGCAGAAATTTTGAGTAGTTTGGAGAACTGGTAAATACCACCTCTGACTGGCCCCACCCCCATCTATTCTCTGCCTCCCAAGTCCCAGCTGATTGGGAGGAAATGGGGATTTTGCAGGAACCTTTCCCTGGAGTGGGGTGGGAATGGAGATTTTACAGTATCCTTCCCTTTCACACCCACCTAACCATGCCCACCAAGCCACGCCCACAGAACCGGTAGTAAAAAAAATTGAATCCCACCATTTGTGTGCTCCAAATCCTACTGTATTCCTCAAATCAGATACTGTGTACAGCCCAATCAATGCTACATGTCCCCATGAGATTCCTTTCTATGGATGTGTTCTATATCAATACAATAGCAATGTTATCAGGTGGGACTTTGAGGGGAAAAAATCTAGGCTTTCATCTTGGAAGACATGTGAAGAAATACAGATTAACACCCAAAGGGTGATGTCCCTGCCAGAACATAAAAGATGCCCAATAGTGCCACTATAATGGAAATATTGTCTTAATCCCATGCAATAGAGACTAGCAACAGAGACCTATTTTTTATTTTATGCTTTATCTGATTGATGAAAGTAGAAATCAGTTAACTCATTGTCATAAAAATAACCTTGGGTATAGCCCAGTATCGTGTAACATTTCTATCTGCAGTGACAGCTTTCATTTTAAGCAGGCATTTGAATTCATTTTACAAGAGTAGAAGGAAATAGCACAATTCAGGCTTTAGTTCAAGGTAACAGCATTCAGGCGTTTTTCTTATAAATAATGCACAATTAATTTGTTTGGCAAGTGGCAAATAAAGGGATGTGGCTATAGGCAGAAATAAAACATTTCAAAATGTTTTTGGAGGTTCCAAAGGGAACAATGTTTTAAGCCTTGCCTTTTGTCCCTTACCCGTTGACAAAAATAGGTGCAATCTTTTTTATGCAATGTCACCTTTTAAGGGGAATAAAATGGAACAAATGAAGCCCTCATTTGATTCAAAGTGTCAGGAAAGATTGACTCTAACCACTTCAAAAATGTTTGTGGAATATTAAATGGGTACTAATGAGTTGCATGCAAGCTGTCCCTCCTACCCTAAATGCAAAGAGGTTTTAAAGACCCCTAAAGGATATATTTCTTGCTGAGAAGTACACTCCGTCCACCATGGCATGCATTTCAGTAAACATTGCATCTGTAGAAGAAAGAGAAGCCAAACTTTCCAAAGGAGGTGGATATTGTTTCATGCCTGATGTCTTCAGTTTGACTGGTTGCCATGGCACTTCTAAAGACTCAGGATATACCATTCTTGGAGGAGGACTGTTCCAGTGGCCTTTTTGACCACAGAATAACATTTGACTAAGAATGCCATTTTCTTGAACTTCAGAGGTCAAGATCAAGGGGTAATTCTCTGGTGCCTGGCAAGGTTTTCTCTCTGTTTTTGTTTGGATGGGATGAATAGGAAAGCCTGGAGATTTTTCTGCGATTAATGATATAGGATCTTTAGGAGAAGAAATCTTAGGCAGCCATTTACTGGGTATATTTCTTCCAACAGGTGTCCCTATGGAATTATTGGGCAACTGAGATGGAAGGCTTAATGATTTAGGCAAGATCTTTTTCAAAACTGAATCTACAGCCTGTGTTAATTCTTGTTTCAATATTTCTGAAAGTGCTTTTTCTTCCAAATGTTGAATGCCTGTATCTTCTTTCTCTGACAGCACAAGGTCTCTTACTCTGGGTGTGCTTTTCCATAAATAATCTTTATGCTGGTCGCAACACAACACTTGACTGTTGGTGCCTATCTTTCCATCATACATCTTCAACAAGCCCATCGTTCTCTCTATACTTTCTTGGCTTGGATTAGATTCGTTTTCCTCATCATGTTGAAGAAACCTCTCTCCAAGTTGCTTCAACTGATGTTGCAAAGCATGAAGCTGTTTCTTCAGCTGAAGGAATTCTTCTGCTGAGATGCTGCTTCTAGGAGGTCTTGTTAGGGAAATTCCTGGCAAACTTTGCTGTTGAGGAAGTTTCTGTTTCCTCTTGTTCTGTCTACTGCTTTCCTTTCCTTTTTCAAAACTGTGATCCTGTTCCTCCAGAGTACCGGACACTATTGGATTTGGCATGATACTCATTCCCTGGATAATATTTTCCACTCTAGCTCTCTTAGCTTGTAGTTGTTCATTATGGAATTGGTTTGTGTTACCAAAACCATAGGTAGGCAATGGACTTGTGGCAATAGCTTCCCTAGAAGATGGGTGCTCAGTTTTCTGTGAGCAGGGGAGAAGAAAGCTTATATCTACCTCACTATTTACTTCTGACCGATTAAGAAGATGTGATATAATAGATTCATAATAAGGAGAGCAAAAAGAATAATTTCCTTCTGTACAAAACTCTCTTTTTTGTCCATCTACACATACAGAACTAGGAATATATTTATATTGATTAGCAATACTATTCATATTCATATCTCTTTCTTCTTTTAGGACAAAGAATTGATATCCAGTAAAACAGTGAAAATTGTAGAGGGAGATACAACTTTTGATTTTGAGAGCACAGATGCCTTGGGACTTTGTTTTTTATACTTTAATTAGCTAGGAATCTGGAGCAGAAAGAAAGAGTAAAATATATTATCTAGTATGTAAACACATATGTGATTAACTGTCAGTGTACAAACTATCAGATATTGATGACTCTGCAAATAAAATAGTGCAAGAAAAACAGCACACTAATCTACGTGTTGGTAGATTAAATGTTACATCTTGCCCAAGTTAGTAATTTAAAACATTCCTAAAGAGAGGCTTGTAGGTGAATATGGAGAAAGCAATCTTTGCTATCAGGTTCACAATGTAATAGGATTAACTGATTTATCACTATATCATTTATCTTCTTGGATATATCCTTCGTATTTGGAATTTATCAAGATTTCTGGACATTTTGGACATGGGATCTGGTAAAAAAAAATGATAATACACTTAATGACCACAACAGAGCTCAACTTTTCTCTTGTTAAGCCAGGTAGTTGTTAAGTGAGTTTTGCCCCATTTTACAACCATTTTTGCCACAATTGTTAAGGGAATCACTGTAGTTGTTAAATTAGTAACATGTTTGTTAAGTGAATCTGGCTTCCCCATTGACTTTGCTTATCAGAAACCAACTGAGAAACTTGCAGACTGTGATTACATGAACCCAGGATAGCACATTTGTCGCAAAAACATGCCAGTTGCCAAGTGCCTGAATTTTGATCACATGACGGGTGTGTGTGTGTGGTACAACAATCATAAGTTGAAAACAGTCAGAAGTTACTTTTTCAATGAAGTTTGTAACTTCAAATGTTCACTAAAGGAATAGTTGTAACTCGAGGACTACCTGTACAATATTGAAAACCAATGTGCAAAAATGGATTGTTGATATGCAGTATTTGAATTAGTCTTATTTCTTTTAATGTTTCTGTCCCTTTTGTGTTTTGATTAGTGTTTGACAAACGGAACAGGAAGAAAACATGATCATTTTTTTGGAACTGTTTGTAATTTTGCAATTTTCCCTCCTTTTTGTGGGGCAAAGTTGATATTATCTTGCATTATTCACATGTATATTTCTTTTATTTTAATTAAGTTGAAACAATAATTAAATATAAACTATTCGTGAATTAGTTTAGGAGGTTAGCACAGGCAGGTGTCGTCAGTACTTGGATGGAAGACTACTAGAGAATATCAGGACTGTAAACTAGAGTGAGAACCGAAAAACATCCAGAAGAAAGCATAGCTACTCATGGCTACGTTGATATAATCAGGACTCAAGCTTGACTACTTTCATTTCCACCACTCTATAATATGCTGAAGCTGAATTAATAGCATACTGATCACTCATGTAGATTATTAGCACAAATCCAAATGTGCACAGTAAGGAATGTCAGCCAATAACTCAGCTAATGTTTTCTTCGCACTAAGTGTAAATCCTCATAGCAGCAACCCATACTATAATAAAAGCATCCCTCTTAAGATGATATAAAATGTTGTAATTACTGTAGCCCAATGTCCTGTATAGAAATGGGCAGATCTTGTATACCACTCTAGATTAACAATAGGTGGTTATAGATATTAGGGTCAGACAATGATAGCTTGGCAGCACCTTCAAACTGCAGGAGATCCATATCAAGTAATTTATCTAATTTCAAGTCCAAGGAATATTTGACCGAAATGCCTCTATTTTATCAGTTTCAAAGTTAGTTTTACTGGACCTCATCCATGTCTAGGTTGTGCAGTATATTGACTTTTCTGTTTCAAATGTCACTGAAAAGTATTGCTGGGTCTCATCAGTTTTATGATAGTTTGCAACCCTTCAAAGTATTCTAAAATGAAAGAAGTTTACTGGTTTTTTTTCTTAATCTGTATGTATCTGCTGGCTCCCTTTAGGTATTTTTTCTGTAAGACACTGCAGTCTTATTGCTGAGTTGCATTCCAAGAATGTGAATATTTTGGAATATGACACACATTAATTCAGTCTCCTAATTTATGCTCATTAGCTACATTAATTTTATGAATTATCATTTGCACTCTCAAACCTTGTTTTACTCCTCTGAATGAAGACAAATATATAAGTACTTAACAGTGAATCATTTTCCAGTTTAATGTTCTCTTCAAAACAACTTCTCAATATCTGGTTATGAGGTTTTAAGTCACATCAAGTAAGATGCTACCAATGATCAAAAGTAACTTTGATCAAAGCTAACCTCAGAACTACAGTTATAAAAATAATACAAAGGAAACAAAGAAAAAGCATGACAAATAGATGAATTTACAAATATATAAAGTCAAACTTTTAAGAAGGGAAAAATATTACAGCATCCCTCCACCAATAGACTATCCAACATTGATCCCTTTTCTTGTGTTCCCAGACATAAAACACTCACCTTGGCTTCTTTGTCCTTTGAAAGCATCTGAAGCCTGCTGTTAAATGAGAAAGGGGCAGAGCTGTCAACAAAGACCTCCCGTTATCACTATCAGAGTCACAGATAGGGAGTGAGGGAAATCAAGAACAGCCAACCAGTTTGAGGAGCCTATGAATATGCAAAAGAAACCAAAATCCATGTCTTCTATTGCATCTTCTCAGTACACAGGAAGGCTTGAGATGCTATAGTTCTGAAGAAAAAGTGTGTGTGTGTATACACATATGTAGATATACACATACTAGAGTAGAGTAGAGTAGAGTAGAGTAGAGTAGAGTAGAGTAGAGTAGAGTAGGAGAGGAGAGGAGAGGAGAGGAGAGGAGAGGAGAGGAGAGGAGAGGAGAGGAGAGGAGAGGAGAGGAGAGGAGACCTGGACAAATAGTATTATTGGTTAAGAATCATTGTTCCTAGAATGTTTGTCTTTAGTGGATATTTTGTGACAAACAGATGCATAGAAAAATGAAAGCTTCTGTGTGAAAAGTGTTATTATTTCGCATACCCTAATAACATACTATACTATGAATGACAATATTGTTACAGATAACAAACTGTTGCGCTGGCTTTGGCTGCTATTCCAAATACACAACTTCTGTCTTGCTGATTATGTCCACAATCAATGCACTGCAGATTTTCTCCTGCTTCTGCCAACACAAATTTTTTGCGTGGTTCTATTTTATACTGTTTACATTACTGGGGTGGGGTGGATGCCATTTTGACTATTTCCAACACTAGCTATGGTCACTTGCTGCCAGCATCATCAGGGACATCCGTGGGGGTTGAAAAAGTCAACATGTCAGCCACAACCATGCAGTCAATACTGTAACCCGTTTTTGTGGAACACATGCTAAAAGAAGTGGGTTTACAACCGCATGGTTGTACTTTTAACTTTAAGTAACTGCTTTATTATTTATTTATTTATTTATTTATTTATTTATTATCAAATTTCTATACCGCCCTACTCCCGAAGGACTCAGGGCGGTGAACAGCCAAGATAAAATACAGATCATACAAACATTAAAAATCCATTAACATTATTAAATTTTTTGGCCAAAACAAATTTAAAACACCCAATTTATAAACAAATTAAACGATTTAAAAATTTAAAAGGGAGAGCTTTAACTTTCTTGTGCCCACTTTCCTCTGCAGGTGTCAGCCAGGCTATTTCTGGACACACTGCAGTAGTGCCCTTTGACAGACAAGCGACAACATGGCCCATTCGGAGCAGCCACCTAGGCACACCGATCCTCCTCCCACCCCACCTTCAGAACAGTTGGCTGTTTTTCTCCGCTGGCGGGTGATGCTCAGTGGGAGAGGAAGGGAAACGGCAATCAAAATGCTAATGAGAGCCCGTCTCATCAGCCTCAGGGCCCGGGCTCGACAGCGACCGGTACAGAGACCCGCACATCGTCTGCTGCCCGCTCTGCTGCTGGAGGTTTGCCTGGTGAAGCCACAGCGCACATTTCGTCATATTCCCTCCCCATAGACGCCTATGTAGATCCACCCTTCCTAAGATCTGAGGGTCGGATTAAAAATGCATTGCTCCTTTTCGGTTATATTGTCCGTGTAAGAAGCGGCTTGTTTCACAACGGTCATCCGGTTTAAAGCAGAGGCTTCCTTCGTTGCTTCTCGCAGGCGACTTTCCCTCCACTTTGTGAGGGGGAAAAAAATGACTTTCCATACAGAAGTTACACACCGCTCAAGGACCAACTCCGCACCTAAAACGCCCATCTCCAACACAACCCCCCCCCCCCTCCTCTTTCCTCTTGGCTCTTCTTAACCGACGATTCAGCCTATCCGCGGCTCCCTCGGTTTGCCTCGATTGGTACGTCCCGTTTGATTCTCCCCCTACCGCTGGCCTACTGTTGGTCGGTCCCAACTGGCATCCGGCCTCCGCCGGGGCCTGGTTCCGGCGCGCGCCCTGGAATTCCTTCTTTTGCCGTTGTTGGCCGCCGCGATGCTGCTAGTTTCTCTAGTTCGGGCTCGTTGCTTCACCCGGGTGTTCGGCCGTTCGCTCTGCGCTGTTCAGCAGGTAGCTCGCGGGCAGGAACGGAAGGCTGTCAGGGAGGTCACTCCGCTTGGGATCCAGCGGCTGAGATGGGGGGGCGGGAGCCGGCTCCAAGGACACCGGGAGGGGGGACGGGGGGCAGCGGAGAGAAGACCGCCGGCCTTTATTACACACCACACACATTTTTTTTTTTTTTTAGCCGGCGCTTGATTATAATAAGTGCGAGAGGAACAGCGGCTTGATTTCTAAGGTGCCTCCCCGAAGGTCCACGCCCAGCTGGTTAGCAAGGACACAGAGTCTTCCCAGGTTGAGGCAAACCACGTTGAACGGGCGAAGTCCTGTTTGAAAAGGGGGTGAAGTGGGGTTGGGAATCTTGGGGCTTCGCAAGACCGAGGCTCGCAAAGGGAACTTGCCCGGCGCGAAGGTGGCTCTGAAGGTTGAATGAAATACGGTGAGGCTCCTCTTGGCCCAGAACGTGCAAGAGAAACGGAGGGGTTTTAAATAAAGAATTCTAGTCATTTGACCCCCAGTTGCCCTCCTAGCACGGATCTCTGCAGTGAAATTTTAATTGGCGAACGTATCCAAAAGCACCTTCCTTCTCCTATTTTCCTCCACACAACAACCCTGTGAGGTGGACTGAGTTGAGAGAGAGAGAGACTGGCCCAAGGTCACCCAGCTGTCTTTCATGTTTCATTCCTTTTTTTAATTTATTCCCCCTTTTTAAAGCAAATTTAAATATTTTCAAATATGCTTAGTGAGGGTTGCCGATATTGCGCGCCTGCAAATTATTACGCTTTGCAGGCGCGCAATATCGGCAACCCTCACTAAGCATATTTGAAAATATTTAAATTTGCTTTAAAAAGGGAGATTAAATTAAAAAATTATTACGCTGTGGCATCAAGTTTGTACTGTGTACATACTCTGTACTCTTTGAGGGAGATGGGAGGTTTAAAAATATGAAATATAGTTAACTGTAAAAAAGATGCCTTTCAGATGTATTTCCAAATGGATTCATAAAGCTCTGTAAGGCTAGCACACTGCTCTTTAGCAGCATCCCTGTAAAGTGCAATTGTTGTCTGGTCTCCAGTATATTTTCTTCATTCTTGTACAACAGTTTATTTTAAGAAGTGCTAAGAAAAACTTTTATTGGGATGTAGCCCGTTTCTTAACTGGAAACTTAGTATATTTTCATATAGCACCGTTCAGCCCATATTGAGAGATAATATAAAGCCTTTTCTTAATATTATTATAATATGTGATAACAATGATGATTAAATTATAGCAGATCCTCTAAATCACTATTATACATGAAGAATGATTTGTGTGTCCAGAAAGACCTAAAAAGTAGTTTTAAAAAGTAAAGAGTACTGGACTACAGGTAAATAAGGATTGGTCCAGATTGGTCATGTTCTCCCAGGCTTTGTGACAGAATAAAAAGGGAACCTATTAGATAAATTTCTTTTTTATTATATGTTGTTTAGAGGGACATTTATGATTTCTTCTTTGCAATTTTTTTCTTAATTGTATGCTTCCCAGAGACATTGGCAATTGGGCAGCCTATGTATTGTATAAATATATTATTAGATAATTTTTATATATATTATATATAATTTATTTAAAAAGGAAGGCATCTGCAAGGCTAAATGTAATGTTCTAGAGCAGGGGTATCAAACTCGATTTCATTGAGGGCCACATCAGGGTTGTGTCTGACCTTGGGTACAGCCAGGGTGGACGTAGCCAGCTTGATGTCACTCATGTCGGGGGCGCCTGTGGTGGCCTGAGTGGTCTGCCAGGGAAAACGAGCTCCGTTTTCAGCTACCATGGCCTTCTGCAACCCTCTGGCAGTGAAAACAGAGTTTGGGAGGGCTGCATACGTTGGCTGTAGGATCATTGAATTTTCTACAAGTAGAAGAAAAAATGGAAAGTACAGAATCTGCTAGATTAGAAGGTGACTATAATATTTTTTATTTATTTTATTTTATTTATTTAATTTGTATACCGCCCTTCTCCAACAGGACTCAGGGCGGTGAACAGCCATGGTAAAACATAACATATAAAATTTAAAAACAATTTAAAAACATTAAATAATGAAATAATATATTGAGAGCTTAGATGGATGTTGTAGTTGTCATCTACATTTAGGATGATATACCATCTATCATCTTGCACAAAGTCTGTTTAGTCACTAAACATATCTTGATGGCACATAATCCATGGATCTGTTTTCTCAAACTTCATGAATGTGTAGATAGTATCTTCCATAAGTGAGGAAGACATGGTATGATAAAATGGCTTAGCAGACAAGGGGAATGTTGTGGATATAATCTGTCTATTTCAGCAAAGCTTTTGACAATCTTCATATGACATTCTCATCAACAAGTTCTTGAAGTATAGTTTGCATAGCACTACAGTAAGGATAGTTGTGAGTGGCTGACCCCACTCATAAAAGTCAGCACTAATGATTCTGTGCTGAGTTGAAAATGAATGGAGTTCTGCAGAGATTTTCCTAGGGGCAGTATCATTCCATTTTTAATGAATCAGCTGGATAACAGTTTTGATAAGTGGGTGACACAAAAAAAGGTGATCTGGCCAACACTCAGATGGAACAAAATTGCCAACTAATCTGGTTGAGTTAGAAGGAACAGTGTCCTCCTAGTAGGAGAAATACAAGGCATTATATTTAGAGATAAAATAAATAGAGCAGATGTACAAGATGAAGAATTTATTGTTTGGAAGCATTAGATCGAAGTGGAACTTGAGTGTGGTCATCAACAATTAGATTAATATGAACTTGCAATTCTGGACTGAATCAGAAAAAGCATCTTATCAAAGATATAAAGTTCTTATTTCCTTCTGCATTGATAAGACCCTGCTTGGAGACCCTATGTAAGGTTCATACTACATATGATTCTACATTTCTGGAAGTACATTGTTGGAATAGTTTAAAAGAACAGAACAAAGATGATACAGGGACTTGAGAACATGTCATATGAGGACAAGCTAAAGAAACTTGTGGTGTTCAATCTTGAGAAGAGATTACAAGGAGACATGGCATCAGTGTTCAGGTACAGGTAGTCTTCAACTTACAATCATTCATTTAGTGATCATTCAAAGTTCAAATTATTGGAAAAAGGGAGTTATGACCATTTTTCACACTTATGACCGTGGTAGCATCCCCATGGTCACATGATCAAAATTAAGACACTTGGCACCTGGCATCTATTTATGATGGTTGTAATGTCCCAGGATCATGTGATCATCTTTTGTGATTTTCTGACAAGAAAAGTCATCAGGGGAGCCAGATTCACTTAACAACTATGGCAAGAAAAGTCCTAAAATGGGGCAAAATTCACTTAACAGCTGTCTTGCTTAACAGCAGAGATTTTGGATTCGATTTTGGTTGTAAGTCGAGGATACCTGTACTTAAAAGAAATTGCTGTAGGGAAGAAAGCTAAGAACTTTTTTCATTTTTTTATATAAAAAAAAATCTTCCTTATATAAGATCTATGCTACAGTAGAACAGCCTCTGTGGAGGTTGTGGGTCCTCCATCTCAGCATGTTTTAAAAAGAGAGTCACATTAAAGGTGCTTTATTTGGTTTTTCTACACATTGAAGAGGGTTGAACCAGACGATTCAATAGAAATGGTTGCATTGGATTGCATTGTTACTTGTTAGAAATTTATTTGTTGTAAAACTAATGAGAAATGATAAATTTGGCTGGAATTCTTGTGGGCTTATTGAGAAGGAAAGAATAATATTCTTACCCAACTAACAATAGCAATAGAGCTTAGATTTATACACCACTCCATAGTGCTTTACAGCACTCTCTGAGCAGTTTACAAAGTCAAAATATTGCCACCACAGCTCCTCCTATAAGTAATTGATTTAGTTCTAGTTTGTTCTACTTTTTTATTGAATATTCCACATTTTATTTTAAAAGTGTTTTGGATGGACTATTTTTAAACTGGAAATCTATGCCATGAAATAAAAAATGATGAGATTATGTAAATAATGGATGCTAAAATTATTAGCTGAAAAGAATGTCTATAAACTTTGTAAGTTTACGTACACTAACTCAGGGGTCACCAACCCCTGGCCATGGTCCACTACTGGGCCATGGCCTATTTGGAATTGGGCCGTGCGAGTGGCTCTGCTGGATGAACCATTTAAGCACAGAGCTACTAGAATGCCATTTTCCCAACTTGTTGGTTGGGGCAGGGCAGATGGACACATTTTCAAACAAAGTATATCTTTATTTTCAAAGAAAGCTTATGATTCTCATATGGAGTTCTGAACCATTTTTTTAGAGAGAAAGATATTGTTGGCAGCTGAGACTCTTCATTTCAGCATACAAACTTTTTGTACTTCTTTTTAAAAAATGAAGTATTCAAGGAAGGAAGAATATATTTGAGGGCACACTGGAGCCTGGAGCAGTATCTTGATTCTGTATCTGGCAATTCTGGTTTAACATATGAAAATGCTGATGGTTAAGATATGTTCAGTAACCTATGGCCAAGCAAAACATGGTATAACGAGTAATGTGAATATAATCAAAGAATCATAATCTTACATCTTAAAATAATTTGTGTCAATAATTGTTTAAATCCAAGAATTTCAATTCTGCAATATAGAGCAGTCTTATATAGAAGCTTAAAAGGCATGTCATATTGACAGTGTAGAATTTTATTTCCCATGTTAAGCCATAAATTGTTTTGACCATGGTTTGTTGACTAACAACAGGAATGACACAGAATTAAGTCATGAAGTGTAGTTTGCAAATTACAATGGCCGGTTCACAAAATATTTTAAATTATACATAAAAAGATAGGTTTTCTTTTGCATGTTGTATGAACTAGATCAATATTGCACTTACTCGTTCTATGTTGCATGGAATAAATCTTACTGAATCCTGTGAGACTTGGGGCATGTCAAATTACTTCTAACATCTCTCTGCATTGGTGATTTGTATTATTTTTTTCTTTGGCAGGGAAACTGTCCACAGGCAAAGCGTTGGCTCTCTGGTGAGTTTTATGTAGGATTGGGCATTTCATAATGCTGTAATGAGAAAAATATCATCAACATTTTGCTAGAGAATACAATAAGACATAAAATCTGTTTTAATAAGCCGGCTATTAAATGGTTAAAAATAATATGAAAAAAATCTGCATGTGTTGGTAGAGAGGCCAGAGAATAGTTCTGTAGAATAAATAGCCAGTTCAACCAATGAGGAAATCCTTTCCAGAAGTAGAGTAATATAAACAAGGAATAACCTAAAAGTAACATTTTTTTTCAACTCCTGGTAACTTCAGTATTAAGTAAAGGATGTTTCTGCTTAAGATCTACGAATGGACAGTGACAAATACTAATTCTAATCTGTTCAGCGCACATTTATATACCAGTATATGAAAAGGAAAATGGCTGTCATGTATTTCTGATTCATTTGGTTGAGATTGTGTTCAACATGCTCCATCTAAAAAGCACCTTTTTCCAATCATATATTTATTAAGCATTTTTACTCCATTTAATTTTTAATTAAGTCAAATCAAGTTTTGTGTTTATCCTCATTCTACTAATTTTTGGAAAGCATTGCTAAATCCTGCAAAAGCACATGTGCGATAATAAATGTTGGCGTAACTTGCTGAGTGTAAGTATTCATAGGTTCACTACTACTTGAGCAACAAATTAGTTTAAATCAGTGTTTGGTTTATAGATATTTGGAGCCTCCTATTATTTTTCCAGATGATTTAATAAATCATAACCAATATCTTCCAAATAACATTTCCAATATAATTTTTTCTGGGCCACTTTGTTGTAAACATGGTTATTATTGGAGGAGGGAAGACTCATGATAGTCAGTTGCAGCAGTAGCAAAGTGTTGTGGGCACTTAAAAATTTAGTGAATTTACTTTGACAGAAACCACTAAGGACAAGAGTCCATTTTATCAGAGACATGATATGATATCCTGGGATGGATGGATGGATGGAGTCATTGTTTGCTAGATAAATTATATACAGTAGGTTAGTAGGAAAGTACAAACATTAATGATACTAACAGTGGTCATTTACAAGCCAATTGTTGAATAGCAAATTATTGCATTAATGAGATGATCCATGCAGTGTGATTGTTAAAAAAAAGCCTAGAAACATCACTGTGCCTTTAAAGCTACCTATATACCAGATAGTCAAACTATTAATTGAATAGAGTGATTCTGTAGCATTTTTTTTTATTTTCATTACTTAGTCTGGGTAGCATCAGCATATTCTTTTATTTCTTAATAGACATTAACTTTATCTCTTTGGGAAACTTTATAATATGCGGCTGGCTTTATAAAAATACATTAATTGTTGTGTATGAACAGCTATAGGTTTTTTTTTTAGTGACAATCAACTCTTTTCTTTTCTGACTTTTATGCCATTTAAATCTCCTTGTCTTTTCTATACATGACTGTACTAAGTGACTTGATAACCTGATACTTAGTTAAAGTGCTTTCTGCTTTACAGGGGTTTCTCGATGCCAGGCTCTGGTATATGCCAACAGCAGGAAGCATTTGTAAGTATCTAACTTATGAAGTCAGCAAGTGAATTGGCATAACTTAATTGCTACCGAACCAGTTGTTAATTAGATTATACTTGCAGGAAGGCTGGTTGAAAATACCTTATGCCAGAGCAAATCAGACATGATTGAACCAAGAATAACAGAATTTTAAAGCTATTTGCATATTTGAATTACGTTATTATCTATGTAGTCTATGTTTTACCTTTTATTTAAGTAGTTCACATGGTATAACATGATAGCTAGAATATTGAGCTCCTATCTACCCTCCTGTTTCCAAATCTTTAAAAAAAATACTTTTGAGATTTCTGAATGTGGAATTAATTCAGTCTGCAATGTAAATACCAAATCCCTAATTGCAATTATTTATGGTCTAATGTGCAATCTGATAAATCATAGCATACCTGCATTTCATCTCTCCATTTGGGAAAAGGTTGGATCTCTGGAGTTACAGTGAGCAGTTCCATCTTGCCAGGATTTGATTTTATACTGTTTTCCCTCATCCAACCAATTATCAAATGTGAGCTGATATTCAAGGGAGCCTCATCATTATTGGAAAATGTGGTAGAGAAAAAGATATATATACATATACGGTGTTTCCCCCAAAATAAGACCCTGTCTTATATTTTTTTGAACCCTGAAATAAGCGCTTGGCCTTATTGCCATGCGCTGAAAAGCCCGATTGGGCTTATTATCAGGGGATGTCTTATTTTGGGGGAAATGGTATGTTTGTGTGTGTGTGGTGTTTTGTTCACTTATATACATGTATACACCGATTAATTTAGTCACAAGCTGCCCCTTCCTGATATGCTTTAGGATCTGTACCTCCAGGTATATGAATCAGTGAGCAAGTTAAAAATATTGGTGAGGCTACTGATTGATTGACAGTCAAGCCAATCAAGACAGCAAATACAAATCTGTACTACTTATACACTGATATTGCTTTTCTTACTCTACAGGCTAAATGGTTCTCGTGTCTTCACTATCCGTTATTTCAGAACTTCAAAAGTATGCAGTAAGTAAGCCAGATGCCCGCAGGCCGTGGAACATTTGATCTACATGTCAATTTTCTTCCTAGTAAAATCATGTGACCTTGTTCCCTAATTTATATCTTTCCTAATCTTAAGTAAGGCTTAATGTATGTTTTTTATGCCACGGATAGTTAGCTTTTGGTATAATGCATCATTTCTGCATTTTTCTTCTTCAAGCAATATTTTTAAGGGAATAATCAATGCATGAATGTTATCCAGAACAATATAGGACTACTGACCTGAGAAATCTATGGTTTGTCCTTTTAGTATATTATTTTGATCAGTTTGAATAAATGATGACTAATTTCATTGGCTGGCCAACCAATTGCAGTTTTATGGGAGAGAAAAAATAATTATCCAAAAATGAGAGAAGTGGCTTCAAACAGAAGTAATATGGTAGCTTCCCTCTAGATAGGAAAAAAATAATTCCTAGTAATAGCCATGCTGGTTGTGGAATGCTGGGAAATGGTCTACACATCTGATAAGAACTGGAATTATTTAAATTATGACACTCTCTCTCTTTATTATTTGCATTTTCTCTAAATCGTATTTATTCATCGCTCCCAAGGGCTGAAATGCCAAAATGTGAAGCATTTTATTACATGTATCTTTCACAGGGGAGGAAGTTGTCACAGTGAACACACCAGCATTTGCAGAATCTGTCACAGAGGGAGATGTCAGGTGGGAGAAAGGTAAGAGGATTTTTTTCTCTTTAGTCACTCTCATCTTTTCCCCATCCCATGATAAGTTTTTCATAGCCTGTTAAGAAAATATGTTAAACATTCAAGTAATAAAAAATGTTCTGAATACTCTTATTATGTAGGTGAAGATTGATCAGACCTGTTATTGGTTACTAGTTCAATTGCTTACAAAATAAAATATGCCTCCTTAGCCCGTGTTGATGTTTTAAGTCTACCTTAAGGAGTTATTTATAAAAATTAGGGAAGGAAATGCCACAACATAACTCCTTGTTTAAGTCCTGTTCTCTTCATTTTTTAGCTGTTGGGGATACTGTAAGAGAAGATGAAGTGGTATGTGAGATTGAAACCGACAAGGTAATTTTTTAAATTTAGTAATCAAATTTGTATAGCCACCATTTCACTAAAAGCAACTCTAAATATGTTGTCATCTTATTCATGATAATGATTATCCCCAGAGACAAAATGGACATTGTTGCCCAGGGAAGAAATGTTTTGAATTTATGAAATCTACTGGCCTTAACAGAGTCGTGAGAATCCCTAACTGCAGATCTGTACTATTTACTCAGATTAATTGATTAAATTTTGATGCCAGCTGACTCCAGCTGTTTCTAGACAGCTCACGACAATGAGAATAACATAAAAATAACAGAATGCAAAGAATTAACAGAAATAAGTAGAAATGTAGCTACAAAATAATTACAAGATGGCAAACCAGTCAACAAAAAATATGACATACAGAAGAATCTCATCCACCCTACTCCAAGTCCTGAGTAGATAGCCAGTTTTTCAAGTCTTGCAAAACATCATCAAGGTGGGAACTATGTGGATCTCAAGGGGGAAACCTCATTTCAGATAGCTGGCACTGCTACAGAGAAGTCATGTTTTCTGAGTCCCTGTTTAATTCAGGAACCCTAGGGTATACCCACTCTGTCAGATCATACTAGACAAGCAGAAACCATGGGTGGTCCTTCAAATAACAGGACCTTTTGCCGTGTAGGGCTTTGTGGGTAGAAAGCATCATCAGATGCATCATGCTTTCCGTACTGTCCTTTCCATCAAAGAATTAAAAATACTGTAGTATATATAGCTCTTCTCCCATTTTTAAAAGTTAGAGTTGAATCAAGATTTGTTGAATGGACTCTGCTGTTCTAGCTTGGTGCTTTATCCATTGGAGCATTCCAAACTTGCAAAATAGTCATTCCACACACTTTTATTTGTCAAGGTTTCTTTATTTCAACAATCTTAACTTTTTTTGAGTATCTGGAGAAATATTGCTGCTGCTATTTCTAAACAACTAGAATTCAAACCGTTCTGTTGATAAATTACAAATTACTTTTATCAGTACTTCATGAACTATTTTCTGATAACCCCTATATTATACTATTCTGAGTAGAAGCAGATAAACTAAATTGAATAATGTAACTTTTGAATATAAAGAGCATTCTTAGCTTTCAGTTAAGAGTGTAATGTCCTTCACTTTTTCTTGGATTTTCTGCACCAGAATGAAAGTTATTATATCACTGATTTCATTCAGGAATTTAATGACTCTGTAAAGAATTATTTTAAATGAGAGTTAAATTCAGCAAGTTGATTTCCTGTATGTTGATTAGGTTGTGATGTTTGCATGGAACTGAGTTTGTTTTCATTATTTTTGTTGAGGTATTCTATGAACGTAGCATTCATGTCTCTTCAAGACCAGACCTTTTTGTTTATTTATCTCCCTCTTATGTTCAATGGCTATTTATTTTTTCTATATAGACATCTGTGCAGGTTCCAGCTCCAGCAGCTGGTGTAATTGAAGCTCTTCTTGTCCCTGATGGAGGGAAAGTAGAAGGAGGAACACCTTTATTTAAACTCAGGAAAACTGGAGGTAAATTTGGATTATATGATCGAAAGTTGTTTATCTGGGTGACTTAGGTTAGTTACTATTCATCTTACGTCATTATGCAATTGCAGTATAAATTAAAATATAAATTACATAAATTAGGTTGTTTTTCATCCTTATGGCATCAATTTTTCATATTAATGCATTGTAAATGGGAAGTATAGGGAATTGATTATAAAATTTGTTCACAGTGTAAAATGTGGGAATGCTCAATGCACAAGCAAGGGCAGCTTTTTTCCCCTAATGAAAACTGCCATAGACAAGAAATCTGAGTTTCAGGTGAAGGACTTACATTGGTGAATCTGATCTTAAGTACTTTATGAAATGACCAAAAATGAAGGTTGCATGTTCTCTGCCATAAACTGAATGTGGAAATAAAGCGAAGAAAAAGGGCATAAAATTATTACTATCTTACTTGCATTGATGAACAATTTGGAACATAGTCTATAGGATCACATCTAATTATGGGCTTTGTTATATCTAGAGTATATACTCAATAGAGTAAGCAATGTAATAAAATAGATATTTAAAATAGGATCTCTTTCTTGATTCTGTCAGACAGTTAAGGCTAGGGACATGGCTTCAGATGGTAATTCCATTGGGTCCTGTAGAAATAGATGATTTTAGGGCTTTAGAGTCCTGAAACCTACTGTGTTTAATAGAAATAGGTCTGCCACACATTTTGCTACTTAAGCATACACCTTCTGCATTGTGTGGCATGTCAATAGTTTACTTTATGAATGCCATTAATGGAAAGATAGAGCACCTTCTAAGTTTATTGATGTGGATTCTGGCCCAAGTACTTTTTTGCTAGAACCATTTGCTTGGGAAAAATACGTTCCTATTATCCATATATGTAATACTTTTTCATATTTTTTTTTTTTACTAAGCTGCACCTGCCAAAGCCAAGCCAGCAACAGCCCCTACAACAGAGCCTGTGGCTCCTGCAGCACCACCAACACCTCCCTCTGCAGCACCAATTCCCACTACAATGCCTCCAGTGCCCCCAGTGTCAGCCCTTCCTGTTGATGCTAAACCAGGTGAGATCACAATGTTCTTGTTCTTACTTTCCCACCTATATAACAGAGGGTCCTCAGAACTTAATTTCACTTAAAATTGTGAAATGATACATAGTTAGAGGCATTATCCCCACACTGAATCTTTCATTTACATTCAGAGCATTGGTGTTGACTCGTTTTAGTCAAGGACATGATCCCTGCTTGCTTAATCCCCTGACATTTTATTTTTCCATTGACTTTCAGTGTCTGCAATAAAGCCAACTGCAGTGCCAACAGCTTCTCCTGCTGTGGAACCTGGGACTGGCAAAGGTGCCAGATTGGAACAAAGGGTACTTGGAGGTTTCTCAGTCTGATGGGATATGATGTGAATATTCATTTCTGTAAGGAATTGAAATATGATAACATTGAGGCAGAATAGAAAATATTTTCATAAGAGCCTCATGAAAGGCTGCAACAAAGTAACACTAAAGAGTTAAGGGCAATGGCTGAATCCAAGAAAGTTCTTCATTCATGAATGTTCTTACTCAGTGGTCTCTAAAACAGGTGGTCAGTACAGGTAATTGTCGATTTACAACAGACCACTTATGACTGAACTCCCAAAAACTACTTATGACCTGGTTTTGAATGTTATGATTGGGGGGGGGGGGAGCGACTATGTGACTGCATTTTGAGCACTTGGCAACCAGTCCACATATACAGTTGTTTTCAGCTTCTTCCTCCCTCCCCATCATGTGAATGCAATTTACTAAGTTTTTTTCTGGAATTGGTGTTTACTTCCAATGACCCTGGCATATGCTTTATGATCACAATGTTCACTTAATAACTACCTCAAAAAAGGACATGTGATGACTCGCTTCATCCTGACTTACGACCATAATTGTCAGGCTCAATAAGTCATAAGTCGCAATTACCTGTAGTGGAAATCACAAACCACTTTAGCAAGTACCTGAGCTTTGATAGTACAGTGGTCTACACACCCTGTTATTAACACAGCTGCCTGCAATTTACTGCTAGTTCGAATCTCTCCAAGGCTCAAGGTTGACTCAGCCTTCCATCCTTTCTAAGGTAGGTGAAATGAGGACCCAGTTTGTGGGGGCAATAAGCTGACTTTGTATAAATATACAAAAGTATGAAGGCTATTGCTTAACGCATTGTAAGCCGCCCTGAGTCTCTGGAGAAGGGCGGCATATAAATCAAATTAAAAAAAAAAAAAGTACCACTTTTGTGAATGTTTGAAATTTAGCTTCTTAAAACCTATCCTGCTAGCTTTCTTGAGGTTTCAGAGATAAACTCCTATGTCGTACAACTTCTTTTTATAGCAATTTGACTTGCGATGCCTTATGATATCATTTGTTGTTGGTGTGTGTGTGTGTGTGTGTCTCAGCTGGGCAATTATTTTAGGCTAAAAATGAGTTTTGATTAACTTTTGGATTCACTGCTCAAAGATAACCCATTATGTGTAGATAAATTATTCTGATGTGTTCATCAGGAGGAGAGGAAAAAAAGGGCACACTTAATTTGTTCAGGGTCTTCACTATTTTTCTATGGTTTATTTCTGTCTTCAGGTAAAGATGAACAGAATGCGTCAACGCATTGCTCAGCGCCTGAAAGAGGCCCAGAATACATGTGCCATGCTGACCACTTTCAATGAAATTGACATGAGGTAGGGGCTTTGCTCTCATTCAGCATAAGAATGCCTGGATTTTGACTTCAGTGTTTGAGATTCTTCAATCTGACTCACCCTGTATTTGGGTGCTTTTTTAAAAAAGCTGTATTAATGTTACAAGCTGATTATTTTGGCTAGCTTTGGGGGGAAAGTGATACTACATGATGTTAGAAACTACATGGAACCTGTTGTTACATCTCTTGCTGACAAAAATATCTAATCTTGTTATTTTTTCTATTAAAAATTTAGAGTTCCTGTATTGATAATAGCATTATACCAGACTTTTAGTAGCTGTCTCAATTGAGAGTGTTTTTCTTCCAAGCAGGAACCCCAAACAAAACAAAGTTCTTTTTTTGCAAGCTTTATTAAGATGGAATGATACATGAATTCCAGTAAAAGAATTATTTTCTATTTAGAACCAGATATCTATTTGTATATTAGGATGGAGATTTGCTGAGTTTTTCACTGACAAGTTTTATGGTAGAGCAGGAGAGGAGGCAGGCTTCTTCTCTGCAGCTGTGAATAATTTATCTTTACTTGAGTTCATACCATTCTTCTACTTACCATTCTTGTCATCTCTAATTAGTTAATTGTTGAGGTGCTTATAGGAAGAAGCGGTTCTGGAGTGCTCATTGAAGTTTAATGTCGGTATTTGAGGTGGGGGAGCCACCAGTGTTCAAGCCGAGTGCTTGGGTGATCTGAGCACTAATGGATTTGAGGAGGGGGAAGCTTATGTTTCAGTGCATTAGGGAAATGATGCCCAAATCAAATTGCCCCATGAAATCTTATCCTCCTCCTTAAAGCAAAACATGTAAATATTTTGTGCTTAGAATATTAAGGTTGGCAAAATAGTCATGATTGGAAAGGAAGTGATGCAGCTTATCTCCTATTAGAGACTAATGGAAGTGTCACTTTACTCTGGCCTTGTGCTCTTGTTGCAATCAGTAATATGTTTTGCATTGATTACCGACTGGCGGTATTCCATAGAGCTGACTTGCAAGGATTGAGACTGAGGCCTTTTGCTTCCCGATTCGGGGTCAGTGTCTGCTGTGAAGCCTGTTCTTGATGGCTTCCTCTTTTCAGCCACCACTTCATACCTACAGATCTTGTATCTTGGGAGGCAGTAATGTCTTTGAACAGTAACCCTAGCTCTAAATGAGATTTGGCAAAGAAAAAATAAACAGACTAAACCCAGAGGGACATTTCTGTTTGCTAAAAACTGCCTCTCTAAAGCCATATTGTCTAGGAGATTGATGATGAAGGTTGAAACTTCAGTATCTATCTAGAATTATATGACACAATTATTCAGTTTAATTTGTATGACTGGCTTCTCTTCCAGTAAGTGAACAAGGGAAATTGCTGTTTTCTGTTCTGATTAAAGATGTTTTCAAAATGCTGTTATATTGGAGACTTCGAAAGGCCCTATTCCCATACTTGGGTAGTTTGCTTTAAGTCTGACCAAAGAAATGGGCATGCTATTTCTTTTTTTTAGATCCTTTTTAAATAAATGCAAATATAAATTTTTCTACGGTAGATAAAAGCCTACATAAAAATACAAAAATTTTAATCTTATTCTAATATACCTTATACTAAAGTTTCTGGAAAATTGCTGGAAATCAATCTTTCCAGGAGAGTTCTTGACTTGGTATTGTATCTTGACTTGGTATTTTATCTTCAGTCTTGGACATTCTCTTATCTCTTGCTTGCTACCAAAGAAATGTTACCAAAAAAGATAGTTGAATCTTTTTTATATGAACATAATTCACTATATCTCATCATCCCTTTATATCCTTGCAAACTCGCCTTGTTACCATCATGACCAAAAGCACTTCCTGTGCTATCTTTTGTTTTTAAAACTTGTAACTTCTCTCTTTTTGAGGAACTCAACAATCTCAACTTTTTCAGTCTTCCCTTTCCTTTAGACCAGAGGTGTCAAACTTCCGGCCCACGGTCCACATGTGTCACATGCTGGCCACGTCCCACGCCTGGTTTAGTGAAGGGAAAGTCACAATTGGTCACGTGACGACACCGTGACAACACAAGTTTGACACCCCTGCTGTAGACCCATTCCCTTTTTTGTATACTTATTTTGTGATTTATGATCCTAGATTGAATAATCATGAGAAATTTAGGGTGCACTTTCCTTGTGTAGGAACAGATTCTGACTGATGTTTATGTATGGACTGTAATAAGTTACTATGGTTGAAAGATTCAGTATGAAATAAAGTATAAACATTACTGGATATATTATTTTAAGGAATAGAAAGAAAACATTAAACTGTAAATATTTAACATTATTAATAATTTTCAATCTTTTCTAAGTACCTTATTAGCTGAATCCTTATTTTGGTAACCAACATCAGATATTTGACTATTGCAAGACAGCAAAAACTTACTATGATTGGTTATTTTTAATAAAAGCAGAAGAAGATCTTGGGGAAACTTCCATATTAAATTTAAAAACCAGGAGAATATATTCCACTGAATCTCTTAACATTATTGCACCAAATCTTTATACAGTATGAATACCTCAACAGATGTGATTGCAGGACATTTAATGAAGCCTTAGTAAAAACAATCCAATATTTACTGTGGTTAAGGTTATTAAATAAAAACCCATTTGGAAGGCATAGTTATTTCTGATGCTGAAGTTCTGTAACAAATTTTTACCTATTACTTCCTGTGATTTATTTATCACAGTAATTTATTTATCAAAGCAGATTACAGATTACAAAGCAGATTGTTTATTATTTTTAAAAAGTTCACTAATTATGATATTCATTCTTGAAAACAAAGCTGAATTATTGTGTCCTTGAACATTAACATTAGTCTTGATATATTGGTAGTAGTTTTAAGAATACAGAAGCTATTAAAAATCTTGGTATCCATTTGGAAAATATGCCACTCAGTCTGAGTTTTGAATATGCATTGTTGATAATAGTGTCACTTCTTGTGTGAGGCTTTTGTATTTGCATTAAAAAAACACACATGGCATGTTTGAGACGCAAATCAATACATAAATAAATACCAGGTGAAATGTAGTGCAGATTTGAAAATCTTTTGTAAAATTTGTGGTAAATATTCTTATGATGATATTTGCAGTAACATCCAGGAAATGAGAGCCCGGCACAGGGAGAGCTTCCTGAAGAAGCACAATATGAAATTAGGTTTTATGTCTGCCTTTGTGAAAGCTGCAGCCTTTGCTTTGCAAGAGCAGCCTGTTGTGAATGCAGGTAAGAAGCCAGGGCTTACATTTCTGAGTAGAAGACAAACCAAGTATATACGTAGCTGGGATTTGCCCTCTTTTTAATTAAATCTTTTGTTGCTATGTTGCTGATTGAGTCGCCTGGACTTGCTAGGTAAAAATCCCTGTGCTAAAACAAACTCTTTCTCCAGCAAAAGAGTAATCAAAGTGGGGATGAAAAAGACCCTCTGATTTGCATCTGGGGACATTTCGTCAATAATAACGAAGATGGTTTTATTAGGAAATGATTGTTTCCTGAGGCTGCCAGTGTATCCTCTGAGAGGATACTCTCCCACTTTGAGAAAAACCTAATTTACTTTTGTACTATGATGTGCAGAATCTTATTTTTTCACTATGATTTTGTGTAAACATATTTTTTTCACCATGATTTGCAGCAGTCCTAACTTGGCTTCCTACCTTGCCTGTATTTTTCTTTTCCATTAGAACCCCTTGGCTTCTAATTTGAAAGTTCAACTTTGGAAAAGAGGCAGGAATTCCTCTCACTTGTACTAGAGTATGGGGAAATAATGAATCAACAAGACTTTCTTTTGCGGCCCCTTTTCTTTTTTTTTTTTTTTTTTTTTTTTTTAATTGAAAAAGTTTTCAAATACAAATTTTTCCCCCTTTTTCCCCCCCCCTCCCCTCCCTCCCTAACCCCCCCTCCCCACCCTTCCCCCCCTGTGACTTCTTCGTAACAAAAAAAAAAACCCTAATTCATAACAGATTACTTACTCCCTCCTCAAAATACTGACCTTTACTTACTAAAAGTATTATAAATCCCCCTTTATCCATACATTTCAGAAAAGAAGAAGAGAAAAAAACAAAACAAAAAACAAACACATTATACTATAACTATTATAAAATAACTTCTAATTTAGCATAATAGTGTTTTATATCTATACATTATTGCAACAATTCAAAACCACCTTCCACTTTAAAACTATACGATAAGTCCTACTTTAATAACATTTCAAAGCGGGCTCCCCATAAAATCTAATTTAACATTTATTCCACTCTATCCATTTCCTCCACTCCCCTAAATGTATCACTTAAAAATCCCTTTTCTTAAACTAATCAATCTGTAGCTAGCTTATTCACCCACTGTCTTACAAATTTACCATACACAACAATTCTTGATATCTTTAATTCACTGCCCACACTACTTAAAAATATATATATATATATATTCCATTATATCTAAATAAAAAAAGAAAAGACAATAACTTTAAATTTATAGTCCATATAATATCTTCTTGAAGTCTTTCCACTGGATTGTTAGAACCAACATCCATAATAGGGTAACATAGCTTGCTGATGCAACAGTTTATTCAAGGTCTCCAATCATATCTGCCCCCATCAGTAATAAACATCTTCTTATATATATAAAAGTAAAAACAACCACCCGAGTGACATTATAATTATATTCCATATAATAATAATTGTGGGTTTCATCAGGATTATTAATTTCCATCATCGTATTGGGTAACAACCCGATCTTCTGCATGTCCCAATGTGATTCTCTTGCCTTATAATTCAAAATAATTATAATATATTTATCAACACAAAAAGAAGTTTCAAAGTAGATAATTCAAAACCATCAATTTGAGGCTCTTTCCATGTCCCAAAATTACGGCAATGCAGAGATCTGCCACTATCCTCAGGATGATATTGACCAATGTGTCGCCTCCTCTATGTTTTCACATAATCATTCATATTTTAAAATCACTGGCTTCACTGTTGCTTGGGTTAGAAATTTCTATTTTTGTACAACCTATTTCTTTTTTGTTTTCTTTTTGTGGGTTTGACTTCCATCCTAATTTTTTGTGTCTCGCGTTTCTTTTTTATCCCTTGTATATCCTCTAATTGGTTTCCATGCTTGTCCTTGCCTTGATAAGTCATCACATTAAAATCAGATGGCACTTCTCTCGAATTTGTAGATAATCCAGCTGGGGTATCCGATAAATCCAAAGGCAATTTATCTGGTACAGTCTCTGTCTTTAGTTCCAGCTCCTTCTGCTTATCCTGTATTATATCTGAAGACGTTAAATTCATTTTCAACCTATTTTGATAAAATTCTTCCGCTCTTTCAACAGTATTTAACTGGTATCTTTCTCCTTGATATCTCAATATAATACCAACTGGGACGTCCCACCGGAATTGAATATTTCTCCTTTTTAACTCAGACACCAGAAAGCCAAATTTCTTCCTTTCCATTAATATCTTAGGTGGGAGTTCCTTGTAAATCCAAATCTTTCTTCCATACAATTGCAAATTAGAATTGAAGGAATTTTGCACAATTTTATTCCTAATTTCTTTATCTGAAAAATAGATTACCACATCTCTAGGCAATTGCCTTTGCTTGGCAGTCCAGGAGTTTATTCGATAAGCTCTGTCAATCCTACAAAACACTTCCTCAGGTTGAATCTTTAAAATCCCAGCTAGAAATTCAGAAGATATTTTCCTTAAGTCATCTCTGTTATTTTCCTGCAAACCTCTAAGTCTTATTGCATATTCTGTAAAATTATATTGTATCTTTAGAACCTCTTTTTCAATCCTCTGTTGCAGAGTTTCTACATTACCAGACTTTTGATCAGCATCCATTTTAAATTTTTCTTCTGAACTATAATCCTGAATATTTAACAAATCATTTTCAATTTTTTGAATTCTATTGTCCAATTTGTCTTGAATTTCATCCATTTTTGACTCTAGTAAATTAGCATTTATTTCCAACCGAATCATGAATTCTGACATTTTTAAAATTTTTTGCTGCAAAAAGTCAAACTTGGATTTCACCAATTCCTTAGTTTCCTGCTTAAATTTTTCAAGTTGCTGATTCACAATCTCATCCCTTCTTTCAATCTCCTCTAAGAGAAATTCTATTATATTAAAATCAGGTTTCTGGGACTGAAGAATTAAAACTTGTTCCTTTAAATTCTTAGTGGGGGAATCCCCCCCACCTATTTTTTTGTCTGACTTCACAAGCCTCAGTGCCATGTTTCCGCCTAAGCAGGCTTTGTTAGAAGAAAAAAAAAACAAGACAAAAGACTTCCAGCCAGCAACAATCAGGCCTCCAGGGGAAAAAGAGAAAAACAAAAACAGGAGCGGAGTTTTGTCTACAAATGTAGCCAGTGGTATTTATTCCGCTACATTGTAATAATAAAAAACGGAAGAACTTTCCCTCTCAAACTCTTCTCCAGCCGCGGCAGACGCCATTTTAAAAAAAACCTTTTTTCCTCTTTCTCTTCCTCTATTCTCTTAAGTAATTTTTAAAAGATAAGTAAAATACTTGCGCTTCAGTATTACAGGTCCAGCTCACATTTTCTTTGAGTAATCTGTCAAATTCGCAGGCTTGCTTTTGACGCCTAGCTCTGCATTAGCAGAGGTCTCCCAAAGCCCGGAGCAGCGGCTGGGGATATGGGGCATCTCATCCGCTCCATCCCAAAAGTAAAAGAAAAACTTTTGGGACTCTGCAGAGAGTTCTACCCACCCCTGCCGGCTCTATCTCCGTTTCCTCATGGGAACGGAGTTTTTTCGAGCCGCCGTTCCGTTGTGAAGGCGGCTCTGACAGGCTATGGAAGCTGACGATCCCAAAGGAACGTCTGGCGGCGGCCAGCAGCAAACAGGAAGTCCGCAGCCCCTTTTCAATAACTGGAATGGGAGACTACTGAGGGCCCCAACAAAAGGGCAAAATGTATGATAGTAAGCATGCATTTTTAAATTTTCTTCTGCTCTTTCTTCCAATCTCCAAACTGCTGTACAAGTAAAAAGAAACTCTACTTGTCTTCTAAGCTCTCTAGCAAGTACCGAAGGCTTAGAAGAGGGACAGAGGTTTGTCTCACTTGGCTGATGATTTGAATAAGGTAAGAAATAATGGATGCCAACAGGCTCCACCCTGCTATTCCTTACTTTATTCAAACATTGTTTAAATAAGACAAAACTTTATGCTCTATCTTATCAGAGAGCTTGGAAAAATGTGAAGCAGTTTGAAAGAAGGAAGAAGCAGCAGGATACATTTCAGCTACAAACTGTTTTCCAGATTGGAATAAAATTCTTTTATGTGTTGCCTTGAATTTTGTTTTTTGAAACTTGAGATAGCTACCGTTCCCAAATTGATGACCGGTAATAGTTATATTCATTCACTATGAAAGATGGGAGAAAATTTGTTTAAATCATAAAAAGTTTTTCAGGTTTTGCAAGACTTTTTTAAAAAAATGAATTGAGAGAAGCTCAACACATTGTGACTACATGGGCTCACCTTTGTAGATGTTTTTGGTAATAACACAGAATGGTTTAACCTGCCTTTTTCCAGGATGTGTTTTTAACTTCCCAGTCTAGTTTCAACTTATCTACTATACTCCTAGGATTTTTTGGCGGAACTTTATTCTGATCTTTGCTATTTTCTGAATTTTGTAATGCAAATTAGAAATCTGCATTAAAAATAGGATATATTTGAAATACCCATATTTTTTGGTGTATATGATGCACTTTCCCCCCTTAAAAAAGTGGGTGGAAATGTCTGCATCTTATACAGCAAATGTTGCTGAAGCCCCACCCACCTGCTAGCCCCACCCTTCAGCCTCTGCCTCCCAACAATTTACCTCCTTGCAGAAAACAGCAAACAGCCTGGTCAGCTTCAACACAGCCTGATTTAGCATAAGCAGCTGATTGGCGGTTGGATCAGCCACCCGGAATACTGCCTATCAGCTGTTCCAGGCTGCAGGGATCACCACTGCCTGTCGCCACCCATCGTTGCTGCTGCCTATCTCCATCTCTGCGCGCCCCATTTTCAGCCTCCATGCACCCCATTTTTGGCTTCCGCACGTCCCATTTTTTCCCGTTCTAGGTAGTGGCAGCAATGATCCCTACCACCTGGAATGGGCCAAAAACAGGATGCACCCCATTTTTGGATGCCTGTCACCATCTCTGCACGCCCCATTTTCAGCCTCCATGCACCCCATTTTTGGCCTCCGTGCATCCCGTTTTTTCCCATTCTAGGCGGTAGCAGCAAAGATTCCCACCGTCTGGAATGGGCCAAAAACAGGATGCGCGGAGGTTGAAAACGGGGTGCGCGGAGGTAAAAAACAGGATGCGCGGAGGCGGCAATAGGCAGCAGCAGCAATGAGTGGTAATAGGCGGTGGCGATCCCCACAGCCTGGAACAGCTGATAGGCTGTATTCTGGGAGGCTAATCCAACCGCCAATCAGCTGCTTATGCTAAATCAGGCTGTGTTGAAGCTGACCAGGCTGTTTGCTGTTCTTAAGAGTCATTGTTAGATAAGAACAATGCACAGAGTGCAACCCAAAAATACATACATGCATACATAAATACTGCCATTAAAAAAAAGACAAAAATAGCCCTGAGCGGTACAGATCATCTTAGAGTCTAGAAGAAATGCATTTAGATATAGTTTTATATTTATATTAAAATTATTAAAATCAGTAGCTTACTAGTTGGTAAGCAAGTTTTCTTATGAGTGGGACACAGCTATTATGGAAAACATTGCATGAACCAATAAGCCACACTCCAAAAGTAACTATATTTAAGAGCACTATAACATATTGTCAAATTTCCAATTATATTCATTGACCCCAAAATATTTGTCATACACAGACAAGTTTGCATTAGGGAATATTGCAAAAATATGTTGCAGAAAGTATATACAGTCTTAAGAAAAATATACCCAGAAATACATAGACATTTTTCCAAGTCTTTGATAAGCAATACAGAAATGGGATGAGATGAAATTCAGCTGAAAAAAAATTAGAAACTGAGTGAAATTAAAATTCATAGATATGTCTTTCAAGTATTTCAAGTAAACTGAAGGAACTAATTCGCAACAAATAGGAAGATACTGGATAGGCCTTGATTCTCATTATTGTGTAGTTCTTCTAAATCGAGTCTTGATTGTTGGTGTTATTCTGTGTAACACCTACTTTCCTTTTTCAATTTAGTGATTGATGATACAACCAAAGAAATGGTATACAGAGAATATGTGGATATCAGTGTTGCAGTGGCAACTCCTAGGGTAGGTATTATGGAGACAATTTTCACCTGGCCAGTAATCGTTCAAATTTATGAAAAAGGGGTTGCCAGGGATAGAAGTAAACCAAGGCTGGCTTTATGAAATGGAAGCTGAGCCTATTGACGTTGTCTTACTCTGCAGTGACAGATAGAGGGTTACAGAGATGAACCGCATACAGGTAATCCCCAAGTTATGACAGTTCACTTAGTGACCGTTTGAAGTTATGACATATCCCCGCCCCCCCCCCCCAAAGTATTTGCGACTCAGTTATGAATGTTCCACCACCAGTTCGTAAGTGTCGTAATGACACTACGAACGACAGCAGAGGCACTGCAACTTTCGCCCTGCATATTCCTCGCCCCGGCACTCCACAGTCATTGGGCCTGTGGAGACTCACTTACCTTGTGACAATCTAGCAAGCTATCAGTTCCTTTGTCTGCTTCTATGCATTTACAGAAAACAGAGGCCTAAAGTAGTATGAGATCACACAAGATCAGAAGCGCAAAATGTCGCATTACTGATCTTGTACTACAGTACTTAAGGCCTACGTTATCTACAAACCAAGGTCTGCATGAGATCCATTGGAAAAGGCTTTGCAAACAGAGAGAAGGCCTTTTCACTTGCAAAGCGTTTTGCCCCATAGAGAAGAGGCCTAAAGTACTGTAATGCGAGACCATGTGAGATCAGTAGCATGAGATCTCACACTACAGTAGTGTAGGCCTCTGTTCTCTGTGAACCAAGGCCTATACCAGATCCAGCTGAAGAGCACTTGCAAGCCAATGAGATTTTGGAGCAGCAAAATCGCCTTGCTTCAAGCCTCCCATTATCTTGCAAATACTTTTCGTGCCATTCCAGTCTCGGCATGAAGAGTGCTTGCAAACTGATGGGAGGCTTGAAGCAATGCGATTTTGCTGCCCCAAAATTTCGTCGGCTTGCAAATGCTTTTTGTGCCGAGACTGCAAGCAGGCAAAGAAACCACAGCAGAGAGGCTGATGAGGAGACAGATCTTCACAAGGTAAGTGACCTGGTGTGACAGGATGAGTTGGGGAAGCAATTATGGGGACCCTAGGGGAGGGAGCATGAGGTATCTCAGTGGGTTGGGGGAGGCCTTGGATGATCTGAAGCAGGTGACCTGTTCTATCGCTAGGCCCCCATGGGCTTCCCCAACCTGAGATACCTCATGTGCACTTAATGACCTGCACATTTGATTAGCAAAATTTGTCGGCAAAAGCAGGGAGTGATCACGGTCACGTTATGTGATTCACTCCTATGAATCCTCAGGTTACAGATGTAATTGGCAAGCTCCATTACATTTGTATATTTGTACCTCAAGGACTACCTGTAGTAGTTTTTGGACAAAACACCATGGTGGTAGAAACCTGATTTCTTACAGTTTTGCACTCTGTTTGACTACTCCCCATTTAGCTCCTTCTCTCTGGCTTAACAACCCCAATATCCAGTGTGCATTTCACAGTAAATCCACAGGGCAGTTGTTCAAGTCCATGACTCACTTGCTGTTGGGACCAGTCTAGCAGTATGTGCCAGCATGTTGCTCATTCATAAGCTATAGTTCTGCCTTGCCTTTACAGATAAATGTAGCCATGGTCTAACACAGGGGTGTCAAACTCAAGGCCCGGATCCGGCCCACAGGGTGCATAGATCTGGCCCGTGGGGCCACCGTGGAAACTAACAAAGGACTGGCCCACAGTGCCTCTGCCAGCGAAAATGTGTGGCCCTCCCGAGGTCCGTTTTTGCTGGCATAGGGTTGTAGGAGGCTATTGCAGCCAAAAATGGAGTTCAGGAGTCCCTTTTCTCTGGCGAGCGCTTGGGCTACCACAGGCACCTCCAACACGAGTGACATCGAGCTGGCCACACACACACACACACCAGTTCAAACAGAACCCTGATGCGGCCCTCAATGAAATCTAGTTTGACATTCCTGGTCTAACATGAGATATATTCAATGTTAAATTCAAAATATTAAACATACTGTATCATATGAATATGAATGAGCACTTATAGTTTGAAATCATTTTAGAAAAGCTTTTTTAATTGCTGCTCCTTAATTAGCTTTTTCTATGTTTCTTGGAAATTATATTAATATTGTTGGTTACTCAGTGGTTTTTATTTCCCATAGGGTCTAGTGGTTCCTGTTATCAGAAATGTAGAAACAATGAATTTTGCTGACATTGAGCGTGCAATCAATGAGCTGGGAGAGAAGGTAAATCACTCTGAAGGGATCTTCAAAAGAGACAGTAGAATCCACATATTGTTTTAGAAATAAAAAATAGTATGTAGCTTGCAGAAATTGAAAGTAACAGAATCAAAATTTACATTCAGCAAATTGAGGACAAGACAAACGGTATGTGGGTATTCTTCACCTTCATTAACCTTAACAGTTAACATAAGACATTCCTCCATTGTTAATTGATCCAATAAGCATCTAGGTAGTTCAGCATTTTGTTTTGAAGACTAGCCAGAATGATGTCTCCAGAAAGTCTGCAAGTGTGGAGAATAACTTTTTTTCCCTCTTCTTACCCAGTATAAAACCTATTTTTATTTTATTCTTGTTTGTTTGTTTATATCCCACCTTTATTAATTTTTTAATAAACAATTCAAGGTGGTTAAGTTACCGTATCTAATACTTCTTCCTTCCATTTTCACCATAACAACCACCCTCTGAAATGAATTGAGCTGAGGGAGAGTGAGCCAAAGATGACTCAGCTGGGTTTCATAGTTAAGGCTGGAATAAAACTCCTGGTTTTCTGGTTTCTAGCCTGGTGCCAAACTGATCTTGTCAGACTATTCTAAAACTATACCCGTATCAGGAACAGATAAATAATTTTCTTCCAGATAGTAGAACCATATCCAGAAAGGTTATGTCAGTGTTGTGGCAGAACAAGTTAATCCTTATCATTCTTAATAACATTGTGTGTGTATGTTCTGTACTAGGAAAAACCATGTCCCACGAATCAGCCCTCTGCTCAGTGCAGGATCCGCCCATAGTATCTCTAACAGATGATCATCAAGCTTTGATAACTTGGTGAAAGAAAACCCACTGCTTCATACAGAACCCCATACCCTTGGCTGACAGTTTATACAGTTAGGAAACTTTTTTTCAAGATCTCGTTCTAACCCATAGGATCAGGCCAGGAAATTAAAGACTGCTAAATTTCGTCTCCATCATCTCATCTCCTGAATGTGCCCTGATCCTTTTAACTATTCATCATACAGCTTAGCTTGCAGAACCTTCAGTAGGATCTTCTAAACTTGTTATTGTTTCTGAATACATTATTTTCAAATTCTCTGCCACTCTGAACTTTGAAGAAGGACGACTGTATTTTATTAGTGATCAAGGTGGGACAGTAACACATTGTCTTTGCTCTGATAAGGGCTGGTATTTGTAATGTCCATGTTTGTTCTGTTGAGAGCTGACACCCAGACACTATTGTTTTCTCATTTTCTTTAATATTCCAGCATAAGTCATTTGTGGTCTTTTTTTAATCTCATTTCAGGCTCGCAAGAATGAGCTTGCCATTGAGGATATGGATGGTGGCACATTCACCATCAGCAATGGTGGTGTATTTGGATCTCTTTTTGGAACACCCATCATCAACCCTCCTCAGTCTGCTATCTTGGGCATGCATGGCATCTTTGACAGGCCTGTTGCTATTGGAGGCAAGGTATGTTCCGTGGAAACAATACTGAAAGTTTTAGGGATCCCTTAACATTACCCTAGTCACTGAAAACCACTTTTCCATGATTAGCTCTTATTTAGCTTTTTTTTTCTTTTCTTTTTTTAGCAGCAGAGTGGATTTTTAAATGGCCATCTAAATGAATATCAAACTCCTCAATGCTGCTCATGGAAAAGTATATCCTATTTGGTTATATTAATGTTGATAAGATTCTTTAGTTGAGAGGAAGGGAAAAATTGGTTAGCTTTAATCAAACAGTGTAAAAGATATTCTAACTGTAAAACTTGACTTTTGTGACTTATTTCAGAAAACAAAACCACGTTCAGAGAATTCTTTTGAGCTGTAAGTGATTTTAAAAGGTTTTGGATCTACTAAAAGCTCAATTTTTTTGCCAAGAAGTCAGCGATACCATTTATTCAGTTTATATAGCCCTCTATTTACCAGGCAATTCTGGTAAAGATTAAAAACCTGGGATTATTTACTTTACTAAGGGTTAAAAACATAAAAAAAGCAAAGGAAGAATGATAAAGCAATGCCTTGGGGGCAAGATACAAAGAATTAAGAATTACAAAGACCTGATTCTTCTCCCAAGCACAGAGTGCCTGGTGCAGAAGAATCAGGTCTTTGAGGCTTTCTTAAAGGGCCAAACAAACTTTTCGGAAGGGGGCTGACTCCAAGGGCACTTGAGGTTCTTGGGTAGCATAAAGTACAGTAGGTGAAAATAAGTTGAGGCAGAGACTAAGATGATGTTCAGTTTAACAGTGAGACTTCTCTTAATTTAGGTTGAGGTGCGACCAATGATGTTTGTGGCGCTGACTTATGATCACCGGTTGATTGATGGGAGGGAGGCAGTGACTTTCCTGCGCAAGATCAAGGCTGTGGTAGAAGATCCTCGAGTTCTGCTGCTTGACCTATAAAGTGTCACAGCACATCCTATCTCACCCCATCCAGTAGACCAAGGATACAGCACCAGCAGATAAAACAGAGGACATTGAGGAATCAGCAGGGCTTCATTCCAGTCTTTTCTTCCCTAGTTGCAAGAGGTGTTTTAAAAGGAAATTTAAGAGACATGCTCTCTTCTGAAGAGTTCACTTTATTCCCAGAATAAATCAAAGGCTGTCCTGGTCTATTTGTGTATAGCCTATCCTTCCTGCCCACCTCGTCCAATCCAAATAAGTCTAACCTTGCCTCTTTCCTGAGGTTATTGCAGGAGGAGAAACTACGTCCTTCTTAGCTAGAGTTTCCCTCCCAACCTGGTCTTGCACAAACTTTCAGCTTTAATTCATTCTCTGGGGCAAGATGCCAGAAAAGAGAGAAATTGCTGCTGGGTTTCTGCTTAATATGACGACTTATATTTTGCAAAGTTAACAAGGGAGATGAGTTGTCTACCATGATTTTTTATGCAGTGCCTGGTCTTACCACCTCCATAATAAAAAGCAGATATTTATTGTACCCCCTCCTACCCAATTTTTATGGCGCTTTTTTGGCTTTTACAGGCACTTCTGATATTAAGACCGTAACCCAACAAACTTTTTTATAGCCTCTATTAGCATCAGGCAATTTAAGGATGACTTTCAAGAATTTTTCTCTGCCCCAGTTCTTTAAGAACCGGAAGATCATAGTATAACTCAGATTGGGAAAAGATAAGAGCTACTTTTAAAACTTGAATAAGGCAGAATTGGTGTCCCTTCTTACAATTGGGACCAGTTCAAACTGGGTAATCTCCACAACTGTCCTAAATTCCAAGCAATTCTCCTTGATTGACTTCTTCAGCTATTTGTCTACAGTGGTTTGGCCTGATTGTGTGGTATTGTGAGTTGGGACTCGAGTGTCTCTGGCATATATCCTGACATAAGACTGCTGGTTCATGGGGACATATTCTTAGTACAATAGTGTGCACATGTATTGTTGAGTAAGAGGGTTGCTAGTGCCTGCAGGGTTTATTACTCTTGCCCACTGCACAGAACTTGTAATTAAAATATTTAACAACAGATTTTAAAACAAAATAAAACAAAGAAATTATGCATGAGTGTCGTTTCTGATTTTCACTTTGATGATTAGAAAAGTTTTTCCAGCCTTTCATAGAAGGGAAATTAAATGTTCCACAGGCAGCTCTTGAGAATTGTTGCTGCGCTTGCTCTAAAATCTAACCAGATGAGCTAATTAAGTGAGAAGAACTGCTGAAATTTCACAAAAGTAAAATAACCGAATATAATTGTGTTGACTTATTAGGCTTGAGACTTGGCTTTTCCCCAGGGAATTTAAATATGGCCTAATTAGTGTGTTCTGTTTAACATGAACAAATAAACTCTAATGTATTTGACTTATGTGTACTAACCCTCAGCTACTGGTCCAACAAATCACTGTTAGTCTAATTTAGAGATTCATATTAAAGTACTAATATGTGCGTGAAGAAAAATGTCATGATTAGAAAAATAATGTGCGACACTCTCTAGTCTAGGCACTATTTAGCACGTACTGTATTCTAAATTCACTTAGTATTAAGTGAATCAATCATATTGCAAAAAATATTTTCTAAAATTAACCAGAACCTCTCTCCATTTTCTGTTTGAGGGAGAAGATTTTCCCCTTGATTCAAATGTAGTATAACTTGTCCATTCAGCGTTCGTGTATGCTCTGTAACGGGCCCGGTCAGCATGACCACTTTCATACACATGCCAAAGCTAGCCATTCCTTGGACAAAGAACACTGCTAGAACTGTAGCATCAGTGTGGCTTTTCTGGTATGGCCCAACCTAGGCCTTGCTTGAAAACCTTATTTGTGGCAGGTGGCAACATTTCTAAAGATACACACAGGTTCTTGTGCTCCATTTGTTTTATTGATGTTACAATAGTTAAGACAAGACATTGGATAATCCACAGAAGTCCAAAGAATAGTCTTTTGCTCACTTTCTTGCTAGGTAAAAGGTTGTGTCAGAGCTACAAATAAGTCATGTTTTTTTGAAGGGGAAATACAAGCTGTGGCACATAAAAGTTACTGAAAATGTCCCCCCAGTGGTACATTTACAAAAATGCACCACTACCCTGCAAAAGTTGTGTAACATCAAATAAAAAATGGGGTGAAAAATAGGAAAATTTTATAGGACAAATATATGCAAGAAAAAATTAGATAACCCTCTGAAAGTTGAACTAAACATGAGATATGGAAATGAGAAAATACAATATAAAGTTATCTCCTACTCATATTTGGTTTGGGAAAAAAATTGTCAAGTAGGATAAAACAAGGAGACCCTACTTATACTACTGTGAAGGCACATCAGACTTGGTCTTTGAAATGCCAGAACATGCTGCAAGAGTAGATGCTTGACTTTCTATTTGGGTTACATTGGACATTTTTAGGGCTACAATTTGGTAACCGCTGCCTTATAGGAAACTTGAGGTGTCTAGGATTTTCATGGAGCTGCTGCTGGCACACAATTAGGAAGAAAAGGAGCAGAAGTGTCCTTTTGATTTCTTTTGAGCACACAGATCCCAGGCCAATTCTGTGGATTCTTCCCTAAGCGACAGCTGTGCTAGTATCTCCAATTCATACAGCTTATAGGAAGTGCTTTTCAATGGATATGGATCATCTGGAGCACAATTCGACAGATAAACTTCTCAAGTTGGTGTTCCACCAAATATACTTCTTCCACCATCCCTTGCATTTAGAATTTAGTTTGCAACCATCTTATTCCATTGAATCGAATTGAAAAAACTGTGTGACTTAATCTTGCTCGCACCATTTTCACCAGAGCCCAAACGTTGCTTAGGTTCATACTGCAGCAGCTAAAAAAAAAAAAAATTGTAATTCAGAATTGCACTGCATGCGATTTCATTTATTTCTTGCTAATCTTGCACTTCCCATGCTTGAATAGCAACCTTACCTCTGAGAGCAGTGACGAAGCAGATTGGCTGAGCTTTTCTGGAAGATAGATCTGGGTGTATGGATGAATCCCTGAGGGATGATTCAGCAATAAAGACTGAAAAAGAAGTGGAGCTATTTAGAAACCGGATCATTAGCTGCCTTTGCTTATAAGACAATACTATAGCACTCACTAAAGGCGACAATGTATTAACAAAATTAACAACTACCAGTACGAAGATCTCAAGTGCAGACACTTGGTACGCTTATATTATTGTAGTTGTACAGCTAGATCATGATTAACGTGAGTTTGAATAATGCAACATTCTGTTTACTGCAAATTGTATAACAATATCAGGTCACATTTAATGCAAACAGAAATTCAGTTCATGCAAGGTTAGTGCATGTGCCGCCCAGAGTCACTTTACAGAGGAGATGGGCTGCATAAAAATTTAATAAATAAAAATGAGCAGTTGAAAGTATGAGATTAGTGCTAATCTAGCATTAGAGTTTAGACACTGCTACAGTACTTCAGTCTGCACTTGTTTATCTTCATGTATGCCCGTACTATATGTGCTGTTGCCTGTAATTTTTGCGATTTGTTTTCATCGTTTTAAGAAATGCTTTTAATAGACTTTTTCAGATACAAACTCTACAAGTACAAAAAGACGGGGTTCATTACTACTTTTTCCACTGCTACTTCCATTGAGCTGTAACCAATTACCATATTTGACATATAATTCTAAATTCCAATTACCATATTTTACATACAGTCATAATTCTAGAATTCTAAATAGTGCACAAATAGTAAACTCCATGGGATTCAGTATCTGATTCTGCACTAATTAAAACCTACTTCAGTCATAATTGAATCACCTCACATAGAACACATTACATACCTTAAAACACAATGTCAAACAATGTCCTTCATAGTCCATCAAACTATCATAAATACCTACTATCTACATAGTGATATCATTCAACAATGAACAAATCCCCTTCAGAACAACTCCATTTTCACTCTCTTCTGGGAATCCCAAATTAAAGAGCTGTCCTAAACCGATGAAAGAATATTCCAAGGTTCAGGGGCTGCTAATGAAAACTATTATTTGCAACTCTTCTTTTTGCCTCCAAAAACTACAGTTAGGTTAGTTAGCTGGACTAATTGAATCACCATAATGGTTGATTTGCTTCTCTGTGGAGGAGGTGATATTACAGGTACTTTGGTCCTAAACCAAACTGAGTTTTAAAGTTGAGTTGCAGTGACTGGGAACCAGTGCAGTGGTTATAGGTGTTATGTTGGTATGGAGGCCCTTATTAGCCAAAATGTAAGCCACTACGTTTTGTACCAGTTGTCTTTAAAGGACAATCTTCAATGGCAGTGCCATACAGAAGAGATTCAGAGGCAGCCCTATGTAGGTGTGTTGCAGTTGTGCTGACATCTAATTTATTTAATTACTTGCTTAACTTGCCTTATAGGCTGCTCCAATCAGCCAATTCTAAGAGCCATACCATGTCACAGTATGTAATTATGATTAAAACAATACTAACCAATTAAAAAAAACAAATGGAACAATATAATGATATAAAACTGGGAGACACATTCAGAAAAACAAAGCCAATTCTCTCTTGTGGATAGGTATAATGAACTTGGCTTGATGGAATGGCCAATTATGATAGAATATGGCTTATTGGTATAGCCAGATTTTCCCTAATTTCCTGAAAACCAGGAAGGAGAAGGCTGTTCCGATGTTGGAGAAGAAGAATATTCCATAGAAGCCCCATAGTGATGGATGATTTTATCCAGCAGAGTCATGCACATATTAAATAGGGGTGGGGGAGCATCAAGCCCTGTGACACCATCATTTAGGGGCCTAGGACTCAACTTCTTCCCCTATCACAACCAACTAGAACTGTCCTTTCAGGAAGGAGAACCACTGCAAACATGTTCCTACTCCTGCTCCCCCCTGAGATGGCTCAAAACAACGACTGACGGTATCAAGAGCTGCTGAAAGGACAAGCAGGGCCAGGAGGGAGCATTACCTGTCACAGTCTACCAGAAACCATCCATGAGCAAGATCAATGCAAACTTTGTGCTAAACCCAAGTAAAAAACCTGATTGAAACAGGACAAGATAATCCACTATTTCTTCCAAGGTGGCTGCTGCTGCTGCAGCCCAACCACTATCTCCACTATGTTCCCTCTAAAGAGGCGATTGATAGTTCAGCATATCTGGCTCAATTGATGGCTTCTTGAGGAGGGGATGTACCATTGCTTCTTCAGAGAGTGCAGTAATAATACCTCTCAAGGAAACATTCACTAATATCCCAATCCAGCTCTCCGTCACCATCCTGAAGGCTTTCACCAACCAGGAAGGGCAAGAGTTCAGAGTGCAAGTGGCTAAGCTGAGGTTGTAAATAACCCTGTCCTCTTTCTCAAGATTCACAGGGTCAAACTCATCCCAGGTGTTTTGCTATACAAAGCCTCAACTATCTCCTCTGAGTAATCTGAGTAAATCAGTGTGATTTTATCTTCAGGTGTCTAGAGAATTCCTCACAGCTCAGGTGCTTCTCGTTCCTATCCCTACCCAGCAGGGGCCCAAACTCTTCAAAGTAGGCTACTGGGCAGCAATCTGCAGACACAGTAACAATGGAGAAATATCAAGATTTTACTGCTCTTATTGCCCTAGGGTAGACCCGAATATTGGCTCTCATTCATGTTATGTCAGAACCACTACTCATCGTACATCAATGGTACTCTAGCTAACTCTTGGTCCGCTTAATTACCTGGAGAAGCTTGAAAAGCCATGCCTCCTTCCTGACCCCTCTTGCCAGAGTTGGAAGTTGGGAGTGGCATTCAGGTTCAAGTCTGCTTAAGTGCAACATTTCTACCTTAGTGCAACAAATAGCTAAAGCCTCGATGGAACAACCCACTATCAGCTGGAAAAATTCCCCAACTCCCAGAGAGAAACTTGATACCTCAGGAGGGCCAACTGAATGGGACCATCCTATCTACAAAGGCTTGTGGCACCAAATAGACAGCTTCACAGCAATCTGCCATCCAACCATGACAGGGGACAGCTTTTAATGTCCCAGAGCTTAGATTGCATTTCAAGTGACCCAAGATAAGAACCAGATCTAATGACTGGCCTCAGTGTAAACTAGGCTCTGAATGACCGGAGTCAAGATCATGGAACATCATCATCATGAGCCACTTCCAGGGAAGGCAAGTTGAAATCCTCCAGAACAGTAAGCTTCAGGAACTCCACCTACCAATCCAGCAATGAGATCCAGTATCTCAGGTAGGGAGTCCAAAAAAGGCGTCGTAGAACTGAACTCCTATTGATGTTACATTTCTAGTTAGTGCTATTGGTAGCCATTTTTCTGGGATCTTAATATTTGATTACACATACAGATTCAGTGGCTTCAACCTACTTACCACTCCATTCAATAATTCATAAAGTAGCGCTCCAAAACTCCACCAATCACAGGCTTCTGTCAGTTCAGAAATTCCACCCACTTCTGCAAAAACAACCAAGCACATAAACTTAAATTAAAACCTAGAGATGTAAAAAAAACCCCGACATCGACAAAACCTTTAAATACTTTTGAAGCAGTTCTATAATAGGCTAAATATTTTTGGAGCAGCCTTATAAAAAACCTCTAAATATTTTTTGGAGCAGTCCTATAAAGTAAGGGTCCCCAACCCCCAGTCGGTGAACCAGCACCAGGCTGTGGCATGCCAGAAGCCAGGCATGCAAATAAGTGAAGCTCCATCCATGGGATGCAGGCAGCACACAAAACTATGCCCCCCCCCCGGCCCACAGAAAACTTCTCTCCATGGAACCGGTCCCTGGTGCCCAAAAGGTTTGGGGGCCGCTGCTATATGGCAGTCCCAATACACTATTGTTAATTCCCTTCCCCCCATGTAACAATATTGTATATGAGCCTTTCCAGATATAAAAGGCAGGGTTACAATAGTCCTTAGCCATACCTGGAGCACAATATAAATCATCTACCGCTTGGCTGCTGCACTGCGGCTCAACCTCACTCCACTGGCCAAAGAATGTGAGACGGAGGTGACCTATGAAGAATGTCAACAAGAGTTAGCACTGCAAAGCCAAGCAACACTTTTCCATTTCTTAAATTGAATGACTCAATTTATCCCAGGTGTACATCTGAAGCCCCCATTGTAATATACAATGATGCATGCAGTCCATCATTGTTTCCCTTTATGTCAAAGGAAAAAAGACAAAGATGAGCCAAATGACTCTAAAGAGCACTGTCCTCCAAATACTTTGACCATATTATATAATAATGAAAGAATATTTATTTTACATCATGCTATGAAGCTCAAGAACAAGTGAAAAGTGATTTTTTAATAAAATCATCTATCACTAGTCCACATGTGGACTAAAGTTTTCCTTCAGTTCTTTCTTAAGAAAAACCTACCAGTATTGTCTAAAAGTAAATTTCGTGGGTTGAGATCCTGGCACAAGATTCCCTGTTGGTGGAGACCTTCCAGAGCCAAAATCAATTCAGCTGCCCAAACTTGGATCTGCTCCTCATTTATGACCCAACTGACAGGGGTATGGCTTTGGGCAACTGGTTCCACTGAAGATCCATGCCATCCTATTGTTGATTGGGTTTTGAAATGTTTGTGATCAAGAATTGGTGCCCTCTGAATAAAAATGTCTTCTTCTCTTGCTTCTCTGTGGTCCTCTTCAAGAGTTCCAGGATACAACTGGTTTTGCCATGGAGTTTCTGCATTTGATTTGTTGTATCCTCTTGTTACCTCTAAGGCAGCACGGCTAAATTTTTCACCTGTTTGTGGCTTTGGTTCTGGCTGAGAAGTCTCTTTCCCAGATACATTTCCAATGCCATTAATTGTCATAAAGGAATCACAGGATTTAAAAGTCAATCTCTGACTGACTGAGTGATTATGTTCTTGAGGTACTGTTTTGCTTGTAGATACTGTAGCACCAGGAATGGGATGGGCTGTGCTTAGATTCTTCTTCCATGGTCCACCTGCCTTTTCAGTATGCCACCTGTGGTCACTTGAGGTTCTAGGGCTGGATGAATGTTTCACAGACATCAAACAGTCCATTTTTTTCAACAGGGGATGATTTACAGATACAGGAATTGGGCCATTGTTGTTTTCAGAATAGATCTTGCAGCTCTGCTGAGAGTCAGAACCAGTTTCATGAAGGTTTTCTATGTGCTCCTCTTCCCTAATATACCCAAAATCCAAAGTGAGCTTTGGACTCAGCAAAGGAGAACGGACAGAGGCAGAACCATGATGGGAACGAAGATATGACCAGAGGTTTCCTCCTGTAAAAAGGGAGAAAAGTACCAGCTAGAAATAGTTGGAAACACTGCAACCCCAGATCTCTATTAGCTTCGCCTATTATTCTGTCAATACTAGCCACTACTATTAATCAGAATTCAGATGGCTCACTATAATTCGTTCTTACTGGATCACAAACAAGTAATTATCTTTCTATATGTGGGCTGCAACCTTGCTTTCTGCTATTGGCAGAGCTGTCAGTGGGACCTTCTTGTGGTCTCTCCAGGTTCAATTTCTTGTATATCTTCTTTTATATTTATTGTAGGAGGAGAACCGTTAAATCTATGGTAGCAAAAAAACTGAAGAAGTCTGACAGCATTTTTATTAATCAGAAAAGATGATATGACATATTTCTCTTGCATGAATTACCCAACATTTTTACAGAAGACAGGTCTGGAAGATGGAATCAGGAATGCAACGTATCTAGCAATAAATACTCACCTTTGACATGTTCCAAGTGGAGGAAGATGGAATCCTTACTTACAGAATAGCGCAGTAATTCTGTCATAAAGGGGATTCCATGTGGGATGATGGTCTGTCTTTCCCGGGTCTCCACATAGGATTTGGGGATACTCTGATAAAAAGAAAATAGTATCAGAAAAAATAAGCTAAGGGTCTTCTTGGGCCAGAGGAGTCCAGTAGCTTACCAGTGGGGTTAAAAGCCCATCCTTATTCTTACTGTTCTTTCTTCAAAAAGCACCATTCCACACAGACTACAGAATTCCTTCATAATTTTTCTAATATATTATCTCTTTTTTAAAAAATAATTTTCATTAAAAGATTTTACAAACATTTTAAAAACTTCAAAAACATAAAAGAAGAAATAAAAAAGAAATTATAGAAGGATAAAAGAGAAAGTAAAAGATAAGATAGATAACCTTTATTGTCATTATTTTACTGTGAGCATGCTGGCACACCTTAAAAATGAAATTCGGTTTCCCACTCTCAAAAGTACACACACACACACACACACACACACACACAACACATATATACATGCTACACACACAAAACACCCTATGTTTTGAATACATAACAGAAAAAGGAAACTTGAGAGTTCACAAGTTTGATACTATATGGACCAAAACTGTGACTGAATTTGGATGTTCTGCTTCAAATACCACGAAGCCTCTTCCCAGAAGATAACAAGGAAAACTGGTCATGAAGAAGATGTGTAGCATTCCTGACAATCCTGTGGACTCTGCTCAAGCAGCGCTTATATGCCAAGTCCTGGATAGAAGGAAGTGAGCTACCAATGATATTTTCTGCTGTTCACTGCTGTCCTCACCACTCTCCGCACCCCCTTCCTGTCCGAAGCAGTGATGCTTCCAAACTAGACAGTAATGCAATATGACAGGATGCTCTCGATCATCTCTCTATAAAAAGTGGTATGGACAGGGGAAGGAAGATGGAACTTTTCTCATGTGAAGCAGAAAATGCAGGTGTTGCTGTGTCTGCTTCACCAATGTCTCACTGTTGAGTGACCAAGCTAACCTACTCGTTAGCTGCACACCCAGAAACTTGATGTGCTAACCACCTCCATGGTTAAATCATTAATATACAGAGGCATATGGCTGTATGAAAGAGGTGTATGAAAGATAAAAAAAGGAAAAGAAAAAGGAAGATACAGATAGTCCTCATCTTAACTATTTGTTTACCGTTCGAAGTTACAAGGGCATTGAAAAAAGTGATTTATGCCCATTACAGCATCCCCACAATCAAAATTCAGGCATTTGGCAATTGGCAAGTATTAACAATGGCTGCATCTCCCAGGATCACGTGATCATTGCATGCAACTTTCCCAGCCTATTTTCAACAAAGTTAATGGGAAAACTGGATTTGCTTAATGATCACACTTTTTTTTTAACAACTGCAGTGGTTTGCTTAAGAACCATACCAAAAAAGATTGTAAAATCAGGTGTGACCTACTTAACAATCATTTTGCTTAGCAACAGAAACTTGGTCCCAATTATGGTTGTAAATAGAGGACTACCTATATCTAAAAAAGTGGCTTCTAGTCTTCGCAGCACTTACAAACAATTACCATCTTCACCTGCCCGTATTACAAATCATGGAACTTTCTTCTCATAAACCAACCTTTTTATCTAGTCTATTATCTCAATCAGCATGTAAATAAGACGCAAGTACATACTTACATATATGCCCTCTTCCATATTCTCACAGGGATAAATCTAGCACTTGGAGGAATTTGGCTTACTCTAGAGCAAGGGTGTAAACTGGCGGCCCACGGGCCGAATGCATCACACACAGGCTATGCCCATCCCAGCTCCGCAAATGGGAAAAACGTCATGAAACGTCACGTGACGGCAACGTGATGTGGCAAGTTTGACACTAGTGCCCTAGAGCACAGGTGTCAAGCTTGATTGTGTCACATTTTTTACCTTTGCGTAGCTGGATGGGCGTAGCCTAAGCGTGACGCATTCAGCCTGTAGGCCACCAGTTTGACAGGCCTGCTTTAGAGGAAGTGAACTTCACAGTTCCTGCTTCCCTCTTTAAAGCTGCTCTAGAGAGTTAAAGGAACTCTCAGGACAATATCAGAAGAACAGAAGGTCGTAAAGGGGGGAAGAAAAACAGGAAATGTCCCTCCCTGCCCCTTTCCTCCAATTAAGCAAACCCTGATAGACAGAGGTGGGTTTCAGCAGGTTCTGCCCAGTTCTGGAGAACTGTTAGCGGAAATTTTGAGTAGTTCGGAGAACCGGTAGGAAAAATTCTGACTGGCCCTGTCCCCATCTATTCCCTGCCTCCCAAGTCCTAGCTGATCGGGAGGAAATGGGGATTTTGCATAACCTTCCCCTGGAGTGGGGTGGGAATGGAGATTTTACAGTATCCTTCTCCTGCCACGCCCACCAAGCCACGCCCACCAAGCCATACCCATAGAACCGGTAGTAAAAATGTTTGAAACCCACCACTGCTGATAGAGAGAGGTGCCATATATGAAATCAGCACCAATGAGTTTTAATGAACAATATTAAAGGTTAAAGGTGGAAGATTTTACATATTAAGGTAATATAATTAATACTGTTACTAAGGTTGAATATATCTGTTAATGTGACAAAAAGCCGATCTGTTTATAACTTCCTTCAGAACAAGAGACGTCAACTACTTTTTTTGCAATATGCAAAATTGCTAAGGACCAATAAAATAGGCCCAAATTAGATAAAATGGGTCTAAATCCTCACCCCTTCCTCAATTGGTTCCTGCTACCATACTGACACAGCTGGATTAAAAACAAAAAAAAACAAAAAAAAAACCTCCAAATCCAAATAGCAAAGAAAAGGTTCAGTCACAGTGCTCAGAACAATCCAGACTGCCCAAACGGTCACATTTAAAAAACATTTAGTATGCTCCTATTCTGCAATGGTCCCAGAAACAGAGATTCAGGGGGAAATAATTCAATGTTACTTACACAGTGGTGCCATATCTAGAACCATAAAAGAGAACAGAAAAAGGGAAAAGCACATACCTTCAATATAAAGGTGTCCCCAGTAGCTGGATCCTGCACTATTTGCACCTATAAGCAACACAATATATGTCAACATCTCAGGATGGGTCTGCTCCTATATTAATCTGTTGGCACACAAAGTCCCCAATTTACCACCATTCTTTTAATGACCAAAGTTACAACGGCACTGAAAAAGGCAACTTGTGACCAATTTTCACACTTATGACCATTGCAGCATCCCTCCCAGTCATGTGACTGAGTGCTTGGCAAACAGCATATATTCGAATGGTTGCAGCATCCCAGGGTTGTGGAATTATCATTTGTAAGTGTCCTAGAGAACTTCTGACAAGCAAAGGCAATAGGGGAAGCTAAATTCACTAAACAGCCGCATGAGTCACAATTGTAGTGATTTGCTCAATCATGGCAAAAAAAGGTTGTAAAATGGGGCTTAACAACCACGTTGCTTAGCAATGGAAATTTTGAGATCAATTGGGGTCATAAGTTGAGGACTACCTGAAATCAACTGGAGATTCTGTTCTACAACTAGAAATATCTGCCTTTAGACCAGAGGTCTTCAAACTTGGCAGCTTTAAGACTTGTGGACTTCAACTCCCAAAATTCTCTAGCAGCTATGCTGGCTGGAGAATTCTGGGAGTTGAAGTCCACAAGACTTAAACCTGCCAAGTTTGAGGACCCCTGCTTTAAACCCTAGAACACCACGAACTACTTACTCTTAAGATTTCATCCTCATCCTTCTCTTAATTCTTTGATTCTTCAATCCAATTTCAGAATTGCTCAGCCTTATTGAGCTTTTTATGTTGGACATACAGATAATCTCTAAGGAAAATTCCTTCACTTTCCAGATGTTGCTGATTATATTTTAGACTGTCTTAATCAAAGTCAGGGGTGTCAAATTGGCGTCATCATGGCATCATCACATGACATATCGAGACTTTTCCCCCCTTCGCTAAACCGGGTGTGGGCGTGACCAGCGCATGATGCATCCAGCCTGCGGGCCGCGAGTTTTGACAGTCCTGATCAAAGAGCCTTGGTAGTACAGTGGTCTAAGGCACCCTGTTATTAAGTTGGTTATTAAGACCAGCTGCCTGCAATTACTGCAGGTTCGAATCTCATCAAGGCTCAAGGTTGACTCAGCCTTCCATCCTTTCTAAGGTAGGTAAATTGAGGACCCAGTTGTGGGGGCAATAAGCTGACTTTGTATAAATATACAAAAGGATGAAGGCTATTGCTGAGCACATTGTAAGCCGCGCTGAGTCTCCGGAGAAGGGCGGCATATAAATCAAAAAAAAAAAAAAAAAAAAAGGTGAAACGCTTGCTTTAATGAGGCTCCAGTGTGAAAACACATTTGCTACAATAGGCAGATTAGTTTTTATAATTCTCTAGGACTGCTTGTTGGTTCTCTAGAACCAATCATGCCTGCTTTTGTCACAACCATGTTACAGCTGCTCTTCTGGAATTTGTATGGTCTGAAGCTAGATATCTCCAGCATAAACAGTGAGTTTACCTTATCAATTATTCCCACTACTTTACAGTGCTTGAGATTCTCCACTGGTGTGCTGAGTGTCCTTATTGGACGGAAGCGAAGACTGCTGTAACCCTACAACCAATAAGGAAGGAAGCAAATCTTCATTTGAAGTGGTACAAAATGGAGTCAGATAATTAATAGCAATGCAACTTTACTGACTTTTCCAAGCCCAAATGTGCTGCAAATATTACACATCAATCATAATGTTAAAAGCATTCTAGGACTCACATGGAAAAGATGTGGCCATGTGGTTAGGTTCCATTAATATCAGGAGAAAATTTCCATCATCTCCTCTACCTCTAGTATTCCATTCCTCCCTAGATAATTATTTTCTATTAGAGTTACAAAAGAAACTTCTTAAAGCCTTGAAGAACTCCGTGAGATGGGACGAAGAAGGAATGAAGAGAAATCAATGATATTTGAATGAATTAAATTTTTTAGAAGTAAAAAGGAATATAAACTTGGCTTAAGGTTAAAACAAGATATGTAGTTACTTCTGGAAATCTTTTATGGACTTTCTGCTGACACAAGAACTGAAAAGTCTATTGAGATTCTCAGTCATCCAGATTATGGTTGTCCTAAAGATGGTTTTTCAAGAGACAACTGGATTTTTTGGTTTTGAAGGCATTTCGCTTCTCATCAGTGGTGAAATCCAAATTTTTTTACTACTGGTTCTGTGGGCGTGGGTTGGTGGGCATGGTGTGGCGTGGTGGGTGTGGCTTGGTGGGCATTGCAAGGGAAGGATACTGCAATATCTCCATTCCCACCAGGGTTGGGTTCTACTTACCTTTACTACTGGTTTGCAGCGGGGCCATGCGCGCACTCTTCTGCACAAGCGCAGAAGCTTCTGCACATCTACAGAAGATGTCGGGGTCAGTGGGCATAACCTCCCACAGGTTTTACTGCTGGTTCTACAGAACCAGTGTGAACCGGGGGCAACCCACCACTGATTCCCACCCCACTCCAGGGGAAGGATACTGCAAAATCTCCATTCCCACCCTACTCTGGGCCCAGCGAGAGGTGGTATTTGCCGGTTCTCCGAACTACTCAAAATTTCCGCTACCAGTTCTCCAGAACCTGTCAGAACCTGCTGGATTTCACCCCGGCTTCTCATCCAAGAAGCTTATTCAGCAGTGAAGAAGCTGAAAGAAGCTTCTTGGATGAGAAGCAAAATATATTCAAAGAAAAACCAGACAGTCCAGTTGCCTCTTGAAAAAGCACCTTTGGGAGAACTGAAAAGATGATATTTTATGGATTTGATGATAGTAAGAATGGGATGTGAGATGAAGAAATAAATGTTTTAACCTTAGAGGGGGTGAAGTCACTGGATCTGTTTATATTTGTTGTGATGAAAGTTGGAAGTCACTTCTTTATATATTTTTCTTTTTTTTATTATTATATTCTTACTTTTCTTTTTCTTCTTTTTTCCTTCAATTTTTTGGTTCTTCTAATTTTTTTTCTTTAAGTTTAGTTTGTATTAGATTTTACTATTATAATCAAAATTCTTAACAATTTTATCTTTTAAAAAAATTTACAGTGCTACTTAAAAGATCAGGAAACACATTTTTTAATATTTCTGCATAAATACGACCTAAAACGTCTGTTCTTCACACAAGTCCTAGAACTAGATAAAGAGAATCCAATTAAACAAGTGAGTCAAAAATATTATAATTGTTTAATCCCAGAAATGTTGACTTTTCAGGAGTCTGTAAAAGGCATGTTAGAAGATGGCAGTGGCAGCAAGCAACTTATACTGTTGTCAAGGGAACTGCATGGATGACATGAAGTGTCAACCTCAAATCAAGGACTTCTTTATAATAGTTATAATGTGACACACACACAAATCAATTTGAGTACACCTATGCAGGCTTTTGACTTGCTATTATGGATTAAAAATGGAGAAAGTAACTGATTATAACAATTCCAACCTTAATATTAACAACCTTTGTTTAAGGGGAAAAGTCATATTCATGATTTCAGGTAAGAGGTTTCTATCCATCTGAGAATTCTGATAAAACAGAAATGAATAGAAACATTCCAAATTGAATTTAAGAATCCAGAATAATTTAGGAGAAATGTTGTGTTGTGTTATAATGTCCAGGATTTAACATTTAATGTAATTGGGATATTTATTTTATTTTTATTTTATTTTATTTTGAATTTGTATACCGCCCTTCTCCCTGAGGACTCAGGGCGGTGAACAGCCAAGTAAAAACATCAAGTACAAATATTAAAATACAGTTAAAATATACATATATAAATTTGGCCCCATTAATTAAAAACAATAAACAAAACACTTAAAAACACTTAAAAAATTAGGCCAGCCCGGCTTGCTGGAAAAGGAAGGTTTTAAGGGCACGGCGGAAGGCACCGAGGTCTTGGATTCTCCTTATCTCTGGAGGCAATTGATTCCAGAGGGTAGGTGCCCCCACAGAGAAGGCCCTCCCCCTGGGGGTCACCAGCCTGCACTGTTTGGCTGATGGCACCCCGAGGAGGCCCTCTCTGTGGGAGCGCACAGGTCGATGGGAGATCGTCGGTGGCAGCAGGCGGTCTCGAAGATAGCTAGGCCCTATGCCATGGAGCGCTTTAAAGGTGATAACCAACACCTTGAAGCGCACCCGGAAGACCACTGGGAGCCAGTGCAGCTCGCGCAGGAGCGGTGTTACATGGGAGCGCCAGGCTGCTCCCGTCACTACCCGCGCTGCTGCATTCTGGACCAGTTGGAGCCTCCGGGTGCTCCTCAAGGGGAGCCCCATGTAGAGAGCGTTGCAGTAGTCAAGGCGAGAGGTGACGAGGGCATGAGTGACTGTGCACAGGGAATCCCGATCAAGAAAGATATAAAGAAGTGATGGGAGATGTATAAGCAAAAAAAAAAAAAAAAGGACAGTAACATTAATTATTATGGAGGGCCAGTATGGTCTAGTGATTTTGGCACCAGGCTAGAAAACAAGAGATTATTATTATTATTATTATTATTATTATTATTATTATTATTATTATTATTATTATTATTATTATTATTTTGTATACCGCCCTTCTCCCGAAGGACTCGGGGCGGTGAACAGCCAGCAGATAAAATACAGAAAATACAAAAATTAAAACAATATTAAAAACCAATTAAATTAATTTGGCCCACAGTTAAAACACTCTCATATTAAAAAACCCATAATTTAGCAATTTAAAATTAAAACAACTTAAAAAATATGGTCAGGTCAGCCCAGCTTGATGAAACAAAAACGTCTTTAAGGCACGGCGGAAAACGCACAGATCCAGGATCCGCCATATCTCCGGGGGCAGCTCGTTCTAGGGTGCTCTGTGGGGGCACCAGGTTGGTGCCCCCACAGAGAAGACTCTCCCCCTGGGGGCCGCCAGCCGACATTGTTTGGCCGACAGAACCCTGAGGAGCCCCTCTCTGTGGGAGCGTACTGGTTGGTGGGAGGCTACTGGCGGCAGAAGGCAGTCTCGTAAATACCCGGGCCCTAAGCCATGGAGCGCTCATGAGTTTTCAAGGCGCACCTAGGCCATGAAAGCCAGCTGAGCGACCTTTGGTCAGTCAGTCTCTCTCAGCCCAACCTACCTCACAGGGTTGATATTGTGAGGAAAATAGGAAGAGGAAGTTGTGATGGATATATTTGCCGCCTTGAGTTATTTATAAAAATAATAAGGGTGGGATATAAATAAGTAAATAAAATTAAAATTGACCTCAAACAGCATATCACCCATTAAGCATGGAATGTCATGTCTCCATGCAACTTCCTTGTTAAGGATATTGTTGTTGTGTTACCAACCAGCAGAGTAGATTGCACAGAGAAACGTTGCTGAGAGCAATGAATAAGAGATAAGCAAACTGGTTTATCAATCTAAAAGACCTATGATTTGATTCATAGCCAACAAAAAACATTTTTCTGGCTTTCTGTTGATCCTTTCTCCTTAAACTAGATGGAATATGTACCCAAGCTGGGGCTCCAAATGTGTGTAAGTAACTAAGATTTGGTTTCCTCCCATGCCATAAGGTGAATGGTATCCTAACATTCCTCATTAAAAATACTATATCTAATTAAACAAGCATTTTCTTTTTAAAAACTTAAAACTATTGCTATCTTGCACTTCTGGGTGCACTCAAAAGGTAGCAGAAAAGTTTTTAAGCAAAGGTGAGATAATCATTTGTCTGGCAGAGCATGCAAATTCTGCTTTGGGCAGGATGTTGGAATAGAGGATCTACAATCTAACCAGATTATTCTGTGAGGCACTGAATTGACAAGTGATTTAAACTGGATCCCTTCGGTTTTCAAATCAAGGCTAGCATCTTCTCATGCTAGAAAGCCTTCATTCTGAAGGCATGCCTGTTCTCTTCCACAACTGCTCTGCTTTAATCCTCTCTGTCTCCAGAAATGTTTCAAACACTGGAGTCACTAAAGCAGAGGTCCCCATCCCCTGGTCTGCAGCCCACTACTGGGCCATGAGCGGTTTAGAACAGGGCCATGGAAGTGGTGGGCAAGTGCAGGCATGCGCGAGCAGTGGCTGAGCATGTGTGCCCACTGCTCACGCAAATGGAGCTCGACGCACACATGCACACTTGCCGGCCCCTTGTGAGGAACCTTCCTCTCTCCCCCACTGCCCACTGATCCACAAAGCCAGAAAGGTTGGGGAATTCTACACTACAGGATCTACTTAAGAGTCCTATTAACACTCCACAACTCCAGTTTCTCACCGTTTCAGTGGAATTGCCACTCCCCAAATTACGTTGAAGGTGACAGTTGAAGATCTCCTCTGCCCGTTTTAGATATTGGGTGATCTTCCTCTTCACGGCTTCACGGCGCTCCTTGTTTGGATCCACTGTCAAGAGTTATGTGCATTAATTTACGTTGAGGTCTTGTTGGTTTGTTTGTTTATTTCTTTGGCTTTTGTGCCATGTTGAATTTTGATATATCCTGTTCCATAACCAAGAGTCACTTGGTTGAGTTAGGCGGATATAGAAATTGAATAAAATAAATAATGTATAAAAAAAATAGCAACAAATTACACTTCCCCACTGAGAAACAATCAAACAATTTTAAATGATATAGTAGGTAAGGCGCTGGCCTAGAAATCAGAAGCCTGTGAGTTCTAAGCCTTCTTTAAGCAGCAAAGTTGGCTGAGTGACATTGGGCCAGATGTTTCAGCCCAACCGACTTCATAGGGTTGTTGTGGAAAAAAAGGAGGAGAGAGCATTGTATACATTCCCTTGAGTTTACAAAATAAAGGTGGGATATAAATCTAACAAATAGGAAAAATAAACATATGCTTGTTTTCAATATGTCTACTCATTTTCCTTTGATTGTACTGCTTAATTTTTCTTGTTTCTATAATTTTATGACCTAGCATAGCCCAAACTGCCATCCAGAGCGATCTAGATCACTTATACCACTTTAAAGTGGTATAACACTCATCCACCTGGATGAGTCATTTGGAACCTATCCTAAAAACGTAGATTAATCAACAGAAGAAAATCACCCTTGATAATCATGTGTAAGTCACCATCGTACAACCAGTGGTGAAATCCAATTTTTTTTTACTACTGGTTCTGTGAGCGTGGCTTGGTGGGCGTGGCTTGGCAGGCTTGGCAGGGGAAGGATACTGCAAAATCTCCATTCCCACCCAATTCCAGGGGAAGGATACTGTAAAATCCCCATTCCCACTCCACTTCTGGGGGAAGGATATTGCAAAATCTCCATTCCCACCCCGCTCTGGGGCCAGCCAGAGGTGGTATTGGCCGGTTCTCCGAACTACTCAAAATTTCCGCTACCGGTTCTCCAGAACCTGTCAGAACCTGCTGGATTTCACCCCTGAGTACAACCCACCAAACAATCCGCTTGCTTCCAAGCTCCATCTTCTCCAAGATACTTCACAACCCCATCTTACCTTGCACCCCATTGAGCAGCACATCCACACCGTTCTTGTAGTGGTTGAATGCTTCTTCATAGTCTTCACTTACATCCCGTTCCAGAGCCAGGTGGATCTGCTTAGCTGCATCCACCAGGTAGTCGCGCTTCCCAGGACCATGTATGTCAATACTCCCTGGTGCAACCCGGCTTCTAATTTGTTCCAGATATACACGGGCCTGGGAGAAAGCTCGGTTACAGGACTCTGAATCCATTTCCAAAAAAATATCCTAAGGACACTCTCCTTAAGAAGTAGCCATTCTCAACAGATTGTTACCATCTACATCCTGCAATGCATGAGACAAAGGCACAATTACTTTGAGCATCAGCCATACAGGGTAGAAATGAGGAAACATATACGTCAATATGAACGGTCACAGATATACCTATGACTGTCAACATAGGTGTTTTGCATGTCACAACAAGTGCCACCTTAGAAGAAAGATTCCCTTTTGCAGATTGAAAAAAATAGGGAACTTTTCTTCTATAAACAAAACCCAGTGGTGCTGTCAGGGCAAAATGAACAAGGCTTCCAAAGAAAAAGGGGGAAGAGTAATTAAATCCACATCTAAAGCTATTCCAACTTGTTATTCTATCAAACTACATTGGCAACTAAAATCTGCAACATTTGCAAATATCTATATTATGAAGAATTATTGTAATAAAGAGCCATTGTTAACCAACTTTTCAATCAATGATACTAAACTAAAACCTTACAGCTCTCCTTTAGAGAAAGAAGCAGCAAGTGGCTAAGATCTGATATCTGGGGCGCAACCTTAGGACCACTGGATGAGGTTGGTGAAGAATCACACTACTTAAAATTTGCTTGAGTGAATGGACCAAAGTAGCAATAAAATTAAAATAAATGGGCAACCCCTTATTATGGGTTATACGATTGGCATAGGAAAACCCCAAACAACCACTAAGTGGGCCTAAGAAACAAAGAGGATGTTTAACTCTTTGCTTCCAGCCAGGGATTATCTGAATGGGTTCAGTCCAGATGTGACGCCCCTAGGAGGCTGAAGCAAATCCAGCGGCTACTTTGGATTCTGTGGGGTCAGGCAGACATGCAATGGTAGCTGTTAATGGCTTGAGACCAGTCTAATATGGTAAAGGCTCATTGTTTTTCATGCTGGATGCCCCAGCCAAAATGGAGGTATATAAGACCTCGGTTCCCACAGTGCAGGCACAGATGCTCTCATGGAGAAGCTCCTTCTGGCTTGACCTACTGCAGGCATCCCAGAGGGCTTTAAGTAAGACGCCGCTAGAAGGAAGCATCCATTGCTAGCATTGCAGAATCAATGCTTAGCAATCGGGCGGCCTTCGCCATCGAGAGGGGAACGAGGAACTGACCCCGAGACCGAATTACCAATGCAATTGCGCTGCGGTTACTGGAATCACCCCGGAGATGATGCAAACCCGTGACGGAGCAACTGGACCGGCAAGGAGACAGGTGGCCCCAGAAGGCGCAGGGAGGGAAGTGGGCCTCACAGATATCCACGAGTCTCGCCAATACCTTGAAGAGCTGATGGCCCCGAGAGGCTAGTAAGAGCGGAGATGAGGCAAACGGGACCTCCCACGCCCGTATCCATCTCGGCGTGAGTAAAAACTGCAACGACCCGAGGAATCAGGTGTAGGCTGCAACTTGTACGGCGGTGGCTGTCCGCGGTGGTCTCCCATTGGTTAAGGATGAGCTCATCCTCTCGTCTTTTAGAATAGAGCTCCAATCGGCGGGATTCTCCGGCGTTTGCGGAGCCGGCCTGCGGGGTCCAATGAGCTAACGGTAGGGCCATGGACAAACGGGAGGGGCTGGCCGGGAAGGTGGAGGTCAGGATTTCCCGCTTCAGGAAGGAAAGATGCTGGGCTTGGAGAGGAATGAACAGATAGTAAAGGCAGAAGGAGGAGGAGGGAGGACGATCAGTTGTCCTCCGAGATTAGAAATTGGTGTATCTTCTCAAAAAACGGGTTTTGTTTCTTGCTGACTATTCCTCCCCCCCCCCAAAAGAAACACACACACACGCACAGACACACACACCCCTTTCCCGTGCAATCATTACTATTCTATGTCTGCGGGACACCACAGCGCAGTCATTTCTTTGACGGCAAGCCCTGGTTGTCCAAACGGTCGGGGGGTGGGGGCAACCATTTTCTGATAACCTACCCTGAACCTCTGCCATATAACGTCAAATTAAACATCACGATTTGAAAAGAAAGTATGTTTGAGCAATTAACTATCTCTAATTTTGCAGCACTTCCTTCTCATTTCATGCCTGGCTGTACAAATAATGTCCTTTACAAAACGTATAATTCCAAAATCTTATTTCAAATTTATCTGGACCCTTAGTCCATTTGTAATTTTCCAAAATCAAGGTTCTAACCATTTTTTGCTGTTTGTTCAAAAAAAAAATTAAGCCTTTAAATTATTATTTAAAACTGATTTCGCTAAGGATTGAAAGAAACTCACCCAGTGCTGTAAAACATGTTAATCAAAAATTTCTAATAGCTGAAAATAGTTAAGGAGCAGTGAACCCAATGTCCTTAAAGGTGCCGGCTATGTTTTCTGCAAAATGGATATACCACACTCATCTCCCAGAGCTCTTAAACCCATTGGAGATTGCTGTTTTGCAGTCTTCTTGCAAGGAGCAGTTGTCTGGAGCACTTTTGGGTGATCTCCAGTCCTCTTCTTACCCGGAGAAGAAATATGAAAAGCCAGTCTGCTTGCTGAATGTTTGTTCTGTTGCAGTTTTGCTGCTAAAAGGGGGGCCATTTTCAGTTCACTATTTCTTTCTCGGAAGACACAAAGAAATGGGTTTTTTTTAGAAGGAACTCACACCTTAACAGGAACTATTTCTATTTTAAATTTTGGTACTTCAATTGTACTTAATAATAATAACACATAAAATATTATGATCTAAGGATCTTCAAACTTTTTGTGCCAAAGAATATAGATTTGGGGAATGTATTGTTATATTCTCCATCTGTTTTTCACAAGGGGAACAGATGAAAATGATATCCTTCTTACCATGTAGTTTCTGAATCACTTCAGCCTTTTTCTTAGAAAGTGAGCTATTTCCAGTCAAACACTAGCCTCAGCCATCGACTCTTACTTTCTACAAATTCCTTCAGTAGTTCTGTGCAGCCTCCAGCATTCTTGGGAAAAAATGATTCATTAGTTTTATGAAATTTGTTTTCCCATTTGTTTATAATTAAGATAATATAAAATAAAATAAGTCATGGAACTAGTCAGGTACTAAATGAAATATTATTGGGAGCATTAAAGAAAATATCAGTAATTCAGAGTGGAAATGAACAGTCTTTAGCTCTCTGAGCTTGGTTGTTTTCTAATAGACATTTCATTACCCAAAGTGATGGGAAAATGCTACATAACATCATCCATGCTAGTGATCAGTGCTAGTCACAGATGATGTTACCTAATTTCTGTAATGAAATGTCTGCAAGAAAATAACCAAGCTCAGATATTCTTTTTCAGGAGGCAACTGAACTTTTTTGTTTTTTCTTTGAAGACATTTTACTTCTCATCCAAGAAGCTTCCTCAGCTCTGACTGGATGGTGGGGAATGGAAGGATCCAGTCAGACCTGAAGAAGTTTCTTGGATGAGAAGCAAAATGTCTTCAAAGAAAAAACAAGGAAGTCCAGTTGCCTCCTGAAAAAGCACCTTTGGAACAACCGTGACCTGGATGACTGAGAATCTCTACAGACTTCAAGCTCAGAGACTTCAAGCTCAACCTCTTTATTGTTAATATTGGCACTCATATCACTTCATATTCTCTGTGTCTTTCTCAGTCATATGGGGAAAAGTGCAATTGACTAAAGGAAAATTTGATTCTATATATGGCAAATAAAAGCATTTTTCCCATCACTTTCTTGTCCTTGCCAGAGAGAAGGTTGCATTCTGAACTATAGATGTCTCGTACTGGGAATTTCCTGTGGGGCATTTCAAAAGTCATCTAGACAGTATCACCTATTTATAAATAACCAAGAATGAGAATTTTAAAACCAAGGTAGGATTCCTGCCCACAAATTCACCATTGTGGTGAATAACAATGATTAGTATGGAATCACTGGAAAGCGGGCAAAATCTGGAGGTTCATGGGAGAATGAAAAATGAATAAAACATTTTGAAATTCAGATACATAGCCATACAATTTAGATTATTTCAAGGTCAAAAGGAAACTCATATCATGGATTATTTTGGGTACCCATTGCTACAACTTTAAACCCAAGAAATATTTAGTAAATACTGTGAGATTTTACTTGAAAATTCGAAAAAAAAATCATAGGGGAAATTTCCTATCCAGAAGGAAAAAAGATGCCAACCACAGAAAGTAGCAAAAAAAATCATGTCTTATAGTTCCTATCCTAACAACAATATCAGTGGTGGGATTCAGCTGGTTCTGTCCAGATCGCGCAAACTGGTAGCGACTGCAGGAGGCTCCGCCCACCCATCCAGACATAATGTGCAACTAGTGTGCATGTGCAGAAGGCTGGTAGGGAAGGTGAGTGAATCCCACCTCTGAACAATATCCTGTATGAAATTTCTGCATTCTTATGCAGATGGGTAAGAAGTTTCCTTCAGGTTTGGAACTCTCTATCAAGCACAAAGCTATATTCCAGATCAAGAATTCAGACAATCTAAATAGATAGCCAATCGAAACAACTGAATTGTTGACATCTCTAAGACTCTCTAGTCAGTGAAATTACAAGACAGAAAATAATTGCCTAAAAAGAAAAATTTGGCAACCTCTCACAAGATATTTATCTGGTTATCATTACTACAATAAAAAAAGCATTCCAAGAGGCATGCTGCATTTATTTTTACAAGTTTCCTAGTCTATCACACTCACATTGTTTTGAATTATTTGCCTCAAGTCACATAGGAAGCATGCTGGCCGCCTTCTTTAACAGCCCAACATATTGGATTGTGCTTTCTTTATCTCTGGTATATCATTCAGCAATTCAGAAGGATCACAACTGGAATTTATCTCTCATACATCCAGAGAAGACAAGTTCTTTTTCAGAAGAGGAACTAGGGTGAGCCAATAAAAATATTTTCAGAATCTGCATTTGGGTTTTGACTATAAAGCGATTTTATTTAGAATCATTTATTTGGAATGTTGTTGCACTGCATTGACTGAAAAAGCAGGAACTCATGTGCTATTTTACTACACAAAAGAAAATATTTCAAACCAGGAGGACCAAGAATATGTTGCCATTAAGTTACTATGATATAAGAAGCAATATACTTCATTGGGTTAAATTAATGGTCTATTTAGTTCGCTTTCCTTTCATGGATGTTGTCGAATATAACAGTTCACAAATGTAGAATCTCGGGAAAATTCCACCTTGTTTTCATATGAATCAGTAACAGCTGTAGGTACAGGAATAATGAAGACATAATGACGCTTGCTTGTTCTTTCTTGACCAGCAATTACTATTTCCCATTCACCTATTTCAGTTTGAGTTCACTCACACTACACAGACATACATAGCATCTCATAGCAAATTATTGCAAAAGTTGCATGCAAAAGGTATGCCATTATACTTTTTATAAACTTCTTATATTTCAATTTCACACCTTTCCCATCATTCGAGTTCTTAACTTACACTTCACAATTTTCTTCCATGTTTATTCAAACCTCAAGAAATTTATATAAGATGGGCATAATACCTGTCTTTATCTGTTCTTTTTGTTATCTGTGCTTTTTGGATAGCCACAGTCTCTAAAACTCTTTTCCATAAATTGGAAAACCTAATTTAAAATCTAGCAGTGATCTTGTACACTTTCTTGCAATTATTAAGGTTAGCACTTATATCTCAGGATAAAACAAGACCTATTTCTGTGTTCAGTTGCACTATCATTTTAAAGCTCACAGGAACTTACGGTACTTTTCTTTTAGGACTGATTGTGAACCTGCACTATTTTACAATGAGATGGACAGGCAGGAATATATTATTATAACAGTAACAGAGTTGGAAGGGACTTTGGAGGTCATCTAGTCCAACCCCTTGCTCATGCAGGATACCTGTACTAGGGATTCAAACCGCCAAACTGCCAACCTTTCTGATCGACAAGCTCAGTGTCTTAGCCACCGAGCCATCTAGTCAGGTAATTAGTTGCTTGATCCTGCTTAAATCAGTTATGGGGTTGTCTACAATGTGGCTGACCAGAGAATTTACCTACTTTGTGAACTGTTTTTTTTTTCAACAACCGTCCTCCCTCACCACCACTAAACCAGTTATACAAGTAGTTCTTGACTTACAACCGTTTATTTAATGACCGCTCAAAGTTACAATGGCACTGAAAAAAGTGAAATGATCATTTTTCACACTTGTGACTGTTGCAGCATCCCCATGGTTACGTGGTCAGAATTTGGAAGCTTGGCAATTGGCATGTATTTATGAGGGTTGCAGCATCCTGGGGTCATGTGATCACCTTTTTTTTGAAACCTTTTAACAAGCAAAGTCAACGGGGAAGCCAGATTCATTTAACAACCGTGTTACTAACTTCACCACTGTAGCAATTCATTGAACAACTGTGGCAAGAAAGGTTGTAAAATGGGGCAAAACTCACTTCACAAATGTCTTGCTTAGCAGTGGAAATGTTGGTTTCCATTGTGGTCGCAAACTGAGGACTACATGTATGAACAAAATCCAGTACACTGATAAGCAGTTACTATGATTTCCACTGTAAGATATGCAGAAGAGCTAGCAAAACATGTCAAGCACAACATTATATTTTCTTGAGAAAAAATATTTTGTGGGGATATTCCAGAACTAATTTTCCTAGGGGAATAAAGGCCTACATGTACACTAAGTTGGCAGTAACTTGAGCAGGAACCACAATCTCTGTGCTCCCTATTTCCTTGCCTAGGGCTCTGATTTCTAAAATGCTGACTTCTACAATCTTACTTGACAAGGAGTTTTAGCTCTTATTTATCAAGGTTAATTTGTTGTTTTAGACATCTTTTATAGGAAGGAGTGTACTCCAGATATTAACCCTGGTGAAAAACAAGACTTAAACAAGGATTGGCAAAGTGTAGCTCAAACTTTTCATTTCTCAATTCCCAACTGAGAGATAATATCCAGAAAAAATCCAGGAGGAAGTATTCGCATTTGTCTTAATAGTTTAAGTTCTCCAAACTCCAAATATTTAAAACATAAACCAGCTGCTCTTTTCTTGTATTTCCATTTTACTCTCAATTCTGCAGAAATCAGAGTGAAATATTAGCTCTGTATAGACAGGAAATGGACTGAGATAAACAGGTCTTCACTTGATCCTGGGGCAGTCCTCTGATGCAATTATAAATATATAAAAAAACATCTCCTTCAGAATGTCCTGACATATTCTCACTGGGATGTTGTCTTTACTCCTCCCTTTTTGCTCTGGCACTTCAAGTGAGCAAGCTGTTACCAGACCCCTGAATTCATCAGTCAAAATTGTAATTGCAGAGGAATGTTGAAGAGGATTTAGCATTTAAAAAGAGGCATTGTGGCACTGCCCTTGGCTGAGAAAGCAACAACTATCATCAAATGGTACACCTGGAAAGGAAGCACAGAAGAGGCTCAGCACCAAATAAATAAACACCCAAAAATGTTAACATGGAAAATGGGCAGCTAGAACTACATTTCCTACCCTATGTGCAAACTCTGGTTTCTGCTCTGCCATAATAAATGCATTATGACAGAAGGTGGATTTATGCTAATAGCTACATTAAAAATCTAAAATGAAAACAAAGATACAGAAAATAAAATTACATTCCACTGTGTGTAAAACCTCTGTGAATTTCTCCTATTGGTTGAATTCTTCTTTAAGCTGCAAACATTAGTTTATTATTCCAAAGTAAACTTCTAAGGAATACATTTAGGTTCAATCTTAAAACATTGTAGCACAATGTTTTTATGTTGACAATCTCAAAACAGAATTATTTTTCCCCTTCAAAAGAACAAGGCAAAACTATTTGCCATAGAATATGGCAATTACAGGTAGTCCTTGACATACAACTACAATCTTGGTCATTGAATAAAGTGATTATTAAGTAAATAGCCCACATGACTGCTTCACTCAATGATCACAATCCTGGCTCTTCCAGTTGTGATCATTAACAATCATGTGAATTGTTCTGCAGACAGAGTGAAAGAACTGCCTGCTGAAGGAAGGGAACTCCTGGGATGTAGAAATGGACTCCAGGTTCCCCCTCCCACCTGTGCATGGAAAGGAACTCCTGCATTGGGCTGGAGAAACAAATCTCAGATCTTAAATATTCACACTTAATTTCTCCTGCTGGCCACATGAGTTCTTCTCTCCATGGAAGAACATTTCTATGCTGAACTGGAGAAACACAAACTGGATCTTTGGAATCTGAGCTTTGTTTCTCTAGCCAAGCACAGATCTGAGCTCTGTTCCTGCACTCTGCCACAGGCAGATTCTGAAGAATCAAGTTTCATTTCTCCAGCCCAACATTGGAATTTCCCCCCTTGCCCTCTGTGTGTGGACATTCATTGGTTCTGCACCTTCCTTAAAACTAATTGTCTGTAAATTAAGCTATTCCTTTTTTTTTTATTTGGTTGCAGGTGTTACTATACAACATTTGTTTAGTTAGCACCATGTTTATGCTCACTCATTCATTAGCTACTATGGCGCTAAATAGCCACTCATTCAGATCGTTTGACAGAAGCATTATCTAAGTAGCCATGAAAAAAAAGAGTACAGAGAAGAGCAAAAAAAAGCTATGGCTGCCTAGTCAGACTCTTACCATCGGCCAAAAAAAAAAAAAAAATCAGAATCAGAGAATGGGGAAATGGGTGCAGCTGAATCCACACTGATGCAATACTTATTTATAAAGATGAGCTTTCCAGACCAACAAGATTCCCCCCCACCCCCACTGGCTTTGCATGGTCCAGAAGCCAAATCAGGTACTGATGGAAGGAAAGATAGTCTCTGCTTATGACTCACACACCATAGTATTCTTTTTCCTCTCCCTGCTGTTGATACTCACATAGAGATCAATTTTTGGGTCTCTGCTTTGCCCGCTTCTTCTTGCTGCGTCCCTTGAGTCTCCTCCTCCTTTTGGAGGAAAGGTGGGGAAAAGAGTGGATGGGAGATAAGACATTGCAGAGAGTCCCAGCCTCCAGAATCTTTAGTAATGCCACTTACCTCCCTGACTTCAGAGCATCTTGTCGGGGCCTGGCGGAACAGAATTAGTCACTTTTAGCATATGGTGAGGTCTGCCACATACATACAGAGCACCTTGAAGACGTGATGCTACAGACCCAGTCAAGGGAAAGGGCAGATTCTTAAAAGAGTGTCCCACAGCCCTTGCTCCGTAAATATAGTTCATGCTACACTGTCTTTACCATCGTGCTGGCTGTGTGCTAGATGATTCAGAAATCTCCAGCAACTTTGATAATGGCAACAGTGGACAGAAAGGCTGAAATCTAGAGCAGAAATAGGGAAGATTTTGACATTTTCTAAGAAGACCAGAACTACAATAACATCACTCAAGAAGGCAGGTCAGCATTTTCTGATTTTTACTGGGGTTCTTCTTTATCAACTTCTATTCAACCTCCTTAAGCCTTCTCTTGCAATGAGAAAGAGAAAATCCTGTTTATTTTCAACAAGAGTAATTAGAGAAGGCTCTAAGGGATCCCTCCCTCCCAAAGCCTCAAGTATAACAAGACTTTGTTTGTTCAGCCCGCTTCAGAGTAATAAATGAAGTGTGAGATGACATGTCTGGAGCCGGATATGTCAGATTTATAATGGGTCTTCCAGGAATCCCAACAAATGCCTAATAATGCCACTCTGCAAAGAATTGCCTTATATACTGTAGGAAGATTATATCTTCATAAGAAATTCAAAGGTGTGGGGGGAAGGATTTTAGGGGGGAAAAGCATCCAAACAATGAAAGTTTCAAAAGAGACAAAGAAGGCATATAGCATGATCATCAGAAGATAAGAAGAATTAATAGTGCATATCAGTACCCATATATAACTATGAGTTCTTCCATTCTGGGTAGTTCTAGAGCTGTGCTTCTCAACTTCGATAACTTTAAGATGTGTGAACTTCAACTCCCCATAGCTAGCTAAGGAATTATGGGAGTTGAAGTCCACACATCTTAAAGTTGCAAGTTGAGAAACACTGTTCTAGAGGTTTGATCAACTTGATGCATAATTATTTTTGAATGCCAGAACATGAGCAGGACACAAGCTGTTCCTTCCTTCCTTCCTTTAGCAAAGATGAGATATCTGTAAAAGTCCCAAATGTCATGGAGAACAGCTGAATTGGAACAGCTGCTACCTCTGCCATATTTCATCGCATGGTGTCCAATTTATTAAGCAACAAGCATGCATGATATTTGCAGGACTGTCTACATACTGATCTTCTACTGGAACACAGAAAATACACAGAATGTAGCACTTGGTACTGAATTCAGTTCTTGAGTACTTTGCCTTAATTCTTTTTTTAGTTTGTTTTTTTTTAAAAAAAAAAACACATTCCTAAACTGTTTAGCAGAATTATGAAAACGTTTTTATCCAATTCAGATTAATTTTGTTTGCACACTAAACTCTAATGACTTTAAGGAATGGCAGAGTAAGAGATTTAATGATCCTGCCAGGCTTAGTTCCAATGGAACCAACAAAATCTTCTTTCTGAAAAATCATATAAAGACCAACTGAGAATTGCATATTTGAGCTCATGAAGCAAAGAAAGAAATAAGTCAACACTTTGATCTCTCGGAAATCTTAATTTAATCTTACAACTGCTGATTTGGATATGGGAAAAATAAAATTAGGTTTTGAAGAACCCAGTGAAAATATATTTCTTTTAATACAGAGGATGAAATATGGTGGGGATTGGTAAATCTTATTAACATGATGTCAGCCAAAACACTGCCCCAATTAGAGTAACTGTGAGCAGGATTTATTTCAGAACAATGATGTATATCTGGGTGATCTGTTATAAACCTGAAGTCAAGTTTCTGACTCTAAATTAGTTAACATTAACAATACAAAAGTTTCTTTTTTCTCTCTTACACCATGATTATAGGAAAAGCATCTCTAATGGAAAACCTGATGTTTGTATGAACGGAGAGATAAGCTTGATACTGGTGCTAATCACAAAACCATATATATGTTTTTAAATTTATAACAGTTATTTACACAGCTTCAGTTGCTGGAGTTGTGTTCCAATAAAAACTTGACCCTGTGAATCTAAAGTCTACCATTCTCTAATGCAATTCATGTGCATTCATGTGCATTCATGTGCATAATGTCATGTGACATTAACAGGAAGTCTGAAGTACCAGTTTCTGAAATATAATAGCAAAGACCTCAACGAAGAGGCAGATTCTCAAGAAGGGTTTATTAAAAGCCTGCTTTCCCTTGTTCCCTAATCTGGACACTGTGAAGCACCAGATGCACTTACCAAAAGCCACAGCAAAGTTGCTCACCTGCATTCACATTTCCTGTGTTCAGTAAATGACAACTCCACGACGGGTAACTGATTCTCTGGGTTGATCTTCTTGAGCTGAAAGGGTAAAATCTAAGTAATTTGTTGAGCATCTTTATCTCTTTTCACTTCTCCCACTTGGCCAAAGAGCAGTTTTTTAAAGTATGACTCTGTTCCCCAGAGCCATAGATTAACGAAGAACAATGTGTTTTTCTTTCACAATCAAAGAGAAGGTTTCTTGGCCACCTGTAGCTATTGGCCAGACAAGACAACGTGTTAAAAACAATTTGTGCATGTAAATAGTGGTATGCTGAGAAATATTTAATAACCAGCTCCATTGGCTCCCACTGCTACCATTCCACCACGGAACAGCTGATTGGTACACAAGGCATCAAGGCTCAGCTCTGCTCTTATCCCATAAAATTCCAGAACAATCAGCTCTCACAAGCCAGCACACCATTCCAAGTACTCCATTACATATGGAGCCATGTGATGTATCTGAGCTTTATTTTTAAAAATAACAACCCATGAGGAACAATAATAAGCAGAATTTGGGCAATGTTGGGATATTTGTTTTTAACTTCTTTTCATGCTATTTTCCAATGGGGCAAATAGTTATTTAGTTAAACATTGGATAACTCTTCTAGGTAAGTAGCAGACTCGGGGAAAGCAATTCTTACCATAAGGCAGATAGGACTCACCACATCTCCATGCCTTCTACAGGCAGTCCTTGCTCACCAACTGCCTTGTTTAGTAACTGTTCAAAGTTACAGTGATTGGGGGAGAGAAAATCACTTCCAATCCTTGCATTTATGTCTGTTGCATAGTCCTGCGGTCATGTGATTGCTATTCAAGTGCTTTGTGACTTGTGTGCATTACAACTGTCACAGCAGCCCACGATCACATGATCATCATTTGCCAGCTTCACAACTGGCTTCCAACAAGCAGAATTAATGCAAAACACAGAAGTGAAGTTATAAATCATGACCATGTGATCTCTCTACCTTAAGGACTGCTGGTCTTAATGAGATAATTGCTGGTCCCAATTGTAGTTGGTAAGCTAGGATTACCTATGTTGTCCCAATTTTATATAAACAGACACACATATCCTTAAAGTAAAAAGAATACTATACAAATTCATACATAAATGTAAATGTATCATCCAGTCTGGTTCTAAGGCAATTCCTTCATCTGATTCCATGGCAGAACTGCCTTTGTATGTCTTAAGACAACATTTCTCAGCCTCAGCAATCTTAAGATGTGTGGACTTCATCTTCCAGAATTCCTCAGGCAGCATATTAGCTGAGCAATTCTGGGAATTGAAGCAGGGGTGAAATCCAGCAGGTTCTGACAGGTTCTGGAGAACTGGCAGCGGAAATTTTGAACAGTTCGGAGAACCGGTAGCAGAAATTTTGAGTAGTTTGGAGAACCGGCAAATACCACCTCTGGCTGGCCGCAGAGTGGGGTGGGAATGGAGATTTTGCAGTATCCTTCCCCTGCCACGCCCAACATGCCACGCCCAACATGCCACACCACACCCACCAAGCCACGCCCACAGAACTGATAGTAAAAAAAATTGGATTTCACCACTAAACTGAAGTATACCATCTAACTGTCCTACACAATGGAGCTGTAGAGTTTTGAAAAGATGGGAAAATAATATACAGCTTTTAACCAAAATATTAAGAACAGCTCCAGTTCTATGGGAACCTCAGCAGTGAACATTAGCTTCTTGGAAGCAAACTCTGAACTGCATTTCCATGAAACAAGCAAGCATTGACAGCTAACTGCAGAGAAAGTGAGGAAGTGACCCTGTGCTCCAGGATAAATGGAACTATAGTGTTCTCACCTACCTCCATAGTGATATTGGCCAGTTCCACTGGGACACATTGCAGTGCCTCATCTCTACAACATCCACAACAGCGACGCAAAGAAACACAGGACGGTTTGAACACGTGCTCCACTTCATGTGGGTATTCTGATACAACACTGACCAGTTTCTCCAAGGGCTGGCAGGAGCTGCGATTCCAAACATCAAAAAAGGATACCACTAAAAAAAGAAAAGAAGTATAAAAGTAAAGTATTTAGTTGCCAGTTTTTTTATATATCCATTGCAGAAAGTGCACATAGGAAGCCATTGTATCTCTCTCTTGTACGTTTGTCAGAGAGCATCAGAATATTGTGTCCAGTTCTGGGCACATTTTAGGAAAGATTTTGACAAGCTGGAGTGTCTCCAGAGAACAGCAATCCAAAAGACAGGGAATCTGGAAGGAAAAAATCTTTGGAGAACATCTGGAGGCGGTGCGTAGGTGTAGGCTGGAGAAAAGACTGTGGGAAGACTTGATAACTGCTTCAAATGTGTAAAGAACTATTATGTAGAAGATGAGACATAATTTTTCAGGGTTGTTCCAAAGAAGAAGACAAAAATAATGGGCTTAAATTACATGGGTGTAGGTTTTAGTCAAACATCTGGAAAAACATTCAATTGGCAAGAGCTGTGCAACAAGACTTCCTTCGGAGATGGTAGGGTCTTCATTGCTGAAAAGCTTTAAACAGAGGCTGGAGAGTCACCTGCTGGGAATACTATAGATTCCTGCACTTTGCAGGGAATTAAACAAGATGTTCTCCAACATCCTTTCCACACCTTCCATCTTATGACTGTAGGAAGTTGCCTTGCCTCTGTTTTAGCACTATCTCCCTCGAGGCTAGTAACATGTCACTCATGAGTTCTAGAGATCCAATGTCCCTTAAAAATGATGCCTACAACCTCACAGGTTAAATTGCAATCATTTTGAGAGTCCAATCAAAATTCCTCCAAAAATGGAGGAAATACTGAAAAATTTCAGAGCTTTTATGAGATCTCACTCCCCGACCTCACCCAACATACTTTTTTTGAAAGGTAAGAATCATTACTCATTGCACAATGATGTCTGCCAAGTAAAAAATAAATAAATAAAATACTAGATTTGCATCTACTGAATAGCCATGGTTCTTCAAGATGTAGAATAAAAGTCTTTTCCATTAATACTTTGAACCTTAGTCATTTAACTGGAAATTGTGGACTAATACAAGATCGATTATATTAAAAGTAACAATAAACTGATTTTTTGTAAGATTTAGCAAGATTAAAAAAATATACGAGCAGTATTTGCTGGGAATTGAAAATTATTGGAATTGTGGAAAACGGAAGAAAATCTTGCACTGTGTTCATATTGCTTTTCCCCAAAGAAAATGCTAGTTAAACCATAGCGTTTTCCCTTCTTTATTAAATCAATTTCTACAGATTTCAACTATTTCAGACCATATAATCTAAATAAACAAAGTAGTAATTGAAAAAGGGAAAGGAAAAACTTGGATTGTAACACAAGAAGTTACAATCAAGAGTGAAGAGATTCTCAAAAAGGGTGGAGGGTTTTTAAAAGAAATCCAAAGGGTAGCATCAGAGTGCATAAACAGCCTCCAAGACTCTTCCCATTATAGATTAGACAGGCAGACAGAAATATATAGTCCAAATCCACACTATAAGAAAAGGTCATGCTTCACATGTTTCATACTCACCTGCTCTATCAGTAGTGCTGTTCTGAAGAATCACGTCTTTCTTCTGGGAATAGAAGGGGAAAGGGAGAAAGGTCATTTTCCTAATACATTCCAGACATAAAAAGGTAGGAAGGCTGACATAACATGCCCCACAACCCTTCTCCAAGTTGTTTGGGAACTATAACAACCAAACTTTTAATTACAAATGGCTTACAGGTGAGAATCCTGGGAGTAGCAAACTCCGTGTCTACAAAACTGAATTCAGAGATATGTGACAATCTTGTTATTTCATTAAACAAATGATGACACAAGGGAAGTGTCCACTAACTTCATCTCAGGGTTTGCTAGAGTTCAAACACTGATTCATCCATTAACAACAAGGAGAGGTCTACCTATGGTTTGGTAAAAGATCTAAAAGTAAAGACAATGTCTTCCAAAGTTCTGGTAAACTCATTCCAGCAGAAAATAAGGGTAGGAAGAATGATCCTTGTCATACTCTTTTTACTTACTTTTATGTTTTCCCTCTTGAGAAGGAATTCATCCCTAGCAGCAAACATTTCTCTAAATACTGGGAATGGATTTTCAGAAAAGGATTCATTCGACCCACAGGCTGAGTCCCAACATACCCATGGAAAATTGCTTTTTAACATATTATCAAGATCGAAGAAAAAGGGTCCTAGACTTTTCTAGAATAGATGTAAGGGGGTTTCTGAGACTGTACCTCCCACTCTAAAATCAAATCTTTCCGCCTTCAGAGTGGAAGATTTAAAATACTCTATGGGTTTATTGGATGCCTTTTGGAGATTAGTTAAAATATGGATGGGGAGATGGTAGCAAAAGTTGCCAGATCAGATCACCCTGATTTATTTATTTGTTTTGGAAAATTTATATAGCCGCCTACTCGCTCACGGCGACTCTAGGCTGCTTACAGAAAATAAAACACAATATAGGTAAAATATAAATAATAAAATAATAACCACTACCCCCTGCCGCCCCCCCCCCCAGTGGCAACAAACACTCATATCAGTGATTTAATGGGCTCCAACCCACTCTGGGTTTCCCCAGGCTTGCTGGGAAAACCACTCTTCCGAAAGAGTGTCAGAATGGGGGCCCATCTAATTTCTGGAGGGATGATGTTCCAGAGGCAGGGAGCCACCACGGTGAAGGCCCTTCTTCTGGGTCCCACCCGGTGTGTACCTCCTTAGGATCGGGATCAACATTCCTTGCCTCCCCACTTTAGTGGGTTGGGTGGATGTGACCAGCAAGAGACGGTCCCTCAGATAACCTGATCCCAAGACATGATGAGCTTTAAAGGTGATAATCAGCACCTTGAATTGCACCCAGAAGCAAATCGTCAACCAATGCCGCTCCCACAGGAGTAGTAACAAATATGCACACAAATATGCACAAAATCATGCAGGCCGCCGCGTTTTGAACCAAATGGAGCTTCTGGATGCTTTTCAAAAGTAGAGTGTATTGCAATAGTCAAGATGTATAGCAGAATTCTACTTGGGTTTGTAATCTGATTGAATATTCTAAAACTATTTACTGTCTCAAATGTGAAATAAGGATGCTGTTCCCTTGCCAGAATAGAAATAAGTTTTAACTACTAGTCAGATTCATTTCTGTGTATGCAGTTGTCCTTTCATGAGAAACAGCAAAATGTCTTGAGTTAGCCCTGGCATATACATACATAGAAGAAGAGAAAATTACTACCCAATCAAATATAGAAGAAAACTTTTAGATTCAGCATCTGTCATGTCTAAGTCATCTTGCTATGATTCATTTGATGGTGTTATCCATTCTTGCAGTTCCCAACTTTGTATTAGAAACACAAGGTGTCAGTCTAACACACAGTTTCCAATATCTGGCCATGCTAACATTTATATAAGGTGGAGGATGATTTGAAGAGTCCTTAATGATTAAATGGAATGGGGGGGAAAAGAAGAGAAAGGGATAAAATAGAATTAAATGCTAGAAATGCAGCTTGGTAGTCCTAAAATTAGGCATGAAAATAGCAATATGAAAAGAGTATGGTAAAAGAAAAACATACTTTGGATAAGCGTCTACATACAGAAAGATGAATTTTTCCCAAATTTTATTCAGTCAGCTAATGAATTTGATTGTTATTACTTTGAAGTAACTCATACTAATTCATACCAATGTGCACTAAGAAATGCTTACATAAGCACAAACAGCTGTATATAGTTGAAGTTTAATAATTTGATGCCCTGAATAAAAATGAAAAATGATCAGTCATTTGCAGTAAATAACAAAGGTTGACAGAAATAATCCATCACTACCTGTTTTATATACATTATATTGTTTTAGTCCGAGAATAAATCTGTAGATTGTTTGTATATATTAAGTAGTACTCTGGATGGGTTAGCCATCCAGTATTCCTGCAATTGAAAGTTTCTGCAGTCAACTAAAGTTTGACCCAACAAATGATTGTACTGAGCTACTAAAATCTAATCTTCCTACTAGCTAATACCTGATACTACTTTTAGCACACGGGCTGAATTTATTCCAAACCTGACTCAGAAACTAATGGATTTTTTCGCAATCTGATGATGTCCAGATGCGCTAGATTACAATCTCCATGTTCTCAGTCTCTGTGACCAGGCCGGCTGGAATGTTGGAAACTGTAGTCTAACACCAGAGAGAGTGTTGAGCTGAAGAAAGCCAATCTAGTGTCAAAGAGCAGACCAAGGGCAGAAGGCGCCCAGTAAGAGTCATTTAAGTCATGCAGATGAGCCATTCCATCAGTTCTGCAGAAAAACGAGCCACCTCTTCTTCCTCAACTGCATTCAGCTCGTCATTAAGCAAACCAATTTTCTTAATTTTCTTTTTTCCTTCCCTCCTTCCCTTTTCGTATTGTATTATGCCTGATGTAGAACCCAGTAAGTAGGATCAAACCAGGTTATCTGGTAGGAGATCAACTAGAAATGTCAGGGCTGTAAACTGTCCTGGGGAGTAACAATAAAATAAAGGCAGCAACGGCAAATCACTTCTATATCGTTGCCATGAAAACAGCATGGATGTGTCCATGTAGGTATCAGGAGTCTAATTCAACTTGAAAAAAGTTTTATTTTTTTATCATGTCTACTAGATAGTAAAGCTATGAATACCCCCACCCCACCCCTCTCCACTCACGTAACTCTCTTTTATTTTTTAGAGCACTTCTTTCAAATCAATTTGTGTAGCATACACAAGCCTATTCGGGAAAACTCTTTACCCTGTGGTGCTTTTAGCCAGACTGTTCTTGACCTCAGTGACCTCATTGCACAGGATTCCCCTGGCTCCAATTGTCTGTGTGTGGACATAACAACTTTACAGATGAGTTAAAAAGAGATACTTGGGGAGATAGCAAACCATCAACTGCAGAACTGAAATAACTGAATTTCTCTTTTGCAAAAGCTTGAAAAACCTAAATAAAAAGAGAAAACCATGTTCTGTGCAGTAATATGGTCCTCGGATTATTGTATGGGTCTGGATCCTGCATTTCACTCATAAGAAACTGTAGAGGAGGTTGGAAAATAAAGCGTATCATGCTGTACCTCAGAATGATAAGGGCAATTAAAGAATGTTAACAAAACACTACTGAGTTTAAACTTGAAATTTGGTTCTCCATCAAGTTGTCCCCATATCTATAATCAAAATGACTGTATCAATGTTTTCTAAATTGAGTTGTGTTGGGAATTCCCTCTACCCCTTTTTCCAAGCTGGGGGATTCTACATCCTATTCTACCACATCAAGAGTTTTATCCAAGTCCCCCTTTCTGCTCTTCAGTGCTGAAGTTCTACCTTGCAGCTTCTGGGCACGTGCAGCTCTTACCCTTCTTCTACTAACTAAACACCTTTAACCACCCCCTACACAACTAGGCTTCCAGGTCAGATGACTTAAAACTACGCCCAGGAGGATGGGGAGTTTAATTTGTGTCTTGAGGTACCGCTCTTCATCTGTGAAACAATTCTGAGACCTGAGCAAAACGCTTCCGACGAGGTCCGTTCCCGTTTGGTTCTTCTCGTTTTAGTAAAGAAAGACAGCGCCGATCGCCAGGGATTTTTCGTTTCATCCTCTCCAGGGGACACAATCGTAAGTCCCTACCCCCAGATCAAGGAGAATGACACGGGAGAGCAGCGGATCCGGGCACCGCACGCCCAGCAGGCACACTGGGACGCGAAATAGCACCCCCACCCCCAAATCCGGACAGATCTAACCCGCCAAACGATTAATTAATTAGCCAGTTCCGAAAATTCACCTCACCTGAGCGCCCACCACATGCAGAGCAAGAGCTACCAGGAAACCTCGGAGAAGTTGCATCGCGGCCGCCAGCTCCTTCCACGACTGACGTCCACGATCAGTCAATAAAACTGGTATCCCTGCCGGCTTTGGGAAGCCTCTGTCTGGGACGAAGCCAAGGCGTCGAGCCGTCCGGCTCCTCCGCGTCGCTTCCGCGAAGAAGAGCCTCTGAATCAGGTACCAATCCCGCGCGCCGAGCGAGGAGCCGCTTCCAAGAGCCCGCCGCTCGCCTCGCTCCGCCCGAGGCTGCAGCGACTGGGGGGAGGGAGAGCGTGGGTCGCTCCTGTCGCCCCAGGCAGGGCCATGTGAAGGCTGCCCGCCTTCCTGCTCCTCCCACGGCCCCTGGCACTCCGCCCTCGCTCGCTCCCTGCCCTGCCGCTGGAGGGCGTTTCCGGTGGCCCGCCGGGATCGTTTGGCTGACTTAGCGGACGTGTTGGAAGAGGACTCTGTTGCGGGAAAGCCCGAGTGACTCCGCCGGAAAGGTCCAGGGTTGTTGAGTAACGGCTGCCTGCTCCGAGACACGCTCCCTGAGGGTGTTTTTTTCTTCTGAGCGTGAACTATAGCCTGGAGACTTACCAGGGAATTCCTGCTACTTGCCATTTATTGATTTTCACCTTCCCCTACCTGCCTTCCTCATGAGAGGTTCTTAGGCCAGGAGCCTTTCGATGCCTGAGGTGGAGAAATAGTAGCATCTGTTCACACCCCCAGACACACCCCTAGTGGAAGTGCATGTTATCTCATTAATCAAAGCACTTTTTCAGAATAAAAATACTTTTTTTTTATTTTAAAAACAAAACTTTATTAAACACATAAAAAGTAAAAGGTTATACCATGTATATACAAGATACATATGTTAATACAAACGACAATATATAAAAAGAAAAAGTGACTTTGGTCTCACGTCCATTATCTTATTAACGGTGCATATTTGTTAATTATTATTATCATACAGAATTTTACATTTACTCTCATTTCTACGAGTTATCCAATTATACCACCTATTCCACGCTATATAACCTTTTGAGTCTACCTTAACTGATCAACTGCCAACAGACCAATTGATAATCCAAAAGATCTATAATTGCGCGGAAATGGACAAACTAACATTTGAAATGAAGGATAAGGTGGACTCAAAAATACTTTTTAACCGTTTCTCTTTGTCCCTGATAGAAGAAAATTAAAAGGTGACAAAATAAATAATTACCATTTCCTGATATTTCAAGATAGCTAAAATCTAATCCCAAGTGGCTATTTTTATTCAGTTTTATATTCTGGCTGTCTCTGCTAAACAGAGGAAGAGGAGGAGGATGCAATAGGTTAGAACAATACTGTAGAGTACAAAGTATCATCCTTCAATTAGTACTGTGACTTAACAGGACAATGAAAGTATCAAGCAGAACAAAAGCAATGAACTTCGTTTAAATAAGAGGGTGAATTAAAATGGTCCCAAAACAACAAGAACATCAACTAAGCAGGTCTTCGTAGGAAAATACCCTCTTGTTTAAAAATACATTACTTACCAATCATGATGCTTGGAAAAGCACTTTCTTAGAAGATTTTAACCTATGGATGTGAGCTGGAGACACTCATTGAAATCTGTAACGGGATGCCTTTGAGAGTGGAATACAAAGACGGCACTTCTGTGTGCAACATGAGATTAATCCCACCCTTCTTTAGATTTGTCTATAGAAAGCTTTCATTAGAAAACTGCAACCAATTTGGCATATGGGCAAACAGCCTAAAACTTATTTCAACAGTTGCACTATATAATTTGCACTTAAGTATTTGCAAAGGAGGATCAGAGTTGCATACCTTAGTTTTGTCATGGCTACCTGTAAAGGCCTTCCTTATCTATGTGTGACCTTGACAGTCCTAGGCACTGTTCTTTAGATAGTCCATCTTAAGAGAGTTCAAACATCCTTCATTTCAAACACAGAAGTGACATAACATGCACACTGTATAAATATTGGGTGAGTATTTAATTGTCCACATTTTAAATACATGTAATTGTTGTATTCCATATTTTGAGCCTTGGTGGCGCAGCAGATTAAAGTGCTGTTAAATAGCACCAGCTGCCTGCAATTACTGCAAGTTCAAATCTCACCAGGCTCAAGGTTGACTCAGCCTTCCATCCTTTCGAGGTAGGTAAAATAAGGACCCAGATTGTGGGGGCAATAAGCTGACTTTGTATAATAAGAACCCCGCTGGGGGAGGGCGAAAGCCCTACTAAGCAGGTTTATACAAAAGCATGAAGGCTATTGCTTAACGCATTGTAAGCCGCCCTGAGTCTCCGAAGAAGGGCGGCATATAAATCGAACCAATAAATAAATAAATACATTTTGTATTTTATTTTCTATAGTTCTATATTTAGTTGTATTTTTTTTACTTTTTTAATTTTAATGAAATTTACCCTGGATGTTTGAATTGTTCGTATGGTTTTATTCAATTGCTGTGAAACAGAGTAAGTATGTTGCTAAGACAGACAGATGTAAATATTAATTCATATATATAATATCAGAATATCTACATTCAGGGTTGAACTATGGAGTTCTTTGGTCTCTGCGTGTGTTGTTTTTTTGCAGAGATTTCATTACCCAGCTAGATAACATCATGAGTACAAGTGAGTGTGGGGTTTGCTGCCTGTTTATAAGTATAATTTCTCCCAAATGGGGCAGAATCTTGGCTGGCCCAAGAATCAGGTTCATTGCATGCATGTAAAGGGGCTTCTTGTATTTGCCAATCCTAATAAGCATGGGCATCCATGGGAAGTTTAAAAAAAAAATAATAACTGGCATGACTGTATATAATCAAATTCCTGTCTCTTTAAACAAGCATCAACATGGCACACACATTGATGCAGCATTCAATGGAGTATCCACACCTCCACTTGATTTCTTTTACCTAAATGGCGCTGATTGTAAGTGTCAAACTTTTCTTCATTTTGCACCCTATAGTATAATAATAGAGTGACTGTTTTGACAGATTTTTGGTTTGAAGCAATTAGGTTTCTTTGGCATGTCATTGTTTTTTGCACTATTGCTTCTTACAGCCATCTAAATGTTTATTGTGACTTGACTTATATATTATCATTTGGATTTTATTTCTTTGAAAGCTGTATTTGGGGCATTTGCTGTAAAAATAATATTTAAATATAGTAAGAAAAAAAAGTAATTCTAGTTTCTGCTTGGAGGAAGTAGTGTATAATGTTCAGGACATTCTTATTTTACCAGAACATTTTGAAACTTGGGTAGAAAGTGCTGAATAATGGACCAGTGATCTGAGTCAAAATAAACCAATTCTTATTTCTAATTAAATGTAAGATTTGGATTTAATGTTTGCCAGCTGTCTTGAGAACTTGCCAGAGTAGAAAGGCAGGGTGTAAATCAAAATAACTGAAATAAAATAAACAAAGAACATTCTGCTGCCCAGCACTATTTTGAATTTTAACAGCTCCATAAAGGTGAAAGTTTGGTTTTGCTTGTACTGGATGCTTCAGGTAGAAGCTGCACAATTATATAATAGGAATGCTTTAATCCTAATTTGTCCTGCCTTGGTCAGGAATATACAGCTATGTAAAAACATATTTTTTCCAGGAGCAGTCTGTCCCTCAGTAGCAGACTTTCCTCAAAGTTCAGGTCTTTTTCATTCAGTGTATGTTCTTCATATGTAATTCCCAGCTATACTAGCTATACTGGGTCAGTTTTATGGTAACCTGTCCAACTCTTCTAGAAAGCATTTGTTTGGGGAAGACTTGTTTAAATGTACTCATAGAGTAGAAAATAACTAGTTTGTTTATCAGGAATGGGAAACTCAAATACTAAGCATAAGTCACATATTAAAATGCAAATAATAAATTTAGAAGGGTGGGTTTTTTGTTAATAGAAGAGGAAGAGAAAGAGTTGAACTCCTCCTGCCCATCCATATGGTCTGCAATCTGACTGATGTCTGTCTAATAAAGAAGTTGCTCATTGGAATAGAATATCTGTAATTCAGGGTTGAACTGCGGAATTTTTGGTGCTTTTAGAGTTTAATTGTTTGCTTGCAGACATTTCACTACCCAGCTAGGTAATATCATCAGTATGAGTGAATAGGAGATTTGTTTTTTGTTTATAAAGTAAAGCCCTGCCAATATTGGAAGAGATGTGACTTTTTACTTGGTTGATGCATATTGCAATAAGATGCGTATTTTATTTTATTTACTTATTTATTTATTAAATGTGTATGCTGCCCATTTCACTGTAACAGCAATCCTGGTCAACTGTATTGATATTGCAATCATTTCTATGGTAGTTTGGCTTCAGAAGAGCCAATGAGGAATTCAGTATGAATGGTCAAGGATCACAAGGTATCTATAGCGATCTTATTGACTTAGAACAGAGGTCTTCAAACTTGGCAGGTTTAAGACTTGTGGACTTCAACTCCCAGAATTCTCCAGCCAGCATAGCTCCAGCCAGCATAGCATAGTTGGCTGGAGAATTCTGGGAGTTGAAGTCCGCAAGTCTTAAAGCTGCCAAGTTTGAAGACCTCTGACTTAGAATCTAGGAACTGTTGGCAAGGCACCAGGATGGGGAAAGCTATGCACACAGTTCACCACACCAATCTGAGTACCCTCTCAATGTGTGACTTCAACTCACATCCATTACTGAGAATTCTGAAATTTAATTGAAATCTACACACTGAGAAGTGCCCAGATTTGGAAAACCTGCTTTATCACATATGGTGGAATCACGATTATGCAAAGCACTTTGGTAGTCCCAAAGTTTAAGATAATACTTTGAAACCAAAGTAGAACCTGGCATATTATCTGAGGACTGACTGAACAGGACCATAAAAGGAGCTGCGTTTTTTAAACAACTTTCCATTTAATCTCTCTTTCTGTTTTTTTCACTCTTTGGCATTTTTCTTTCTTTTTTTAAGCACCATTAAGATTAAGAGGTCAATTCCACAGAAACCAACAGAAACATTAACTTTGCTGATCTTGGATATGTGCCATAAAAATAGAATTTACTTTGTACATTTTTATTGTTAGTGGTCCACAAGCCACATCAGGATTAAGATTTTATTACCGTATGCCCTGGCCTATATAAATAGAGGTGAGAATTATCCAGCCTCAAAGGAAAAAAATTAATTAAGAAGGCATTGATGCTCTCTAAGCTTAGTTGTTTGCTTACAGATGTTTCATTGCCCAATTAGATAACATTACCAGTGCAATATTTTAATTATATTTGGTATTTATAGCTCAGCTGTGGTTTGGATTTTACAAATTTGTAGCTCTAACATGGAATGTCATGGTATTCATGTACATGTGAGTTTGTGTGTGGTCTTCTCATTCTGTTGCTTTCCTCATTCTTTCCAAAATATTTATTTAACCACTCTGAAATGGTACAAGCCATATTTTGAACACTCCTGTACACTTAACTTTATGCATTAGTTATTAAGGGGCGAAAATTCTTCACTAATTACCGGTAGTTCTGGAAGTGAAAGGCATTGATTCTGCAATTTATTTGTCCCAACGTTGTCTATGTCCAGGCAATTGTCAGACATCAACATTGACTTGAATGTCCCCCCCACCCCCCAAAAAAACAGGATTTGTGTGCATCTATGTGTGTCTGTACACATGCTTACCACAAGAGCAGTTGGTAGTGCCTCATAAATCTTGGCTCATTATCAAAAGGCTGAGGATATTAGATCTGATTGGTATTTGGATGGAAAACCATCAGGAAATTCCATGGCTATAGTCTAGACTGGGAAATTAAAAAAAAAAAGAAGTCAAATTGCTTATTGCTACCAAAAAGCAATGTGGATGTAGCCAGCAAGAGGACAAGCTCAATTAGAGATAATGCCTTTAGTACTTACTGGAAAGCAGAGAAAAAGACAAAGGAACAGCAACCATAGGACAAATATAAAAGATTGGTGAGGTTGAAGTAGAAGAGGTATTGCAGGCTGGTGAGGACAACTGTGCCCAGATAAGATTAGCAAAATTTTAAAGAAGGCTCCCAACAGTAGGTGCAACATCATACACACAGGTCTGAAAAAGTCATCACAAAACGAGTAGCCCAAGGGATTGCTTGTTTCGCATAAAAGAGCCCAACACTTTACATGTCATAGTTAAGCAGAACCCGCCCCCCAGTGGTGGGATTCAATTTTTTTTTTACTACCGGTTCTGTGGGTGTGGCTTGGTGGGCGTGGCATGGCATGGTGGCCATGGCAGGGGAAGGATACTGTCAAAATTCCATTCTCACTCCACTCCAGGGGAAGGATACTGTAAAATCTCCATTCCCACCCCAATCCAGGGGAAGGTTACTGCAAAATCCCCATTTCTTCCTGATCAGCTGGGAGGCAGAGAATAGATGGGGGTGGGGCCAGTCAGAATTTTTACTACCGGTTCTCTGAACTACTCAAAATTTCCGCTACCAGTTCTCCAGAACTGGTCAGAACCTGCTGAAACCCACCTCTGCCGCCCTCCCAAAAATGCTCTAACAGCACTTAGTGACTTTGCTTCCTTATCATCAAACATATTATATGAAAATACCTGAAAGCAACTTAGTAATAGAAGTTACTAAGACCTGAAAACTTAGTGGTAATTTACATAACGGTGTTTCCAAAAACAAAGCTGGCATTCAGAGTCTCTAAGGTGGTCTTTGGGATCCCAGCCCACATTTTCATAGCAAACACACCTAGTTTTACATGGCAGAAAGTCAGCTCTGAATTCCTGTGCTGGATTAATTTAAGGCTGGATCTGGTTTCAGGATGTGTGGAAGAACTGCAAGCATGACAGGAAGCAAAAACTGCTATCTTCTCTCAGTGTAAGAGATATATTTCACTTCTTCAACAAGAAGTGTGTTGTGGTTGTACAAAGAGAAGTAGCCACATCAATGGTACCTCACCTCCCCCCACCCCCCAAAATTATGGAATGCTTTTCCCTGAATACTTTGCCTCTGTTCTTTTGCTCCACCCCAGAAATATTCTCAGACCTTTTAGACATCTTGTTAAATATGCAGCTAATTTTTATCTTACTTTTAAGATTTTATATTGCCATGTTTTAATTACCAGGCTAAGCTTAGTTTTGTGGATTTGCATTCTTTGCCATTTTAATGGAGTCTACTTTCTTTTTATAAATACCCTGCTGGATTTTGTTTTTATTAAGATAGAATAAAACATTTAACTACTGTATTCTAATTTCTGGACCTATGGTTGGCAAGAGAGGGTTAAGACTAATATGTTAAGCAAAGGTAAAACTCTGTCAACAGGAAAGGCTACATGATATCAAGATAATGGTCTGTATCTGAAACTATTAGTTAACAGAAGAGAGAAAAACTAAGAAAGCTGCAGAGAGCTAGAAAGATTATTGTATAAAGAAAGGCACAATATTTTCATCAACATCAAAGCCTCGTCAGGAATCTTCCATACCACTTGTGACATCTTCACCACAGTTTTGTCCTGAAAAACTGAAAGAGAAAAAGATTGAATGAGAAAACTTTACAAAATGAAGTGGAATAACTTGAAGAATTAATCAGAGTCAGTGTTTAAGTTAGCAAAGCTTTAATAAATGTGCAGCAACTTGTATTTCATTATATGAATGAATGAATGAATGAATGAATGAATGAATGAATGAATGAATGAATGAATGAATGTCTTCATTGTCCAAAATTCCTAAAATAATTATTGTCACGTATAAAGCAAAGACCAGTTTGGACCGAAATACGAATCATGTTTAAAAATATAAAAAGCAAATAATAATTCATGGTATAGGAAGCCCTAATCCATGGAATGTCTTCGGCAACCAATGATTTTTTTTAGGGATAGAAAGATGGAGTCCTTTTCTGCTTTGCTTTGCATCCGGCCAGTTTTTGGTGGTGAGAACAGTTGACTGATCTTATCTACATAAGATCATACATCATTAACACCTTCCAGAAACATGAGAAAACCTGGACATAGGGACAAAACCCTCAAAATAAGTGTTGACTGTGTTGAAATCAAAGGAGAGAACAATGCCACTTTCAGGAGACAGGAAAGCTGACGTTTGTCCTGAGAGGAGAATTTTGCTTTAGGGCATTTTTTTTCTGCCAGCAGGTGCACAAGACAGTTTCCCTGCTCTCCTCCAGATGCTATCCCCGTGCTTGCTACTGTAAAAGCAGATTAAAATTCTCAATTGTGCAGACAGATGATACATGCTCAGACAACAAGGCTTCTTGTCACAGGATAAAGGGGTTATTATCGGAAAGACTGGGGGGGAGGGTTCCCAAGTCAATTTTTTATTCCTGGTGACTCCCTGGACAGGTCTCTGCAGTTTTCTGGGTCAATTTCTTAGGAAGATTAAGAAGGGCTAAAGATGTTGCAAGATTGTGAGAGTAAGCCCTCTGAAATTACAACCAGTAGTCTTAAAAAAAATAGGTAGACTATTTATGAATGATTCAAATCTTCTCATTGGAACTTCCCTAGAACAGCACAGTATTAGTGTTCATTAAGAATGTATTTGTTGATTCTTATTAAGGCCTTTTATGACTGCCCATCGTATATGTAATAACTGGGTGTTCCCAAAAGCAATATCTGTAGTTCAAGAGGTTGCCAATGAAAGGAACAGAATATCTCATTTGAGGGCATAAAATATGGTCACATGATAATGCTCTGATTTTGAATTGACTGGGCAATTGTATTTGGCTTATCAGCTATATTTAGTGTATGTGTATACAGATACATATAAAAAAAAAATCCTTTTTACAATTCTATGGCTGGTCTGTATCTTTCCTCAATCTCAGGTCCTCTAGCAGAAGCCTGCAAGATTGGAGTTCTACACAGTATCTTAGCTATTCCTGACACTGCACTTTTCTGGAGTGATGTTGTTCCTGGGGTCTATGGAGCCACTTTCCCAGCTTAGGAGTCACATTCCTGAGAACGCCTACCACCATTGGGACCATTTTGGCCTTTACTTTCCACATCCTTTCTAGTTCCTCCTTTCTCCAGCTTCTCATACATGTACTTCCTGATGTTGCTGTCACTTGGCACCACTTCACCTTATCACTGCTGTTATTTTTCTAATTCTTGTCTACTTCCATGATGTCTGATCGATTGGCCAGTACCTGCCTGTCTGCCTGGATCTGGATTCCGGAAGTCCCACAGGTCTTAGCCCTGTTATTCTCCATGGCTTCTATGGAATTTCACATTAGACTCGGGAGGACCTCATTGAAACACTGTGCAGATATTCATTACACAATGCTAGTTATTTGGTTGTGCTGTTCACTGTTGTTGGTCCTGTCACTATGTTTTGGCCTCTCTTTGAGGCCTTTTGGCATAGTCTGCACCTCAGATCCTGTTTAGTGTGGAAGAAGCATGCTTCTATGGATCTGGTCATAGTACCTGTTTTTGTGCTGCTAGAATCAGTGCCTCAGTGCTTTTAGTTCAGCCCTTTTCAGCTATTGGTACTGTTTTCCAATGTCTGCCATCTCAATTATCTGTTAATGTATGTCCCATGCAGGATCTTATCTTGCAATGGCACTTCCTCTGCTTGATCTTCTTCCCATATCTACTGCTGCGTCAGGCATTCTCTTAGTAGCTCATATTTATTACTGTTGTTTATTTATTATTTATTAAATTTGCTGCCCATCTTGCTGGGTCCTCTGGGTTTCATCCAGAACAGTGGCTATGACACTCATCTGACCCTGCCTGCCTTCTTTCCAGTTGTGTACAGTCTTTGCATATTGGACTTTGAGTGAAAACCTCCGAACATTGTAAGGAGATTCTGGGTCTTCACATTGGCAGCCTCCATATCATCCTTTGGCCAGCTCACTGTATTGGCAAGGTATCTGATGACTGACAGAGTATACATGTTGATAGCATGATCTTGGAGCCGCGGTGGTGCAGTGATTAGAGTGCAGTACTGCAGGCTACTTCTGCTGATCAGAAGCTGCCAGCAGTTTGGCAGATCGAATCTCACCAGGCTCAAGGTTGACTCAGACTTCCATCCTTCCGAGGTCGGTAAAATGAGGAACCAGATTGTTGGGGGCAATATGCTGACACTGTAAACCACTTAGAGAGAGCTGTAAAGCACTGTGAAGTATATAAATATGTAAGTCTAAGTGCTATTGCTATTGCTATTGCTATTGCTATTGCTATTGCTATTGCTATTGCTATTGTTCTCATTTAGCTGATTCTTCAGAACCTGTCTTATCCTTTGGTGGTACTTAGGTGGTGCTGTCTTCCTTGTCTCCTCATCGTAGTTTCCATGTGACTGGGGGATATTTGTAGCTTGTCTGTATGTCTTTTATGAGATAGTTCCACCTCATCAGTCTTAACTATCTTCCCTGTCTTTACCACTATCCGGCCACATTTCTCTAGTCTAAATGTCCTTATGTCTTCACTGTAGATCCATGTCAGGTAGATTAGTGAGTTGATATTTCATTAATTCTTAGCATATAGATTTATGTCATCCATGTAGAGGAGGTGGCCGATGGAGTTCTACCCTTGAACTTGTATCCATATCCAGTTACTGTGATTATCTGGCTGAGGGGGTTTAAGCCTATGCAGAATAGCAGCAAGAACAGTGTGTCACGTTGGTATATGCTGCACTTGAATGACCACTTGTGTAAGTTGACTTGAGTTGATTCTAGTGTTGAATTCCACACTCCCATTGGATTCTTGAGGAAGTTGTGTCCTGTTTTATATACCAGGTATTCACAGAATCATGTGTGTGGCATTGAGTGCTAAGCTTTTCTGTAGTCAATCCAGAGTGTGCTTAAATTGGCCAGATAGTGGTAAAGACAAGGAAGATAGTTAAGATTGATGGGGTGGAACTATCAGTGGATCTCATAACAGTCATGCAGACCAGCTACAAGTATCCACCAGTCACATGGAAACCAGGATGAGGAGACAAGGAAGACAGCAACACCCAAGTACCACCAATGGATAAGACAGGTTCTGAAGAACCAGCTCAATAAGAAAAACAAGATCATGCTATCAACATGTATACCCTGTCAGTCATCAGATACCTTGCCAATATAGTGAGTTGGACAAAGGATGATATGGAGACTGCCAATGTGAAGTCTCAGAAGCTTCTTACAAGTATATCTAGACAGTCTAGACTAGGGGTGTCAAATTCACGGTCATCACATGAAGTATCGCAACTTCTCCCCCCCTTGGCTAAACCAGGGGTAGGCATGGCCAGCACATGACGCATCCAGCCCATGGGCCGCAAGTTTGACACCTCTGATCTAGACACTTAGTCTTGGGCAACTTCTCTATCTATGAGCAGCAGGTGTTTTGAGCTTCTGGTTGTTCCCAATACCTTTCTCAGCTGTACTTATATACTGGCCCATATGGTCCTATAGCTTGACAGTTGTGGGAAGGCAGGTTATTGGGGGGAGGTTGGCCAATGCTGCTCCCTTGTGGGGTCTTTTATGATCAGCACTGTTTAATACAAGGAAGAACAGTGCTGTCTAACAGTAAGGATGGGAGCATGCTGCTAGAAACTGGTTCAACTGTGCTGTTAGGTGTTCATGCATTGCTGTTGGTTTCTTTAGCCAGTAGGTATTGATCATGTCTGAGCCAGGTGCTGCCCAGCTCTTCATGTTCTTGACCCATAATTCATTATCAACTTTGTGATGATGACTTGTTCATGTTCATGTTGTTCATGTTCATGTTGTTGTCTACTCTCAGGTCCTGCAGCAACTTTACACTGGTGTTATGTGTCTTCAGTTTTAACCCATGTGTTCTTCCAGTTTTGTTCAGTTTCTGATATTGGTGGCTATGCCATCACTGTGTTTTTGCACTGCAGTTGGGAGCATGTTGGATGGTTCTCTTTGGAGAGCAGAGCATTTATCTTTTTTGCTTCTCTAATGAATCTTCTTAGCCCATAGCCAGTGCTGTGAGTCTTTGTTTATTAGTATTTAGGGCTTCAGATGGAGACAGGCCCTTGTATTTTTTTCAGTAACCAAGGTTTATCCCTAATCTCCACACCCTTTTATAGTTCCACCAGCTGATTGAGTTGCCTTGATCTTAGCCTCCACCTCATTGTCTAGGGACAAGCAGGCAATGTGCTGTTCTTTTTCTTGCTCATGTAGTCAACTAGGGATTGTCATGAGGGCTCTGTTGGCATCTTCTGGCACACTATTTGATGGTAATTTTCCACTGAACCTTGGTGATCAGTCTTGAGGGTTGACTATAGCTAGTTTACCCATGATCTTACGCTTCGTATCAGCTGCTATGCTCTGTAATGGAAGGAGGGGGCATAGAGTTTCTGGCTTCATGTGTTGGCTGTATATCTGTTTGTTCTTCCATGTGTTCTTGAGACCAGAATGCAATGTATAGTCTATCTCAGTTGTTAGAGCATCTTCTTCACTACGTTGAAGCACTGGGTAACTTAACTGCTTCTTAGTGTGGATACTGGTCTTCTGTACATTCATAGTTCCCTCCAATGTTTCATACAGTATATCCCTTCTCATTAGGTCTAGTGTTGTAGTAGCATTCCATCAATTTATATCCAAGGTAGGCAAGTGAAGTTTTGGGGGGTCTTTGCCCAAGGACCCCTATTGGTGAGGTAGGCACCAGCTGAGATTTGAACTCTACTTTCCCATATCACTGTGCTATCCAGCTACTCCATGTGATAATACTCTGAATTTGGGTTGGACTGCTTTTGGCCTGTCAGCAATATTTAATGTATACAAATATAGACATTCACATTCATTTCGCAATGTTGTGGTATCATGATTCAAAAAGAATATTTCTTTGTGTGAGACAGGAATGAGGTGTGTTGCCCACAGTTTAACTCGTCCAAATTGTCCCCCTCACCACACCTTCTCCTCAGCTGCTTTTTCCATGAGTAGGATTCCTGTGTGTTAAGGCAAGGGCACTCATAGATTTAAATAAGTAGCAGCTGCAGGCTGGTTTAAAACAATGAACCACCCAATCTGTTAGCTCTCTGCTGCATTATTAGTCCCCCCCCCAAAACTATTTTGACCTGTAGAATGGTAGGAGAAAGTGAACCTGGATTCCCAATTGACTTTGCTTGTCAGAAGGTTGCAGAAGACACATGATCCTACGACACTGCAACTGTCATAAGTACAAGTCAGTTGCCAAGCATCTGAACTTCGATCACATGACCACAGGGATGCTGAAATGGTTGTAAATGTAAACAACGGTCATAAGTTGCTTTTTTTCAGTGATGTTATAACTTTGAACCAGGGGTGAAATGCTCCCAGTTCGAACCGGATAGCCCGATCCAGTAGCAATAGAGGCGGGTGGTTCGGAGAACCCGTAGCAAAAATCCCTCCCCCCCCCCATGCCCAGCTGAGCCACACAATCATCAGAGGCTTATTTTTTTACTTTTAAAAGCATTTTTTCTACAACCTCTTCAGCAGAAAAAATGCTTTTAAAAGTAAAAAAAAAAAAAGCCTCTGATGATCGTGCGGTTCAGCTTGGATCATCAGAGGCATTTAAAAGAAAAAAACCCTTTTTTTCTATTAAATGCCTCTGACGATCCAAGCTGAGTTGCCTGATCGTCAGAGGCATTTAAAAGAAAAAAAGTCTCTGCTGATCAGGCAACTCAGCTGGGATCGTCAGAGCCTTTTGAAAGCATTTTTTTAAAATCTCTTCGCCAAAAAAGGTTGTAGAAAAAATGGTTTTAAAAGTTTTTTTAAAATTGGCCATGCCCACCCAGTCACAGTACCCCCCCCAAGCCATGCCCACAGAACCGGTAGTAACAAATTTTAGATTTCACCACTGCTTTGAACAGTCATTAAATGAACTGTTGTAAGTTGAGGACTACCTGTGCTTTAAGTCTTGCTAGAGTCTGTCAATGTACCTTTATTATAAAGTAATATTAACTCATCTGGTTATGATTCTTATTTGGTTTACCCTACAAAGCCACCCCCCATCCCACATGTCCCACATCTCCTGGAAGGGCATGTTCCAGGTCCCTTATAAATCCAGTAAATAAGTAACTAAATGAATCAAATCTCAGAATTGGAAAACATCAGCAAAGAATTTTTAAAAATAGATATCCCAGTTCTAGATTAAGTTCTAGATTAAGGGACAATTAATGTGGAGTCTATAGAACTTTTGGGTATGATAAATAGTTGTTTCAAGCAAATTGAAAAATAGCACTCTTCCTAAAGTTACTCTTCCAATTTTCTTTCAGCCCACCATCTAATTTATTTATTTATTTATTTATTTATTTATTTATTTATTTATTTATTTATTTATTTATTTATTTATTTATTTATTTATTATATATAATTACTGGTTAGAAGAACTACAGATTTTTGAAAACAATTTGAACCTGTTTGGGGGCGTTCTATATAAGGACTCTGAAGTTCTGTGATCTCATTATGTCTCTATACTGGTCTAACTCAAGGGTCTGCAACCTTAAACACTCAAAGAGCCATTTGGACCCATTTCCCACAGAAAAGAAAACACTGGGAGCCACAAAACCCTTCTCGTGCCTGACTATTTCTTGAGTGGCCACAAAACTAGCATATGTAGTTGAATTAAATGTTCTGTTTTCTTCGGAAACTTTTCTTTTCTTGGATTTACTGTATCCATGGTTGGCCTACCAGGGGTTGAAAAGCTCAATAAAGCTTTTTATTGATAGAGCCTTGGTAGTACAGGGGTTTAAGGCACCCTGTTATTAAGCTGGTTATTAAGCCCAGCTGTCTGCAATTACTGCAGGGTTCGAATCTCGCCAAGGCTCAAGGTTGACTCAGCCTTCCATCCTTTCTAAGGTAGGTAAATTGAGGACCCAGTTGTGGGGGCAATAAGCTGACTTTATATAAATATACAAAAGGATGAAGGCTATTGCTGAGCACATTGTAAGCCGCCCTGAGTCTTCGGAGAAGGGCGGCATATAAATCAAATTAAAAAAAAAAAAATCACGTGCCGGCGGGTGTCACACATTGGCGGTTGTGACGCATATTTTGAGTGACAGGGAGCCGTAGCAGAGGGGTGAAAGAGCCACATGCAGCTCCAGAGCCACAGATTGCTGACCCCTGGTCTAACTGATTTCCAATCTTCAGTAAAATTATATATATATCTTAAAAATCTTACAGATCTGTGGAATCTGTGGACAGATTCACACAATTTTCCATTTGCGTGACATGCTCAATTATCAGATACTTAACTTATTACTTTAGGTGAAAAAAAGGATCTTGGATGTTTGACTCTTTTTTGCATCTATCTAGACAAGGCTCACAATGTGAAGTAGGAATACAGATTTTGACTTGTATGAGGAAGCATTAGAATATTTGCAATAAATTTCCATATTTATCTCCATTCCATTTCTCATAGCGTGATGGGTGAAGGATTTTAGTACTGCTGATGAGGACCAGGGAGTCTTTTTTTTTCTTTCTTTCTTAGTGCTGTGATATTGGGGGGTTTGAAGGCAACCAAACTTCACAAAGATTTTCAGGAGGTGGATGAGTGAAAGGGGTGGCAGTGAGGAGATATCCTAAGAAAGGTAGAGTAGAATGAGGTTGCACCCAATGAGCAAACCATCTCTAGTATTTGGGAAGAGGGAGAAAGGGGCATTACTCTCTAATTTTCTGACATATGTATATATTTAATTCAAAACTATATCAACTGTATTACCAATTAAAATTAACTTCACGTAACCACATAAACCACAAGAAATATCGTAACAATTTTTGTTATATATAAATATATTCCATGCCAGGTGTAAAAAGGTCTCTGTTTGTTCAAGAAGCTGACAATTGGGGGAAGTGGCACGTGTTGTTATTCCCATTGCCACATTTTTGTCATCAACAGCAGGAAGCGTACAAGCTCTTATTCACCTCCAGCTGCACATGGCCGGAACTACATTGTTTATTTTTGTAGCTTAGGGTTCTAAGGTAAATGGGCTGGCACAAGAGAAATGTCAGCTTTGCCACAGGGCAGACAAAGTCCAAAAGAAAATAGAGTATGTTTTGGGCAATTTTAAGAGGAAGGATGGTGTATTATTATAAATAATAAAACCAGGAATAATGTTACTTTTGATTTAATTTATACAGCTCAGTCATAGGTAATGCATCCAAGTTACACTGTTCTCAGACTCATGTCCATATGTTAGGAGGCTTTGCCCCATGTTTTCAGTAATAAAAGATGCATTTTATTAGTTTTACTATCTGCTCCATTCTTTAAACTTGTAACTCAGAATAATTTCCATGGAGCACTGTGCGTATGTTGGATCATAGTACAAATTAACTGGAAGACATCATGATCAGGAAGGCTTTCAAACAATTAAATCTATCTTTAATGTAACAGTTCTTGTCAACAGACCATTTTTTAAAGGTAATTGAACCTAAGAAATAATTAGCATAGGCAATTCTACATTATATGTACTCTCGTTTATACAAAGACAAAGTCTACCAATCTATAAAGATTCCACATTTATAATACTTCTTCCAGTTTTGGTCACCACATTATACAAAAGATGTTGAGACTCTAGAAACAGTACAGAGAAGATCAACCAAGATGGTTACGGGACTGGAGGCTAAATCATACGATGAACAGTTGCAGGAACTGGGCATGGCTAGTCTAGTGAAGAGAAGGACCAGGGGAGACATGATAGCAGTGTTCCAATATTTGAGGGGCTGCCACAGAGAGGAGGGGGTCAAGCTATTTTCCAAGGCACCTGAACTGAAGGTCAGACAAGGAATAATGGATGGAAACTGAACAAGGAGATATTCAACCCAGAAATAAGAATTTTTCTGGCAGTGAGAGCAATCAACCAATGGAACAGCTTGCCTTCAGAAGTTGTGGGAGCTTCATCACTGGAAGCTTTCAAGAAGAGACTGGCCTGCCATCTGTCAGAAATGGTGTAAGGTCTCCTGCTTGGGAGGAGGTTGGACTAGATGACCTACAAGGTCCCTTCCAACTCTGTTAATCTGTTTAAAAAGTTGGTAAAAAACTAGACTGTGTTCCTATAACTCCACAAGGGTAATTAGGAATGAGAGTTTAGGTAATACTTGATTTGCTACTGAGACAAAAGACATCATAACTGGAGGGTTGTTCATGATTGGGCATAGCAACAATTTGTCGCTCTCAAAAGAGTGACTTTAATTTATTTCCCAGCCCCCCTTCTATACAACTGGAGGAAAGCACCCTAAGTGGTCTAAGGCACCCTGTTATTAAGCTGGTTATTAAGACCAGCTGCCTGCAATTACTGCAGGTTCGAATCTCGCCAAGGCTCAAGGTTGACTTCCATCCTTTCTAAGGTAGGTAAATTGAGGACCCAGTTGTGGGGGCAAAAGCTGACTTTGTATAAATATACAAAAGAATGAAGGCTATTGCTTAGCGCATTGTAAGCCTCCCTGAGTCTCCGGAGAAGGGCGGCATATAAATCAAAATTAAAAAAAAAAAAAAGAAGAAGCCCCTCTCTATGGGAGCGTACTGGTTGGTGAGAGGCTACTGGTGGCAGAAGGCGGTCTCGTAGATACCCCGGTCCTAGGCCATGGAGCGCTCTAAAGGTGGTAACCAAAATCTTGAAGCGCACCCAGAAGACCACCGGGAGCCAGTGCAGCTCGCGCAGGAGGGGGGTCACATGGGAGCGCCATGTCGCTCCCATAACCACCTGCACGGCTGCATTCTGGACCAGCTGGAGCCTCCAGGTGCTCCTCAAGGGGAGCCCCATGTAGAGAGCATCACATGTATATGGATGTATATGGATGTGTCCAGCAGACCTAGTTCCACCTGATCATCTGAACATCTCCTTCCTAGCAACAAAGAGGATTTCAGGATAATATCTAATTTATCCTCGGAAAAAAATCAGTATTTTTGGATTTCCATGCTTATTTATAGTCTCAGAAGGATATCTTGAAGCGCCATGGAAATCCTAGGTAGTCTCATCAATTTTGCCTCTTCTTTCAAAGGACATATTGCATAATACAGGGAATCCTCAACTTACAACCACAATTGAGCCCAACATTTATGTTGCTAAGTGAGAAATTTGTTAAGTGAGTTTTGTCCCATTTTATGACTTTTCTTGCCACATTTGTTAAGTGAATCACTGCAGTTATTAAGTTAGTAACATGGTTGTTAAGTGGAACTAGTTTCCCCACTGACTTTGCTTGTCAGAAGATCACAAAAGGTGATCACATGACCCCAGGACACTGCAACCGTCATAAATGTGAGTCAGTTATCAAGCATCCAAATGTAAATCATGACCTTGGGGATGCTGCAATGGTCATAACTGTGAACAATGGTCATAAGTCCCTTTTTTCAGTGCTGTTGTAACTTTCAATGATCACTAATCAAACTGTCGTAAGTCAAGTAAAAGGGATTCTCAGTCAAGCAGATCAATTCACTCAATATTGTACCACCTTCCCCTTTTCATCAAAACCTCCACCTGCTCATCATATTCCAGGAGATGAACTCTTGCCTTAGAGCTTTGCATCCAGCAATCTGGAGAAGGTAAACAGTGAAGTTTCTCTGCTGCAGGCCTGATCAGTGAAAGCTTGCCTTTATTGCACTGGTTTCCTAGTTGTGCTGGCCACAATGGCTTGGTATGCAGATTAAACATCGCTGCCAGCTAATTTCTCCAAGCTTTGAAAAGCTTCAGTCACTGATATTTACAGATACAGCTGCTAATAGAGACAGAATAGCAGCCAGGTCTGGCTTCAGTTTGATTTTATTCTCTCACTCTCAGACATACAGTATAAACTCAAGATTTACATCAATATTTTGCCTCCTGGGTTTACCTCATGACTGCGCTTTCCAGGGTTCATGTTCCCAGAGCAAATTGGTGCAGTGTAGTGTCACAAGGAGAGTTGTTAACATGAGTCTCTCCTCCCCCCCCTCCTCCCCCCGCTGTCTCTAATCTACCTATTCTCCGAACTGCAGTAGAAAAAGGTCTTGCTGTTATTACGGACCACATGAGGAGAGGCTGGCAGCCCCAGACATTCTTGTTCCCATGGCAATTTTGCTTAATGGGTGACAGAGTTCCCAGCCTAGATGAAAGCAAAGAGCAAATGACTGAGGCCAGCTATCAGAGCATGGTATGTAACCATGGGGAGGACAGACGGCGACATCTACCACGCTTGCATTTGTGCCTCCATTAAAATGTAGTTTATATTGCAGGCCTACAGTATACCTGAACATGCATCCTGCAGCTGATGCAGCAGAAAACTGTTGAGATTATGCTGAGAAGGTATCATCCAAAACATAGAGACCTCTGTTTCACTGCAAAGTGAAAATAGGAGGATGGATCTCCCTGGCATAAAAGGCTCCCTTCCTGGGACTGAACTCATGATGCTTCTAGCTGATGGGGACCACAACATGACCTACTGCCAAAACTGATGAGATGTAATTGGGGAGAGGCAATCCCTCAAGTAATCAGGTCCTATGCCGCGTAGATCTTTATAGGCCATTACCAGCACCTTGAACTGAAGCCCTAAGTAAAGAGACAATCAACACAGCTCACAAACAAAGATATAACATGTGCTTATTGTGAGACAAACATAGCTGACTGTAGGATAGCATTTTGCACCAGTTGAAGCTCTCTCAAATGTGTTTCAAGGACAGTGCATGGCACTAATCTATATTAGAGGTGACTAAAGCACGAATGACCACGGCCTCTTGGTTCGAGAATGAGCACAACTGGCTCATTCCAGTACAGCTGGAAGCACAGTGGAAAAGGCTGAGAATCAAAGGCAAGGGTGGGGTAGAGAAAGCAGAAGAATTCAGTGGGTGCAAGTATAGCCAAGCAACCCAACCAGAGACTATTTCAAGGATGCTATATGAGAGGAGGCCGCCAGTCTCAAGTCTGCCTGGATGTTTATTTTGAGGCCCCCAGGGTGCACGGAGGCTGAGATTGAACAAAATCCAATGCTTTTGCAAACTACTAGAATTCCCTTAGGAACTTAACGTCAATTTGAGTATTTCTGGATCTTCAAAAAAATAATCCAAATGGAAGATTGGGAACCATTTTTAATTTTTGATGAACGTAAATGACTAAAAGTGAAAAGGGTTATTTAACTTGGAGGGATTAGGTTGCCTGGTCCCTTACATCTCTAACAGTATGAAACAAGATTTCAATATTTTGGGAACATCTGAAGTTATTATTACCAAATGTAGTTTGTTCCTGGCAATGATCTAGTAGGTAGGTTTCATTAACCTAAAATGCATGGGGTTTAGTTTATAATAATAGAATATTCAGAAAAAGGATTTGAATGTAAAATAACTGAACAGTTGAGTATTCAAAATACTTAATGTAAAAAAGAGTTCTCAATTCACTTTTTTCTCAAAGATATATATATATTCTATGTTAACAGAAATCAGTTCTAGAGTACTAATTTAGTTATAGATCATGCAGCAGTAACACTTCATAAAGAGCAAAAGTACAGTATTTGCTGATACAAAAATAAAAAATAATATTAGCTGTAGTTCAGTATATAATAATAATAATAATAATAATAATAATAATAATAATAATAATAATAATAATAATAATAATTTTATTTCTATACTGCCCTTCTCCCGAAGGACTCAGGGCGGTGTACAGCCTATTTAAAAACACAAGACAAAACAACGATTAAAAATTTAAAATGATTAAATAGATTTGGCTCAATTTAAAACCCCAGAAATTTAAAATACCCCAATTTAAAATTATTATGTTGATAGCCCGGCCTGGCAGAACAACAGGGTCTTCAGTGTGCAGCGAAACACCCGGAGGTCGGAGATCTTACGTATTTCCAGGGGCAGTTCATTCCACAGGGCTGGGGCTCCCACAGAGAAGGCCCTCCCCCTGGGTGTCACCGGCTGACATAACTTGGCCGATGGCACCCTGAGGAGACCCTCTCTGTGGAAGCGGACTGGCCGGTGGGAGGCTATTGGTGGCAGAAGACGGTCTCGAAGGTACCCGGGTCCTATGCCATGGAGCGCTTTAAAAGTGGTAAGCAACACCTTGAATCGCACCCGGAAGACCACTGGGAACCAGTGCAGCTCGCGCAGGAGGGATGTCACGTGGGCACAACGAGTTGCGCCCATAACCACCCGCGCGGTCGCATTCTGGACCAGTTGGAGCCTCCGACTGCTCTTCAAGGGGAGCCCCATGTAGAGAGCATTACAATAATCCAACCGGGAGGTAACAAGGGCGTGAGTGACCGTGCGCAGGGCGTCCCGGTCCAGAAAGGGCTGCAACTGGCGAATCAGGCGAACCTGATAAAAGGCCCCCCTGGCCACCGCCATCATATGCTCTTCTAAAGACAGCCGTGCGTCCAGGAGGACACCCAGATTGCGAGCCCTCTCTGTGGGGGGCAAAGATTCACCCCCAATAGTCAGCGATGGCACCTGCTGACTATATTGGGGCGCCGGAAGCCACAGCCACTCGGTCTTGGAGGGGTTGAGTCTGAGCCTATTCCTCCCCATCCAGACCCGCACAGCCTCCAGGCAGTGAGACATCACATCAAGGGCATCGTTGGGGTGGTCTGGGGTGGAGATGTACAGCTGAGTATCATCAGCGTACAGACACTTCACTCAAAAACCACGGATGATCTCGCCCAGCGGCTTCACATAAATGTTGAACAGGAGGGGCGAGAGGACCGACCCTTGCGGCACTCCCCATGCGAGACGCCTCGAGGTCGACCTCTGTCCCCCTGCCAACACAAACTGCGAGCGGTCGGAGAGGAAGGAGGAGAACCACCGCAGAATGGTGCCCCCTATTCCTAACCCCCTCAACCGCTGCAGCATGATACCATGGTCGATGGTATCAAAAGCCGCTGAGAGATCTAATAGGACTAGGACAGAGGAGCAACCCCTGTCCCGAGCCCTCCAGAGATCATCCACCAACACGACCAATGCCGTTTCTGTGCTGTACCCCTGCCTGAAGCCCGACTGGTACGGGTCTAGATAGATAGCTTCATCCAGGTGCTGGGGAAGTTGTCGTGCCACCACGCTCTCAACAACCTTCGCCACAAAACGAAGTATATATGTATGGGTGATATAAGATTTTTCCCCCTGAAAATCTTATTGCATTTAATAATATCTAACAATTAAGTTAACCTAGAAACCAAGAGGAACATAGGTGGCAAATTTCATGTTTGTAGGATTTACGGTTCTGGAGATTCTGGAGATAGTTATATAGATATTTATCTATCTATATATATAAAAGCGAAAATCACTCACGCCGTAATCACGAAATCTCCAGAACCATAAAGCCTACAAACGTGAAATTTGCCATCTATGTTCCTCTTGGCTTCTAGGTGCTCACTAAGAAAGGATTTTTCGAAATGACCATCAGAGCATTAGTATTTCCTATATTATTATTAACACGCTCTGATGCTAAGGAGTTCTATTCCCCCTCCCCACCTGAAAAGAAATCCGTTCCAAATGCAAAACACAAGCAGAGGAGAGAAGTTTCACTTTCAGTTTTACTTTCACAGCAGCAACCAGGGGATAGGATAGAGGAGGCTTCTGTGGGGCAAGCTTGAGGGAGAGAAGGGGATAGGAGAGGAGAGGCTTCTGTGGGGCAAGCTTGAGGGAGAGAAGGGAATAGGATAGGAGATGTTTCTGTGGGGCAAGGCTCAGGGAGAGAAGGGGGATAGTATAGGATAGAGTTCTGTGGAGCAAGGCTGAGGGAGAGAAGGGGATAGGAGAGGCCGATTGTAACTACTCATTAATTGTCAAGCTGTAAGTGTCAATTTATCAAGCCCCATCACATAGTTTCATAGCGAAGCACGGGTATCCAGCTAGTACTTGTATAATGTACGGTCGACATATCACAGAGACACTTTCATCTACTAGAAAACTTTTTAAAACTTTATTGGACACACACACACACCATTTCCTTGTTTATTTGACTACATCATTTTTGATAAACTATACTATTACAAAAATGTCTTTTACAAAATGGAAAAGGATTTTAATATCCAGGGTTATTGTTTATGTTGGAGAAGTACTACTGTCAATGGTATAATATTGCCTGCTCAAAAGCAGGAACAAGAAGAAACACATTCTTCAAATAGATGGAAAATAGGGAGAAAAATTGGCATGAGAAAATATCATAGTCCAACTTCTGCCCTGTTTCAGAGGAATACTTCTTCATCGGAGGAATACTAGAAATTAAACAATTAATAAGAGATGGGCACATACTTTTTTTTCTTATACCTGTTTTCCCCTTATTTTCCACAATATTGCTCCTGGAAAAATTTACTTGGAAAAACTAGCTTTTGCTGCCAGATAGCTAGCTTTATAAGAGAGATGTCTGTCCTTGTAATATCTTAACAGGAGAAAAATCCCTCACTGTTCCAGAGAGTGTAAAACAGGAGTATGCAACTAAATCCCATTCAAATGCTTTGGATTGACTTCAATCAATTCCAACCAGCATGACCAATAGGAAGGCACTATGGAAACTGTGTTCTAAAATATTTGGAGGGCACCAGATTGCTTGCCCAAGATGTGAAGTGAGTCTGCCAGCTCTAACAAGCCTTTCCCCAAACACAGTTCACTACAAGAGCTTGTTGAAAATTAACACCCCAATGTTAAAAAGAAGGAAAATCAGCTGGATATGGTGAAGAAAGGATGAAACAGATACACAAAGTTGGCAGGAAATAAAAAAGACTATTACAGTAATGACAACAACAAACATTATTATGGTCAATGATTAGTACAAAAAAAAAAAGAATATTGCAAAATAAAGTACTGTTGCAATTGTGTCTACATAATTCCTGGGAGATTTTTTTACAGGAAGGATACTCTAGTTAGCTGGCTTGATTATTCAGTTTTCTACTAAAACGACAATAAACAGCCCTATGAAAAGTCGAGACAAACAATTCAGGGCCTCCATTTCATGACCAGTGAACTCTATCAGGAGTCCCTATTAACATTATGGCTAGTGTGCTAACCCAGCAAAACATTGAAGTGCTTTGCAGCTATACTCCTCTGGGCCTGGTATTTATTTTATGATTTGTATATAACTTTAACAGAATTGAAAATTTATTTACTGAAAGGATGGCAACTTTATTTCCAAATAATTTATCCTAAAAGAGAGATGTTGCCTTTGATTTCCTGAAATATGGTAGTATCCGTTTTGAGGAAAAGGGGGAAATCGTCTTCCTTTTGGGTAAATATAATATTTTATATTTCACTCATATGTTTTAAGGTGGAGAAAAATAACTACCAATATAAAACATAACAGAAAAATAATCCAAGCAAAATTCTCAGATATATTCTATCTGTGAAAAATAATACAATAATGGAAGAATAATGTCCCCTGGAAAAGAGTTTCAAGAAGAAAAACACCTGCACCTCTGAAATTTCATTCTTCCTTCACCATTTAAGATATCCTAAACACAATTAAAGGTAAAGGTAAAGGTTCCCCTTGCACATATGTGCTAGTCGTTCCCGACTCTAGGGGACAGTGCTCATCTCCGTTTCAAAGCAAGAGCCAGTGCTATCCAAAGACATCTCCATGGTCATGTGGCCGGCATGACTAAATGCCAAAGGCACACGGAACACTGTTACCTTCCCACCAAAGATGGTCCCTATTTTTCTACTTGCATTTTTTTACGTGCTTTCGAACTGCCAGGTTGGCAGAAGCTGGGACAAGTAACTGGAGCTCACCCTGTTACTAGGGATTCGAACCACTGAACTGCCGACCTTTCGATCGACAAGCTCAGTGTCTTAGCCACTGAGCCACCGCATCCCTCCCTAAACACAATTAGTCAATCATAATTTTATGATACACAACTAATAACATTGCATTAGAATTGAATGTTTTATCTGGAACAGAACTATTTAGTGAGAAAATATATGCTAGTAAAATGAAATGGAATTGTAACTTTGAGAGAATATTTACCTGATGCTTAACAAATCAGTAATTAAAACTTGATGTGCCAGGGCCAGTTCTTCTTTTAATTTGGATATGGAAATTTCCTCAGCAGCGTTTCAGGAAAAACTTGTATTATTCATTGAATTTATCAATGAACTATCAAGGAGGAAGAGAGATTTTTCTGTCTCAGGTGCCAAAATAATTTGATTAGTCTGGATTCTATGGACTTTAATTGAAGTGGGAATTGTGCTATTTGCTACTTTGTCTTAGCAGGCAGCAATGTATCCTAAGCCTGGTGGCTAGTTCTTACAAAAAGCGGTGTAAACCTATTTTGTTTTTTTCTTTGCAATAAGAGATGTTGTGAGACAATGGTAAGTGACATCTGAACCCCATTTCAAGTTCTCTGAAGAATGCAGGACAATTACTAGAGTTGTGCAAATTCTTTGAAAAGGAACTTCAGAATGTGCCTGGTGTCCTACAAAGCACGCCCTTTTGAATTGTCAGAGATAAGGTTAGGGCAGCAGTATTCACAAAAGCAATCACATCTTGCCAAATACATATTATTGGATAATCTGGTAGTGTCACTCTGATTTTTTTTTTTCCTGAGTGAGCCATGCTAGTCCAGCAGACAGTTCAGCCTGGGAAAAAAAATGAAACCACTTATAAAACTGACCTTTACAGATATTGCCACTATAACCAGTTACAGAAAGACTCTTGGGACACAGGCTTGGACTGTGGGAAGCAGCCTTTTAGCTGTGACTAGAAAATAGCTCCTTTTGTGTATTTAAAAGGGCTGTCTAATTCCAACCAAATATCCATTAGAAAAGGCAATGATATAAATTTTGAAATGAAGGAAGAAGTTTAGGAGTTTGAACTGTCATCTCAACCATCTCCCTTCAATTTATGTGCAAACACTTATTCAAAAGTGGTTTTTCCCCCTAAAGGTGACTAAACTGTATAATCCCAAATAGATTTATTGTAAATTAGGATGCCCATCAGACAGTTGCAAAGGCAAGAAAAACCTGATTTCTCCCACCAAGTTATAGCTTCCACCATCTCACATCTGTAGGGAAAGGAGTTATTTTGGCTTCACCAATCTAGGAATTTTCTTATGACTTCTCATTTCATTTATTTTGTGTTTTTCAGATACTAGTGTATGCAAAATAAATCCAATATTTCTCTGATGCTTATCAATACTCTCTCTAGCTTCCATGTTACCACAATTCCTTGACTTGACATGGTTTCCTCAGCTCTCATTGCTATCGTTATTTCTATCTAGCACAGATAAAATTTCCACAGCATTTTATTAACAATAAAATTAACAATAAAATGTACCTGAAAAGTGTGGAGGAGGAGAATGGTAAGCAGATAGAAATACAGTTAACCAAATAAATTAACAAAGTTAAAAATTGTTACTTAAGCATAATGAAGAGACAAATTATAACTATGTAATTGAGTGTCTTCAACAAACTGCCTTCATCCTTATTTAAAACAACATACTTACCAGATATTGACTTAAATAATACTTTGAGAAAATTCATCAAAATGAATGAGAAAAGTAAATTATGGTTAAGCTTTTCTCATTGCTTTCAGTTTAGTTAGTTTAGTTTATTATATTTTTATACTGCCCTTCTCCCAAGGGACTCAGGGCGGTGAACAGCCATGGTAAAAACAATGTACAACAAAAATTAAAAGCTTATTAAAATAATTCAATCATTTGGCCAAATTTAAAACATCTAACTAAAATCATTTTAAAACCCCTATCAAAACCCAATTTAAAAAGCTCAATTTTGTGACTTCATAAAGATGAGTAATCTGAAATAAAGACTAAGAACAATTTATTGCTACTTATTACCTCATCACAAAATTCTCTTTTTTCTAAAGATAAATTTAGAATGTGGAGTCCAGATCTAAGATCATGTAAAGGGTCATTCTATTTGTGAGGTCAAAAAAATGAATAAATTAGAGCAAATCCTACCAATCAGCATCACGTTCCTGATAACCAGAAGCTGTACAAGAAGCTTTCCACCGACATGTGTAGGAAGCAATATGACCTCTGAAAATCTAATTCAAATGCGAAATCGTGGGATTGTTGCTGTCTAGATCAAGGAACACCAAAGAGACTTATGGGTAAAAAAACAAAGTTCCTGAGAATTGCTAATATTAAGCTATGGGAAAAGATACAATTCAAGATTCATCCCATAGTTTCCAAATTATCCTTGTAATAACCTATGTTGCTGAACAAAACAAATATCTTTATTTTATTCCAGGGCAAAAGAGATTTGTTTGTTTTATTAGTATTGAAATATCTGAATTGCAGATGAACTACAAAACATGTGACAAAGAACAGCAATTCATATGATGATTTCTGGGAGAGAGAGAGAGAGAAAATTTAGATATTTTTTTTTGTCTGTTTAATTGCTTTTGGTTCTTTTCTTATCCTCTCATTTCCTAGGGTTTTTTTCTTTGTGCTCTCTTCATTAGGAGAATTAGTATAGAGCTGTTACTTTTTCCCCTTTTCTTCTTCTTTCCTTATTGTATAGATTATTTTATATAATTGTATTTAAAATTATAATTTTATATAAATCTTTTGTTAACTTTATTTTTGACACTAAAGTAGTCCTCATTTACCAATCACTCGTTCAACAAGCATCTGAAGTTATGACAGTGCTGAAAAATGAGACTTATGACTAGTTCTCAAAGATGTGGCCATTGCAGCATCCCCATGGTCATGTGATCATGATTTACATGCTTGGCAGTGTGCATTTATACTGATCACAGCATCTGGTGATCACGTGATCTCAGTTTATGACCTTCACAGCTAGCTTCAACAAGGAAAGTGAATAAGGAAGCCAGCAGGAAGACACAAGTCAGTCATGTGAAATAGCTCGTAATCAACTGAATTGTTTTGCTTAATGACTGCAGCCAGAACTGATGAACTGATGTTGTAAATTGGTCACGGTCATGTGGTGTTTCATTTTATGATCACCTTGCTTAGTAACAAGAGTTTCTGGCCCCAAATGTGATGGGTAAGTGAGGGCTACCTATGTGTAATGTTTATATAACAATAATATAATTATATTGCTCTTTTGTTTCTAAGTAGTGCTATAGATGTTATTATATATGTGTTCTGTCCACACTACACATTAGTCTGTATGCAGCTCAACATGCAGCTAAACCCACCTATCCTCCAATAAAACAGACTGTGTGCATCAGGGGTGGGTTCTACTTACCTTTACTACCGGTTCGCAAGAACTAGACCGAACCGGGAGCAACCTACCACTGGTATGCGTAGATCTGAATGCTTTATTGAAAGAACAGGATATGATGAAACTGGGGAAAGTAGGGATACATACAATGAGAACCAAATACAAGATAGACAATATTGAGTTACTGCTGAACATAACAATTAATAAATACAAGCAATTTAAATCTCAGCAGCAAAGTTACTGTACTGCATGTGTTTCCTTCAACCCTTAATAAAAAAAAGTTTTAATACAAGTTTAAGAATTAAAAAAAATATTGGAATAAAGAGCAATAGGGTGTAGCTACAAATGGACTAAGGCAGGGGTGAAATCTACTTATCTTCCCAACCAGTTTGGAAGTGTATGTGCTGTACGTGCGCTTGTTTCACTCGCATGTCACGTCCATGCTTGGACGTGCAAAAAACAAGTTACTTCCTGGTTAAAACCAGGAAGTAATGATGACCGGCCAGGTGGGCGGAGCCTCACACCACCATCGCTACCAGTTCTCCGAACCACCGGCATTTCATCTCTGGACTAAGGTTCAGATGAAATAAGATTTTTCAATCTTGAAATAAGATTTTGGAATTAATTATAAAGAATCTTTACCATCGAAAAAATTCTTTTGCTTTGATTTTTAAAAAAATATAAAATATAAAAATATTCAAAACTGGACACCAGAGAAAACTATAAGGAGCTAAGATTACAATTAAAGGAGAACCCTTAAATTCAATTTACAATTACAGAATGTAGCAAAATAATCTAACAATGGACATTATAAAGGGTATTTTTCAACCAATTCACACAGAAATTAATTTTTAAAATGTCTACTGCTATAGATTGTGTCTAAAAGAGGAACAAGTTCTACCTGACTGAGTTGAAAGTGGATTTATAAATGATAGACTACAATAATAACATTGAAAAAGATGTTATGCTGAAATACAAAAGAAACTGGTTGATGTCTTAATAATTAAAAGGGATGTACAAACAACAAACCAAGAGAGTGATCTGGATAATTTTTTCTATATGAGATTTACAAAAGAGGCTTGTTAAGTTTTTAAGAATTTTGTGAGAAGGAATAAAAATAAAAGAAACCAAGTTCTATGACAGTGAGAAATAAATGGAAGGTATATTAAGTTGGTTTATTTGATCAAGGCTAAAATAGCTATGTTGTTATCTCTGTTAACCTTTAATGGATTTTTGCTGACATTAGGACTGAAATGAAGATGATTATAGTTTTGTCTATAGATAAGACATAGGATATGGGAAGAAGACATTATTTGCTTATTTTAAGAGAAGGTAATAAATTACTAAAACTGTTTATACTTGTGATGAAGATGGGGATGTCATTTATATATTTATTGTCCTGTTCTTTACCATATTCTTATTTTCTTTCCCCCCTCTATTTTCCTTTTTTTTCTTTGTTTTCTGCACCTTCTAATCTTTTTTGTTCTATTTTCTCCTGTTTGTATTACCGTAGTTTGTATTGTTGTAATTATAGTCCTTAATTCCTTTCTTTGAGAAAATTATACCAAATAGGCTGAGAATTTTAAAGGGAAATAAGGAAAAACATAATCTAAATTTACTGTTTAAATACACTTCCACTTTGCCGCCACATCCTGCGCAGAATCTTTAATATTATTCATGTGTGTCTTATTTGTTTACTCACACCTAATGTTCCATAAGAGGGCAATGTCGAGCCCCTAAAATGTCTATGTCTTTGTCGGATGACTGTATTGGGGGGGGGGATACTGTTTTCAATGTTTTGTTTGTACGGTTGCTTCATTTATTTACTTTTTTAGGAGGAACCATTTATATTTTAATTGTGAGCGACCTAGAGTGTGAGATCTGGGCAGCTCATCTCACGTGTGATGGGCGCCTGTATAAAGGGAATAAACGATAAAACCAGATAAAAAACTGTGTCTCATCCTTGTTGTCCAACACAAATTGCATCAGAACGAGGAGGGAGTGGGAAGTCAATAGTGTGTGTTTGTGTGTTATTGGGGGACGTTGAGATAACACGCAACTGGAGTTTTCTCATCATCTCTCACAAGAGACTTTGACAAGATGCAAATGTTAACATTTCTTCAGATTCCCAAGATTTGAAAAGGCGGTGGCGTCCCAGCTTTGGAACCGATGACTTGGTTGGCTCTTTCCGTGTTTAAATGTTATGGAGCAAGCAGAGTCGTTTTTGTGGTTATAAGATGTTTAACAAGAAGCCACCTAGCAATCAAAACTTTTGGGGGACGATCTCACGAAATCGGAACGCCCCGGTTTTTGTTTTTTCTTCTCCAACTAATGTTTAATTCACGATTGGGCCTGAAATACTGTATATATACAAAAGGGCGGGACCAACCAGCGCTTCTGTCCAATGGTAGCCCAGCTCTCCGGAAAGGCGTCTGATGCTCTGCGAAGGTCCGGTCTGCAACCAAAGCCCTTTTTTTTTTCGTTCCCCGCTGAGATCGTTACTGTTTTCAGCTTCCACCGCCGCCGCAATGTCGGTCCTGACCACCAAGAAGGAGTCCGAACTTTCCGGCCAGATCGAAGACTTCGTGATGCTTCTGAAAAGAGGCGGAAAGTTGCCGCGTTCAGGGGAGGTGGCCCGACGGACGGTGGGGCTGCTGCGGAAGATCGTGGCGAACGGGCGCTGGGACAATGCTGGTGAGGAAGCGGGGTAGGCACAGGCTTATTAGGTGCCTTCGCGGGCTGCTGGATCCAGCCTCTTTGCCTCAATCCGGCTTTACCCCTGCTCGGCATAAAACAGAAAGCACGGCTAATTACTTTCCAAGACAGGAAAAGTGAAAATGCTCCTTAAGTCAGTCAGTTTCTTTGATGCCCCTCTGGAATAGAATAGAATAGAATAGAATAGAATAGAATAGAATAGAATAGAATAGAATAGAATAGAATAGAATAGAATATTTTTTATTGGCCAAGTGTGATTGGAAAGACGAGGAATTTGTCTTGGTGCATATGCTCTCAGTGTACATAAAAGAAAAGATATGTTAATCAAGAGTCATAAGGTACAACACTTAATGATAGTCATAGGGTAGAAATAAGCAATCAGGAAACAATATCAATATAGGTTCCATCAGTGAAGCACTCTTATTGTTTAAGCCTACTGCACAGCATATAATTTTTCTTTCCACCTAGAATATCCAGTTGCGATGGAAGTCTGCCCTGTAGAAAGGCTAATTGTAACATTCCAGCGTTTTGTTTCTCCAGTTCTTGGATGACAAAATGTTATCTGTCAAAATATTCTCAGGTATTTGGAACTGGACCTCTGAAGATGGATGAGTTATTGGTGACTTCATTGGCATGGACACATCCGTTTCTAAAGAGTTTCAAACAATGTGCCAATAACATCTTTTTTGCAGAGAGGAGGATGGTCATCTTAAAGCTCACCCCAGGCATCTGATGTATCCCCATGTTTTCTTGAATGAGTTTGCAAAGTTTTCTTCCACCTTTATTTGAAGTATGGAAGAGATGATGTTCTTAACAATGGTTTATCAAATTAATCTAGTTACTTGGATATTACACACCGAACTTTAAACTAATATGGGCTGGGCTCGGTTAACTATAATGAGCTGGCTAATTTGTGTTTAAAGATATTATGTAAATATAGCACCCTCCATATCCTTTCCATTTTAGCTGAAGAGGAAAGTTAGAGAAAGATAACTGAAGCAATGGTAAAATCTTAAAACAAAGTATATTGAATTTAGTAGAATGCTATTATTTCCAGGCAGTGAAGATAGCAAAGGAAGCTTATTCTTTTACCATCGTAATGACTGCATAGAATAAATCAAAAATTTGTTTTAAAAATATTTTTAGCCTTTTGACATCCCCTACAGACACAACTGATCTCCATGAAGTTTCCAGGAGAGATTGTTCATTGTTGGGAACCATTAATGTTATCTAATGTTAAAAGAAAAAAAACTGATATGGAAGTTTGTCAAAGTGGAATAAAACTTACTGAGGAGCATCTTGTGATAGATCCTGCCAGGCAAGATGAAGAAGTTATTGATAAGCAATAAACTGATTTGGATATTAAAATTAAATTTAATCTGAAAGTAGTCTTGCTTTCATTTAAAGATAGCTTCATAGCATGGAATGTTCCTGAATTCTTTGCTGCCCAGTAGGAAGGACTTCATTGCTCATGATTACATTTCACACAGTTGATACAACTGGATATAGCAGCAATTATAAGCAGATTACTGTATGTAAAGTACTGCATGTAAAATACCACAGTACAAGCTCTAAATAGGGCTACTCTTGAAAAGAATATGGAATTTTTCAGTTACTACTGCATATTACCTGAATATTGACAGCCTTTCACTTGTCTCCTTGGCTCAATTCAAGATTAGGGCTGGTTATTTAACAAACTATTTGTTACATTGAATCAATAAAGATATTAATAATTATTAATTTCTGGTTATTAAAATCTGCAGGTGAAAGCTCTTTGAAAGATATGTTGCTTTTACTCATATACAAGTAATATTTTCAGTACAATGATTGTATTGACTCTTGTAGTTTGTAGAAAAGATGTTAAGACTGTCCAAAATAAAACTTTATAAAGTTTTATTTTGGTTTTTAGTTATTGTATTGTATTATAAATATTTTTTTAATATTGCTTGTGGTGATATTGTAACAGAAATACGATATGAAAGTTAATAGGTACAAAAGTTCAATCTTCCATTGCATTTAGTCACATTCTCATCCATCCATCCATCCATCCATCCATCATATCTATATAGCTGCCCATCTCACAAAAATGTGACTCTGGACAGTGCACAATAAAAGTTTTTAAAAAGTAATATGAAAGAAAAACAATTTTAAAAATATAGTTTTTAAAAAGGCAAGGAGAGAATGACAGTTATTAACAATAGTGGAGTCATCTCAAAACTCACCATTCCCTTGGGGCCCCCAAGCCTGATGAAAGGGGGACTTTCGAAAGTTTAACAGAGATGGAATCAGCCTGATATTTTATTGTGCCCCATAGTGTATAATCTTGACTTTAATTGGTTGATTAAAATTAGCAAGAATAGTGTCTGGTTTAAACAATCAAGTCATGGAAACTCTTATTTAGATAATTGCACACACGTAATGTCATGTACTACAAAAGTCCCAGGTTAAAGGTTAATGATAAAAGGTCCAGTTAACTGAGAAGATAGAGGAACAGAATGTAAATTAAGAAAGTAATTAAGGGAAGAAATAGATTGAACTGCAGATATATCTCCCTCTCATTTCAGGAGAGTTAATGAACTTGATTCGTAAGGAAGGTAAGAGAATGAGTGCAGCCCAACCATCTGAGACCACTGTAGGTAACATGGTGAGACGAGTGTTGAAGATAATTCGTGAAGAATACAGCAGGTAAGTTTGCTTTAGTTTGCAGTTATAGCAGTTTTCTTGCAGTTGCAGTTACAGCAGTTTTCATTCTTTTGGCATCCTCTGAGAAGATATTTTGTGTAACATTAATTTTGAAGAATCAAAATCAAATATCTCATTTGTGTTTCCTAATATTTTTAACTTTGATTGTACGAAGGAACCATCTACATTTCTTTATCGGAATACTTTTGCTATGTGTGTGCTTGTAAGCCAAATTACTTAAAAATCCACTACTTCCATATGGTTCTTACTGTATTAAAGCTGTTTTCTTAAGTCTATTTTGTTTGCTTGATATTCTCTTATCATTTAGTTTGAACAATGTTCCTTCCAGAGACATGACTTTTAAAGTTCTTAAATCTTTTGATGAGACCATGTTACAGGCTTTCACTACATTTTCTCATTTTGCCTGGATATTTGTTCCACAGGCTCCGAGGACGTAGTGAAGAGAGTGACCAGCAAGAATCTCTGCACAAACTTCTGACCTCAGGAGGTCTCAGTGAAGATTTCAAGATCTGCTATCAGCCACTAAGGGCCAATATTATTGATGCTATTAGAGAGCTGTTACTTGAACTCGGTAAGAGAAGATGATGGTAGAATAGAAGGAATTGGAAATTAGATAATTCCTGGTAAAATAAGATTTTTCAATTTACATCCTAAATTGCAGCATTAAGATGCCTTCCAATCAGCAGAAAGATCTCTTTCATTTAAATAGGAATGCTGTCGAAAGACTTCAGTGCTAGTTACATTTTAAACAATGCAGAGGCAGTCTGGCCTGATTTGTGAACTGGACAATGCTAAGAAATAATTGCATTGTATGGAACAACACTTACAGTAAATATTTTGCCTGTGTAATTTGAAGAAATTAAGCAGCTTGTATGTAATAACTTTTCCTCCAATTATAATTGCAAAGACAAATTAAGTTGTGGAATGTAATGTGTACTAATCTGTTAAAAATCAGCAGACTCACCTGATTTTAAATAAGATGTTGGCATAGTGTAAAACAAAATACCAGCATCAAAAATTTACATGATTTCCAAGAATGCTTATGAGTTCCAGATAGTCTTAAGAAATAAATTATGGAATTCTGGCCAGTTGGGAATTCTGGGAGTTGAAATTCATACAGTTTAAAGTTGCTGAGATTGAAAAGTACTGATATAGAGCAATCCAGAGGTAGGATGGGTGGGTATTAAGATGTGATGCATAGTTTGCATGTCACAATATCTTTTAGGATTGACCATGTTCAATCAAATGAGTTTTTAAAATGTACAACACACCCAACAATTATTCTTTTAAAAAGTCTACATCATAATCTCAAGATTCTCTTGTGTCCATCAGTGTCAAAAAATGATCTATTCCTATCTTATGCATTCTGTCAGCAAATATTTAGGTGGTCTTTTAAAAATGTCTTTGCAACATTCTACTTTAGGCTTTTCCAACCAATTCTTTATTACTATATTTCAGTTATTCATGACTACTGATTCTGTCAATTGAGAATTCTATGAAATGTAGACTTATCCGGATACTCTGTTAAGTAAATCTTTATAACCATGTCAGTTAAAATTAGTCAATTTAGAGATTTATATATGAGAAATTATGAGAAATGTTGAACGATGTCTTCCAGGCAAATTTCTGTCTCTTCTCTCTAGATTTCTTTGATGACTAGATGACTAGATTTCTTTTCCTTGTAGAGAGCACTACTGAAAATATTTCCACCCAGGCTTTGGAACACATCCACTCCAATGAGGTGATTATGACTATTGGTTATTCACGCACAGTGGAGGCTTTTCTGAAAGAGGCAGCACGTAAAAGGAAATTCCATGTCATTGTGGCTGAATGTGCACCCTTTTGCCAGGTAAGGGCTTGTTATGTGAACACTTCTTTGCACTAATTTGGTGTTGACGCTTAACATGGAACATCATTTTAAATAAAAATATACTATGATATATGTGTAGACTTCATGAAGCAGAAATGCACTGTTGCTTACCCAATTCAAAATTACCTAGCCAGATATCTCACTGCATTTTCTTTCTTCTGCTGAACTTATTTGAATTGTTTGTGTGGCCTAACTTGATAATATACATTCAAGAAGCTTCAAAATGCATAGCTCACAATGTTTACTTGTTGTATCTCTCCAAATATTAATCTTCCCACATCTTTTTTTCTTGCAGGGCCATGAAATGGCTGTCAGTTTGTCTAAAGAGAATATAGAAACCACGGTCATGAGTGATGCAGCCATCTTTGCTGTTATGTCTCGAGTCAACAAGGTGGGCTTCTTGGATTTGTCTCTTCAGAGTTGACATGTTTTCTTTTTACTGGCAGAACACCAAATCATAGATTTTCATAGAGGAAAAACAAAAACCACATATGTATATCTTGCATTGTTGTATTGTTATTGGTGATACAGTATCATTCCAATTGTATCTTTACCCAGATTTCTTTTTACAGGTGGACTTCAACTTTTGACCAGTTGCTTAGCAACCATTCAAATTTCGATGGCCACACATACATACCCCATGCTCACGTGATTGCATTTTGGGCTCTTGATAACCGACTCACATTTATGACTGCAGCATCCCGCAGTCATATGACCACAATTTACCATGTTTTTTTCTGGCAACCAACATTTAAATTATGATGTAGAAAGAAAATATTTATTAATGTTGTAGATCAATTTTTATTTTGTTATGACAAGCAATTTTCATTGTCCACTTGTATTTTGCAGGTTATCATCGGAACAAAAACCATTTTGGCCAATGGCGCATTAATAGCCGTCAGTGGAACTCATACTCTGGCCCTAGCAGCCAAACACCATTCTACTCCTCTCATTGTCTGTGCACCCATGTTCAAACTCACACCACAGGCAAGTGCAGTGATTTTTGAACTGTATCTTTGTTTGAGAGAAATACAAAAGTGCTACTGTGGCAATATAAAGATAAATAAGACTGCACTGGAAAAATGGAATCCAGCTAGCGGTCTGCAAGCAAGCAGTGTACCTTTCAGAGAAGAATCTGCGTACCTTTGTCAGTGAAACAGTGAGCCCTGTGATGCATTTTTCTAACAAAATTTATGGCACACAGCAGGGATTCTCAGATAGTGGTTGTAATCTCCCCATCCTCACAAGTTGCTAGCAACTTACAAGGTCCACTGCTACTTTAAAAGGCTGATCAGTTCTGTGGAGGCAAAGTAGGAATGCTTTCAAAACTTTCTTCAGGTTCAACTGTGCCAAACTGACAAGAGTGCTTGTTCAGTTAAAGTGAGGAACAAAACCCTGGGTGAGTTCTGAGAAATGGCTAAATCTTTGGATCTAACCCTCTATCAAAAACTGGGCAATCAAACAGGTTTTTGAATTCAATTATTTTATTAGTTTTATTTACAGTAGGATTATAGGGAATTATTTCTCATTTCACGGGATTGTGGTGTAATGAAGTTTGAGGTCCTCTAACGTATGTTACTGAGCAGGGGAATATTGAGTTGTTGAGATTATGTCTAATCCTTCTCTATCTCTTGCTCTTCTCACTTTCAGTTTCTTAATGAAGAGGATTCATTCCACAAGTTTGTCTCTCCACAGGAAGTACTGCCTTTTACAGAAGGTAAAAACATTTGTTAATTGAGAGCTATGGAGAAATGAGTTAATTTTATCACTTAAGAGTCCTGTTCAATTTTTCCAAGTGTGATCTTCAGCATGTGCAAAATTAGTCAGCTTCAAGCTGGAGGCACTTGCTTACAACCTGGACTTTTGAATGATTAATTTAGATACGTAGCATCCAACCTTTTCTAATGGGAATTCTCATCATGGAACCACTCTGGCAGCTGGGCTATTGTACTACATGAACAAAGTAGCTAGGTGGAACCACCAGTGACCATGTTTTCATTGGTGTTTAAGCTCCAATACTTGTTGTTTCTTGCTGTAAATCAGTGGGTGGGAAAATACCTATGCTAATCCGAAGGGCTGGTAGACATTTCACCTAATCCCAGAGCCTCAAGGGGAAATAGAAGTTTTAGATCAGCAGTCTCCCCTCCTCATAGCAATGCCTTGTTTTAAGGCAGAATACCAGCACACATAGATTTATGCATGTAACTAAGTTCTCAGCTGAATGCATTTACATTGAAGTAGGTCTTTAATGAGTCATAACTACTTTTCAATGGTTTCAATGGACCTAAGTGCAAATAATTTATTCTAAATAATATGAAACTAAATTGCTTTTTGCAGTAGACATATCTGCTGGTCACCCCGTCTCTCTCTTTGTGTTACTGGTCATTTTTCAATCGTGTAAATCTTTTTCTTTCAGGAGAGATTCTATCAAAGGTCAATGTTTACTGTCCAGTTTTTGACTACGTTCCTCCAGAACTTATTACACTCTTCATCTCAAACATTGGAGGCAACGCTCCTTCTTATATCTATCGTCTTATGAGCGAACTTTATCATCCAGATGATCGTGAACTTTGAAACTTTGCACTATGGGCTTAATTTATTCCAGAATAAATGGGTGATATAACAAATACCAATATTTTCATTGGGAAAATAAATAAACTACAAAAAATGAAAGTGCTATCTTCAAAAGTATTTTTTTAGCTGTGCTTTTTCTGTTGGGATGAGACCTCTAGGTATGTTTCAACAGCTTTATTAGTAATATCCCACAAAATTCTGAAGTCTTCATATGCCGGTGCCATACTAATTCAGGAATAGCCAACTTAATGTCCTCCAGGTACTTTGGATTTCAGTTCCCATAAACCTCTGCCTTTATGGTCAGTGATAAAGAATTGTGAGAACTGTACTCTAAAACATTTGACTATCAGAATTGCTTATTTTTGATCTCATGAAAGAAGGCATTGCTCTTAAATTGTTGAGAAATATTTTCTATAATACATAGAAAAAGCTTCAAAAAGAAGATAGAATAGAAAACTGACTAAATATAAAATGGAAATTACATTGCTTTTTAACCTGTTCTCACTTTGCTTTCATCTAAAGGTGATACATACTTTAAGAAAGTTAAAGTAATCTATGCTCCATGTTAGCAATAGCAAAAAGATGGAAGACTGTTTTTAAATAGCAATTCATTAAAAAGTACAACCTGCACTAGAAATCAGGTTTAAATTTAGCTCCCATTATGAATTGATATAAAACACCAGAATTATTGTTTAAATCAGAGTTTTGCAAATATGTGAAACTACTTTGGTAAAAAGAGGCAAGGGTTCATTTAAAAAAATGCTTTTTTTTTCCAAATTAAAAAAAAAACAATTCCAGTGCACATGAAATTACTCCATGTTCCCTAAGGGAACAAAATCTTTGATTCTGACTCCCATATAGATGCTCCAAACATTAGACTCCTTTCGAAATACTTTTCCTCTTCCATAATACCAGGGAATTCATAGTACAAAAACAAGTGTTTAGATAGCACCTGTATTCATACTGGTAGAACTGTTGAGGCTTCAACTTCCACAGTAGATTCTTTTTCTTTCCCAAAGAGCTTCCAGGCTTTAACCATTTTTCTTAATTTGGCCAGATTAGGTTTCGGCTGTAGGGAAAAAAATGCCAATGGCTCATTGACAATAATTAAGACAATAACCCAGACAATCCTCTATTACTAATTGGCATTCGGATTAACAAATTTTCAAATTTGTTACATACTATTTGGCATGCAATACAGCAGGGATCAAAAACTTGCAGGCTGTGTATGCCCTTCCTAAGCCTTTCCGTGATTTCTCCAGAATTTACTCTTAAATTCCTGTCTAGTCTGCAGGGTCCATAATGCAGTATGCTGCTGAATTTTGATGGTAAACAACTGTGCAGTTTGAGAAACTATAAGTGTGTAAAGAAATCCTCCCCCCAAAAAATTAATTAATTCCCCTAACCTAAAAAAGTATTCTTTGAAAATTTTGCCCTTTAACAATACAGCTATTCCTGTTCTGTAGCAATAACTGCTGAGCAGACAGAGATAGAAATAGAGATACCCAATTTAGATTATTTTAAAATGAGTGTTCCGCTGTTGATGATAGTAGTTAATGGTTATAATGGTACCAATATTGATAGATTATGTGCCATCAAGTCTGTGCTGCCTCCTAATAATTCTATGACTATCTGACTGTAACCTGATCCTTCAGGTCTTCCAATGGCCACTATAACTAAGACTATCCATCTGGATGTTGGTTATCCTGTTTTCTTCCACCTTTCTTTATATTAGAGACTTTTCTAGAGAATTAGGACTTCATATAACATCTTTGAAGCAGACTAATTTGAGCCTGGTCATTTGTGCCTCAAGTGAGAACTCTAGCTTCATTTGTTCAGTGATGCATGTGGTTGTTTTCTTCGCTGTCCACAGAATTCCCAGGGGTTTCTTCAATACCAAAAGCATCAATGGTCTTTCTATCCTGCCTTTTCAAAATCCAACTTTTGCTTCTAAAAGAAGTTACACAGAATGCCATTATTTGCATTATTCTGGTCTTTGTAGATGTAGACCATCCCAGCATCTGAATAACTTTTCCAAGGACTTCATTGCTACACTACTAAATGCTAGTCTGCGGCATATTTTTTGGCTGCTGTTCTTTTATAGTTGATCATAAAATGCAAAAGCTCTCTTCAACATCTTCACTGTCAATTCTAAGTTATTGTACCTAATTTGGTCTTCTTTATATATAATTTTAGTCCCATTTTTCACTGTGTTTCATTATTATTATTATTATTATTATTATTATTATTATTATTATTATTATTATTATTATTATTATTATTATTATTATTTTACTAGAGCCTGGAGATCTTACATAGTTTCAACTGTCAGAGTAGGGTCATCAGCATAGTGCAGGTTACTTATGTTTTTTCCCTCCAATTTTAATAACATATTCTTGGTATTTGGGCAATATCATATTTTGACATTCTTTCAGTTCTTTCAGATTAAAAGAATAGGACAAAATTCTTCAGCTGATGTTAAATATCTTAGAACATTCAACTGCAACAAGGGATTTTATTCCTTTACTAATTTAAACAATATATCGAGGCACCCATCTCACAGCTATGATTCTATTTTACCAACGCCCGTAGTAAATGACACTGACACACAGGTAACAGAGTAACAGTCAACACAATGTGCATCTTATGTGCTCTGTACCTACCTGACTTTCCTGCTGCAAATGATCCACATCTGCCAGAGGCAACATGGAAGGTCTCCCGTGAGCACATTGGAAAGGCAGTTGACAACATGACAAAGAAGCCATAAGATGGCAACTTTCATCAAAAGTCAAGCTGTCGTTGAATTTAATAGCACCTGAAAAGAAAGAAGAGTAGGAGAGTTTTGTGGTAAAATATTTAGTTCCTCTTTTTCTTTAGTTTCTTTATTTTCCAAAACAATTTTATTTCCAAAAAAAAGTATGAACAATGGTTGCAGCATCCCAGTGTCATGTAATTGCCATTTGTTATAATTACAGGGGGCTTCTGACAAGCAAAGTCAATGGGGGAAGCCTGATTTTCTTAATGACTCTCTGTCACTTAAAGATTCTGGCAAAAAAAGTTGTAAAATCAGGCATGATTTACTGCTTAGTGATGGACATTCCAATTCTAATTATGGTTATAAATTGAGGACTACCTGTAAGGGGGGGGAGGGAGCGGGTTGTAGATAATAAAGGAAAATGATACTTACAATATGGATTTCAGATTGTTAATGATGAATTATAGGGCCAGATACATTTGGAATTTTAACTTTGATTTAATTAAAATGAACTTTCTCATAGAAAATAGTTTTGTTTTGGGATTTTATGATAACGGCTCTTGAAGGCTGGACATTAGAGACAAATAAAGGATAAAGAAAAGAATGGAGCAGAATTCTATAACAAAAGCTATTGAATATTTTTTGCTAATATTTTTGAGCACATAGACAAACTTCTTGATAAAATGAACAGATGTTGTAATGAAGCTTTAACTGATAATTCTGAAATTATTTTGAAGAGATATTTGTGATAAGCAGTGAAATGGAGAAAGATATGGACACATAGTGCATACTGATGATTTATTCCCCAAGGAACTGTACAATTATTATACCAGGAAATGGATTTGGTTAATTTTTTACTAGATATATATATAAAATAATTTTTTAAGGTCTAGAAAGATTTCACTGAGAGGGACAAATGAAAGGTTAAGTATTGAAAGACTTGTGACTACAAAAACAGATGAACAAAAAACTAGTTCTGGGTCTCTTTCTGAGAGGGTTAAAAAGTGAGATCTTAAAAATTCAGGGAAGATTTATAAAGTTGGTTTACTCTATATGGCTAAAAGAGGAAAATAGTTTTAAAGATGGCTTATTCTAAAGGGCTACAAGGAGAAAATAATTATATCTGGTTTCCCTTACATGACTTTTTCTGGCAAGGAATGACTGACATAGTTTGTATTTGCTTTTATTTATTTCATTTATAATTTTAAATTATTTGAAAAAACACTACATTGCAAAAAGAAATAAAAGGTTAAAAACCCCAGATATTGCATGTGCAAATGCAACTGCTAAGTCCTTAACTAATCTGGAACACAGCCACTGGGAAATTAAGATACCTATGTAGCCTGCTAAAGCTATAACATATACTCTTGGGCTGGCCTAGGTTTCCTCCCATACTGGGGACAGCCGTTTGATCCAATGGATCTCTCTCTGAACCTTTCGTTGTATTGATGCTCACCCCACAAGCTGCCCATCGTCTTTTGTTTGGTTCTTTTGGAAATTAGAAGTTTCCGATGGCAAAAAGATCTTTATGATTAGCAAAGTGGGACAAGGAAGAAAATTATGTTGGACTCATCTCTGAAATTTCAGATAGCCTCAGATTACAAATTGGAATAATCCATTGGGACCAGCGTGCAGAGCTTCCTTTCCCTGCAAGAATCCCTCCATGAAGAATGAGCTACAATGTCTTTCACTTGCTAGATGATCAAATCCCAATTCAAATCATCAGGGATCTCCTCAGGGGCACTTGGGGGTAGCTGAAAACCAAATGATGACTTGGGCAATGATACCCTGCTGAGTCCTGGGTGGGAATCAGAGAAAGTCCCAAGTGCAGGTGATACAGGTAGTTAACAGCTGATTCTGTTTGCCTTCTGATTCAGAATTACTAAGAAAATCGACATACAATCTAAAGCATAGCCAATGTGTAAATTATGTCCCAAATTCTTCAGCAAGACAAATAATGGATCCCTGCTGTTCTCTTTTACTGCTGACTTTTCAGTGATAGTTGATAGTTCAGTGATAATTGAGCACAGCAACCGGATCATGACTCGATGCGGACAAGACTGACCTTTTGCCCCCCAATCCCTCCCTTTCCGATCCCCAAATCTCTGCTTCTCATTGGCTATCTTCCAAGTCATTCTCCAGCCTTCTTGTCTCGTCATTTCCCAGGAATGTCTCCCCTCCTCATTTCCACGACAACCCGACTTCAAAGGGATTTAGCAGGCAAAAGTTCAGAGCTTATCTCTCTCCTCTGCTCTCTATGCCAGCGTTGAGGCGCTGACATCTAGCATATTTGCTTCAGAACAAAAAGGCATGAAACAATATTTTCCTTACCATGGCAGGCCTGGGAAGCTAGCACTTTCAGAATGGTTAATGGTAATGTCCCTTGTGCCCCACCAGTTGTCTGTAGTAACTGAAAATAAGAGTATATTGGCTGATTTTCTACAAATGTTGAATGAAGAATGAAAAGTACTAGTAGTTAGACATAACGAGACGTACAAATTACAACCTGTAGTCTTTGAAAACCTTAGCTATAGTGCCAGAGCTCCTCCAAAAGCTGCTGCTCAATTTTATTTTTTTCATATGATAGAAGAAGAAAATATTAAATATATGGGAAGTATTTAATTAAACTGCACTTAATTGTATTTAATTTGAGCTTAATAACATATATAATTTTAATATACCTAAATTAAATTTATGGAGTTTGCCCTAGATTTATCAACTTATTTCTAGCATGCTATTCAGAAACCCTTGAGATAAAAAAGGTTGCACATGTGTATTAAAGTCACTGATCTGGAGTCACGTTTGAACACCAGGAAACAGGTGAATTTGATACAATTTTGTATTCCTATTGCTGATTTTGCGATTGTTTTCTCCTATAATTGTTGACATTATAAAATGAAAATTAACTTGCACAACTTGCACTGATTCACTGATGACTTTTTTTAGTGAGGATATATATAAATATAAGTCCATTTCCGAATCCTTACAACAAAATAATAATCCATGTGGACCATGTTATGGTTTTTCAAGTCACTCATAAAAATTCCCTTTGATGGCAAATAAAGATGGATTCCATAGTTAAATAATTTTATTAAACTATTCTGGAAAATTTTTGCTCTTTGGATTTGCTCTTTTAAAATTAGATTATATTTTTTAATATTAAGCAACATAATGAAGTTCTTCTCTGCCTATTTTGGCTACTGATGAAAACAGGAACCTACCAAAACTGTAAATTGTATAGATAGAAAATCAAACATAGTACATCTTCTCATTTTAATTTTAATTTTAATTAGTAAAACATTTTCATTTCATAGCATTCTTCAAAATATATACATATATTATCTTCAAAAGACCATACCTCAATTTGTTCTTGAATGAGCTCCTGAAAAAATAAACAAAATATGTCAGAATTCAGTTTCTGTTTTATGTTCAAAGAAATGTTATCATCTAAAAAAAGATTATCAAATAATAATAACAGAAGTATTAGAATATAATGATATATACTTTAAAATTTTTAAAGATACAAGTTCTCAGTAATTTTTTTGTAAAGCCACTATTATCAGAAACTGAGCATATTCTTTTTCCAAAGCAAGCACAGTACAGTAATTGTTTGCCAATATACACATAAACCCAACTGGAGGAAAAAATAGATCATAGCTCGCTTCTTTATTAAACAAGCTACAATTAGTACCAACTCAGAAGTAGCAGGTTTATTAACAATGAAGATTTCAAACAATTATGGAAAGCGTGAGTTTTCTCACTCTACGTTATCTTACATTTTCAGGTTTTTATCCAGACTTCTGGCATAAAAGTAAAAAAACAACTGGAAGCTGTAATTTTTTATGTAATAGAAATTCCAAACTTTGTGCTGAACAGTGAATTAGGGCAACCATCATTTAATACCTGCATGCATATCTCACCTGCACAATTCCCTTAGTCACGGTATGCCTTCCACGGCGCAATTCATTAGCCTCTCTCTCCACAAAACACAGTGGCACTTTCCCAACAAGAATCCGAGAGAGATTGTTTTTGGGAAACAGCAATTCAAGGCCTAAGTTCTCCAGACTTTTATGACAGCACCTGCAAAGTTAAACAAAAATTCTAAAGTGCAGCCTCAGATACTTTAGTTCTTTTCCAGTGTTGAAACTCCTGAACTACATATTATGTCAAATTTTCAAATAGATGTGACAATTAATAAAGAACAATCACTTCTTGAGTCAATGTTGGTGGAGAATCTATTACAGACCGTTTACTCATTGATCATGCAATAAAATTATGTTCTTTATTTTATAGGATCTTATCCAATTCAGATTATTTTTAATTCAATTGAGAAGAATAAGTATTAATATGTTTTATGTGTTGTATTTATATGTTTTATTTTATGGCTGTTCACCGCCCTGAGTCCTTCGGGAGTAGGGCGGTATACAAATTTAATAAAATGAAAATGAAAAATGAAAATATAACAATTTAAAAGTCTAATCTGAAAGCACCCTTATTTTTTTGAAAGAACGGTCAATATGTTGGATGCTCTGAGTAGTAGTACCAACCATAAGAGTCTTCTCTGATCCTCTGTTACGTCAATCTCCAATGGGGGACTCAAAGTGGAAGACAATAATTTCTTCTTGCCCAGTGCTTCATGTTGCTTGTCATAGGAATCTAATAATAGAGCAACAAACAGAGCATCATTGTTCATGATGTTTTGAAGACAGTATATATTCACTAAGAAACTAATATTATTCTACCCACCGATGGGCAACCTATACTACAGTATTAAAGAAGAAATATTATTTATCCTTGGCAGCAGTCTTGTTAATGTTATATTGTAACTGCCAATATTAACCAAGGCCATCCTGAGAGACATCAATTATTATAACACTTTTATCAACAAATTATCATCCCTGAAATAATAGAGCAAACTATCATAACTATAAATGACTCCATTTAAACCGTATAATAAACACTCCTTACATCCCAGAGAGTTTTTCACATTCTTGTCCAATTATTGCTGCCAGGCCAGAGCCAGCAAGTTTTCTCTTGGACTCTTCACTTTAAGAAATTCATAGCTGTTGTTGATCTGGAGATCAATGAACTATTCTAAATTACAAGAATTGCTGTTATCTTTCATAACTGACCAGATTCTTGTAAAGCTCAAGAATGTCATTCTCCATGATAGACAAAATGGAAAGTATTCATATTCTACTCAAACATTTACAGAACCTCCAATAAAATCCATATAGGAATTCCTAATCATCAATGATCATCAATTCCTAATCATCAATAATCATCAATATACATTCATTCTTAATTATTAATATATATTTGTATTTCAATAAATTTGATTTTTCAGCTTCCAGCTTATTTTATCAGCTGTAAAAGTATTTTCTTTGACCATCTGAAACTATACCTGCGATAAGTTGCTCAAGACGGACACGCTCATGGGCTGCATGCTGATCCACAAGTACAAGAAGATTTCCATCTAGAGCCATAAAAACAGTGTCTTCATCATCTTAACACATAACACCAGTTCTAATTTTAACCTCACTTTATCCTCAGCTTGTGAGGTAGGTTAGAATGTAGGGCAACAATTTGTTCAAGCTTATATGAGAAGCTTTTCACACAAATAAAAATTTGAATTAGAAATCTTTCAATTTAGCTTCTTTCTTCCCTTGGGGGAAGAGAACAGTTGCAGGAAAATGTTTTGGAGCTCACCTAATTCTATTATTTCAAGTAAGACTGAACCCCTTGAATCAATATTACCAATGAAGTCAAATTATAAAAATTGTTCTGCATTTCAACATAGGCCACTGTGTGTAGTTATTTTCCAGTTAATATTGTACTGAATAGATACATATACATATAGGTGGTAGCAATGCAATAGTAGAATCTGTATAAAGGAGTTGCTGGCAGTTAGGCAGAACAATCATTTAGTAAAGCATTATTATTATATGTTCCAGTTTTATTTTTTTTTAATTATTCAATTGAGTAACTTGGGATAATTTAAAAGGGTTAAGAAACAACACACACAATTTTGTTCAATTAAATTTTTCTCGCAGTTATGGAATTATCTCATGTATAAGTAAATTTTACAAAAAGTTTTAAATTTTACAGAAAGTTTTAAAAAAGGTTTTTTTATAAGAAGAAATTGCATTTTTACCTGCATGTTCATTCTCATCTTCTCTAGTATTCATTAAACAGGCAATAAATTTATTGTCCACTTGATTAAGAACCTATAAATTATTCAAAAATAATAATTTTTAAAAAACAGAATAATTCTAGAACATAAATGAAAAAATGTGATTTTGTTAGATTTCGACATTGTTAACATGGATCTGTAACTAATTATTTACTAACACTAGCACTATTTTACCAGATTGTTACAACCCAGAATAAATGAATACTGTACATGTGTTCTCTTGCAATGCTGCTATTTACACATTTACCTGCAGAGAATCAATCATCTTTTTAGTGAACCGATAAGGATAGAGGATATTATGTATTTTCACAGCAAGGGTATCTGCCTGCCCACTGCTAACATTCAGAGCAACCTGTAAGAGAAATAATCACTTCTTAGAATTGTTACTAGATAAGCAAATGGCAGACTAAAAAAAATCACATCCCCACTTTAGTATCAGCATGTCTGATATGGATATAAAGAACGAATAAAACTATAGTATACTATGTTGTAATTAGGTATCATTCTACAAACAGGCTGCAGAGATTCTCAATTGCTTTTGAGGGTCAGAATTAATTATCCTTAATAATAATCCAATTATCCTGGCTCAAGCCAATGGTGATGATCACAATTTATTCCTGGTTCTAGAGCCTTGTTCTGTCCCCGTCACACATGCACACACACCAACAGACGTTCAAGAATTAAAGACTAAACCAGCCGGCAAAATCCTTTTCCTTATGATAACGGAACTTGGCAACAACCTAGCAGCTGCCTGCCAAGAGTTTATTACTTACGAAGAGGAGAGATAACTTCTCCCCACTTCTGGTACATCAAAGGAAACAGCTCAATAATTACAGAGTCAATCAAGTCCAGAGATAATCCAGCAAAGTCTATAGCAAAAGTCTGGCAATGCAGAATGGTGTGGAAGCTTTCAGCTTTGTTCGTCACAAGGTTTGACTGGCCACCACGCTCCCTTTTATACCTTGTGGGGTGTGGTCCAGTGACTCAGCCTAATCTCGGGCACACCCTTTCTTCTGTTGCGCGCGCTTCTCTGCGACGCTGGCGTGGATCCAGCCAAGACTCAATACCCTCATCACTGTCTATCTGTGGCTGCATGGACGTGCTTGGCCCCGGCCCTATCTTTTGCCCTTCGGCGGACACCGAAGGCATTGCCAGAGAGGAGGGTACTGGAGAGGGAGGCCTTGCCAACTCCTCTTCTTCACTCTCGGAGTCCTCTCCTGCCGATGACACAGGCTCAGGTAACGGAGCCACAACAAGCCTGACTTGGGGAAAAAGGTTCACTCTTGCTGGGAATGTTCTCCTTGTAACAATTTAAAAAAATAACTTCCCTTTCAGAAGTAAATGTTTCCATTTTTTAATGCAAAGCTGGTTGGGACTCAGCTGCTACAATTTTGCTAAGCCTCTCTTTTTCCCTTCTGTGTGCTCAACAATTAAATCCTAAATCATAGTCACGCACAATCCAGAGATTCCATGGAGCAGGTCTAGTCACTGGACGGTTCCTTGGTCTTTGCCACAGACATTGGCTCCACTTTCTTTCTTTCTTTCTTTCTTTCTTTCTTTCTTTCTTTCTTTCTTTCTTTCATTCATTAGTTTTTTATTGTGATATATAGTAATACAATTCAAACGTTTTTCGGTTCCATGATGTTAACAAATATATATACATTGTTTACATATTATTTACATAATATTGCATCATTGGTTATAGTTTAAAATATGGTACAAATGGTAATGCTCAATTCTATTTAGTCACTATTGATTATTCCTTGTACCCCTCATGCTATGTATTTTGTTTCTCTTCTCCATCCACTTATACCACATTTCCCACACTGCGTAGTATTCCGTATTCTCTCTTTCGTTAATCTCAAGTGTTAGTTTATTCATTTCGGCGCACTCTAATATCTTACTAATTACATGTTCTTCCGGTGGTAATTTTTCCTCTTTCCAGTACTGAGCGTACGTTATTCTTGCCGCTGTTATTATTTGTACGATTAGATACCTCTTTTCCTTCTTGTATTCTTTTTTCAGGATTCCCAGGAGAAAAGTTTCCAGTTCAAAATTTATATTTTTCTCTATCATTTCCAAGATCCATTTCCAAATTGTTCTCCAAAATTTTTTCGCTTTGGGACATGTCCACCAACAGTGGTAGAAGGTGCCTTGATGGTGGCCAGATTTCCAGCATTTTGGGCTCATGTTAGGGTAGATTTTGGCAATCCTGGTGGGGGCTAGATGCCACCTATGTAGCATCTTATATTGATTTTCGTTGTAGGCTACCGCCCTGGTCATTTTGAGATTGCTATTCCAAATTGTATCCCATTCGTTTAAGTTTATGTTGTGCCCAATATTTTTAGCCCATGCTATCATTGAATTTTTGACCACCTCCTCTACCATATCATATTCCAGCAGGTAACTGTATTGGCTCCACTTTCATAGAGTAATCTTCAGTTCACCATACCTTCCCAAAAGTCACAATTTACTTGCTAATGATATGAAAATGCTTTGCCACTGCATTCTTCCAGGATATTTTTTTCCTTTGAATTCCCAGTTGAGCCTATAGCACTGGGATCTCCTATTGGTCTCCCATTTAAATGCAGACCTTTTTTTTAAATCAGCCAAGTTCAGCCAGGAAGTAATATATCTAATATGTGTGTAGCCTTACAGAATTTTAGATTGATTGATAGATTAATAGTAGATCTCACTCCCCCCCCCACCGCTCATCCTACTTCCTCCCTATCTTTTAGTTGGTGTTGAGTATTTATATTTTTATAGCATTTTATTTGTATTGTGTATAGGTTTTGTATAGTTGTGTCCTTTTAATACTGTAAGATACCCAGTGTTACTTTGGGTCATCAATAAATTAAATGCAATAATAAATAAATAAATGCTTCATGGTTGCCAATAAATTTAAACAAACAAATAAATAAATGCTACATAAAACTACCTACCTCTGGACATTGAGCAAACACAGGATTGTCCCACTCTGAAAGTAGGCCCTGAAGAGATTCTTCTTGTGCATCTAAGGGAAAAGATAACATGCAATCTTGAAATTATAAAAATTATGTCATGTTATATATATATATATGCAAAAAATTAAAATCTTGGGTGTTTTCCCGCATCATTATAAATAAGTTGGTTAAAATATTTAAAATCCTGGTTAAAATCCCAACTTAAAATTTTCTAAAAATCCTTACAGAGCACTCTGCAAGGTCCTTTAAAACCTCAGCTAAAATCCTATCAGTGACTTTAAAAGTTTTTCTTAAAGCAACGTTTCGACAGGCTCACAACCCTGTCATCTTCAGGCTCTGTTTCACGTAGAAGCTATGGGTTCTCTGTTGCAGGGCCGGAGCTGTCGCTTATCTATATTTGCTGCTGCTGACATATGCTGGCTAGCCTGCAACTCTGTGTTCCGATTGGAGGACAACAGTTTTTCTTCCTGCTTCCTCCTCCTAGCTGCTTGGCTTCGTGTTACAGGCCCAGCTTTCTCAGATTCTCTATTATTATCTGTCTGCTGTAGAGGGGAAAGGATTCTGGTAGGCATCACAGCACACCCACGAAAACTTAAGAAGATATATATATATTGCTGATAAATAAATTGAGACTAGTATAGATCTATTTCAAGCTTTTTAGCTTTCATCAGCTCTCCCTTTATTTCTTTATCAGCAAAATATAAATTTGGTATAAAATGAAATGCGATTGCTTAAGGGCTACTGAATTGGAGCTGAAAGGCAAAAGGGAGCAGAATGCCCCCTCTCCCACATACTGGGATCAGGTACAATATGACTTTTTTTTTTTCAAAAACCTTACATTTTGTACTAAACACATTCTGAATCTTCCAATCTATTGTACATTTTAGTACACAATACATGTACTCTGTTATTTAAAAATGTTAGAAATCATTGCCTCCTCTATTTCAACTGTAAACATACTAATAAAGTAGCAGAACAATTGTTTAATATTTTGTGGCTGATAAAGTCTGAAAAATTTAACCTTTTTTTAGAGCAAAACAATTAAAGCAGACTGGATCATTCTTTTTCAAACCACTGACACTGTTTACATAGAACCGAACACTTCACATTATCCACAATACTGCAGTCCCAAAGGTGCTTTTTCAGTAGACAACTGGACTTCCTTGGTTTTTCTTTGAAGACGTTTCACTTCTCATCCAAGAAGCTTTTTCAGCTCTGACTGGATGGTGCAGAATGGAAGGTTTTATATTCGTTGCAGACAGCTGGTCATTTCCATCCTTTTAGAGGGTTGTTGAAGCACTTGAAAGTTTATTTGTGTCCTCGGGGTCACCTGAGTAGTGCTAATGGTTCCTGTAGTCTGCAATTTTTCTGGAAATCCATACTCCCACACCATTCGAAGGTGTTCTTCCCAAATTGCATAGCTAAAAGTCTGTAGAGATTCTCAGTCATCCAGGTCAAAGAAAAACCAAGAAAGCCCAGTTGCCTCCTGAAAAAACACCTTTAGGACAAACATGACCTGGATGACTGAGAATCTCTACAGACACAATACTGCAGGTGACTTTGAATCTAGAAAAGCTATTTTCAGATGATTCATACAAATGTAATTGTTAATAGAGCTCAAATTGCACCAAGTTTCTGTTGGGACAGTTGCAGAATTAGTATTTTATGCCCTGGTAAACTTGGCCTACCTCTGTAATCCTGACTTTCCAAACTCCTCTCTTTCTGTGCTTTTGGAAGGAAGGGCACAATGACTTCACTTCGAAAGGGATGGCACCTGCACTGAAACCCTAAATATTTAATCGGTTACTTCGATATGTACTCTTATAATTACCTCTATATATACTTCTGCATGTTATTACAATCCCTAGTCATCCCATTTTATAAATTCACATGGTGGAAGTCATAGTATAAAACTAAGCAGAATTACATTGTGATCAGTATCTTCAAATATACAAACATGGGAAGTATGTGATATATACAAATATAGACATTAGTAAGGCTAGTAATGATGCGATTCTCAAATAGTGTTATAGTCTTTCAAAATAAGGCACTAGAAACCTAGTGAACATGTCAGGAAAGAAAATATCCTAAACAAGTAGAGCCAAATATACTTTTCATTCAATAGTAGATATGTTCTGCTTGAAAGTATATACTGAAGCAGAAGTATGAATCTTTTGGGCCCACTATCAGTCTAGTCTGCTTCTTATGCTACTACTGAACCTTACATTCAGACTCCATGCAGCTGCATGTTGTTCTTCCCCATGAAAGAGATGGTTGCAAATACAATAGTCAGGAAGATAATATACATTTTAAAAAGAACCAGGATTCAAGCATTTGAGAAATGCTGCAACAGAATTTAATTACCAAAACTATATTGAATTCTATGTTGCTTAACCTACACATAACTACTATATGCAGAAGTTCCATTTAAGTACACTTCTAATTATGCAGGTAATTGGACTATCTTCTGTAACAATACCCATAATTTTTTTTTTTTTATTGAAAAAGTTTTTCAAATACAAGTTTTTCCCCCTTTTCCTCCCTTCTTCCCTAACCCCCCCTCACCACCCATCCCCCCCGTGACTTCTTCTTCACAACAATAAGCTAATTCATAATTAATTACATAATATTTTACCATGCCCTTACTCACTCCTCAAAGTACTGACCCTTAGCAAAGTATTCTTATAACTCCGCTTTTCTCCGCTTTTCACAATCTACCCTTTTTCTCCTCCCCCAAACTTATAAAATATTATTATTATTACAACAACATAACCTTTACTTTTATATATATTAATTTAACATTTCAAAGCAGCCTTCTCCAAATTTAACATTTGTTCAGTTCTATCCGATTCTTCCACTCCCCAAAATATATGACTTAAAAATCCTTTTTCTTAAACTAATCAATCACTAAACTAGCCTATTTCAACCCAGTTTCCTGCAAGATTACCATGCACTACAATTCTAAATATAATCCACTGCCCACTCTGCTAAAATATACATATGTCTATATATACATTCCATTTTATAAAAAAAGACAATAACTTTAAATTTATAATTCATTTAGTATCTTCTTTGATGTCTTTCCACTAGATTGTTAAATCCATCATCCATAATAGGGTAACATAGCATCCTGGTGCAACAGTTTATTCAAAATCTTCAGTCATCTTCTGCCCCCATCAATAATGAATATCCTCATGTATATATAAAAATAAAAACAACCACCCGACTGACATTATAATTATATTCCATATAGTTGTAATTGTGGTTTTCATCAGGATTATAAATCCCCATCATCTTTGTGGGTAACAGCCAGATCTTCTGCATGCCCCAGCATGACTCTCTTGCCTTGTAACTCAAAATAGTTATAATATATTTATCGGTAAGAGAAATCCAAAATAGATAGTTCAAGTTCAAATCCAACAATGTAAGGCTCTTTCCACATCCCAAAATCACGGCATTGCAGAGATCTGCCACTTTCCTCAAGATAGTATTAAACAATAATTCGCCTCCAATATCTTTTCACATATTCATTTATTTTTTTTTTAAAAATCCCTGGCTTCACTGTTGCTTGGTTTAGAAACTACTATTTCTACGAGATCTGTTTCTTTTCTTTTTCTTTTGCGGGTTGCATTTCCATCCAGATTTCCTTCCTACAAGTTGTGTATCAGCTGATCGGTTGTCATTCTGCTTTGTAAATTGATCTTGTTGGTTTTGTTTTATTATCTCATATGTCTTTTCCTTCACTTGTATATCAACTGGTTGATTTACGCACTTGTCTGTAAGTTGATAGTTCATCACATTAAAATCAGATGACACTGCTCTCAAATTTATAGACAGTCCAGCTGGGGTATCCAAGGAGTCCAAAGACAGTTTATCTACCACAGCCTCTGTAATTTGATGTTTTCCCTTTATTTCCAACTCCTTTTGCTTGTCCTGTGTTATGCCCAAAGATGTTAAATTTATTTTTAAAATTTTTTGATAAAATTCTTCCGCTTTTTCGACTGTATCCAGTTGGTATCTTACTCCTTGGTGTCTCAATATTAAACCAACTGGGACGTCCCACCTAAATAGAATATTCCTTTTTTTTAACTCATTCACTAGAAAACCAAATTTCTTCCTCTCTATTAACATCTTGGGCGGGAGTTCCTTAAAAATCCAAATCTTTCTTCCACGAAATTGCAAAGCAGAGTCATAAGAATTCTGGACAATATTATTTCTAATTTCTTTGTCTGTAAAATAAATCACCACATCTCTAGGCAATTGCCTTTGTTTTGCCAACCAGGAGTTTATTCTATAAATTCTGTCAATCCTGCAAAACACTTCATCAGGTTGAACCTTTAAAATCCCAGCCAGAATTTCAGAAGATATCTTCCTTAAATCATCTCTGTCATCTTCCTGCAAACCTCTCAGTCTAATTGCATATTCTGTAAAATTGTATTGGATCATTAAAACTTCTCTTTCAATCCTCTGTTGTACATTTTCTTCAATAACAGTCTTTTGATCAGCCTCCATTTTAAGTTTGTCTTCTGAACTATTATCCTGAATGTTTGCCAAATCCTTTTTAATTTTTTGGATCTTGTCATCCAAATTCTCCTCAGTTTCTTTCATTTTAGAGTTAGTATTTGCTTCCAACTGAGTCATAAAGTCTGCTAAGCCATTAGCTACTTTTAAAATCTTTCGATCCAAAAAGCCAAACTTAGATTTCACCAGTTCACCAATTTCTTTGATTTCCAACTTAAATTTTTCAAGTTGCTGATTCACAATCTCATCCCTTCTTACAATCTCCTCAAGAAGAAATTCTATTATATTAAAGTCAGGTTTCTGTGACTGGAGAGTTAAAACTTGTTGATGTAATTTATTAATGGGGGAATCCCCCCCCACTGCCTGTTTGTCTAGTTTTATAAGTCTCAGTGCCATTTTTCCACGCAGACAAAATTTACTGGAAAAGAGAGAAAAAAAAAAACTTTTTTCCAACCAAGATCAATATCAAATCCTCAAAGAGAAAAAAGAAAAAAGAAAAAAAAAACAGAAATGAGAGTGAGATTTTGCCTTCAGTTACAGCCAAAAGTATTCATTCTGCTACTTTGTAATTGAAAACGGAAGGAGTTTCCCTTTCAGCCTCTCTTCAAGCCGCAGCAGCAATCGCCATTTTAAAAAAAAACTTTTTTCCCTTCACTTCACTTCTTAGGCAAAATAGAATAAAAGGAATACTTGCGCTTCAGGATCAAAGGTCCAGCTCATATCTTCTTTAATTAATTTATTTGACAGATTTACAGGCTTGCTTTTGCCCCCTAGCTCTGCGTGTAGCAGAGATTTCCCAGAGCCCGGAGCGTCGGCTGGGGATACGGGGAGTCTCTTCCGCTCCCTCCCAAAAGTAAATAAAAAACTTTTGGGATTAGGCAGAGGACTCTACCCACCCCAGCCGGCTCTATCTCCGTTTCCTAATGGAAACGGAGTTTTTTCGAGCCGCCATTCCGCTGAAAAAGGCGGCTCTTACAGGCAGTGGGTTCGACGATCCCAGAGGAGCGTCCAGCGGGGACAAACAGCAAACAGGAAGTCAATACCCATAATTTTTGATAAAGTAATCTGTACTGTGATTGAAGAAGAAATGACAAATCTATTTGCTGGAAGCTTATTGTTTTAAACAATTCTTAAGTACAGAATGAAGCCAGATGATTCAAGAGAAAATCATTGTCTTCATTGCTAATTGGGCAATCAAATTTACAAGAATTTTATAAATCCATTTAACATTTCTACCCATATACAGGTAGTCCTCAATTTACAACCATTCATTCAGTAACTGTTCAAAGTTACAACGGCACTGTAAAAAGTGAGTTATGATCATCTTTCACATTTATGACCGTTGCAGCATCCCCAACATCATGTGATCAAAATTCGAACACTTTGCAATTGGTATGTATTTATGATAGCTGTGGTGCTCCAGAGTCCTGGACCTTCTGATAAGAATGGGGAAGCCAGATTCACTTAACAACTGGGTGACTGACTTAACAACTGCAGTGATTCACTTAATGGTGGTGGCAAGGAAGGCTGTAAAAATGGGGCAAGACTCACTTAACAACTATTCTGCTTAGCACAAGAAATTTGGGGCTCCATTGTAGTAAATTGAGAATATATATACCTATATACCATACATGTATGTTAAGTGACATAGAATTGAGCAAGATTAAAGAGGCAATAAGAGGAATTCTTCACCCTCATTTATATTGAATTAAATATGATGTAGTCTCATTGATTAATTGATTGATTTGCACATCTATTCCACTGCAATCTGCCAGCTCTCAGTAGCTTACACAATATAAGAAATTATTAAAACATTCATAGTACATTTAAAATTACTACTAAATAAATCTGAAAACCCATTAATAATATATCAACAAGACTAGTAAAAATAAAAATATAAATGATACCACACTACATATGATTTCTTCTTCAATGCTTCTCATATTTTTCACCTAGTCCTAGGCTAATCTGCCATTTATGAAATAAGCTATCAACTGACTTATCTGCTCTTAATTTAATTGTTTACATCTGCTCTTTCCTCTGTTCCTTTCCTAACCTTTCCATTATCTCTCACAGTGTATTGGAGAAGATATTACTCTGAATTATTAAGATTTAACTCCTGATACAGCCATTGCCTCCATAACGCAATGAAACAGTTGTACACCATGTACTTACCATTCTCTATGACATTTACAGCTATTGTGCTTAGATCCTGAGTACAAGCTACCGAAGTTTCTTCAGGAGGAGCACTATAGGAACTCAGCCCACTCATTTTGTTGATGAATACCATTCTGCCCAATGATGCATCAAACTTATAAAACCACTCAGAGGGACTGAATTTTGGTTTCTCATTCACACTTGAATCATCTGTGTTCTTTTCCATATTTCCAGGCACATTTACGCTTTGAAACTCATTACATTTCGCAGCTTCCTTTGTAAATTCACCCATAATGCTTGCGTCTTCACAAGAATTGTCGGTATCCACTTTGTTACACAGAACTGAGTGTCTGTTTTCGGAGATTGTGTATTCTCCATCAGTGTCAATGAAACAATGACTGACAGTTCCTTCCACATCTGCTCTTGCACTCAATGTTCCCATGGAATTACCTTGTTTATCAGAGGCTGAAGCAAAACAATTACTTTCTTCCTCTTCCTCTCTTATAGAAGGACAATGTTGAGATTTTTTATGGGTATTTTGTAAATGAGTACTTCTAGATGTGAAATGCTGTATACTTTTATCTTTGGGGTTTGAACACACTTCAGTTTGAACTGAAGATTTCTCTATGGGTTGCATACTTATAACATCCTTATCACATTCTTTCATTCTTGACACTTTAGAGGCGAGTGTCCTTGTACAATTAGATCCAGATAGAGATTTCCTTACTTTATGAGAATATTTTGTAATGGTATTTGTACTAAAAGCTTTTCTGATTGCCAGATTTTCTTCTGGGGAATGTTGAGACTTTTCTAAGGGAAGGAAGCAATTAAAGCCATTATTATTAGACTCAATATATTCTTTTGTTGGAGTTTCACAAATAATCTGTAGATTTGTTCTATCACCAGCCATAGATCCGGAACAGACTGGTGCTTCATCACTATTTCTTATTTCTGTATCTTTTATTGATGCATTCTTTTTTAAATTCCCATAATATTTTCTGAACCTATCTAGTGATCCCAGTTTTGAATGGCAACTTAATTTTGTTGAATCACAATATTGAACCCTAACAGAAATGTCACTTATTTGCCTACTGCTATTTATATCACCTAGATGATTAACTGAATCTGCAGGCACCACAGGCATATATCCTTTCACGTGTGATATTACAGAACGCACAGTACTATCTGCAGGAAGTGAGGCTGATGTACTCTTTTTCTTTAGCCATTCCTTTGTATTTCCTGTATGTATATTGGTTTTTGTCATATATTCTAGAGAACTTGGAATCTGCTCTGAAAATTCTAGCTGTTTTTCAAAGATATCCGTGGCACTTACTGGACCCAGTTTAGCCTGTCTGTTTAATAAATTACTAGATTCTGTTGCTTTATATGATGGCTGATTTTGAGGTAAATATACTGTAATGTTTTCAGAACCCAAAGAATTTTGTTCTACCATCAATCCTCTATCAATATTTAACTCAATAAAGGATTCTTTGCTCTTTTTTTCCAATTTGCATTTTTCCATCATGCTATGTCCAAAAATATATTTACTTTTAAATTCATCAATATGTTTTTCAATTTCAGTACATCTCACGGTGTCTAAATCAGGGCTTCTTTCCTGGATTCCTGCATCTTGTTGACTATTTGCATCTTTCTTCCCATGGTTCTCAGTACAAAGCAAAGTATCAGAATGCTGGTCTGTTTCTGAAATCTTGTCTTGAATGCCAAGTTCTCCTGGGCATTTGGAACTCATAACATCAATGTGTAGTTCTGACTCTTCAGGGAATTTATTCAATTTTAGAAAATCAGAAATGTCATTTTTATTGGGCAGAAGATACTTATCTTTACTACTTCTCAATTCACGAACAGATTCAAAACCAGCTACATCTGAGTAAACACCTACTTCTTCCACATTGTTAATAGGTTGTATATTATCAGGTCTCTTCTTTGTCAGAGTTACTTTCCTTTTGACAGATTTTGACTGCAGATTAAATGTTTCATAAGATTCTACAATATTATCACAAGCTGATTTAAAGCTCTCCTGAATATCTTTCTCTTTGGGGAGAGAAGACTGTAAAGCTATTGTGTTACCCAAACAAAAATCATTATTTTCATTAAAGTCTGTAGTATCTTCACTACACAACTCAATAAATAGATGTTCTTGCTTTAAAAATGCCTTTACTCCTTCTTCAAGGCAGGTTAGTAGAGCATTCCATCTGCGAAATTCTATTAAAGTTTTTGCAGGTTCCAAACATATATCATATTCATCATGCTGACACTTCACATTGATAATAAACACACCATGGAGTTCTGAGCCAGAACGATGGCGGACAGGACTTGAGAGCAAAGACCCAGTTTTTGTTTTACATATAACACTCTGTTTCCTCAATAGAAAATCAATAAGCTTATGCAATTTTGTTTTTAATATCAATCTATTATTTACATACAAAAACTGAATATTCTTATTGTAATGTCCTTCTGAACTGATAAAGCCCATTATTTCAAATCCTCCAGACCTATAGTTTATTTCCCGTAATTTCTGAGATTTACCTAGACCATAAATCTGAGAAAAACGTGTGCGCATATCTTTTGTTTTGGGTAGCTGAAGCATCATTGAACAGGAAGCTTCATTCCGTAAAGAAAAAGAGACAGATGGATGAACAAATGAAAGAGCTTCTACTTTATGCCTCAGTCTTTCAAATTCCAGTGTGAAATCCATGCACTTTCTCCTCACAGGTAACTGATGGTATAAATTGTATACAGTCACTGTTGTTCCAAGACTTGGCCTATTCAGTTCTGCTTCTGAGACTTCAAGACCTTTTCCATTGTGAAACAGTTTCAAGAAGGTTTTTGCTATCCTACTTGTCCTGGATGATATTTCCAATATACTGGCCATACTTGCAATACTTGCCAAAGCCTCTCCACGGAAGCCATAAAACTTCAGATTTTCTAAGTCTTCCAATGAATAACATTTACTAGTAAAGTATCTATTGCCTACTTTGTTGAGGTCTTCTCTTCCCAAACCACAGCCATTGTCCACCACCTGGACCTTAAAGGTTTCCAAATCCACTCTAATAGCAATACATGTAGCTTTTGCATCTATGCTATTAAGGATAAGCTCCTCAACACAATGTCCGACTGAGTTAATGGCCACTCCAGAGCGCAAACTGGTTTGTACTTCTTCAGGCAAGCATTTGATCATTGTGAGAAAAAAGACTGTTGAAGTCTCGATCTATTGGTTATGCATTGCCACCTGCCTTTTCTGTAAATGTCCTGTTAAAAAAACAGAGAATCCAATGATCTTTTAATTTTTTAGCCAGATATTTTATAAATCCCTTAATATTTTCCAGAGTGTTTCCCATGCTCATTTTGTATTTTATTTAACAAAATCCAGTTCAATTTAATTTTTTTTCTTTAAATTCAACCTAGATATGTTTAGTTAAGACTGCTTTTATTTAAAATTGCATGCAAGAACTATTAGCAGTGATGTTAACATTGCTCTCCCTGTGCTCACCCCCTAAAATGACTTTTTTCAGTCAAATCCTAATTATCAGTTCCCATTAATAACTGATCAGCTGAGTAATGGAGAAACTGGACAATTTATTTCTAAACTATAACATGGAAAATATTAGGAAAAATGACTATTATGAGCTAACTTGCCGTTCTTTGATTAACGCAATTGTCATTTTTGCTGTGATAACATATTACATTTACAAGTCAGTTGGTGCAATAGTTAACACTCTTACACTCATTAACAGCACTCATTTTTGGCTTTTATTTGTATTGACATTTAGCCTGTCACACACTGAGCTAAGCGCTCTCACAGGACTATTGTGAAGATTAAAATGTGCTAAATCCCTTCCACAAACGCCAATAGATTGGAATCTTGGACGAGTGAAAAGTAAGATGTAAAATAGGTAAAAGGACTTTACAATGCACATTTCGATAATGCTGCACTGCTGAGACTAGTTGAGCAATGGACAATAATGAAATCGGAAGAAGTCCCACCTTTCTGCCAGATTTAAGGAGGAACTTTGGGCTTCAAGATAACTGACGACATGCGAGAAAGAGGAAGGAGGGTAGCGCCGTCCACATCGAACAGTTTCTGGAGATCTGTCGTTATTTCCGTTTTCTTCCCACCGCCTCTCCGTTGAAGTAACTACAGGATCTACCTCCTTTTTTTCATCCCAGACGTAACCACAACAGCCCCGTTTTTCTTCCGTGAGTTTTTTCCCGCCGGACCAAATCACCTCAGTGGGACCCGACCCAACTCTCATCTTCCGCCGCTTCAGTTAGCTTTATTGTCAATCACCTGAAATCAGGTCGGTGCTGAGGAAGAAATTGGGCCTTCTCAAATGCCTCCTGTGAGAACTTCAGTTCCCAGCGTACATCAAAATATTGCAATGCATTCTGGGAGTTGTGGTATTTTTGTGATCTTTATTTACAAGACGGATCGAAGTTTTCTGTTAGTTCCTCCAAATTACTGTATAATATAAATCCGAACTTGCTTCTGATCCGCACTAGGTCTCTTATAATCAACTATTCCTGAAGAATATTTCCGCAATTAAACAGCTGCAGAATTTAAAAATCTTGAGCAAGGGGACAAGTAGCACAGAAAAAGTTAGTGTTTAAACGTAGGTGGATGCATATTTTCGGCTTAAAGTTTGAGCTATAATAACCGTGCACATTGTAAATGTCCAATTAGATGATCCTTGAAGCACTGGAATTTTTAATGAAATTTTACTAGTATGATACACAGCACTATTTCAAAGTTGTCCTTCAAGAGGTGAAATATAAATCATTACATTTAGGGAGGAGAAATAAAAATTATACATTCAAAAATATATGGCAGTCACATAAAATGAGTGCTAAAAAAGGGCCTAATTATTCTTAAAATGGTTGTTAATTTTTTCACATATTTATTTCTTATCAACAAAGATAAAATACAGAAAAACACCTTGTAGGAATACAGTATTTCAGGTTGCTGAGGAAGAGCTAAAAGGAATATTATTGCTGAAACATGATATAAGCAGCAGCTGGACAAGTTGAGAAGTTAGAAACACATTTAAAGCTGTGGCTGTGCAGCTCTGACTTGATGAACTCTTATATTCCAAGGCATATGTGCAATAGAGACAATATTTGAATATTAATTGGAAATGATGTAATTTAATAAATTTAATAAAACTGAGGGTTGTACTACATTTAGGTATTTATCTCACGCTTAGATCCAGCAGTGCAGATTAAATACTTTTGCTTGTCTTTTGTATGTATGTATGTATGTATGTATGTTATTATTGGCTGTTCACCACCCTGAGTCCTTCGGGAGAAGGGCGATATACAAATTAAATAAAAGTAAAAGTAAAAGTAAAGTAAAAGTAAGTCTGTAGAGATTCTGTGTCATACAGGTCATGGTTGCTGAGGTGGCGCAGTGGTTAGGGTGCAGTACTGCAGCTACTTCAGCTGACTGCTAGTTCAGTGGATCAGTGGCTCAAGGTTGACTTGGCCTTCCATCCTTCCGAGGTGGGTAAAATGAGGACCCAGATTGTTGGGGGTATTTAGTATTCTGTCTTTGGTGTAAGCCGCCCAGAGTCCTCAGAGAGTGGGCGGCATAGAAATATGAATAATAAAAATAAAATAAATAAAAATAAAGGTGCTTTTTCAGGAGGCAACTGGACTTTGTTTTTTCTTTTGAAGATGTTGCGCTTTTCATCCAAGAAGCTTCTTCAGCTCTGACAGGATTTATATTCCTTCCATTCCCCACTATCCTGTTAGAGCTGAAGAAGCTTCTTGGATGACGACGTTTAAAGACGGTCTTTTGTCTTCAAAAGAAAAAAACAAAAGTCCAGTTGCTTCCTAAAAAAGCACCTTTGGGACAATACTTTTGCTTGTGTATAGTGAAGTATCAGTTAAAAAGAATCAGACTTTAATTGGTCCATAGGAGTTGTATGAACACCATAGCCCTGAAACCCCCCCCCCCCAAATATGGCTATTATGTTCCCATCTGTTTATTTCGATAGTTATACCATGGTTTGTAGCTAGATTATATTGAAATGCAGAAAAATAAAAAATATATATACTTTACATAGCACAGTGTAAGTCTTGATCAGAAAAAGTCATTTATACTTATTTAAAAGAGTTCCTTTTCTTAGTGTATAATTTACCTTCTATATCAAGTTATTTATGAAACTTCAAAAACTCTAAAACAAAAAATTAATAAGTTTGCAATGAAATTCTGTAATTTATATTCTATATACTTGCAATCTTTCAATATGTCATTTCATTTTTATACATAGCTCTGGATATGATGCAGCAAATGTGTCTTTATTAACAGTCAAAATATTGGGACATCACTCAATTCAGGAAATGTTTATCTTAAAATATTTAATAGAAGCTTCATATAATAAATAATTACAACAGAAAGAATGTATTTAACCAATTACGGTACAAGAAAATGAAAACTAAATGAATGACTTTCTTCTAGACAAGTCCATGGTTGACTTTATAAATCCAATGCTTTCTATTCCTAAGCCTCTTATTTGATTATACAAAAGTCACTATGCTCTAAATGAGCAATTTTCTTTTCATTGTGGAATTCAGCTCTGTCGATGTGAGATTTGGGGCTTCCAGTTTTCTGAAGCCATTCCTGAAGTTGTTGGACTTTGACAAGAGGTCCTTGGATTTGTCCTTGCACGGTGCCATAGTTAGTATTTTGGACCCAGCCAACTAGACCCAACTTTTTTCCTTGTGCCTAAAAATAATACACATGCAAATATTTTTTAAAAAATCACACATACACAAATATGATTAATCTGAATTATATAAAAACCTTTAAAATTCCTCTGTAGAGAATTATTATAACCCCACTGAATTACTATATAATCCAAACTTCTGCTATGTCATTCAAAGATAAACCAACACTAATTGGAAATGTATTATTTGTTGTTAAAAAGAGCTAATATAAAAGACAATGGCATCTTACAATAATAAAGGCAAATACAGCTTACATGTGTCTATTCTTCTGACTTCAATAATATGACTTAACTCAGGTTAGGACTACAGGTAGTCCTCAATTTATAACCCATTCATTTAGCGATGTTGCAACTTAGAATGATATTGAAAAACATGATTTATGTCTAGTCCTTACAGTGTTGACCACTGCATGATCCCCATAGTCATGTGATCAAAATTTGTGTGCTTGGCAATCGGCATGTATTTGATTGTTGCAGCATCCTGGTGATCACCATTTATGATTTTCCCTGCCAGCTTCTGACAACCAAAATCAGTAGGGGAAGCCAGATTCAGTTAACAAGCACATGATTCATTTGACAACTGCAATGATTTACTTAATAACATTGGGAAAAAAAAAAGGTTGTAAAATTGGGGTACAACTCATTTAACAACCACTTTGCTTAGTAACAGACATTCTGGTCCCAATTGTGGTCATAAATCAAGGACAACCTGTATCCAGCTGCCTAAGCAAAGCCTCCAAAGTTCTCACAATTGTATGTATGTATGTATGTATGTATGTATGTATGTATGTATTTATTTATTTATTAATTAATCAAATTTCTATACCGCCCTACTCCCGAAGGACTCAGGGCGGTGAACAGCCAAGATAAAATACAGATAATACAAATATTAAAAAAATCCCTTAAAATTATTAAATATTTCGGCCGAAACACAGATTAAAACACCCAATTTATAAAATCACAAATTAAAAAATTTAAGAAATTTAAAAGATGGGAGTTAGGCCAGGCCAGCTTGCTGAAGTAGAAAAGTTTTGAGAGCACGGCGAAACGTGCGCAGGTCCGGGATCTTCCGTATCTCTGGGGGGAGCTCGTCCCAGATGGTAGGTGCCCCCACAGAGAAGGCTCTCCCCCTGGGGGCCGCCAGTCGACACTGTTTGGCCAACGGCACCCTGAGGAGCCCCTCTCTATGGGAGCGTACTGGTCGGTGAGAGGCTATTGGTAGCAGAAGACGGTCTCGTAGATAACCCGGTCCGATGCCATGGAGCGCTCTAAAGATGGTAACCAAAACCTTGAAGCGCACCCGGAAGACCACCGGGAGCCAGTGCAGCTCGCGCAGGAGGGGGGTCACATGGGAGCGCCACGTCGCTCCCATAACCACCCGCACGGCCGCATTCTGGACTCTGGGTGCTCCTCAAGGGGGGCCCCATGTAGAGAGCATTGCAGTAGTCCAAGCGGGAAGTAACGAGAGCATGAGTGACCGTATTTAACGAGTCCCGATCCAGAAAGGGACACAACTGGCGAATCAGGCGGACCTGATAAAAAGTCCCCCTGGGGGACTTTATATGCCACCCATTTCATTGTCAAGCAACTCTTGGTAGCTTACAACATAAAAACACAATATAAAATTATAATATTCAGCATTAAAAATTAAAACATAAAAATGAACAAAGAACTAGATAAAAATGGACTAATAGTAAACCAGATGGAAGCAGAACGTTCTAATTTACTAACCACCTCCAGAATGTTCACCAGTTTGGAACCAAGTGCAGAAGAGAAATGGGTAAAAAGTGACCAAAAATTACCAATACTGTACAATCTATTACCTCGGGGGAATTACAGACTGAGCCCGCTCACCTGGGTATGTTTGCGGAAAAATACCCCTTGCACCTTCCCAAACACCTCATAGTCCACCGAAGCAAGGCCGCTTCCCTCAGCCATGGTCGGGGGTGCCTGTACTGAAAACAAAATAGCAATCAGGCAGAAAAAGAAAGGCAGGTGCCATACCCGCAGAGAGACCGTCCCTCGGGCAGCCTCCAAAGACTGCATTGTCGAAGCGATCCGCTCCCCGGTGCCTACGCAGGATAACTAAGTTAACCTGACTCTCGCTTCCCTCCCCTCCCCTCCGTCCTGCAGGGGAAGTTGGAGGGCAAGGCTCATGGTATCGCTCCGACAGGCCCCTCCCTCATTTCCATCCCGTTGGATGTAGAAGACAGAAGCGCCTGAGACCTGCCGGGTCAGGTTTCGCTCGGGCAACACGAAGGTTTCTCTGCCAGCTTCGCAGATGGCTCGAGAGAGAGAGAGACCCTCCCACTAGACCCGAGCGGGCGCGAGCGGCGCACCAACGGCCGCTAACGACGAACACACTTTGTCGAGAGACGCTTCGGTAGGGCGGAACCGAAGTGGGATTAATTAAACGACTAATAGTCGAGCGGCGCTGCGTTTTATGGCTAAACGGCGGGCAGCTTGGCCTATAACTAACAACACATAATTTCGAAAAGCCGGTAAGGTTCCTAAGGCGTCTCGCCCACCGGAAACCGCTGAGGTAGAATCGGATGTAGCGGGCGCGCGCTGCGGTTGCTATGCAACGGCACTCAACCGCCGCCCGAAGGTCTGGTGGCGCGGGCGCAGCGTTGCGTGCGCGGCGGTTGTGTGTCTGGAGCCGGCGGGCAGGCTACTTTGGTAGGTGCGTGAATTCAAGTCGTAGAAGCGACAATGCCTTCATCGGTATCCTCTTCCCTGAGTTTTGTCAAATTTCGAACCGGCAGTTCGGGTCCCATTAGAGTGTAAAATCATTAATGGAGACGAGCGCTAGTTTAATGCTGTAATGCTTGTAGCGGCCGCCTTTGAGGGGAGGTGGGGGGGGAGGCATTCCTTTCAGTCCTCTTTCCTTATAGAAGTGAACCCTAACAGCAAAAGCATTCACAAGCAATAACATTCCTTGGTTTATCCCGGCTGATATTGGAAAACTAAGCGGTGTCGGATTTATAGAGGGGAGACAACCAGAAATCCACGGGCTGTAGTCTAGACCAGAAGGTTAAAAAAAAATAAAATAGAGAAAAGGTGCCAAAGGTGCTTTTTTCAAGAGGCAGCTGGACTTTCTGGTTTTTCTTTGAAGAACCTAGAGAAAAGGAATGGCAAACCATTTAAAATTGTTATCAAGAAGTACAGAAGAGCCAATGGATTGAAATTCAACTGGAAGGGTATTTTACCTACAGAGATATTCATTAGGAAAGAAAAGGGTCTAGAGTAGACGATTTAAAGTAAGTTACGAAAAGGTCGTCTAAGTATGAATTAGCTTTCTTCGGGTTCCTAGTGTAACCACACAAAGAGAAGTTATTTATGCTTTACAGGCTAGTTAATAGTTTGATTGTTTTGACTTGTTTAGATCGGGCATAAAAGTACAATACAGTAATGAATTTATAGGACAGCTGCAAAGAACAAGTACTGTATATGGCTGATATCAACAGATTTCCACCAGTTTAGGGTGGGTAAATTTTAATATGTACAACATATTTATTGTAGAAGTAAGGAAATGCTATGATACAGGATGAAAAAGAGACAAGCAAAGGTTTTCTGACTTATGCTTATTCCATTCTCTTTCTGTCTTTGCTGTCTTAAAGCAATTTCTTTGTTGTGTTTATTGACTTTTAAGTTGGGAAAATGGGAAACATAATTCCTAAGGGAATACATTTTATAGACTGAGAAAAACATAGTACAAGTGTTCCAAATATATCTTGAGAAGAGCCTCTTTTGCAGATATTGATCTTTGGACATATTTGTAATAGAAAAGGCCAATATATATGTCAGATCCCACACACTGTTAGGACTTTGAAAACTTAATATCAACATGTATCAATTTAAATCACATAAATAAGCATCTGGAAGATAATGAAGATTTTTCAGTATACATATTGTTATTCCTTGAATTTTGCATTGATTACTTGTCTGGCTGCCTCCTTTTACACCAACTGCAATTTCTGGATATTTTTCAAGGTTAGGTCCATTTAACACATTACAGTAACCAAGATGAGATATACTCTAGTGAAGGTATGGACAATTGTTGCTAACTTATTAGAAAGAATTGCATCTGTGCAAATGTAATTCTCACAATCCAATGGCAGCCAATTAAACAGCACTCTCAGACCATGACCCTATTATTTAACCTCAGGTGGAACCCGATCAAAACAGGCTAAACTTCAGTTCACAAATCTGACCCGAAACCCATTCAGACAATCTGGAATGATACTTTTGTTTAGGATACACAACTATTGAAATCTAGCCAGTCTTCATACACGTTCATTTTTTTAGCCAATGTTTGCATCACATCCCTGCCAAATGAACTGAAATGCGTTGTGTGAGTTTGTTATTGGTCTATAATTGCAAAAACATCCATAATCAATGGACTTTTTTGTAACCGAGACCTTACATCTGCTGCCTTTAGGCAACAAATAATATCCCATCTGCAAGGAAGCATTGCTTAAATATGAGACCAGTTGTGGTTGATTCAATAAACCAGGTAGGGCAAGGATCAAATAATCACGTGTTAGGGCTAGCTCTGTACAACCTGTTCACATTCTAGAGATCTACAATTTGAAATACAAAATCAGAGAAAAAATTGTCAGGATTATAATCTTATGATATACCCAGTATTTCAAGTTGAGATAGATCTGATTGTATGCAAAAAATTATGTGAAGTCTTCTACCCTCTACTGCAAAATCTTGGCAAAGAAGGTGTTGCAGAGTACAGAATATAAATGTTGACTTATTATTTGAAAATGCAGTGAAGGCAAATGGAGATTCTGCAGGGTGTGGTCATCAGTTCATTTTTACACGGTCATCAGTACACATTCCACGCTTAAGAAATAGATGGAACTTCAGTCACACCATTGTGACCACCATATTGATCTTTTTTTGACCCGTGGAGTCAGGAAAGTGAGCAACTTTGTTTCTTCCAGTGTTGTGCAGGTGACCTTTTACAGAACCTCAGTCTGATCTCAGTGTAAGATATTTGTCTTCCAGTTCTTGTTTCTCCTATGCACTTCATTTTTCTCAGCTCCATAGTATCCCTAAGGGTCATTTGTCTCCTCAAGGGTTGGTCATCCTAACCACTAAAACTACTTCCATATTCTGCAGTTTATCCAGTCTATCAGCAGAAAATTCCTCCAAGTACACTCAGGAAACTATTGGACTATAATCCTCAGTCATTTTAACTGGTCTTCTTTCCTGCTGGTTTATACTAACCATCAGTTTGAAATTGAGTAGGTAATGATCTCTTCATGATTTACATAACAAAAAGACTTCCCATTTTCAGATTAAGAGCCATGTTGACACAGTAGTCAGAATGCAGTATTGCAGGCTAATTCTGCTGACTGCCAGGGTTTAGTCCTCACTGGTTCAAGATTGACTCAGTGTTCCATTCTTCTGAGGTCGGTAAAGTGAGGATCCAGATTGTTGGGGGAATATGCTGACTCTGTAAACTTCTTAGAGAGGGCTGTAAAGCACTGTGAGGACTTATATAAGTGCTATTACTATTAGCTGTCACTCAGAATAATATTACTAAATCCTGAGTGTAACCTTTTATATATGCAGGTCATATGTAAATTGGAATAGACTCATAGTAATCAAGGGAGTTATTAAATCTTGAGGTGCTTTTTATTGAGCAGTTTCAGCACGGACATTGAAATCCCATGGATATGGAGATAAGGATATTCTAAGATTGCACTGAGGTCATCCACAGGAAGAGAAGCATCAGGGAAGATGGTACATTAATAGTATTATCTTCTCATTGTCCCAACCACGTAGGTGCAGCAGCAGGAATTCAGCACTGGTAGATCTGTGGAGATTCTCAGTCATCCAGGTCATAGTTGTCCCAAAGGTATTTTTTCAGAAGGCAACTGGAGTTCTTTGTTTTTCCTTCAAGGAAAAGTAAAAAAGTCCAGTTGCCTTTTGAAAAAGTACCTTTGGGTCAGCACTGGTAGACTAATGATACACACAGGGTTAGCATTGTGGGCAATCTAATAATTATCCAGAATAAGATAGGTATGGATGTGGTTGTTTTTTATGGTTTCCACATTCAGATATTGTGAGTTATATTAGAAGCAATGCAGTACTGCTAAAATACATTATTTCATTTGCACAGTTGTTTTTATTGATCATAGCTGAAATCCTACATTGATTTTGTTGGAGGTCAACATTCATTTAGATTACTTGCAGTCAGATCATATTTTCTCAATCATAATAAAGGAATAGAATTCTAGAATGAGAGCAGGAATTATAGCATGTATATAATTTGTTGCATTTCTTCAGATTTAGTGGAAATGCTGAATGGCTCAGTTGCAGCTGGCTGTGTGTTCGCATATGGATCCAATAGCATCCAATTCCAGTCTTCCTGCAACAAGCCAGGAAAGATGTCATCCTGAAGTTCTTAAAGAACAGTCCCAGTTAGAACATCTGAGGAATAATATTCAGCAACAACTTGTGTGCTGTAAAGATAAGAAATTGAAAGATCTTCATGTTCTCAAAGAGCGGAGCTCTTCGTGTACTCAGCCTGCAGAAAATAATCAGTTGGGCTTAGAGAAAGCAGGTTTTTATTCTGCTGGCCCCCATAACTGGTGTTTCAAGGGTCAGGCCAGCACTGTGCCTTCCCACTGGAGAATGAAGCGGAGAGAAGGTGTTGACAGAGCATATCCACTTAAGCCGGTTTTTCACCCAAAATCTGGGAATGGTCCCTTACCAAGTTCTTGGCAAGTTGGAAATGCACCAGCAACAGAGATTCCTTCCTGTGGGATTAGTTCAGAGAAAACAAAAGTGTCACATGCGGTGAAGGCTCAGCCTGTAGGGGTGCACTCTCCTTTTTCTGTACAACAATCTAATAGAACAACTTCTCATTCACAAAGAGCAGAGTCAGGCTATATTCAAAAACTGGAGGCTGCTGGACGAAGTTTGGAGGAGGAAATCCAGCGAAAGGAGGCTCTCCTTAGGGAGAAACTAAGGAAAACAGAAGAAGAGCTCCGTAAAATCCAATGGAAAAGACAGCAGACTAAAGCAGAAGCAAGAAGAGAGCAAGGAGGATTATGGATGCCTGAGAAAAAAATGTCAGCTATTTCTCAAGATTATGATTCCAAATCTACCGCACAATGTGATAAAGATGATGATAAAAAAATGCTTGTTCCGGAGATTGTCATAGCTTCAATTGGGACTGCCCTGCTTCCACAAACACTTCATATGGAAAGGCTCAAAAAGCAACGATTGATAGCTAGCAACAATAAAATTAGAGATAACTTCTCCAATATTTCTTCCACTCACAGCCTAGAACCAGCATCTGTACACAAGCAGTCTTGTTCTCCAACAGGAACCCCAGTAGGCCATGCAGAATCAGTGGCAGCAGAACCATCATATATAGAGGTCCAGAATGATATAGAAGTTTGGGGAGAATGTAGTTTTTGCAGACGGAAACTTTACTGCTCCAGATTGGAGAAACATATGAATATTTGCAGAAAAAATTATGGATCCAAGAGAAAAGTGTTTGATTCAAGCAAGGCTAGAGCAAAGGGTACTGAATTGGAGACATATCATCTCTTGAAGGGCTCATATATTTCACAGGTGATGTGCATACTAATTTATTAAATATATCCTGCTTCTGTGGTTTATATGGGGGTTCTTAATGCATTTTCTAACTCTTATGTTTAACAGCCTTAAGCTTGTTGAGCAGCACCTGGGTAAGATACTGTTCAGTCTTTTTCTTCTGACCTTTCTTTAAAACGGACCTCTTTCTTAATATCACTTGATGGTCCATAATTAGTTTTTAATTTTCATCATTTAAATGCAGTAATAAATATGATGACTGCTGAAAATGATGTTCGGAAGACACGAAAAACTAAGGCAAAATCTCCATTAATGTTACTAGAGCATTAGTCTATTAAGATACTAGAGCAAGTTTAACTTTTTTTTTAACCTTTATTATTAGTGAACTAGGAGGCAATGAGAATGTGAAAACAAATGGTTAAAATTGTTATATTAAAGAATCTGTAATGAATGCTCAAAAGTCACTGCAACAAGACAGAATGACAATTGGTTTTAGGGAAAACCACAAAATGAAGAAATAGTTTATATTTAGGATGATGAAGGAAAATAATGTAGTAGGATCAAAAGCTATCTTCTTCACACTATCTATCCAATTCATAACATTCTACTGCAGTAAGTTTCATTCACAATTCAATTATGGTATTGAGATACTTTAATGATGGCATAGATTAAGAATGTTATATTATCAGCTTGAAATGACATAAGGAAGAAGTGGAAATGACTTTTAAAAATTAATAAAGTTCACCCTTTACATACATTTTATAGTCCCAGTTATCTAATTTAAAAAATTCAAAATGTATGGCATTAGAAATAACCTAATCTTATATATGACAATATAAACTTCTGTAAAGAGCTTTTATAGACAGCCCTGGTGCCACAATGGTTAAAGTGCAGTATCGCAGGCTAACTCTGCCCAAAACCTAGAGTTCAGGGTTGACTCAGCTTTCCATCCTTCGGGGTCGGAAAAAAGAGGACCCAGATTGTTGGGAGCAATATGTAAATAATACTTCTACATTGTAAAGTGCCCAGAGAGTGCTGTAAAGCACTATGGGGCTTTACATAGCCTAAATTGCTATACTATTGCTATATAAGCTTAAATGCTATTAATTGCCATAAAAAAAATTAGTTACAGGAATGATCACAGTATGAGCTAACAAAGTTGCGTTAATTATTTTAAATTATTTTTCCCACTTCCCCTTCTTGCTGCAGAAAAAAACTTCCAGCCAAAGTCCTGAGACTCCCAAGCAAAGCAATTCTACATCTAAACAAAGCAATTGGAGACAGAAGCATGACTCTTTCATCAAGACTTTGCGCAGGGCTCGTGAAGTGCAGCGCATCATCTCCAAAGGGGGAAAGGCCTCAGATCTTCCCCCAGCACCAGCTATGGAAAATCCAGATTACAAATTGTGTCCATATTGTACTCGTCAGTTTGCACCTAAGGTTGCTGAGAGACATATTCCCAAGTGCAAGAACATTAAGAATAGACCTCCACCACCACATCAAAAAAAGCGTTGCTAGTAAATAGACAAGATGACATCTACAACTGGTGTAATCATACTTTGGTTTCTTGCAGTTTTTATCAGTTTGATGCTATTGAGAAGCAGTTTCAGTGTAAAACCAATGAGAAATCCACTAATTTTAAATGATCATTAACCCCTTTATACTACAGGTCAAGGCACCTACTGGTAGACGGACAAAAAGTGGCTTTGTTTTTATCATCTTGAAATTTTGTATTCTGAAAAAATGGTTCCCTGAGATTCCTTGCATATTTTGCAGTGGAATTTTTGTCTGTTTCTTAGAACATAGAAGAAGGGCCCTGCAAAAAGGCCTATTAAAAATTGGAAGAAATATTAAGTTCTTATAAATCATGGCTATACTTGTGACTCTTTGATGGCATCCGAGATCAATTATTTTTTGTATGAGCTGCCAGAGATAAATGATTCCCATTTCTGTGCTGAGTACCATAACAAAAAGCACCCATATTCTAGAAAATTCATATTTTAAATATTAGAATGATAGCTGGAGAAGAGTAAGAGCTATTTCATTGTATTACATACTGCTATTTATATTAGCTGGGAACAGCTTTACATTCAGTTTTGTTTCCTATTGCATAAGGTTAGTCTTCCTCACTTTAATCTATAAAAATTCCTGTTAAAAAGGGGGGGAAGTTTGGATGGATTGTTCTTTATAGCATAATTGTACCTGATTTTCAACTCTATACAACTTTAAGATCAGTGAAAGGAAACAGAGATAGTTATTTGGAAGTGGGTATTCGTTTAGCTCTGCCTTTGCTAACACATAAATGATTAAAATATCTGGGAATAGGTCAACTAGAACAATCAGTAAACAAATGGAATAAACATATTTATAAGCAAATTAGCTGTCTTCAGGCAACAAACATGGTCTATAATAAAATATATAGAACTTAAGTTGCTTGCAAAAGCAAATGTATTTGCTGAAAGTGGAAACATATGGATGAATGTTTTGTTTGGAAAATACCAATTTTGCATAACACACTTAGCAGAGTATAGTATAAGATTCCCCAAAATTGAATTGCTAGTTTTATCTGAGCCTCAAATTTTCAATGATCTGGTGCTAACTTAAAATTTCAAGGAAACTGGAAAGCTTCATTTTGAATAATAGAATGTTTAAAATTCAGTATTTATGTAATGTGAAAAATAATTGTTGCCCATGCTGCTAATTTTGTTGGAAGCTAAAGCATATGAAGATTTTTTGCAGGAATTGGGGTGTGTCTAGTTTGATGAAAAGAAGGAATAAAGGGTGACATGATAGTGGAGTTCCAGGATCTAAGGGGCTACCACAAAGAAGCAATGGAGTCAAGCATCTGAAGTAGAACAAGAAGCAATGGATGGAAAGTAATCAAGGAGACTAGAACTTTCCTGACAGAACAATTAATCAATGGAACAACAGAGATTTTCAAGAGGATATTGGACAACCAATGGTATAGGATTTCCTGCTTGAGCAGGGGGCTGAACTTGATCTCCAAGGTCCTTTCCAACTCTTATTCTGTTATGCTGTTTCACTAACAAAATGTCAAATGGATTTAAGCAGGAAACTTTGCTTTCACCAACTTCTTGTTCTTATTTTTCTATCCAGCTTCAGAAAGGAAACTTTAATAACTCTTTTGCACCATACTTAGATTTAAATTACTTCATAATGAAACAAAGCTCAGATTTCATCTCTTGAGTAATAGCCATTTATATTACTGGTATTTATCAAATCAGATTTTATTAGAGCTTGATGAGGTAAAATACAAGATGATCTTATTGTTGGATTCTGTGACTATATTTTACTTTTGGAGAAATTTGCACAAGGAACAATATGCAAAATTTGTCATTAATCCCGGTTTGCTATGACTGTGCTTGTATATGCAGTTCTTTAATTTTTGAGAAATAAAAAAAATATTTTTATTTACATAAAATTTATGTAGCTGCCCATCTCACAACAGATTCTGGCTTGTGGCTCAAATTCAAATGGAATAATAAATTCAGTTTGTTTTACAAATCTTAAATTGTTTATACAAGCATGGGTATTATATTAGTATATCATGGTAAATTGAAGTTGTATTAATGGGAGGACCAATGTTTGCTTTTTCATTATAGGTCAGAAGTGTTTATAGTTCTGTACTGTTGTCTTCACGTCTGTTGGAGAGAAGGCAGTAGTTAGCTTTATTTTCCTTGAACTATGTCCTTGTCTTTTAGAAAGCTATCCTATAGTTTCAATATGGATAAGTCTAATGTGTACAGTAAGAAAAAGATTTCTGCATGAAGACCTTTTTTGGATACAATTTCTGCATGAAGACCTTTTTTGGATACTCTAAGATTAAGCTGAATCTCAAAATGTCTTAAAGTGATACAGTATATTACCCCTGATTGCAATATTTGTCACATATTCTCTCTTATTTTATTTTTATTTATTAATCAAATTTATACGCCCCATCTCACTATCTAAATGTCTCGGGGCAGTTTACAAATAAAAAATATAACATCTATACAAAAATAGACAAAGTTAAAAAACAAAGTTAAGAAACTAAAAAGAGAGCCAGTTTAGTGGTTAAGACACCAGGCTAGAAGCCCAGAGTTGCATGCCAGCGTTGGATCCCCATGCTAATAGAGCCAGGTCTTATTCTAGAAAACTAAAAGTGGGGAGCCAACCTCATCTTAGGGGGTAAAATGTTCCATAGGCAGTGTCAGCCCTGGAGGCCATCTTTGGATCTTCACGGCTGTCACACTTAGTGCTATTGGGAAGGGGGATTGCATGGAGTTGTAGATATATCTAGCCATAGCAACATTCTTTCTCTGGGAATCAAGGACATTCTGCCTACACCTGGAGTGGCGTGACTGGAGGCATCTCCAGTTGGGATGGTGCACTGATTGGACCATGTGATGGATTTGTGGCTGCAGGGAAAGGAACTTCGACTTTCCTTTGGGTGGGAAAACCTGGAAGCTTTCAGATTTGGGTTTTCCAGATGTGCCAATATGACATTTCCAATAAAATGGAACTTTGAGGAACTTCTAGCCTCAGAGTCTTGGGGGGGGGTTACTTGGAACCCTGATAGGCAGATGTGATGGCAGAGGCGGCTTTCTTCCTTGAATCCACCCTAAAAAAAAATTTATCTCATAGGGTCTGCAGCATGCTTTTCCTATCTGTTCAGGATCAATAAATAGGCAATCTTTTCAAATGTATTTTTTTAATAAAATGGCAGAGATTGGTGATATAAAAGTTACTAGAAGTGGTGCTTCATAATTCTACTGTTTGTTGAATGAACTCGAACTATATTGAGAGATTTTTCCTCTTCCATATTAGATTTACTATCATGAATGTCATAAGAATGTGCAAACCTTCCCAAAGAAATTGTGTTCTTCCTGTCTAAATCAAACATGCAGATGCATTAACCTGTTCTGATTTTCTGTTGCATGCATTAACCTGTTCTGATTAACCTGTCCTGTATTTTCCAGAAAGGTATATTTCAGCAGAGTTTGAATAGTGCTGGTGGTTCTACTTTCTAATGGTATTTATCTTCTTTGTATACCCAATACTCAGGAACCAAAAAGTGGTGTGTAATCCCCTTATCAATTATCTGATATGTAGCTGTTTTTCTTCAAGACACACTATTATATAAATGAAAGGTGGTCTTATCAGTATTCTTTGTTCAAGCCTGATTATGTATGATCCAATCAACACCAAATGAATATAAGTGATTGATGTGTGCTACTCATCATCTTGATTAGTGTTGTATTAATTTATATTCTTGATATAAGCAGTCTTCCGTTAATAATGATCATATGGGACTGAAGTTTTCCATTACTAAGCAGTGTGGTTGTAGAGCATGGAGTAATGCGACATCACATAGTAATGGCAATCCCATACTCTCTGTTGCTGTATAAGCAAGGATCATGGGTTATTAAGTAAGTCCCAGGTACTTGCCAGCAAGCTGGCAGGTAGGTAAGTGGCTGCTGCTGAGCAGAAGTTACGCAGGTGGCTGGCATAGGGCAGCAAGGCTCTGGGTGGTTGCTCCTGAGCAGAGGGGGGGGGTGTCTGTTGCTGGGGTGTGGGGCGTAATCTGCATGGTGAAGTATGAGCCCACCGGGGCAGAGATAGCTGCTGCTGGATGGGGGAGAGTGCAAGTGATTTACTAGATGACTTGTGACTTTCCTTGCCAGCTCCTCTATTGACTTTGCTTGTGAGAAGCCAACGAAGGTCACAAATAACAATCAGATTAACATAGGGTTGCTGGGATGGCTGGAACTTGAGGACCCATTGTAAATACTACTCAGTCCTGTCATAAATTCAAAGTCATTGTGGCATGAGTGGTTGTTAAGTGAGAACTATCTGTAACCATAATGACAAGCTAAAAGGACTAAAAGGTATAAACAATATATACAGAAAAATGATTGGTTTTAAGTGTTGTAAGATTTTCATATCTTTCAGTAGAATTTCTAAAAAGTAAAGCAGCACCCATTTGAACATATTAAAAAAAACAGCAGTAGGAGGAAGAAGATAAACATTGCCTGTGAAAATGTGGACAATGTCTGATCATGATAAATGTAGAATCAAGCAACCTTAAATGTGTTCTCCTTGAAATATCTTCAATTTCTATTAGAATTAATCAGGACAGAAACAATTGAGTGTCAAAATTTATTTAAACAGAAAACATCAAACCATTCCACTATTGCATTTTAGAAAAACAGATTACAACAAAATAGTTTTCATACGTTGAATTTCAATATAATAGATCAACAGCAATGCTAGTAAGTAACCGTCATTTAAGAACTAGCACTGCTAAAAAAGGGAGAAGGGAAATGGACTTCTAAAAGGCACTTTGACCTTTTCCCTTCATCCTTTAAGTGGGACAAAATCTCTGCTTTGGTTGCATAGCAGGGCTGGGGCATATATCAGGATCTGTAACAGGCACAACTTGGACGGTGTTATGTTTAAAGGCACACATGTATTGCTGAGGGATCACCACTCGGTACAGTGAGTTAGTACTCCAGAGCACTGAGACATAAAAACAGTGCTTTGCAAAATAGTGATTCTCATCTGCTCCATGATTTTTTTTTTTTACTAGATGTAGCCCCAACATAATTGTTTTTTTTCTAAAAAGACAACCTCTGTTGATGAAACAGTATTTTCATATGGGGTGAAAAAAAAAACTTCAGTAATTTTTGGAGGGCAAGAAATCAGCCAAATGGCACAATGATCTATTAAATATTTTAACAGACCAAAATTTGGTTTAACCTTCTCCTTTTCTCAGTCTGGTAAAATTATAGAATACGTAAGAGATGTTGGAGATATATGAGAAGTTGAGATTAAAATCAAGGGTCTACCAAATAAAATAATGGGACACAAGCATACAAAAGAACTTTTTCTAAAGGTTATAGTTAAGCTGCAATAAAACCCCATACTACTGTAAAGAGAAATGCAGAAATAGTTCTTAGAAATTATATCTATGCCAAAGGAGTAAGATAGTGAAGTAATCCAATTAACAAAAATATCAATTTCATTTTTAAATGTGAAAAATAAAGCAACATACTTCAAAAAATTGTCATGCATAGTTTAGTAATAATACTAGAGAAGTTCTGAAGTGATGTATGATAATTGATTGTGACCACTATAATTTGTGGTCAAAGTGACATACTTTGTTAAAAGCAATGTTTAAGTCCAGTTTCATTAAGTATTGAATGGAAGCAAAAATACTGATTTAGGGCAAAAAGAAGAGGTTTTTCATAGTTCTTATTGAATTCAGGCCAATAACTGAATATGAGTCAAGTCGTAAATGTGTCTGATTTCAAATTCCAATCACTCTTTGTCTGACATCAAAAGCAGTGCTTGTTGAGTTCTAGAGCTAGAGATTTAGAGTAGCTGAAAGAGTTCAGCCAGTTCTTTTGCATTTGAACAATGCTTAACGGCAATGAAAAAAAGGGGTGCTTGATGTCTTTCTCCAACATCCCTAAAATATAAATAAGTTACCTGCAGACTCGTGTATATATGTTTAGAAATGAATATAAATAGAAACTTGTTTTTTTCTGTTGGGATGTTTTCATCCACTTTTTTTTTAATATTTCACCTTCTTCAAACTTCATTCTTAGAGGCTAAGATGCTTCTCCTTTAACTTTATCAGCTAAAAGTAACTAAGAGCATTTAATTTTACTGTCAATGTAGATGTTTGCTGGCTTTCTCTTTTCAATCATTTTTCATCTTTGAATTGCTTGAAGATGAAGTGAATACTGTTGCAGTTTCAATGCTGTTCTTTGAAAGTTAGGAAGTAAATGAAGTGCTGCTGCTGGAACCATTCCTGGGAACAGTGTTACCGACTCAACAATACACTGAGAGAACTCACCATTGTCATACCTGCACAGACATTGGTTTGAATTTAAGTGTTCGCACTCTCTCTAAATTCCCTCCTAGTTTCATAGCTTAAGGCAGTGCTTCCTCTCTTGCATACATGGAGGCTATGGAGACTCTTGACTTCATTGTTAACGAAGGACCTGAATCTAGGAAAGCTGTTCTCTGCATGTAGTTAATGTTGTGTGAAAATGAATATGTTCCAGGATATAAAGACTACAGGCTAAAGCGGCATGAGTCAGTTCCAAGGAGACACCAGGACTCAGAATCCAAGTCAGGCTTTGGATCTGATTCCATCTCTTCTTTGGATGTTTGTGTAGCTTTGGAATGAGATTCCAGCTGTTCAGATTAAAAAGAAAACATATTCACAATTGAAAAAAATCTACAGGCAGTAGTACAATGAAATGTGTCCAACTGGATATTTTGTTTAACCACAATTGCTTTCTAATCTGTTATTCCACACATGTACTAAAAATAAAATGGTCATGGAAGGCCTAACAGCTGTTTGCTCAGATTGTCAAAGAAATATACTGCTCAAAAAAATAAAGGGAACACAAGCAGAAGACATCCGAGATCTGAATGAATGAAATAGCCTTATTAAATACTTTGTTATTTATATACAGTAGTTTATACACTGCTCAAACAACTAAAGGGAACACAAAACTACTGTATGTAACGAACAAAGTATTTAATAAGGCTATTTCATTCATTCAGATCTCGGATGTCTTCTGCTTGTGTTCCCTTTATTTTTTTGAGCAGTGTATAAACTTCCCATAAATGTCCCATAAAACTACTCAGCTGGAACTTATTTATGAACTAGTTTATCTCTTAACGTTGGCTACAGTATTTATTCTTTAAGGGTTTGAAAAGGAATAGAAAGTGGGGAAAAAGCCAGTGTGTTTTCTTAAGGTATCATCTTATCAGCATCCTGGTTGTTTCACCAGGGAAATATAAATGAACATGATATAAAGTTAGTTCCACTTGCTTCCAATTAGGCTGAATAAGCACCAAAGACTTGTTTAAAATAACCAGGGCCATTCGGGGAAGAGCTGGTTCAGAAGATTACTTGCAAACTCTCTGTAACAAATATGCCAGGCACTTATCAGATAAATTAACTCAGATTTGTTCCAAGTTGAACTCCAACTTTGAAGTAGATCCCATGAAGGTTAATGCAGTTTAATTTGTGGTTATCTGGGTGGAATTTGATCCTGTTAGTCCTGATGAGTTAGGGTTCTAAGAAAGTTCTAGGGACTACAATCTTAGCCACCTGTATATTCAAATCCATGTCCCTATTGATTGGCTAAGGCTTCCCAGGGGGTGGTTTTACTATCCTTTAAAGCAGTGTTCTCCAACCGTGGCAACTTTAAAACTTGTGGACTTCAACTCCCAGAGTTCCTCAGCCAGCAAAGCTGTCTGAGGAATTCTGGGAGTTGAAGTCCACAAGTCTTAAAGTTGCCAAGGTTGGAGACCCCTGCTTTAAAGAAGCCATCCTAAAGACAATAGTGCTGAACAATTTTTGTATTACCACAAACAGAACCAGTGTGCAATTTGGAGGGCCTTCTGGATTCCCAAATCTTGTTTGAGGAATAAGCCACCATGGCCAAGAGCAGTTTTGCACAACTTTGTGTTGTGCACCAATCTGTTCCTAGTCATGCACACCTTAATCACCTCCTGAATTGGGGTAGTGCAATGTGCTTTACATGAGGCTGTCCTTGAAGCACATTCAGAAGCTGCAGTTAATTAGGGTGACTGAGGCCCCATCAGATTTGCTTGGAGGTGTAGGTATTGTTGACTCTAGAATGTAATTGTTAGCTTTTCCCAGTAAAAAAATTACCTGGTGTGTTCCTTGTCTCCTAGAGAGAACTTGCAGCTGGGCATTAAGACGGGCAGTTTCTTGTTGTAATTTTTCTTGATCTGCCAAGCACTTTGATATTAAACCACTCAGACGTTCCACTTCAGCCTGCAGAAAACTGCATTTACATTCAGATGATGCCACAGGCAATTTCCCTCTATCACAGGATTCTGTTGAATCCAAGACTAGCTGCTGTAAAAAGAAAATTGAGTATATTCATGAATAAGTGTTATAGAAAATTGAAAATCAATGCTTTTCCAAATCACTATAGGTAATCATAGCTGGGAGATTAGATCAAAATACTAAATAATTGTCAGCCCTGGAGGCCATCTTTCTCTTTGGATCTTCAGGGCTGCCACATTTAGTGCATAGTCCTGCTGTGGGAAACTGGGAGGCGGGTGGCAAGGAGTGGGTAGAGATAGATAGCCATAATAGCATTCTTTTCTCTGGGAGTCAAGGACGTTCAGCCTGCAACTGGAAAGATGTGACTGGGAAACATCTCCAGTTGGGGCGGTAGATTGATTGGACCATGTGATGGACATGTGGGTGCAGGGGAAGGGACTTTGACTTTCCTTTGGGTAGGGAAAACCTGGGGGGCTTTCAGATTCGGGTTTTTCCAGATGTGCCAATATGACATCTCTAATAAAATAGAACATTGAGGAATTGCCTGCCTCGTAGTTTTACTTGGTTGGGGATGTTACTTGGAAGCTTGACAATAATTGTAGAATAATTAGCTAATTAGCAAATCTGCAAATGTTCTAGCTATAAACCTGAAATATATATTTCTTTCGGAATGAGAAAGATTTCATCATTTTTGTAAATCTTTCTGCTTGGTTTTAGTGCTGTTTTCATATTTTTTGTCTTCCCAGTTTTATTTATTTATAAAATGTATGGGCCACCTACCGTGTTTCCCTGAAAATATGACCCACCCCAAAAAGAAGCCCTATCATGTTTTTGAACGCATGGGGTGAAGCACACCGGTATAAATTAAGTTAGGGTGGGGATAGGGTGTGTGGAGCTGCCCTACTCACCAGGCTTTGTACACTCCAACACCTGCCTCGCCTTGCAGGCTCATGTCTTCTGTGGCCGCTTGCCGCTGCTTGCGCGTGTGGCCCCTGGCCTCCATTTTGCCAACAGAGGTTTCCAGAAAGCCCTCTGCAGCCGATAATAGAGGTCTGGACCAATCTGGAGCTCTTTTATCGGCTACAGATGCCTTCTGGAAAACCTCTGAAGATGAAACAGAAGCCAGGAGGTGCAGCGCGGGTCAATCCGAAGCCCGTTTCTCAGCTGCAGAGGGCTTTCCAGAAGGCTCTGACAGCAAAACGGAAGCCAGGGTTGATGCATGCGAGGGGTGGCAAGCAGCCGCAGAAGAAGTGGGTTGGCAGTAGGCTCCTGCTGGGCGGGGTTGTTGGTGCCACTGCCACAAGGTGAATCAATAATTAAACCCCCTGAAAAGAAGCCCTAGGTGTTTTTTGGGGGGGGGTCAAAAGAAAATAAGACCGGGTCTTCTTTTCGGGGAAACACGGTATCTTAGCTCAAGGCAACTCTGGGCAGCTTACAATCATAAAAGATAAAATCAGATTTTGTGAAACCATGATAAGGATAGAATGAAATGTTCTTTACTAGCAATGGCCTCACACAATTCTTTAAAATCTCTATTTATAGTTTTGAGGCAAATAGTTTCTGTCATCCAACCTTAAAAGCTTACACGCTCATACACCAGTTTGAATTATATTTCTTTCTCAGTTATGTAAATCCTCTTAGCCTAATAATTTCATGTATCGTACTTCATCTCTTAGACAAACATTTTTAAAGCTTTTCATTTTGCACCTTATTTCTTCCTCCAATCCAGATCCCAAACTACAGAAACTATTTCCATATACTTATAGATATTTACATTACCCAAGATTCTGATTTGCATTCGTTAATGTCAACTGGTGTGGGCGAAGGCATATGGAGTCCTTTTAGTTCATTGTAGGGAAAAGTTTCTTTGTCAGATCTGGAAGAGGCTAAGCTTTCAAGAGAAGGGGTTTGGGGCATTGGGATGAACTCTGCATTCTCCAGCTCCTATTTCACAAAGAGAGCAAGCAAATAAGAATATAAAGATATCCAACACGCTTATGTTGGATGTTACAAAAGAAAAGAATGAGTGGCCGATTAATTATTTTAAAAGTAAACATTTTCTTTTAGCTCTATCTAATATGTTGAGCATGGTAAATTGTAATTGCTGCTGATGCATTAGATATGCAGTAGACACTGAGTACATACATATTCTGAATGAAATGGAATTCAATCTCCTATTCCTATCAAAAGAAATACTGCCTACAATGAATAATTGTTTCAACTGTTGAAGAAAAACTAACTGCTCATCAGGATTATAAATTCATCTAATCTACATAAAGAAATACTGTATACTTTTTTAAAAAAAAATGCTTGTGTTTTTTTCAATATTAATTTTTAAGGGTCATTTTAAAGTACATGTTTTGGAAAAGCCATTAATTCCAAGACAACTATTAGAAAAAGTTTTATTTTTCCTTTTTTCTAACCATAGCAACAGTGAGTTACCTTGCGTAGCCAACTAGGACAGGAGCTGCTAGCAGCACTGCTATCTACAGCTACTTCTGTGGTGCTGATCTGATCTCCCATTCCGCAATCTGCTTCCATAGTTCTCCGGAAGCCTCTGCTATTATCAGGGCTCTCAGAATCCTGTTCAGTTTCTTCTTCCTCATTTGGTTCAGCTGTAGAACCCTGGGCTACTAACAGAAAAGAGTAGAGAATTAAAAATCTTAAATATGTGCTCTTTTCAAGGAAATCTGACGTTCTTAAAAATGCATATACTACTGTCAGAATGGAGTTGATGTAAAAAGACAAAAGTATCCTTATGATAGAATGCAAAATCAAAAACCACTGACTCAGCCATACAGTCCTCACTTAATGACTATTTGTTTAGCAACCGTTCAAAGTTACAATGGCACTGAACAAAGGGACTTATAACTGATCCTTGAAATTCCAGCAATTGTAGTAGACATGACATTTTACATCATTTAGCGACAGGGTTGCCAGTCACAATTAGTTCAGTAAGGAACTACCATGATGGTATGATGATGTTATCTCACAGTAAACATGAAGACAAAATTTATTTTTCCATAACATTTAACTTTTGCTATATCTATCTTTCAATTACCACAGCATTGTAGTCATACATTTCTTGTATTCTACCAAAATCCTAATATTCTTGTATGTTAACATTACACCAGCTGCTTTTCCTTTTTTTTCTCTATTTCATTCAACAAGCATAGTGGTAATAGAGGCTGAAGAATATTTATCCTAGAATCTCTTTATTTCACATTTGAACAAAACACTTGTTTAGAAAATAACGGGATAACAGTGGGACAAAACACAACCAGCCCAGAAACCTCCTTCCCTCTACAGTACAGTTAAATCACTTTTCCATTGCTATTCTGCTTAGCTTCCTAACCATCATCATCTACCTCAAGATACAGCTGAATTGAGAGACTGAACTCCCTGGCAATGTTATAATGGACAATGACACTGCACTTTCTTAGTACCAGGTGGCAGGCCTAAATGTGCATATAGAAAATCACCCAACTTTAAGTCAATACTCATAAGCCACCAGTAATAGAGAGATGATACTAACATGGAGATCAAACCCTGAAACAAACATAGATTTCTAAGTTGTAGCATCACACAGCCCCAGCAACTTCATGCTCAGGATTATAGGCACCTTCAAATGCTCTTTCACTAATGAGACATATGCCATCAGCGATGGAATTCTGTATAAGACAAATGGGACCAGGTTTTGTGCAAAAGAATTAATGGATCACATATGTTATCAATATCAGAAGAGAAAATAGTAGCAAAGCATTTTAATCTTCCAGAGCATTCCGTTATAGATCCCACAGAAACAAACATCACAAATGAACAAATGTCTACTGAATTCATAAACATCAAAAGGTTTTAGGCTTTCTCAGAAGGTATTAACAAATACAATAGCTGTTTAACATGTTATAATTATTAATTTAGTCTCATATTTAATCTGTATAATTAATCTGTCTTTTCCTCGCGTCCCTCATCCCAATTTTAAATCCTACATCAGTTTAGTTACCTTATATATCTGTACTTCATAAAAGCATATGGCTTTAATAACATTTGTTAGTTTAAAAGAGCTATCAAACTCCTGATTTTGAAGATCTTTGCAAATGACTGTAAATCTCCAATTTAACAGCTTTCTCTTAATGACTTTTTCTTCTTAATTATGCTATCTTTTTTTCCCCTATCCTTCAAAAATTTAACATTTCTATATATTAATTTTGTTAATGATCTCTACTGTTCCATATTCAATGTAAGACCAATGATTGTCAGTAGAGTTAGCTGATCTGGCAGTCTTAGTAGGTGTAAGGAGAATACAATCACCTCATGAAAAAGGAAAGCAATATTCTTTATTCAAGAGTTTATTAAATTTAAATGTCTATGTTTTAAATTTCTTATCTATCACCTTCTGCTGTCTATGTTCCCCTCACATCATCAAAATGTCTTCTTAAATGTACATCCTCTCTCTATATTGTGCTTGCAATCATTATTTCTAACTGGTGGAATATTTTCCATGTATTCAATTGGCCCAACAATTTCTTTTTAGATCTGTTTTCATAAATGCATATTGTAATCATTGTGTAGATTATACTCAGTTTCCTTGTTTTAATGCCAACCTAATTTGGCAGAAAAAAAAGAATTCACAAAAAGAGCAGAGATTCCATAGAATTCATATCTGCCAGAATGTTCTGAGACTATAAATATTTAAAATTTATTCCAAGCAACTGAAGTGTTTCAGCAAGGTGCATTGGTTAGAGAAAGCATAATTTCATTCTACCAATTAAATGAAATCTAGAAGACTGAAAAGACCTATAATATTGTAGTAGTTACCGTATTTCCCCGAAAATAGGACATGTCCCGAAAATAAGGCCAAGTCTGATTTTTGGGGTGGGCATATATGCCCTCCCCTGAAAATAAGCCCTAGTGACGGGGTGGGCGTGGCCAGGATAGGAGGCAGCCCTTCCCTTCCCCAGTCACCTCCTGGAGTTTCAGCCCCTTAATTGCTGCCCGCTGATCAGATGAGCCAGCGAGGGCTGTGCAACTCGGCTCTGATCTCCAGAGCACCTCCCCAGCTGCTGGCCTCCTCCCCCTTTTTCCTTCTGATCTTTCTTTACTTGGGATTGCAGCACAGACACACATCCCCAAAATGCTCCTTCCAAAGCCTTCAGCCTTGCAATCCTGGAAGGGCCGTCTGTGCTGCGATCCCAAAGAAAGAACGGTGTGTGTGAGAAAGAGAGAGAAAAAAAGAGAGAGATCCGATCCAACCTCAGTTATCCAAGGCTGGCAGCAACGTTCTCTCCGCCCCACCCCTCTCTACACAACACACACAGAGGTCCCTCACCCCCCCCCCAAAAAAAAAATACCTCCCAAGGCAGTCACATCTCTTCACTAACCTGCTTTCCAGCTCTGTTCTCCACTGTCACGTGCAGGGCAAGAAAAGTATTGTGGGACTACGGTAAAAACACTTTCCAACTTCGCGAGATTTTTTTTTTCTTCATGAGAAGTTGGAAGGTCTGAACTACTAGTGTTTTTATTTTTTTACCTTAGTCCAAAAGACTATACACAGGAGAGAACAGAGCTGGAAAGCAGGTTAGTTAAGGGATGTGGCTGCCCTGGGGGGGAGGGGGAGGGTTTGGCATGGGTGGTCTGGCTGAAGGGCCTTCAAGTAAGCCGATGTGGGGCCTTGAAATAGCTCCGCAGCCCCTGCTTTGCTTTGTCCTCCACCCTCCCACCACCTTGCTTCGTTCTTCTTTGCAACATGCAGCCTCTCAAAGTAAGGAGAATTGCAGGCAATTCTTGTTACTGTGAGAGGCTGCACGTTGCTTATGGGCAGTGTGCAATGTTGCATCTTCTGTAATGTTGACAGGCAGGCCAGGGATGTGTGGGGAGAGGGCCAGCCGGTAGAGCCCTGAAGGCAGAACCGGGGGTAAAGGGCTCCTGGCCTCATTGAACGGGCGTGCTGCGGGAGTCTCGGGCCAGGGAGGCAGCGACCAAAAGCGGCGAGGCTCAGGATGGGTTCGGCTCGCTGCTGCGAGCCTCTTAGCTGGTTTATCTCGAGGGGCGGGGAGGTTGCACGATCGGAGCGCCTGGAGAGGGGTGGGCGAAGGGGCGGGCAGGCTAGGGGAAGTGCCGCGCTTGGCCTTTAAGCAGGATGGGCCTTCAGAGAGGAGGAGGAGGAAGCTGCGCTCTGCCCGCCATGGACAGCCTCCCTGCTCGGAAGCGGAGGGCCCAGTGCCCAGCAACCGGGAAAGGCTCGCACTCAGGAAGCTGTGGCCACCCCGGCCAGCCATGCAATGCAGGCTCAGCCACCCCTGCACAGCGGGTACTTCCATGGCCGCAGCCCTCACCGCCCAGCATCTCATCTACCCGATCTTCCTGGTTCCCCTCCACCTTTTCTCTTGCTGCTTTTGCAGCCTCAATTGGCTGCAAAAGCAGCCGTGATTCTTGCCGTTTCTTCTCTCACCGGGCATGGCAAGGCTTCCTGCCCCTTGCTTCTCCCTCTCCCCACCTGCCACCCCCAAATTGTGCCCCAAAATAATAAGAACACCCCCCCCGAAAATAAGGCCAAGCCCTTATTTCGGGGTAAAAAAAATATAAGACAGGACCCAGATTATGGGGACAATAAGCTTTGTATAAATATACAAAAGTATGAAGGCTATTGTTTAACGCATTATAAGCCACCCTGAATCTCCGGAGAGGGGCGGCATATAAATCAAATTAAAAAAAAAAAAAAGACAGGGTCTTATTTTCGGGGAAACACGGTGGTTTCTCAAAATGTCAATTGTCTTCCAAGAGCTAATGGCCTGCTACTCAATTCTGATCCTTTTCCACCCAGGCAAATTGGACTTTCTTAAATTCACCTTAATATGATCATATTTAGCATTATATTATTATATGAGACAAGTCCACAAGGAAAGGCCCTACAACTGCATTATTTTATTTATTCTCTAATGAATGAAATGAAGACAAAGAACAAGCTCTAAAGTGATTTATCAGAATAAATTCTCTGTCTTGTAAATAAGGCCTTTAGTCTATCTAGCAGTTATATCTTGGCTGATTACAGCCTACACTGTGATAATGGTGACTTGCAGTGATAACAGTGACTTTCAAAGCAACAATTTACTCAGTTGTCTATGCCAGAGATTGAACTTGATAATTTTTATGTAGAGATGTGCTATTCTTCTGAATTATTCTTATAATATTTTCTACTCCAACAGAGAATTATGTATTACTTACCAGTCCCAATGGACAGACCACTGCTACTGGAGCGAAGGATGGTTTTAGAATTTATAACTTTTTCTGGAGAAAAAAAAGAACATTTTCTCAGCTCAAGATTTAAAGAATATGGGAAATCTGATGTATGCTTAGTAATGACCCATTCTTACATATCAATCCAAGTAATGTGTTTTATCTTACAGTTAAGAGGAAAAAAATGAAGTAATGATCTAGCTTAAGAACCCAGTATTTTTATACTTACCAACAATTATTATGGTATGCCATCCACGGCAAGATAAATCTGGGACATAATGCAAGGAGCCAAAAATAGGCCGAGGCCATGATGTACAAATATCAGAACTGTGCGCTCTCTCTGTTGGTGTCATTGCTAAACGGCCATTCCCTCCATTACCCCATGCAAATATATGGTTATCTGGAAAATAAAATAAAATAAAATAATAATAATAATAATAATAATAATAATAATAATAATAATAATAATAATAATAATAATAATAATAATAATTTTATTTCTATTCCGCCCCTCTCCCGAAGGATTCGGGGTGGTGTACAGCCATTTTAAAACAAAAAATATACAAATATCAAAATGTAAAATTATTAAAAATATTACACAATTTCGGCCCAGATTAAAACCCCCAATTTAAAACTCCCAATTTAAAATAATTACATAGTTAGTCCTGCCTGGTGAAACAGTAGGGTCTTAAGGGCACAGCAAAACACACGGACGTCGGAGATCTTGCGTATTTCCGGGGGCAGTTCATTCCAAAGGGCAGGAGCTCCCATGGAGAAGGCTCTCCCCCTGGGTGTCGCCAGCCAACATTGCTTGGCTGATGGCACCCTGAGGAGTCCCTCTCTGTGTGAGCAGACTGGCCGGTGGGAGGCTATTGGTGGCAGAAGTCAGTCTCGGAAGTACCCGGGTCCTAAGCCATGTTTACCATGTTAAAGTCAAGAACCCCATTCTAGGTTTGAATATTTATTTCTATTTAAGGATATAATAACAACCAAAATACCATTGTGAGCCCTATAGGAATATGGTGATTTGTGAGGTTTTATATTAAAATTTAAATTAATTAGTCCCTTTTAATAGTTTAAACAATACAGCCAAAAGACGAACAGAGGTAGATGCAAGCATTTCATATTGACTCATCAGTACCTACATTACAATTTGAGGCTAATTTTAACCGTGTTATTGTAATGTAGGTATTGATGAGTCAATATGAAATGCTTGCATCTACCTCTCTTCATCTTTTGGCTGTACTATTTATATTAAAAACAAAAAAGTACTTCATGACTTGAAATATACTACATGTATTTTATGCCTTCCAGTCAGTTTGGATTTTTTTTTATTATAATCTCTAAGCAAACCATTTTTGATTCTTTACAGACTCAATTTAAAGAAATTCACATCAACCTACTAATGCTTATACTTACCATCAGTAGCAGCTATGGTGAACTCATCACCGCAGGAAACTCTGATGACCTGTTTTCCCCCAAGGGGCCCTCCTAGTAAATTAATGCCTAGGTGCTTCTTATAATCCCCAACACCCAACTGTCCACACTTATTGGAGCCAAAAGTAAGCAGACGACCCCGCTCTGAAATAAAAACAATTATGTCATTAGGAACTAATAATGTTAAATAATATATTGTGAGTTGTAATGCAAGACATCATTTAGAACACTTCATCATTATTTGTTCTAAGATTATAGATTTCCTTGCCATGAAGCATGACAAGAGATACATTCATCTTAAGCATTTCTAATAGGTAATAGGCATCATTTCATCATATCTTTACCAACATGCATAAGTTTCTATTAGTGTTGATTATAGTCAAGATAATTTAAGTCAGACACAGGCCCATCTGGAACTTTGAAAATAAAGTGGCTCTAGTCCATTGACGGTGTAAGTATAATTAAGTCACAAGACTCCCAAGATCAGTAGAAGACAATCTTATTAGACAGAATCCTGAGGCACTCTACCATTTTTATAATGTTATATACAATTTCAGATTATCTCTTTTCCTGATCAGGTAGAAATATTTCCAGATAAGAATGGAGCTGAAATCACTTCTATTTTTCTTGTCAAAGAATGCCTATATGGCACATGTGCATGCACACACACACATGAACAAACATATTTATTTATTTCAGGAGAATTATCCTAATAACAATCAGGCTGCAGATTGTGGTCTTGCTTTTTAATTTATTCATGTAAATAGTGTAATTGTATAGTTAATGTAAATTAATGTAAATTAATTTTAGTACTGTCCTCCCAGGGTTCAGTAGAGCAGTCCCATCCCAGTCCACTGGAGGCTGGATTAATCAGTTTCATCATCAGCTGCTGGAGGGCAATCAGCCACAGTCAATTTGGCAGAAAGTTGTAAATTGCTCCCACTGCTTTGTTGCCCTTAGTCATTCTGTTTCTTTATATACCATGTTTTCCCGAAAATAAGATCCTGTCTTATATTTTTTTGAACCCTGAAATAAGCGCTTGGTCTTATTGCCATGTGCTCAAAAGCCCAATTGGGCTTATTATCAGGGGATGTCTTATTTTGGGGAAAACAGGGTAGGTAAGGAAATAGCTCTGAAACTATTACCCAATGGGTCATGGGTTGTCTAATTGGTGTACCTAACCACAGAAATAATAGTTTCATAATGTTATCTCACTCAATTCACTGCTGGGAATTTAAGAGTTAACATTCAGGATTTTATTTTTAATCCAATAAACTGACTGCAGTTTAATCCCTGCTGACTGCAGTAGTGTGAAATAGTTTATGGAGCTAATTTAACATGTTTAATATGTATTATTAGTTAAAAATTGTGCATTAATTGTAATTGTTATTCTGTCTTTCAGATAGAGGTAGATAGCTAAAAAGGCAAATATACAGTAGGTATACTTAGTTGGAAGGGGGGAAAATTGCAGAAAGGCATAATAGCATATCTGAAAAGCATCCAAGTAGAACAGGGATGTCAAACTCGATTTCATTGAGGGCCGCATCATGGTGGTATTTGACCTTGGGGGGCCGGGGTGGGCATGGCCAGCTTGATGTCACTTGTGTCGGGGGCACCTGTGGTGGCCCAAGTGCTCTGTCAGCGAAAACAGGCTCCCAAGCTCCATTTTCGGCTGTGATGGCCTCCTGCAGCCCTCTGCCAATGAAAATGGAGCTCAGAGGGGCCACCTACTACCCTCCTGAGCTCCATTTTTGCTGGCAGAGGCACCATGGGGCGGTCCTTCACTGTTTCCAGGGCAGCCCCACAGGCCAGATCTAAGCACCCCATGGACCAGCTCTGGCTCCCGGGCCTTGAGTTTGACACTCCTGAAGTAGAAGATAGGACTGAACTGTTCATGTTAATTCAGAAAACAAGACAGAAAACAAAAAGTTTAAATTACAAAGAATTAAATTTTAATTAGGCATCTGGAAAATGTTGCTAAAGGATGTTTAAAAGAGCAGATTGCCTTGGAGAGTAATGGATTCTCCTTTGGTGGAAGTATTTAAAAAGAAATTAGATGGCCATCTTTCAGAGATGCTCCCCTAGACGCTTCCTGAATTGAACAGAAAATTGGACTAGATGATCTCTAAGGTCCTTTCTAATATTTAAATGCTATCACTCTATAACTCCTAGTGGTTGCATCAGTGCAGTTACCTGTCAATGCTACTGGGAAGGTTTGCATTACCTTCTTCCAATATTTTGTTTTATTCTGTAACTTCCCAGTTTACTTAATAGCTTTAAGATTCCCAGGGTGTCACTTATATGAGTGAGTAATAACCCAAAACTGACACTGCTGAGATTAATCTGCTGCCACCTACTGAAGTTGTAGGTTAGCTTACCCTTATCTAGAAATAAAACTATATCACAAGATAATAATTTGATCTTACCATCGATGGCAGCAGTATGTGTCTTTCCTGGAGCAATAGTGCGAATCTTGTAGAAAGAGAGTTTCTTGGCCAAAGTGAAAGTTGTAGCATATGGGATTTCTTGATAAGCCTATGAGAAGACATCAATTTTATAAAACCAATGCCATGATTTGGTACATGCTCACAATTTAATCAAGAACAATGCATGCAAAGCTTGAGAATGTCTTAATATCACAAGACTCTTTGTAAGAAAAGCAATATTTATTGGTTCTTGTATAGGCTTTCCAAACATGCTTAAAATTATTTCTAGAAATTGTAAAACATATTTATTTGCCGCCCTTTGGTTCTTTTTAATCTGTCAACAACAAATATTTGTTATTAATTTTAAAAATTATATTTATAAGTATGTGTCATGAAAACATTATTTCTCTATTTTCATACAAGGCCACTCACATCATGATTAATGATCCCTGAAGTGCATTGGTTCAGGCCTAGCTTGTTGAATTCATTCAGACCACAGGCCAACACTTTGCCAGCTTGTGTAAGGAGAAAGGTTCCATCACTGCCACACTGGACTGAGACAATATTGGAAGTCTTTTGAATTTCTACCTAAAAAAGAAATACATAAAATACCTCAACAACTGAACACAGTTGCTGCAGAGTCCCAATCGACAGAGACTTGGGATTTTTTATTCCTAGTTTCTTGACACCTGGAGTGGGAAAACAACAGTTGTGGAAAGAATCAAAGCCCTTCTAATCTGCTACATGACAGAGAAAAAGCTATTCAGACTACAATGAGGATTTACAAAATAAAGGCAAACTGTTGTCCATTGCAGCAATTTGAAATATAACAATTATAGTTAATCCCCAATTTACGACCATAACTGAGCCCAGAGTTACAGCCATAAATTGGTGCAGTTGTAGGCTGAGGCATCACATGACTGGTCCAGATTTTTTGCAGCAATCAATAAGTGAATGCCACAGTCATTAAGCAAATCAGTTTTCCCAAATGGGGATTTTTACCAGAAATTAAAGTTAACACTGGAAACTGGCAAAAAAGTCAAAAATCACAGTCAGGTGATTCAGCAAGTTACCATAAAGATGAGCTGGCTATCAAATGTCCAAATGTGATCACATGCCTGCAGAGTGTAAATGTATATGGTCATCATAACTTTGAAACCAATCCATAATGTAGCTTTTTTGGGGGAGGGACATTATAATTATGAACAGTTGTTAAGCAACTGGTCAGAAATCAAGGGCTACTTGTATATTGTATGTTAAATGAAAAAGGACAAACACTTTTTACAAGTAATACTTGAAACACATAGAAGGAAAACCTTGCATCAATTTGGCATTTTAAAAATTAATATTTGCAATTTAAAAGAAAAGCAAGGATACTATAAATCTTTATCTAGAACCATGGAGATAATCAGAGTAGATGTGCCTGGTTCATTATGTAAAGCAATACTTTTTCTATCTATCATCTGTTTTATATAGGAGAAGGTAAAATAGTCATATGGAAAGATGCTGCATTCAGAATATAGTTCTTTTCCTTTTATTTAAAACATTTATATAGTCACCCACATTCCTTTTTAAAAATAATTTTATTATCATGAAATAAAGTACAAAAGAAAATGAAAATGGGGGGAAATGGGGAGGGAAAAGGGAAGAGAAAGAAATATGGGGTAAAAGAGAAAAAGGAAAAAAACATTGACTCCTGATTCTTTTGGCACAGCAGAATAAGATAGTAACATTACAACTTCAACTTTTCACTTTTACATACTAATAATACTGGCCATTCCTATAACAATGAATGTATCTAATTAGCAAAACCCAGAGTCAAAGTTTCACTTTTTCCATCTCAAGTACAAAATATTTGCTCATCTTCTAACTAACTGCATGGCTCCCAATCAAACATTCTTTCCCCTTGTCTGTATTAATTTACAAGACCTTAATAGATATTTGTTCTTAATATGCTGAATTAGAAAGAAAATGTCTCAAGACTAAGAAATACAGTCAAGTTCAATCAGTTTTACCTTTTGTGGGATGGAATGATCCTCTTCTGAATCCAAACCCAAGCGGCCTATATTTGGGGAGAAACAATAATGATGAGTATAGGTAAGATTAAAAGAAAGCTATCCATCAACCATCTACCTTTCCAGAAGCAGAAATCCTCATTTAATCTGGTCTATCATGATAGTGTTCCAAGGAAATTTACTTCTATCAGTCATTAATCTTTACCAAAGATTAAAAACTGCCTGTAGAGTAACCTACCATATTCTCCACAGCCCCATGTGTAGACCTCATGATTTCGTGTCAGCACTGCCACATGATTATCTCCACAGGAAACCTGTTCCACTGGATTACTGGAAAAAAAATTGATCTGCCGGGGCTCCAGGACCTCAGACCCAAAAGCCTTGTCAATGCCAATGCAGCCATAGTAATCTGAACCAAAGGCAAAAGCTTGACCTTCATCTGCATGAAAACAAGGGATACATGAATAACTTAAAAATCCAATGGTTATCTTCCTGTTTAATACAGGGAGAATTTAACTATAGTGCAATCTAATTACTTTGATCAAGCCACGTCCATTATGGCTTAATCTACTACATCATCCTACAGTCTGGCCCATATCCGAATTATATACAGACTGCCACTTATAATCTATGTATTTTTAATTTTTGCTTCTGATTCATTTTAATGATTTTATACACTCAATCACAAAATGTAATATAAAAGCCAATGTACTGGCATTTCAAAGAACACAAAACAAATATAAATTGGCTTTTGGAAGTTGTCCTAATTCCAGCAGCTGCAGGTTTGTCTGCCTTCCAGGTTTATCAATACCTGAGTATTACATATTCCCTTGTATTTGGGGTATTTTCTCTTTTAGTTAATACACTTTTTCAGTTCTTCCATAACATTTTTGGTGCATTGTTACCTATGTCTCTCACCTGTAATGCAGATTGTAAAGTCATCTCCACACGATACTTGACGAATAGCTTTGCCCTGCAATTTTTCCACATGCTTAGGCTGCCGATACGAAGCTTTATCTCCATGTCCCAACTGGCCATGCAGTTTAGTGCCCCCCTGCATGTTCTATTAAAAAAATATATTTGATAAAGGGGTTTAAGAGCCAAGGAATATTGTTAATGAAAAGAAACTAAAATAAATAATATAGAGTATCGAAGAACCAGAGAGACCTCTATATTCCTCTGTGTTTCCACAGGATAAAGTGGCCTATTCTTCCTTCAGCATCTAAATAATACTGGTAATTATTGGGGTTTTTTGTAGGTGTCCTATGGAATGTTGCTCCAGATAACCATCTAAATTTTGAAATACTTTTTGGAAGATGCGGGAGGTGGAGAAAGAGTACCACTCTTGATCTTTGGAACCTAGCTTATAGTAGGCAAACTCACTGAATGAGGGAATACCACTTAGATACCCCAAGAATGGAGTAAAAATAGACATGTGTATACTATTATGTAATAGTATCAGATATCAACAGTGATGTAGCATATATCAAAACATAGAACATTAAACTGGGAATCCCTTCCTTAGTGAAGACTAACATTTAATATGAGTTACATTTAATGAGTTAAATTCCATTTTATATTGTCTTCACATATATGTGTCTCTTATGTCTTTTCCTCCAAGATAAGGCTACAACTTATAGTGGCTGAATATTATTTCCAGCATTATTTTAATATCTATTTTGCATGAGGTCCATTCTGCTTGAGTTCAAGTGCTGGTTGGAACTAAAAGCACTCTACAGATTTGACTATTAGCACTTCTGGTATAGTTTTCTCCAGGTACAATCAGCCCATCCTACATAGTGTAGCTACAAAGATGCTATGGCTACCCACCCATGAGAGAGATGAGGAATTTGGGAACTATTATTAGTGGTGGACCTTCCCCATGGAACAACTTGCCCCATGAGGCTGAATTAGCCCCCATTTTTTAAGTCTTAAGTAAGTTGGTCAAAGCATCATTCTTTTGTAGGACATTTGGTTAAGAAGATTTTAAATGAAGATAGCAAGAGTTATCATTTTAGGATTATACTGATGTTATGACTTAATACAGTGTTACACTTATTAAGCCACTAAGCCACCTACAGCTGCCACAAATAGGTGGCATATCAATCACTTAATATAAATAAAACATTAATCTCTAGAAATACTTAATTCCTTCCAGCTGATAAATTGGGCCAAAGGCTCTTTAGTTTGCAGTTCCACTTGTTCATGTATTTGGGACATGAATGGATATAAATGTAACTGCTGTTTCTTTGCTCAATTGGAGAGGCCAGTGTGATCTGTCATGATGACTTCCTTGCAGTACAAGATGCAAATTCCTAGTAGCATTTGATCCCTTCGTTGATGGCAGATGCCAAATAATAGTGTTTTGGAGAATTCCTCTCTCCCAACCTTCCCAAATTCTTTTGACACTTACCACCCAAGTATAGAGCTCTTTCTCCACTGTTACCACTGCAAAGTGAGTGTTTCCTGCACAGACCTGCCGTGCACTGCAGCCATTTTTAATAACATCCAGCTTCTGAGGAGTGGACTTTCCACCTCCCCATACATATACTTCACTACTGCGTGAAGTCACCACTGCAATAGGTGCTTCATTCATAGTACTTGTTCTGTAAATCACAAGAGATCTGTATGGATACACTGTTTACCATGAGCTGCTTTTCTAAGCCTCTAAAGAGAAGATAGATGGAAAAATTTTAATTTCCAGATTCCATGCAAAAACACTTCATATAAGTGCTAAGAGTTTTCCATATATATATAAATATACATTGGCATGCATTAGGTTCAGAGGCTAGACAGACCGCATGGAAACATGGAAGAAAGCAGCATGTTGTAAAGCAAATAAAAATCAGAAATCAATTTGAAGACACATATATACAACTTTTGAATTTTTAAAGGCAGTGACGTGAATAAACTTATGAGAAGGGTGTACAAATACATTGACAAATTAAACCATTGACATTTTTAGCTGTATATGTAAATTGTTCAGTAATAGAGCACAATTTATAAGTAGGGACTGATGTATAGTAAATGGAAATCTAAAGTAAATGATGGGCATGGTTAACAATAAAAGTAAAACTAAATATAACTTATAATAGTTTAACACTTGCATATTTTACAATTTAAATGTCTTAAAGATAGCATTCTTTTATAGTAATTATCTTCCAAGAAAAGTTATGCAAAAGGTTCAGTAAGGAACAGTCAGTTTCAGGTGATCTATGCTTGGACCAAAAGACATGCCTGCGGTTTGTGTTCAAACCAAAGCACCAGGACCTCCAATGTGTATATTTGGCCTGGGCACAGAACCAGAACACACACATCTGGGCATAGGTATTCCACAGGGTGGGAGACAATGGAGGAAAGGCAAAGGCATTTCCTCCATTTAGTGGCACTGAAAGGGGTAGAAAGGTGCTAGGAAAATAGGGCAGACAGCTGGTTGGATTACACCATTCCTGATGCAATATTTGATGGCAATAGCAATAGCATTTAGACTTATATACTGCTTCACAGTGCTTTACAGCCCTCTCTAAGCGGTTTACAGAGTTGGCATATTGCCCCCAACAATCTGAGTCCTCATTTTACTGGCCTTGGAAGGATGGAAGGCTGAGTCAACCTTGAGCCTGGTGAGATTCGAACTGCCAAGTTACAGGCAGCAGGCAGCCAGTAGAAGTAGCCTGCAGTACTGTACTCTAACCACTGCGCCACCTCAGCTCAATACCTAAAAGAAAATAAGACCCTGGGAAGTTTGGAAGAAAAGATAGCTGACTGTTTGAGTTCTGCTGCACTTGAATTGAAGATGCAGCAGTGGAATTCAAGCATGGGAACAGCTAAAAGAGGCAAGGACAAGTATGATGTTGGCTAGTGCTGAGGCCATGAAAAGGAGGAGGCAGAGAGAAAGAAGGCAGATGTATCAGCTTTGCCTATTCACCCTGCAAGATCTCTTCAGATACCTATTACTTTATTATCTAGATTGTACCCTTCCACTGTATAAACACATGCACACAGAGATGGCTTAGGATAGTCTTTGGAGCAGCAGAGGGAGCCTTCCAAAGCACACAGCTGTTTTAACACTTTTGGGAGAGGTGTTTTGCTCATGCTAAGATACTTGCAGAGACCAACTATTTTCTTCTGTTTTATTCTTCAACATGTATTCCTTTACCTTGGGCGTTTGTTTGGGCCATTAAGAAGTGCAACTTTTTCCTCCATATCCCTGCCAGGAAGAATAAACAGTAAGAATGGTACATCAATACACTTTTTTCAACAGGAATCATTATATGATTTAATGACACTGCAAATAACCCTTTTATAAAATTGTACTGTAAGCTACAGTGTCTGTAGTAAATATTGAAATTTCTGCATAATAAGCACTGTTACTCAATGCTTGAAATACACAATATCCATAACACGCATAGATTAATATAGCCTGTATAAACAATGGACATGCTTCAGTGTTGTGTAAATGTAAATTGGGGAGGTCTTATAAACAGGAAATGGAGGAAATAAATTTGCCATTCTCATCAGTCCCTATGTTCTCAAAAATCTGTTCCCAAGGATTGGGGGACCCTTTATTGCCTGAGAGCTGTAGGGTAAAGAAGAAATTGACAAAAGCTGCCATCCTGCATTTTAAAAAAAATCTCTTCTGGAAAAATGTTCCCTCTAAAAACATAATATATGCCTGGGAGGGATATATTATGTTTCTAGAGGCACTAATCCAGACCAAATTTAAGAGCTTATTTGTCAGTTTAATTTGGAGACCAATATTGAATTTCTACACCTAGAGGCAGAGAGATATAAACAAGTAAATCTAGTATAGGGCCTGGAACATGAAAAAACAAAACAAAAATCCAATCCAGAGAATTAGGTCACAAAATAATCACAGAACCGTAGTACAAATAAGTCTGTAAGGAGTATTAGATTATTTTAAAGAAGCCAAGGGAATGAAGGGTCCAACCAGCCAAATGACTTTGCTACTTGAAACCAAGCAGCCAATGGACCACCCATCCTCCTCAAGTCAAAGCTAGCCAAATACTTCTAGTACAAGATGTGGAATACCTCACAAGCACCTCCCCCATTCATGGAACTAAAAATGTAATGGCAGCAAAATAATTGACTAATAATTTGCTGCCTCACATCTAATTGGTAAATTGTGTTGTTAATTCAGATGCCAATTTAGCTGATTTTCTCACACTATAATTATAAATCTAATTTAGATTTTAACTTTAAGAGTTTTAAGGCTGTTGCTTAAAAATCTATAGCATTTCAAATAACTAATTTGTCAGAACAATTTTTCTATTTTAATATTTTATACTTCATATATTATCTGCTTTGATATTTTTCAAATGAAATAAAATAGAGGCTTCAGTAATCTAAAAACTTCCACTGTGTTACATGTTTTTCACCGTCTTTAACTAATAAATTAATCTCAAGCAATGCTCATCCATGGACAAAAAGTTTGAGAAATGTTTCCCTTATGTTATGTTTCCCCCTTAACAGTGAAAGACTGTTACTCTTTTTGAAAGAAAATTTTCTACATTATGTCAGATAGCATAGGTAAGGATTCTGATAAATTCTGACAACCTGTTTATGTTTAATATTTACCTCCTGCGCTTCTTGATAAATGGACTCTCAAGTAGCTCATCAGCAGTAGGTCTCTTCTCTGGATCCTAAAAGAGGTGAGTGACAGATCATTTTTCAAATCTTTAACTCAAGGGCAATGAATAAGTTACATCTTTGTGGTTTCTTTCCATTTCCCCAAACACAGCAAATCAAAAGGGCAACGAATAAGTTACATCTTTGTGGTCTCTTTCCATTTCCCCAAACACAGCAAATCAAAAGGGCCATAAAATGAGCTCAGATAGTTTAACAGTGCTTATGTTAAATGCAGTAGCCAAGGAGGACACTTAACTATGAAGCTAAGTGACAACAAAAGTGGAACCGTGAGTGCAGGAGCAAGGTGCCAGCTAAATCTCTTTTGCTGCTCTTCCTCTCCTCTTACACTTTTCCAAACAACGCATGGCAACTTTTTAGTGTTTAAATGAAGCATTTTATTTTAGCATTTAAATCAAAATTACTCTCACTGAATTTATAACTAATGTGTGCTGTCATACTTGTTTTTCTGCTGAAAGAAAAAGAGATATAACGTCTACATTTCCCCCAATACCTTCCAACCTATTCCTCCAAAATATTTGCCAACCCAGTTTGCCAAGAACAGCAAGGCCTCATACTGACTTCAAAGTTAACACCAATACCAGGCTGGGGGCAGGGTTTGTCAGCGTGTGTGGGGAGGAATAACCTCAGGATTTGATTTATCTGCTAGAAAAGATAAAAATAGAATGGTTTTGCTAATTTACTGCAGCAATTTTCCTTTTGCAGTTTTACCAGAGTAATTTCCCTTCCACCTTGACTCAGAAAACCAAGGTAGATCTCTATAAGAAAAAAAAACAGATTATGGTGTCTCAATGTACAATGTACAACTAATCTGCGGAGAAAATCCAGCCCCTCAGACTCAACTCAGCTCATAATATTTGATGACTTCAGAGAAAGACTCCCGTTCAAAATCTGAAAGCTGAAAATAAAAAGAGGACATCTTTAACTGAAATTGAACTTGTGTGTGTGAAGTAAACTTAAGTCTCATTTTATTTATTTCTTTTATAATATCATCTTCTGATTTTTTAAAAAATACATTTTTCTCCTATTTAAAGTAAAAGTTCTTCAAGGTCAAACTTCATAATTTTCATACTGAAAGGTAGTGGGCCTAAAAGATGAAAGAAAAAAAAATCATAATGGGAGAGGTTGCTAAAAGCCAGTAGTTTTTATATGTCTTCGGGGTGGGAAGGTACACTTCATTTTTATTTCAAGAAAAGATTATATATTTTGCTTACTTTATGGTTAAAAAAGAACAATGAATGTGGGGCAACAAAAAAAGGAAGATAAACATTATTTGGTTTCTCTCTTTATAGTATATGATTTTTAAATGTAGTTAAGAAGTGGGAAACAATAGTACACCATCCAATCTAAAAAATGGAAAAATATTCAACATTGAAAATAGATCTGAAAAGCCACACTATTAGTTCTTTTAATTTCCTACTCTAGAGAAAGCAAGTGAAAGAGGCGGTGGTGAGGCCTCTCCTCAAGAAGCCTTCCCTGGACCCGGCAGTGTTAGCAAATTATCGTCCAGTCTCCAACCTTCGCTTTGTGGTGAAGGTTGTTGTGTGTGTGGTGGCGCGACAGCTTCCCCAGTACCTGGATGAAACGGTTTATCTGGATCCATTCCAGTCGGGCTTCAGGCCTGGGTACAGCACGGAAACGGCATTGGTTGTGTTGGTTGATGATCTCTGGAGGCCTCGGGACAGGGGTTGTTCCTCTGTCCTAGTCCTATTAGACCTCTCAGCGGCTTTTGATACCATCGACCATGGTATCATGCTGCACCAGTTGGAAGAGTTGGGGGTGGGGAGCACCATGTTGCGGCGGTTCTCCTCCTTTCTCTCCGACCGGTCGCAGACTGTGTTGGCACGGGGGCAGAGGTCGACCCCAAGGTGCCTTATATGTGGGGTGCCACAAGGGTCGCTCCTCTCGCCCCTTCTGTTCAACATTTATGTGAAGCCACTGGGTGAAATCATCTGTGGTTTCGGGGTGAAGTACCATCAGTACGCTGATGATACTCAGCTGTATCTCCACCCCGGACCACCCCAATGATGCCCTTGATGTGATGTCCCGGTGCCTGGAGGCCGTGCAGATCTGGATGGGGAGGAACAAGCTCAGACTCAACCCTTCCAAGACAGAGTGGCTGTGGTTTCCGGCGTCCCGATATAGTCAGCTGGCTCCATCGCTGACTATTGGAAGTGAGATCTTGTCCCCCTCAGAGAGGGTTCGCAACTTGGGTGTTCTCCTGGATGCATGGCTGTCCTTGGAAGATCATATGACGGCCGTGGCCAGGGGAGCTTTTTATCAGGTTCGCCTGATAGACCAGTTGCGTCCCTTTCTGGACCGGGATGCCCTGCGCATGGTCACTCATGCCCTCGTCACATCACGTCTTGACTACTGTAACACTCTCTACATTGGGCTCCCCTTGAAGAGCGCTCAGAGGCTCCAACTGGTCCAGAATGCCGCGCGGGTGGTTATGGGAGCGACTCGGCACACTCATATAACACCCCTCCTGGGCGAACTGCACTGGCTCCCGGTGGTGTTCTGAGTGCGATTCAAGGTGTTGGTCACCACCTTTAAAGCGCTCCATGGCTTAGGACCGGGGTATATACGAGACCGCTTGCTGCCAGCAACAGCCTCCCACCGGCCAATATGCTCCCACAGAGAGGGGCTCCTCAGGGTGCCGTCGGCCAGACAATGCTGACTGGCGACACCCAGTGGGAGAGCCTTCTCTGTGGGGGCACCAGCCCTCTGGAATGAGCTGCCTCTTGAGATTCGTCTCATCCCCGACCTGCGTACCTTTCGCCGCGCCTTGAAGACCCTCCTGTTCCAATAAGCCGGCCTGGCCTAATACGAATTTTAGAATGGGTGTATGTGTGTTTTAATCTATGGGCCAAATTTTATATATTCAATTTTAAATTGTTTTAAATTTTGTATATTTATATGTGTTTTAATATGGCTGTACACCGCCCTGAGTCCTTCGGGAGAAGGGCGGTATAGAAATCTAATAAATTAAATCAAATCAAATCAATCAAATCAAGTGGGCTTAATAAGGAGTTTTTAATATCTGACAGCTGGTAAAAAGTTTCAAAGGCTCTTTCTCCACACTCTCTCAAACAAAAAACCCCATCAGAGAATGGAGGTAGCTCACCAACCTGATGAAGGCAGGAATGCACCATTTGGATGAGATCCACAGAATATATGTTGGAATCAACCTCCATTGCCCGGGTTCCTTGCACAATCTTCACACAGAGGTTCAAGGGATTCTAAGAAAGAAAAAGCAAAATAATATAAATCAGTCTTTCTCAAATTTGGCAACTTTTAAGATGTGTGGATTTCAATTCCCAGAATTCCCCAGCCAGCCATGTTGGATCTAAATGGAATATGAGAAATTTTCTGAGATGATGGTCTATGAAACTGTACTTTTAATTGTCTCAGCTGCTGAATAAGTTCCAATTTTATCTGCATTCCAAGGTAGTGAGAACCTTCGGAAGTACAGTAGAAAGGCAAAGGGATCTCTAAATGAGAATTTCACAATTCACCTAGAACTTTCACTGTCATATGGTACCTAAAATTGGAGTCACCCTCTCTTAATCACTCACCATAGGACAATGTAAAAAAGATGATGCAGTATTAATCACGAGCATAGTTATTCCATAGAGTGACTTACTGTTGCATCAAAAGTTCTCTTCAAGGTAAGGAGCTCAAAAGCAACACAGCCAACTGCCCATATGTCAGACTTGAAATTATATTTTACTCCCTGGCAGAGCTCTGGAGACATGTAGTATGGAGTTCCTACCAACTACAAAACAAAATATTAGAGATATTAGGTCAGTTATTCAATATCAAGCAGACACAATGCAATAAGTTCTAATTTGCTGTCCTATTTATTGATTGATTGATTGATTGATTGTTCAAATTTATATACCGCCCTTCTCCCGAAGGACTCAGGGCGGCGAACAGCCAAAGATAAAAATACATAGAATACAAAATTTAAAAATAGTTTAAAACAAATTAAATAGTATTGGCCCACAACAATTAAAAACACCCCCAATTTAAAATCAAATTAAGAACTAAATTACTCAATTAAAAGAGTTAGGCCAGCCCGGCTTGTTGGAATAGGAAGGTCTTGAGGGTGCGGCGAAAGGTGTATAGATCTGGAATCCTCCTTATCTCTGGGGGCAATTCGTTCCATAGGGCAGGTGCCCCCACAGAGAAGGCTCTCCCCCTGAGGGCTGCCAGCCGACACTGTTTGACTGACGGCACCCCGAGGAGCCCCTCTCTGTGGGAGCATACTGGCCGGCAGGAGGCTCTTGGTGGCAGAAGGCGGTCTCGAAGATACCACCTTCCCTTCCCTCCCAAATGCTCAGATTTGCTTCAGCTTATTTGTAGAAAAGTAATTATCACATATATATTCTCCTATTTATAACTAGAGCATCTACTTTTTCTTAATATAAAGTTTGAATCTTTAAAAGAGAGCAAACTGAAGCAAATAGTCAAAACAAAAAAATATCAAACAATTCTACAATTATACTAAACAAAATAGACAAAGAGAAAAAGATTTGCCAATGCCAACATAAACATTCTATCATTAGATGTGTCATTTGATCAGTTTGTTATTTCTTTCAAACCAAGTCTTGGGAATATTTAGAGCCATTTTTATAGCCACCCAATTCGAACAATGTAACTCTAAGCAGCATACAAAAGTTACAACAACACAACACAGAGGGGAAATAGCACAGATCATTAAAAGCAACTAATATAATAACACAGTGACTAGAACTCCTAGATATAACTCAATGATTCAATGACTCTGCTGATCCTGACCCAAATGCCCAGAGAAAGAGCCAGGCCTTAAATGCCTTCCTAAAGGCCTATAGGGAGGAGAGCAGCCATATATTTATTTTAAAAATCTACTGAAAAACATCTAGAAGTGAATTCAAAGAATTCAAATATCTGAATTGCAAATTTAGATGCTTTTGTTAGAAATAATTCAGAAGAGGAAAAAGTAAGAAATAAACAGTTGATCGTATTATTTGAAGTACATAAAGTCCCAAATAGCTGAATCATCATCATCATCATCACATTCGTCCTGCAGCCACTTACAGTTTCAGCCATGGAATACTCAGAGTTCAGTTTTTTTGCTAGGCCATAGTCCCCCAGCTTTATGAGATTTGCTTTGGTGAGGAAGATATTCAAGGTCTTTATATCTCTAAGAAAGAAACATTGAGATATAAATATTTATATCAACAGAGAAAGAACCTTTTAAAAAAATAACATATTCACTTTGTTAACAAAATGACTTACAACAGTAGTGGGTTTCCCCCGGTTCGCACCGGTTCTATAGAACCGGTAGTAAAACCAGTGGGAGGCTTTGCCCACCAACCCCAACATCGTCAAAATGCTTCTGCGCATGTGTGTGCGCGGACCCGCTACGAACCGGTAGTAAAGGTAAGTAGAACCCACCCCTGACTTACAACAGTTCATTTAGTGACCATTCAAAGTTACAATGGCACGAAAAAAGTGACTTATGACCATTTTTCATACTTATGACCATGGCAGCATCCCCATAATCACGTGATCAAAATTTGGATGCTTGGCAACTGACTCATATTTATGACCATTGCAGTGTCCTGGAATCATGTGATCCCCTTTTGTAACCTTCTTACAAGCAAAGTCAATGGGGAAGCCAGATTCACTTAACAACTGTGGCACAAAAAGTCATAAAGTAGGGCAAAATTCACTTAACAAATGTTTCACTTAGCAACAAAAATGTTGGCCTCAATTGTGGTCATAAGTCGAGGACTACCTAGATTCTGAAGGCATTAATGCCCTCTTCATGTGTACAGTCTTACATTTTTATTACAGGGCTCTTAAACTTTATCATGTGATGCAAGCTGATATTTTTTTAGTTTTAAAGCAGGCTAATCTAGTATTCTCAGTTAAATGTGTGTTTAAAATAGATACTAGAATAATTTCAAGTTGAAGTGCAATGAGGAAGCAGTCCTATATTCTTCTTTCTGAGGGAGCCCCATAGAACTCAATGGAATCTAGACAGATATGCATAGAATTACATAATAAAACAGGAAAAACAGGTAAGGTAAATGCTTGGGATTTATAGACAAAGTTAAAAAATAATGATGTTTTCAAAGCACATGTCTAGAAGATCAATTTGGCATGTCCATAGAAAATTATGATTAATTTAAAAAAGTATTACTTTGAATCTAAAGGTAAATATTCCCTCAAACTAAGTATTATAACTGATTAGATAACATCCATGTTGTTTTTTTGGATAACCATCCAGAAGCATTTGCTATTATTTGCTATTAGCTGCCCAGAGATGTTCAGAGACTGTGGCACATACACTTAATAAATAATAACAATTATTAGTATTAGTATTGTCTTCTTCCCAGGTTAACCTATAGCAGCGATGGCTAACCTTTTTGCCATTGGGGGGGGGGTGTTGCACACACACGTGCCCACACCCATAATTCAATACGCCCCGACCGCCTAGGCTCCCCCGCTTTTGGCACGCGATGGCACAGTGGCCCTGGTACGCCTGTTTTTTGTCCTCCCCAGGCTCCAGAAGCTTTCTTGGAGCCTGGGGAGGGTGAAAACAGCCTTCCCCACACCCCCCCAGAAGTCTTCCGGAAGCCGGAAATGGCCCATTTGCCGACTTCCGGTGGGCCCGGAAGGCCTGAAAATCAGCTGGCGGAGCTGAGCTCGTGTGCCCACTGATACGGCTCTGCGTGCCACCTGTGGCACGCGTGCCATAGGTTTGCCATCACGGACCTATAGCCTTGGGATTTCTTAGTGGTTTCCATCCAAGAGTTAATCAGATCTGATCCTCTTAGCTCCTTTCAAGATCAGCTGAGATTATCTAGGCCCCGCTATTTCCTTCTAACACCTATCTGTCTTTTCAGGAAGAATATGACAGCTTCAGTTAACTGTTGGAAATCCTTTTTGAGCACTAGATTTCCAAGAGTTAGCTGACCCCAACAAATTTTATGGATGTTATATTATCTCTCTTTTTTTCAAGAAAAGCTATTGCATGCATTAATTTTGTTTTATATGAATTTTGTTGTTCCTTATATGCATTTGAATTGCATATGAATGATTTAAAAACAAGAGGACAAGAAAAATGCATACTGCAAGTTTCTATAGTGCCAAAAAATGACAGAAAACTACTCAGTCTATGCCAATTACACTACACTCAGAAGCAGTTGATTCTCTGTCTATATCTGAACAGTCATTTCATCACCAGGAGTCCCAACTGTATATCATTTAAAATAGGGATTGCATATAGCACTTTATGGTTCTTTATTAAGTAAACAAATTTAAATATTAACAAACCAATTGTGATAAAATATGAATATATAGTATATATGTATAGTTTGATTAATATGAGATTCCAAATATGATCTTTATTAGCAATTTTATTGATCACAAAAATTTTTCATCCACTTAACTCACACCTTTATTATTAATGTATTATTATTCTTACTGATGAAAAATGCCAGGCAGTTAAAGGCATTAAAAGATGTAAGAAAAGACACCGGGGCCAATGAAGAAATTAGATGTTCGAAAGATGTAGTATAGCAAATGCTTACTCTCAGGACAAGAGTGTTCATGCAGAAAGCCTTTAAGATAAAGATAGAAGCTATTTCACTAGCTAATAGTTTCCATACCATGCAGACAATCCTGAAGAATGGTTCATAAATCTTTTAATCATTAATTCTAGTTTTATAAGCAGAAAGTGAAATAAAAGGGCAAAAAAATGTAAAATTGAAATTTTGTACATGTATGTTTGTTTCTAAACCACTTTAATCTTATTCAAGATTTAAAGGTTTGAAAGCAATGAATAGTTAATGCTTGAATGTGTTGCTTCTTCATCTATGAGGACTAGAAGAATGCATTTCAATGTAAATTCATGGCAGAATCCTTGATCTTAAAAAATTTTTTAAAACTTTTATGAAGCATCCATGTAAAAGAACAAAATTGTTCAAATACTTCCACATTTTTTTAAAAAAAGTTTACTCAACAAACTATAACCCACTTGGGCATATATGAGTATCTGAGGCCTGTATTTCTAACTGTATCATTTTTACTCCAAGACGACTAGTTTTTTCTAGATTCTGCTACTTGAGGGTGTTATCACCAAAGAACTTCAGAAACAGAGGGGCCAGAATGAAAATAAAGTCAATTTAATATGTCTTCAGAATGGGATAACTTATCATTGTGAATAATGTTTAATGTTACTATGGTCCAGTGGTTAAAAAGTTAATATGAAGCAAAATAATAAAATGTGAAACAACAATTACAGGAAATAATATGCCAATCTAAATAGTTTGCCTTACAGTTATAATATTTATGTATTTCATTTTTATGATGCTTTTTCTACAAGGAGCTCAAGATAATACACATGGTTTCTTCCCAATCCATTTTAACCTCACAGCAGCCTTGTGATGATACTTAGGCAAAGGTGATTGGCTCAAATTCATTCAATGAGCTTCACTGCAGAACAGGAATCTAAGCCTACTTGAACTGTCTGTATCCATTATTTTTCATGTCATATGGAAACTGTAAGTTGTAATTCAGTTAATATTATGAAAATGCTTGTCAGATGCTTGGTGCTGCAGAATATGGTCTTTCATATATTTGGTTGTATGCAATTTGAGGAACTCTCATTTAACTATATAGTAATATTTATCTGCCTTTCCTTTAGGAGAAATTTGTCAGAGTCAACAGACATAATTTTTGCCTTCTTTTGCACCTAAGTTAAAGTACCTGTGAAGAATTCCTTCTCTGTGGATACAGCTCACTGCTGATGCAATTTGAAAGAGGTACCACACTACCATCTGCAAAAAAAACCACATAGAAAAAAAATGTTTTTTAGGAGACAAGCACAGGAAATATTCTAATTGAACCTTTCTTTAGAAAGTGGATTTTATCATTTAAGAACAATTCAATATTGAGCACTTTTCTACAAAGTTATCTTTCTGCAATTATTAGTTCATAGTTTTCAAATGGATAATGGATGCTAAAGAAATTTATAACTTAATAACAAAAATAACTAAGAGTATGAACAGGTTTTTTTTTTACAACAGGTTTCAGGCTGTTGTAAAAAAAATTCATGGTGATCTTTACACTCCTTAATTTGAAGTTTCAACTATCATACCACCACTCTATACTTTAAACATTTCTTTAAACAAAACATCTATATTCTCTCATTGTCTCCCTTTTACAGATATGTAAAATATTGGGCAACCATTGAATATAATCGGGTATTTATCATGAAGACCATCTTATTTTAATAAAATGGACTTTTAAAAATAAGATGGCTTTAAAGTGCTAAAGTTGCAATTCAAAACATATTTTGGAACAGAAAATACATCTCACTGGACACAAGGAACATATTGTATATGTAATCACATTTTAAACTGATATAACAATAGCCGAACAATTATATATATAAAAACAAGTGCATGAATCTTTCTGCTTAGCATTAGTTTTAGGAGTGCAGAAAAAATTGTTCCATTCTTTTAAATATGAAATGTATTTAAGAAAAGTATTCTAAGAGTTGTGACAGTAATAAACAAATTCTTTATTAAAGCTGTTAGGCTATTGTCATGTCACCGTAAGCAAGCAGACTCATAAATCCCTTAGGAAGTCATATCAAGTGTGACATCTATAGTATCACACAAATATATAAAATGTACATAATACAAATATCCTTGTTATGTATACTTTCCTACAGGTCTCAGTGCAAGGCAATGGCATAGGCAAGGTGTCCTCCATATAATCAGATTGGAGTTTTCCATTTCGCTACATAACTTGAGAGTTACACAACAATGACTACTATACTCACAAGCCTCTTGATGACATTTGCAGTCTCCCTAAATTATTATTTTTTAAAAAACCCTGAGATTATCAAATCTCACAAGACCTCAATATGAAAAAGACTTTCCCCCAAAACTCCTATGAATTCACATTTCTACACAAGTACACACAAGTTATCAGTATTCACAAAAGTCATAAACTGTGATAATCTGGTGGTGTTTGGGTTATTTTAACTTTTTTTTATTGTAGAGATTATTTGCTCCCTGCCTCTACACAGTTTGATGAACCCTTCTGAAAGTATTGGACTACAGTTTCCATAATTCCTATACTCACTGGAAATTATGACATCTATAGTTCAGCATGCCTGGAGGTAATCTGATTGAGGAAGACTATCTTAAAACCAAATTAAAAGCCAATCAAGTGAATAAAAGAGAAGCAAACTGCCTTTTTTCTCCCAACATTTTCATTACCTCTTCTTCAAACAATGTGTCTTTTTGTCGTAGGATCTTATCATAGAGATTTCCACCTGTAAGTAAGAAAGAAAAATACTGAGTTATAAATTTCACACATTCTCTCTCTGGGTATTAAAAATCCCTCAGGGGATGTTAATGTTTTCTTAATTTTTTCTATGGAAAAAAGGATTCTCATTTCTGCTCTATTCTTTGTTACTGCTGCCACCTTTAATCCAAACCTCAAAAGATGTTACAAATAAAGGTTCAATAAACTTGGGAAAATAATGAAATTTAAATTTAAATAAATAATGATTCCTTTGATGCTAATAATCTGCAAAATTAATTAGAAAGACTATAGAATTTTGCAAGGAAGGAAAAATGTAATCCAAAATATCTAGTACAGGAGAAGGGAGCACCATGTATGGCTTAAAATAAAAAGATTATTTGTCATTGTACTTTTAATTTTCTTTACTCTGTTTATTCTGCAAATCTCAAATTGGCTGTATATTTAGTGCCACATCTTTCTTTTATGTAGTTCTGATTCTAAGTGTCTCTTATTCAGCAACTACAGAGTATATATCTCTGAAACATAAATGGCAGTCCTGCAAGGTAAATTTGGTTTGCATTTGTCAATCTACCTGCAGCTAACATTTATAAACAAAGCACAGATTCTCTCTGTTCCATCTCTCCTTGCAGAACTCAAGATGGAAGATCAGTTTGCTTTTTACAAGACATTGTTCTCACCATTACAGTACTCCAGTTCAATCAGCAAAGTGGTGTTATCCATGAAATGATTGTAATAAGCAATGATATTATCATGTTGCAACAGAGCAAGAATAACGATCTCATTCAAAGCATCACGCCGCTCTTTTTCTGACAATCTGGTAAGATCCACTTCCTTCCATACTACAAGTGAATCGTCCTGCAATTTAAAAAGCCTGCTTAGTTAAACATATACTCCAGATAATTTACAAACATCTTAAAAATAACATTTATTTCTTCAGTCATCCAAAAATTAAATATGGGATTCAAATGCTCATTCCTTATTTCTGATTCCAAGAACTAATCTTTTCTCCCTTTTCAGTAATAATTGAATATTGTCAGCTTTTCAGGCATATAATCTTTAGTTCATAACAAGATGGTGTGGGAGTAGGAGTTACCTGTTACTCCAACCTCAGCTTTAAACAGTAAGAAAATCCTATTTGATAAGGAGTATCACTATTTGGTATATCAAATTCTTGTGATAAGATTCTAGGTCATGTTATTCAGTTAATTTATTAATTCTGGTAGCCACTGAAGCTATGTTAAGGATTTTCAAGTTATCTTTAATGAACTATTAAAAAATTATTTTAGATATGGCATTCAAAAATTATCCACTTTTAGAAAATAGAGTTGTTAATGATATTAAATAATTAATAGACTGTAACATTCATTATGCAAAGAGAGAACATTTTAAAATAAATTCTGCAAATGTATAATTACATCCTTATTCATTTTCTATGTCATCTGAAGACATATTTGTTCAGTAAAATCTTTGTGCTGTACATACTTACAGCTCTTACTTTAGGGCCTTAAGTTTAGCTTCACAATAAATTGTTTACAAAATTGAGAAAGTTTAAAAAAAGAAGACTATAGAATATGGAAGAAGAATTAGGGATTATAGCAACAACAAAGTATTTGTGAAAAGTACAAAATTCCCTATACAAAACAGGAAAAGCTGGATGAAAATCTATCAAACCAATAAAAGAAAAGCAGGCAGAAATGTTTGCAGTAGAAGGTAATGGGATACATATTGGGGAGTAGCCAGTAGTTATACTAGATCAGACCACAGGACAATATAACCTTGCATGCTGCTCTCACAATGGCAAACTAAATACCAAAGAAGAACCAATACCCATTGCAGTATAATCTCCAAGTCATTCCCAGCAATTGAATTAAGAGAACTATTGCCTTCAACATAGGCAATATCTGCTGATAGTTTTATCTTATATGAATTTGCCTAATTAGGGATCGCCACTTCAAATTATGTATTCCCAGTGACATTCCGTGGAAGTGAAAGTTGGACTTCAAAGAAGCAGGACAGGAAGAGCATTGACATTTTTGAACTTTGGAGTAGACTCCTAAGAATCCCATAAATAGCCAAGAAAACAAATAAGTGGATCATTTATTGAAATCAACCCAAATTCTCACTAGAGGAACAAATGACCAGGCTCAAGTTATCCTACTTCAGACATATGATGTGAAGACCAAGCCCCCCTGGAGAAGGCCCTAATCCTAGGACAGGTGAAAGGAAAGAGAAGATGAAGACTAGAAGCAACGTCGATTGACGTATAGTAGCAATAGGTCCAGAACTGCTGGCAATGGATGAAGACCTGAAGGACCAAGTTAGAGACAGACTGTCATGGAAAAAAATCTATGTGATCTCTAAGAGCTAATGCTAAATTGATGGCACATAATCAAACACTAAACAGTTTGGCTATAAACTATGTATTTAAGCTATGGGCTATGCCCATAGGTTAATATAAGTAACCTTAAAAAGTACTTCCTTTTATCTGTTGTGGATATCCCAGCTCTTAATGAATTAACTATAGAATCAGTGAGTTATTAATTTTGAACTGGAAAAGTTTCTCTATACTCCAGCTTTGCACTGTTTTATCTACTTCTATCGTTTTAACAATTTTGTATTTTCCAAGTTAAAGAATATCAAGCATTTGTATCTCAAAAGGGAGTGGCTTCAGTCTCCTAATTATTATGTTGCACTTCGCCTTTACAATATACAGGATTCCAAATGTGGTCCAGCTATAGGCTTGAACTATAAAATTGACACTTTTTTTTCCCTTTTGTAATTTCAGTTTGGAACGTATGCCTTTTGCAGCAGTCAAGGACTGATTTTCTGTTGAAATCCCCTTTTCTATACAGCTGAAATCCCATTTGTCTGTGTTTTAGTACAGATTTGTCTCAGCATACATGTCTTTATACTGAACTTACTAATAATGGATTGCACTTGCTATTGTAATAGTCATTCCACCAGTTCGGTGAAATTCTTCAGGCATTTTGTAATACTTAAAACTAATACTTAAAGGTTTTCAATTTTTGAAAACTGAGGGAACTGGAGCTGCAAAAGAAATGATCTGCCTGCATATATACAATATATGCATATATCAGGCATAATACAGTTTGCTGTAAAATTTTCAGCCCCTCCTCCCATCCCAATTTAAACTTCCAAAATGTAAGATAATGGCCCACCTCAAAGAAATGAGGAATTTTAACAGTCAAAGAAGCAATTAAAAAAAAAAGGGAGGGAGGGAGGGATTAGAGGAAAACTCGGGCCCTCGATTTATGCAAGGAAGAAAAAAAAAAGAGTACCAGGGCAACGACGTACCTCAGTCCGGCGATACAGGGTGGCCTCGCCGAACGCCCCCCGACCCAAAACCCGTATAGGGGCGTAATGCAATTCCTCCTGCTCGCCCCCCAAGCCCGAACCAGGACGGGGGCTGCTCCTACTGGACGACTCGCTTCCGAAGTCGGAGTTGATGGAGTTATAATGCCTCTCATATTGGTTCAGAGACATGGCTGCCCCGCTACCGCTTCCCGAGGATCGAAGAAAGGGGAGCGCAGGCGGCCCGTCTGCCACCAAGGATCGCGGCCCCTCACGCGATGATGGTGAGCGGCTTCCTGCTATTATTGCCGCCGCCAATACACCAGAGCTCCGGCTCTGCGCAAGCGCGGACCCCTTTTCCCGGCCTCAATCTGGGAGAGCCACCAGAGTTTCCCCGGACTGCCCCTTTCGCCGGTTTCTCCGAAGCTCCGAAGCCCCCCGAGCTCGGCAGCAGGTCGGCTACCGCTTTCGCTGACCCGGAACCATTTCTGCCTCAGAGACGGAAGGTCTCTTCACCGCGATGGAGAAACAGGGCAGCCGGAAAAGCGCGAAAAGGGAGCGGGGTGGAGAGCTGAGGCGAAGGAACGCCTGGGTTTAAGGAACGAGCCGGGCACCGTCCCGTCTCCCTATAAGCAGAAACGAGCGGGACCTCCGCCCGCGTACGCGCCGTGGACGAGAACGAGCGGAGCTCTGGAGCTCGTTATGCGGCAGGAAGATATCCCGAAACATGCGCTTAAGGAGGCAGACGAGTAAAAGCGGGAGGTGACAACCTCCGCCGGACTAAAGGAAGCAACTGAAGCAAGTAGAACTTGAAAAGTGTGGGCTGCACGGGAGGGAGACGACGAAGAGGCTTGGGAGCGCTCCGCTCCGAAATTTGCAGCTGTCGTGTTAATTTTAACTTCGAACTGCCCATTTTTAGGGTTAAGAATTAGGAAAAATTCAGAATTCATACTCTATGGCAGAGGTCTTCAAACTTGGCAGCTTTAAGAGTTGTGGACTTCAACTCCCAGAATTCTCCAGCCAGCATAGCTCCAGCCACCATAGCATAGCTGGCCGGAGAATTCTGGGAGTTGAAGTCCACAAGTCTTAAAGCTGCCAAGTTTGAAGACCTCTGCTCTATGGAATGGGAAAAAAAAAGAATTCATACTCTATGGAATTTGAATTATATTCCTTACTTAAATTGTTACCAGCGGTATTAGGTAATTAGATTTATAGTTTTTATATGCTTACATATTCAATGTGATTGAATATATTGAGAATTTATTTTCTTAAATATCGGATGTGATATTTTAAAGAGAATCTACATTTCACCAAAACAGTTTACTTTATACTGTTTAAAATTTACATTTAAAGCATCCTAGCTGCTGGCTTACATTACAGCTGATTAGTGGAAAAAACAGAACATACAAAAAGATAAGACTTTAAATGGCTGCATAGGTCTGTCATCAGATTAAAATTCTACACGTGTTTCCCAACCTTGCTAAGACTTCAACACTTTGCTGGCTGGGGAATTCTGGGAATTGAAGTTCACACATTTCAAAGTTGCCAAGGTTGAAAAATACTGCAGTATACAGATCTCTGAAGGGTCTGCATCAAGACCTCCTTTTTATTATTTGTTGCTTCCCTTTTCCTCCTGTACGAATCTTAAGTGCATGCTATGAATGTTGGAATTTGTAATATATCTCAGACTTAAGAATTCCTTCAAATGAAACTTTTTCTAAACTGTTCATGCATGAAAGTGTACATAATTTGTTTAAAGTAGTATACACGTTTCTTTGTACTACAGGTAGTCCTCGACTTACAACAATTCATTGACAGTTCGAAGAGACAATGGTACTGAAAAAAGTTACAAGACTTACAAGCATTGCAACATCTCCATGTAATCAAAATTTGGACGCTTGGCAACTGGCATGTATTTATTACAGCTGTAGTGTCCTGTGATCATCTTTTGTGATTTTCTGATAAAGTCAATGGGGAAGCCAGATTCAATTACTAACTGTGTTACTAACTTAAAAACTGCAGTAATTCACTTAACTGTGGCAAGAAAGGTCATAAATTGGGGCAAAATTCACTCAACAACTGTTTTGCTTAGCAATAGAAACTTTGGACTTAATACAGGTTTAAGGCTCCTTGTATTAAGAGTTATAAATAGGGAGACTGGAAAACTGATAAAACACATTTTAGTGAAACAAATATAAACCATACTTAAACATACAATGGTGCATCCACACATAAGTCAAATTCTGTCTTGATTACTTCGGCTTTTCTGCAGAAGAAATCTCACATGGAACAAGTATTATTTCAAATGAAATCAAACATGGTATAAGTGCAACGGCTTGCACGCTGCATCTTCTTACATTGCAGCCTTACGGTATTTTTAGCTGAATCTACTTTCCCAGATGGACATAGAAATACTGACCTTCACCACTTACGTTACCTTTAACAATAACATGTTCAGCACATGTATACAATTTTCAACAAATATCTCCCAATACTTTTAAAAGTAGCTGTCAAACACTTTTAGACTCAAAAAGCTATCTATTCAGTTCAGACTTTGGAATGAAATAGTCAATTAAATGAAATGTAAAGGTTTGATCAATTTACAGACACACTGTGTTTCCCCGAAAATAAGACCCTTATATTTTTTTGAACCCCGAAATAAGTGCTTGGCCTTATTTTTGGGGATGTCTTATTACTTTGGGGCACGTGGAGCAAGATGGGGCTTCTCTTGCCGTCTTACCTGATTTCCAGCTCTTGTCTCCCTGACCCGAGGAAATGGCGGGGACCAGCTGTGCATGCATTTAAATATTTTTGGGGTGGGGCTTATTTTAGTGCATGCGCTCAAAAGCCCAATTGGGCTTATTATCAGGGGATGTTTTATTTTAGGGGAAACAGGATACTTTGAATAATTTCCCCAAAAATATCCCCAACCAGGTTTTATTTGGTAAAAACAAAAGTTTGATAAAACTTGTTTTATTTACTTGTATACCATACCAGTTAGGAGCAAAGACACTAATGACATGAGGGCAAAACTATTGCCTTAGTAAAAGATGCTAATCCCGATTTGCTAAAAAGTGATAAAAGAATGAGTAAGAGGATACCACTTCCCAAACAATTTATTTTTCTTTAAATGTTAGGGGTAGGGTTAAAGTCCATGTGAGGTAAGTCATCTTTTAAAGCATATTTTCCATCATATCTCAGGTTTAATTTCTTCCAAATATTTACAGAGAGATTGCCAGAGAAGTGTCTAAAATAATCCATGAAAGCTTGTAAGCAAAACTCACAACACAGAGAGAAACAAATCCAAGAAGAAAATTATGACAAATACTAAGACCTTTTCATAGCTGTGTGACATCCTACATTTAATATAGTTTTCTTGAGAGGACTTATTTTTGCAGTATATTTTGAATACTTAAAAAACAAGTTACTTTTGCTTTGTTGTCAAAGTAGGATTTTGAGACAGGAGCAGCAAATTGGGTTCACAACAGGCATCTTTCTGTTAATGGAGTCAAACTATTTGACAGAATTATTATGGAGAAGCCTATTTGTCAATTTAGTAATTATATTTTCTAAAACAGTAGGGCTGGGATTTAAGTAATTAGACTAGAAAAAGACTTTGTGACTGTTCAGCCAAAGAAGCTGCTCTCAATGAACTGATATTTTCTGTATAGAAACCAGAAACTACATAGCATTTTAGGAGGTTTATTTCCCCCGCCTCCCATTTTTTAAAATGAATATGGGACCGAACAGGGGTGCTGGCCATATAGAATCCACAAGTGGGATTTAGAACTATTGTGGCAAAATATATTTTTTTGTCACTGATGTAAATCTTGTAAAGTGTTGGAAAAATACAAACTCTTTGAAAAAGTACAGATTATGTTTTATCATGCAAATTGATTGTTCTACACATTATGTCTCGATACATGGAAGAAAGACTGTAAGCATCTAACTATAAGCTGATTTAAATCTGTCCAATGCAGGTCTCATATAGATTTAAGTAGTATTTTTATTGTTGAAAGCAGGAAGTAAAGGAAAAGTTAAGAAAATGAAAAGAAAAAGCATGGATTTCAAGTATACATTAGGGAAAAGCTTCTTATGATTAAATAAACAATCTCTTACAATTCTCAAGGTGCTTTTTCAAGAGCTGTTTTGAAATTGTCCCAAAGTTGTTGTTCAAAAGGCATCTGTCCTTTGTTGATAACAAAGAAAGAACAAAGAAATGTTGCCTTTTGAACAATACCTTTGGGACAACAATGAACTGGATGGCTGATAATCTCCATAGACATTTAGCAGAAATTATATCAGAGTATGGGATAGGAAACTTGAAGAAGCTATACCTCAAGTCCTTCTGTAATTTAAACAATGACATCATTTCTCTTAGGCCATTGGAAGTAACATAACAATATAAATATTAAATATTTTCATAGAAAGCTGTCACTGGTCATTCCTCCCCACTTCCTGAAATGTGGCTTCCGATTGTTTGCAATCTCTCTTTCTGTGAAATTCTGCTCCAAGTACAGATAGTCCTCAATTTACGACCACAATTGAGCCCAACATTTCTGTTGTTGAGACATTTGTAAAGCGAGTTTTGTCCCATTTTACGATTTTCTTTGCCTCAGCTGTTAAGTGAATCAATCCAGTTGATAAGTTAATAACCTGGTTGTTAAGTGAACCTGGCTTCCCCGTTCACTTTGCTTGTCAGAAGGTCACAAAAGGTGATCACGCTATTAGGACACTGCAACCATCTGAACTTTGATCACATGATCATGGGGATGTTGCAAAGGTCGTAACTCTGAAAAATGGTCATTAGTCACCTTTTTCAGTTCTGCTGTAACTTTGAACGCTCACTAAATGAACTGTTGTTAGTCGAGGACCATCTGTACTTCTTGCCATTCCCTCACCCAACTCCATATAATAACAAGATTGGTTCAAATACATCACATTGGGTATTGAAGTGGCAGATACGAGTAACTCTGTGACATGTAAGATAACATCATTTAACTGTTTATGTAAACAAACAAAAAAAGATCAGTTTGAGACAATTTTATTTATTTGTGTCCAAAAATTCTCAAAATCAAACTATCACCTCTTCCAAATCTATTCAATAGTCCTGAATTTCCTCCTCAGTTTTTGTGCCAGTATTTCCCTCCCTCCATCCCTTTGGTGGGTAATTGTAGAAAAAGTTCGTTTTTGCAGGTCAGCTCCAAGTTGGCTCTCAATAGTCATTGCTAGGTCTCTGTGTTGTTCCCTGGGGTGTCAAAACAAGGGAAAATTAGCCCTTCTTGCTACTCAATCAATTTCTTAGCTTTGAAGAAATGCCGCAGATAAAAGACTTGCCAAGTTGCCAGTCCAATAAGGCAGAACATTGAAAAAATGCTGAAGTACAGTACTCGAATGTTGGTAGATTCTGAAAGAAAAAAGCCCATTGTTAGAAAAAAATGCCAAGAAAATTTGAATCTCACAGTCTATTATGTCTTCACTTGAAGTGCTGATATTTTCAGTAAAAAGCTGTTTGGGCTCAGTGGACAAGATATAATTAAAAGAGGTTCTGTTTTTATTCAACCGATACAATTCAAATTAGAAAAAACATGCACAGGTACAGAATAGATGATATCTGATGCAACAGCAGTAACTATGACAGGGATTTAGGAGTTCTAGTGGACAGTCACTTAAGTATGCAGCTGCCAAAAAGCCATAAAGTCCTAGGCTGCATCAACAGAAGGACAGTATCAAGATCACATGAAGTGTTAGTATCGCTTTATATGGCATTGGTAAGACTTGGAATACTGCATCCAGTTTTGGTCCCCTTGATACAAAAAAGATGTTAAGACTTTAGAAAGAGTGCAGAGGAGACAACAAAGATGATTAGAGGAATGGAGGCTAAATTGTACAATGAACTGTTGCAGGAACTGAGAATGTCTAGGCTAATGAAGAGATGGATTAGGGATGACATGATAGCAGTCTTCCAATATTTGAGAGCCTGCACAGATTAATTTATTTTCCAAATCACATGAGGGCAAGACCAGAAGCAATGAATGGAAGCTTAAGGAAGAGATTCAATTAAGGAGAAATTTCCTGTCAGTGAGAACAATTAATCAGTGGAACGGCTTGTCTCCAGAAGTTGTGTGCTCCATCACTGGAGGTGTTTAAAAAGAGATTGGACAGCCGTTTGTAATTTCCTGCTTGATCAAGGAGTTGGACTAGATGACCTTCAAGGTCCCTTCCAAATCTGGTATTCTGTATTCATATTCTTAGTTTCATGACAACTGCATGTGAAAATGAGATATGCATGGTCAATAAACAGTCCTCAACATGTTTTGCTTATACTCATTGCTTCTAATGAATCATATACCTGTCTAGAAAGGGAAAGTTTAAGTTTTAGAAAAATGTTCTAGAATCAAATTATAAAACATATTACAAAGCATGCATATAAGCTACTTCTGATCACATTTCAAATACCGAATTTGACTGTTCTTAGAACTAGATGTACGTATCCCTGACAGTGAGTGACATGGAAACCTCTTTCTTTTGACACTGAAGTGGCAAAAAAAAACAAACATATTATATTGGCATAGCAAAATTAGAGTATATGATAACTAAACATGCAGAACAGAGATGTCTCTGTTCAGGTAATCTCAGTAGGATGGAAAGGGATTGTGAAGAGACATTTTTAAAAGCAGGATAGTTGTGGGCTATCATTCTCCTCTATTATCACCTGGTAATATTGTTAAAAAGCAAGTTGGTACACAAAATGTAGGTTCAGTCTAAGAACGTCTCACATATATTATCGAGACCTATGTGGTATACTTGACTCAACTCTGCCAACTTTCTTAATAAACAAAAAAAACCAGCTAGAGAATATGAGGAATCATTGGGGCCCACTGAAATAACTCATTATCAGAACATTTCTCCAAACTGGGAGAAGCTATTGATTTATTTGGTTTGAAAGAAACAGACTAAAGATTTTGTTGGTGAGATCTCCACTCTGCTTATCTGACTTAGCTGGCAGAGATGGTCACAGGTGTAGTGCAGGAGAATAAATGAATATGAGCCACATACACTTCATTCATGTTAAGACTGTCCTACTAGTGTCCGATTATGTTTTCCTGGTCTCTATGACAACCATAGGTCTATGTCAGACTGTCACAGGGCTAACATATTAAGGTAGTGAATACAGGGAGTCCTTGACTTACAACAGTTTATTTAGTGAGCATTCAATCTTATAACGGCACTAAAAAAAGTGGCTTATGACCATTTTTCATTCAACCATTGCAGCATCTCCATGATCAAATGATCAAAATTCAAATGCTTGACAATGGCTCATATTTATAATGGTTGCAGTAGCCTGGAGTCATGTAATCACCTTTTGCGACCTGACAAGCAAAGTCAATGAGAAAGCCAGTTTCACTAAACAACCATGTTATTAACAGCTGCGGCAAGAAAGGTCATAAAATGGGACAAAACTCACATAACAACTGTCTTGCTTAAAAACATAAATTTGGAGCTCAATTGTGGTTATAAGTCGAGGACCACCTGTATTCCAAACTATTTCAGCCTCAAGATGTAAAAAGAGTGGCTTGGAGCTTTGAAGTGAAAGGTAAAATTAGGTCACCTTTGGTAATTTTTTATTTCAGCATAATTTCCTTTCTGCAGAAATTGGGAATAAGTAACTGTAGGACCCTAAAGTCAGCTTTAGCACATGCAGGAGAACTTCAGCTTTGATGAACATAATGCTTGATCACGTTTATACTAGTGACTAGTGGGGTGAGCCTTCTCTATGCTTATGTGTACACTGAAATTCATCAGGTATCTACTATTACAGCTTTTAGAGACTTCTTTGCTTAGTTCTTCCCTAAATGACTCTCAAGTGTTTATATTTTTTTTTCCCAATTCACCTTTTTGGTATGTTTTTGATTTGATATTAACTTATTGTTTTTATCTTGTATTTTATTGTAAACTTTGAAATGCAACTGTATGGGAAGTTATATTCTAATTAAATAATTAAATAAAACAATAGAATAATGGAATATTTATCATGTTTTGTATAAAAAACATTATTCATATTCTCTAGGCACAGAAACATAACAGTGGTACTCGGAGGCCCACAAGTACATACCATTAGTATCCCGCATCTCCTCTTCTCGCTTTTTCATGTATGCAAAGTCATTAACAATAGATTCTGAAAGATCTTCCAGTCGTCGCAGCTCCAGCTCCAATGGTTTCAGCTTTTCCACTTTAGCAATCTGATAAAAGAGGACATTATATGTCAATGATCCAGAAGGTATCAACCCATTCCCATTTAAATGTGAACTTCTACTGGAACACAGTCCACTATGCCAACAAATAAAACATAGCATACCTTAAGGAGATGCTTTTTATTAACATATTTTTTGTGAATACAGATAGTCCTCATTTACTGACTGCAATTTGGACTGGCAATTGTGTCACTAAGCGATGCGGTCATAAAGTCACATGACCACACCCGACATATGCCACCTTGTCAGTTCTGGCTCTGATTACTAAACAAATTGCTGCAGGTTGTTAAGTGAGATGTCATGTATGCATGGCTTGCGATTTCCTGCTGCCTTCCCCGTTGACTTTGCTTGTCAGACACCAACTGTAAAGGTTGCAGATGGCAGTCACTTGGCCACAGGACGTTGTGACCGTGATAAATGTGTGTCTGTTGCCAAACACCTGAATTGCAATCACATGAATGTGGAGATACTGCTATGATTTTAAGTCTCTTTTTTTTTTCCAGAACCACTGTAACTTCACTGAACAGTCACTAAACACCAGTGGTCAGTAAATATAAGGACTACCTTTCTACATCTCTTTCAGCAGGTTCCTAGGGCAATAAGGGCAGCTGAGAATTATTACATGTTTATTTATGCAGATGTGGTATAAACATTTCCTCCATCTATTGAGTAGCAAATTAATTTCAGATTATTTTTCAGCATATCCCATCTGTGTCTTCATCAGTAATATGAAGATTCCTGATCTCAAAATGCAGTTATTTCTTTAAACCTTAGACAAAACTGCCTTAATTGAAAGTAGACAATAGATACATCTGGATCAGCACTGTCTATTATGACCAGACATTTGTCTCCACATCCCGCCACTTGAGATCCTTTTAATGCCAGGAAGCTCACAGCCAATACTCCATCTTTTGCCACAATAAACAGTCCAGTTATTGCTTGGCTATGATGAGATTATAAAGAATGTATCCAGAATAAAAAGGGTAGAATTTCAACATCTCTAAAATCCTATTTCCTATCCTTCATCACCAGGCACAAATGTTCATAGGCATAAAATTGGCACAAGTAATACCTCTAATATCTGGAAGTAATTCTACTGCTAAGCAACCAATTCTTTCCTAAAGCCAAAACCACTTTCTTTTTCCTATATAATACAGTATACAACTCTGGTTGAACACTACACTATGGCAGACAGACAAGGTACAGCAAACCAACTACCTGAAACCACAAAACATATTTACTATCCAATGTAGGTTTGTTGGTATAAGATACTTATTGTTTTCTTTTTAATTAAAAATGTAGTCAGTTGGGATTGATGTAGACACCTTAATTTTTTGCCCATTCTGTGTAGCTAGCAGGGGTTATCCTCTCTGCATGGCTATCACCTTGCTGGAATCATGGTAAAAGGGGAGATTAAAAATTCAGGATCACTCCACCTAATAATCCTTCACAGAAGGTGATCTGGCCATGACAACAGCAATCTGCAACATCGAGGATACTGTATTATAAATGAGGATTAAAGATGGACTCCAACCTTGAAAGGGAAGTAATTTTCTATTCATTTCTCTCAACTTCACATATAAATAGCACTTAATGAGCAAGGCAAATATCCACACTTTCCTTCTTTGACAGTAATTTTAAAAAATGTTCCAACTGCTATGATTCCCATAATTTTCCTAAACAGAAGAAAATTTGACTTCCCTCACTTACAAATCAAACTTTTAATTTTTCTGTCTTGATGACAGTTTAGTGAGTTCTAGTTGATTTTACCAAACATCTAAATAATTGTTAATAACATTGAGGAATTTTAGGATACATTTGACTCTCAAATGGAAATGAAATCTCACATGACCAGAAAAATCACATGGAAGAAGCGGCTTTAAGAATGTTATGTTTAATTGCAAGAGGAATTTGACTGTAATCCTAAATATACTTCCTACTGAACGTTTTCTTCAATTTACTTCAAGTATTGTAACATAGATGAACACTGAATACATAATAACAGATTTAAACTACTATCAACAGTTTGGTTGTTGCCCACAAGAGGGCAATCAAACTCTGGTGTTTGCAAATATTATAGCAGCTTTTCTATAGAAATTTCACCTAAAGCAAAAAACAGGCCTAAAAAGTTATATTACAGGTATGATAGTTGCCAAACAACCCCTACATGTGATGGTAGCCTTCATCTACATTAAAATGAAGAAAAAAAGTAAAATGTTCTGTTTTATAGACCATGATCAAGAAAATATATAATTATTAAATAAACCTGGGAATCTCCATTCATAACATTCATAGGAACCACACTTTATTAAGCCAGCTGTAAATATGCTTTATCGATTTTTTTGCTCTTTCTGAAAGCCTTGTGGAGAAACATTTATGAAGGATCACAATGCAGGCCTGCAGAATTTAGGCCTAAATTATAGAACGTTGTACACATTTACTTCAAAGTAAATTTTATTGAATTTAATAGGGTTCTTCTTAAATGTCTTTGGAATAATAGCCTTAAATGAAATCTGTTGTGAAATAATTCAGGAACTTATTTTAAAGTAAGATTTAATGTAGTTTTCATTAATAATATTGTATTATTAAAAAACTTTTTAAAGAAATGAACAAATGATCTCTAACCAAATATAGTTTAAAGATAATGATCCAATTTTACCCTTTTCAATGACCTCAGCAAATTTTAAAAATTTCAGTATGTACAAGCAACAGCCAGTGAAATTAGATGGTGAGCACATCAAAAAGAAGCATAATGTTTTGAGCCCAACGTTATGCATCAACAGCATCCCATGAGTGCTAGCAAAAAAGCAGAGACAAAAGCAGAAAAAGCAGAGACATACCTCCTCATAGTTTTTTGCTTCCACTCCGTGCTTCATATTCAAGGTCACAAGCTGGTCTGGCATCCGCCCTGTTCCTGGAAATGCAATGAAAGGACTCATTGTATGCAGTACTTTGGCTGCCAGGAAATTCCCAGCTCTGCTCCCTTCCCTATTATAGAGGGATTTATAGCTCACTCTCCAGAAATCTCTGAACAGTTAGATGCGGCCAAATTATTATTATAACCATAGAAAAGTCGACAGGGTTCTCCTGAAGGAAGAACTCCCAAAAATAATATAAGAAACTGTTGCAAATATGCATATGGAGAGTGCAGAATGCAGGCACTCCGATTTCCTGGCCTTCAGTCCACCCGCAAAGAGTAAGAAAATATATAAGTACAATTTAATAATGCCAGATTAGTTAGCTGGAACTAACAGGAAAATTCTATCCAAATGGAAACAGTAGAAAGCCAAATTGTATATTAAATGGAACAGATGAAATTACTTTGAAAAGCAGACCACCTAGCCAACTTCTAAATCATTTGGGAAATTGCTAAAAAATACTAGCTTGCTCTGTCTTTTTTTTTTCCCAATTCAAGCTTTACCATTACCATCATAAATAAACCTTAAGTAAGTGGGCTCGCAAAGAGCTTTTTCATTAATACTCGGTGAATGTTGCAAATATACTCATAGGTATTTTTAAAAAGTATATCTTCATTTCAACTCCAAGCAATAAAAATCACATTCTAAGGCCGTGATGGTGAACCTATGGCATGTATGCCACAGGTGACATGCAGAGCCATATCGGTGGGCACCCAAGCGTTGCCCTGGCTCAGCTCTGGTGCCAGCTGATTTTCGGGCTTTCTGGGCCCACCGGAAGTCGGGAAACAGGCTGTTTCCGGCCTCCGGAGGGCCTCCAGGGGAGTGAGGAATGCCGCTTTTGCCCTCCGCAGGCTCTTAGAAAGGCTCTGGAGCCTGGGGAGAGCGAAAAACGGGCCTTCCTGTCCCACTGGAAGTCGGCAAACGGGCCTTTTCCGGCCTCGGAAGGGCCTCTGGGGGGTTGGGGAAGGCCGTTTTCGCCCTCCCCAAGCTCCAAGAAAGCCTCTGGAGCCTGGGGAGGGCAAAAAAAATGGGCCTACCGGGCCCCCTGTGCCATCACGTGCCAAAAGCGCGGGGACCGCGGAGGGGGCGCATGCACATACATGGGGTGCATTGAATTGTGGGTATGGGCATGCGCCAGCGTGACACCCATTTTTGGCACATGACAGCAAAAAGGTTAGCCATCACTGTCCTAAGGCTTTAACCTTTTACTTACAAAGCTTTCTACTTTTGTTGTTCACAGTGTAGGTAATGTTTAATCACTAAAGTACAGGTAGTCCTCAATTTACAACTGGTCGCTTAGTAACTGTTCAAAGTTCTGACAGATCTACCTGAGGCATATTTATGACCCAAATTTGAAGTTCCAACAGTGGGGAATCCCTCCAGTCACAAAACCATATTTAGGGTCTTGGCAACCAGGCCTATTTACAGTTTTGTGACTGCATTTTATGACAGTTTTGCTGAAAACCATCATTTACTTCCGCCTTTCAGCAAAACCACATTCATAATAAACCACTGGTTTGCTTAACGACCACAGATTTCTTCAACAACCATGGCAGAAAAGAAAAAAGGATGATTTTATGATTGTCACAAGTTAAAACATGATGGTCGGGTTCCATTAACAGATTCTAATTCAACGACTATCTGTAACACTGATTTATCTGCAAAAATGAAGCGTTATCATTTCCCTATCTTAAAGTGATACTATGATTGCCTTTCTGATACTGCAAGGAACTGACATCCTCTCTTAAAATAACCAAGGGGGGCGAAATTAAATTGGTTATGATAATTCATGTATTGAGTTCAGGGGTGAAATGTAAAATTTGTTACTACCGGTTCTGTGGGCGTGGCTTGGTGGGTGGGTGGTAATGTGACTGGGTGGGCGTGGCCAACTTTTTTTTTTATTTATTTATTTTTCAAAGCATTTTTTCTGCAAATGCAAAAAAGTGCTTTGAAAAGGCTCTGCCGATCAGGCAACACAGCTGGGATTGTCAGAGCCTTTTCAAAGCATTTTTTTAACCACCTCTTCCGCTGAAGAGCTTGCAGAAAAAAAGTCTCTCTGATGATCCCAGCTGAGTTGCCTGATTGTCAGAGAGACTTTTAAAGCATTTTTTTCTGCAAACGCTTCCGGGAAAGAGGTGGTTAAAAAATGCTTTGAAAAGGCTCTGACGATCCCAGCTGAGCCGCGTGATCATCAGAGGCTTTTTTTTTACCGGGAGCATTTCACCCCTGATTGAGTTCTGTAAAAAGGATGGTAGATCAGGAAAGGGGGAAAAATGGAAAATCCACCTTCAGTTGAAATCTGACCAATACTTTGAATGTAAATTATGGCGTGTTTACTTAAGTCCTAAAGAGTTAACAGGGCTCACTTTCATTAATGTACATATATATCTAGATGAAAGAAGAAAGATCACCTAGAAAAAAAATGTTCTATTTCCAGAAATTAATGAATAGGATAAGGCTGTATACATCAGCTTAGACAACGTCAGTTAGTTTGAAGAAACAATTATTTTGCTTTTGGTCTTTCATTTCTGGGGGAAGAAAAAATATTTTCTCCCTTATTCGGATTTCAAATCACCTCTTTTTAATATCCATTATTTCTAAGACCATGTTTAGTTTTTAAGTGGAAAATATAAGAAATGAAGCTTGCAAAATAGAAGTTATATGGCAGAATAACTAGGGCTATGTTAAGTCAGACATATTATTATTGAAAAGAATCTTGAAAATGGGACACAAGAAGGCGCCATCACAGGGGATCCAACAATCACCAACTGTTCAGTTTAGCATCTTAGGGAACAGATTTTAAATGGAAAAACAGCATGAATATGTGAGTTTGATTTTCATGCTTACAAATAAGGGATTTTGTATTCTGAACTCTTTACCTTGCACAGAAAAATAAATTTCAAGTTTAGGGGGAAGGAGGTTCACTTCCTGCTCTGTCTTCATTTCTTGGCTAGAACATGCATGTGTGTTCCCCAAGGAGAAGGCACCAGCATTGGCAATGTACCATAATACAGCAATAGCAATTTCTGGAAAACCTGGAAGCCGGTGGTAGCCAAAGGCTTTCTTGCCATGAAGCCCGATGTATTATAATGAGAAGCAAGCAAGCAAGCAAGCAGAGTGGTAAACAGAAGCACCTGCATATACATCTGGGGGAGCCACAAAATTAGCTGCTATGGATTCAGTGGAGGAAGCAAAGATATTTTACCTCTCTGGCCTGCCTCCTTTGCTTATAATAAATTCTTAGTGTTTCATATAATATAGTTGTTTCACAGAATGTATGCCAACATTTCTGCCTCAAGGTGGAAAAATGTTGTATGTTTTTACTCTCTTTCACAAATAGATGGCAGCACAATACAGTAAGAAATATTTTGTGTGGATAACAGAAAGAAATGCCCTCCTTCAGTTGATGGAAATGGTGCTGCTACCAATAATTTCTAATATACCAAAATGTAGCTTTCAGAATAGTTGAGGATAAAAAAATGTGTCCCCAATTTCTATCTCACAATTGCTACCTATTCCTATGAAAATGAATTCTGATTAAAACCACATAATCAATTTGGACCCATTTAAGAAACAATTATTACAATTGCATTCAAATATGTAGTCAATAAACATGACTGAAATCAACAAAATTTCAGTTTGAATTTATATACAAAGAATTTCATTACATAGATTACAAAAATTTTAGCAACCTTTCGGTTCTTAGATTACAACAGTAGAAATGCACAAGAGTAGATCTGGAAACTATTAGGACAAACTTACAATGTTGCTGAGCACATTGTAAGCCGCCCTGAGTCTTCGGAGAAGGGCGGCATATAAATCAAATTAAATAAATAAATAAATAAATAAATAAAACAATTAAATAGTAGGAACTATCAGGATAATGAATACCTACAGTACTTTCAACATCTTATGGATAAATACAAAAATATTTAGAATAAAAAAATATGTTGGACTTCCAAAAATAGAAATCCACATTGCTGATGAGAAGTTTGCAAAATATCCTTTACAATCATTTTATGATTTTATGTTACTCTGTTTATTTAGTTTAAAAATAGTATTCAAAATAAAACTACAAATAAGGAAGTATAGTATATTTGATGGGTAAAATTACAACATAAACAAATTATTCTTTCCACTTTAAGGAAACCAGAATGTCCAATAACTTGTTTTGACAGGTTTTTTGTCATCACAAAAAGAACTAACAGAAGGCAGGATCCATGTGAAAAATTGTTTGCCAAATATTTTTGCCACAAATCTTTTCTTAATCCATATAGAATTGATGAGTCCTATAAAAATCAAAATGGGATCAGTGCATCATTTACTGGTAGACCATGGGTAGAATTAATTGCCACTTATTCCCCTGTAAATCACAGAAGGATTAAGAGCATTTTCAAGTCTCAGCAAATACACTTAACCAGAGTAAGTATAGATGTTGCTTTCAAAAAGCACATTTAACATTTTCAGTATACAACTGAATTACATTCAGTACCACTCTTATCCACTTTCTTTTCAATTGGTACTAGATATACAAGAACACTAACTGTCATTGGAATGCCTTGATTTTCTCTACATAGCTTTTCTATAGACAAAGATTGGGCAGAGGTGAATGTTCCTTCCTAAGGCATACGGAGTACAACAGTCCTAGAGTGTGCAGTACTGAAGAGTCTTGTTTTAATTTCCTTCCCCCTTCTATCTTTTTATCAGGGGCTTTTTCTTCACCTATCAGGAGCTCCAACTCCAATATCCTGGAAGCCAGAGAAAAAAACTGTATGCCTTCAAACTGTTCACTGGCCCTAGATCCACAGGAACCTTTCAGAAAATTTGAATAGAAAAACAAGATTAAAGAGTGAAGAACAATAACAAAAGCCTCAGATCTGACCAAATAACGATTGAATGTCCGTGTAAGAGTTATTTTTAAAGGCATCCTTGAGTGAAGGACACAGAAATGGATATAATAATAATTAATCAAGTTAATCTGATAGATGTGACTGGTACATACATCATTATTCTCAAACTTTAGTATATGGTAGAAATATGAGGAAAATCTGCAAAAATAGGAGCAATTTTGCAGCTTGAACAGCATAGTAAATGACGCAAGAAAAAAAAATAATTGTGCACATACTGTGGGATCCTTATAAGTCTTACAGGCCACCTCTTCCCTCTATGGGATATTTGTACAAAAAAATTGTCTTTCACTTCCTCTTCCCCATTTTTGTGGCTACAGGCTTGAGAAATCCCAATTGCTCAAACTCCACCTGGCTTAACAGCTCAAATAACTGTTATCTTAGTTTTGACTTCCCCCAGCAGAAATAATTATACTGCTGCCTAAACTGCCAAAGAATGTCCATCTATTTTATGAACAGCATGTAAAAAAATTATTGACATGCCTAATAACCTATAATACTCAAATCGTATCAAGTATCTGGAATTATCTTTTATACAGACTCTACCCAGGCTGCTGTGTTGATATAGAACTTGATACTTGTCAAGTAAGAAGCTCTACGTACTTTTTTTGTAAAGTGCAGGCAATTCAGCAACATCCTTCAAAAAAGTAGAAACAGGCTAGCAAGAATTCAATAAAATCTCAGTTTCCCTCAGTGCTGAGTGCACAGCATTTATAAGTTCAGAATGCAGTACAGGAAACACAATACTCAGAAAATTCATTATGCAGTGAGTACAAAAGCTTCTTCAAGCCCAATGCAAACCTTCTTCAAGGGCTATCTCTCCCTGAGCAGAAGCAGTATGAAAATGACAAGAGGATTATGCACTACTTCTGCTGAACTCTAATCCTGTAATTTGACAGAAAGATGGATAAATGCATCACTTCTCAAGGAACCATTAGCTCCAAAGCTTGTTGTGGAACTGCCCATCAGTTCTCGGTACACAATCAATGTCTTTTACACTTTTTTTTCCTCACATGAAACAAAACAAAGTGCTAATGAAAGGGATCCTCAACCTTGCCACTACATATTATGTACATATCAATAATAGGTCTACCTGCCTGGCCCAAGGATATTAGCAGATATACAGTAAACAGATAAAATTCCATCACCAAGGATTATAAAGTGCTCTAGTATCAGCAAATCCAATCTAATATCCATACTGAATTCCTACAAAACAAAGACAGAAAAAATAAAAAGCAGGCAGAAACTTTCAACACCTCTTATGTGATAAAACATGTGAATCAAGACTAGAGAACAAAAAAAATTACTTCATGAAGAAGTTAGAACTGAGGTCCCCAACCCCTGGTCTGTGGACCAGCACCGGTCTGCGGCAGGCCAGAAACTAGGCCACACAAACAAGCGAAGCCCCATCTGGGGGATACAAGTAGCATGCGAAACCACACACCCTCTGCTCCGTGGAAAAATCTCTTTCCATGGAGCCGGTCCTGGTGTCCAAAAGGCTGGGGGGCACAGAGTTAGAAAATGTAGCAAATATCTTATTTACTGAATTTATGTAGCTACCCTTTTTTACATGTATGTGACTGCACAATGTACAAAATTAAAGCTAAATATTCAATATAATTTATCCATTAAAACAATTAAAATCAATACCGTCTCCATGTTCTCCTGCATTTTCTGGCTGGAAATATTAAAAATTATTGGTTGTGCCCATATTTTGTTAATTTTGAATGGGGATTTTTTTTATTGAATTAAGTTAATTTGTTATTGAAATAAATTACTTGATTCACATAAAATATCAACATAAACTATGGGTTACAAACAGTAAATGCATTTCCTAACATAAGTGAAAAAACAATCTACAAACCAGTCGTAGCAGCTGAGTGAGATTTTATCTGTAACATAGTTCTTTGATAAAGGTGTTCTTATATTTCATGCATTAAATTGTTTTTCTATTCAGCATATTATAATTGCACTATTGGTCAATTGCAAGCATTTCTAGAAAAAAAATAATTGATCTTCATCAGTAATTTTAAAAGGTCATGGTTAAGTAATCTTAGACATTTCAGTCCAAAAGATCAAAAACATTTGGCAAAGCGGATACCCCTGGTTCACACCCAAAGTTATCTTTTAAGTGAATTCTGCAAAGAAAGTAAAGAGGAACTTGTCAAAAGCATCTAGCAGTTTTTCATACTCACCCACAGGGAGTTTGCTTTCAAAGCAAGCCTCAAACACGTCATAGTCCTCTGTGGTGAAAGCAAATTTGCCCTTAATAGCATCTTCCTTGACATAAAGGATGTGCCCAGCTGTGTCAGTAATCTGTAAGAAAAAAATTAAAAATTAAAGAAGCAAGCAGGTAAATAGCTAAATATTGGGAAAGGTGGAATCTTCCAACATGCAGTTATTATTTTCCTTTGGGTCATCTTCACTGCTGAAAATTTAAATTTAACTGAATTGTGATTGTCAAAAAAGCCATGGGTTATTATCCTCTATCATCTTAAATAGTTTATATTAGTATAACGGTATCCACTATGAAAAAAGCAGTGTCTCAAAAGAGGGCATAATATAATGAGAGACCTCATTCAATTCATTGAAAGTAAATTAACAGTAGTTCTGGGAAAAGTGAATGATAGGTACATTTAGCTACACAATTAACTTGGACAAATTACATGAACACTTTTCCCCACTACCAAAATCGCAATTTATCAAATACTAAATTGTATTCTTAGAACATGTTAAAATATATTTAAAGTCTCATTTTGTGCAGTAAAAATTTATAAGAATGTTCAAATATGGTTCTTTTCGTACAAAATCATATAACACATGATGTTCTGAACTAGATCTTCCCAATGTCTGGCTGCGTTTACAATTCTATTAAACTGGCAACAAATGACAGCTACTTATATACCATTAGGCATATTGCTTATAAAACTGAGCAAACTGCTTAAAAGTCAACCCACACAACTATGGGGGTACAATAAAGAATGAAAGATGTTCCATAAATGCTTATGCAGTAACCACACCAGCTCCACTCCTTCCATACACAAACACAGTGTCAAATTGAACAATAAGTGCCCACACACAGTTGGGACAAAGATGCTAAAGAACCTCTCTGTTACACTGGATTAACTCCTCCAGAATGAAAAGTATATGTTTGTGTTGAGATCGCTTGGTAAATATGTAAACATAACAATGAATTAACCTGAACAAAAATGACAAAATTAAAAGCAATCATAGTAATTAAAAAGTGTTCTGCACTTTACCTATGTTCTTCTATACAACTGTTCCCTGTGCAATCTGAAAATTATTGTGTGATTGCTAGTAAATGGAAAACAGCAATGACAAATAAACCATTTATGCAATCAGTTGTGCTAAAGCTTTTTAAAAAACTATTCTGGATGAATAAACACCCTATGCTCTGAAACTATCTGGTGAACCACCAAAATTGGGATATTAAAAACAAATTGCTGGTGCACAGAATCTCAGTACACTATTGCAGTCTTCTGGAAAAAGCAAATTGCTAAAGTGGGACTTCAAGATAAAAAAATAATATAATAGAAATTTACACTTTTTGAGTTTATAACCATAGGATCCCTATTAGTCAAAAGAAATGTGCTATACATAGATCTTTTAGAACTACCAAAAATGTTTATTGCCTTATGTTTCTTAAATATATGTAGTTAAAATGTTTTAATACTGTACACTGAGAGCATATGCACTGGAGACAAATTCCGTAATCACACTTGGCCAATAAAGAATTCTAATTCTATATTTTATTTTGAAGGAGCTTTATAATTTGTACATCATCATTTGAACATATTCAAAATAAGCATCTGTGTTTATTATCTGAATCTGATAAACTATGTAAAAAGAAAATATGAAATGCTTCTGAAAATTAAGTATAATCTGCCTTGTTTACAAGAGACACAAAATTACCTTCAGATTAATATGGTAAATACTAAATTATAAAAACAGATGGCTGCCTGAACTGCAAAAAATTCTGACAGAATTAACAGAACATTAACTTTCTTTTGAATAGTGAAGAAAAATGGAGATTCCTTCAAGTCACACTTGACTCCTGGTGCTTAAATAGATAATCTATTCAGTTTTCCTGGCAACAATATATGAATCAGTTGCATCTGTCTTCCCCCTAAAATGTTTTTTTAAAACTTCCAAGCCTTAAAATTGTTGGTCTGGCCCAACAATTGTTCAAGAGCCACCAAGACCACCAACCAAAATAAGGGATGGCTTAGTTCTCTTTTATTCAAAAAGAGCACTTTTACCTTGACTCTCCTTACTCAATTATTATGACAAAAAGTCAAAAAACAGGTACTTCTCTATTTACAGCCATTCATTTAGTGACCATTTGAAGTTACAGCAGCACTGAAAAAAGTGATTTTAGACCATTTTACACTCTTACAACCATTGCAACATTCTTATGGTCATGTAAAATTCAGCCACTTGGCAACTGGCTCATATTTATCATGGTTGCAGAGTCCTGGTGGTCATATCACCTTTTGTGAGTTTCTGACATGCAAAGTCATGTCTGGGGATGCCAGATTCACTTAACAACCATGCTAGATTCACTTAACAACTTTGGCAAGAAAGGTTGCAAAATGGGGCAAAACTCACTTAACAATTGTTTTGCTTACCAAAATAAAGTTTGGGCCCAATTGTGGTCATAAATCAAGGGTTTCCTGTACAGCCAGCACACTGGTTTGCAAAAAAATAATTATATGCACACTGTGTTTTCTATGCGATGGCCAGTGCTCCTTTGTTTTTAATTTGTTCACTTCTCTTCAACAAAATACCTAAACAAGAAATTATTCATATCATAAGAGCCATCTTGCTTTTAAATATAACTATGCATTCTTGGATAGACTTCCACATAGTTAGGTAAGAGGATTTGGTTTAATTATATGACATCTCAGATAATGCACTCCATGCAGTTTATATACAGTAGTAAAAATTTGTCCCATCCTGCCTCTTATCTCCACTATTTAGCCTTACTGGTGTTAATTAGAGATTATACAGGTAGTCCTTGGTTTACAACAATTGAGCCCAGAATTTCCATTGCTAAGCAAGAAGTTAAGTCAGTTTTGCCCCATTTTATGACCTTTCTTGCCCCAGTTGTTAGGTGAATCATCACAGTTGTTAAATTAGTAACACAGTTGTTGAGTGAATCTGAGTTCCTATTAACTTTGTTGAATGAATCTTGAGTTCCCTATTAACTTTGCTTGTCAGATAGTCGCAAAAGGTGATCATATGACCCTGGGACATTGCAAATGTCATAAACATGTCAGTTGCCAAGCATCCAAAATTTGATTATGTGACTACGAAGATGTTTCAACGGTCATAAGTTTGAAAAACGGTCATAAATCACTTTTTTCACTGCCATTTTAACTTTGAATGGTGATTAAATTAATGGTTGTAAATCAAGGACTACATGTACAAGCTTCCAAGCCACAAAGAACTTTGGTTTTGTTTACACAGTTCCACTTAATTCAGAAGGATTTATAACACAGGTGTCAAACTCACATCCAGCCCACAGGCAGCCAATTTGACACACCTGATTTATAAGGATGGTTCAAAATATAGCTGTAAAAATATTTCCCTTCTCATTTAGTAGTCATACTATTAGATCCCAGAAAATCTCCATGAATGCATTTTCACACACTGAGGGAAGAATTTTACTTGGAGAAGGAATAATGTATTCATGATAAAAATAACAGATTCAACCAAATTTGTGCCAATTTACATTCCTCCCCCCCCCCCCAAATATGGGATAATGTAGGGATTACTTCAAAGAGTCCTACCACTTTTGGTAAGAATACAAATTCTATGAAGCAAGCTTTAATATACAATATTGGAAATTCACAATGCTTTGGTATTTTCAGGGCATGGACTTAGTCTTGGCTTCCTGGCATCATCACTGCAGCCAATTTAAGACTACAAACTATTGCACCTTATCTCTCTCCTCTTTCTCTGTGAAGCAGGGGGGGAAAACACCCTTCTAGTCTTTTCCTATTTGAGTCACACTTCCTACTGTCATATTATTGACAAGAGAATAAATCCTTACAATACTGTGTTTTGGACTCCAAAACAACGGGTTGGTTGAGACACAAGACAAAAGCTCAGCTATAAAGTCAGGAATGAATAAGTTCTAAGTATGGGAAAATAAAAACCAACGAAGGAAGTAAAGCAGAATCCTTTTTGCCTCCCGGACTTAGTGAGAGGCCCAGGAACCGTTGTGAGGGCCTTATACGTGGTATTCTTCCCAGCGAGTACACAAAAACTGGCCTTTTTCCTCCTTCCGTATTCAGCCTTCTTGGGAGACACAGAGCGCGATGACGTGTCCCAAGATGCGGAAGGGAACGGGAATACACGCATGGGTCGGCAACACGCCGGCCCAAGGAGGTACCAGGTAGCGAGCAGGGAAGGTTAAGCATCCCTTTAGGGCAGGGGTGGGCAACTGTGGCCCTTTTACAACCTGTGGACTTCAACTCCCAGAATTCCTGAGCCAGCTTGGCTGGCTCAGGAATTCTGGGAGTTGAAGTCCACAGGTTGTAAAAGGGCCACAGTTGCCCACCCCAGCTTTAGGGACAATCTCGCAGCCTTTCTAAGGGCTACCTGCCCGGTCAGCCCCCCACCCTCCCTCGCCCCCGCCCAACTGCCCCGCTTGCTCTTTCGCCGGCCCTGCACCTTGAGGTTTGCTGACGGGCCGGTAGACGAGCCCGGAGGGGGAGCCACCTCGTACTCGCCGGTGACCAGCTTGTCGCGGTGAATCTCCTCCCGTAGGCATTTGCGGGCTTTGCCCGGCAGTTGGAAGGAGATGGGCTGAGCGGGGCCCGGCAGCAGGACGAGCAAAAGGAGCGTAAGCAGGGACGTCAGGAAAGGCGGCTTGTGCCGAAAGCGGCCACGGAGCAGCGAAAGCAACAGCATGGCGGCAGATCCGAGGGACACAAGGCCGGATTTTCTGCCTCCACCTACAGCACGTGACCGCGTCGCTCGTTGCATGATGGGAAACGGGGGATCCTCGGGACGGCCACCGAGACCAATTGTGCTAGAAGGGCCAGAAAGCTCAGCGGGTTGGTGGGAATGGAAGTCGAGAGCGGAATTCAATGCCGGGTTGTCCGCGGAGTGTCGTAGTTTAGCGATTTTTTTTTTGCCTGGTTGTATTTCTTTATTGGATAATCTGAGAACTGTTTTTTTATGCAGTCTTGGGAGCCCGAGTCCTCTTCTTCTTCACCACCACGGGCTTCTGGCGGAGATTCTCACTCCTCCAGGTCATGGTTGTCCCAAAAGTGCTTTTTCAAAAAGACAACTGGACTTTGTTTTGCTTGAAGACGTTTCGTTTCTCGTCCAAGAAGCTTCTTCAGTTCTGACTGAGTGGTGGAAAAATGTTAACGACAAAGATGACTGCAAGGAATATAAATCCTTCCATTCAGTCAGAACTGAAGAAGCTTCTTGGATGAGAAGTGAAACGCCGGTTCAAAAAGCACTTTTGGAACAGCCAGAGCTTAGCTGGAATGGACGGAATTTTCAGCTTTTTTATTAGCATTTAAATAAAATCCATTATCAAAATGTTCTATGTTGCCTTATAGTCAAGTTCCTACTTCGAAAAAAGAGAACCGAAATTTTAAAAAATATCCACAGCATGATGGCAAAAACACTGCTCTTGATTAATTTATTTTTTATTTTATTTATTTTATTTCAAATTTATATACCGCGCCTTCTCCCGAGGGACTCAGGGCGGTGTACAGCCAGATAAAAACATACAATACAAACATTAAAAACAATTAAAAGAATATATATTAATTTGGCCCCAGTTTAAAATGACAAACCAATTAAAAATATTTAAAAATATGTTAAGCCAGCCCGGCTTGCTGAAAAAAGAAAGTTTTAAGGGCACGGCGGAAGGCACCGAGGTCTTGGATTCTCCTTATCTCTGGGGGCAGCTGGTTCCATAGGGTAGGTAATACCCTATCATCTTGGTGAACTCTCAGTCAGGAGTGCTCCCACTGATTTCCGAGTTTACCCTTGTAATAACCATATTGTATCATTTTGTCTGAAGCTCTCTGATTTTTTTTAATCTTAATGGATGTTTAAAACACAAGATAAATGAAGGAAAAAAATAAAAATGTACAAGCATTATAAGTAAAAAATGTACTGATCCTTTTGGACAAACATTTTCAAAGTACATTGATCATGGTATTATATTGATTTATTTTGTTTTGTTTCTAAATTATGTTAACTGCTTTGCTGTTTGGGGGGGAATTAAAATATTTCAAATAAAAAGACAAATAATGCAAACTAAATTTTTGATAAATGTATGTGTAAGTAACATTCTCATACTAAAGTATAACTACATTACGGTAACTAATATATGGACTGCCTAAGTCTCAGAATATGTACATAAGTGGCATAAATTTATGTGCAATCCAGTTGTGGGTTGCCCCCGGTTTGCACCGCTTCTATAGAACAGGTAGTAAAACCGGCGGAAGCTTCCACCCACCGACCCCAACATCATCAAAATGCTTCTGCGCTGCGAACTGGTAGTAACCCAGCCCTGGTGCAATCTTTTGTTAAATTCAGAATATCAGAAACCGGGAATAGCGGTTTGACGTCGTCTCGAGACAGCCAGGTAAATAGCGGGCTCTGAGGAGTCCCACGAAAAACCTGACTGCTGAACTGCCACCGATGGGTCTTCGGACCAGAACTGTCCTGCAGGGACGGGGTAGGAAGAAAGGCGCCTTGGATGACCAAGAGGAACAGGCAAGTTCCTCGGAGGTCGGAGGGAACTCTCTGTGAGTCGGCGGTGAGGGGCGGCAGCCATGGCGGCTGCCACGAAGCTGGGACAAACCGAACTAAGAGGCGGGCAGGAGGAAAGAGGAAAAGAACAAAGCTCTTTGAAGCCGGTGAGTGACACTAACCTAGGCTTGAAACAATGCTAGAGCAACTATCATTACTTGTAAGACCCCTAGTCTAAAACAGCGGCTGTGGATTTGAGGGGCATAGAAGATCTTGAAAAGTAATTTCAGGAGGAAAAGACCCACTAGGAAATTTATTTTGATATAGATTCAATTGGAACAATTAAACACTGAGAAATGCTGAGAAGACTGGGAAAAGAACTTTTATTGATTTATATGGGGATATGTCTGATGTAAGAATTGTCTCAATGTTAAATTGCAGAAAAACTGAGAATGATAATATGATTAAACATGAATAACTAATGTATAGGTGGAAGGTAAAATAAAAAAGGGGCTTACGCAGAGAAAAACAGTAAAATTAAGAATATGCGTAATGAATATGCTGGAAACAGTCAAATAACAGATGAATATGCTGGGAAACAGTCAAAATAAGAGATGGAATTTTTTTTTTCTTGGGTGTGATAGTAAAATAAAGATGAATAATGTTGGGAAACAACCAAAACAATATGAATATGCTCGGAAACAGCCAAAACAGTAGATGATTATGCTGGAAAACAGCCAAAATAATATGAATATGCTGGGAAACAGCCAAAACTATAGAATATGCTGGGAAACAGCCAAACAATATGAATATGCTGGTAATCAGCCAAAACAATAGACGACTATGCTGGAAAATAGCCAAACAATAAATGAATATGCTGGAAAATAGCCAAAAGAAGATGATCAAGAGACAAATAGTTAAAATAAATATGATTTAAGCTGGAATTGATAGTAAAATGATTATGTTGCGATTAGTATTAAAAATAAAGGTGACTGTTGACATGAATAGTAAAATGAAGATGATAAGATTGTAATAATGAAATGACTGGGTAAAATGAAGAGTGTAATGTGTGATAAGTGGGATAAATTAAAAGAGATTAGGATTTAAAGATTTAAGGTAATGGGTCCTAGGATATGGGCATATAGATAGAATTTAGGGTAATAATTGTAATTAAATATTGAGTTGTGTTATTTGTAAATTAAGATTTGTGGTGATATAATAGAAAGGTAAATTTTTAGATTAAGAAATTATAATTGTGGGAAAAATTTCTGTTTTGGTTTTTACTTTAAAAGATATAATGGTGGAGATTTGACAAAGAGCTTGACAAAGAGGGGTAAGCGATTGTACCTATTCACGACCGGATCAGTTCTCCGTTCTTAAAAGATGTATTTTTATGTTTATGTTTTAAAAAAATAATTTAAAAAATTTCCCAAAAAAAAAAACAACGGGAACAGTAAATCCATTGTTAAAGTGGGAGATTTACATTTGGTGCTAAGTGCTAGTTAGTACTGACAGCCTACCATAGTTAAACAAACTACAGTTGGCTGGCTGCACAAAATTTGCTAACTCATAAATCTAAACTACAAGAGTTTATCTAAACCAAAACCAAATGATATTAATTCTAATAAGTGCAGTATAAAAGTGTTGCCCTATAACCTGGCTTGCACAATATGCAAAAGCACACAGTAATTTTGTTAGGCTCAGTAGGTTATGCAAGCTTAGACTGCTTCTTAATTGTGGCTAGTCAAAATTTGAGTCTTTCATTCTTAAACCATCTTGCCATATAGCACTCTAATCCAGATGGGGGGTTGACCTGTCACTACATCTTTCTTCTATTATTTAACTTCCCCCAATATATAGGGGGTCTAAGAGAAATACCATAGAAGCAGGTGTTACCTCCATCTTTCCACATTTCATAGGCAATGGCTGCACATCTGATCAGTATACTAGAGGTTTATGCCAAATCATGAAAATTTAAAAATGTCACCAGACAAGCCATCTTAAAGGTGGCTGGAATACAAAGCAACAGAAAGTATTACTACCAAACCATAGGTTATTTTTAATGCAATGAAACATATTGTGCAAATGTGCCCCATGTATATAAGTGTAGTTTTCTTGTACAGCACAGTATATATCATCTTAGTGCTACATTGGACTTCTATTTCTGAGAAATCCTCTTAAGTTTTATACCAGCTTTCTGATTTTGGTAATGCAGGTTGTAGTACTACTGGTAATACCTTTCTTTTGGAGTTATCTTTGCTTGCTGTCCTCCGCACATACACACTGAACCCTAGCATATGAGAGAAGTATGACCACCACAGGTTTTTCTGGCAACTAGAGGAAATAATATAAATCAATTCTATAGTACCATTTCCTAGGCCTGTATATGAAACGTATGTAAGGAAATCACTCTCCTTCCCCCAGGGAAAGATCAATCTCACAAATCATAAAAATGTCTTTATTTAAAACAAATACAATACAATGTAAACATTCACATGCAATATATTCAACAGCAAAAGAGATAAAAATAGTGAGCTGCTAAAACACAGCAATTTGAAAAGTATTTCTCAAAGAAAAAAGATGAACTTTTAAGCTTGGGACGAATTCATGGATCGGCTGTTCAGATATCCTAAAATATTCCAAAAGGCATCAAATATACATCCAGGCTTGTAGAAATACAATAAACACCTGAGATATTAAAGAGCACCACAGAGAAAAGAAATGAAAATTAACGTTATGCAGTATAAATGTGTTGGATGTTTTTTCTTATCCTTCTTGAGGTAAGTGTTGCTTGAAATAGATTTCCTTTTTTTTAAACCTCATTTATGGTTTGATTTCATTTTTAGACTTATCTAGAGGACCACTTTTCTACTACATGTTAATGGTCACAACTGAGATCTTTGAGGGCTGCTCTCTTCTGTATCCCTTTATTATCAATTAAAAGAGTCGATCTTCAATGATAAATACTTTTGGCTTTTTCTTTTCTCTAAAAATGATGGTTTGGTTCATATATTTTCCTGCTATATGAATCTTGTAACGATGCAGAACAAATAGTCCCTGTTCACAGTAATTCAAATTAAGGCACTTTGTCTGGAAGATCTTTTTTTGTCTGAAAGATTTTCTAATGCAACATGAGACAAGAATGAGAGGCAATGTTTTTAGGGAAGGGGGAAGTTGGCTTAATAATAGCTGACACAGCAGGGTATATTCATATTTTGTGGAGACCAGTGTGCAAAAAGGTAGGAATAGGAAGCAATGAATGAACCCAGGAAGTCCCCTTTCCTCCTGGCACAAGAGGAAGAAACCCTGATCAACAAAAAGAATGGCACATGGGATGAAACAGTATTAATATCTTTTCTAAAAGAAGACTTCTCTAGGCACAGTGCCTCATCCAGACCACAATATGGGTGACTTAGACCAGATGGAGTACTTCTGCATTCTTAAGTTCCGTAAGGTTGATCCGATTCACCAGCTAGGCTGGTCTGAGTACAAAGGCCCTTGAGGACATAGGGTGCAAACAAGGAGGGGAAAAAAATTGCAAAATTAACTTGTGCTGCATACTATTAGTAGAACATGTGCTATAGCATCCCTTGTAATGGTGCCTTATGATTGATTAGCTTTTTGTGTAAGATACTTTTCTTCAGTAAATTGAAGAATTTTTGTGGATTTGTTGATTAGATCACATATCACTATGTTAACTCAAGGTTTATTTAAATGATGGCTTCTCAACTAACACAGGGTTCATACATTTCACAAAGCCCTGTTGGAACTTAAAGCTTCATGGCTGAGGTATACAAAAAAATCAAACTAGCCTTAAACTAGTATTATGGCTTAGCTGGCAAAACCTTATGTCTCAAAACTTTGAGTGGTGGCCCCATGTTACAATCAATAAGATGTGTGGAAGTCAAGATGAACTGCCAGTTTCTCTGTGGGTCTTTTTATTTATTTTCTTATTTATTCTTATTTAATTATTAAACATCTATGCTGATCATCTTACTGATATGAGACTATAGGTGATTTACAATACAAAAAAGTAAACAACATTAGAAAATTTGAATAAGAAAGCTAAAAACCAAGACAATGGGTGGCCTGGGGGTGGAGATTTTCTCTATCCCATTAGCCACCCCTGATGTAATAGGTGCCTCTTGGGGCCCCAGGCCAAGCAACAGAGCCAAATTTATTCCAAAAAGCCAAGAGTGTGGGGGCAGGTCTAATTTCCGATGGGGGAATATTCCAGAGGGCAGGGACAGCAGAAAAGGCTCTTCCCCTAGATCCTGCCAGCTGAAATTATTTGGCCGATACAGGATCTGAAGTATGTCCTTTCCACTGGAACAAGTGGGGCAGACTAGTGCCATTGGGGTGACTCAGATATTCTGGACCCATCCCATAAAGGTCTTTAAAACAACTGGCAACCTGTGCATCTCGCATTGCAGTGCCCAGGGGCCTCCAGAAGTGTCTGTGACACTGCATTGTGTACAGTTGTAATTTAAATTCTAAATTTATCAACTAGAAACTGTCCATCTCCCTTGCAGAGGGTCTTTGGACAGTGTACAAATAAAATATTAAAAACCTCAAAACAGTATATAAACATAAATAACAACATTAAAAGTTGATGAAAAGGCAGGGGAGGGCCTTCAGGCACCTCGCTAGCCCCACAACCATGCTCCTCTAGGAGCCCCAAGCAAGATGGGGCTCATAGATATTTCTGAAAGGGCAGGAAAGGCCTTGCTCAGGATCTTACTGATCATTTTCCTTCTGGCTCTAGGACCAAAACTGAAGAGTGCAAAGCTGACCTTGACCGAGCATATATGCCCTACCTAGGGATTCACACTATTTCAGACATGTGCAAAAGCAGCTGTTTGTGTATTTTTGGACAGGAGCTGATTGTCCCTGCTGGAACAAAACTGTAAAACTCAGCTTTCTGAAGCTGAGAAGACAGTGTCTATACACTGACATAGAATCTATTTTGCTTCTATGTTTATTAACTTTGTAACATCACATATTGTGTGAATCCAGCTCCTATGATTATATTTCGGTGTGTCATACAACATCCACCCCCCAAAATTGGGTTGAGTAAAGCATGATTAAGAAAACCACAGAACATTGCTAAAAGAATCCAGATCCACAAACTTGGCGCTAAAATGGTCTAAGCCAAAATATGTGATTGGAGAGGTCTTTATCAGTCGGAAATAGTATGTATGTCTACATTTAAGAATTTAATGGAAAACAAAATTAATATTGTAGGTGCATCCATAGCTGTAGCTTTGCAACATGAAAAGTACACTTCTGAACGCAAGTTTGACTTAAAGATACAGTCATGTTCACAAGGTCAGAATATAGTAGCCATAAGTCACTTGCTTTAAGTCCTCACTTATTCCTCCCGAGTCCTGAATCATTCCTTAGAGATTAGGGTAACAAATATTCCACAGACTGAGACAGATGAGAATAACATTATTTGTTTAAAACTGCACAAAAACATAAAGGAAGGCAAACATTTTTTTACTGGCAATAATTAAGCCATTAATAAACAATATTAAATTAAAAGGCTTCAGGGATGTGGCATGTTTGATGTAGGACTACACTTATAGAATCTCCTATAGAAAATACAAATGGTTTCATCATGGTTAGTTTTTAAGTCAATCTAAGAAATGTTTATTTCAATGTAATTTTTTGAAAATTGGTTTGAGGAGTCTCTTCACTTCCAGCCTTTTCAGTAGCCATTTCTCTCCCAGTATTTGCCTTCTCTCTTAGCATTTTATTTTGAGTTCCTCTTGTAGTCATAACCTCCCCACTTCCTTATTTCTGACACCAACTTCTTGCCAGGCTGTCAAAGCAGAGCAGAGCTCCACTGTTTTTATTTGGAGAAGAAGGGAGTTGCATTTATTTATTTATTTATTTATTGTTGTATTTATATGCCGCCCTTCTCCCAAGGGACTCAGGGCGGCTCACAGAATAAAACAACCCAACAATAAATGGAATTAAAATGTTAAAATCCGATTTAAAAACCTCAAATCCCCCAAATTAAAATGCACGGCAGATCAGGGAATTTGCTGAAAGAGCCATGTCTTTAGGTCGGCGCAGAAGGTGCAGAGGTCGGGGCCGTCTGGAGCCCAGTGGGTAAACCATTCCAGAGGGTCGGTGCAACCACAGAGAACACCCTCATCCTGGGGGCCGCCAGCCGACACTGTCTGGCCGATGGGACCCGGAGGAGGGCAGTCCTATGTGAGCGTGCTGGGCGGTGGGAGGCCGGTAGGAGGTAGTCCTGCAAGTACCCCGGGCCCATGCCATGAAGGGCTTTATAGGTGAGCACCAGCACCTTGAAGTGGATCCAGAGGACCCCCGGCAACCAGTGCAGCTCGCGCAACAATGGTGTTATATGGGAGTAACGGGAAGCACCCATAACTACCCGCGCGGCCGCATTCTGGACCAGTTGGAGCCTCCGGGTGCACCCCAAGGGCAGCCCCATGTGGAGGGCATTCCAGTAATCCAGCCGAGAAATAATGAGACCATGAGTGACCGTACAGAGAGCATCCCTGTCTAGGAAAGGGCGCAACTGGCGCACCAGGCGAACCTGTGCAAAAGCCCCCCTTGTCCCCCTTGTCCCAGCCATCATTTGTGCTATTTTGCTTTAACTTTATTCTATAATGACACGATCTCTACTATTCTATTTTCAGAACAAGAAGCATTTTGCTTTATTCTGTTTTAATTGTATTCTGAAATGTATGCTTACTTGTAAATGCAGTAGTGTCTCCTTTTCTCATTTCTGTATGCAAAATATAAAGAGGGGTCAGAAACTGGGATTTTGTTACTTATTTCCAATTTATTTATATTCATTCATATAAATATACATACCCCTGCTTCCCTTGATGCAAGATTTTACCTTGTCTACCAATTTTCACTTTCAGTTATCTTGATCTACAGGACAAGTCAGTTGCACAATCATGTGAGAACCTGTACTCTTTCTCTCCTTTAGGGCTATTTCTATAACAGCTTCTTTCTTATTCATTTCACATAATTTGGCAGATACCCAAATGGGATGTGGGAGAAGGATAAACAATCTTTCCTAGAGACCCCAGGTAGCACTCCAAAAAAGATCCTTCGGCAGCAGCCAAGTTGGTGGATGGTTCCCCTGCAGGCAGGAGGTACAGTGAAACTATGAAGCCAAAGGAGAAGACCAGTCACCTTGCCTATGATGACTGCCATATTCATCTGGATGATGACAGAATCCATCAGTGTGGACACAACAAGGATTGAGAACAGGGACAAAAATTTTGTTACATTTGGATGACATTTTAACACTGTGGTGGTGAAAGAACCCAGAAGTAGCTGTATGCCTCTTGTTTATATGGTTATGGTATTTTTAATACCATACTATCCAGTAATGGGTTCTCTGGGTGAAGCCAGCCTAGTGTAGCTAATAAATTCTCCTCCTCCACTATTTTATGTTAAAGCATAATAAAATATTTCTGTTGAAAAGCACAAGAGCAATCATCCATGTGCTTTTTTCTGGCCAGATCATGCTAGGGGTGTTTTCATGGTGCACATTATGTTACTAGCCTGTCCAGTAGTTCCACATATCATTGCTCTGTTCTAGATGAAGGATATGTACCTGGGATTGCAAGGACATTATGCAAGCTCCAGCCACCTTTTTTCTGGCTTCTGAAGCAACACCTCATACTTATATACTTATATCTGTTGAAGTAAGCATTTTCTACCCATTTTGTGGTAGGGAATATACAAAATATATGAAAACAAGAGTTGAAGCCTTAAAATGTTTTTTAAAGAAAGGGAAAAAGCTCATTTAAAAAATTCAGAAAGGAGCAGAATTCTAACCCACAATGATTTTCCCCAACAATAGTAAATGTGTACCTTTCTCCAGCCGTCAAAGGTTCATCACCCCTATTGAAGACAGAGATCTTATTTTTTAGCCACATCATTTTTGAAGAAATTTCAAGGCAGAGAATAGTATTAATGCCCCATTTCTTTTCCCTGTCTGAATTCATAGGTTATAAGGCACTCCTGTTCAATTCTTCTGCAGCACTTATACACATCACATTTAGACTATGCTTTACTGGATGTTGGATTATCCCACTCCCACCTCTTTTTTTTTTTCGAAGTGGTATGCCTGGCTTGTATCATTGGCCAAATGTGTATCCTTGCTTTCCATCAAAATAGACCAGAGAACTTCCTAAAAATATTTGTTAAAAGTAAAATGTCTCTCATCACAAAATTCTAAAATAATCCTCAAACCAATAGGAAATGGAAAACTGTCCAAATCAGTTCTAAATGAATAGATAGGGCTTAGTGGGGATCTTTTTAATTATGCTGGAGTAAAGCTTTGGGTAATCCAGTCAGAGCTGAAGAAGCTTATTGGATGAGAAGCAAAACATCTTCAAAGAAAAACCAGAAAGTCCAGTTGTCTCTTGAAAAAGCATCTTTGGGACAACCATGACCTGGATGACTGAGAATCTCCATAGACTTTGGGTGAGCAGCATCTCCTATGAATTGTCCAGTTTTGTTTGTTGTTTTTCTTGGGCATTCAAATGATTTTATAATTGAATTAATTATTTTCCTAGTGATTCTCCTTCTTTTTCCCCAAACTATAAAGAAAATCTTGGAATTTATAAAAGGAAGAGAACAATATTGTAAACTCACCTATCCTATCTTAAAAAATATGGTTCTGAAATGTGCAATAAGATATCTGAAGGTTGAACTTGTTGATGTTTCACACACCTTCATGATAGCTTTTCTACTGGATGCTATTTTATAGCATTCAATTTATTCATTATGAGGAGATTTTTGTCTTTACTAAACACCAAAATACTTGCATTGTGCCTTTGGACTAAATCCATTTAAAGGAATAAACAAATTTGTACTATTTTTGTAATTCTTTTAAAAAGTGACTTGTGAGAAAAGGATTTTTTTTTAAATAGACACTCTAGTAAACTAGACCTACCTCATCAAAACTCACTCACTCACTCACTCACTCACTCATTCATTCATTCATTCATTCATTTATCCATCCATCCAAACATCCATCCATCCATCCATTCTTTCACAAGACTTATATGGCCATCTATCTAATATAATGACTCTAAGTGATGCATAATAATCCATAAAAAACATAGTTTTAAAAATGTACTCCTGCCCGCAGAGACCAGACCAATCGCCCTCACAACTCAACCTCAACCTCCATCATAGCCCAAAGCTTTAGGAAAGCCAGGTCTTGAAGCCCCTCAGCAAACTAAAAGTGTAAGAATCTCTCTGGTATCAGATAGAAGGCTGTTCCAAAGGACTGGGGCAGCTACCAAGAAGGCACATCTCCGATGTCAGATGATATTTAAGGGAGAGGACCTACAGCATGTCCACTCTATCTAACCTAGTTGGACAGGCATAAAGCTTCAAGGAGAGGCGGTCTCGCAAGTAACTTGACCCTGTGCCATGTATGGCTTTAAAACTGATAACCAACACCTTGAATTATACCCAGGAAGGAAGTCAGTATAGCTCATACAACAATAACTCATGCAGCCATCGGGCGCACAAAACTATGTTCCACTGCATTCTGGACCTGTTGCAGCTTCTGGATGGTACTCAAGCACAATACACCGCATAGCAATAATCCAAATGGGAGGGGCTAAAGGATTGGGTGACTGTGAGCAAGTTCTCTTGGTCCAGCAATGGGCGTAATTGATGCACAAGATGGATTTGTGCCAAGCACCTCCCCAGCCCACTGCTACCTACTCTTTCACCAGAAGCAATGAGTCCAAGAGGTCACTCAAATTGCGTGCCAGATCTGTGTGGAGGAGTGTTATCCCATCCAGAGTCAAAGATGTCAACTCTCTTGACCTCAGGGAGCCACAAATTTACAACCAGTATGTGTTGCTAGGATTAAGTCACAGCCTGTTTCTCTACATCCAGGCACTTACAGCCTCCAGGCACTGAGACAGCACCTGAACGTCATCTGCCCCATATAGAGATGTAATTAGATATCATCAGCATATGATGATACCAAACCCCATGTCAGCAGATGACTTCTCTAGTGGTTTCATATAGTTAAACAGGAGGGAATAGAGTTCTGAGTCTGAGGTATCCCACAAAATAGGGCCTAAGGCTGGATCTCTCCTTTCCCATTAGCCCTAGTATCAGAGGAAGGGGAAGAACCATTGCAAGACAGTGTCCTCCATTCTCAATCCCTGGAACTGGTCCAACAAGATATTATGGTCAAGGCTATCAAAAGCCACTGAGAAATCTAGAAGAGCCACATTCCCATCACAAGCTATCCAAAGTTCATCCACAAGTATGACCAATGATGCCTCAGTCAGTACTATAGCCCGGCCTGAATCCTGACTGAAAAGAGTCCAGATAATGTCTACTAATTAACTATAAAAAATTACTAAAATAGTTATAGGGAACATCCAAGATATCTTATTGAATTCCAGTTTTACAGCAAAGGTATTATGAGAAATCATCCATCTGAACTTTAAAATTGTGGCTAGCAGATGAGAGAAAAAGGCATCCCAAAATCTCCGAAGCTTTTGAAATGTTATAAACGACCAATAATACAGAATATAGGGAAATGGAATTTATGCCCTGTGCAGGTATTGTGCAGTCATCTTTTTGCTAATATTTCTGCAAGTTGCTCTGAGTCAGCCAGACCACTGAGGCTATGGGGATTTCCAGAAGAATTATCAACACTAAAATCCCCTTGGATGGCCAATGTTTGGTCTGAACGTGCAATAAGTCCCTTCTTCCTCTTTATGCAGGAAGCATCAGATGCCATTGGGAGCTATTTTAGGGAATAGGACCAAATAGCGAAGAGCTATGTGCAGAGCAGAAGGTTTTAGGAATGAGGCATTCACACTCCCCAGTTCCTCTTTATATAGAAGGTTCATCAAAACTTTATGTCACCGTCTACTAAAAAAAAGTTGACATTCTGTATGAATTGGTTAAATGTACTTGATCCCAGAGGGAAGACTCAACAAAAGTTTGATTAACATAATTGCCAACAACATTACTGTCAATGAAAGCACGAAGACATTCCCCTCATGCAATAAATTCCACAATAATATAGCTTTTGTACATAATCCTATTCAGTGTCAATGCAGGAAAATACACTGCTCAAAAAAATAAAGGGAACACAAGCAGAAGACATCCGAGATCTGAATGAACGAAATAGCCTTATTAAATACTTTGTTCGTTACATACAGTAGTTTTGTGTTCCCTTTAGTTGTTTGAGCACTGTATAAACTACTGTATGTAAAGAACAAAGTATTTAATAAGGATATTTCATTCATTCAGATCTCGGATGTCTTCTGCTTGTGTTCCCTTTATTTTTTTTGAGTAGTATATTTCCTTGTATATCGTTAGTCCTCAACTTACAACAGTTCATTCAGTGACCATTCAAAATTACAACGGCACTGAAAAAAGTGACTTCTAACCATTTTTCACACTTATGACCATTGCAGCATCCCCATGGTCATGAAATCAAAATTCAGACACTTGGCAACTGACTCATATTTATAATGGTTGCAGTGTCCTGGGGTCAAGTTATCACCTTTTGCAATCCTCTGACAAGCAAAGTCAGCTACCTGCAATTACTGCAGGTTCAAATCTCCCCAGGCTGAAGGTTGACTTAGCCTTCCATCCTTTCTAAGGTAGGTAAATTGAGGACCCAGTTGTGGGGGCAATAAGCTGACTTTGTATAAATATACAAAAAGGATGAAGGCTATTGCTAAGCACATTGTAAGCCGCCCTGAGTCTCCGGAGAAGGGCGGCATATAAATCAAATTAAAAAAAAAAAAAAAAGTCGATGGGGAAGCTGATTCATTTAACAACATCCATGTTACTAACCTAACAACTGCAGTGATTCACTTAACAAGTGTTACAGAAAGATTGTAAAATGGGGCAAAATTCACTTTACAACTGTCTCACTTAGCAACAGAAATTTTGGTCGCTCAACAGAAAGTTGAGGGCTACCTGTATAATGATGCTTATCCTGGTAAATAAAGGATTAGAGTACATTGAGCTGAGAGTAGCCACCTTGCATTTGATGAGCAATTTTTCTGAGTAGACATGTATAAGGAGTTAGTATGCTATTGGCCTATGATTCCTGGGTGTGAAGATAATTAAATTTAACTGTGATGCCAGTTATTCATACTTCCATGTTTATGATTTTAATAAATTTATGTATTTAATCAATTTTATATATTTATGTTATGTTACTATTGTATTGTTTTAATTGTTGATTGTGAGCTGCCCATCCATATAAGATGGGTGGCTGTATAATTATTTTTAATAAAACAAATTAATAAATATAAGGAGCTGGTTCATATTGGTGAACTGATTGCATAAGAAATCATTTTGTTTAAAAAAATCTGTTTTTCCTCTCAGCTCAATTAGAACAGGCAGTATTTATCAAGAGATAAGGGTAAAGCTGAAAAATTTGGATTGAGATATTAAGTGAGTGACAGCTTAACTGAATAGACCATAGTTATCTGTATCTTTAGAACAGAATAGATCAAAACCCGTTGTTTACAAACCACAACAGATTCACATAGCACAGTCAGAAACAAATCAGATTATTGGTGAATCAAAAAAGAAAGAAATTTGCTTTCAATGTAGTGTCTGGAGGAAGGGCCACTTCATTCTCAATATAAAGATATTGGGCCGTGTGTTTAGGTTTCTATTGCTCACTAAGCTACAACATGATATATTTGGTTTATACCAAAATGATTTGTACGTCATACAGTAGTTTATAGCTTAATAGGCTGTGTTAGCTTAAGCATTAAGTGAGACTGTTGGTCTAATTAGCTCATTGGTATGCACAATTCATTCAGTATTTCAGATAGAGATCGCTCCCTCTCTTGCTTAGAAGTTCAGAAAACATTTATATAATCACATATTTTGAATTCTGGGCATCCCAAAAATAAAACAATATCTATCTACAATTAAAAAAAATATTTAAAACCAAAAGACCCAGCACCACAATTTTTCTATGCAGCCACAAGCTGATGCTACCAATTTCATCATGTCCCAGCAGTTGGGAGGGAAAGTCTTAAGTGCTATTTGGAAATTTAGAGGGAGTTTTTAGCTCAGGAGGAACGGGCTGACAAGGAAAAGATGTAAAATGGCAGCATTTAAGGAAAGTGACTAGGTGCATGTCCACCCTTTCTAATGTTGTTGTATGGGCAGATGTCTTAAGGTGAGACATTCCTGCAAATAATCTGATCTTGTGCCATATACAACTGTAAAGGTTATAACCAGCATCTTGAGTTGTACCCAGAAGGAAAATGGGAGCCAGTGCAGCTTGCACAATACGGGTATAACAAGGTGAACCTATACACTACATTCACTGCTGCATTCTGAACCATTGTAACTTCTGGGTGGTCTTCAAGAGCAGCCCCCATATATTGCAGTAATTCAAACAGGAAATGACTAAGGCATGAGTGATCATGAGCAAAGGCCCCCACTAGCCACAGGTGCCACTGGCTCCTTGAAATATTCTCCTCTTGAGGAGATATTATTTGCCGCAGATACCCCCCCCCCCATATTAAAGGCAAATCACGTATGTTTAGGCACTGACTTGTCTAAGTACACAGAGAAATCCACATTGACAAAAACTCCCTAAGAGTTATAAACAGGTTTTTAATAGCATTTATGCTTAAACATTAGGCTGCAGGAAACACCAGTTTAACACTCATTCTATTGCCTAGGACAGTGATGGCTAACCTTTTTTTCCTCGTGTGCCAAAAGCGCAAGTGCGCACAATAGCACATGTGCGTGCCCACACCCATAATGTAATTCCCCCCACGCATGCACTGCCCCTGGGCATACGCACGCAATCCCCCCCTCACGCTGCCCTGCCCCCCTGTGCATGCGCATGTGACTCCCCCCCCGGTGCTCCCTACCCCTTTGCACAAGCACACATGACAGTGGTGGGTTGCAGCCTGGGTCTATAGAATCAGTAGTAAAACCGGTGGGAGGCTCCATCCACCTGACACAATGTCATCATTTGCATGCGCAGAAGCGTCCGCGCTCCCGCTGCAAACCGGTAGTAAAGGTAAGTGGAACCCGCCCCTGGCACATGACCCCCCCCACACACACACCCCTTGTTTGGGTCTAGCAGACCTCCCTGAAGCCTCTGGGGGCCAGAAATGGGCCATTTCTGGACTTCCAGTAGGCCCATTTTTCACCCTCCACAGGCTCTGGAGGCTTTCCTGGAGCCTCCAGGAGGGCGAAAACGGCCTTCTCCGGCCCTCCAGAGGCCGGAAACAGCCCGTTTCCGGACTTCCAGTAGGCCTGGTTTTTGCCCTCCCAGAGCCTCCGCGCGAATTCTGTACTTACCTGGCATCCAAAATGGACCACATGGAGACTCCTGGAAGGGATGGGGTGGTATGGGCACACATGCGCGTCTCCCGCTTGTGAGCTGAGACTTAAAAATCAGCTGGCCGGCATGCGCGGTAGAGCTAACTTAGGGGGACAGCTTGCATGCCTGCAGAAATGGCTCAGTGTACCATCTGTGCCATAGGTTCACCATCACGGGCTTAGGATTTCTGTTGCCTAGCCCTAGGAGGCAATGGAAGTTAACTCATACTGTTTAAAAAAGCAGGAAGGAGAACTAAGAAAAAATGTTTGTTTTTAACATCAATACTCAAGAAGAGCTTTAAAAGATCTGGGAAAGATACATATCCAACCCAGACTAACTCTTTTCATCCTTTTGAAATATATTTCTGCAGATTTGAAAGAAATAGGAACAAAAGGTTTGATGGTTTTATCTGTTGTAAGTTTCCTATTTTATGTACATTGAAGCTTTGAGCTTTAGAGATTTCTACATTTATAATAATCAATGTTTATAAATAACGAGGTAAGCATGATTGTTCATCTTAATTATGCAAACCAGCGGTAGAACAAATATGATAGCCACCCACAATTACCTCTAGGTAAGATGGGCAACACAGAGGTCTAATAAATAAACAACATCAAACTTTATTGAACAAGAAAAGATGTTTAATGGAATTTATGTATCTAGTGAATGGAATGAGAGAAATAACAATACAAAAATCAAGTGGTGATATTATCAGCTAGATAGCTATGTTAGTAGTTGATTTCCTCCTCCCCCCCCTCTCCAGGGAAACCACAGAGTCTGGAAAGACCCTCCGCTATATTAGGCGGTACTGTATGAGTAAGACTCTTTGCTACTTTTTCCACCAGCAAAGACAGCTGAACGCTTCAGATCATAAGGCTTGGTTGGCATATTTTTATCAGCATATTAGAAATGTAGAGCTTCTACTTTTGCATATTTTAGTTAAGTGGAAAATACAGGTTTTATTTATTTAGACAATTTATATGACCATCCATTTGCCAAAGCAACTCTAGACAGTTTGCAAAATATTAAAAACAATGATCAATAAATTTTTAAAACATACATTCTGGCTTGCTGCCACATCATTCCCAAGACAGGTACATCTAACACCTGACCCAAAAACTCTGGGGGAAAGCAAGTTTGTAATGCTTTCCAAAAGACCAGCAAGATTTGGGCCAATCAAATATTGGGATGGAGGGAATCATTTTAGAGGACAGGCTACCACAGAAAAGGCTTGTTTCCTAAGTCAAACTGGATGCAATTGATGCAAAAAAATTAAAATAAATCTGCAGCATGTAATCTGGAATAATGAGTAAAACAAGAAGATATAATCAGGGCTACCAATCCTGTACTATGTAGGTTTTATAGATGATACTTAGCACTTTGGGTTGCAACCAGAAGACAATGAGGAGCCAGTGCAGATTGTGAAGTGGTGATATTACATAATGTACCCTGGTATTCCCATAATTACCTACACTTATGCATTGTGGCGCAATAGCAGCTTCCAAATTATTTTCAAGAGCAGCTCCATGTAGAGTGCATTGCAGTGCCCTACCAAGAAATCACCAAGGAATGAATGAGAGCAAGCAGAGCCTCACAAACCAGCTAAAATAGTACAAATGCCCTCTTCATTAGCTGCCACCTACTTAAATCCTGGAAAATTTCCAAACTATACACTAATTCTGACAGAAGAGGACAAGCCATTCCAGAGCCAGTGCTGGGAAATCTTCACCCCAAGATCAGAGGCACCCAAAAGCATAACCACTTGGTCTTGCTGGAATTGAGTCAAAACTTATAATCTTCCTCATTCACAACCTCATGGCTTTCAGACACACTAATGGAGCACTTTGACAGCATAACTTGGTCAATCCAGAGTAGAGAGGTACAATTAAGTATCATCAGCATGCTGGTATTTTACCCCATACCAACAGATGACAAGTTTTGTGTAGTTTAAAAAGAGTGGGGAAGCAGACTTATAGCTAGATAGTTCCCCTCCCACCAATACAAACTAAAAAGGGCCTGGTGGCTCAGCAGACTGATAGCATTGTGATTAACACCAGCTGTCTGCAATTACTGTAAGTTCGAATCTCATCAGGCTCAAGGTTGACTCAGCCTTCCATCCTTTCTAAGGTAGGTAAATTGAGGACCCAGTTTGTGGGGGCAATAAGCTGACTTTGTATAAATATACAAAAGTGTGAAGGCTATTGCTTAATGCATTGTAAACCACCCTGAGTCTCTGGAGAAGGGCAGCATATAAATCAAATTAAAAAAAAAAAAACAACCAACATAACAATGTGCTTCCCATTTACAAACCCTGGTCCAGGAGGATACCATTGTAAAAAGCCCCCACCCAGAGAATGAAATATTTTGGAGAATATTAAAAGAGGCAGAATATTATATTTCCCCAAAGGAGAAATGGAGTAAAATTTTTAACAAAGGCAAAAAGCAGTCCCAACAGCCTCTAGTAGATGCCTGAAGTCTTTAGAGATGGATATTTTGTGCCCATTAAGAAATCCAGGCCAGCCTATTCACAAACAAAACACCTTCAGCTCGTTGATGGAATTAACATTTATATCCCCCACCCAAATTCTAAGAATAAGACATGACCTTTAGGACATAATATGATTAACCCACCACCATTACGGTAGAATAGCAAAAGACACCAGGGTCTCTACATTGCACAACCCTCTAGCAGCATCTCAGAACCCTATAAAAATCCATGTACTCATCAAAACAATCTGTCAGCTGTCCCAGAACTACATGCTGTGTTGGTTCTGCTCATCAATAAAGAGTCCTTCTTTCCAACCAGCCTCCATTTTATTTCCACCGCCTTTCTCCCAGCTTGGAAATGGACCAGAGTTTTCTTCCAACACCATGGTTGATGATATTGAAAGCTGCTGAAAGGGCAGTGAGAATTGTCCACCATAAGTCATCAGCAGAAATACAATTTGCAAATAGCAGAAGGTGATCACTCACTTTATTCTGTTTTGGCCAAATCCCAAAACAATGTTGCAGTATGATCAGTTCTGTATACCATGCTTTAAAATGAAACTGATATATGAAGAGACTACCAGGGTATAATCTAAGTAATATGACTTAATTTCATATTCACAGTTTCAGGAAGAATTGGACAACTAATTCGAAGAGGTTCCTTTAATCCTACTTCTCTCCTGTCAGGAACACACAGAAGAAAATAGGATATAGGAAAACAAAATAAAGGCAAACTTGGGCCGGCAATGGAACACAATTGAGATAATTGTCCAATAAACAAAATCAGGATTTTAATTATGCAACTTATTTTTTCTTCGATCCACCATCCAGTTTTCATGGATTGCACTTTCTGACCTAGAAGTTAACCAGTCCCAGGATGAATGCTCCCTCGTCCCATGAGAGAGAGAGAAAGACAAAATGAAACTACTCTGTTCCTTAGTTAAAGACCACCTAAGACAGTGATGGCTAACCTTTTCTGGACTGAGTGCCCTAAGCACGTGCCCGAACCACCAAAATGCAATGCGCGTGCAGCCTCTGAGCATGCATCCCGCCCCATCCCCCAACTACTAACTACTAACTTAGTAAACTGAGTAAAATTTAGTAACTGCTTCACTATTCAGTAAATTCTTAATGTGATGGATGGGTTTGATGAAATGATACCAGTTTCCCAATGTCTGGTTTTAAGTCACTTAGCAGGAGTCTTAAATCACCACATTCAGTAATCTGGAGTCAATTTCTTTGCTTGGAGAGAAGTTGGATAACCACACTGAAACCATGTTCCACCAAGTATGATGTTGCAAATGCAACAAGGAGCTTCTTAACCACTGTCCATAGTGCAGGATAGCGATCAGAAATTTCCTTCTGTAACCAAAACTCTTGGTACAATTTCTTAAACTTTGGCTTCAGTTCAATGTCATTTTGCAGCTCTATTAGTTGTTCCTCCTCCACTACCCCATCTTCCTCAGTATCTGAAAATGGATTTATCACCCAATCTGGAATTTCCATCAAAAGAAGACCCTGATATCGCTCAGACATATCTTTATGCAGCATGTCCAAAACCTTGCAGATCATCTTATATCCTACCTTTCTCTTCTAGCTCGGACAAGCTCGGAAATTGGTATAGCTCACAACGGCCTACATTGCGCTTGAATAGAGTTAACTTTGAAATAAATGTAGAGATGACAAATTTGGCCTTAATAAGATTGACCTCATTTCCTTCCAACTGCAAATTCACTTCATTGAACTTTGCAAACAGTTCTGATAAATAAGCAATGTCATGCCTGATCTCTTTGAGTTCATCACTAAGGTAATGACTGATGGCCACCTAATGTCTTCACCTCTGCAGGTTCTCAAAGATTTCTGAGACCAGTGTTGAATACTTAAATTTCAGTAGTCACCAATCCCAGTCTTAAAATGAGTTTAGAATCAGTGGGAGTCACTGACAACAATGAACTACTAGCTACTGATAATGAGTCCAGTCCTGCCTTTCTTTTCCTTCTGTCCAAGTTTTGCAAGTACTTTTTCCAAGCATGTTTTATTCCACAGTATACAAACCATTATTGTTAGGGAAAAAATTGCTCTTTCAAGCAATTTTAAAAGACACTGTCAGAATGACTCTGCTCTCAGCCCACTTTGTGACTCCTTGAAAAGCATCTCCCCCACACACTCCAACACCTGAGGAGGCAGGAATGGGCTGCAGGTGTCTAGAATTAAAAGGTGGTTCGAATCCCTAGTATAGTCCTCCTGCATTAGAAGGGGGTTGCTAGATGACCTCCAAGATCCCTTCCAACTCTTACTGATACTAGCCCTGGCTTTCCTGGCGGAACAGCAGTGGCGGCAATGATGGTGGCAGCGGCAACGATGGCGGCAACAGCTCCCCACACACACACATGGCAGCCCACCTGGATCCTCGGCAGGGGGGCGGCAGGCCTGGCTGGCGGCATACTAGCCATCCCGAGAAGGCCTCTGATGACATTGGGGTCTGTGGCAAAGCTCCCAATTTCTCCGAATGCCTCTTTCTTACTGTTGTAAGGGGATGGGCTGCGGTGCACAAACTTCAAAAGCTGTTCCGCTGCCGCCTGCACCGCTTGCTTGGAGCTGGTTTGGAAAGGGAAAAAACGCAGCTGAATTAGGCGAGACTGCCCCACCCAGATCCCTCCAAACGGCTCTCCCTACAGTAGCCTTCCCGCTGAAAAGCTTTCCTGCTTCTCCTCTGCCTGCATTCTGTTACAGGCTCTGCACCCAGGTAGTGGCCGGTGGCCCCGGGAAGTGGTGTCTTGTTGGTCTTGGGGGGGTGGGTGCAGAGCCGGTAACAGTATGCAGGTAGAGAAGCCGGAAGCGCTTTTCATGCCCCCAGCTGCAAGAAAGAGCATGCACTCAGAAGAAAGGGCTCCGTTTGGGTGGGTGCTCACTGTTGGGTTGCATAGTTCAGTGGGGAGGCTACCGAAGGAAGACCTGTTTGGAGGGACCTGGGTGGGACATGTCCTGCCTAATTCAGCTGCAGTTTTTTTCCTTTCCAGACCAGCTCCAAGCAAGCAGTGCGCAAACTTCAGCAGCTCTTGCGCTGCCGCCTGCAGCGCTTGCTTGCAGCTGGTTTGAAAGGGGAAAAAATGCAACCGAATTAGGCGGGACATGCCCCACCCAGATCCCTCCAAATGGGTCTCCCTTCGGTAGCCTCTGCACTGAACTACGCAACCCAAAAGTGATCGCCCACCCAAACGTAGCCCGCTCTTCTGAGCGCCCGCTCTTTCTTGCAGCGAATGAGCTGGAAGTGCAAAAAGCGCTTCCCGCTTCTCTACTGCATGCTGTTGCACCCTCCAAGACCAACAAGACACCACTACCCAGGGCCACTGGCCGCTACCTGGGTGCAGAGCCTGTAACATAGCATGCAGGTAGAGGAGGAGTGGGAAGCACTTTTCAGCGGGGAGGCTACCGTAGGGAGACCCGTTTGGAGGAATTTGGGTGGGGTGTGTCCCACCTAATTTGGCTGCATTTTTTCCCTTTCCAAACCAGCTCCAAGCAAGCAGTGCAGGCGGCAGCGCAACAGCTGTTGACGTTTTGCACCGCAGCCCGGTGAAATCAGGAGCTTTGCCACCGACCCTGATGTCACCAGAGGCCTTCCCGGGATGGCTAGTATGTGTCCAGCCAGCCAGCCAGGCCTGCCTCCCCCCCCATGGCAGCCTACCTTGATCCTGGGCAGCCAGGCCTGCCACCCACCCCAGGCCTCCCCCCCCGCAGCCCTCCTCCTTCCTAAGCGGCACGGCACCAGCAGCAGCAGCCAGCCAGGCATGCCACACACCCCCAGGCCCTCACCCCCCGCGGCAGCCCACTTGCAACTTACCAAAAATTAGGAAGGCGACGGCAGTCAACTGGGCAAGGAGCAGAGCAGCAAGGAGAACAATAAGAAAGCATCCAACAATTCAGCCTCGCACGTGTGGTAAGAGGAGCTGCCCAGTGGGCATGCGCGTGGCGGGAAACAAACTTTCAGTTTCTGGTGCACACATGCACACTGGCCAGCTAGTCTGATGAGCTGAGCTTCGGGTTGCGAACCTGGAAGAGAAATGGCCAACGCTGCGCAAGCCCACCTCCAGCACTTCTCTGCCACCCCCCCTTCCCTCTTAGCGCCCCCTAAGTCATCCCACCGCCCCCCAGGGGGCAGTACTGCCCACTTTGGGAACCACTGAAATAACACATCTCAACAGAATCCAGCTGTAGGCTTTATCCTGTTCGTCAGTCTGAAACAAAGCTGAAGGTGGAACACTGAGATTCAAATTTGACATTTGAAACATATATAGGCACTTAATAAGCTTTGACCTCAATTTCAAAAACAATTATTTTATACCTAAAGGCATTAAGAATTATGGCCAGCATCTCTGAAATTGGCCTTAAGCGCATTTATATGCCTTATACTGCTCAAAAAAATAAAGGGAACACAAGCAGAAGACATCCGAGATCTGAATGAATGAAATAGCCTTATTAAATACTTTTTTCTTTACATTCAGTAGTTTATACAGTGCTCAAACAACTAAAGGGAACACAAAACTACTGTATGTAATGAACAAAGTATTTAATAAGGCTATTTCATTCATTCAGATCTCAGATGTCTTCTGCTTGTGTTCCCTTTATTTTTTGAGCAGTGTATAAATCAGAGTGTTTAATACTGTCTCTGGGCCATTTTACCTCATTTTCCTTTGCAATATATTCAGAATTTGCCTGCTTCTTTTCAACATGATGCAATTTGCATTTTTGTCTCTTTCTTAAAAGCCTTATCCATTGCAGGGATCCTCATCCTGGAACACAAGGAGTATCCTAATTAGAATTAGCCAATACCCCAATTATGTTTGCTGTAGATTCCAACAGGCTTGTTTTATAGGAATAGATTAGATGTCCTTAATTCTAAGGTAGATTTAATAAAACATTTCCAATCCATAATTTCAAAATCACTGTGGTCAGTGTGCACTTGCCAATATTTTGGTACATGCTTGATGTAAGTAGCACAATTTCCTGTGTTTCTGTACAGCAGGAATGACTCCACATCCTGAACTTGTCCTTTTCCCCTTTCTTGCTTTCTGAGTTCATGTACATTTGCCCAAGTAACAGATTCTGCCTGAAGTCTCAGCAGCCTCTCCCGCATATGCCAGAGCCCCGAACCTGGCTTTTTCTGTCTCCCTAGAGTCCTTATGTAGACGTAGGTGCACGTCACCACCTGCTCTAATTTTATCCATGTCTGATGGGGGAGACTTAACTGAGCAGCAGGGAGGCAGCTATTTTGGTTTTTCTCTGTGGTTCTGGGTTATATAAAGCATCCAGCCGTGACCCATATTGCTCTAGAGCAGCCTTGTATTCTCTCTGGCTTAGATACAGCTAAAAGCATTATACATTTCCTCACTTTTTTTCTCACCAATGCTGACAGTATTTTTTTGTGAATAGTACTGAAAAAGGATGTGTTAAGACTTCAAGGCCCAGAGTACTGAAACTGTCTCTTTTTAAAAACAGAACCTTTCTCCCAAGCACATTTGAGTTTAGTCTGTATAGTTTACTCTTTCCTGGCTAAATAAGCATTTACCATTATAGTTTCAAACAAGTGAACAATAAAGCAGACATGGAGTAAAAAAATTCAATTAGAATCTAATTAAATAGAGCACATTTTACAATGTAATTCTCAGTTAATTTACAACTTCTGTCAAAAGACTAAAATTCCCAAACAGGGCATTATCCAAAGATGTTATGTTTCAAAAATCTTCAAATATGACCTATGTTACTATCTCAATGGATCAAAAATTTCAGAAATTAAAAGATATTTCAAAAGAAATTTTTGATACGCCACAATATAGTCAGTGGGAAAACAAATTAAGATTCTGCCAGGCATATCTGAAAGAACCACTTAGATGATTCTGAAAACAGTTACATCTGCTCCTACACTACACAGCATTATCTTAAAATACTGTAGGTTGCATGGTTATTGATCCATCAAGATGCTTTCCATGATTAGCTAAGTCGTCATGTCATACAGTTGGTGCCCATAAATATCACCAAGTTTTGCCAATCCTCTCATCTTCCAAATACGACAGCCAACAGCAAAAGTCTGAGAAGGAAAAGCCCACATGCCACACTTGCCATCCACTCCACTCATAAACGCTGGCCACTCCTGACCTGACAGTGAACGCCAAAACAATAAATTATATAAAAACCCATTAAGTTTTTCTTTCTATAGTGACACTGGCTAAACACATGTCTGCATGCTTCTCAGGCAAAGAACAGACTTTTTTATAAATGTTACTGTCCCTGCCTTTTAGCTTCTGGTCACCTTCAATAATGAAGCTGCCTATTTGCTATCAAATAAACTCTTCCAAGTTGTTGCCCTTGATTCTTTGAACCAGGCCCAAATCAAAAGAGAATTTCCTTCTAACAATATAGATCAGTACATTCTGTCCTCTATGTGCTGCATGTACTCTCCCACAATGAATACATTTAGAGCCTTTAGCAATACTGGTGTTAATTGCTTCAGTCGTGGGGCCAGATTTATCTGGTTTGACTCTCTGCCTCTTTCCCTTCTCCTTGTGTGCTGAAGTCATTAGGCAAATTGACACTTTCTGTTAGCTCACAGCTTCCTGGAGTAAAGGAATGGGTGACGATGTCATATTTTTTTCACTCCCAGCCCTTGATGTCTTCAGGTATGCCAGGACAGAATCCAACATGAACCACTGGAGAGCTGTTGCCAGTCAGCAAAAACAACACTGAACTTCATAGGTAACCTCATAGGTAACTCCTGAACCAAAAACTGATTTCTAAAGCTTATATCACAATTCCTGAAATTTGCTGTTGGTATGTACAAGTAACTTGTGGGCAATATATCCTTACAGATTAACAGAGTTGGAAGGGACCTTGTAGATCATCTAGTCCAACCCCCCTACCCAAGCAAATGGCAGTCCAATCTCTTCTTGAAAGCCTCCAGTGATGAAGCTCCCACAACTTCCAAAGGCAAGCTGTTCTATTGGTTGATTGTTCTCACTGTCAGAAAATTTCTTCTTATTTCTAGGTTGAACCTCTCTTTGATCAGTTTCCATCCATTATTCCTTGTCTGGCCTTCAGGTGCCTTGGAAAATAGCTTGACACCCTCCTCTCTGTGGCAGCCCCTCAAATATTAGAACACTGCTATCATGTCTCCTCTGGTCCTTCTCTTCACTAGACTAGCCATGCCCAGTTCCTGTAACCGTTCTTCATATGTTTTAGTTTCCAGTCCCCTAATCATCCTGATTTGATATAAGATAACTTACTAGCACACAGTACAATTTTCCTAAGCCATCATGTGGCATCTTATTTTTGAAAGAATTGGAATAGTAAAAAATACCCAGTAGCATGCATTAGAAATATGGCTTTGGGTAAATAAAATTACAAACATAATCCACACTACAGTTTCTCTCCTTTCCACCCATCCAAAAGTTCCTGTAAATGCCCAGGTTCCATTGGTCCAGTAAAGGCAGTCAGCTGGTTGGAATAAGCTTGGCCCTTGGTTAGGAGACCGGTGCTATAATAATAGAATGAGCCATATGCTGTACAAATTTTGTATGTTTTTATGAGCTTTAGCTGTGTCATGTCACCTTGTCCGAGTATAGGGGATCCTCTTTGTCTGAATGGACAGCAAAAGTTGGCATGAGGGCAATCTGTTTTTGTGAAAGATCTACTTGGGATTAATGCTTCAATTCACTCATTTACAATTTCTTTAAAAATGCCCAATAGCAGAATTTTTGAACCAAACAAAGCCTTTTATATCTGCTTATTAACACTTCCAAAGTCATATTTTGCTAACAACCGTCTAGGGGCTGAGCAAATATTTATCTAAAATGCTATTAGTCGTAATCTTCTCCCTGGTAAAAGCGCCACCATCCAGAATGTATTTTGCCTTTTCATTCTAGACTTGCTGAAATAAAAACTGGCTCTGTTTTGGAACAGAGGTTGCACTTCAAACATTCCTTTTATACATTAAATTTTTCCAGTCACTGGCACTGAAGTTTATTAAACTGTTAATTTAATTCTTCCTTTTAATAACATAATGTTTACAATTATCCTAACCACTAGGGTAACACATTTATAATTCCTTCCAGCTTTGCATCATCTGCTAATTTGACTCATCAAATGGATCTTTTTTGCCCCTGTCATTGCACACTGAATGACACCAGCCCCAAATATGTAAATTCTTACATATTTATTTTCTCTTGCCCTACTGATATTAATCTGCTAAGAATTCTGTTCGTGGTCAAGCAAAGGATGACATTTTTTTTGTTATCTTTTTCATATATCATAGTGCCCACCATAATTTTATTTACCCTACCTACCCTCTGGAATCAGCTCCCCCCAGAGATACGGAGAATCCAAGACCTCAGTGCCTTCCGTCGCGCCCTTAAAACCCATTTATTTAAACAAGCCGGGCTGGCTTAAGATGAAATTTTTAACTGTTTTTTAAATGTTTTAAACGTTTTTAATTGGTAATGAGTTTTAATTGGGCCAAATTTATATATCTTTTAATTGTTTTTAATATGTGTTCTGCATGTTTTTTTTTAATCTGGCTGTACACCGCCCTGAGTCCTCAGGGAGAAGGGCGGTATAGAAATCCAATATAAAATAAATAAATAAATAAATTATAACTAACTGAAAATTAATGTGTGGGTGTGTAATTACACAATAGCACAATATTAGTCCTAGCTATGTCTTCATACGGAAGGTGTTCACTATTGGGGAATTCACAGTAGGCTCTCCCAGTTATGTCACATAAAGCACTAAATAAGACTTGAAGAAAAATCTTTCCTAAGAACCAGAGGCATTGCCAGGCTAATAAACAAAAAGATGTGTTTTAAAATACATTTCACCATACTATTACTGAACTACAAATCTAGTTCACAGAAGCAAATAAGCCATGTTATCATTTAGTGCACAGCAACATTATCAAAATAAAAATCAGAAAAACAAGTAAACATGCTTATAAAATCTATATAATCTATTTATAACTGGCTCCGGAGGGAGGAATGGTGGACTGAAGATATCTCCACAAAAGTGGAGCCAATGATTGCAGCAAAGAATTGGTGATTAGACAGTTCTTTGGAACTTCTCAGAGAAGAAGAGGGCAGGAGATTGGCCATGGACTGCAAGGTCTCTCTAAAATGTGAGGGCTAGGAAATGACAATCGGGCTTGCAACTATTGGAAGAAATATCCTTCTGGGTTCAGTTCCAAGTGGGGAAATTCCTACACAACTGATGCCTTTTAAAGGACACTACATTTGCCAATCTCATTTTCTAATCACTTTTGGAAATTGCTTATTAACTACTTAAGTTTAACTACTTCAACTTACTTTTAAGCTATTAGAGATCTTTTAAACATGTTTGAAAATGCCGGGGGAGTTTGCCTTCAAACTTTGACCAAGGAAATTTAAAGGAATACACACTCAGTCTCTGGCTAATAGACGAAGAATAACCCACACTTTGGATTCTCCAAGCAGCGCGCTGGAGAACACAAATGATTAATCAAGAAAGTGACATAATTTTTTTCTTATTGGATTTATACAAGAGACTTACCAGTATTAAAGATGTAAAGAATTCTGTGTGATGGGATAAAGAAATGAAGAGAAATAAAATTCTGTGACAATATTTATATGAAGATTGAGACTGTAAAAAGTAGAAGAAATATAAAGTTGGTTTATTTGATCAAGATTAAAACAAGATGTGTTGTAACTTCTGATAAAATCTTATGGATTTTCTGCTGACACCAGGACTGAAAAAATGATGTTTTATGGATTTGCCTATAAGTATGAGATGAGTTTGTAATGTTAGACGGGATTAAAAATCACTAAATTTGTTTACAGTTCTTGTGATGAAGATTGATACTTCATATTTTTATATATATACATATATTTTTATATGTAAGAAATATAACAGTTTTTCTCTTCTCTTATTGCTTTCTTTTTTTCCTTTTCCTTGCGCTTTTGCTCTTTCTATTCTATTCTACTTCTTTAATCTTAACTTGTAGTAGAATTTACTATTAAAGGGTTGCAGGTCATAAAAAGAAGAAAAAAAAGCAAAATTCTTAATAAAAATTATATATTCAAAATCTATCTATAACTGTATGGAAGGAGAGGGTAAGGAAGTTTAGTAAATATGGATTGCATGGAAAAAACAATTAAAACATTTACAAAAGTAACAACCATATATGACTTTGCAAAAGATATATGATATCTTTGATGACTTAGATAAAAAGTAAAGAAATTAAAGCAGGGAAAAATGTCTACACAAGAATTGATTTCACCCCTTTCCTCTGACCTTGATGAACTAGCAAATACTCAATTTTGTTTGGATTTTGCCAAAAGTTGGGCAAGTTTAGAAACAAGACTGGCTATTACACAAGAAGGCACAATGATATGATATTGTGCGTCATCCAAATCACTTCTCCTTCTCTGCTTCAGGACATTCTTAAACCACTAATGAGCAAGATCAACATGTTAAAAGCCTGCACAATATCAAACAAACTCATATGCTGATAGACTGTTCCCTCCTTGCCCTATGGGAAAGGGATGTACCTATAGAAATAAGGGAAGTTTCAAAGCACACAAAGCTCTTCTAGCAATTTGGAATGTTGTATGTAGCAAATTTTACTTAGTGATAAATGGTAAGTAATAATCCTGACAAAAGATCTGCATGGATGTAGTCATTGGATCCTGAATTAAGGATGCCTAGTAATATCTTTTTTTTTTTTTTGGCTATGTATCAACTCAGTTGGCTAATTTTGTTTTCTCTCTGTTCTAAAACAAAGTAATTAACTGAGTTGATATACGGAAAGAAAAAAATAGGCTTGTTTCTATCTTTTAAAAGTAGCTTGGTCATCTTGAGGTGAAGTCTTCAGTAGCATGGAAACATGTATCATCTCTTACTTAGAGGAAAGTAACTTGGAATCCTTCATAAATTTTGAATTATAATTCCCAATATCACTGACCAATTATGGATAAAACCAATAGGATCCAATATCCAAAGTTCTGGAGACATCAGATTGTTTCCCATCCATTCAGAGTAAAAACTCATGCAGAAAATATATGTATTATCAGTTACTTGTAATGCAGGAACCCTGCAATTATTTCCAACCAATGAAACAGTCAAATAATTACATTATCCTGGGGAAAATAAGGTTAAAGAGTTCAAAAAGGTATAAATTGTAAAGAATGTTTAAATTAGAGCAAGGCTATTACTTCAAAGTCTACATAGAATTCTTATCAATTCTATTTATTCCCATTTATTTTGTATTACTCAAATGAGAATGATAGAGAATAAAAGATTTGTACTGTATGGTGCAGTAATTAGGAAAATATTTGACTGATTTAGGAATCATCTGTTTCAACAATGGTTCAAATTCTGTTTAAAAAGCTCCATTATTTCTCACTGATTAATTCATACCAGGAAAAAAATATACTTTTGTGTTAAAACTGGATGGCTTTTTCATCAATAATAGAATACAGAAGAATGACAAATTTCAAAGAATATCAGAAGAATATTTGAATATTTCAAAAAATACAGAAGAATATCAAATTTCAGATATTAAAAAACATAAAATTTTGTATAAAGGTACTTTATAATTACATTTGTTTTCTCAATAATTAAGCTTTCATGACATTTTCAAAATTTTGAGCAAATCAAGCACTAAAATTTCATAGTAATAGAATCAAGGTTTTATACAACCATTCCAATGTTGAGGTTTTGCTCTGATTGATTGTGAGAATTAATATGATGCATTTCCAAAAAGAAATTTTCTACATCTTCCTAAATATAAAAGATCACAAAATTTCTCTAATATTTTGCTCATGTGTGAATGGACTTGCAAAGAGTATTACTGTAAATACTGGAATGATCCTTCAATATAACAGTCCTCCAATGTAACAAATACAGACCACAAATGAGCCCAAAATTTCTGTTGGTAAGTGAGACATTTGTTAAGTGAGATTTGCCCCATTTTACTACCTTTTTTGCCACAGTTGTTAAGTGAATCTGGCTTCCCCATTGACTTTGCTTGTCAGAAGATTGCAAAAGGTGATCACGGGACCCTGGGACACAACAACTGTCATAAATATGAGTCAATAGCCAAGTATCTGAATTTTGATCATGTGACCATGGGAATGCTGCAGCAGCCACAAGTATGAAAAATAGTGCCATTTTAATTTTAAATGGTCACTAAATGACCTGTTGTAAATTGAGGATTGTCTGTAGAGAGTTTTGGTTAACCATTCACTGTGATTCTCAGTGAATGCTGGTGGTAGAGTGGAGCTGAAGAAAGTCACGGTGGTGGGCACAATCACACGATTTGACCTCATCCCTTTTTAAGTGTATTGCATTGCTTGGAGATACATCCAGGGGTGAAATCCAGCAGGTTCTAACAAGTTCTGGAGAACCGGTAGCGGAAATTTGGAGTAGTTCAGATACTGGCAAATACCACCTCTGGCTGGCCCCGGAGTGGGGTGGGAATGGGAATTTTGCATTATCCTTCCACCAGGAGGGGAGGGAACGGAGATTTTGCAGTATCCTTCCCCTGGAGTGGGGCGTGAATGGAGATATTGCAATATCCTTCCCCTGCCATGCCCATCAAGCCACACCCACAGAACTGGTAGGGAAAAAATTTGGATTTCACCCCTGGATACATCTATCAATATTTTTGGACACTCCTAAATTGCAATTCACTAAATTCCCTTGGGAGACTTCATCAGGCTGTTTGAATCAAACAAAGCAAAGAAACACATACATCTATAATTTCTGAAGTCTGAACTAATCTGTTTTATCTTGGGATTCATCTGATTGTGATACACATGCCTATAGTAAAGCAAGTAATATTTACAATTTTCTTTATATTTTCTTTTTCTTTCTCGCTGTACTGAGCTTCACTAGGAGGAAAAGCAACATAGATATAAAATCAATTAATTAAGATATTATATTATAACAATACTAATACCACACTACACTATACACTACACTACACTATACTACACCATACCACACACACCACACTACACTATACTATACATGTAGTCCTTGCGTTACAACCACAATTGGTAAGTAAAACATTTGTTAAGTGAATTGGTCCCATTTTACGACTTTTCTTGCCACATTTGTTAAGTGAATTACTGCAGTTGTTAAATTAGTAACACTGTTGTTAAGTGACTTTGCATGTCAGAAGGTCACAAAAGGTGATCACATGACCCCAGGACACTGCAACCGTCATAAATACGACTCAGTTGTCAAGCATCCAAATGTAAATCACATGGCCATGGTGCAATGGTCATAAGTGTGAAAAATGTTCATAAGTCACTTTTTTCAGTGCTGTGGTAACTTTAAATGATCACTAAGTGAACTGTTGTAAGTCAAGGACTACCTGTACTATACTATACAGTACTATATTATTACTGGTATATTATTATTTTCAACAGTAGTTCATGATGTCATTTGGGGAATTACCTACACTTGGATGTTCCTTAACATGTCTAAAGAAATTTCCCTATATGTCTAGAAGATAGGAATAGTGATGTCAGTGCCAATTAAAATAACATGACTCAGCTCTACAAATACAGAAGACCAATTTTTATTATTTTTATTTATTTATTTTTTAAATTAATATTATTTACCACATGTTTATTTATCCTTTTCATTATGTCTTTCTGAAGCATTTTGGGATCGGAAATTTACTGAGTCTGAAATTATAGCTATTCCGAAGGCAGAAATTTTAACAAAATGGTGTGTGATTTCAGCAAGATAATAATAGAAGAAAGAGTAACCTCATGACTTTTAACACTGTGTTCCATAGCACAACAAATAGTCTACATACAATCTAGATGAGGAAAGTTTTTATTATTGATTCAGTTTACAGTGCATGGCAAAAGTATATAGTTTCACCTAATGTAGGCAGAAAAAAATACATAGAAACCTAGTTATGCATACACTGTAACTAAAAATTCTATTTTTGTTTTTAATTCTGATTTTAAGATGCATAGGATCTTTAAAATGTTATGCATTTCACAGATGAGTTTTTTTAATGCCTAGCTGCTTTCTGGCAATAGCTTTCTGGCTGTCCTAGAGTTAATTTTAGTTTATGTGACAACTTTCCATATGTACATGTATACACAACATGTATCTACATACATAGATTTCTGATATACAAGTTCTGGCACTTTTCTTAGCAAAATTTTTGGACATGGTTTCTTATTTCCTTATTCCTATGGCTGAGAGAGAGTGACTTGCCCAAAGTTATCCAACTGCCTTCATGCTTCTGGTGGACTACAATTCATGAACCCAGTTTCTAGTCTGGTGCTTAAACCTCTATACAGGTAGTCCTCAACTTACGACTACAATTGACTACAAAATCTCTGTTGCTAAGTGAGACAGTTGTTAAGTGATTTTTGTCCCAGTTTACGACCTTTTGTGCCACAGTTGTTAAGTGAATCATTGCAGTTGTTAAATTAGTAACATGATTGTTACGTTATTCTGATTTCCCCATTGACTTTGCTTGTCAGAAGGTCACAAAAGGTGATCTTATGATCCTGGGACACTGCAAATATGAATCCATCACCAAGCATCTGAATTTGAATCATGTGACCATGGGGATGCTACAACAGTCGTAAGTGTGAAAAATGGTTGTAAGTCACTTTTTTCAGTGCTATTGTAACTTCGAATAATGAACTGTTTACTAGATGAACTGTTGTAAGTCAAGGACTATCTGTGCCAAACTGGCTCTCAGTTAATATTAATTGGGCCATTAAGTATTCTTTAGTTTGAGTATTGTATTTGACATATGCTTAGAAACTGATATTTTATTCTTTTTCTCTAGGAAATGGTAATTATCTATTGACTTTAAAATAGCTCTAACAATAACCGAATCAGGATTTTCCAAACTCAAAAATTTTCAATATACCCCAAAGCCAGACAAAGTGTAACTATAGTATTTGGATAATTAACAAGTCTCTGGTTTGGTTACCGATTTTAAATAATGAAACAATTGTGGCTTTTCCTTCAAGAGTTTAAAATTGCTGTAGGTGAGCTTGCATGTATCACAAAAAGGAAGTGTTGTGTAAAGACTCACAAGCAATGAATATTCAGCATTTTTAAAGCATAATTTAATAATGTTTGTCCTTGTTGACCTGCTTTTTGAATCATGCTTGGTAATGGACTAACATATACAGGTCAATTTAAATGAAAGAAATATGAAATAAAGTCTGTTAGGTTTTTTTTTTTAAATCACCACCATTATTTTTTTTCTCATACAAAGGGCATTATTACGTAAACTCCTGATCACAGACTATTTTACACATTCCCCTATCTTGGTTAAAATTCTGCTTCTTTATTTTGGAAATCAAAAATAAAATAAAGCTCCCAATCTTTTGCTTTGCCTTGACAAAGAGCAAAATTTAGTTTTCCCCTGAGGTGTTTATTTTAATACGTCAGACATGGATTTCCCTTTTCTATACATGCCTGTGGGTTTCCTCAGATTCCTCTGGGGAAGGAGGGGGGAAGATATATATACAGTCCGCCTCCTCCCGCAGAAGAGGTGTGCAAATTGCACATATTCCAAAAATGGGCGCAGATACTATTCAAACGCCTGGAAGGAAACGTCACAATTCCCATCATCCCCCTATTTCCAAGGGCTATTCCTGGGGCGTCAATCTGAAACCCCAGCCGGAGAGCTCAGCAATCAAAGCCCAGTCTTTTTCCACTCTGTATGAAACCTCTATACCTGGAACACCCCTCGCTGTCCTAAGCCTGCGCTAATTAACAGCTCCACCCGAAAACAAAACAGTCTTTCTTTCTGTCATGGCAACCGAGCCCTACCTTCTTCGCTGCTTTGGCAACCGAACCCTACTTCCCGGCGCTGCTATGACAACCGGAGCCTCCTCCTTTCCCTTCCCTCCGCGATTGACGCCGCAGTCTGCGTTGCCAGTGATAGCTGAAGGGGCAGGGCGAAAGAATGGTGACGTTGCGAGATTCACTCCCGTGGATGCTACACGTTGACGTCAGTCTGTTTTTTTGAATGCTCGTCTCCAGAGCAACGGCGTGTTAAACAGCCAAGCCTCAGCAACAGAAACGGGATTGGCCGATCCAGGTTAGAGGGAAGGGGAGCATTTCGCTCAAGTCTGAACAGGTGGAGCAACCTAGCCTTGAACCTGGATCAGTGATTCAGGCAGAAAAAGACAGAAATAGATGATGTTCAGATGGAATGTCCTTTAAAGAGAATACCTATGGAGGAAGCCTCAAATAAGGTGGCTGTACATGTAGCGGTCTCTCTCTCTCTCTCTCTCTCTCTCTCTCTCTCTCTCTCTCTCTCTCTCTCTCTATATATATATATATATATATATATATATATATACATATATACATACATATATACATACATATATACATATATACATACACACACACACACACACATTAATGTGTGTTCCTCTGGAAGCATTTTGAATAGCCACTGATAATTCAGTTCTCCATTAATGTGTCCAGTTCTCTCTTTAAAATCGTATAAACTTGGTAGAATTAAGAAGAGAAAATTGTTCAACTGGGGACTTACAGTTATTGGCAAGGGAAATCAAAATCAGTAAGTCAGATTGTCAACAGACATGGGCCAGTATTAGCAAGTGCAAATGCCAAATAATATCAGCATTTACATATTTTTTCTGGTTTTGTTGTTTTTTAAAACAGCCACTGGAGAGATTAAAATCAGAAGGAAATAAATATAGAGAACAACTGCTACATTTCTCTATCATTGCTACTTGATCAGGGAAAATCCTTTCTCAATCTTATCTCCATATTGCTTTCTTTTTCTTGTGGAGTAAAGGTAGAGTTTAGTCCCATGTAAGCACTCTGGAAAGGTGGAGCCTTGGGCTGCTTTTCCAGGATTAGATGCCAGTTAGGGAGGTGAACTTGCACAGCAAGTTTGTCTTCTTTCCTTGCGTGCAAGACTTGAACTATTGGAACATATAATTGAACTTATCTTTTAAATGTAATATGTGAGAACAACCAATAAACAGGAAATAAACACTATAAGCATACAATTGGTGATTGGCAGGATATGTAATTCTATATTAGGAATAATCAAAGTAAATGTTGAGGTTTAAACAACAAAAATAATCAAGTCTGAATTGACCAAATTCTTCTCATCTTGCTCACTTCTATTTTACGATATTCTATAAGTAAAATTTACTCAATCCAAATGAAAAAAGCTTATATTCTACATTTTTAGCATTTCATAGCTTGCTCACTTTTCTAAACAAAGCAATTACAGAATATCCTCATGCTGTAATTTCTGTTATCTACAAAGTAGGCTGAGTTAGTTAAATAGAAAGTTTGGACGTGCTAATATTAAATATAAATCCAGCATAGGTTCTTGCAGTACTGTATAAACTATAAATCATGTGATTGCAGGAAGTAGATCGGAATATAGAATACAGCTGACATTCATGTGACAGATAATAGTGTACAGGCTTGAAAAAAGTCTCCAGAATTCAAACAGTACAGTATTAATATTACAGGGAATAATTCAAACTGACAAATGATATTTCTTTTATTGCAGATATAACACTTATCCTTATAAATAATATTTTAAGATGCCCAAAGTCTTCTAGAGTGGGTGGCCATTCTAAATGTGATAAAATAAATACCTACATACCTATCTTATCTACATAGCTATAGTACTTAGAATCTAATATACCGCTCCATAGTGCTCTACAGCCCTCTCTAAGCAGTTTACAGAGTCTGCCAACTGGATGCTCAGCAACATGCAATGGAGGTAAGATACTTTATCCATAGTACTATCACAAAATGGTCACAACATGCATTTGTTTGGGACTGATCATGCTAACTAGGAGAATACTCCTTTTCATTGCTTTCTTGTGTGTTTCATAGCCCTGAGTTTTCCAATAAATTGGACTTGACACTGAGGAAAAATTATTATTCCATTTCTGCATGCCATAACAAGACCAGGTCTTTGACAGGAGTATACATTTTATAATAATTATGGTTGATAGATATCCTGAATTAATTAATTCAGGAATCTACTGCATTCCATTAATCAAACAAACGGTATCTATGTGATCCATAAGGGATCTCCCAGAGCAAAATAGTCATTGCTAATCTAAGCTTTTAGCATCTTTCTTTTTGAAGCAGCAGATCTCCAAAGACAGACTGCTTCTGGTTTATTAAATTTAAGCATTTTGTAGTCCATTATTGTCTGTAAGCTTATCTTGAATAAGAGCCAGCATCTTGCGTTCCAATCTGTTTCTTTTTATGGTACTTTGAACAGAAGTTGTTTTTCTCTCTATGTCTTTATACTCATTCTTAAAATATTCTTATGTCCTATCTTTGGACATAGCTATTGTGTTGTATTGGGCTAATAGTATATCAGATTTATGCTTTCCCAAAATTTACTATGTACTTGATCAAAACCTACCTAGGACCTAGATTATGTATAAACAATATCCAAGTACAAGTGTACAAGCTATGTATTTTAATAATGGAAGGTAAAGACCTTGCTGCTTTATTGGTATTTCAAAAATGTTTACAAGGGATGGAGAATAAAGCAGAATTATCATAATTTCTGCAGGTCACTCAACTGGCTTTCTACTGAGATTTCAGCAATACCATGAGACGTGAAACTGTATCTGGGAATGAAAGGTTCAGACATTGAGCCAAGAAGAGTGTGAAAAGTTTCAACAAAAGAAATCTAATATCACTCTTTAAAAAAGGAGATTAGGATGTTAAAAGAACATAAAAATTTAAAGTTTGAACTTGTCCAACTTCTTACGCGCATATGTTCATAGTTTTACTGTTCCTATCAGTGACACATACTTAAAAATTGATTTGTTGTTTCAGAAAGGTCTATGCTTTTATAAACCAAATGAAGTATCTAGAAAGTATGTTAGTAAATAACATAGATTCCATACTTAGTGTTGCAGTTATATCAAGCGGAGTTGGATAGATTTTTCACAGTTATAAGACAAGGATTACCAAATAGTGGAACATGTGAGCTCATAATGAACAATGCTGATGCTATAAAGTATATTGAATGCCTTTGAGATAATAGTGGTTTGAGAGTATTATTGAACTCTCTGTGTTTCACCTTCAATCTTTTCATAATTCTCAGAAATTCAATACTTACCTGCACTGAATGAAAAACTGCTTTTTTTGCTAAAGTGAGTTTTTCATATAAGTCCTGATTAGTGATGTAATGTGATTAACAGTATAAGTATAGCATGAATCCATTTCAACTTTTTCTGTTTAAATTCTGTGAGGATTACATTTGCAGCTTTAATTTATTTGAGTAACCTAATTTCACTGCTTCTTCATTTTTGTATTTCATGTTTAGTACTAGTGATGCATATAGTCTATGAAAAGATAATGGAAATGGTAAAAATACATTTAGGGTCCAGAAATGAAAAACATGTTCATAAATCAAGGATTATCTGTACTACAATATGTAAGCAGCTCATAAAGTAAAGCAATGCACAAAGCAGTAAAAGTCATTCTGTCATAATTGGACTAGTATAGTGTGTATACTTTTTGTGATGGTCATAACTTTGAGATAACTTTTCCCAATGTTGTTGTAACTTTGGACTGCCATTACACAAATATTCATAAATCAAGGATTACCTATATATAATATGTAAGCAGCTCTTAATGTAAAGCAATGCACAAATTAATATAAGTCATTCTCTCATAGTATTTTATATTAAATGTCCTGATCAATTTTAGAAGTATCTGTTGGAATCTACTTACTATAACAGTGATAGATATGCATCTTTACACAGAGCTTGTTTCAACAGAACTTTATGTGATAATTCTAGACTTTGCCAGCCACAGCTACAGGTCTGGCATAGAACAGCTGTCACCTGTAAACACACACTTCAGTTTTCCTTGCCTATCGTAATAAGGAAGTGTATTAACTGTAATTTGACTGCCCACATCCTGCTTTTCTACTGTGGATGAGTGACATATGACTGACAATGCAATTATGGATATAGGAGAGCCATATATTCCCAATCTTTGCTAGTAAATATTTAGGCAAAGTTTAGTCTTTATTAATTTCCCACTTGGTGGGAAGACATGCCAAATTAATCTGATGAATCAAGAAAAAGTCTTGGAAATTTCTTCATGTATTATTTCCTAGATTAGGAACATACTGAAAAAGCAAAATGGTAGTGTAGGAACATGATAAAACTGAATTGTTCTAAAGGTTTCAACTCAGTTTTGAAATGTTTTTGTAGAGCTTGAAAACTGTTCAGATTTATACTACAGACGGAAAAAGGTTTACCGAAGGCAAAATAAATTAGTAACTAATTTTAAATTGTTAAATTAATTCTATGACAACTGTTACAGTAATGATTAGGATTTGTGGGATTCTCAGGCAATTATCTTCATTGGATTCTCTTCTTCTGGAACATGAAGGATAAGTAAAAATCTCTCATTTTCTAGACATATGACAGGCCTGCTGAGACTTGTACTTGTCTCCAGGTCTAGAAATTGCCCAATCCAGCTTTCCAAAACTGGCTTTACCAAACATGGTTTTGCTTTATTTCCCAACTATGATGATAATGGACTCCTCTGATTGTGAACAGTGAGTTAATACTTCAGAGGTATGCTAGATGCACTTTAAAATGACAAAACCAGTAAGTAATGACTGGCATCACACTTGTGTCAGAAGCACCAAGGGTGTTATTGATAATGAGGTGCTTCTGGGTTGAAAGGATTAGCCAGTGTTACTTGGAGGACACCCAGTTGAGAGATCCTTTCTTGTCCCAGCAGGAGCCGGAGCGAAGGACAAGAACTCACCCAGCCCCACAGCAGCACTCAGGTCTCGAATGTGGGCTTGCTAACCTCCAACCCAGCATCCTAACCACAGAGGCTACCATACTCCTAAGTAATGACTAAGAATTGGCTAACAAGTGAAATATTTGTACTACTAATGAGTGACATTTGTACATGGAAACCGATTTTCTTAAAGCCTTTACTCATCATCTCTGCATTAATTATCAATCTTAATTTTGTACTATGTCATACATCTAGCTCAGGGGTCACCAATCTTTCGGATCTCAGGGATCACTAAATTCATAATTTTAAATCCTGTGGACCACTAATATGATCTGATTAATGACCGGCTGGGTGGGCGTGACTGGGTGGGCATGTGACTGGGTGGGCATGGACAACTTGATGTCACTCACATTGAGGGGCACCTTGCCGGCCTCTACTCGCCTCCCCTCCCAGCCACTCCTTGCCTGCCTGCCTGGGCTCCGCCGTGCCCTCAAGACCTTTTTTATTTCAACAGGGTGGCCTGGCCTAACCTCCTTTTAATTGTTAATTTTAAATTTGTTTTAAAACAATAGGGGTGTTTTAAATTGTTTGGGCCAAATTATTTAATGTGCTTTTACATTGTTTTTAAATTTTGTATTATGTGTGTTTTATCTTTTGGCTGTTCACCGCCCGAGTCCTTCGGGAGTAGGGCGGTATATAAATTCAAAATAAAGTAAAGTAAAGTAAAGGGCCCCAACAGGAAGCAGTTGTTGGAGCTAACCAGACACCATTAGAAAGAGTTGGCAAACAGCTGGCTAAGTTCAAATTGGATCTGACTGAGAAGAGGCTCAGGTGAAGCACCTCACTGAGGACTACAAGCATAGGCTTTCCAAGCAGAGGGAAGACCTGCGGGAGTGCAAGGCCAGATACCAGCACCTGGAGGCTCAGCGGGCTGAGATGGTCAGCCGGCTCCAGGCCATGATGCTGTCCCATTGGCCGTCTGGCTCATTGCCACCAGCGGCACTTCCCTCCAGCCTTTGCCCAAAGCCCCATACCAGGAGGCTGAAGCAGACCCCTAGTCAGAATTTCTGCCCCACTCCAACCTGCACAAAAAGACCCGAATGGGGAGACTTTGCAGTAACACAAGCATTCACTGCACGTATCTGGCCCACGGGCCAGGGTTTGAGGACCCCTAATTTAGTGCAATATAAAAAATGCAAATAATTTTTCTGCGGACCACCAAACTTTTCTCACGGACCACCAGTTGGTGACTGCTGATCTAGATTGTTCTGTAAAGACAATCTGATTCTGGAGAGCTTCCAGGCCAAGCCGCAGATTAATGTAGGCATAATTTTGACAACTTTGTGACGTTTGGTGTCTTTATATCTTCTGCAAATGCTTTGAAACAAGTTTTATCATATTAATCTATCCATTGCAGCATCTAAATGACTAGAGGTCATAGTTCCACTTTACTGTTTGAGATTAATGCAGGAGGTAAAATTTCTCAACAACCGGCTTATAAATCATGTCCAAGTGGCAGTAAAAGAAGAATCATAGACCTATGTATGCTCCTGCCTAATTTTTCCTGGAGTAGAATTCAGCTAGAGATTTGGGAAGCATGAAAGTTGCATATCTTATATGTCCACTCTCCAATATTGGAAACAAAAAGCAATGTGCATGTTACAGCCATCAGAGCATAGTTACCTTCATTATGTCCAATGCCTGCATGTTACTCCAACTCCACGACTTATATCTTGCAGGGAAAGTGCCTCAGAGGGAGACCACAGCTGCGATATAAGTATATCTGCAAGAGGGACCTAAAGGCCCTGGGAATGGACATTAACAACTGGGAAACCTTGACCTCTGATTGTTCAGCTTGGAGGCTAAAGACACAGCATGGCCTTCTCCAATTTGAAGAAACACTTGTTCGGCAGGCTGAGGCGAAGAGGCAGAATCAGCAAAATCTGGGGGCTGAGCAGGGGACAGAATGCATCTGCCCTCAGTGTGGAAGGGATTACCACTCTCGAATTGGCCTTTTTAGTCACACTAGATACTGTTTTAGGACCTCTTTCCAGAGCACGATACCATAGTCTTTTGAGACTGAAGGATGCCAATGGAACTCCAACTCCACGACTTATATCTTCTTTGTCACATTTATTATCTAGCATCTTTATTTGGGCTGTGTACCAAGGCAAGTCTTCTATTGTATTCAGCAAACACAGTATACTAAAGCTTGTAATATTTCTTACTAGGAAACACTTCCAAATCTATATTACAAGACCATAGTGTTTTGAGTGTTTGCAATGTTTCAAGAGGCAAATATGGGTGCAGCTCTCAGTTAGCAGTACTGTTTTTCATTTGATAATATAATACTTCTTTTTTTGCTTGTTGTACACAGATGTAATATAAATGTGTGCAGCAGTGTTATGAGGAAAATACAACTCCACAATATATCATCTAGAATAAAGTGGTCATGTATCTAGAAAGCTTCTAGCTAGGAATATATTTCAAAAAGGCCTGAAAATATAATTCATCCATGAGATATAAATTTGGAAATATCATTGTGAATTGAAATATTTTCTTTCTTAGTCCAACTAGGAAAGCAACTTCTTAAATACCGAAAATGCTTGTTGCTGCTCTATCTGTATTCATTGCTTTAAAGCGGATATCAAGGCAGAATAATATTTGAGTGTATTGTTTCAAATCACCAGCCAACTTTTACTTTAATAGGCATCTTAATTTTAAATAAATTGCTATCTGTAATATAAGCTTTCATATGGACTATTGTGTACATTTCCAATTCTTTGCACACTGGAGTATGAGATTACAATATTTTAATCAAATTCTGATTTTACTGACCAAAGCAAAACAATTCCATTGTATCCAAGCATCAGCTCTGAGTTTTGAGATCAAATAATTCAATCAGGTCTATTATTGAATAGGATAAGCCTGCTTTCAGCATAAGTATTTAGTCTTAAAATGCATAGTATTCTGTTGGATATTGATCACTTCTTAATGTGGGATACTTTTAAAAAAAATGCATAGGAGAGGATTCTAAATATCAATTTCCAGTAAGTCGTGCTTCTCTACAATGTATCCCTATCAATTATTATAAAGACAGGTCTCTCAAGGGAAATACAATTTAATGGGAGTTTATAGACTATAAACGATGGAGAAAAGACATGCCAGGTCACTGCACTAATCAAAGACAGCCAAGGGGGAGAACATCCACAAGTATTATTTTTCCTTAACAATAACGTGTTAAATTATACGTTGCTGTCCTTTTATGAGACTTTAAATTTGCTGCCTGAAGCTGGTAGCCAGTGTGTTATCTAAGAGGTATTTGTAAAACTAAACGGTTTATTAGCCGCCTGGAGCTCTCGGACAAATTTGAAGAATCTAATAAGCGCGTTTCGACTCTAAGACAGTACCAGACTTCCTTTTTCTCCGGATGGAAAGAAGGCTCGGGTGGTCCAGCTGATAATGTGTGCCTGCGAATAAGCTAAATAACTAACTGCACAAAGCAGGAGTCATTCCATTTCTTTCGGTCGGTCAGAGTTTGAAGTTAACCGCAACCGCCTCAGGGTCTGATCTAATTTAAGTCATCTGGGAAGCGAGAAACTGGATCGCGGGCCCAGGACTTCAAGCCCCGCCCAAGAGGAGAATCGCTCCACTCCAAGGCTTCTGTCACAGGCTGTGACGAAGAAACCTGGAAATAGCAGCTGGCCCAATTCCCTTCGCTTCCATAGCCCAAATGCTTCGTTCAGCGGCGGCCACATGGTAACATCAGCTTCTGCATTTGGCCTATGAGCTCAGGCAGCAGGAATCGCAGCCGGCTGCGGCGGCGCGAAGCTCCTCCTCTGCCTAGAAACTGCTCGGGAGAGGGGCTCTTTCTGTTGCTGTAAACACGCGACAGCGCCAGGCTCATCCCGCCGCTTTCCCTGCCGCGGCCCCGAGGTCTCCTCCTTATTGGCTCCCACGGCGAGCGAGAGCGAGCTGGCTCCAGTCCCGGCCTGTCTGTCAACTCTGCACGACGGTGGGTGGTTCTGGGATTCCCTTGCAACAAACAGTAGGATCACAACAAACTGCAGCTCCGGGAAAGGAGAAATCTCTGCGGCTTGTTACCGCAGCTCCATGGCTACTTCCCAAATATCCTCGCGCCCGCTGGGGGCAGAATTGAACACCTCTCAGCCTGGGTTGTCTTCCCCGACGACGCATAATTTCTGGGATCTTCTGTTAACAATAAATCGCCAAAGTTGGCTGGCCGTTTTGAAGAATTGAAGGAAGTTGATCAAGTCAGCTCTTCTAGAAAGTGCCTATGTATGATTTAATGTCTCGTGATTATACTGATCTTAAACGTGCAGGATGGTTGTCCATCCCCCGCCCCTCCGCCCTTTCCCGTCAACGTTAAGGAACATTAGGCGGTCTTTTCCATACATACCATCCGTGTTTGCTATTGCTTCTAATCCAGAACTTCATCCAGAAACAATTCGGTTGAGAAACGGAAATTATCGGTAATCACAACAAAAAAGGTTCCCATGGTAATAACCTGAATTATCAATATTATACAAATGTTTAAAACCCTAACCAGGAATGTTTAATGTGCAGCACAATAAAGTGATAAAAATTAGCTCACGTTATAGAAACAGATCATAGCAGAATTACTAACCCTATGTGAGAAAGTGTGATGTATAACTTGAAACCTGAGTACCCCAATAGAAACACAACTTCTAAATCATTTGCTGATTAATCTGTTGACATGTTCAAATCTGCTTGCAATCAGAACTTCCTAGTGAGTGAATTTCACTACCTTCAAAGTAAAATAGACAATATTATCTTAACTCTTCTTTTGTGTGTGTGGCTAATTGAGGAAACAGGCAGAGAGTTGGAGCTCACCCATTCAAGTATTTTGGTCTTGATCTTGTCTTATGTTTATTCTACAGTAAAATGAAACATGAAGATGAAACAATCTATAAGTGAGGAACTCTGGCCACAAAAAAAGTGCTATACTTTGAGCTCTGAAATGGAGCAGCAAGTCAGTTATTTCTGAAAGACTCATTTCCTCAGCTGAAACCCTCTGTGTATGTTGGGGCTTACAGAAGGCAACACATTGGCTAGACATTGTCTCCATAAGTGAATAACTCTAAAGAACTACCTCAGGTGAACTGTATTTTATTTGCAGAGTGTAAAGGTAAACTCACAGACAATTTTGAAACAGTTTCAAAATCAGTGAGTTATACATTTCTTCACTACTTTTCTGAATAAACTATTCACATGCTAACAGTTTCTTTTCCTGCATTTTAGTGCATTATTATTACTACACAGTAAAATGCTGACACTGCTGAAGCGAATGAAGTTTTGTAACTGTATAGAGTTGAGCCAATGATGTTCCTTTGCATGAACCCAAACAACCTCTGTAATATGAAAACTAATCTTTCATGAGAACTAATCCTCTTATTATGAAAGAGATGAACTTGACATGACGGTTGACATAAATCTACAATTGGCTGTAAAGACTGTGTATCTTCTCTTTGATAACCTTTCGCCCACTAGATAGAAAGACATCTTACATTGATCTCATCACTGAACTACATGCTGCTCTTCTATTATACTTTCTATATAGCATGTGGATGAAAACATGTTTTTAAAAAACAATGCAAAAGAGTGATTTAAAAAAACTATTGGCTAATACATAGGTAAATTATTTTAAATACGAAGTGAAACTTTATCCTTAAGAATATTTCATATACAAAATAGTTTCAAATTATGTTCCTTATTAGGAAGTAAGTAGGTAAGAATTATTCAACTTTAAGTATATGTAGGATTGTAATTTTTTATAAAAAGTTACTATAATATTGATGTTAAAAATAAATAAAATAGCTGTAATCAATTTACCAATAACTTAATCCCTGTAACAAATGAACTAATGTAAGTTGTCTGAGGTACATATTCTTACTGAATTTTGGTTTAGCAGTATAATGATTATTAGTTGTTGATCCTAGAAAGTATTGATTGTAAACATGTTTTTAAATTTACTTAAATAACTATAGATTTGAAAATATTGCTGTATTAATATTTGTATTTGTATGTGTTCAGCACAATACAAGATTCTCCACGACAATAATATGTGAGTTAAGTTGGACTGAGAGTGTGTGACCAGCCCAAGATTGCTCAGTTATATATTTTTATTGAACCCTTGCAAGTTTAGCCCCAGACTAGAAATAATTTGGAATATGTAGGATAGAGCAAAAGGTTTGTGTGAAGGACTATCTGTTGATGTCTGAAGTTATAAATGGAGAATGATGAAAACTGCTATAAATCCAGAACATAAATGACTGTTCATAAGAGCAAACATTTTCCAGTATAGCTATTTTTCAGTATTGACTGAATATGGAATTCCAAAACTTGTATGATTTTTTTAAAAAAAATCGAGTGAAAAATTATCCAACATTTTTACTTAATTCTTACCCTAATCTTAACCTTAGCCATATACTACATTCCTATCCTCCAGCAGGGAAAGGGAGAATCTTGTAGACAGGTATGTATGTATTTTGTAAAAACTATGCAAATTTTGAGAAAACAAATACTGTACATAAAGTTCAGCGTTTTAGAAATCTTTCGAGAGGAATAATTCGGTCTCAGCTCAATCTTAGCAAAGGCTTCAGTGTTTCTTCTCGTGGAGGTCATGAGCTAAATAGACAATTAAAGTTCTGTCTCTTTAAAGCGTCATGTCATGTCAGTGTCTGGTCAGCACTAAATGGACACAATTCTGCATGCATAATCCGTTTGCTGCGGCTATTACTTTTACTCCCCCTGCCGTTACCACAAACACGCACCATCCCATTTGGCCACAGCCCTCGAGCGGTTCCCGTCAGTCACACCCCTGCACAGGATGTTAGATGCCATATAAGGATATCTACGTCAGTTGGATCCCCAAGCTAGGTTGATCTGAAGGCTTCCTAGACTTTTAAAAGTCGAGACCTCTCGCGAATCTTCTTATAGAAGCATCGCAATCCATTAGGGAGGGCTTCTGGATTACGTTGAGAGAAATTCTGATGTTATCATACAATTTTGGATCACCTAGATAGAATAGAATCGTGATCCCTACTACGCTCCTCCTTGTGACGTCGGTTCATTCAGAATAATAAAAGGCGGAGGTACCGCTTTACTCCAGGACAGAATTAAGCAGTGTTCGAAGGAGCTAAGGCACGGAAGTAACTGGAGTTTACAAGTAACCTGTTCGCCTCAAGAGCCACTCCATTCGGATTTTAATCTGGGATAGATATACCACCCTGAAGGGTTTGTATAATAATCCCAGGTTCTCCGACATGATGTTCCAAGGCTTCACCGCTGACTACGACGCCTCTTCCTCCCGCTGCAGTAGTGCTTCCCCGGCGGGGGACAGTCTCACCTACTATCCTTCTCCCGCGGACTCGTTCTCCAGCATGGGCTCGCCTGTTAACCCACAGGTGAGGAACAGGGACAGTGACTTGGGCCGGGGGTGGTTTGGGGTAGGAAGAACTTGACTGTTTCTCTATTGCTGTCGGGTCCGGTGGTCAATTCCTGTCGGGTACGGCAGTAACATTTAATGTAAGCGGACGGGGACTCAAAAGAGTTGATCTGACCGGCACGCGATGCATGCCTTTCTCTTCCTGATATTTTGTATTTTGCAATTAGTGTTATTTCTTGTCCCTTCTCATAGGGACTATTTGTCACTTCTCATAGGGACTATCAGTCGCTTATGGCGGGGGGGGGGGTTCTGGTTTCGGCTCCTCTTAAGTACTCTAGATTAACGGAGTGGGGTGGGACCTGAATCCGGCAGACGTGCTTAGCAGTGGGTGCGTAAAATAATTTCATTGATAAAACGCGACTTCATTCAGGAGACTCCGGAGCGACGTTTGCGTCAGCTCGGACGTCAGAGATATTTTTAACAAGCCCCTGTTCATGTGTAGCTCGGTGATGGTGTTAACAGCGTCCGATTAATGCAGCTCAAGGGACTGCAGGCCGAGCTCAAAATAACCCACCAATCTCTTGGGCAAGAATGTAATCACAGCGTGCGTCGTATCTTTCTCCTTGCCCTCGCCTCTCCCGGTTTTTTTTTTTTATATTAAATTTCCTGATTTATGTCTTTTAGGATTTCTGCACGGACCTAACTGCCTCCAGCACTAACTTTGTCCCTACGGTGACTGCCATCTCCACAAGTCCTGACTTGCAATGGATGGTCCAACCAACTCTGAGCTCTTCGGTGGCCCCTTCGCAGAATCGCACCCATCCTTATGGGCTCGCTGCTTCTCAAACTGGTGTATACCCAAGAGCTGGAATAGTCAAGACGACTGGAAACAGAGGGCAAAGCATTGGCAGAAGGGGCAAAGTTGAACAGGTGTGTACGTTACCTTTTGCCTGACAAGCAATTGAGAGGAAAAGTTCTGGCTTATGGGTTAGGTTTACACTTGGCGAGAAAGGAGGCATATTTAGCCCGTAGTTGACTGTTCCTTAGGAAGAGGAGGGCAGTCGCACGGAGGTCCCAAATAATTCTGCTAAGAGGTGGGTCTGCCCCTTAAAAATACTTTGGCTCGTTTGGCTCTACTGAGCAGCCTGTAAAACTTGCATTTCATAGCTGAGCCTTGAAGCGGAGGTAAAGGAAGAACAGGCATTTTCCGGGCTCTGGTACTAGTACTGACGGGCATGCTGTTCTCTCTCCATAGCTGACGCCAGAAGAGGAGGAGAAAAGGAGGATTCGGAGAGAAAGGAACAAGATGGCAGCCGCTAAATGCCGCAACCGGAGAAGGGAGCTGACCGATACCTTGCAAGCGGTGAGTATCCCCGGCTAGAGCTGGCCGGCTGAGCTCCCTATGCCCCTGCCTCCCTGCCCCCGGCTCTTTTTCCGCCCAAGAGCTGACTGACTGGTCCCTCCCCTTCTGTGTGTCCGCAGGAAACCGACCAACTGGAGGAGGAGAAGTCCGCGCTCCAGACAGAAATCGCCAACCTGCTCAAAGAGAAGGAGAAGCTGGAATTCGTGCTGGCTGCTCACCGCCCTGCCTGCAAGATCCCCGAGGAGTTACAGTTCTCGGAAGAGCTGGCGGTCTCTTCCCTGGATCTGTTAGCCGATGCGCCCGTGGCCAGCTCTCCCGAGTCCGAAGAGGCGGCTTTCGCCCTCCCGCTACTGCCGGAGCCGACCCGGGCAGAGCCCGCCAGGGAGAGCAATGGCTTGGAGCTGAAGGCCGAGCCTTTCGACGACTTCTTCATCCGCTCCGCCCGCGGGACGCCGCGCTCTGTACCCGACATGGATCTGTCCGGCTCTTCTTCCTTTTACGCCGCGGACTGGGAGCCCCTGGGGCCAGCGGTCACCGCGGATCTGGAGCCCCTTTGCACTCCGGTGGTGACCTGCACGCCCTGCCCCAGCACCTACACCTCCTCCTTCGTCTTCACTTACCCGGAGACCGAGTCTTTCCCCAGCTGCGCAGCGGCTCATAGGAAAGGAAGTAGCAGCAACGAGCCCTCTTCCGACTCCCTCAGCTCCCCTACTTTGCTGGCTTTGTGAAGGGACTGAGTCCCCGAGCAATAATCGCGGGGCTGGGTGAAATCATCGTTCCTACCCCGTCTTGCTGCTGCCGCTACTGCTGCTGCCGCTGCTGTTCCTGCATGGGGCCTTAGGCCGCAAAGGAGCCACTCTCGGAGTCCCAAGGCCTGGGGAAGACGAAGCGCCTCCATGCTGGCGTGAGGTACGGGCAGCCCATCTGGAGTGAAATGACTTTGCTGAAGGACTGCTTCGCAGCCTCTCACAAGGCCCGATTCTTCTTCCAGAGATGTAGCAAATCGCATGGAATCTGTCTTGTCCCCACCCATGAGAACTAGCAGTTTCATAGCATGTTCAACATGGCTGGGTTGGTGACTCCCTTCCCTCCTTACTATTCACTAGCATTAGCTAATTAATCTGTTGGTTTAATGATTGGAATTTTGATATGGTGCTGGGTATCTAGTGCAGCTGATTAACAATAACTACTGTGTTCCAGGCAATATTGTGTTTTGATCACTTAGCAATTGTCTAACTTAACTGCGAAAAAGACAATTTCATTTTCTAGATTAATGAATAGCTATGTTGTCCATGTACTATAGTTCTTTGTTCATTAATGTCCATTGTAACTTTAACTGATCATACATCGTTGAAGTGGTCTGAATGGTTTGACATAAGTTTTCCATGAAAACGTTTTATTGTGTTTTTAATTTATTTATGAATATTTATATTTATTTTTTTCTACCTTGAGGTTGAAATGTGGAAAAGTGAATTTGAATGACACTTAAGCATTGTTTGCTTACTGTTCAAGATCCTGTCAATAAAAGCATTTAAGTTGAATGCTATAAAGGCTCTTTGGTTTCTTTACAATAACACTGATCTGAGAATGGATTGAAATTAACTGGGAGATAATTTAATACATTAAATACATACTTAAATCTTTGATTTCCTCAAAAGGATTGAGGTTAATAAACATTATTAGTATTAAATTAGTATTAAACTAATCCTTTGACTATATATCCCCTATCCTGCCCTTTCATCATAAACATGTTGTTGCTTTAATAATCCTGTTGCTTCAACATGTGCTAAGGCTAAGACAGTACAAAATTCTAATCACACAACATAGGAAAGCATGCTCTTGTTTAAGTAGAACATATTTCCAAGTAAATGTGTATAGCTGCACATATTCTGAATTTCTACACATATCAGTTGCACTATTAGTAAAGAACATTGGTTTAATAAGGATAGGTAACCATTATATAGCAACAAATTATATTTCCTTTAGCCTTGTGATTATTTCTGTTCAGATAAGTACAGTTTCATCACATCACACTTCCTGTTTATTTCCCTCTCCTGAACATATCTGACTTTGTTCTTTCATCTTCATTGTTTCCTACATCTACGCAGTGTTTCATTTTCCTCTGCCTCATGTCCTTCATTTGTCACCAGAAATGAAATATAAGAAGTAAAGGGAAAAAATAGTTGTTCATTGGGGAAAGGGTTCATTGGGGAGAGTTTCAGTAATTGTTCAGATATTTCCCATGCTAAATTACGGTTCTATTTTTGATCAGAAAAACTAAAGTTATAATCAGTTTAGAAACATAACCACACTTTTTAGTGTATATCTTGTTTCTTAATACACCTTTGTGCCAGATCACTCTTCAATTACAAACTCAGGTGGTTAGTGCCAAAAGAACTGTCCATGTAGGACTTACTGAGAAATAAAAGGTAGATAACAATATGCTTAGTACAGATCTTGGCTTGAAAAATGCAATTGTTCTTAATGAGCATAAGGTATGATAGTAAGGCTCCCAAAATAATGAGCAACCCTCTGCATTGTTAAGTGTAGAAGAGCTGTGTGGTGAATATGAATGGGTTTGGAATTGGATATAGCATATTATTATTGGATAAACTAAATAATGATAGAGTGTTGACAATCAGAATGAAGAAAAACAATTTAGGGAAGGAAACATGGGGCATGGATGGTTGGAACCTTAGAAAAGATGTCCAGAAATTTCACAAAATTAATACTCTGACAAATTAAAATAATAGTTTCTTTATCAAATATTTTGCCATTGTTAGTTGATGTGATGTGAGAATCTGTTGCAAATCATCTCATATTTTCAAAAGTTATCCAGTTAAAGCAGTATCCAGAAGTCCTTGAATATCTAAAACACAATTGTAAAGTAATATAACTACGTATTCCACAGTTTTTTGTTACGTGATGTGAACATTTCTCAAAAGTTTGATATCACATTTATTCCTAGATATATGCACAGGAATTCAAGTTTCTGTAAAAGAAAATGAGAACATAAAACATAATATGAAGACCACATGTTTTCTGCATTAGGTAATATTTATTAACTTAACAAATCAATGTAAAATAATGTATCCAATTACAATGGAATGTACCTCACTGGTTTTATGGAGTATTTCTCAGATATATTTGCTGAGCTATTAATAATAAGATATTACTTTGGGAAATTGTCAATAATATTGCTTCTTAAATATAACAGTAAATAATTATTTGGAACATGATTTATGAAGTTGACATTAAAACCTCCAGTTAATTGTGTTTAATTTTTAAAGAATTTTTCATCATAAGAAGTCAGAGTTGTATAATGTTAAATTGCTTAAAAAGAACTCAAAACTGTTTGTATTTTTTCATTATAACATTATATACAGTGCTCAAAACAATAAAGGGAACACTTAAACAACACAATGTAACTCCAAGTCAATCACACTTCTGTGAAATCAAACTGTCCACTTAGGTAGCAACACTGATTGACAATCAATTTCACATGCTGTTGTGCAGATGGAATAGACAACAGGTGGAAAGCATAGGCAGTTAGCAAGGCATCCCCAATAAAGGAGTGGTTCTGCAGGTGGTGACCACAGACCACTTCTCAGTTCCTATGCTTTCTGGCTGATGGTTTAGTCACTTTTGAATGCTGGCAGTGCTGTCACTCTAGTGGTAGCATGAGACGGAATCTACAACCCACACAAGTGGCTCAGGTAGTGCAGCTCATCCAGGATGGCATATCAATGCGAGCTGTGGCAAGAAGGTTTGCTGTGTCTGTCAGCGTAGTGTCCAGAGCATGGAGACGCTACCAGGAGACAGGCCAGTACATGAGGAGACGTGGAGGAGGCCATGGGAGGGCAACAACCCAGCATCAGGACCGTTACCTCCGCCTTTGTGCAAGGAGGGACAGGAGGAGCACTGCCAGAGCACTGCAAAATGACCTCCAGCAGGCCACAAATGTGCATGTGGCTGCTCAAACGGTCAGAAACAGACTCCATGAGGGTGGTATGAGGGCCCGACGTCCACAGATGGGGTTTGTGCTTACAGCCCAACACAGTGCAGGACGTTTGGCATTTGCCAGAGAACACCAAGATTGGCAACTTCGCCACTGGCACCCTGTGCTCTTCACAGATGAAAGCAGGTTCACACTGACCACATATGACAGACGTGACAGGGTCTGGAGACACCGTAGGGAACATTCTGCTGCCTGCAACATCCTCCAGCATGACCAGTTAGGCAGTGGGTCAGTAATGGTGTGGAGTGGCATTTCTTTGGGGGGCCGCACAGCCCTCCATGTGCTCACCAGAGGTAGCCTGACTGCCATTAGGTACCGAGATGAGATCCTCAGACCCCTTGTGAGACCATATGCTGGTGTGGTTGGCCCTGGATTCCTCCTAATGCACGACAATGCTAGACCTCATGTGGCTGGAGTGTGTCAGTAGTTCCTGCAAGACGAAGGCATTGATGCTATGGACTGGCCCGCCCGTTCCCCAGACCTGAATCCAATTGCGCACATCTGGGACATCATGTCTTGCTCCATCCACCATCGTCAGGTTGCACCACAGACTGTCCAGGAGTTGGGGGATGCTTTAGTCCAGGTGTGGGAGGAGATCCCTCAGGAGACCATCCGCCACCTCATCAGGAGCATGCCGAGGCGTTGTAAGGAGGTCATACAGGCACGTGGAAGCCACACACACTAGTGAGCCTCATTTTGACTTGTTTTAAGGACATTACATCAAAGTTGGAGCAGCCTGTAGTGCTTTTTTCCATTTTAATTTTGAGTGTAACTCCAAATCCAGACCTCCATGGGTTAATAAATTTGATTTCCATTGATAATTGTTGTGTGATTTTGTTGTCAGCACATTCAACTATGTAATGAACAACGTATTTACTACGAATATTTCATTAATTCAGATCTAGGATGTCTTATTTTTGTGTTCCCTTTATTTTTTTGAGCAGTGTATTATTTCATACTTCTTTACATTGCAAACAAGTATTCACCAACAAATATTTAACATTTAAGAGGTGAGCTGTCCAAGGTTTAAGTTCAAGTGGCATGGTTTAAAAAATAGGTACTGACATCCTGTATGATTTTCATAAGCAATCATCTTAAATAATTTTGGAAAATATAATTCTATAGCAGAAATATTTATTTTACAAAAAAAAATAAAAATTGGCCTTTTCACACGTAAGCCATAGGTTGAATTCTAAAATGAATAAGAATTTCATAAAGGGAAATTTCCTTCCCTTTCATCCTCCTCCTTGAAACCATTTGTATCTCCTTCAAAAGCTGTGAAGAGGACCAATCAGAGGTGGTATTCAGCAGGTTCTGACCAGTTCTGGAGAACCAGTAGTGGAAATTTTGAGTAGTTCGGAGAACCGGTAAATACCACCTCTGACTGGCCCCGCCCCCAACTATTCTCTGCCTCACGAGTCCAGGGCCGGATTTAGATGAAAAGAGGCCCTAGGCTATTCCACTTATGAAGCCCTTTCACCTATAGTGAAAGTGTAATTTTAATTTTGCTAACAATTTGAATGTAGGCCCCTCTTGATCTTGAGGTCCTAGGCTGAAGCCTAGTTAGCCTATAGGAAAATCCGGCCCTGCACGAGTCCCAGTTGATCGGGAGGAAATGGCGATTTTGCAGTAACCTTCCCCTGCCACACCCACCAAGCCACGCCCACAGTAAAAAAAATTGAATCCCACCACTGGGACCAATGTATTCTTTGGACCACATAGAACCAATTTTATGGCTAATTGGTAGAATTGACATGACTGGAAAATCATTGAAATTGGACTTAGTTTCAGTTTCCTATTCATTTTACAAAATAAATAAATCTGGGTGAGCCAAATTCCATGTACACATAGAGCCTAAGGGCATCCCATTTTCTTTCTGATTTAAAATCAGGATAGAATTGTAAATCCTCCTACAGGGCACCATTCTTCAGTCTGTCTCTTGACAGAGTTAGCTTATATGACTAGACAACTTGTGATTTGTTGGGTATATTTCAGATACATTTTCTTACCAGATTCCTCAATGCCTTCCAATTTATTGCCCTTACTGGAAAAGTTGGAGTATATTTAGAGATGCATCTTCCTTGAAAATGCCCATATTGAACTGTATACACAGTCAAACATCAGCATAAGAAATATTTTATGGTATTTTGAATTATGGCATAAACTTGTATACTAATTTTGATATCATAAAATGTTTTATAAAATTTGTCAAATTTCAATTTCACAGGAGTCATGGCTCCAGATTTTGGATACAATCTGTAAGTTAGCTCACTTGGTTCAAAAATTGTGCCCTATGATGCATCATTTTGTTTGGTTAAAGATTATGGGAACACGAGTTTTAATTATATCAAGAACAAAGAACTATTCAAAGTATACATATACTGGTAGTATGACAATAATATTACATACATATATACATATTATTCCATTTGACTGTGCAGTGATATGCAGGGTCCAGAAAAAAAAAGGCATACTAAGACAAATTTCAGACTTAAAATGCGGAAAAGAAAAGAAGAGGAAATATATTCTAATACCACTCACTATGTTCCTTTCTATCTTTATATTCTAAACCACAGGTGTCCAACCTTTTGGTTTGCCTGAGCCACACTGCTTGGGCCATATATAAAATATATAATATAGTTAATGTACATAAATCACATATTAATGTTAAGAGTTTATCAACTTATGGGGTCACATTATTCACTCTCCGGAGCCACATGCAGCCCATGGGCTGAGGGCTGGACACATCTGCTCTACACCATTCTTGCTTTTATTAATTTACATACTATTTCATAATTGTGTGACAGTATACCATATCTACCCAGTTTATTTGCTTGTTAGTTTAATAAGATGACTCAGTTGCTGTAACTCTAAGCAATGTATAACCACACAATGAATATAATAATAAAATTTAAAGGAACAAAAGAAAAGCAGTCACAACAATAAAAGAATTAAAACCCACATGGGGAACAATGCAACAATTGCCGCAGTTGTTCACATTGAAGTCAATAGCAAAAGAGTGAATGAACAAAGCTTTCCTAAACCATAGGCTAGGAAGGCTTATATGAACTTTGGAGGAGGGGGCAAGGTGCTAATCCAGAAGACAGAGAGAGCTGCACAGGAGCTTTAGCTACAAGTTCACTAAAAAGCAAGGGTGAAATCCAGCAGGTTCTGACAGGTTCTGGAGAACCAGTAGCAGAAATTTTGAGTAGTTCGGAGAACAAGCAAATACCACCTCTGGCTGGCCCCAGAGTGGGGTGGGAATAGAGATTTTGCAATATCCTTCCCCCAGGAGTGGGGAAGAATGGAGATTTTGCAGTATTGTAGGAAGTTACACCCACCCCTTTCCTAGAGGAATGAAATATTTTGGGAAATATTAAAAAGGCAGAATATTATGTTTCCCTGGTTGACAAATGGAGAAGCATGTTTTAAAGACGAAGCAGCTCCCATCTTCCTGCCCCCACCTTTTGTCAATGGGCCAGAGGCAGAAACTCAATCTTTGTCAATGGACCATCATCTGCAACACAATAGGACCCATCTAGCAACAGAAACTAACACTATAGGACCCATCTAGCAACAGCAACTCACCACATGGCACCTGGGAAGATTACATCAACCAGCAAGGCTAGCTGAGACCCTCACCTCCTGGGAGTCTGACAACCAATCAGGATACTCTTTCTGGGCCCTAGGAAGTTCAAAGCCAGAGAGGGCATAAAACCTGGGGACTCGCTGCATCTCGCCCCTTTTCTGTTCAGGAACTCGAACCATGTGATCCTGTCCACCACCATTAAACCATCTTTCCAAGCAGTCTCCATGTTTCCAGTGTCTTTTTCCCCACTTGGAGCTGAACCCAGAAGGATATTTCTTCCAACAGTATCCTTCCCCTGGAGTTGGGTGGGAATGGAGATTTTGCAGTATCCTTCCCTTGCTACGCCCACCAAGCCATACCACGCCCACCAACCTATGCCCACAGAACCGGTAGTAAAAAAAATTGGATTTCACCACTGCTAAAAAGCATTGCTTTAATGATAGGATCTGAAGTATACCAGCTCTATCAGATTTTATTGGGTGGGCAGAGACAATTGGAAAAAGGCAACTCTAGCCATTCATGTTCAGAGCCATGAAGGCTTTATAGGTGATAACCTGCCCTTGAATTGCACAAAGCAATGGCAGTAGGAGCAACATTGGCTTGCAGTTAATCTCTAGATTAAATATAGTAGCTTGCATAGAATAGCATGAGCTATTTGGTCACCTCTGCGACATATTATTAGCCAACATGTGCCAGGTACTCTCAGCAAGGAACATTGATTATGGCCTGACGTGACTAAAATTAGAAAATTAGCCTACACCTTTTCTCTGTTTTATTACAAAGCATTGAGTGAAAGGTGCTTGTTACATAATCTATAGGTGGGGAAGCTTATGGCAAACATCCAGCGTTGCCAACTAATCACTCCAGCAGATCTTTGGACCTTTGGCTGCCACTTGATGGAAAAAGAGCAGCAGGTCTCTATGTTGGAGACAGCAACACTAGTTGCTCTGCTCTCCTTCTATACCTGAGGCAGTGTTTTTCAACTTCCCAATGTTAGAAGAAATATCCTTCTGGGTTCAGCTCCAAATGGGGAAAAATACACTGGAAACATGGAGACTGCTTGGGAAGATGGTTTAATGGTGGACAGGATCACATGGTTTGAGTTCCTGAACAGAAAAAGGGCGAGATACAGCGAGTCCCCAGGTTTTATGCTTTCTCTGGCTTTGAACGTTCTGGGGCCCAGAAAGAGTATCCTGATTGGTTGTCAGACTCCCAAGAGAGTGGGGGTCTTAGTTAGCCTTGCTGGTTGATGTAATCTTCCCAGGTGCCATGTGGTGAGTTTCTGTCCTAGATGGGTCCTATTGTGTTGCAGATTATGGCCTGTTAACAAAGGTTGAGTTTCTGCCTCTGGCCCATTGACAAAGGTGTGTGTGGGGGAGGCAGGAAGCTGCTTTGTCTTTAAAACATGCTTCTCCATTTCTCATCCAGGGAAACATAATATTCTGCCTTTTTAATATTTCCTAAAATATTTAATTCTTCCAGGAAAGGGGTGGGTGCTAACTTCTTACACCAATACTGGTTGCGGAATCCTGGGAATTGAAATGCATAGAGTGAAATGCATACTGGTCTGAAGTATTGGGTAAGGGCTTTTTTCATGGGGGCAATATAGCTATTTTTCTGACCACATCATTCATAATATGAAAAATAAAGCTTGTACATGAATTAAATACAGTATATCCCATATATCTTATGTTCTTCCTATAGAAACTCAAGCTGATAGGGGAGAGAAGTGGAAATCAAAAAAAGATTGACTGAAAATGGATGAGAATAGATGAATAAATTTCTCAAAACAGCTCTGCCCTTACTGCTCTGATGTAAGAAAAATGAACTTGTAACAAAAATAGAATTCTCTGGCTCCTTCGATGGTGGGGAGGAAGAGGGAGGGAATTCCTCAACTTCAAATAAAAGCAGCAAAGCAAAAGTAGAAGTAAAAAGTCTTGAAAGTTTGCGTGACTTCATATAACTCTTAGCCATCGGGTTGATCTTTTACTTCTACAACTCCGGCCAGCCTCCTACTGCGCCTGCTCGTGTTTATTATTTGGTTTCTAGGGTGTTCCGCAGGATACGTCACAGCGCCATGACGCTCAGCAGCCCGCAGAGACATTAGGAGCCGACGGCGTGACGGACGCTCTTCCGGTCGTGACCATATATGGAAGGGAAGGCACGTTCCTCTGCCGACGCTTGTTTCTCCCACGTTGTTGTGCGGGCACGAGTCGATGGTTCTCGCTCCGGGAAGGTTCCAGAATGGAACGGAGCTTAAGTAGAAATCGAGGGCGGCGGCGTGGAAGGGTGAATGGGGCAGACTTGTCATTCTTCGTTAGCTCTAAATTGTTAGTTTCCTGCTTCTCCGAAGTTAAGAAGATGTGAGTGGACGGGAGTGTTTGCAGACTGTGTTGCATCAGCCTGCAAGGTCGGGGAGAGGTTTGGTAATGTTAAAGCAGGTAAATGCACTCTCGGTGCAGTGGGCTGCAATTTTATGAACCTGCAGCTACAAACTCCTGATGTCGCGCATATATTAAAATACGGACGTTATTTTCCTTCTCCGTTTAGTGTTTTAAATGCATGTGTATTTTCATTTCTTTTGTATGCTTTGAAATGATTTTCTTGGTCTGTGTTGTTCATTGCCTCTTCCTGTTATTTTTTTAAAGGGCATTTGATCCTCGATCTGAATACCATTCCTATAATCCATACGGGTAAACAAGTTCAGAGATCGGGAGTCTGGTACCACCTTCTCTAACAGATTCTGTTAAAGGCATAAGCTTTAGTGAGCAGCTCAGTTTAATTGGATCCTTTGAGCTGGCTGGTGGTCTCTGACCTCGAAATGCAAAGAAGACCAGGAAAGGCAGTCATTGCACCTTCTAGAATCTAGATGACCAGCGGGACAAAAAAATCCTCAGTGTACCCTCAAGCTGTAACTTGGTGCTTAGCATCACTCACAGTGGAATGGCTGCTGAATTGCCCCACCAAAGCTTTAACCCTCTTATTATTTAAAAAAAACAACAACAACCAGGGAATTGCTGAGAAACTACAGAAAAACATTTCTACCAATTAAAAAGCAGCTCCCCAGAAATGTCTCAAGGCTCCTGCAGGTCTGTTGGAAAACTGAGCCAGTTTGCTATAATGGTAAAAGCACCAGACTAGAAAGCTGGAGACCTGAGTTCTAGTCTTTCCTTAGCCATGAAGGCCAGCTGGGTGACCTTGGACCAGATACTCTCAGCTCAACTCACCTTTCAGGGTTCTTGTGGGGAAAATAGGAGGAAAGAGTATTAAATAAACATATTTTTTAAAAAGAACAAAGGCAGGATAAAAATAAAATTAAAAAACCCACAGGCGGTGTAGTTCCAGTTGAATTGCATCAGAAGTTGGAAATGAATTAGACTCAGCTGCCAGACAGAAAAATAACTTTATGGGATCAGAAAGACACGAGCAGAACTATCGAGTCCTGAATTTGCATCAATATGCTTAGATTATACTTAGTTGTACCTCTCTGCCTCAAGCTGGCCAAGTGCTGCTGTGAAAGCCCTGTTCAGGGGTGTGGAGATTGTGGATCTGGATGGGAAGGAACAGGTTTCAACTCTGTCCTAACCAAACAGTAATTTAATGTTTTAGGGCTTCCTGCTGATTATCCATCTTTTGTTCTAGACAGTTGCAGTATCCAAACTAAACGGATAAACAATTTGACTATTTGAGGATCTTCCTGGTCTCATGGTTTCCTTTTGAGGAACAGTGGGAGCCATGGCAAGGAGGGCTGTTGCACAGCTTTCTGTTGTGCTCCAATTGTGCCCTTTCATGGAACTGAAGGCATTGCACACAGTTTTGCTTTGGTCACCTTCAGGTTTTATAACTGCAATGTGCTGTACATGGCACTGCCCTTAAAGAACATAAATAAGATGCACTTATTTCAGATTACAGTGGCATAGGCAATTATAGTGTTTCAAGTTTTGTGAGCTGCACTTGCTCTCAATAGCTTCTGCATCCAATTCAAGGTGCTGATTTCACTATATAGTGTTTTGTGGCATGGAGCCAGGATATTGGAGGGGCCACCTCTCAGTTTTCCCTCTCCCTGTTAGATACAGCAGGAAGGATGGTTCTGGTTCCTGTTGATTTAAGAATGCCATCTAGCAAGCCCCTTTTCTGTCATGACACCTGGCTTTGCCACATGTGAGATTGGATTGAATGCTGCTGACCTTACAGAAAGGTCTTAAGAGCTGGAAGTTCTCCCAAGCATGGGGTTTGGAAAGTTTGTGAAATCTGAATAGTCTGTTGTTATTGTTGAGGAATTATCTTTTGGGTACCATTATTATTATTTTTTTGCTTTGATTATGTCTGAATTGTTTTGATATTTGCAGTCTGTTAAGCACCTCTTAGAAAATAATTTTGGGGGTGAAATGAAGCCACCTTGAAGTGTTTTAGAAATACAGAGTCTCTTGAAGTTGAATTCTCCTCATGACTTCATGGACAGACAGTGAAAAAGAGTAAAGATAGCTTCACCTTAAGGTCAGTTCCTTATAACAAGGATACAACCATGCTGGGGAGTTTTGGCAACCACACAGAAGTGCTTTGCCATTGGCTTTTTCCTGGGATGTGTTGAGTTTGCAGTCTGCAGTACTCACAGTGCACTTCTCTTTTCCAAATACTTACCAGTGAAGTCCAGCTCTGCGTAGCTATAGAGTTCAGGCACAATCGGTCAAGTGCTGCCAAAGATAAATATGTTTCTTGTTTGCATCTAGAACGTCAACTTTTAAGAAAGTTCAGATATAAATATAACAACAATAATGAAAAAGTATAGGGAAGCATGCAGAACACACAAATTTTGTGGAAATTGCTGTTGTAGCTGTTGGACCTAAATACATCTGTGTGGGAGGAAGGGCAAGGAGCAGCTATCTGGGCAATATTGTTACATCTCATCCCACAGCTGGAAGGCTGGATGCTTGGATATTTCCTAATGTTAAAAGTGAGGTTTCTGAAAATGTGTTCAAATCTAAAGTATTTGTGTTTGGAACTAATGCACATATATTCACTGGTTATATACAAAACCTTGTAGATTAACTTATTTTCAAGTTAATCGGCTACATAAAATTTCTGCATTTCCCCCATAGTTTTACTTCCTATGTTAAGGCAGGCACCTTAGTTTACCGCAGTGATTCTCAACCTTAAAGACTTTTAAATTAATGGACTTCAATTCCCAGAATTCCCCTGTAAACATAGCTGGCTGGAGAATTCTGGGAGTTGAAGTCCCCCCATCTTAAATTGGCAGAGATTGAGAAACATTGGTTTACAGTAAGCCTGGTAATTCTAAGAAGAGAGTTTGGTGTAACACAATTTCTGTCAATGTTACATAACCAAATAATGCCTACATTCCCTGTTCATTTGGGTATGAAGCGGAAGAAATATGTGTTTCCTGGATGAATGCAACCACTTTTTAATTACTTTATATAAGTAATGCCTTACAGGAGTTTCAACATCTGGGCACGAGACTACAACCATTAAGGGCTTTTAAAAATCTCTGCCATGTGGAAGAAATTGAAATGAACATGTAGTATGCTGTTATAAAAATATATATGAAAATAATTCCACTGATGTTAATTTATTGCATTTGGATACTATTTTCTGCATGTTGCTCAGAAAAACCATTTTGGTTTTCCTGTTTGTGCTAAGATGTGGGTGATGAACTCCCTCTCTCATCAGTTTGTTATTACCACAGAACAATATATCCCGCACAATTGCAAAGACAAAGTGCTTACAATGATAAAATACATAATAAATATCAAATGTTCATTTTCATTACCTTAAAAATGTAAAGCTAGAATCAAAAATCAACAAGAAAGAGAGGGTTCATTACCACTACTGTACCTGAACACTTGTTGGAATAGAGCCATTTTTATTACTTCATGAAAAGCCAACTGAGCAACATTCAAATGAATCTCTCGAGTTCTGTTTTGGGGGTATCATTAAAAAGGGCTATTTCCTGGCTACCATTCCTTAATTGCTTAGGTGGGGACTCTAGGCATGCCCTTCTTAACTGATGGTCCTGAAGATAAATGGGAGCTGAACCATGTAGGTCTTCATAGTTTACCACCAACATTTTGGATTGGACTCAGACATTGGTATTATGACTGTATCATAAGTGTTGCATCACTACAGTGGCTCACCTGCATTATCCATGCTGCTGTATTTGGAATATAAAACCCAGTTGTGGGATAGTTTTCAAGGCAAACTCAGGCAAAGTGTATAATGTTACAGTTGTAAGGACTTCTGGATCCAAAAGGCAGGAATTGTAAAAGGATGGTGACAAGGACCTAGCACAGAACAAAGTTCAGGAAAACACACACTGCAAATCTTTGGGGAGTTGACCCTTTCCAGAGCTAAAAGGAACTGAAATAGAGCCAAATTATTTTATTATTAACATTTCTGGAGTGTTCCCCAGCATCAGCAAACATGGAGCAATCTCATCTAGTTCCCATGTTGTGTATGAGTTCCAGACCTTACCAAATCATGTAACAGCTGGCTTGCTGGGGAAATTCTCAAGTACTTTCAGAATGCTCAAAAGATTTCAGTTTTAAAGCCGTACAGGTGGTCCTCAACTTACAACCACAATTGGGACTAGAATTCCTGTTGCTAAGCAAGATGGTTAAGTAGTGGGCCTATCTGGATTAGGAAGCCCTAGTTACAGTGATTCGTGTTCTTTTTGTCACTTAGAGAACTGTAACAAACTCTTATGGAGCTATCTGTGAAAACGATTAAGAAACTACAGTCAGTAGAAAAGACAGAGTTTCAGTTGTACTTTAACCTTTGTGCTTGTTTTTGAGGTGGATACTCATTTTATTTGCAATTATTTGATACATCTTTTGATGTATTTTTATTTTGTGAAATATCTGGAGTCAGTTTTGAACTGGCTATACTTTAAATCAACCAACCAGCAAGCAGACAACTTGACAGCTGCCAAACAACTGGCAAAGAGTTTTTAGGGGCAGAGATTCCAAAGTTAGGTTGTCATGAAATTTTCCACAGATAACTGAACAGCCTTCTTTTTATATACTGTTCCCATACTACCACTGCTATATAAGAGATAAGAAGTCTTGGGTGGTATACATATTAATTAATACATTAATATTCCTTGAATGCTTGTAATTAATATTCCTTAAATAGCTATTTAATATTAATATACTCTCCTGAATCTTTAATTGGGTCATAAGTGTAGTTTAATTATTAGATGCTTTGATGACTTACTTCCTTGCACACCATAAAAAACGTGACTAAATTTGTCTACAAGCCCAGGCCTTGCTTTACCTTTTAAAAATTAAGTGATAGTTATAATACCAACCTTGCCTTTGCTGAGTACTTTCCATCCAAATTCCTTGAAGTTCTTTAGAAGCATTCCAGAACCGATTTCCTTGAAGTATTCTAGAAGCATTAAAGAAACACTCCAATTATCTGACTTCAACTTTCATAATACAATACAATAACCTTTGACTGCTGTTTTGGGTTTATTGGACTTGTAGTCCAATATTCCTGGAGAATACTAGTTTATAGTATAAACTAAAGGGGGGGGGGATAAATATACAGATAGAATGTCAAGATCTATATTGCTGTCACAGAAGTTGAAGTTACATGAATATTATCACTTAAAATATTTACCTCCACATTTGTCAGATAGGATTTTGCTACAGCTGTTGGCATGCTAACTGTATACCAGTAGTTATTCCCCCACCTCACAGAAATAGAAAATTATTTTTAAATTGAAAGAGGTATATTTTAGCATGTGCACAAGCATGATTAATTTTGCCACTGTTTCCTTAGTTCTAATTGCAGTTTGGAGAAGCAGTCAGATATAAATAATTGGCCTCAATTTTTCTTCCAAAATCTAGAAATCTATTGATTTTGTTTCAATATCACAATGATTTCAGTGATTACCGTAGTTGCTTTTCTGCTAAAGGAAGAGGAGCTGGACAGATCCATGTCAGATAAAGGACTCGGGAGAGCTTATTAAGGAGACTGGTGGATGGTGTGGAAAGAACTCCAGCATCAGTGAACTGAATTTCCCGTTTCCCTTCCTCCCAGTACTTTAGCCATTTGAGTTAGAAATTGTCCATGTGTAATACTGGTATGCCAAATTACTCAAATGGGACATGCTTTTGTCTGCTGGCTTCTTCCTTTCTTTCCAAAGGCACCTTATGCAATGTTCACAACCCCCCCCCTCAAATTCTAGCAGTTCACAGATGACTCAGCTAACATACATAGTTACAAAAAGCTCCCAAAGTAATTTAATTAAATGTGGGATGGCAATACCTGCAATGCTAAGCTTTTACTGAATGCCCATGATCTGACTAACCCTGTGGTTTGAACTCAGAAGCCACATTCCATAGGGTGACCACAGAAGCGTTGAGGATAATTTTACCAGTATGAGAAGGAAGAAAACCAAACCCATATCTAAATATGCCCTCAGAAATGCTGGATAATTTCCTTATCAAATAAATCTTGGTGTATTTTTTCTGTGTGAAAATCAGGTATTTCTGGGGAGAAACACAGAAACAAGTGCTGATTCAGAGAGAAAAATGTTAATGAATTCTATGAAAACAAATTTAAAATTACCCCCGTCTACCATTAAGTTGGCTCTTTAAAAAGGACATAGAAGCAATAAATGAAAAACAGAGTTCAAGCCAATCCAAAGATTGTTCACTATAGGTGTATTGCAAATGTTTCAGCTACTACTGGTATATGTGATCTACCAGACTAAATGAATTCCAGGTGCTAAGAAGTAATTAAGAGGGTAGGGTAGGGTAGGTAACCTTTATTGTCACTTTTTCCAGTGAACACACTGGCACACACAAAATGAAATTATGATGCCTGCTCTCAAAAGATATATATGTATATATATGTATGTATATATATATATGTATATATATATATATGTATATATATGTATATATATGTGTGTGTATATATACAAATCAACAATGATCTCTTGGCTTTCCTACATTTAAAACCAGGCTGTTTTATTACACTAGTTCATCAACTCCTCTACCTCCTCCAGGTAATCACCCTCATTATCATCCTGAATAAGACTCACCACTGTTGTATCATCTGCATATTTCACAATATGGTTGTAGCAAAACTTGTGCAACAGTCATGGGTCAGACAGAGAACTACAGCAGACTTAGGATGCAGCCCTGAGAAGAATCTGTGCTTAAGAACATGGAGGTAGAAATATTAGTCCCAACTTGCACATACTAGGGCCTGTCAGTGAAAAAATCAGGAATCCAGTTGTACAAAGGAGTATTGAAGAATAAAAGGCGCAGTTTATCTATTAAATGCTGAGGAATGGTCGTATTAAATGTCGAACTAAAGTTTACAAACAGCATTTGCATACAAGTATTTTTTTCCTCTTAAGTGCGCCAAGGTCAGATGGAGAACAGAGGAAATAGCATCCTCTACAGAGCAATTTGGTCAGTAAGCAAACTGAAGTGAGTCAAACGCTGGAGGGAGGCTCGACAATAAAGTTCTTTTTCAGCCTTTCAAAACATTTCATAACAATGGACGTAAGTACAACTGGACGATAACCATTAAGACCTGTTAATTATGTTTGCCTTATGCCTTTATTGTACTCTGCCTTTCAGTGACTTTTGTCAAACATTACTTTTCAGAAGGATAAGATGTAAACTATAATTCTATCTATCTTAGCCACTGTTTTAATGGATACAGTTCAGAATTATCAAACCATGAGAGGTTGTTCCGTAAAAGCAGTAGTGGGTTGTTCCCGGTTCTATAGAACCGGTAGTATAAATGGGCGGGAGGCTCTGCCCACCCGCCACGCCATCATCATGGGTGATCTGCGCATGCGCAGAAGCACACATACTCCTGCTGCGAACCGATAGTAAAGGTAAGTAGAACCCACTCCTGCACAGAAAGATGAATGATTAACAATTACCATGTGAACTGAGAATCTAAATCACATTGTTAACAAATTATTGCTACAGGTGGAGTAGAAATATTTTAGTGTGGTTGTATTAAGCAAAATGATCTGTTGTATGGTATTACATTTCATAAGATATTATGGTAATGCATTTAAATTATTTATAAATTACCCTTAAAAGAAGAACAACTTAAAGACCACATCCATTAATCAACATGGACTTAAAATACAAATAAAATAAACATAAAATCAATTTTTTAAAAATCTCCAAACAAAGGAATGACAATAAAAAACTAGAAATAGCAATAAAAATAACCAGGCCATTAAATTGGTACAGTAAAAGTCATACAATTATTGCAGATAAAGCCATTAGGATCTCCATAAACCCCTTCTCCAAAGCCCCATGAAAAACAGAGGAATCCTTAGGGATATTTAAAATCTCTAAAGGAACAGGTTTAACGTATCTCAGCTGGTACCACATTCAGAAAGAAGGATAGCATGAAGAATTACTATCAAGTCAATGGTCAGATAAGAGGAATTAGAGCCTGCGCCAGGAAAGTAGCTTGAGAAAGCCCCTTCCTAGTTTACATGAAGTGGCGGGGGAGGGGGGGACACATCCAGACTTGCTAGATTTTGTTATTATACCTGCTACAATAAAAGTAATCCTGTTGTTGTTAGACACGAAGTCGTGTCCGACTCATCGTGACCCCATGGACAACGTTCCTCCAGGCCTTCCTGTCCTCTACCATCCCCCGGAGTCCATTTAAGCTCACACCAACTGTTTCAGTGACTCCATCCAGCCACCTCAATCTGTGTCGTCCCCATCTTCTTTTGCCCTCAATCTTTCCCAGCATTAGGCTCTTCTCCAGTGAGTCCTTCCTTCTCATTAGGTGGCCAAAGTATTTGAGTTTCATCTTCAGGACCTGGCCTTCTAAAGAGCAGTCGGGGTTGATCTCCTCTAGGACTGACCAGTTTGATCACCTTGCAGTCAAAGGGACTCGCAGGAGTCCTCTTCAGCACCATAGTTCAAAGACCTCAATTTTTTGGCGCTCAGCCTTCCTTAAGGTCCAGGAATACATTGTGGTTCACAGCCATACATTGCAACTGGGAAAACCATAGCCTTGACTATACGCACTTTTGTTGGCAGGGTGATGTCTCTGCTTCTTAGTATTTTTAGTCCTGACCTATATGTTATTAGTTTCTTAGTTTAGTCTACCTTGACAGACTGACAAGAACTAATCTTGCTCGGTTTAGACATCAAAGTAACAGTATTTCCCAGGTTCTCCTTCTTCCCCCTATTGAAGATGGGGATGAAATTTACTCTTCTCTAATCTTCTGGGACCTCATTACTCCCCCAGGAGATCTCAAAGCTTACTGAGAGTGGCTCTGTAATGACCTCTGCTACTTCCTTCATGATTTTATTTGGTGTACTAAGTTCTTCTAACTAAGTTAAACCAGCTAGCGGTACCTGAACTCACTTGTAAGTGGATCATAAGCTTCCTAACAGACAGGATCTGAAACTAAGCAGAATCACATCAGATACCTTTACAATTAGCACAGGTGCCCCACAAGGCTGTGTGCTCTCTCCACTTCTCTTCTCTCTATATACCAATGACTGCATCTCAAACGATCCATCTGTTAAATTACTAAAGTTCACAGATGACACAACAGTGATCAGTCTCATTTGAGACAATGATGAATCCGCATACAGATGGGAGGTTGAACAACTAGCCCCATGGTGCGCCCAGAACAATCTGGAACTGAGCACACTGAAAACCATAGAAATGGAAGTGGACTTTAGGAGAAACCAGTGGTGGGATTCAGCCAGTTTGCACCACTTCGGGAGAACCGGTTGTTAACTTTCTGAGCAGTTTGGCAAACTGGTTGTTGGAAGAAATCATTAGGGCAGAGAACCAGTTGTTAAATTACTTGTAACCCACCACTGGGAGAAACCCTCCCACACTACCTCCCATACTCTTACAATACTAGACAACACAGTATAAACAGTAGAGACCTTCAAATTTCTAGGTTCTACCATAACTCAAGACCTAAAATGGACACCTAACATCAAAAACATAATAAAAAAAGCACAGCAAAGAATGTTCTTTCTGCGCCAACTCAGAAAGCTCAAATTGCCCAAGAAGCTGCTGATACAGTTCTACAGAGGAATTATTGAGTCTGTCATCTGCACCTCTATAACTCTCTGGTTTGGTTCTGCAACCCAACAAGACAGACACAGACTACAGGGGATAATTAGAACTGCAGAAAAAACAATTGCTACCAACCTGCCTTCCATTGAGGACCTGTATACTGCACGAGTCAAAAAGGGGGCTGTGAAAATATTTACAGACTCCTCGCATCCTGGACATAAATTGTTTCAACTCCTACCCTCAAAACGACGCTATAGACACTGCACACCAGAACAACTAGACACAAGAACAGTTTTTCCCGAACACCATCACTCTGCTAAACAAATAATTCCCTCAACACTGTCAAACTAGTTACTAAGTCTGCATTACTATTAATCTTCTCATCGTTCCTATTAACCTATCTCCTTCCACTTTTGTCTGTATGACTGTAACCTTGTTGCTGATATCCTTACAATTTATATTGACTGTATATGATTTTATTGCTTATTTGTTCCCTATGACTATCATTAAGTGTTGTACCTTATGATTCTTGATGAATGTATCTTTTCTTTTATGTACACTGAGAGCGTATGCAACAAGACAAATTCCTTGTGTGTCCAATCACTCTTGGCCAATAAAGAATTGCATTGCATTGCATTGCATTGCATTGCATTGCATTGCATTGCATTGCATTGCATTGCATTGCATTGCATTGCATTGCATTATATTCCCTTCCCTTCTCTTCTCTTCTCTTCTCTTCTCTTCTCTTCTCTTCTCTTCTCTTCTCTTCTCTTCTCTTCTCTTCTATTCGACATAGGGAAGATCAATTAGCAAAGCAACAATCAGATAAATGAGACTTAAATCCAGGTGAAGAAAATAGTTTAGGAAAACATATCGGATAGGTTCCTTCCTAATTCATATGAAGATTAAAGGAGGAAGGGAAGGCCATTCAGACTTGGAAATTTCTGTTACTATAGCTATTCTAATATAAGGATCTTTAGGTCTACACCAGTGGTGGGTTGCCCCTGGTTCGCACCGGTTCTATAGAACCGGTAGTAAAACTGACAGGAGGCTCTGCCCACTGACCCTGACGTCCTCTGCGCACTGACCCTGACGTTGCTCAGAAGAGCGTGCGTGTGCGCGAGCGGCCCCATTGTAAACCGGTAGTAAAGGTAAGTAGAACCCACCCCTGGTATACACAGTGTCCCTCTTCTTAGTCTGACCTAGTTTATAGGGCTGGAACTCTGTCATGTTCTGTATACAGATGCCTAAAAGACAACACACCTGATGCCAAGATCACATTGCATCTACACACAGCACTTCCACCTGACAGGGAATAATCCACTAGCAAAACCTGATCTCTTTGGTCTCAAGTTAGCTCTTGGATTTCTACAGTTCATGGAAGCTAAACTGACTTTTACAATGTTCTGCAGCATGTCCTCTAGAGGGAGAGTTTGGTAAATTCCTGAGTTCCCCTGGCAACAAGTGCTACCTGATCTTACTTTTTTGAATCACAATTCATCCACATATTTGTACAGTATATGCCAAGGGAGGATTTTTGTGCTCTTAGTTGTTCACTTCTCTGGCCCTCTTGGAGAACTTCAGCTATCCTCTCCAAGAATTTTAATATTTTATTATATACTTTATAGTGTCTCCTCAAATCCTTTCATCTTCTTTCCAACAAGAACACAAGTTTGCACTTGTTTATAATTTGCTACTTCTACTGTCAGGAAACCAAATATTGTCCATAATCAGGTCATACTGTTTCTTGAATACTCCCCTGTCTATTCCCCTAACTAAATCAGTATGTAAATCTACCCACCTTTCTTGCACTTGCTATGGGCTTCCATGGTCTGCCTCTCTACGTCTGAATGAAGAAGATGGAAGAGAACGTGAAAAAAGGCAAAAAAAAACCCCAAAACCCTCCATTGCCAAATGCCTGTTTAATTCCCTACTTGCTTGCTAAGTTGTTGCAGGATCACTTGTAATAAACTTGCAACAAGTGGAACTTATCACAAAATAATGTTCTGTAGTGTGGCCCATGTTCCATGCTTTTTTCCCATTACTATTACTTTCAATTATATAAGGGTTGCCATGTAGAACTGAGCTCAATTCACTACTGTGAATATGGTGAAGAAAGCATACGTTTGTTATGGTAGTCATAGTAAGATTCATGCTACCTGAGGAGGTCTGAGAGTTGAGTCTCAATCGATGTAATGAACACCAGGTTGGAAAAGACTGATGTATAAGGATGATCATTACCAAGTTAGTTAGATTCTATATAATAATAATTATGTTATTGACAATCATTTCACATTCCTATGACTATACCGATTTTCTCTCTTAGAAAGCTGCAAGATCCAGTTTTCTGCATTTTTCATACAATGTTCTGAAATGTATGTAAATTCCATGTCTTGTCTCTTTCCTGCACCACTCTTTGCCTAGATGACTTTGTAGGTACAATAGTTGGTTGTTTAGTTCAAATGGTCTACAAGAGATAAGGATATTACGGTTAAGAGTAGGACATATTGTCTTTGTTGGACTAGGGCATTTCCAGAGAATACTTTTATTGCAGTCATGTTCTTTTATTAATCTGATTAAGTCTCACTGAAGACAGAATGCTAAACTACTGTAAAGGGACCTTTGGTCTGATCCAACAAGGCAATAAAGTTCTATCCTGGAGAGAAGATTAGCTCTGGCATTGTTGATCACAGGGCAGGTTGGGCTGCTATAGGTTTGTGATGTAGTAACTGCTATAAATCTCTCTGGGTGCAGAGAACATGACAACACCATTGCACTGATTTTACCTTTTAATGATTGCAGTAGTAGATGATCCTCTGGTAACACTTCTTAGAACACAATATGGAAAAGTGAGTCAGAATTTTTTTCACACTGTTTGTGACTCCAACTATAGGTGGCTACTGAACTGCATAATTACTTACATATGACCTTACTTGGATTGGTTCCGAAAAAATTAATACTTGTCTATTATTACATTGTGTTCTACCAAGGCCATTCAGAAGACATGCCAAGAGAGCCACTTACCTGAGTTTTAATCTCAAAGGGGAGCTCAGATTTAATTTCTTTTAACTCAAAATATTCAAATTGCATATCAGTCTTTTTGGTACCTTAAATTATATTTTCATATGCCATCATTATTCATTTTTTAGTATGGTTATTGGGCCCAAAACATGGAAAAGGGCCAAGCCCTTGCTGAATTTCTGAGAGTTCTTGGTCTCATTATAAAATAACTAAGTAAGCGTTGGAGCCCAGTTTGGGCACAAACTCTTTAAATGTGGAATGACTATACTATAAACATCAGATTTAAATGCATTTTTAGACTTGGAGTATACTGCTTAAAGAAAATAGAGTGCAAAAAATAAATAACGTTCAATTGTTTAGATGACTTGGATTTATTTCATTATGAATGAAAGCTTATATTTAAAACAGTAAATATGGACAGTTATTCAGAATGAAATGAATGAGACTTTTAATCGCAGACTGCTTATGAAATTCTTTTATGACAAGATTAAACAAGTGCAGGGAAGAGAAAGCTTGCCTATTCAGGAGATAGTGAAATAATTGTTTTCAGTGGTGAGCCATAATGATTTGGCAGTAGGTAGGCCTTATGAAAAAAAAAACAAGATGGAAAATTTAGAAGTTACCTTAAGAAGGATGTTGTGTGGCTTTATGGATTTTCTGGGAGATATTTTCTCATGCATATTATATAAGTCAAAGAAATAAATTTAACTATAACTGTTAGGAAAAAAGAGTACACAAAGAGCTATAATATTATACGGATCAGCAAGGTGTTTTATAGATAGAAGTCTGCTAGTCAAATAAGCAAAAAAAAATGGTGGTTTTTGTCCAGTGGTGAAATCTAAAATTTGTTACTACTGGTTCTGTGGGCGTGGCTTGGTGGGGGGGTAATGTGACTGGGTGGGCATGGCCTTTTTTTTTTTACTTTTAAACCATTTTTTTCTACAACCTCTTCAGCGAAGAGGTTGTAAAAAAATGCTTTCAAAAGGCTCTGACGATCCCAGCTGAGTTGCCTGATTTGCAGAGGCTTTTTTTCTTTTAAAAGCGTCTGCCGATCAGGCAACTCAGTTTAGATTGTCAGAGGCATTTAAAAGAAAAAAAGTCTCTGCTGATTAGGCAACTCAGCTTGGATTGTCAGAGGCATTTAAAAGAAAAAAAGCCTCTGCCGATCAGGCAACTCAGCTTGGATCGTCAGAGGCTTTAAAAGCCTCTGACAATCCCAGCTGAGCCGCACGATCATCAGAGGCTTTTTTTTTTTACTTTTAAAAGCATTTTTTTGGCCAAAGAGATTGTAGAAAAAATGCTTTTAATTTTTTTTTAAAAAAGCTCTGATGATTGTGCGGCTCAGCTGGACATGGGGTGTGTATGGTGGCGGGGATTTTTGCTACCGGTTCTCCAAACCACCTGCCTCCATTGCTACCGGATCGGGCGATCCGGTCTGAACCAGGAGCATTTCACCCCTGGTTTTGTCTGGTGAAGACCTTTTTTTTAATCAAAGAGTTCATGGCACTGATTGCATCTGGGGGACTTTACATGCAAGAATATTTGTAGGGGAATTCAAAAAATCAAGATGGTGCAATATGCCAAGAAAAAAAAAGCAGGGTTTTGACTCTATTGTAGCTACCATCTTGAAAACCCCCCCCCCAAAAAAGTGGACACATCTGTTTATAAGGCATTAACAAATTTCATAAGTAGATCTTTTCCTATAAACTTGTAGCATTTTAGGAGTAATTGTAAAAAGAAAAATAATATATTTCAGTAGTAGTCTCTGCTACTGAACAAAAGAAACATTTTTATTCACCTTGGCATTTGGCATGATACCCTAGTTCAGCTCTACTTATGTCTGACTAGAGAAATTACTTATGTCTTCATAGAGTAATTATGTGCAGAGTTTTTGGAAATGAATACGTACTCAGAACACAATTCTTTGAGTCACAATTGGCGAATAATTTGTAAATGCATTCCTGCAATGGATCCTGGTCAGAAACACTAATCTGTTACTTTCCATTTCTTCTAGTGCAGTTTCGTTTCTCTTGTGTCTTGATGAACATCTAGCATGTGAGATGTATTTCTCACAATTCTCAAATATGGACAGATTAATAATTTGTCATAATTTTACAAAAAAAAACCTACTTGTTTTTTCCCCCTTGTCTGGCTATGTTTCGAGAGAATTGCGAACAATGGAACATTGCCTCCCTTTTCCTCTATTCTAACAGAAAAGCAAACAAAAGTTTTCACATCTTCCAGTTTCCAAACAAGCAAAATGTCACTGCTAGCCAGGGGTGAAATCCAGCAGGTTCTGACAGGTAGCAGAAATTTTGAGTAGTTCGGAGAACTGGCAAATACCACCTCTGGCTGGTCCCAGAGTGGGGTGGGAATGGAGATTTTGCATTATCCTTACCCTGCCATGCCCACCAAGCCACACCACGCCCACCAAGCCACGCCCACAGAACCGGTAGTAAAAAAATTTGGATTTCACCACTGCTGCTAGCATCTCATATCCTGACTTTCCTCTTCTTTATTGATTAGATGTGCTATGGGATATGTTTGCTATGGCCTATTGGTAGATGAAACTGAATGATTATACGGAACATAAACATATGATATGAATCATGTGGTATCCCTTGTGACAAAATGTGCTGATTCCAGACCATCATGGTATTTTTATTGATTTAGTGGTCATAGAAAATACTTCTGGCCAAGCACTGGAATCTGGCTGAGGCCTCTCTCATGGGAAATGATCCTACTGCTCTGATCCATTTTAGTTAGATCTATTAATGACATGGAGATACTGTAATCTTTGAGTTTGCAAGCTAAAAGAAGCCAAATATCATATTAAGAATTTCCTCCTCAGACTAATTATCCAGTTCTTTTCTTACTACTGTAGGTAATTTAGTGCCCTCCGGTTGTTGTTCTGACCCAGCCTTAGCAGAAGCAAGAAACAGACTCCTTGTCATGGAAAACCCCTCTTTATTTATTATCTTGTGAATTAATCGCATTCACCCACCGAAAAGTTCAGGCAATAGTCCTTCAAGGAGTTAACTGCAGTAACAGACATTATCAGTTCCTTGCCATAATTGCAAGACATGAGCTCCCAGCCGAAAGGCTGCAAATTAAGTTCTGGCAAGCAGACTTTGTGGCACAAAACACAATGAGCAAAATCTTCAGAAATACGAACTGTTGTTTCATACGACAACCACTCCCATTTCCTTCTATTTATTCCCCAGCCAGGGAGGGGCCATTCAGTGTCCACGTGTGCTTTACTTCCTGAGTCGACTCCTTGTCCTCCGTTGTTCACTTCTCCTAACTGCTCTGTGCATACGTGCATCTGGAACAGGCCCCAGCTGTTCTTCCTCCTCACTCATATCAGCCTCCAAAGGCAGCTGCCTCTCCAGTGGCTAGGAAATGTCCTATGGCCCTGGCTCTATCTCTGCATCTGACCCAGAGCATCCATCAGAGCCTTCCCCAGACTCCAGAACTGGCCCAAGTTCCTCCCCAACCTCCTCATTGTCTGAGTGATATCCAAGTTCCCCCAGCTCTGCTGGCAGCTGGCAGGCCACAACAGTTGTATAAGATTTAAGCTCTTTCCTCTTGAACAAGTTGACCAATAACAAAGGATTGTGGGAGGGGAGAGGAATCACAGTATAAAACAGGGGTGATAGCCCCTTTATGACTTGTAGACTTCAACTCTCAGAATTCTTGACCCAGCATAGCTGGCTCAGGAATTCTGGGAGTTGACTTCCAGAAGTCATAATAGGGCTATAGTTCCCCACCTCTGGTATAAAACATCAAAAAAGTACCAGGTGGTGTGTCCTGCATCCTTTCAAGCCTCTTCCCCAGTCAAGTACCCTTCAGATTGGGTGCATCATAAATCGCACATTCGTAATCAAGAAATAGAAACACCAAACTGATATTGCTCACCTTTAACTTCACCTTGGATTATCACTTTAGTTCAATCAAAAAATTCAAAGATAAACTGTAAATAAAATATATTAAGTACATAAAATAATCTCTTTATTTTACTTAATTTGCATGGTTCACAAAGTGGGAAATTATTGGTAAATTTTTCTCGGTGCTGGACATTTTTTTTCAAAAAACAAAAAACAACACCAGCCCTTTTCCATGATCCTCTACAAATCTCAGCCAAGCATATACGCTACTTTCCTTTCTCCTTTTCCCCAACCTCCACCCTGTATTCTAGTCTACTGCAATACAATACTGTATGCCCTTGATTCAACACTCTCTGTATCTCCTAGTATCATTCAGGACACTGCAATTGCCAATTTTAAAACCATTTAGGAAATCTTTTTCTTTGTTTCAGTTAATTGCCAGCATCAGTCAAATGGTATTTATCACTGTATGCAAATGAGCACTTAGTGATTGGGAGATGAACAAGGCGCCATCTTTCGCTTTCAGCAGGGATTGTTAATTTAGCAGATTTTGTTGCATTTTCATTATTTGGCTCAATGTAAAATGCCACCGTAAAGTAGCACTGTTGCATCTCTTCCAAGAAAGCTGGGCATAAAGTTGAATCCCAGAATGTATGAACTGGTGCTACTTTAATCTGTGTTAGAGCCCAGAGTCGTATGCAACCTCATATGAGAGCAAAGTTCCCTGTTGTCAGAAACCATAAGAAAGAAAGTGTGAAGTCATGTCTTTCCAGTATTGTGATAGAGACAGGTGAAGCAAGAGTTTTGCTCTCAACACACATTTGTGCCATTTCTGACACCCATGATACAAAGCACAAAAAAAAGATCTCACTGACAACATTTATTTAACTTCACTGATTTGTTTTGGATTTGGTAGCTATGAGTTTAATAACGATATGTTCATATGGAAGTAAATCCCATTGAGTTCAATGAAGATAATTCTGTCACAAAGAGAAACCTTCAAATATACAAATTGATTTAGGGGGTGGGGTGGGGTGGGGGAGAATGGGGCCGCACATGTGTGCTACTCCAATGTTCCTCTATTATGGAGAAAAAGTTATTCCTATTGAATTTCCCTTTTTCTACTTCAGAAGTGACAAGTTTTCAGGTTTGTAAAAATCTAATGATTTTTTAAGTTACAAATCTGTGATCCAATCTAGTGGAAAATATTCAATTTTAAAACCATTTTGAGTAGAGCTTCTGGTCTTTTCAAAGAAAAGCCATTGCTATTACCCATCAAGATTTTTTAATGACAACAATATAATTTACAATAATAGGAAATTTATTTTATTGTTATTTTGTTGAAAAGAGTCAAAACAACAAACTTTGGGGATAGATTTATAAGAGATGAAATCAAAATCTAAAAATCTAAAAATTCAGTAGTTGGGACTTCAGTAGTTAGTAGACTAACCAGAATGATACAAAATGAGGCAAATGGTTTCTCCAGAATTCTTCATCAGGCAACATGTTACACAACATAAAGGAAGGAAGTCTCCAAAGTCTGTTATTCGTAAGTGTCCATTCCTAACCACAATGCCAACATGTCAAAAAGGGTGTAATGATGTCACAACACAAATTCTGCCCTTTCATATTTTTGTCACAAAGTTGCACTCAAATCCACAAGTAGCAGTGTTTGCATCATGAAGTATGTTTCATAATTTGATCTCATTGGCCCCTCAAGTGCTTATACTGTATAGATGCTATATAGATTCAAGCTGAGTGTCAAAATGGGAGTTATGGGATGGAAACAATTGTTTCTGGGAGATATGACCAGGTTAAGATTTTATCTAGCATTCAGAGAAAGGAAGAGCTTCTTCAGTTTTAAAAACATAAAGGATTTGCCTTAAGTTATTAGGAAAGTAAACACATCTGGCTCTGTCCAAAACCAATAGACCTTGATGCTGGAAATCAGTGGACCAGGTCTTTGCTTGATGATATCATTTGGCCTCACTGCTAGCAAATCACTGTAGAAGCATCTGGATTGCTACACAGACTAGCAATAAAAACAAGAAAGGCAAAATAGAATGAGGTTGCCTTTCTTCTAGAAGAAATATTAATGGGAAATTAGGGCAAACAACTTCTTATCTGCTTAAAATAGAATGTAGCCTGTCATTCCCAAACTTGTAATACAAAACTTGCTGTCATAAAAACTACAGCTCATGTGTAACATTTGGAAAAAATGCCTATCCTTTATGATAATTTTATTGAGGTGCCCTATAAAATCAGAACCCTTTCCCAGAACCTTGATTTAAATTATTTTCCACTAAGCCCTTCACTTTACCCACTCCCTTCATATTTGGTTTGATTTGATTGCTTTATCAGTTTTAAAGCACATAAGCACATGTCTTCATCTTAACCTACAGCGAAGGCATTGACAGAATTATGGTGACAGTTAGTGCTTTATAGACAAAGTTGATAAAAACATAGTTGGCGCTATTCTTCTTCTAGTAATCAAAGAGTCGGTTTCTTCAAATTGGCCTCTCCTCTGTGCTTTCCAAATCTCTAACCCCAGACACAGGGGGATACATGGTGGCTCCTCTTGTTGCCTCTCCCAACTAGAAGGGACCAAATAAGATGGAAGGGACTGTTTTGCTAAATGAAACAAAAGAAAAAAAAAGACTATGCTGAAGTTTTGTGGACCTTATGGAACTGTTAATTTGCTCTTTTGAATAAATAGTTTCAGTCGATAGACTATTCTGTTCACAATACCTAAAGGGGAAGGATCGATTTATGACTCCACAGATCCCTCCCATAGTGACTGCTCAAATGTATTTTGCATGGGATCAGAGAAACATAAGTCACCACGCTCACTTTAAAATGCAGCTGGGATTGTTCTGAACTCTGCTGATTGCAGATTCCTGCAGCTATTCCTGCCTGCTTAGTACTGGAAGCGAGATGAAATTAGCAAATTCTGTTCCTTCCTCTTCAGTGCAAACTATCCTCCTGTTTAGATTCCTTCTTTCTTTCCTTCCTTCCTTCCTTCCTGCCTTCCTGCTTGCAATTGCTTCACAGAAAGGGATAATCTAACAATACTCCTTTTATGTGGAGTAGGAGTAGTAAGGGGATATTTGTTTATCTTAAATCATCTCTCCTTCTCACCTACACACAACCTTCAGCATCATATTCATGGTACCGTCTGTAGGCATTGTTTGGAATATATCTTCCATCTCGTCAGCATTCCAGCCACTCCAGCAACTTGCAGCCATGGTTACAGCTACTGGGGAAAGCATCTGGCTGCAAAACTGCCAGCACACCATCCTTCCACCATCACAACTAGCAAAGGTATTTAGGTCAGCGGTAGGTTTCAGGAGGTTCTGACCAGTTCTGGAGAATCAGTAGCGGAAATTTTGAGTAGTTCGGAGAACCGGCAATAAAACATTCTGACTGGCCCTGCCCCCATCTATTTTCTGCCTCCCAAGTCCTAGCAACTACTATATAAACCTAACTTTTTACAGCAACTTCTATGATATGGTGTGGTCAATATCAGGTATCAGAGTGGTCAACACCTGGAATGCTCAACCCAAGTCTGTGGTTACATCCTCTAACCTCACAGCTTCAACCTTAAACTGTCTACCATGGACCTCACCTCATTCCTAAAAGGTCCGTAAAGGGGGCGTGCATAAGCGCAACAGCATCCTACCGTCCCTGTCCTACTGTCCCCATTTATTTGTATTCATTTCTTTCGTTCATATCCATGTTTATATTTATACCTGCTATCTTGTACATGTTTGGCAAACTAATAAATACAAATACAAATATTTTTGGTAGGGAAGACGAGACAAACTTACCCAATAAGTTTTTGAGAAAAACTTTTTGCACCTTATTTCAATTCCTTTTAATCTGGAAATGTATCTAAGTAGTTCTATAGATATGAATACAACTATTTAGACTTCACCAGAAGCTAAAGGTGGCCTGCATAGCTCTCCATACCTAAAGTGAGGTAGATTAGGCTAAGAGAATGGGCTTGGCACAAAGTCACTCTAGAACTAAAGCATTGAGGTGGACTGGGCACTGGAAATCAGAATAACAATGCCAAAACCATCTCCTTTCCTATTTCTTTGTCTGCAGTCACCCTTGCAGAAAACCTGCTGTCCAGGGTTTCTAAACAGCATAAGAGGACCTTTATTTAAAATTTCCAGACAACACTTAGTCACCTCCATGGAATGCCAACAGAAATCATACTCATCAAAGCTGCCAAGGGATGAGGTTTATATTCTTTTCACATGAATTCAATAGCATGGGGATGGAGGCGGGGAGTGAATAATTTTCATCCTTTGCTCTGGTTCTGTGGCCTTGAACTGATTTTTCCCATATAAATCTATTTGGATGCTCAGATACACATTGAAGATTTCCTTTGGGTCTCCCACCATTTCATACTGAAACGTTTTGCACTTCATTCCATCCTAGCAATATACAGCATCTTCTAGAATCATCCAACTATTTCATTGTGTCAAAATGACAATAATATAGACAGATTTTATATCACTTCAGTGATGGCTGAATTGTGCTATGAAAATACTGTAAGACTCAAGTGGGCAAATTTTGTTTGTTTGTTTATTTAATTTTTATGCTGCCCATCTCCCCTATGGGTGGTGCAATGGCTCAGTAATTAAGCTGGCAGTCCAGGTTTGAGACCCAAACACCACGCAACGGGGTAAGCGCCCTTCCTCACCCCAACTCCTACACACCTAGCAGTTGCAAATCAGTGGTGGGTTTCAAATTTTTTTACTACTGGTTCTGTGGGTGTGGCTTGGTGGGCATGGCTTGGTGGGCGTGGCAGGGGAAGGATACTGCAAAATCCCCATTTCCTCCCAATCACCTGGGACTTGGGAGGCAGAGAATAGATGGGAGCGGGGCCAGTCAGAATTTTTACTACCGGTTCTCCAGAACTGGTCAGAACCTCCTGAAACCCACCTCTGGTGCAAATGCGAGTAGATTAATAGGTACCACTTTGGTGGAAAGGTAATGTCATGCTGTGCTCTGTGCTCTGTGCTCTGTGATGTCATGCTGGCCACATGACTGTGGAAATGTCTTCGGACAGTGCTGGCTCAATGGCCTTGAAACAGAGATAAGCACCGAACCCTAGAGTCGGCAACAACTAGCAGAGCAAAATCAGCAGGGACTCCATTTCTCTTGTAAGCTCACATGTCATAAAATAAGTAAAAAATAATTAAAATATTAAAACATTTAAAAATTATTAGAATTAAATAGTAACAAAAACAAAAGATTCTGGCAACTATCAGAACCAGAGTCTTGATGCAAATCTGACAGGAATTTTTTGATTGGAATCTGTCATCGGAATTGTCCGTGTTAAGATATTTAAATTCAGTAGCCTAAGCAGTGGGATTGTGCAGTGAGTCAGTTGTGGTTGATTGGTGGCTCCTGCATGAGGCAATCTGCGCCGTGATTCGTTGCTGTGAGTATGGAGGGGGAGTTTCCCTTTATCCCACCTTTTTCTTCAGTGTGCTCTGTGATTTACCTGATGATGCTCTAGTTTGTTGCACATATTGATGTAAATTATATTTATTTATATAAAACTACAAGTTCATATCAGTGTCTCTGATTCCATCTGGACACTGGCTGCACAATTCCCTGACAATCCGTATCAGAAACTTGCAAATACCCTTTTAAGTTTTTTATTATGGTATCTGAAGAAAGTGGTTTTGGTATAGTTTTGTCAGAGAATTTCCTTTTTATGCCATCGGCAGCTTATGTCACATGATATACAAACTTTCTTTTATGCCCCCATAATTCTAGAATAATTTCCTCCTTTTCTTCCTAATTTTCCTCTGATATTTGCAGATGTATTGAAATCACTATGCTTCATAAGTCCCTGCTCTCTCTTCCAGCACATTTCTCATTGCAACAACCTATGTCTAACCTTTGCTGTCTCTGTTGCTTCTCTTCTCTATTTCTCATTTCATTACCCAACATAATCAGTGCTGATGATGTTACTTGACTCGGTAATGAAATGTCTGCAAAGAAACAACCAAGCTCAGAGAGCACCAAGGACTCTACTTACAGATCTTTCTACATCACCATCCTTGAGCTATTCTTTCTCTTTTCCTTACCTCACAAGTACTGTGTATTCCCACTACCCCATTACTTAACTCAGCTGATTTCTTCAGAAATTAAATGACTTCTTTACTATCAAATGTATTAGCTGCCCACCTCTGTTGTTCCCTGCTTATCTTAGTCCCTACTCTTCAATCTTGTTTGTGGTTGTCTTTCAGGCCGTGTCCCTACTTGCACTTTACCATAACCCACACAATCATGCCCTGACAACGCCTATCTTTCCTGTCAGTCAACAGTGTTTTCTACATTTCATTCCCAGTCCATCCAAAGGTGAAACGGTCTTACATAACCATTTTAAATAGTCTTCATGCCCTTGAGCTGACCCTGTCCGACCACAGCTTTGAGGTATTTTAAACCTGTAATAATTTCTTGCTATTATCTTGTAGGTGAGCTCCTCCAAGTGACCTCTTCTTGATGTGATTCATAGGCTATAGTAAGAGTCTGGAGATGCATGAACACATCCCCTTCCCTCTGGTCCCTAGCTAGTTTCCATCTCAGCCATTTTTGTCCTGATTGCCTTTTCCATTACAACCCTGTCTCCTAAGATCCTTTCATATCTGTCATATCTACTTTTGACACTAATGTATCTGTAGGCTTCCAGCAAAGAAAAGGAGAGGAAAACTACTGTTATATTTGGGGAACAAATGGGTGCATTGGCTCTGCTGTCTTCTGAAACATATTTTTCTTTAAATGCAACAGCCCCACTTTTTCTCAATGCAGCATCCAGAAAATCATGAGACATGTTGAGCTAAGCTTTTGTTGTTCAATTTTTAATTTTTCCATATTTGAGACCCGATTGCCCAACTTCTGTTCTCCTTTTCTATGGGATATATACTCCCCCCTCTTCCCTAGGATTGTTTCTGCTCTGGCATCTTTTCACCCATATCCTTATTTCATTTTCTTTTAACTCAAGAGGCATTTGACTGTGGTATTGAAGGAGAAGTGGAGAAACCCACTGTCAGCTCTTTGAGGCAGTCCAGACAAGAAGCACCAAGTTGAATACTAGCACTATTTTTACCGTAACAGAAACTCGCAAACCTAAAAGTATCTCTCCCCTCCCTTACTTTTACTCTTCTCAAAATTAGGGAGGATTCCTTCTAGTACTTTTTCCACCACCCCCAGCCATCCTTCAGACTCAGGTTTCATTTATTATTCTATTGTCTGAGCTTTGACTCTTCTACTTGTACCCTAAAATCATATCCACACACAATTACACATATTCAGAGACACTTAGGGAAAGTCCTGAAGTAAGACCTGCTCCATTCTTGCCACAATTCATGAAAGTTCCCCCTCCCCCCCCGGCTGATAACATGCTGAAAGAAGATGACAACAAAAGCAGAAAAAAAACCCTCTAATCATCTTATCCATAGTGAGGGGCACATTCACAAATCAGTTTATCTATTGATTAGACATGTTCCCACTTTATTTTTAGTAACTCACAACAATGTACATAATGCTCTCTCTTCCTGTTTCCCACCCAACAGCAACCTTGTGAGATGAATTGGATCAAGAGAGTGTCTGAAGCAAAGTCACCAGCCAGCTTCAGCATCTAAGGGTGGACTAGAGCAGCAGTCACCAACTGGTGGTCCATGGACCACTAGTGGTCCATGAGAAAATTTTGGTGGTCCGCAGAAACATTATTTGCACTTTTTATATCGCATTAAATCAGGGGTCCTCAAACTATGGTCCCTGGGCCAATACGTGCAATGAATGTTTGTGATGCTGCAGAGAGTCTCCCCCTTCGGGGTCTTTTTGTGTGGGTTGGAAGGTGACAGAAATTCTGACTTGGGGTCTGCTTTGGCCTCCTGGTGCAGGGCTTTGGACGAAGGCTGGAGGGAAGTGCCCCTGGTGGCGAAGAGCCAGAGGGCCTTGTTCCAGTGGGACTGCATCATAGGCTTTCCAAGCAGAGGGAAAACCTACGGGAATGCAAGGTCAGGTACTGGCGCCTGTAGGCTCAGCGGGACCATCTCAGCCTGCTGAGCCTACAAGCGCCAGTACCTGACTTTGCATTCCCGCAGGTTTTCGCTCTGCTTGGAAAGCCTATGCTCGTAGTCCTTAGTGAGGTGCTTCTACTGAGCCTCCTTCTCAGTCAGATCCAATCTGAACTGAGCTGTTTTGCCAACTCTTTCTCGTGGTGGCTCCTTAGCTCCAAAAACTGCTTCCTGTTGGGGCCCTAAGGAGCCCAGGCAGGGAGGCGAGTGGCTAGGAGGGGAGGGGTGAGTAGAGGCTGGCGAGGCGCCCCTTGACATGAGTGACATTGAGTTTGCCATGCCCACCCAGTCACATGACCATCTAGCCACACCCATCCAGCCGGTCATTAGGCAGATCATATTAGTGGTCCGCGGGATTTAAAATTATGAATTTAGTGGTCCCTGAGGTCCGAAAAGTTGATGACCCCTGAACTAGAGCTCATGATCTCCTATTTAGTCCAGCTTAAACCTCTACACCAGAATGACATCCCAGTGTTAATGCCATGCAGAAGCAGAACAGGAAAAGTATACAAATAGCAACAAATTTATGGGGGCATTGTTTTATTTTGACTTAATAATGGTTGGCTGGCAATTTAATTTAGCACATTCCCTTCCTCTTTTTATAACTTTCGATTTTAGCTTCCTGGGCCCCATATTCCTCTCTCTTATCTCTGCTATTCCTTACTGGTACCTTACTGGTCTTTCCTTCCTTTCTTTCTCTCAGCAATTTAGCTCAATGAATAATTCTGTTGCAATATTTTCAGGATCAGACTCAATAATATTAGTGAGAGTTGAAGGTTTAAATATACTTCCTTTTATTTACAATAGGCATTCTATATTCACTGAATATTCACAGATAGAAGCGAGGAAAAGGGTGTAGGTGGCTCCTTATATATACAATGGGTGGAGCTATAAGTGGGAGTGGTGAATTATGAATACATTAAGAAGTGAAGAATAAGTTAACCCCTGATACGCCATTCATATACTATTTACACATTAGAGAATAAGGCATTTACATCTGACAAATCCCCCTCTAAATGCCGATTCGTTATACAACACCAATTACATTCAGATTCAGGACAATACAAGACATACAATTTAGATGTTAAATATTTGTGTTGCTTAGAAGGTAAAGGCTTTGTCAATATGTCAGCTAATTGTTCTGAAGTATCACAATGCACTGCTTTAATAAATCCATCCTGAGATAATTGCCTCACATGTTTAAATTTTATATCTATATGCCTGGACCTTTGTCCAATGGCATCAGATCTAGATATTTCAATGGCCGCTTTATTGTCTTCATGCATGACAAAAGGCAAAGCAGGTTTTTTCCAAACATCTGAAATTAAATCATTAAACCATACAAGGTTATTTGCAGCTTTGGATAAACAAACATATTCCGCTTCTGTCGTTGAAGTGGCTACTAGTTCTTGTTTACCAGTATACCAGTAAACTGGACAGTCATTTAAGAGAAAAATATAACCAGATGTACTTTTTCTGCATGATGTGTCTCCAGCCCAGTCCGCATCTGCATAACATGCAAGCTTTGGTTCTTTATTATCACTAGGTTCTAATACTAAGCAAAAATCTAATGTACTTTTCAGATATCTTAAAATTCTTTTAACAGCTTCCCAGTGATACATTGTTGGTTTGCTGACGTGTCTGGATAATAAATTGAGTGGTAAGGCGATATCTGGTCTAGTCCAATTAGATATATAAAGAAGTGAACCTATGATTGATCTATAAAACGTGTTATCCTTGAATTCAGGGGAAGATTCATCAGTATTTCTAAGAAAATCAGTTTGCATAGGAGTATCACAGGGTTTGGCATTGTTTAAATTGCATTTATTTAAAAGTTCTATAATCTTATCTCTCTGAGTAAGTTTGAATCCCCTTCTAGTCTTATTAATTTGAACACCAAGATATTTGTTCACTTTACCTAGAGATTTCAACGAGAAATGTTCATTTAACTTATTTACAAAAGTTTCTCTTCTCTCTTTGTGTTTTCCTATATATAAAATGTCATCTACATAAATCAACACAAATTCAATGTAATCATCACCCTTTTTGACAAAGAAACAGTTATCAGCAGTGGTAGCGTTGAAATCCATGGTCTTAAGTACTTTTACTAAACAATCATACCATCTTTTACCAGATTGTTTTAATCCGTATAAACTCTTGTTCAACAGCCAAATTTCATTTTTGTTGGTGTATTGACTGTGAGGTGCTCTTACGTATATTTCCTTATCTAGTTTTGCGTGTAGATACGCAGTCTGTATGTCATATTGAAATACATCAAGATTGAGTGCTGATGCTACCACTAGAGCTGTTTTGACACTCTCTGTTCTTACAGTGGGGGAATACGTGTCAGTATAGTCCTCCGGATATTTCTGTGCATAACCTTGTGCAACTAATCTAGCTTTATATAGAGTATTGCCTCCTTCTAAGTTCTTAATTTTATATATCCACCTGGTACCAATAATTGTTTTATCTTTAGGTGCAATTGCAGGTGTAAATACATTTAATCCTTGTAAACTTTCCATCTCTTTTTTCATAGCTAATTCCCATTTTTCTTTTTCTTCACGAGGGAGTTTTAACACTTCCTCATAAGTATTAGGTGTTATTGGCTCACCATCCATATGCATTATGTAATCTCTGTATTTATTTGGCATTTGATTTCTGTTGTTTCTAATGACTCTTTCAGGTTTGCTATTGTTATCATGCAAATATCTTGCTTCTTTTTTTGTTAGTGTGTCTGTCTTTATTTTGTGTTGGCTATTTGTCCAAGTTTTGGTTTTGCTTTTATATTTGTTGATATTCTGTTTTTCTATGGTCCCTTTCTCATGAGATTTTGTATCTTTACATTTATTTGGAAATATTTCATTAAGATGTAATTTAGACCAGTTGGCCTGTTCATGGAACACAGCTGTTCTGGAAACTATAAATTTGTTATTATTATCAATGAATCTGTACCCTTTGGTGCCAGTTTCATATCCCATAAATCTGAGTCTTCTGGATACGTTTTCTCCCTTTCTTCTCAACTGCTTAGGTATGTGTACGTCTGCAGTGACTCCAAATATGTGCATGTGTGCTAATTTCGGTTTCCTATTATACATTACTTCATATGGTGTCTTATTTACAATACTGGACCAGGTTCTATTTTGTGTGTAATTTGAATAATGTAAGGCTTCTGACCAAAATTGTTTGCTTAAGCCAGCATCCTCCAATGTGCATCTAATCATGGTTTGTAATGTGGAATTCTTTCTCTCTGCAATCCCGTTCTGAAACGCAGAAAATGGACTAGACGTGTAATGTAGCATTCCTCTATCCTTTAACCATTGGGAGAATTCTTTAGACATGAATTCACATCCCCTATCTGTCATAATTTGTTTTATTTTGATATTGTGTTGTGTTTCTATGCGTTTGTAAAATTCCTTAAATTTTTGAAAGGTTTCATCTTTGTGTTTTAATGTATAAACAAACCCATAACGGCTATAATCGTCTACTATTGTCAGGAAGTAACGTTTTCTATAGGTGATTGATGGAGTTAATGGGCCAACTAAGTCCATGTGTACTAAGTCAAAAATTTTGTTAGTTGATCTAGTAGATTTTCTTGGCCTGGGACTAGTTTTTAGTTTTGTAGATTTACATACTGAGCATTCCAAATAGTTTTCACAATTTTTTATTTTGACACCTTCTGCGTGTTCAGTCATTTTTTGTACTACAGGAAAACTGGCATGTCCTAACTTCCTATGTAAGATGTGAGCACACTCATCATGAATTGGTTTACCTATTTTTGGTTTTTTTTCATTGTGTGCATCTGCGTGATCATGAGATATTTTACATTCATCATTGTCACTGTTGCTAATATTTTCATCATCTGCTTCAATACAATCTTCCATATTTGAATCAATGTTATGCAACCATTTTTCCTTTGTTATCAGATAAGGTAGGCCTCCTTTAATCATCACAGTGCCTATATTTATTTTATTCTTCTCCAAAGTCGCTTTTCCCTTTGAGAAAACTATATTAATGTCAGAATCTCTACTTAGTTTTATGGCACTTAGTATGTTATGAGGTATTTCAGGTATTAACAATACCCCCTCTATTTTTCCTAGACCAGGCAAGGTTACATTTCCTCTGCCTAATACTTGAACCTTTTCTTGGTTAGCTACCTTTATTACAAATTTATCTTCTGTAAATGAAGACAATATATTTTTGTTATTAGTGGTGTGATTAGTTGCTCCAGAATCAATAAGCCAATTATTGTTCTCATTTTGCTGTATTTTAGTGTTGTCTTGTTTATTTAATCCATTTAGTGAACCAGATTTTCTATCCTTTGAATTATCTCTGCCCCCTCTATTCCCTTTGTAATTTGGTGGGCTTCTATATCTATGTCTATCTATGGAAGACTGTCTATAATTGTATTTGTTCCTATATTCTGACCTATGTCTTTCCTTTGAAATTTTGGGACAATCTCTTCTATTGTGTTCCCTGGATCCACAATTGTGACATTTAAATGTTTCATTATATTTTTCTTGGAAAGCTACTTTCCTATAAGGTTTGTGTTCTGTGTGATTGCTAGAACGATTTCTTCTTGAATTGTCTTCTGCTATCAATTTATTGGATAGACTTTCTATGGATAAATATCCTAGATTGATAGTGTCTAAATGTGACATAAAACTGTCCCATGATGAATCAAGTGAGTTGATAATAACACTTTTCATTGTTTGGTCTGAAATCACCTCCCCCCTCAAATGCAGCTCAGCTCTTATTTTGTTTAAGGATATTAAATGCTCACTTATGGAAACCCCTGGTTTCACTCTAGATGAAAAGAAATCCTTAGACATTCTTGTGGTGGTAGCCACACTATCGCTGTGAAACAAATTAAACATGCATTGAATAATTTCTGAAACAGTCAGATTAGGTTTGATGCTATGATACATTGCAGGAGACACACTAGATATTATTAAGAAAAATGCTCTATGGTGTAAACAATCTATTTTTAAAGTCCAAGGTCTTTTTGGGGGACTAGTGATAAAAAATAGTAAATTTTCCTTCATAAAGACAACCTGTAGCTGTTGATACCATTCTTGCAAGTTAATGCCATCAACCCTTAGTTTTGGGAAGTCACTGGGTAAATTTCCGACATTATTTTGTCCATTACTTACGACCTGAGGTAGTCCGTGGTCTCGCAAGTGTAGAAAATTGCAAAACGGCATGGGGATGCTCGCAACGAGTCTGCGTGGTTCTCTCGCCAGTTCATGTCTTCCCGGACCGTCTGCGTAGTTTCGTGCATGCGTGTTGTCCATTTCTTCTTTGAAGTCGTCGTGGAAGGTTCTCTCCGTTGCGGCTCGCTCGCTCTGCTCTGCTTCAGACGAGTCGGTCTCTGGTTCGACCTTGGGAGTTCTGACGACGGCGGCTGCTCTTCTTTTTCTTTTGGGGGCGTTGGCACTTGCTTCGGTCTGTGGTGTAGGGCGGAATCGACAAGGCTCTCTGGGTTCGGGCGTCGTCGCTTTCGAAGTCAGGATGGGAGCGGGCAGGTCTTGAGGTATCGGCTTGCTCGCTCGCTTCTTCGGTGGCTCTTTGGTAATTTTTAGTTTTGGCCCAAATGCAGCAAAAAGTGTTTTCATTGCTGATTTTATTTGGGATTTTGTTGAGTCATCTTCACTTTCTGATTCTGATTCTTCTGAGGAGTTCGAATCTTCTTTTTCATTTTCGTTGTCTGATAACGTTTTTCGCGCCAGAAATTTTGAATTGAGCATTTTGATTGGCTCTGCTTCGCTCACCTTGGAGGCCTGTTGAAACCAAGATGGCTGCCATTCAAAATTTCGCGCGGGATCACTGTTTTTCTTCTTCGTAATGACTTTTTCTGCAGTCATATCACTCACTATTTTTGGGTCTTTAGACTTCTCATTAGTGATGTTTTTCTCTCTCGCTGCTCCGCTGTTCTTCAGCATTTCTTGGAGGTTCGCGATGAGGCTTTCATCATTCTTCTGGCTTTTTAATAGTTTTAATATCTCTGACCTGAGTTCGTTATTCTCTATTTCAATTTCCTCCTGGTCATCATTTTCGTCTATTATTTCTTCGTCTTCAGTGGTGTATTCTTCGGATTCTCTCGAAATTGCGTTTGTGGATTCGTTGATTATTTCTTGTTCTGTTTCCATTTCTTTGCTGTAGGCCCTGGTGTTGGGCTTATCTTTCTTAGACATTTTTAAGTTTTTATTGAGTCAATTAACCATCCTCTGCTACCAGCTTGTTGCAATATTTTCAGGATCAGACTCAATAATATTAGTGAGAGTTGAAGGTTTAAATATACTTCCTTTTATTTACAATAGGCATTCTATATTCACTGAATATTCACAGATAGAAGCGAGGAAAAGGGTGTAGGTGGCTCCTTATATATACAATGGGTGGAGCTATAAGTGGGAGTGGTGAATTATGAATACATTAAGAAGTGAAGAATAAGTTAACCCCTGATACCCCATTCATATACTATTTACACATTAGAGAATAAGGCATTTACATCTGACAAATTCTAAGTAAGCTGTATGGGAGTGAGAGAGCCCACAAGAAGCTGCAAAGAATTGGCATTAACTGGATGCTCTGTGAGAGAAGAAACAGTCATGGTGAATTAGGCACGCACTGAATGAATTGAAAGATACAGGAAACAGTCACAAACAATTGGCATTTTATGTTGCATTTATTGTCACTATTGCTGCTCTTGATTTTTATACAATTTGTTGTTATTTTATATGTTTTATATGATGTTCTCTCTGTGGACCTTTGTATTGTTTTTATGAATATTTTATATTGTTCTTGAATAGTATAACTTTTTAAAATATAATTTTTTTTAACAGTTCCCAAGAAGTCCAGTTATAAAAAAATGACAGTAAAAAAATAAATACTGATAAAATTCCTATAAAGGCCAAAAATAAATAGCTAAGAACAGCAATTCCCAACCTTTGAGGCTTGGTGGCCAGGCTAATAAGGGAGAGGGGAACCGGGTCACACGAACGATGGACTGGCATGCACATGTGCTTGTGCAGCTCGACTTGCATGAGCCATCGGTCGGTGCACACATGCATGCACGCACATGCAGCTGGACTGCAAATTGAGCTGTGTGCATGCATGTGTGCATGCCAGCCTGTGGCCCAATTGCGAATAGGCCACGGCCAAGTAGTGGGCCACGGCCTGGGATTTAGGGATCCCTGCTAAGAACCAGTAAACCTTCTTTTAAGAAGGGCAGCCTCAGCTGCTTATAGAAGAGGGACTGTAAATTAAAATGTATAAAGAAAGCAGCCCACTTTGAAACTGTTTATGCACAAGAATTCTTTTTATGAATGGAATTAGAAACATATGAATTATAAACACATGAATATTTTAATCGTGTTCCATTTAGATTCTGTTGTCCATTTGAGTACTGTATGTACTGCAACTTCCTAGAACTGAAATGCAGGGATTACTATTGTCCACCAGGTGGAGCAGTGGCTTGAAAATAAGCTTTGGTTGGGAAGCATCTATGCCAATTTCCTCCACAAGAGCTGAAAAGCATTTGCTAAATGAAAGGGGCAAATTATAGTTAATGGAAAGTATGAAGCCGGTGGACTGGTGATAACCTGGTGGACTGGTGTTTGTGTGCTATTTTTATAATCTCTACCAATAAGCTATTAGATCTACTGTTTATCTAACAAGGAATTGATTAGCACAGGAGCTTTCCAGGTTTTTTTATGGGACGTGATGGCTCAGTGGCTAAGACGCTGAGCTTGTCGATCAAAAGGTCGGCAGTTCAGCAGTTCGAATCCCTAGTGCCGCATAACGGGATGAGCTCCCATTACTTGTCCCAGCTTCTGCCAACCTAGCAGTTCGAAAGCACATAAAAATGCAAGTAGAAAAATAGGGACCACCTTTGGTGGGAAGGTAACAGCATTCCGTGCACCTTTGCCATTTAGTCATGCCAGACACATGACCATGGAGACGTCTTCAGACAGCGCTGGCTCTTCGGATTTGAAGCAGAAATGAACACCGCCCCGTAGAGTTGGGAACAACTAGCACATATGTGCGAGGAGAACCTTTACCTTTAGCTTTTCCATTTTTGTTTTATTTGTGGTGCCAAATCAGATTGCTTTTTGGCATGTTGCTTGGAATGGACCATTGAACCAGTACTCCAATATATATTTTTGGATTATTCCAGCATTTTTTAAAGCTAATGCCTAATATACATTTTAGGGGCCTCAGGCAAGTACTTGTATTGGCAAAAGGTTGCCTTAAGTAATTAAGAGGCTGGGTGATACTGCTTGTGCTGAATTGTAGCAGTTGTTTATTCCCAATCATAATAACAGGATTATTTGCATATTGTTTGTGTTATAAGGAAATTTCAAGTCATGTGTACAGAAGTTTTGGAATCAGGCGGTGCCTTCATGACCTCTGACCTCTGGTGATTTACATTGAGGAAAGTGCTTTTCTCATAGTGTGTAGAAAGTAAACATGGTTGAAACATACTCACAACTGACAGTATTGTTCTCATGGATTGTTGAAGTATTGTTCTCATTATTTGTGACCGTTATGATTATTTGTTAGTTGATAGATTTAAATTTTGCTGTTCCAATTGAGCTCAAGCCAAAATGGTATCTATTTCGCTTCTGTTTTATCCCTATAACAACCAAGAGAGGCTAGTCTAAAAGATAATGACTGGTCCACAGTCAGCCAGGATGCTCCCATAGTTAAGACTGGTTTTGGACCTGGGCCACCCTAGTCATAGTTCAGCAACTTAACCACTTTACGGCCTCAGTTTTTGTTTCTAGAATTATTCCTTACACCCGGCATCATGGCTGTCGCTGCTTTAACAGACATATGGTATTACCTAGCCAATAATTAAGTAGCAGTGATATTCAGAGATGCACGTCTTCTATTGCTCTGTGTCTCTACCCTTGTTCTAATAATTGTAACATAGCATGTGATGTGGAAATTTCTGCCCCACTTGCTTGAAGAAATAATTTAATATGTCTAACATGGCAGTTTGCTTATGAACAGGCACTAAAATATAGGATGCTTAATACATTTCTCCAGGAAAAACATTCCAAAATGACTTGTTTTGGAAATCTCCTGCTGTATTTAGTGTTCTAAGAGACTATGTCATTCTAGAAAAGTGATGACGAATCTTTTGGGCTTGGCATATCCAAAGTTCAGAAAATGCCTATATTAACTCTGCTGATCGGTCTCACATGCACACACACACACACACACACACACACACACACACACACACGAGACAAAAGGGAGCTCTCTGGATTCTCTTCCCCTTTCCTGCAGACTCTTATCTCTTCCAGATTCTCCTCTCCAGAGCCTCTGGAAGTTGTGTAACAGGGCTCAGATCTTACAGGCCTCCGGAGCCTCAGAAAATCATGTAAGAATGTTTGTGTGATTTGTGGACACCTGAGAGGCTGAATTAGAGCAAGCCCTTCTCATGCAACTTCTAGAGGGTCTGGAGGCTTGACATGTCACCAAAAATGTCATGATGTGTTACCCATGGCATGTGTCGTAGGTTCACCATCACTGTTCTAAAATAAGAGAGGATTCTGAAAAAGTATGGTAATTGATTAAAGATATATTTTGATACTGTAATCATGATAGTGCAATAGTGGAACTATGCTGGCATAACGTATTGAATGGATAATGCTACTAATCATAACTGTGTCACTAACGGAAGACAATGGAATGGACAGGTAGCATAGGATCATAGACATTCATAGCCCATTGGGTTAGACTCTGTCTCTATACTATCACAAAATAATGCCAACAAAAACGTGATCATAAGTAAGAACAACCTATCAAATAAAAATTCAGTGTTGCTTTGTAGTTTTTGTCCTCTTCCCCATGAATCTCCTTCTTTCAAAATGTTTGTTGCCATCCTGCAGACATCAGTGGAAATATGTTCCTTCTGATTCCATACGGCATATATGGCATAAAAGCAGTAGCCTAGAGAAAACTCTAAACTCTTCTCTGAGAAGGTGGTAAATATATAAGTTTGCTAGTCATTGAGCTATGAAGAACTCTAAAGGGCGGGTACTGGCCTGAAGGATTATGAGTGGGATGGAGTGGAATATCTTCTGCAATATTCCTGCTAACACTAGTCCTGTTAATTGGTGCCTTGCATGTGTAAGTAATGTGGGAGTGACATACATGTAAATGGCGTGGTAGGAAAGTTTCTAGATGCTCTCAGGGAAAAACTATGTTGTTGATGCTAACTTTCTATTCTTCTATTACTATGCTAGCTTTACACATTTTGTACTAGATTAGAAAAGGTATCACTGGTTGACTTACACAATTGCTGATATTGCCTAAATGACACTTTTATTATACTTAACATAATCACTGTATGCAAAGTCCTAAACAACTCGACTACAAAAATATTCACAACAGAACCACTGATAATATATATTAAGGCCTAAAAAAAGCTTAGTCACTTCTAGAGTTATAGTATTAATCTTTGATTGATAATAACTTCAATAAAGGTTATTGACTACTTTTAGACACAAGTATCTAGAAAAGTATAGTTTCATTGATTCTTTAATATCTTTGGTATTTGGTTGTGTTGGAAGAAATATCCTTCTGGGTTCAGTTCCAAGTGGGGGAAAAAGACACTGGAAACATGGAGACTACTTGGAAAGATGGTTTAATGGTGGACAGGATCACATGGTTTGAGTTCCTGAGCAGAAAAGGGCAGAGATGCTGCAAGTCCCTGGGTTTTATGCCCTCTCTGGGCTTTGAACTTCCTGGGGCACAGGAAGAGTATCTTGATTGGTTGTCAGACTCCCAGGGGGTGGAGGTCTTAGCTAGCCTTGCTGGCTGATGTAGTCTTCCCAAGTGCCATGTGGTGAGTTTCTCTTGCTAGATGGGTCCTACTGTGTTACAGATGATGATCCATTGACAAAGGTGGGGGGGATTGGGTTTCTGCCTCTGGCCCATTGACAAAGGTGTGGGGGGGAGGCAGGAAAGTGGGAGCTGCTTTGTATTTATTTATTTATTTATTTATTTATTTATTTATTTATTTATTTATTTATTTATTTATTTTTCAGATTTCTATACCGCCCTTCTCCTTTCGGACTCAGGGCGGTGAACAGCCAAAATAAAACATTTGTACACAAAAGTTAAAATAGATTTAAAATAATTAAATAAAGTTTGGCCCATAATTTAAAACATTTCAATTAAAATCAATATCAAATTTTAAAAACCAACCATAAAATCAGGACAGCCCGGCTAACTGAAAAAAGTAGGTTTTAAGGGCCCGACGAAAAGTCTGGAGGTCTGGGATCACTTGTATCTCTGGGGGTAGATTGTTCCAGAGGGTAGGTGCCACCACAGAGAAGGCTCTCCCCCTGGGGGTCGCCAGCCAGCATTGTCTGGCCGACGGCACCCTGAGGAGGCCCTCTCTGTGGGAACGAACTGGCTGGTGGGAGGCAATTGGTGGCAGAAGGCGGTCCCGTAAGTACCCCGGCCCTAAGCCATAGAGCGCTTTAAAAGTGATCACCAACACCTTGAAGCGCACCCGGAAGTCCACCAGAAGCCAATGCAGCTCGCGCAGGAGAAGAGTCACATGGGAGCGCCTCGTTGCTCCCATAATCCCCCGCGCGGCCGCATTCTGCACCAGTTGGAGCCTCCGGGTGCACCCCAAGAGGAGCCCCATGTAGAGAGCGTTACAATAGTCCAGACGAGAAGTGACGAGTGCTTGAGTGACCGTGCGTAGGGAGTCCTGATCCAGAAAGGGGTGCAACTGGCATATCAGGCGGACCTGATAGAAAGCCCCCCTGGCCACGGCCGTCATATGCTCTTCTAAAGACAGCCATGCGTCCAGGAGGACGCCCAAGTTGCGGCCCTTTCCGTGGGGTCCAATTTAAAACATGTTTTTCCATTTCTCATCCAGGGAAATATGTTCTGTCTTTTTAATATTTCCTAAAATATTTCATTCTTCTAGGAGATGGGTAGGTGCTAACTTCCTACAGTTGAATGTATGGAACTGTTTGATTCATTTTTCAAAATGTTATGTTTTCCACAGTTTGTACAGGTATCTGTAAAGAACTTAAATGGCATTTAAAAGCTACTTCCACACACTGGGATTTCAAACCCTTTTAGGCCATGGAACCTGTTAGTTTAAAAAAAGAATCCTGACCAAGAGGCAAAGATCTAGTAATAAATAAATTGGCAATGTTCAAACGAACTTTTATCAGTTTTTCACGCAACCCCATCAAGTTCTGGTGAAACTTTGCTCCATGGAAGTCAGTTCAAACAACATGCATTAAAAAAAAATCTCAAAGGCCTGATTCAAGGAATGAATATGGCAAAATATATGAAGCCATAAGCAGCTTTTCATCTCATTAAAAGATACTATATTTAGCTTTGGGAACTCTCTGCTTCAAGAATAATAACAATAAAAATGAATTTCATTTGAGCTGCAATTGGTTTATCTGCTCAACAAAGAAAAAAGACAAGCATAAAAAACTCTAAGGCATACTATTTCCAATTTAAATGTCGAAACATATCCACCCCTTAAGTGGAAACAGAATTAAGATAGAAAAATATTTTTCTCTGCTGTATCAAACAATGAAGTGTGTCAGGACCAGACGGCAAAGGCCAAAATACTGTAAACAAAAAAGAAACTAATTAGTCAATAAGGAACCAAAGTGAATAAATTTAAGAAAGAAAATAAACATAAAGGAGGGAATGCTAATTGGGTTTAGGCAAGGTCTTTCAACTTTGGTCATGAAAATGCTCTGTTACGAAACACAGATTTCCTTTCTTGAAATAATTTAACTTGAACTAAACAGTTTAGATACTATTTAAATTCCCATATTTATCATCATTAGTTCCATCTGAGTTATCATCAGCAATGCTGTTTCTTTATCCTTATCTTTATTCACACAAGTAATTAAAATTCTTCTAAAGAAGCATTATTTATTATTTATTTATTTATTTATTTATTTATTTATTTATTTATTTATTTATTTATTTATTTATTTATTTATTTATTTATTTATTTATATTACATTTATATGCCGCCCATCTCACTATGGAGCAACTCTGGGCAAGTCATGATTTCTTTGCAGATTATTATTTACTTGATTAGGGAGATTATTCCCTATTATTAGGGAGATAGCGTATGGAGGAAACTATCATTTGGTTGGTGCTATTTTAGATTGTCAGTCATGACAAGTATGATTGCCATGTACATTTTGATTTAAGGGCTGGGTCATATAACTGTTGCTCTCCCTAGATTTCCATGGGTGCACTTTGGACTATCATTATAGCTGCCATCACATCACATCAGCCACAAAGCCACTAGATCCGTTAGCATCTTTGTTTGCCTACCCACCCACCCGAGTCTTTTCAGTGGAAACAGAATTTCAGGCAAACACAGATGGAGGATTTTTTTGTTCATATCAAAGAACGAAACATGTCAGGACCAGAAACTAAGGGCCAAAAAGTTAGCGTGCCTATTTTGTACCCAAATATGCAATTCCAGAAGCAGGAGCCTTTTCTGTTCCTTTGTCATAGAATAAGGGAAAACGTGAAAACTTGGAATTTTAGTCTTTGGGCAATCAAGGACAATAAAAGTCATCTTCATATTGTGTTATGCAATATTAGTCTCTTATTTGGTATAAGATTGGTGCATTGGAGTTGTTAAATTGGTTGCATATGCATGTAAATTTAAAGAAAAATAATTGTTAGTAAATGTTTTCCTTGCATGAATGGCTTCAATCAAAAACATTCCTGAGAAATTTATTTATTGTATCTATCTGCTCCAGTGCCACTGTAATTCCAGAGTTACGTAGAATTACTGTATAAATGAAAAATATCAAACTATTTCATCTGTACACATTTAAATGTGTTTATTTTGCATATTCATTTTATCAAAATGTCTTCCCTCCATCCAATGTTGTCATCTACCCAATTATGCTTCAGTGGAATTATTTTTAGGTTTACACGATGTCAATTTGGTCAAGATAGAACAGTGTCAAAAACCTCAATATTTTGTTAGTTAACCCTTAAAAGTTTTTTTTTTTTTGCTATATGATTTTATTATTTGCTCTACTAATTCAATTGCTGTCCCAAAGGTGCTTTTACCAAAAGGCAATTGAACTTTCTTGGTTTTTTCTTTGAAAACATTTTGCTTTTCATCCAGAAGCTTCTTCTGTTCTATTTTCCACCAGTCAGTTAGAACTGAAGAAGCTTCTTGGATGAGAAGCAAAATGTTTTCAAAGAAAAAAACCAAGGAACTCCAGCTGCCTTTTGGAAAAAGCACCTTTGGGACATCCATGACCTGGATGATTGAGAATCTCCACAGATAATTCAGCTGCTTTTTCATTTTTACTATCACTTTCATTGTCCCTATTAGAACTTCAGAGAAGGTGGGACTTTGGGCTGAAATCCAGGGCTCATACTAAGCACAAGGAGCAATGGGGTTGTTTTATCCTGCTTTGAAGTAATGCGCACATTACCATTAAGATAATTAAGTTCAGAGTCCAACTGGTCTACATGCAGAGCACCTGCTCTCTTGCCATGAAGAGCGTTTCTGCCTGTGCTCAGCCCTAGTTTCATTTCAGAGAAATGGCTTTTTTTTTTCTCTGACTCTGCACAAAGTGGCACAATGATTTATCTGGCACAATGAAAAAAGACTTGAAGAGACTTATGTAGGTGAAAGCTCTGTCACTTCTCCTTTTATTAAAGCTAACCACCAAAAGAGGGGGAAGGAGAAGTGGCATTGAACTGTAGGAACAGATCTATTTTGAAAGAGGTAATTTTGGAAGCTGCAGATGGAGATTATGCTGTGTTGATGGTTTCTTAAGCAGTTAATAGTAATTTGGCGAAACCTGTAGAGGGAATGTAGTGGGAATTTCTTCATATCTTTGAAAAATTGAGGAAAGGGTGGGGAGCATCAGCTGTTCTTTGTACTACCTGCAGCACCCAAGGTATTATGTTCTTATAATGTCTGAATTTGATTTTGGAAAAGACCCTGAATGGTATTTCTGGACAGAACTGCTAAGAGAAAAAAAAATGAGGGGAAAATGTTTTGAAATGTAGAAAGTTTAGCCCAGTTTCTATGTATACCATAATTCAGTCATAAAAATATTTCATATTCTAGCATCCAAAAGGAAAATACTTTGCCAGTCATCTTCAGATGACTGCTTGTGGAACATATCTATGTCAAATCACATATCATGGTCAGCTTTATCACTTTACCATAGGTGAAAGAAACAAACCAACTGTTTCACTAAGTGCTGAGTCTGGTCCATGTATGTGAGTCTTCCCCTTATGAGTATCTAATTGGGAACTGCATTCTTATTTTAATAATACAGTGACTTAAATTGGTTGCTCTATGTTGGAATAGCACTAAAATGAGCATTTCTAGATTTGCAAGGGTGACTTTGAACTTTATGGTATTTTTCTCCTTTCAAAATTGCCAAAAAAGAATTCCATTGTGCACATATGTGTTCCATTACTGGATGCAGTTTTGCCTCTAGCTCATGCCTCAGGTTAGTACAAGCCCAATCATACAACTGCTAAATGTACAGCTCCTAAATTAATGCCCTGATTCTTGCACTGTATGTGCTGCAGGCTTACTTACCAAACTTGATCTTGTTTGGTTCATGTGGACTTTTTATATAGTATATGATCTGCTTCTGAATAATTTACTTCTAGAAACTACTAGATTAGGATTCCTTCACTTCAGTAGTATTACTATTATATATCACTAAATAATATATTTCATAACAATCTAGTACAAGAGATAACTGCATTGCATCATTGTTTTATTTATTCATTTTAGAAACAAACTATTCAGAAGCTGAACATATACCATAAGATGTACATTAAAAAATGCAGAGTTGACAATTGTCCATATAAATTTCAGTACCTTCTAAGAATCCAACATACCCTTTCAGTGGTGTTGCTGTGCACCAAACAAATTTTAACAATATGAAGGATTAAATTGGTCTGGAATTGTATTCATCTCTTGCCTGAAATTTCGTATCTTACATGCGAAGACTCCTGAATCTGTTATGTTTAGGGGCACTGCTAAGTGCTTTTTTTTGGTAACATTTGTGTCCCATGGCATAGATTTGCATAATATTTGTACATGCATCTATTGTATATTAAAATTTGCTCATCATTTCTATTAATTTATCCTAATTTCTATCTAGTATTCCTCACTATAGAACATGCTGCCTTCTCATTTAATTTCCATCAAACATCATTCATCCTGAATCCTGTTTATTCACTTGTGTGGCCTCAAATGTCCCAGTACATCAATTAACTACTGTTATCTAAAGATAGATATGTTAAATAGCCTGCCCTTTCACATAAATGAATGCATCAGAACATCAAGCATATTCCACTGCTTCACGATTAGCCAAAATGGAAATGGGAAGTAAGACAGGAAGACTTTATTAAGCTTTTTCCTCGATTAACTGGCAGGACCAGACACAGAATTCAGATTATGTGCAAGAACACAGGAAAAGGCTTGTGTCAGGCAGCAGTTGGCATCTTATACCCATCAGAAGCCCAATGCAGTCACACATCTTCTCTTTTTGATATAGTTAGCACAATTTGTACCGTGTTGATTGAGAACTACAGAAATTGTAAACTATCACACTTGGAGAGAACGAGATTGGATACCATGCTGCATCTGGTATAGGAGGGGTATATAATAAGGTCTCATTCTTTTTTGAAGCCATCTAAGTTCATTGCCCTCACAGGAAATGCACGGAGATGGAGTCCAAACACATCTGGAGAGCATTATCTTGATCAAAAGCCCTCATCTTGAGGACTGTGAGGTATTTATTGTAACAGTAATCATGAGAAGGAATTTCTTGGAACCATCTGCAAGTTTTGTTTGAGCTCCTTCACATGCTCTAGTACTGAACTTCTCAGTGTTTCATCGGCAGATGCTTTCTGCTCATTTGCCTTCATGGATACCTTCTAGGACACTTACCTTTGCTGATACTTGGTAAGAGCTTGCTGCATTTGGAATGTTATGGTCAAATGGATTCTCTTCTATATTGTGATTACTGTATCTAGTCGCTATTCTGTAAAATATATTGCTGCAATTTGTGATAGTTTTCCAGTTGTAAGAATGCTGGAAGAAGACAATCTGTGACCATGAACATTTGATCACTCTGTATTGTAGGAGATTTGTATGATGGGATAAAGAAGTTAATTACTATTTCATAATCTGAAGCAAAATATCCTTCTCTGCGATGACTTCTTACCCCAAGTTTATGTGGGTGTGAAGGAATCAAGAGAACCCAAAATAGAATATGGAATCAATAGAATTACTGGTATCCCACAAAAGATTATCACAGTTCAATGAAATACTGAATATAAAACAAAGAAAAGGCCAACTTAGACTTTAAAATGGCATCCCATGATCTTGTTACAACAATTAAAAAGTCCTGCTGCAAAGTCTCTTACCCAACATCTTAGAAGACAGCTGAAATGTATGGGGGGAGTATGGGAATATTGAAGAATTTGGGACTTTAAATACTTTAACATTGAGTTTGAAAAATAAGAATCCAACCAGAGTGATCTTATTTGTTTAATTATTTACTTATTTTATAAAATTGTCTTTATATACTGATCTTCCTGGGGGCAAGTCTAGAGCAATGTACAAGAGAAAAACTTGACAGAAAAAAATAAATCTGATTTTACATACTGCACTTATTAAATAATTAATAAATTAATAAATCACTTATTAATACTAAAGTTTTGCAAACCTAGCATAGCAGTATGGTCCTGGGAGGCAGATTTACTACGCAAATATCCAAATGAATATTGTTAACTTAATTATTACTTGGAACTACTGCAGTTGGAATGGTTAGAGTTAGTGAGATTACATTACGGTGCTCCAACAATTTCCCATTATCAATAGCATCAAATGCTATTAAGAAATTGAGGAGAATCAGCAGTGTAGCGCCCCCATTTCCCTTTCACTAAAGGTAATCATTAGTTCTGTATCCAAGTCTACTACTAGAAATACATTTAAGTAATTGGCTCATCCAAATCTTAATTAATTATACCCTTCCTGAAACATATCCTTTCCCTTACAAAAACATTTCAGGAAACTGAATCATGAGCTGAAATAGATGACATCTTAATTGCCTGCAATTAATAAATACAATTCACACTTGGCACTGAAGCATGTAAAGATATAATACTTCTAAATCAACGTTCTCCAAACCAGCACCATCTGGGTTATTGGATCCCAACTCATATAATTTCCAGTTAGTACAATTTGTACCATGTTGACTGAGAACTGCAGAAATTGTAAACTAACACACTTGGAGAGCACCAGATTGGAGTAGGCTGATCTAAATATAAATCATTGGTGGAATCTTTGAGGCAAGGCCTTGGGTAATGAATGGAGACCAGAGTAACATCCTTCCCTTCTCATGAGGACTGGAAAATAAGCTCTGGACTTTGGGGTAAAGAATGTGTCACTGACCCAGTAGACTAGGAAGTGAAACTTATAACCCCATCATCTGTTCTCCTCCTCAAAGACACATCAGTCTAAATATGAAATCACATTTGGATTGGTCAGAGTTAAAACAGGAACTGCACTTTCAAAAATCATTTTTTAAAAAGAATTTAATAAAGTTTCAAAAATAAAAAAGTTAAAATATAAAGTTACAACAAAAGGGGAAAAGTAGAGGAAGGGGATAACAGGAAAAGTTTTAAAAAATGACATTTAGAACACCATCAAAGATAACGTAGGAAAAATAACAGGAAGTAACATAGTTATTTCTAACTCTTTAATATGAATTCAGTTATAAGATAAAACACATTCTTGTTTTAGTTTAACAAAAAAGGTATAAAACTAAAATATGAAATACACACACACACATAGATACACCAAACAGTTAAATAATATATAATATAGTCTCTTAGCCTAAATAAAACGTATAACCATATCATAATAACTCCACAAATACAAATAATACTATAATCAAATATCCGTACCAAAAAAATCCACTACTTTAAATTTAAATAAATACATAAAAACCTAAAATAAATGTGTATCTATTAAACTCCAACAGGATAAAGCATTTCTATAACCAATATGGTGGATAAAAATCAATGATTTTTTTAAAAAAATCAAAAAAATCAGATTTTTTTGATTTAAATTGGATTTTTTTGATTTTTATCGAATTTATTTTAATAAAAAACTTTTGGGGTAAAAATCTATCATAAGATAGTTTTCTATTTAAGACACGTAAATAATTTAGTTTATTCAGCATGAAATGGAGCTTAGTTATGTAGCAGGACGCTGTATATTCTGCAACACTGGGACTATCGGTGAGTAAACAGTGGGTCAAAGGAGTAGTAGAGATGACAGTTGCTCTTTAAAAATTATGATTTAAATTGAGTTGATTTAAATCAAGCCTTTTTACTAGTGATTTAAATCATGATTTAAATCGTGATTTAAATCGTGATTTAAATCGTGATTTAAATCAACTCAATTTAAATCAAATCCACCCTGATAACCAAAATATATCATAGCAAGCATCAAATCCCAAAGTCAAAACTTTATTTTTATCTTTATAAAGCAAAAAGTCCAAATGTGGTTTCCATACAAAAAGTAAAACAGTCAATTCTTTATCTTTAATCAAAGCAATCAGTTTTGTAATCTTGGCTAGTTCCATTAACTCCATAATCCATTCTTCCCATGTGGGAATTCATATTTCCTTCCACCTCTGTGAATGTAGAACAGTAGTTATCATATATAACTACTAAGCGCCATACTTTCTTTGAGTCTGCTTATCCATCCATCCTAAAATGAAAACTTTTGGTTTCAATTGTATATCAATTTTAAGAATATTCTGGATCAAACTCCCCCCCCATCATCATCTGATGACAATATTTCTTAGCACTTTTACAAGTTCACATAAATGATCAAAGGTGTCCTTACATTGGTTACATTTTCAACATTGCCTGACTTTCCAGTATTCATCTTTGACAGTTTATCAGACATTAAATACCAACGGTACATCATTTTATTGCCTTTTAAAATGTTAATGCCCGGAAAGACTTTCAGTTACATATTTAGGTTATCTTTTAAGAATTATAATCCATAATTCTCCTAATATGTTCTGTTAACGGAATCAAAATATGGTAAAACCAACTTGTAACTGATGTAAAACCTAAAATCGTAAAACAGGGTCAAACTTAAAGTAACCCCATTCAATAACAATCTCTAGCACTTAAGAACATATTTTAAAGATATATACGTAGATCTGTGGTAAAGGAGAGAACAAGGATTTAAACCAGGAATAGTGCAAAATAATGTTCAGAATAATGTTCAGAATAATTGGAAAATAGTAATCTTAAAGGAAGCTTTACACTAAGAGAATTCTTAGTAAAATGAAAACAAAACCCAGTTACTGCCTGTTTGTCTGGTCAGTTTTGTTTAAACATACACTTAGATTATGCTTGAATTTACTTATTTGTAAATACAGTAACTATTTAACTTAGAGACTGATCTTTTAGTCTTCCTACACCACCACCTGTTTTTTGTTCATTGTTTTCCCTGCATGCAACTTTTCAGTGTCCTGAAGTAACTTAATACCTCAGTCTTGAAACCACTTTTATATGTAGATTGCTTGAGAGGAATTCAATTCACAGACCAGAACTTGCAAGACTTTTTCAACCCAAAATCTATCTAGGCATCCCAAAGAGGCTTGGATAAACACAAGTCTATCCATCTTCCATCACTTTGCTTATCGAACGAATTTATGATTCTACTATGGAGTAAAAGAAAATGCCAGCAACTTCAACTTGGCCACCAGAGCATGCTAATTTACAGGACCACTTTCACAATTCTCCCATTATAAGAGGGTGGGGCTTCAGCTTTTATGTATCTCTTCTCCCCATTTTTAACCTTTAAATGCTTCATTGTTACTATTTTTTGTTCCTTTTTTGCATCAGGCGTTTATCCTATGTTTATCCAGAACTTGCTTTTATTTATTTTTTGAAAGCTGCAGCATACTTAACAAATGTAGGAATTCTGCATTTTGGAAGTCACCAAAAATAATTTTTTACATAGGAGAAAATTTTTAGGAGAAGTTACAAAAGGAAAAATATGAATGAGAGGATGACTTGAAAAAGCTGAGTGTGTTTTATTAGTTTTATTGCTTGACTAAGGGCAGGAAGCTGATGACTCAGTGTGTGGAAAGCAGTGCAGATAGAAGAACTGAGCTGGGATAATATGATGGCACAGTAGATGGACAAAAAAAGTAAAGGGACATGGTGGCTCAGTGGTTAAGACGCTGAGCTTGTTAATCGAAAGGTTGGCAGTTCAGCGGTTCAAATCCCTAGTGCCGCATAACGGCACCCCGTTACTTGTCCCAGCTTCTGCCAACCTAGCAGTTCGAAAGCACGTAAAAAATGCAAGTAGAAAAATAGGGAACACCTTTGGTGGGAAGGTAACAGCTTTCTATGCGCCTTTCGCATTTAGTCATGCCGGCCACTCACTATGGGGGGAAAACAGGCATTCTCATTTCATTCTGATAATGTTATTTGTCCCAGATCCCAATGAGTATGTTTCTTGATGGTGATTTTCTTTTCACAGGTACAAAAGAAAACAAACATCACTCCCAAAATTGTTGTCAAGGGAGAGGTAAAGTAGGAGCAACTAACATTTAAATGTGAATTGGTCATGCAGGAAGGGTTGGAGGAAATAGTATGTTTACCATTACAAGATGATGATATTTTGGTAGTGAGATGAACACAGAGCTAGAAAACAAGAAACACACACACACATGCACGCATGGAGAGAGAGATGAAAAAAGGGAGGGAGGGAGGGAAGAAGGGAGACAGAACCACAGGAAAGTACCAGTAGGAAGAATGTTAAACAATACAGTAAATGATAAACTTCTCCAACATAAGTAAGAAGGGAAACTAGTTATTCTTACATTTAGTATGTTTCCACTTCCCAGAAACTAATAGTGACAATTTATGTAACAAAGTAAATAACAGGATAATAAAATGACATTAAAACACTTAAAAGGTTTATTTATCTCTCTACTCCAGTGCAGCTAACTTTATTGCTTCTGGTTTGTTTGTTTCAATCCTGCCAATAATCAAAGCTGTCTAGGCTTTGTCTCAGCAGAAGGAAGTGTCTGATTGATCTTGTCTGGGAGTAGAAGCTACGCAAAATTGGGGGCCAGTAGAAAATTCCTGAACTATAGACTAACAGTGGAAATAAAAAATAAACAAACAAAAACAGATACACGCTTGTTAAGAAAATTGGTGGGATGTCTTCACAGAGTCACTAGAGGTTGGATTTGTCTTAAGACGGTCTTTACTTTCATCTGAGGCTTGAGAAAACTCCTCTAGAGTCAAGGAACAATTATTCTCTAAAACTTTATAGCCCTTTCAACATTACCATTTATAGTACAGTGTAGGGCAGTCTAAGACATTTCACCCCAGAAGAGAGGGAAAGCAACCTCTCATGCTAACGAAAGTGGTATTTCAGTTTTACTTTAAATGTTCGAGTGTCCTCTACTTGGGGGGGGAGAGGGGAGGCACATTTGGTTGAATGATTCATAGCTCTGTATTTTGGTAACTTGTAGTTTAATTTTTTATGTTTTAACTGTATATGTAACTGTAAGCTGCCCAGAGTTACCCTATGGTAAGATGCATGGCCAATAAATCTTATAAATAAATGAAATAGTTGCTCTTATACAGTGGTGAAATTCAAAAAATTTTATTACCTGTTCTGTGGACATGGCTTGGTGGGCATGGTATGGCTTGGTGGGCATGGCAAGGGAAGGATACTGCAAAATCTCCATTTCCACCCCACTCCAGGGGAAGGAAACTGCAAAATCTCCATTCCATCCCCACTCCTGGGAGAAGGATATTGCAATCTCCATTCCCACCTCACTCTGGGACCAGACAGAGGTGGTATTTGCAGGTTCTACGAACTACTCAAAATTTCCGCTACCGGTTCTCTAGAACCTGTCAGAACCTGCTGGATTTCACCCATGCTCTTATATCTCTAATATCTGCCAGAAGAATTGGGCCTTCTTATTTGATGGTTGTTAGACTGCATGAATGTGGTGGTATCCTTGTGAGAAGAACCAATGATTTTTTATGTTGTTATTTTAGAAAGCAAAAACTAAATTTCAATAACTTAAAGCTGATAAGGGATTTATTTATTACATTTTAATCCTGCTTTTCTCCAAGTAGACCAACAACAACAGGCAAGTGGAGATGTACAGTTTTTAAAAGAGAGGAAAGAAATTCCCAAAGAGCAAACTTTAATTACTCTTACTGTAAAACCTTAAATGGAAATTTGTTGTTTCCGAGTTTCCCCTTGGTGTAAAATATCCAGTGGAACAAATTGCTACATTCATGCACATAATTTTAAAGACATAGACCTAGGATGACACAGCCACCTCACGACTAGCATGCTCAATGATCTATCCTAGTTCCATATATGTCTATGTGTCCTGTTGCAATTAATTAATCAGCATTGCGATGGGGGATTTTTGTTTGTTGTCACTGTACACGTTGAACATTTCACACAACTTCATTGCTCTTTTACTGGATTTTTGGAGATCGGCATCCTCTCATTCTTAATGGTAGTTTCTACTTTTATTTTTTCTTGTAGAGAGTTTACAAATTCTTATTGTGGGATACATTGTATGCTTTCCCTCATCTAGAAACCTGGATTTGGCTGTTTTAGGGAATTGAGAATAATTAGCCATCCCAGTTAAAAAAAAAAAAAGTAGCTTTCATGCTTGGCTTCTGTCCATTAACATAATTTAAATAGTTCTCTTGGGCCCACTAACTCTTTTTCATGACAGCCCCACAATCTAATAAGGCATAATAATAAGGCCTGTATTCTTCCTCAAAAGAGTAACTCTATTGACCCAAGGAGCAAAATCAGTTATTATCAAGCCTGATTATTATGTCAAACCAAGATCAAATACTAATACCTCTTTTCCAAGCAGCTCAAGAACAGATCCAAGAATAGCTCTCTAAATATACAGGTCCTGGATTCCTGATACCAGATTAAATCTACTGTTTCCTTTAATTTAGCAAGGCCCTGCGGTGCTGGATAGCTGCCATTCGATCTGTCAAGACAAGAACTATTTTGGGAATTTTTATGATGGAATAATATTTTTTGGATAAACAGACAGAAAGCTATTAAACAGGGACCTTCACCTCTCAGCTTCTGGTTCACCTCCCTCACCACTGAAAAAGCCACAGTGGCTACACTGTCCACCTCAAATAATTCTCCTCACAACTCTAGTGGGGATAAAATAAACAGCTGCTTTTTTGCTCTCTTTTTATTAACAGTTCACACAAACAGACACACTAGGAAGAAAAAGTAGCTTTCTGTTCAAAGGACAGAACAAACCATTTACCTCAGGGTTTAACCAGGGCCATCACCGGGGGTGTATAAGATGGTACCCACAATCACCTGACTATAGCCCCACATCTTTTTAAATGTGCCTTGAATTTTGATTAGTTTTAAACAAAATTACAATCCTGCAGGGACAGAGATGAATAATATCATATTTTCAAAAGGCAGGTGTGATAGATAAAAGAGAGGCAACTGTGTGTACAATGTAACAGTCTACAACAACATGAGGGTCTTTGCTTTTGCAACTGTTTGTATGGCACAAGGAATTCTGTGTGTATTTTTCAAAAGTGTTTGAACAAGTTTTGTATGAAGCCAGAAGCCGGTAACAAGATGATCCTTCCCAATTCTATGAAATCCCAAGGTTTCTTGTATATCATGGCATGCATATACCGGTACTAACGTGAATTTGTTGAAATGCTGATGTTCTATTTTTGGCTATTCTTTTAAATGTATGTTTTAAAACTAAGCTTATTGACGCTGGATGCTTTACAGAGTTTTGTTCTCTCAGCCAGTCAATGGTCAATGGTAAGTGTTAAATGAATAAACAAACAAATGTCAAAGAAATGACCCAATTACTTGATGGCCCATTTTTAAAATATCTAAATTTATCTTTTAGTTTTCACAAGTTAGATAGCACATTTCTATATTTAAGCATTATAACTTTACAAGTGCCATATTCCCACACATGCTGCTCCCTGTATACTAAAATTTTGGAAATATGAAGGTGCTTTTCAAAAATGTAGTTTGAAATGCAGTCGATTTTATCTTGCCATTCATACATGGTAAGAAATAGAACCCTGCAAACTTCAAAAATGATTCAGAAGGATCAGATCTAGCACAGGCAGAATACCTTTCTGCTATTCATTGAAGCAGCCATATAAAACTGAAAAAAGGCGCAGCTGTGGTAAAGGGGTGGTTTAAAATATGACTCTTAAAGCATGTTTTAACTAAGAAAGAACTTGGTTGCTTGAATACACAGCATTGTTTCCCTGCTAGTTTTGGCACTTAACATTTTGGGGACAGACCAAGTGGGGGAGTAATAATGCAATTTGGGAGGACTGATACACATATAGCTAGGCCCAAGATGTTCTATTTTTTCCTCCTCATTTGGAGCATACCTTGAGGAGTTAGATTTTAATTTTCAAAATCTCAAAATGGTAAAAAAAACAACACAAGAGAGGATCTAGGAGCCATAAAAATGCCTCTAGCCACCCCAGCTTTGGGTTCTTCAGAGATTAATTCCTGCTATGCAGTGTATTATTCAAGCTGTATACAATCAACTACTGCAGTTGCTAAATGATATATTAAGAATTCTTCTTGTTGACTAAAGATTGCAAGTTTTCTTTGCAGACTTTAACCTACTGTCAATCTTGCATTATTTATGACTTTGTAATTGATTTCCTTGGAAATAATGGGGATAGCTTCTCAAACATTTTATTATAGGACCAGACAAAGAGAACAGATGTTTCTAAAGTACCCCCTCTTCAAACATTCTTTAATATTGCACTGGCAAGGAATACTTAAGACTCATGTGGATTTTTAAAAAGTGGCAGGATGGCAAGGTGAGCATAGCTGTGTAATCAAAGGAACTGACTCTGGGAAGAATGGTAATAAAGAGGCTTGGACAGAAGTGAATGTTTATGCAATACTGTTCAATCTCTTTTCAGTTTCTGATGTTTTAATCACTCTTTACTCCCAATGCTTTAGTAATTGTCAGTGAATCACTCTGAATAATTATACACTATCCAGGGGATTTATGTCTTTACCTGAATGAGCAGCAGAAACCAGGCTTTAGAGGATATTAGGGGCCCTGACATTAGAAAACAGGGAGTTATGTGGTAATGGTGAGGGAATTTGCTTACAAAAACAGTAGCCTTGGCTAACAAGTCTGCTTTGTATTAGTTGGAAGGGCAGGCTCCAGTCTTTACCGATTTCTCACCTGTCCAGACTGATTGAAAGAGAAAATGTCTTTTTATTGAAGGTTGAAAAGAAAACCAAACCTCTCACTGCACACTGTCCTGGGCAGCATTAACTATTTACTAACCTGCAGAGAGTCTCAACAGGATGTTGTAGAAAATAAATACTGCATATTTTGGTTGAAGATGTGACTCTGAATGTCTGCATAAATGTATGTGCACTTATTAACCATTACTTGTCAAGTTTTTCCTGGATAATTTTTGTGATTAAAAATGAACCTAATAACTGTCCCTATGACACTGTGATATCAAGCATGTGTTGGCCAATTTTGTGGCCAAACCAAGTTCTAGAGTTTGGTAAGCAACTGTCTTTCAGGTAGACCTTTATTAACAGACTGCTCTGAATACCCTGAAGGATTCATACCCCTTAAATTCTTGTTATTGGTACAAAAGTTCTCTAGCAAAGGAAAATATAGTAATCTCTCTCCTAAAGTGATCATATCTTCTAAATCCTATACTGTATATCTGCATACTCAGGGTTTTGAAAGGGTACCTATTTCAGTCAAACTACCCATATTCTATCTGCAAATGTTTTTCTCCAAATATTTCTTATTTCAGAAATACAGCAGAATTCAAATTTTCAGTTGTGGCAAATGCCCTTTGGGGATGGGGAGCTGGTACCAATCCTACTTTTTTTCAGCATGAGACAGAAATCTTTCATCCATCCAAGCTTCTAAAACATGATGCATTAAAAAAAATTTTATCAGTTTTTTAATCAGTTCCTTTTTTATCTATACTCTTTGGTTCTATTCAGATTATTTCAATTTATTTGGTTCTATTTGGATTATTGTTGTTATTGCTATTAGCTAGTTTGATGTAGTGGTTAAGGCACTAGACTATGACTTTTAGTCACACCTTAGGAACGAGGGGGGGGATATTGAGCTAGGAAGATCTCAGGCAATTGTAAACCACTTGCGTAAATCTTGTCAAGAAAACTGCAGGGACTATTAACAGGCTGTCACCAGGAGTCAAGATTGACTTGAAAGTGCCAAGAATAAAAAAGGTGGACTGTAAGTCATTTGAAATTAATTGTTAAGAGCACTGCTGAAAAAGTTAAAGTAAAAAAAAAGTAATTATTCATTCAGAAACTAATTAAGGAGACGAGCAACCTGGAACTAAAGAGAAATTTCCTGACAGTTAGAACAATTATTATTTATTATTATTATTATTTATTGGATTTATATGCCGCCCTCTCTCTGAAGGACTCAGGGCGGCTCACATCAACGAAACAATCCCAATAAATTCAAATTAAAACAGACTAAAAACCAATTTAAAACAGTAGACCCCATCAGTCCTGGCTAGGGCGTTTAAACAGCCAGGTCTTAAGCTCACGGTGGAAAGTATGAAGGTCGGGGGCCAACCGAAGACCCATGGGAAGTTGATTCCAAAGGGTCGGCATGGCCAGAGAAGGCTCTACCCCTGGGGGTCGCTAGCCGACATTGTTTGGCCGACGGCACCCTGAGTAGGCCCTCTCTGTGGGAACGCACTGGGCGATGGGAAGTCGATGCTGGTTGCAGGTGGTCCGACAGATATCCTGGGCCTAAGCCATGAAGGGCTTTATAGGTTAACACCAGCACCTTGAATCTCATCAGTGGAATTAATCAGTGGAACAACTTGCCTCCAGAAGTTGTGGATGCTCCAACACTGGAAGTTTCTAAGAAGAGATTGGACAACCATTTGTCTGAAATGGTATAGGGTTCCTACCTGAGCAGGGAGTTGGACAAGAAGACCTACAAGATCTCTTCCAACGGTGTTATTGTTATTATTCTGTTAATTTGTAGTTCTTCACATTCTAAATACTCCCAATAAGCTTGATGATATCTAATTCATTGTATTTTCTTATGATTTAGCCGTTTCCTAAAATAGTAAACAGGTCTATTTGAACTCATTTAAGTATTGTCCTATGCTTTGATTTTTAATGAATTTTATCAGATCATCTGATGACGTTTTACATGCAGGGTAAATATTGATATACTCCCATACCTAATTCAGTAGGAAGGAATTCCAGCTTTGAGAAGAGTAGTTTGCAGCGAGAAAAGCAAAGATTTGGTGAACCACCTTAGGATCAAAATCTTCAAATCTCTTGAGTTATCACACCCTCTTCAAAAATCTTGTGGTACATTTGAACCCAAGAAACTGATTATCGCGTAAGCGATTGTAGATAGCTTTTTAAAAAGTGCATGAAGTGGTGAGGCGCACCACTTAATGGCACTTAAGAAAAAAGTTTCTAGCTACAAACATTTACGCGATAATCAGTGTGTTGGGTTCCAATGTACCACAAGACTTTTTATTATTTAAATAAAAGTGTATTCAGTCAGCAGCCTGAATTCAGGTGCCAATGCCGTTCAAATGGGTTGAGCTACGTTTCCCATCCTCCCCAGCCGATTCATTTATATTGGGTGGGGATAAAGGGAAATGCAATCCAATAGATCTGTGGCTTGAGCCAATTCTCAAACAGCGGGTTCGGCCCAGGTGCCGCCATCCAAACTTCCTCCTCTTTTTGGGCTACCTTTCTCCCTGCCTTTCCTCCAAAAGTACATCGCCACCCAAGTTCTACGTTTTGATAAAACAATCCCACTTTTTAATATTCTTTGTTCCGCACCTCGTGAGAGGAGCGCGGCGCCATTCACCTTCCCTCGAACGTTTCTTAAAGGCAGCCGCTCCGCTTTCTCCGCTCTTGCGGATCTAAGCCGACGGCCTCCTTTCTTGGCGCTGCTGCCTGTGCTGCAACAGAGGCCGCGCTCAGCTCCTCGGCAGACGCGGGGATCCCACCGCTCCGCCTTGTCTGCCCCCCCACCACGTGGGCACTTTCCACCCGCCAGTTCTGCAAAGGCCTTTTCTGCCAGCGAGAGAGAGAACCGGGAGGAATCCTTCTTTTTCTCTCTTGAGGTTGGTAGACCCAGCTCGGCTGTAGCAGAATATCCCAGCCACCACCAGCTCATAACGGCCCTTTCCCGCTTCCCGGCCTGCCTGCCTCTTTCCGATTTCTCGGAAGAAATCCCGCCTGCTGGCTTGCTCCAACGCTACTGTTGTGATGTTTTCCTTTCGTCGCTATGGGCCGGGATTTCCAGCAGAGAAAGGCGAAGGGAGGGCGAGGAGTACCGGGGGGGGGGTGAGTGTAAACCAATGCCTCCGACGATGATAGGGGAGGATCAGGGAATTCGAGAGGGACGAAAAAGCCTCTTTTACTTTGCAAAGAAGGGGAGGGCTGCTGGGGACGGAAGTGATGGACGCGCGGGTCGCACCTCTCCCTCCGTGTTGGAGTACCTGCCATTCCCGTCCCGGTTCCTGTGTGTTTGGAAGAAGGCAGTGCCTATGAAAAATCATAATCTCCCGAAACCTCTTAAAAAGCAGGAGCCAAACTTCTCTGGTCATGGCAGTCCTAAAACGGATCAAAGCAACTTACAGGATTCCTCCTTAAAAGTTTACTCAGATTCAGAAGACACTTTCGTGTAATAATGGAAAAGGTTCTTCCTTTTACTGTAGGCCATATGTTCCCAAGCGTGGTAACCTCTTCCAACCAAAATAAATTAAAATATACCAACCTTTTGCTGGATTCATTTCCCATTATCCCCATCATCATGGCCATTGCCAAATCAGCTGGAATTGTCCAGTTGGGGAAACTCTTCAGTAATCAGAACTATATGCCATAGTGCTTTGTGATATCACAGAATGGTTTCTACTAATGAATTCTTCCCTTCTGATTCAGTAAAACACTTTTAGCATACAGCAGATGTTGTAATTTTAAATAGTGCCAAAGTAAGACATGATAAAATCATTTCAGAGCGTAACATACTTTTATTTGTTCAGTTTACATGGGCACATATAAGGTAGTGTTGCACTCAGATATTGAAAAACCATGCAGAAATAGAGCAGATTGTTTTCCTTTCTATAAACTAGATTTAAACAAGCCTTACCTTAATGGTGATACCTTTTTTATGTGGATGTGTGTGGATGTCTGTTGCTGAAGACAACTGCTGCCCTATAACGTTACCTTGCTTGTCAGATTTTCAGGAACTGGCTCATTTTGCAGAGTACTAGGCACAAAAACAATTACATATTCCAAGTAAATCTACATGAAATGTAGCTGAATGTTTTAATCCTGGATAGATGACTGGTTTCATATTATTCCAAAATGCAGACCATAAAATAATGGATTTAAGTCGCAGGAAAGCAGATTTCATTTACAAATTCCTAGCAATTTATAGTGGAGTTAGTTATGTAGGGAGGTGGTAGACTTTCCTTCATTGGATGAGTTCAAGGGAAAGTTACACTGTCTGAAATACTTTAATTTGGATTCCTACACTGAGAAGAGGAATGGACTCAGTGGCTGAATGGTTTCTTTTGACTCTGACTGTGGCTGACTTTAGCTACATTGAAAAGCTAAGTATGAATATTACTATCTTTTTATTAAGAATTCTATTCATAATATTTTGTCACTTTCAAGATAATACAGCAGCAACAGTCTGGATTTATAATATGCCATTGATTGAGTTTGGAACCTAAGTAAGGTCTGGCTTGATTAGTATTTGGATGAGAAATTATAGAGAATCTGTGCTATAGGCATGGCAATCATTTTCAGTATTGTTGCTATGAAAATTTCATGGGTTTTTCCATGAAACCTCCATGAATTTAAATTAGTGCAAAGGAGACTTTACCATTATTTATTTTGGATAATAATTATAAATAATTAAATAACCTCAGGATTAGAGGAAGCCTGTTTTGTGTAGTGATTGAGGCATCAAGATAGAAAGCAAGAGAGTGTGGGTTCTAGCCCCACCAAGAGCCAGTTGGGTGCTCTTGGGCTGGTCACTCTCTCAGCCCTGGGAAGAAGGCAATGGAAAACCATATCAAAAAAACTTTGCCAAGAAAACTTCAGGGAGTCATCCAGGCAGTCACCAGGAATTAAAAATTTATTTCAAAGGCATCCCCCCAAAAAAGAGGAGATCAGGAAAAAATATATATAAATTACCATTGGTAAGCAATTACCTTGTTTACCAATGGTAATTGGCACTGGGAACTCCATCACTAAGTGACATGTTTGTATGGCACAATATCACATGACCATGTTGACTTGCAACATCAGTTCCAGTTGCTGTCAGTAGGTGAAATCTGCTAAATTGCAGTGTCCTGCAGTCACACGATTACCATTCCTGCCAGCTTCTCCTTTAACTTTGCTTGTCAGAAGCTGACAATAAAGGCTGTGAATGACTATCATCTGACCACAGGACACTGCAGCATCATAATTGCAAACTGGTTGCCAAGTGCAGAACTGATCACGTGACTGTAGGAATGCTGCAACAGCTTCAACTATGAGAACTGGTCATAAGTACCTCTCATTCAGCATTGTCATACCTTTGAACCTTAAATGGATTTAAGGGAGAACTAGCTGTAGTAATTTTCTAGAAACAACATAGCTAAAGTAAAGGAATTAATTGGGTATATCCCAAACAATCATTTTTTTGTTCTAAGCAACAGCAAAAAAAATGGTAATACAAAACCATAATTAACCATAAATTTCCTTCTGGTATAAATAAAATCAGACACAAAGTAATTGTCCAAATGGCAACGCATAAAGTATTTATTGATCAATCTCCAATATCCATTCACACTGTAATGTGTTATCTTGTGTGTATTTACCTGAATTCATTGAGCAAAGCAGTTCTGAGAAGACACAAATAGGATTAGATTTCTCTATGTGCAAACACATGCATTTGAAATATAAAAAAGAACAAAAGTTGCAAGGCATCTGACAACTTGGTAGTACAGTGGTCTAAGGCACCCTGTTATTAAGCTGGTTAACACCAGCTGCCTGCAATTACTGCAGGTTCGAATTTCGCCAAGGCTCAAGGTTGACTCAGCCTTCCATCCTTTCTAAGGTAGGTAAATTGAGGACCCAGTTGTGGGGGCAATAAGCTGACTTTGTATAAATATACAAAAGGATGAAGGCTATTGCTGAGCACATTGTAAGCCGCCCTGAGTCTCCAGAGAAGGGCGGCATATAAATCAAATTAAAAAAAAAAACACACTCTCAAATGCACATACATACACTCCATTTTTTAATTAGCTGGGTTCATTTAGCTTCACAAAACAAAATATAAAAACTCAATTGCAAATTCATAATAAAGATGAAGGGGACTTTACCATCATTCAAGCTGAAGATCACCATCTCCTTAAATCAGGAACTACAGGCTGAAAGAGTATCACATGCACCATTCCTAATGGTAGAACACCTGCCCAGTATGGGTACTTTTTAAATTTCCCTTTTTCAATAAACTGAGAGCAAAGTGATCTACTCTTGTGTTGAGAAGGTATGCATCCATGATTGTGTTCCAATAAATCTACCAGTAGAATCAGAACCAAATAATACTGTTTATTTGATATTGAATATTGGTAAAATATTTAATACTGTAGGAACTCCTTTGACCCAAACTTTACCAGGTTTAAAAATAAATGATAGGATCCACAACAAATGTGAAAAAACTTTATGACAGTGTAGGAGAATAGCCTTTAGAAACAACCATAGGAGAGGATCCTAAAACAGATTGGCCAAGTCTAAATCCTCTGGATAGATTGAGTTGAAATTCCCAAGATTTCCAAAGGCGTAGTCTAAACGAACTTTTTTGTTTTAAAAAAAGTACTAAATATAAACATATTAACACCTGTACTATTATGAAAGAATGAAATATATTTAAACTAACAGGAAAGATGAACTAGACAGAATGATTGTAAGTTTGGCTACTTTGAAAGAGCTAGTACACGTAACTGTAATCAATAGGGATGGTTTTAGCATAGACTAAAATGTCAATCGAGTCTCCACCCATCCATCCCAACTATGAAATTCTATTTTCAGCCACTAGTGTTTTTAACACTCTTTGCAAGGAGGCAATGAAGATAATGTGAGATGGGCAGCTATGTAAATTACATAGATAAATAAAATGAAGGCAAGGTCAGAACTTAGGGTCAGAGCTTACAGAGTTCTGTAGTGTGTGAATCTTTAGCTTTTCCAGAGAAAAGAAAAAAACGTTGAAAGCTGTGGTTTACTGCTGAGAGTCTATGGGTAATGGTGGATATAAATCTAATAAGTCATTACGTAAGCAGGCAAGCCTCTGAGCAATAAGAAAGGCTTCTCCCTAAGAACCTGGAAAACTTGTTAGTAGTTAAGTTCCGTATCTTGAAGTGATATAAGGAAGCTGTGTGGTTTTACATTTATGCTTTATATTTGTGTATGTATATTTTTCCAGGGCCACATTAGTTGCTAAAAGTCCAATCTTCTTCCACCACTATTTAGAAATGATGAACTGGGATTTTTTTTTAATGAGGGAGAAGATTAAAAAAAAAAAGAAATACCTTCTCCCTCATTATTCTCAGCCAGACAAGATGAGTAGATCTTAATTTTTTTGTGGGCAAATGTAGCTCTTACTTTCACCAACAGAGATTATGCAGGAGGACCTAAGAGGCTGGCTCTTGTATTCCTAACATTTTAGGTGAAAAGTAGGCTGCTTCTATACAGATACTACATTATTCCCAATTTTGACTCACATGCTTCTCAAATTTATATGGCTGCCCATCTCATAAAAAGTTACTCTGGGTGGCGTACAACAATTTATTAAAACAATAAATATATTAAAATAGTCATTATTAAAATGTAAAAAACTACCAGGCACAAGAGAGAGAATGTTAACCACGGTAATACAGCCACCTTAAGATCTCACCAGGCCTGATGATATAGCCAGGTCTTGAGGGACTTCCTGAATATTAACAGACAGAGCTTACCTCACTTGGAGGGGAGAGAGTTTTCCATAAGGTTGGCACCATGGCAGAGAAGACCCGCCTACTGAGATCCCCTCAACAAATGGGACCCACAGTCCTCTCTGCCAGATCTGATGGGATGGACAGATTAATCATGGAGAGCCTGGTTTCAGAAGAAATATGAACAGAATCTAAAGCTATATTTTAGGTGATTATGCAACATATGGTAAAGAATGTTTAATAAAGATAAATGTTCTAGATTAGAATCTAGATGGTCTAGGTTAGGGGTATCAAACTCATGTCACGGTGGCATCATGTGATGTATCAGGACTTTTTCCCCTTTCACTAAACCAGGCATGGCCATGGCCAGCGCAGGCCAGGAGTTTGACAGCCCTGGTCTAGGTCCTAGGAGTAAGGAAGCAATCACTGGTTTCAGAAAAGGAACAGCTACCAATAATTTCAAATCAGTGAGTTGAGAGCTGTTTGTACTATGCAAAATAACTATGGGAAAATTAATCTGAGGCAGATCAAATTATATGGCACTATAAATCAAATTTTACCTTCTGATTCCTTATGATTGAGAATTTGGGGTGGAATTATTGTCTCATATAAACAAACATACTGTATAAGAAATAAAATGTCACATCCTAACTTTTTTTTAGATAACTTTTTTTTTAGATTTTTATGATACCCATTTGTGAATAAAGCAGAGCTAATCACATGTGATGCTATTGGTAATTCACATTTGACTTCTTGTCAACATTTTTCCACTAGCAGTGGAAATCTCCCCTGGTTAGCAGCTGACATTGCCTAGATTTGTCATAAGCATGCTTGGATTCCAGACTTTTAAAACACCAATGGCCATTTAGAAATCTGTGTCCACAATTATAATTTGTAGAAACAGACGTTGATAACTGCAGTAGAATAGGCAAACAGTAGAAGAATGGCTACAGTGTTCTACCAGCTGAAAGTTATGGCCTGATCAGAAATATAATTATTGTTCGAGAGAAACCAAGTGAGAAGGACAAAGCTTAAGGAAGTACTCATTTATATAATCATATGATTTAGTCATAAGCTTAAACTTTTCTCTGCAATAGTGTGCAGTATACCAACATAGGTTAGAGGTCTTAATTACTTACAGTATCCTCAAAAATGATTCAACTATAACTTACCCTGTTTCCCCCAAAATAAGACATCCCCTGATAATAAGCCAATCAGGCTTTTGAGCGCATGGCAATAAGGCAAAGCGCTTATTTCAGGGTTCACAAAATATGTAAAACAGGGTCTTATTTTTGGGAAAACATGGTATTATTTCCATTGAAGTACCTATTTTTAATATATTCAGTGTAGTATTGCAATTTCTTCCAATCCTTACTAATTTTTTTGTTGTTCAAACAAAATATAATTAATAATAAACAAAGATATCCATCATTTGGGAATATTTTATGGATTATTCCCGTGCATCTATTGGAACTCCTAGCTATTGTTATCCTAGAAATCTAACTAAGCTGGAGTATTTGCATTGTAATTTTGAAAAGTTGATGGTGGGGAGATGTAATATTGATAGCATGCAGGTAGAATTGAACTGAGCTGCTATTCCTTTGACCTCAAGAAAGCAGCTCTGTGTAACTTAATCACGTGCTTAATTAAAATATATATGATTTTTTTGCACTGAAGCTTATGTGCTCGTTTGGTATCCCTCCCATAGTTTCATAAGTCATATCCATCATTCTGCATCCTTGTTACATTTCTAGGGCCAGGTGGCAGCAAGCTTAGCTTTTCAACATTGTCCAGGTAGCAGCAGCAGCCAGCTGTTGATTCTTGGTTAGAAGACCAGGAATTCCCAGGATTGTAAACTATACTGGGAAATAAAAAAACCAAAACAAAACAACTGAAAAGAGAGTAATGTGAATCACTTCCATATTGTGTCTCTTGTGCAAACAATTTCAGATCACATATCCTAGGAAAGCAGAATATTTATGCCAATATGTAGAATATACAAATGAGTGTAATATCTCCCGATTTATTTTGAAAGTGGGTCCAGCAGTAAGATCAATCTTACAAAAAGACAGAATGAGATCTCCTATATATTCTTTTCATGTATTTAATTTAAGTTTTTAAATTCTGACTTTTCTCCAGTGTACATTTTATCTCTTTTTTTTTGCTTACTTAAACCTATAAACCAATGCATGAAAAGATACAGTAAAGGATTAAGAAAAGGAAAGTGAAATGGAGGGAAAAAATGCATCTTGGACAATCCACAATTGTCTAGTGTTTTGAAATCCAGCTCTGATCAAGACCAATTACCATAACCAATGGAAAAGAGATTATGGGAATATCGGTCTGAAACATCTGGACGAAATTCAGTTGCATGTAGCTACAACATCTGTTCATGAAGACAATCCCACAAAACTCAGACCTATTTCTGGTCGTCCCCCCCCCAAGATGAGTGCATTGATACATGATCAAACAACCAAATAGGAAATTCATACTTTTCCAGCCCTTTTCTCTGGATATCTCTGGAGCATGAGTAACTTGCATGCTGCAGAAGTGGAGGAGGATCTACGATATTTTCTTAGTGCCTCCTTGCATTGCCATCTTAGGCATGGATATGTTCTCATTGGGTGGGAAGATAGAAGAAAAGGAGTTCTTTTTAGCAAGTGGGACTGTGCTAACTAGAGATGGCTTGTATACTTGACAGTATCAAACCTTTGGTATGTAGATAATAGCCATCTGAAGCAGCAAACTACCCTTCCTAATGCCACCACCTTTTAATACAGTTCCTCATGTTGTGGTGACCCCCAACCATAAAATTATTCCTAAAACCATTGAAAATATGTGTTTTCTCATGGTCTTAGGTGACCCCCTGTGAAAGGGTCGTTCGACCCCCAAAGGGTCGCGACCCACAGGTTGAGAACCACTGCTCTCAACATTTGTATGAAAATGCCATACAAAAATAAAATAAATTTCCCCATGCTTTTCTCGTGCCAGCTATTAAAATCTACCTTAAAAAAATGTTTAAAGTGCTTTTATAGAATACACTACATTAATAAGACTAGGTTATTGAAACTTCAAAATGACTTTTCCTTCATTAAGAAATGAAAAGTATAAATAGGCAACATTAATCACCTGTTAGCTCTATTTTTTTAAGCAGACTGAGGTGCCTGCCTGTAGTCTTGAGATGTTTGATGTGAAGTCCAAATAACTGGGAATATTTTCCTATTTAATTTGTTTTCTACCAGGGAGATGAACTGTTTGCCTTTGGTACCGACTTAATTTGATGAGATTTGTGGATGTACAATACATATTGTGCAATATACCCCAATCCCAGTTTCACTTAAGGTAGTGAAATGTTGGAGGGGGTGTGTGTGCTTTATTGATCTAAGGACAAATCACATAGAAAACATTGTCTCTCTAAATTTCTTAAAATAATCCAATGCAATTTTTTTTCTGTCGTATTTGTTGGTGGGATCACTTGCCCATTCCCACGCTGTTACATGATACTTGGAAATTTAGGAAAGGAAGGGGAAAAAAATGCCCTTCCAATAGCAGGAAGGAGATAAAGAGTACAGCAAGTGCCTTGCATACCCACAGAATTAAGATGCAGGATGAACATTTGATTTGAGTAGCCAATAATTTCTTTTTTTAAGAGCACAGGAATGCAATCAGATCTCCTCAGCTAGTTATGACTAAGCTTAGGGTACTTTCTCATCTCCCCCTAAAAAAAATCGTATTCCCGTGATCAGTTGTTAGCCTCCCTTACACCTTTTCCAATCAAGCGAACTTTCGAATCAAAAGTAGCCCTGAACCAGATGCTCTGCTTCGCTGGCTGAATGGCCCCGCATTAACCAAAGGGAACTATTTTTATCATCCGGAAAAACCGCCCAGCCCAGTTCGCAGCTTTCCTTCCGAAAGAGAAGGTCCGAGCGAGGTTACAGCCCGCTTGGAAGTCACGCCCTTTGACCTGGAAGCCTTCCCATTGCAGCGATGTTAAAAGCTGGCATTCTGCACATGCTCGGGGCTCCTGCTTCCATTCCGACTGGACTTGAGTCTTGGGGGGGAGGCTGAAAGTGGGCGAGAGGGGCGCCTGGCGGGAACGGGCGGCAGAGCCACCCTGCTCTGCCCGCGGAAAGTCCCGCCTCCCCCCCCACGCCGGCTGCGATCTCCTCCCCTGCGGTCCCCTCTTCTCCTCCCACCTTGACGTCTGGAACTGGCAGCCCGGCCGGTTCCGCATTCCCGACCCCTCCCCGCAGCGCAGGGGCTGCTATATAATAGGGGCTGATGCAACCCACCCAGCCGTCCGACACAGCCTGCGAGAGGGGCGAAGCGACTTGCGGCGAAGGCGGGGCTGCTGCTAGCCAGGCGTGCCCGCGGCCGCAGGGATCGGTCCCGGGACCAGGCTGAGCTCGGCACGACGGGCCTGGGGAGAGAAAGCGAGAGTCGCTCCCGGAGCTGGGCGGCGGCGGCGCTGGAGGACCTGAGCGTGCGACTCGCCTCCCGCTGCAGCCGGGCCCCGGGGGCACCTTTTCCGTCCCTCCGGTGGGTACAGAAACGGATTGCGCGCGGCGGAAGGGCGGGTTGGTACTGCGGGAGCTCCGCGCGTGGTTTCTTCCTGGTCCGCCTGCGATCGTCGGATCTGACTTTCGGCGTCTCTGCTCGGGGCCTGGGCTTTTCCCAGGAGCGACGTTGGTGGAGCCTCAGCGGCTCCGGGGGGCTGCTAGCCCTGGGCCGTTGGCGCATTCCCAGGGTCGAAGCTGCCGCGTCCCCCGCCCCCCCGTTAGCTGCTGCTTAGGACTCTTTAACTGCCTTGCTGACACGCAGAGTGTCTGAATACCATAGTGGCTTTTTTTTTTCCCCCGGTGCAAAATTCCGGTACATTTTTATGGTGAGCGGGAAACTGTAAAATGTTCTGATACTTAGTAATGGAAGAGAAAGCTCCGTTGGTATTTATTTATTTTGGATGAATCGAGGCGGAACGTAAATTTAATTGTCGGGCATCGGGATATCCTGAAAGCTTTCTCCCTGGTTTCTTTAGGCACCCATTCCGTATTCTAACTTTCCAAATAGCTCGGAATCTGGGCTGGAAAAAATATTGAATTAAATTTCCTTTCCTAATCTAGCAAATGGCATCAAGGCAGGATTCTTGGCATCAGCAACAAAGCGCTGATATTGGTGGTTAGATTAAACTGTAAGGAGGAGGAAGGAAGTGGGTGCCTGTGCAACATACCTCAGGTCAGAGGTGACCCTTTAATGCAGGTATACTATCCAGCTATCATGTTTAGGAATGCTGTAAATTACTAAAGAGGCAGCGATATAATATTAGGAGGAAAAGAATTTTATTCCAGTTTTAATTTTGTATTTTCTTTTACAACCATTTTATTTAGAACATTTTCATTTCACTTTTCATTGATAAACAGTTCCAAAAAGGGAACGTCCCACTGGAAGATTCTTTTTGTGCCCTGCATCATCATTGGACATTTTATTTCACTGTTTGCTTTTCTTTCTCATCCTGCATGTCCTATCATTTAGCAAATCTTTTCCTTCTTTAGCCACCTATTTGGCTCCTCTTCCATCGACCCTCACTTTCTCTAGAGGGAAGGAAAACAGGACAGGAAGGCCCTGTCTTCTATTTGATATTAGGGAAGAAATTTGTAATAAAGGTGGACTTTACAGCATGGTGGGCTGGCTTTTCCGGGTAGGCGAATGACAACAAGGCTTTTATGTCCCCAAAGAGATAAGAGCTGCAGTGTGATCCCAATAGATAGCAAATAACAAAGAGTTGCAGTCTACTTATGTGTTATATAGAATTTCTGTAAGCATTATGCCTTCTGTGCTAACTGCCCCCTCACCTTCCTTGTGATTTTCTAGTTAATAATGTTCCTGTGTTGTCTGATTCAGCCATAGGTTTTCTTCCACTAATTCGAAGTATATGTTTCCCCATCCATACATGTGTCTAGGGCTTTTATGAATGAGTTTTCTGCTTTAGGATGGGGCCATTGCCACTGGTTTAGTTTCGATACTATAATGGGGTGAAAGTTGTGGATGTAGAAGTGTTAGTTAAACTGGGCTAGGCCTTGCCTGGAGGAGCTAGGAAAAGTGATTTGAAGCTTGCAAGTTCCATGGCTTTGGTTTGGGCGTGTCTGTTAGTTAGCCACACCTTTTCTGGCATGTTAAGGAGGGCATGCAAGTTTAATTTTACTGATTGAAAACAAGAGCATGAAGGCTTGAAAAAAGCATCTTTCCTGGGACCATATTTTCAGTGTGCTGCTTTCTTTGCATATCTTTTGCCTATTGTTATAAACTTGAGTGCTTTCTTGAAAAACATTGTGACTTTCTGGAAAACTGATAACCTTTTTTGTTGTTGTTGTTCTGTGCTTTTTTTTTTTTTTTTTACACAGAACAGTTTTGCTGAGTATACAGCACTGTAGGCTCCAGATCCCACAAAGGCAGGGAATGCTGTCTTAATCCCTTTGAAAAGTATCTTATTACTAACTAGGATTGAGAGCTTCTCTCTTTCTGTTTAGACTGGCAAAGAGAGTAATGGCATAATGGTGCTTTTTGCCAGTCTGCTTGTTCACTTCTTTGGTTTGCACAATGTGATCGTGCAGGCTAGTAATCTTTTTGACTAAAGCTTGAGCAGACCTCACATCCACCTGATCTGTTTTGTTCTGGAAGGTGGATGCTTCGTGTCTGCCGTTTCTCAAAAGATCTTCCTTCTTCCACCTCTGAAACCTGCAAAAGAAACTAAGCAGCAGAAAGAATCCTAAATTCACTTTAGTAATCAAGCATGAAATGGAGCGAAAGCTGCTTTTCTGCATTTCCCTCTAGAAGGCCCTTTTCTTTCTTCCCCACTCCCTGCCCTTAATTATTTGGGAATAGATTGCAGATGAAATTGAGAGGGGAAAAACAGCAAGCAGGAGCCACATTATGTTTCTTTTTTCTTTTAATGAAGGCCCTGCGGAGGTGTACTTGAAAACACAGGGTCTCCTATGCCCTCAAGGTGGGTGAGAACACTCACTTGGCTGGTTCCAGGGCCATATGCAACTGATGGTGGCCAATGAAATGGGGCCTGGCTCGTTCTGTTGCTTGTCTTGGCAGCTTGCTCCATGGCTTGTATTACCAGCCCTGGAACGCAAGGACTGCCAAACTCACTGGCTGTATGTGTATGTGCATGTGTGTGCGCGCACGCGCATGTGTTGGGCCTTGGAGAGCTGAGGAGAGACAAATATTTCACTGAGTCAGGCTAGGAATTTTTCAGCTTATTTCTTGAAGCTTGCATGGAAGCAATCTGCAGGCTCTTGCCAGAGTTCTCCACTGGGAATCGGCAAACTTGTGGGGGCGTTCAGGAGACCAGTTGTTAGGATGTCAAATTCTTTGTGCAATTCCTAACAGTTTAAAATGCCCATTTGTGTGGGTGGGTCAGCAGGACATAGGACTTGCAGTCAAAATCCATCTTCCTTGCAAGGAGCAGCAGATAGCTGTCTTGAGATTATATGACTTGTTCTGGAGGATTGAAGAGACAAATGTGGCTGTTTGCTCTGTAACCTCTGACCATTATGCAGGAAACGCCATGGGAATATTGCATCCCTGTCCCAAATTCTAGTGACTTTCTCATTGAAATACGATCTTAATTTCTATAGTTATTGCTCTAGAAACATAAATCAATATCAAAGAGATTCTTTTATTGCTGCAGAAGTGAAAGAATGGGCAGCATTATAACTGGGCCTAAAATATGGTGATCTGCCTAATACAGAGGTGGGCAACTATGGCCCTTTTATGACTTGTGGACTTCAATTCCCAGAATTCCTGAGCTAACATGGCTGGCACAGGAATTCTGGGAATTGAAGTCCACAAGTCATAAAAGGGCCATAGTTGCCCACCCCTGGTAATAGATCTAGGTACAATTCATTTCAACCTTTAGTTGATTAAGAGGCTTTGAAGAAGTATTTTCAATGCCTCAGTTTGTGTTGGGCTATAGCTTCTGTCACTCTCAACCACCTAAGGCCCGTGATGGCGAACCTATGGTTGGAAGTGGCACACTGGAAGTGGCACACAGAGCCATCTCTCTGGGCACGCGAGCTGTTGCCTGTTGCTCTTCCGGGTTCCGATGGTGCCGGCCAGCTGGTCTTCACGTACGCAGGAGTGCCAGAAACCGGAAGAGCAGCTGCCTGGTGCGCATGTGCGCACCGGGCGGCTGCTCTTCCGGTTTCCAGCGTGCGCAAGTGCACCAGCCACCTGGTCTTCCAGTTTCTGGCACACATGCACACGCTAAGATCAGGTGGCTGGTGCACATGTATGCACCGGAAACTGGAAGAGCAGCCCCCCCAGTGCCCACATGCACACACAGATGCACCGGGCAGGTGCTCTTCCGGTTTCTGGCACACACGCGTGCATGCGCTCCCATTTTGGCACTCCTTTGGCACAGTGTTTGGCACTCAACACTGACCTACGCCAATAGTAGAACTGACTATAGATTGTGGGGACTCTAGCCAAGTGCTTCTCATGAGGCACCTTGAGAGGATTATGGACCATATTTTTTCATTGCTGCTATTACTGGTCAAGGCGATAAATAAGAGGTTGGAATATTTGGAGAAGAAGGACTTCAAAGGCATTGGACCCCTTTCAAGATGCCTTTGGAAGATGCCTCTGTTTCTACCCTGTTTCCCTTAAAATAAGACATCCCTTGAATATCCAGTTTTGGAATGTTTTACACAACATGCTAAGCCTCAAAAAAAGCAAACCACTATGTCTTCGGTTTTATGAAGACCTATATAGAGATAGGAATGTGTTCTTATGGCTCTCTTGCATAAAAATTATTTAATTGGGTCACATACTTCCCTAATTTAGGTAGGCTGAACTACATATCTCATTATCGCCAATCAGCACAATCAGGATGTAGCAGATTGAACTAGACCTAGGATAAAGTTAGTGAAACTTAAAATCTTAAGCACTGTCCTAATAAAAATGCCAGCTTTGGGATTTGAATATGAAAAAATCATATCAGAAAAAATCACTTGTTTAATATCCAAATGTGATATTAAAAGAAAAAAAAATTCTACTGCATAGGAGTTTTCCTTGAGTTTCAGAATAAATTCCACACTCTACTTCCAGTTAGTTTTGAACATTTGCATAGCTGTGTTTAAAAAAGTAACACAAATTAGAAAAAAGTTGCTTTCAAATGCCTTTTCATTTGAAACACTATTGAAACACATATGGGCCAAACTAGACATAAATAATGTAGGTTAAAACATCATTCTCCAAAGCATCTGAAGGTAGAACAAGAAGCAATGAATGGAAACTAATCACGAAGAGAACCAACGTAGAACTAAGGAGAAATTTCCTGACAGAACAATTAATCAATAGAACTACTTGCCTCCAGAAGTTGTGGGTGCTCCAATACCGGAGACTTTCAAAAAGAGTCTGACAAACATTTGTCTGAAATGGTATAGATAGAGTCTCTTGCTTGAGCAGGGGTATGAAGTAGAAGACCTCCAAGGTCCCTTCCAACTCTGTTACTCTGTTATCAGAATTGAAGCCTCAGCCAAATCATGACGAAGCTAATAGGAAGTGACTTAGGAAGAGAAAATACAAGGTCGTATACCACACTAAACCACTTTTCAAAAGTTTTTTTTTTTTTATATCACATGTTTCTTAGTCTCCAGAACTCTGGAAAATATTTTAAAAGTTTGTTTACAAAAGAAAATCAAGAGTAGAAGAAAGTGCAGTTATTAATGTGCTTCAAATGTATGCCAGCTCCTTTGTCACTTCGGCAGTAGGAGCAATTTTCTACCTAGACAAATTATTTCTGGTTTGGCAGGTTTAATCGCTTCACTTTTGAGAACCTCAATAAAAAGCAAGGGACACATAAAATGATACGGAAGATGATCTTTGTGGTGTGCAAACTTGAGTCTAAAAGCTGAAGCTTTCGGCTGCCTTTTGTGACCTGACATGCTCCGTCTGTGTTGAACTGTAACTTGATTTATACCTCTGTCCATGTGACCTTAGGCCAGCAATGATAGGAGGTGCATTTAACATATCTAGAAGGCATTGAATTGGAAAAGATAGATTTAGATTAATAATAGTAACTGATTTGTTTTAAAATAGGGCATTTTGGCTTCCTTTAGTTCCTCCAGTTGTTATAAATTACGGTTGCAATGGCCTCTTGTGATTGAGAATGTTGAATGGGGTTAAGAGCTGCTCTGGGGGAGCCCTAAATGGTCTGTCCCTGCTCTAAGGTGAAGGGGGTTAGGGAAGGAGAGTTGATCATGATAAAATACAGTATACACTTTGCATTGAAATGCGCCTTTATCAAACATTAGTACAGGTGCTCCTCAACTTACGACCACAATTGAGCCCAAAATTTCTGTTGTTAAGTGAGACATTTGTTAAGTGAATTTTGTCCCATTTTACGACCTTTCTTGCCACAGTTATTAAGTGAATCACTGCAGTTGATAAGTTACTAACCTGGTTGTTAAGTGAATCTGGCTTCCCGTTGACTTTGCTTGTCAGAAGGTCGCAAAAAGCGATCACATGACCCTGAGACACTGCAATGGTCATAAATGTGAACCAGTTGCCAAGCATCTGAATTGTGATCACAGGATTGTGGGGATGCTGCAAAGGTTGTAACTTTGAAAAATGGTCATAAGTCACTTTTTTCATTGCCATTGTAACTTTGAACAGTCACTAAATGAAGTGTTGTAAATCGAGGACTACCTGTATCTCCCCTTAGGATGACAGGTGATATGAAAGAGCTATTTCAAATGCTACAGAGCTGCTGTCAGTGTCCGTCCTGGTCAAGTGGAAAAGTAATGAAAGATCCGGTGTTATATAGTGGTTGATGTGTTGGGGTGGCAGGGAGAAGACCCGGGTTCTAAACTACTTTCAGCCATGGAAACTCACTGGATGCTCTTGGTTGAATCACTTAATATCTTAATCAACTTCTCTAGAATTGTGGGAGGTGGGGGAAATATGCCTTGTACTGCACTTGAATAAAAGTGCATACTAAATGAAAATACCTAATTCTAAGTCACCTCTGGCATAATATAAGACAGCTGTGTATTATCAGGAATATTGTGCATATTTATTTTAGATACAATATTTGAATTCATACTTAATACTACCCATACTTCTTTCTGTCTAGCTCAGAATATTGCATAAATGCAACTATTGAGGTTTGTAATCCAAGTTAATTATAGTTTATTTACTAAATAATGGTTTAGAGGATGTGTGAAGCCAATGTGTTCTTGACCTTGCAAAGGCCAAATGTTCTTTTCACTAGATATTCAAGGATATTATTAATGTGACAATACATAGCAAACCCCCCACTTTCTCAACTGTCATTCAAGCTTATAGCATCAGTGTCAATTTTAATCACATGAATTCTGAAAAAGCAAAGCTTTCTGTCTAGCAGTGATCCGTTATTTTAATTTTATTTATTTACTTTATTTAACACAACTGTTCATGATTACCTTTCAGTCAAATGAACATTTATAACTACCTGTCAATCAAATGATTTCCAAAGGTTACCAAATCTGTGACAAACAATAAAACCTGCATATACATACCTTGCTTCTTGCACATACACACAAATACAAAGCAGTGCCCTACACACCTCCTTCACATTTTGCATTTTAAGAGCAGCAGTTGAGTGAAAGTTCTGGCAGGATGTTATAAATTTGGCAGGATGGGAAGAAACAAGGTCTGTAGCTTTCCCTCCCACTACAATACATGAGACCTTTCCCTTCCCCACAGGTTCTCACAGAGGAGAACTTGGCCAGAAGCAGAGGGGAAGAGTGCTCCCCTCATACTGTCCAGGACTACTAATGGGTAGGGAAGGAGCAAAAATAGTGTAAGCTTCTGGTTTACTTTTCCCATCTTCTAGGGCAGGGGTCAGCAACCTGAAGCTCCGGAGCTGCATGTGGCTCTTTGGGCCCTCTGCTGTGGCTCCCTGTCAAGTGATCCCACCACTGGATGGCCCCCCCCTTGCCCTCCCCTCCCAGTCACTCCTCGCCTGGCCTGAGAAGGTAAGGGCAATGGTGGGGGATGGAGAAGCAGCCAGGGCAGAGACAGGGAGATACAGAGAAAGGGGGAGAGAGAGACAGAGAGGGATAAAGAGAGAGGTCGGGAGAGAGGGAGGAGGGAGGGAGCGAGAGATGTCAAAAGGATTTTGTGGTTCCTGGTGTTTTTTAACAACTGGTTCTCTGCCCTAATTACCAGCTGGGTAGGCGTGGCTAGGGGGGATCATGTGACTGGTGGAAGTGAGTGACATCGAGTTGGCTATGCCCACCCAGGTTTTGTGGCTTCCAGTATTTTCTTTTCTGTGGGAAACGGGTCCAAATAGCTCTTTTGAGTATTTAAGGTTGCAGACCCCTGTTCTAGGGGGTGATGAATTCTTTAAAGATAGGCCTTTCATTTTTTTACTCTAATAGTGTCATAAATCTCTGTGTAGTTTTACAATCTTTCTTATTGCTTACTCTTCTCAAAATCATTGTGCTGAAGAATATGAATTTTTCAACAGATAAAATCAAGGTGCTTCTTTATGAAGATTCTTTTTCCCAGACTTTAAACTACTGGCTGCAGCTAGCACAACCCAAACCAGATATGGGAAAGAATTTTAACATTTTAGTAGGCAGTACTAAAGTTGATCAGTGCTTTTGAGGTTTCACCAGGAGAGATTACATAATCCCTAGTCCTAAATAATCTGTGCAATTTGTTAACTTCCTTTTGTAATTCTGTCTTCCTCCTTGAGTTTCTAAATCCATTGAACAGGCTCTTTGCTGAATTAGCTAATCATTGCTTCTTGTTTGTTAAAGCATTAATCCACAAAGTTGGTTTGGTTCCTCTCAGCATAGCAATTATTAATTCCTCCTTTTTTTTTCTTGTGACCAACCTCCTTTCAAATTAGCACATGCTTATAGACCCATAAAAAGGTACAATGTTCAGTTATCTAGCTTTGCTTAATGTTTTCCCTCCAACAGCCTTTTACTTTTGCATTTTATTTTCTTTGTTTAACTGCTTGAAAGCAGATTGGTTATGATCTGCGATGGGATTTCTTAATAATAGTTCATATTCATAAAGATATCTTTATCCAAAGATTATTGTATAATGTCCTAGAAAGAAGACTACATGGCAGGAAAGTCTGCTTTAAATGTAATTTATGTTATTTTATTTATTAATTTCCATAGTCGTGTATGAGGGAGGAAGAGAGAGAGAGAGAGAGAGAGTGAGAGAGAGAGAGAGAGAAAGAAAGGCAGGCGGGGGGAAGTTTCACATTATAATAGCCAATTATAATGCTTCTTCGTATCACTCTTTGTGGATTCTCCCTGCTTAGCTTCCTATGGCAAATGATGGTTAGCTTCTCCTTCTTTTGTCTAGGGTGTGGAATTGTGTATCTTGCTATGATGCCAGGGCAGATTCCAGACCCATCCTTGACAGCTGGCGCTCTGCCTGGCCTTGGCCCTTTGGCAGGGTTACCTGGTACTACCTTGACAGCAGAGGAACTGAAGTATGCTGACATTCGCAGCATTGGGGCCATGATCTCACCACTACATTTCCTGGAGGTGAAACTGGGCAAGAGGCCTCAGCCAATGAAAAGTGAGGTAGGTTCTAAAATAAAATTGGGTCACAGTGCCAGTCGAATCTGTCAACCAGGATTCAAAAACAGTCAAGATTCATTCCTTTTGTTCAGGCTTTCTCTGCTTATGCGCATGCATGCTTTGAAAATTATTTGGGGAGGTGATTTGGGTGAGCTTTGTACCTTTTCCTCCTGCTCTTTAAAGCAGCCCAATTATTTCCAGTCTTCCACGCGAGCCTGAAGAAATGTACCATTGCTATAAGTGGCCTATTCCTTAAAGGTAATGAGCTCACACGGATTTCTGGTTTTTATTAGGATTTTTTTTTTTTTTAGATTTCTAAATTAGGCAAAATAGACATTTTGAAAATAAAGATAGTATTAGTCTTTAGTCTAGTGTTACGCAGTTCATAATTTCAGAATAACTACCCAAAATAATAGGAACAGTGGTTCTGTGGAACAGTGTCGTCCTTTAGATCCATAAAGCCATCATTCTTCTGGGTTTCACAAGGCACTGAAGACTTGGCTTTCCGTCGACACTAGACTAGAATATTAGGGGAGCCTCTTTTCAGGATGTATGTATATGTATGTAGATGCATCAAACACATGAGGGAGAGAAAGAGAGAGAGAGAGAGCATCTTGGATATGATGGGCTTTTAAATTGGTTTTAATTGTTACTTGTTGCTTTTAACTGGATGCTGGCTATTCAGAATTGCACGTCAAGTGGGCAGTCATATAAATTGAATGAATGAACAAACCTACATATAAATATTTACTGTATTAAAGAACTGACTCCTTGATTAGTTGGTATAAAGCTCATACCAAGCAGCATGGAGGGTATGTCTTTTCTTCTCACACAACCAAGGATTATAATGAAAAAAAGTAAAGTTGATCCTTCTTTCTAGAACTGCAAAATGGGTTAGATTTATATAGTTATACCTTTTTTTAAATATTTGTAAAAATACATTTACTTCATTAACCTCAGAAAAGCTGACATGTGTGCTTGTCTGTAAAAAGGAAATGTGGTTTTAAAATAATGTTGACATTTGAAAAAACTGATTTTCTCCACACCTCTAAATTATTTACTTGGAAATAACCATAGTGTGACTTGCTTCTACATAAACAAGTGTGATTGATTTGGGCAGAAAGGTCCAATAATGTAGTAGATCCGAGAGGTAAGATTATTGTAAGAAGGAAGTGAATATTCAGTGGTAAATGTTGGAATATATAGTAATGCAAATTTGTAGGAAGAGCAAATGGCAACAATGGAGAGTCTAGTCCTATGAAGTGCGAATACCGGATACAGCGAAAGCAAAGGTTTCATACTATGCCGTGGGGAATGAAGTTGCTGGTCACTACATTCTATGGACTGAGTTCAAGATGGGTTATACCAGGGGTGAAATGCTCCCAGTTCGGACTGGATCGCCTGATCCGGTAGCGAGAGCGGCGGGTGGTTCGGAGAACCGGTAGCAAAAATCCCTGCCCCCCGCCCCCATGCCCAGCTGAGTCGCGCGATCATCAGAGCTTTTTTTTTTTAATTTTTAAAAACATTTTTTTCTACAATCTCTTCGGCCGAAAAAATGCTTTTAAAATAAAAAAAAAAACCCTCTGATGATCACGCAGCTCAGCTGGGATCATCAGAGGCTTTTAAAAGCATTTTTTCTAGAACCTCTTAGACTGAAGAGGTTATAGAAAAAATGGTTTTAAAAGTTAAAAAAAAAAAGTTGGCCATGCCCACTCAGTTACAATTACCCCCCCCCCCAAGCCACGCCCACAGAACCGGTAGTAACAAATTTTACATTTCACCACTGGGTTATACCATCTGAACAGGGTTGATTTCAGCATTGCATTCCAGGGACATTTTAACAGGAGTGCTGCAGACATTGGCTGAAGGTCACCCAAATAATCTAAATCTTTCAGGGTCCTTTACAATGAGATTCCCAGGAGAAAAATTTTAGATGGCTTCTTTGCTGAAGCTATTCAGTAGTGATATAAAATGTCATCCAGGCCTCAGTGGTGATAAATGGTCCACGGGTATAATGATACGCTGTCCTGAATCTCCTTGTGCTTATGCATGGGCATGGAGAAGAATATTTTGAAGGTGCTAATTGACTGATGAATAATTAGTGGCATACATTACCACTCTCCCTCTTAAGATGTAGGCATCTATTCCGTATCAGTGTCATCAGGACATGCGAATCTGTCTTTGGGCTTGTTAAAAAGCCCACAGACGGAAAAGCAGAATATAGATTTGAGTATTTCAATCCATATCTCTATGGCAGCATAAGGATTAAATGATTTGTGGAAGAAAGCATCATGCGCTGGGGGGGATAAGATGTAGTTAGCATCATGTGATTCCTTGTCTTTGTTCAGTTGTCTTATTGCACTTGCGTTTTTCTCTTTTAGCTAGATGAGGAAGAGGAAAGGAGGAAAAGGCGCAGAGAGAAGAACAAAGTAGCAGCTGCTCGATGTCGGAACAAGAAGAAGGAGAGAACTGAATTCCTTCAGCGGGTGAGTGTGACCCCTTGTTCCTTCTACTATTATAAAGATGGATAAAACATCTGAAGAAAATCCTGCTTTCCTGGAAGCGTCTGTGTTATTCTCTGTGCGTGCTTCACAATGCAGAGAACTGCTCTGTCTGTTTTGCTTTGGTTGTTGGATGAGGCAGTAGCTTTTTTCCACAGTGTAATTGAGAAACCGAAAACTTCACCTCCATATTTCTCTGATTTTGCATAGGAATCTGAGCGCCTGGAACTCATGAATGCTGAGCTGAAGGCACAGATAGAAGAGCTAAAGCAGGAAAGGCAGCAGCTGATCTTGATGCTGAATCGCCACCGTCCCACCTGCATTGTTCGGACAGATAGTGTGAAAACACCAGAGAATGAAGCCAATCCACTGCTGGAACAGCTTGAGAAGAAATGAAAAAAAAACACACGGTGGGCAAGGCGTTGCACAAACAGGGTCTCTGAGAGTCTCTCATCTAATTACTGTATGATGAATTGTGCACTGTCAAGATTAGTGCAGTCAGGACTAAGGAGCTTCCTTAAGGATTGCACATTCCAGATAAAGGAAGAGAAGAAGGATCAATGGAACACTGAAGTAGGGAAGCTTCCTTTGCCACTAAGAGGTCAACTTGAGTGGATGTGGTGGCCATTGTGAAGGCTTTCCTGGTTGTCCTTGCAGTACTTCAACTTGTGGAAAATCTTTTAAGCAACTCATTACAGGCCTGCATTCCAAGCCTGGAACATTTTGGGACACTGGGAGGGTAGCATCATGGTTCTTGCTACTACTCTTTTCACAGCGAATGGTTGAGAGTTAGTAGGGATTAAGTGGAAGCCATCAACAGGCAAAACTGGGCAGACAATAGTTCTTGTATTCTCCCCATTTAGGACCTGCCATGTGCTCTCTCTCTCTCTCTCTCTCTCTCTCTCTCTTTCTCTCTCTCTCTCTCTCTTTCTCTCTCTCTTTCTGTCTCTCAGAACTAAACCAGAAACCAAGAATGGCAAACACTTGACACAAGTCCTGCCTCATTGCTGGGCCTGTCTGTGGCACTGTGGCGCAGGCGCCCCCACAAGCACACCCTCAGTATAATGTTTACAGCCCAGCTGTCCAGAGGCCATGCTTTTAAAATGCACATTTTTACAGTTTTTAAATATTTTTTTATAAAAGTTTTATACAGTCTCTATACGGATTTATATAATCACTTGATGTGATCCAATAGAAATGTATGTTATTATGGTCTTTGTTACAAATATATATGCCGCAGTTATCTCCATTGTGTTATTTGTTTGGTGGTGTCCAGTCCTTTCCCTCGGCATGCTGGGAAAAGGGTCCTGTGCCTTTAGTCTGGCTCCACTGCCATGTCCATCCATGTATGTCCTTCATAATATTCAGTCTGTATCAGTAAATGTTAACTTTTACTTACCTTCCTATCTCCTGTGCTTCATTCCATTGCATTATGCTTAAGTATGTTTTTGACCTACATTTTTCAGAACTATTGAAAAAATGTTTTAAAATACTCTAGCATCCAAAATTCAAGCCATGACTACACTTTAATTTCACCAGTCTCATTCCTGACACCTGTGTGTTTGTGTTTGATCACATGTCAGAATATTTTTAAAAAAATCAGAATTTGAAAACTATATTTAATTTGGTGACCAGCTTTGAATAATTGGCTGTTGGTGATAATCTCACAACTCGGGTTAAGATAATTATGATTTGGGTTCAAGATAACTCTTTGACACAGAATTGCATGCAAATGTTTAGGCACTCTGATCAAATTGCATGTCTCAGTGAATCCTTAAGTGAACAGAAGGGTTTAAACAGGGTATCTTTTTGAAAATTTGAGTGCATATGTCCTCTTGAGTAATAGATTCAGAATATGGAAGCAGTAAATATGGCTGAGGCAGAAGCTTTCCAATTGATTCATTAATACTTTTTTTTTTTAGCTGTAAAGATGTTCGTAAGGTCTTCAAAAGGCAATGAACTCAATAGACCTACAGTTAGCCAATTGAAAACAATTCTATAAGTAAACAAATACTCTGACCTTTGTAACCTTTCAGATTGTAATGGTTCTATCTGTGTTCAACACCGTGAACTCCTCTTAGACACTGAGCATTTGAAAATGAAAATAATTCAGTCTTACAAAACCAGGGAAGACTGTAAAATCCATCTGTCTGTCTGTCTGTCTGTCTACCCACACACCATTACATATGTTTGTGTGCATGCATCTCTGTCAGTCCAACGGCACACATATGTACAGTTTAATTTTATTGCAGATTATGTTCTGGTTTTAAACTCATGCAACTCCTTGAGTTTCTAAGGATAACACTCCGGCACTAAAAATGGACCCTACTTTATCAAAGTCAATATCAGTTTCTTTTTCAAGTATACAAAGCTATTCATTTTTCTGGAATTAATAATCTAGAGAATGTGTCATACAAACCCAAGCTTTCACATAAGAGGGCTATTTGGAGGTTCTACAGCTGGAAAGTCTATGACAATGGTTCTCAACCTGTGGGTCGCAACCCCTTTGGGGGTCGAACGACCCTTTCACAGGGGTCCCCTAAGACAGTGGTCACCAACTGGTGGTCCGCGGAGAAATTTTTGTATTTTTGCAGGCGGTGCAATACGGAAAAAGGAGTGCAGCCCTTGCCGTCCGGAATGAATGGTGCTGTTGTGGTGGTGAAGGGGGTGGCACAAGCGGGAAGAAGCGGCGTTTGCGGTGGCTGGAAGCTGTGGGAGCAAAGCACTACTTTCATTTACACGGCAACAGCATTCCGCCTCGGTATAGTTGCACCAGCCAGTGGCGCAAGGCAGCCCTCCCTTCCTGCCGCTTGGGACTCGGAGCAGTAAATGGCATCTGGTCTGGGGAGCAGCCGGATTTTGCTCTCCATTGCGGACGCCAGATTGGCCCCCTGCAAGCTCTCGTCTCTTGAGGAGCGCTCCCTGAAGCGGTGCTGGAAACTTTGGTCAGGCTCCTCCAGAGACGAGAGCTTGCAGGGGGCCGATCTGGTGTCTGCAATGGAGAGCAAAATCCGGCTTCTTCTCTCCGCTGTTAAGTGCAGCATCAGGATTCTGCCTTGGTATATTTGCGGTGCAAGGCAGCCCTCATATCCTGACTCTTGGGACTTGGAGTGGTAAATAGTGTCTGGTCTGAGGAACAGCCGGATTTTGCTCTCCATTACGGATGCCAGATTGGCCCCCTGCAAGCTCTCGTCTCTCGAAGAGCACTCCCTGAAGTGGCGCTGCAAACTTTGGTTGGGCTCCTCGAGAGACGAGAACTTACAGGGGGCCGATCTGGCATCTGTAATGGAGAGCAAAATCCGGCTGCTCCCCAGACCAGTCACAATTTACCGCTCCGAGTCCCAAGCAGCAGGAGATGAGGGCTGCCTTGGCCACCGGCTGGCACAAATATACCAAGGCGAATGCTCATGCAAGTTCAAGTAGTGCTTCGCTCCCACACTTCTTCTGGCCCTTGTTGGTGCTCCGTGCACCTCGGTCTCTCAGGGAGATGCTTGATTTCCTCTCAGCCCCAAGACACTGGCTGGCCCATGAGATGAGAGAGAGAGAGAGAGAGAGAGAGAGAGAGAGAGAGGGAGGGAGGGAGAGAGAGAGAGAGAGAATCAGAATGAAACAGAGACAGAAAGAGACAAAGAATGAAAGAGAAAGACAGAATAAGAGAGAATGAGAAAGAGAATGAAAAAGAATCAGAATCAGAGAGAGAGAGAGAGAGACAAAATGAAAGAATCAGAGAGAATCAGAAAGAGAGTGGGGGAGAGAGAGAAAGGAGGGAGAGAAAGGGAGAGAGAAAGAATGAGGGGGCAGAGAGAGAAAGAATGAGAGAGAATGGGGAAGAGAAAGAAAGAGAAAAAAGTGGGAGAGAGAGAAAGGGAATGAAAGAGAAAGTGGGAGAGAGAAAAGGGGGAGAGAGAAGGAGAGAATGAGAGAGAGAAGAGTGGGGGAGGGAGGGAGAGAGAGAGAGAGAGAGAGAATGAGAGAGAAAGAGTGGGGGAGAGAGAGAGGAGGGAGAGTGCCTGAAGGACCCCATCCTGTCACTGGGAGTCCAGGTGCTTCAGCAAGCGGCGTGCTGGATTCGTATTAGTGGTCCGCAAAATTTAAAATTATGAACTTGGTGGTCCCTGAGGTCCAAAAGGTTGGGGACCCCTGGCCTAAGACCATTGGAAAACACGTATTTTCAATGGTTTTAGGAATAATTTTATGGTTGGGGGGTCACAACAACATGAGGAACTGTATTAAAGGGTCGTGGCATTAGGAAGGTTGAGAACCACTGGTCTATGACTACTCACATGTTGTCTTACTGCAAATCCGGTCATTTGTTAAGCTGACTGGGAACTGAAGGCCCACCAGTTCCTCATCTTTATTCTATAGTAACAAAGCAACAGTACTGTAAATTCAACTCTTTGTTATCAACTGCTTTAATTCCTGGGGTGAAGAGAAATACCTTTGATGATAAATGAGATACATTAATAGGAATACATACATACATATCTATGCTAGCCTTCTCCAAAGTGATGACTTTCAGACGGGTTAGACTTTAATATTTATAATTCCTACTATGTTTCAGGATTACGGAAGTTGAAGTACTATGCATTCAGAGAGCAATGATTTGAGGAATGCTACTCTATACTGCCTCTCCTGCTGAGTCTTTAGCCCCTTACTATTGTAGAGATATGTGTAAAACCAAAATCTTTCCTTATGTCCGTCTACACATTATATAGTAGATGTCATTGCAATAAGAAATTATCCTTAATTCCAGTTGAATTGAAATTTGAGTGAGTTGGATAGGAATTCTTGTCCATTAGAAAATCCAACAGTGACAGTATAACTTTGAGGCTCTGGGAACCAGACTCTACTCTGCCAAGAAGAGCTGGGTTGGGATAGTGGCAGTGTTCCCACAATTGTTTTCCTACTTGACCTGCTTGAATTGCTACAGCGCCAGGCATCATTAGCACGCAAGCTATTAGGATTGTATCTTCTTGTTAGCACTTGGTTCCCAGAATTCCTTTTGACAACTCCAAAACAGAAAGAATGAGGATGTATTTAAAAATATTAAGCATGTTGACAAATTGGATTTAATGCAAACAAATATTACTCCCTATAATCTATGTTCTCTTAGCAATTATGATAAATGAGAGATGAGTTCTCATGCCATGTTTGTTTATTTATTTGTTTGTTTATTTGTTTGTTTATATTTCATGTTTCTAAACCACATTCCTCAACCAAATCCCTTTGCTGGATTTCTTCTAAACTATCTGCCAGTTTTCTAATGGTTCATTTTAAAATCTGATTCATAAAATGTTTCTTCAGTATTATTGAAGAAATATACATTACTGCAGTTTATGAACAGAAATGTGTATTTCATAACCTCTGTTTATAAACTCTATCATGGCAGTGAACAGTAAAAGTATATTAAGGAAACAACATGTTATATAAATTGGCCAAAGAACCCAAAATGAGTCTAATAAATGTCAAACACAGCTTTTACAGGTCTTTTTGAATGATACAATTTGTTTGCAGGAAGCGAGTAAGGAAAATTTGGTAATTTCAATCTTCCATGAAAGAGAGTTGTATACATTGGGGCTGACACAGAAAAAGAAAATCCCTCCTTTTGACAGAAAATAAAAATCCAGTGAAAATGGATTGCCCAAAGCCATTATATACTGTACTTAGTGCAAGTGTTAGAGTTTATGGCCACCATGTGGTTGTCTGGAGGAATTGCTTTATAAGAATAGACATTGGGCTAAAATCTTCCTACTAAACTGCAGTTTATGAATGGGTCTCACATAAAGTTAAGCCAAAATCAAACCACATCATGGCTAAGCATGATATATGAATTAAGATATAGTTATGAGGCACCCAGACCTAGAGCTGTAACCTGAATCCAGTCTTAGAACAGATTCATTAAAAGAATTGGATTGAGATCGGAAGAGGGAATGGCCTTGAGGACTGGAGAAATAACTGTTACCGAAACAATGGTCAGATAAATGGGTTTGAGCCCAGGCCAAGAAAATAACTTGAGAAAACATCTCAAATAAGATCCTCCCTAATTTGTATGAAGATAAGGGAAAAAATAAGAGAGGGGGAAGCACATTCAGACTTGCAAGATTGATGTTGGCCCAACAAAGTAAACCAGAAGAAAGAAACCAATGGCACGTAGGTCAGGACTACAAGTAACAGAATCTTGCAAGCCTGAATGTGCCTCCCCCTCCTTTACTTTTATCTTCACATGAACTAGGGTTGTTTTCTCAAATTATTTGTTTGGCCTGAACTCAAACTCCATTTAACTGACTATTGACTTGATAGTGTTGCCTTCTTCTGCCCTTCAAAGCCATTCCCTATGCCCTCTATAAATCATAATTTTTCATTTTTATTTTAATAAAATGGGCTTACTCTAGATCAGGGGTTTCAAACTCGCGTAGTCACGTCATCATGTGACGTATTGCGACTTTTTCTCCTTTGCTAAAATGGGGGTGGGTGTGACCAGTGCATGACGCGTCCGGCCTGCGGGTCGCGAGTTTGACATCCCTGCTTTAGATGAAACTTCACAAGGAGCACAATTCATGCTTTATATGGCAAGAACCCCAGAATTGGTTTCACTGTTAGTGCTCAATTGAAGAGTTATGGAAAAGAACTTTGTCCAGACATCAAGAAATACTGTGTATGGACAGTATAGAAGTACTGTGTATAGATCAGTGCCTTATCATAACAAACATGCTGTGTTTACACAATAGGTTTAACTAGAATAGCTGCAGAGTTCGCAGGTAGATGATACCTGCATGATATATTTGGTTAATTTTGGTTTGCTACTTTGTGGAATAGGAACTTGTTGGTTTAAACAACAGTTCATTATTCAAAGGATTATCCAAACCCAGAGTATGTTGGGTGAACATGGCAATACAATAGCTTCATATCTTTGGGATCCTACAAACTTGTTGCCAGTGTCAAATAATTGTTGAAAACATTCATCTACCATTCCAATTCCCCCCAAACCTTTTAAACTAATATGATAATCTGTTAGGGTTAATTTATTTTACATTGCTCCTCTGAGCTGGGAGTTTAAATGGCCTAAATCAGGGGTGTCAAACTCGTGTTGCCAAGGTGGCATCACATGACATATTGGGACTTTTTCCCCATTCGCTAAACCAGGCATGGGTGTGCCCAGTGTGGGCCGCGCATTTGACAGCCGTGGCCTAAATGATTCTTTCCATCCCTCAGATCCTATGATTTTATGATAAACCAGGGATGTCAAACTTGCGGCCCGCGGGCTGGATGCGTCACATGGTGGCCCTGCCCAGTTTAGCGAAGTGGAAAAAAAGTCCTGATATGTCATGTGATGCCGCCGTGATGATGCAAATTTGACACCCCTGTGATAAACAGACCTTTACAGATTCCAATTTGCAGCTTAAATAATTCTGTTGTGGGGAAAAGAGAAGAGGAGAGAGAATTAGGTGTGTTGGCCACATTGAGTTATTTATAAAAATAAAAAGGTAGGTTATAAATAAGTAAACAATGAAAATAAGTTAATAAAAATATTCAGTCTATAAATATGCCTCTCTATCCAAAGTAGACATACGTAGAAATGTAGGTAGGATGGGGTTGGCATGTTCTATTCTCAAGTGGGAATAAACCCATAAAAAATCCCCAAACCAAACCACATGCATATGGCTGACAAATATCATTTTTCTGAATTACTGCATCTCTAATACGAGATTTTTTTAAAAAGTGCTATATTTCTGCTTGTCATAAAGGTGGCACCATTCTTTTGGATCAGCAGCTGCAAATGAAAATAGCTGTGATCCCAAATGCTGGTACAGTAGTGAATAGCTTTCAGGAAGTACAATTTGTTCAGCCAGCTAGTGATGCTGACAACACCTCGCCTCCACTACACTGAGTTCCTGGCCAAAAATTAACAAAGTTCTGAACGCCCCTTTTCCTCAGTAAACAGGCTACCTATAATCACTGGAGCTGCACCCCAATCTAGAGTGCCTTTCTTTCATGCAAGTAGAATGCCTATTTCCCCCATCAGAGGCTTTGTGTTTTTAAGAATTCTGAGACAGCATCTTCTGTGCCTGTATCTCCAGTTAGGAAAAGGTTGAATTGGTTGAATTCTTTCAGCCATGCAATTTTTACAAACAAAACAGGCTGTAGTACTTTTAATCTGCTTGGCAAGCTTTCATATGGGCCACCTTAAAAGGACAGGGATGCTCAAAAATGCTTTCACTCTTGGAAAACAATCTAATAATTTTGTGATAACACACAATACTTGCTGACAATTCTTTTTAGTCCTAAATTTCATATTTTGATGCTGTTTACAATCCTGAAATATGAAGTATTCACTCTGTTAAAGGCTTTATAATTTTCTGAATTGCCGCACCATTACCACCAAATCCCTCATTTCGAACATTGCAATTTTTTAAGTTTCTCTAATAAAGAAAATAATGCATTCTTTGAATAAAAACATAGCAATATGTGGAGATCCTTACTGGATCAATCCAAATGTCTATATGGAACAAATGCCAAATGCCTAATGTCTTTCTGGGAAGTCCAGAAGCAGGACAAGAACACCAAATTGTTCATGTATGACAGCAACTTGATTTGACCTGCCTCTTTCCTGATCCTGGATAGAGATGAGAATTATTAAGATTAACTCTGGTATTTTACAAAACTCAAGTCTTAAACATATCCAATATAACTTCCTCCTCCTATTCTCTTCACAACAATCTCTAACTTAATGAGTTAAGTTAGACTGAGAGAAAAATGACTGGCCCAAGATCACCCAGCTGGCTTTCATAGCTAAGGTAGGACTAGAACTCATAGCCTCTTGCTTTCTAGCCTGGTACCTTAACCACTAGACCAAACTTGCTGTATCCCCTTCCCCCAGCTTTAGAAAATGAAAAGGATGACTGGCTTTGTTTGGAGATATGCTTACTACCTTTAAAAAAGAGACAAAAAAAACTTGAAATGAGACAGAGCATCCTCTAAAGCAGTGTTTCTCAACCTTGGAAGCTTGAAGATGGGTGGACTTCAACTCCCAGAATCCCCCAGCCAGCGTTGTTGGTTGGGAGTTGAAGTCCACCCATCTTCAAGCTTCCAAGGTTGAGAAACACTGCTCTAAAGGGTGTTAGGAACAATGTTGGGTAGCAATCTTTACAGTCTGTTTTTTGGTACATGAGTATTTGTGATTGTCTACTTTCCTCACAGCAGCCACTGGTGTGCTGTGTGAATATACCAACTGCATGTATTCAAATTCCAGACGTGCCAACTGCCTTTAATAAAAGAAGCTCAAATTTAATAGCTTTTGTTGATAAGCATCAGTTCTTCAGAATCTGATGCTAATCTTGATTTTCTTTTCTATTTCTGTTCACATATATTAGGATAGAGTTGGAAATGATGGTCTTCCAGATGTTTGTTAAATTAGTTGCCATTAGTATGGACAATGGTGAGGAATGCTGGGAATTGTAGTTTAATAACATCTGGATGGTTCTTTGTTATTTACTGCTGTGCTAAGTGGTTCTATTGTATGCAAAATATATGATCAAGAACATTTCCCTCTAGTGAGTCCTTGGGTTACAAGCATCGTAAATATTGTATGATAAATAACATTTTCCCATCATGGTAATTGATCGTTTTTCAGGGAAGAAACTTTCTAAAATGAAATTACTGGTTGAAAAGTTTTGGGAGCAACGACTTCCTGTTAACTGAGATGGTTTGGCTAAGTTCTTCTACCGGTAGGGAACCCACTATTTTGGGAAGAGCAAGTTACTACACAGTACGTAACTATGCCTCCTTAGAGAGATTGCAGTTGAGATGCAGCCTGTTTAGAGCAGAGCATGGGCAATCATCTGATGCCATCTGGAGTTCACTTATAGAACTGTTAGATAGTTGGAAATCAGTTTGCATATTGTTTTTATTATTTGCATATGGATATTATGCACTTTTTCATATGCCTTTGTCTTAGAGGGAGACTTGCAACGGCACCCCCAAATCTCCTAGAAATTACAGTCTAATCCTGATTCTAACCTGGATTCCTCAATTGCATTCTTTATTTTGGAGCCAGCTTTACATTCTGACAATCATCATGAAACTTTCTAGATAGGATCAAAACAAAGAGATAGCAAAATCACAAGTAGATATCAGTGTGCTAGAAAAAGTTATGAGAAATGGGTGGGGAAAGAGCTGGAATCAACCCTCAACTGAATCCTTTGGAATCCATTTCTTCTTCAAAAGACTGAACATCAGGAGAACAGTTTTTGGCAATCTGAGTTTTGCTACATTTGCTCTCATGCCATTATACCAACAATGAATCAGTGCCTAAGACAAATAAAAATTGAAGTGAAATATAAAATATTAATCAGAAGCTGTGCTTGCATGAAACACTCAACCACAAAGTGAGTCATCCATATTGTAGCTTAGTGTGTTATGCAAAAAAGTTGGGTGATTAACTGATTGTTGTGAAGGGGCAGGCAACAACATTACAGGTTCTCAAAAGACTGCAGCTCTGGTATCTTTTCCTGGTGCCCCATTCCAGCACCTTCTACTCTACTCCAATATGTAGTTCAAGCCTTAGGTTCCCTTGGACTCCGCTTGATACTTTAAGGCCTCCTTCATCTTTACAGTATAATATTGGATGTGAATGCCAACCTGACAGGTATTACTGAGAACTGGCTGGATCCTGAGAGGGGAGTGTCACCCTTTCAGAAGAGTGTCTATCTGGGTTTCTGCCTGCAACTGAAAGACTAAATATAAAATCATCCTGAAGGCTCTGGTGGTTGTTGGGATCATTGCTCAAGTTCCCTGGCTCTAAGAGTCAGTTGGGACTGCTGCTACTGTATCAGCCTCTCTGAAACCTCCCTATCTGATCTGCGTGCTTGACTCTGACTCTACCGATGGATGGGAAGTGGAGTTCCATACCTAGAATAAGAAGGGGTAAGGAAATGAAAGATGACCTCAATGGACATATGTGAGTTCTGTTACAAAAACAACAAAGAGTAAAACATATCTTAAGTCCATGACAGACAGACAGACGGAAACCTCCCTGATTCACTGAAACAGAAGAAGTGGGAGGAGGTACAGCACAATCAGACTTGCAAGATTCAGTATTGCAGCCAATCTCAATAAAAATAGCTTTAGCCATCTTGTGGAATTGATTTCTTGTTCTGGTCTATTGGTTAATGATTCTGGGGAATTTCAATCTGCTGTCCTCGGGAATGGAGCCAGAATCACTTTCACTTCTCTGCTTAGATTTTAGGCAAATCTTAAAGACAGTTGGGAAGGCTTTAGGACTTGCAGCTTCTGCTCAAAGGGCAGGTGGCCAGGAAGTCCTTGCCACAACTAACTATAGTAATGTGCCTATTTTATTTTATTATTTTATTATTTTATTATTTATTATTTATTTATTATTTTATATTTTATTATTTTATATTTTATATTTTACTTTATTTTACTATTTTATTATATTATTTTTTATTTTACTATTTTATTTCAAACATTTATATGGCCACCCAACTCAACTACTATGATCTTGGTAGTATACAACAAAAATGAAGAATAAACAAAACAAATGTGCAGAATGGTGAACTGAACAGAACGGATGAAAAACACCAATAGGGGATTCCACTTACCTAGGCTGAAAGGCCAGGAGAAACGGTCAATTTCCCCAAAGGCCAGCAGGATTGGAGCCTGCAACATGTCAGGAGGGAAGCCTGTTTCAGAGAACAGAGGCAGCCACCAAAAACATACAGTATATTTCCTAGGCTCCATGAGTAGGCAGTACTTGATTGAAGGGACTTGGAACATGCCCTCTCCCTGGGAATCCATGGAGCAGGCAGATATTCTTGGGAGCAGAACAGTGGTGGGTTGCCCCTGGTTCAGACCGGTTCGCAAGAACCGGTAGTAAAACCGGTGGGAGGTCCCACCCACCATCCCGGATGTCGTCATCAGCGATCTGCGCATGCGTGATCCTGTTGCGAACCAGTGGTAAAGGTAAGTAGGACCCACCCCTGGAGCAGAAGGTCCCAAAGGTGTCCATTCCAGGGATTGGGAGGCATTGTTTATCATCATTCATGTCACAGTCACCTCTTGGTTGGATTACTATAATGTGCTTCACATAGGGCTGCCGTTGAAGAGTCTCTGGTAGCTACAGCTGGTCCAAAATGCAGTGGCATGGATTATCATTGGGTAATCATTACCAAAGTATCATCTTTAGATGGAAAGGTAAGAAAGAAATTCAGCAAATCTGAAATTAAACGATGTAGTAAGGCATCTGAAGATGTGATTTCCAGGGTGGACTTAGTTTCATCCTTATTCTCCTGCAAGCTTCCTAGTTTTTAAACAAGGAGCTAGGGTGTGTGTGTGTGTATGAAGGCAGAGTAAGGATATTTGTATTTTAGGTGCACTGCTAATGGATTCTCAAAACTCAGTGTAAGCAAGATGGGATGATGGCGTATGTACCGGACGCTTTAGAAACCTCAGCCCCAAACCGAGAAATAACATTTCTCTTTTTAATGAGAGCATTTTTTGGCTTTCGGGCTATCAGAGGTTTCACTCTCTGGTTTGATGTCTCAGATGAGGTTTCAGGAGCAGATTTTTTTGCCAGTAACCTTTATCTTTCTCTGATAGTTATCAGCCTTTCTGCAGAATAAACGTGCTGACCTGTTAATTGTGGCATCTTTGGGGAAATCCTAGACCTCCATGACACTTCACTTTTTAGTATTGGGTTATAAGCAGAATTCCAGGAGACAAGAGAGTGTGTGTGTCTGTGTCTAAACTGACTGAAAACCAGTGCCTGGAAACATGTCACTGAACTTTGCAAATGCCTTTGCATTAATCTAGAAGTCCTAACTACACTTTTGTTATACACTTTTGCTATCATAGAAGACAGCATTGCAAATTGGCATTGCATGGGCATCAGCTGTTATACTTCTAAAAGTATTGATTACCTATTTGAGAGTCTGTAGTGTGATTAACTTCAAATCCTCCCCAGCCTTCCCCCTCCCCCAAACATGAAGATAGTGGTAAAGATGATCTATTTGGCAGAGTGGAATATTATGTACAAATGAGGGAGATTTTTGTCCCTTCTATTGCCAAGAAGAATGCACAGGATAAAGTAGGGTAAAACCAAGTGAGAATGAGAATAGCCTTTTGTCTTTTAATGTACTGAAACCCAACTTTTTATTAGTTCTTTGCAGCTGAATCATAGTTCGAAAATAAGCCCTAGCATGTTTTTACGCATGCATTTAATATAAGCCCTACCCCCAAAATAAGCCCTACTTAAGAGCCTGCGCAGCCAGTCAGCTCCCCATTCCATCCGATTGCTCACGGTGCTGCAGCCACAAGAAGAGGGGTGGAGGTAGTGGTGCTCAATGCCCCTGCAGCCAGGCCAACCATGCCGACACCTGCCTTGCAGTGACAGCACCGGCAGCTATGTGCAGCAGGTGCCCATGTGGCTGCCAGCCCACTTCTTCTGCTTGCTCGTGGCCGCAACAGAGCAGAAGGCCAAGCAGTGTGGTGGTGCCATGGCCGTGAAGTGAGGCAGGTGTTGGGGTATAGATGGCCTGGCTGTGGAGGCCCTGAGGTAAGGCAGTGCAGAGCACGTGGGACAGTTCCACCCCCTGCCTCGTGGCTGTGGCACCGGAGCATCGCTTGGCCTCCTGCTCCATTGCAGCCACAAGCAAGCAGAAGTGGGCTGGCGATCATGCAGGGTCCTGAAGGACAGGGCTGCCAGAGCTGCCACCGCAAGGTGAGGCAGGTGTCGGGGCATGGGTGGCCTGGCTGCGGGGGCCCTGAGGTAAGCTGGTGCAGGGTGTGTGGGGCAGCTCCATCCACTCTGCCTCACGGCAGTGGCACTGATCCACTGTAAGCAAGCAAAAAGGCGGCTTCCCTTACATGGAAAAAAAAGAAGACACCCCCTGAAAATAAGCCCTAGTGCTTATTTTGGGGGCCAAAAGATATATATCTATACAGCAATATTTCAAAAATATTGAACATCTTATCCTTAATCCTCTCATTTTGAAAAACCCACAGGATTTTGAAGTGTTTAACCTTGACTAGACCTCACTTTTTATGTCTTTCTGTCCATGAGAAACTACTGGCAAGTAAATCCAAGGACAAAAGACCTATGGAGTCTGTTACTGTATTTAAGGCTGATAAAAGTACTGTATAAGTGCTATTACAGGAAGATAATCTTTCCACAGAGAATATGATTTTAGAGAATATCGAGCTGTTAAATTGTCACTTGTCAAGAGTTAAGCAGCTCATATAATTTTCGTAACGTTTGTAGTTATATGCAAATAATACCACATTTTATAATCACATGCATGCATGCCTAAAAAGCATTCTTATAATTCAGGGAAAATGCAGATGAACACTAGGGGCATGGACCTCTGTGAGTGTGTGAATGTGTGTGTTAAAAAAGTTAAGATGGCAGCAGTGACAGAACAACTGAAACTCTGCCACTTCTTTACATGCAGGATATATGTTTAAAAAAAAGAATAGAACTTTAGTTGTATGGATCACATTTTTGGGTCACTATTCAAAATTTGTGAAGTAAACTATAAGTATGCAACAGAAATTAATTAACTTTAGCACAGGAAATTAGTAATGTTACTCTATCTACATTGAATTTTATAAAATAAAATAAATATAAAATAAAATAAAATTCATTTTTTGTCATGGCCCCATCCTTTATTTTTTTAATATGATTGCTAACTTGCAGTTCAAAGAAGAAGAGCAGCCTCAACCTGAAATAAGTTGCACAGCCCCCATTTTTTGGGAATCTTGGTAAGAAAGATCTCATCTCAGAATAATTATGGTAGAGCCTTGGTAGTACAGGGGTTTAAGGCACCCTGTTATTAAGCTGGTTATTAAGACCAGCTGCCTGCAATTACTGCAGGGTTCGAATCTCGCCAAGGCTCAAGGTTGACTCAGCCTTCCATCCTTTCTAAGGTAGGTAAATTGAGGATCCAGTTGTGGGGGCAATAAGCTGACTTTGTATAAATATACAAAAGGATGAAGGCTATTGCTTAGCACATTGTAAGCCGCCCTGAGTCTTCGGAGAAGGGCGGCATATAAATCAAATTAAAAAAAAATGGTTGTTATATAATTTCCAGATTTCATGAGAGATCTACACAAGGAGTATTCCTAGTACTATATCTTAAATATCATATTTTAACCATGTTTACAGTGGCCCTGTAAAATAATTCTTCAGCAGAAAAAAAAAAATTTAATCAGTTTACAGAAAACTGAAAAAGTAACATCCTGCCACCCATATCAGAAGGTTTCATTAGAATTTTGAAATTTTGTAGCCTTCCTGAGGTCTCCAAACTTTGGTATGGCAAGATCTCATGATCTGCTCAAGTCAACTTTCTTCATCTTTGGGTACCAGATTTTATTACACATCAATACTGTATGCAGGAGAGGGAATTTGAACAAAGACACCTAACTCTCAAAGATTTAGTGCTCACAGTTTTCATACAGTAGCTGAAACCTAGGCTGCTGTTGTAGTCTCCGTTAATACCACAGATAACAGCTTCTTTGCTTGTATGATTAAGATCATGAAACCCAAAAAGCCCCATGAGAGGAAAGAGGCCCACATCTGGGTTCTTGAAACAGTCTTGATTGGGCCAAGCACAAACTGTGACAATGAGAAGCCACCGCATGCTATAATTTGCTGCTCTTGGCCTCCACATGTAATTCTTTAATGAATTTATGAATGCTTCATCTTAGCCGTTAATAAAGGGTAGTTAACCTGCCAAGAAGTGAATACACTTGTGCCAGATAGATTGCGGAGTTCCTACAATATTTCCAGAGTCTCAGGAAAGTTTCAGGAACTGAATGAAGGAGAGTGCTGTTTTGGATTACAATTTAAATACACAAATGCCTAAGACATGTCTTAAATTAAAACGATAATTTAATTAATTAATTATAATTAAACTCATCTGTCATGCTTTGGAAGAGTTTTCTCTTCTGCTGAAGTCTATGCATGTCTACTATAAGAACTGAAATGAATACCATAGGAACTATCCCAATTAATATTGCCCTTGTACTAATCATCTTTTTTATAATAACCTAGATAAGGATGAAGATGTTCTGCTTATGAAATCTGCTAACCATGTAACGGAATTTGACTAGAAGAATAAACCAAAATAAGAATCAGAAGAATTAAATAAAAAATCCTGCATGTTGGTATTCTTCTCTAGTCTCCAATACACAAATATAAGATGAAAGAGATTTGACCTAGAAACAGGACATTTGAAAAATGCTCCAAATGCTCTTTTTTGTTGTTGTTCAATCATGTCCAATTCTCAGAGACTGTCTAGATTGCCTATATAAGTCCCTTTCTTGACAAGATTTTTCAGTAGTGGTTTGCCATTGCCTCTTTCCTAGGGCTGAAAAGTCACACAATTGGCTTTGTGCCTAAGGCACGACTAGAACTCACTCTCTCCAAGTTCCTAACCTTAACCACCCAAACTGGCTCTTAAACATGAATCAGCAGTGATAACAATCCAGAGGGAACCACAGAAGCAATTTCCCTAACAACAATAATAAAGCTACATAGGTGTGTAGGGAGCAAGGGAAGTATTTCTGCTTCTATTACAGCTGTAAGTAGAGGACTAACATTTTCTTGAGACTATGACTTGAAAAAAATCACCCAAGAGGGTCTCAGAAGGCAGGGCAATGGAGAAAGGGACTTAACTTTTCTGTCCCTTTAATGAGGATTTTATGGGGCCTGGAATATATCTATGAACAGGTTTGTTAAATTTTGTTCAGCATCCCTGATAAACTTAGATATTCACATGCTGATTGACGTGTGGCATACAGGAGGTTGGACTAGAAGACCTCCAAGGTCCCTTCTGTTATCTGTTATAACCGAGTGTCACAGAGTTATACCCCAATCTCTTATTCTACTGAAGACAGGAATTTTCAATGCTTTTGAAACAAAGGGAGAACATGGTGGTGGAACATGGGGAACAGAGGACATCTTGTACTGGGGTTGGAAAAGGAGTAAACATAGGGGTAAGATTAGTGCCGCCACGTGTTTATTGGACCCGTGTCCCTCCTGGTTGGTGCTGGCCTCCCGGGAGGTTACACGAGGCTGGCTCCAGGGGATTATAAGTGCTTCTCTGAGTGAGGGTGCCTTTCCTGCCGCCTTGAAAGAGGCGGTAGTGAGGCCCCTCCTCAAGAAGCCTTCCCTGGACCCGGCTGAATTAGCCAACTATCGTCCAGTCTCCAACCTTCGTTTTGTGGCGAAGGTTGTTGAGAGCGTGGTGGCACGACAACTTCCCCGGCACCTGGATGAAGCTATCTATCTAGACCCGTACCAGTCGGGCTTCAGGCAGGGGTACAGCACTGAAACGGCATTGGTCGCGTTGGTGGATGATCTCTGGAGGGCTCGGGACAGGGGCTGCTCCTCTGTCCTAGTCCTATTAGACCTCTCGGCGGCTTTTGATACCATCGACCATGGTATCATGCTGCAGCGGTTGAGGGGGTTAGGAATAGGGGGCACCGTTTTGCGGTGGTTCTCCTCCTTCCTCTCCGACCGCTCGCAGTTTGTGTTGGCAGGGGGACAGAGGTCGACCTCGAGGCATCTCGCATGGGGAGTGCCACAAGGGTCGGTCCTCTCGCCTCTCCTGTTCAACATTTATGTGAAGCCGCTGGGTGAGATCATCCGTGGTTTCGGGGTGAAGTGTCATCTGTACGCTGACGATACTCAGCTGTACATCTCCACCCCAGACCACCCCAACGATGCCCTTGATGTGATGTCCCGCTGCCTGGAGGCCGTGCGGGCCTGGATGGGGAGGAACAGGCTCAGACTCAACCCCTCCAAGACCGAGTGGCTGTGGCTTCCGGCGCCCCGATATGGTCAGCAGGTGCCATCGCTGACTATTGGGGGTGAATCTTTGCCCCCCACAGAGAGGGCTCGCAATCTGGGTGTCCTCCTGGATGCACGGCTGTCTTTAGAAGAGCATATGACGGCCGTGGCCAGGGGGGCCTTTTATCAGGTTCGCCTGATTCGCCAGTTGCAGCCCTTTCTGGATCGGGACGCCTTGCGCACGGTCACTCACGCCCTTGTCACCTCCCGGTTGGACTATTGTAATGCTCTCTACATGGGGCTCCCCTTGAAGAGCACTCGGAGGCTCCAACTGGTCCAGAATGCGGCCGCGCGGGTGGTTATGGGTGCAACCCGTTGTGCCCATGTGACACCCCTCCTGCGCGAGCTGCACTGGCTCCCAGTGGTCTTCCGGGTGCGATTCAAGGTGTTGGTTACCACCTTTAAAGCGCTCCGTGGCATAGGACCCGGGTACCTTCGAGACCGACTTCTGCCACCAATAGCCTCCCACCGACCAGTTCGCTCCCACAGAGAGGGTCTCCTCCGGGTGCCATCAGCCAAGTTATGTCGGCTGGCGACACCCAGGGGGAGGGCCTTCTCTGTGGGAGCTCCAGCCCTGTGGAATGAATTGCCCCCCGAAATACGAAAGATTTCCGACCTCCGGGTGTTTCGCTGCGCTCTGAAGACCCTGTTGTTCCGCCAGGCAGGGCTATTAACATAATGTTTTAAATTGGGGTATTTTAAATTTCCGGGATTTTAATTGGAGCCTAATTATTTAATGATTTTAAATTTTAATTGTTGTCGTGTTTTTTTGTGTTTTTAAATAGGCTGTACACCGCCCTGAGTCCTTCGGGAGAAGGGCGGTATAGAAATAAAATTATTATTATTATTATTATTATTATTATTGCTTCTGATTAAAGCTGTTTTGCGGATTTATCAGGAAAAGGTGTTTTCAGGTAAATTGAACCAGAAGGGACAAATGTTTCAAGGATCTTCTACTTTGGTCAAACTGGGTAAATTACTGGTTAATAATTTGTGCTAAGATTCATTTCTTTTTTCTCTGCATTGCTAGTATCTCTACATTTTAATTTGGAGAACTGTAGGATTGGAAGGTGGTTGCTGAATTTCAGGTTTTGTTAATTCGAATTGGCATCAAGTTATTAATTTTATTGTTTTTATAATCTATATTAAATTAAAATGTTTTCTATTTCCCAAAGGAGATCACACTGTACAAACCAAACCATTTTGTAATTTGCCTGGAATACTCCATGAACTTTTGTAAATTTCTCATAAAGTTAAAAAGGACTTTCAATTTGATTTATTTACTTGATGGCTTTATTCCTCGTCTTTTATTCAAGAACTCAAGATAGTATACCTTGCACTTTTTCTTTCTATTTTTCCACACAGTAGCTTGCTGCCAGATCTCTTTGGTGGATCAATGATGCTCCAGCTTGTTTGAGAGCCGCCAGCCCAAGTCATCTTTAGGAAGTCTTCTGTGTTTGACCTCTTCTGTAGACCACAGGATCTCCATTCTGATTTACTGCTGGGCATCTTTGGTGAGCTTGGCCGCTGTGCCACTGATTGTGACCTTTTTTTTTTTTGAATCTCATGCTGAGCTTGTTCTGGATTTTCTGTCCATCCCAATGATGGGCCTTTTCAAAACTCTGTTGCAGCTCAACCCTCCTTTGTTCTATTGCTCCCCGGTTGTTGGGCCACCTCCTAGCTTAGCATTATTTTTTTTTTACACCATTGTCATGGCTGCTGCAGCTGCAGGCAAGCCATGATGGGCTATTTTTTTGTTTCTCCATTTGTCTCTTCAAGTCTATGGGAAATTTTCAGCTCTCTCTCCCTTCCTCATTTTAGCTCTACAAGGAGGGAAAGCCCTGCTGCTAGCGGAAGTTTTTCCCCTTATCTGGCTTGGTAAGTGAGGCCCTTTGCAAAGAATGGGGAAAGGGGCAAAGCATTTATTTCTGCTTATAATGTAAACATGTTCTTCCCTTATCCTGCCTCATCTTTTCAGCTTCAAAGCTAATTACTTGAGCCTCTCTTATATTTTCCTCCATCTTAAACTCAACTATTGACAATTCCATATATCTCAATTTTAACTAAGGCGCTGAACATTGCTATCCAAGTGTCCTGGCTGAGTTTCTACTGAGATAGAACGATTGTTGCAGTCTAACAAATGAGCAGCTCAATAAAGAAATAGAAAATCTGCAATTATATTTGGCTTGTCAAGGAGCATAAATCTATATAGCTGAGAGGCAAAACTAAAAAGCAACAGGTTAAAAAGAAGCCCAGATGGATAGTTTGGTACATAGATTAAGACCTATGGAATTAGTTAAATTCTCAAAAGTCATTGCTCATGATGGTCAACTGTTGCAATATGATCCAGCTTTCACAGAATATAGATGATTGGAAATCATCTTCCCCAACCTAGGTCCTTCCAGATGTTAGGCAATGGCCCTCACATCATTCCCATGTTACCTTGATACAACCATATTCTGGCAACAATTCCTTGTGTGTCCAATCACACTTGGCCAATAAAGAATTCTATCTATCTATCTATCTATCTATCTATCTATCTATCTATCTATCTATCTATCTATCTATCAATGCACATTTTCTGCTGAGTTCCCATGATGTTGTTCATCTCATTCGCCTCCCATGAAGGGTTTTAAGTCATCTTAGCTGTATAGAAATAAAATAGTATTTCCTTTTTAAAATTTTACTATCTAAGGATAGGTTTAAAGTAGATAAAAATCTATAGTGCTTCACCACACCATGAACTTTCCTGTCAGTGAGAACATTTAATCAGTGGAATGGCTTGCCTTCAGAAGTTGTGGGTGCTCCATCACTGGAGGTATTGAAGAAGGTCCCTTCCAACTCAGTTATTTCGTAATTCTGATTAGAATCAATCAGTTGCTTTGCATATCACATAGCAATAGCAATAGCACTTAGACTTATAATATACCACTTCACAGTGCTTTCCAGCCCTTTATAAGGTTTACAGAGTCAGCATATTTCCCCCAACAATCTGGGTCCTCATTTTACCCCACTCGAAGGATGGAAGGCCGAGTCAACCTTGAGCCGGTGAGAATTGAACTCCTGGAGTGAGCAGAGAATTAACCCTGCAGTACTGCATTCTAACCACTGCGCCACTATGGCTCCTCACATACTGCATATATAAGTCCTTCAGATAATTACTCATGCCCTGGTCACCTCAAGACTGAATGTTTGCAATGTACTCTAAATAGGATTCTTCTTAAAGACCCTCCAGAAGCTACAGCTTGTGCAAAATGCAGTGGCGAGTGTAATAATGGGTACCTCCAAGTATGTCTGTGTGACATCACTGTTATTCCATTAGTTGGAAGTGGGATTTCAGATATAATTCAGGGTGTTGGTATAGAATATAGCCTTTATAGAAACCTCATTATTACAGTTTTAGTCTGGGCTGCCCATGAGCTTGTTCTTTTAAACTGCTTTCATTGTTTTGTATTTAGATTTGTAATACAAATTGGCAGTGGGTGTCTATAATACATTAAAATACTCAATAGACAGGGGTGGGCTGCTGGAGGTTCGCAGGGGTTCGGAAGAACCTCTAGCTAAGATTTTTAGCAGTTCGGAGAACCCCCAAATCCCACTCCTGGCTGGCCTCGCCCACCCCACCCCACCCCTCCTCTCCCAGGAGCCCCCACTTGGCCTGTTTTGGATGCAAGTAAATGCAGGGTGCGCGCAGAAGCTCAGGGTGGGCAAAAAACAGGCCTACCGGAAGTTCGGGAAGGCCGGAAACGGGCCAGGCCTCCAGAGGGCCTCCGGTACCTGGGGAGGCTATTTTTGCCCTCCCGGAGGCTCGAGAAACACCTCCGGAGCCCAGAGAAGATAAAAACGGCCCCCCTGCCATTGTGCATGAGGCCAACTAGGCCACGCCCACCATGGCCATGCCCACCCAACAACTGGGCAGAGAACCCATTGCTAAAATTTGTGACGCCCACCCCTGTCGTGTGTATAAAGGTGTATAAAAATGCTAAATCCAGTCTAAAATCTGGCTGACTGTGTGGCCAACTTTAATATAAAATCAGGATGGCACCATCTGGCAGAGAATCAGAATAGATGGAATAGAGGCAAAATCAGGAATCAGCAAAGGGCAGCAAATTTCATGTTAATGTAAATGCTGCCCATAGGTGCATATAGCAGTTTGATGCAAACTGGAGTAAGGTCTAAATACTCACTGCAGTCCAAGACAACTGATTTTGAAAATATTAAGGTGGGGGGGAGGAAGCAGAAATGGTGGGAGGAAGTATGTTGATTAAGGATACTTTTTCTTCCTCACTGGCACAGTAACAATGCAAGGCCATTCACACATGCCGCTTCTCCAACTTGGTGCTTTGCATACATGTTTACATACATGTGCCTCCCACTGTTTGAAGCTGGCATATCCAATGGTCATGACAGCTAGGAAAATAGGAACAGCAGTTCAATTCAATCTAAAGCACCAGGCCAGAGAAAACTGCCCAAGTAAACTTGAATAATGTTTTTTTGCAATTTGCTGCACTGGCATACAATCATCTATTCCTTGAGCTTTAGTTGGGCAACAGTTTTGATTACTTTTAAAGGGGACATTGTGAGCTAACATTTTAAATTAAGATTCTGTATACTATATAAAAACACAACTTTAGAAGCAAAGAGATCTTGAATAGATCCAGGAGAACTTTCCACCAATGTATCCGGAAGAGATAACCCCAACTGGCTAGTTAGCTCATATGAATATGAGTTGCTTTCCAAACCTTCAATAATAAAGCCATTTAAAATATTTTGTTTCTCCTTTTCCAGCGGATCCATTTCAAGCTACTGCAGTCATTTGGGAATTCTCAGATTCTTACCAACCTAAAAGGAAAGATATCCAAAGTTCCAACTATTTGGAAAGAAAAATTCAAAATTTGAATTTCTGATACCCAAGAATGAGAGGACTGAATGGCAAAGCAGGTTCTTCCATTGCTGAAAATATGCATTAAAAAATAAAAATAAAAAACCAGAGGTCTTTTTTTAACACTACTCAATTTCTACTTAACACTACTAAAATACTCAAGAGACTGTATTTTAGTCTCTTGGAGTTTTTATTGTCAGTTTTGTCAATTCTATGCAAAATATATGAACGGAACTATTTTTCTCTCTTAAGCATGCGTAAATTCCCCACCTTTACACCAACCTGGTTGTTTTCTCTGATCCTCTCCTGTTTGTCACGCAGCTGAAACCAATCGCGCTCTCTCGCTCTCTTTTTCTCCCCCCGCTCCTCCCCCTGATGTTACTCGGGTTCTTTCTCTTTAACACCGTTTGATTTTCCCAGAGTCGATTTTTTTTTTTTTAAAGTTCTGTAACATTTCTTCTTAAAGTTTCCGCCCACGTGACTTTCAGTGAAGTCCCTTGAGGCTTCCGAGAACTCAACAGCAGCTAAAGGGAGGCGAAGAGCCGCGCGAGATGCATTGCTCTGAAAGCCAAGGGACGTAGCTGCTGTCAGGCGCGGTGGGAGAAGGGTGAGAAAGTGACCGGCCGGCTCAGAGGACAGGGAAAGAAAAAACGTCCAGTTTAAAGGAAAAGGCGGGCTAAAACCGCGAAGGCCTGAAGGAAGAAGGAAAAGGGAGTCGACAGGCAGGGGGTGCTGCGAGCCATGCCCCATAGCTCTGACAGCAGTGACTCCAGCAGCTTCAGCCAGTCCTCTTCATCCAGCAAACAGGTACCGTGTGGGGCCACTTTCTGTCGATTGAATGATGACGCTTAAGCGGCGGTTTATTTGCGAGCAAGGCTGTAATACCCGGGTGCAATCTAGTGGAATTCAACAGGTGAAGTTTGCCGAGGCATTAAAAAATCAAGAGATGAGGAACTGTGTTTCCCCAACAGCGCCTCTCTCCTTTGAATCAAATTGACCATTCTGATTAAGGCGTCCGTTAAAGAAGGACTACAGTTCCCAGATTTCCAGCCACCTATCAACTGCAATTCTGGGATTTAGGGCTGCTGATTTGGAGAAAGCTAATCTTAATGCCCCTGGAGTGGTTTTTGCATTAGAATTGTTTAGTTTTACCAAAAAAAAAAATCTTGTCCTCCTATCCAAAATTATCCCCTATAATGAGGAAAATGCTGGTTTTTCTGCAAAAGGCTAGGGGCTGATGGATGCATTAAAATTTGTTAAGGTGGGGCATTTTCTCTACGCAGAGATGTGACAAATTTTCAAATATTAAAGTATCAACGTTTTGCCTTCTTAGGAATGGGGTCCTAAACGTCAAAACAAAAAAAAACTTCAGCTGTGTGCAAAATGCTCTTAGGCTTATACATTAAAGATGGAAGAAAATTCTAGAGGACTACACAGCTAGATGTTATCAGGGAGAGACAATAAAATTATATCAGCATAAGAATTTTTTTAAAACGTAGGGTAGAAATTTTGGATTAGTACATCAAACCCAATGCAATGTATACACATTATGCTAGTCACCTTAAGCAAAGTTCTGCAGAGTGCAGAAAAAAAGTAAGAAATAGAAAGTTAAAGAGATTAAAGGCAAAAGGATATGGATAGATAATAAAAATGAAAAGCTAAAACTAATTTATACAAATACTACTATTTGTTTTGATATCCTTGCAAACCTTTGATTCATCAGGTCCGTATACTGCTTTCTTCCTTGCCTTTTGCTCTTTACGTTTTTAAGCTACTCCTTTCTATTTAAGAATCTCAGCTCCATTCCATCAGTATTTTCTTGGACTGTTCAATGCCCATTCATTAATTCATCACATAATCTGTTCTTGTTTTACACGTCTTATATATTCCTTTTCCTACTGCATTCAGTACAAAAATATTTATTTATAACAGACCATTTACCTTTCTATATGCAATTCCTTTGCATATAGATCTATATGCATTTGCACATTTTAAAATTTCTCCATTTTCCAAATTTTTAAAAAAATCTACCATAGTTCTATATAGAAATTGATCTACTTGCTTTAGTTTTTTTTTACTGTTTATGTATAATTTGCAGTCATTCATTCTATTTTCCCTATCAAACAACCGATTTGATACAGTAATTTTCAGCTCATATTATACCTTACAGTCTCTTGCCTGCAATAATTTGGGTTCACTAGCAACAACATAACCCGATTTGCATACAAAAGTACATACCAAGTACACATGGTGTTGGTGGGAGATTCACATCTCCCACCAGCACACCACTAAAATCATCAGACTTTCTTTCACTGACTGATTATGTGCCATCAAGTCAGTTCAAATCTTAGCAACCATGTAGCTAGAGTTTCTCCAGGATGACCTGTTCCCTTTCTGGTCTTTAAGGTCTTTCAATGGTACACCCAACTATCATACATTTCTGGTCCATACATTCCAAAGGCAATAGTTTGGAAAAGTATATTTGCATTTCAGGACTCTTCTGATGAAATGAGGAAAGTACAAAGAAGAGAAAAGAATCGCATCGCAGCTCAGAAGAGTCGGCAGAGACAGACACAGAAAGCAGATCACCTGCACTTGGTAAATGCTTCTGTCATCTTCATCTGGATTTCTGGGATATACTACTCATTATTAATATTAGTATCTCCATTTAAATCTTGCTTTTCTAGCCAGAAGGCACACGGTGCACAATGTAATATAATATAAGGTATGATATAATATATAATATAATAATTAGCACAGCACAGCACAGCCTGACTTAGGCCTGTAGCAATAATTTAAATAATTGCTTGATCTATAAAACTGTGAAACAGCAGTAGTTTCTCCAACACTTTGCATGGCTGCATTGAGGCAAACCATTAAGGTCACTTGAGTAGCACCTGGGGATTGTATCAACTGCTCAGAATCTTTGGGAATGGGTAATGTATAGTAAAGGATATATACATACAAAATGTGGTGGATAAAATTGCTCAATTTTGATGACAGGGTTGGGGGGGTTGGGAATAGTTTTAAGGCTGGAAATGATAATTTCCCTCCCTGGAATTTCTCATTCCCATCTTTAAAATACCCCAAATGGCTATTGAGGTTTTGTGTGTTTGTTTGTTTTGGGGAAAGATTGAAAATGGATATAATTTGCCAAGATCATACCACCCATTCCCAACTTTAAATTTCATTAAATACAAATATGTAGATTAAAAACCCTCACTCTCTTAAAATGACATCACTTCCTTAGAGGCCCATCTGTAACCTATTAAATCAAAAAGGTCAATCATGTGGCATTCTGAGGGTCCGAGATGATAACTTCTTGAGCTTTTCTCATTTCTCTTTTATATTTATCTTTGTGAGAAATGAGTCTTGAGATTTATCAGAAGCCTCAAAAAGCACCAATATCCTCCTACTTCACCTTACCCCAAATTGTTTCCACATCTGGTCAGCTATTGGCGTGCTATTTGGTTAACAGGTAATCTATGTCTAAATTTGATGATTACTTTTTATAGTAATGTTATTAAACTTATTTAAAATGCAGATAAGAAAATAATAATAAAGAAAAAGAAAAGATATATATAAAGAAATGACATCTCCCTTGATCATAAGTATAAACATTTTTAATAATTTACTACCTACCAACAATCGTAGATTAGTGATCTTCCCCCCCCCATATCCCATCTTTTTATCTATAAACAAATCCTTAAAACCTCATTGTTTCAGCCCTGATCTGCAAAAATCCATTAAGGATTACCAGAGATAGCAACATACCTATTTTAACCTTGATCAAATAAACCAAATTATATGCCTTCCTTTTAACAATCTTGATCTTTAATCCCTTTAAATAATGTCCTAAAACTAGATTTGTTTTCATTTTTTTTTGTTCCTTCTCACAAAATTCTTCAAAGCTTTAACAATCCTCTCTTGTAAATCTAATATAGGACAAATTATCCAAATTGGCTTCTTATTTGTATATTCCGTTTAATTATTAAGACATCAGCCAGTTTTTTATATGTCCACTGTAGCATCTCTTTCCATATTGTTTATGTAGCTTGTCATTTTTAAATCCACTTTCAGATCAGTCTCATATTTGGCCAATAATGAGCATATGACAGCCGTGGCCAGGGGGGCCTTTTATCAGGTTCGCCTGATTTGCCAGTTGCAGCCCTTTCTGGACCGGGACGCCTTGCGCACGGTCACTCACACCCTTGTCACCTCCCGGCTGGACTATTGTAATGCTCTCTACATGGGGCTCCCCTTGAAAAGCACTCGGAGGCTCCAGCTGGTCCAGAATGCGGCCGCGCGGGTGGTTATGGGCGCAACCTGTTGTGCCCACGTGACACCCCTCCTGCGCGAGCTCACTGGCTCCCAGTGGTCTTCCGGGTGCGATTCAAGGTGTTGGTCACCACCTTTAAAGCGCTCCATGGCACAGGACCCGGGTACCTTCGAGACCGACTTCTGCCACCAATAGCCTCTCACCGGCCAGTTCGCTCCCACAGAGAGGGTCTCCTTAGGGTGCCATCGGCCAAGTTATGTCGGCTGGCGACACCCAGGGGGAGGGCCTTCTCTGTGGGAGCCCCAGCCCTGTGGAACGAACTGCCCCCGGAAATATGTAAGATCTCCGACGTCCGGGTGTTTCGTTGTGCACTCAAGACCCTGTTGTTCCGCCAGGCTGGTCTATCAACATAACAATTTTAAATTGGGTTTTAAATTTCTGGGGTTTTAAATCGAGCCGAATTTATTTAATAATTTTAAACTATTTTAACTGATGTTGTCTTGTGTTTTTAATAGGCTGTACACCGCCCTGAGTCCTTTGGGAGAAGGGCAGTATAGAAATAAAATTATTCTTATTCTTATTCTTTCATAACTTTTTTTCAAAATAGTTTTTCTATAGAGACAGACATTCTTAATATTAACTTCTGAGGGTCCATCATTCAAAAATATCCTTCAATATGTCCAGTGTTAAAATATTTTGCTTTATTCTGTATTACTAAGTCAATTTTAAGTGTTCTTCTCTCATTATGTGATGAAATATGCAGCTGCAGAACCAGTGGGGGAAAGTTTTGGCAACACAGAGCTTTCCCAGAAAGAGGCCTGGATTGGGGATTGGTAAAGAGGTTCAGGATAGCCACAACCTAGAATGCCTCCAGATATATCTAGTAGGTTAAGTTATAGCTTTAATTTGGCAAGAATCTGTCCATTAAGTGTAAGCAAATAAAAGGTTGAACTCAATTGAGCTTTCAATATCATCTCTGGGCTTGGACCTGACAAATTATAAATTTTAGCTCCTTCTGGTTCCCTCTAGTGCCCAATCTTCAAAGTCTCATCCTATCATGCTTTTTAAGAGAATTCAAAACAGTAGCATTTTCCCATGCTACTGGGAAAATGGAAAAGATTTTTTTCCATGGAAAGGATTCTTACAATTATTTCCAAAATCTTATTTCAAATCCATCTGGACCCTCAGTCTGTTCTTCTCACTTTTTTGCTGTTTATTCCAAAAGAATCAAGTTTTTACACTTGTATTTAAATTACTTTTGCTAAAGATTGAAGAAAACTTGCCCAATTCAGTAAAACCTGTCAATCCAATCCAGTTCCTAGTAGAATTAAAAAACAATTTCCTAAAGTGAAATTAGAAAGTAAAATAGGAAGTATATGAACCCTATTCTGAAGGCGCAGATATCAGTTCACTCTTTTTCCCCCAGAAATACTTGATGATGATTATCTTAAAGAAAAAGCATGGTATATTGTTTGTATTGGACATATGTAGCATATAATACAACCTTCCTCAGTGCTACATTTGTAGTTGCCATCAGTGTTTGATTACAACTCACATCATCTTTTGGCCATGCAGCCTGGGAATGATGCAGACAGCAGACTAACTTAACAAAAATGCACTAAGATGTAGAAAGCTGCTCCAGGGTCTCCAGCACTAAAAAAGTAGGACCTATAGCACTTATTTCAATCATAAATTTTATTTATAATTCAAAATATATATTTGTTTATTCTCAGGGGCATTTTATCTCTTGGTAATATTTAGGGTGAGCTCAGCAGACAAATCACTAAATCCTTTGAACTTTAGAATAATTATTGCTTTAGCATCTGTAGTGCTAATTCCAACTCACTGAAATACATTTTACATGTGTAGGATAATCCACACTGAATCTCATTTCGTTCCATGTTATGCTATACATGTGGAAAGATAATGACGTTCGGCATCATGGCATGTGTTGAAATATTATCAATGAATTCTGTGTGCATGCCAGCCTTACTTTTTGTAGAGTCTCCCAGAAAGCCAGAGTAACATAGAGTAGTGCATGCCTCTCATCCCTGAGTTTCTGGAGATCACATAAAACCTGAATTCTATTGCCTAGTTTGTATAAATAGCAATTGGATTACCAATTCTTCTTTGGCTGACCACTTCAATAATTAAATGAACATTGTGAATGTATGCAACCATCTCTGTATTAAAAAAAAATCCTCTTGCACATAAAAAGCATGGGAAAGTTTTCCACCCTGTCCTCTCTCTTATACATGGGTGGGATTCAGCTGGTTCTGATGTACCGGTAGCTCCAATGATCAGCTGGGAGCTAACCGATTCGCTCTGATGATCAGGTGGGCCCGCCCACCTGCCCCTGCGCACTTTACTTACCTTTATCTTCTCAGCTGATTCACGCAGCAGAGTGGATTACCGTGCCTCAGCTGTGTTAGTCCCCAGAAGTAACGCGGAAGTTTAGTTTTGTCAAAACTGCGCACACAAAGTGTGTGATCACCAAACCAGTTGTTAAACCAGCAGGATCCCACCACTGCTCTTATAGGATAGCTTTGAGAGTAGAAGGCTTTTTGTGCTCTGAGAAAGCATTTGGCCATATGACTCTTCACAAGAACTGTGAGGTGATTTACTCAAGAATTGTTTTAATTTGTTGCATGCTTGCTTTTTTGACTGAACCCAACTTGCAAACTCACCTTGCAGCAAAGTTTTACAAGTTTATATATAATTTCAATTTTTGTGGTTTCTCTTCAAACGGGGTAGTGGGTAATTGCTGAGGTTTACCACATGTGTTATAGCCCTTGTCTGAGTGCCGTGGGCTTGCTTGGAAATTTGGCAGCTTGGCCTTCCTCAAGCTAAACGAATAACAACATGAAGAAACATCCTCACATACAAAGGCCTCAAATTCAGAGATAGCCTTTGGGGAAAGACCTGTGTTATAGTGTCCTGGCCATCTTACTTTCTAAAAGCTGGCTTGCTTTTGAGCGAGGCCTTGGGGAGAACAGCCATGATTTCAACTGATGAATTTCTACACTGCACTGCCTCTTTCCCTGCAGCTGCTGAAAGATGCAAGCAAGACTTTCCTTCTTCAGTGACACAGTTTCCTGTGTCAGATGGTTTTGCTAAGCAGCTATGGCAGTTACCGACCCCCTCCTGTTCCCCAGGCTTTTGCTTGCAAGGGGTCAGGATGTATGTGGCTTAGGGTGAGGAAATACAAGTGTTTGACAAGGGCTTGGTGAGAGGCAGTAGGAACGCACAGTGCAGGATATGTTGCTGTCATTTCTCATAAGTTGCTGGCTGGGGGCAGAATGCGGCCAAGCGCAGAAATGTCATCCGCTGACACAACTAGGTCTGCTTTCCTTCTTGGGTTTGCCCAGACCGAATTTACAAGAAAAACATCAACCTGGAAACTCTGCAAAGATTTTATTACAGAAAAACATCCTTTCCCCAATAAAAACACAGGGAGGTTAACCAGACTAATGGTTGTATGGGAGCAAGAGAGAAGATCTGTAGTTAGGACCATAATGTTTGGGAAATTATTTTTTTTTCATAAATTTGGTACAAGGTAGGGGAAATTGAAAGTTCTGCCCTTTATAACATCTGTTTGTTTCTTTAAACCTGGGGAGAGGTAGACATAGCCAATCCTGGCTAACCGTGAAGCAAACGAAGATCTGGTTAGTGTTTGAACAGGACAGTCCCAGATGATTCCAGGACTGTAGTCTAGATCAGCATTTCTCAACTTTAGCAATTTTAAGATGAATGGACTTTAACTCCCTGAATTCCCTAACCAAAATGCATGAGCTGAAATCTTAAAGATGCCAAGGTTGAGAATGATTGGCCTAGACTAAAAAGTTAAAAAAAATATTGGAAGAGGCACTGGCAAGCCTCTTCTGCATTATTTCTAAGGAAACTTAAAGGGGTTGTCCAGGAAGTCACCAGAATGTCACCAGGATGTCAAGCCTGGCTTGAGGGAGTCGTTATTGTTAACCTTTTTGCAGTGTAACAGACTTGGTGTTGGTTATTTGTTCAGAGTTCTTTCTTTGCATGAACGCTTGAAACACCTGTCAGTCAGTAAACCAAGTAACGTAGGAGTGCCGGAAGTGTCTGTGACAGCCTGCAACGATTCCAAGGACTCCAAAATTTTCTCTCCACATTATCTATTTACTGCGTTCATAACCTGCTCTCCCTGCTTCATAATCTTATTTCTTCCTTTTGGATTTCCTGTTTCTTCCTTGCTATATTCCTTCAACTCCCTGCTGTGTTCTTGCTTTCTCTGCTTGCTCCATGTCATACCTCAAGCTGTTTGCTCCTTACACTCTCTAGTGTGCTTTTGGCCACTCTCCTTGACCTTTCCCATTACACCCACCTCACCCTCTGCCCAAAGGGGCACCTGGGCAAGGCTCATCACTGCTTTCTCAGTTCTCCTGGTCAATTTGCCTTCATGCTACTCTTCTGGCCACATTGGCTCCTGGTCATTTGTGTCTTATGTCAGTGCTGTTACATGTAAAGGTTTCTGGGCATATGTATTCATTTTCTGTTTTCAACTCACATTAAATTTTTTAACATGCCCCCCCCCAAAAAAAAAACCTCCCACCTCACAGGCCTGTAAAAAAACAAGTATGGCTTCCAATCCACAAAATTATGTACCATTAAAATAAGGGCTTTGTCATGGCTTATATGCCCTGTTCCTGAAAACAAGCTTTGGACTGCCTCATTGTTACCTGCTTGTTCCATTCATCCATGATTGTCAGGAGATTAATTAACAGTATATGAAATAGCAAAATAAATGAGTTCTTGATAGCTGATGAAAGATGCAATCTGTCTTCACTTTCCCTATGTAGATGACCTTATGGTGAAACAACATTGCCCCCCCCCCCCTGCATTTTCCATTAAAGAGATATTCACTTAAAGGCCTAAGTAGCAATTCCCTTGAAAAATAAATGTCTTTAAGATTGTAATACTGACACATACCAATCTGTCCCCTTCTGAGAAGAAAATAATCCTTATATGGCTCCTCCTCTCCTCATCTTAAAAGCTGGTTCAGGGAACAGAGGTCAACCATGTTGTTCTAGTTGATTTCCTTTGCTTTGCAGGAAGCATGACAATGAATAATGTTGCTAATGTAGGTAGATCTGGAAGAGAGTCAGGAAGAGAGCTCTAGGCTGGCTATTTGCATATTATTGGTAAAGAGGAAACTATTATCAAAAAAGCAAGGCAAGCAGATGTAGATTTGTATAAAGTTTGCATAGGTAAAGGTAAAGGTTCCCCTCACACATATGCGCTAGTAGTTCCCAACTCTAGGGGGAACGAATCTATGCTCATCTCCGTTTCAAAGCCAAAGAGCCAGCGCTGTCCAAAGACGTCTCTGTGGTCATGTGGCAGGCATGACTAAATGCCAAAGGCGCACGAAACGCTATTACCTTCCCACCAAAAGTGGTCCTTATTTTTCTACTTGCATTTTTTGCATGCTTTCAAACTGCTAGGTTGGCAGAAGCTGGGACAAGTAACGGGAGCTCACCCCGTTATGCGGCACTAGGGATTCGAACCGCTGAACTGCCGACCTTTCGATTGACAAGCTCAGCGTCTTAGCTACTGAGCCACTGCGTCCCTTCAAAGTTTGCATATGCTTGTCTAAATGTAATAGAAATTCATTAGAAATAAAATATATCTCACCATCTTCATGAGCACTACAGGTAGTCCTCATCTTACAGCCATTCTTTTAGCAACTGTTTAGAGCAGGGTGTCAAACTCGCGTTGTCATGATGGTGTCACATGATGTATTGTGACTTCCCCCTTTGCTAACTTGGTTGTGGGCGTGGCCAGTGCGTGACAGATCTGGCCGGTGGGCCGCGAGTTTGATAGCCCTGATTTAGAGTTACAGTGGTCCTGGAAAAAGTGATTTAAGACAGGTTCTTGCACTTATGACTGTTGCAGCATCCCCACAGCCAAATGAGAAAATTTGAGTGCCTGGCAACTGGCATGTATTTATGATGGTTGTAGTTCCTGAGATAATCTGATTGCCATTCCCAGCCAGATTCCAACAAGCAAATCCAATGGGGGGATGGATGGATGGACAGACAACTGGATTTGCTTAACGATAGTGCTTCATTTAATTGCTTAACAGTTGTGGCAAAAAAGTCACAAAATTGGACATAACTCACGTAATCATCTTGCTTAGCAATGGAAGCAAGGACTACCTACTAAATAAATAAATTAGTAATAAATTATTTATTGTTGTGTAAGCATGTCACACATCTGCATTGTTTTGCTATTAGCTAATCCTTAAATGTTTCCTAATATTTACTGGCGTGTCATGTATTGAACTTTCGTCCTCATCTCACTTGCAGTTTAACAGCAATATTAGAACATTCAGGCAGCCCCATTTCACAATGGAAATGGTCTAATAATAGTAACAGTGTGTTGATAGAGAGCAAGAGGTGTGGTCAGGTTGTCCATTCTGCAAGAATCATTTGGGAGACTAGTGGGGCATATGGAAGGAAGTTGGCAGAAGGGGGTGTCACTGCAAAGGAGGTAGAGAGTAGGCTGTCCTCAGGGAAGAGGAATTGGGACTGCTCACTACTGCCCCACTACTAATCTCCTAATCTCTTCCAAAGTACAACATAACAGGCCCTAGTCTCCAGGCTCTAGCTAAATGCCTAGTCTTCCCCTAGTGTGGCTCTCCCCCATTTACAACTTGATTATGGATGACAGCAAAGACTAATTTGTATCACTGAAACCTGTATGGAGGATGACTTTCATGGGGTTATGCCCATCTGGGTTTCAGGTGTTACAGCAAGCATGACTCTTGACATGCAAGCAAGAGTGGCTCTGATCATCTGGGAAATTAAGCAGAGAATCAAATCTTCTCTTAGGTATAATTGGTATGGAGCCTGGGCTGCTAGACTTCATGGTTGAGCCCAGGCTCAATTTATCTTCCCCAGAATGGGAGGCAGTTTGCACATTTTTGTCCACCATGACAATCAAAGACTTACCTCAAGCAATTATGGACTTGACCCATGCAGGAGATTATATAATAGAAGTGATGGTGGGGAGCATATCTCTTGGTGGGGAGCATATCTCTCAGCCCTTTGAAATTTTATTTATTTTATTTATTTATCTATCGCATTTAGATAATCATGGTTGAATCATGCTCTAATTTTTGTAGAATTTTACTATGCCAGAAGCCTTCATGGGAAAGAAGGGCCCATTCAATCAGTCTGTGCCACAGACACCTGATGGATCCTATGTGCTTCCATGTGACACTTGGGAAGTTTCTGGAAATGAAAGCATTCTATAGAGTACTTGGTTGATCACAAAGATAGATGACTAACAGCAGTGTAGCCTACTGGTTAAGACTTAAGAAATTATATTGAATCTGAATATATTTCATCTTTAACTCTAGATGGGGCTGTGCTCCTCAGGATGAAAGTGGTTTACAATTTAGGAGTTCTTCTGACTCATAACTCTTGCTCACTATGGCCAAGAGAGTTTTCACATAATTCTATTTTATATGCCAGTTGCAATCATTCCTGGATGAAAGAACTTTGTACACAGTCCCTCATGTTCTTATTACTTCTCAGTTTGATTCTTTCAATTCAGTCTTTGAGAGATGGCCCCAGAAACTATTCCGATGAGGAACAGAGGGTTTGCTGGGAATCCTGCCTTTGAGATAATGCACTTGTAAAGGGAACCCAGGAATGATGGCTCCTCTTGTAAGGCATAGCATACCCCTTATTGTCTTATACCTTTTTCCCCAAAATATTAGAGCTTCTAAAAGGTTATGAAACCCGTCTTTTCAAGAAGAGTTTGGAGAATATAATAGTTTAGCCTGTCCCCAGGGATCGGCTAAGGTCTTTTTTCTATTTCAGTTAGCCTAAAGTTGTAGGTGTAAACTTTATTGTATTTGTTTATTTATTTATCCACTCACTGATACGAAATATATGGTTACTCATTTGCCAAATCAGCCTTCAATATTCATTAAGAGATTACTGATGGGAGCTGCCTTTGTTTTAGGAAGAGTGATGAGGAATTCGTAGCTTTAGTAATTCATCAGTCAATCAGTATCCAATCTGATTTTCCCTGTCTCATCAAAAAGGACAATATATTTTAATAGTCAGGAAATACCATAATGTGCATCTGAACATCTGAATTTCATTAGACTTAGCCAGATATCCCTAGAGCCAGTGGAGGCCAATGGTGTACAAATTGATTGTACAATGGTGTACAATCAATTGTACATGCATATATCCATGACAGAGTTATGTTGCAATTCCTATTAAGAATTTATTAATCATTCAGGTGTCACAGTCACATATAATGGAATGTTTTAAGAATAGCCGTACTGAAGATGCTTGCAATAAAGATCCTCTTAGTAAATATGGAAGGAAGTGAGGCTCTCACCAATTACTGTATTTAACTCTGGTTCTGTGAAGAATTATTAAAAACTTTTAAGTGCACAATTAATTTTACTACTTTGATATAACCAGAGCAGACTAAGTCTTGCTTTGCAGGTGGGTTGATTATCCACATTTATTTCCTATGGTGGGGTCTAAGGCCTTGATATATCCTGTTTCTTTTCCTTCATTAAAGGAGAGTGAAGACTTGGAGAGACAGAATGCGGCTTTGCGGCGAGAAATCAAACACCTAACAGAGGAACTGAAGCACTTTTCCACAGTGTTGAATTCCCATGAGACTCACTGCTCGATTCTCCAGACACAACCTCCAGTGCCTTCAGAGGTGCTTTTCACCCCACTTGCTTTCCCTCAGAGCCATATCAGCTCGCCTTGTTTCCAACACTGATATCAACATTTGGATTGAAAAAAAGCTTGGATTCCATGCCTAGAACAATAAGATGAGGTTTCTGCCTTGGACAGCTCAGAGTATCCTCATGTCTCTGTTTAGCAGAATGAGGAGTCAAGATGTCTTGGATCCGGCCTTGGGCCGATAGCAGGACATAAAAGAAGTGTTCTTGCAAAGGGCTTGTGTTGGGGAATGAGATCCAGACAACAAGATAACCACATATTTCTGTTATTTGCACTGAAGTACTGCATATTGATGTGTGTTCTTTTGCAAAATGTGTATGCTACTGGCTCTAGAAACGTGACTCTCAGAAAGCGGCTAAAAGTAATTCATTATTTTCCTAAATAAAATTTCTTTTTTAAAAAAAACCTGCATAATTTATTTTAAAGTCTGATTTTTGCTTTCATTTCTGTTAATTCCTCCCCCGCCCCATTCCAAACCCGTAATCAATGGGACAAGAAAAACATTAGGAACTGTAGAAGTCTGTGAGCCAAACATTGGTTGTATTAGCACAGCACAACAAATCACACAGCCACACTTTAGCTTAGTGTGTTCTGTAGTCCCAGCCTTTGCAGTTATTGAATTAATTCTGAAATTCACCATGGATGTCTTGTATGAATGCAGCCACAGGTTTACACTGATCATATTTTATTTTTATTTATATCCTACCTACATTATATTTTTATAAACAATGTATCTTTTTATAAACATATCTTAACACTCCTATTTTCCCCACAACAACCACATCTGAGGTAAGCTCAGCTGAAACAGTATGACTGATCCAAGGTCATCCAAGTGACTTTTGTGGCTAAGGTGGGACTAGAATTCACTGTCTCCCAGTTTCTAGCCTGATCCTTAATTAATAGTCCTAACTGCCTCTCATAATTAGCAGGTACCTATTTGTTTCTTTACTCAATGTTAGTTATGAGTAATGGGAGGATGGGAGGCAAGCAGGACTGCAGGAGTTGAGAAAGAAATATTAATTCTTTGTTCCTTGCCTACTCTGGGTTTAGAACTCCATAGGTATCCTGTTAAGATATTTAATAGCTGGAACAGTAAAGTATATAATGGGCCAGAACCCAAAACACATACTTGTAGTTGATTAGTTGGAAAGTAAAGACTCCTGTCCAAGGCAATCTACATTATGATTGATTGCTGGGTGTAAAGGGAGAGTTTCCTTTTTTTCCTGCCTTTTTCTTCTGTGTGCTCTGTATGCTGTTCTGTGATCTACCTGACGATTTACCTCATGATGTAGTGATGTGCCTGACTATCTTGTTTGCTGTAAATAGAAATGTAAAATATATTTATTTATATAAAACTACAAGTTTGTGTCAGCGTCTCTGAGTCCATTTGGATACCGACTGCACACCTATAGAAAATATTGGGTCATAAAAGCTACTAATCATATAATTTTAGATAAAAGATGCATATTGTAGTCCTTTAATTGATTTGAAAGGAGAGTTTAATGTCTACATATGGTAACACTGTGTTGCAGGAATTGGAAGTAACATCCATTTACACTGTTACATAAAAGCACCAGAACTATGTTTTTCCCAACTGACTTTTAGTCCCCTGAATGTATTATCAGACTTGGCAGATGCTTGTATTCAGTGGTAGCATGCATAATCAGCACTATGTATAAGGCCTCTGTGTATATTAAAATTAAAATTAAATTCTGGATGAATGGTTTTGTTTCCATTGTATTTAGCTGATCTCAAAGCTAATCTTGCCATTCTCAGGAAAGCTAGAGGCTCGGGTGATTCTGAATTGCTACACATAATAACATAAACACATTTTCCTTTCAAAAGCTTTGATATACAAGGGGACGTGTTGTCCTTGTTTTGGAGAACATATTCCACTGTTATACAAATATCTGTTACCATCAGGGGTTTATTTCCAGTGATATGAAAATAATTTGTCCAAAAACGTAGGGACAAATGCTAATGGAAAACCCCATGAAATACCCCCTGGTTGGGGTTTTTTGGCTTATTTTAATAGCTGGGGAATTATATAAAAGGATGCCTAGTAAAAAGTCCAGATAGATAGTTTGCCAGCTGGCTAGTTATTTTGAGTTCCTTTCTTACATTTATATAGGTTTGTGTAATCACTTCTCAAAATTCTTTAACAGTTTGCTCCTTTCCCCCTTGAGAGACAACCATTATTTTCCCAAGGTCAGCTCTAAATTTGTTTACAATAATGACTGCAGTTATCTTACCTGATGGCATTGGCTATCAGAACTATGGAATTTGTTTGGGTTAATTATTTTGACACAGAGTATTAGACAATGGAAAAACTTGAATAACAAAGACACACTTAAGAAGACACAGTCTCCTAATTTATTTGACATTCAACATACACAAGGAGGTGTCCCTCACAATCTATGCTTTTGTAAAACAATAAAGTTGTCATGTACCAGTACATCTTTCTGAAAGAATAAGGATAAATATGATCGCAGGAGAAAAGGAGAAATGCTAGTTTTAATATTTATATCATAAATGCTACCAAAGGCTTCACTGCTGCTTATTTTCATCTGGCCTGCTGAAAAAGTGATTTACTTAACACTTGAACAGAGATAGGGGATTGCAGTGGGATTGCAGTACTGTAATTCTTGCACTCTTGAAGGACATCTCATTCAGAGGCTACAGCCAGAATCTTGAATAGTGCCATTCCAGTATTACAAACCAAAATCACATATAAGGCAGCAGAAGCACTTGAAATCCAAAGAGAAGTCCATAATTCAAGATCCAGCATCCATCTGATGGAATAAGGTAACTTCTCTTTCAATGAAACTCAACTCCTTAGTGACTTCATTAACATATTCATGCAGTTTTCTTGGCAAAACATAAAACTTGTTTGTCCTTACATTCTTCTGGGAATTTTTCTATTTCCTCTTGTCCAAGTACTAACCAACCTTGGCCTTACTCTGGTTTTGAGCCAAGAAGGTAGTCAACCAGATTTTACTCCCATGAGGCTTACACAGTAAACTAATTGGACTGAGCTTGCACAATTTGTAAGCTGAGGGAAACAACTTTTTTAGACACAGAGGGAGATTTAGAAGAATGTTAACCGCGTATGGTGGCTTTACATAACTGCTGCCTTTGGACATAACTATGCACAAAATTATGTCCATGTGGCCATATCTGTTCACAGAGCACCCATTTATCAGAAGGTAATACCCAGATATTCTCTTTTGAAGAATATTTGAGAAATATTTGTATCAGTGTCATTTTCACCACCAAAGAGATGCAACCTTTTCAAATTATACAGGCTTTAACAGGATTTTTAACAATTAACAAACATTTGCAAAGTTAAACTCTGAAACAAACTACAATTTTTAGACCCATTACTTTCTCATGAGATCTATTGGCTTTGTGATCCATGCTGACACCTGTTGGCTACACTATAAGCTAAAATAGTAACACACTATAAACTATAATAGTAACACTGTAGAGTATGCATGAGTTTAGCTTTTAACAGTGAAATGCTGTGTTTTTATTTAGAAATAAAATTTACTGAGTTCAGTAAACTGACACACAGGTAAATGTGCATTTCTTATACAATACACAGGTCAAATATTAGTCACTTAAATTAATAATGTAGACTATTAATCTGATGAAAATTCTGATTATTATGCATTAAACTTTTTCTCTTGTTCATTTAGTTAGCTTTGTATCATTGGAAAAATATTTTACTATACATTTGGCTTGGATCACATCATAAGGCTCACAGTTAAAAGAGATACTGTTTAAACAGATGGCGGTGGTGGTACAGAAATCAGTCTCTTATAGATATGCATTTTCACATAGCACATCAGTCACTTCACTGTATTGAAGTTGTTTCATCTTCATCATGCAGAGCATTGCTCTCAACCAGTGCAGTGAGTCAACAAATCAGGTTTTTGCTTGGGGGTAAAATGGGAGGATTAAAATGTATTGAACTGTATTAAATCTAAATCTTCAAGGCTGAAGACTAGATGGGAAGCCACTTAATTTTCTCAAATAATAAACAAATAAACAAATAAACAAATAAATAAATAAATAAATAAATAAATAAATATGAGTCAACTTCCATTTAATTCACGTATCTAGTGAAGATTAATGTATTTCTAGTGGACTTCTACTTGTTTCATGATGTGTATTTCTGGAAACTGAAACAAGAAACAGTGGAAACAAGACCACTGATTTTTGGAGACTTCAATCTTGACTGAGTTGATTTTCCAAGATTTTCTATTAGTTAAAAACTTCCAATGTGACTATATATCTCTTCCCAAAAAGTTCTATAATCTGGGCCAGAAAAGCATCATCCAGATTTTCTGCCTAATTTAGTCATCTATACCAGTGGTGAAATCCAATTTTTTTTACTACCGATTCTGTGGGTGTGGCTTGGTGGGTGTGGTGTGGCATAGTGGACGTGGCTTGGTGGGCATGGCAGGAGAAGGGTACTGCAAAATCTCCATTCCCACCTAACTCTGGGACCAGCCAGAGGTGATATTTGCTGGTTCTCTGAACTACTCAAAATTTCCGTTACCAGTTCTCCGAACTGCTCAAAATTTCTGCTACCGGTTGTCCAGAACCTGTCAGAACCTGCTGGAATTCACCCCTGATCTATACCATTTAGCCTCTCACCCTACAATAGTATCCTTGTTTTCCTTTCTTTATATTCTTATCCACTGAACTGAATCCTCATCCTCCAATTCTTATAATTCAGTTTTCAATACACATGAACTTCCTTCACATGAAATGCAGTTCCACCCCTGTTGTTGTTAACATATAATATGCTGTTTTTAAGCTTAACTTCCATATACCAGCTCCTCCCGTTTCATTCAGCTATCTTGGCATTTTTGAAAAATTCCATCATGGCAAATAAACCAGTTTGATATTTGCCTTGAAATCACAACCATTCTTTATTTGTGTTTCTGTATTTGCAACATTGCCACAAGCGGTTTAACAGCTTGTCTTTGACTCAATATAATAGAAGATGTTGTCTGGTTCAAATACATCGAACAGTTGTGTTTTTCAACTATTAAATGAGGCCACAGTAAAGAAAAAGATGTGAAAATGGGTTATGGCATTGACTCCGCTGAGACACCAGCAATGTATTGGCTTCTTTTAAAATTGCTTTCATCTTTGTTGATTATTATGCAACTTTTAGGTTTTTCTTCCACCCTCCCAATCTCTTTTCCTTTTGTGTTAGTGTTTCTTAGTGGCATATACTATCTTCTTTAACCCTTTGTATTAACCATTGAAGCAGTGGTGAGATTAAGATTTTTTACTACCGGTTCTGTGGGTGTAGCTTGGTGGGCATGGCTTGGTGGGCATGACAGGGGAAGGATACTGCAAAATCCCCATTTCCTCCCAATCAGCTGGGACTCGGAGGCAGAGAATAGATGGGGATGGGCCAGTCAGAGGTGGTATTTACTGGTTCTCCAAACTACTCAAAATTTCTGCTACCGGTTCTCCAGAACTGGTCAGAACCTGCTGAGACCCACCTCTGTACTGAAGGAAGAAATAATAACTTGGTAAAATAAATTAGAAAATAGATTTAATGCCTTGAGATGAAGGCATAGCTATTAGTTAGGATGCCCAGGAAACCAGAGTTTAAAAATACATGAATGTTTGCTTGTTGTTTGCTATTAGGCCCTGACTGTTAACACTTCATATTTACAATAATTCACCAGGTGTGGAGTTATGTAGTTTGGATTCCCAGGAGGGAAGGTCTGCATTCCAGAGGGCAAAGATGCAGTGAAGCGTAGATAGTTTGGTCAGGAGAGTTAAGCAGGATCCTCCCAATTCTCAGAGTAGATCTGTGGTGATGCAAATAGTTGCTTTAATTTGGCCAGCTTTCTATCTATAAGTGGGGAACAATAAAGGAAACTGCTTGGAAGTAATTCCACATATTTTCCTTGGTTCTTGAGGCCCGACAGAAGTATTGTTAATATAAAGTGAAATGTTGCTGTTACGTAAATCCCTTGCTGGTAGAGACACTGAAGATATTTGTCTGCCCAAGCAGAGCAGCTAAGATGCATAACACACACCTCAGAAATATGCCTCTCCTTTCGTCTCGCAGGAGACTGCAGTGCTACATTCCAAGATTGCACTGTGCTAAATCAGGGCAGGGAGAAAACTTCAGCTTTTCAAAAGCATCTTGCTGGCTAGTGTTAGAGTGTGAGACTAGATGGACCCTGACCTGGTCCAGCAAGGCAATGTTTACATTCTTTCCATGACCCAATGACTCATGTGCACACATTTTTCATTGCTGTGCAGATGTGTTCAAATCTGGTGACCATCTCATCACTTTTACTTCTGTTCCATTACATTCTGCTTTTTGCCCCAGAGTTTGTCCTCTTCTGCTACTATTCTTCTACGTGGAGCATTCCAGGTGTGTTGATCTATATTTCCTATAAGTCCCAGCCTGCACAACTAAGGATGAAGGATATTAAAGTTCAATATATCTAGACTGTACATCTAAAGTTTGGGAAATCCTGCTTATGTATTCAAATGATTTCATTTCATTTCAAGGACTGCATTATTTTTACCTAAGACAAGTGAATCAGGCAACTATTCCCCTTACATTAAAAAGCGAAGTTGTGTCAGTGCATTCCATCTACAGGGTACACTTCCCACACAGCTACCATCTGCCACTCTCCTTTCTATTTCCAAACAAAAAGTAATTTAATTTCTTTTGAACTGAAATTGCCCCAAGTACATGTTAGCTTTGTAGCAAATCTGACAAGAAGATTGAGGTAGACTGACCTTGACATATTTGTAAGAAAAGCAGCTTTTGTAAGAAAGCAAAGAAGATAAGACATCTACCAAAAGAATAACTGAATAAAAGCCCTATTAAAGAGAAAAAAAACCAATGGGCAATTTCTTGGAGCATATATGAACCAGAAAATACTTCCCCAAATTTAGTAGCCTAATGCATGTTTATACAGAGATAACTCTTACTTATGTCACCAGGACTTATTACGGTACTATGTAAGTGGACATAATATTCACCACAGTTTTAGCATATGTAGAAGCAAATAACACAAAAGCAATTTTTTTCCAAAATCACAAGTCTCAAAATTCCAGCCAGTTGTAGTACCATCATATTGGAAGGGAACCAAGTGGAGAAAAAATGATGCTATAGCAATTCTAAATACGTTAGTGTATTGGTCATATTTCTTAGTGTGGTCCTAGGATCTCTGGGGATTCCCCAAGACCTTCTCAGAGACCCACAAAAATCAAAATAATTTGCCAGCCTATGTTGAAAAATAACACAATATAAAATGTCTTCAAACAATCATGAAAAGCAGCAGCAGCAGTGAATGTGTGTTTTATTTTTTTAATATTTAATATGGCAAATATAATATGATATATACAACCTATACAAATAAAAGCTCTTTTGGGAGTCCTCAATAATTTTTAAAATTGGGAAGAAAAAAAAAGAAAAAAGAAACAGAAGAAAAGGTAAAGAAACACTAGTATATTGTATCTGATTTTTGTATAACACATTTTCTCTGTGATGGCTGGAGCTGAAAAAGTCTGTGTTAAAATAATAATGGAAAATGGTGGCAGGCCAATCAGCTATTTCCCTTGTTATGTTAAAACAACATGTAAACCTTTTATACAATCAGCTCAGACTAAAACCCTGTCCCAACAACTAGAAAAAAAGTAACATCCTCCCCTACCCCCACAAGCTTGTCCTTTTTCACTTTGCTACCAATTGACTCACTGTGTTCCTGGCTGCCTAAAATTAAGTGGGATTCTGGGCCTCAAAGAATTACTGTTTTTTGGGCTAAGTGGAAAGTGATTTTAAGAATAAAAATCTCCCTGTGTTCTGTCTAGTGCATTGATAATACTGTTGTCCTTCCTGGCAATAAACTTGCAACCTGGATTTCTCACTCTTTAGACCTCCAGACTTCAGGAGAGTATATATATATTTTCAGGTTTAGGCTTTGGAGACAATGTGCTACCTTTTTGCACAATTAACTATCCCTTCGCTAGCTGTGGAATGTGGACCCACATTTTACTTCGGCTAACTCCAAGAGAATAAAGAGTCTTAATAAGTTGCCTCGTTCACTTCATTGTGCCCATTCTATGCCTGCCTGGTTGCAGCATGTCCAGTGTGTGACAGTTTTGCTGATGTACATGTTACAAGCCCTCGGGATAAAGTTCTTTCCTAAATTGAACTTACAGCAATGTAGGGCATAAAAAGAAATACCAAACTCCTTTGTTATTTAGCCTGAACAAACCAATGGAGAATGAGCAGCATGAGCTCAGCTGGAGAGGATTGTTTGAGGCTCACCTGCTTTAGCAGCAGGTCAACACTGAGGCACTTTGGTAGTGGCAAGAGCCTGGATGCATTTGTTTGGTCTCTGAAAGTGCTGTTTGTCTCTAAATTCATAAGAACGGAATATAAATTCAAAAATTTAAAATGAAAACTTAGTAACTGATGTACAGTAATCGTCTAAAAAATAAACTATGCTTGGGGCTATGCTGAAATGTTATTTTGTCATGGGGAAAAGACATTTTCCCTTTCTTCTCTCGGAATAAGCAAGGCCCATAAGGGAACACTCAACTTGCATGAACTCAAACCATATTTTGCACAACAACTTGAGACTGAGTCAGTCAGAAATGTTATAAACAAACAAACAAACAAACAAACAAACAAACAAACTGTTGATCTTAGACTTTGTTCTCCTCCAATCTTAGAATAGTCAGACTGACGGTCTGAATTTCACAGAACAACAGTGTTTGTTTGAATTCATACCTACTCCTTTTTGACTGCAACTTCTATCAATGTAAAATATTCCTCCTTGTTTTGGGTCTAAATCAATGGTTATTCAAATGTGTCAGAAAAAGCCAAAGAACTAATTTCTGGCATTAAGTTTGAACTAGTTAGATTTGCCAGCCTGAATGCTAAATGGACAGAGTTTCCTTCATGTGTGGCAGGATTTTTCAAACTGTGAGATGTACCTCGCTTGGGGAAGTGCAGACTGGAGTCCAGAGGAGGTATGAAGAACCTTTATGTTGTCCATAAATGTTACAATAACTCCAAAGTTTCATTATATTGTTTCCATTGTTCATTTGTGTTCGTTTTGGTGTTTATGTTTTTAGGGGAATTGTGTATGTTAATATTACACTAAAGGGAAGTGAGATGGTAAAAAGTTTAGGAATTCTGATAGATGGGATTAATTTCTTTGAATTATTTCTTTCCCCAGAAGGCTCTTACAAAGGAACAGATTAGAGGACAGCCAAGATTCAATGCCACCAGTGTAAGATAAGCAGAACAAACATTCCAAGTGGGAAGTTACAGGAAGAAACAGGGTCTAAAGTCCAATTGGTGCTTTTGACGGATGGATAGATTTGGTTAAAAAAAGGACAACTAGTAAACTTCATTTGAAGGACTTGATGGTTTCATTTGTAGGATAAAATATCTCAGAATACAGGAAGTATTAAAAGAAACTATTAATGGGCTAGTTACACTAAATCACTTTAAATAATTTATAAAGTTGTCATGCTCTAGTAGTGTTATGTATATACACACCAGAGGAAGTTTGAATTTTGTGTAATGCTACCATAATTTACCTTGTTTACTAATATTTTGCATAATGTTTAAGCAATACATCTAAAAAAATCTCGATTGAGCTGTAAACAGAGGATAATTCAATCAAATACCAATGACACTTGTTAATGGTTGTCAGAATCTACAGGTGATACATCAGCTATGAGTCCTTTTCCTTCCTAATACTTGGTAGCTCAATTTGAACATGGTAATAGTGGGATTGAGAAAAGGACTGAGTACTTTTAAGTCTAGCTGGGTTGTGTTGGAAAATGCAAACTTTCAAAGACTATGTCATATCCTATAGGCTCAGTTTCAAAACATGTACTTTACTAAGATAATAACTAACTTTGAAATAAACCTTATTAATTAATATTCTATCCAATGTACCATGTTTGGCTATTACCCATGATGAAAGATAAGAAATCTGAAGAAATTGATTTTTTACCACTTAGAAATAAAACTGAGTTTAGAGACCAATAATGCACATCTCCAGCTCCTTTTAGGCTAGTGCTTATTTTACAGTCTGCTCAAATAAGGTGTGTGTGTGTGTGTGTGTGTGTGTGTGTGATAATACATTATAATATTTCAAAAGAACAGTAATAATAAATCAACCCTCTCTTGAGATGAATGAATGCCAAGAAGATTTAACTAGGATTGAAAACGTGGTGAAGTAAAATGAATCTTCTAAATGCTATGAAGATGCTAGCGTTTGTACGGAGCTGACCAAATGAAATAAACTATTGAGGTAAGGTACATAAGAATATTCATGGGTCCGATCAGATATCTAATACCTCAACTTGCATAAATGTAACATTGCTAAACAGGCAACATGGATGAAACATGGTTCAGCTGAGGCCTTGGTCACTTCTTGGAATGAGGCAATGGGGGGTACGGCCTTAAACTAGATTGCATCTATATAGCATCTGGTTGTGTGTTGATTCTAGTGTTACCCCAGTTTATAAGGAACCTCTGGAAGATGAAGCAGCCTAGAGAAGCACAGAGGAAAAGTAGGAATGAATCTGATCAGACATATAGTAGATAAGACTCCTTATTACGATTTACCAGGGCAGTAACAGTGGTTTAAACATGCTTATTTCTTTGTTTTTATTGCCTCTTTTGAGTGTCATCTAGCAGCCTACTCAGTCACTCCAGACCAGAAGAATATATGCAGGGCTATTGTGAGGACTAGACAAAAACTTTCAGATTTACCAAAATTGTATGCTGGCTGGGTGTTGTTGTTAGTTGCAAAGTCGTGCCCGACTCATTGCAACCCCATGGACAACGTTCCTCCAGGCCTTCCTGTCCTCTACCATCCTCTGGAGCCCATTTAAACTCATGCCTACTGCTTCAATGACCCCATCCAGCCACCTCATAGGCCTGAATACTGGGAGTTGCAATGCCAATCTGGAAAGCACCAGGATAGGGAAGGCTGCTATAAGGGGTGGTTGTTTATCCCTTTAGAAAGCTCATCTTTCTAAAATTAAACAGCACTCCTCTTGGCAAGCCTATATGGAAGCTGGAGTAGTAGATCTTCTTGAATCTTCTTATTCACAATGTTTAGCCAGCCTTCCTACCTAAAGTAACTCCTTTCCCTATTAGCCTCTGGTAAATGATTTAAATCAGAAGCATAGTCTGCTAGGGTGAAGTTTTGCCTGCAACGCGAGTGGGTGTCAGCGCTTGGAACGGAGGTCACGGAAAGATTTCAAAGCTTCTCCGCAAATACAATGTATTGCTTTATAACGCTGAATAGCCCGATGAACGGAGCATAGCGGCTATTGGGCAGCTGAGCTAGCGCCTTTTCTAAGCCGGGCGCCCTGCAAGCGAGCTGCCAGTGCTTCACTCGACGGGCAGAATCTCCCCTCGAAATGCTCTCAAGCGAACGGGATATTCTTCGACCGGGGAGAACAAAGTCCCCCTGCTAAACTGTACGCAGAAGGAGTTGGTTGTCAGCGTCCGGGAGATAAGAGGCAAAGGGATCTTCCGAACACCGGATCACCCAACCCAGCCGATCGCTATCAGCTCTCCCGCTCCGATCAAGGACCGAAGATGAAGAGAGCGAGAGAAATAAGGAGCCTCTCTGAGGGGGCGGGGCATCGAGGGCCAATCCCCGGCCAGAGAGGCGTGGCGGGGCAGACAGGTGACTAATCCCCCTGCCGGACGGCAGTTCCCGTCTCTGGGCGGGCGGGGCGTCGCGTCACGTGCCAAGGGGAGTTAGAAAAAGTTGCGAAAGCGCAAAGCGAAGAGGGAGGCATGAAAGGGCCGCCTATAAAACGAGGATTAACTGGTGGGGAGAAGCGAAAAGAAGTTGGAGTTTCAGCATTAAGGAAGCCGTAGTGGGAGCCTCTGGTGGCCGCTCTCTTTTTCAGTCCGGGAGGCAAAACTCGCCCAGACGGGGCAATGGGGTGCCTAGAGAAGCCCGATATCGTGCAGGAGGCGAAGCCGGAGCTGGTGGAAGCGGAGGCTCCTAACGGGTCAATCCCGGCACTGGCTCTGGAGGTCCGTCTGACCTGGCGCCGGTGGCTGATCGTGATCCTCTTCAGCTCCTACTCCTTCTGCAACGCGTTCCAGTGGATCCAGTACGGCAGCATCAACTTGATCTTTGCCGGGTTTTACGACGTGACTCCTTTCGCTATCGACTGGCTCTCCATGTGCTACATGATCGTCTACATCCCGCTCCTGTTCCCTGTCGCCTGGCTCCTCGACCTGAAGGGGCTGCGGCTCATTGCCCTGGCCGGGTCCGCCCTCAATTGCTTGGGAGCCTGGGTGAAGACGGGGAGCGCGGAGCCCCATCTCTTCCCGGTCACGATCCTGGGCCAGATCATCTGTTCCCTGGCGCAAGTCTTCATCCTGGGCATGCCGTCCCGCATCGCGTCCGTCTGGTTTGGCCCCCGAGAGGTCTCGAGTGCCTGTTCCATCGCTGTCTTTGGCAACCAGGTAAGAAGGAAATAGTCTGCTACAAAGGGATGTAAGAAAGTAAGAAGTTGCTTACCCTCCGGCAGAAAGAGAGAACCAAAAAGACCTTGACACTCTCGTTCTCTTCCCCCCCCTCCAAGAAAAGTTTGCAGCTTGAAAAAGTCAGACAAAAAGGACACACACATACACACAGAGGGCACATTCTTTCAATATTGGAGTGAAAGGTCTCCATAAGCAGAGGCACTGGATCAGATCATCAGGGAATTACAAGTATGCAAATTGGATTAGGATTTAATGAAAGCATCCACTCAAAGCCAAACCACCTGAGGCTGGGAGTGGGAGATGGGAGAGGGAGCTTGAAACCTAAAGAAGGAGATTGTCTGTGAAGCAGACCTTACAGGATGGAAAATGTGGTGGTAAACTTCAAAAATGTATACTAGAAACTTTCTTTGGTAATGATATCCCTTGATGATGCTTAGTGCTTCTGTACCAGAGACAAATTCTTTGTATGTCTAATCACACTTGGCCAAGTAAAGTTCAATTCATTTGTGTCTTCTTCACAAATGTCTATAGATGGTATGTGTTATATAAGCCTTTTCACTTTCTGAAAGCAGAGGGGGGAAAAGGGTGGTGTGATATAATGATTATGGTGTTTGATTAGGAACAGGGAGACCTGGCTTTTAGTTCACTCTCAGCCCTGGAGCCTTCTTGGGTGACTTTGGGTCAAATAATCATTCTCAGCCCAATCTAACTTCCAAGGTTCTATTGTTGGGAAAAACGGAAGGAGCAAGTGCAACATATACCCTCTTCAATTCCTGAAGGAAAGATGTTAGCAGTCTAATAAATAATTAAATGTGATCCAGACACCACATGAACCAGTGTAGGAAAACAATTGAACAAGTAACCAAAGTGATATTGTTAACAATAGAAGTTTGGGATGAGGAGTCTTAAAGGTTATAGCAATGTTAATATTTTTAATACTGTACTTCGGTAGTGTTTGACAATGATTGAAGGCAAAAGAAGAAGGGGATGTCAGAGAATAAGGTGGCTGGATGGACTCACTGAAGCAGTTGGTGTGAGCTTAAATGGTCTCCGGGTGATGGTAGAGGACAGGAAGGCCTGGAGGAAAGTTGTCCATGGGGTCATGATGGGTCGGACATGACTTCGCAACAAACAACAAGTGTTTGACTTACTTAACTGACCTGATTTTACAAAATGTTTTGTAGCGGTTGTTAAAGAAAAGCAGCAGTCGTGAAGTGAACTCATTTTCCACTATGGGCAGGGTTTTTTTGCAGGAAATCAGAAGTAAATGCCGGTTTCTGGCAAAAAAAAAAAGATAAATTGTGACTGTGGGATGTTGCAAAACACTGTAAATGTGGGCTGCTTGCCTAGTGCCCAATATGTGACCGTATGCCCACAGGGAAGGTCTGGTCATCGGAACTTTGAATCTGAGTTGTAAATGCCTTTTGGAGGGTCTGGCATAACTTCAGAGTCACTAAGCTACTGGTCGTAAATTGAGAATTACCTGTATATCTACCAATATACTGTATTTTCTGAGTATATGTATATGTTATTGTTCAGTGTTGTGAATGGATTGCTTCCAAGTTTGGAAGCTAAAAGGACTGGGTAGATTCTGCTGCTATTAGATCTGAAATAAATAGTAGTTTATCCTTCAGCTCATTCTCCAGCTGTTAGAGTAAAGAACATACACTCAGAATGACATTACATGCTGTATACAGAAAGGATGTCTTCCCCAATTTTTTTTTTCTCATCAGGTTGGTAGTATACATTCTAAACCCTTTCTCTAAGGGTTTCATTTCAAACTCTGGGTTTTTCTGCCAGAGAAGTATGGCTATGGCTTGTTGAGTAGGGAAATTAATAGATTAACCATGTTGTTAAAAAATTTATCTTTGAAGATGATTTCACAAATGAAACAAATTATGTTTGAGTGTGGAGTCTCTTTTATATTACTGTTTGGCTGGGTGAGGAATGAAGCTGTCAAGGTAGGAATCACTGATTCCTTAGGCCATATTAAACAGGCATAAAGTCTAAAGACCATGAAAAGAAAGGGCTTATGTTGAAGATCACAGGAATGATTGAAGACCAAATTGTTCCAGAAAGCAACTGTAGCGTAAGAGCTTGTGCTTAGTGAACGTTTAGCACATGATCATTTATTCTGATTTTGTTGGTTTTATTTTTGTGTGTGTGTGTGGATGTAAGCTATGGAGAGGTGATATATTTTGCAGCAGTATAGAAATATAATAAACTAACAAACAACTGGATTCTTTTTTTCTTTTTCTCCCAAAGAGGTCTAGGGAAACAATTTCCTTACACTTGAAAACTACATATAAAGCCTGGCTACTGTTGGTAGTAGCCAACAGTAATTATTGTCTTGGTGGTAATTAACATCTTCTCCAAGATAGCCCATCCAATTCATTCCCTTGCCATGGCTTCTACCATGGCCTTGAGACAGTTGTTTTGTTCTTTCATCAAGTGTTTTAGAACTATGACTTACTTTAATAATCTAATTTCTAATAGATGCCCAGATTCATGCCATCCTTTTTAGAAAGTTCTGCTTCAACTTTTGCATGTAAAGCTTTATCTTTTCTCTGTTCCTGGATAATAAAACACAGATAACAGATGTGACCTTCAAATAATACTTTTGTTGCTATGTAATTTATCAGCAAAATAATTAGTCTGATCATTTCTCAATGACTAAGTTTACTTATAATATTTTATTTATTTAAAACATTTATATGGCTGCCCATCCGCAACAAATTCTGGGTGGCTCCCAGTATCTACTAAAGTTCATGTTTTCCCTAACAGACTACGGTCCATACCTTCTGCTGAAGACTTTCTGGCTCTTTCAGTGATCAAGATCGCCTGCAAGGCCCCTATTGACCGTCAGGAAAAAAGAGAACATTGGAAGGGAGATGTTGAAGGAATAGACTTGGTGAGGTGGGAACCACTGTTCCCAGACTCAGCCAATCTATTATGTCAACTTTGTTTGGATGCCTCCTAATTTCAAAACCAGGAAGTGGATATTCATATTTCTGTTGACTTGGTAGGATGAAAGGACATAGAAGTATAATACAAACAGAAAGGTGGGGGGGGCAATGGAGAATAAGATATCTGTGTACTAGAGTAGGCATATCTTCTGAATATATAACTGACTGCCCTTATTTTTGTCTGCAGTGAAGCCATTAATTTAACCATTTCTGAATATAAGGCTAAATGTCTATATAGCAATGTGATTTATTATTGTATCTGGTCTGAATCTTGACAGTTTGAACTGTTACGTTTTGAAAGCCTACTAATACAATTACCTACATAATGAGCTGAGGAACAATGGATGCTGACATCCCAGAAATATGCTGACTCTGTGAGAATGTATAAGCTACTTAAGCAACTCTATATTGCAAAATTGCTTTTGTATTGAATATATTTATCTTTTGTTAGATCTTGTGGGACTGGTTAATTTACATGATATTTATCTTTCCATTGTTTTCATCCAAAAGTTATTCTACTTATGAAAAGTTGCTAATTGTTCTTTTTGATAGGGAATACTTTTGTGTTGTTCATGTTTAGTAGACAATGTCCAAAATACAGTTATATCTACTAAAAGCTATTTTAGAAGTTTTTAGTAAGCTTATTTGTCCATTATTAGATTATTCCTAATTCCGATTCTTAGCTGGCTGGTGAATTCTGGGATTTGAAGTTCACACATCATTAAAAATTGAATGATTGAAAATCATTAATCTAGGTGGTATCCTTTAATGAAAAGTTTGTTATGGCTACAGTTATGAAGCTCTTTCTGCTGATTCTCTAGCTTTGTCTCTGATTCCCTAGTAAGTCACATGCTTGAACTTTTCCAGTAACCTTCTCAACAGATACTGTACTCTTAGTGTATTAAGAGGAACTTAACCTTTGTGTATAGTATCATTGGGTTTTGCCAAATAATTTGGTTTAAACTGGTTATTGTGACCCAATTTGTTTGATTTCATGATAGCTGGCAGTCCAAAGTGGACTTTAGTGGTATGTTAACCAGATGTATAATCTACAAATGAAGTCTGAAGCTAGACTGGGGCTACTATAGTAATGTTGTTCTTATTGATAAAATATGCCTTATTCAGAACATCCATTCATCCACCCGTATGTTTTATTACATGTATGTTCTTTTATACTCTATGTGTTCTTCTGATATATCTGGAAATGCCTGATAGCTAAAATTCCTTTTTCTGAGCAGCTTATCTGAAAGCCACAGAAAAACCCTGGTAGTAAACACCTCATTTAAATTATGCTACTTCGTACAAGAGCATTAGCAGAGGATTGCAGGGAGGGAATGAGGTTCAAAAAGCATTGAATAATAATAATAATAATAATAATAATAATAATAATAATAATAATAATAATAATAATAATAATAATAATAATGCAAAAAGGAAATAATAATATTATTATATTATATAATGTTATATTATATAATATTATATTATATATAATATATTATATTATATAATATTATATATTATATTATTATTATTATATAATATATTATATTATTATTATATAATTATAATAATAATTATAAAAAAGGAAAAATAATAATAAAAAAGGAAAAAGGAAAAGCAAAGCTCTGCATGGCCAATACTTGAAAAGTATTGAAGGCAAAGCTGACCAGAAACTAACTTGGAACTGGTTAAGATCAGGAATACTGAAAAAAGAAACAGAAAGTTTTATTTTGGCAGCTCAAGAACAAGCCCTAGCCACAAACATGAAGGCAAAAATTCAACATGTTACCACCAACAGCAAATGCTGCCTCTGTAATGAGAAAGATGAGACAGTCGACCACCTGATCAGTGGGTGCAGCAAAATTTCACAAACTGACTACCTACAACGCCATGACCGCGTTGCTAAGATCATTCACTGGAAATTGTGCCAGAAGTTTGGATTTGAGTATAGCAAAAACCACTGAGAACATCAGGTTGAGAAAGTTTTAGAGAATGAGAAACTCAAGATCTTGTGGGACTTCAGGATTCAGACTGACAGGCACTTGGTCCACAACACACCTGACATAACAATAGTTGAAAAGAAAAAAGTATGGTTCATTGACATTGAAATACCTGGTGATGCACGGATTGAAGATAAGCAGCAAGAAAAAATCACAAAGTACCGGGACTTGCAAATTGAAGTTGAGCGACTATGGAAAAAGAAATCGTGTGTTGTCCCGATTGTAATTGGAGCCCTTGGGGCAATACCCAAAGGGCTACCCCACTATTTAGAAATTCTAAATTTACCAGACTTGAACATTTTGACTCTACAAAAAACCACCTTACTCGGAACAGCTTACATCATCCGACGATACCTTAACAGTTCCTGGTCCTTGGTTAGGACTCGAGCTGCTGAGCTATTAACCAGCCTCAAAGGCTGTGAATCTCACTAAAGATATAATAATAATAATAATAATAATAATAATAATAATAATAATAATACCACCATTGGTTGGCCTAAACATCTGGCTGACTGGGCAACCAACAAAAATACTGTAGTAATATTATATTAAATTCATATCCTGCCCAATTTCTAAAGACTTTGGGAAGAATTATTGTTATGGAACATTCCCTTATTTCAGGTTAAAAAGGAAAACTCTATATGGATACATAGATCATGTGTTTTTTTTCAGTAATTAAGGTTATTGTCTTATCCTTGCACAAAATGGATTGGGTACTGTGATTTGTGTTTTAATCCTTGTATGCCTCCAGGAGTCACTGTTATGAGAGAATGGCCATATAAATAAGGATAATGAATAAATACATAAATCTTCATCTAAGATAAGCATAGTGTGTAGGCAGAACGAACAGTTGGTATTAGGTAATTGCCTCTTCCTTGTTTTGAAGTCAGGCATTGAGTGGGCATTGAGAGAGGGAGTGAATTGAGGGAGGATTGCAAAAGCTTAAAAGTTTTGCATGGAGTTTAGAATCTTGAAATCCAAGCAGGTACACAGATCAAAAACAAATGAAAATTATTCTGTTCCTTTAGAGTACAACTAAGTAGGATTCATGAAAATAATTCATAAAAATTATCTTGCCAGATTTGCAAAAATTTAGAGCCATTTCCGTTTTATTGGACTTCAGATCCTAATCAGAACCTCTTGGGAATGAGCAGCATACAAATTTGGGGAACAAAATACATAAATAACTGTCCATTCATAAACAGTGGATTGTACAGCCAAAGAGATAAAGTTCACAGTAGATGTATGATACTATTCAGTAGAGTAGATAGCATTTTTTGGCATAGTCTTTCCCAGGTTGGGAAAAACTGGTACGATCAAATGAATTATAACACTGTACAGGTAGTCCTCAAATTATAACCACAATCGAGCCCAAAATTTCTATAGCTAAGCAAGATGGTTGTTAAATGAGTTTTACCCCATTTTACAATCTTTCTTGTCATAGTTGTTGTGGATCACTGCAGTTAAGTTAGTAATACACTTGTTAAGTAAATCCGGCTTCCCCAATGATGTTGCTTGTTGGAGGGTTGCAAAAGATGATCACATGATCCCTGCACACTGCAACCGTCATAATACATGCCAGTTGCTAAGCGGCTGTATTTTTAGCACGTGACCATGGAAATGCTGAAATGGTCATAAGTATGAAAAATGGTAATAAGTCACTCCACTGTTGTAACTTCAAACAGTCTCTAAATGAAAGGTTGCAAGTTGAGGACTACCTTTAACTGCAAGGGGAGAGCTAGTTTGATGTGGTTATTTAAGGTTCTGGGCTAGAAACTGGGAGATTCACAGTTCTGGTCCGGTCTTAGGCATAAAGACAGATGGGTGTTCTTGGGCCACTCACTCTCAGATCTAGAAAGATGTAAGCAAACCACTTTTTAAACTATTGCCAAGAAAACCACTTTTAAAATGTTGCCTAAGGAGTCGCTAGGAATCAACACTGACTCAAAGATGCAGAGAGATAGATACAACCACAAACACACTATATGCAAGAGACATTCCAAATTTGGGTGCTGAGTCTTAATTGCTTCTAAAGTTCAGGATTAAAAAGGAGGGTAGAATGATTCCAGGCAAAAAATGTAGTTTCTGCAGAAATAATTAGGTTTGTAAAACTACTTGTAAGCTTGAAGGGAAAGTAACAGCAAAGGCATAAATAATTTATCCCTGCATATAGTAGTATCTTCAGAAAACCTTTTCTCGACTTTTAGATAAACTCTATCTGCATATTTGGAGAGTGAAGATAAAGTTTACAGCAGCAAAATGTCAAATTACATGGAGCAAGGACTCCTATCAGTTCTTGCAGATCCATATGCTTGATGGAGAAAAGGGAGTCATTAAAAGCACTTTGTTATGGCTAGGAGGTGAGACATCATCAGAATATTTTAGGTGTATAGTTTATAGTTTCTGCAGTTTAGCACAGCTGGGACAATCTCTCAGGAATTGAGTTGATTTCTATCCTTTGTGTCCTCTACTCCTTGGTCTGGTAGCTGTCAATTCATTTGTGACTAAAAGATGTAATTTTAAGAAAATAGGTTCCAATCACATATTAAACATTAAACAAATGAAAGTAGAGCAGGGAACTTGAAGTTCAAGCTGCCAATCAACACTTAGTATTTGGGCAGTTGATTGTCATTCTTCTCCGCTATGTTAACAGGCATACAGGTCATTTAACCCTATTTCCACAATGAGGAATTGATCATATTTCTACTTAAAATTATATCAATTAATACATACACATTTCTGTTTTCTCATAATCCTGTGATTATGTACAATAATTGGCCTCTTCATACATTGCTATCAGTTAGATATTTAACATAGAACTTTAATTATTTGGATTAATGCTTGATCATAGGAATAAGCAAAGACTAGCACTTGGCTAACTGCATTGGGGCAGGATGAGAGTAAAAAAATCATGTGTGTGCACTCTGTGTGTGTGTATTTGTGTCCGGGAAGAAAGATAGAAGGATGTGATCTCAGATTTGCAATCTCATCAAGAAAGAGCAAACAAATTAATAGACAAATTAATTATGCAATGGAAATAAATTAATAGAAAGTGAGGAAACTCAGTGTATATTTTAAACTCTTTATACCTTTGGTTTGTAGGCCATGAGATGCTATGAGTCAATGCTATTGAATTCATACCTCAGAGAAGCAGGCTGTAGATAACAATTGTATCTCTAACATTTAAAAAGATGATAAATGTGAAATTCAGGCTGGTTGATAGTCTATCTCTACTTATAGTGTTCTGTTGATATCTCTTTAAAAATATTCTTGTGGCATTGCTTTCATGTTTATATGTGTCTGCAACTTGCTTATTCAGTTAATGAATCACTCAATCACCCAAGACAGCTATCAGAAAGTCCCTAAAATTAAATTGTAGCTATTTATGCCACACATTGAATACAAAAATACTTTTCCAAATAATGCAGTGTGGCACATACTGTTTGGGGTTTCTGTCATGCCATTTTCTGGGACACTTCATGCCATGCCTTCTAATTTTTTGTTATTTTACTTTCTCAGAAAGAGTTAGTTACCAGCCTTTGATCATGGTGTATGCCAAGTTTTCTTAGTGCTGTATTTTTCTGAATAATTTTTACAGATGAAACTTGAGATTTCCCTATTGATATTCCTGTTGTGAATATGCGTGTGCACAAACATGCTGATTTGGCTAGTTAAGCAACAACACCCATAATTTGAACATTGCTAATACTGAGAATGATACTTTTCAGGTCTTCCTTTTGTAGTATGAAAAGATCAGAAACTAGTTTTGTTAGCTTTGCAAGCTGTTTGGTCCTAGGAAATATTTGTAATTTCCTCTGTTTTGTTATGAAAGTTGTGTCTGTGAGGAGATAATCTTTATAATTGATTTGGCATAGCAGCTTTTTTTGTAATAGAAAAACCATTTTCCTGCTCACAAGAAGTTCTTAGAATTCCAATTATGTTTCCTCAGTCCCAAAAGATTAGGGAGTCATCTTCTAGAAGAGTTTTTCAACTTTATGAACTGTAAGAGTTGTGGACTTCAGCTCCCAGAATTCTTCAGCCAAAATGCTGACTGAGGAATTCTGGGTTTGAAATCCATATATGTTACAAATGCCAAGGTTGAGAAACACTGTTTTAGATATTACCTGGATTGGCTGTTGAGCTGATAGTTTTGGAAAGGGAGGAGGCAGAATTGCAAGTTGACAGAGTAATAGAGCAGGCCGTGATTTTTCAGTAAACAAAATACAGTCAATATAAGGAAGGAAACTATAAAGAAAATTAGCTAAACATTATCTCAAGTGTGATTCAGGTCAGACCCACATATATTGCAATGGCCATGTGGGAAAAATTAAGTTGTACTGCAATATAGTTATTTATGTTTGAAACAGAGTGAATACATAGTAAGAGAAATTAGACAAAGCAGAGCTTGAGTTTGGAGTGGATTTGGCATTCTTAATTGTTATTTTGAAGCGTTAGTACTTAATATGTATTTTGGGGTCTTTAATTAGGTTTTCCAAGAGCCCTAACTTGATATAATGTATCAGGTTTAATTTTTCAGTTGGTGTTCATTTTAAAGAATAAAAAAGCAGTTTAATACTGAGAGAAGACTTTTATCTCATCAGTAGGAGCCAGCATTCTCTTTTAATTATAATCCTGCCCTTGAGAGATTGCAGGATGCCAGCAAGAACTGTATTTATTTCTTGCAAAAATAAATCATGGTCTTCTATTTTTCCAATGCCAAGTTGTTTAGCAATTTGGGAAGGGAATTAGTCTATTCAATCTCCATTCCTTTGAAAGACATGTCAGACTTACTTTAATCATTATTGGGCAAAATATTTCCTGGAGAACCTGTTCAGCCAATCTGTATAGGAAGTTGAACTGAAAGAAAGTGGCTCCTTGTGTGAAAAAAAATTGAATCACGATGAGTACTAATTCATTGGCTAAGGGCCATACTAATGCTTTTAAATATATTTACGGTAGGAAGAAAAAAAACCTTAACATTACAGTACATATTCCTTTTATTTCTATTTTCCCCATAGTATTATGCTGATCTATTAAATCTCACTAATTATACAGAAAATGAAGAATATTATATTAATAGTATGAACATAATAAATATGTTTATTAAATAAAATAAAGGTAATAAACATAAATGACAAAAAATAAAAGTCTTATACAATGAAATAGAGTTAAGTGGCAAGCAGAGCAATGAAATAGGGCCATCTCACTTAACCGCTTAGCTAGCCAAGATTTTATCAACCAGTACACCAATATATGGTTTTATTACTAGGTTGATAGTATCTGTTTCGAGGACATATCTAGCATGATATAATCTGGGAAGCCCATCCTCCAAGACCTGCCTAAATCCTGTTTTTCTTCTCTCTTATGATGAACAGAGAGCTATTTCTTTCCTTCACTCTTTTTTCTTTCTTGCTTTTTCTTCTCTTTCACCTTGCCTGGCACAGTCCCTCCCTCCCTTTTCCTGACAGAAAGACTCTCATTAACTTGACCCTCTTCCTTGACCGTGCTTTCTTCTCTCCCCAGAACAACATCAGCTTTGTGGCCCTCCTTCCCTGGCAATGCCTTGCCTCCCTGCTGCCCTGCCTGGGGAGCTGAGTGAATCTACAATTCCATGGATTGTGGGAGTGGAGAGGTGTCCATGGACAGTGCTGCTCATTTTCTGAGCTGCCTTTGGAAAGTGGCCTTGGGTGTCTCAGAAAAGGCCTTGGAGGGCTGCATGTGGCCTACAAGCTATGGCTTTGTGACTTCTGCTATAACAGTGTTTTTCAAACTTAGCAAGGCTCCAGCATGCTGGTTGGAGAATTCTGGGAATTGTAGTCCACCAATCTTGAAATTGCCATGGTTGAGTCTTTGGCTCTTTCAAAAGCAATACTTCTGCAATTTTCAAACCAGCGCGTAAATCAGACAGAATGAAAGTGGGACAACAGTGAACAAGCAACATTGTTTTTAATGTATGTTTAAATAATGTTTAGCTTCATGTTCCAAAATCCCTCTGTTAACAGTACTGCATTCACAAAACACTTCTCCCAAATGCTTTTGAAGCTTTGAATCAATCTTCTTCCAACAGAAACAGCTACATTGGAATCTGTTTCTGATCTAGGTGAAAGTGAATGAAATATTGACTATCATGTTGCAGAAGACTACAGTGTTAAACTATCAGAAGCCTCAAATGGAAATATTTATGAGAAAAAGCTAGAAAGTTTGGGACTTTAGTTTTGAAGAAAGGCAACTGTGGGGGACATGATTGAAATATATAAAATTATAGATAGCATGAAGAAAGTTAGAAAAGTTTTTTCCCCTTCTTTTCAAATATTAGGACCAGAGATCATTCAATTAAGCTAATTAGATTTTGAACAGATGAAAGAAAGCATTCCTTTACTTAGCATAGAATTCATACATGGAATTTTATGATCAAACAGTACCTATGTCTAAAGGAAATTGGATTAACGTAGGGGAAACAGTTTTATCAAGGGCAACTGGTTTGAAGATGCAATATTGTCTCTGGATTGAGGCTGGGATGACTCCAAATACCAATTTAGCAGTGGAACAGTGGTAGGAGAGATGTGTGTGTGTGTATGTGTCCTGCTTGCAAGCACTGAGGCATCTGGATGGCAATTGCCAGAAGCGACACTGGACTAAGATGGGCCCCTGTCAGAACAAACAGGGCTGTCCTTACATTCTTAGGATATGAATATATATTGACATTACAAAGAACATAACCTAGCTGTCATTTTTTTCCTTTGGTGTGTAAGGGGAAAAGCCTTGGAAACTAAGAGAAGATCTTCCATCATAACTGAATAGTTAAATAGATAAACTGAAACTTTATCTATTTCTATCAGTGAAGTTTCTTCCATAAATAGAAACAAGAAGATGCATAATTCTCTTTCTACTACCAGCTTTTATGTGTCCTTATAACTTCCCATTTTGAGTGTGCAAACAGGAAGAGGCCTACAGACAGAATGGGTAAAATTGCATTTGGACCCTTAAGGATCATTACGGAACTCTTAGTCTGAAGCAGAACATAAATACTGTATATCAATGCATTACCAAATTTCTTTCCCTGGTTGCATTTGCTGAGACACTTACAGGAATCTTTTGAAAAGTGAATGTATTAAGCAGTTTGCAGTTTCCTTTTCGCATTGAAAGGATTACAGTATAGACAATATATATTAAAATTGGCCTTTTCTTGTACAATATAATATCTTAGATATGTTTTGCATGAGATGTACATTTTTAATGTCTCTCTCTCTCATCTATATATATATATAAAAGCGAAAACCACTTAGGCCGCGATCACAAAATCTCCAGAACTATAAAGCCTACAAACTTGAAATTTGGCACGTATGTTCCACTTGGCTTCTAGATGCTCACTAAGAAAGAATTTTTCAAAATGACCATCAGATCATTAGTATTTCTTATATTATTATTAACACGCTCTGATGCTAATTAGTTAGACATTCTACTCCCCCTCCCAACCTGAAAATAACTCTGCAAAGAATGGGATAGGATAGGAGAGGCTTCTGTGGGGCAAGCCTGAGGGAGAGAAAGATGAGAGGAAAAGAGATCATAATTACCCATTAATTTTCAAGCTGTAAGTGTCGATTTATCAAACCCAATCACATAGTTTCGCAACGGAGCACGAGTATTCAGCTAATATGTGTGTGTGTATGTGTTTGTGTATGTGTATATGTGCGTATGTATACACATACACACACACACTATGTATACACTTCTGCCAGCAGAGAGGGCATACTGTGAATCCCGACAGTCATTAAACTCTGATTATTGGGATCCAGAACAGCCTTCTCTGCTGTAGCATCTTTCTTTTGGATCATCCTACCCTCCAAGGTGATATCTTTGTCCATCCTTCTACCCTTCTGTTAGAGCCTGAAGACCTAGCTCTGCTGGTTGGCTGGGGACCCAATGGGGTAGAACCACACTGGTGGTGGCTACTAGGTTGTTAGCAAACCCCACCTCCCTCCTCATTCCCTGCTTCTCCTCTCACCCATCTTTTATCCTATTGTTTTATGCTCATTGTTTTCTTTTTCATTGTTTATTGTATTGTTTTATTACTTTGCTACTGTTACATTTACAAATCTTTTCATTTCCATTTTTATTGTTGTGAGCTACCTAGAATAGCCCAATGGAGAGATAGGTGACATAAATTTAATAAATAATAATAATGTAGGACTATCAAACAGCCACATCTGCTTGATAGGGGGATTAAAAATGCCAAATCCAGTATAAACATCTGGCTGACTTGGCAAAATAATAATCATAATCATCATCATCATCAGAATATAAAGATAAGGGTGAATTTGATTCTTTTCAGGCTGTACTTCTCATTACTGTGATGAGCTTCAGGATATGAGATAAAGAAGGATTGTAGAACAGTATCTGGCAAATGAAGACCTCCAACAAACATTGTGGGAGTTAATGATTTGTAGGCTTAGTTGGTATTAGTTGGTATGTTAGTTGGAGGCATGTTTGTTTCCAAAAAATTAAATGTGACACAAAGTTCATTTCAGAATTTGAATTTGTCTTCCAAAGCCAGAAGATGGGAGTAACTTGGTACCTGTGAACACTTTTCTCATTACTCTTTCCTTGTATGTTTCTAAAAGGTACTGTGTTTTTTAGCTTGCTGACCTTCAATTTTGTTTTAGTCTGCTGTTGTGAAAGAACTTGGGACAATAACAAACAAAGTTACCACCGAAAATAATACGAACAGGCATTCTGATTCCATATGTAAAGTGCAGCCTGTGGAAACAGCTTTGATTTTGCTTTGTTCAGGGTAAGAGTAATTCAATATCAGGCACCTTGGATAGTAGTCTCAAATGTTTGGAGACCATGATAATCTGTTGAAGCCTCCCTGAGTCTTCAGAGAGGGACAGCATATAAATTGAATTAATTAAATTAAATTAAATTAAATTTCCAGTTTCCTTTGTCAGAAGTCTATAGTTGGGGGGAAAAAACCAAATGGATCTGAAATAAAATGCTTCAGTATATGATTGTTTCTAATGAAGAAGTAAACCTGTTTAGCTGATCAGTTTTAGTCAGCATTAGTCCCTGACTATATATGTATATATACTGTAGTTGTAAGCATTGCTGAATGTTTATTTATCTATTTTCACACAGTTCTTGCTTTTGTTAACTATATCGGCCCTGAAGGAATTCATGCAATTCTTCCTGTTTTTCAATTACAGAATTTATGTAATTGTAATTTTTATTAAAAATGCAAGTTTAAGAATTGTTTTATAGATTGTTTATATTTATGCAGATCGGTCATATAGAGCAGTGGCCCCCAACCTTTTGGGCACCAGGGACTGGATCCGTGGAGAAAGGTTTTTCCATGGACCGGCGGGGGCGCAGTTTTGCGTGCTGCCTGCATCCCACAGATAGGGCTTCATTTGTTTGCATGGACTGGTTGCTGGCATGCTGCAGGCCAGTGCCGGTCCAAGGACTGGGGGTTGGGAACCCCTGATATAGAGCGTCAGTAGCTGGCAGTACCTGATAGACCTTATCTTGAATCAGAAACTAGTTAAGTCAATCCTGATTAATATTTGGGTGGGACAAGTTAGGAAATAGCAGGACTGTAAGTTGGACTTAGAAATAGCCAGGGAGCAGCAACTAATTCCATATTATTGACAAAAACCCTACTTATTCCATATCCATGAAGTCATTAGGACTCAACCAGTGGTGGGTTGCCCACAGTTCGGACCGGTAGTAAAACCGGCGGGAGGCTCCGCCCACTGACCTGGACATCATCATAGGTGAACTGCGCATGCGGGCGTGATGCAAACTGGTAGTAAAGGTAAGTAGAACCACCCCTGGACTCAACCTTTAGAATGAAAGAGATAACACTACAGTGGTTATTATTTCTAATGACTCTTCCAGAAGCTTTCTGTTTTCAATGGTTTGCTTGTTTATTTTTCACATTTCTGAACTGCACAACTCCCTCAAAGGGGTCTCTGAGCATTATGCTTCCCCGGGATCCCCATTCTTGCAATATATTTTAGAACAGCTTTTCAAGGATTTTTGGGAGAAAGAAAAACAGCAACATGCAAAGCCACATTTTGTTAAAGGTTACAATCAAGTCCCATTATAAATTTAAACTTCATTTTCTAAACATGTGTTTGAATTTGTTGATCTAAAACAGGGGTATCAAACTCACATCATCATGGTGGCATCACGTGACATATCGGGACTTTCCCCTTCACTAAACTGGGTGTGGGCATGGCCAGCGCGTGAAACATCCGGCCCATGGGCCAGGAGTTTGACAGGAGTTTGACAGCCCTGGTCTAAAAGCTTTCTGAGTTCACTCAACCTGAAATGGATGGCTATATTAAATCTTAACAAAGATGATGATGATAGCATGTTGGGAATTTATGGTTATTGTGGAGCCACATTCTGAGATGGGATGATATTCTATACTGTGGCTGGTTCAGTTTTCTATTGCCTTCAAACTAGGTGATTGTCAGTAATAAAAGCAATGGACCCAAAAGACAATTTTTTTGATTGGCTGCAAATGAAACTGCGGCTATTGAAACTATTATTGCATCTTACATATTTGAGAGAGAAAGTGAATGAGCACATGTGTTGATTATAATACAGTTAAAATGAGGAGAGGGTAAGGGATTTGACATGGAGTTCCAGGCAGTCAGAAAGCTATTGATAGCTCTCTTGTTCCTCCTGTAGAAAAAATGTTGCTTATTATATATATTTTTAATCCTTTGAAGAATTTTCCTAATGAGGCATGTCCTCTTCATTTTGTTCTGTTTCCCTTTTAAAGGGTTTATTTACCAAACAATTTTACGGGGGAGCAGAAAGAAAACACATAATCTCTTTTTTCCCCCAAACGCCATCACCCTGCTAAACAAATAATTCCCTCAACACTGTCCAACTATTCACTAAGTCTGCATTACTATTAATCTTCTTGTGGTTTCTATCACCCATCTCCTCCCACTTATGACTGTATGACTGTAACTTTGTTGCTTGTATCCTTATGATTTATATTGATTGTTTCCTAGTATGATTTGATTGCTTATTTGTACCCTATGACTATCATTAAATGTTGTACCTTATAATTCTTGATGAATATATCTTGTCTTTTATGTACATTGAGAGCATATGCACCAAAGACAAATTCCTTGTGTCATACAATCATACTTGACCAATAAACAATTCAATTCAGTTCAGTTCAGTTCAGTTCAGTTCAGCTCTACTCTACTCTATTTTGTTTCTTTCATCTATTCAATAACACACACTCCAAAAGCAAATGAACTGTCACTCCCTGAGGGATTTCTTTTATTGATGTCATTCCAAAATCAGATAATTCTGTGTAGGCCAGAGTTATCCAAGATAGTGATCTCCAGGTATTTTGGACCACAACCTTGTGAATTCTAATCCAATGTATCTGCAAGATGCCATGTTAAAGAAAGATAATATACCTTATATAGTGTCTTAAAATGGGTTCCCTGCCTGCCTTCTTGTTTGTGATCCTCTTTCTTGGCAACCCCAGAAATTCCCCAAGAAAAATAAATTCATTGATGTTTGATCTTGGAAGTTTTTGGAAAGAATGCCAAGTACTTGTTCACTTAGAATTGGCATGCATAAACATTGCTTTGTAAGGTTTTTGTACCTTTATCATTCCTGCTAAGGTTTCCTCATTTTGTGAGTTGTTATAGTATTTGGTCTCATAGAACTATGCAGTGATAAATTGAAGGAAGTTTTATATATATATATATATATATATGTATGTATGTACACACACACACACACTCACACAATAATTTCTTAAGATTGTTAATAGATTTAAGATCGTTACCTTTTAGACATTTAAAATAAAGATATAAATATAAGTTTCCATAAATACAGTGATACTAGTAAAATTCAAAATTATATGAAATGTATTGATGTTATTATTAGAAAGATTAGAGGCAATATCACAATGATATTTAACTACAACTATAACATATTATACAATATCATTTGAAAACATATTAGGTATTCTATTAAGGCACTTGCATATTTAAGAAGTGACATATTATTTGTATTTTTTATGTTTAGCTTGGCATTGCAGCTGGTTTCCTCCTACCCCCAGTTCTGGTTCCCGATTTGGAGCAGAAGGAGGAGTTGGCTTACCATATTGGCATCATGTTTTTTATCACAGCGGGTGTGGCAACAGCACTTTTCATCTTAGTTGTGTTTGGTAAGTGAAAATAGTTAAATGTATTAATAGTTAAAGATTGGGCATAGGCACCAGCTAAGATCGGTGCTGAATTGCTGGACTATCAGTTCCAGACTTGGGAGTTATACAGATCTTGAGATCTTTATATTCCTTGTAGACAGCTGGTCATTTGCATCCTCTTAGAGGGTCGTTGAAGCACTTGGAGGTTTATCTGTGTCCTCAGGGTCACCTGAGTAGTGGTGAGTACCCTGAGGACACAGATAAACCTCCAAGTGCTTCAAGGATGCAAATGACCAGCGGTCTGCAAGGAATATACATCCTTCGATTCCCCACTATCCTGTCAGAACTGAAGAAGCTTCTTGGATGAGAAGTGAAATGTCTTCAAAGAAAAAACCAGAAAGCCCAATTGCCTCCTGAAAAAGCACCTTTGGGACAACCATGATCTGGATGACTGAGAATCTCTACAGATTTATTTTATGCCAAGTATGGTTTGTTTGTTTTAACTTGGTACGATGTGTAAATCCCCCCATTATTCTTTAGTGTTATTTGCAAATTGCACTACTACAGATGTTCAATAAATGATGGTTAAAAAGTTTGGCTTAAAATGGTTGAGTACCTATACTTTATTTTCAGTTGCCTTTTATTTTAATTTATTTTAATCCACAGTTACTCATTTCTGGTTCTGTCTTTTTTTCTTTAGTGTTTCAGGAAAAGCCTCCATATCCTCCAAGTCCAGCCCAGGCTGTGATTAAGGCAGCAGCTCCAGAGGAATATTCCTATCTGAAATCCATCGTCCGGTTATTTTCTAACGTTAACTTTGTGCTGTTGATAATCACTTATGGTAAGATCTCTTGATTGGAAGGATCATATAACATGCCACTTTTTTCATGTTTGTTTGTGTTATTTCATCTACCTGCCAGCATCTTAGTTTACAAATAAGGCATTAAACAGTTCCCAAATAGGATGTTCCTTAAACAAATGTATTTCTTCTCAAAAGAAGTTCAAGATATGAAAATTACTCTAAAACACTTGCATATCAAAGCATCAGTTTTACCAAGGCAATCTGCTGTTTAATTTGTTAATTTGAAGAGGAGACAATTCAGTTCCTCAAATGCGATTAGTCATTTAGCTTTTTTCTTCTCTTGCCTCTGTGGAGAATAAAGCCTCTGTCTTTATTACCGTAAGTAATGTTTTTGCAGATAGCTTTTCAGTGTTCACAGGTGCAGTTAAATAGTGTAGCTTTAAATATTCATTTACAATAACACCACATTTTCACAATTGCACTCTGGAACTACTCCTTCATAAAAAACATCCTTGTTACATCCAAATCAGTATTCATATTGTATTTCATTTCACTTTAGATAGGGAGAAATTGTAATGTATAGATAAAATGCCCTGAGAATACTGATTTGGATGTATTCTGGTAGCTTATTTTGTTTATTAAAATGAGTGATATTTATATTTCATTTTACTTGCTTCTGGTTCCTTTCAACAATTTTCTACTCTTCTTCATTTATATTAATAGTTGTTAAATCTTATTTCAACTCATCTTGTTTCTTAGTCTTTGGACTTAATTATTGGCTCTTTCTATTCTTACTGAATCTATCTCCTATCTCCACTCTGTATTTTTGGGTTTTCTCCATTCTTTATCACTTAAAAAATATTATTCTTCCCATTGCTGCTTTTTTAAATCATTTTAAAAAAATAATTATTCCTTTTTACTGAAAAAAAGAAATATACAATCAATGCTAATCCTTGTTTTCTTATCTTTTGCTTGTTATACCATTTTATGATCACCAAGTTTAAAACTTTTACTGTCAAATCTGTAGAAACTTTTATAGCTCACTATTTTAAAACAGCAACTGTGAGAACAAAACCAAATCCTGTTTACCATCTAGAATATTTTAGGATGTTTGACAATTTTCCTTGACTATTGATAATGGAAGCACGTTTGTCCCAGAATTCGCCCCTGGGATGGTTTATATCTGTTGCCTTATCATTTAGATTGTTTCCATTTATATTTGGTCTGAAAACGGGAAATTCAGGAATAACATTAATATGCAGCATTCAAAACTGCAACAGACTTGATATTTGACATATCTAAACACATAAAACTGCAGTCAATGTATTGAATTTGTCTGATAGTGACACTTTTGGAAGTGAATATGTATTTTTTTGTTTTAAGAAAACTGTGGAAATTATATAATTATAAATAAAAACTACCTTCCTGACCATTATCTCTTGTGGGACTGCAACTGTGTATGAGTACCTTATGTCCTCAGACACACTGTTTCATTGCATCTCAGCTCTAAAGGTAGCTTACTTGACATTTTATCTTGAAACGGAGGAATTTTGTTTAGGTCTCTGAAAAGGCAGCTCTTCTGAGATTTCTGTTGTTTTTATTGTTGGTTATGTTGCCTAGCACAATATGAACGAATTGATGGATGTTTTTTTTCTGCATAAAAACATTGGCATTACTGTATCTGCATAGTAGCCCCTTAATCCAGGGGTAAAATGTAAAATTTGTTACTACCGGTTCTGTGGGCGTAGCTTGGTAGTGTTGGGGTAATGCGACTGGGTGGGCGTGGCCAACTTTTTTTTAAAAAAACTTTTCAAAGCATTTTTTCTAATGTTTTGAAAAGCCTCTGCTGATCAGGCAACTCAGCTGGGATCGTCATAGAGGCTTTTTAAAAAATACCTCTCTGCTGATCAGACAACTCAGCTGGGATCGTCAGAGACTTTTCAAAGCATTTTTTAATCACCTCTTCAGCCAAGACGTTGCAAAAAAAAAAATGCTTTGAAAAGCCTCTGATGATCCCAGCTGAGCCGCGCGATCATCAGAGGCTTTTTTTTTTCTTTTAAAAGCATTTTTTATCGGAAGAGGTTGTAGAAAAAATGCTTTTAAAAGTAAAAAAAAAAGCCTCTGATGATCATGCAGCTCAGCTGGGCCTGTGGGAGGCGCAGTGATTTTTGCTACCGGTTCTCCGAACTACTTGCCGCCATCGCTACCAGATTGGGCAATCCGGTCTGAACCGGGAGCATTTCACCCCTGCCTTATTCCTTATATAAATTATTCAAATATCTTATTAAATCAGGCAGTGATTTATTCTGATTGCCACATTTAGCACATCTTTAAAGGAAACATTGATTGGTTCTGGCATAGCAGTGTCTGCAGGGGTCATCAAATAGGCAAGATGGTTGTTGCAACATCACTGCCCAGTTCTGCCCTTTTTGTGCATTGTCAACTTGACAATGCAAAGTGGCAGGACTTTGATTACAACACCACAACTGCCACCTTGCCTGTTTTGGATGCCACTGTTTTGGAGTGTCTTTTTAAAAAAAAAATTATTGGGTAAGTATGCCCTATCTGAGCTGTAAAAATGTAGACATCCAGTGCATAGCAGGAAAGATATCCAGTGCATAGCGTACAAAATTCTCTATCTTAATGTTCCCGTCTAGTAACCTGAAATTTTGCAATTTAAATATGCTAAACCCAATTTTGATAGCTGTTGGCAGTTGGGTTTCTGCATACTTCTGCATATATCAATACTTGTAGTTATGATTACTGCTTTGTGTAATTGACACTGTTATATAGAAAAAGGCAAAATCTGTATTTTAAGATCATAATGATCCAAAACATTATAAAAGCTTTCAGGTTCATCAACTTAGATGTTCAAACTAACTACAGCAGAGAGATCAGTAAAGAGCATGAAAATCCAAAACTCAGGTGAGATCCTTCAGTAATAAAGCCTGCAATTCAGAGTAAATATAAGGCTGATGTCTATGGAGATTCATGGTTGTCCCAAAGATGCTTTTTCAAGAAGCAACTGGACTTTCTGGTTTTTCTTTGAAAACGTTTCACTTCTCATCCAAGAAGTGAAACGTCTTCAAAGAAAAACCAGAATGTCCAGTTGCTTCTTGAAAAAGCACCTTTGGGATCTCAAGCTGATAATAGTAGACTGAACACATTTGTTAGTGTCATTGGTATCAGGTTCTATTTAATATCTACGAACAAAGATATCTATTGTTCCCTGTTAGTTCTGAAAACATAAAGAGCATATTTATAGACTCTATTAGAATGGCAAAGGACTTTACAAGTCCTCAATTTCTGCTCATTTTCTGGGTCATTTGCCTCAAGGGTCATTTGCTTCAAAGGTTTTTTCCCTCTGAGAAGTTTTGTTTTAAAAAAAAAAAAGAGAAACAGTGCAAAGGGCAAATCTTTTGGTTGTCTCAATGTCTAAGATGGTTTCTAGGAATGTGTACTGTCAGCTCTCTGCTTGCCTTATCATTCTCTGTTGTTTGATCAAAGAGACTGATTACCAGAGGCTTTTCAAGTACATATAACAATATTAGAAATTTCCTGTCATGTCATCTGAACTTGGTCCTTTCCTCCCTTCCTCCCTGCCTCCAGTAAACTTTGAATTATTTGTACATCTTTATTTATTTATTTATTTTTTAAATACTTTATTGAATTTTCCAATTTTTAAAAAGACAATGTACAATCACAATCTTGATCCGAGGTGCAGTGTTTACACATTTCATAGATCAAACATTAGGTGAATTCCATCCATAACTATACAATATACAGTTCTATACAATTCTCTACATTTCTATACAATTAAGTCCATTTCGGGTGTCTAACAAATCATAGCCTATTATCATATTTTTATCCTATTCTTTAACCAGTTATACCAAATTCCCCATACTTCGTAGTACTTAGAGTTCTCTTCATTTTTTAGCTCGCTCGTCAATTTAGCCATCTCTGCGCACTCTAGAATTTTATTTACTAATGTTTCTTCAGAGGGGGTAGAGTTGGATTTCCAGAGTTTCGCAAAGGCTAATCTAGACGCAGTAATAATTTGAATTGCCAGTTGGGTTTTATTGTTGTCGAGACCATCTTCAATCATACCTAAGAGGAAGGATTCCGGGGCCAGGGCTATCTCCTGTCCCATTATTTCCGAGAGCCAGAGTCGAATCTTTAACCAAAACTTTTTGGTCTCAGGGCAGGTCCACCACAGATGATAAAAGGTGCCGACCGTCTTTCCACATTTCCAACATAAAGCAGAGGAATTTGGAAATATTTTGGCCAGCCTGTCCGGGGCTAGGTACCACCTATGCAACATTTTGTAGTGATTTTCCCTGAATGTTACCGATTTCGTTATTTTGAAATTTCTGTTCCAAGCTATCTCCCAGTCATTGAAATTAAGGCCATATCCTAAGTTTTTCTCCCAAATGTTTAGCTGATTTTTAGCTATCGTCTCGGCTCTATCCTCATCTAATATAAAGTTATAGATTTTCGATAACATTTTCTTATCTGGTCCCCAAATAATTTTGTCAAAATATCCATATTTCATTTCAATACCACATTTATCTCTATCTTCTTGAAATCTAGACTTAATCTGGAGATATTTCCACCAATCCAGAATAAACCCCTGGTCCCTCAATACTTCCAAGGGTTTGAGCTTCCCTTCTTCATCCAAGATATCCTTATATGTGCCCATTTTATAGTTCCCTCTTCTATTTGGGGCCACTAGAGCATCCATAATCGACAACCAGCTAGGAACCTTGGTATATATCTTCTGTCTAATTTCCAGCCACGTACGAATCAATGTCTCTCTAATTTTATGTTTATAGAAATGAGTTTTCCTCCTATCCTTTGTATCCCAGAGGTAAGCGTGCCATCCTTCAAGGAGATCGTGTCCTTCTAGTGTCAAAATTCTACCTTCTTGTAATTTGATCCACTCCTTTATCCAAATTATTTTTGCCGCCTTTTGATATAATTCCCAGTCAGGGAGCCCGAACCCTCCCAAATTTCTTTTCCCTTGAAGTGTCTTGAGAGAAATCCTCGATTTCTTACCCTCCCACAAAAAATTCCTGATATGTTTATTCAAATCCAAAAAAAATTTTTTATCTAGTGATATCGGTATATTTTGAAATAGAAATAGAAATTTCGGTAAAATATTCATTTTGATCGCCGCAATTTTACCAGTCAGGGACAATTTAAGCCTCCTCCACCTATCGAGGTCTTGATTAGTTTTCTGCAATAAGGGGATATAGTTATCATCTTTTAATGAAGAAAGTCTCGCCGTAATCCATATTCCCAGATATTTTATCTTCTTAACTACCTGGAGGCCTAATAAATCTTCTAATTCTTTCGTTTGTAGGCTTGTCATATTTTTCACAATTATTTTAGTTTTGTTCTTATTAAGTTTAAGGCCCGCGACTTCTCCATAATTCTGAACTTCCTGCATTAATTTTGAGCCAGTGTCTAATGGGTCTTCTATTATGAAGGCAACGTCGTCCGCAAAAGCCTGTGTTTTAAATATTTCCTTCCTAATCTTCAAGCCTTTGATATTTTCATTAGTTCTAATCCTTCTAAGTAAGACCTCTAATGCTAGAATGTAAAGTAAGGGGGATAGGGGACATCCCTGCCTGACTCCTCTTTGGATCTGAAATGTCTGGGTTCTGTCTCCGTTTACTAATATATTTGCCCTCTGATTTTGGTAGATATTCTCTATCATCCTCCTAAAATTAGTCCCGAATCCCATTAAATCTATTTGGTTTATCATGAAGGTCCAATTCAAATTGTCGAATGCCTTTTGGGCATCGACAAACATTAAAGCCATCTGTTTTCCAGGGTGTTGTTCATAATATTCAATGGTATTTAGGACTGTTCTCAAGTTGTCTCTAATCTGTCTCCCTGGGAGAAAACCATTTTGATCCTTATGTATCCATCGGTTTAGAATTTTCTTGAATCTCTCTGCTATTATAGTCATAAATAATTTGTAATCTGTGTTAAGCAGTGAGATAGGTCTATAGTTGGAGATCTGCTTCGGGTCGGCACCTTCTTTCAGAATGATCGTCAAATACGCTTCCCTCCAGGAGTCTGGGATTGTTATGCCAGCAATAACATCATTTAGAATTTCTAACAGTTCCAGTTTCAGGGCATCATCAAGTTTTTGGTATAATTCCCCGGGGAGACCATCAGGGCCTGGGGTTTTGTTCTTCTTTATTTTGGATAAGGCGGTTCTTAACTCCCCTATGGTGATCTTTTCATTTAACATTTCCTTTTCTTCTTCCGGAATTTGAGGAAGGTTGGCTTCCAACAAATACTGTTCTACCTTGTTTAACTCAATTCCTTCATTTTTGTAAAGACATTCATAAAATTTTCTTATGCTTTCTAATTTGTCTTCTTCCTTCGTCAACAGAATGCCCTGTGGGTCTTCTAAAGCTAGTATTTGGTTTTTTTCGTTCTCTTTTTTAAATTTATATGCCAGCCATCTCCCTGACTTGTTAGCGTTCTCGAAACAATAGTGCTTAGATCTTCTTATTTTTTGAGCTACCTCCTCCTGGTCCAATAGATTCAATCTATGTCTCATCATCAACCACTGTTGTTTCATCGCCTCATCTCCCGGTCATTGCTGTAGTTCAACCTCAGTTTGTAATAATTTTTGAGTAAGTTCTTCTCTACTCTTTCTTTTTTCCTTATTTTTAAAGGCAGTATATGAAATAGCTACTCCTCTGACATAGGCCTTCATAGTGTCCCACACAATTTCTTTGGCTGTCCCTCGATTTCCGTTTTCTAAGAAGAAGCGTTTGATTTCTTCATTCAATTTGAGTGTGAACTCTTTTTCATTTAGGAGATTGGTCCTTAAGCTCCCTCTCTGTTGTATTTTCTTCGTATCATGGGACCAACTGATTTCAAGGAGCTTATGATCTGCCCAAGTATTGGTGCCCATGTTAACTTTCTTAATTTCTAACGCCAATTTTCTAGTAACCCAAACCATATCGATTCTGGACCAGGAATTCTGTGGGATGGAATAAAATGTAAATTGTCTGTCCTGGGGGTGTAAGGTGCGCCACATGTCAATTAGATTTATCTCATCCACCAAATCAAAGAAAGTCTTTGGTAAGGGAGATCTTTTATTCTTTTTGGTTATATCGCACTTATAATTGAGCTTTGGATCTACAATTCCATTATTTATTTATTTATTTATTTATTTATTAAATTTTTATACCGCCCCCTCTCCCGAAGGACTCGGGGCGGTGAACAGCCAAAATTAAAAACACACAATACAAATATTAAAATACATTAAAACAGAATTAAATTATCTTAGGCTTCTCCAATTTAAAACCCCATTACCCATAAAATTCACCAATTAAAAATTTTTTAACCCAGCCCGGCTTGCTGAAATAAAAACGTCTTCAGGGCCCGGCGGAAGGTCCGGAGATCCGGGATTAGTCGTATCCCTGGGGGCAGCTCATTCCAGAGGGCGGGTGCCCCCACAGAGAAGGCTCTTCCCCGGGGGGTCGCCAGCCGACATTGCCTGACAGACGGCACCCTGAGGAGACCCTCTCTGTGGGAGCGTGTTGGCCGGTGGGAGGTTATCGGAGGCAGAAGGTGGTCTCGTAAATAACTGGGTCCTAAGCCATGGAGCGCTTTGAAGATGAGAACCAACACCTTGAAGCGCACTCGGAAGACCACCGGGAGCCAATGCAGCTCGCGCAGGAGAGGTGTCACGTGGGAGCGCCATGCCGCCCCCATAAGTACCCGCGCGGCCGCATTCTGCACCAGTTGGAGCCTCCGAGTGCTCCTCAAGGGGAGCCCCATGTAGAGAGCATTACAGTAGTCAAGGCGGGAAGTAACGAGGGCATGAGTGACCGTGCATAGGGAGTCCCGATCCAGAAAGGGGCGCAACTGGCGTATCAGGCGGACCTGATAGAAAGCCCCCCTGGCCACGGCCGTCAAATGCTCTTCTAAGGACAGCCGTGCGTCCAGGAGGACACCCAAGTTACGCACCCTCTCCGTGGGGGCCAATGTCTCGCCCCCAATAGTCAGCGATGGCACCAGCTGACTATATCGGGACGCCGGCAGCCACAGCCACTCAGTCTTGGAGGGATTGAGTCGGAGCCTGTTCCGCCCCATCCAGACCCGCACCGCCTCCAGGCACCGGGACATCACTTCAAGGGCATCGTTGGGGTGGTCTGGGGTGGAGATGTACAGCTGGGTGTCATCAGCGTACAGATGGCACTGCACCCCAAAACCACGGATGATCTCGCCCAGCGGCTTCACATAAATGTTGAACAGGAGAGGCGAGAGGACCGACCCTTGTGGCACCCCACAAACCAAGTGCCTTGAGGTCGACCTCTGCCCTCCAGCCAACACAGACTGCGACCTGTCGGAGAGATAGGAGGAGAACCACCGTAAAACAGTGCCTCCCACTCCCAACCCCTCCAACCGGCGCAGCATGATACCATGGTCGATGGTATCAAAAGCCGCTGAGAGGTCTAATAGGACCAGAACAGAGGAGCAACCTCTGTCCCGAGCCCTCCAGAGATCATCAACCAACGCGACCAATGCCGTTTCCGTGCTGTACCTGGGCCTGAAGCCGGACTGGAACGGATCTAGATAGACGGTTTCCTCCAGGTACTGGGGGAGCTGTCGCGCAACCACACTCTCAACAACCTTCGCCAGAAAGCGAAGGTTGGAAACTGGACGATAGTTTGCTAAAACAGCTGGGTCCAGAGAGGGCTTCTTGAGGAGGGGCCTCACCACCGCCTCTTTCAAGGCGGGAGGCAAGAACCCCTCACTCAAGGAAGCGTTTATAATCCTCTGGAGCCAGCCTCGTGTAACCTCCCGGGTAGCCAGCACCAACCAGGAGGGACACGGGTCCAATAAACATGTGGTTGCGTTCAACCTCCCCAGCATCCTGTCCACGTCCTCGGGAGTCACAGGGTCAAACTCATCCCAGATAACCGTCTCAAGACAGACCTCGGACAACCCGCCCGTACCTACCCAGTCGGAGTCCAAGCCTTCCCGAATCTGAGCGACTTTATCGTGCAGATAATGCGCAAAATCCTCAGCACGACCTTGCAAGGGGTCTTCCCGCGCTCCCAGATGGAGAAGGGAGCGAGTCACCCTAGACAAGGCAGCTGGGCGATTTTCTGCCGACGCGATAAGAGCGGAAAAGTAATTACACTTCGCCGCCTTTATCGCCACTAAGTAGGTCTTGATATAAGACCTCACTAGTGTACGGTCAGATTCGGAGCGACTGGCCCTCCAACTACTCTCTAGGCATCTTTTCCGGCGTTTCATCCCCCTCAGCTCCTCGGAGAACCAAGGAGCTGGGCAGATTCGGCGCCGGGTCAGAGGCCGCAAAGGCACGACCCGATCTAAAGCACCAGCGGCCGCCCTATCCCAGGCGGTCACCAGGTCCTCAGTCGAGTCGCGTGCCAGAGTCTCAGGAAATGGCCCAAGCTCCATTCGGAACCTATCAGGATCCATCAGGCGCCTGGGGCGGAACCACCTAATTGGTTCCGCCTCCCTGCGGTGGGGCATAGCGGTCAGGAAGTCAAGTCTAAGGAGAGAATGGTCTGACCATGACAAGGGTTCAATAACTATATCCCCTGTATCTAAGCCATTCAACCACTGACCGGAGACGAAAACCAAGTCCAGCGTGTTTCCTCCTATGTGAGTGGGGCCCTGAATTAACTGGGTCAGGTCCATGGCCGTCATGGAAGCCATGAACTCCCGAGCCGCCTCAGATGCTTCACCGATGGACGGCAGGTTGAAATCCCCCATGACTAAAAGCCTGGGGGTATCAACCACCACCCCGGCTATAACATTGAGGAGCTCGGGCAGGGCCGCTGCCACGCAGCAAGGAGCCAGGTACGTAACCAGCAGGCCCAACTGCCTCCCATGGCCCCACTTCACAAGGAGAGACTCACAACCGGCTATCTGAGGTACAGTGGCCTCCCTAGGATCAAGACCTTCCTTTACAATAACCGCCACCCCCCCCACCCCTACCCTGGGCCCTTGGCTGATGGAATGCGCGGAAACCCGGTGGGCACAATTCTACGAGGGGGACCCCCCCCTCCAGGCCCAACCAGGTCTCAGTAATACCCGCCAGGTCCGCTCCCCCCTCCTGAACCAGCTCACAGATGAGGGGGGCTTTAAAATCCCCTAGCATACATATTTCAAGATGTGCCCAATTTGCCAACTGTTCCTGCAGTTTCCTATAGAATTTCCCTTGTTTTTTATTCGGTGCATAAACCCCTACTAATAGCAGTCTAGAGTTACCTCTCATTATTTCAACTATGAGTATTCTCCCTTTTTCATCTTTATATTTACATTCTGCCATTATTCCTTTCTTAACATAGATAGCGACCCCCCTTTTCCTTTTCTCAGCTAGTGAGGAAAATACTTTACCAAATTTACAGTAATTTAAATAGTCAGCTTCATCTTTTTTTATATGGACCTCTTGGATGCAGATAATATCGGGATTTTGTTTCACCAATTTCGACAATATAATCCTTCTTTTTTTGTAATCGTTTAATCCATTCGCATTTACCGATATGATCTTGGTATCGTTCATTCCTGAAATTGGTTTCTAGTCTCTTGTTCTTATTTACCTTTTAAAGTTACTGCTCTCACTGGTCTTGATTTTTTCCCTCTTTCCTCAGTATCCTCCTTTTTCTTCTCCTCTTCTATGTCTTCCCTAGTAATTTGCTCTTGGGATATCTCTTCTTCCGTATTTACTATCTCGTTATCCTCCTTACTGGTTTGTTCCTCCTCTCCTCCCCTTAGTTGTTCTAAAAAGTCTTGAGCATCACTTAGACAATCAATTCTTATTTTCCTCCCTTGCCAGGAAATTTGCAGTCCTTCTGGCAAAAGCCACCTAAAAATTATATTTCTCCTGTTTAGATGATTTGTCAAAAACCTATAATTTCTCCTTCTTTCCCTCACTCTTCTCGGAATTTGTTACAGAATATTAATTTCTTTTCCCCCATAGGTAATTTTTTCCTCCCGAGCTATATTATACAGGATATCCCTAACATTTTTTCTAGCAAAGCGCACATGGACCTCTCTGGGGAGTCTGTTTCTTCTTACGTAATTTGTCTGAACTCTGTACACCTCGTCAATCTCACGAATTATTTCCTGCTTGTCTTGCTGCAGAGTTTCTGCAATCAACTCCACTATCTTATCACCTAAATCCTCATCTTTATCTTCCAGGATGTTCTGGAAACGCAAGAAAAATGAGGCCTTGTCCATCTCAAGTTGGATCAGCGCGTCTTCTGTTTCTTTGTTTTGTGCCGACAAAGTTTGGTCTACTGTGTCCAGTTTTTTCTCGTTTTTTTCAATTCTTTGTTCTGCTTTTAAAATTCTATTTTCGTTACTAGCAATAGCAGTTTGGATCTCATTCATTTTAAAATCAAGAGCATGGATGTCTGATTTTAATTCGGAGTGACTATTCAAAAGTTTTTCTTGCATCGCAAGCATTGTTTCTTGGATTGACTGAAGAGATGTTTGTACCGTTTGCAGTGTAGGAGTTATAGGGGGTTTGTCTAGTTTCTGGAGACCTTCTACTGGTTTCTGGGTGGCTGGGGAAGACATCGCTAAGGTAGGTATAGATGTCGCTTTTTTACCAGTTTTTGCAATTGTGGAGGTCAAACTTGCCATTTCTTTCAGAACCGATTTTTGGTCTCTTATTATCTCCTCTATCTTTCTCCAAATTCTCATCCAGTGGCACTTGCCACGTTTTCTCTGAGGAGCTTTCTTAGACCTTTATTTCGCTCCTTTATTGGTCCTCTCTACACTCTCAATAAGTTCCAATTAATACTAAGTTCTAAATTTCCAAAATACTGTAGTAGGCTACTATAAAGTTTCCAGCAATTAACAATCACTAATTATATAATTATATAATTCTCCTCCAAATAGGTAGACAAAATATCGATACTAATCAATTAATCACTTAATAAAATCTAAATTCAATCTTAGAAAAGAGTAAGTAATATATGTAAATTGTTAAAGGCTAGCAGTACAAGTAATTATTTTAAGTTAATAAATTCTAATTTCAGATCCTAATGGATAGTATTGATATAGATAAATACAAATAGATATTCTAAATTGTATAAGTTGACCACAATAAGTTAATGAGTTAATAAATTCTAAGTTCAGATCTTAATAAAAGTTGGATATAAATAGATATAATAGATATAAATAAGTATAAATAGGTATAAATAGATTACAATAAATATAAATAAATATAAAATCCTATATAATAATTTAATTAGTAGGATACAAATCCAACCCTATTTTTTTTTCCCCTTAACTAGTAATAATTATAGAAATCTAAATTCTCATATATAATCAACCTTTTTTTTTTGTATATATCTATAAGATGGCTTAACAGGTCTAATTAATATTAAATATAAAATTATAAAATTAGAGAGAAAAACAGAGTTCACTTATTAATATCACAGATACTCAAGAGAAGGATAAGAAAAATATAAACATATAAATATGTGGGTATAAGTATGTTGTTTTATAGTATTTATAGTATTTACGGAGTTTTAGAGTATGAATAGGAGTTCTTCAGTTTCCCACTTTGCTGGGCTCCAACCAAACTCGATGGTGATAGTCTCTGCCAGAGCGTCTTCTTGCTCAACCACTGCTGTTCCGCTCTTCCGATTCAATGGACGCACTTCCTGTTTGCTGAAAGCCTCAAACAGCTAATCACTGTATTTCTCCTGCTTTCTTCCACTCAATCCCAATACCAAAAGCCAGCCACACCAATGGTCTTTCCTTTTTCTTTTACTCTCTCGCCACACCGCACTCTCCAGAGCTCCTTACAGACGCAATCCACTCCCCCCGTTTTCTCGTCTGCTCTTCGGCTTGTTGGATCGCCGGGAGTACAAGCTGCTCCACCCTCTCCGTCTCTGCCTCTCGCTGCTCCGAGCACTCCTCTCCCGACACCACCGATCCCCTCTCTACCGCATGATCGTAGGTATAGGGAAATAGGCTTAAATCTGTCACCGCACCTCCGATCTTCTTCTTAGCTTCCCGTCTTTGTTGGCTATTGCTGCTTCGCGCCCGCCATCAATGGCCGGCTCACCGCGTTGGCTAGACAGAGCCGCCTGGTCCAGCGAGAGGTGATTGCACCCACTTCCCGCTTGCCTGGCTTCCTCTTTTGCCCGCAGGGCTCTCCGGGTCCCGCGTCCCCCGAGGGGATCCCCAAAACGCAATGTTAAAAGGTGTTGAGGAGCAGCGAGCTCTCACTCAACACCCTGTCGCTGCAAATCACCAACCGGAAGTCCTATTTGTACATCTTTATTACCTTCTTAGAGTTCTAAACTTCTCAGTTTTGCAGCTTTTAAAGTGAAATTGAAAAAGATGAATTGTGGTTTCATGCAATAACCTTGCTGACAATGAATAATTCTTCCTCAGAATTCAGATCCCTCATGGATATTGCCAAAAGAGCAGTCCATTCCACTGAGCCTTTGAAAAAAAACCTTATTCCCCATATTGAGCAGCATCACAGTCAGATGTTGACTGTGTCTATGTGTTCTCACATGTGCTTTTAAATCTGCATTGACTCCTAGTGACTGCCACCTTAGACAAATCCCTGAAGCTTTCTTGGTAAAGTTAATCAGAAATGGTTTGCCATTGCCTCCTCCCTAGGCTGATAGACTGGCCCAAGGTCACCCAGCTAGACTAGAACTCACAATCTCCCAGTATCTAGCCTAATGTTTTAACTACTATACCAAACTGGCTCTCCATTGGGGGAAGCTTCTGGAGGGCATACAGTATAAAATTGGTTATGCAGATGCTGTTTTTGAGACAGTTATCTGTATATTTTTTAATGCCTTCCAGTGAGTTTTTGACTCCTGGTACCTGTCTGGACAGGTCCCTTCAGTTCTATTGGCAAGACCTTGGAAGTAGTTTGCCTCTAGGACTGACAAAGAATGACTGGCTCAAGATCACCCAGACGGCTTTGTGCCCAAGGTAGGACTAGAACTCATGACCTCCCAGTTTCTAGCCTAATGCCTTAACCATTACACCAAACTAGCTCAATGAGGTGATACCATTATTTTATTGGCAAAAAAGAGCAAGCTATATTTTTAAAGAATAGCAGATAAGGATTGATCACGATTTCTGGTATAAACATTAGGAAACAATTGCTATAGCCATGGTCATTAATTCACTGGTAAAAGTTAGGTAATAAATCTGAATTGTCAGCAGTTTTAAATGCTTCTTGGGAGTTCTCTTTAGGAATCCAATCTATTGTACTGTGCCTTGGGGATGCTCGAGCTGTATTTCTGTTAACACATTTGTTTCTTTCTGATTATATTAGGAAAATGAAACACAGCAAAACACACTATTAGGAATGATACTGGTGTAGTTTTAAGTAAATTCTTAGATATAAGGGCAGTAACCTGGGAAAAGTCCCATCAGATTCACAGAATCATTTTCTCACAGCGAAAGAAAACTTTTTACTTTACTTGCAAGTAAAAAACTAGGCTGTTAATGCTGAATGAATACTGAACCGAAACTGAAAAGCACATGAAAAAACATGTAACAAAGGTTATAATTAAGAAATGTGGATTCTTGTTAAGATCTGAGAAGGACTTACTTGAGATCATGGATAACAAATTGAACTTCAGCCAACCCTATGAGACAGCTGCTAGAACAAGAATTTTATCACAGCACATTCAATCTTTATTCTCCTCTACTTTGCACGGGTGAGACCACAACTGGAGAACTGTGTGCAGTTCTGTGCACTATATTTCTAGAAGAATATTGACATGTTAGAAGAGATTCAGTGAAGGGCAAAAAGATGATGCAAGGAGTTGAAGATGTACCCTATAATGACAGCATGAGAAAACTCGAAATGTTTGGTTTGGAAAAAATAAGGCCTAGGAGAGGCATGGCATCAATGTTCAGATTTATCAGTGTATCATAGAGAAGTTGTTCAGGAACTATTTTCCACAGAAACTAAAACCAGAACTAATGGGCTTAAATAGCAAACAGCTAGAATTTGTTTAAATAGAAGGAAAAAAGCTTGATGGTTAGTTCCGTATAACATTCTCCTCTATTGATCTATATCAGAGTCCATCTGTGGAAGTTTTTAAGAAAGATTGAGAGCCATCTTTTGAAAATGGGTTAATTGGCTGTCTTATATTGCAGAGGTTTGGATTAGATGCTCTTTTGCCCTTATAGTAATTCTTTAATTCTCTAATTCTTCCAGTCTTAGCCAGTCCTCTCCCAGAGGCAGTTTCTGGGAGTTTACAGCTAGGAAGTTATTAGAAATTTGCATTGGAGTTTGGCTGGGGAATTTGGTTGGAGGAAGGGTTAAATAACACAGGCAGTGACAGAAACCTTGTGGGCAGCAAAATGGTTGTGGTATGCAGTGGTTGTTTCCTGCCTGAAGATGACCCAAATTACATACACTTCTTATTGGATAAGAAAGTGGGAGGAGAATAAAGAATTTCTATATTGCAGTGTTTAAGGAAAAATATGATTTTTGGCAGGGCACCTGAAATCCCAGGAGAACATCCAAGGGTGGGCTTCAGATCCTTTAGCAACGGGTTCGCTGTCCCGTTGCTGGGTGGGCATGGGCATGGTGGGCATGGCCTAGTTGGATGCCTGCACCACAGCGGAGGGGGTGTTTTTCACCCTCCCCAGGCTCTGGAGGCTTTCCTCAAGCTTCCAGGAGGGTGAATAGTGCTTCCCCCGGGGTCCGAAGGCCCTCTGGAGGCTGGAAACAGGCCCGTTTCTAGACTTCCGGAACTTCCGGGAGACCCATTTTTCGCCCTCCCCAGGAGAGAATACTTTTAGCTCAGAGTTGAAATAAGGGCTCCTTGATTCTCTGAGCTTGGTTGTTTTCTTGCAGATGTTTCATTACCCAAACTAAATACCATCATGAGTAAGGAATGGGGTTTGCTTTCAGTTTATATTCTAGTGGCTTGCCCTGTAAGTGTTGGTGGGTATTGAAACACCCAGGATTATGGGTCTCATAAATTTCTACCTAACCACATACTTCCAATTTGATGGACAAACTTACCAACAAATTAAAGGTACCCCTATGGGACTGCTGCGTTCAGGATTTATAGTGGAGGTTATTATGCAATGTCTAGAAGCCATGGTACTTCTACAAATACAACCCAAAATATGGATCAGATACATAGTTGACACCTTAACATAAAAAAAAGGACCAATTAGAGAACACCCACAAAACAATAACATTTTCAAAAGAATCCAGTTAGCCAGAGAAGAAGAAAACAACTCACTACCTTTCTTGGACATCCTGACCAGCAGAAACCACAATACAAACTAGAAACATAGTGTACAGAAAAACCACCCACACCAACTAAGTGCTCCTCTACCAAAGTAGAAACTAAACCTCCCACAAGAGAAGCAGCCTAAGAACTTTATTTAGATGAGCACAAACTCACTGCAGCAATCCTGAGCAGCAGAAAAAGGAAAGAAGCATCTGTACAACATATTCCAACAAAATGGATATCTGCGCAACTTTATCAAAGAGTTTTCAACCTAACACAGCACAAGCCCTAAAAAGAATAACACTGCCATACATCAAGAACATCTCAGAAATCATGTACAGACTACTACAACTACATGGAATCAGCAACACATAAGCCAACTAAAACCCTTCAAAACATCCTAAGTAATCCAAAAGACCCAGCTGCCTTCAGGAAAAAACAGGAATCATCTACTACAACATACAGTATGACTGCAACAGTCATTAGGTAGGAGAAGCAGGCAGAAGACTGGCAGAATGCATCCATGAACACCAACTAGCAGTCAGAAGACATGATGAAAACTCTTTAATTTCACAACATATGGACATACTTAACCATAGTTTCAGTTGGGAAACTGTGCCATGCTAGATCAAGCCAAGTCCTAAAATGTTAGGGAATTTCTAGAAGTTTGGCACTCTTGATAAATTAGCTATCAATAGACCCATAGACAGAAACAATATCTATATACTGTGCAAAGAGATAATCAACAAGCCAAAAGCAGAAAAAGATGAAAACAGCTCCCACCAGCAATCAACATCTAGATGAGCTTTAATTAACTCCAAGATTAACTCCCAAGATTAACATCTGACCATCAATCAAGTAAACAATGCCCCAATCAAGGAACTACCAAACAAACCAACAGCCCAACCAAATAACCTCTAAAACCACTTTTACCGACACTGACAGGGCAAGCTACTAGAATATAAATTGAGAGCAAACTCCACTACACTGATGATGATGTTACCTAGTGTGGGTAATGAAACATCTGCAACAAAGCAACCAAGCTCAGAAAGAACAAGGACCCCTCACTGGTACCTTTAGAGCATGGGTGTCAAACTCAATTGCGTCAAGGGCCGGATCAAAACATATCGCACCATTTTTTGCCTTTGCGGAGCCAGGCTGGCCGTGACCTGCACATGACATATCTGGCCCATGGGCTGCCAGTTTGACAGGCCTGCTTTAGAGTCTGTCCATAATCACCTGAACAAAACTTGATATGGAACATAGTGGAATAACATTTGGACCATAATAGACTGAAGAAACCATAAGCTGCTTGGTAAGTAGCTCTGTGCTGAGAGGAACTCAAGAGCTATGTGCTGACTGATATAAAATTGTGAGTGTATCAATGTTGTCATTCAGGTTTCTGGATCCTGAATGTGACAGAGAAATTACCAAAAAGATTCCACCTGACATATCCTTTCTGTCTTGAGTCATGTAAGACAGATGGCACAGTCAGACGAGACCTTGAAAAGATTTTCAGAGATGATGAGGCCTTGCTTAATGAAAACATAATGAAAATAAAGTAACTTATCAATTCTAATTGAAGCCCAAGATGGAAAATAAAGTAGGATTCCAGGAGTTAGCAGTTGATTCTATAGATAGCATTGTTGAAAATGATTTAGATTCTATGACAATGGATTAACTATCTTTATGAAGGACTTCTAAAAAGAAATAGGCTATATCTTATAAAGACTCATCTGGCCTGTGGGCTGGGAGTTTAGATATTCTACTCCCCACCTGAAAGGGAGAGAAGGGGATAAGATAGGAGAGGCTTCTGTGGGGCAAGCCTGAGGGAGAGAAGGAGAGAGGAGAGGTCGATCGTAACTACTCATTAATTTTCAAGCTATAAGTGTTGATTTATCAGGCCTGATCACATAGTTTCGTAGGGGAGCACAGGTATCCAGCTAGTTTATTATAGATTTAAAGGACAGGGAGAAGACTCGGAGGAGGTTTTTCTGTATCAGGATCTGTCTTTCAGACAGGCATGCAGGGGTGATAAATAGAAGATTTCAGTTATCTTGACATCTACTGGGAATCTAATTCTACCAAGAGTTGAAAGTCCCACATTTTCCACACTTACTGACAACTTTATTTTCTGCACTGATGTTACATAGTTGGATAATAAAATGCCTGTAAGCAAACAACCAAGCTCAGAGAGTTCCAAGGACTCCACAATTACACCCTGGGCTATACATATATTCTTTTATTGAAACTTCAAATACCAGGGCCTTTCAGAATTCCAAAGGGCCCTAGGGCAACACTTCACTTTTCTATTGTATCCTTTGATCTCCTTCACACAGCATACGAAGTTGCAAGTTGCGTTGCAAATGTTTGCTGCGTGAATTGCAGTTGTTTCTGAATTCATATAACATGCTCACAGTTTTCTTGCACAATTTGCTAAGCCAAAAACAGAAGCAAGGTTATGGATAACATTATGAGTGAATTTAGCTGAATTCACTCTACCTTTCTTTTTCTTCCATTGTTATTGTTTCCTTGAAATCAATGACTCAGTAAATGGGAATTCAGGAAAAGAAGAGATCTACAATATTGACATTACGTTTGAAATTATTTATACTTGGGTCAGTTTTCTTCCCTTGTATGAAAAGTATCAACTCTTCTTTTCATTTTGAATATTGAATCTTATTTTGAAAAGGATGCCATTTGAATGTGGGTACAAAGTAAAGTGTTCCTGTTGCCCTTCTGAAAGGTTTGCCTACATTTTTCAGAGACAAATATTGAATTCAAAAGGTCTTACTCTCAGGAAATGATGCACTGGATCATAGTCTCTCAGCATAACACTTTGCATACTTAATGTATTCTTAGGTGTACATCAATAGTCCAAATCTCTTTTCTTCTTTCCCTTGGCTGCTGTATTGCCCTTACCTTAATTTTCCTAATACCATTTCCTTTAAAAAATAATAGTAACAAATAGAAGCAAAAACCAGCTCCCCCGCTTTAAAAATTGAGTTGCATTGCACGGTCACATAATATCCGCCAGAAATATGAGCATAACAATATGATATTTTCCAGTGCTGATATGCTCAACCATCATGACACTCCTTTTTCCACACATACAAAATGGGTCTACTGGTGGACAATAGATATTTGCAGAACAAATTTGGGCCTAAAGAAGCTTTAGTCCAACATTAGTTTACAACTGTGCTTAGCTAAGGCATATGGAATCAGATAACATGAGGTCAGTGACTAGCATCTGCTTTTTGACCCTGTTGTGCTAACTTGGGTGAGGTTATTTATTTATTTAGCGTAGGATGAGAACATGACTTGGGTGAGGTGAGTTCTTCGGATTCATCTGTGTGTTTGAAAGTTCAACTTAGTCTTATCAGTAAAATGTATGAACATGAAATATTTTTGCTGCAATAAAAATGCAACTGAACTTGAGGTGTTCAGTGTACATGGAGCATAAATCTGTATGTAGTTATTCATGCCATTTCATGTAAGACATAGTGTGAAATAGCATTGAAGTTCATTTTGCAATCTTTGATTCATGATCTTATTTGGTTTTTATTTTTCTCCCACTCTGGGATTCTTGTTTCTGTTTAATTAGATAATGATTCGTGCATATCCCAAATTGATGTTTTCTAATCGCCATTCTATTCATGTGCTTGAATATTATTATTGCTTTTTGTTTTTCATAAACACAAGTCCACAATTACTGGACAGTTTGTATGTGCACATGTTCCTGAAGATGAGCACCAATGTTATGGAAGCGATGATGCAAACTTGTATGCATCAAGCTTCCAGTAAACGCCAAAATTGCAACACTAGAACAAATTCACAAGATTGTTTGGGGCGAATAATATTTTTTTCATTTGAATATGTAAATTCTGTGTTTAAGAGTTCATTCCTTAGGCTGCAAAATATAGCAAAATTCAGAGCATGATGTAAATTCAATATTTCTGTATCTTTCAGGCTTAAACACAGGTTGCTTCTATGCCCTCTCAACTTTGCTAAATCGCATGGTAATGCTGCATTATCCAGTAAGTAATTCTCTGTTGAGGTATCACCATCCTGATTTGACACTGAAAATAGTATCACTTTGTGTGGAGGTTCCTTCCTTCCTTCCTTCCTTCCTTCCTTCCTTCCTTCCTTCCTTCCTTCCTTCCTTCCTTCCTTCCTTCCTTCCTTCCCCTGCATCAATCTGATACTTAACTAACATGACAGAAGTTTCCATATATGAATCTCTGTCTCAATATGCCATCTGAAATGGAAGAGAAGTGATTGTAAAGCCAATTTGGATTCTGATTAGATTAGAACAAGATTCTCTTTAAACCTTAAGTGAAAACTGCAGATACTGTCTTTAAAGCCCAGCAAGAGAAAGAGCAACAGCAGGCAATATTTAAACCTTCTCATTTCTATTGTTATCTTTTGGCTGGCCAGCTTCTCCCTTTTTGATTTCAGATTCTGCTGTTAGATATTTTGTCCTTGAAAAAAAGCAAGAGCTAAATTTTACAAGGGGAAGTCACAAGGGGAAGGCAAAGAAAACTCACTTGTATAAAAGAAATTTAATGGACTAATGGGGTAAAGTAGTGTTAATTTAAGTGGAATGTCTGTTAAGCCAGTAATAGATTTTAGAAATGCATATTTTGCATAGTTTATGCATGTGTAAAATAGGAATATACTGATTTTGTACATTTTATCATTTTAGACATGCATAGAATGGCAGATGGGATTTTACACATATCCAGGAATGTATAGTGTATATAGATAGATAACCAGCTCAGCTGAAGTCTGTTAAATCAAAATGTATGAAACTGCCACATAGCTGTGCTATTTTGCCCCCTTATTTCATCTGCTTAACAATCTTATAAAACACATGAGGTTTGAACACCATAACTAGACCAAGAGTATGTTAATGTCGTGTTTGGGATGTGGCTCAGGTCCCAAAGAACTTGCTCTACCTGATGTATAGACTTGGGCCCTTTAGAATTTTCTAGCCGGGCAGAACTTTACTGAGAACTTTGAGAGTTGAAGTCAACATAACTGAAGAGTGTTCAAGCTGGGAAAAGCTGTACTATATTGTAGCACTGTGGCAAATTTATCCTGACTCTTTCCACTTCTGTTTTTCATGAAGTAAAAAAACCCTGATGATGTATGCATTCATGTTTTGTTCCAGGGAGAAAATCTAAATGCTGGTCGAATTGGTCTTACCATTATAGTGGCTGGCATGTTTGGAGCTTTGATTTCTGGCATCTGGTTGGACAGGACCAAAACATATAAGTAAGTGCTTTATTGTACTTCTTTCCTCTCTCTGCTTCTTTGGAGAAGAGGTAGTTTTTTTCAGTGAATAGATCAGGGATATAGGAAGGAATCAACAACATTTTCTGATCTGGGGCTACACTTTAATTTTTGGGCACTCAATTTGGGGGTTGCAGGAGATGGGGCTATTGATATAGTGATAACACCAGAATGTGTGGAGCCCAAATGTTCAATCGCTTTTTTCTTTGAGAAGGAATTAAGTAAAATGGGTACCTAAAATCTTGGCTTAAGACACAATTTTTTTCATTCAAAATCCTTACCAATGAAGGATATAATTAACTTTCGAATTAAAAATGTTATTTTTTCTACAAAGTTTAAAGCAGTTGTTTTTACATCATCTTTAAACAAGTAATTGTATAATGTATATACTGTATAATAACGATATATATAAAATCTTTAAACAAGTAACAATTCCATCTTACTTTCCTTTCTTCTACATAGTACCTTGTCATTTGCTCTAGATACAAAGAAACAAAATTGTCCAATATCTTACATTTTTTAAACCATCATCATTCAAACTTAATTGAGAAAAATGCCTGTAGAAATTATGTCCACAGGATTCTTGTAAATAAAAAGAGTGCTAGTAGCTGGTATTTTGCTTTATAGCATGCCAGCTTCCTATTTATTTAGAATTTAATGCAAAGGCTACAAAAATAAGGCCAGGTAGAACAAGGAACATGATGGAAGTTCAATTCTGATACAATACTATATTTATAAAGAATGAAGAAATTATCTGGCTCTGTCAAGTCTAATTTGATTTCGCTATTTAATTTTAGTCAGGTTAGACTTTCATTAAATGATAATAGAAAATAGATAAAAAAGAGGTCCAGAGTTAATGACTGGGGTGGCATATAAATCTATAAAATGTGTATGTGTGTGTGTGTGTACTTGTGTTTATTGTAAAGTTAGAACAATGATTACATTGTTCTGGGGTTGGGGGCGATAAATTTGAATAAATTCTAAAAGTGCTTTTCTTTGTTACAGACAGACAACACTGGTTGTTTACATCATGTCATTTGTGGGTCTGGTTGTTTATACTTTTACCCTGGATCTAGGTCATATCTGGGTGGTCTTTATAACAGCTGGTGTACTGGGGTAAGTTCACTTCTCCTTTTGGGTTACTTTACCATGTGAAAGTGTTTTGATACTTTCTGTGCCACTGAGATAATCTCCAGTTGCTCTGCAGTGTGTAAAAAAGAAAGCGAAGCTACTAATGATCTTCTTCTCCCAAGGAGAACAATGAGATGTATATGGCAGCCATTGCAGGTTTTCTTGTTTCTCTTAAATGAGGATTCAAGGAAGTGTAATTCTTCTGACAAAGTGAGACAAAGTATTGATGGGAAGCAAGTGGAGTTAGGTTTTTGAGATCTGAGAAAAATGAACTTGGAGTAGCATCGTCTCTTTAAAACACCAAGGGCATGACATTTCATAAGTGCTGATGCTGAAGTGTTTCCTACATCTATTCTGACAGCTTTTTCATGACGGGTTACCTACCTCTGGGCTTTGAATTTGCAGCAGAGTTAACGTATCCAGAATCTGAAGGAACATCGTCAGGCCTTCTTAATGTTTCTGCACAGGTTAGTTCGAGAAACGTAGCGAAGAGACATTTCTAGGTCCGGCTTTGCTATTCTGCAGGAATATAGCACCACCTGTTGATAAATCAAAACATTCCATCATGTTCTGTTATCCAGCATAGTCTCCCTAAAATTGACTACTACTGCTTTCCAAACAAGTTTGAAGATGACAAAAATTATACTTCTTTTCCTTTTATAGTAATATAGTTAAATACATATGATGCATTTTACTAAATACAATTCTGTAGTCAAAATATGAAGTCTTCTAATAATTTTGACCTCATTTATAGTCAGATACTAATAGTCATGTGGGCTGAGATGATGAGTTGATAGTTTTTTTTTTTATTACAGTTGAGAACATCAGAGATAGGCAAAAAATCTTAGAACTGGTGAACAACTGTATTTTGTTCAGTTCTTTAATATCTCTTTTATCTTGTGCTAGGTTTTTGGAATAATTTTCACCATTAGCCAAGGACAGATCATTGATCACTTTGGGACTAAAGCTGGGAACATCTTCCTTTGCATCTTCCTGTTCATTGGTGCTATTATCACTGGTAACTACATTCTTCAAATGTTTGTTACTTATTTCTGCACTTTTGCCTATAAACTTAATGTGATCAGCAACTACCTTAATAGTGAACTGCTAGTGTCTCTAGAAGAAATAGGCCTCTGCCAAAAATTGACAGATTTACAATCAGAGGTCAGGAATAAAGTTGATATCCCTTCTGTCATTGCTTAATTGAAAACATGGCCCTGTTAAAAATCTATTGCCCACAAGGATTCTAATTGAAATCCCTTTCTGAAGAAATCACCAGCCAAAAGGCTAAGTGAAGTATGTTGTAATGCTTTATCCACTCATGGTCATATAAGGGCTTTTGAGGATTAAAAGAACTCCTGTTTAAGAAGGGATTGCTGTAGGAGATTTGGCAACTGTCCTCTACTTTGGTCACTGTCGCATTGAATTACAGTAATACACTCTATTTGAAGTTGCCCTTGAAGAGTAGATGGAAACTCAAAGTGGTGTAAAATATAGCTGGTAAGAGTAGGACGCTGAGCTTGTCGATCGAAAGGTCGGCAGTTCAGCGGTTCAAATCCCTAGTGCCACGTAACAGGGTGGGCTCCCATTACTTGTCCCAGCTTCTGCCAACCTAGCAGTTTGAAAGCACGTAAAAAATGCAAGTAGAAAAATAGGGACCACCATTGGTGGGAAGGTAACAGCGTTCCGTGCACCTTTGGCATTTTAGTCATGCTGGCCACATGACCACGGAGATGTCTTCGGACAGCACTGGCTCTTTGGCTTTGAAACAGAGATGAGCATCGCCCCCTGGAGTCAGGACTTACTAGCACATATGTGCGAAAGGAACCTTTACTTTAGTTCAAGTTAATGTAATAATATGCTCTAAACTAGTTAGTTTAGAGCATATTATTTACTTTTGCAATGTTTGCACTTTTTTCCTAACCACAATTCAAAGTGCTAGTTTACTATGGACAAATCCTTTAAGTAGTATGTGTAAAGCTTATATGTTCACCTCCTCCTGCTTGAACTTGCTCCTGTGCCTTTTTGTGGAGTATAAACTAGCTATTTTGGTTGTGGCAGCCATATTCTTAAACCTGTCCAGGAATGGAGTCACTATGTGCAAAATCTAGCAATTCTGATCCTACTCTGAAGCACACTGATTCAACTTGCTAGAGGAGTGATCTGTAATTTTCTAGAAGACATTCCTCCGAATCAGAAGTGGTGACTGCATGTGTCCCTAGTTAGCACCCAACATTTTTACACTTGTTGTTTTCTAAGTTTTAGTCTCCAACAGCAGGGTATTTTTAACTGACTTAAATGCTTTTTTTATACTTTTATTTTGATTCAGGGTTTTGTGTTACCTGCATATTCTTAGGGACCAAAGTTAAAACTTTTGTAAAGAAGTTAGAATCATTATTTATTTCTCCATCATGATGATCAATATGAATTATTTTGTTCTACATACTTCCTTAGAGTCCTATGCATCTATTCTGTGTCCTACCTATTGAGTTATTAAGTTCAAATTGTCTTTCAATTGTACATCAGCTTTCATCAAACCTGATCTCCGAAGACAACAGGCCAATCTGGATAATGAACAGGCTGTGAGTAAAATAAAATATAACCTATAATTTATGTCCATTGTCTCCAGTGATATTGCTGTTTTCACGATGAGTAATTAGGGTATCTCAGGAGTATAGGAAGTAAATTGCTTGAGGAAGTATCTCAGATGGCTTGAATGTGCCAAGTGTGGATTCTGAAGTTGAGTGGGGCTCAGTTTTCTTTAAAATAGCAGAGCATAGCCTGTGCTCATTTTTCCTACTGTCCAGCCACAAGGCCCAAGCAAAATGCAGATAATTTTTCAGTGTGAGGCAAGCATGCATCCATAGCTTGCATAGTGATACATATTTCATGTAACAAATATATGAAATATATATGTATGAAGGATGAGTAGGTCAAGTGAAGTGGTAGACTGAGAAAGTTGCAATTGGAAGGCATTCATAAGATTCTCAGAAAGAGGTGACATTTTTAGAGGAAAAAGTGTATAAAGCTGATATGGATGTAATGAGGTAAGAATGGTGAGCACAGATGGACACGTATAGTGAATGATATTGGTATACTTTAGATTTAGCTTTATTGCCTTTTATTTTTATTTTTCATACTTTAATTTCTTTGGCTTAGTATTTCTTATTCCTTTTTGCACTTTACATAATATTGCTATCCCAAAAGGAAATGATACAATGCCCCCCCCTCTATATAGACCTTTTTATAGAAGTATAGTCCTAAATTAAATAAGAATTACCACAGTTTTTAATGGACATGAAGATACAATTGAGAAAAGGCAAAAAAGAGGAAGGGACTGGCTGGAAGGACTATAAAAACTAGAAAGCAAGTAATAAATATTCAAATAAATGATGCCAGATTAATGTGGAGACAAGGATGGAGAAAAGAGAGGCATAAATTGGCCAAAGCCTCTGTCGCTAGGCTATAAAATTTGGATGTTAAACTCACACTTCAGTGACTAAAGCTTGTTATGCCTGGATTTCTCAATCATAATAGTCAATAAGAAAAATATCTATAGTCCACATTTCCTGGGCTACTATGGCAATAGTAGCCCAGCTGTCTCTGCAAATATATTGATTCATTATTCATGAAGTCATGGTATTAATCATGGCTGGTTATATATTGTTTTCTTTCCTCACAAGAAAAATAACATCTTTGAGAGTGATGTGAATTTATGTACATTTCCCTTTTTTTGAAAGAGTGATAAAGAAGTTCCTTAGCCAGAAAAGCCATATTGCTTTTATAGGGATGGAAGAATGCTCTTTCAAGAATACTTATTATGAAAAAAATTGTAGCTATTTGTGAAACGGGTTCTCCTCACTAATTGGCAAAAAAGTACTTTGTATGTTGTCAGTTAACTGCTTGGTTCTCCAAAGATAATGAGGAAACAAGAAGGACTTGCTTAATCTCAACTATTGCTAGTTCAGTTTAGGATGATAAGAGGACTGCACGTCAGTCATAAAACACTATACAGTGTCTGCTTTTTCTCTTCGGTGGATTTTCTGTATGAAAAAAAAGAGTAGTGGAAAACCAAGCACGTTACAAATAGAAAACAGAAATACCTGGATCTCCTGTAAAATCCTGTGAATGAAGTGATGCGCCTATACACTAAAAACATTTGCACTACGTGGAAACATCCTTAAATTTGTTTAGTTAGTGAGTGGCACATTTCAAATTTTTCTTCTTCTTCCATTCTGGATCTAATGATTAACTGTGTTTTAACCTGCTAACCAAGAAAGCATATCTTCAAGTAACACATTATTCTGGCATGTATAATTGATAGAAAATGTAAAGAGAAATAAAAACTATGTTCTATCATGTACCTGCAGTCTTGGTACAGCAAAAAATGACCCCTTTTAACTGCTGATCTTTGTTTTGCTTTTCTCTAACTATTGGTAATTTATTTGGAGGAACATGTCCATGCTATATTATTACACCTGTTCAGATTGAGGATAATGTGTGCAGACATAGAGCTCTCATTTTGAATTTGCTTTGTTCACCTTAAATGATATTATCACAGCATTGTTTATTTTATCTAATGTTATCACAGCATGGAATGGTGACACACTGGCCATGTTAAGACAAAAAGAAGAGTTAGTATCTTGAATGAAAAGCTAAAACTAGATAATATTGGACCAAGAGTTGCTTTAGTTTCATTGCAAAACAGATTGGGAATTGTTCTAATCTGTTAGAATCTGTTAGTTAGTTAGAATCTGTTCTAACTTAGTCATATTTGACATGGGAGAAGGAGTAAACGTGGATTTTTAATTATTCTCTGTAAATCAATGTATTTTTAAAAAAGGACATAAAATAGTATTTCTTAATTTCTCTGGTGGCAATCAGGGCACTACAGAAAATAGCCATGTTCCGTGACAGGGGCATAAATGAATATGTGCTGTTAGGCTCTGAGAAGGCTTACCTTAGGCAAGGTCAGCCATGTCTTGCACATAGCTCTCACCTATGTTTAGGATATTATTTCAAAAGCAATGATGGAAAATATCGTATTTTCCAGCGTATAAGACGACTTTTTAACACATGAAAATCTTCTCAAAAGTCGGGGGTCGTCTTATACGCCGGGTGTTGTTCTCCTGTAACCAGGCAGACCAGCCCGAAAGGCTCTGACGAGCCTTAAATGGCTCTGGCGATCCAAGCTCTGACGATCCCAGCTGAGTTGCCTGCTAATCAGGCAATGCAGGTGGGATCGCCAGAGCCATGTAAAAGGAAAAAAGTTTTTTCTTTTTACATGGCTCTGGCGATCCAAGCTCTGACGATCCCAGCTGAGTTGCCTACTAATCAGGCAACGCAGCTGGGATCGCCAGAGCCATGTAAAAGGAAAAAAGTTTTCCCCCTCCAGCTTGCTTACCTTAGCTGCTAGTCCCAATGCTTGCCTTGAATCCATTCCATCAGCAAGCCACTCCCTGCCTGCAATCAAGCAGGCAGGGAGTTGTGGACTTCAACTCCCAGAATTCCTCAGCCAGCAAAACAAAGCTGGCTGAGGAATTCTGGGAGTTGAAGTCTACAAGTCTTAAAGTTGCCAAGGTTGGAGACCCCTGTTCTATTGAGTAAGTTTTTTTCCCCTTTGGGAGCTTTAAAAAAAACAGTTAATTGGGGGTTTTTTTAGTTGTTCTTTTTTAGACCTAGCCATTTAAAGTTTAGGAAGTTTTAAATTTAGTTTTCATATAAAAATAAAATAAAATAAAAATAATATTTGTGCAGCTTTCTGAGATTTAGTGTGTTTCTGTAGTGTTTCACTCTAACTACACAAACACAAAAAATCTCACAAAGCTGTATGTGGAATTTTGTGTGTGTAAAGTGTGAAAGTTGTTTTTTGGGGGCTTTTTGTGGCTGTGTTAGGTTCCTGCTTGTTGCAGGGGCCATTTTGGGTCTAGCACAGCTGCTTTTACATTGTGGGTGAGCCAGTTGTGTTGTGTTGTGTGTGTGTAAAGTGTGAAAGTTGTTTTTTTTGGGCTTTTTGTGGCTGTGTGAGTTTCCTGCTTGTTGCAGGGGCCATTTTGGGTCTAGCACAGCTGCTTTTACATTGTGGGTGAGCCAGTTGATGTTTTTTAATTTTTATTTGGTGTGCGTTGGAAGAGGGGTAGTCTTATACGGCGAATATAGCCCAAACCCTGTATTTTAACAGGAAAAGTCGGGGGTCGTCTTATACGCCCAGTTGTCTTATACGCCGGAAAATACGGTATGTAAGAATAATGGGGAGACAGGTTATACAAGTTACATGAACATGTGTGCTTTGCAGAGGATTTGTTTTGTTCAATTTGAAAGTTTAATTTTCATATTGAAGGTTCAATATATGAGCATTTAGCACAGTTCTAGGGAGAATGAAATCTTTCCATATGAGATGCTTCTCATATGGAGAGGCATCCCAGGCTCAAAAGGTTGTTGCTGCCTTGGAAAAGTAGACTTGGAAAGCCAAACATCATACTGTATAAAGTGTTTTCGACGATCCATCCTGAGGCTGAGGTGCTCGTTACTTCCATTTTTATCTGGTTATGAAAGAATAGCTGGGGCTCTCTGCAGTACCATTTTTTTGTTCCGTTCTACCCCTTCATGGGATTGTGACATTTGGCTGTTTTGCAGAGACTCCAAAGCAGTAACAGTCAGATAATGAATTATGGAGTTTGTACCTTATCCCCATCATTTCCCATCCTTGCTCAGTAATTCACAAACCAAAGGTAGGAGAATCATATTAACCTACTTAGACAACTGCTTATGTGAGGCTGCAGTAGTACCAACCCAGTGACAGATTCTAGATCTAGAAGTATTATGGGGAAACTGTACTAAAAGTGTAACAGTTAAGGTACATTCTGTGAAAAATCATACTACCTGTTCACCACAACTGGTAGAATAAACATTGTGGTGGTTTTTAAAATGTTTTTAAAGTTTTTATCCACATCTGAGTGTTTTTTAGATTATTATCTGCTTTCAATTCTTTTGTATGTCACCCAGGGTCATCCATTCTGTAAGGGTGGGTATATATATAAATTTTCTAAAGGCAATAAACAAATGAACAAATGACAGGAAGAAAAGAATGGTATGGATTTATATCCTGAAGCATTTTTGTCATAATAATTTTTTTTCTGGAGTTAACTCTTCTTCAATTACAGTATATTAAAAATTCATTTTTCTTACCTCTACCTTAAAAATTCACTACCTGTACATCTTGTTTGCAAAAATGTAGAGCTTCTCATGATTCTTGAAGCACTGAAGTATATTTAAAAGACAAGAGTTGTTGTTTTTACAGGCATTAAATTTATAGACGCCTTTTCGTCCTAATTTCACCAGGAAATTTCAGGAAAGCCTTCAGCTAATGGATATTCAATGCAAATGAGATTCATTCAAAATGAGACCTTAGGAATGGATTTGGCTCCCAATGTAGTTTTAAACAAAGACTAAAGACTACAGACTATGTAGTCTTTCAGTCTAGGAAGGAAATATTAAATCTTTCATATAAGTCAGCCCCTGGATTGGTGCATTTTTTAACTACTGCAGCTCACAAAGCATTTTAATTCTTTCCTCAAAGAGATTTTCCTTATTCTGCTTAATACTTCGGACTTTCTGTGCTCTGGGCATGTTAATTTGGCTAAACTGTATATTTCCCTTTTTTCATAATTTGCTTTCCCGGGTCCATATTTGTATTCATTTTTCTTGCTCACCAATCTCAAGTAGCAGTTCCTTACAGCAAGGGGACAAATTTAAGATGTAAGCAATTGCCAATATTGGATTGAATTTCAAAGTAGTTAGCCAGAAGGTGGGGCTGGTGATAGAGAATGCTAGCTTTATTTATATACATTCAGCTTTCAAGTTCACTTTTGATTGGTGAGTAGTTGAAACTTGAACTCTCATGTATCTTCAAGGTTGTATTTCTTCTGTTGTAGAACAGTGAACAGTGAAATTGAGGACACCATCAGCGTTATTTTTAGTGCTGCTTTTCTTTTTCTTTTTCTTTTTTTTTTTTTACAAAATAAAGCTTATGAATATGGCTACTGTCTCAGGGTGCAATCCTCACTTAAAGTGAAAATGTAAAGCTTTTTAAAAATAAAATCTTGACTTAAGGTTCTCCTAGGGTTCTAATTGTAGGTAATAATATTTTCTGTTTTGAAAATGATTTTTTTTTGTAAAATAGTAAAGTTATTTCATTTTTTCTGCCCTAAAGTTTGCTTTTCCATAGGGAGGCCCAGAAAAAGAATCCCTTTATGTATTTGTTTCTAGGAACAGTAAAATATTGTCTAAATAGTACTGTATGCCAGCATCATAAATCAGTGGTTTAATGACTGCTACTTTTCATGAATAAAAGTGAGTATTATTTAGACTGTTCTTTGATCTCAAAGGTTCAGAGAGCCTGGGATATACCTACTCAGCAAAATGAGTACTCCACTTTAAATTATAATAGAAGCAAAGAGTATCAATGTGGCTTTAAACTCACATCAAGTTAGCAAAATTTCAGCAGGGTGGTGAGCTAGACGATAAGCCGGAAAGTGGTAGCATTTTACGTTTGAGGTTTTTAAGATGGTAGGAGTCTTTCTGCAGCTATTCAAGCAAAGCTGCCAAATTCCATCCTTAGCATGATAGAGAAATGCAGTTATATTGTCCCAATTTGTGAAACACAGGGGATATATATTTTGGGTTTCTGCTTAACTAAACATGGGTTGCTCTTGTCTCTATAAATCTCACCAAGTATTTTGCATTTCTTTAACTAGAGGTGCAGGCAGCAAAATAGCCTTCTTATTTGAAAGAATAAGATTTTTCATGACTGAGAGTGAGTGGACGGCCATATAAATGTTCTTAAATAAACAACTTCAGCGGAATTATTGATTAAACCTATATGGTAATTGGTATGGTAGCCTTAATTCAACATGCCAACAAATTTCTTGTTTACTACACCCTCTGATTTCTCTAATTGTGTATTTTCTCTTTGGTTCCAGAAATCAGTGGGAGTTGACTCAGACCAACAATGCACTGCTATTTGAAGAATCAAATCATTAAAGGCTGTAAGCGGCTGAAAAGATATTGCTATTCCTGCCATTACTGCCTTATGTTTGTCTCTCTACCATCTAGACTTCCATTACATATGGTTTGACCAGGAAACAGTCTACAGAATAATGTTGCTAATGAAAAATACAAGATTTTAAATTATTCTCAACAGACAAAGCTTTTCTGTCCTGTTTAGTGGAAGAAAATGGAAGAGAGCAGTTGACTTGCCTTGGCACTTATAAACTGCATGACGGGATCCAGTGTTGCTTCTATCATATTCAGTGTGAACTAAGAATGCTCATCTGTTCATCCTTTTGTGTGGTCTGTGGACTTGCAGATTTGGGTGTGAAGTGGATCTAAAGGAAGATCCTTCCTCCTTAGGGAGAACCAGAAACACTTGCTCTGTGAGCAGCCCTAATGGAAGTGCAACCATTGATTTGTGAATGAGGAAATTCACTATCAATCAAAACAAAAGCAAAGATGGCTTAGCTTCCTTTTCTTCAAAGTATCTATTTGTATTGTAGACTATTTTTGTGACCCCAGTCCAACAGATATTTTTAATTAGCTGTTCAGTATTTTAAAATGGAGTTTTTTTAAAAATAAGGTGGCATTTTAGAAATATGATTGGGTAACTGATTTCTAAACTATATTTGAGAAATAGACTATTTTTTTTACCCCAACATTATTGCTCTTCAGCAGTGTGACACTGCAAGGCCACAAGCTGCAGAAGCAGAAATTAAACAAGGGCTCCAAATGGCTTTCATTACAGTCTTCCACACTATTTTTCTCATAATCTCTAAAATCTGTAAATGTTTTCTCTCAATATTATACTAGATAATGTAGTGTTAATTGGAAATTAACCACTGTAGTCAGCTTTGAGGGGTAGAGAAGTGTAATCAGTGGCTTATTTTTTCTTTTATATTGCTACATTTCTATTTCAGGGAAAGAGGAACTAGGTTAATTAAATTGTAGATGATTGAGTGCCTCTGTTGTGTGGAACAAGAGATGCTTTAAGAAAATTTAAAAAAAAAAGCCTGTAAAAGAGTACAATAAAGTTTTTCCAATCTATTCTAAACAGGATGCCATGACAATTCTATTTTATTGCAAGGGCGGAAAATTCCACAAATCAGATTAAAAAACATGGAAGACCATACAGTGCAACATCTTAGTTTTAATTAAAATTCACCACTGGACCAAGTGAGAAAAAATGCTGCATAATTTTGTGGGAAAATTTTTGTAACTTTGAATTGGCTGACTGAGTTGATCTAACAGCTATTCTCATTCCAAAGACTGAACAATTTATAAAGAATGCCTAGCTTAAGGTGTTTCATTTATAATCAAAAGAAGAAGAGTAACTTCCAGTGATCTGAAGAGGGTTCATAGTTCATTTTATTTGTTCAGAGGTTCTGCTGAACATTATTTATCTATAATAGCTAGTGCACAGAGACTTTAGCAGAGTGAGAGTTCTTCTCTTTGGGCTAGGAAGTGTAGCATTTAGCTTGGAAAACACTTGAAGCCATAAAGTGACATTACTGTGGGGACTCTTCAGTCAAGTGACATGAGAGGCTATCCTCAAATAGTGTTTTCTTGCTCTAGAATAAATGCACAATAATTTATTCTTTAGCAGTTTTCAGTTTTACAGAATGCTTTGCAATTGTTCTTATTTGTAAGTATAAGCCCCCTAGAGTTGCCTTGGTGAGATAGGCAGCATAGAAGACTAATAATAAATAAAATTCATAAGCATTTGCTGACTGAAGAAATCAATTCAATAGTGTTTACTTTGGATTGGGAAATTCCAGATTGCCAGTTGGCATTTCAGCTGATGATTTATTTATGTTGGCCTAATTTACTTTGTAGGATTGTTATGAGGGTAAAATTTAAGTGTGCTATGCAGGGTGCTGTGAGAGCAGCTGCATTAACCGCAGCCGGGCCGGGCCAGTGCTCTAGACTTGCAACTTGCTCTCGTTGCCTCCATGGCCTGTTCGCTGCTCCCGCAGCACCTTGCGCAGCACACTTAAATTTAGCACACTTCACAATGGGGGAGACAGCATCCCCTCCTCCTCCTGGAACCCATTATGACGCAGAGCATTGGCTGCAGCTGGGCCAGGCCAGTGTCTCGGGTTGGAGAGAAAGTCGCACGTCTCCACGAACAACCGAGGTGTGCGCAGCACCAAGAAACGCCGGAAGAAGCACCTGTGAGATGAGAGGCAAGTACAGGGGCGCTTCCCTCCCACTCTGGAATATGGAGCGAGTCTCCATTCCCACCTCGCCCTTACCTTCTCAGGCCACGCAAGGAATGACTTGGAAGGTGAGGGGTGGGCCAGCCAGCTGACAGGGAGCTACAGCAGGGGGACAAAAGAGCTTCATTTATCTGGGAACCTGAAATAACTCTCTATTTAAATCATATGGTAAAAAGCACTCAAGAAGAAAGAACATCAGCAAAACAAACAAACAAACCCAACCCTCACTTGTTTTTGAAAATGTTTCAAGAGGGAACAGACACATGAAAGGGAGAAAGAGAGAGAAAGGGGGGGGGAAGAGAAATGAGAAAATGAGAGAGAGGAAAAAGAGAAACAAATGAGAGAGAGAGAGGGGGAGAGAGAGAGGGTGAGGGACACAAATGAGAGCGGGAGGGAGAGAATGAGAGGGAAAAGTGGGAAATGAGAGAAACGGAGAGAAAGAAAAGAAAGAGTGAGTGAGGGAGGGAGGGAGGGAGGGAGAGGAAAAAGCGAAAAACAAGAGGGAGAGAGAGAGTCCCATTTCCCACAGAAAACACCTGGAGCCAGAAAACCTGGGTAGGCGTGGCTGTGGGGATGTCATGTGACTGGGTAGGAGTGAAATTGAGTTGGCCATGCCCACCCAGATTTTGTGGCTCCCAGTGTTGTGTTTTCTGTGGGAAACCGGTCCAAATGGCTCTTTGAGTGTTTAAGGTTGCAGACCCCTGGTATAAAGGATACAAATGAAATAAAAGAAATAATGAGATTTTGCCTTTGAGATTTGCCGATTGCTGTCTTCAGAGCTTGTCTTCTAGTTGTTGACAAGTTGGCAAGTGTTACCTATTAATTTTTTAATAGAAAATTTTATTGATTTTAATTCCATTATTTCTATTCTGTTAGTTTTCCTTAGTGTAATTGTAAATAGACATTCTTAATGGAGTTAGCATTGGGCTTACTCATTTATTGACATAAGAAATAATTGTTCAGGGCTGTCTCCTTCCCTACTTTATATTTCCTTGTTTTCAAAGTTTTCCAGTTGCCAATTTTTCTGAGCAGTTACTATTGCATGACAATATTATGCCAAATGAACCCATCTGTTTTAATGTAATGAATGTAATAAATGCTTATTTTCCAAGCAAGCAAGCAATTTGCTTGGGTTCATAAGATTACTGGCTTGGTAGTAGATAATACTGACCAAAAGTGACTTTTATAGTAATATTCTTTATGATTCCTTTTAACTTTTATATGGAAAGGAAGAAAACATTTGAAAATAAAACACTGGAATGTAGAGTCCCAAGTGAACAGTGATATGATTCTAAGTTATAGATTGAGTAACATTGTGTTATTGCCAATTACTGTATATTTCATAGTTGAATTTGTCTCAATTTTTTTCTTCCGATAACTTGTATATTAATTGTACCACAGAAAGTGATTATTTACTCTTGACTTTTTATTACTTCCTAAACATTAACAGTCCTAGGTGGGTTTACTGAGAATAGTTACAGTGAAAACAACCAGACATTACTTTCATAATTTTGATAGAACAATTCTGAAAGAATGCTGAGTTAGTTTACACTAAGCCAAACACGCCAATCAAAACACATTGGGACTTAACTTGGATGTGTGAACTCAGCAATGAGTTGAACATATTGGACTTGGAGCTTTAGAAATATTAATGGGCATCCATCGGGGGATACATATGATGACATGTTCATGATGTGATCATGCAAATGCTGTAACTTATCTTCTTGCAATAAATGTGACACAAATATGTAATTGTATAATTTTAATGCCATTGTAGTAGTTTGGGTACCACTGAATTTTAATGTCCTGCCAGATATATGCACTTGGTTGGCACATTAGCTTCAATGTAGTGCAGTGTTTTTCAAGAGTTTTCTTTTGGCTACCTAGATATAAAGTATACTTCAATATAAGACATGATAAGGGTTTTTCCAATAGTGTTGTTTCCCACGGAGGTGGGTGAGGGAGGGCTGAAATGGCTAAGAAGCTTGTAGGAAGAAACTGACTGAAGAGAAACAGGAAGAATTACTAGCAGACAAGCTGTCTTGGACTGCTGGAGAGAAGCTTGTTCCAGGAGGATTCAAGGCCACCTTGAATCAGTATAGGAATTGCTATTCAAAGAGGGTGATGATGCAGTGTGGAATCTGGTTGTTTTGTATGGATAGATAGATATTCAGGAGAAGTGGAATAAAAGGCACAAGAAACAGGATCCAGGTTTTGCTAACCATGAGATTGTGAGCTAATATAACAAGCCTCTGATAAACTCTCTGGGGAATGTAATATCCTTAGTTTAAAGAAGGCTCACTAATATTTTAGTAGAAGCAGTATTATTGCTAGCAGAGAAATTATTAACTTCCAATTGAAGAGCAATTGGTTCATAAAATAAGTATTACCCAATACATAAAGTAAGTATTTGAAGGCAGATGCCAGGAAAGAAGGAAAAAGAAAATTATTGTATTTTCATCCTTGTTATGCTAAAAATGTAAAAAAAATCAGAAAGTTTCACAAGAAGAGTACTTTGTGTTATATTTTATATGATCAATCCTGCCATTCCTGTATGAAATGGCTGCATGCTTGATATAAATCCTTCCAATTACATATGCATTTAGGATTGCCAGAGAAAATTCCAGGGGTAGATTAAAAACAACTATCAACTCAAAATGTGTTATTTGACGTATAGTTTTTGTTAATAGCTATATCTGGGAATGGAATTTTTGCTCAGATCCCCAGTGTCCACTGCAGTAATTAACATTGTTACATTTTTTTTAAAAAAAGAATGACAATTCAAGTGTTGTAATTGATGTTTTAGTTTATTTTTGACTTGAGTTTACAGAGCTGTGCAGTCACAAAAACTCTGAGGAAAATGATTATTTAAAAAATAAAACAATTTAAAATAATTCATATGTTGTCAGTTTTTTCAAGTACCAATCACCTCGGCTAAATTAGCACAACATTCTGAACCATAAAGCAGCCAGACACTTTTTAGTCTATTATGCTGTATGAACCAAGGCTAGTACATTGTAAGTTGAATAGTTAAAGGGTTAATTTACATTTTTCCATATGTTAATTTCATTTGCTTAACATGTTCTATAAGGTAATTCATCTGGAATAAATACTAGACACCATAAAGTCCTTATTTCACCTATCAGCGTGCATTAAAAAGTCAACGTGTTTTCATTCCTTATCCTTATCCATCCTGTGAGTACAATTTAAGTTACAACAAAATGAAAATGAACAATCCTCTGGGGAAGCTGACAAGTTTTTCATAGAATTGGGAGATATTGAAAAATCAAAATTATCTACTTGATGTCAGCCATCAGACCTCCAGTGAACATTCCATTTCATGAGGCAACTTATTACAGAGTATATAGGAACTTCCTACCCAATACCTAATCTGAATTTTCTTTCCTGTAATTTCAACCCATTGATTCTGGTTCTGCCCTCTGGGACAAGTTCACTCCCTCCTCTATGCAACAGCTTCTCCCCTCAGTTTTTTTTCTGCAGACTAAGTATACTGATTTCCTAATGGTTCCTCACAGGACTTGGTTACTAGAAAGAAATTTAGAATGTAGGAAGATCTACTTAGCCAATGTTCAGATAGCTTCCTGGAATGTTCAGTGTTTCAGCTAAAGTCCCTCCAATCCATTATCTTGCCCATATTAACTGGGGCTGATGGGTGTTGTAGTCCCAACTATTTGGTTACTAGGTTAGGGAAGACTGGGTTAAGCTGCTTCTGTGATCATCTTCAAAACTTTTGACATGGCTGAGGTTGACACACTTGCCTTTGAGCATCCCAGCCCAAAATAATTTATAAGGGAGGTATATTTATTTAAAAATTTATAAAGCAGGGGTCCCCAGCCCCCAGTCTGTGGACCGGCACTGGTCTGCAGCATGCCAGAAACCAGTCTGTGCAAACAAATGAAGCCCCATCTGTGGGATGCAGGCAGCATGTGAAACCACGCCCCTTCCGGTCCACGGAAAAACCTCTCTGCACAGAACCGCTCCCTAGTGCCCAAAAGGTTGGGGGCCACTGGTATAAAGCACTTTGCACAAAAGTCACCATAGAAAGCATATGTAATACAATATTAAAGCAAAAACATTAATGTAATTGAGAGGCACATTTAACCAGTACAAAAAATGATTTCAAGTTAAGGTGGCTGGAGAAATAAAACATGTTAAGAATACCATGTTAATGTCAACTGTAGATTCACAGTGCACTGCAGATAAGATGCCATCACAGGAAAGGCCCTCTCTTTTGTGGATGTATGATGTATCTTTTTAGGTTTACTGTGACTTGATAATGCACAAGTAGATAAACATAGGAGAAATCTCTCCTTTAGATGTTTGAAACTTTGACTGGTCTTGCTAGCAAACTGACAGCTGTTATAATTGGCTTCAATGACTGCCAATTCAGATGACAGTCTACAGCCAAATTATGTACAATTGACAGTGTTAGCATATGTCACTCTGGTAGAGAGAGGTAGATAAATACTAATTGTGGGCAACAGCCATCTGAGATGGTATTTTTGACCATGCAGTGCAAGATTCCATTAATCCCTTCTAAGTTCTTTCTGCATTTCCAAAATCTGTTCCAGATAATCTGATCTCCAAAGCATATTTCTATATCTATCAATCTATCGTCTGTCTGTCTGTCTGTCTGTCTGTCTGTCTCTTTGTATAGCTATCCATCTCACACAATTACTCTGGGTGGCATACATATTCATAAATAATATATAAAAACCATTAAAATAATCAATTTAAAAATTAGAATAAAAACAGATAACAGTAAAATTTGGTGACTATGTGGCAAGATATAGGAACAGAAGGAGAATCCATTTCCTTACTAATGTCCATTCCATTTTGGAAGCAGATGCTTTGCATAACCACAATAGCAGCAGTCATTACATTGAAAAATTCACAATTTTTGCCTCTTTTTACAGAAGCAGAAAGTTACTTATTTGTTCTATGGCCTTGGCAGCCCCTTTTTTACAAGGGTTGACAGCTTTATTTTGAAATAAATAACAGAATAAGAGAGTTGGAAGGGACCTTGGAGGTCTTCTAGTTCAATCCCCTGCTCAGACAGGAATATTGGCTTGCTATGCACTTGCCTTGCCTAGACTATTCCAGTTCTCATATATGTTCAGAAAAGAACAGCAGTTAAATGAATTGTGCTATTTTCAGAGAAAAAAAAAACAGGTTCCTGGAAGATGGAAGAAAGCAGTTACCTAAACAAGTAGCCTCTTAAAGGCAAAAGAGGACCAAGCTTCGCTCTTTAGTCTTTAATCTTCAAAAAGAAGAATTTATAAGGTACTTTGGATTTAGCTCAGACATGAGATACTTCTTCCTCACAAGTTTTCACAGTTCCCTTTCATTTATGCCATACTTATGGACAACTATGCCGAGTGCCATGGAGACATTACATGCCCCCTCTTTCAGCAAATTTTGGACAACATTTTCTATCATTTGCCATCAGAATGTCAAGAGAGGAAATCTATAACCTTCACCTGGCATAACTTCACTTGGCTTTTCTACTACATCTCACGATGCTTTAAGATACTGCTCCCTATATCCAGTTTGGAGGAACTGCTCAAAAGTATTTTTCTGCCATTAACTGCTCATTTCAAAATCAAATGGGAACTAAAATAACCAATAGGGAAATCTAAGAGTATTCTGACTGCCCTGTATGGTACAGGCTCGAAAAAGAAGATCAGGAAGATAATATGGTAGACACTGGAAGATGACTGGAGGGCAGATTGGAGGACAGGTGCTGTAATGTCAATTCCGCTTCTTGTTATGTGATGTGGTTTCTACCTCCAGGTACTGTAGCCCAATCAGCATCCCCAGGATGGAGAAACCTGAAAGTTGGAAATTGAGCAAGAACACAGAACAGAAATATTTAAAAATCTCATATCTTAAAAAAAAAAAGGCTAATTGCTGTGGAAAACTCCAGGTTCAGTTTCCAGTATGACTTTAAAGAAATAATTATTGTTCTACCTAAGTAGCCTCACAGGGCTGTTTGAAAGTGAAAATCCTGCTGAAAAACTTAATGGAGGAAGAGTGGAAAAAACATCCTGGAAATAAACACAATTCCAGGAACAGAAAATGATAAGCAGCTCAGTAAGTACTTACTTGCCACCATTAAGGGTGCCAGGACACCAATCGTTGCAGCTGCTGTGCCATAAATAAACGCCTCAGAGAGGAAGTGGCCCAGGGCAATGAAGAAGGTCAAAAGTGTGATGTTATAGAGGCTGTCAGAGAGTTCAAAAAGAAAGGATTATTATGTGGTATAGAGATGACACAAAGAGATCAGAGTCAGGAAGTTGAGAATCTGAAATCAAATGAGTATGCTGTACCTTTGCATCTTTAGTCAGGCATCGGTATCTGCATCTCTTGGAAACTAGAGAGAGTACAGTACCCTCCGTTGCTCAAAGGTTACTTCTACGATGTTCAATTAGTGTTCCTACCATCCATAAGCACCACAGGCGCCAGTCTCTGGACAGATTAATAGGTTCAGCATAGCCTGAACTGAAAACTACTACAAACTTCTAATTGTTTAGAATTGCTTGGGTCAAAGCAGAATAGATTTTTAAAACCTGACATTTTGGCAGATAAAATTGCAGAGTGTTGCTCTATTACATCTTGTTTCTCTTGACTTCTAGGAACAAAGTTTGTGCCTTAATACAGAGTGCCAAACTTATTGCTTTCCTATTGCTGTACCCAACTAAATAATAAAGAAACATACAACACTCTAGATGTACATCCTTTCAGAAAACACTACAAGTGATGGAAAATATAAAAATGTAAGCCATATGTGGTATAGAACTGTCAGTAGAAGAATAATACTAACAGAAGAGGTAGATTATTCCTTATTGGATTAGATACCGGAACTTTAACTTTTTGATTTCAGAGGTCTAACTAGACAGAAACTATGGACTAATATTATTCTTACATAAGTAGGCTACTAAGCATTTCCTTCTTTATGCCTATTTAACTCTTCATAAGTAACAAGCCTTTTGAGACAATAATATTCCCAAAAGGAATAAAAAAGTTGAAAAAAAAGTTCTGGATGATCAACTGCACTATGACTGCAAGGGAAAGGAGTTTATTAAAGAGGGTTGGTAATGAATTGTTCCTTTTACTATTTATTTTTAGTATTCATTTTACTTACGTCTTGTTGCGGATATCAATGGCACAATAGCAGCGGATCACAGAAGACAACAAGGTCCAAATGCCAAAGGTTCGAGCTTGGAGACCATTTACTGAACAGAAAAAATAGTTATTAGAGCAATTTATTTATGTATATGTTTCCAAACAGAACTTAGCAGTATACTTAGCAGCCTACAATATATAATGGCCTTGAAAATTTTTCTAAGGATCAAGGGTTTTCAGTCCTGAAATGGAGCTCAGTAGAGAAATGCCTGATATGGAAAATAAATTACACTGTACCTGAAGCATGTTTATTTATTATTTATTATTTATTAATTTTATTTCTATACCGCCCTTCTCCCGAAGGACTCAGGGCGGTGTACAGCCTAATTAAAAATACAAAGACAAACAAAATTAAAAATTATTAAAATTATTAAATAATAGGCCCAATTTATAAAACCCCAAATTTAAAATCCCATTTAAAATCAATTTAAAATCTTTACATTGATAGCCCAGCCTGGCGGAACAACATGGTTTTGAGGGCACAGCGAAACACACGGAGATCAGCGATTTTACAAATTTCTGGGGGGAGTTCATTCCAAAGGGCAGGGGCTCCCACAGAGAAGGCCCTCCCCCTGGGTGTCGCCAGCCGACATAATTTGGCCGATGGCACCCTGAGGAGACCCTCTCTGTGGGAACGAACTGGCTGGTGGGAGGCTACTGGTGGCAGAAGATGGTCTCGAAGGTATCCAGGACCAATGCCATGGAGCGCTTTAAAGGTTATGTTATAGCCTGACTGCTCTACGTGGGCACTAAACAAACTAAACCGATGCAATAAACTTCAGGATAAAATGAGAATAAACAATATTTAAGGCAAAAAGATATTTCAAAATTGCAGCATTTTAAGATCTGAATAAACATTTCTTTGCAGTACAGGCAAAATACAGATCCCATTTTTAGATTCTAAAAATGACACTTTATAAATCTTACCAAGGCCTGGCTTGCCTGTATACAGTTTCTCAGAAAGGAAGCTGTGGTCTCTGAAGCTTTGCACTGTGTTCCCTATAGCAATTATAGACACCATAACTAGCCAACTACGAAGTACATTCAAGAACCGGCTCATATTAGAAGCAGCAAGACACGATCTGTCATATGAACAAATAAAGAATCAAGAGGTTAAAACACTTCTCCTGCTTTAGACTTTGTAATCATGCTTGCTATGCCACTCTTGTTTTGCAGCAACTCCTCTTAAGTTGTATATAGTTTTGTGAAACAATTAGATGAGGCCATTTTGCTGGCCTGCAAATGACATGAAGGGAGCCTTCCCATATTCCAGATATGAAACTAAAATGGAAAACTATTTTAAAAGTTGCAATAGTATTGTTCAGTGTGATTGAAGCCCAAAGGAAGAAGGAAAATCTGTTGCAAATGTAGCATCTTTCAAACAAATCAAGTTCAGAAAAATGCAAATTCCTGGTAAATCCATAAAACAGGCTTCCTTCCTTCTAGTCTTTCCAGATATAATAAAGCTAAAACTTCTAGAATTTCCAAGCAGCACCTTATTGGCTAGTATTTCTAGGATTCTATTGGATTTAAAAAACACCAGATGGTTAAAAACTAGTTGATCAGGGTTAAATTGAAGCAATAATCTTGCATTAAATTAACTCCCATAATCTTTATATGGCAAAGGCAGTCAGTTGCTCAAAACAAAAAGAATAATTCTTCTATGAACACATTTAACTGTTCTGTCCAAATAACTCAACAAGGACAGGTAGCATGAATCACTGTTCCCTTTCTACTTTCCCTTATATAAAAAATAAAGGGAACACAAGCAGAAGACATCCGAGATCTGAATGAATGAAATAGCCTTATTTGTTCTTTACATATAGTAGTTTATACACTGCTCAAACAACTAAAGGGAACACAAAACTACTGTATGTAACGAACAAAGTATTTAATAAGGCTATTTCATTCATTCAGATCTCGGATGTCTTCTGCTTGTGTTTTTATTTTTTTGAACAGTGTATATAACCACCGCCAGAGCTGAAAGTGTGCGTTCTGCTCCCATCTATCCGACTAGTGAATCCAGAAGAAAGCTGCCTGCCCCTTGGACCAGAAATCAACCTCTTTGCATCTAATAAATCAAAAGAAAAACAACCCAAAGATGCTTGCTTTGCATTTTTCTCCTGATAAACGCTTTCAGAAGGGAGAGGAAGGGAGCAGCACTATTCTGACCTGACCCTTTAGTCAGGAAACTATCAATTATGGCTCCTTACTACGTTTTAAACCTTGAATAAATTATTTCTTTTCTCCCTTGTAATTTTCGATGGCATGTTAAATGGTGGGCCTGGCTGGTTCCCGTTTTATTTACGAAGGATTGCAAAATGGAACGAAGTAATGACACCTGCATAAAATTTTAGCAATGCTCTCCGAATGTCTTCTTGCTCCCTTCGATTCCTACACTGCAAGCCATCTTGCCCTGCACCCCAATTCCTGCCATGCACGTCCCCCCCCCCCGTTATTCCCCATGCAACCCCCCCACCGCCATTCAGATCTTACTTCCCCCCCCCACCTGATTTGCAGGCGGACCAGATTCGCTGCTCACCTCCAACTTAAGGAGCACGAGCCCCGCCCCTTCCTTAGTTTGCGTAGCGATTGGTCGACGGTCAGACGTCGCCTTTTCCTGGTTGGTCTCCACGACCTTCTCTAAACCGTCACATGGATGGGAAGGCAGCGGCACCTATCAAATGCGCCGAACCCTTCTGAGGCATTGTGACGTAGAATTCGAAGATGTGGGCGGAAGAACTCCGAGCATCATTTTCGCTTCCCTTTTTTTAAAAAGAGAATTCTGATGACGCCGTTTTAGAAGAGGCGACTGAAGAGGACCGGAAACGCGCGCATGCGTGTGGAGAAGGGCACCGGCGGGAGCCGAGAATTGGCGCTTGCGCAAATGTGTCTCCTGTAAAGGGGGAGACGGTTGCCTGTTGGTTGTTGTAGTAACAGGGGAAGCGCTGAGTTAGAGGAATCGCGACTTGCCGGGCCCCAAAGAGGATGAAGCAGCAGGTAATGGCCGTGAGCGGAGTTTGGGAACAGTGCGCCTCCTTTGCGGCATGCATAGAACTTTCTTGGACAAGAAGTTGAGCCTCGCAGGTGGAAGGTAGCGTTTCATTCACGGTAGAGAGATGACCGGCATCCAACGGGATGGAGGGAGCTGGCGTGAAATTCGCGGACCGACCGTGGAAAGTTCAAGGAATTCAGGCAATGCTTTCCAGGTTCCGGAGCTTTCCGGCATAATTTCTCTCCCCCCCCCCGCCCAAGACCACGAAACCAGCGAGAGCCCTCCGGCAAAGATCGCCGCCTCTTCCCGCTAAGAGGCAGTGCCGTCTTCTGCCGCGGGCCCAGCCCTCTCCCTCCCTCCCTTACTTTCGTTTCTTTGCCCAAAATTCTGCAAAGAAAAGTTTTGATTGCGAATCGACACCGGTGCTTGAACGGAAAAAAGTATTGCAAGTGGCTGTTGAACCCTCAGAAACGGCATCCCCGGGAGTCACAGAAAGGGCAGGCAGGGTTTTAACACAGGGTGGTTGAAAATCGTTTTGATACTGGGGAGTTTTGAGGTATGGAGGGATCTCTTTATTTTATGGCATAGAAGATTGATTGACCGAACCCAGCAAAGGTTTTTAAGATTCCTTAGCAGTAACTGTTTCTGATACTGTATGCTTTAGGTTTACATAATCCAATTTCATGCAGTGGGTCACGTGGGTATACTTTCCACTGATATGGGTATATTTTGTTACGTTACGGCTGGATTATATATATGACTCAGATTTGTTAAGAGGATGGCAAGCTTAAGATGCGATTCAGTGCCAAATATAAAGCTAGACTGTTATAACCTTGTGCAGCAAGAAAGTGGATGGGAAGAGAAGGTGGAATCTTTTCTCCATCTTTTCTTTCTTTTCTTTTCCTGCTGCTTCTCCCATTTTGATTTCCTTTCACCTGAATGGAATGATTGCGGAAAGGAACTTCAATTGCTCTTCACTCCTTCCTTACGCCATTTCTGGTCTAATTATTAAAATAATTGAATTGGGGATGTTACGGCCCTGCCAGCCAAGGAATATCATCTGGCAGGGATTAGGAGACGTGCTGTAACCCTTGCCCTCTGGACTGGAGCATTCCCCTTTCCAGAGATTAGGATCATCCTAACCTTGTTGGCCCTTTGTAAGGCCTGGCTATATGCCCTGATCTGAGTGTTTTAAGGGCCCCTTTTCTTGGCTGAATTAACAATTATGACAATAGTTTTACTCAGCGATTATATATAATTGTTTTATGTTTTTATGATGTGTGCCACTCAGAATCACTTGTTGAGATAGGTGGCTCTAGAATTCAAATAAATGAGTATCTTTTTAAAAATTTACCCTGTATTGTTTTTACAAATAGCTTAAGGTAGTGAATATATCCAAGATACCTTCATACTCCTATTTTCCCCACAACAACAAACCTTTGAGGTGGGTTGGGCAGAGAGAGAGTGACTGGCCCAAAGTCATCCATCTACTACAGTGATAGCCCCTGGTTGAATTAGAAATTAAAATAAAATGTCTGGAAACTGTATGTGGCTTTGTACTAAGAAGCTTGATTATTGTATATCTCCAATTTACTCTGATAATTGAATTTTCATTTTCTTCATAGAATATAGTACTGGTTAGATTTTCTGATTCTACAGTGAAAATATTAAGGGTTCATTGTTTCTGGACTGTGTGAAAACATACACAGGATATGCCAGTTGGAATGGCTCGGGATTTGGAAGAAACGGATTCATCTTCAGAGGAAGAGGAAGAAATGGAAGGGCCAGAGTAAGTTAAAATTTATAATTGTATATTGTGTAAGATTTACTATGGGAATTTAAGTCTAATGTTCTTAATAAATGAGCATGAAAGCTTGAAGTTAGTGTGAATATTCAGTGTGTAGCTTCATATCTGCTACACACTTATCCTTATTCTGCTGTGGGCATTCAGCCAGAATTAGTGAGAATTAACTTCATCCTTAGGGTGAGGGTTCATATATAATGCATGTTCCTAGTTACCCTAGGTAACCAGATGCCTTTAATGGTCTTAAAGTAAACAGTAAGGTCTGCAGGTAGTTTTAAGTATGTTCAATTAAACACACATCCAGGTTCCAAATCTCTGGAAAATTGATCAATGCACGCTTATCCTTGCAAACTTTAGCACCAATATGAAGACTAATAGAGGAGCTAGACACATTAAAGTTTTAGGGGAAAGATTTAAATGCACATTATTGTTCTCGCTATACGTTTATCACTTGTATGTGCAGGCTACTTTTCCTTGTAATTCTGGAAGTAGGTTGGTGGGTTACAAGGGAACGTAAATGTGACTATTGTGTAAATGTATGAAACTGTCTATGATCATGGTACCAGTATGTAGGTCAGAACTTAGATTCTTCATGATCTCAAGCAGAGATCTTTCATATCTGTTTGATCCTTTAGCTGGAAATTCGGCCTTGTGCAAAACATGCATTGTGTTGTTTGAATTGCGGTCCCTGGTGAAAAGTTGTCCTTTCCTATCATTGAGGGTTATTTATTAGCTTACTTTGATATTAAGTCTTTATTTACACAAGTCTGCTTCTTGTTCCCCTGCAGGAAGCTATGTTTATAAGCAAAGGTTTACTAATATGGCTTGGTTTAGCAGACTTTTTTTTTATCAGTTCTCTCCTACCCATTAATTTCTCTTGCCATAGAAAACTGGCAGACTGTCCTTCACTTATACTGTAGTTTGACCAAGGTAGGAAACAGTCTATAAACTTTTACAATTTTATATTCAAACTTGAATACAAATGGGATAATACAGATGATAGAAGAGAACTGGAAAGGGATCTTTAGGCCATTGGGTCTAATCCTTTACTCAGTACAGGAATCTTAATTAAAGCATCCCTGACAGATGGCAGTTTTATCCTTGCTTGAACACTTTCAGTGAAGGGAGATTCCTACTTTTTTGGATAACTGCTTCTACCATTGAATTACTTATTACAAAGCTCTTGATCTTCTGAATGACATAATTCAAGGTATTTAAAACATACACTTTCACAGTCTTGTCTTCTCATGGTTAACCTGTCCCAATTCTTCATCAATGTATACTAATTTATATATCATATAGATGACCCTAGCAGATGTTAAATTATTGTTAAACCACTTGTAGCCCTAATGTCAATATTTACATGTTGTTTTTAAAGTAATAATATCCTTAAACATAAATTTATGAATATAAATACTTGGAATTTTGTTTCATTGATAGAATTACTGACATCAATAAATATTCAAACTATTTACTCCCTATTTAACATTTGTTGAATTTTCACTATATTATGTTCTACTTTATGACAATCAGTTGATAAGGGTTCTCTGTAGTCTTTAATCATTTCCTTTCTCTCTATAACTTTATGGTTTGGTTTGGTTCCAACTTTTGGGAGGAGTTCTCTGAAGACTCCACCCAAGCATTTTTAGGAGCTGCAATGCATCTGTGTCATAAGTAATAATAAACTAAGCTGTTAAGTATTGATTACAGGATTATCTATAAGCATATGGGTTGACTTACATATGAAATACTCTTCCTTTTGTAAGATCTAGAACATTTATAGCCTTTATAGTGAATTTCAGTTACAATTATTTATTGCTATCTTGTGATTCTAATACAGCAAATCTACAATTATCTTCTTTCAATCACCTTATGCCTTGTTCTAAAAGGGCCCATAGCTTATGTAGGAAAATTGGGGCTAACTTCCCCCCAAAAATAAATAAAAATAAGAGGTATGTAATTTTTTACAGCTGGATTCGTTTAATGGCCATACCATAAAACGGGTATGGTCATGTGATGATTACACTCCACTGCATTGCTTAATGATGTAGGTTTTGGTCCCAATATGGCCATAAACTGAAGACTAACTGTACTGCAATGCATTCTACCTGGGGCTGACCTTCAAAATCAGTTGGAAGTTACAGCTGGTCCAAAATGCAGCAGTGTGCATAGTATCAGATGTTCCTAGGTTTGCCCCAATTACATTTTTATTGTGTGAGCTGCCCTGATTCCCAGGTTCTTTCCAACATAATTCAAGATGCTGGTTATTACCAGCACAGGACCTGGTTATTGTGAGACTGCCTCTCCCTAAGAATATCTGCTCATCCCACCAGATCAGATCCCTTCTCTGAAATCCTGCCACTTAGTGGGATCTCAGAAGTGTGCCTTTTCTGTGGCTGCTCCAGGTAATTCAACAGGCTTTTAGCCTTTTGGAAGATCACCAAGTCTTGATTTTTACTGAGGAATAGGGTAGATTGGAATAGAGGGAATGGAATGAGGGTAATTAGAGCTTGCTGTGGGACCATCCTAAAGGGAGGATTAAGGCATCAGGTTTTAGTTTTTGTTCAATGATATTATGATATTATGATTGTTTTATGGTTACTGGATTTTATTGCTACTGTGGGCTTACCAGAGGTTAAGATGTGTGTCCATACAAATCTTTTAAGTAAATAAATAAAATTTGGAGGGATAGTGTCAGGTGCAAAGAATCAGGACTATTTATAAATTTGCATCATAGAAGTTTTATTTAAGGCTACACAGAAGAATTTGGTCAACTACAATTCAACACTAAGTTGGTGACAGATAAGTGTCAATGGAATTCAGGAGGGGTTGGACTTGGAATGTTTGTGGGAACGCAAGGACTCTAAATTGAGGGTGCGCTTAACTCTGCCCACCAGCTCTGACTGCTATTTTTACACAATATTTGCAAATATATAGTAGAATTAAGATGCAGCTCTGAAATAATTTTTATATTTTTAATACTTTTTTTCTGCCTAATTTCTGAAGGGAGTACAATTATTTCTTGACTTACAACCACAATGGAGCCCAAAATTTATGTTGCTAAGTGAGCCATTTGTTAAGTGAGTTTTGCCTCATTTTACGACCTTTCTTGCCACAATTGTTCAGTGAATCACTGCAGTTGGTAATTTAGTAACAGTTGTTAAGTAAATCTGGCTTCCCCATTGACTTTGCTTGTCAGAAGGTTGCAAAAGGTGATCACATGATCCCAGGACACTGTAACCATCATAAATATGAATCAGTTACCAGACATCTGAATTTTGATCCCATGACCATGGGGATACTGCAATGATCGTAAGTATGAAAAACGGTCATAAGTCACTTTTTCAGTGCCATTTTAACTTTGAATGGTCACGGAATGAACTGTTGTAAGTCGAGCATTACCTGTACATATTGTTGCATAAAGAGAAATGTTATGATTGAACATGTATTGTTAGGGTGTGTCAAATTTTTCAACTTTCAATTTCCAAACATTGGGATGCTCAAAAGTTGTGACATCCCTTAGAGATTGTAAAGATATTTTGGTTACTTTAATATAATTTAGATTGTTTGGTAAGAAACTACATAAATACCATAACTTTTTAACATTTTGTTTGTTTCATTATTGTCCTGAATCATGCATTGCTTTGAGGGAGGATTGTTCCTATCTCTTATTGACTTTTCTGCTAATGATATAACAGTGGAAGATGCTAGATAATAATTTTTTCCATATGTGTGTTAAATTTGGTATGTTCATATAACATAGGAAGTGTTTAATAGCTTATAAGATAGAACTTAGCTGGGCTCACTTTTCCCTGTTTTTCTGGGCATACTGTGAATCTTCAACAGGCAATCCACCAACCTCCCAGATTTGCTCTTAGAGGGTCAGAAGATAAGAGGAAAAAGAATCTAATTCTCTGGAAGAAGCAGTTTTTATTAATGTAGTGGTACATGACTTACAACACCCCTGATGAATTCACCAGAAATCCCCAAAGGATACTGTTGAATTTTAATTTTCAGTTTTTAATATTAAGAGAAAAAAATGTTAAGTACATGTGGAAAGTTGTGTGTGGGTGTGTAATATATATTAGCCATATGCTTTGCTATGTGCTGTCTGGGCAATTCTCAACATTTCTGCATTCGGGTGAGGCTTAATAGTAGCCCAGCAACAAGATGCTTGCTGAGGCGTTGCTGTAGTATACGTTGCCACAATACATACAGAGATTTTGTCCTGATTTACAAAGAACTATATGAGGAAAATGTAAGTGTCTGTCCTATATATTTATTCTAATACTATGTTAAAAAGAAGAAAAAGCTCTTTCCCAGACAAGAATTCTTAATCTTGGATGGAGAAAAAATAATATTGGTAATAAAAAAAAAGTGTCTGAATTAAAGATAATGCCTAAATATTTGAAGACTTGAAGACTACTTGTCTTCTGAAATGAGGTTGTGTATATATAATTAAGGTAGTTATTTCTTATCTGTTAAAAAGGTTTTCTTTTTTTTAGGGAGCACCCATGTATCATGTGGACAGGTGGATTCAGGAGGATTCCAATCATGGTATTTCATGCTGAAGCTATTCTAACCAAGGACAGTTACATCCGCTTGATTGGAGGTAAATCTTGTTTTTCTCAAGTACCTACACCACCTAGAGTAGATTAAAAAAATATTGAAAGACAAGATTTACTTGGCATACTGATAATCTGTTTTACAGAGTTTTTTTTAATATATTGAGCTAGAGTTTTCAAATATAAATGTATTACGTCTTCTAAAATTAAAAACTTGCTATGATTTTAAGACTTCTTTAAGAGAAGAAATTTTAAAGAGTATTCTTTATGTAACCACTGAAAGTTATAAGAACTAAAAATACAGTATTGCACTTCGTCTAAAGCTTGTAAGGGTTAAGAATCTTTCTTTCGTATGCTATATTTCCCTGAAATGTTGGCTTTAAATTTAAGATAACCAAAAGAAAAAAGAACATAAATACAAAACATCTGCACAGTGTTCAGCTTTTCAAACTTTTTAACCAAACTTTTTGTCCCATGTAACCCACTTGTATACAGTATACATGTCTGCATGCATGTATCTGCCACATGCCATAATTTAAAAGACACAGGGACTGCATACATCTTTAATATAGTTGAATAATTCATATCTCTTTATTTACATTAATGCATTCATGTGAATAGAGAACCCTGTCTCCCAATGAAACATATAAATAAATGTACATACATAAGGGAAGGCTATAGGTTGGTCTATTGTATGGCTCTTATGCAGAATAGAATAAACGAGAAAGTGTTCTGAGAAAATCTCTCCCTTTTTGCAACTGGTAAAATATATTATGGTAGAATTTATATAATAATTCTGTATTCTGTTTCCAGAGCGCTATCACTTGTCTTTTAAAATTGTGAGAACGGACAGTCGCTTGGTGCGCAGCATTCTGTCAGCTCATGGATTTCGGGAGGTATGTTTATTAATTTTTGTGAATTTCATGCTTTCCACTGCTTTTAATCCAAAAGCTCACTATGGACCAGAGTCCAGAGTAATCTGAAGCTACCATATTTTTCGGAGTATAAGACGCACCTACCTTTTTTGGTGAGGAAAACAAGAAAAAGAAATCTGCCTCTGCCTCCCAGCAATTTTGCCATGTTGCAGCAAACAGCCTGCTTTATTTTCATTTTCGTTTTCAGCATAGCTTGATTAGCACAAGGAAAGAAAAAATGCTCCAGCAATTTACCTCCTCGCAGCAAGCAGCAGAGGCCTGTTGCTCTCAGCTGAGAGCAAAACAGCTGAGAGTCAGGAGGCCGATCCAATCAACTTGTGCTAATTAGGCTGTGCTGAAGCTGAAAGGAGCTGTTTTTTCTTGCTGCTTGATACAAGGAGGTAACTGAGTCCCCCTGGGGAGAAGGGCGGTATATAAGTTGAATTAATAATAATAATAATAACTGCTGGGAGGCAGAGGCCAAAGGGTGGGGGCCAGTGTCATACCTTCGGTGTATAAGACACACCTAAATTTTCACCCCCTTTTAGGGGGGGGGGGAAAGTGCATCTTATACTCTGAAAATTGCAGTAATCAAAAAGCAAAATGTGTTTTCTCCTTTAATTTGGTATCTTGTCTAGCATTGTAATGCTACAAATTGTATTTATTTCTCTTGTATAATGTGTTTAAGAGAGATTTTACTTGAAGTTCTTGGTGCACTTATAGTATTCCTGAAGAAACTCAATTTGCAGATATGACTGTACATATTTTTCTTCTGCAAAGAATATGTGCAGTCTGTCATCAATATAGCAAACTTAAAATCAACATGTAACAACTGTAAATGTTCATAAGTGGACAGCATTTTTTCTGGACTAGAAGTCAGATTGTCCTTACTTTTTAATAATCATTTATTTTACTACAGTTATTTGAATCCAGTGGAATTCTTTTGGTTGATTATGCTTTTCTGATAGTGTTAACATTTTAATAATTTCCTTTCTTCTGGGTGGAAGACCCTTCAGAGCACTTTGTGAATAGGGAAAGGAAATTGACAAGTTCTGTTGCATGAATGAAATTGTTCTCTCTGAACTGAATGCTGTCCAAGGTATAGATTCTGAGGTAATAAAATGTTATTCAGCTGGTTATCTATTAAAATGTTCAATCATGTCTTTTCCCAGGTACATCCCAGCAGCAATGAATATAATCTTATGTGGACAGGGTCACATTTAAAACCCTATGTTCTGCGAACTCTCACGGATATTCAAAAAGTGAATCACTTTCCCAGGTAAGAAGTGGAGTCTTAGGAGAATGTTATGATACAAAACAGAGACTCATTCTATGAAGAGTGATACTCTATCTGACAAAAGTTGCAGATCATTTCCATTTCCATTTCTTCCAAGTGCCCAGCTTTATCTTGGGATACTGCAAGTTGTTTTCCCTTGCACAAGCAACTCTAAAAATTTGGCATATTCATGTCCTTGAAGGTAACAAGAGGGGCTGGTGGACAAATGTATGCGTGAATCCAGGGATTTATTCCAAAGGAATGGGAACATTCTATACTTCAGTTGTTGCTATTGATGGCTCTGAGCATGAGTAGGCATTCACCTATCCCCAGTTCTCTTCAGGTGGGTGGTTTGGAGGCATTTGACAAGGCAATGAGTCATTAAAGATAGGCATAAGATGATGAGACAGAGGCTGGATAGAATACGTGTGAATGTGTATATTTGAACAGGCAAAAGGATGAGTGTGGGATAATGAAGATTTTAAGAGTAACAGAATGCGGCTGTCCACATTGAATCCAAGATTATCTTGGAAAGACTGTAATACTTGACTGAAAAAAGATTGTCAATTTCTATTTAGAGGTGATTTCAACTGAGGGAATAGAAGAGTGATGTTGTACATACGCTTTTAGTAGCGAAATGATTACAATGTCATGTTAAGGCATTAAATGATTCATAAAGCTTGTGAATGAAATCATACAGTAAACCTTTGACTTAAAGCACCACTTTTGGAAAAAGTATATCAGTTAAATCCAACATTTTGTGAAATCTGAAATTATTGAGGTAATGGTTTACATTTGCATAATTACAAAGTCAGTGCTTCAAAGTAATTGTATCAAATTGTATCATTTGCATAATGTAAATTGTTGCAAATTACTTCTAATTGTCCAGAATGCTTTAGAAATAATTGTGTTTTGGGGGTGAAATCTGAAGTAAAATTTTGTCTGTTGCATCCAAAGTCTGTTGAAAGGAAGTCAGGAGAATGGAAGTTTAATTGTAATGGTGAATTCTTAAAAATCCTCATAAACAACATGACACCAGCAAATTATATCTACATGGCTTTAGGTCATATGAATTAACTCGGAAGGATAGACTATACAAGAACATTAATCGAATGCAACAGATTTATGGATTCAAGACCTTCCATATTTTGCCTCAGACCTTCATCCTTCCAGCTGAATATCAGGAGTTTTGCAGTAAGTCCATGACCTGGATTACCAGTTCATAAGTAAAACTAGAACTGAATGGGAAATTTAAGACCAATCATGCCCTGCAATAAGTAACAGGGGTCATCTAATATTTGTCAAATTGAATCTTGGTGAGAGGGAGGATTCTTGAAAGAAGTCTAGAGTCCACAGATAGTCCTTTTACAATGGGCTTTCCACAGTTTTCTAGAGTGCTCCCTATTAATGAATTATTTTTCAATCTGACAAAAATTAAAAAATAAAATAAAAATAAATAAAAAGTAAAACTAATGATTAAATAATAAATTAAAAATGGAAAAAACCCTCAATGGACAGACTCAATGTACCACTAGTTCTTTTTCTGCTGTCAGTTTTCGATGTTTCTATGTTTCAAAACAAGGGTTGGATTAGCAGGTTTTTGCTCTTCTCTTCAGACCAGAATAATTAGTGACAGGATTTCATAATAACAGAATCAGAATTTAAATCCTCAACATTTTTACCTGGGAATAAAAATGGTCAAAACTTAATACTTGCTGAGCCTAGGAAAAATGTTTGTTGAGTTCTTAGTTTTTCCTTACTGCTTCTTTTTCTTTATAAAATACCTTACTTTCAAGTAAATATAGTATTTGACACACACTAACAGAAGTGTATTAGCGTCCTAAACATTGATATCTTGAAATACAAACTGTGTGCCTGTTCAAAGGGTGCAGGTTAGAGTCTTGAGCCATCTCCAGACTTCATAGAATTGTTTATATGTGTCTGTGTCTATGGCCAGATTCTGAATATGAAATAGATGATTTTTTTTAAAAAAAGAACATCACTGTTTCAGCTATTGATAATGGTTGATTGGTAAACAAGGTTGAGTGATATATACTAATAAACTACTGAATAAAATACTGAAAAAGCTATCATTGTTTGATGACATTTTTGTAGAAAATTTAATACTGAAGTATATATTTCTTTCCCCCCCCCTCTCAACTAGCTTCCTATTCAAAGGACAGGGGACCCTGGATAGTAAAACCAGTCGCTTCTTCTAGGGGACGGGGTGTCTATTTGATCAATAATGTAAGCATTAAGAAACAATCTAACAACTTCAAAATATGGCTTGTTTGATGACTCACTGCCTCCTGTATTCTGTATATTTTCTCTGCCAAAATATGAAAGACTGCTAGCAGTAGAAACTAATGTGCAGTTTTGAATCAATTTACTGTTCTGTCACTTGCTTAAATCTGCAGTAAAAATTATAGTCTTAAAAAGAGGAAATGAATGACTACTCCCATTTTTTCTAGAAATTTAAGCCTACTTAACTCTGAACAAGGGTTTTTAACCATAGTTCTCTGAACATAGCATAATGACTCTATTCATATTTCATGTTAAGCCACAATAGATGTTTTTGTATATTACAGTAATCTAAAAGCAAATAACTCACATTATGGCTTTATGTGATGTGGGAATTGGACCAATATACTTTTACACTCCAAAGAAGTCAGGTATACAAAAGAGAAGCTGAAAATGAGGCTGGCATTCAAATGTTTTTAAACATATATGTGTATTATATGAGAAATTTATGAAAGTGTATTCTGGGAGGTATTCAATGGGTAAGAGTGACACGAGTACAATTTTAAAGAAAAAAAATAAAATTATGCTCAGATGGTTGCATTCAGATATGAAATTTGTATGTTTTTGTGCATCCTGACTGTGGATTGTTGACTAAAGATACTTTGGAAGTTATATACCTTATAAATAGTATGGAATAAGCAACTTGGTTTCTATAATCATTCTGGTAGGGTAGTATTTTGCAAAATAAATTCAACCACATAAGAACATTGCGGTGGATTTAGGTATATAATATACTAAAGTAACTAACTCCAATAAGACTCTTACACAACTAAAAAGCAAAAAAAAAAAAAAAAAAAAGGTATATTGTATATCTATCCTGAAGCTAGTCATATAGGTATTCCTGGAATAGATATAACATAAAACTTGATTATGAGTCATTAATTATGAGTCATTAATCTCCCCCCCCCCATCTCATCTAGAAGGGGTCAGTTTGCCTGGTCTTTTTCTCAGCCTGGCTGTTTCCCATGGAATTAAAGAACTGCTGGCCAAGTGAATGAAGCAAATCTTTCCAAAGCTGGACAAGATCTGCTTCAAGAAAAAGTAATATGTGAACAAAAGGTCAGAACCTGGAAAAAGCTCTCAAACCATTTTCCATCAAGGATTGCAAAATTCACAAATATGTCATATTTGTTCCATGTAGGGCACACTCTCAAACATTCTTAAGGGAAGCTTACTTAGTTTTCTGTAATTAGGGAATGTTTTGTGTATGTATGTCATACTTACTAAAAACAAACTTTTGTAACTGTAGTTAACTTGACCTATTGTTGCACATGATTCTTGGAATGATGGCTGCTGCAATAGAAAATCATATTTGAGCCAACTTTTTCTTATTGTTATTATATATATATTCACAAAGTTTGCTGGGTGACTTTGGATCAGTCATACACTCTCAGCCCTAGGAACAAGGTAATGGCAAAATACTCCTGAAATCTTGTCAACAGTACTGCATAGACTAGTTCAGGCAATTGCCAGGAGTTAACACTGACTCAACGGTGAACGAAAAGGAAGGAAGGAAGGAAGGAAGGAAGGAAGGAAGGAAGGAAGGAAGGAGTTTCATATGAACTTCATATTTTTTCATATATAATCTGAAGTTTATGCATATTACTTGGATCCATATCAATCTATGTGTGATGAGCATGGTGAGAACCAGTGAGGAATGGGCTCATCCTTCTATATTATAATGCTGTGCATGATATCTTGGATGTTTCTGAACTTTAAGAGAACAACATTGTAATTGTCCTTTTTGGTGTAGAAAAGTTGAAAAAAAAAGAGAAAATATTAGGATTCATCATGGAGTTTATTAATCCAATAAATATTTATAGAAAGGTACTTAGTGAAAGGCACTTAGTGAAATCAGCATTCAACTTTTCAGTTCTTCACTCCATTGTACTGTCTATCTCATCCTGTAGCCGAATCAAATTTCTCTCGAGGAAAACATCCTGGTCTCCCGTTACATCAACAATCCACTTCTCATAGATGGTGAGTTAATATTAAAATTTGTTGGTTTTTTTTAGAAATTTGAAGATAATTGAGAGTGAGTTAATGAATAATAAGAAAGCAGTTCTGTTTTCTATTTTGTTTTTATTGTAGTAAATGTTGTATAATTGTTATCCAAGCTCAGGAAATATTTCTATTTACTGGCATTTGACCATTAAATGGTCCTTTTTTTTTTAAAAAAAAAAATTGATTTATATGCCGCCCTTCTCCGAAGACTCAGGGCGGCTTACAATGTGCTCAGGTCCTTGAAAATATCTAATTCTATACCTTATCTGTAAGTAGATTCATCGTTCTGAATAATTTCTGGCAACTAATTATGGTTGTGCCTGTTTTTAGACTTCAAATTTGATGTGCGGCTTTATGTTTTGGTGACATCTTATGATCCCCTTGTCATCTATCTCTATGAAGAAGGTTTGGCTCGGTAAGTTTTGATTTTGTGTTTTATGATATATAAGATGAATGCCTTACTGTATGAAGTGGCAGAGCAAGAGTCATAAGCTTTCTTTTTATGTATAAATTAGGAACAGCAAGAGACTGGTTTATCTTATAGTTCTTCTGAACTTTTGAAAATGGAAAATTATGAAGAATAATTTCTAAATATGTTAGTACCTCTTACTTTGAGTTACTCAGTCTTTTACCTTCATCTCAGAGAATTTAACTCTTTAAATGCTGAGCTACTGGCATTCAAGTAGTGGTGGAAAAATTTCGAATATATATAGTAATATATGAAGTATATTTTCCTGTCCTTGGTTTCTGGTAACAGTAGCAAATTTTAAAGATTCTTTGCTTGCTGATATTTTTGCATTTCCCAAATTTTATAGAATTATAGAAGTAAGAATTAGAAGACATCCTGGAGAATAGCGGTCTCTATTTCTGCATCTTAGACAGATGGCTACCTAGCTTCTATTTAAATATCTCTGTTCCATGGCAGTCTACTCCATTGTTGGACAACTCTTAAAATAAAGATTTTTTTTCCTGATAAAAATCTGCTTCTTTGTCACTTAGAACAATTAATTCTTGTCATATAGAACCACTCTAACAGTTTTGTCCCACCATCTACATGATAGCACTTCAGGTATCAAGATAGCCTTTCAGCTTTCTTGTCTTCCTGCTGCCTTTTATCCTAGCTAAACATTTGCAGTACTTGCAGCTGTTCTTCATAAATTGTTCTTTTAGGAATCCTTATCTTCTTGATTACTGTTTTCTGGACATACTTCCTTTCTAAAATGGATTTCTCCAATCAGGACACAATGTTCTGGATGCTGTTTACCGAGTGCAGAACAGAAGATAATGATGACTTCTCTTGATCTTGATATTATACTTGGATAGGATCATATTTGAATATTCAGTTTCTGATAGATGAAAATGCCTGTAATTTTTTAAAATGTACTGCTGCAAAGGATTATTCCCCTCCTCTTTTCCCACCAATCCTGTCTATTGTCTGTCTGTCTGTCTATCTGTTTGTCTTGAATTTAGAAACCTCCCATCTCCTTCACACATGCCTTTATTTTTCCTATCTAAATGTAGGAAGTTGCATTTGTGACTGTTGAAATTTATCTTACTGTTGCTCTCTGTTCCAGAATAAGAAATTCTGAACAACATTCCTCCTGAATCCTGAAAATCTTCTCTAGGAAATTGGCTATCTTCCTTATATCTATATCTTGCATAAATTTGATAATGTTTTCCAACTTACTATTCATAGATATAATATGCAGTATAGAGCCAAGAATGGATCCCTATGGTATGCCATTTGATACTTTTATCCAGCTTGATGTGGGGTCATTGATGATATTTCTTATGATGCTTCATTCAGTTTTGATAGCAATAGCACTTAGACTTATATACCGCTTTATAGCCCTCTCTAAGCAGTTTTTACAGAGTCAGCATATTACCTCCAACAATCTGGCTCCTCATTTTACCCACCTCAGAAGGATGGAAGGTTGAGTCAACCTTGAGCTGGTGAGATTTGAACTGCCGAACTGCAGCTGGCAGCCAGCTGTAGTAGCCTGCAGTACTGCACTCTAACCACTGTGCCACCTCGGCTCTATAACCACTGTATCTTTGCTATCAATATTTGATGGAAGATCTTGCCTAGTGCTCTGCTGAATTCAAGATATACTATGTCATATCTTGAATTTATTACATTTCCATGGTCCAAAGTTAAATTGTTAACTTTGCAAAAAAGGAAATCAAGTTGATATACAATGATAAACTCTTAATGACTTCTGCCAAGCAATGGGTTATTTTCTATATGGTCACAAACCAACTGCTTAATAATTAGTTTCAGAGTTTTACCCAGTATCAGCTTCAGCCTGAGCAGTCTATACTGTAGTTACCCAGGTGCTTTTTTTGTCCCTTTTGATGATAGAAACAACCGTTTGTCTTTCTTTAATCTTTAATTATGGATTGTGTTCATAATTTCTCAAAAACTATAATAGGAGCTTATAATATCTACCGTGTTTCCCCGAAAATAAGACTCTGTCTTATATTTTTTTGAACCCTGAAATAAGCACTTGGCCTTATTGCCATGCACTCAAAAAACCTGATTGGGTTTATTATCGGGATGTTTTATTTTTGGGGAAATAGGGTACTTTGAGGGGTGATATTTGTGAGGTTTTTTAAAGACTCTTGGGTGTAATTGTTATGGTCCTGCATACGTTAGCAAGGTGCTTTCTAGCCATTTCTTTATTTATCTTGTGTTTTTGCTTTTTCCTGTGACAGTTGTTTGCTTCAGTTCATTTGCATTTTGTTTCCCTTTGAGGAGAAAACTCAAGGTACTTGTTGAGGAATTATATCTTTATCCTTACTTCAGCTTTTTCAAACTGGACCTATTCTTACTTTTTCTATTATAACTGTCATGGCCAAGAAAAAACAGTTTTTGTTGCTTTTATCTTCACTTGTGAGACTAAATTCCTTTGGGGCTTTTTGATTTACTTTCTTTAGGTAATAGCTATTTCTTGGTAGACTTGGTGATTACATTATCTTTATTTCCTGTATATCTCCCTTTTAACTTGGCTCAGTCCAAATCCCCTAAGCATCCACAGTGGTTTCCAAACTTCCCTCAAATATTTTTTCCTCATTATAATGGTTTATGATAGTTCTTCCAGTATCTTATTTTTTAGACCTTTTGAACACTTCTATCCTTCCTTTGACTTGAGGATTTCTGCCAATAGGATTCTCGCTAAACTTGTTGAAATTGGCTCAGCTAGTGTGCATATACAACATTTTAGTTTCTGTTTCTATAATATCTTGAATTTCAAGATTGTATGATGACATCTTCCCAAGGTACCCATTTTTTTTTTCCTTTTCAACCAGCTGATCCTCTTGGATTTTTTTTCCCCAAATCTTCTGGAAAATGAAACAGCATTTTTGGGAACTTGCAGTCTTTGCTGAGTTGGTCTAGTAATAGATATCCAAGTAGTCTCCCAATATGACAATGATTCCTCCCTGAAAATTATGTGACCAGGGGAGCATTATCCAGATGTTCTGCCAGTCCTGGCAGAATATAGTAAACTTCACATTTCTATCGTTGTTTTCCATTATTTCTTACCCAAGTGCTCCTGACAAACATGGATTCTCATGCTTGCATCTTAGTATAGCTATGCATTTCCTTCAGATATAATGCTACTCTTCCTTCACATCTGACCTGTTCAGTAGTGGGTTTCAATTTTGTTTGCTACCGGTTTGCTCGTGGGTGTGCGCGATGCTTCTGCGCATGCGTAGAGATGTACGGATGGATGGAGCCTCCCGCCGCCTCCGCTACTGGTTCGACCGATCTGGGGCGAACTGGTAGCAACCCGCCACTGGTCTTGTTCCATTTGACCAGTTTGTACCCTTCAGTCCTTGCCTTCTGCTCATGAATTTTGTCATGACAGGTTTCAGTAATGCCTGCTAAATTATATTTATCCTCCTGCCTTTCTTTCTCTTAGTTCGTTTTATGTTGTTCCTGTAGTCTATGCATTTTGTAGACACTTCACAAATCACTTACATACTATACAAATATTGCTCTTTCTTTCAGACATATACTTTTGAGACTCATAAACCAGTGTAAATAGGAAAGGAAGGATAATAATGTTATTGCTCTGAATTTAAGAAGTAGCTGTGAATAAATTCTGTCACATTGTTCATTTAGGTGAAATAATTTAAAAGTTTCATACATTGTCTTGGTCCTTTAGAAATAAGATTTAGTAATATAAAGTGAGAGGTTAATTTGTGAAAATGTTGTTTTATCCCTACATCATCTACAAAAGTTGACATTAAAGTAGATAATTTCAGAGAGCTACCATGTATTTGCTGCAAAAATCCAGATGATCATTTGTTGGCAACAAAAAGATGCATTAAACTTTTTGCTGCCATCTCATAGTTGGTTTTATCCCAATACTGAGATACGCAATTTGATATTAATTAAGTTAATTAATTAGTTAATTAAGAGCATAATTAACAATGCTCTTGGTCCTTCAGCTTTCAGCCAGATAAAATCACATAAAATTTGGACATGTCAATCTTGTAAAATATATATATCTTTGGAAAGTGGGTGTTACTGCTGCTTTCTTAAATAAATATTTATATTTACCCTAGTTGCAATCAGCCTATTTTAAGTTTGTTTTGGAGGATATGCAAGCTTTACACAAAAATAGTATCCCAGCAGGGGGCAGTCAGGCACAAGGTTGATTATTTTCAGGCTTAAAATCAGCTTTTCTTTGTTTGGAATCAGGAGAAAATTTCATCCATTAAGAAAAAGTTTTAAAGTGGTGGCAATTTGGGGCCTAGTATCTTTTGAGCAAACACTTGCAGTTAAGCTAGTGGTAAGCTAGAGAAAACACAGAGCTGTTTGTGGAAGTACAGCGGGTTGAGCAGAAAACCAAATGTGCATCTGAGGGGCCCAGAGAAGGAGAGAGGGTGGGTGGAAAATGGATGTGGCTGCACAGTCATTCACATTCTGAAATGAAGGAGCCAGCAGCAGCCTCTTGTCATATCTGACACTGGGCTTTCCTGTTTTCTTGAGCCTCCTCCTGCCCTCTCCTTTCGTTACCCTGCTTGTTAATTAGCTCTGGCTCCGTGGAGATATTTACCTTTTCTCTATGGATTCCTGTGGTTTTCAAAGAATTCAGGTACTTACTGTGAGCCAAGGAATTCAGATTACCTCATAGGCTGTATTGTGGCCAGAGTCTGTTACAGCAGTCCAGTCCTTCTCACAGTAACCCCTGCCTGGCAGGCCCTTGATATTTTAGGAACAGAGATAACTTAGGAAGTGGGGAAATAGCAACAGGTTCCATGATCAACGTCTTTTTCTTTTTAAATAGCAAATGTATCCATTTTGAGCCGCAATCCTTTGTACTTCTTTCTAATGCAGATTAATTACATTAGGCTTAAACTGGCTGCAGCTGTTGGTCACCAAGATCAGAGTGTCAGGTTTACTATGAAGATGTAGGAACACCCTTGATTGATGGGTTAAAAAGAGAAAGAAAGGAAGCTGGAATGATAGTTGGAATTTGGAAGAGGAGTCAAGACAGTAAACACGGTTGTGAGATGGGGCAGATCTGACTGATTAAGAATAGAGGATTTGGGGAGGGGGGGCAGAATTCAAAATTGGAGAAAAGGGAAGCATAAATGTCTTTGAATTGGAAACTACCAGGTCCTGGAAAGCGTTTATTTTACAGTAGTATGTTACTACTTTGAGCCATCCAGTTGCCAGAATAATATTCTGGTGTCCCAATAAACTTTACATTCTGTCGCTCATTTATAATCTGTGCATCCTCATTTTATTTAACTGCTAAAAGTGATTTTGAAACATTTCCTGCATTGAGATAAGAATTTGTCACCAGAGAATGACTCAACAGTAATTCCTGCCTGTGGTTGAACAGAACAAAATAATTATGCAGTAATTATTGCTCCTCAGTGTTTTCTCTTGATTGTGGAATGTATATTTCTCACTTCAATAAGGCTGCAAACAAAGCATTCTGACTTGGTAGAGGAGAAGAGACAGCAAAAAAGAGGTTAGCTGTTGCAAATGTGTTTTCAGGCTCCACTTAACTGTAGATATATATTTAACTGAATATAGTGCTGCATAAAGCTTTTCTTGTTTCATGCTAAGGGGGTGATTGTAATACAATGCAGTAAATGTTTATGCTCTGAGAATGAGAATTTACAGATGGCCTTATTGTGTCAGTAATAGAAAGTGGTCATTATTTTTGTTTTAAGGAATTCCTTCTTGAGTTTTGATTTCTGTTGCTTAGATTACTCAGTCTGCTGAAAGTTCATGTCTAATGGTAACAACCATCCTATTGTCGTAGTAGTAGTACTTAGTATTTGTCCCACTTGGTTACAGGTTCTGCTTGCATTGCCTTCTCTGTAGTTCTTCCAGTGAAGCTGTTGATATATGATGCGGGTTTTTGTTTTTCAGCTGACTTATTGCAGAGTCTGATGCTCATCTGAACTAAGAGGAAATGACTGGCCCAAGGTCACCAAACTGACTTCCATGCCAAAGGGAGGGTTAGAACCTGAGTATTCCAACTCCTACTTTAGTACATTAACCACTGTACTACACTGATGAGAGATATCATATAATAGATGAAATCCCTGCAAGGTGGAGTTGCTATTTGTTGGTGATTGGTCTGGCTTTATTTTAGTTCCAGTTTTGACTCTGTCATGCTTGACCTGAAAATTTGAGATTTGGTGATGGTGACGATCCTCATGCATTTGCATCTCCTGCTGGAAGCTGTGGCCAGGAAGGACCTCTGCTTCAGCTGGCTCAGGAGTTGTAGGCTTTTTTGGACCAGAATGCCCTGACAAATGTGATTTATGATCTTCTCATTTCATGTGTAGATTACTTCAGCATGGTCTACATCAGGCTACCTTTGAAGCTAACTCAGAAACGTCCGCTGAAAAAAATGGTCAATTTTATTTTGATTAAAGATTGTTATGTCCATTTTTGTTTTGTAGGTTTGCAACTGTGAGATATGACCAGGGATCAAAGAATATTAAAAACCAATTCATGCATCTTACAAATTATAGTGTCAACAAGAAGAGTGGTGACTATGTCAGGTACTTAGATTTCTTTAAGAGTTCTTGAGCCTGAATTGGAAATAAATGTCTGTTTCTATATTTTATTCTTTTGTATTGTGTTAAAACAAAAGTGCCTTAAAGTGGTTATTAAGTGCAATCAAACAATATATGAAAATATAAATTAACCAAGCAGAATTTGGACGTAGAATTCCATCACGGGTGGTCAGGTTAAAAGGTATTTCTTATGTTTTAGTTGTGATGATCCTGAAGTAGAGGATTATGGAAACAAATGGAGTATGAGTGCAATGCTGAGATACTTGAAACAAGAAGGAAAAGATACAACTGGTGAGCAAATATCTATTACTGTTTCCTTGAATCATCTTTAGAACACATTTTCATTTTTATTTTTTTGTCCTTTTGAGGACAGCGTTGATCCTTGGCACCTAGACAAGTCTCTACAGTTTTCTTAGTAACATTTTCAGGAGTAGTTTGCCTCTGCTTGCTTCCTAAACTGACTGGCTCAAAGTCATCCAGTTGGCCTTTGTACCTAAAATGGGACTAGAATTTATAATCTCCCGGTTATAAATTTCTACCCTGGTACCTTAACTATTGTACCAAACTGGCTGTTCTTCATAAATATTAGTAGATTTAATTATCTGATTATCTGAAACTGTTCCTAACAGTTCTTTGACTACTGTACTTCTTCTGGACAATAATCTCTTATTTTTCTCTGAATATGTCTTTTTGATATGTTCTTATTTTTCTTTGCTATGTGTTTCTCTTTGGAACGGTAATTGTCTTTTGTAACAGCACTTTCCTTTGAACAGCGACTTCTTTAGTGAATGCCTTTCATTCAAGAATTTTATATTCTCTAGGGAGTTTATGTTCTTCACATTTGATTGGCTTACTGATAGCATGGTTAATTGACAGCTGAAATTTCAACCTGTCTTTGAAATAATTAGTTTGCAGCATTTAGTGTTATCAGTGGTGATAGAAGACATGACTAGCAAAATATGTCCTTGTTCATTATCTTTTTTTAAAAAATTCTTTATCAATGTGACTTTTATTGGCACATCTAAGTATGAATTAACCCTATGTCTACTTAAGACCAGTTAATTAAGATGAAATTTTTTAAACATGCTTGTGAACTCATATGAAATGGAAATGTATGAAAGAGAATGTTGAAGATTCAGTTTCTGTGATATCTATGTGGGAAAGAATGTCATAAGACTGAAGGATGGGTATTTGATCTTAAACCAAAGATAACTTTGAAGAACCTTCAGTATATTGATTTTAATTGGGGTGTTTTAAATTTATTGGGCCAAAATTTGTTTAATTCTTTTTAAAATTTTAAATTTTGTATGTGATGTTTTTATTCTTGGCTGTTCACCGCCCTGAGTCCAGTGGGAGAAGGGTGGTATAAAAATCTAATAAAATAAAATAATAATAAATAATATCCATGAGAGTTTTTGAATGTAGATAATCCAGGAATAGCAAGAAATATATTTCTTTTTGTTGTAAATAAGATCATTGTAGAGAGGACCAGAAGTACTTTTTATATGGGAACCATAAGTTTGCTTCGGATCATGAAATCAATTTTTATAAGCATGTTCTCAAAGTTATTCCACTGCAAAGTGGAAGTCTCTTGAATTACCACCAGCACCAAATTTGACAATTCGCTCCAACTGGTAGAGCTCAAAAGCCCAAATAGATTCAAGCACTCAATGTTTCCTTCCTCTACTTTATAGAATGTACAGAGACTGTCATAGAAAATTTTCTTCTGGCAGTCATCTGGGGTCATATTTTCTTTTAATAGCTTACAGTGTTCAGGGTCACTAATTAATGGATAGCATAGCAAAAAATAGAGCAAAATCTATTTGACAGTTAGAAAAAGTTAGAAGCTTAACTTGTGGAATATTTTTTCATGAAGAGACTTTTGGAACAAACTAGAAGATGTTATGCCTTCTTTAAACATTTGATAAAACCAAAGTTTTATTTCTATAAACCATTTCAGAATCTTTTAAATAAAAATTATTTAAGACATATAAAATATTTCATATCAATAAAAAGAGTTCCAAATTTGTTTAGTTGTTTTGATTTTGACACCACCTGACTCAAACCAATTTTAGTCAGCTTGCAATACAAAAAGTGAACTACAACTCGAATAAGGTAAGTAAGTACAATAAAAGGAATAAACAAGATGGAAAAGTCAGACAAATGTCACCAAAACAAATGCTACATATGCCAAACTCATCCAATAAAAGGGTTAAATGTTGTGTGATTGTAAAGATCAGGGGACATCATTTTGCATCTGAAGCTAAATTTTGTTTTCACTATTAAAATATTAACCAGAGTCGAGGTGGCGCAGTGGTTAGAGTGCAGTACTGCAGCTACTTCAGCTGACTGCTAGTTCAGCAGATCAGCGGATCAAATCTCACTGGCTCACTCAGCCTTCCATCCTTCCGAGGTGGGTAAAATGAGGACCCAGATTGTTGGGGGCAATATGCTATTTAGTATACTGTCTTTGGTGTAAGCCGCCCAGAGTCCTCGGAGAGTGGGCGGCATAGAAATACGAATAATAAATAAATAAATAAATAAATAAATTCTTGCTTTTGTTTTCTGTCCCATTTTTATCTTAGCTTTGATGGCCAGCGTGGAGGAACTGATAATTAAGACAGTAATTTCAGCTGAATTGGCTATTGCAGCAGCCTGTAAAGCCTTTATCCCACACCGTGGTGTTTGCTTTGGTAAACCATCTTTATTTTTACATTTTCTGTTGTTTGTCACATTCAGGGAATGCATTGGTACACAATATAATATAATCAGTTTGTATCACTGAGGGGATGTCATTCCCCAGAATTGGCACCATCTCAGTGAAGACTCATCTCTGCATTGCCACCATTCTGGAACTTGCAGAGCAGAGATGCACTCTGGAGTCAACAAACCTTCCCTGGGTCTGCTAATTGGAATTGATAATGGTTGTGGGGGTTTTGGATTGTCTCCTTACAGTACAATGTATTGACAATATTGGACAATTTTGATTATTATTATCATTATCATCATTATCGTTCATATCCGAAAGGATATGATATGAGTCCGAAAGGAGAAGGGCAGTATAGAACTTTGAATAATAATAAATAAATAAATAAATATAGTCTATGACAGTGATGGTGAAACTTTTTTCCCTCGAGTGCTGAAAGCTGGGACCCCCTTTTTGGTGCTAGTAGGCCTCCCTGAAGCTTCCTGGAACCAAAAACGGGGGGTGGGGAGGGTGCGGCACGCGGTGGAGCTGACCTGGGCATTGGCTCGTGTGCCCGCAGAGATGGCTCCACGTGCCACCTGTGGCACTCTTGCCATAGGTTCACCATCATGGGTCTATGATGAAAATGATGACCCAGAAGCTTTTTTCTTGTCCCAATGATTTCACGTGACCCTTCTTACCATTCCAGTTGCAATACTGAGAAGATGCTTAAAATTTGTTTCCCCAAATCATTGCCTTTCCTTTCTGATTCTGAACTGGGAGGGGAAGACTGCTAGGAATTGTACTTGTGAGAATTGTATACCTGCTAAGATACTGCACTTGGGAATACCCATCCAGTAGGACTTGCCTTCTTCTGATATATTTTGTTAGGTGGATGGTGGGTGGTGGATTGGGAGATGTTTCTGTGCTGGTGGGCATTTTGAGCTAAAACAAGCCTTTATGTAACCTATCCAGAGTTGGTACTGGAAGCAAGATGGTTTCTTGGAGACTATAGAATCTTTAGATGCCCCTGAAGTTTAAAATGGACAGTAGAAAGGAGGCTGCCTTTGTTCAATACAATTCATTTCAGAACTGCAGTAAGAGATTGGGGCACAATATGCTTGCAAGCAGGCACTAGGTCAAGTTCAGCTAAACCATGCCAACCCCTGACCTTAATATACTGTACAAATGTAAAACATAAAACCAGAATGTCTGGCTGGATTTTATTAAGAATAAATTTGGTATTCTGGTATTCTGTCTCTCTTACTGTACTAAATAACCATATATCCCTGGAAGATGGGAAGCAGAATAGCTCTTCTTTTGTTTTTTTGACAGAAAAAGCTTGGTTTTCAGCTTTGGCTACTGTCCACGAATTACTTAAACATTTTGAAAATTGAGTCAACTAGTGACTTGCAGCTTCTGTAGCATTAAATCTTGTGTATTTCACATTGCAGAAAGGAGGATTTGTTTGTATTCTGAAGTTAGAATCTTTGTTGTAGTGAATAATTTGGAACTGTAGCGTTTTGAAAGATAAAATGTGTCAATGTTTAGATGCTTCTTTATAAGGCTACCTATTCCAATACTTCAAGTTCCATCTATCAATATTGTCTCCTGTATAGATTTTTTTTAAATAAAGCAAACAATATTCAAAATGTACTGTACAATACAATTCTCGTGTAATAAAGATGTGAGACAGGCTGTGACATTGTGTCCCTTCTTAATTTTCATGCTCAAAGGAGCAAACAATTTAATCAGCTTTAAAAACATATTTGTTCATTTAAAACTGAACATTTGTTAAAAGGTGGTTTTATTGTATATGATGCAATTTAAGTCAAATATGCAAAGATACATTGGCAGAAATCATAATTTAATTTACAGGATTTAAAACACCTGTATCTTTAAGTCACTTATTTAAGTCAAGGTTTTTACTGTATACTGAAGAATGACTTCCTGTGCTATGAATTGTTTCCAAAATGATGGACACATTATTCATATTCATATATATGATTTTTTTAAAAAAAAATCCTGCCCTCATTTATGTAATTATATCTTTTCATATGTTTGGCCGTTTAGCTAGTTTGGAAACATTTCTTTAATATATGTCATAGTGTATGAAACATTCTACATTTTGACCCAGGATACATTGTTTCTGACATCACATGCAAAGAACCTTTGGAGTATTAGTCCCCAAGACTAAGGAGTTTGCCTGAATCTTAACAGGAATATAAAAGTTCATGGTATGGAATAAAATACGTGTAGCCCTCTCTGTTAAACTTCATAAAGCATCTGGACCTTGTTACTGTCTGGCTGTATTTAACCACTTATGTAGTTGAGAAGCTATGAATGGAAATATTCCCTAAATTTGTAATTCATAAATGTTCTGAAATACTAGTCCTTGTAATGGAAAAATGACTAAATGAACTTTAGTTACAGCTCATGGGAGGCAAGTTCTGGGGTTTTTAAAAGGATTTTGGAATTGTAATTATTCTTTTTAAATAATAATCGCCAATATTCTTAAAACTATTAGTGATAATTAAAAAGACTTTAAATACAATTCAAACAAAACTATATAAAATGTAAATAGAAGTAAAAAAACAAATGCAAAGGGAAAAAGAAAGAAATAATGGAATTTTTCTTATTTTCTAAATAGAATGTAATAGTTATATCTTTATACAGCTTTATACAATTCAGTTTTCTAAACAAGAAAAAGAACCTTGAGAACAAAGAAGTATATTGTCTAATATGGCCCATGGGCCACTTCTGGCCCTTGCATTGTCCCTGTCCAGGACACTCTTGATAAAGTTCCAAATTTTAGGAATATAACTGAACATCAGTGTAATATTTTAAATGTTTACTTCTTCCACTGCTTGTTAAGATATCTACAAATAATCTAAAGTTTTCAGTGGCCAGATGCCCTTTCATAAAACCACTTTGTGCAGGATTACTGATAGTAATACCTTTTTCAATAATGCCAAAGCAATAGTCAGAATCTTAGCCATCTGCATTTAACAAAAGATATTGGATGGTAACTTGCACAATTTATGACGTTTTGTTCTCAGAATAACAATTTATATAAGTCTTATATGGTGAAGGCAGGGTCCTTTTTTTCAAATACTTATATATAAAACTATATAGGATGTAAGCTCTTCTTACAATTCCATTGAATGGACATACAAAATATTTGTTAGATAATCCTCAGATAACGAAAAGGTTGATATGGGTTTTTTCATCAAATAAATAATTGGTTGACAAACGAAATCGGTTGACTAGGGATATGTTCTGAGCATTTATATGATGTAGACTCTCTCTCTCTCTCTCTCTCTCTCTCTCTCTCTCTCTCTCTCTCTCTCTCTCTCTCTCTTATCTATCTATCTATCTATATCTATCAACCTCAAGCTTGACTCAGCCTTCCAGCCTTCCAAGGTGGGTAAAATGCGGACCCAGATTGTTGGAGGCAATATGCTGACTCTTAGAGAGGGCTGGAAAAGCACTGTGAAGTGGTATATAAGTCTAAGTCCTATTGCTATATCTATATATCTATATCTATAGCTCTGTATGTACGCTCATGTTGGTGAGGGTTGGGGTTTTTTTTTTAAGCTTGTATTTTTCTTGATTGTACCACATAGTGGCGATAGAGCTTACGTTCAGCAAAACTATATAAGAACTTTAGAGATGTTGGCAAAGAATTCAGACTTCTCTGGCAAGGAAGGTGGGAATGACTCCAAGAAACAATGGTTAGTACCAGTGAGTGCCTTCACTTGCTTTCTAGTACCTGCCCTAAAGGTTTTCCTTTGGCAGTCACCTACTATTTCCTCTAGCTCTATATACAAGTACAGGATGGAAGTGGCAAAATTAGAAAATGCAGACTAAAAGCTTTTTACAACTTTGGTCTTTTTTTTTTAAATTTGATTTATATGCCGCCCTTCTCCGGAGACTCAGGGCGGCTTACAGTGCGTTAAACAGTAGCCTTATCAAGAATTAATATTAAAGCTGGCCAGGCATAGTAGTGGCATCTCATGATACAAACTTTATAATCGAGATCCTTGATAACACTACATTAATGGTGCAGTAATATCAGTTATATTAAATGTACCTACTAGGGAGAGTAGACTGGGTAGAAACGTATCTGTGAAGAAATAGTATGAGAAGGACTAAACACTCTGTCAAGGCTATTAAAGGTATATGTTTGGCTGTTGGATCTTATGATCAATTTGTTAATTACATCTCTAGGGTAGAAAGCTGTATACGGTATTTTTCGGAGTCTTATAGACGCACTTCTCTCCCCTTAAAAGAGGTTGAAAATTTGGGTGTGTTTTATACTCTGAATGTAGCTTTTTCGAAGTTTTTTTCAGCCCTAACGAGGCGCTAGTGAGTGAAGCATCTCTGTGCTTTGCCTGCTCCCTCCAACTCTCAGCTGTGCTTTAGAAGCTTTTTTTCAGCCCGAACGAGGCCCTAGCAAGTGAAGCGATCTCCGTGCTTTGCCTGCTTTTCTCATTGCTTCTCTCTCCAAAGATCAGCTGTGCATTAAAAACTTTTTTTCAGCCCTAACGAGGCACTAGCGAGTGTCAGCTGTGCTTTAGAAGCTTTTTTTCAGCCCTAACGAGACGCTATGAGTGAAGTGATCTCTGTGCTTTGCCTGCTTTTCTCATTGCTTCTCTCTCCAAAGATCAGCTGTGCTTTAGAGCTGTTTTTTATCCCCAAGCAGGGGATAAAAAGCACATGTGCGTGCTCAAAACCAGCAAACTAATGTGCTGAAACTGACCAGACTAAGGATACCAGACAGATGAATACCTGGTAGGCAGATTTTTTCCCTCCTATTTTCCTTCCCAAAAACCAAGCTGCATCTTATACTCCGAAAAATACGGAATCTCTTGCAATAGCTGATGTGATTTTTAATTAGAACATGAGCTTTTGTTTTCCAATGCGAAAAAATGGTGTATGAGGAAAAATTAGCTAGGAGTTCAAGGTTGAAAGGGAGATAAATTAAGCAACAGAAGCTTGTTCGGAATCTTAAAGAGAACAGTGGAATAAATCTCGTGGTTTGAGGAAACAGGAATGAGAGAAACCTCTGTGAGATGACATGAATTCTCAGAACCAGAATAGCAATAGCACTTAGACTTATACACCACCCCATAGTGCTTTACAGCCCTCTCTAAGCAGTTTACAGAGTCAGCATATTGACCCCAATAATCTGGGTCCTTGTTTTACCAACCTTGGAAGGATGGAAGGCTGAGTCAACCTTGAGCCGGTCAGGAATGAACTCCTGGCAGTGGTAATGCAGAATTAGTCTGCAATACTGCATTCTAACCATTGTAACACCAAATGTCTCCATTCATAGTTGCTATTTTGATTTTTCCATAGATTGTAGATTATAGGTGTGGAAAGTTTTAAGCTTGTGGCCCTACAAAGTGGCACTGAACTGTAATTCCCACAACATCTCACCATTGACTATATTATCTAAGTTCAACAGCATTTAGAAGACCACCAGTATCCTAGCAATTGGGAAGCCAATGATCAGTTGGGTTGATAAACCAGCTTATTCATACTATAGAACATGGAGACCAGTAGCCTAACTGGTTTGCTTGCACTGACATAATTGATTGTCTAGAATGTTTTAAATGACTTGGTTTGATGGCATATCTCTATATATGTGAATAGCTGAATAGCTTGCTAAGCATTAGCTTCTATAACTGCTATATGAATTTTTTATATAATTTGCACAAGCTCTATAGAGTTGATGTATATTTTCCAAAGAAATACTATACACATGATAAACTTTTTCAGTTTGATTGATTGTGGCTGTAATGGTGAGAGGTGAAATTCTGCACAATTAGAGACTAGATTAGAAAAGAATGAGTACCATAACATCTACTTAAAACCATATAATCTAAAAATTAAAGTCTGCAATCTCACACTTTTCATTTTTTAATTTATATCTATTTATATGGTCATCTGTCTTACCAATGAGACTCTGGGTGGCTAACGAGTTAAAATGCAATATAAATACATGTATATTTAGAAAAAATAAAGACACATTTCCCAGCCAAATAACTAAATAAAAGGGCCAAAGTGGCTCTTGAACACGCTATTCACCAATACATGATGCAGAGCTTTTATATATATATATATATATATTGTATAACTATAACTGATTCTTTATCTTCTGACCTCTAGTGATCTTTTAGAATGTCTCACAGGGATTGCCTGTGTGCTTTTAATTGTCTTTTCATAGAACTCTATGAACTTGTTGATTTTAAAAATATGTGCTGAAATCCTCTTGCTGTTGATGACTATACCCCACATCAAATTCCACACTTGCATGATATGAAACTGGAATATACAGAACCATGATAGTGGGATTTCTGGTTGCCTTTTGGTATTTAGCTTTTCAAAGGTTTAAAAAAATACTTTTACTTTTTTGCATGATGAGGAGAACTATAAATGTTTCCAGATTTGTTTTCCAAAGGATCTTTAAACAAAAGATTTTGTTTAAAACTTTACGGTATACGTGCAAAACATTTATTCAGTCACAGGTACTCAACTAATTCTTTAGTTCTTCTCTGTTATGTCTTTTATTGTCTGCACACATTCAGCTGCTTCTTTCTCCTTGAACTAATCATGAAATCTTTCCTGAGCTGAGCACCCCATTTGTGCTACTTTTACTTATAACTTGCAGAGACATGCTGTTAGACTGTGGGAGGAATCCACTACCTTGATCAAAGTCCTGTCAGCAGAACTGAACACTAAACTCTACCAGTTGTATTCTAGGAGTAGTTTTTATATATAGGAGCAAAATGTTAATGATATTTATGAGCAGTGTTGCATTTATTTAGTCTTACTTCCCAATGGCGTGGAATCCGTACTAACTGTTAATCCTTAACTATGGAAGTCCATAGCAAATTCTCATATATAGGGTAACATTTTGAGAGAAAGGAAAAGCAGAGCATAATCTATATTATGAGAATCTGTTCCCCCATTTTCCAGTTTGAGATTGGGAATTAGAATTAAATTGTAGACTTAGGTGGTCCAATGTTAAGCTCTCTAGAGACTGTAGGCATTATGTATTCTTCCTGATCAAGCAGTAATCTGGCAGATACTCTGGAAAATGCCATTGCTTGGTGTTCTGATGTAAAGCCTGAACAGCATCTGCACTGAGTGGAAAGGGGCCCACTTTTGAGGTAAATAGACAAAACTGGCTACTTTCTTTTCCTGTGACAGGCACAGGAAGTCAAGATAAACCAGCTTCACATAGGATAAATCCATTTAGTATATGTAATAAATAGTGTCTGGCATATGAAAACATGCTTTTATATAATATATATATATATATATATATATATATATATATATATATATATATATATATATATATATATAATGTAGCTAGTGTATCGCCATTAATACAAATTCAGAGAGAGTTGCAAAGTCATCTACGAGTTAAATGAGGGAAAGTGGGAGCTTTCAGCACTCCGTGCAGACCATTACATAGGTGATTCAAAGGAGGACAGAAAGGAGGAGACTGGTATATTCCGGTTCAAGCTATAAAAGGTTTCATTGTTTTGACTTTGGGAGTCTGCTTCTGGGTGGGCATAGAAATCCCCCTCCCCGTTATAACACATACCAAAGCTTTGAAGCGGTACAAAACCCTTCCCAGGGGATAACAGGGAAGGTGAGAAGGATCAGAATACATTTTTCAAGTTATTTTTCATGACTGCATTTACACTTCTCTGCATTCATTGAAAGAAAATCTGGAATGGGATTAATTATATTAGAGTACTGCATCACAGGGCCAAGTTTTAATACAAGTGATGAGGTGTTTGAGTAGGTTAGAGAATTTTCTAGGGTAGGTAAGGCCATAAATATGAAGGAAGCATTTCATAGTACTGACTCTGATTAGATTTTTTTATCCCATTGTCGTTATTTGTTAACCAAATTGAAAGAGCACATGGCAGGTTAACTTGAGAACTGTGTTACCACCATAGTATGTTATTGGTTATTCTGTGGAATGAATGGTCTTATGGCTTGTTTGCTTTTTGAATAGTAATTAATTCTGCCTGTGTTTCACTGATCGGTAGGCTTACAAATTTGTGCCATTGAAGCTCCCTCATTCCAACTCTCTCTCTCCCCCTGTCCAGAGGAATGGGACAACTCATCACGTGGCCAACTTGCCACGGCCAACTCACTGTGGGACAACTCGCTGCAGGACAATTCAATAAATACAAAAGTTAAATTAATTTCAATGGAACCATGGCTAATAATAATAAAATGAGTCAATCCAGAAATAAAAGAGTTAACAATAATTTCGATGAAAACGTGGTCACCAATAATAAAAGTAACCGAGTGAAATGATTAATACAGCATTGAATTGCCCCGCCATGAGTTGTCCTGTGGCAAATTAGCTGTGGTGAATGTCACGTGACAAATTAGCCATGGCGAGTTGTCCTAGACTCCTCTCCAGCTACAAGAGTAAATGGAATAATCTAATGTATTGTTTCCCCTTAAAACATGATTTCCTCTTAAAACCACTAGGAAGGTTATTGAAGCAATTAATCATTTTTAGCTCTCATTTGCAGAGAAATTCGAGATTCAGTTTGACTTTTAAATGGTATACCTCATGACAAAACATGTCATTTTTAGTATCTTACACTAGATTCTACAAAGTTTTGGTACTTGAACCCATACTGAGAGAATATATGGAAATTAGCATTTATTCGGCTAAACTCAGGAAATCAGAGATAAGAAGAATTCTTCTTCTGCAGAAGACTTAATTTTGGCTTTGTCCAAAGAGTCTGGCTTTCAGTTATCCTACACATTCTATGCTAAACATTATGCTGAGGAAAAGGAGGGTGAAGTGTGGAGAACTGAAAAGAGAGCACCTGCCTATCAGCATCCAACTAGCAAACTAGACAATCTAATTTCAGTTGTACTCCTTGCAATAATCCCTGAACATTTGCTGAAATCCAAGATTTTATTCAAGGAGATAATAAGTAATTTGTTTAGCTAAGCCAATTATATTAACTTTATTTGAAATTGGTTGCCTTGGCTTGTTTTTTCTCTGTTTCTCTTTTCCCCCAAAACTCTAGAGATTTGGATTCATTAGTTTCTCCATGCACAAGAACGGAATGGTTACACCGCTATCTGCCTTTGGTTTAGGAATGGTATGTTTTGCTAGATTCTGTAATTCAGGGCTTTGGCAGAAAGCTCTATAGCATCTTCCTTTCTATTTATCTTATGGCTGGACTAAAGAAAAATATTAGTGAAAAGGCAAAAAAAGGCCAACCTGGGCAGTTGAGAATGCATAAAGAGATTCAACGTCGGTGATAAAGACTGTATTTTGAGTATCTTTAGTGGGAAACCTTTAAGAAGGAATTTGTCAGTAAAGTACTTTAAAACTTTTCCCTCCTGGGTCCTTAGCATGGTACTAGAGGCCTCAGTATTCTTATGGATGCCAATATTCCCACTCATACTTTTCTTGGTGCCTGTCAGACTCATTGCCTATTTAAATTCATTTTATTCATTTTCACTTTTTAAATTTTCAGTTAAAAATTTGGAAATGAGAATGCTGGAAAGCATCAGCCTCGAATGTAATTGGTACTTAATGCCTCTGTCCCTGACTTAGGTCTCAGAAACATTTTTAGAATTTAAAATGGCAGGGATCTAAAGCTCCCCTTTCAAATGTATCTATCTTCTCAGAAAAACAAAACAAAACAATAAGATGAATTAGTGTCCTGTGAGACTTGGAAATGATATTCTACCAATCTAGCTTCTGATAATTGGATTATTTTCCTTAGTGATTTATATCAGATCTGTCATTTTATGATGATAAAAGTAATGTACTTTCAAAATTCCAGATGTGCACCTAATCACCAAAAGTTGTGAATTCCCAGTATATAGTATGGCCCTTGTTTCTAGAAGATCAAGAATAGAATGTTAAAATGTTTTTGAGAGATAAACAAATTTGCTACTGAAGACTTTGGAAGGTTTAATTGGAACCCATTTCTTCTATATACTTTTTCTCAATCCTGATTCTCTATTTATAAATAATGTGATTGAAGAATCAAATTCTACAATATTGTTTTTAGTCTTTCTACTTAATATTTGGTGTTAGCACTTAGATTACCGTAAGTCTATTTAAAATGAAACAATTATGAGATTATGTTTTCCTTCTCTGAATGCTCTCATATTTGGACTTCGGTATTGGTATACAAATATCGTGAAAACTTGATACTTAATTCTTTTACTCGGCTTTTCTATATATGAGATTACTAGAGCTAACCAAAATATCTAACTATCTTACTATTGGGAAAGAGACTTTCATTAAGTATTTCTGGATATAAAAATCTAGGAGAAGGAGCTGCCTTTTGCTAACTTCTAAACTTACATTAAACTTTAAAGAAAGGTTATAAAGATGAAATAGATATTTGGAAACCTAGGAGAACATCTAAGGAAATCCAATTCTTCATTAGATTTCATACAATTTTCTCTGCACAATCTGCACTATGAGCTGCCAAACCTGGCATAGCTTGCTGAGTGATATAGCCCAGATTGGAATAGGACAATTTGCTGCGGCCAATTTGTTGCGGTCAACTCACCATGGTCAGCTCGCCAGGGCCAATTCGCTGCAGTCAACTCATCACGGCCAACTCCTTGTGGGATAACTTGTCAGGGCCAATTCACTGTGGGATAACTCGCTGCAGAGCAGTTTAAGAATTCAATTTAATTATTTAAAATAAAAAAAATTTAAAACATTTTTTTGTCATGCACATTTCATTTTGTCCCTGTTTTTGCATCCCTTCTTTAATGATTCTATTCCACCATTTCTTTGATATTAGTTAACTCTTGTTCTGCAGTGAGTTGTACCGTTGCAAATTGGCCGTGTTGAGTTGTCCCACAGAGAGTTGGCCATAGCAAGTTGGCCGTGGCAATTTGGCTGTGGCTAGTTGGCCGTGGTTACCTGGCCACGGCAAGTTAGCTGCAGTGAATTGTCATAGATCCATCCCGGATAACTGACTTTCTTAAAACAATTTGTTTCTCTGATCCTATTACAAAGGAGGGCTAGTGGAAGGGTTGACATTATGAAATCTACCTCCATAAGAAGCAATAGAGAAGATGCCCCTGTGTCCAGTTTGTAATGGGAAACCTTTGCCACGGCTGTACTACATTGATGGCAAAATGACTAAATTTTGGTGGTGTTTTTAGATTGGGATGGGGGTGGAGAAGAGAGATTGTAAGGCTGGGAATGATAGTGAATTGCCTCCTGGAACTTTTCTGCTCTCATTCTCACCCTTAACTCCACACATATTAGAGACATCTCTTTCTGTCCATTTCCTTGCCCCCTTTCCAGAAGTATGTGTGACCAGTTGTATCTTAGTTTCTTTTTTAAAACTATTGTTAAAAAAATAAATAATGTAAAGATTGAAACAACTGTGTGATGAACTGGCTAAACCTTTCACATCACAGGCTTAATTTTTGTATTTCCGTTTTCCTTACTTACTTTTTCCTTAAGAAAATCTATTTCTAAATCTTATCTATTTTTGTATTTATTCTTGCTACTTAATCTTTTACTGAGAATTCTCTCAAGTTTTCACTTGATAATATGCATATAGTTTAGATTCAGCTTTCATTTTGACAGGGTGTGCACTGCAAAGTAGTCATTTCTGACATGTGGTGGCTTGGTAATACAGACATAAATTTTGTTTGTGTGGTCTGATTACTTCATTTTTCCTGCTTGGTTGGAATGATGTCTGTTAATCCATGGCAACAGCTGCCAAGATATTGTCTAAGAAGTAAAATCTAATGGCTGTTTTCTTTTGAATAAAGCTTGAGTGACCTGGGCATTCCTGTTGAAAAAATATACACTTTCAAATATTTATTTACTTTGGAAAAGAAGAATCTTTAATTTTATTATTTTTCCTCTAGAAAATATTTTGATGTACAGTACTGGGAGGTTCCTTAACTGTGTTTAGTGAAGTTTCTAGTACAATTTGTTTAATATGTATAGTGAGAAAATTTGAGTCTTATATCTGTCATGGAAGCAGGACAAATGTATTGCATGTTCATGTATGGCAGGAGCACTTTTAAAACTCTATTTGAGTAAAGTAACATGACTTTTTAGAGCAAATGTATATATACACTTATGTGCAGAAACATCACCTAAATGTAAACCATTGCCAGTATCAACATAAGTAAAGTTTTAAAAACAGTATTAATGATCCACAAAGAGGAGATCTACAAAGAGGTAAGAATCAATTAAAAAAAAATACTTATCAGGGCCTTGACTGCAAACCATGAGACAAATTAGAAATTCAATTAGAATTGAAGTAATAAAAGTTGCAGAGTTAGCAAACCTTGTCACATTGTTCATAGGGTAAACCGATCACATAAATCCATATTCTAGCCTTGTTTAGAAATGCTGTTATGCTATCATCTGATATATTTTGTGTTTTGTTTCAGAGCTTTATGGTTTTGATGTTCTCATTGATTCTACTCTCAAGCCTTGGCTGCTGGAGGTGAATCTGTCCCCTTCCCTGGCCTGGTAAGGGAACTGTTGCAGAAGATAGGATGAAATGATTGTCCCCTAAGTAATTTTCTTCTGAATTTGTTTCCTTTGGGGGCAGGAAATATTCTTGATGTTTTTTAAGTGGATCTTTGTTTGGATAAAGGGAAGGGAAGAACAAGTTTGCAAACTGACTATACCTCTGATTAACTTTTTTTATTTCTCAAATTGAGGGATATAATTTATGGATATAATTTAGCCTGTAACACCCACTCCCTTGCTTTGTGCATCAGACATAGAGGGGAGTCTATGTATGCAAGGAGGAATGTTTTTAAATTTTGTTTTTGGTCTCTGAACTACCAGGTCACAAGGAGATACTACTGTACCTATTAGAGATGTACAAAATTTTCTGAATTTAAAATGCCTGGGGTTGAGGTTGAAATGGTTGTTCTGACCTTATCACAAGCATTCTTAGTTTGAAACAGGGCTGTTCTTTTTCCCCCCTCTGAATACTACCAGCACGTCTAGGAGAATATGTTTTGATGTGAAACAGCTGCTTCAAGTTCAAAGTGTTGTGTATACATCTATTACCTGCCATATCTCCTTTTGGCTAAAATGGTAAGAGGCAGGATTGAGCCGAAATAGTTGGGTAGGTAGAGGTCAATGTCTAAGGATAGCTACAGTGTTCATATTTGGCCCTTTCTCAATAACCCGTCTGTTGATTGTGAGCAAGGAGTGGGGGACAGGGTTGGATAAGATTATTTTCCTACCATCTCTGGTTGAATAAACAAAACAGTGAGTGTTGTTTCATTCAAATGATGAATGCAACACCCCCCCCCATTTTTTAAAGGAGGAAAGGGATTAGATTCAGTGTGCAAATAATATTCTGTCCTAAATATTATTTCTTTTTCTATTTCGTTAAGTTAGAAAAGTGAAGTTTATTTTTTTCTAAGAGGGAAAAGGCAGCATTCAATAAAGTCTTTTATCTGAGATCATTAATGTTTAATTTCTTTCTGAATGGAGGTTTATAAGGTATAAATCTCAATCAGATCTATGACTTCATTTGGTCCTGGTTGTAGTGAGTGTTAAAAATTCACTTTTCACCTGTATGTTTTTTTTAGTGATGAATCTATTTTTAGATTCTATTCTCAATATTCAAGAATAAGTGAATGAAACTGGAAAGATCTAAAACATTAAAAAATATACCCTGAATCTTGGAGGAACTCACAGAAAATTGTTCAGAGAGCACTGTTGTTCTATCACAGATATTGTAAGAAATATTTCCAGTTTGGAAATGCTGATTTTCAGTCTAGTAGAACAGAATTCCCCAATCTTTTTGGCTTTGTGTACCAGCGGGGGGAGGAGAGGGGATAGTTCTGCGCGAGTGGTAGGCATGTACACCTGCTGTTCGCGCAAATGGAACACACACACATGCGCTCACCCAACACTTCTGGGGCCCAGTTCTGAACGGCTCAAAGCCTGGAGGTGGATTGTTGCTCGGGGATTGGGCACCCTTATACTGGAACATTAGAAAAGGGAAATCTAAGATTTCTTTAACCTCTGCCCAGAATGTCAAGGCAGAAGGATTTTCATAAAGTTGTGTATGTATGTATGTATGTATGTATTATTATTATTATTATTATTATTATTATTATTATTATTATTATTGTTATTGTTATTGTTATTGTTATTGTTATGTCATATTATCTGCTTAAATAGATGCAAAATTTCTGATTTGGCAGTTCCAAGAATGGGACTTTCCATTCTTAGAATGATAGGTCTTGTACATATCGATTAAACTTTCCTCAAAAATGCAGATTAAAGTGATTAATTGGTTGGTCTTATTTGTTCTCTTGTTCCATGCTGTTAGTGATGCTCCTTTGGATCTGAAAATTAAAGCTAGCATGCTTTCAGATATGTTCACACTTGTAGGTGAGTATCATGTCAATTCTTCTTCAATATTGAGGACCCAGTTTGGGGGGCAATAAGCTGACTTTGTATAAATATATAAAAGTATGAAGGCTATTGCTTAACGCATTGTAAGCCACCCTGAGTCTCCGGAGAAGGGCGGCATATAAATCAAATTAAAAAAAAAATTACATTGCTTTGGGTGACTGTATTTAAAGTCAATATACTGTATAGTCCAGAGCTGATTTGAAATAATGTTTTATATTACGTTCCATATGTGTCAGATTAGCTCTATGTACATATATTTAACTATCGTGTTATGCAAGTACCTTAACCCAATTAAGGTACTTAAGAGTTTCATTTTAGTCCCAATAGGCTGGAGTTTGTTAGAAACTGAATCTTTCCCTACCAACATCAGTTTTATTTAATGTATAGTAGGAACAAAGCAGTCACTTTATAGTTTCTCTTCCAGACTCTAAGACAAAGTACTGGACAGGCCATGTTAAAATCTGTTGTGTGAATCTGGTAAATGCTTTGTAGTAGTATTTGGAATTATTTTGAAAAGTAAAATAAAATAATTAGTGACAGGTACATACAATATTTGTGCAACATATGACAGCACTAAGTTCTGTACATGAAAAAACATTGAATAAATGGTATGATATACCTGTGTCTCTCTCTATATTTAAGATTGACATTTGCATAATGTTTTGGAAAAGTGGCAGATGTGATAATTCTACTTTCTTCTTTCTCCTGCATTTTCCTGCACATGTGGGGTCTGCTTTTTTTCTGGATTAACCAAGTTTGAACCATTACAGTAATATCTAACATTACAAAACATAATCTGCCATGATTGCTGTTAAAATATCTATAAAATGGGAACTAAATATCAACAAAGTTATATTTTAGAGCTGTCACAGCATCCAAGCTTCAGAAATATCTGTCCCTCAAATCTATATACATATACATTCTCATGTCAATCACATCTAGTTTCTCCCTTTTGTATTTCACAGTTCAACATAATAGTTCTTTTTACAAATCCATGCTTACTTTTGGAGAATAAATGTCATTTGTTGTAATGTAAATGTAATAGTGACATAGTTTCTGCAAAGGGCACCCATTTCTGTTACTCAACAATATCTATTATTAAGCAGTGCCCTGGGAAGCATCTATGATAACCCTAGTTTTTAGGTGGTACATTGATGCTATCAGGGCAGTTGATCTATAATTAGATGTCCTTCATGTGACAAATCTTCCTCCCTTCCTCTCTCCAAGGCTTTGTTTGTCAGGATCCAGGTCAGCGGCTAAATCGGACATCTTATTACTCCTCTGAGACAAGGAGAAATCCTTACCAAAAAACTCAAGTAAGGAGAAAAAAGTTAAAACAATGCTTCTGCGATGATATTATTAAATTATGAATTATATTTGCTTGATGATCTTTCTATACTTTTTCTCCTCTGACTACTTTTCTTTCTACATTTAAGCTGTTCTTTAATATAGAGCTTCTCTTTTCTTAACACTTTAGTCATGCATTGTTTCTACTCTATTGGGAAGTAAAGTGATCTCTAGAAGTCCTTTGTGTATCTGAGAGGGTATCATTACTTCTTTATTTGGTGCTCTCAATATTTATGACATTTAAGAGGGAGGGAAGAGGAGTCAAGGTAAGCAGTGAAGTAACAAACTGTGTAGCTGAGTCGGTCACATGGCCTTGGGTATAATAGACACCTGGATTCAATTGTGTGTAGAAGAGGTAACGGGAGCGTCTTAATCGAATGGGTCCCTGTGGGAAATATTGGGTAGAATTCCTGAAAAGAAACTCCCTTTATCCCTAGTGAGTCTTGATTTCTGCTGTATTTCATACCATGTAAAATGATACTAGCACCATAATTGCTGCCATCTACTGTCTGCTTGTTTAGAGCTGCAAGACAGTGCAAAGTCTTTTATGTTTCCCAAAGTCTGAACATAATTTGTGATCTAAATTAAGTTGCCTTTTGTTAATTTCTTAGGGTTTCAAATGTTTCAAATACTATTTGTAACCCAGGATTTACCGTTAGCTATCCTATGTAAAGCTATCATACCTGTAAAAGAAAGCAGTATTATTTATTACATACATTACATATATTATGTATGCTAACTAGGCTTTTCCTGAGCGGTTTACAATCCATTAAAATTAAACAATACAGTTCTCAACAGTTAAAATACATAACAAAACTTGATAATTAAAGGATAATGAAATTAAAACAATAGAAATACCAGCAAGAGCATAGAAGTGTAGAATTAACATTGATTTATTAAAACGTCTGGGAGAATTAAATGCTTTTGCCTAGTGCTGAAAAAATAAAGTCAATGCCAGGTATACTGTATGGAGAGTTACCACTGACAAGATTTGCCTTCAGGTAGCCACTTGGTATTTATTTAGATATTCATTTATTTTTGTGTTTCCCTGAAAATAAGACCCTGTCTTATATTTTTTTGAACCCTGAAATAAACGCTTAGCCTTATTGCCATGCGTTCAAAAACCCAATTGGGCTTATTATCAGGGGATGTCTTATTTTGGGGGAAACAGGATACCTACTTACTTTTGACTAATTATATACTATGAAGTCAATGTCAACTCTTTGCAACCACATAGGTGGATTTTCACCATGACTGTCTGTCCCTAACCTCATCCTTCAAGTCTTCCAGTGGTGCATCCATTGCCACTTTAACTGAGTCAATCCACCTTGTTGCTGATCATTCTTTTTCCTTCCACCTTTCCCAACATTAGAGCCTTCTCCAGAAAAAACGGCTAACTTATTTGATTTATACACTTCCTGACTCTGCAACTCTGGGTGCATACATAAAGCAGTGTAAAACAATGAAATAGAAATAACCACAAAGGGAAAAATAGAATCCAATAAACAATTCATTTTATAAGGAGCCTGCTACCACCCTAGCTCAAGACCTGGAAGAGGCAGGTTTTAAGGGATTGTTTAAAAAAGGTCAAGTGTGTTTGTGGGGTTATATTTATCTTAGGGAGGAGAATGTTTTTCCAGAGAGATGGCTCCATGACACAGAAGACTTGCTATGGAAAGCAAAGCAAAGCAAAGCAAAGCAAAGCCTCCAAAATTGAGTTTGGGGTATAAAAATATATGCAAACAGATTTCTCAGGTAACTGCTCCCAAACTATTAAAATCCTAAGAAGTTAATAGCAGCTCCTAAAAGCAAATAAAAGTTGTACTAAGCTGGTTGCAATGCAGCAGTCTTCTGCAATATTGTTTATTAATTGATGTTTCTAGACCATCTTCAAGGAAACCTCATGAATACCACATTACATGATAGTTCTAAGGCATGGATTATTGTAGAATAGCTATCCTAAATTGGCATAAGGGCATCACTCCACAGAGGACAATTGTGCCTCTAATGGTAAAAATGGATATAGACGCACTCTCAACTAAAACTCGATCCTTTAGGAAGAAAGCAATCCATCTTCGAACCCTCCTGGGCAGGCACAACATCCATTACCAGCACTTCTGGTAATGGAGCTTCAGGGTTTTTTTGCTCTCATCCAGTCCAAGCACTGATTCAGCATTTCCACTATTTTTCTTGGCACTTATAAAAAGCAAGAAAGAGGCCTATATGCTGTCAGCATACTGATGATACCACTTCAGATTTCAGAATGACTTCAATCAACGGCCTTATAGTATGTCAAATACAATTGGGAATAGAATATAATACTGCAAAACCCAATAAATATAAATGCCATGGGACTGAGCAAAAGTCCCCCAGCGTCACTTTTTGGAGATAGCCTCTAGGTAAAACTGGAAACGCTGCAGAGCTGTTGAAGTCAAACCTAACTTGGATAAATTCTCCCCAAAGTTATCTAGGAGGAGAAAAATTACTTCTTCACTTTCATCATCACCACAGAGTTCACAGGTTCAATAATGAACTCTTCTTAGCGTTCAATCTGTATAGTATGAGTTTTCCTCCACCTGCATGCCATATGTTTCTCAGCTCATGCCATTATCTTCAGGTGCCTGCCTACCTTGTTTTTGAAGGACACCTGCACAGTGACAAAGGATACTCAGCAGCAATTGTGAAAACTGCCTGGGTCATTTTTCTTTATTTGATAGTCTCACCCAGGTTCTGACCTCAAAGCACCCAGATAAATGCCAAGAAAACTTTCAAAATCCTCTGGAATCTGTTGTCCTTTGCAGATGGACCTTCCTAATGGGTCCCCAACTATGCCGAAAGGAATATCGATTTGAAGTCTGAATCTCAACAAGAAGTGGTCAAACTCTGACAAAAATAGATTCTTCAGCTCCAGGTTCCAATCCTTGTGACCAACAAGAAAACAAACAAACAAACAAACAAACAAACAAACAAACTGCAAATGAATTGAGAATGTTGCCACATTGCTGCCATGAAACCCTGAGCAACTCCGACCTTGGTATATGGCATGGCTATTTTAATGCTCTAGAATCATCATTTTAGAAGTTTTGGCACCCAATCCAGGATCACCCTTAGACACGAGGACTGCTGGATAGCTGAATAGATGATATATCAACAGAATACAGTTATTTCCTAAGTGCCCAACATCAGAAAAAGCACTGTACATTGGTATTAAAATGGGCAGGAAGACTGGAAAGAAAAAAGGAATTTCAGTAAGCATCTACTTACTGTATTTGATCCTCTAGTTTGTTCAAAAATCATCTCACAAATCTCCAAGCCGTGGTCAGCTATATAAATTAAGTGCTTCTCTCATCTGCAGTCAAATCATAGATGAGAGAGATCTTATTCATTTATTAGCCTGACATTTAAAATCTGTGCTGACATTCCAGAGGGCAAACTAGTATAGTTAGTTGTCTGGAATGAAAGAACCACCAGAAAAGGAGACAGGCACAAAATACCTGATTTCTCCTCTCCTTACCTATCAGCAATGTATTTTGCTTTATCTGTTATTTCTTTGCCTTTCCCTGGTATTATGACAAGAGTCTCAGGCAAGCACACTGAAATAAAGGTTGGGGGGATGGGGGAGAGAGAGAGTCTGTCCATGAAATGGCCTTGTCCAAGGGATGGTCCTCTTTTACCATCTTTCACCTTTGAGCCTATGGGGCACTTCAAATTTGGTGTTGCATGCTTTGTATATGTGGGTTCTATATTTCTTGAATGAAATATTTAAGATGTAAATTGGAGGATGAAGCAAAAATGGGGTACATTTTTATGTACATCAGAAATGAAGCTCTAATTTCAGACAATTGGTAATTTTGAAAGAGAACATGAAATCTTTATTCTTTTTATTTTATAGCGCCCTGTTTCTGCACAGTCTCGATCATCAAATGCCAAATTGGTAAATATCGGGCTCTATATTGCTTCATTCATCATTAGATATTTAATCACCGTGTATTTTGCATTTTTAAAGAAATATGTTTGCAGTAATCTTTAAAGTGATGCAAATAGTTGTGGTAAAGAGGCTAATGGACATTGGACAAGAATAAAAAATGTTTTTCTAATGGCAACATGTCCAAGACATGATTAATTATGGAAATATGACATTCCAAATATTTTTTTGGAAATATTCTCTAGATTCTAGATGAACCTAGTTTCTACAGTTTTGTTAATTATGGGAATATGGACGCTGTATACAACAAATCCTATGTAAGATTTTTATATCCTGCATTTTCTGTTGTTTGTTTCTGTCACTACTTTGAATGTGTCTGCTTGTCTGTCGTCTTTTAATACTTCTGCTAAGTTTGCTACTTACATTAGAGAAATCCTGTTTTGAAATTAAACAAGATTGTACACATGTATGGTAGTACTTATACCACTTTAGTATTTTTCAAAATGATTACCAGATTACCAGATTACCAACATTCCTGAAACACAGAAAAATGCCAGTGTAAAAAGAAAATCTGCACAAAGCTATGCTGAGAACTCAAACCTGAAGGTGATATGAAAAGAAATATAATCTTGAAGACTAATTTAGTACTATAGTGGCAGTGGCATACACATAAAGGACACAGCAAGCATTCAAGAATCTAAGAAAAACTAAAACACTAGGAATCCAATAATCCAAGCCTGTCTTTCCCAAGAGGAAAAAAACCGTTGATAATCTTTCATTTTTTCCTTTAAAAAAAGAAGAAATCCATATTTGAACTAGCTGCACAGGTTATATTGTTTGTTGTATTAATGAGAAGTCGTTCTAAACTAAATGGACCTTGGAATTAATCTGGCAAACTCCTTTATGTTAATAAATCCTGCACATCAAAGAAAGAAAGAAATACAATCATAAATTATATGGTAACAATAGTTTGCCCAAAGATAACAGATCAAGTATTGAAAACTTTGGTAATTCTCTTCCAGAAGGATTAACAAGAGTACCATATTACATAATTAAATCTTACTCTATTGGATTTCTGACATGCATTTCTTCTAGTAGTTCTGGAAATAACTCCTTTTGGGAACCAGCAGGAAATAACAAGAAGGGCAACTGTCACATATCAGAATGACAGTTGCACCTCATTAATAGAAACATAGTTTGGAACAGTGGTTCTTCTCAAGATATTTGCAACACCAAGTTCTTTTTGCTTTCCCTGTTCTAATCTGAGAATTGGACAGTGTTTTCTATGTCCCAGTTCCTAAGCAAAGAAAAGGAATGTTCCAATGAATGCAGCTCGTGTTCCTGCCAGGTTCAGAGGGTAGGAAAACTACTTCTCACTCTTGCAACAGAGACTGCAAAGTGCCACACTGGGAACCTGTCTGTGTGGTATGCACTTTGTGGCTGAAAACAATATTAAATATTTTTGTTGCCTACAGCTATTTTCTCAATATGTTGAAAGTGTCAGGTGCAAAACAGTACATTCCATGAATTTCAGGAGGAAAAGATGGACAGATTCCTGGAGACAACAAGAATGCATTGGGTAATGGCAGACACATAAGAAACAAATTTATCAAAGACTTCTCGTGACTTTCTTGGCTATTATGGCCAAGCTAGATTGCAGGATTGTATAAAATATATAATAATTTTTGTATTCATGATGTGTACTTTGGATTTTTATTTTGTATTGTGAATCCCTTTAGTGCAAATGCAAAATAAAATATATTTCCAAGATGTTTCTGAAATGAAAATGTTTAGTGAAGATTATAAATTAGCCAATGACTGGGTTTGTAAGATGAGCTACAGTCGATATATCAGAGTTTTCTGTCAATTCCATTGTTGATTCTTAACAAGGTAGCATTTCCCCTGAGCGATTAGATCTATGACAGGGAGTCGTCCTAGACCCATGACTCCTGCTGGATGGGTAGATGAAGACCATGGCTATGTGTACCTTTGCTTAGCTTTGATTAATGTACCAGTTGTTGCACTTCCCTGAACTTGGAGGAGTTACTCATACCCTTATTATTTCTGATTAAATTTCTGCAATACACTCTGCAAGGAACTGCCTTTGAAACCCACTCAGAACCTGCGATTGTTTCAAATGTAGGGGTCTGCATGTTAACTAGCCAATATTATTATTATCATATTATGTTACCTTGTATGCTCTTGTGTTGGTTACCAACGGATTTCTGGGTGTTAATCAAAGGTACTAATCTTGACTTAATGAGTTGGTGCCAAGGAATCTGCAAGATTGGCTGCTCTAACCTAAGTCTCCACCTCAGGAGTCCCTTCTGAGAGTAGCTGCTGGTGGTGCCTGATTTTTTGAGATGACTAAGGACAGAAAGGCAGTTTCTCCAACATAGAAAATATTTGGATCATGGACCAGACTCCACCAGAAATTTAATTAAATTAATTAAGAAATTAAAGAAATTGCTCTCTGGGTGACAGTTCTTGGGAGTTTGGGAACATTCAACTTTTTTGGAGGGTCTTAGAATGCTTGCTCATTGCTGACATTTCTTCTATTTATTGTGTATTGTAATTGTTATTATTTGATTTTTCATTGTTAATTCATATTTTGTTGTGTATTGTGTTGTTTAGAAGCATGTTTCTTTAGGAACTTATTGTCTCTGTAATCATTGATTCTGGTATAAAAGAATCAAGTGAGAACTGAGAATTTTGTCCATAGGCAAAGTAACAAGAAATACATGTAATGCTTTGCTTATGGAGTCAGAAATCACCAGCTCTTGCTTTGGGGTGTGGATCAAACACTGAGAATATAGAGTTTGGCTTTGGTTTCTAATGGGGCGTGGAGGCAAAGAGTATGAAACCTGGCATTTGTGCCTTTGGATCTTTCTGACTTTCGCATAATTCCTGGCTTCGATGCCTGGCAAGTGTTGTTCTTATTACTGTTTGTTAGCCAAGTGCTTTTGGCATTTGAAATCTAGTTAAATAATTGGAATAAAATCAGGAGGGAAAAAAAAAGGCCAAAACTGACTTCTTACTGTGATCCTACAGCGTTCCCGGCCCCTCTCTGCCAGCGATGCTGAGATGAAAAACCTTATTCCCTCTGCAAAAGAGAAAGTTGCAGGAAGGCATGTCGGCTCCATGCTGGGTCTCTCTATGGAAGAGGTAAAGCACATCATTTATTTAATTATCAGATTTCTACTGTTAAGACCAAACAACTCCATTAAAAACTCTGGGCAATGTCCAATGTTAAAAACAGATTTAAATCAATATAACAAATTAAAAAGAATGGTAATTGTTCAGAGAGAGCAATAAAACATAGTCTGGATACAAATGTTTCCCAACAGAAGCACATCAGACACTCTAATCCAAAACATGAGAAAATTTGTAAGACTTGTTTAAATGAGGCTAGGTGGAGACTGTAGAAATCACATGCACTTGTTTAAGAAGGCAGATATTGGAACAAGGAGACTTAAGTCTTGGGTCCTATCAAACAAATGTTTAATTGATGGGACCTTAGCTGTGTGAACTTTGTACAGTCATGCAACATTGGGAGAAATTTCAGGAGACAGGTAATTTCTTAGCATCAAGACCTATGGGACCCACTTGTCAGAGCCTACCAACCTCTTTATACTGGAACCTAATACAAAGAAAAGAGAACCACATTCTGCCCTCAGTCCTAATCCCCATAACAATCCAGAAGAAATACCATGATTAGTGGCATTGAATGCTACCAAGAAATGAAGGGAAAAAAGGACAATTGCACCACAGCACTCCATCTCTTCCAGAAGTCATTGACAAGTGTGATCAGTGAGTGATGTGTCACCAATTAGAAATTGTCCAGGACTGTTGGGTCCAGCAATACTGTATTCAGTCATTGCATATAAATGCTTGTAAAAAGAAAAGGAGAACAATATTTTTAAGTTGATGTGTTCGATAACTAGATATCTTTGTCAGATTGACATCTTGGAAGTACAGTGGACAGCAAATGTCAAAAGAACAAAGTATCCACATTGTACATTACAAGGGTTATGTTTATATACTTTGGCATGTGCTGAGGAATCTCAAAGCTTTCTGCAAAATGAGATTCTTTCCTTAGCTTAACATTTTTTGCCCTAGTGACTTCTTGCCTTCCTTCTGATTTTAGATAAAAGTGTTGCGCCGAGTGAAGGATGAATATGATAGAAGAGGAGGGTTCATTCGTATATTCCCTACACCATTAACTTGGGATGTTTATGGGTAAGGAAAACTTAAGAAATCAATTCTGTTATCTTGGACTTTGTAGAAGACTTTTAGGAAGTAATAGATACAAATGCTGGTTTTTTTCCTATGTTCTTATTACCGATTTCGACATTTCAAACTACATTTTCAGATCATGTTTTCAGCATTGTAGTAGAATAAAAACTTACTACTGATTGTATCTTGTAGTAAGATAAGCGAGAGAAAAGATGCCTGGAGAGCGGTTGGAGGGCCAGTCTCGCTGAATCTGACCGAACACTGGTAAGGTCGCATATTAAGACCTACCTAGTGGCGATAAAAGCGGCAAAGGGTAATTACTTTTCCGCTCTTATTGCGTCATCAGAGAATCGTCCAGCTGCCCTGTTCAGAGTGACCCGCTCCTTGCTCCATCTGGGAGTGCGGGAGGACCCCCTGGAAGGCAGGGCCGAGGATTTCGGACAATACCTGTATGACAAAATCGCTCAGATCCGGGGGGGATTTGGACTCTGACTGGGTAGATTCAGGCAGGGTGACGAGGAATAGTCTTGAGAATGTTACCTGGGAAGAGTTTGACTCTGTGACGCCTGATGATGTGGACAGGATTTTGGGGAGACTTAGTTCGGCCACATGTTTACTGGACCCGTGTCCCTCCTGGTTAGTACTGGCTTCCCGGGAGGTTACACGAGGCTGGCTCCAGGGAATTATCAACGCTTCGTTGAGTGAGGGTCACTTCCCCGCCGCCTTGAAAGAGACGGTGGTGAGGCCTCTCCTCAAGAAGCCTTCCCTGGACCCGGCAGTATTAGCCAACTATCGTCCTGTCTCCAACCTTCGCTTTGTTGCGAAGGCTGTTGAGAGTGTGGTTGCGCGACAGTTTCCACAATTCCTGGAGGAAACATCTTATCTAGATCCATTCCAGTCGGGTTTCAGGTCTGGGCACAGCACGGAAATGACATTGGTCGCGTTGGTAGATGATCTCTGGAGGGCTCGGGACAGGGGTTGCTCCTCTGTTCTGGCCCTGTTAGACCTCTCAGCAGCTTTTGATACCATCGACCATGGTATCATGCTGCACCGGTTGGAAGAGTTGGGGATGGGGGGCACCATGTTACGGTGGTTCTCCTTTCTCTCCGACCGGTCACAGTTCGTGTTGGCAGGGGGGCAGAGGTCGACCTTGAGGCCCCTCATTTGTGGAGTGCCTCAGGGGTCGGTCCTCTCGCCCCTTCTTTTCAACATTTATGTGAAGCCGCTGGGTGAGATCATCCGTGGCTTTGGGGCAAAGTACCATCAGTACACTGATGACACCCAGCTGTACATCTCCACCCCAAGCCACCCCAACGATGCCCTTGAAGTGATGTCCCAGTGCCTGGAGGCCGTGCGGATCTGGATGGGGAGGAACAGGCTCAAGCTCAACCCTTCCAAGACTGAGTAGCTGTGGCTCCCGGCATCCCGATATAGTCAGTTGACTCCATCACTGACTATCAGGGGCGAGTCTTTGGCCCCTGCCGAGAGGGCGCGCAATCTGGGAGTCCTCCTGGATTCGCAGCTGTCCTTGGAGGAACATCTGACGGCTGTAGCCAGGGGGACCTTTTGTCAGGTTCGCCTGATTCGCCAGTTGCGGCCCTTTCTTGATCGGGATTCCCTGTGCACAGTCACTCATGCCCTTGTCACTTCGCGCCTGGACTACTGCAACACTCTCTACACGGGGAGGAGCACCCGGAGGCTCCAACTGGTCCAGAATGCGGCTGCGCGGGTAATTACGGGAGCCGCTTGGCGCTCCCACATAACACCACTCCTGCGTGAGCTGCACTGGCTCCCAGTGGTCTTCCGGGTGCGCTTCAAGGTGTTGGTTACCACCTTTAAAGCGCTCCATGGCATAGGACCTAGTTATCTTCGAGACCACCTGCTGCTACCGATGACCTTCCACCGACCTGTGTGCTCCCACAGAGAGGGCCTCCTTGGGGTGCCATCAGCCAAACAATGTAGGCTGGCGACCCCCAGGGGGAGGGCCTTCTCTGTGGGGGCACCTACCCTCTGGAATCAGCTGCCCCTGGAGATAAGGAGGATCCAAGACCTCGGTGCCTTCCGCCGTGCCCTTAAAACTTTCTTTTTTTCAGCAAGCCGGGCTGGCTTAACATATATTTTTAAATATTTTTTAATTTTTAATTGGTCTGTTATCTTAAATTGGGGCCAAATTAATATATATCCTTTTAACTGTTTTTAATGTTTATATTGTATGTTTTTATCTGGCTGTACACCGCCCTGAGTCCCTCGGGAGAAGGTGCGATATATAAATTCGAGATAAAATAAATAAAATAAATAAATAAGTCTTTCTGTATGATCAATATTTTCCATTAGTAGATACTATGATATCCTTGCTTGTTTAGGTTTAGATATTTCTCCTTCCAAACTTATAATGTAGGCTTTTTTCTTCCTTCTTATTTTTTTATAACCTTTGAGATTTTCTTCTGTTCAGATATTTTTCTTTTTCACGATTAACTCTCTTACTCTTGATTTCTTAGGCCTTTTCTGGAACATAAGACAACAATGAACTATATGCTGGCTACTCGTCTTTTCCAAGAAAGGTAGGAAGACTGTTATAGTGCAACATGTACAGTGAGGTTCCTTTTGTAGGAGACACAGTGTGGTGGCAGTAGTTCTTTGAAATACAAGTGCAGCTCAGAATGCACATATTCTTAAAATGTTGCATGAGGCACAAAGCAATGCTCAGCAGAAGATTTTTTATAAATCTGCAATTATAAGCAGTGTTGCTCTGTGCACTTGATTGGGTCTATATGCAAATAGGCAGCTAGGGGCAAAAATGAAATTTAAAAAGTAAAAATCAATAGTTGATTAATCACACCCTTCATCTCTTTATGTGGCTATCAAAAATAAAATTAAAAAACTAAAAACTAATTCTCTTGTCCCAATTTCTTTTCTTACTCACTATACCCAGACAGCAGTGCCAACTCTTATTTTAGAAATAACTTCTTATTTAAAGGTGGTTCCAGATATTATAGCAGTAACTAGAGATTTAATATGAAGGGATATGGAGTTGAAAGAATTAAGGGAAATAGGTGACCGTATAGAAACATATTGGTTTAAAAAGGATATTTAAAAAACTAGGAGAATTCAAAATCCCTTTTTAAAAAAATTGATAGAATAATGGAATAAATGGAGATACTGGTTAATGTCAGGAGTTTCTCCTTTAACACCAGTGGTGGAAATGGAGAAATTCCCTAAGATTGAATCGAAGGATTGGATTAGTAAACTAAAAGAAAATCAGATATATAAATGGGAAGAATAAGATAAAGAATATAACACAACTAAAGAATGTTTTAGCAGATGTTAAAGTAAATTGGTTGAATTTAATACAATTAGAGAAATGGATAAAAGTGGAAGAAAGATTAGAGGAGAAATATAGACAGTTGACAAAATTTGAAATGATTATAAAAGAATGTGAGGTGAATGAAGAATATATAGGTAAAGGAAGAATTGGGAAAATATCTAGAATATTAATTGAATTAGAAGAGCAGACAAAAAAATTGGGAATCAGATTTAGGAGAAATAAATGACAACGATTGGAAAAATATTTGGAATAGAAGAGTATATAAGAATATGTCAGTTAGAATTAAGGAAAATGGATATAAAGTGATATGGAGGTGGTACTTAACACCACGTAAATTAAATCAAGTAGATAGTAAATATACAAATATATGTTGGAGATGCAAGAAAGAGGTTGGAACATATAAACACAGATGGTGGAATTGTGATAGGTCACAAAAAATATGGGACATGGTGTTTAGAGAAATTAGACCACTTTTGAATGTAAATTTAGATATGTCACTGAGAATTGCATTATCGTTGCTGGTGGAACAACGGGATATAAATGAAACAAAAAAATAAATGATTGTAAACTTGATAATGGCAGATAGATTAGTGATGGCTAAATACTGGGGGCGAAATTGGGATATTCAAAGAAATGAATGGTATAATGAAATTTGGAGCCTGGCAACAAACGATAAATTAACAACAGAAATTAAATTTAAAAAAGGGATAATTTAAACAAACAATTATATTGAAATATGGGAGGATTTTATAAAATCAGTGTTGGTGGAAGGCAAAGGGAATAAACCAACTCAAGAATATATGCTGTTTTGGAGGAGATAAGGGCACATTTAGAATATATTGTATATTTTTTAGCTGTTATAGAAGAAGAAATATAAGGGGGAAAAATGGTCTCTGGGGGTGGGGGTGCACTGTATTCTTTGTATTTTTTCTTTTTTCTTTTTTGTATTTAGATGTGTATGTATATGTTCGTATTGTTTGCATTACTTGTATTTAAAATAAATTTAAAAATTAAATTAAAAAAAAAGAAATAACTCCTTTGGCTATACTGAGTGAAGGGATATTTACTTATTTTTATTTATTTTTCCCATATTTATTTTATTTTTCCCTGAAAGAGGGACTCTGGGCATGTAGAACAAAGCTTTAAAATATAAAAACAGTATATATAGAAGTTTAAAAAAATAGAAAGAGGGAAGGATGATAATGATGATGATGTTATCCATTCAGTTGAGCCTGACCCTTTGGCAATTCTAGAGGTCTCTTCACATCTTTCAATCTTACACTGCTTCTGTGCTCTGGTTGGTGTCAGCTTTGATGGTGGCAATGATAAAGCACTATTAAAATTAATTAAAAGTTGAAGGGATGGTTTTCAGGGCACCTGCCAGTCCCACGGCTACATGCTTCTTTGGGCTCCCCATGTGAGGCCACAGAGTTTTAATTTTAACTCCTTTTTGTAAGGCCAGGAGAGTGGGGGGCCTGTCTTGCTTGGAGAGTGGGGGGGGGAATATTCCACATGGCAGGGGGAATGACAGAGAAGGCTCTGTTCCTGGACCCCACCAGTTGAAGTTCTTTAACTGATGATGTCTGCAACATACCTTCCCTGCTTGACCGGGTGGGAGAGGCTGGTGTAATGGGACGAAGATAGTTCCATAGGTTTTTTTTATCTCAGTTCCTTTTTATTTTTTCACTTCTTAGTAACTTCTTTTCTACATCATTGGTATGCGGTATGTGTCTATCCTAGTCATTTTGTATATCAGTGCAGCCAGAATTTGAAACCATTCCAGGCAATAAGAGTTACAACATTATAATATTAAAGCATGTTATATTTGGCATTGCATAGCAATTGCAGCTATCAAAAGAAAGTCAGGGTAGCAGCCTGGGAAAAACTGGGATACTGAAGGAAAATAACACTGGGATGTAAGATGTGGATTTCACTGTGTGCCATGTGGTTCAGAAATTGTATCAGCAAGGTAAACTTATGTAAATTGAATCTAAGAAGCTGTAATAGTAAAAAGTGCTAGAAAATATGATAAATGATAGTGAACATAGAGAAGGAGTGCTTATAAACCATAGTACTGAAACTGTATGACAGTTAGGAAGATTTAAATTGTTGATGATTACTAAATAAGATGAGGAAGTCATAGAATAATTCATATGTAAATAAGAGGAGGAGATTCCCAAGAACATAAGAATTGGCTTTCTGAAGTAGAACAAAGTCTTGCCCAACAGTTTTTCCTGACAGTTGCCTGTCAAAATGCCTCTACAACTTTACCATTGCATTTAATTGAATATCTTCTACTGTTCTGTTAATTTATTTAGTTCAGTGGCATTTTATTTGGATTTTTTTTATTATGTGCCAGCATTTAGGTATCACCAAATAATCCGGCTATTATTGAAGCCAGAAGTCACTTCTGACTTCAAAACAGTTTAGTGAAATAGAACCATTCTAGTGTAAGATCTTGTGGTAATCTACCAATTTTTAAATCATTTTTGTTTATTTTTACAGACCTGCATTAGATCTGTCATTTTATCCAGTAATTACTAGGTTTTTAAGAATCTTTGTTAATGACCTTGAACACAGTTTTTAAATTTGTGGTTACCTAGCATTTTATGTAACCTTGATTTAACAGGCCAATATGTGTAAAATTATGAATGACATTTTATGCATGAATAAAATGACATTATGTGTACATAAACTGGGGTTTAGATTGAATTTGGAGAGTGCCAAACCTAAGTCCTATAAATGGAAGTTGTATTATATAAACCTTCTAGTGTTCTTCAATTACATCTCTTTAGAATTCCTAGCCAGCAATGCTATTGTCTACGCAGGCTGGAAATTCTTAAGAGTTGTAGTCCATGCACTAGATTGGGAAAAGCTAACATATGTAAGTATGTTTCTCCATATGAAAATTTGAAAATGATCAAATATAATAACGTATAACTGTTTATATAATGCAGTATATATTTGAACTATTTCTAGATTTCCTAGGCTCTACCCAAGTAGTCTAGGGATATTTGTACATTAGAATACTTCCATCTGAAAACTTCTTTTGATATATGATTTTTCTTAGAAACTAAATTTGATATAATTTTTGAGCCATATTTCCCATTGCTGATACTCTAGGATTAAAAGTTCAATTTTTGTTTTATACCATTATTATATAAACAGTAATAATAATGTAATTCATAATGACATATGGTAATTATATAATTGGTAGTCTGTTGTTAGAAAGATTACACTATTTCCTTCCTTCCTTCCTTCCTTCCTTCCTTCCTTCCTTCCTTCCTTCCTTCCTTCCTTCCTTCCTCCTTCCTTCCTTCCTTCCTTCTTTCCTTCCTTCCTTCCTTCCTTTTGTTTTTAATGAAAACAAAATATTCCTAAAGGGGGAAATGACCGAGTGCAAGATTTATTCATTTATTTATAAATATATATTTGGAAATGAAGTAGAATGTAAGACATTTCAAACAAAAATATTTGCATAAACATTTTCAAAATGTTTCACTTGCTTGCATTTCATAGTCTTTAACAGACCAAGGTTGCTTCAGGGCACCGCATCAAGCAATACATGGCATAGAATTGTTTAGTGAATCTAAGGTAAAACCCACGCCAGTAGAACATGTCTTTTAAAATGGTTAACCTTATGGAATTATTATGTAACATTTTAATGATATTGTCACCCATCCACTTCATCCTCAGTAGTGGCAAGCCAGGAACCAAGCAGTGCTCCAAAATCAATTTTGTTACCATAATGCTTCTGCCAGTAAAGATTTGACACTCAAGATAGTTGCTGGAGTGTATGAATCTGGCTGTTGCGCCTGTGTACTGACTGTTGAGGCATGCTCACATTGAAATTATCCAGAAAATTAATAGAGGGCAGATCTATCAATGATTATGCATATTGACAGTGGAGATGCAAATGATATGTTTATGAATCCTGGGGATGAAGAATGGGTAAGAATATAAGGGCAGCTCTGCTAGAACAAGGCACATGTTCTAGCAGAGTGGTCTGACAGACCACTTCTCATAGTGGTCAGGACATGAACTTCTCTCTTGCCATTATTCCCCGGCAAAAGTAAACTTGGGCATCATCATGAATCAACAGTGAGCTTTTGGTTTCTGCATTTGCTGTCTTTGAAAGCACAACATGGACGTTATTCTGATCTAGCAAGACAGTGATAATTGTCTTTAATTTGACCTAAGCTACCATTTTTATCAAACAGTTTAATTATTCTAACAGTATTTTTATAGATTTATTGCGCTTTGAGGTAAACCTTTCATATAACTAACATAATCACTTCTATTTCTTTATAGAGGAAATTCAAGGAAAGGACCAGTTCCTAGACGAGCTCGGTAAGGTTTGAAATGAGGCGTATAATATCATTTAAAAGGACTCCATTATTTTGTAAATAGGCCTTCCTGAATATTTTAGCTCTGTCAAGAACGGTACATGAATTGTGGACCATAGCCACATTCAAGATGATCTATAGAACCTTCCCAAAAGATGCTATCAAAATGCAATTTTAAATGTGGCAGAGGAAAATGATTAAATACATGAGATCTTAATTATATAACTTTTCATCTTACTTATTTTTCGCAGGCTACTTAAATATTTGTTTCTCTGTCAGCATTAAAAATGTGTTCCAATTGTAAGCAGTTCAGATTCGTATTTTAGTAGTCTTTGGATTGGTTGGATTGGGAGTAAGGTGCCCATTTGTAGTATATGTAATACTCCTTCCTTGAGTTAAACATTTGATCCATTTTGTAAACATATGGTCAATAACTGCTGATGAGGCTTAGGCAAGACAAGTATGATAATTTATAAAATACTTTATATAATTTATATAACTACCTCAGATACATTTTGCTACTTTAATCTATTATTACCTTACAATTTTGTAGTTAACGACTTGATTTCTACAATAAAAGTTGCTAAATGAACAGCTGAGTTTGGCTAACGTTAACTAGTTGACTAGTATTCCCTCTATAATGTTCATGTCCTAGGTTTCCTAGGTAGGATTAGGAATAAAATCAGACTACAGCCAGTATTTATGTCAATATTAATATATTCCATTGAATTTGATGGCTTTAGAAGTGACAGTGTATTGAGTCCTTTTTTTCCCTAATACAGGCAAAGTGGGAAGATCATTTAGATCAGAGGTGGGTTTCAGCAGGTTCTGACCAGTTCTGGAGAACCGGTAGCAGAAATTTTGAATAGTTCGGAGAACCGGTAGTAAAAATTCTGACTTGCCCCGCCCCCATCTATTCTCTACCTCCCGAGTTCCAGCTGATCGGGAGGAAATGGGGATTTTTTTTTTATTTTTTTTTTATTTTTTTTTAATTTGATTTATATGCCGCCCTTCTCCGAAGACTCAGGGCGGCTTACAATGTGCTCAGCAATAGCCTTCATCCTTTTGTATATTTATACAAAGTCAGCTTATTGCCCCCACAACTGGGTCCTCAATTTACCTACCTTAGAAAGGATGGAAGGCTGAGTCAACCTTGAGCCTGGCGAGATTCGAACCTGCAGTAATTGCAGGCAGCTGGTCTTAATAACCAGCTTAATAACAGGGTGCCTTAAACCCCTGTACTACCAAGGCTCTTTTGCAGTAACCTTCCCCTGGATTGGGGAGGGAATAGAGATTTTACAGTATCCTTCCCCTGCCACGCCCACCAAGCCACTCCACGCCCACCAAGCCATGCCCATAGAACTGGTAGTAAAAAAATTTGAAACCCACCACTGATTTAGATGTCTCTCGACTTTGGGACCAAAGCCATGAAGGGTTTTTTCTGTTTTTATCTTTTGCAGGTTAGCTCTTGCTGCTGAACTGGGTCTGGACATTGTGGATTGTAATGCTCAGCTTCATGCTGCTTTGTATGAGCGGAAATTATTATCATTAGAGGTTCGAAAACAAAGGCGACGGTTTGGCAAACTGAGACCAGGAAGATTAGCAAGATTGTCAGGTACATACCTGTCCTGCTTATTTTCCTGTAGTGTGGATATACAGGTTTAATGCAGAAAAACCATATCTTATATGTGTAGATGCTATCTTTGGAATCTTAAAAAAAAAGTTCATACAGATTTCCCGTTTGGCTTACCTAGTGCTATTATATAATCCATTATTGCCCATTTAGAGATGTAAGCACTGAATGGTATACATCAGAGCCTGTTTTTTTTTTTTTTTCAAATTTAGTTTGCTAAAATGTTGAGAATTGGAAATATACTGATTCTGACAGGTACATCACAATCAGCTGATTTTATCCTCAAGTCAGAAACAGAATGTGAAGAAGAGGAGGAAATAGAAGATGAAGAACTAGAAATATGCCAGGGTGAAACAGTCGGCTCTCTCAGAAATATGCCTGTGAAATTTAAGCCACAGTTGACAGAGATGGTGAAGCCCCCCCACCAAGTCAAATTACCAAAGGAACCTGAAGAGAAGGCTGTAAATGAAGGGCCTCCTCCTCCTCAAGAGAAACTGGAACCAGTGCCAAAGAATGCTGATCCTCCATTTAATTTGCTACAGATTCTGCAAGAGAACAGGAATCTAAGGTAAGAGAGTTAATGGGATTGATTTCCTAAAAGACTTGTGATTCCTTCACTGTTTGTATCATATTGCTGGTTGCACTGTGATATGTGGAAGTTGACATAGAAAATAGCTTGAGTTGTGGTAGAACATCTAGAACAGAGGTGTCAAACTCGCGGCTTGCGGGCTGGATGTGTCATGCACTGGCCACACCCATGCCCGGTTTAGCGAAGGGGGAAAAAGTCACAATATGTCACGTGACGGCGCCATGACGATGCGAGTTTGAAGTTCTTGATCTGGAATATCTAAATATAGTGGTATAGGATGCATGGATGGCTGCCAGTGTTTTTGTCAGCAGTTTTCCTCTTTGAAAGCTACTATCTAGAGCTTAAAGCAGAAAAAGATATTCAGCAGGTTCTGAAAATCCATTTTTTCTATCTTGATAACGTCCTCCAGCCACTATTACTCAAAATTAATAGCACAATTTCTCACCATTTTGAGGTATAAAACTCCCCAAGTTATATTAATAGTTCTAAATATTTAAAAAATAAAGCCATTTCAAACTCTCCAGACATTCAGGTCCAGTCCGTTCTATTTTGCATCATTGATCCAACTATTGAAGCCCTCAGTTTCCTCAAACATTTCTTCTGACTTAAGGTAATTTTTAAGTTTAGAAACAAAGAGCAGGTATGTTGTAAACAATTTTACTAGCGATTGTTCAGAGCCAGCTCCAGGCTTGAAAGTGGTATCCTTTCCAGCCTGGAACTGGCTCTGGACCAGGAGATCCCCTTTTATTACTAACTAAATGCCCTGGCACCTTTGATGGAACACTTGAGCAATCTCTGCCTTACTGTTTCGACAGAGGACTTACTTGCTACTGAATTCATGAGATACTGCCAGGTTCTTTCTTAGTAGGCAAGCTGTTGGAACAACGGTAGTAAATTTCTGGAAGGCTTTTGAGTAGATACTAAATTTCCATTGTCAAGTAGTAGATAATACTGATAATGATTTACTGGTAGTGATATAGCCTTTCACAGCAGGTGGTAATCAAGTAATGATGAGCATTTGGGCTGAATGATTGTGTTTCAGCTTCCTAGACCAGTCAGAAATCCACCTACACAAACCAATCAGGGACAGGCTAATTAAGAACCTGTTTGACTGGAATTTCTCCAAAATGGATCAGACAGAGATGAGGGACCACCTTTCTTGGGCTCCCATGACACAGACCAATCAGAAATTAGTTTGCCAGGTTCAGATACAAGATCCCAGTTAGACTTCGTTGCTTGTGAACTACCAAGAGGTACACCACAAAGCAATTCACTGCTTCTTAAGGTGCTAGCTCCAGTTGTTGGTGAAGCATCACCTCTGTAGAAAATTATGCTATGGCCATTCAGCCTGAATACTAATCATTGCTTATTTATTCATACTGATTTATTGTTCTGGCAATTGTCAGCTATCTGCCTTTGTTGATTTCTGAAGCCAGCTTTGAGTTCTTGCCTTCATGCACTGTTTAAATTTCCCAGCTGCATCTGGTCACTTTTGCAAGACAGTGTCATAGTAATTTGTTTCTAAAATGTTCTGTGTTTATAGATGTTATATTTTTATTGCTACATTTTCTCTAAAATTTAATATAATCTGCCTAGTCAACTGTATATGAAGAAAGTTTTTTTGTCCAGAACAGATTTACATTCAAATGCATTTTATTTAGAAAAGGCTTTTCATTCTCTAGGATTTAAAGCTATTGTGACAGCATTTTATACCATGTTGCCATCAGATATCCCTTTCTATTACTGTTGTAACTCTTTACTTTTGTCTATGATTTGAAAAAAAATTATCACAATTTAAATACAGATTTTGCTTGCTATTTTGGTATTCATCTCTAAGATAAATGAGCATCCAGAGTATTCAACAAACTTTTATTTAGCTTGTTCAAAAGTTTTGACAGCTACATTAAAATGGAAAAATAAAAATATTTCAGCTGGCTAGAAAACATATCCTAATGTAATATATACATTAGGATACATTTTCCATATAATATATAGAAAATATATTCTAATGTATAAGATCCTGAACAATCTTAACTCCACAGGTGTTTTTATATATCTTTCAAGTTATTTCCATATTTAACAATACTTGCACTTGTGTCACATGGAAATTGAAGGGATTTAAGTTAATAATAGTAACTTTTCATGTTAATTTTAATGGAAATAAAGGATGATTGAGTATAGATCCAGCTTTTATGTATAGAAAACCATTTCCTATCATCTAGTCCTGTGATGGCAAACCTATGGAACCCGTGTCATAGGTGGCATGCGGAGCCATATCTGTGGGCACACGAGCGTTGTCCTAGCTCACTTCCAGTGTTCATGCGCGTGCTGGCCAACTTATTTTCAAGCCTTCCGGTTCCACTGGAAGTTGCGAAACAGACTGTTTCTGGCCTCCAGAGAGCCTCCGGGGAGGGTGGGGGAGGCTGTTTTCACTCTCCCCAGACTCCAAGAAAGCCTCTGGAGCCTGGGGAGGGCGAAAAACGGGCCTACCATGCCCACCATGCCATTGCATGCCAAAAGTGGGGGGAGCACGGGGGTATCGCATGTGCATGCGTGGGGGTTAGTCATCACTGATCTAGTCTGACAAAGTTGGAATCTCTTAATTTCAGTTTGTAGGTGATAGAATTCTCCCCTTATAATTTGGCTTGTCTATTTTCTGCAATAGTGAAAACACTTGGATGGATAATGCAGTTGGTTAGAATATTAGTTCCCATAGTATGTCTTGAACAATATAAAAGCAAAATTGTATTTATTTTGTATCGCCACCCATCACACATTTGTGACTCTGGGCAGCTCACATAGAGTAATTAAATAACCTAGCAAAAAAACCAACACACAAGATACGGTAAAAACAACTCATTTAAAATAGATTAAAATCAAATTAAAACCAGAAAGTATAATAATAGGGTAAGTGCAACTCATGCGTCAATCAATACAGTCCTCTAGCCATAACTGGATCCCCCAGGCCCATTGACAGAGCCATGTCTTTAGAGTCTTTTGAAAGCCAGCAGAGGGTTGGGACCAATCTAACCTCTGGGGTGTGATGTTCTAAAGCAGGGCTGTCAAACTCGCAGCCCGCGGGCTGGATGCGTCATGTGCTGGCCATGCCCACGCCCAGTTTAGTGAAAGGGAAAAAGGTTCCGATATGTCATGTGATGCGGTGAGTTTGACACCTGTGTTCTAACGCATGGACACTGTAGCAGAAAAGACTCTCTTCCTGGGTCCCATCAGATAAGACAACATGGGGATGGGGAGTACTTCTTGTAAACCATTGACCAATGAGAAGAATCACTGCCAGCATTTCACAAAAGTAAATTGACAAGTCTGTGTTGCTGAGTCATTAAAAGCTTTGGCCATTAATCTAACTTCATTTTTTTGAGGCAATATAAAGTTAATTTGTAGAATAAAATATAGAGGATACAAAATTAAAATATGGCAATTTTTAAAATGGTCATGTTCTTGGCTAACATTCTTCGAAGAGCAGTGAAAATTGAGCTTATCCTCTCCACTTAGCTTGAATAACATCCATAGTTCCCACAGTATTCAGAGAATAATTAATATGCAGCAAACATCTTGATTTGCATGAATATGCTGAGAAAGTGCAAATGTTGACTTTGTACTCCAAGGTTCTGTTTGAGAGAAGAGTTTTCTCTTTTAAACTTGCACTCATCTTCCATATTTATTTTGGAGACATGGAAGTTTTGGCAGCATGAAATTTCAGTTTGGAAATTTAGAAATTTAATCCTTTTTAGTTGGAGCTCTGTGATACAGTTCTCCAGTTTTACTGGATTAATCAGGCTTCTTCAGTTAGATTCCAATGAAACTGTCTTTGCTGATCCAGATTCTCAACTATTTATCCCCTTCTTAATAGCTAATAATGATTGGCAAAGAGTAAAAGCTGTATTTTCATGGCTGCCTTTACCTCTCTCCTGTAGCAAAGTTCAGGCTCGCAGAGCTTTCTCTGCTTACCTGCAGCGTGTCCAACTGCGTCTGATGAAAGAGGCTGGTGATGAGGTCCACAACCCAGTCTGGGCTGCCAAGGAAGATGAGCAGATGGTAAGAAAATGGTGTGCTTGCCCAGTACTTTTCAGGAAGGGACCCAGCTGTTCCTACTCAGCATTCCTGAATCATAGTCAGTATGAAGCTGATTCCTCCCAGCTAGGGCTGAGCAGAACTGCTGAACATTTAACCATTTGCAATGTTAACACATCTTACCTTTCTCTGTCATTTAAAACAATTTGAATGCCTCTCTTTGATCCTGTCTAGTTTATTGATGTGCAGAACAAGTAGAAGTGTGTTTGGAGTCTGATAGAGATTAGGTTTAGCTGAATAGAACATGGCTAAAGTGATAGCCAGTTTAGAGTGCTGTATTTCTTTTGCATTTAGTTCCCCATTACCTCTTCTTAAAATCTGTATATAACTTGGCTACTAAACCTATCTCTGAGTTGTTTTTCTATTTCCCCCAATCACATCACTTTGGATGTTTTATATAAAGTACTGGATTTATAGCACTTAATGAGATTGCTCCACATTTCTAGTCTTTGTCATCTTAGCCCAAATGGAGACTTTGTGAAAACAGGCAGTGCATATTGAGCCAATCTAGCTCAAAGATTAAAAACCTTATGTCAGAAATAAGGAATAATCAGTTTGCCTCAGTGGAAAATGTTACCCCACTCTTTCCAAGTGGAAAATTGAAACTGGCTTTCTAAGAGCTACTTTGTCTGCTTTGCTGTGAAAAATAATATTTAGAGTAACAGTTCAGACCAATCTAATATAATGTTAATGAGAGGTAAATTGTGAAATGTAATGGTTTGGCTATGAAGCAGTTCATTTACATGTTTAGTAGGGCATCTAGCCAAAAGCAAATCCAAACTGGAGACAGGATGTGTTTGAAATCAAATACCATAGCAGACAGCTTAATATTTATTTTTCAGGGAGAGTATTTCTTCTCTACCATTATCTGGTGACAAAGAAGGAAGAAATAATAATAATGCAGCCCTTAAAGTAAGATAGTATGACCAAAAGTGATTCAAGTAATGAATAATGGCAGCAAAAGTATGCCTAACCAAATTGACATGCAAAAATCTTCTACCCTTAAGATATGTGCTTTTTATCTGTGGCTAAGAGACAGATAAAATAATATAATAGGCAGGTTAATGGATAGCAATAATAGACATTAGCATTGTACATGCTTTAAAATGATTTAGAACAGGGGTGTACAACCTTGGGAACTTTAAGACTTGTGGACTTCAACTCCCCCCACCAGCCATGTCAAAGTCCCTGAGTCTTAAAGTTTCCAGTGTTGGAAATCCCTGATTTAGAAGATTGTTTTAGAACTCATGGGAGCATGTCTCCTCTCTACTGTTCCACACAAGCCTGAAGAAAAGAGGCTGGTTTAATGAATTGACTCATTAAAGCAACTGTGAAACTTAATGTGAAATTCAAAGCAGCTTTGTCTTTTCAGGCTCTCATGGAAGCCTGAAAAAAAGACACAGTACTTGAATGAGCAGAAGTGATGTATCACACATGTTCTTGAGCAGTTCTTTCAAGATATATTCAAAGCATGCCCAGCTTTGATATGTAATGATAGAATACTTGAGTTCGCACATTCCATCCTTTTTATCACACATTTTTCTTTACAATGTGGTTTCTTTGAAACAAATTTAGATATACTTTTAATAAAATTGAATATTTGGATTCTGTCTTCAGTGTTGTTTCTTCACGGCAGGAACTGGTGGTTCGTTTTCTGAAGCGAGCAGCCAGTAATCTTCAACAGTCGTTGAGGATGCTACTTCCAAGTCGGCGCCTGGCTCTCTATGACCGTAGGCGCATCTTAGCTCACCAGCTGGGTGAATTCATCATCTGCTATAACAGGGTGAGTATTGACTATGCTAGCTGAGTGGTGTTACACCCTCACAGTATTAATTTACAGGTTCTAGAGATCATCATTCTATTTTTTTTGCTTTAATGAATCTCATTGTATTCCATGTGCAAAGGAGAAAAATCAGCAGCATAAGTCATTCATTCTTCAATTTTTCAAATGTATAGTGCAATGATGGAGTGAATTTTAAAAAACCTAATATGCAAGTTATTTATGAGAGACAACTAATTTCTGGAACTTGCACATTGTAATGTCAGATCTGCAATTCTGTTTAAAGCATTGCAATGAAAGCAGAAGGTTCTTCATTTAAGATTTGTTTTTCTTGCATCTTTGTAATTTGGCATAAATAGGTAACTCCAAAATGTGCAAACAAGTATTAATGTTTTGTTTGTTTAATTGATTGCATAATTAACAAAATCATTCTCTTAAGTGCCTGTTTCCTTTGACAAACTAGTAATTTCGGATGTTTTTATTGCAACAATTTTGACAGTAACTTTCATTTATGTTTTTGAAATGAAAATGAATTTGTTTACTAAAACTGATGTTCACATTCATTGTTCTTTTAAAGAAACAAAATCATGACAATTTTGAAACTATTGGTCAAAATGTGTCTAGTCATTTTGCTATTTTTGTTGGTTTTTTTTTTTAATGTGATTATGCTCCAGTAAAAACTAATTTGGATGGCCAGGGTTATTTAGAAATAGATCTTTTAGTGAAAGTAGAAGTTATAATGACTAACTTCATGTTTTGCAAGAATAGCAATAGCAATAGCATTTAGACTTATATACCACTTCACAGTGCTTTACAGCCCTCTCTAAGCGGTTTACAGAGCCAGCATATTGCCTTCAATAAACTGGGTCCTCATTTTGCCGACCTCAGAAGGATGGAAGGCTGAGTCAACCTTCAGCCAGTGAGGATTGAACCCCTGGCTGTCAGCAGAAGTAGCCTGCAGTACTGCATTCTAACCACTGCGACATCACTGCTCAATAATACTATTGAGTAATACTACTCAATAATAATTTAGTGCTCAAAATTCTTGTGATGCACAATATTTGTAAATTCAATATTGGATTCCATTGGCATTACTAATATCTTCTTCAGTGCAATGGTATCTTGGGAAGAGGAGAGAATAAAGGGGGCAAATAACATCAATGATATGATAGAAATGCAGTGACTTAATGCATTTGTATCTGATGTCACAATACGTATTCAGTTGCAATGTTCGTATGATGTATGTGATTCATAGTAATTTGTTACAGTATTCAGTAATTGTTTTTTTAATCAATTTATAAACTCCATAATTAACAGAACTAGAAAAATGCCTTTATTCACAACATTTTTGGCTTAATATTCATTAGTCTGTAGATGCAGAATAAAAAGTACATGCAAAATGCATGCAAAGCCCAAATAGATCTCATAGTGGAACAATATTTTACTCCTCTAATTGAAAAAAAAACTGGATGTTTAAGTACACCTATGGAAAGTTCTGTATCAATCTAAAATTGTGCTTCATTCATACTGGGAACTGGCATATGATATCTGAATCCTACAAGAAACCCGTTTCTTCTGATATCTTTTACAAATATGTATAGTATATTGGCCAATAGTTTGCCATTACTAAGTTTTTGAACAAAAAATAATTTAGAAATACAGCAAATCATTAAATTACCTATCTCTTGAAGTACAGTTTTTATTTTAAAGTGCTAATGTTGTTTGTTGGCACCTTACTGATGCTGTTGTCTAGACTTTGCAATGAATAGTGTAGAGTATGAGAAGAGTAACTGTTTGCTTTAAAAGGATATTTGCACTGAGTACCATTTCCCTAAGTACTCCTCCAAGCATCCTAATAATTACAAAACATATTCATAGAAAAGGTGATTTGAGAGATTACTCTGTTGTTGCTGATTTTTAGGAAACAGATCAAATGTCTCAGAAAAAGGCAATGAAGAAACTGGAGGAAGAGGAAGAAGAGGGGGTAGATGGAGAAGGCTTTCACGAGTTTATCACTAAGGCAAGGTATGAATTACTCGAAAGCATTTAGAGCAATAATTATATTGCCTCCTTCTGGAGACCAATTTGAGACTTTTTAAGGTATTGCTTTTTTATTCGTCTGTATGTCATATTATTATTGTATTTATCTCTGTGTTTTTCATGAATGCTAGGCAAACCCTATCTTGATTCTTCAGATCCAGAAGTCTACTTTGTATACTAACCTATACTGAGCTCTGCTGCTGGTTAATAACAATTGTTTAGTGGTGGAAATAAAATATTGTAATTTTTCAAAGGGAAATAGAATTGGATGTACTCCAGTGTGGATACAAGGATTATATTCTTCTGGGATTTTCCTTCTTTCTCTACTTTCATTGTAGCATAGCCCTAAAGAAGGAGCAAAATCCATTTTGCATCAAAGATGGGTACAATATAGCTCTGAAGAGGTAATGTTCAAATTACGGAGATAGAAACCTTGGCTATGGAATTTTTGACAGTAATTTTATTATCAGAAATGTTCTATTTGGGGGGGGTGCCTTTAAATCAGTGTTGACTCTGGACAGCTGTCTGCACTAGTCCCTGCAGGTTTTGTAGCAGGTCTTTCAGAAGTGATTTGTCCTTGCTACCTTCCTAGGACTGAGAAAAAGTGACTGGCCAAGGTCATCCAGCTGGATTTGAACCTAAAGTGAACATAGAATTACAGTCTCCCAGTTTCTAGCCTGGTGCCTTAACTACTACAGCAAAGTAGCTGTATACATTTTATAAAAGAATAGCTAGCATTATTTTTATTACTAGCTTTTGGATGACTAGGAGTATTACTTTCTTTAAATGCAGCATGGAATTTTAGCAATACCAATAGCACTTAAACTTATATATCGCTTCACAGTGCTTTACAGCCCTCTCTAAACGATTTACACTGTCAGCATATTGCCCCCAACAATCTGGGTCCTCATTTTACTGACCTCGGAAGGATGGAAGGCTGAGTCAACCTTGAACCGGTGAGACCCAAACTGCCGGCAACTGGCAGTCAGCAGAAGTAGCCTGCAGTACTGCATTCTAACCACTGTGCTACCATGGCTTTTACCAAGCTTAACAAAAACATCATTTTTTCTTTCAGTTCTTTCCAATTTGTCTTTCTTTTCCCTTCCCCCCTCCATGCTTATAGTAGCTATTGCAGCTGCATAAATTTAGGCCATTTATTCTTGTATGCATCTTTTCTCATTTTAGTGAAAGTGATCTTGAGGAGGTATTGACTTTTTACACACATAAGAATAAATCAGCAAGTGTCTTCCTGGGGACAAATCCTGGAGCTACGAAGCATAGTAATAGCCAGTTGGAAAACAGGAACAAAGGCAGTGAGTATCCATTTCTGATACCTTCAGTATAATTGTAAAGAAGCAAATGAGGAATATTCTTGTTTTTTCTTGATAAAGTTACTTGGATTCACTCAGAGTTGGGTTCTTCCTGTTGAAGTGGCTGGGGCACAATCTAGTGGGATCATCTGGATTGAGTTTAAGCCTGTGATTCCTGAGGTAGTGGACAAAGTCTTCCAATCTATGACTTTGCCAACTTGTTTATTAGATCCTGGGCTTCCCTGAGTTATTAAAGCTGCCTAGAAAATGACCTATACTTGGTCCATGTAATGCTATCAAAGAAGAAGGGGGTTGTCCTCCCCTCTTTGAAAGAAATTGTAGTGTTCCTCCTTGTGAAGAAGCCCATGCTGGATCTAACACTGCCAGACAGCTATAGTGTCCCACCTTCCCTTTTCAGAGAAGATAGTTGAGATGGTGGCCAGACAATAGTTGCAAAACATCTTGGAGGAAACAGATCATCTGGAACCATTTCAATCAGGTTTCAGGCCAGGGTACAGTATAGAGAAAGAATTGGTGGTACTTGCTAATGATATTTGACAGAGCTGGGATGCATCTAACCTTGTGTTCCTTGTTTTCCATTGACTTTTGATACTCACAATCACAGTATCCTTCTTGGGTGGATTTGAGGGGTGGGAACAGGGGTGAAATCCAGCAGGTATATGCAAAAAATTAAAATCTCGGGTGTTTTCCCGCGTCATTGTAAATAAGTTGGTTAAAATGTTTAAAATTCTGGTTAAAATCCCAGCTTAAAATCTTCTAAAAATCCTTACAGAGCACTCTGCAAGGTCCTTTAAAACCTCAGCAGAGTGCTCTGTAAGGATTTTTAGAAGATTTTAAGCTGGGATTTTAACCAGAATTTTAAACATTTTAACCAACTTATTTACAATGATGCGGGAAAACACCCGAGATTTTAATTTTTTGCACATGCACACCTGTGAAAACTTAAGAAGACATAGATAGATAGATAGATAGATAGATAGATAGATAGATAGATAGATAGATAGAAAAATTTGGATTTCACCACTGGGTGGGAAGTACTGTTTTATTATGGTTCTCTCCTTCCTCCTTGGTCAGTTCTCATAAATGCTGACAAGAGGAGAGAGGTCACATCCCTAGCCCCATGCTTGTGGGCTGTCTCAGATTTTGAGACCCCTCACCCCTCTTAACATTTATGGGAAACTGGTGAGTGATATACCTCAGTTTGAAGTCCAGTATTATCGGTACATTGATGATACTCAGTTGTGTATATTGATCCCAGGACATCCAAGCAATGTCAGTGACTTGATCCATTGTTTAGATGCTGTCTAGAGGACAGGGAGGAACAGACTTGGGCTCAGACTGGGTGGTTATTATCTGAATCTCTTGAATCTGTGAATATTTCATCTCTGGTCTTGGATGGGGATCATACTTCCCCATTTAAGATTAGAAATAGATAATTAAATAGATTCCCCATTTAAGATTAGAACCCCCTGGGGCTCTTCTTGGAATCACAGGCCTTGCTCAAGCTAGTGTGCCTGTTGCACTTTTTCTTAGTATGGAAAACCCTTCAAGTAGTCATGCCCTAATCATTTCTCAGGTGGATTACTTGCAATGCACTCTACATTCAGCTGACCTTGAAGCCGCAATGTTGCAAAATGTAGTAACAAGGCAGCGATAGGCACATTATGTTATGCTTGTATACTGTATCATTCCTGCTTTGTTACCTGCACTGGCTGTTAAATGGTTTTTGGTTGCAAATCAAAGTGCTGGTTATCATTGTAAAGCCTTACATGGCATAGAGCCTGGTTATCTAAGGGATTATATCTGCCCATTTTGTAAGATTGAGCAGAGTCAGCATTCTCCTTGTCACTTTAATATTATCTGTCAGGACCTAGGTAGTATGTTTTCTTTGTTGTGGTACCTGCCAACTGGAACAGCATCCCCTGTAAATTTGTATGCCTCCCCCTTCCCTATTTTCTGTTCTGTTTTGGAACTTGTTGAAAATGTGACTTTGTTCCCAAGTCTGGGGTTAGGTTGGATGCCAAGCTTTTATTTATCTTTTATGTTGGTTTCCAGTTTGTTTGATTGCTTTCCAGATGCATATGCATTTTATTGTTTGGTTTTTCTTTGTGTGCATTGTAAGCTGCCTAGGGTCTTTGGGGCTTCAGAGTCTCCAAACCAAACCAACCAACGTGTTTCATGGTTTAGTCCAGAGGTGAAATGTAAAATTTGTTACTACCGGTTCTGTAGGCGTGGCATGGTGGTGGTGGGGTAATGTGATTGGGTGGGCATGGCCAACTTTTTTTTTTTTTTTAAACTTTTCAAAGCATTTTTTCTAATGCTTTGAAAAGCCTCTGCCGATCAGGCAACTCAGCTGGGATCGTCAGAGACTTTTCAAAGCATTTTTTTAACCACCTCTTCGGCCAAGAGGTTGCAGAAAAAAATGCTTTGAAAAGTCTCTGACGATCCCAGCTGAGCCGCATGATTATCAGAGGCTTTTTTTTTTACTTTTAAAAGTAAAAAAATTTTCATCAGAAGAGGTTGTAGAAAAAATGCTTTTAAAAGTAAAAAAAAAAAAAAAAGCCTCAGATGCTTGTGTGGCTCAGCTGGGCATGGTGGGGGGGGGGGTGCACAGGGATTTTTGCTACTGGTTCTCCAAACCACCCGCCACCATCGCTACCGGATTGGGCGATCCGGTCCGAACCGGGAGCATTTCACCCCTGGTTTAGTCTCTCTGATGGATATATGGAATGTCGAAATATTTTAGATACATAAGAATTTCAGTTTCAGGATGGATTTTTATTTGCAGATGCAATTAATCACAGATTATTTGCTGTATTAGAAAATGCCATACTGAAAATCATAATCATACATTGCTTCGTTTTCTTCTAATTTTGAAAATTCTTTTCAGGTCACTCAGAAAAGATGGGAAAAAATGAAAAAAAGCAGTCCCAACTTCCAGTGGAGAAAGAAAATGTGGTAGAGCAGCCGAGAGTTGAGCAACCCAAAGGAACTAGTTTACCCAGTAAGAAAATTGGAAAAAGAGTAAATTTGCATAGTTAGACTCTGACAAAACTTTAATGGCTTTTTGTTGGCTTTCTCTGTCATGGTGTCTTCCCTATGGAACAACCTCCACCCAGAGAAGGTGTGTGAAGACTTGCCTCTTCCCATGATATAGCTGTCCTGATATTTTTATAAGGGGGCCTTGACCCAGGTTTTTGTGTGTGTTGTTGTATGTGTTTTCCTGTTCTTGATGTTTTATATGTTACGTTTGCCACCCAGGGTTTTGCTGTATATGTGGCAGCTTTAGAAATGTGATAGAAATGTGGTCAACAGTATTAGGTATCTGGGGGTGTAGATAACTAACAATCTGAACTGGTCTCTGCACGTCATCCTTAGTGAAGCGTGCAAACCAGCATCTGCATTTCCTGCATCAGATGAAGAGAGCACATGTTTCTCCTTCTGTCCTACCCACTTTTTACAGAGGCACAATTGAGAGTGTTTTAATAAACTGCATCATTGTTTGGTTTGGTGGCAGCAGTGCCTCAGATAGAAAGTCCATGCAGAGAGTGGTAAGGACAGCCAAGATTATTCAGCTGAGATTATTCAGGATACTGCTCATAAACACTATGTGCTTAAAGCTCAAGAGATCCCACACACCCACTTTATGGTCTGTTTCTGTTGCTCCCCTCTGGGAGGAGGTTTCAAAGTATTTCTAGCAGGACTATCAGATTCTGTACAGCTTTGTTCCCTATGCCATCCGTCTGGTAAACTCGCAAGATTCATTTTTCTCACCATATACATGTATACATTTGTACTAGACTATTGTTTCTCTGTGTCATATAAGTGGGTATATGCATAGTTTTGTATTTATTTATTTAGTTGTTTATTTATTCATTCATTCATTCATTTATTTCTTTTTTTAGATATGTTTATGTAGTTTATATTGGAGGTGGTAACCTTTTGAGATCTGTATGCAATGAAATTTCATTTTAATGTATGACGATTAGTATACATTCAAAGTGACAATAAATCTAAAAAAGGTAGATTAGATAAGATTAGACTAGACTAGAAACAGACAGACAGACAAACAGACAAGAGTATTCAGATAAATTTAGACTGGCATAGTGAGTCTGTCAGTCAAGATGCTAACAATTATAATTTTTTCAAACATCTAATTTAGAGTTAATGTTTCTTTGCTATATTTTATTGTATTGATACTGCTTAGTATAACAAATGGATGGGTCAGTGAAATAGGCTCTAATATTTTTAATCTTTTCCACAATCAATTTTAAGTTAAACATTTTCATGAACATTGAATAGAAAAAACTTTTTGGGGAATTTTTAATGTGCTAAGCAGTAGACTATACTGTTGATATAAAACCAGTAGAAATGTTGTACAGTAGTTAAAAAGCATCATAGACTGGTTCATGTATGAGACTGACTTTATGAATACTATTTTAGTTTACTGTAAAGTAAAGAACAAATGTTGTAATTGACATGGTACTGTTTGTAAATATTACATGCAAAAATCAAATAATTGGGAATAAGTACTGTTCTACCTTTGAGTATCTTAATTATTATGAAATAAAAAACTGAGTATCCATGTAGAGAACATCATAGTAAAATAATAGAATTAACAATATAAATACAAACTGGGTAGAATGTATTGAGAAATATTTATATTGGCTATTAAAGCTCTTTTGTCAAATTGTTGAAAATTCAGATGCTATATAAAAAAAAATCTAAAGGTTGTAAAAGGTATCTCAGTGCAGTTGTAGAAGTGTTTATCTGTCCTACTGAAAAAAATATGAATTGCCCTGATTGGCTTGATGTTTTCTTCTCCCTCTGCTAGGTGTTCCTTCTTCAACAGAAGATGGAGAGAATACGCCGCAATTCAGCGTTCTTAGCACTTCTTCCTTTACTCATGGTACCACACTCCCACAAAGCATCAGTATGCCATTATCCTCGCAACCTGCTGCCTGTGAGAATGTACAGTTGCCTGATTATCACTCAACCCCTTCCCTTTCGCCAAATTCTAGAGCAACATTTCCCCCTTCTTCTCAAAATGCAGCACCTGACAACGTGTCTAATACAGCAAAAAATGTGTCCCGCCCGTCCTCGAACAGTACAAACTTACACCGTTGTCGGTCTGGCAGTTACACTGTCAGCCCCTTCTCTTCCTTTCAAACTGCCATGCAAATCTACAGCCAGAGACTGACCCGACCTTCCTCAGCAAAAGCAGGTAGGCTGATGTTCAGCTGGCACACTATTGTTATGTTTTTTAAAAAATATTCTTGCAATATCCAAGACAATTTGAATTAATTGTGCAAGTTTTGAGTTGGATAAGTTCGTATTTTCCTTATGAGATACTTATTTGAAAAAGAACTATATCCAATCTAATTCAGAATTGTCGTCAGGAAGATTACATCATCTTCTAGAGCCAGGATAGTGAACTATGGCCCTTTTATGACCTGTGGACCTCAAGTCTCAGAATTCTTGAGCCAGCATGACTGCCTCAGGAATTCTGGGAGTTGAAGTCCACAGTCATAAAGGGGCCGTGGTTCCCCACCTCTGTTCTAGAGTATTAAGGCATGTGTGAAGAGATTATGTTGTTGATTCTTAAGGCAACTTGCAGAAACAAAGAATAGGGTGATCATGCCTCTCTAATCTTGTTGCTGTTTTCTCATGACACAATTTGGCAACAGTCTCCAATGGACTGAGTTGTGGTTATTTAAGTTCATGTGTATGAAACTGTATAGGACAAGGTATCAGGCAGCAACTAAAAAACTGGACTGACATCCAGAAATATTAATACCTTGGAATATTAACTGCTTGTGAACGTTATTGCAGTGACTGGACAATAGATGTAGAATATCACAAACACCAGTGTTTTCTTCATTGGCAGTACAAAAGAGAGGGGCTTCTGAACTTTTTATAATAGGGCTTTCGGTGGTTTTCTCACTAGATCCTAGTGCTTGTGAATTCAACAAAACATAGGAAGAAACTTTATACTCTATCAAAATATTGATCTAATTAAATATTGTTTACATGCTCACATGGAGAGGCTCCCCAAGTTTCCAATAGCAGCCTTTAGCATTTTTCCCTGGAGATGCCAAGGATAGAATGTCTCTTTTGCAATATTGTGCTCTGCCATCAGATTACACCTTTTCCACTTTGAATTAGTTTTTCTTCATCAGTTAGGTTTTGCCAGATTTCCATGTTATTGGTGTACAGATCTCTATCTGTAAATAATACTGGAACAGTTCTTTAAAATATTATTTTGACTGTTGGATACTATTACCGTTTTTCCAAGAAATAATAACTCCTGTTCCCTTGGAGTAGGAAACCCATGGCCCTTCTGATATTATTGGATTATAGTTCAAATCATCACCAACTATTACTCTTATTGATTGGAGCTGCTAGGAATTGAAACCCAACATTTAAAGGGGCAGGTGTTCATCCCTCTACTTAGCCCTTTTTTCCTGCTAGGAAAGGATGTGGAAAGACCAGCAAACAGCCCAGTAATGTCAAATATTGAAATGAATGTCAGATTGGTCTAAATAAGAATGAGCTCTCAATGGCTTGCACTGCTGACATAGGTGTCAGGTTTAAGCAATCACATGGTTCACATGGCAGTGACGGATTTCAGTAGCAATACAGTGGTACCTTGGTACTCATTGTTGATTCCTGAAGGCATGATACGTACCAAAAATGATGAGTACCAAACAAATTTTCCCATAAGGAATAATATAGTAAGTCCAAGGCAACCAACACCGACAAATTCTAGCTTATGCATTGAGTACTAAACAAACGATGAGGACGGGGACAAAATTTTCACGTCAAAATGCGTTGAGTACCAAATTCAATGAGTTTCAAAGCAGTTGACTACCAAGATACCACTGTAATTGCTTATAGCATTGAAGTACGCAGTTGCCAGACCATCTGTTTTTCAACATTTGACATCAGATTTGTATTTATTTGCAGTATTATTTTTTTTTGTGTGTGTGTAGCATATAAACTTTTTGGATTATTTTCAGAAGGTCAGCTACTGCAGTACTTTTCATTTTTACATTTTTGAAAATACTCTCTTGGTTCAATGCTACTTTAAATATATTTTTCTTTCAGGTGCTTTTTAGAAATATTTTGGCAAAACCCAAATGGCATAAATTAAAGAAAAATATACAGAATTGAAAAAGAAAAGAAATAAATGGCACATATAAATAGTATGGAAAGAAAAAGGGGGAAAAAACCCCTGAGAATGTCCATTTTATATGGTTCAAAAATAAATATTTTAAATTTATATTTTATTTTATTGGGGGAATATAAAAAAAAATTACCAACAAACATCTAAGATTTCTGTTCAAAATGACATAAGTTCAATTAAAGTTAGTCTGGAAGGAAAAACATTATTAATATATACAGTAAATTATAACCAGATGTGAGTAAACTTATTCTTCATTGTAGAGTATTTCAAAATTGTAATGTGTCACATGTTGTATTATATTTTTCCTGATAATCCTCACGAAGTTTTTAAGGCTTTGAAAAGAACTGTTCTATTCATATAAGAAAAGCTTTCCAAGTAATGCGTTTTGTTTCATTTTTCTTTCATATTATGCTAATTTATTGGGATGGTGCCAACCACATGGAAGGCTGCTTCATACTCTTCTGAACCTATTACTCCAAATATCATGATTCCATATTCTCTCAAAGGCTCTTGGTGGCCATTTCAAGGACTTCCACAATGGCAGATTATGGTTATGCCCGCCACCCCCCAAATTTACTTTTGCTGGGATTGCAGGGAAAGGAGCATGTGTACAGTATCAGTTCTGATTTTATTGGGGCTTTGGTTGTGATTTAAAACAACAACATGGGGCCTTGGCACTCTGAGCAGTAGGTTTGAAGAGGCTTCTTAAGGTATCCCTCCAAATAGTTGACATAGTGCTAATAAATAACCAGAGGCTTCTTTGGAATAAAACTTCTTTTATGCCTTATTTTTTTTCCTTATCTCATGCTGACTTTCTGAATTGTCCTTTCTTCAATTACTTCTTAAAGAAATCGTTTGTGTTCTTTATAAAACTTTTGAAAGAAAGCAAAAACTGTGAGATAATTTACCTATAGATATAAACATATTGTAATTGAGAATCTTTATTAGTATCTTTCATATAAAATACTTGGTTTCTATTTTGTCATGAATATTTCTGTCCCTTGCCAATTTTTGCACAGAAGGCATATTTCTTATAGCTAGGGGAAAAAAATCATGGCAAAATAAAACTTTTCACTCACTTTAGCAGGATCAAGAAGTCACAGCCCAAGCAGACAGCGTGGTGTATCTGCCAGAATGAATAAGGATGCAGAAGACAAGCGTAATAATCATGATATTGCAGCAGAACTTCAGAGATTGGCAGAGAAGCAGGCAGCTAGGCAGTACTCGCCACCCAGTCACATCAGCCTTCTTACACAACAGGTATCTAAAAAACATATTTTCCATTTTGAATAGAAATAGCATTTGATGCTAGTATCAATTCACAAAAGAGAAAAATAAACAGTGATTAAGATGTATTTGATAAGTATTAATTAATCTTAATGGATCCTCTTGAACTGTGCTTGATCACAGGGATTGCAATAACTTTTTTCTAATATACTGTACATATTAATAATAATGTTAAGGCACTGTGTTTATAGTGAGCATAGAATAAGTGGAAGGCACCCTGATGAAGCTACTGCAAGCTAATTTATATGCAAGCTGGAGCTTTATAAAGGGAAATCTCTGCTGCATCACAATCTATCTCTTCTTAATTTTATACCATTTTCCCACTGCCCACCTTGATAAATAAATAATATTAAATAGGAACAGGCAGTACAGCAGGGTTGATGCTGTCAGGGCATTCATTAATCCCATAATTGGCTCTGGGACAAATCACCCTGATTAGAGGATGGATCGAGGCTTTCTCCAAGTTGCAATATTCTGAAAATAAAACCCGAAGAAAAGTTTTCTAATAAAACTCATTTATTTGTTATAAAGAAAATAAAACACCTCACTAACTAAGAAAGATAATTGCTACATTTTGAAAGTAATTCGTGCCAGCTGCTTTCCAGCAACCAGCAGCCGTGGCATGAGAACAAAGGAAAAAGTGTGTGAAGGAATGTGGGTGGATGGACATGCGTAGTAGCTTTTGATAACAATTCTTGGCAAGGTACGGAAAGTCTGATAGTCCAGAAATAATTAGCTCAGCTGGTAAATAAAATAACGCAGTGACAGATGCTAACCCTGCCTATTCTCCTCTGAGTTACAGGAAATGCAGAACAATTTTAGGAATGACCCCACTAAATCATGGGGAGTTGTATTATTATTTTAATATTGTGACAATTCCAAATGTATTCTCTACACCCCCAAAATGCTGAGTGTTACCTATTGTTTCTATTAATGACAAACTCTAACTGGTTCTTAGTTTGCACATTGAACATTGTCCATGCCCATTAAAAGGGGCCTTCTTCTACTTATCAGTTTCATATGCAACCTCTTTTAATTTATGAAAGGAATCTTTCAGGGAATTTTCCAGAATTGCTAAAAACAATTCCAGCTATTAGAAATAAAATCAGAGATATATATATATATAGAAAAGTTGGGTTGACAATCTATCGTGATTATCACCATTTTTTTTGTCTAGGCTCAGAAACTAAGCAGAATTGAATGGGAAACCACCAGGAAAGTTTGGGCTATGGGCTCAAATAGGAAATTTAATTTTATTTTTTGAAAAATGATAATGGCAGATCTCTTCCATACTATTGCTGAGAACTTTTTTCCCTATGTAATATACTGTGAGGTGGTATTAGTTCTGTGTGAGGTCTTCATTGGTGCCTGCCTGAATGCTTTTGGCAGAACAGAAGCAGTGGTTGTTACAAACATTTCTTAGGCTTCAGTGCTTTGTAGTTATTGATGGTAAATAAAAGAATGTGTTGAATTGCCCTGCTTGATAAAAAGAAGAGTTACTTCTTTTCTGCATTTCTCTGTGAACAAATGTGCAAATTCATGGATTGATTTTCACTAGCAACAGCTCCAGCTTTTCCAGCTACAGAGTTTGATCTTAAGGATAACATCAGACCACCCAGGCGAGGGCTGGAACAAGATATATCTGTCTCTTCTGTTGAGTCAGCCAGTGTTCAAAGCTTGCAGCAAATTTCTTACAAATGTAATGATATATCATTGTAAGAAAGGGGGTAGGGCATATTATTTCATATTTTCATTGGAAAAGTGGTCCTAAGCAAAAAGCTGGCATTCCTCATAAAACTTGGTGGAGAATACAAAGTACAAATATCTAGTACAGGGTTTTTTTCTGGTGTTTTTTTTTAACAATACCATTCTGCTTGGCACCAGCCACCTCAAAAACTAGTCAGTACCTGCTTCATAAGTAGGATAAAATCGTAGGTGATTGCTTGCTAGCCATGATGGTGATGTATTGCCTCCAGTGTAAGAGACAGTAAATCTTTTTATATCAAATACTAGGAAATATGAACAAGTTCTGCTTTTAAAGGTATCTCAAATTGTTTTTGTTTTTTTACAGTGCTGTGGTAGAAAAATATGGAGAGGAGATTAAGTTCCCAAGCTGTGTATTTCGCATCTGAATTCCTCCTCTCCTCCCCTCCCCTCCCCTATTTTACTCTATCACAGGCTTCCCACAAAAGCCATATATAATTAGCTATGCTTTTAAAGCATAGAGATTTATCACTTCATCTGTAATATACTCAATGTTAGGAAGCTTTTTTCCAATCTATTTTTAAGCCTCTCCCTCCTGGATCTTCCATTCAACTGCAAGCTGAAACAGGAAATGTGTTTTAATTCTTCTTAGCCATCACTCCTACTTTTTCCACCCATCTTCTGCTTCATCTTTCTTTTTGTTTGTCATTTTTTCTTTAGTAGATGCAATGTGAGACTCATTAGAAAGCTGATGTACACCAATATCATAGAAGAAAACAATATAGAAGTAAAAAGAGTGCCTGAAACAGCATCATTCCTGGTGCTCCAAAGGCTTTTATGTAGCTGGATTTAGTCTTGAAGGATTTCAAGGAGCTGCTAGCTGAGTCAAGCTGAGCTTCAAGGAACTATTTTGTGGGAAGGGTTACTCTCTGATCATCAAACGTTTGGCACATCTAAGCCTTACTGAAATAACTCCTAGTGAAGTTTTAGCTTTAAAACTCTTAGGACTATTTAATTCCAAGTCTGATTTCTTCCAGTAATGGAAAGCAAATAATCCACTACAATACAGACTCTTTAAAAAAAGATGCATGTGCTGGAAACACTACAAACAAATCTGCAAATTTGTCAGGTTTCCCAGGAATGTCTGTGGCAGGTTTTGTCTGGAATGTTTTCTGGAGACTGGAACTCTTATGATCTTTATGTGCGTACCCTGTGAGCTGGTAAACTCAGCAAGCAGGGTAGGAATGTCATGGGCCTTGAGCCAAATCAATTTTGATGTACATGGAGACTTCACACCTCTCAAACCCCTTAAACTATATTTTTTTCTTCTTGTCTTATATCTATCTATAAATGCAAGCATGCAGATAAACTTGCCTGAGGGCAATTTATCTATGGGGTGTGGTTGAAATAGACCTCAGTTAACTGCAGAACAAGGCTCCCTTCCTTCCTAGAGGTGTCCTGTTTATTATTAGATAACTACAAATGGTAAGACAAATAGTACTATCAATGTCGGTTCTAGTTTTCTCCCTCCCTATAATTGGAGGGACACACAAACACACTTCCAGGGGACAGAAATGAGGGTATTTAATCTTAACCCATTTTTGAACTAGGAAGATTATTTTGAGAGGAGAGAAGCACAGGTTCAAAGTGGTCTTTGATAGCAGAGGTGAGATAAAAGAAATTGAAATTGATAGTCTACTTTGCTTATTCTGATGGTATAGTGCTCTTTTGTAAACAGCAATAACTGCTCTAATAAATACTGCATGATTACTATATACTTTATTGACGTCTAAACCCCAACCTAGTTATGTTTAGACAAATAGTTTGTGTAAGTGAACTCAGTCAGTCATGATAGCTGAAAAGTGAAATAAAGTAACAATGTGCAAGATCCTGGGGATCTTGTATTCCATAGTGCATGTCCATCCATAGCACCTTCCAGCCTGAACTCTGAAGCATGTGCTTGGCCATTCTTGTGCGGCATTGTAGCAGCCTCCTGAGCAGTTTCCCATGCCCAGCAACAGTCACTCCCTACCCCGTTTTTCATCCTGTTATCCACGTGCTGGCCTGCTTGTAAGCCACCCAGATTTGTGACATCCTGCCTTTGACTTCCTGCTTGCTGGAAACCAGCAGGAAGTTGCAAGGAGATCCTTGCTTAACAACCTGTGATTTTCACTTAAAAATGGCAATGGGGACTGCTGGGATTTCTGTCACTAAGTGATACAATTGCTTTATTTAGCAATGGCAATTCCAGTCCTAATTACTGGAGAGTCATTGGATATGAGATGGGCAGCAAATAAGTTTCATAATAAAAGTGAGAACTACCTGTAAGTTTTTGGTCTCCGTTGGTTGGGAACACTTTTTAAAAAAACATTTTGGAAGTCCATTATTGAACTCTTACACAAAAGGAAATGAATGAATACAAAAATTATAAAACCTTCCAATATGACAGTATTGCTTTCAATATGTTGAAGAGCAAACAGCTTACTCTCTTGTAATCCCTTCCTCTCCTCATCATTCTGCAAGGGGAGATAAAGGTCAGACAAAAGAGAGATTGCCTATAGAAATTGCTTGGCTTTTTTCTTTCCCACCTCCCAAAGTAGAGAGGTCGGAGAGGAAGGGTTTGCAAGAGAGTAGGCTGTTTGTGTGGCATATCTTCAGCTCCCAGTCCTGAGTGCCAGCACAATCGCATTACTTTTGGTAAGGAGAAGAGCAAACATCTTGTTCTCTTCCAATTCCTTCCTCTCCAATTGCTTTGCTCTAAAAATTTAGAGAGAACCCAGGACAATGTGTATTGACTGTAACCACATGATTGAGGGATACTGCAAATTGGCCATAAAGTTATTCTTTTTCAAGTACCGTTGTAACTTTGAACAGTTGGTGAACAAGTGGTAAGGAAGGACTACCTGTACCGAGGTCACAGGGTTGTTGTTACAATGGTTTAATGAAATATGTGAATGTTCTTGAACTCCTGGAAAAAGGTCTGGATAGAGATCTAACAAACACAAATAAATATTAAAACCTATAAATCCTATTTTCCTCATGCAAAAAAGTTGTTTTTGTCTTGCTTTTGTACTCTTCCTTTACATATAAAATCAGGCAAAGTTATATTAAATATGGTATGCTCATTATATACCTTAAGGCACATCAAATGGTGAGGATGGAAAGTCACAGTCAGCAAAGCAGAGCTCTGCTGTACAGATGTGAATTATTCTACTGGTTCCCCAAGGAATCTACTCAGCTGGCAGGTTAATTATAGAAGCAGAAACAAATCAAGGAGTGGAAGAATAACTATCAACACTGAAGAAACATGATGGGCTGGTTTAAATAAGCCAGTATGCTCTGATGCCTGCTTTTGATTCCAATGACTGTATTTAAGTCTGCTGTAAGTTGAACACCTGTCTGTGTGGAATGTGTGAAACATCCTTACCCACCATACGTTCAAGTGTTTACACACCTGTTCCAGTGTGAAAGACAGCTTTAAGACAAACAGAATTTTAACAATGGAAAGTAATGTAGAAAGAGATGGCCTAATTAAGCTCTTTCTTTTTTTTTTTTACTGGAAATAAAGGACTTTATGACCAAATCAGAAGGCAGTGTGCATGATCAAATGTACAATGCAGAAAAAAATCTGATTTTCATTTAGAAGTATTGCCAAATGATGGCATGGTTTATGATTTAAATAATACTATTATCATGTTTTTAAGAAGCTTAGAATTTTTTTGAAAAGTAGTAAAAGTAAGGAGTTGGGTAAGGCACTGAAATCCCATATTCTTATTCCTTGGCTTGGACTAGAATAAATACATAATTGTATTAATTGATATAATAGTAATATATGATGAAAATTAAAAATATATTTTTCAAGATGCATTGGCAAGATTTATGCTGACACAGTAGTGTTTTCAGGTGATATTTTGCTCTAATTTCTTCTGGCATAAAAGGGAGAGGAGGATAATTTTTGACAATTCTTGATTCCCCAACCTCTCTTCGCATACCATTTAGGACAGGGATGTCAAACTCGTGGCATACCGGCTGGATGAGTCACATGCTAGTCCCGCCCAGTTTAGCAAAGGGGAAAAAAGTCCCGATATGTCACGTGGTGACAACGTGAGTTTGACACCCCTGGTTTAGGAGGTCCTCTAACTCTCTAAAGCAGATTTTTGGGAAAGGAACAGGCGCTAGTCAGGGAAGAAAGAACTAATGAGTGCATCTTTTCCCTGTTCAGATGAGATAAATATTTTACTATTAAATTGGAATGTATTTCATTGTTCTGCTTTCATTGCCATATTTTGAATTAACTCAATTGAAGAAGAGTTTTTAAAACTCTGTAGAATTAAAAAAAACCTTTAATTTTAATTTACCTCAGAATGCTTCTTTATAGTTTTTTAATCTCAAGTAACAGAATAATGAAGTTTTTCATTCTTATTTGCCATTTTTGAGGTTCCACACTGATTGGACGTTTGAAGAAAAAGTTGTGGTTCCAAAGCCAATAATATATTTTTATAGACAGGGGAAGAAAGCTGATGAAGTTGACATTAGATGTTATGTGGAATAACAAGCTTGAGTCTTCTTTGCTAATAAAGCAATGGAAGGTTGCCTTAATAACATGAGAGGAATTTCTTTTTAATTTAAAATAAAGTTAATACAAAAATATATTTTATGTATATTGGATGCCTGTGTTTAAAAAGAGTTCACTGCAATTGCAATTCAGTAATTGAAATGTTAACTCATATGGTCTCCAGTTTGGACTGAAATCAACAGGATGGTTAATGTATTCTTGGATATGTCTCCAGTATACCGAATTTGTGAAGATATCAAGAACTGAAGAATTTAGGGTATGAGGACTGGATAAAAGAATTATTATACAACATTGGAAGGAAAAATCTATATGTGATCAATAGCAACAGACAGTTGATATGTATTAACTAGAAGCACAAAGTTATCCTGCAGTAAGATGGGCAGCCAATAAATAACAAACAAATAAATAAATAAATAATCTTCTGAACCTGGGATGGTAGAATCAGAGAAGTTGACTGAAGGGCAAGAAAAGACTTTGGAACAATGATGCCAGAAATGAATACTGATTATACTAATCATACATTTGATAGATTATGACTATTAATTTTGATTGTCCGATAGACCATGTATGTATGTACATGTGCTTTTTTTGTTAATTAATGAAAATACTGAAAATACTTGTGCCAGCTTCTTTTTGAGAGTATATGTTGCTAATGATACTTCTGCTACTGCTTAGCCAGATTTGGTGTCACTTGTATATACAGGAGTCTGCCTTTTTGTGAGTCCACGAGACTCCAGAAAATAACCATAGTTTGTCGATGACTTGTATTTTCTTGCTTCTTCTGAGATGATGAAATCATATATTCACATATCACACTATGATTGCTAACTTTCATATGGCTCATTAAACACACATTTTTGCGGGTGTGAAATCAGCGGGAATAAAAGTCTTTGCTGTGTAAACTGGCTCTGTTTCTTTAACAATATATTAATTATATAATCTTTCAGTGAAAATTCATGATGAGATACTTTTGTTGTCTTGTTGAATCTTTTAAAAAGCTTGCATTATTCTCCTCTTCAGCTGACAAATTTAAATATGATAAATGGAGCCGTTAATAAAGTAAATGCAACTGCTTCCAGTTACCGTCCACCACTCAACCCAGGAGGTTCATTTTGGGCTTTTCAAACACACAGCAGCACTCCCGATACCAGACCTGCATCTTTAACACTGAGGTAAGAGAAACAATTAGACCGAAAATATGTATGTTTTAGAATCATATCCACACGCCCCATTAGCATTTTGCTCGTATAATGTGCAAGAATGTGATTATTTGCTGACTGCTAACTTCTTGAAGAAGTTAGCAACATAAGTAGTGAAACCTTTGCACACATATATTGGCTCACATGGCACCACCAAGAAGGAATTTTACCAATAAATAGCCACGAAAACCTACAGTTTCTGAATATTACTTTTTTTGCAAGACTATGACTGAATTAGATTAATTGATCTATGAAGGCAGCCTTTAATTCCGTAATGGATATGAGAGTTATCTATTTGTTTTTTTACTGATGTTATATAGAAATTATATATTTTGCTCATTATATAAATAACAAAAAAAGCAAAGTTGGTATTAATATATTTTCCTCAAGATGTAAAATCTAGTCACTTGAAACAAATAATCGAACAAGAATCTTGTCTTTTCACATTGTCATCATTAGGGTATCGGTATTCTGTTCAAAGAGCAGCCAATAGGATTAGGCATACTTGTCTGAAGTTGATTTATCTGTCTACAAATGACACTTCTTGTAGTTTTTGTGACCCTAAGCAGTTATGTAAATGCTTCCCCTCCTTTAATATGGAATACTGTAGTGGAAATTAATCAGTATATGAGAGCTAACTTTGGTAAATGGTAGGTATAGATTTTAAATTTACCTAGCAACAAATCGAAATCAATTTCCAAGGATCCCTTTTATGTCTCTCTTCCTTTCCTCCACCCCAACTAGAAATTTTAAAACATGAACATGTCAGGAAGAGGTTTCTGAAAAACTTGATCCTGATGCCTTTAAGTATTTAAAGGCTGAAATTGGTTGGCTTGACTTAGACCCTGAAATGTATTTGCAGCCCATGCAGCAAAGGGATATAATGTGGTCAATCTAATATCATATTACTCCAGATATATTAAAGTTCTAAATTGTCTTTTGAGATCAGTGCCTTGTAAGTATAACTAGAGTAAAGTATGGTTCCTTCAAGTAAAATTATAGTTGTTCAACCAGACACAGTTTATAAAAACTTTCATGACCGCTAAAAATCACTTGAATTCAGAAACAACAGGAGTGCTTCCAAACTAATTTTCTATTTCTTCAGAAAAAGTATCCATCCAAAAGTCACTTGGATTTGGTTCAATTTGCTAATCCTCATTCATATAAAAATAATGTTTTGGCTATTCCGAAAACATGTCATAGAGAAGCCTTTCCCATCTATCTATTTAAAACTCTTAACTGGGGATGCTAGGGAGTGGATCTGAGGCCTCACTGCATGCCAGAGACTACCATTAAATTATAGCTTTTATTCTAACCTCTGCCATAGGCTTCTTCTAGGATGATTTTTAACTTTCCGATTTAATTTAAAGTCCTGATGTTCACTGATAACCTTTCAAACAAGTTGTAACCAACTTCTGAGCAATTCTTAGCTTCTGAACCCAGGCAAGGTCAGAGCAAAGATCTGGTCAAGAGATTAATAAAGGTAGTCATCAATTTGTGACTGCCTCATCTAGCAATGGTTTGCAATTATGATGTTAATGAAAAAGTAACTTTATGACCAGACTTTGCTTTTATAATCTTTGCAGGTCTCTATAGCAAAGGAAAGATAAAGTAAGATTGTAAGCATAGTGGTGATTTCAGTACCAACTGTTTTGCTTAACAAGTTCCGGTCCCAATTGTAATCTCTAAATGATAGCTACCTATATTCATATATAAGAAACACTGAAGTTGCAAGAGAAATAATTAGCAAGATTAGCTAAATGAAAAATTTGCAAGTTGCTAGCAGCTGTAGTTATGGCTGAGTATTTCTAACATTCAGTTCAACTTGCTGTTGACATTTCAGATCAAAGTGTTAGGGTCCATTCTTTCCCTCTGAAACTCCCTCTGTAAACCTGCAGTGCATTGACTGCTATTGTATATCGGTCTATTGTTCATTAACTGTCTTTATGGGAATAACGTTGAAGCAATCTCTACTCCCTTCCCTCATGCCCAATCCTTAGATAGGAAACAAATCTCTATGATTCTTGTTGTTTGACTTGTTTTAGAATTTCTTTCAGGACAATGAATTGTTTGTTGGGAAGGGGCACTGAAAAAGTATTTTCGAATTATTAGCCTGATTATTCATGAGCTGTGCATTCTCTTTAAGTACAGGTTTATCTTGAGATCCAGATTACCTAATCAAGTATATCAGTGAGTTCTGAAATTACCTTATTGAATCCTGTTTCCTATCAATAGGTAATTCTCATTTAGCAACCACAATTGAAACTGGCAACTTATATAGAGGCTTTGAAACATATTGCCTGAATAATTGAGTGATATTACAAAACTGATTCAATTTGAATTAATTTTCTAGACTTCGACCTTATAAATACATTAAGTGTGTTTCTATTATGCTTTCTGTGTACCTGAGTAAAGATACGGGGTAAAGGTTGGGGGAGCAAAATATAGGTTTAGAGCAGGGTATCAAATTCGTGGCCCACAGGCCAGATGTATCACGTGCTGGCCATGCCCACGCCCAGTTTAGCGAAGGGGAAAAAAGTCCCGATACGTCATGTGACGACATCATGACGACACGAGTTTGACACTCCTGGTTTAGAGCAACAAAGGTCTGCAGTTGGATCAGAGAGCAAACTGAAATGTGCTCTGTCTTCTATGATGCAGTTGTATAAAACAGGTAGTTCTTACTTAGCAACCACAATTGGGACTATCAACTCGGTGATTAAATGAAGCAGTCACTAAGTGGAAAATCAAATGACTGCAATTGTGCTTATGATTTTACTTTAGCTTTCCTTTGCTTTACAGTATCAGAACAATATGACCCCAAACAGCCAGGTGAGCGAAAATGGAAGGGGAAGGTTATTGATTATTCATAATTATTTTAATCTGTTTTTAGTCTGTTGATTTTATTGTACATGGCTAGAATCAATTTGGAGTCAAGCAGTACCTACATTAAATAAATTAAAATTAAAAATTTTAGTTTGTTCTATGGTAGAACAGAAATTATCAGTGTTTCAGTCACTGCTATATCATAATTTCTCTGCGTTTGCAAGGAAGGTAAAGATTTTCAAGAATTTATCCACTTTTTGTTGGTTTTGTTGGGTGTTCTAACATCTTCAAAAATGGATTTATTGATCATTTGCTCCAAAAATCATGAAAAGAAATGGGAGGAGTAAAGAACTCATAATTCCTTGACTCTTCTAGATTGGCAGTTGCTTCATATAATTAAAGTGTTTCCCTTGTATCTAATACTTCAGCTGTTGTTGCTTAGAATTTGCTTTTTAAGACAATGTTGGTACGGAAGGTCTTAGAGCAGATGACATTGGTGTGAAGGGATGCAGAAAAGAGGAAAGAAGACAGATACCTGAAGAAAGTCACATTACAAACATTTGCTCAGCCAACTTCTAAATTAAGTCAGAAATCATGAAACATTATTGCTTTTTTAAACGGTGAAGTTTTTGTACACAAGTGTCTTGATTATATCTGTAGGCATATAATCTACCCTCGGTTCCAATTACCACTTTGCATGGTATCGATACTCTTAAGAAACTATGAAGCCTACTAATATGTGTTTCTGGAGACTACTTCATTCTGTTAATAAATATTCCTTATACATATTCATTACTCTGTAGTGTAAAATGTTTTGAATAAGTACCAGACTCTATGCTTTGCCAAAGAATGTCTAGCTGATCACTCAATCTTGCTATATTTAAAAAAATTATAGTCAGTAGTCAAATGAAGGCATTACTGATTTGATGCCTTAATCCTTTTCACCAAAGCAGTTTACCTACCCTAAATAACTTCCACTTCCAAAAGTTTTTCTCCATACATGCATGGTTTTGTTCATAGAGCACGCGTGTGTGTATGCACGCATGTGTGTAACAGCTAAGAGCAAAATAATATTTTTTTTACCTCTTTATTTCTTGCTTGACCCAATCATTACCAACCCTCACTTTCCCATCCTTGCAGATGTATTTATGCATGTATTTTGAAGGATAAAACTCAGAAAAACAGTCTTGAGATTTTGTAATGGATATCAAAAGTGGACTTAAGTTAGCCATTAAATCCTTAGCAGAGTTCTGGATATTTATTCCCAAGTCTTGATTGGACTCAACTAAACTATCTAATTATGCTGTACAGAAATTTGAGAAAGCTAGTTGCTTAGTGCTTGATGTTCTGATGTCCAAAATGGTTGTCTTCCAGAGATGAATTATAAAATGGTTGGTCAGAAGCTTTGGCTGTTTATTCAAGTGATTTGGAAAGGAGTGCCTCAGACAATTTGGCTGGAATTTATAGTTTTATGTTTTCCAGCCCAACCCTTCCTTCTGAGTTGAACTGTCAGGGCATGGTTCAGATGCCTGGCTTTTTCCTGTATGTATGCATACATCGGTGATATCTCACAATCTGTTCTAAACCTTCCTATATATTCCTTGCACAAGGCCAGGAACTGACAACTTACTGATAAATGAAAGCTACATTGACATATTAGAATAAAATCACACTATTAAATATGGTACTTCTAGAGCAAAAATTTTCTGAGGCCAGAACTAAATAGATGAATTTTTTAAATGTGCGTATGAGACTCATACGAGAATGTGTGTATATTGTAACAAGTATTTTCTTCCACAGTAAAGATACAATGAGGCTGCTAAACTTTTGTTGAGATTCTGGTTAAAGGAAATTATGCTCCAGATAAAATGAATGAAATAAATATATATATTCCATGCTAATATTAATAACTGTAATATTAAAAAACTGTAAAAAAAACTGTGATTAACTGTAATAAATAAATAAATAAACTGTCCATAAGATTTCCCTCCCCCCAACATTTTAAGACCAGCATAACCTTCTGTTTATTTCATTGATATAAATAAAATTCTTATATTTTATTCTCATACATTCCCAAAAAGGGACCTTGTGTTTCAAAACTATAGACTATTGCTATAATCAATGTATACCTTGAGCTGGGTTTGATATTTGAAACATATTTGGCCAATATGTTCATACGTTTAATTGAATATGGTGAAAGGAACATTTTAACCTGTAACTTGTGGACTTGGACTATATTGGTGGTACAGTTGTTTATTCTTCAGCTTATAGGCAAACATCCACAAAGTTCCAGCATAAACCAAAAATTACTTTGAGAGGATTGGAGGAAAGGCAGGCATGCATGCATGCATGCATGCATGCATTAATAAATAAATAAATAAGTAAATAAATAAATAAATAATTTATGTGTTCCTGTTTATACAGTATATAATAACTTGATCCAGAGTCATATTCCAGGTAGAAGAGAATATGGGAAACCAAATATATTTCATGCTATTTAAAGAGTTCTGAATTAAGGAAGAAAAAAAAAAACCCTGGTTATTTGAAAATGCCTGTGTTTTTGATTAATTTTGCGAAATTGCAATTCTGTTGTTTTCCACAGGGAAAAGAAGAAGAGAGGCATATAAGATGTAGCCATACAAAGAGCCTGCAGTATCAAAGCTTAGGAAGCACTGTGGTCTCTGTCCTGTCCTGGCTCTGCATTTGTAAGGGGAATAGGAAGCTACAGGCTAGAACTGTGTCCTGACCTCTTGGCAACATGGCAGCCAAGATACTTGGCTGAGTACCTGTTACTTCTTCTATATGGACAATGAGCAAATCCATTCTAAAAAGATAATTCTGTTAAACACTAGCTTTATATCTATTAAAGCATTACAGACCCTGAAAATTCTAGGAAAAGGCAGTTAATTTTTGAAGCTATCTACTTAGAACATGCCCCTACTTGCAACTTTTTTTCCTTGTACACAGACTCTTCTGCTATATTATTCAGTATTATGAGTTTAGATTTGGCATTGTTGATGCAAGTAACATAAAAAAAATTATGCTATCCGAAGAGAGAGCCAAGCTGCCCTGTAGTAAACTGTAGGTTGTGGTTTTTCCATTCGTTATCCTCAGTTATAAATGAAGGTATTACTTTAGTTAAATAAACAAAGAACTTTGGATAAAATGACCATGGACGTTTGCCAAAAGAACTGTAATAAAATATGCTCACTCTACAGTTTAGTGAATATATTTCTCTGTATTGCTTTCAAAGACATATCATTCATCTTTTCACAGTAAGACCTTTGTTTCTGGACCATGTGGTCACCAGGACTTATAAAAGTTTAAAGGTTTCATATTAGAATTTATTATCAGTATCTTACTTTAAAACGAGAGCTGCTAAATCTTATTACAGTTATCTTTATGTTGATATCAAGGGAATAGTGTCATCTACTTTGTATAATGTTCCCAACAACCGATTCTGCCCTAAATTGCCACATTTCATTCTCAAACATCTGGCACCTGGTCAATGTACATCTTATTTGCAAGCATTTATAATGAACTGGATGCTGCAAACCAGGGGACATTATATTGTAATCCAGATATTTTCTCCAACTTCAGTTCACTTGTTGCCTCTATGTCCAATAGATTTCTGGAAAAACCTATTTGTAATTCGTCAATAAGCTTTTTTTGTGACAGGAGTCCCACCTTAAAAAAAAATAACCACTTCGTGTTGCTTTATTCCCACCAGCTCAGCCACTATATCCAATCTCACCTTTCTTTTGTTATACCTGAACAATAGCAGATATCACAAGTACCTCCTTTTAAAAAGATCCTGTGGGAATATGATCTTGGGCACTTATTTTCAGTCTCTTGATATAATACAATTTTATACTGGTACTATTTGTTTTGCTAGTTTTTATAATCTTTAAAATCAGAAATATTCAAAAATTTACATGCTGTTAAAATATTTGTTCAGAGACCCAGTTTGGTGCAGTGGTGAAGCTTTAGGCTAGAAACCAAAATACTGAGTTCTAGTTCTGCCTTAGGCAAAAAAGCCAACTGGTTGATCTTGGACCAGTCTCTTTCTTCAGTCCTAGGAAGGAAGCAATGACCAACCACTTCTGAAAAACCTTGCCAAAAAACCTGCAGGGACTTGTCAAGGCAATCTCTGAGAAACCGACATGATTGAACAGAAGAAAAGAAATAGTTTATGTAGTAAATATTAATCATGTTTATAGTCATCTAAATGAGAAATACTGTGCCCCTGTATATAATATCTAAATTATCTGTTGGTCTGTCTGTCTATAGCATATGCTGAAGTTCTTAACCTCCATTTTTTAAATGTACAACCTTTATATATACCTGGCTTTTATTAATCTTTTACATTTGCATAACATTACAGTTTGCTTTCACATCATCATCCTTGTGACTACTATTTGAAATTATATTCTGCCTTTCTGCCTCCAGGGTGGCTTTTTACTTTAGAGATAAAAAAAACCCCTGAAACATGTATTTCTTTAGGTCTGTCCAATATCTCTACTTGTGAGAAGAAACCTACTTTTGTGATAGGACCTTTGCAACATTTAATAACATTAAATTTGAAGCATTGTTTATAGACCAATATAGATAAATTATGATTGGATTATTGCTAAATATTGAGCAGGATCCTTCCTTGGAAGAAGAATCAGGGAACATAAGGTAGTTGCAGAACTGACAAAGAAAGGAAACACTATTTATTCTTTTTTTTTAAAAAAACATGTATTAAACTATTCAAATACATATAGTGTTAAAAAAGAAAATATTGGAATGCAAAGAAAACAGTATTAAATTAAAAAATAAAAATCACAGCGAGAAAAGAAAACATGGATTACACCCTCCCTTTTTCTTGCATTTGCATTTGCATTTGCATCTGCAACCATGGGCCATGGTTTAGATCAGGGCTGTCAAACTCCTGGCCTGCGGGCCAGATGTGTCACATGCTGGCCGCACCCATGCCCGCTTTAACAAAGGGGAAAAAAGTCCCGATATGTCACGTGATGATGTGAATTTGACATCCATGGTTTAGATATTTGAACTTTACATCAAATATTCCTATTTGTTGTCAGATTCTCTCCCAAAACTACATTCCTGACAGCTAAATCTGCCTTGCTGTGTGTTATATTGCATGTAAGGGAACCATTCTTGCTTGAACTTAGTTAAACCATCTCTTCTCTGTCATGCTAATAGAGAAGGCTGGTACTTCCTAACATGGTGATTAGTATTGATGAGGAATTCCTTCTCATTTGCAAAGGAAATATTGTGGGAGAGGGGGGAAAATTCCTGCAGAAGAAAAACAAGAAGTAGATACTGAAAAGCTATTCATGATTGATGTCTCCCCGCCCTTCACCCCCAAAGAACCTTCCTGACTCCTCAGTATTTGACCTAAAGCCTGGGTTGTTGTTTTAGTTGAAAAACATGTTGCTTGTAGACCCTTGACAGTTTGCCTCCTATAAAGATGGAAAATGAGTCAGGGTGTTTGGTACTTTACAAAAAGCCATTTAGCAATTTCTTAGCTGAGGTGGATTTGAATCAACATGTTGATGGAGCTTCATCATATCACTCACTGAATTCTACTGAGGCAGTACAGGAAATTACAAGATCAGAGTTGTCTTGGCAAGTTATTTTGGCTACTGAGAGTACTGTGAACAGGTCATAAGAGAAAAAGACCTGATCTGGTAAATTCAGAAAGATGCAAGTGGAAAATGTGCATCAAGATATTATCTTTATTGGCAGATATTTTAATTCCTGGGCTTTATCACCTTGCTATAAGCCACAACCCTATTCCCGACTGGTGCTTGTACATTGTTTCTTGCTAAGAGAAAAATAGAGATATCTCATATTCCTGTTATCCTTCAGTTTCTCATTGTTACCTGCTTGGAAAGGCCTGAAAACTTCTAAGCACATTGAAGTGGTTAAGTTTCCCACAGGCTTTTAGAAAGTTAACAGGGAGGAGAGGCAGGTCCTGCCTGATGGGATTTCAAAGTGAGCGGATTCTTTGAAGTTTCGTTTTAGCAGCTGCCAGGTATTTTTCCCTCAGCCCTGCATAGTCTTTCTGAACCAAGTCCTCCAATACTGCATTCTTTACTCCACATGCCAGTGTTTGTGCAAGGGGTAAGGGAAGAAAATAATTAGCCAAGAGCATGAAGTATTTTACACACTTCTACATTATTTAAATTTGTTTTGGGACAAGTCTTCTCAGTTTTTTTCCTGTGAAGTATCACTTGTATGACTCATCCTAAATCTATTTGCTAAGTACTTAACACTTGGTGGTTGTTGTTTTTTCTTCTTCACAATGTGTCCCACTTTCCCCTGTTGTGCAGCTTAGATTTTCTAGCCTAGTGTTTTGATTCTTTGCCCTCAATACACAATGCATTTTGTAAATTGAACCCTGAAATTTCTTGAAAGAAAGGAGGCTTGTCTTACTGAACAGCTGGGAGCTGGCCTTAGAAGAAAATCCAGGCTTCTTGGTATGTTTCAGAGTTTTGAAAATTCTGGGGCTGGCCTGATGCCAGATATGCTTTCTGGGAAAGGCTGACTATATGATTGATGCCTTAGGCTTCTTGTCTGCCGCACCTGTGTTTTGAGGCAAGATGGAAAGTGATTTCAACTCGCCTCTCCTTAGTTTGGCCTCCATAATTTTTAAGGTAAAGGTAAAGGTTTCCCTGTCAGTTGTATCCAACTGAAGGGTACAGTGCTCATCTTCATTTCTTGGCTGAGGGAACCAGTTTCAGACAGTTTCTGCAGTCATGTGGCCAGCATGGCTATACACCAAAGGCCCATGGAATGCCGTTACCTTCCCACCAAAGTGGTACCTATTAAGCTACTTGCATTTGCATGTTTTTGAACTGCTAGGTGGGCAGGAGTTGGGGCAAGTAACGGGAGCTCACCCTGTTGCGCAGAGCTCAGGTCTCAAACCAGGCTATCAGCTCTCCAGTGTCTTTAACCACTGAACCATCACACTACCTCCATAATTTCTACCTCTTTCTTACATTTCATCCATGTTTTCCAATAAAGAGCAAAGTATAAAATTGTGCATTTTTTATGTAAGATAGACTTTAAAGACTGTAACAGAAGTAGGTCTGAAATTATAATGTGGAATATGGTTGATTACTTCTGGAAATCTGAAGCATGAAGTTACCATTGAAATCCTGGTGAAAAACAAGTAGATAGTATGTATGAGAGAAAATTAGTCTTTGTGCATTTTAATGAAAAATGACTGGTTTGCATTTATATGAAGAGGAACGTTCTTATGATTTTCATACATATGTCTGAATTTTATGAAGCAATATTTTTACACAAAAATGCTTATGTTACACAAATCCCAGTACTATATCTGAAATCTGGGCAAATTATATAGAAGAGATGTTTTACAGACTTCTCTTCAAAGGTTTAACACAGCCACATCTTTTGGAAGGCTTGGACAGTTGTTTAAAGTGCTTCCCATTTTCTATACAGTATGTAAATGTATAGAGAGCACTTTTACTGGTACCTGAAGAAGTTAAACCCAATTTAATGGGCTATTTAGGGACAGAACAGTCTGTTAAATCAAAATGTCCATTAAATCCATGTTATTGCATCTGTTTCAATTTTCATAATTTGCACAATTAACTGACATAAATAACATCATTTACAATACAGTTTGGATTTAATGAACAAATACACAGTTTAATAGGCAAATCCTTGATCTAACGGACATTTACAGTATGTGTGAAACTGAGTACTAAAGTTGGAATGAATTTTCATTGTGGAGTTTCTAAAACAAATTTCATAAGTGGATGCAAAAATTACAGAGAAATGAAATGTGTTTCATCATAGGTGACCTCAGTAATTAATATGTCCCAGCAGGACAGGTCAGTGGGCGATTATTGAAAGTTGAACAGGCATTTAGTAGTCAAGAGTAAGTCCTATTTTGTGTATTTTGTTATATGGCTTTTGCTAGTTAAAAGAAAAGCAGCTGTTTACTGTGTGATTCTGCTAAAAACGCATCAATTCTGCTAAACATATCAACAGCATAAGAGTGATTGCCATTACTATCTCTTCTCCACTGATTCAGTCAATCATGGGATGGGGACACTGAACATCTTAAGCCAGATGATCTCTCACTTTGATTTCTGTAATGTTTTCATAATTGGTCTTGAAATTGTATTTTTTGTGAAATAAAAAAACCGAATATTTTTTGGAGCTGGAGCAAACTATTTACCTGCCAAATATTTTCTAACTTATATAGACCAATATAAAATGTAAAGCTCTTGAAATAAGCCCAGATACGTACTTTTGGCTGAGTAGAAAGTTCTGGGGTGTCTTCTTACTTTTTGGCATTTCCTTTCTTTTCTACTCCTTGGCAATTTATGATGTTCTGAACTCCTGAGTTCTCATTCTGCTCCCCTTCATATCACATGCATTACCCGTGCCCTCTTCCCCTTATCTAATTAGGTTTAAAAAGCTTCAGATCTTTCGTTTTCTCTCCAGCAAAAAGACAAGCTTGCCTTTGCAGCAGGTGTAATTGGCATACATTTGGAAAGTTGCCTCTGTTAACTTGCTATATACCCTTTAGACAAATTCTGAAGTCAATTCATTCCTTCCCGTACAAAATTCTCCTGAACTTCTTAGTTCTTCTGAACTTGAGCTTCAGCTGTCTTTTTTCTTTCCAAAGTATACTGCCTGAGATTAAGTTAGCAGCTTCGTCTCAGATTCCTCAGATTCACATGTACTTTGGAAATGAATGCTGAAATCATTTAATCAGATTGCCTTTAGGCTTCCTTTGTAATGTTTCACTTCCTTATTTCAAGCTATTAATCCAGTGTTGCAAGCACATGTTTAACACTCCATGTGTGCTAGTATTCTGTTTTGGATCTTCAGGATAAATTTCTGATGGAGGAGTCTGTTACAAGATTGTTTTTCCTAGACTTTTAGAGCATTTCTTTTGGTGATGCTTCTTTTTGGAACAAGTGTTAAAGCTAAACATGTTTCAACAGCTTGTCTTCTGCAAGAGAAAAAGTATGTCTTTGGTCTAGCTTTTCTTGCTTGCAATAAAACAGGGATGACATGAAGTCTGATCTCCCACATATTTCTACCTTTATTCCCTGTTTCCTCCATATAGTATCATAGCGGAAAGGAAAGGAAAGGAGGGAGGGAGGGAGGAAGGAAGGAAGGAAGGAAGGAAGGAAGGAAGGAAGGAAGGAAGGAAGGAAGGAAGGAAGCAGATGGCTATCGAATCAAGCTCCGTTCCTTACGAGGGCTAGTAGAACTATGGCATTCTCAGCAAGAGTCCTTATTCCTACCTCTTCTGGAATAGATTATACTTTGAAAAGTTGTTCCAGAATGAGTTCTTCATATGGAAAATCCCACACAAGATGTTTTTGGGGTAAGCCAAGATACAAGCAGAGATCAAAGAAAGGGTGAAATCTGCATGTGTGCACTTAAAATTTCAAAGACCTATGCCAGTTCCACATTTTCAACAAATTTCTATAATCTGATCAATATTTTCCTTGTTTCCCAAGAAACACAGACATAAAAGCAATCCTGGATCTAGAATAGCTTATTAAACCACTTAGCAAGAATTGTTTCAGAATGGAAATGGCAAAATCCATCATTATTTCCAATATGGAACATAGATTATGTAGCATCCAGCAAATTTACTCAGGGCATGTCTCTCCTTTTTTCTAAAAACTAGGCAAAAGGATCATTTCAGCTTCCTTAACAGAGGTTGCTATTTGCAATCTGCGGTGCTATCCTTTGATCTAGAATCAGCCGTGTTTTGCTTTAATATTAAAGGCATTGCATTTGCTTTTCCAGTTTAATATGAGAAGACAAAATGGCCTCTCCATTGGAGGAATCAATCAAGATATCAACCCCACCTGTTGCTCCTCATGGAGATATTCACTGTCTTATTATGCAGATATCCTTCCTGAGATTTGAGTCCAATGAAATGCCAGCTGATGCTATGGTTGTTAGATTGGCCTCATTGTTGGCCTTGTGGAGGCTACTCAATCTTAGTTCTGAAGAGCATTTGGAGAATGAATGGTCATTGTGCTTATTGCACTATAGTATTTTTTTCTGGTTATTTTAAAAGTTAGTGTCTTATTCTGTGTATCTTTTAATGATACAAACCTCTAAGACAGTGATGGCTAACCGTTTTGCCATCGCGTGCCAAAAGCGGGGTGTATGGGGAGGGGGTCGCACACGCGCGTGCCCACACCCATAATTCTATGTGTCCAGCTACCCGCGCATGTGCTCCACCCTCTTTTGGCACGCAATGGCACGGTGGGCCCAGTAGGCCCGTTTTTCGCTCTCCCCAGGCTCCAGAGCCTTTCTAGGTGCCTGGGGAGGGCAAAAATGGCCTTCCCCACCCCCCCAGAGGCCCTCTGGAGGACAGAAACAGCATGTTTCCTGACTTCTGGTGGGCCCAGAAGGCCTGAAAATCAGCTGGCCGGAGCTGAGCTTGGGTGCCCACCAATATGGCTCTGTGTGCCATCTGTGGCACGCGTGCCATAGGTTCGCCATCATGGCTCTAGGAATTACTTTTTGATTTTGCTGGCATTCAAATATACTAAAAAAATGCATGATCAGAAAATGTATGAAATATATCTTTCTGGTAGGAAGTCAGTCTTGTGGTAACATTGTTTCATCCTTTGAGCTTATGGGGTACATAGAGAAATGTTATATTTAACTTGTCTTCTTTGCTCATGGTGTCAAGGGTTTTTTCTAGTTTTGCCTATCAATTAGGCTCTTAGATAGCTGTTTTGCTGGGGCTATAGTAGTCCTTGTTCCCTCCAGTTTGTCCTGGTAGAAAGGAGCACCACCTCAATGTGAGGAGCTCTAGCAAGATGTCCAAGATCCTTTTAAAGTAGAAAAAAATGCTTCTGATTTTTGTATTTTACATCTTGCATCACATTAGATCTATACTGGCTACCCTGAAGGAAATGAATTAATGTTGAAGATTTATGACGTACGTTGTATGAAGTATATATATCCCAAAGAGTTTTAAATGCTTTTTTACTTTTTTAAAATTCAGTAATCTATGGTTTTGTTTTCTGGGTTTTTTTGCCTGTCAGCCTCTTCATAGCCCATATGTCAAAAGTATGTTGTTGTCTGAAATTGAGGAGTATAGTTTTTGCAAATCTCCCTTCTTTAGTAAAGGTCTTTGGTAATTTTCATGCTGACTCTGATTCTGGGTTTTATTATTTATTATTTATTAGTTAATTTGGTTCAAAATGGGATTTTGTTGTATATGTTTTTAACTTGTGTTCGCCACCCTGAGTCCTTCTGGAGAAGGGCGGCATATAAATACATTAATTAAATAAATAAATAAATAAATAAATAAATAAATAAATAAATGGCGTGCATGCATGCCTATTTTCAGTACATTCATGGCTGTGGGATATTGTTTCATGTTATATAGCATCTTGACAAGCTGAACTTCGGGTATCCCACAAAATAGTTGGGGAAAGTTTGGCTTTCTTTTTGTAATTTAAGCAAAATTCATGAGACATTCGTTAAGTGAGTTTTGCACTATTTTATGAACTTTCTGGCCACAGTTGTTAAATGAATCACTGCAATTGATAAGTTAGTAACACGGTTGTTAGGGATGCAGTGGCTCAGTGGCTAAGATGCAGAGTTTGTCAATCAGAAGGTTGGCAGTTCAGTGGTCCAAATCCCTAGCACCGTGTAACGGAATGAGATTCCGTTACTTGTCCCAGCTTCTGCCAACCTAGCAGTTCGAAAGCACATAAAAAATTCAAGTAGAAAAATAGGGACCACTTTGGTGGGAAGGTAACAGCGCTCCATGCGCCTTCGCCGTTTAACCATGCCACATGACCACAAAGATGTTTTCAGACAGCGCTGGCTCTTCGGCTTAGAAATGGAGATGAGCACCACCCCTAGAGCCAGAAACAATTAGCACACATGTGCTGGGGAACGGTTGTTAAGTGAATCTGGCTTTCCCATTTATTTTGCTTCTCAAAAAGTGATTGCATGACCTTAGGACACAGCAACGGTCATAAGTATGAACCAGTTGCCAAGCATCTGCATTTTGATCGCATGATCATGGGACTGCTGCAAAGGTCTTAAGTATGAAAAATGGTCATGTCACTTTTTCCAGTGCCATTGTAACTTTGAATGGTCACTAAATGAATTTTGGTTGAGGGCTATCTATACAGAGCCACAGTTCTTTCTGTATGCTGTACAACTTTCTCCCAAGAGGAGGGAGGGGAGGTCATTACGATGAACAGAATTTTCCTATGCGATCTATGTTTTGATAGACAGGGCCCAATGGGAGAACCACATTGATATTAATATTAGTATTAGAAGTCTTAATGTTAACATTATCTATTGGCCTTTAGAAAACAAATATCTACTGTGAAAATTAAAAAGCAAGAATAAAAAGTATAACAGCAAAAAAAAAAAAAAAGGATGACAGTACATAGGCAATAGAAGGAATCACAATTTTAAAAATTGAATTGTATTTCAGGAACTACTGGATCATATGATCAGTTTCATATGCGAGATCTGTCAATCTACCACCTGTTTTGCACTGAACAAATGTGCTTGCTCTAGAAGAATGCAATACCACAGCAAGGCTCATGAAGTCAGACTTCAAAGCAATACAGTGAAACTTCCACTGACGTATAGCATTGTATTTCACAGCTGGACTCCCTCTCCAGAGAGCAAAGGTTGTAGTGGTTTTGTCTTTAGAAAAGACTTTTGCTTTTCTATTTGACAATATTTCAATTTTTTGAAATATTTTTTCATTTATATGAAAATAAATGAAAAGAATTAATGAAAAAAATAAATTTATTTTAAAAGCTTTTTTTTTCTGAGAAAATGTTAATGCTAGTATAATGAATGAGACAAATTCAAATTTAGCTTTCTGAGGCCTCATAACCTGGACACCTACATACACACTTCTTTGTTCTGTCCTGGTGTTCTCTTTTTTTACTTGTTATGCATCCTAATATATCCATGTGATCTACATATAAATATTAAAAATGCCTTTGAATTTCATTCAGACATCTATAATCTCCAAACTGTGGTTTTGCAATTGGGATCTTTGCATGGTATGTGTTTGTTGTGTGTGTGTGTGAAAGAGAGAGAGAGAGAGAAAGGGAGGGAGAGGGAATGGGAGGGGGAGAGGAGGAGAGGGGAGAAGGAGAGAGAAAGGGAGGGAGAGAGAGAAAGGGAGAGGGAGAGAGAATGGGAGGGAGGGAGAGAGAATGGGAGAGGGAGAGAGGGGAGAGGGAGAGAGAAAGGGAGTGAGAGAGGGAATGGAAGGGGGAGAGGGGAGAGGGAGAGAAAGGGAGTGAGAGAGAATGGAAGGAGGAGAGAGGGAGGAGGAGAGAATGGGAGGGGGAGAGGGAGAGAGAGGGGGGAGAATGTACTGTAATTTATTTTGCAACACTAATTAAAAATAAGTTCCAAACTAATGCCAGTATCATGGCTGGCAGAATACTGTTACTTAAGAAAACACACACACACACACACACACACACACACACACACACACACACACCTTGATATAAGGACTTACTGAAAAACTCAGTAATTTCCAAACAAAAAATGGCTCTTCAGGGTATTTTATGTAAAATACTGTCATATTCTATATCTTTTTCAACTGTGAAACAGATTCTTTGGGGGGAAGCTGATTAGGTTAACGTTTTAACAGATATATCTTGATACTAATTTAATACGGGTATGATATGTCATTCTACTATATAAGGCAATTGCATGGTAGCCTCACAAGTTGAATAACAGATCCCCAAATTAAAATAATGGTTGGAAGAGAACCAGTTGCCAAGAAGATCACTCTGGTTATCCTTGAGGTGATCCAAACTATTGGACAGGCATGTTCAAGAAGAATACTTTAAACACTTGGAGCTTAAACAAAGGAAGCATCAGTTGGTTTGAATTATTTAAAAAAATGCCTATTTCAGACATTCTAGAAGAAGCAATGTGTATTTGTCTGCAGAAATACTTCCTCAGCAAAACTATATTACAAGGTCAGGGATAATATAATGGTTTCTACAATAATAGGCCTGTATATTCTGAGCCACAGCAGACAAACAGGGATCAGCTACGGTAGAACATCTGGCAGGAATATGGATTATGAAAGCGTGGCTGAATAAATTTACAATCCAGAAATCTGAACAGTTTCTTGTTCTTGAGACCTCCTAGAATACAATACATTGTTAGTATATGATCATGGATGAAAAGCGAAACGTTTTCAAAGAAAAAACCAAGAAATTCCAGCTGCCTTTTGGAAAAGCACCTTTGGGACAACCATGACCTGAATGATTGAGAATCTCCACTGACACTTATTCATAAGTTTCTGAACTTTTTCCAGGTATTAAGGAGCAGGATTTGGGTGTGTATCATAATTTGATACACTGTCAAATCCTACAATACATTCAGCTGCTAACAATTCAAAAATTAAACTTCCTTGGTAATGATCCCTAGATAAACTACAAACAAAGCTGCGGTAGACACTGCCTCCTGACTCAAAAGAGTAATGAGGTACTCTTCTACATCCCTAAAAAACAGGAATACATGGTAAGCACGAAAATCTCCTTACCCAAGTGGTTTCACGGTATAACCCACATAATATTTATTTATTTTTTTTCTTTGATTAGCAGGCTATGGTGAAGGCTATGTTCTTTTTTGTTGTAGGACTGGCAACATTTTTATAACTTTCAGGTCAGCAAGGGAAAAAAAAGATAATTGGGGATGCTGTTTCTTCGTTTTCAGACATTACACTGTCACTAAATATTTAAGTGAAACTGTTTTCATTACAGGACGCTACAATCTGACAGTTTCGCCTGGGAAGGGGATACAGAGAACACCATACATAGTAAGTTGATAGGAAGCCAACCAGTGCATCCCAAGACCCCGCCAAGCCTCGGCAGCTATCAGCTCCATTTTGCCTTGCAGCAGCTCCAACAACAGAAGCTTCAGTCACGGCAACTTTTGGACCACAGCCGAGCACGGCATCAGGTGACTAAGTTGGATGCATGAGGCTACGTATTATTTGGAAAATATATAGGCAAAAATAATCCCATATGGAGTTGAGCCAAATATGGTAAAAATTAGAATCAGGGTTATTTAAGTTTGCTTAGATATATAAGTAATAACAATGGTATTTGGGACTGGAACTTCCATCACTAAGCAGTGCAGTCATAAAGTGAGGATTGGGGGTTGTTAAGATAGTCCCATGTAGTTTGCAACTAGGCCAGAAGGCAGAGAAGGTATGGGGTGCAGTGCAAGCATGGCGGGGCTGGGGGTATCTGTTGCTGAATAGGAGAGAGTGCGTAGAAGGTTGCAAGGTGTGACATGAGTACAGTGGGGCCAGGGTGTGAGAGGGATACAAGCAACTTACCGGAGTGACTTGTGACCTTCCTCATTAATTTTGCTTATAGAAAGCTGGTAGGGAAGGTCACAAATAGCAATAGCAATAGCACTTAGATTTATATACTGCCCCATAGTGCTTTTACAGCACTCTCTGGGCAGTTTACAATGTCAGCACATTGCCCCTAACAATCTGGGTCCTCATTTAACCAACTTCGGAAGGATGGAGGGCTGAATCAACTTTGAGGCCCATCAGGATCAAATTCCAGGCTGTGGGCAGAGTTTGCCTGCAATATTGCGTTCTAACCACTGCATCACCAGGTGACCAAATAATGCTCATCTGACTGACTGTGATACTGCCGTCATCAAGTGCCCAGTACCCAAATCGCAATAACATGACTGCAAGGATGCTGTGATGGCTGGAACTTTGAGGACCAGTTGTAAGTCCTCAACTTACAACTGGTAAGCACCATTGTAGCTTCAAATGGTTGCTGAATGAATGGTCATTAAGCAAGGTTTACCTGTATTTTGATTTGCATTGTAATTATATCGGCATATAAAGAAAGAGTGGGGAAAGAGAGAAAGAAAGCTTAACAGCATATAGGTTGCACAAGAAGTCAAGAAGCAACAGAAGGGTGTAGGGACAGATAGTTCTGTACAGAAATTTACATTACCGGTTAATGTACTATTTCTAATCAGGTCAGTTTTAAAAATTAAAATAACAAAACTGGGGTTTCTGTCAAAATCACAGCCTTGTAGATTTTTGTGATTAATGTAGATGATTAATGCATTGGATTTTGTATCCAATGGGTTATATTTATTAGAATTTATATACTGCATTTCATTCAGAGAAACTTAAGAGGGTATTCCCTCTTCCTTTTTTCCCCAATACCAGCAACCCTGTGTGGTAGATACAGGGTTGATAGAGCATGACTAGTCCAAAGTCAGCTAGTGGGCTTCTTTGTTAAAGGCAGACTGGATCCAGGATCTCTTGATTCCTAATCCAACACTTTAATCACTATTGTAAAAATAGGTTTTCTTTCCCAATATATTTGCAGTCTGTCTAATTTTTTTCATGTTTTATTTAGTTTTAATAAGCTTGGAAAATATATTACTAAGTATGCATGAAATTATTTTAACAAACATGTTTTTTTCATTGTACCTAGAATAATCAACATTACCCTTCATGTTAGCTAGCCCTACTTAGCTTGTAATACCATGTTTCCCCGAAAATAAGATCCTGTCTTATATTTTTTTGAACCCTGAAATAAGTGCTTGGCCTTATTCCCATGCGCTCAAAAGCCCGATTGAGCTTATTATCAGGGGATGTTTTATTTTGGGGAAAACAGGGTAAATAGTAACTTTAGCTAAAGCCTAACACTGCACGGTTTATTTCCATGAAGGAAATATGGCATAGTAATTGCTTTGTTTCTTTATGAGATCATACTTGAATCTATTGTGCAAATGTATGGTTTTTCTAGCATATTTTCTTAGCTTTTTGTTTTCAAAAATCCTCTACCCTAAACTGTGAGCATTAGGTACAGAAGAAAGGCAAAAATGAACTCCTGTTGTGGTTTCCTAAAACATTTTGGACAGAAAACTGCTAGGGGGGAAAAAAAGAAACCTCCAATAGATTGATAATTTCTATGAGGTCTGCTCATATAGCTTCTCCCTTCATTTTCAGCTCTTTCCAACTTTTAGTGAAGGAGAAATACTAGGCATGTTTTTAATGTCTATGCAAGGGGACTCTGCTTGGGTAACCTTGTAAGTTAACTTGTGTGAAGGGGGCCATGATGCCTGGCTCTTTTAATTGCTGACATGGAGATTATGTTGTTCTTGGCTTGGGGCAAAGCCATTACTCAGGAGTTTCTCTTCAAGTGATCCTTTGTTAAGCTTCTGTTTGCATCTCCTGTGCTCCCTCTTTCAGTCCCTCTCAGCACAGACATTCTGTGGTAGATTTATAAAGCTCATTGCCACATCTCAGGCACAGGAAATACTGAAGTTTCCATTATTAAAGGAAAAGGGCTTTAATGCAGAAGCTCTCTCTTTGCCTGGAGTAATAAAAGATTGAAATGATTTAAAAGTTTAAAAAACAAACAAACCAGGATTATAACTGGATATTCCTGCCCTCAGTAATCAGCAAGTTTGCTGTTATATTTCCTACTAACCTTGGGGAATAAGAAACAAATGTCTACCTAACTAATTTGTGTAAGTTTTTCGTTCATTCAGTCAGGTCAGATAGGATGGACACACTCCTGGTTCCTTCCCTTAGCTCCAGAGGTGGGTTTCAGCAGGTTCTGACCAGTTCTGGAGAACCAGTAGTGGAAATTTTGAGTAGTTCGGAGAACCAGTAAATACCACCTCTGACTGGTCCCACCCCCATCTATTCTCTGCCTCCCGAGTCCCAGCTGATTGAGAGGAAATGGGGATTTTACAATAACCTTCTCCTGGATTGGGGAGGGAATGGAGATTTTACAGTATCCTTCTCCTGGAGTAGGTGGGAATGGAGATTTTACAGTATCCTTCCCTGCCACGTCCACCAAGCCATGCCACGCCCACCAAGCCACACTCACAGAACCGGTAGTAAAAAAATTTGAAACCCACCACTGCTTAGCTCCCGTTAAATATTGCCCTTGATGGGAGCCAGGAAGCATGCCTTTTCTGTGACAGCCCCTACCCCATGGAACATGCTTTCCCTGAAGTTCAGTAGGGCTCTGTACTCCTAGCCTTCCTCAAAGCTTTGAAACTTTCCCCACCAAGGGCTGGATAAGATTAGGTGACTGCACTTCAGAAGTTTGATTTGGTGTCAAGTTTTTGTTTTTAATGTATTAATTTTTATAGTTTTAATATGGTTTTTATGCTGCTTTAACATTTGATTAGGATATGCCCAGAGTTGGTTCTAAGATGGGCAGCCATATAAATATTTTAAATAAATAAATAAATTTTGACAGGATTGTTTGTCAACCACTGCTTCTCTTGAGTTCTTAAAAGCTCATGTTTGTGCCATCAGTGGTCATTTCTAGCCATCTCGTCTTCTATCATCCCTTTTCAATTTTCTTCAATTTTTCCAAGATCAGGGTAGTCTTCAGTGACTCTTGCTTTCTCTATGTTATGTGTCCAAAATATTTCAGCTATAGTTCATCATTAGGGTTTCCAATGAATTGCCTGGTTTTTCTTCCTCTAGCATTGAGGGATTTGTTCTTGAATTCTAAGGTTCTCTCAACAGTTTTTATCAGTACTTCAATTTAGAGACATCAGTTTTTCTTTGTTCAGTCATTCTGATGGTCCAGCTTTCAGAGCCAAATGTTGCAACTACAAAAAACATTGTCTTGATAATGTATATTTTGTTGTCGTTGTGATATCTCCGCACTTTAAATAAACTAGAATAGATTTAATGGTCTTATCTATAATATGTTTGAACAAGGACAGAATTTGAAACTTCTCCCTCCTGTGCTCTGGTACGTTAGGCCGCATATCTGTGTAGAGATCTCAGTTCCTTAGACTATAATAATGGCAATTCCCTTGTGAGTGAATGTTTATAGAACAGTTTGTAAACAACTCCTATTAAAAATTTCATACTATTAATTTTTTTTGGGGGGGGCATGATATCAATTAACATGGATTTTCAATTCAGGAACAGTTTTGCATTTGAAAATAATAGATGCTAATTTAGATGTGTATAATTAAAACAACATACACATACACGCTAAAATGAAGTATTTTACAGTGAATTAATTGGTCATTTGAATAATAAAGTACAAGTCTTCATAAGAAATTAAACATAATGCTTAGCTAAATAGTTATGCTTATGGCCCTTTCTCATTTTAAATATATTATTTTTTTCCTGAAATACCACTTAAATATTAAATATAAAACAAATGTTTCGGTGTAGAATTGGGAGGTGACTAAGGCACGAGTCACCTTGAGCAGGGCCTGCTGGTCCAGAAAAAGGTGCAATTGGTGCAGAAGTGGAACCTGTGCAATCCCCCCCCTCCCCAAACCATGGCTCCCACCTCCTTTTTGAGTAGGAGATGGCCTAAGTGCACACTAACTCTGATTGGGGAAGTACACCCGCAAGTACACCCGGTTAAAAGTGGAAAATCTCCTAAAGTGCATATTTCAATTGAAAGGGATGGTTCTGAACTATCAGAATAAAGAAATACTGTCATGATGTAATTCTTAATATCAACTGTTTTAAAATAGTTAATATTCTTTATTTCTTTGATACTGTATACAGCAAGCTTTTTATATACCGTCCTTGTTTTTTGCTTATCCCTTTTGTTTCACTGTCTTTGGTTCTTTACATTATTTTCAGGTTCTTTTGTCTTTGGCTCACTCTGCTATAACTTACTTTGGAAATTACTTTTGTAGGCCACATACAAAAGTCATGCCAGGAATGTGTTAAATGTATTTTTAGTGTAACAGCTGAGAAGAAGGAATTGGATCTGGCTTCTGTGGTTCATAGTTTAGGAACTTCTGGTTCCCTCTGTTCTTCAGTTTGAGTCTTCTTTCTGTTTATTTTCTTGCTTCTTTTTCCTTCATGATTCAGTGATCTTCAAAGAGTATTTGTATAGTGTGTATGACATACATTTTAATAATTCTTGCATGTAATCTGAGATAGATAGTATTCATAAGAGTTGTTGATTTACATTCTTGTAGCACGAAGAACTTGCTCTCTCTAACTGGTTATCTGGGCAAAGGAGAGGGAATCTGGATCGCTTCGTTAATAAGCCTTTAAAATTATTGTTTTTCTGCTCAGTTTTTTTTTTTACACATCTTTTGCCAAGAAAAGGGTCTATGTATTATTCCTGTCCCAGAGTTTTGGTTTTTAAAGCATTTAAGATACAGCTTGCTATACAGAAAGATGTTTAACTCAATTTTACAGCACATGTTTTGTATGAAAATGATAAAATGATTCAATGTTTGGCATTTGTAGGTAGATTTTTAGGATTGTAATTCTAGATTGTAATTTCTGAAATCTTTAATTTTTAGTTCTTTACTAACTGAATTACAATTAGCTTTACATAGCCTGTTGCCTTTGAAAATGTATTGGACTTGCTGGTTGGAAGTTCTGGGAGGATAGTCCTTGCAGACCTACAAATGAGGAAATTGAGATAAACAAAATCATCTACATGCAATAAAAATCTTGACATATTGTCAGATCCTCTCAGGATTGTATTAGTGCAAAGAAATAAACATGCACATTGGCAGTTCCAGACATATAAATACTGAAGTACTTGAATCTTTGGAAGTTTGAATGACCACTGGATGGTCATCCTTCCCTATGAATGAAAGTTATAGAAGCTATTTTTTTGTTTGCTCTCTACCTTCCTTGGGAGATTATTTTTATTGTACTAGATCTGTTATGCTATTTTTTTCTTTTTATTATATTTTATTCTGGAGGCTGTATTTTCACTGAGAGTGAAGATATACATTTACTAGTCTTATTATGTTACTTGTTGTTAATGTCTGTTAAACCCTAATGAAACCAAGTGGAGAGTCACATAAATTCTGTGATAATGTTCAAAGTAACTTGAGAGGTCCAGACTTGAGAGATTAGCTATAAATCAAACTGGTTTAATTAAAGATACAATGCCCACCATTCAAAAAACAAATTTAATTGAGTAGAAATTGTCAATCAAGGCATATGTAGGCCATGTTATTACTCAGACAATATGATACCAGTATCATGTTAGTTAGAAGAATCTCCTGGCTAAGACAAAAAAGATTTATCTGATGCAGCATGCTGCACTGTGCATTGGTCAAGAATATGTCTCAGGAAATCCTCTCTTCTAATACCCTCCAATTACTGTCCAATCCCTATTAATCTTTTCTCCAATTTCCTTCCAAAATAATTTGAATTGGTGGTGGTCTTTACAATCAACTGAAGCTAAACGAAGTATTCTATAAAGAAATATTTATCAACTTAATTCTCCTTTCTAGTTTTACTAGAGAAAAAATGCATAGAGATATATGTATATTTTGTACTTTCTTGAACAATGTATATTCTATATATCTATATCATATACAGATATTTTTCTTATACGCTGAAATGTTCCAAATTTTGTATCCATTCATATTTTCCCTTTACGACTAATGAACAAATTACTTTTCCGGTGATCTCTCATGATAAAACCTGAGTGGAATTTTAACATTCCTGAGACTTGGGGATGGAATTGAAAAGCAGTAACACAACAAAACAACTCCCCCCCCCCCCCGGTAATTGAGAGAAGCTATACTGTTCATTGCCACCTTCTTGTATCTTGATTCAAATGTATTTGTTAGATGCTGGAATGAATCACATCGATCAATTCTCTCAATTTGTTAAGTGAATTTTGCCCCATTTAAAAACCTAACTTGCCACAGTTATCAAGTGAATCACTGCAGCTGTTATATTAGTAACATGTTATTAAGTGAACCTGACTTCCCCATTGAATTTGCTCATCAGGAAATTGCCAAAGGTGATCGCATGATTCGGAGATACTGTAGTCGTCATAAATAAGAACTAGTTGCCAAGTATCCGAGTTTTGAACACATGACCATGGAGATGTTGAAATGGTCGTAAGTGTGAAAACAGTCACAAATCACTTTTTTTCAGTGCTGTTGTAACCGGGCGAACCGGTAGTAAAAAAAAAGCTACCGGTTCGGTTGAACTGGTGGTTAAAAAGCTATTGGTTCTGGCAAACCGGTAGTTAAAAAAAGGTACCGTTTGTCTGAATTGGTATTTCTGATGATCAGCTGTGCCACGTGGTTTATATTCGCTAGAAAGCATGAAATCCTGCTTTTTAGTGAAGCTAAATCATGCAGCATAGCTGTTCCGCCCCCCTCGCTGTTCTACTTACCTAGTGAAGTCTTCTTTTTCCGCATGAAGCGCACATTTGGTGTGTACTGTGCATGCTTGCACAGCGTGCTTTTGATGTGTGCTGTGCCTGTGCACACGCAGTGTGCTTTTGGCATGCCCTGTTATTAAGACCAGCTGCCTGCAATTACTGCAGGTTCGAATCTCGCCAGGCTCAAGGTTGACTCAGCCTTCCATCCTTTCTAAGGTAGGTAAATTGAGGACCCAGTTGTGGGGGCAATAAGCTGACTTTGTATAAATATACAAAAGGATGAAGGCTATTGCTTAACACATTGTAAGCCACCCTGAGTCTCCGGAGAAGGGCGGCATATAAATCAAATTTTAAAAAAACAAAAAAACTGGTGACGATCCGTGGAGGATTTCATCACTGTCGAGGACTATCTGTACTTAAGGATCTCCTTAACAACAACAAAGGAAAAGAAAAGAAAAGAGAAAAGAAAAGAAAACTTCAGATGCAGAGGAAGCTGCAATAGTACAAGAAACTATCAACACTGAGCCAAATCCCTCTCATCCAGTTCCAAGTTCTCAGCATTTGATCTCTGTCACTTCCTTTAAAACAGGAATGGGAAAGAAGGGCTCTCTACAGAGCCTCCTACATCCAACCATTAATCATATTGGCTAGGACAGTGAGAACCTTAATTGAGAAAATCCTTCACTGATTATTTAGCCCTCCTTGAAACAGACCACCAAAATCTTGAACCATCATACTATTTATTAGTTTTTATTGTGGAGCAGGAACTCTCAAAGGAGCACTCTCAACCAAATGTTTACAACATAAAAGGGGAGTTTCCTAAGGTGGAGGTCAAAGATACAGACTGTGCTCCACTTAGGTCTTCTAAGCTAAGATGCTAACTCTCTTTCCTGAATAATAATTCCAGTTATTTCCACAGAGATATTGGAAAGTTCAAACAATTTGTAGATCTATCCTGTCTACTTCCAAATCAACATTGAGTCCTCTTCGCAAAATGAGATGTCAAAGACCAGAGACTTTTCTTTAGCTGGAGAATTAAAATCCTGTACGTGGTTTTCGCTTTGGAATACATGGACAGTTATATTTCTGTTCACATGATGATAGGAAATGAGATTTTCAGTTCTTTTCCTGCTGCCTGAATGCTAGTGGGTTTTGTTGTTGATGATTTTTTATTTTATTTGTTTTTTGGTATTTCATTATATTTAATGGTGCCATGTACAGCATATTATGAGCTCTTATTTGTGTAAATTGTGGTTTGGACTTATTCACGACCATTTCTTGAATAAGTCAGAGAATCAACATTGTGCAAACTGCTATGGTTTCCTAATATTTATCTATTCTAACAGACATTTTAAAGATTTCTTGCTCAGGAGAGTGTGGCAGAAGGTGCCTCTTATTGGCTTGTGGCTAAACTACTAAATTAGATTAATCTAATTGTCATATTTCATAAAGTTGGTGTGCATACACACACGCAACTTTGTGAATATTTCTGAGTTTAAGCAGGGTTTGTTCTGGCTTTGAAATGCTTGTATGTATGTGTGGTAGTTTGTAACTTACATATCTGCTGATAAAACAGTCACATAGCACTATTTTCAACCTAGTATCAATCATTCTTGAAGAAAACAATTTCTTCAGCATGAATAAAGAAACATTATTTTTTTAAAAAAAATTACAGATCCTGTTGCTGGGTTTAATATCTTGATTTAATTTGCCTAACACTAATTTGATAGGTCTTTCTTCCCTCCCTCAAGCAGTTTTTGACTGATTGAAACTGTAGAAAAATGTGGCTTAGACAAGTGTGTTGGCTTGATTTCATTGATTAAGATGATTTGTTAGAAAACACTAAAGAAATTAATTGTCTGATTTGGCCTAAGGTCTATATGACTTCATGTTTCAAAACTACATGCACACAGCAAAGAACTATTCAAGCAATAAATGCTTAGTAACAAATGATAAATGGTAAATGTTTAATAATGATGAAAGAAATAGAATGGTGCTCCATACTTGTTATCTGGTTGCCACATTCTTGAAATATGTATTGTTTTACACACAGGGCTCATAATGCATATTAAACTTATATTTCTATTAATTAGATTTTTATCTTATCTTTCCCACACCATTTCCCAGTTTATATTAGAATCAAATCAAATCAAATCAAATCAAATCAAATCAAATCAAATAGAACAACAGAGTTGGAAGGGACCTTGGAGGTTTTCTAGTCCAACTTCCTGCTTAGACAGGAAACCCTATAGCATTTCAGACAAACGGTTATCCAGTCTTTTCTTTAAAATTTCCAGTGTTGGAGCGTTCACAACTTCTGGAGGCAAGTTGTTCCACTGATTAATTGTTCTAACTGTCAGGAAATTTCTCTTTAGTTCTAGGTTGCTTCTCTCCTTGATTAGTTTCCACCCATTGCTTCTTGTCCTGCCCTCAGGTGCTTTGGAGATTAGCTTGACTCCCTCTTCTTTGTGGTGGCCCTTGAGATATTTGAACACTGCTATCCTGTCACCCCTAGTCCTTCTTTTCATTAAACTAGACATACCCAATTCCAGCAACCGTTCTTTATGTTTTAGCCTCCAGTCCCCTAATCATCTTTGTTGCTTCTCTGCACTCTTTCTAGAGTCTCAACATCTTTTTTACATTGTGGCGAACAAAACTGGATGCAGTATTCCAAGTGTGGCTTTACCAAGGCATTATAAAGTGGTATTAACACTTCATGTAATCTTGATTCTGTCCCTCTGTTTATGCAACCTAGAACTGTGTTGGCTTTTTTGGCAGCTGCAACACACTGCTGGTTCATATTTAAATGATTGTCCACTAGGACTCCAAGATCCCTCTCACAGATACTACTATTGAGCAAAGTACCTCATATCACAATGTACATAGGTCATCCTCTTTATTTTGCAAAGAAGGTAGGGAATTTCTACCTTTTTCATTTTAATTTTCATTTCTCACTTCAAAAGCATTAGTAACACTTGCATTAGTAACACTTTTGGGTGATCTCTGGCTTGGATGGGATCCTTGCCTTACTTGACCAACTTTTGGTGGCTTTCTATACCATCAACATGGTATCTTTCTGGATCAGCTTGGAGGATTAGGAGTGAGCAGCATGAGTTTGTGCTGGTTCATTTCCTTTCTCTGGAGTCAATTCCAGGACATGATGATTGGGGAGGAAAGATTCTGCCCCTGGCCCCCCACTCTGGGGTTCCACAGGGATTGGTGCTCTCCTGTCTTCTGTTTAACATCTACATGAGACCGCTGGGTGAGCTTATCCATTGCTAGACAGTGAAGTACAGTATATCAGTATGTTGGTAATACCAGACTGTACATCTGTGCTCTTGGCAAATTAAGCAATGCTATGGATGTCTTATCCCAGTATCTGGAGGCTGAGAGTGTCCGGGTGGGAAACAACAGGCTTCAGCTAAATCCTGGCAAGACTGAGTGGCTTGGGGTTTTGGGGTCCTCTGATTCTAGGATTATAACTCTGAGGTGCTGGATGGAGTTGAACTGCCCAAAACAAACACTGTGTGCAATCTGAAGGTCCTCAAGGATTAATGAGTCCTGTTTAACAAGCAAATGGTATATCATGCATCAATTGCATCTATTCTTGGATCAAGTGACCTTAATCATGGTCACTCATGAGTAGCACTCTTCATGGGACTGCCCTTGAGGAGTTCTTCAGCTGGTGGAAGATGCAGCAGTGTGACCAGTTATATGTTTTTTGTAGTTTTATGCAACATGAGCTACATTGGTTACCAGTTTGTTTCCAGGTCCAATTCAAGGTGTTGGTGTTGACTATTAAATCCCTACATGACATGGGACTGGGTTGTTTGAGGGACCATCATTGCCCAATTTCATCTACCAGATTTAACAGACTGGGCATGTTATGGAATCAGTCATCTAGGGAAGTATATTTGGTGGCCCCTAGGCAGCAGGTCTTTTCCTCAGTGGCCCTGAGTTGTGGAATCTCTCCCCTTGCCCTGCCCAAGGTAAGTGTACTTTCATTGCTTCTAAGCTTCTAAAAGTCCCTCACAACCTGGTAAACAGCAGGGGATGGGTGAACTAGTGAGGTGCTCATATTACTATTAACATCCCTTTGTCTATTATTCTTGCTTTAGCTGTTTTCATAGTTTTAAATGTTTTAAAATTTGTTAATGACAAAGATAAGAGATATTTATTGTTATTCTACATAACTCAAAGTCACTTGCTTGTGAGACGGGCGGCCACATAAATTAGATAAATACATAAAAATTGTTGTTCTTTATGTGGGTTTAAGCTTTGATTGTGGTTATCTTGACTCATACAATGTGAGAAAAGTTTGATTGTTGTCAAATCAGAAACATTGGTATAATGGAAAACTAACAGTATTTCAAAAAGAATACTGTATATATAAGCCCTAATATATTATTTGAATATCTGAAATAAAACTAATGGCTGTATTCTTTGTGGCTTGAATTCAACTGAAATTGTATTGAGCTAATATTTCACAAATAGCATTTACTGATTGTTGGGAAAATCCATTCTAGCTATGTAGTAGGATCATATGTTCTCTTGAAAACTTGTTCCATTACTAAGTCTGTTTCTAGTGTGTACATCTGAATAATAAGGCCTAGAATACTTTTCACATGGGAAATAATGGAATTTAAAACCATGCAAGCAGCCCTATAGAAATGCTAGTGCTTGTTGGAAATGTTTATATTGAATACGACACAATTCATGCTGCTGTGTACGTATTATTTGGCTCACTCTACATTGAACAGCTCTCATTGATTCCTTCAGAGGTATTACCGTATTTTTCAGAGTATAAGATGCACCTTTTTCCCCTTTTGGGTGCGTCTTATATTCCGAATGTAGCTTTTTCAAAGCTTTTTTTCAGCCCTAACGAGGCGCTAGCAAGTGAAGCATCTTCCCAGCTTTGCCTGCTCCCTAGACTCTCCGCTGTGCTTTAACGAGGCGCTAGCGAGTGAAGTGATCTCCATGCTTTGCTTGCTCCCTCTGACTCAGCTGCTTTTCCCATTGCTGCTTCCTCTCAGCTGTGCCTTAGAAGCTGTTTTTTATCCCCAAGCAGGGGATAAAAAACCAGCAAACTAATGTGCTGAAGCTGACCAGACTAAGGACGCTAGCCAGATGAATACCTGATAGGCAAATATTTTTTTCCCTTATTTTCCTCCCTAAAAACTAAGCTGCGTCTTATACTCCGGTGTGTCTTATACTCCGAAAAATACGGTAATTGCACTTTTCTATGCTAGACAAAGTTTATATTTGCTGACCTTGAGATGCCTATTTTGTCATACAGGATTGTCTATGAGGAAATGCATTACTTCAGTCATCAACAAGTTTCTGATTTTTCTGGTTTTCTAATATTGTAAAATAGCGAATGTTCTCCACCTAAGAAAACAATACAGATTTTTTGGCTTTTAAACTATTGCTCGAGAGATTTGTCTGAATTTCCTTTGTCTTCCATCTCAAATTACAGCTGATTCATGTCTGATTCATGTTTTTAGTTCAGCTTAGTTTGTGTTTGCTGTGATATTTACCCTAGTCAATCTTTTCTCTGTAATCAAAACTTTTATTCGTTGCTGTCTCTCCCCCGCCCTCCCCCCCCCCGGCTTCCCCTGTCTCCTCAGCATCTGTTATAAGGGACCACAGCTGGGTAGTTTTCTTTGAAGGTGAATCCAAGACTGGGTCAGTGTAGATTCCTCAGCCCCTGTATGCTGATTGGAGCACACAGCAGCGAGAAAACCAAACAAACAAAGAAAAGATTTTTTGATATCTTGCAGCCCCCAAGAAAAACAGTTCTGACCTTTCCTTAGCCTCTGACAATTATGCTGTTAAACGTTGCTTTGTTGACTCTTCCCACTGGGTGACAGAGCTACTTGTCTGTTTGCAGAAAGGAACACAGAGCTAAGCAAGGCATCTACAACAGGAGGGTTACAAATTCAATCATTTCTCCATTATATAATGAATTGTGAAATTAATATTGTACAAAAACAATGATTTTGTTATTTTCAGAAGCGGAAATATTCTATTAGAAATCTAATCATTTGAATGGTTCTATTAATCCTAAAAATTAAATTCTATTCCTCCCCCCCCTTCCCCCCCCATTAGGCTTTGTTTGCCAGCTTCCCAACATCAAATATCAGTTCTGCATCCAGTCTCAGTTCTACGGCCTTGTCATCTAATGCTTGTAGCCGCAGAGCATCAGGTTCCATTTCTGAAGTCCAGAATGCATCTAGTCTGCACAAAGTGATGTCATCCCAGAGTGCATCATCACATTTGGTCCCTAAGCCCCCAGTCAATATCAGGAAAGTAGCATCTCAGAGAATATCCAAGTAAGTTTGTATTCCTCAATCAGAAGTAGTCCTGAAATTTTAGATGAATAAAAGTTAACTTGCAAGTGATTTCTTCTTGTGGATATAAGGACGTTTCTATAATGATCTAAGAGATATAATTAGATCTGGGATTTGTCCTGCAGGATTTTAATAACAGATATTGTGGTTTATTTCCTGAATATGGTGGGGTTTTTTTATTACCTTTGCATATTATAACAAACAGATCCATTAATTTATAAATGCTTGATGCTTTTGTACATTGTTCATTTGTTCTTTGCAGATTTCTTTACATATTGTAATAATTGCTTTCTGAAAGGTATTAATTATAGTTCTATTTAATTATGTATGTAAGTATTTATGTACTTATTTAACTTTTAAGTTACTTCAGTTGCATGACTCTAAGTTACTATTATTTGATAAATTTGTTACCCATTTTATTAAAGTGAAATCTCACTTATTTTCTTTTATGTTCAGTTGTTACAGGTAGTCTTCGTTTAATGACCACACAATTTGGACCAGCAAGTCCATTATTAAGTGATGTGGTCATTAAGCAAGATATGTAATTGAGAGGGATTTATCATCTCACTTCTGTTGCAGTTGTAAGCAAATCACGGTCATTAAGTGAGATATGACGAGATCGTGACTTGCAATTTTAACTGCCGCTCCTCTTGTTGGAAGCTAGCTGTTGAGTATGCAAATGATGATCACGTGACCATGGGATGCTGCAACAGTCGTAAACATTCACCAGTTGCAAAGTGCCCAAATCTCGATCACGTGACCGGGGGGGGGGGGGGATGGTGTAATGGCCCTAAGTGTGAGAACCAGTCATAAAGTTACTTTTTCAGCACTGTTATAACTTCAGATAGTTGCTTAACATGGCACTTGTGAAGCTAGAACTATCTGTAATGGTCTTGTTTTTTTCCTGGACTAAATAGTGTCAGCCTTTTAAATTTCTCTTTATACAGATGCCTCCCTAAGTTTATTGTAAATTGTGGCTTCATCTTTGGAGATATTAACCTTGTTATAAATCTTTGTCTGCTTGTTCTTGCCCTAATGTCAGTAAGTGAGGGCTCTAGGCCAACTTTCTCTGGAGGCTTGGAAACTAAGCAGGGTCAGGTCTATGTTTGTAGGATTGGAAATTGAAAGAACATTAAATAAGAAACAAGAAATTCAATAAGAAACCAGTGGAAAACCATGTGGTTATATCCATGTAGTTTCTAAGAGTAAAACTTCACTTGAGAACATCTTCATCTTTAAAATTAAGTTTTAATTAATTATTAATTCTGAAACAATTCTTGGTAATAGGCAACAAATACATAATAGGAAGAGATCAGGACACCAAAGGCTTGAGAGGATAAAGATTGGCTCACTATATTGAGGGAGTATATTAAACTATTCTGTGGATTTACAGTAGATTTTGAATAAAGAAGAGAGAAATAAAAGGATATATCACTTTCACCTGGTACTATTCCAATTTTTAGCATGAGCTTGCTTGTAGATTAGGTGAAATACACATATCTACATGTAATACTTAGAGGAAAGCACATGTGTGTACACCATTCAAATAAGCAGTAAATACTAAATGTTATGCTTCTTATCTAAACTATCCATGTCCTAATAGTTCACTAATTAAATATTAGCTCCAAACATTTTGACAGTACAGCTTGGATGGGTAACAGTGACCCACTAGCTTCATGCTTTGTTCATTTTACATAGAATACCAAACTCAATTATGCCTTTCCAAAGTGTCTATTTTCAGTATAAATTTCCAACTCTCTCAACAAAAAACAAAAAGTCCTTGGCTACGCCACACAGGAGATACTATATCACTATCAAGCCTCTTGTGGCATCTGAGGCTGAAATAAAATCCACACTGGAATGTGTGTTCCAGCCACAAAATGGTTATCTTATAGCTAGTTAGTATATATTAATATATTAAACTATATAATAAATATATTAAGGATATTGCACAGATGGGCTGTCTGGAATTATCTGCATCAAGTCCAGTATTTGGTCAGTTCCTTGACATTTTGACAAATATAAGAGATCTTTGTGATTGGTGGACAGGTATTCGGAATATCATTTCAAACTCAGGATACTGGATGAACTTTATGGAAGTTGTATACCGTATATGTATGTGTTTCCTCACTGTATGCCTTGCAACTGGGTGCTTATAATGCAGTTGTTGATGTTGAAGAGAGAGTAAAAGTTCCTAATTGCCAATAAGCAAGTCCATTTTATTTTCTGTAGAAGAAAAATGTATATAGTTCAGAGTTAGCAAAACATGGATGGTCCTGATGTGCCAGTGTACTTACAGGCAACTAATCCCCTCAAAATTAATTTTATCCAAGCATGTTTATTACTGGGTTGATAATAAAGAATTTCTTCACTATGGTTTCTCACACTTGCTTCATCACACCTGTTTAGAACATTTTAAAAAATCCCGTGTAAGAAATTCTCTGAGCCCAGCCAGAGGGCATCATCAAACTATTTATTTTAAACTATGGAATCTTTGTTATAGTCAGTGTCTTTCACAGTACACAAAGAATGGATTTTATTGTTAGGATGAACATTGCAACTGTTTCTGCTTTTCACTCATCACTTTCATTTTTGCCCACTGGATTACTGTTATCATTTTTAGGATTTCAAACTACCATTTTGCGTTAAAAAAAGTATCTTTCCTTATTGATTTATGGCCTTATATTTTAGCTGGTGTAGAATGATACCAATCCCTTCTGGGGGAAATCAACTTCTCTCATTCAACACTTTCTTAAATATATTGTTTTCCTTGATTCACACTGTTAAAGAATTGGGTCACCATCCACTGACAGAAGACCTTTGGCCTTATTATATAAACAAATTTAATGGGAGGCATCTGTCCTGGATTTATGCCTAGCTTATCAACCAGTCAATCTTTGTTTTAAATAAATGGGCTTTTTCTGGTCAGCTATGCTAAAATTTTCTTAGCCATCATGATCTTTGAGATAAGTTAAGATGCTAATCAACATACTTTGAGTCCTTTTTCCTCTTGATAACTACTTGATAACTTTGGCAAGTGGACATTCCAATCAAATTGATGGGTGATTTTTTTTTCCTCTGTTGGGAGAGGAATGTATGTGTCAGTTCAGGTGACAAGCCATTTCAGTGGGTTCTGGTTCTTGCTAAGCAATAAGATGTATAATTGAAGATGCCGGTGTGCTGTACTCACTTATTGGCAAAGAGTATGTTTATCTTCTTGAGATAGATTTGCAGCTCCCTGGACAGACTTTATTTAACTGTGTTTTTGTGGTTTCTACTCTGTGACAAGCAAGAGTGTGGGAAAGCTGGAAAAAGCTTGGCTTCAAAAATGCACAAAAGAGGGAAGAAGGAAGACACTTTGGGAAAAAAACAATTATTCAGAACAAAGAACACTATTTCAGAACATGGTCTAATAATCAGAGGGTACCAGAAGCCATTCTAGACATACTTTCTGAGCTATTCGTCAGGATATAGTAGTTTCCAAGTCTCTCTTGGCCATTTATAGAATTACATAGTGATTTCCATGTGAGTTATTATAGAAATTAGCACCCACCCCTCTCCTAGAAGAATGAAATATTCTAGGAACTATTAAAAAGGCAGAATATTTTCCCTAAAAGAGAAATAAAAATCTTAAAGGAAACAGAAACAAAAGACCCCCAGCTCCCTGCCCCCAGCAGATATTTTGGTGCCAGTTTATCTACAAAACAAAAGACCTCAGCTCCAGGATGATGGGATTATCCTTCAGGGCAAAGCCACTCAGCTACAATAGGAAATTGCCCTTCATTGCATCACCCATCAAGATTCAACCAAGCCTGGGACACAGACAACCTCAGCTATGACTGCATAGCCCCATGGGAGTCTGACTGCAACCAATAGGATTGGTTCCAATAGGATCCCTTGCCACAGGAACAGGAAGTTCAAATTCAAAGCCCAAGAGAGGGTATAAATCTCTCTCTCTCTTCCATGTGGTCATCTACCCAGAATCACACATGCTTGGTGGTTCTGCTTCACCATTAAACCATCCTTCCAAGCAGCCTCCATGTTTCCAGTGTCTTTCTTCCCACTAGGAACTGAACCCAGATTGATATTTCTTCCAACAGTATATAGAAATTGGGGCTCCTAATATATTCCCACATAACTGAGTTTGATTCCACAAAAATTCTTTATGAGATCAGATTCATTGATTCATGTATCCTTCTATATTTCCTAGCTATAAAACAGATTCAAAAGAGGAAAAAAGAAATCAAGTTTTCTGCGTACAGGAGAGATTTCCACTGGCTCAAAACACTTCAGAAGAAAGTATTTCCTGAATGGTTTGAGACCATGATTTTTCCATTCTTCAGCCATTTAGAACAAATATTTTTTTGTTTCTGTTTGCAGCTTGATTTTGAATTTCACCAAGGTTTCTTTTATATGTATATGTTTAATTTTTTTAAAAAAAGATGAAAACTAGCAACAACTAATATTTACACTACTGTAGAGGAAAAGGAGAGAAAAAAGAAAATCCAAAATCCATAAAAAAAAATAAAGAAATAGCTTCTGATTTTCTTTTTAGCTGTTATTGATATAAGTATAAATTATCCTCTTTATCACTACAACATGAATTGCATTTTTTATTATCTATTTTTTCTAATCATGAAAACCATATGTCATAATTTCATTTTTTTTCTGCTTCACTCAAAAAGTCTCTAAGAGATTTTTCAGTCAGCATTAAATTTGGATAATAAATTTTCTCTGAGCAAAGCTGTCAGTCTGGCTAGTTCAGCAAGTTCCATCATATTCACTATCCATTCCTCCATTGTGAGTAATGTCAAATTGTCCCATTTTTGTGCAAATAGCATTAGCACTTCGATTTATATACCACCTCTGATATATGCTTTAGAACAGGGGTGTCAAACTCGATTTCATTGAGGGCCGCATTAGGATTGTGTTTGACCTAGGGGGGCAGGGTGGGCGTGGCCAGGGTGGGCGTGGCCAGCTTGATGTTACTCATGTCAGGGATGCCTGTGATGGCCCGTGGTGCCTCTGCCAGTGAAAATGGGCTCCCAATCTCCGTTTTCGGCTGGGATGGCAGAGGCACCACAGGCTGATCGTTTGCTCTTTTCAGTGCGGCCCTGCGGGCGGGATCTAAGCACCCCACAGGCTGGATCTGACCCCTGGGCCTTGAGTTTGACACCCCTGCTTTAGAATGTCAGCATATTGACCCCAACAATATGATATATATATATATATATATATGTCTTTGGTTATTCGAGTTTTCTCCCGCGTAAAATTGGAAGTGTCTTGGCGACGTTTCGACAAAGTCTCATTCGTCATCTTCAGGCTGGTGTTTTCAGCTTCGTGCTTCGAAGCACGAAGCTGAAAACACCAGCCTGAAGATGACGAATGAGACTTCATCGAAACGTCGCCAAGACACTTCCAATTTTATGCGGGAGAAAACCCGAATAACCAAAGACCTACATACAAACACTGAAATTTTCATATATTAAAAACAAGAACTCCATAGTTCTACTCTGAGGTACAGATTATCTCTTCTATTGAACTACTTTTCTTGCCAGTCACTTAAGAGCTAAGGAGAAAGTCCTTTTACTAGCTTCTCCAGTTTTTTGTAAGAATAATTTGTCTCTTTTCCAGTTACATTATTAACAATTTTTCACCTTCTAATTTTGACATATAGCATTTTTTGCTTTTTCAGTACCAGTTTAGGAACAGGAGCTTCCTTCTGCTTAGGAAGGACATACCAGGACTTTTAACCTTGTATGAGAGTTTATAAATGATGAAGAAATCAATATATCCTTTGGATATTTTTAAAAACCAGGTTTCATTGTTTGATTATTGTATCAGCAGCAGCAGCAGCAACAACAACTAAGATCTCTTCATGTTACTTTGAGGAGCCATATGGACAATTATAAGAGATACCAATGTTAAGAGTCAAATATCACACAGGATTCAAAGTTCAGAAAAAAACATAGATAAAATAGCATTAAAATCTTTGTTTATTTCATATGTTGAGACAAATTTCTTATTTCTAAAAACAATTACTTTATCTCTTTTATTCTCTTAACCAAGTCTATCAAAGTGGAAGAACTTATATGTGTAAATAGGAAATATTAGATATTATATTTGGATATTGTTTAGGATTTAAGACACTACTAGATGATTTAAATAATTGATTGGGTTTAGATGTTTTCTCCATTTCATATGAAAGCAACTTCTACAGCTTTTTATGTTTCTTTGGGATTGAAGTCAATCATATTGACATTATAACATAGACATATTGAAGCTGTGAAAGAACACTGTTGTACTCCTCTGTTTCCAGATGATATAAGCATGTGTATGCATAGTTTGTGCAAAATGGGGTGAAACAGTCCTTGCAAAGCATCTTTTTCATTGTGAAAAGTTGAGATTGCTGCATGGATTGATTTGTAACTTTGCAGCAGCTGGTTGTATTTGATAGGTTTTCAGCCACTTTCTAATGTTTTTCTAATCATGGTAGTTTATTAGGAACAGTTTTACTCTTCAGAGGACAACTCAGATGTAATATGTGTCTAAAACTGAATGACAGAAAAATGATCAGAAACAACTACCGTATTTTCCGGCGTATAAGACGACTGGGCGTATAAGACGACCCCCGACTTTTTCTGTTAAAATATAGGGTTTGGGCTATACACGCCGTATAAGACTACCCCTCTTCCAACGCACACCAAATAAAAATTAAAAAACATCAATTGGCTCACCCACAATGTAAAAGCAGCTGTGCTAGACCCAAAATGGCCCCTGCAACAAGCAGGAACCTCACACAGCCACAAAAAGCCCAAAAAAACAACTTTCACACTTTACACACACAAAATTCCACATACAGCTTTGTGAGATTTTGTGTGTTTGTGTAGTTAGAAAGCTGCACAAATATTTTATTTTATTTTATTTTTATTTTTATATGAAAGCTAAATTTAAAACTTCCTAAACTTTAAATGGCTAGGTCTAAAAAAGAACAACTAAAAAAAACCCCAATTAACTATTTTTTTTAAAGCTCCCAAAGGGGAAAAAAACTTACCCAATAGAACAGGGGTCTCCAACCTTGGCAACTTTAAGACTTGTAGACTTCAACTCCCAGAATTCCTCAGCCAGCTTTGCTTTGCTGGCTGAGGAATTCTGGGAGTTGAAGTCCACAACTCCCTGCCTGCTTGATTGCAGGCAGGGAGTGGCTTGCTGATGGAATGGATTCAGGCAAGCGAAGCAAGGTAAACGTTGCGACTAGCAGCTAAGGTAAGCAAGCTGGAGGGGGAAAACTTTTTTCCTTTTACATGGCTGTGGCGATCCAAGCTGAGTTGCCTGATTAGCAGGCAATTCAGCTGGGATCATCAGAGCTTGGATCGCCAGAGCCATTTAAGGCTCGTCAGAGCCTTTCGGGCTGGTCTGCCTGGTTACAGGAGACGACACCCGGCGTATAAGACGACCCCCGACTTTTGAGAAGATTTTCATGTGTTAAAAAGTCTTATATGCCGGAAAATACGGTAGCCATTCAGGTAAAAGAAAATTAAAAGGGGTATGTGTTTGAGGAAATAGGGAAAACTAATAAAAAGACTCAAGATAAATTAAATTAGCTATTTCTTGACCCTGTCATTTTGCTTAAGTTATCTGTTTGCCTCCCAAACTCCCTCAGAAGTTATATGGGGCTAGAAGCCATTTTTTAATGTGGTGTTCTGGCTTCCAGGGGTTGTTTACTTCTTATTTAGGAAGATACACAACTCATCAAAACTTCAAGTGGTTATTGTGATTATACTTGTATATATGTTTAAACATCAGTTTTCCCTAATCTGGGTGTCCTTGGGGAAAAACATGTGGGTTTTTATTTACCAGAATTCCCCAACCAATTTACCAATAGAGCTATTCCCAAGAAATTTGGATGTTGACATCTGGAGACTGGAAGGTGCTCAAAACTTTTTCTCTAACTTCTAACAGCTTTTGATAGCCTTATAATGATCATTTTGCATTCTTTCCTGAACAATAAAAATTAAGTTATTTTAATTAAGGCAAACATTTCTAGATTATATCTATGCAAATTTTATGGGCACCCTTGGCCTAGGAGCTATAATAATAGTGCTTCTTTCCTGAATTGGTGCCTAAACTAAATATAAGCAATAATATTGGGCCAGTCACTTGGGCCAGTGGGAGGAAGGTGTGTTGGATATGTTTGGTGCCTTGAGCTATTTGTAAAAGTAATAAAGGTGAGATATAAACAGATAAACAAACATGCTAATTTTGTACCTCATAGCACTGAACATTTTCAGGTTTTTTCTTTGATATGAAATGAGCAAAATGCTTCATGTGTATAACATAAATTCCTTGAGAAAAAAAGCAGCAAACAAGAACTCCCTCCCCAAAAGCCTCTAGAGAGCTGATGCCAACTAGACGGTAGGGGGCTAAATGGAAAAAATAACTTGACCTGGTGGAAGGCAGACTTAACATTTCTAACAGCTACGCATTTATTACATGGAAAAATGGTCTGGAAAAAGGTTGATGTTTTTATCTCAGAACATTAGAATGACTTTCCCCCTCAGATGATTTTTTTTTCAGTGCTGCCTTCTAATTCAGTGTTTTGTCTGGCAGGATAACCTCTACAGAAAGGCAGCTGAATGGATTCCAGAATAGCCTTAACAGCGCTGCATCCTGTGAGCCACTTGCAAACTCCACAGGTGAGTGAACTAAGACTCTGCTATCACTAATTCATTTAAATGCTGCCTTTGGTGTCACTTTTGCAGTACCATCCGTCTTTACTTATCCTATAACTGGTTTACTAGTATAAGATAGATAAAATCTCCTTGATGCAACCAGGAAATACCAAGAAAGGCTTGTTTACTTCTGAGCAGTAGGAAAGGTGCTTTGCTATGACATTTTAAATGAAAAATCTAGAAATGGTGAAAAGAGAAATGGTTAATGGAGGAAAAAATGTATCTAGGCCAGAGAAAAAGGATGATTTGTATCTCACACTCATCAGAAAGAGCTGTGGCATCTTAGAATACACACTTATTTTGCTATGGAGGTTTCTTTCCCTCTGTTTCCAATGACCATTCTGTTTTTTAAAGCAAACATTGGTTTCACATTTGCTTGTACTGGATTCGTTTTAGAGTTGGAACTATCTTTTTCACATGTGAAAAGGACCAATACCAGTGGACACTTCAAATTAGCTTGCATTTTTGTGTGTTTCTGCCATGTTAGCAAATGTGTTCATGTTTGGTTTCTCATGAGTCTCTTACCAATTTTCTTGGGATGTTCTTAAGTTAAGAAGAAAGGCTTCAGTGCAAAATAAAATAAAATAGTCAAGGGACCTGCTTTAGGCTAAGCCATTTTTTCCATTTTCCAGGTCTCTTGGAAGCTGGCCCTCAGATTATATTCGCCAGAGCTAGACCTTTGTACAGCCGAACCCGAGCCATTGACACAATTTTAGGGCAAAGAAAGAAAAGGCCAGAGGAGGGAGGGCCAGCCTAAGGTAACAATAGGCACCTCTGTTTTCCCCAAATTTTCCTTTGGTAACACTGTAATTTTAATAGTTATGCTAAGAAAAAGAGGGGAAAGATCTATCTGCAAAAATCTCATGAAATGGAGTTTTGGTGAAAGGGAAAAACTAAGCATAGTAAATGGATGCCAGAAGTCTGTTCATAACATGCTATTTCCTAGTGTTGAGTACTGTAAGAAGGAAATAAGATTTGTCTGTTTTTCTACTATAGACTTCTGAGGTAAGCAGCCAGAACCTCAAATTTTAATCAGGAAAGTAAAGATTAAAAGGAAAGGGGGGGGGAAGTGTGGGGGGGGAAACAGATTTTTTTACAAGGTCTGAGTTTGTAATAATGGAAGATAGATAACAACTTTAAATAATACCTAGGTTTCTCTTTGTTATCTTTGTTTTCAGCCATATCCTTTTTATGCCCTAGGTAGAATTTACATTGGTAATTTCAAGCTCCTTAATTTGGCATATTGAAAATTAAAGAAAATTAATCTTAATCGCTGATGTTACAAGCAGTTTTTAGTATGTTTATATAATGACTAAGGTTTCAGAATGAATCCAGGATATTCTGTAATTTTCTTAGTGACACATTAATCTTTTGTGATAAGAACATGAACATAAGGGTACATTTCCTTTTAGAAAGGCATTCTGTCCTTAAGTCAGGGAGTGAAATAATCAATCCACAATAAAAATCCCTGCAGTTTTTACTTACTAATAGTAATTTTTCCTACAGAGTAGCAATGGCATTAATATCTTACCCGTTTTTGTTCACTGTATTACTCTAATCAACTGTACATGTTGCCTTAACTTTGAAACAGTCCTTCATCAAATAGTACCTCTGGTAATCCAGCCTTAGTTTTAGTTTGACTTTATAGAAGTGAGATATTACATTGCAAAATACCTTCTTGTGAATATGCCGCAGTAGAGAAATGACACTATTATTAGAGCAGTGATCGCCAACCTTTCTGGCTTGGCAGACCAGCGCAGGGGGAGGAGGGATGGTTCTGTGTGAGTGGCAGGCGCATGCATGAGCTTATGCAAGTGGCGGGCTTCCGCAAATGAAGCTTTGTGCATGAGCTCATGCACCCGCTGCTCATGCTAATGGAGCTTTGCGAGCACAGCCCACCGATCACGTAAGTGGAGCTGTGCATGCATGCACTCTTGCCCACCGCTAACATGACCTGGTTTCAAATGGGCCATGGCCCAGTAGTGGGTCACAAACCAGAAGTTGGGAACCCCTGCATTAGAATACCTGTTAATGGCCCATACTGTTTGAGAATTTTTCATTCATGTGGAATAATTGCATCACAAATGGGGTTCAATAAGTGTCAGTGTATGGTGGACATTTGCTGAGTCGGTCATTTATATGTTCCACCATTTGTTTGGACCCCATTCACCAGAGTGATAATCACTGCAGATTCCTAAAGAATAGAGTAATTTTGTAATAGTTCCATTAAAAAAAAATGCTAGGATTAGCACAGCCAATTATCATCCAAACAGTTGGATGTGCCTAATCAGCAAATTGTTTGTAAAGTTCACTGATTGGATGAACCTAGGGGAAAAAAATACTTAGTTGTGCCACCTGCCAGTGAAGTACACCTATTAGGAGGCTCTCCCTATTCTTCCTTTGTAGGCTTGAAAGTGGCATTTAACTAAATTTCTTGAGAGACACTATGGCAAAAAATTGACAGGTTATTTCATCAATCATCACCTTCTTTGACTAATGATGATACTGAATGACGACACCACTAATGCAGATTACATGAATGAACAAAGGAGAATTGACTATGCCTGTTCCAATCTCCAAAGGAATGAAACAAAGATATGTCTGTATTCATATTTTTAATTTTATGTATATATTTGATTTATATCTTGCCTTTTGTTCAAGAGTTTAAGATGGCATAACATTCCCTCCTATTTTTTCCCCACAATTATTAAATACTCTTTAAAGTAGTTAGGCTGAGAGAGAATTCAAAGTCATCCAGTGAGTTTCCGTGGCTGAGGGGTTAGTAAAGAAGGCTTCTTGTTTCTGGGACAATATAGCGCTTGTGAGCCTCTGCTAGCATCTAATCTATCTCTGGATCTTTTGGGTTGATCCAGTGTGCTTTCCTCCTACTTTCGATCCAGTGACTTAAATCTTTTTAAATAACTTGTGGTTTGCTCAAATCTGTACTCCTTACAGAAACATGGTAAATGCACTGATTCACTGAGGGAGCTCATCTGTTCCAAAATTATCAGAGTCTTGGTTCAACACATGTGACTTTTATCCCGGAATTAAAGTTGCAAGGCCACCTTTCCAATTTCTTGAGATAGATTTGGATGTCCCTTCTAGTCCAATACCTTAAACACAATGCCACATGGGCTCTTTATCCTTATAATGAACTATCATCTTCTCTCTAGGCTAAAAGACCCCCAATCGATGTAGTTTTTCCTCAGAGGGATCTGCTCTTTCCCTTTTGTCTGTTCTTTTCAGATTTATGATATTATTGAGGTTTGAAGACATTATTCCAGAGGTAGACTTACATAGCATGGCCTTCTATCAAACAATGCCATCTATCAGGAGTCAAGAAGTGTTTAGCATCTGCTCTCGGCAATGATATTTCCACCATCATCTCCCTTCCGAGCCCCTTGGGTTCCCAATCAGATGATAATTTCAGAAGTCTTTAAAAAATATTCTCCCAAGCCTTGGAGCAGGGTGCTTGTGGAATTCCCTGCTAGTTGTGTTTTTTGTTATAGGGAGCATTATTGTCTGGACATAAACTATTTTTTTTTTAGTGTCAGCTGCCAGAGTCATTGTGGAGGTACTTGATCTTTAAATCTCATCAATCAGTCAATCTTAGAGTTATATAAGGACATTGCTATTGAGTCAGTAGTACATTCCATTCCCTTTCTTAATGATTCCAGGTTTAATAAATCAACAGATTTGTTGTGGTTGAAACATTCATAAACTAAAACCTTCTTTATCTTATATATGAATCATTATACTCCGTTGGCAAGTATATACTTGTACAGTCAAAGACATACACATTCAGGGGGATATATAGAGGGGAAAAAATGCAAATAGTGCTGTTGCAAGATATCAGTGGAAACTCCCAGCCTGATAGGCAAATGCCATTTGGGAGACAGACTTTCTTCTGCACAGTAATATGGGAGGAAAGAATTAAATTCACCTTCCCACTTTCTATTTTGCAATTGAAATAACAAAAGCCAGGAACATTAAATACACTTGTTTCAGTGGAACTTTTGTGCAAAATTAATTTTAGTCTACACAAAATGAATTGCCACTGAATAGAATAGAATCTTTCAAATGTTAATTTTCCTGAGTTTTGAGAACACCCTTACATATAATGTTGCAGATTAAAATATGCATATTTATTATCTTACAATTTACATTATTATTTTAAATTGAAACATAAATATTTGGCAAAATATTTTGTTGATGGAACAAAATGGAACAAAACTATGTCTGATCACTGATCAACAACGCTTCATTAAAAATGGCAGATGGTAATTAATAGAAATAAACAGTGTGTATATATATATATCTACGGGGATGAAAACAAATATATATATATATACATATATACATATATGTAGGTCTTTGGTTATTCGGGTCTTCTCCCACGTAAAATTGGAAGTGTCTTGGCGACGTTTCGACGAAGTCTCATTCGTCATCTTCAGGCTGGTGTTCTCGGCTTCGTGCTTCCAGCACATTGCTCCTGGAAGCACGAAGCCGAGAACACCAGCCTGAAGATGACGAATGAGACTTCGTCGAAACGTCGCCAAGACACTTCCAATTTTACGTGGGAGAAGACCCGAATAACCAAAGACCTACATACAAACACCCGCGAAAACCTGAGAAAACAAATATACATACATACATACATATATATATATGTTTATTGCATATACAGTATATATACAATACATATATATAGATTAAGGCTACAATATAATTGATCAATGCAGCAAAATCACTTGACTAAATTGATTAATCTTTTATTTAAGCATTGCATTCATTTGGTGTTAATCTTCATTTTTAAAAATGGCTTACATTTATTGACACTTCCCCACTACTGAAGATCTTGAACATGAAAAATCATAGAGTTGAAAATCTATGGATTTAATATAATCCTTTGGTACAGGAATTCAAATGAAATCATATGGATAAATATGTATTCAGCCTTTGCTTAAGGATTTCTTCATCAATTTTTTATCATTTTTGCCCTTTTTTGTTTATACTGCTTCTATACTAAGCAGCTTGCAAGACTTTACATTGATTATGACAATGATACTAAAAGAGATATAAAACAAATTCATTTATAAGAATATGTATCAGAACTAGGTATGCAAAAATTTAAGATACATACAGTAAGAACATGATACCACCTGCCCATAATTTATCCCTGGGTAATTGTAGAGTGGTTCTCCTCAGTTCCCAAAGGCATAACAAAATAATCAAGGTGTTACTAAGATATGAAATATTAAAAGGAATGGAGTATTCTTATTCCTGGAAGAAAACTGTTTCATAAAACAGGAATTCCAAGAGAATGTTCACTTCCAAGTTTCCTCCTGTCACACCTGATTGTGTGGTTGTGTAGATTTTTAGCATGCATTCTCTCCATGGACATAAGGCATAAGGCATAAGATGTTGGTTGCTGGAAATCCAGATACCAGGTGATATTAGGATGTCAGGAGAATGGTATATAGAGGATTTGGCAATTATCTGAGTGTCTGAAGTGTTTGGGATAATTGGAGGCTTGTGAAGACCTTCACAATACAATACTTGTATTGGTGCAATACAAGAAACAGCAGCAGTGGCTTGGGAGGCTGGCAGAGAGCCAGTCCTCTGGAACGACCTGCTGAGTGGCTAGAGTGTGGTCAGGTGGCCATGAAAAGTTGGTGGATTGAAATCAGAGTTGGCAAAGCAGTGTGAGAAGCTCCTTAGAGAGCTGGCAATACCCAATTTAGTATCGCTGATAAGCTGGATGGCAGCACAAGAATTCCAGCCACAGGATGGTCCAGGCTGGAGAGTCATCTTCCTGAGGATGCAGCTAGTTGCAAAACTCTTATGTTGGATGTGATTTCAGTGACAGCTTAATGGTGATGACTACTCAAGTCTGCTAGTTTTCAGTAAGCTCCATTGATGGGGGTCATTTGGGAATTGCCAACTTGGCAATGTACCAGAGATTTGGAGGCTTTTAGATTTGAGATGGCAGCAGGAGCTGGAACTATATAGGAATAGGTGATATTCCTATAGCTTGTAGCTGCTATGGCTTTGATTTTGACTTCTTTTTTTGTCATTTTCCTTTTTTGCACTATGCCATGGACCCGAGAGAGGAGGATCTGCTAGGTCTGTTATACAGGTAGTCCCCAACTTACAACAGTTCATTTAGCGACCATTCGAAGTTATAACAGGATTGAAAAAGGTGATTTATGACTGTTTTGCAACTTATGACGGTTGTGGCATCCCTGTGGTCATGCGATCAAAATTTGGATGCTTGGCAACTGGTTCATATTTATGACAGTTGCAAAGTCTTGATCACCTTCTGTGTCATTCTGACAAGTACAGTCAATGGAGAAGTCTAATGAGGGAATTGCTGGCTGGGGTATTCAAGGAATTGAAGTCTACACTTCTTAAAGTGGGGAAACACTTTCTAAAGCTTCTATAGATTAAGACATTATAGATTATAGGCCTGTCTGGATGTACTTGGGAAGCAGTGATCTTGGGCCAGACATTCTCTCTCAATCCAAACTCATCTCACAGGTTTGTTGCTGTGGGGAAAATAGAAGGAGGAAAGTGAGTTGGACATGTTTGCCACCTTGAGTTATTTGTAAAAATAATAAAGGCGGAGTATAAATAAATAAGTAATACAGTTGTGGATATTAGATAAAAGGAAATTGAGCTGATAGTGACTCAGATGCTCACAAGCTTTTTACATTCATAATAATGTTCACTCTTGTGTTCAAAATAACAGGAGTAAAGGAAGAGAAGTTATATATATCTTTGCTACTCATAGGCCAGATATAAAGATCTGAACATCTGGAAATAATTCAGCATGTACCTGTGTTTGATTATATGTAGATACTTGAACTATGTGCATGAAAGAGAGAGAAGTGAGAGAGGGGAATGTTTAGGAGTATAAAAGCACAAGAGGCAATGAGTGGGCTCTGGGGTCCAGGACACTCCTGAGCATCCAAATACTATAAATTAAGTAGGCCTAGCAAAGAGGAAAGTATCATTTGTTAGCTTAAATAAGCAATTGTTGTCGCATAACAGAAATCAACAGAAGGGGGCAATAAGGTTCAAAGCTGTTCATATAAACTCTTTATAATTTATATATCAGTGCCAGAGTCTTTCTGAGTTTTGGCTACCATACACTAGCATGGCTCTCTTCCTACGATGTATCCAATTTATGCAGTGACAACTGAAGTTATATAAGAGAGAAGTAAAAATATTTATTTTGACTCCACTCAACGTATGAAACCAAAACTTATTTTAGTAGCAATAGCATTTAGACCCCCTTATACCGCTTCATAGTGCTTTATAGCACTCTCCAAGCAAAGTGTGTGCGCGAAGCGAACCAGTGATAACACCGGTTAGAACCCAGCACTGATGGGTTTGTTAAAAACAGATCATGCCAAACCAATCTTATTTCATTTTTTGACAAAGTGACTATATTAATAAACCAGCGAAATGTTGTAGACATAGTATATTTAGACTTCAGCAAGAAATTTGACAAAGTAGTCCACAACCTACTTCTTGATAAGCTAGGAAAATGTGGGATAGACAGCATCACCAGATGGATTTGTAACTGGCTGACAAACCATACTCAACGAGTAGTTCTTAACGGTACTACATCTACATGGAGGGAAATAAGCAGTGGGGTACCACAAGGTTCCATCTTAGGCCCAGTACTCTTCAGTATCTTCATAATTAATGACTTAGATGAGGGAATAGAAGGGGAACTCATCAAATTTGCAGATGACACTAAACTGGCAGGAATAGCCAACATCCCAGAAAACAAGCTCAGGATTGAAAAATATCTTGAAAGACTTGAACAATGGGCCCTATCCAACAAAATGAAATTTACTGTGGAGAAAAGCAAGGTTTTACACCTGGGCAGAAAAACCAAAGGTACAAGTGCAGATTAGGCGAAAACTGGCTCAAAAACAGTAACTGTGAGAGGAACCTTGGAGTCCCAGTGAACAATTACTTAAACACGAGTCAGCAGTGTGCAGCAGCAGCAGCCAAAAAAGCTAATACAATCCTTGGTTGTATAAACAGAGGCATAGAATCAAAATCAAGTGAAGTATTAGTACTGCTTTATAAATCCTTAGTAAGGCCACACCTGGAATACTGCACCCAGTTTTGGTCACCACATTACAAAAAAGATGTTGAGACTTTGGAAAAAGTGCAAAGAAGAGCAACTAAGATTATTAAAGGAGACTAAAACATGAAAAACAGTTGCAGGATTTGGGTTTGGCTAGTCTAGAGAAAAGAAGAACTAGGGGGGACATGAAAGCAGCATTCCAATATTTGAGGGGCTGTCACAAAGAAGAGGGGTTCAAATTATTCTCCAAAGCACCAGAAGGCAAAACAAGAAACAATGGATGGAAACTAATCAAGGAGAGAAGCAACTTGGAATTAAGGAGAAACTTCCTAACAGTGAGGATAATTAACCAGTGAAATGGCTTGCCTTCAGAAGTTCCTCACTGGAGGTTTTTAAGAAGACACTTGTCTGAAATGGTGTAGGATCTCCTGCTTGGGCAGGGGCTGGACTGGGTCAGGGTCCCTTCCACCTCTATTCTGATTGACATAGGTAGATGGAAACCCAACCAGGCAATATATTCTGGTTGGATGATCGAGAAGCTGAGAGTAGGAGGAAGCTTAGTTTCTGATAGGAAATTCTTTCTGCAGGGGAAAGCTGGCAGAGGTAAAGTCTTAAAAAAACAAAGTTTGGGAAGAAGGAAATTTGATGAAAATGTCATGGCTGGCAACCTTAAATTAGGCCTAGGCAGTGTTTGCTGTTGAAGATTGGGTATTGGCTTTAATAAAGAGCAGTATTGACTGAAGACCCTGAGTTGGGCTGGGCAGTGTTTTACTGTTGAAGAGTAGTAAAAGTTGAGGAGAAGCCAAGACAAAACTCATGAAATGGACAAGAGCATAATACAGAAAAGTACACTAAAGAAAAGTGGGGCCCAGCATGGAACATAAATTACTCAGCAAGGGGGATCTGAGGGGAGTCAGAAAGAAGGAAGACTATACTCTACCAGCCAAAAGACTGCCAGCCTAAAGACTGCCAGTATCTTTTGCCTCAGAAATAGGACATTATTTAGAGATTAAATCAACAATATTGAATGCATGCGTATGCCATTGAAGAACTTAAATGCATAAGGATCTTAAGGTGCATAATGTTCAGCAAAGAAAAAAAAAACCTAGTCCTTTTGCAGTACATTTTAAATCTCAATCCACGGCTTCATTTCTTTCCTGCTGGTTATCAGTAAAAATGGGCAGGAGAAGGTGGGAGAGCTCAGACCTGGCTTTTCTAGCTTAATTAATCTTGCTAAGGAATACAACTCAAAATAGATGTTGTTTGTCTTAATAAAAGAGAAGATAAAATTTCAAGAGATGTTTTGCATTATGTCTTTCATCAAATCTGGAAAACTCATGAAAAGCCCAGGACAAGGTCTCTTCTGATAAATTGCTGCTAAATACTTTTGGTTCTACCACTAGAGACAATTAACCATAAAATGTCTTCCAGCTTAATGTGATTTTAGAAAGTATGTTAGAAAAGCATTTAAATGAAATATGTTATGAAAGCAGTATAAATCATCATCTATTTTCAGATTTGCTTCTAACTTTATTAAGGTTCTCATTGTTGAAGGAGATGGGGATAAGAATATTATAATCCGGAGATAGAATATATAAGTATGTATGTATGTATGTATGTATGTATGTATGTATGTATGTATGTATGTATGTATTCTTCATAAGAATAAAACCATTGAATGCCAGTTGATTAGACTGAAAAATAATATCACAAATTCAGTAACATGTATTAGCAACATTTAGCAACATTAGGTGAAGAGCTTGTTTTAATGTATTGTTCATATTTTCAAACATCCACTATTTCCAGGTATATTGTTGTCTTAACTAGGAGCACACCAGATATCATGTAGTGAACAACTAGGGCTTCTTTCCATATAAATTACCCAAAATCTTTGTAAGGATATGATTGCAGAGCCTTTTCTGATCTCTGATAGATGAGAAGCCCAGAAAAAGGGATTGGAAGTAAATTCAGTAGCATTTCCAATGGCAGCCATTAAAGCTTTGTGGATTGTCCATTCAGTTTTGTCAGTTGTATTAAGGGAAACTCCTACATTTTGTGAGTCAGTGCACACGTTTTGAAAACTGTTATGTATGTTTTTTGTGTGTTTCTTTCAGCTCCTGTTTGTGATTATTTTTTGAAGAAGGATTCTTCCTAAATAATGAACAAACAATCAGTTCAGTGCTTCAGCATGCAAGGAGGAGATGAAGCAGGAATGACTGTTCATCATTCCACGTTCCTGGCTACACCCAGATTGATAACAAGATTTGTCTCAGACTCCAGAATTGTCCCTTAGGAGAGAAAAACAGCCGAGTGTTTGTGGAAATAGCGTTCAAGCTCTGACATGAGGTTTCTACTCCATGGAGCTTTTGCTGCCAAGTCTCAGGGTTTCCTTTATGTTTTATATCACATCTTCTACCAGATAGCCTTTAAATTGTGGTTATGGCTCATAAGATAGAAGTTCTGAGCTGTGTCTATATTATGTATACCGGGCCCAGATTTCTCTTTCCAGTTAGACATTTCGGCTTTCCCTGAGCATGATGAAGTTTCTCTACTAGATGGTGGACACAGTTCGCACAACATGACTACAGTTAACACATGTGATTAAAATGATGACTGATTATAGACACTTGTGCTGGATGCTCTCAATGTTGGCAAGAAGCCATAAAAATTCTCAGTCTGTGAATAAAGTCAATCATTTTGTTCGTTTAATTTATAATTTATTCTCCACAATTAGTTGATAATTTATTCCAGCTTTTTTTCTTGTACTATATTCTTCCTCACATTTCTTTACATTTCATAAATTGATATTCTAATAACTTGTGTTTCCAAGACTCGGCCCTTTCATAGAAATTGTCACTTTAGATGGTGAATCTGAATCTGAACAAAGGTGCTTCATCAGTTATCATTATAGCTTCATTTAACACTCTAAATGCTTTTTGTTTATTGATCAGTAATTCAACTTTTGAAAGATTTGGAAAGCAAACACAGAACTTTACCATTGCAATTTGATCTATTTCTGTATTCAGATGTTTTGCTTGCAAGAAGTATGTCCTATGCATAATTTTTAAGTGGGTATCTCAGGACTCATGTGTATGGCAGGTCGCCAGGATTAATATTTAGGGTAGTGGAGGAGTGACAAAACCTACATTGAATGAGGCAGTGATGGAAAATAGGTAGAGGTACATCGTGCATACATGCAAGACTGTTTTCAGGGGGGCTTCTTTTTTTATGGGGGAAAGTTTTTTATTTTTGAGTTGTGTGCCTGTTTCTCCACTTGCTGTAGAGTTTTATTTGTTTTTATTTTTATTTTCACCAAGATGGCTTTCTAGCTTCATTTCTGAGGTTTATTTGTAGCTCTGTGCATATCTCAGCTACTCCATCTTGTCAAGGAGTTCTGTTATTTTGAACTTCACAGAGAAAGTAATGGTTTTTGATCCATATATGTGGATTTTGTCATGTTAGTGGACAAGATAAGGAGAAGTAGTTCAACTTTAATGCTGGTTAAATAGCAAATGTTAGCTGAGAGTAACAGCTTTTGAGTGCTACTGAACACTATTTTGTACAGAATTTCAAACACTCCAATTATTTCAGTGACACTGAACATATGTGTCTTACATTGACATTTCACAAGACCCAAGAAATTGAATGAATTTGGAGCCTTTGGACTAAAAAGGGGAAAAGGGGTTAACAGACAAATACTAATAAGATCTTTGAGATTAAAAAGTAATTGCCTTTAGTATTTGTTTTTTCAAGTACTCTGACTTAAGGTCATTTTCTTGATATATCCTTGCTAGAACTGAAAATCAAAACCAGCTTGTTAGATGCCATCCAGGAAAAAATGCTTAAGTCCCCCAGATATGCCCTGCTTAATAAAGTAGCTGTGACTCTGTGATCCTTGCCATCTGATCCAGAATTGTACTTTCATGATGTTAAGAGAATTCTATGAATATGTGCTACCTTCATGCCAAACATTGTCTCAGTGTTTCAGATATTTTTTTTTTTAGTTTTGTTCTACTCCTGTTCATCTACAGAAATAATGGAAGTTGAACATCAAAACAGTTCTAAATGCTGTTCACAATCAATTGTCAGCATAAGACTAAGCTTTTGTTTTATCTATAAAATGCATTCTAGAATGGAAGGTAGAATCTGTCCACATCTCAGTAATTATATCATTCTATTGCATTATCTTAGAAGGCATCAAATAAGATGCCACATTAAGGAAAATAAAGTGCATCTTTTGTAGGGTGTGGCAAAATTTGCAATCTTCCGGCAATTTTCTTCAGTTTGTCCTCATTCTTAATTTTGATCAAAATTATTAATATATGTTTTAGAGATATTTTGTACTGGAGATACTTTGTGTTGCAGAAAGGTAACATGAGATGTTTTGTTCTTTATTGTAAAGGTGGTTCTATAATTAAGTCTAAAACATTTGTTGAAGACTGCAGTTGATATTTGAACTGCTGTTACGTAACAGACTGACATTTAAGCAAGGAAATGAAATTATGCAAAAATTGCATATGGAAATCAAAATCTAGCTCAGTTTTCAAAAGAATAATATATCTTGCTGGGGAAAAAATTGCATTCACCTGTATTTATTTTTAAGGAGCATCAGAAGCAACTGTAGAGCAGAAAAAGATTCCAGATGATTAAATTTATGTGCTGTGATTTATTTATAAATATTTCATTTCAAAATTATATAGATTATTGCAGAAATCAAGAGATGTCTCTTGTCCACAGAAGTTAAAACCCAGTAAAGTATGTCCTTGGGACATTTACTTGCCTCACTTTTAACTTGTTATATATCAAGGAGATCTTAAGAGAAAAATTAGAAGGCTAAAAGCTAAGCAATGAGTGGGAAGTACCCTCTTATCTGAATTTGAGTTTCCCTGCCGCAGGCTCTTAGCCAAAGAGTTGATATGATAGATTGACACCACCCCAGCTGCTGTATCTGGAATTTTTCATGTTTCATAAAAATGTTTCTTATTAGCGATTAGAACAGCATGATAGAAAGTGAACAGTAATAAGGTTGTGCTAGAGAGAGGCCTAGCTAGGGTTTAACAGAAATAAAGAAGAGGAATATGCAATTCAATGTCACATTTTGAACTGGCAAACCCCAATAGCCCATTTGTCTGGTTTGTAGCAAAAAAAAAAAAAAAAAAAAAAAGTGCTAAAAGAGTGGTTTTCTGTTTTCCTGCCTAAGAGCCTCCATGTAGTTTGGAAGCCAAATGTATTCTTCCTCACCTTGAGGAATATCTGTTATGCTTTCATTGATTGATTGATTATGTGCCACCTAATCAATGTGACTCTTAGCATCCCACATAGATTTTCTCTAGGACACTTTGTCTCTAACCAGGCCCTTCAGGTCTTCCAACACTATTCTTTCAGTAGCAATCTAAACAAAAAAAAACTTTTAAAGTAAAGATGCAGTGTTCTAATATGATTAGAACCCAAAATGGGGGATGGGGGGGGAGCAGGAGACTTTTGTTATTGTCCTGATCTGCATGAGGTGACTACTTCCAGGCTACAAGAGGAGTTAGAACAGAGCCACAGTGATTGGGCAAAGAGAAGAAATCTCTTACCACCCTATACTTGTTTGCTCATTCAGCCTGTCTAGATGCTTGTAGTTCATTATTTAAAAATTATCCACCCAATGTCTAAATAAGAGCTGCGGCGGTGCAGTGGTTGGAATACAGTACTGCAGGCTACTTCTGCTGACTGCCGACTGCCTGCAATTTGGCAATTCGAATCTCAGGTTCAAGGTTGACTCAGCCTTCCATCCTTCCAAGGTCGGTAAAATGAGGACCCAGATTGTTGGGAGCAATATGCTGACTCTGTAAACCCCTTAGAGAGGGCTGTAAAAGCACTGTGAAGTGGCATATAAGTCTTAAGTGCTATTGCTATATGAAACTGACACGTAAGCAATAGGGAGAATATGTCAGCAGTCAGGTTGACAAAAGTAATGCTTTTTGAATATGCCTGATTCCATTGTTGAAACAACTGTTATTTTAAAAGTGTGGGCTCTTTTCAGTTGTTTGGGCCTTAAGGAGACCAGAGAGCTACCCTTTTCACTGTGATACTTATGTTAACATCTATTCATAACAACTGAAACCAATCCTTCGTCCTGCTACATGTCTCTCAAGGTTATCTAGAATGGTCAATCTACTTTCTGGAAAAACTAATAATAATTTTGGTAGGTCTGCAAGTTAGTCCCTTGAGAACATAAATGGCAAATAACAATGGAGTGGTTTTTTCTTTTCTTTTTTTTTTAAAGTGGGGCTAGTTCAAAATAATATAAGTATTACAAGTTCAGTCACAGGTTTAACACATCTTTAAAAACAAATTAGGAAAATTAAAACATTAATCCAACACCACCAAATGAAGAGTGAAACAACAACTGAACCAAATTGGTCCCATTGGCTTGTGCAAATCTCATTTCAGCATTGCTATTTCCTTCATGACTCTCAGTCACTGAAAATGTGGTTTTAATCAAGGGTGGCTTCTTGCTGCAATAGGTGCTATAGATTGACCTGTGTGGGTTCTTCTACAGCTGTAGAAGTATCTCTTCCTTTCCATACGGAAACAACTTTCTTGAACATAAAATTCTAATATCCAAAAGAAAAATATTTATTTTTTTACAATATTGAGATTAACATTTTGTATAAAATTTTGGCAGGTGTGGCCTAGGCTAAGTCCTTGTACAAGATGGGCAGATTTTTTTTAAAGAAGATCTCAACCACCACAACAGCCTCAAGATTCTTTGAAGATACCAAAGAACAGGGTTGGGATAGAGAGACATAGCCAACCACTGTGGCAGAAGCCCTCCAGCAGGTGTTCCAGGAGGAAAGAGAAAACAGAGAAGAGAAGAAGATTCATATTTGGACCACAAATTTCGTGTGCTCACTGTCTGCAGAATAATGACTTCCATTATGGTATGGGTGCTAATAAAATATGTCCAGTTAAAAGGAAACCAGCCATCCTCCTCTTGCAAAAAAGGTTGAGCTCGATGAAACAATTAGTGATGGGCAAAAAAGTCAAGTTTTTCTATATGCTCTGCATGCTCCAACTCTGCTCATGATTTCTTCCTTGGGAAAATCCCTTATTTGGTGGCCTTTATCCATTAAAAATCTAGCTTGCATTGTGTCCATTTCCTCAAACATCCATACATGGAAAAAAAAAACTTCATAAGGAAACAAGGTGATAAAGTCAGGAAGGCAGAAATGGGTTTAGGATTGAGTTTTACTCTGGGATCAAGGGTAGTGGTTGCCGTTTCTGAGCTGGAAATTGCACTGGGTCCTTTTCAGCTGCATTTGCAAGATTTCACAACCATGTTAGACAGCTGTTCCACTTTTGGGGTCCTTCCAACGTAATACAAGATAGTCAGGGGATCCAGATCCTGAGGAACACAACAGGGGGAAGCAGATGCTTCAGGATTCAGAGTATTGTATAAACCAAGAACCTGGAAAAACAACCAAGAAGTATATGAGGATCTTAGCTAGCACTTGCCAGTTGCTAGAATTAATGTTGGGCAGGAAGCATATTTCAAAAATCCAACATTTACAGCTTCTACCTCAGCTCACTGGGTCAATATATTGAACAATTTACTGATCAAATGATTTTTCATCTGGAGCAGCTAAGTAAGTTGTGTAACACCCAAACCTCTTTTCTTAGCAAATATAGTTCTTTAGCATATTCTTCTCTTTAAAAATAAATAAGTAAACTGGGTGTAACCGGCTTACAGTCTTGCTAAGAGTTTCAAGAAAAACAGCTGAAAAAAATCAACTTACTTTGGCCAGCTTTTCGAAATCATACTGGATTTAATCCAGTCCTTCTCAAGTATCAACATTCACCTCCCAACTGTTTCAGTTCTCTACAAGTCCAAGTGAGATACTTGCTTTGCTTCATTCTACATATTGCTATAGACAAGATCGGAAGACAACTGAAGAAAACTATTGTCTATTTTTCAAGCTCAGGGTGTGTAGTATGTCCAGATACAGCAAGTCTTCCTTCCTTCCATCAGCCTTCTTCATGGCCCATCAAATTAATACTATTGATTCCTCTCCTCAAACAAAATATTGTATACAGAAAATAATTATGAAAATAGTTTGTAAGCTCCAAATTTTCTAGGTTGAGACAGACTGCTGTTTACTACGTATTACCGTAGAACTGCCAAGTAGAGGAAGTATACCCCCTCCTTAGACCCCATTTAGTAAGAGACACTGAGCTGACATTGAGTTTTCACAATATACTAAACTATAATATGTTTGATTCTTAGTGTGTTTTTATGAATCCAGCCACAGGATTATGTTTTTCAATTTATCATTTTCTGTGAATGTTGTCAATTGTAGCATATGAGGTTAAAAAACTGATTTAGTATAATTTCTAAACTGAGTCAGGGATTTCTTATCATGCAGATTTTAAATTATGCACAACCAAACGGTAAACAGATCTGTTTAAAATGCTGCACTGCTAAGAAATATTCAATCAGTTCTTCTACATTCACAATAATTGCAGCATAGACAACACTCTGATTGAACAACTGCTACAGTGCTTCATTGGGTGTTTCCTATCCATGCTGATAGTTGTCTCCCATCATGGAAATTCTCCTCTATAGCCAAAGCTAATAGTTATTACTGTACTTTGCCATATAAATACTTACAACAGGCATTAACAACCACAATGGTTTAACTATTGACTTCCATAACTGTTGCAAGAGAGGGGAAGATCCTTTTCAGCAAACCCTTATTACATTTATTTTATAGAAAAGAATATTTGTATTGGCCCATGGCCCAGAAAATGGATAGAAAGCAAACAAGGTATAGAACTCAGGGCTAGGTCTAATTTTTGCTCATCAGAAATTCTTGGGCAGAATGCAGAATAGTAAGCCACTTCACACTACGCTAAAATTTGATTTAAAAGAGGGAAAAGACAGACAGATACTGTGCCTTAGGAGTTGTAGTTAAGCCCCAGGAGCAAAATAATGTAATCATATGCCAATCATCACCAGATATGGTTTAAACAAAATGTGCCCAGTGATATAGCTGCAAACTATCTCTCCCTGATTTCCTTTTCAGCTGGAGCATAACTATTTTTCAGTTGGAAAAAAATAGAGAGGGAATGATGAGTGTGAGCTTATTAAGGAGTTCCTTGTCTAGGTTCTTCCAATGCAATTGCCATCACACTAGGCATCACACACATCAGAGCTGTCTGAAAACTATCCATGGATTGGGGAGAGGGAGGGGGATCATCAGATGTATCTGCAACTAAACTTCAGTGGGCAATGAATGCCTCCGAAATAAGACTGATCTGAGAGTTAGGAAATGCTATTTTTACTCCATTCCTTTGTGTAGAACTAATTAAAAACACATGAAACATTTCAGGTTTTTATAGGCTGTTTCCTTTGACCCATACTTCATTCTACATCTTAATTCCATTTTGAATAATGTCTTTCTTTACACAGTTTTGGAAAAGCCGTGACAAGGATTTCACACTCTTTTTTGGAAAAAAAGTAAAAACCAGACACCAAGTGGCACTAGAGGGAGGGAGGCCACAGTGTTTGGAGAGAGGAAATGTTATACGCTCTATGCCATTTTCCAAATCCAAAATATTCCCGTCAAAGCAAACTCTTTTATTTCCTGTAAAGAAAAGTCAGACATAGCAGAATGGCTGCCTCTTTCAGCAACCAGGGATTGTGAAGTGTGCCTTAACTACGCATATTTGCCCGTGTTTAGCAGCATTCATAGTTAAAAAGGGGAAATCATTCTGTGAGCAATAAAACTTCCCAGGGTGTTTATTTGGGGAGTGGAGTGGAGACAGGCTCAGAATTTTGAGACCATGTTGTGATTGTTTTGCAAAATGATTGCCGTGGGAAAGAGGCTTGTTTATTCACAAAACAGCCACGGTAGATGTAGGCAGCCCCAAAACACCAATTCACCCAAAAATGAAGATGAAAAGTATGGCAGAGGGGAAGTGCCTCAAGTTTTCTTTGCTTTTTTTCTGGGCACTTAAGCAGACTACCAAGGAAGGCACTTTCTACCCCATTTTTATTTTCTGTGGATGATGATGGCAGTCCTCTTCAAACAGATATTTTTCTGACCTTAGTCTTTAATTCTCATCATTCTTCAACCAGCAGAGCCATGGCTGATTGAGCAGGGAGTTGTTCTCCACACAACCTGAGGATGTGAAGGCTGGGGAAAACTGATCTGTAGAATTTATGTAGTATTCAGAACTGCTCTTGTAAATAAAAATTATGCTAGACACCAATGTTTTCCTTTTTAGGATGCCATCAGCTTCTTGTTTAACTTTTAAAAACAAAACTTTTAACTTTTAAAACTTTTTAAAGGAGGTGAGGGTTTCTATGTGCTCCAAGAACTTTGTCTACAAATTATCTGTCTTTCTGCCCATATTTAACGCAAGCTCCACTAAGTTTAATAAGAACCTAGGAAACTAGGTGCAAGACTGCAACCTCAATAAATGACAAAAACTCATAAAACATAACTATTCATGAGAGGGAATGTAGAGATAGAGAAGATGCCCTAACTTGTAAGTTCTTTGCTCATATTAAAACACTGATTACCGTGCTGTGTGTGGTATCTGCACTACGAAGGTAAGGGCATGGCCCGGAGCAAAAGTTAGCAAAGTACCCCTTTGGCTCATGCACCCATTTCCAGCCCAGATCTTGACGAAAATCGATATAGAGACGACGTACACAGCAGTTCTCCTCCTGATTCCTATAACAAAAGGGAGCTGATATTAAATACACTCAAATCATTTATTCAAATTCAATTGTGTATTAATTCAAGAGCAGCATTTCCCCAGAAAAAACATGTATGTAATTTGGAGGTCCTAATGGATTCTCAGATCCTGTTTAAAGACTAGGCAGCAGATGTGGCCAGGAGAGCCTATTTTTGTATTTGTATTTTTTGTTTTGATGTTTTTGGTCTTTTGCTTTAAATAAATGTAGGCACCTGCATTAATACTGAGTTATAAGATGTTGACTGAACCACCATCTTGGAACATAACATGTATGCACAAGAAGATAATCCAGAAAAAAAAGTTATGACAGTGTCTGATTAAGGCTTGAAGTTTTTTTTAAAAAAATTGAGCAAAATTGCAAGAAGGAAACGGTAGCAAATCTACTAAGCCCTCTTCCTCTCCATGTTGTTGTTGTTTTAATTATGAAACTTCATACAGATGAAGAAGAGGATGAAAATCAGCCTGAAATGAAAGGGCTGTTTCTTTTAATGGGGGAAAAACCCAGGGAAGCTGCTATAAATATTTCAAAGCAGTCATAGTGATTAGTTTGGCTTTGTAGAGAAAACAAACCTTGGGGCTGCCCTATATAAGTGACAGAAGATTTCAGGAGCATATTACTCTTCTTAGGAGAACAGCAGGTTTTCCAAGCTAGTATTGTTGTCAACTCGCTGTGACACCCTCATAGTTGGTGCTATAACAAGTAAATAAATACATGATCCCCAAAATGCTGCTCAGCAGAATAAGGGAATTATGAACAATGGATGAAAAAACTTTCTCAGCTCCACTTGTGTTATCCTTCTTCATATTACATTCTAAAAGACACAGTTTAGGAAGAAGCAGAGGATGTCAAGAGTTTAGTCTATAGATAATCCTTTAATCCATGCAGCTCATTTTGTTTCCCTGACTCCATGCTTTGGACACCTGCTCTAACAACAATCCCGAGACTTCAATAAAGCCGTCCTGCATCTATCAAGCTAAATGCAGCCCACCAATTATGTGAAAGAACTCACACAAAAAAGTTCAGCTTTTTCTGAGCCTTACTGAACCTATTTGGTTCCTGGTATCACTGGGAATGCATCATTTAAAAGGAACATTTCTCTCCTTTCTGTCACTGTCTCCATGATTTCTGGTTTCTTGCACCTGGTATGATAGTATGGTTGCAATCCAGACAGTGCATATCAAGTTTGGGCTACAAAGGTATATACTTTTCCAAGTGTTAGTGGCACCTGCCTCATATCTATAGCAAGATGGAGTAGCTTGGAGTTTTTGCTTCCTTTAGTTCTGGAAGGATGTCATCTTCACCTCTCGATGGGCTAGCATTCCCCCAGATAGAGCAGGTGTGCAATTTGGAATGGTCTCCTGGATTTGCAACTCCTGCTTGAGGAAGGTGATAGCCATGGGTGGGTTTGGGGAGCTTTTATATAAATTAATCTTGGTCCCATTCCTTGACCTTACACCTTGCTTGTAGTCACTCATGCCCTGGTCACTTCCCAGCTTAACTATTACAAAGCACTCTACATAGGGTTGTCCTTGAAAACTGTCTGGATATTGCAATTGGTTCAGAATGCAGTGGTGTTTGAAGTTTTAGGCACCACCACTCACTTAGATCCCACTGTTCAAGCTTCCAGTTTCTCTCCAGGTACAATTCAAAATGATTGTCCCCTTCTAAAGCCCTGTATAGCATGTGGCCAGGTTATCTGCAAGACCCCCTCTCCCCGAGGATATCTACCTGCTGCACCAGACTGTATAAGGTGGGCATTTTCCAGGTCCCTTCACTCAAATGTTATCATCTAACAGGACCCATGAAGCGTGCCTTCTCAATAGAGGACCCCACCCGGTGGAATACCTTCTCCCTGAGATCTGGCAGGCCCCACCCGTTTGAACTTCCAGAAGAACCTAAAAAGATGACTTTTCCTCCGGGCATTGGGATAAGGTGAGACTGGACCCTAACGGCAGTGTGGGTTTTTTTCCCAAATATTATTTTTAATTGTTTTGTTTTTCCACTGCAGTGAATCAAACAAACAAACATGCAAAAGAAAGAATTTGCCTTTTCTTTTTCTAAAAGGATGACTTGGCTCTTCCTACACAAAGTGGAATTTTTCTTCTCTCAGCCAGAGAATAGATTTTGGATACTAATTTCACATTTAAAGTGAGGACTAATAAATTGCCAAGATTTAGATCTGGGAAGGAATTATAGTTCTGAGAGACAGTACTTTAACCAGTGGGGTTAATCAGTTGCACTTAACTTTAAATTTCATAATTATCTAAAGTCATCCCAATGTTGCTTTCAAGATCATTTTTTGCTGGAAAGATGGTTAATTTCCAGAGGAAGGTAGGTTCAGGAATCTTAGCTTACCGAAAGCAAAAATTGGTGTCCAATGCTCGTTTCTTTCTCTGGCTTCTCACAGCTGAACTTCCAAGACGATGTGGAGGCAGCATCATCAGAATCAGGTGGGGGTTTTGCAGGTCTTTTTGTTTCTTCAGGCTCCCCAAATCCCCACGGCCATGGCTCTCTTCACCGTCTATTCCTGAGAAGCATGGGGGAAAAGGAGACATCAAAGAGTTGCTTTAGAACTGCATTAGGAAATCTTGGAATCCATAAATCTATCTTTTGTAAGGATGGTGGTTTTACTCGAATAAATAAAACTGAGAGAAAATCCTGAAGGTCATTTGTTTTATAATTTGCAGACTGGTGATGGAGATCATTTTAATCTATCTCTTGATATTGCAATCAGTTCCTGAACAGGCCAAAAGAGATAAATTACTTAATAATGGATGATATCTGATAACTGGAACCGAACAACTGAAAAAAAAAATCGGCGATACAAAATTCCTGAATACTATTGCCCACAGTGGAAGACCCAAAGCCAGGCACTTGCTAATACTGAGATTTCAAAAGTTGCTGGCTTCCTATGATATTACAAACCATTCCTAATCTCTATGCCCAAACATTGCAGCAGCACAGCAGAGGTTGAGTTTTTGAAAGTGGATGTGCACTGATTTACAAAGTTGTATTTATAACTCAGTAACACAGATAATGTCTATAACACTTAGCAGTTTTATGCCAGTTTAACCATTATAGGTTTCCCCAAAGTTGTGTGAAAACATTGAGAATTCTACTATGAGATGCCTGTTCTAAGCACACGGCTTAGAGCTCCTTGAAAAAAGGATTGCTGTTAAGGTAACCTGTAAGTATACAAGTGCCCACGCTCATTATCTATCTCTAACGTAAATAAACAAACAAATATCTGACAATTGCTCATAGAGAAACACACACACTGCTATGTAATGGAATACGATTAGGCCATGAATGCAATAACAATACTCAAATTTAGGTGAGTTATTCTACTTTCCCCTCCAGTTTCATTTCTGTTACCTTTGAATTTGATCTCCAGCACCTCATGCAGATTCTCCAGAATGTCGCCATTGGATTGAAAGGTGTTACATGGGCAATGGACACTAATCTCCAGGCCTAGATTAGATTCTGTAAGAAAATGAAGAATTAAAAAAAACCCTTACCAACCAATATTCATGAAAGAAAATAACGATTCAGCAATTTTCATTTCTTTTCTTCTATTAATTAAATCTGTTAAGAGTGGAGATCCTGAATGGATGTTTTCTCAAGATTAAAATAACTGGAAGGAGAAACTGAACTATATGTGCAAACCATACCAGATTCTGTCCAGTAGTAGCTTCATATTGAGTTTTCTGTCCTGTCTGGATTGCTAATCTGAAATTATCTCAACCTTCAACAAAAACAAGTTATTTATAATGTACTATGACAATATTTGGGAGCAGGCTGGACTGACCTATCAACTTTTGACAGGGATCTTAATGGGTTTTGCCATAATAGTTTGAACCTTAAGATACTTTTGAGTTCCTCAAAGAAATTAGCAAGTCCTCATTATTTTATTATAGATAGGGCTGTTGGTTAAAAAAGAGAATTTGCCTGAATAATGTGGATAAAAAGTCTAGAGATCCATGACACCCAATTTCAAGATTTCAAAACCTTAATTATTTGGATGGAGCAGTACCACAGAAATCAGTATATCTGTCTTTTATAGAAAGAGGGCTGGCTGTTGTATTTTTATACAATACTTTTTCCCAACCACATTCTATAAATGAAACAACCAAGTAACTTTCCTATTGGAAATCTAAACCACTAAACCCAAAATCCAGCAAGAAAAAACCTTCTGTACTACAATTAGGATTTATATGGGAAATGAATATTCCAAGTTTACATATAATATTTGGACACTGCTTTGCATGTAACTGTCATAGAATCTGAACATTCTTGGCAGAATTATTGGAGATAGGAAACATGAGAGTAACAAGCATATCCCTCATAGGCAGAGACTGCTGTCTGTGGCCAAAAGCATAGTCTGGGGTTCAAGCCTGAATTTTAGCACCTGTCCAGTTTTCCGAGCTAGCTGCAGCTGCTGAATCTCACAGCCTGTGTTTTGTTCTATTATTCTCTACTGAGTGCTAATCTCTGTAGCAACTGCTGTGCTGCATTAAGCTATAAGACTCCAGGGTAGGACTCGTGTCAATTTGTAGCTCTCAGGGTTACCACCACCACAGGTTAGGGGAAAAGATCTCCTGAATTTGGTCATACCAACAATCCAGGCACATGATGACTATTCTGCTAAAATCATTTTCCTATAACTCAATTTTGGCTGCTGCCCAGATGCTAATGTTCCTGTGAACCTCAGCAACTAACAAACTAACTTGTAAATCATGCTATGATTTGCTTCTCATTACTAATTATATGAGAGAAAACTTTATATAAAAACAATACTAGAATCAATTCACACCAGACTTCGCCAATCTGGAATTTCCCAATATATTGGATTTAACTCTTATTGGCCATAATAAAAATTGCAGTCCAATATCTATGGAGCCTATTAAGTGGGAAAAGGCTGGTTTCCTATATGTCTAAGAAGACACATGCAACTTGCTAACAGAGAGGAATCTAACTTACTTCATGTGCCACTCACCTCTATGAAAAAGCCATTCACGGACAGTCTCTGTGACATCGAAAGATAGCCATTCAGGAGAGCCCCGTGTCAGTACATTTCGGCCACTTAGGTACCGCTGCTTTGCAATATGCTCATCAGGTTTCAGGATCTACAAGAAGCAGATGACACAAGGCATTGTTTAGGTCACAAAGGACAGTTCCTGAGTTTCCTTTGATAAGACCAACTCTTCTGGGTAAGAATGCTTGAGTTATGTTTTTCTCTCTGGTTTTCTGTAATATGTAAAATGTCTAATGTGATTCATCTGAGCAAATTCTAGCCATGTCTACCAAAGGAAGAATAGAATATGACAGGAAAGCATGCACATAAAAACTGACATAGAGGATGATAAAATACAAGGGGATGAAGGTACAGACTGAAGCTGGGTTGCACAACAATTTGTCCCATGATTTCACTAGAAAACTACTTGTCAGAACCATGTCCTGATTCTCCTGACTGTGAGAGATGCTTATGCCTCCACATGAAGGGCTTAGCTTCTCATACCATTACTATGAATTTTTGAAACAATACTAGCCTAGATACCTAAACTGCTTTATATCTTCCTGGAAGCAGCTCTGTGTAAGCATTGGCCATGAACTGAAAGGGAATATGGACAAAAGCTATAGTTCAAAGGATTAATACTTAAGGATTAATACCTAAATTATTAGTAGGGCATCTAGCTTTCAAATACACATCTTCCATTCAATAAGGGTGCTGTGAATAAGCCGATATGGGAAATGGGAGTGTTCTGATACAACACTCCCATTTGATATTTTCTACTTCTCAAATCTGGATTACAATATTGGATATAATGTAAGTGACTAACAGTATGAACTTTCACTTCTACTTAGGAGTATGTCTATTAGCTTATATTTATTTGGCTGTTTGGAAGGCTGCCCAAATCCTAAATGACTCTAGGAGATGTTCAACTAAAAATCAATCAAAACTGGGCTCCATGATCATCTTGTCCCCAGACTTGGGAAAACAATAGATTTTCCTGGATGACATTTAAGAGGGAGTCATAAGAGGGAATCTTTGTAAGGGGGGGAATCTTTATTCAGTAGGTCTTTCTCCCAGGTAAATAGGCATATTTTACAATGAAGAAATTCAACTAGTGGATAGCTTCTATATTTTAAGATCAAACAAGCAATCAAATACACTGCAGGCTAGTATTTGGTAGAGCAGCCAAGAAGAGTTTTGAAAAGATATTCAAGTGCCATTATATCTCTGAACATACAAAAAGCATAATTATGCAACCCATGGTATTGTCTGTAACACTGTGGAAGAGGAAGTTGGACTTTGAAAAAAACAGGATAAAAAGAATATTGATGCTATTGGACTGTAGTGGTAGAAAGCACTGAGAATGCCATGGATAGCCAAGAAAGCAAACAAAGAGATAATCAAATAAATCAGCCCAAAGTTCTCACTCAAGGATAAATGACTAATTTATCCGACTTTGGGCACATTATATAAAGATCTAGCTTTCTGGAAGCTAGAACTGTAGCTGTAATTCTGGGAAAGGTGGAAGGAAAGAGAAGAAGATGACCAGCAGCAAAATGGTGGACTCGGTTACAGTGGCAATGAGTGCATCATTGGAAGACTCAAAGGACCAGGTTAGGGACAGATCATCATGGATAAAATCTATTATGTGTTCGCTAACAGTCAACAATAACTTGAGGGCATGTAATCATTCAAATAGGCATAAGGATTGCATTATGCTATACTGAATCAAATGGATTTCTTTGATTTAAATGGAGAGCTTTCTGAGTGCCCTTATGCTAAGTATTTGTTTTTGTTGCCGGATTATAATCACTAAAAAAACCAGGCCAGGGGAGTTATCCAACTAGAGAACAATCAGTTAACTTGATCAAGACATAGACAAGGTCATGGCTCGAATGCTCCCCACTGCCCTCTTGTTGCTGCATACCCTGTCTGTCCCCTGCCCACTATGTTCCTGAGAAGCAGGTGGCTCAACAAACTGACACAGAGTCTGTCTTCAGTTTGCAAGGGAAAGATGGAGTGGTATTTGACAATGCAATGAAAGATGGCTTCTTCACCCAATAACCACCCCTGACAGTCTGTTTTTTTTTATCCCACACTGCTCTATGTGTTTCTTATTCATAGGGTGATCTGCCTATGGGCCTCTCCCCATAGAAGATTCACTGCTATCACCTTGTTTAGTCTAAAGTTACAACAGCAAGAGCAAATACTCCAGATAAACAATTTCTAGGCACTTTTTAAAATGCTGTTTAATAAATATTTTAATACCTAAACTAATTGTCCCAAAGGTGTTTTTTAAAAGTCAACTGGACTTTCTTGGGTTTTTCCTTGAAAATGTTTGCTTCTCATCCCAAGAAGCTTCTTCATCCAATTGTTTTTCTACTTTTTACTTTTTAAGTGTTTTAATTTTTTGATCAATTTGCTTTATCTATTTTTATCTCCTTTTATTAATATATAAGTATCAGTTGCTGTGTTAAGCAAGGACCAAGAAGCAAGGATCTCACTTAAACGTATCTTCCAACTTTCTGCCAGCTTTCCCACTGAGTGCTTATGGGGAGTCAGCAGAGAACGTCAGAAATTGAGATCACATAACTGCAACTCACTGCAATGGACAGAACTCCAAGGATCCATTAAAAATCCTTCTCCTTCAGTACTGTTGCAAGTTTGAACAGCCACTGGATGAGTGGTCATAATCTGAAGAGAAATGTACATACTATGTACGCATACATAAACTAACAATATAATGGAGAACTTAATTTTAAGTACCGTATTTTTCAGACTATAAGACACACTTTCCTCACACCCCAAAAAGTGGATGGAAATGACTGTGTCTTATAGAGCAAATATGGGCCTGTTTTTGGCCTACCAAACCCTCTGCATGTCCCATTTTTGCCCTCCCCAGCATCCAGAAGCACTCTGCGGGCTAAAAACGGGCCTATTTTTGGACTCCCAAACCCTCCACGGGTCCCGTTTTTGCCCCTCTGGCATCATAATTAAAACTGAAGCTGTCCTATAACTCATACTTTGATGTGAATTGCAGTGATTCTTTTTTTAAATCTTATACAATACTCAACTTTGTAACTCTGACATACTAAATGATATTGATAAAATCATTTTATTTTATGTTTTTTACTACTTTGAACTTTTAAAATAATAGAATGTTAATAATTTTTAATCATATGATATCAACATTACTGCACTAAAATCTACATTGAAATTATACAAGATTATACAACATCAAGATTTATAACATTACAATAAAAAGTAAAGAAAATTATTTTAGGTTACCAGCACTTAGGTTTATGTTAAACCTTCCTTGAGCCTATAATTATGCTTTATAGGTTTTTTTTTTCATTCTAGGGTTCCTCATATTTATCCCCTCTGCTCCCACATTTTCTGTAATCTTATTCTAAACTATTAATGAGCTATATGTATGTTAAGCCCTTGGAATATTCAAGGAAAGCACACTGTGCTATTAGTGCCTACAAAGTGTCTATTAAAGGCACCATAGTCTTTGCTGTGAAGGTTAGGATTGGTTAGTTTGCATTGGTTGCTGTTCTTGATGTGAACTGGGGGAGGGAAGTTGTGGCAGACAAGTAGAGTGATAGGTTTAGCTTTGTTTAGAACCTGATCTTGGGGGAAGGGAAATTTTCAGTGCTCTCCTCTCCTGATTTACCAAAAAACCCATGTATCTCCCCATCCAATAATATTCTTGCTTTCCAGATACACAATAAAAACTGCAAGGGGGCATTGCCTGGAAGGGGAGAACTCGTTCACATCAGCCAGTTATCCATCAGCATATCTCAGGGCTATCCCTGAGATTCCCTCACATGGTGCATTGGCATCCACGCTAGACGGTTGCATGTGGTGATAATGGGGGCTGCTACCAGCAGGTGGAGGTAGGGGGTGCTAGGATTTGAAACATTCCCATCTTCTCCTGGCAGAAGCAGTCAACAGCTGTGCTGGCTTGCTGAACAGTGAGGAATCCCTGTGCAATATATTGGCAGCCATGGCAGCCGGCTGACACATTGTACAGTGAAGAACAGAGGGGAGGGAGGGGTCATGCCCATACCAGCCCAAAATGGCCAATAGTTGCTGGAATGATCCCTTTGCTTTGCATCATTAACTTAGTATGAGCCAAAGTACTAAGCACACTGCAAATAGCCTGGTTTCCAGGGGAAGGTGGAAACCCCACATTCAATTTCAGTTCGGCTCATCTTAGTTTGGCCTATGGATTAGGGTTGAGATAGCTGCATTATGTGTGTATGATCTTTCAATATGATTAGCCAGGCATTCTCAAGATGAACGTAGGAGGATGTGAAGATGTGCCTTTTAGCAACAAAGGACAAGAGAAGTCACTCTCTAGGTTTGCACTGCTGGGTAATAAGTTATTGATTTATTTGGCATAGGGACCCAAACACATAACATGCCTTGTCTATAAAATGATGAAATAATTTCATAATTATTCATCACATCCCTGCCTTCTGAAGAGGGAAAAAACTCAGATACCAGAGAGGAAAGGTTAGAAGTCATGGACCAGGGCATGGGGGATTAAAAAGAAAGCAAAAATATACACTAGAAATAGCAGATTGTCCCTTGAAGAACCCTGGAGCAGGGGTGAAATGCTCCCGGTTCGGCCAAACCATTAGCGATGGTGGCCAATGGTTTGGAGAACTGGTAGCGATGGTGGCGCGATGATCCGCCCACCCACCCGGTCGTCATAACTTCCTGGTTTTAACCAGGAAGTAACCTGTTTTTTACGTGACGCGCAGCACGTGCACTTCCAAACCGGTTGGGAAGGTAAGTAGATTTCACCCCTGCCCTGGAGGCCCTGCTAGGAAGCGGGATTACCTGAAAGAGTTCAATACGCTGCTCAGAACGTTTGGAGCTGAGGTTTGGCAAGCGAAGGACCCGAAACTCTGCCCGGAAGAGGTTGGTGATGTTTGTCTCTGCTGAAGACACATTGAAGCGGAACATGTTGGACGTTACTCCTTTGGGGCATAGCGGCAGCTCATCTAAAAGAAAATGACAAATGAACTGGGATGGCATTGAGGAGGGAGATCATAAGCCAACCAGGACTGAAAGCATTTCATTTATTTATTTATTTATTAAATTTATATACTGCCCATCTCACAGTTTGACATGACTCTTTAGGTAGAAAAATCAAGGCAGAGTTAACATATTACTTTCCTCCTTGGAAGTACTTTCTACCCAGATGCTGTTCCTTAGACAAATTAAAACATTTAAGAGCAAAAGAAACAGTGGCCTAGTACGAATCAATAAGTTGGTTACCTTCAAATAGCCACCTTTTAATGATTCATCCTTTAAGCATATTAATAACTTGGTCCCATATATTCAGGATAAAGAACAATCTTAAACTAAATAAAGAACAAGTGTTTAAAGTCACTATAAAAGATAACCAGCTAAAACTGGCCCATCAAAAGCCAACAAATTATTTTAAAAACACATTGTTTTCAAACAGATTCTCACCTAAACCAACTAGGAAATTAATAATTTGGTAATTGTTTTTACAAGTAAAACAGCTGTGTTCAATCGTTTTAAAGATTCACATGTCAATTTTTCTTATTTCTTCATAAACAAACAAACAAACAAACAAACAAACCCCAAATCAAAAGCCCCTTATTCAGTTGGTTTGCCACCAAATTTTGTTGGTGCAATCTTGAGGAAGCCCTTGGACCAGGGGTGAAATCCAGCAGGTTCTGACAGGTTCTGGAGAACTGGTAGCAGAAATTTTGAGCAGTTCGGAGAATTTTGAGCAGTGGGAATTTTGAGTAGTTTGGACAATTGGCAAATACCACCTCTGGCTGGTCCCAGAGTGGGGTGGGAATGGAGATTTTGCAATATCCTTCCCCCAGGAGTGGGGAGGGAATGGGGATTTTGCAGTATCCTTCCCCTGCCACACCCACCAAGCCATGCCCACCAAGCCACGCCCACAGAAACGGTAGTAAAAAAAATTGGATTTCACCACTGCCTTAGACAACAGATGACATATTTGGCATTGTGATTTTCCCTCTTTTTCCACGACTAGTCACAGAATAGATGTATTAACACATTTTTAAAAACCCTACATCGCACATATTTTGGTTTCTATTGCAATTCTTGTATGTCCCTCACCTCAAAAATGGCAGGAAATTCAAATTTAGTGATACGATCAGAGGGGACTCGGGGGGCTCAAGGCTGTCCCCTCTTGATCTATGTTACCAAAAGCTACTGAAAAGTCCAAGAAAATCAACTCCCGGTAGAAATAAATCCACTGGAATGGATTGAATATCAATTCATAGATCAAGCTTAGATTGAAATAGGGTTACGTTAATCAGCCCCAAGTGCTTCCTTACATATCCTAGTTGCTTGTGCTTCCTTTTCTCCCTTTTTCTCCTCTATAGAGGCTTTAGTATTTTTTCCACAGAAGTTGACTTCACACCTTTAGCCCAAAAAGCAGACCACCAGGAGAGGGCTAGAGGTCTTTAATTCCTCAACTCCTTGCCCACACGCACAGACTACTCCCCCAAGCCCCAAAACACAGTGCTCTCCGCTGCTTTTGACAAGGAACAAAGATGTAGTGCTCTGGGAAGCCTGCCACATGGCGTCATGTGGACAGGAGCCACTGGATTTTATTTTTTATTTTTTGGCCATATACCCTCCTGTCCTAGAGATGAAACGTTGGGGAGGCAGGGTGTACACGTGCAAAGATCTACTTCGCCTGTCATCATTTGGAACCAGGATGTGGGACTGTCTGCTTTTCTATTGGAGCGAAAGCTCTCCTTCTTCTGCTATCTTGCTTCCTCTTCAGGGCTAAAGTCCTGGAACAAGACAAATACTTTCAGCTATCTGGTGAACAGTTTGGAGCCAGGACTATTTCCTGTGTGTGCCGTTCGGAATTGTCTGTATCAGCACTGAAACCTCAATGGAATAAGACTCGCCCCACTTCCTCGGGTGGCGGGGACTGGGGGAGGAGAGCGGGTTTGGCTCTATGTTTGTTCTGAATCACCACCTGGCAGAGAGACAAAGCCAAGGAAAAGTTGAATACTGGCCACTTTTGAAGACATGGGACCAAATCCATCATCCAGGCAAGGGAGAGAAATGGCACAGATTTCAGCAAGGCAGGCCTCTGCTTTCAGCAGGGTTAAGTTAAATTGCACTCTTACTTTCTTCATCATGACCTAACTTCAATGGCATCCCTTGGAATGCAAATTGTTTGGTCCCAGGAGACAAGTCAAAACAACATTTCCTCCCAGAGTGTCCACAGTTCAACTTCTCACTGTAAGCTTCTCAACCTACCTGGTTGAGTCTGGGGTTGATGTCAGCCAACCTCTGCTCTTACTGCTTTTATCTTGGCCTGATGTTTCTCTTCCTGCCCAAGTACATTGACTTTGCATCCTGAATAAACTCACACAGATCTTTGGCTAAATGCCTTTCCAGGACATACTTCAAATTAAATATCATTTCCCCTACTGTAAAATAGAGAATTTTTGGGAAGTTGGGCCATAGTTGAGATTTTAGGAGTATTTTGTAATCACTTTCACAAAATAGTTATTCATAACACAACTGCCAGAGTTGATATGGGAAATCACAAATCCCCTGTTAAGTAGAGGATAGATTGTTGGGTTGTTCCTGATGTTCCCTTAGCAGCATCCAATATCATGCAACTGGGCTGTAGACACTCGCTACTTTGGTTGTCTAAGTAAATCCACAATTCCCTCTTTCTATCAACCAAATGTAGCTCATCACTGTTCTCTAACTAAAGCTAAATGTTGACTGCTTTCCCTTTCTCTGTACCTTAAGATTGCTTCAGACCATTGTTGCTATTGGCACGGATCATATATTTTTATGGAACAGTTTAGTCAAAGTACGATGCAAATGTACGGAGACATCTGCATCGTCATCTCATCATTTATTGCAGCTTGGTAGACATAGGAATCCCAAAGGTCATTCATGGATTACTTTTTTCCAGTTGCGATATTTGAAAACTTGTGAAAGGTATATGTTATATCCATTAATTGTTTTGCTGTCTCTTATGTAGAGCATTGCAAGTTTCCACCAAATTCCTTGCCAATTTGTAGCAAGGAACAGAAACAGAACATATATTTCTTGTTATTTCTCAAATAACATTTTAAGCAACTCTTCCTTGTGTTTTAATTTATCTCCTGAATAACAACATTCTTAGGCTGCTGCACAATTTGGTCAGATAGTGTCTATATGGATCAGGAAAAGAATTGAACAAGTAACTATAAAGTGCCAACTTTATTGAACTAAAATTGCTATGATCCCATTTAATATAACCATATTGGCTAAGGATGCAGAAGGTATTTTTTTTTTATTCTTCAAGTGGTATTTGTTCAGGGAAATGGGCCTCAAAATAGGACTGCATAAGGAGATGTGAATGGAGCAAAATTTAAAAGGTGGTGGCAAGGTTCAAGCAATATCTTCTGTTAAAGAGTTTGTTGACTGATTACTTTCAATAATTGGATCCTCCCCATACCTTCCAAACAGGGCAGCGGGGCCTTCTTTCAGCTAAGGCTGATGTAATCTAAGTCGGCACAGGAACAATAGAAGCAACTTTTGAGACCGCAGTGGCTTTCACTGCAGGAAAATCAGTAAGTTGGCTGAACAGAGTAAGTTATAGAAGCATCTTGTTCTACTGGTTACTTCTTTTTCAGAACAGAATGTGAAACATTGCAATTAAATGATTATATTTGTAACTAAACTCAAATACTGAATAATTCCATAATCCTTTTATGATTTTCCTAACATGAATTCATATCGGTACCGTTAAGCGATGAACCTCTGAAACTTCTCTCACTGAGGAAAAATGAGCAAGCATAATTGTATGCCACATTCTAGGTACCGCAATACTTTATTATAAACTCCTCTTTTGTTATTACACTACCACAGAGAAACGCTGAAACTCAGAAATATTATTTTAAATTTAATTTAGCTTCAGGGCATTTATTGTTTTTCATCTTCTGTGGCTCCATATTTCTACTATTTCATAGCAAGAGAAAGCACAGATGTACAAAGATGTACAAAAGTTCTTTTTTACCTTTGTGAAGACCTCTCAGAATCCTCTTTTCCTCTGATTTGCTTAATATCTGTTCTGTTCTGTATCATTTTCATAATGCCCTCAGCATTATGAAGAAGCTACTGTGCCACCTCTATTATTCTGACTCTTATTCATGTCCGCATTTTTCAACTTAATGAATTTCTTGGAGGAGAAATAATGTGATGATGTAAATAATACGTAGGCTGAGTTTCTAACTTAGATCCTTGTTGCCAAGGTAAGGACTATGCTGTCAGATCTGAGATTGCACCCAGTGCAAAGAAAGCCAAGGCTCTGCATGGAAAGGCAGCAGCACTTTTTTGGTTTCCAACAATACCTGGCCACAAAACTATTATGACAATCAAGATATACCATCACAATAAGGAGCAGGGGGCATAAGAAGATTTTTACAGTTTTGCAGAACTGGTGAAAGGTTTAAGTGGCTTAGTGACGAAATTTGCCAAATATTTTCTTTATAATTCCAACTCTGCTCCTGAGTGCAGGTTCAATAGTCATACTGATTGCTGATCATTGAAGGATTTACTTTATTACATGCAAAGCAGAAACCAAATCTATCACGCCAGTTGTGGTTGAATATACATTATGTATTCTCTGTAGGAGAAAGCTTCCCCAGTATCTTCAGTGACTGCTAGTCACATATGGAACATATTAATATATCTACTCTGTCCTTCAAAAATAATTTTGGCTTCAAAGCATCAGAACACTTTTTGCTCTCTCTGTCCTGAAGTACATAGCTCCCACCCACTCATGTTCTTTGTTGCTCTCTCTCTCCCCCCCCTCCCACTTCCTACTTGAGCTTTGTAGATATCCTTGGTTCTTCTCACACTGGCTGGATCTGGGGATGATGTTATTCCAAGGCACCAAAAGCTAGCTGAGCTTGCTTATTACCAATGCTAAAACTTTTCTACCCATGGGAAAAGGAGCTACACAACATTAAAGGACTTTTCGTCGGGCCCTAAAAACTCATCTCTTTCAGTTAGCCGGTGTCTCTTGATTTTATGATTTTATGGTTGGTTTTAAATTTTGATATGGATTTTAAATTGATAAATTTTAAACTATGGGCCAAATTTAATTATTTTAAATCTATTTTTAATTGTTCTTTATGTATAAATGTTTTATTTTGGCTGTTCACCGCCCTGAGTCCGAAAGGAGAAGGGCGGTATAGAAATTCGAATAATAAAATAAATAAAAATAAATAAAAAACATGATGTTTGTAGCTGTTGGGTTCAGAGAGGCTAGCTGCAGGCTTCCAAGAGGCTATCAGTGTTTGCTCAGAGGCCAGCCCTACTTTCCTTAGTAAAAACTTACTTTCAAAAAAGGGTGCAGAGATTGCAGCCTGAATTGCTTAAGCTGTCACCCTCATCACTCACTCTATCTCCAGGCCTCTGCAGTCATCATCAACAGCTTTGAATGTATTCTTGCCATTCACTTCTCTTGTTGCTTTTTCTACCCCTCCCTCAAGGATACTTGGACACGTCTTCCGTCTCACCTCCCACTCAGCTCTGCTGTTAATTCAAGAGCCCATGAGGACACCTAATGGCAGTCAAGGAAAAAGTACTTATGGCCAGAGACTCACAGCCTCTTTCTCAGACTCTTCCATTATTAGAAAATCCATCTGAGCACACTACCAGACCCAAACCTGAAATATGCTCGGTAAAGATAGGTATTAACAAATCATTGTACAAATCTGTTTGGCCCACAACTTTCATCTGTTAGTTAAATTTGTATGCCACTTCTAAAGTCAGATACACTTTATTCTCATATTCAAAATGTTCTCTCCACATCCAACACATATACTTAAAAGATTTCTGGTTATGTTGGAAACACATCTACACATGTCTTTTGTATTTGCTTATATACACAGACATGGATACTCTCACACAGACATTTTTGCAAAATATTTGCAAAATCACTTGTGCATCTAATATATGTCCAGGCAATCAGCTCTGGTGGTGCATGCATACAAGTATACCCTCATCCATTTGCATAAATATCAGTGTCTTGGCAGGCACTCACCAATCACTGATACACAATGCCGCAATGAACAGTAGTTGCCAACTTCTGGACCAGACAAGATTCTGCATCCTAAAAGGGGAGGGGAAAATCTATTTATCAGGATAGATCTCTCAAGGGACCTGGCAGAGAAATGCTCTTTATTTTTGCAACCAGGAATTTACAAACAGCTAAGCAATTGCAGAGAACCCAGACCGCTGTGCCTTGGATTCAGATCTAAGCTTACATGAGGATTCAATAATTCTAAAGACAACAAGAACTCAGCTGTTGTCAGAAGTCTTTTCCACACTCCTATCTTTTAACTGCTTGGTGAGTTTGCCTTCCTCTTCCCATTCCCAAGACGGGATGCTGTGTTTCTGCCCCCCCCCCCTCTCGAATAAAGGATCAGCAGGCAACATCTCCCACCTCTTCCCACTTTTTAAATTGCTCTCCGGGAACCCAGAAGGAACAAGGACTTACTGTGCTCGGGAAAGGCCTGGATCATGTCAAACTTGTGGATCTCTTTGGCGTAGTATTCGGACTCCGAGTTGTCCTGAGAGCAGCTGTCCTCCTTCTCCTCTTCCATCTCCTCTAGTAGTTCCCGGGTGCTGTTATATAGAGCCAGGACTTGATAGGGCACGTGGCTTCGCCCCACACTCTCTGGAGGGCTGGTTAGGCGCAACTTGCTCAGGATTTGGCCCCGGATGGCCTCTATCCTCTTCTTCTTGATGTGCTCCAGGTCCAGCGTCGTGCAGGAGGAGAGCGACAGGCTGACCGTGGCCAAGCTCAGGAGCGAGAGGAGCAGCAAAGTCCCGCGCAAGTGCATCTTCAGGCGTGGCGCAAGGTGGGGAAAGAGCGGCGGGGAAACTCCGCAGGAAAGCTGCGGGCGACCAAGCAGATCCTGCCGTTTGGCACTTGGCGAGAAGGGGCATGAAGGATCTCCCCGCCGGCCTCGGGAGCGGGTTGGACTCCGAGCCTAGGAAGAACCGACGGCCGCCGTCGAGGCAGAGGAGGAAGCGGATCGGCGCTCCGCCCCGCCGGGGTTCCTCTCCATGAGGGCGAGGGCGTCCGCGCAGGGGGGCAAATCGGGCCGAGCTGCCGGCTTCACCGTCTCGCCCGGGCTCCCAATCCAGCTGAGGCGCTGGGCAGCTTCGGAGGAGGCAGGCGGCGGGGAGACTCCACGGGGAGCGCACGTGTCAGGGGCCGAGAGCGCACTTGTGGCTGCCCATTCATGCTGCTTCGTCGCTCGCCATACCGGTGGGAACTGCGCCGAGACCGAGTCCCCTCAAGAGACGCGCCTGAATGGCCTTGGCTGTTCTTCTCAAGAGCTCCTGAGCTTGGCGCGGGCGGACAAAGCTGCTAGCGGTGCCTCCTGACCGGCTTTCGGAGCTCGTCCGCCGTCGCCCGGCTGCCCAGTTTCTGGTAGAAGCCGTCTCTTTTCTTCCGCCGAGACTCAGCCGTTCCGCTCTCGACCGCCGCCGAGCTCCCCTCGGCCCCCTTTTGCCGTCGCCTCCTCTGCCTTTTCTCGCCAGGCGCACTGCCTGCTTCTGTTTCTCTCGCTTGAAATTTTATACCTCCCTCTCATGACGTCTTCGAGACCGGGCCGGGCACAGGGGGAGCAACCGAGGGCTCTCTCTCCAAGCCCAGCCTTCCCGCGTCCAGCGCAATGCTCAGGGGGCGCTTTCGGGCTCTGGGAAGGCGGTGCCGCCTGGGAGCTTCGGCTTCCGAGCTTCGACGAAGTTATCAGTAGGAGCTGAAAGGTTCGCCTCACGAATTGTCTCGTCTTTCCTTTCTCTTTCTTTCTTTCTTTTCCCCCCTAGAAGAATGGCGGGCCCGAAAATCCGGGGGCTTGAGATAAAATAGGGAAAGTTGGTCGGATATTTTTCCGAGGCGCCTCGATTACAGCCGAAGCATCTCAAACGTCCCTTCTGTGTGCTGGTGTTTTGCCACAATCTCGTGATCACCCGTGGTACCAACAAGTGGAATCCTTGTGTTGGCACACCTGTATGATCCTGCACTCGAATCATTCCCCACTACTAAACGCTTTTGACTAACTGAACTGATTCGATCCCGCAGCCATACTCAAATATAAAGCTTGGTGGAATGATTTCTTTCAAGTAAACCTGGAAGATCGGTTGAATTCTAATAAAGATCCGCATTTTTAACTATGGCTTGAACGTATTACAATGTTACAGCGCCGAAAAGCTCAGTCTCATAGTTGCTGTAACAGCGTCATGACAAGACCTTGACCCTTAAGGGGGGGGGGGGGAGAACCAATTATGCTGTGTTTTGAAGAGCTGGGTGTTCTCTCCCGTTTTGTTTTGTTTGTAAAGTATTGGGAATGTGAGGTTGCGAACTGATTTAGCAAGCGGCTTGGAATGACGGTGTTTTTAATTTAATTTTTAGAATTTGTAAAATCATCTTTTGTATTTCTTTTTTTATTCCCCCCCCCATCTGGCTTTCTTCTTAAGCATCTTTAAAATTAACAATAAAAAAGAACTACGCTGTATGTCGTGACCCCGCCCCAATTCATTAATTTTATTTATTACATAAATCGCAGCTGCAGAATAGGAATAAAGTGTAACCAAGGAAGTGAATAATGCCCTCTGGTGGACAGTGCTCTCCTCACTTTTAGGAGAAGCTCCTGTTGGAATGGTTTTCAAGGAAGCTTGTTCCTAAAACGGAAAAGGAGAATGGATTGAATATTTTGGCATTACTGTGTATAGAATCCTCCCTTCCCAATTATTTCCAGCTGCTAAACAATATCTGAATCTTAAAGCTGAAGTGTACCTAATGCGACTTTTCTATTTTTTAAACCATTTCTTTTCCTGTGACAACCTATTTCCACTTTTATTTTAGTGGCTCTTAGAATAAAAATATGCCTGTTGGAAATATGTCATTCCTTACATCCATAGGTAGTATTTTAATTGATTTAATGTTAAATATGTACTTGACTTTTCTATTACAGAATAATATTCAAAATATAAAATATAGCAAACAAAGTACAATAAAGCAATGACAACAGTTCTCCAAATGTATAAAGAGGAAGAAGACAATGCACATAGGAAGCAGCAATTTAAATATTTAGAAAAGAAGGAAGTCATCCTTTCTCATAAAGATTGAGTCATTGGTGCCCAATGAATCCAATTAACATTACATTTTCCAGTGTAATAGTAAGAGCTACAAGAATATGCATTGATCAACCTTCACTATCTGCATGCTATAGTAAAAGACATTTATGCAAATTGCTCAACAATGAACAAAAATGTATAATAAAGAGTATTCATGTGACTGCTTTGCTAGCATATAAGTGCAATAAATTTCCAGCAGGTAAAATTATGGAAATATATTATTTTGTATGGAAATTTCTAATATGAGAAATTCTCTGTGGATTCGATTTCTTGAAAATCAAGCATTTGGTTCAGGGTGAAAGATTTTCTCCATCTGAAACACAAACGCACAAACCTCATAGGCATTAAACTTTCGACGTCTCTGCTTTTCTTAGCTTTTAGTTTTAATTTAGACCTTAGTTTTAGACTTAGTTTTCTTAACGTTCACAGCTTGTCCTCAATGAGCTTCCACCGATCCCTGACTTAGAGACGTATCTGCAGTAGTTCTTCTTAAGATCGAGCAATGCTTAAACACGTGCCTTGCTACCACCTACGTACTTAAATACTCCAGGGCGATAGCAAAGTACTATACGAAGTACTATGAAGTACTATACGAGGATTTCTACTCGAATCCTCCAGCCAGAAGACCGCGGACCCTTTAAGCCAGTGTTTCTCAACTTTGGAAGCTTGAAATGGGTGGACTTCAACTCCCAGAATCCCCCAGCCAGCAACGCTGGCTGGGGGATTCTGGGAGTTGAAGTCCACCCATCTTCAAGCTACCAAGGTTGAGAAACACTGCTTTAAGCGGAAGTCGTGGTTGCTATGGACGCTTAAAAGGGCGGGTGTTTTTTTTTCCGGAAGTAAACGGCTCATCGCCCCCAATCTCGCGCTCCGGGTACTTTAGGCCTGAGGGATGGAGGACGAGTTGGAGCTGGATGAGGAGGTCTGCAAGGGGGTAAGGCGAGCGAGAGGACATGGTTGCCATGGTGACGAACGGACATTTCCCTCCCCCTCCTCTGTTCTATTTTGCAGCCCGCCTTTTGCGTGATTTCCTCTGGCGGGCGAAGAATCGCCTTCCTCAGGCATTTGGCCGGACTTCGCAGCTGAGGTCTTGCCCCCCGCCTTCCACAAACCCACCCCCAGCCCCCGAATAGGTCTCTCTGGATAGGCGCGTAGCCAAGTTTGTGCCGCAGCTCCGTTGAAAAACTCAGATTTGGCGCTCTGGTCATTTAAAAAAGGCTTTAAACAGCAAACTTTGCTGCAGAGCCTCCCGGGCAAACGTTTTTCTCGGAGGGTCAGCAGAAACGCACTTCCATCATTGCTACAAGTTGACATCCCGCAAGCGGGGAAGCGCTGCCTAATATGATTTTATATATCTGATATATTTTACAACGACCGAGGTTAACCGAGGTGCTTTTTTCAAGAGGCAACTGGACTTTCTGGGTTTTCCTTTGAAGACGTTTCGCTTCTCATCCAAGAAGCTTCTTCAGCTCTGGCTGGAGGGTGGGGAGAAGAAGCTTCTTGGACGAGAAACGAAACGTCTTCAAAGGAAAATCCATAAAATCCATAAAATTGAAAAAAGCACCTTTGGGACAACCATAACCTGGATGACTGGGAATCTCCATAGACATTCATCCCTTAACTCTTCTTGGTGAAGCTTTTTGACTTTTCACCCCGTCATGCATCAGCTATCCTCAAAGATGTTTCCTGAGTGATAGCTCCCGAAAAGCATTGCTGTGAAGCTTGTCCATCTTTCCTTCCTTAAGGAACTCTTTCTGGTGACGCATTAAGGCATATCAAAAGAAATGGTAGGAAAACCTGATGGTTATGAATGGTCCCTATACAATGTTGTGAAAGAGGAAGGACAATGAAACAAACCAAAACTTCATCCCTGATTACTCTCACAATAAATTTAAGGGGCTAGGAATTTACACACATGTTTTCTTTTTCTGAAGTAAACTATACTGTATCCAGTGCAACTTACCCTTCAGTATTTTGGGGACAGAAAACTTTGTTCAAAAGAATTGAATCTTTCAAATGTAACATAAGGAGTTTGTAAAACAAGTTAAACATAGCTCTCTAGTTGAATCTAAGTTCGTCCACTTTCTTTTCCTCCCATGAAACTGTTGCCTGTTTTTTCCTCCTTCCCATCCTGCAATGGCTTATTTTTTCCTCTTTTTTTTGCCACTTTATTCAATTTTTCGAGAAAAAAAGATACTCTATTTTGTTCGCAGCACATGCTTATTGTTGGATTCATTTTTTTGATGTAAAATCATTTTTTCACAAGTCATGCACGAATGGCTCTAGGCTAAAATAATCTGTTAACCACAGATTGATTATTCCTGCGTTCCATTATTATGTGCAGTTATGAGGCAGATCTTTTGAATAACTACAGTAATATTTTTCATGTAGGTAGTAAAGATGGGTAGACGTGCTCATCAAGATTTCTTCCCAGAAGAAAACCATCTTAGCCAGACAAACTCTCCGGCTGCACAGGTGGGTATAACTAAATAGAGCAACATTGTCTGGATGGCTTGGTTTTGACTTTCCTGATAAATGGAACATGTTACTCAAGTAACAATGTAACACTACCTTTCCTGGGCTGCAGAATTCCAGCTGACCACTGCAAAACAGAAGAAACAGGAGAATATCATACAGTAACTGTTGTGTATTTATTTATCAAATTTCTATACAGTCTATCTCACCTCAGTGAATCTGGGCAGTTTGCAGGCGTCTGGCAGTTGTCTGTATTTTTGCAGCCCATATAGTACCCATAGATAGTGAGATTTTCTAATTGTGAGACCTGCTGGTTGTAGAAATCTGGTCCTTCTGGAACATGCTGTCAAATGCAGCTTTTCACTACATGTTATATTTTCATCCATCCATCCATCCATCCATCCATCCATCCATCCATCCATTCACAGAAGATCAGTGACAGAGCTGGAAAAGCTGGTTTGTTAAATTCTGGGTGACCATTTACCAAGTAATGATTTACAACACAATATTTTGAAGTACTTAGTAAGTTGGTCATTGGTATAATTTTTATCAAATAGTATTACTCGGTTTACCATATTTCAGATTGGTTGCTGCATGTCATAATGTCCTCAAAGTTACTGCAAATTATAATAGCAGACTGGAATATTTTCTTATGATTACCTCAGATAAAGGACAAATTATTCAGTGTTCATTTATATGCAAAAATATATCAACATATGTAAGGAATAGGCAATTCTCTGACAGCATGGGCATCTATAGAAGGACCTTTTCAGCAAATCTGAATGGATAAATTTGTAACATGGATTTGTAACATCTCATGGATTCTCATATTGTCATGCCCTAAGATGTGTAGGGCTTTAAGAGTCAATACAACATCTTAGATTATGCTTGATGAGCAATTGAACAAAAGCATAGATATTTCAGTCTGGGCACCTTGCAATATCTTTTCTTTTAATAGTTAGCAGCCTAAATGCTATAATTTGCAACTTGGGATCACTTTTTAAGCATATTTCATATATACTGAGCATGTAATAGTTAGGATAGGGTATAATCTAGGGATAAATAACTGCTGTCAAATCTTGCCAGCTCAGGAAGTATTGTATTAGTTGTACTAAGTATAATTGTTCAAAAAAAGCTCATTTGCCATTGCTGCCATCTGCACATCCAATGACAGCTGAAGTTCAAGGTCCTGCTCTTTTATTGGGAGTGCAACCCTGTCTAAAAGATGCTGAACCTGACTTCATTTCTTATTTACCAGCAGCACATCTATCTTACCTAATTTAATTCAGTTTATTTTTTCTCATTCTACATATTATTGATAATAGACAAATTTCAGGAGTACTATTCTCATTATATTGATGGCACATTAGTTCAAATGATATTCTCATACAATTTTATACAGTATCAGCATGTGTAACCGAGAAGTTCTGAGGATATAAAATTGAAAAGCCCAACTATGGCATTAGAGAGAATCATATACTTGTTGCCAGACAGTTTTTCTAGACCTTGGGATATGAACAAATGGTCTCTTTATGCTGAAATTAGATAATGTTTGCCAAATTTTTTTTAGCTAGTTTCTTCTTGCTGTAAGAAGTCTGCTATGACCTGACATTTTTCATTTTCACATGTAATATTAAATTCTTATCATAATAATGGGCTGAAATGAGCAATGAATTTTGGATTTTATTCCTCTACTCTTCTTCCTTTTCCTATGTGACTGAGAAGGAGGCATTCAAATGTTTTTTCTTAATTGTGACAAAAGTGACAAAATGTTGTAATATTAATTATATATTAATTATATATAACAAGCAAATTTAAAACCATAAAAAGTTAAAGCAGAAAGAGTCAGCAAACATAGAAATAAATATGTTTTATATTTATTATATCATGCAAAACAGAGACATTATTCTTGTAAGCAACATTGATAGGAACTGTCCACTTTCAGTAGTGCTACAGTTTCGCTATTGTTCCACCTAGTTGTGGATTTTTACTTAATTCAGGGCATATGGTTAGATTAAACAAAACATATTATCATGTATTTCTGGGATATAAAACTCAATGTGGAAATGTGGAAAGACAATGTGCTTTGAATAACGTCACAGAAATATGGAGAATCTATAGAGATTTTCTATTTGAATACTCTTTTCAAAACATGTACTTTAAATATATAAATATATTTTCCATCAAAGCAGAACCAGTATTAGTATTGCCCATCCCATGGAAGTCTTTGTGGAATGGATCAGTGTTTCTTCTTTTGAAGCCATCCAGCTGCCTGTACAAGAAGTGTTGGACTTCCAACTGTTCCCTTGGAATGTTGCCAGATTCTTCAATAGGAATCTGAAAAATGTAGCTGAACTCATGTTCCCTAATTAGGTCAGCTTTCTTAAAATGAGCTGTAGCCTCATTCAGCCTGAAGCTCCCCAAGGTCTTTTATTTAGCCTGTAGAACCCTGAATAGCTGCCTAGTTATTTTTGGCCTGCTGGGGTTATCTCCTTATCCTCAATTACATTTTTCATCATTCTCCTCAAAATAACTCTTTTAAGCATCTATATTTCCCAGTACTTTTCATTTTGGTCTTCACTGTTAGTGCACTGATCATTGCTGAGTGTTGAGCACAAGCGCATGGGAAAGGTTACATAAAAATTCTAATTCTACCATGTATTTCATTTTTTGAATTCTTTCTAACCAGACCCCACCAAAAGATGAGGGAAATGGCTATTATTTGAATGCTGTTTTTCCTCACATTGGCTGGCCCTGCAACATTGAAAACTATTGAGATACACTGTACAGTACTGTGCCATGGATTATGTCTCCCTAAAAGAGTTTGGATATTTCGATATTAACAATATGATCATGGATATAAGGATAATAAAACATATTTTGCAGTTAGAGACAAACCAGGTAAAAGAAATATTGAAAATGTAAACCTTTTTCAAATGTTTCAAGTAGGGGTTAGTTTTAAGAGCTTCTATGCTTATATTAAGCAAAAACACTTCTATGGATAAATAGGTAATTTAGACATAGTAGCAATTTATAAATATTTCTATAGGATGAACATACTTGGTAATTAGGTTGCAAGATCCATATGGTTTCATAAACAAGGATTACTTCCATTGGAATAAATATATTGTCATGATGCAATATGAAACAACCTTTATTCGGATGTAACACCTGAGACCTGTTTAGTTTCAGTGAAGGACTATACTGTACTTCCCTTACATCCAGTATTGTTAATTAATTAAATAATAGGTCATCCAATTCCAATGTGGCATGCAATATAAATTTTAAACAATAGAATTTCATAAACAATACAAAACACAAATATTCTGATAACATAATTCTAAAATATCCATTGTCATCATACAAATTTTCACAGATCAGTTGTCCATTAAGGAATCCTCTACTCACTTACAATCCAAGGAGAAAGCCAGGTTTTGAGTGCTCATTTTAATAATAATCTGTGGGGGAGATATTTCAGGGGGCAGGTACTATGACAGAGAAGGCCCAATTCATGGTCCCATCAGATGGGACATTGAAAATGATTGAATACCTTTTCCAATGGAAATTCCTTTTGATCCTACCTTTCCTTCCAGTTACCACTGTACTGTATGCCTCCTTTTTGTCTCTGAACTTTGCAAAGATCTAGTCCATTAGGTATTCTTTACTTTTATCCTCCCATTTTTATTCTTGACTAATCTATTTTTGTCCAATCTTATTTTTACTCACCCTTTAACTCTTGTAACCGCTCTTGCAAAGTTTATGCCAACATTTAAAGTCTTCTGCCTTCAACAGCCATGATACCATTTATTTCAAGCTCTCCTACTTTTTGCAAGTTAAAAATATTAATTAACTACTTTCTTTTTGTTAATGTTTTAATCTGCAGCTGAAATTTATATTTAAGTGAAAGTTATCTTGCTAAATTTAGTAGGATGTTTATTCTTAAGAAAAGCCTGCCCAGGACTGCAACTCTTATCTCCCACAAAGTTTGAATCTAGTACCCTTCTTTGTCTTTATTTTTTGTCTATCCACACCATATCCATATTTTTATTTATGGTTGTGGGATACTTATTAAATCCATCTTTTCTATTCTAATAATTCATCAGCTCTGTTAACAACAAACCCTCCAAGCTATTCTATACTTAAAAACTGTATTTTATGTGATTTAGCATTTTTGTTAAAATCAAGCATAGAGTTAGTTCAGTCAGTATGTCTGGCACACATAATGATAAAGTGAGGGAGGAGTCTAGAAAATGGCAGACTAACACGTTTCCAAACACACAACTCAGTGGAGGAATGGACCAAGAAGGTTAAGATCTTCATCAATCCTCAAGCCACTCATGGTTAATGACTCTTTCCTTAAAACATGACTCTTTCCCTCAGCATGCCTATTATTTCTTTATAACACCCAAAGAGAGCTATTAAATATGTTACAGACTCAAGACGGAAACAGTGGCCTCATTTGATTAGTTAGGATATTAGTTGTTTTTAACTAATATAGACATTGAATATTCCTAAAGGATACATAACTGCTATTTTTATTGAAAGAAAACATTAACAGTCTACGCTTAGCAACATGTCTCATTTAAATACCTTGCCTATAAAGTATAGGAGCAAATTGGGAGTTTTGCTTTGAGGAAAGTTTCATAATGGTATATACAGATACAGTATCAACTACTTACAGGTTAGGAAAAAATGATTAGAGATACATTTTTTTTAAAAAAGTGACAGCTTATACATATATGTAGCTCAAATATGTTGGTTTAATGCATCTAATCAATTTTTGGGAATGCATCTAATCAATGTTTGGGAATTCAGTATATTCTGTGACAAAAATATGTATGGGGTCTTTCTGTGTATGTAGTCTTTTACATCCATATGTGGTGTGTTTCCCTAAAGCATCCCAATTCAAAATGCTCCTTTTTTGGCACTATAGTCTCCTGGCTTTGGCATCTTAAGAATCTGGAGAAATAATTTAAAGATCAGAAAACTCCATTCACTGCAGCCCCTGAAGGCTTCACATTTTGTGACACAGTCATTCCAGTCGACTGAGCTCTGTCGCTTGCGGATAAGCCCATATAAGGAAGCTATTTCCTGCTTTCTAAGCTCTGTTTGTCCTTCTGCCCTTCTGCGCCCCCTTTGCTGAAGAAATCTGGTATGTTGAAACTGCAGCACTTGGCTTGTCCCTTCTCCCTGTTTATTTTTGGAGAATGATTGTTTTTGCTCCTGTTAGGGAGTTACGCTGGGTCATGCCTCCTCCTTCCAGCAGGCAACAACCTCCAATTTCAAATATTGTCTATTTTCCACACTTATAGTCTACCTAAAAATCAATTATCTCAGTATCTATAGGAAATGCTGAGTTTCCCCCCAGGATTTAATATTCAAGAGTGTTTTCCATTCTTTGTGATTTTTTGAAAAGATTGTCCATTTTTCTTGCCTTCTTATCATTGAAGAAAATTACAAAACCACTAATCTACAAATATTGTTAGACTGCTTGACAGCCGCTTCAAACTGTATCACTTTAAACAGTAAGCATTATTGGAGATCACATCTTAAAAAATAAGAGCATTGAGGAATCAGACCATAGAACTGTCTATATGAGCATCCTGATTTCAAAGTAGCCAACTAAAAGTCTGCAAATGGGACATAATTATCAATGCATCTATATATCCAAGATGGCACTGAGACCAGAAGAATTCTTTCCATTCTTTCTTCAGGGTACTGTAGTACCATCCAGCATATTCTCACAAATTTATTCGGATAGCAGGTTTTCCCCATCCACAATACTTCAGTTCCCTGAGACAAATTTGTAGAAATGGAAGATATTCTTTTACAGTGTGTTGTTCTTATAGTAACAGAACCTTAGTCCAAACATTCAGATGACTTATTAACTATTAAAATTGTTATTAATAAGCAGAAATGAAATGATATAAACCTGGTGTACTCCAGTTGCCAAAGACTAGAACAATGGTCCATATTTCTAGTAATGTCCTTGCAGGACATTACATTAAATTAGAATTGGAATCATTGGACTTTTCTTAGCTAACCCTCTATGTCAGACTAGGTAATGAAGAAAAATTCCACAGCCAGTTATGTCAAAAGCCATTGATAAATCTCAGGACACTATCAGAGTTACATTCTCTACCTTCTTACTCCAATTCAACTTATCCTTTAATAGTTGCAGAACTATTTTTACAGAAAGTGCAAAAAGATGTAATAGAAAAAGTGGGAATTAAAATGCATACGTTTGGAAAAATGTGCATGGAAGAAGGTAAGGTTTTTAAGTTTGTAAAAACCTTACCTTCCTAGGTACCTATTACCTAACCTAATAATAGGTTAATATAAAGTTAGAAAAACATGAAAGTGAATGAAATCATACTTGACAGATTTCCAGTACATATAATAACACTCCATTGGTTAAATTGTAGCATTTAGACCTGTGGTCCCCAACTTTTAAGGCTTGGCACCCTGGCTGGTGGGGAGAGAGGAAGCAAGCTATGCGAGCGGCAGGCCAGCACAAGCACATGCAACTTAGCTTGCTGCTTGTGTGCGCACCAACCCGCTGCTTGTTACAAATAGGCTACAGCTTGGTAATGTGTTGCGGCACAGGGGTTGGGGACCCCTGATTTAGACTGTAAAAATATCAACCAAAAATGTCAAATATGAACCAGCAAATGCTCTGTCTTGCACATTGGCAAAAAAAATCAAAACATAAAATACAAATTAGATGGACATGACCTTGTAGATGATCCTCACTCTGTCAAGGACCTTGGAGTACTCATTTCTAATGATCTAAGTGCCCGAGCCCACTGTAACAACATTGCCAAAAAGACATTAAGAGTTATTAACCTAATCTTGCGTAGCTTCTTCTCTGGTAATGTTGTACTACTAACTAGAGTATACAAAATATTGCTAGACCAATTCTTGAATACAGCTCATCTGTCTGGAACACCCACTGAATATCAGACATAAATACAATCGAGAGAGTCCAGAGATATTTTACGAGAAGAGTCCTCCATTCCTCAAACTGCAATAAAATACCTTATGCCACCAGACTTCAAATTTTGGGCTTAGACCGCTTAGAACTACGCCGATTTCAGTCTGACCTAAGCATAGTACATAAAATTATCTGCCACAATGTTCTTCCTGTCAATGACTACTTCAGCTTCAACCACAACAATACACAAACAAATAATAGATACAAACTCAAGGTAAACCGTTCCAAACTCGATTGCAGAAAATATGACTTCAGTAACAGAGTGGTCAATGCCTGGAATGCACTACCTGACTGTGGTTTCTTCCCGAAACCCCCAAAACTTTAACCTTAAACTGTCTACTGTTGACTTCACCCCATTCCTAAGAAGTATGTAAGGGGCGTGCATAGTGCACTAGCATGCCTACCGTCCCTGCCCTAATATTCCTTTTTACTTACTTTTTTCATGTATTCAAATTATGTTTATACTCCTACCTGTTATATATGCTTGACAAATAAATAAATAAAATAAACCCTTGATTTGGTTATAATTATTAGCCATTATAAAAGTCCCCTTCTTTGACCACAAATGTAGAATACAAATGTTGACAAATAATAATTGGAGTCTTACTTTCTTTTATATTGTTTTTTTACTTCTTAAGCGTCCATCATCTAAACCACATATACGTGAAGGAGTGTGGTCTGGCTTTGTTGGTGTAAATGTGTCTAAGTAAGTACAATTTTGTTTAAATAAACTAGCATTCAAAATATGTTACTGTAATCTGGGCAACTTTCTAGAAAATGGCAATGGAAACCTTTTAGAGTATTATAATGTTGGTTCAGCCTTTTTGGTTTTGTGCAAAGCCAATAATGCATCTCACGTGCATTTTTTCTAGAAAAGCTTGAGGTCATGAGGGTCTAGTGGAAGAGAGCACTATAACAGCAGAATTTATGTCAGCTCTTGGTTCTTTTAGGAGGTAGGTCTTCTGAGATGCACTGCCATTTCTTTAGAAAGCTATCCCACATTATACTTTTCTTGAATGGAAAAAAAATAATGCTGTTCTTATAATTGTAAGTTTATGATAGCATGTGGTTGGACTCTGTAGTACTTTAGCGAGTTAAGACTCACTAAAATCCCGCAACTGCTATCAACCTTAAGAGTTTTCCATCTAAAAACCTTGCAGAAGGAAATTTTTACAACCTTTCTGATTAATAAGGATGGATTTCATATATTGGAGTAATATTTCAAAGTGAGGGAGCTGCTACCAAGAAATTCATTCTTCAGTCTCAGTGGGTGGGTTCTCATTACATCGCTTCTTGGCCATCTCATATTATGTGAACTGATGCCACCTACAGTTGGTGGTTCTAATGCTAATAAGAACTTTAAGTAACAACCTGTCCCATGAATTGGGTCCAGAATCCTATTGGAGATCAGTGTAACTCAAACATTCCCAAGCCTGAATCCCAACTGGAAGAGATCCAGATAATCTGTATCATCCAGAATACTCAGTAATTGTTGCCCAATCACTTCTCTAGCCTTTCCTAGAAAGGGAAGGTTGCCAATTGGTTGATATTTATCTAAAATGGCTGAATTGAATGATAGTTTCTTGAGAAGAGGGATCACCACCATGTCATTCAAGGCAGAAGCAACTTTCCCTCCCTCTTTCCCTTCCTCACAGACATATTCACCACCTCCTACACACAACTGTCATTCCCTTTCTGGCTATCTGAACAGGCCAGGAGGGGCATAGATTTAATCTACTGATGACTGAGTTCAATCTAGAAAGAAATCTGTCTACATCCATTTATGTATAAGCTTCAAAACAGTGCCAGATGAACTTATGAGGAAGAATCCAAGGTAATCACAAGACATTGTGTTTGTCATCTCACATGTCTCTGTCCCACTGGAGTCTAGCTATGAAGGTATTTGTCTGCAAAAAGACTGGCAAATTGCCCAGTGCATTATGGCATTTTCTACCAATTTCTGGAATGAGATGTCTGAACAGGCCAAGAGGGGCATAGAATCAGAATCTTTCATCATCTTTTGACATTTGGTTTATTGAAGTGTTGAAAAATCCATGTTTATAAAAGAAATGTTGAAGGAATGGTGGTAGCACCATGAGTATGTTTTCACCAAAAGCTCATATTCTCTCATCCAAAGATATTCTAGTAATGGAATTCCAGAAAGGGTGCTTTCTGGAAAGCGTTAATGAAATTGAAAAGCTCAATACCCCACAAAAGCCTGCTCTGGGATCTTAGGACTATCTTTATGGAATAATAGTGGGCATGACAGATCATGGTGTATCAAAAAGGAAGAATAACCCAAGATAAATATGAAAGGGACATGAACAAATAAGTACAGTGTGTTTGCATTCTCTATATACTTAGTATCTTCACCATTTTCATTACATTGCTCTATAATAAAATATATTGAACTCTGACTAGATATATTTCAGCTGCATGATTAGTTCTTGAACCACTAGAGGGCACTCAAGTTCTGTTTGAAAATTGTAGAAACTTATTTTATGACATCATTTACCTTTTGATAAACAGACTTACGGTAAATGGCTCCTTATATTAGCTCATGCATTACATTTATAAAACGCAGGGGGAAAGGAGCCTGTGCTTGCTGAAGAAATCACCAGTCATATGGCAAAGAGGCACTTATTTTCATGTGTTAAGGAATTTAAATGAATGAAGGTTGGAGAGATGAGAGGGTAGAATGAGATAGGATGAGAGAATTGTCAATTTTTTCTTTTAAAAACTTAATAAATACTGCTTCTATCAGAGATTTCTTTTATATTCTCTGTTTTACATGTCTTTCTCTTTGTTTATAAAATGAACACATAGCAATTTATATAGTTTTTTTCTGTTCATTTACACACGTATACCATAAATGTTTTGTAATACAAACACTATTTTTTATTTTATTTTATTTTAAAATATTTTATTTTATTTTATCCCACTATTTCTTAGATTCCTTTCCTGTCCACCAAAGATGAGAAAATATATCTTTAGATTGCTTACGTTCCCAACATATGTTTGGCACCCTTACATATCTTAGACAACCTGTCTATTATTAAATACCAATGATACATCATCTTGGAAAAGTTATCCTTCATATTATAATTCAGTGTAACTTTCAATCTTTTACTCCATATACAGTATTTTCCCATTTGTCAAGTATTATTTTGTATCCCAAGTTTTTTGCCCATTTAATCATACACTTTTTAAAAATTCATTTCCAATAATAGTTCATACATTTTAGCAATAATATGTTCTTCACTAGTACATAAATCCAATTCAAAATCATTTTTTTCATTGATAAAAGCAAATTTCTTTTTGTCCATTTTAAATCTTTCTGTCAACTGGGCATAAGCATAATATTGACAAATGTGACCTTCCCTTTTCAGTTCTTCACTAGTTTTTAATTTAGGCTCTCCTTCAGAGAAAGTCAATAAATGTGCATAGGTCAACCAAATTTGTGTAGTTATCATTTCTTTTTTAAAAAAAACTTTTGGAGGGGTTTACCTTAAAGGAATTTTAGGATATCTTGCTTATATCTATTCTAGATCCTCATTATGGCACTCCTAACAAAACATTTTTGAAAATCTATGTTAACCTTGATTTTGCCATAATATAAATAGCAGTGCTACTCAAACCTCAGATCATGTCCTTCTAACTTTAATAAGCTCCTATTCTTCAGAGACATCCAATCTTTCATTATACCAAACAACAAGCACCAAACTATGATTTTAAATCTGGTAGACCAAATCCACCTGTCCTTTTGGCATCTTGCAGCAATATATATTTAATTCTTGAGTTTCTGTCCTGCCATACAGACTTAGAAATATCTTTTTCCATTGTTTGAATGGTGCATCAATAGTCAAGATTGATATTGTTTTTAATAAAAATAACACATTCGTTTTAATCACTAATTCTACCTAACAATGATATTTGTACTTTCCCCCACCTCAATAAATCCTTTTTAATATCCTTCCATACCTCCATACCTTATATCTTGTAAAGCAAGATATAATTCATATTGGTCACTGTAACCCTAAATATTTGCTATCTCAATTTAAAACCCTGCTTTTTCATCCGGCTCTCTTGGGCTTGTATACTCGTACATTTTACCAAGATCTTCGTTTTTTGTTTATTTAGTTTAAATCTGACTAATACACCAAAATTCTTTAGTGTCTTCATGAAAAGTTCAATACCAGTCTGAGGTTCTTTTTTTAAAAAAAAACTAAATTGTCAATAAAAGCCTTCAATTAGTAAGTCTTGTTTTAAATTTTCAAACCTGTTATTTTCTCATACTGTCTAATGTTTCTATTCAAAATTTCTAGAACTAAAATAAAAAGCAAAGTTGGCAGAGATCATCTTTGTCTTGTCCCCTTCTGGATTTCACATTATTTGGTTAAGTCACCATTAACAATAATATGTGCTTTTGGGATTGTATATATATGATTTCTTGAATAAATTTCCCCCCAAATCCATATTTTCCAAAACTTTAAATATAAAAGACCAGTTCAAATTGTCAAAAGCCTTCTGTGCATCAAGAAAAATAAATGTTACCTGTTTTTAGTTGTGTTGTTGAAATACTCTATTACAATCAATACAGTTCTTTGTTTTTTAATTGTCTTTTAGGTAATGATCCACATTGATAATCCTGAATAAAGTCCTGTAAAATCTTCTTTAATCAGAATATTGCTGTAAATATTTTGTAATCATTATTCAATGGTGAAATTAGTCTATACTTCTTGGTTGAAGTCAAATCTTGTCCTTCCTTTGAAAGTAAGAAAATTAGATTCCAGGATTCTAGCATAGCAGATTTTTTTCAAAATAGAGTACACATTTTAAGTTTGAAGTGGTCACCACATTTTAAGTGATTATGAAAATTGATATTCAAAACACTTATAATATAAATAGATTCTAGGTGCTATTCAATATATTCACAAATTACACAATAGGTAGGAGTCTGATCAATTCACAAGACTAATTATATGAGATTACAGCATAATTTGGACAGGTTTGAAGATTGGGATGAGAGGAACAAGATGCCCTTTAACAGGGAGAAGAGAAAAAAATAGGACACACATACCAGATGGGACATTAATGGCTTGGAAATACCATATCTTAACATGTCTTGGGTATAACTATTGGCAAAATGAACATGGATCAGTAGCCTGAGACAATTGTTAGATGTTCTACCCTGCATCAGAGGAAGATCATATAAAGAACAGTTTATCATATAAAGAACGATAAAAACATATAAAGAATGGTTGCTGGAATTGGGTATGTCTAGTTTAATGAAAAGAAGGACTAGGGATGACATGATAGCAGTGTTCTGATATTTCAGGGGTTGCCACAAAGAAGAGGGAGTCAAACTATTCTCCAAAGCACCTGAGGGCAGGACAAGAAGCAATGGATGGAAACTAATCAAGGAGAGAAGCAACCTAGAACTAAGAAGAAATTTCCTGACAGTTAGAACAATTAACCAGTGGAAAAACTTGCCTCCAGAAGTTGTGGATTCTCCAACACAGGAAGTTTTTAAGAAGAGATTGGACAACCGTTTGTGTGAAATGGTATAGGGTTTCATGCCTGAGCAGTGGGATGGACTAGAAGACCTCCAAGGTCCCTTTCAACTGTTCTATTCTATTCTATTCTATTCTATTCTATTCTATTCTATTCTATTCTATTCTATTCTATTCTATTCAATTCAAAAAAAATATGTGAACACTCTAGTCTACATTGGTGAGACTACACATGGAATACTGTGTACAATTCTAATCACATTTTCAGAAGGATAATGACAGATTAGAGATGGTTCAGAGAAAATTAATGAAGATGATACGGGAACTTGAAGACATATTCCATGAAAATAGGCTGAAGGAATTTGGAATGCTTCGTCCAAAGAACAGAAAACTTGAGGTAGCATCATGATCAGAACATGATGTTCAGATACCTAAGAGAAAGCTATAGGGAGAAGAACTACTTTTCCTGGCCACAGAAATTAGAAATAATTAATTTGAAGAAGCAATATTGAATGGAAATAGTCTATGCCTCATAGAAAACACAAGAAAGAGAGCAAGAAAAAGGAAAATGAGACTAAATTCCACCATTAATGTGACAAAGAAATTTGCATGAACATCCCACACTGACTTGTAATTGTTGGAACATTGGTAATAATTAAATTCATATCTGGACTTTCCAGAAATAGTCTCAGAACGGTTTAAACTATAAATTACAGTGAAAACTACAGAACAAATCATAATATATAATTTTAAAAATATTATCTGTAAACATTAGTAGAACTAACAAAAGATTCACTGATAATAAGAATAATAATACACTGATTAAAGAGCAGTTTATAGCACCGTAAAATGAAAAATATCTTTATCATGGATTTGACTATGGAAAAACAAAGAAGCCAGGCAGACCTTTTGAGAAGGGTGTTCCAAAGATATAACACCAGAACCGAAACAGACCTTTTTCTGACTATCATCTGTTAAATCTGAGAGATCCTACAGAAGTTCAAATCATAAGTTGATATGTGACTACATAATTCAATTCATAACAAATGCTGGACAAAATAATTAGATAAATATTCTGTACCATTTGTGATAGTGAAGTGGGCCTAGTCCCTGATGACTGTTTGGGCAATAGCTTCTATCTCACCCTGTTCCCCATAATTATGCATAGCTCTTCCAAGGACATTCAGTGATCTTGATTCAGTTTATCAATTTTTTCTGTTGTCTTCTACTTCTTTTTCCTTCAACTTTCCAAAGCCTAATCATTTCCCCACTCTTTCATTATCTGCTTGCATCATATGTTCAAAATAGAAGAATTTTGGTTTGCTGATTTTAAGGCAGCTATCAGTTTTTTATTCAGACCGATTGACTGGTTTTTCTTGTAGTCCATATTATTTTTAATAACTATTCATAATTTGAAAATATTTATCTTCTTTCTCTTTTGCTCTTTTATTGTTTCATAGATGAACACTTTGAATAGAAAAACAATGCTATAACTATTCTGATCTTTCTTATCATAGAAATGCCCTTATCTTTCATGACCTCTCTGAGTTTGTCAATGTCTTCCTCCCTAGGATTAATGTCTTTACTGCTCTAGCATACTATTCATCTTTATTTATTATTAAGGCCAGGAAAACAAAACTATCTAGTACCTTCACTTCATCATGGTCAATTGTGACCAAGCTGGTTGACATTATCTTTGTCTTCTTATTTAATATTAACATTTTTTCACTTCCCATTTTGGTTTTTATAATGAAATCTTCTAAGTCTTCTATGTTCAGCTAAAAGGAGGTGTCATGCATATCTCAAATTGTTAAGTATTTCAAAATCCAGTTTTGATTCAAGCTGTCATCTTATCTAATTTTGCCATTCATGTAATATATTCACCACACAAGTGAAGCAGCTATGAGAATAATATGCATCTATGCCATTCTGCACTCTGAACCAGTTTATCCAAATTTGGTTTTTACAATATTTGTGGTTTTATCAAAAAAATAATTTTTGATAAACAATATCCAAAAATAACAGCATACCTGTTATTCTTAATAAACATTTTAGTATTATCAACTTAATCAAAGGCCTTGTTGTAATCAATATACAGTAGAAGAGATAAATTTCCTATGTAAATTTCCCATACTCTTTGCATTATTCATCTTGTATTATGTCCCTTTGGTTGTTTGAAGCCTCTATTTATTTGCTATTTCTCTATCCATATATACAGTAGCTGCTCTGCAAGCTATGGTACATTGGCTGCATTGGCTGCCAGTGTGCTTCCAAGTCCAATTCAAGATGTTGGTTTTAACTTTTAAAGCCCTTCATGGCATGGGACTGAATTATCTGAGAGTCTATCTCTCCATGATTACATCAGCCTGTCCCATTAGATCAGGCAGAGAAGACATGTTGTGGGTGCCGTCTGCCAGGGACCTACATTTGGTGGATCTCAGAAGCAGGCCTTCTCTGCCATGGTGCAGGGAACATTCTCCTTCCCAAAGTCAGGTTAGCTTCATCCCTATCATCATTTTGGAGGTGGTTAAGACTCAAGACCTGATTATAGCACCAGATCTGCGGGGGCCAGGGAACTGGAAGCATTCTTAAATTGCTCCATTATGGTTGAACTTTTTACTCTCTCTATGTGTCTTGCATGTTTTAATTTTTTAAATAGCATTTTTCATTTTAATATGACTTTTTATATTTTTATAATGATTATTTTATATTGTTTTATTGATTATTGTACACTGCCTAGAGTTGCTTCTTTTTAGATGGACAGTCATATAAATAAACAAATAAATAAGCTATTCATTTTCCCCCTAAGATTTTAAGTAAAACGTTGCTCATAGGAGGATTGAGTCTAATAGCTCAGCAATATGCATATTCTCTTGCCATCTATATTTTTCAGTATAGCCATTTGTACTAATCCTTTCCAATCTCTAGGTCACAAACTTACTTCATACTTATTGATATAGACTTGTGAGTACCGGTACTACCTTTTCTTCTGCAGCTTTAAACAGTTCAAAGTATTTCATTTGTGCCTGGTGTTTCCTTTTTGACAGCTGGTCTTTGCCTCTGATACCTTACTTTATAATGGAGCTGGTTCTTGAATATGATTTCTATACATGTTTCTGCCATTTGTAATGTTGTTTATAAAGTGTTTCAACATATTTTTCCATTTTGTTTTAGCCTTTTTTGCCTCTTATTATATCTCATCTTTAACTTTTTTTGAATGCTTATAGCTAATCTATAAATATTCCTGTGATTTTAGATTTTTCTCTAATCTTATAACCATTTTCTTATTATTTATCTCTATTTGTTAACATTCGTGATTGAGATTTTTTTTCCCTTATCCTTTCTTACTTGATGTTGAAAGTTGGTCTTCAGTCCTCATACGTCTTTCTAGTTGCTCAAGGCTTTCAGCATCTATCTTTCTTGGCTTTTATAATAAATCTGTTCTGAAAGGTGCTTGGATCTTTTTCTCTTTAAAATTTTGGGAGCATTTTTTATGTTTTAGTTATCCCAATTTCTTTCATCTCTTCTCAGAATTCCTCAGATTCTCTTTCATATAAATCACTGAATCTAATACACCGATCTTCCAATCTTACTCTATATAATCCAGGTTAAATCTGTTTGATGCATCTAGTCTGTCTAGGTTACCAAATTTAATCCATATATTTGACACCAATAATTTATGAGATTTCATAGTCAATGTTTGGATTTATCCAGACTGACTGGATTGCATTTTACATCTTCTGTCCTGTATTATCTATTCAGTTTAATTCTGATATTGTCCATCTAGTGATATATATACTACCTATGTTTGTGTTAGCAAGATAATTGTCTTCAGAAAATGTTATTAAGCAGTGTCTTGCATGATTGTGTTTATTCACTCCTAATCTTCCTAAAATTCCAGATTCTCCAGTTTCTTCATTATTTGCATGCCAATCAGGAATTAAATAGGCTGGGGGGCATGGTTTCATGTGCTGCCTGCATCCTGTGGATGGGGCTTCACTTGTTTGCATAGCCCTGTTTCAGGCATGCCATGGACTGGTGTCGTTCCATGGACCCTTGGGTCCATGGCTTAGAATATTAAATGGCAGGATATGCTTTGGGATACAGTTCTCTTCTACAAAAGTAAAAACTGACATTTAAGACTGATGACTGCATAAAAACATCCATGTGGGGTTTTTTGACAATGGTATAGAATGGTTTCTTATTGCCTTCTTGCAGATTTTAAAAAAATCTTAGTCTAATTTACGTCCTGGGGTTTTGTAGTGTCTCCCACCTAAGTGATAACCGAGCTGCTGCTTACCTGACCTAACTCAACTACTTATGGAATGTTTATCATTTAAAGCTGATATCTAGGAACTAGAAGTATAATTCCTGGAGACTGAATTCTCCAATTAAGGGCTATGATAATTTTAATTACATTATTGAAGATAAATTGATTAAAGTAGTGCAAATTCTAATTTATATTATTGTCCATCCTACAACTTTTAACATAATGTAGGTTTTGAACAAAACAATTAATTACTCATAAAAACAGTACTTTTCTATCTTCTATATCGTAAAAGATCTTAAAGGTATAATGGAAACAAAACATTTTATTGTCAGTGTAAGGATTATTTCATCTGTGGAACTTGGATATTGTTTATATTTCTAACCACGCAGGATCTTTCAATATAAAGAAGTATAAGGAGAATACTCCTTATGAATACATGCTAGTTCATACATAATTTCTTCATCCAGTTCCTTAAATGGGAAACAACAATAAATAGTTGAGCTGGTTTGTTGTGGTATATCTATAAAGTGGTATATCTGAATTTTAATTGTTGAATTTAAACTCTTAAATGCTGAAAGAGAGTTTTTGGACTTTTCATTGTGACCTGTTGCTCTGTTCACTTGATGGGTGAGAGAGAAGAGAGGAAGCAGTGTAAGGAAGTAAAACTTGAGAAAAAGGAAGTCTGATTAAGTTTTGGCTTGAAGTGTCAGTTTTTGGGTTTGTTCCTGCATTGATCTGCAAGGGAATGAGGCAAGTAATGGCCCCTTGGGGACCTTCAGGACTTTCTTCTCAATGTCAGACGTCATTTTCAATCACCCTCTCCCTCCCAGCTATTAATTTTGGCCTGGGATCATGGGGACTTGTCCATCTATCACACCTAATTGACACTAAATGATCTGTCAGTTTATTGATGAACGGCAGGAGTGGAATTGTCACAATATATTTTACTTTCTAACAACTCCTCCTGACAATTTTACCTTGTCCATCTCACTCTCTTCACATAAATCTCCATTGGCCTCTCATTCCTTCTCTTGGGCTGTTCTGGTGCTAGCCGCCTCCATAGCATCAGCACTCATCAAGGACATCAAGATGGCGGTAAAGCTGCAGTCTGTGGGTTTCTTTTTATAGAGTAGATGTTTCAGGAATGTTAACCAGTTCCTGTCCTCTTCTCCTTCACTGTCATTGCCAGACTGGTTGGCTTTGTGAGTCAAGAAAAAGAAACATTATCATCTTACGGTGCTCCTAAAAGTACACTGATGACTGTAAGCTTTTGTTGTTGTTGTTTTGCTATCTTTTTTAAAAATCCTAAAGAAATTGTATTTAACAAATATCTTTGATCCAAACTATCAAAAGGCATGGTTTTCCAGATAGCAATAAGAAAAGATTAATCAACTAAATTTTGAGACTAAGGGTATTGATTGTCAAGGTGAACGCAAGCTACAGGAAATAGCATGCCAATATGTGTTACAAATAGAGGCATAATTCTGAAGTTGCCTCTTCATAAAAGTTTTAGAAAGACTGGTTAACATTTTCTAATCTACTAAAGACTAGATTAGATTCATCCTGCAGAAATAAATGGCATTTTAGTAAGTTTTATATCTTGTTTATACCTTTTACAATTGTTAGATAACTGAAATAGCCAAACTATGCCAAGTTCATCCAGGCCTTTGGCAAGGGAGAATGAAACCCGTTGCTTCATTCCACTTGGTCTGTCATTCTTGCCACCTTTTATCTTTTTATCATCTATTAATTTAATCTAATAAACTCCCTCTTTGAGGAAGATGGGTAGTTCAGAAATGTGAAAAATAAACAAATAAATTGTAATTTCTTTCTTTCTTTGATTGCCCAGGTTCATTGGAAGTTGGGTGGCATACAAATTTATTAAATTATGATTCAGCGCACCGTCAGCCAGATGTTTACACTAACTTTGGCATTTTTATCCACATATCAAGCCCTTCTCAAGGACCTGGGATAGGAAGATCTTGTTTGACGGTGTTAAGGATGTTGTTTCTGTTCCAAGTAAAGTTAACTTTTGCAATTGACTGATGATGATTTTGTTAATGCCAGTGGTGTTCGAGTGGAACTTCAATTGTTTTGGGATTGCAGCCAAACTGCCTATTACTATTATTATTCTCTTTGCTTTTTTTGACACAGTCAGGCTTATAACCGGTAACTGCTACTTCCCGTGTTGTTTCAATGCTGTATGCAAAGCTGGAGTGTCCTCTCCAGAGCACGAGGCCTGGGTAGATTAATATGGAGGATAGACTGTTACCCAAGCAACAGATCCCTCCTCTCCACGTCCAATGGAACAGCAAAGCCGATATGATTAGTTCCAGCTGCGTCGCAGGAGTTACCAGAACGTGATTGTACACAGTCACAAACTGCTTCCGGGACTCCAGCTCCGCATTTTGCCTCGAGGTTGACTCCTGAAGCCTTTTCCAGTAGAATGACACAGAGTCATTCTATTTCTATTTGCAAGTCTTTGTATTTTGTGATTTTCTCCAATTTTTTATCTCAATAAAGGAGAATATTTGTAGCTCAGGCTTGTTTGTTTTCTTTCACATGTTTTAGCATTGATGATGTTACCTACCTAAAGTAGGTAACACCATCAATGCTAGTAAAGAGTGGGATTTGCTCTCAGTTTTTATTCTAGTGGCTTGCCTGTCAGTGTTGATGGGAGTGGTGTTGGAAATTCTTTGGTTGGGCTGTTTACTGTTAGCTTCTTTAGCAGTTCCTTGGTTGGAGTATTATTTACTTCATGATTATTGGTTTGATGTTAATCTTGGAGTTAATCTATGTTCATCTGGGTGTTGATTGCTGGTGGGGAGGTATTTGAATTCTTCTGAAAGCTTGGCATTCTGACAAATTGGCCAACAGTGGATACATAGACATAAGCAACATCTACATACTGTGCAGGAGACAATCAACAAGCCAAGAAGAGTACAAAAAGACCAAAACACCTCCCCACCAGCAATACCCTGATGCTTGTCCGTTTGAATTCTAAAGTCCCAGAAGTGGATAAAAATTGATAATTTTTTTTAAAAAAATAAAAAAATTGGATTAAAAAAAATTAAATCAGATTTTTTTAAATTTAAATTGGATTTTTTTATTTTTATCAAATTTATTTTAATAAAATGCTTTTGGAGTAAAAATCTATCTAAAGATAGTTTTCTATTTAAGATACATTAATATTTTAGTTTATTCAACATGAAATGGAGCTTAGTTATGTAGCATGAGGCTATATATTCTGCAATATTGGGACTGTCGGTGAGTCAACAGCAGGTCAGAGGAGGAGCCTCTGTGGGATAGAGATGACAGTTGCTCTTTAAAAATTACGATTTAAATTGAGTTGATTTAAATCAAGCCATTTTACTAGTGATTTAAATCATGATTTAAATCGTGATTTAAATCGACTTGATTTAAATCAAATCCCCCCTCCCAGAGCACTTTAGTTTCTTCATTTTCTATTACTTTGTCTATTTTGTAGTCCCACCAATTCATCAAGTTAAAGCTAATAAGGAACTAAGAATTATTAAGGTATTGTCTAAGATTACTGCTATTAATTTTTATCTTTATCTTTATCCAGGAGCTCAGGATGGTATATACTGTCCTTCTTCCTATTTTTTTCCAGAACAACTTTGCATGTAGATTGGGCTGAGAGATAGTGATAGTGAAAGTCAACTAGAGAATTGCCACCACTGAAAGTGGATTAGTACGTGGCCCACACCATTAGTGGTCCAGCACCTTAACCAGTGGTGGGATTCAAGTAATTTAATAACCAGTTTTCTGCTCTAATGATTTCTTTCAACAACCAGTTTGCCAAACTGCTCAGAAAGTTAACAACCGGTTCTCCCGAAGTGGTGTGAACTGGCTGAATCCCACCACTGACCTTAACCCATATACCATACTGGCTCTTATCACTTATTCACTGAATTTTGTAATCAGCATTCCCTTCCCAAGATTTCAGGAATGGTAATATTCAAATAGATGAGAGGTTACAATTTTTGTTGGAAAGACTATAATACATTGCCCTGTTGGATGATATCACTTATACATAATTAAGGTAGAGCTAACATGACTTATCCTTTCATACATTTATAATCCATCCAAAAATGAACAATCCTTTCTGTTTCTGTTTAGCTTTTAATACAAATAAAAATCATGAATATAACTTTTGGGGGGGGAAATTGCCCTACCATGATGCTTCTTTCTGTTCCGAAACTCAAGCAAACACAGTAAAAAGAGATACTTCAAGAAATCCTGCACAGTTTAGACAGCTCTGGCAGGGTATTCAGTTCTGCAGTAAAAATTATGTATATATGTATTTTATGTATATTATTTCCTCTTTTTATTCATTCCTAAATAAAAATATAGTGTATAACAGCCAGACATTTGAAATTTTAGCAGATATGAAGTTTATAAGTAGAAATGGAAATCCATATATAGGCCAAAATAATTTTCTGGAGAGTATTAGAAAGTAGTTTAAGTGCAGTATTCTTGCTCTTAGGTATTGGGACTCCTGCCCTGATTCTTGAATTTGAATGTACAGTAAATTACTGCCCAGATTGTGTATCATGATAGTTAAAAACCTCGGCCTTGCAAATTGTTCTATTGTAGTTTATGCTTTAGAGACGAAACTGTTTCCCCCCCCCAATTCCTTGAGTAGGGGGTTATCAGTGCATACCCCTAATATTGTCAGTAGTTTTGTTCAAAAGCAGGGATTTTTAATATGATAAGCCTAGCAACTGGGTCTACGTTTCCTTTGATGAATCCTTTCTTCAAAAATAGAATTTCTGTGAACATCAGTACTTCCTTTTCCTTTCTGTTCTTCTAGCAAGAGGGCATCTTCAAGGAGCTTTCATTTTGCAGGTCATTCATAAAAGAGAAACAGCTTAGGCTAGGCAGTGAAACATCCCCTTCAGCTGTGATGGGTCTTCTGCATTTGGACCTTCAATATCTTTGATATTCTACTCACTGACTTCCTGCAGAGCTCAGACGGTCCCATTCTTCATAACTGGCAGCACTGAGGAAATTTTTATTTGTTACTTTCCAGAAGTAAAAAGTCAAGCAGTGTATTTCTGTGAACATATATTCATATGCTTTTCATTTCTGGAGATTTTCAAAGTGATAAGATTCCTTGAGTACAACATTGCTTGTTGCCGAGTTCAGTCAAGTAGTGATTGTCAGGTGTTCAGAATCTCAGCTAAAAGTCATTGTTAAAGCTTGCAGAGTATAGTAACCGTATCATTCCAGTCACTCACTGAATGTAAACCTTCTGTATTATATAGATTTTTAAAATTAAACAAGAATTTTGAGATAAATGGCAACTTGGATAAATATTTAACAAAAATGAGATTTCTTTACATTTGTGGGATTCCTATTAACTGGTACATTAGGTTTTTGCTTTTGCTTTTTTTAAAGCAGAACTTCACTAGTGGGGAATTTAAAGTAGAGATATAGGGGAAAAAGTAAAAGTAAATACTATTATAAATTTAGTCATAAGGGGGCAAACATTGCACAGAAATAAGGACACATTCCAGTCTTCGTTTCAGTGGCACTCAGAATTATGCCCCATGCCATTCTCTACTCATTTAATTTGTCTTGTGATGGTTTGTGTAGTATAAACAAAAGCTTTGCTTGCACAACTTGCTTAATTGGTCAGGGGTGGGTCCAATATATGAATTCCAAAATCCAATCAGCTAAAGATTAAATCAGAGATGTTAATGATAACAGTTTAATTCAAAATAGCCCCAGATTTTGTTGGGGTTAGATGGCATCCCCCCTTTCAGCAATGTCATGCAAACATTGGTTACCCCATTCAAAGTGAAGCAGTTGCCCAGTCCAATTTATTCAGTCTTCTGAGTAGAGGGCACAGACCCATTGGAAAAGTCAAGTTCTATTCGCTGCTGAATAAGTCTTTGACAACGATTGGCTGTAGAAGGCAATCAAGCTACTTACTTTATCCACCTCAGTGAGATTCTTTGTGGGTACTGCCAAATGGAAAAACCTCATCAGAGGCTCTGATGCCAAAATTCTGAAAATATTTACACAATATTCCCTGACTAGGTGCTAGAGCTCCAGGATGCACTCTAAACGGTTTAAAGGCAATCCTGTCACGTCCCCTTTATCCCTCTTCTGTGCTCTATATGGCCAGGCTTATCTCCTTTTTTGTTATTTTTCTGTTTCATTAGTTTTGTTTTCCTTGCAGAAAGAAATAATTTTTCTTTCATATCAGTTTCACATGGGGGGTGTGTGTGTGTTAGTTGTCAGTCAGAGTTACTTGGGCAGGAATCACTATAGCTGATCTTCTACTCCCTAAGAGGATCTTGTGTTATGGAGAAGGATGGTGTTGCTGCAAGGGAAGCAAACAGCAGGGATAGACAAGTAGAGAAATTGTAAGCTTTTGTGTAAACCAGGGCCCCAGGGCTTGTCTGTTCCCCATTACTCTTTTCATCTTCCTTTCATACCATTACTACCTGTATGATCAATGGAAAAGAGACTGGTGATCTCATGAAGCTTGCCTGTATTTCTCTGTTCTTCATTGATTACAGCCAAAATTGGAGAAAATAGTTGAGGCTCCTCTTTTCCTAAATTGTGATTCTGTCTCATTCAGTATGCCTGAGTGCCAGTAGAATTCCAGTAAGGAGGTTTGGCTTCATTATACTAATAGCTGATTAAGTAAGTATGTTGTGCAAACAGGATTAGAAAATATCAGTCTGTAATAGAACTGGAGAATAATGTGACTTTATTGCTGGGGTATTATTTTATTTTGTTTATTTATATCCCACCTTTAATTTTACAAATAACTCAAGGCAGCAAACATATCCGACACACCTTCCTTGTACTATCCCCCCCCCCCACAACAACAACATTGTGAGGTGAGTTGGACTGAAGGTGAGTGACTGGCACAAGGTCATCCAGCTGGCTTTTATGGCTCAGGTGGGACTAGAACTCAGTCTCTTGCTTTCTATTCTGGTGCCTTAACCACTAAGCCAAATTGGCTCTCCAAGTATGTTAGTTTGATGAAGGAGAAACCCAAACCGACTGCTTTGTAGGAAAACCACCTTAATAGAACTTTTTGCTTTCCTTAAAACTCATCTGCACATTGTTTGCATAGTTAATTTTAACCTTATAGATTATTTTCCTAGTCTACTTTCTTTTCCTTCCTTTGAACTGAATGTGCTATTTAACTGTGTTTTCAGCATTTCCAGCCAACGGTGACATATTGCACTTGGTTGTGCCAAGGCAATAAATAACATGATGCTATTTACATACATTTCCTTAGGAGATGGCTGTTGTGTAAAGGTGTCACCATGCTAATATTTTGCGCCTAATATTTGGAATTGATAGTAAATGTGTATTTTTTATTTCTCTTGCTTAGAAGCTGCCCTGAAATCCCTTTTGTATTAAGGAGTTCTAAAAATAAATAATTAGTTCTTAAGTAAATTTCAGGAAAACAAAGTTAGCACCTCGAATGGTTTAGTATGATTATTTTACTACTTATATCTAATATTTTTTTTCTCATAGTCTTTTTCAGTTCATGCCTTTTTATCCAGTATTCATCATAATACTTGTGTTATTTTTTTCTTCTCTCCCTTAACAATATGAAATACATACATTTTCTGTTATATGCCTTTACAGTAGACTGACTTGCGGCTACATGAAATATAAGTACAAGAAAGAAGAAGAACTAGCCTTTGTGGGCTAGAGATATTAACAAATTTCAAGGGCATTTGCCCACATTTATCCCACTTATGTCACCTGTTAAAACAGGTTAACGGTGTCTAATTAACCGCTGAACATTGTCATCCTGCATGAATTTAGTATCCTGGCTCTTCTTGAAGCTTAGCTATTTTATCTCCATTAAATCTTTTCAGTATTCCATTAAATAGGAATAAAATGTTTTAACAAAGAGGATGTCTACATTAATGCTGTCTTTCACCCTTCAGCACTTAACCTCTGAGATATAGCATTTACAGTATGGAGAATTGCTGCTTCACTCCAAACCTAGAAAACTGCTTAGTGGTGAGAGAAGAAAATCTGAATATCTGTTGTATACATAGGTGTATAGGAAAGCTGCTTCCATTTCAAACATTTGTCCTATAGTATGTATCTGAAAAAGGAGGAATTCTATAGATATATCTACAATATATTTATTCTTTTATCCAACATTTCAGGACAAACCATGGCATAGCTTTCTCTCTTTTTAATAATTCTCCTGGTTACAGGTAGTCCTCAACTTACAACCACAATTGAATCCAAAATTTCTATTGTTAAGTGAGACATTTGTTAAGTGAGTTTTGCCCCATTTTACGACTATTCTTGCCACAGTTGTTAAGTGAATCACTGCAGTTGTTAAGTTAGTAACAAGGTTGTTAAGTGAATCCGGCTTCCCCATTGGCTTTGCTTGTTAGAAGGTCACAAAAGGTGATCACATGACCTCGGGACACTGCAACTGTTATAAATATGAACCAGTTGCCAAACATCTGCATTTTGAACAAGTGACTATGGGAATGCTCATAGTGCCATAAGTGTGAAAAATGGACATAATTCATTTTTTGTAGTGCCATTGTAACTTTGAATGGTCACTAAATGAACTGGACTATCTGTATTTTCTTTATGAAATAGTTATGATATAAACATAACAACCATTATATCTTGGTTGATTTATAAAACAATTTTTGTAGATTCTAATCCATATTAAGATTAATCAAAAGACTGAATAGAGGATATAAGCTTTTGAGTTCTCTGAAACTCTTAGAGAAGGTGTGGGGAGTTAACTCTAGTCTGAACAGATTGAGAGTTATACCTTCCTATGTCTGTCTGCCATCAGAACACATACCACTTGTGAGGGAAGGAATTTACATACGTGACATTAGAATCAGAGTACTCCATAATTAGATTTGATAGCTTTTGAATCATAGTTGTGCAAATTATTCAAAAGCGATACATCACAAAATATATATGTGAGAGCAGACTCGCATACTTCCTCAAGCAAACAACTGTATTTTCGTGGAGGCTTGCAAAGAGGTTTTGTAGGATATCCCTAGTTGTTTGTGTGTCTATGCTCAGTTCTTATGTTTCACACTTTTAACTGATCTGCAAGAAGTACTTTTCATTTGGGGACAAACATCTGGGCCCTCTGGAATGAGCTGCCCCTAGAGCTCCGTCTTAGCCCCGACCTGCATACTTTTCGCTGCGGCCTTAAGACCCTCCTGTTCCAGCAAGCCGGACTGGCCTAATATGAATTTTATTATGGGTGTATATGTGTTTTAAATCTGCGGGCCAATTTTATATATTGATTTTAATTTGGTTTTAAATTTTATAAATCTATGTGTTTTAATATGGCTGTACACCGCCCTGAGTCCTTCGGGAGAAGGGCGATATAGAAATCTAATAAACTTGAAACTTGAAACTTGACAGGCTTCAGATAATCACACAAGATTTCTAAAAAGTTGTGTCTATTTAAAATTTAAGGGAAGAAGCCTTTATTCACACTAACATGCTTTGTAAAGGACTGATTTCAAACTTTTTGTACCATTCTCCTACTTTTCTCTCTCTTTTGTGTGCATGTGAGAATCACTGTCTTTGCCAAACTGACTCATAGATGACTGTATAAATTGTTTATATTTGTTTGTTTGATTGAATTCTGTAGTAAAAGATACTGCATTTGAAGTGATGTATACTTTCTGTGAAAGTCTTCAACTTACAACCATTTGTTTAATGATGGTTCAGAGATATAAAGGTGTTGATAAATGTAATTTATGACCTGTCTGCAAAGTTACAATGGTCTTACCATCTCTCTAGTCACACAATTGCAATTTGGGGGCTTGTCAACTGGCTCACATTTACAATGGTTCAGCATCCTATAGGCACATTGCATGTGACTTACCACATGACCCTTTTTTTGGCCGGAAGGAGTAATGAGTCACAAGGCAGCTGATGCCAGCAAATATTACCTTGGCTGTTGAGTACAGGGAGAAAGATAAGTATCGGGACAAGATGTTTGCTTCAAAATGTGTTGAGTACCAAATTCAATGAATTTTTAAGCAGTCAAGTACCATGGCACCACTGTAACTAGAATCTACTACAAAACTTAAGGTTTAAATATATATATCTGAATGTTAACATTTTAAATTATTTTCTATTTTATTAGATTTATTTTGGACCTATTTGTACATGAGTTCAAGCCAATGTATGTAGTGTTCCCTCCTAATTTTCTCTACAACAAACAACCTGTGAGATTAACTGGATTGAAAGAGAGTGGCTGACTCAAAGATGCCCAGGAAACGTCCCTCTGCTCCTGGCATAATGCCTTAACTACTACCCAGCATTAGCTTCCCTCCTTCCACTCTTTTTGAAACAGAAATAAAAAATTTATTGGATTTTGCTAAGCATTAGTATTTACCGTTTGTTAAATCAAACTTCGAAGAAGGCTTGCTTACAGTTTCTTCATTACTACTTCCTGATGTATCGCTGCTAGTTTTATCCTATCATCTTTATCACTCTATTCTTTTTTGTAGTCACTGTCATCTGACTCTTCTTCAGATTCCTAACTGGGTGTATTTGTATCTTCTGACATCAACAGCACATCCTGTAGCACCAGCTCCCCTAGTAAGAATCGTGGCATAGTAAAACTTCCAGTATGCAAAACTGAAATGTCTTAGTCTAATACCAAATTATTTGAACCAAAACATGAAAAGTTTGCACTATTTGTAATAATTGAAAATGAAGGCTGCTTTTTTAAAAACGAGAATGAGACAATTTCCACAGTCTTAAAGAAATAGGCATTATCTCTGAAATTTTCAGTGATCTCTTTTTTGTAAAAGCAGAACATGTGGTGGTAGGGTACAGCCTTATTATGTACCTTGTCATGCTGTGCTCTTTGCTCCAGGGAGTGGAAAAAGAGTATTTCCCAATGTGCAGAGTTAAAAAACTTCATCTTGTGAAACAGTCAAAGCAATCAGCAAGTGATGGAGTATCTGTTAAAAAGAAACCTGACATTTAATTAACTTTTCAAAGTGCTGGTTCAGCAACCTCTATGTTCTACATTTTGAATATTGAACAAGGACTCCTAATCGGATCTGAATTAGTTCTGGGCTTGCTGGGGTGGTGAAGAACAAGTGAGTTGTCTGCTATCTTCTTCTGCCCCATCTTCACAATATTATTAAATAATAATAATATGTATTTAATATTCATTTAATAACATTTAAATATTATTAAAAACTGATAGTAATGCAACTAGATTTTGCCTGATCTTCAGGGCATCTAAAATGAGTACTTCCAGGATTATAAGAGATAGCTGGTGTTAGGGTGTGTGTAAAAAGTATTTGTTGCTTGTGCAACGAGCAGAGCAGAAACACACAGGGAAGGAGATAAACGTCCAGCTCATGTGAGAATAATACTTTATAGATAACAAGCAGTCTCGATGTAAGTAAAACAGTCCAAGGTCATAAACAGTAATATCAGTCCAGTAAGTATCTTCCCTTACCAAAGCAAACAGACTTTAGTAACTCTTGGTATACAGTACCATATACAGTAAGCAACAGGATACAATCAGGTATCAATCCGGAAGAAGCAGGAAGAACCAGGAAGAAGGAATGCTTCTCTGTGCTGCTTATTTATGCACTGTAGCCTAATTACAGGGTTCAGCTAACCCTGATTACGTGGCTCAGTTGTTTCTTAAAGAAACAGATATTGCCTGACCAACAAGTTAGGAGTAAGCTGCAAGCTGAACCTAACATTCTCCCCATTGGGCAGGACAATATACACAATAGATACAGAAATAAAAATACACATCCAAATCATACATTGTACAGTGGTATCAGTTACATTTCAGATTCTTAATCCAAATCTTTCACAACAATTGGTGTGTTTAATGGCACCTTGCACCTTAGTAAAATTATCGGCAATATTGTCCTCTGATGCGCAATATTCCAATATAATCATGTTATCCTTAACACATTGCCGAACATTCAGATAACGTATATCAGTGTATTTAGTCCTTGTCTTTACAGCAAGATTCGTTGCCATTTTAATGGCTGCCTGGTTATCCTCATAAACCGTAATAGGATAATCCATTTTGAATCCAATATCTTCCATCAACTGTTTATAATAAATCAGTTCAGTACATGTAAGTGATAGACAAGAAAACTCCGCTTCCATGGTAGACAAACTGATGTGTTTCTGGCGAATTGATTTCCATCCAATCAGGCAGTTATCCAACATGATTGCTATTCCAGACGTAGGTTTTCTGGCAAAACTGGCATCAGCATATGCCTTTAACACCATATTGGCATTTGGTTCTAAATACATAGCAAAATGCAATGTTCTTTTAAGATACCTAAGAACACGTTTAGCAGTCTGCCAATGCCTATCAGTAGGCTCTGAACTATATTGTGCTAGTTGATTAACACTAAAAGCTATATCAGGCCGTGTCCAGTTGCTCAAATACGACAAACTGCCTATTAATGATTGATACAGTTCTTTACTGAACTGTGGACTCTGCAAACTATCCTGCTGGAATTCTTGTGCCATAGGAGTCTTGGCAGGTTTACATAATTCCATCCCATATTTTTTCAACAATTTGCAGATCTTATTAGATTGTGAAATTCTAAATCCTCTAGATGTTTTCAGGATATCCAGCCCTAGATAATGCCGTATATGTCCTAGATTTCTAAGTTTAAATTTTGTTTGCAACTGACTGATAATCTCTCTGGCCTCAGCGTCAGTTCTGGTAATTATGGCAATGTCGTCTGTAAAGAGTAACAAGAATGAAACACATCCATCCTGTTCTTTTTTAAACAGACATTTATCTGCTATGCCCTCATAGAACCCAATGTTATGTAATTCCTGCACTAAACATTGGTTCCACTCGTAACCTGATTGCCTTAAACCATATAGGCTTTTTTGTAGCCTCCAACACTCAGTTCTATCCTGTGTATCATAACCAGGAGGTTTCTTCATATATATTGTATGCCTTAACGGAGCGTTCAAGTAAGCTGTCTCAACATCTATATGAGTAATTGAGCATTTATTTCTAGCTGCCCAAACAAGCATCATTCTCAAAGTGCTCGCTCGTAAACTTGGAGCAAAAACTTCATCATAGTCTCTATCTGTCTGTGAGAACCCTTGTGCAACAAGCCGAGCTTTATGGGTTACTAGCCCATCTACACTTTTTTTTACCTTATAGACCCACCTACAGCCTATAAGTTTCTCATTTGGTGGTATTCTAACAACTTCATAGACACCAAGCCTCTTCAATGAATCAATTTCTCTATCCATTGCCTCTTGCCAGGCTTTTTGCTCCTTTTCTGGATATACCGTATTTTCCGGCGTATAAGACGACTTTTTAACCCAGGAAAATCATCTCAAAAGTCGGGGGTCGTCTTATACGCCGGGTACCCGAATCTGAGTTGCTGGCGCTGACCAATGACACTTTGGGAGCGCCGGCAACATTGAGGGGAAGCTGTACTCCGAATTAGTTCCAACCTACAAGAGGTGCCAGGCAGTGCGGGGCCCACGAGAAAGGAACGCGTCCCCACTCTACCCCGGAATTCGGATCACCTTCCTTCCTTTCCCAGCAGTCCACGGTGAAAGCGGCGCCGCGGTCAACCTGGGCCAGCGCCTTGCACACCTGGCTCTGCGTCTCCATTATGAGAAGCCCCATGCGACTTCGCATGTCTCCGCCCCAGTCGCGCAGCTCTCGCAATCCGCTCACCGGAGGAGCCATGAAGTGCTCGCACCGCCTTGCCAGATCTTCCTCGTCCTCCTTTCCCCACAGCTTTTCCCGTTGTAATTGCTGCTGCTGCTACCGCCGAGGCTGCTCCTTCATCTCCGCCCACCGCACCAGACCCAGCCCGGCCAGCACCGCCGTGGCTCCCGCAGTCCAAGCGGATCGGCGCCCGGGCTCACAGGCGAAGGGTGGGAGTGCGCAGCGCACTTTCCTGGCTTGGCGCCGATCCGGACGGCTGCAGAAAGAACTGGGCACCGGCTGTCATGTCTTTTCTGCTGTGCAGGGTTCGGCACCTGGGCTCCTGGGGTTTAAGCCTTTGGGCCGGCCCGTGCTGCTCCAGGATGTTCGCTTCGGGCTCCTTGGAATTGCTGCTAGGCGCTTCTTCCCGTTGGGGCGATGGTGAGTGGACTGCGGGAGCCACGGCGGACTCCTTCCCCACGAGGTATTGCTCTGCATTTCACCACCTCTTCCAGGCTCGCAGCCACCCACCATCGCCCCAACGGGAAGAAGCGCCCAGCAGCAATTCCAAGGAGCCCGAAGCGAACATCCTGGAGCAGCACGGGCCGGCCCAAAGGCTTAAACCCCGGGAGCCCAGGTGCCGAACCCGGCACAGCAGAAAAGACATGACAGCCGGTGCCCAGTTCCTTCTGCAGCCATCCGGATCAGCGCCCGGGCTCACAGGCGAAGGGTGGGAGTGCGCAGCGCACTTTCCTGGCTTGGCGCCGATCCGGACGGCTGCAGAAAGAACTGGGCACCGGCTGTCATGTCTTTTCTGCTGTGCAGGGTTCGGCACCTGGGCTCCTGGGGTTTAAGCCTTTGGGCCGGGCCCGTGCTGCTCCAGGATGTTCGCTTCGGGCTCCTTGGAATTGCTGCTGGGCGCTTCTTCCCGTTGGGGCGATGGTGAGTGGACTGCGGGAGCCACGGCGGACTCCTTCCCCACGAGGTATTGCTCTGCATTTCACCACCTCTTCCAGGCTCGCAGCCACCCACCATCGCCCCAACGGGAAGAAGCGCCCAGCAGCAATTCCAAGGAGCCCGAAGCGAACATCCTGGAGCAGCACGGGCTGGCCCAGAGGCTTAAACCCCGGGAGCCCAGGTGCCGAACCCCGCACAGCAGAAAAGACATGACAGCCAGTGCCCAGTTCGTTCTGCAGCCGTCCGGATCAGCGTCCGGGCTCGCAGGCAAAGGGTGGGAGTGCGCAGCGCATTTTCCTGGCTTGCTTACCTTAGCTCAGTGGTTGGGGGGTCAAACAACCCTTTCACAGGGGTTTTGATGGTGGTGCAATACAGAAAAACGAGCGCAGCCCTCGCCATCCGGAATGAATGGTGCTGTTGTGGCGGTGGGGGAGGGGGCGGCAGAAGCGGGAAGAAGTGGTGTTTGCGATGGCTGGAAGCTGTGGGAGTGAAGCACTACTTTCATTTGTACGGCAGCAGCATTCCGCCTTGGTATATTTGTGTCAGGAGTGGCGCAAGGCAGCCTTTGTTTCCTGCTGCCTGGGACTCAGAGTGGTAAATGGCGTCTGATCCGGAGAGCTGCTGGATTTTGCTCTCTAATCCGGCTGCCAAATCGGCCCCCTGCAAACTCTCGTCTCTCAAGGAGCGCTCCCTGAAGCGGGGCTGGAAACTTTGGTTGGACTGCTTGAGAGAGGAGAGCTTGCAGGGGGGCGATCTGGTGTCTGCAATGGAGAGCGGCATCCAGCTTTTTCTCTCCTCTGTAAGAGCGCTGTAAGAGCGGCAGCCCTCATCTCCTAATGTTTGGGACTCGGAGCGGTAAATGGTGACTGGTCCGGGGAGCAGCTGGATTTTGCAGTCCCAAGCATTAGGAGATGAGGGCTGCCGCTCTTACAGCGCTCTTACAGCGGAGAGAAAAAGCCGGATGCCGCTCTCCGTTGCAGACACCAGATCGCCCCCCTGCAAGCTCTCCTCTCTCAAGCAGTCCAACCAAAGTTTCCAGCCCCGCTTCAGGGAGCGCTCCTCGAGAGACGAGAGTTTGCAGGGGGCCGATCTGGCATCCAGATTAGAGAGCAAAATCCAGCTGCTCTCCGGATCAGACGCTATTTACCGCTCTGAGTCCCAAGCAGCAGGAAACAAAGGCTGCCTTGCGCCGCAAATATAGCAAGGCAGAATCCTGATGCTGCACTTTCAGCAGACAGATGAGGGCTGCCTTGGCCATCAGCTGGCGCAAATATACCAAGGCGAATGCTCATGCCGCACAAGTTCAAGTAGTGCTTCGCTCCCACACTTCTTCCGGCCCTCAGTCTCTCAGGGAGATGCTTGACTTCCTCTCAGCCCCAAGACACTGGCTGGCCCATGAGATGAGAGAGAGAGAGAATGAGAGAGAAAGAGAGAATCAGAATGAGACAGAGAGAGAAAGAGACAAAGAATGAAAGAGAGAGAAAGACAGAATGAAAGAGAATGAGAGAAAGAGACAGAGAGAATCAGAGAGAGAGAGTGAGAGAGAAAGAATGAGAGACAGAGAAAGAGACAGAATCAAAGAGAACCAAAGAATCAGAGAGAGAATGAGAGAGAGGGAGAGAAAATGAAAGAGAATCAGAATGAGAGAATCAGAATGAGAGGGAGAGAGTGGGGAGAGAGAGAAAGAGGGGGAGAGAGAGAAAGAGAAAGAGCGGGAGGGAGAAAGAGAAAGTGGGGGGGAGAGAAAGGGGGACAGAGAGAAAGAGAGAATGAGAGAGAGTGGGGAGAGAGAAAGAGAGTGGGAGAAAGAGAGAGAAAGGGGGGAGAAAGAGAATGAGAGAGAAAGAGTGGGAGAGAGAGAAAGAATGAGAAAGAGGGGAGAGAAAGGGAAAGAGTGGGGGAAAGAAAGAATGAGAAAGAGAGGGGGAGAGAGAAAGAGAATGAGAGAGGGGGGAGAGAGAAAGAGAGAATGAGAAAGAGTGGGAGAGAAAGAAAGAGAGGGAGAGAGAGAGAAAGCGAAAATGAGAGAGAGAGAAAGAGAGAATGAGAGAGAAAGAGTGGGAGACAGAGAGAGAGAGAGACAGAGAGGATGGAGAGTGCCTGAAGGACCCCATCCCGTACTGGGAGTCCAGGTGCTTCAGCAAGCGGGGCACTGGATTCGTATTAGTGGTCTGCGAAATTTAAAATTATGAAGTTGGTGGTCCCTGAGGTCCAAAAGGTTGGGGACCCCTGGCCTAAGACCATCGGAAAACACATATTTTTGATGGTTTTAGGAATAACTTTATCGTTGGGGGTCACCACAACATGAGGAACTGTATTAAAGGGTCGCGGCATTAGGAAGGTTGAGAACCACTGCCTTAGCTGCTTGCCTTGCTTCGCTTGCCTGAATCCATTCCATCAGCAAGCAACTCCCTGCCTGCAACCAAGCAGGCAGGGAGTTGTGGACTTCAACTCCCAGAATTCCTCAGCCAGCAAAACAAAGCTGGCTGAGGAATTGTGGGAGTTGAAGTCTACAAGTCTTAAAGTTGCCAAGGTTGGAGACCCCTGTTCTATTGGGTACGTAAGTTTTTTTCCCCTTTGGGATCTTTAAAAAAAAATAGTTAATTGGGGTTTTTTTTAGTTCTTTTTTAGACCTAGCCATTTAAAGTTTAGGAAGTTTTAAATTTAGCTTTCATATAAAAATAAAAATAAAATAAAATAAAATAATATTTGTGTAGCTTTCTGAGATTTAGTGTGTTTCTGTAGTGTTTCACTCTAACTACACAAACACACAAAATCTCACAAAGCTGTATGTGGAATTTTGTGTGTGTGAAGTGTGAAAGTTGGGTTTTTGGGCTTTTTGTGGCTGTGTGAAGTTCCTGCTTGTTGCAGGGGCCATTTTGGGTCTAGCACAGCTACTTTTACATTGTGGATGAGCCAGTTGTGTTGTGTTGTGTTGTGTTGTGTGTGTGTAAAGCATGAAAGTTGTTTTTTGGGGCTTTTTGGGGCTGTGTGAGGTTCCTGCTTGTTTCAGGGGCCATTTTGGGTCTAGCACAGCTGCTTTTACATTGTGGGTGAGCCAGTTGATGTTTTTTTAATTTTTATTTGGTGTGCGTTGGAAGAGGGGTAGTCTTATACGGCGAGTATAGCCCAAACCCTATATTTTAACAGGAAAAGTAGGGGGTCGTCTTATACGCCCAGTCGTCTTATACGCCGGAAAATACGGTAATTTTATATCATGATAACTGGATGGTTCGATATCTACTTGGCAAACCACTGTGGCTTTATAGCGATCTGGTGGATGCCGGTCCCTGGAAGATCGTCTAGGCATAACAGGACTAATATCAGGTATATTGGGTTCATCCTCCCCTAACCCTGATTCCTGTTCCTGTTCTTCCACCTTAATAGATGGTTTATCATCCATCTCAGATGAACTATCATCAGGAATATGGTCCATCCTAACATCCACATCTGTAAAACCATAGTCTGCTTTTTCTAACCTGTCCCAGCCTTCATGTTCTAGGAATTTAGCATTAGTGCTACACAAAACTTTTGTTGTTCCTTTTTCCCAGAATCTATAGGACCTATGGTTAGCCTCATAGCCAACAAAAATCATTTTCTTTGCTCTCTGTTGGTCCTTCCTTCTCTGACTAACTGGTATATGCACCCAGGCTGGTGCACCAAAAGTATGTATATAACTTAAATCAGGCTTCCTCCCGTGCCATAAAGTAAAAGGTATTTTTCCTGTAGAGGAGTGCACCACATTATTTAAAATATGATTGGCACATAGTATTGCTTCTCCCCACAATTTATCAGGTAAACAAGCATCAGCCAGCATAGTCCTAATCATAGCTTGTAGGGTCTGGCCTCTTCGTTCAATATATGCATTATGTTCTGGCCGAAAAGGAGCAGAACGTTTATGCTGTATCCCAGCATCCTTCAAAAACTTAGCCAACTGATGGTTAGTAAACTCAGTTCCATTGTCAGTAACAATGCATTTCACTTTAAACCTCTGCTTCCTTTCAACAAAACGAAGCCAATTTGTGATACATTGGAACGTATCACTTTTGGACTTCATAAGGTAGCAAAAACCATATCTGGTAAAGTGATCAACTATACTCAAAATATAGCATGCTCCCCCTAAACTGGGTTTCTTTGGCCCTATTAAGTCTAAAAAGACTACCTCCAAAGGTTTAGTTGTTTTAAACCCATTGCAGCGGTTTGCAGGTGTAACTTTACTTTTATGCTGGTTACAAGTATTACAATTCAGGTATTTGCTGCAAGCCCTTAATTTTATGCCATTAGACTGCTTAACAGTCGAATTCAACAACCTGAAATTCAGATGACCAAGCCTTCTATGTAGTAAATGTACGCGTTCACATGAGGCTTTACATTTCCAAATTTAGCTTTTGACTGAACTAACAGTAATGACTTATCCCTAATAACAAATAAGTCGTTTTCTAATTCTGCAGTAACTACAGTGCCTTCACATTCAAGCAAACATTTGTTGTTTTTAAAAGTTACTGTAAACCCAGAATGTAGTAATGACTTTACAGATAAAAGGTTATATTTCAAACTAGGGATATAAAGCATGGGTAAAGGGTGCTTACTAATAGAACATTGAACAAGTCCCTCCCCAGCTACAGTCACATTCCAGCCATTAGCTAATTTGACCTTTTTAGTACTTTTCTTCATGTTTAGAAACAGTTTTCTGTTTTTTGTTATGGATTGAGAGGCACCGCTATCAATCACCCACCAATCACCTCCTATATTATTAGATGAACTGGTTGCTAAATTACACCCTTTCCTGGGTTTAGCAGAGTTTCTAGCAGACACTTTCTTATTATTACAATATTTTGCAATGTGCCCCTTAGCCCCACATGCATAACAGCATTTAACAATATTAACATTCTCATATACAGCTTCCGCTTTTGGTTGCTGTTGCATCCTTAACTGGTCTCGTTCTTGCCTACGTTTGGCCTCATCCAGTAACCTACCAGTTATACTGGCCAATGTTAGTTCATCTCTAGACAATACTTCTAATGATGAAACAAAAGAGTCATAACTGTCATCCAATGATGAAAGAATAATATAAACTTGCTGCAGTTCAGTAAACACAAGGTCTTTCTCATGTAGCTCCTGGAAAAGCCCTGTCATGGAGTCCAGGTGAGCCATCATGTCTCCTCCTTTCTGAAGATGTAAGCGAAATAATTTCCGTGTCAAGTAGATATGGACACCCACAGAGTCACGAACGTAGAGCTTCTTTAGCTTTGTCCAACACCTCGCAACAGACTCTTCGCCCCGGAAATGGACAAGTTGCTGGTCTCCCAGTGTCAGGCCAATGATGCATAAAGCACGCTCGTTGTCCCTGTGAAACTTCGCTATCTTTTTGGCATCTTCTTCGTCAGCAGCATTCAATGCAGTTATGTCCGGTGGATTATTAACCATGTCCCACAGTCCTTCTTTTCGCAAAAGTAGACAGCATTTTATGGACCAGGTAACATAGTTTGTTCCATCCAACCGGGTTATGGTAGAATAACTTGTACCTTGCTCAAAAACCATCATCTTGACTACTACACCCACTGCCTGCACTTCTCACTTCCACAAAAACAAATTAAAGAGCCCTGGAGCGTTCTGGGCCCATAACCAATGTTAGGGTGTGTGTAAAAAGTATTTGTTGCTTGTGCAACGAGCAGAGCAGAAACACACAGGGAAGGAGATAAACGTCCAGCTCATGTGAGAATAATACTTTATAGATAACAAGCAGTCTCGATGTAAGTAAAACAGTCCAAGGTCATAAACAGTAATATCAGTCCAGTAAGTATCTTCCCTTACCAAAGCAAACAGACTTTAGTAACTCTTGGTATACAGTACCATATACAGTAAGCAACAGGATACAATCAGGTATCAATCCGGAAGAAGCAGGAAGAACCAGGAAGAAGGAATGCTTCTCTGTGCTGCTTATTTATGCACTGTAGCCTAATTACAGGGTTCAGCTAACCCTGATTACGTGGCTCAGTTGTTTCTTAAAGAAACAGATATTGCCTGACCAACAAGTTAGGAGTAAGCTGCAAGCTGAACCTAACAGCTGGGTTTAATAATAATCGTTTATAGTTAAAAGTAGCAGGGCAAAGGTAGGGTTGTATCATAATATTCCTCTGAGAGTTAAAAAAGCTTTATTCTTACATAGCTTTAATTTTGAAAAAATATTCAGAGGCTGCTCTTCATGTAATAGTGTTAAAAAATATCTCCCCAGGACCTATTTTTGTCTCATGGTTCAATGTATTCAATTCAACCTTGAGAGCAATTTCAGATGTTGCAAAAGAGTACTAATAGTGATATTGTGAATAATTTGTGTGTCTTCACTTGATTCTTGTATAAAATGAACTATGAGAATTTTTGCATCTCTTCCATAAAGCTATATATGAATGTAGATCATATGAATGCAGATCCTTGTAGTGAATGTGGGAAAATTCCATTCCAAGAGATTTCACACTAAAAGAGTTAAAGAAAAGTTACTGACATATCAATACAGATGAGTTGAGAAGAAAAACAAACATTGAGGATGTTTTGTGTCAGTTTGTGTTTGATATTTATTTATATTTAATTATTTATTCAAATATATCTTTTAATCTTTTCATTATTGATAACTAACAACTTAAGAGACAAAACATCAGTAAGATGATAAAAATAAGTTATAGAATCAAATACCAATATATATTAACATATTTATTTGCTTATTGTTTATTAAATTTCTGTGCTGCCCATCTCATTGATACAGTGCCTCTCTAAAAAAAGAGTAAAACAAAACTGCAGCTGCTGATAAGTACAAATATTCTCTTGAAGACTGGATTTTGTTTGCTTTTTAATGTTTAGTGACATAGAATAAAATAGACAGTGATGATACAATCAGGGTATTTTTTTAAAAAGTTCACCCTATTTAAATAGCTTGCAGTTACTGTATTGGGTCAGGGCTTTCTTAATATCTTCTTTTCGGACTGGAGTCAAGGAATAAAGTTGGGTTTCACCTCAGTGGTGGGATTCAAATTTTTTTACTACTGGTTCTGTGGTATGGTGGGCATGGCAGAGGAAGGATACTGGAAAATCTCCATTCCCTCCATTCCCTTCAGGGGAAGGTTACTGCAAAATCCCCATTTCCTCTCGATCAGCTGGGACTCGGGAGGCAGAGGGGGGGGCCAGTCAGAGGTGGTATTTACCGGTTCTCCGAACTACTCAAAATTTCCGCTACCGGTTCTCCAGAACTGGTCAGAACCTGCTGAAACCCACCTCTGTTTCACCTGCTCATGGTTACTTAACCCCAAATAGAAACGGCTAAGAACAAAGCCATAGTCCATAGTGAATCAAATGAAATGTAGTGAATTTGGACAGCCAGCTCAGATCAGTAAAGCTAGTTGCAGTAAAGTTTGTGTTTTAATTTAATTTGTGGACTCTTCTCCAGGCTGTGTGTTTGGATATATGCTTTTCTATAAGTTCCTGGGCTGGAAGGAACAACTGACAGGGATCAGGTTCTCCATAAAGCAATTATTCATTCTTCTTTCCTTTCCTCTTATTTTTTCCCTCAGATCTATCTAGGTTTTTTATATTGTTAAATGCAATAAAGATTTAAAATTCTTAATGACCAAGTGGTGCACATTCTAGCAAAGATATCTAACTTTTAGAGATATGAAGGAAGGGAATTTTCCAATTATTCCTCTTCTGATAATTCAGTGACAAAGAGGTCACTGATCTGGGATAAAGTAATTGTTAGCAGCACACTTAATCCCCAGGCATTAAAAAGAGAGTACAGCAGTTGCATGAGGAAAGTTAGGAGAACCCTTGTGGGAATCATTGGAGACCAAGCCACTATATACCACATTGATCACATCCTACTTGCAAGTTTCCATTCAGCCAAACAATCTAGGATCTCAGAATTAAAAGCAGGTTTATTAAATTGTTGCCTTCCTCAGCACTAGGGTGATATGAAACATATGATACATGTTTTATCATTTTACTTGTTTCTTTATTACGTTTATATCCTGCCTTTTCTTCGTGAGCTTAAGACTGTTCAGTTTCCCCCCACAATGGCAGCTCTGTGACGTAGAGTGATTGTTGTGGCCTGCCAGCTGCCAGCAGAGCTGGCGGCAGACTCGGACGATGAGGAGGTTGGGAGGAACTTGGGCCAGTTCTGGAGTCTGGGAAAGGCTCTGATGGATGCTCTGTGTCAGACGCAGAGATAGAGCCAGGGCCATAGGACATTTCCCAGGCACTGGAGAGGCAGCTGCCTTTGGAGGCTGATATGAGTGAGGAGGAAGAACAGCTGGGGCCTGTTCCAGATGCACGTATGCGCAGAGCAGTTAGGAGAAGTGAACAACGGAGGACAAGGAGTTGACTCGGGAAGCAAAGCACACGTGGACATTGAATGGCCCCTCCCTGGCTGGGGAATAAATAGAAGGAAATGGGAGTGGTTGTCGTATGAAACAACAGTTCGTATTTCTGAAGATTTTGCTCATTGTGTTTTGTGCCACAAAGTCTGCTTGCCAGAACTTAATTTGCAGCCTTTCGGCTGGGAGCTCACAGCCTTGTAATTATTGTAAGGAACTGATAAGTCTGTTGCTGCCATTAACTCCTTGAAGGACTATTGCCTGGACTTTTCAGTGGGTGAATGCAATTAATTCACAAGAGGTAAATAAAGAGGGTTTTTTTGTGACGAGTCTGTTTCTTGCTTCTGCTAAGGCTGGGTCAGAACAGTGACCAGCTCAATGCTAAAAAAGAAGTTGAAAGAAACAAGAACTGATCTGGCTTCTTTCCTGTACCCTCAATGAATCAAAGATGATCTTTTTATTTGAAAGATGAATAATTTGGAGAAAATGTAGATTTTTTTTCAGATAAATGCATTGAATCAAAATGTACTCCTGAAATAACACTTTGAAAAGTTATTGTGAGCATTGTTTTTTCCATTGTTCAGTGTAGGCCTTTGTTGTCTTTTAGGTCAAAAAAGAAACCTGCAGAACAAGAAGTTGAAGAGTAAGTGACTCCCTCATTGTCTACTATGTTTCCACATAAATGTTAAGAAAAACTGTTTCATTTTCATCCTTTGATCAAAGATAGCTTGAGTTCATATAGTATATGACCCTGGGAAAAGGCACAAGTTGGCAATATGTGCAAAGATCTGTACCTATACATGCTCCAAATCATTTCTTGGAAACTAGATTGCTGTAGAATCTTATGAACTATTTTCTTAAATGCCAAAGGGGAATAGATTAGGCTGAAGTCTTATTATCTTCCAAAGAACTTCAACTTAAAATCTGAAGTATTATAAATAATTTAAAATAACAACTGGACATTTGGAAGCCACTCTTTTAAAAAGATGCTTTCATTACTGATGCTTGTGGATTGGATTTTTACAATGGTTTGTCTGTCTATCTGTTTGTTCATTAAATTTATATGGTTGCCCATGACTCCGGATGAAAGAAAAGTAGCACTGCCAATATTAAATCTCCAACAGATGGCAGTACAGATGCAGTAGAAGTTCTGAAGTGTACTTTAGCATCTGTTCTTTCACTTCGATTGGTGAAAATTTGCTGTAAGAAAAAGTTGTGATGCTATTGTTTGTGAAATATTGTGAAATTTCTGTGGTGAGTACTTGTCAGCACATTTTAAGTAGCACACCATCACTGAACGTATGCCTCTTCAAGACTGCTAAATGCAGTTGTTTATGGCAATGTGATTTTGTGAAGCAAATACTGTGTGCATCACAGTGCCAAAAAAATGTGATGGTGAACCAGAAAAAGCTGATTTCTGTGTGTGATTAAGAATGAAGTGCATGACCTGTGGCAACAACTGTCAAGTTTCACATGAGAAAGTTTGATGAACTGATCTTGGGAAGGCATAGCAAATTGAAAATCTGATCAAATAGAAAATCTGCAAAAGTGTATTTAGTCAGGGTACAGTGACCATAGCAAACACCAAAGAACCAATGAGTAGCCTGTTTTTTAAAACCTGTCCAGATAACAAGAGGATAGGAGATCACCCACATATGCTCTGGGTGTCTGTTCCTTGTGGAGACTCATAGATATTCTGTGAGTTTGAGCAATGGGAGACAAAAGGATTAGCCATCTTGCTTGCTACTGCAACAGTGTAGGGCAGTGGTAGGCAAACTTGGCTCTTTCACACTCTGTGGACTTCAATTCCCAGAATTCCTAAGACAGCCAAGCTGTTTTAGGAATTCTGGGAGTTGAAGTCCACAGGGTGTGAAAGAGCCAAGTTTGCCTACCACTGGTGTAGGGGAAGGAGTTTGCAGAACCTGGGTGAAGAGTTAAAACAGGAATCAGCCTAGAATGAAAAGTGGAACTACAAATGATAAGCCAGAGAATGATTTAGAAAAGGACAATTTTTTATTATCCTTTGTTATTGGATTATTGGATATATTAAAGAAAATGGCTGAGGTTTTAAATATTATAGGGGAAATACAAATGGCAAATCAAAAGAATGACTTAGAAAATGTTTTCTTATCAAATCTACAAAAGGAGCTTGTTAAACTCTTGAATTGAAGTCTGGAGCTAATTTCAAGGATATTTTTTCTTGTTCCATTTATTAAAATATCCCTATTTAAGCTAAAATTATGGAGTTGGAGCCATTAATTTTGATTCAGTCTTCAGATATGGTCCTTACTGGAGTCAATGTAATTGTGAAGCACCAAGATTGATATATATGCAAAAAGATATAGAAAGATGCACTCTCTTTTCTAATAATGTGTAGATTTATAGTTCTTTTTAGAGCCAAAAAATGCTATATGGGTTTCTTCAGAGGAAAACTTAAGATGTTGTTTTATACACTTGCCTCTAATGGTGACTTCACTTTGTAATATTTTTCAGTCATCGTCTAAGACAACAGAGCATAGAGGCAGATAATGGAGAAGGTACAAATTTCCCTTTTAATTGAAATTAAGGTATTCTCATGTTTCTGATGCCTTTTTTTGGCTGGAAGGCAGCAAAGAAATTCAGGATATCTTTCTAATGTAATTTGTATGTTATGCATTTTGTTCTATTTGTTTTTGTTTTTGATATCAAAAGTCATTAGAATATTAATGTATATTATTATTTTACAACTTTTTAAATATTTTAATACCCAATTTTTCTTCAATGTATGTTTTTAAGGCAAGCACTTTAATAAATTCTTGTACTCTGCTTCCCCAAATATAAAGTATAAAATACAGTTTAATGAAAAATTAGAGCAGCTAATTGAATTTGGGTATCTTGGTAATATGCACACTAAAGATGGGAAAATATATGAAAACACTTTAAGACATTCAAATGGTGATAAAAATGTGGGTATTATGGTGAAGAATGAATTTGTTGAAAGAACAAAAATGGCTGATCTTTCTTCTTTTAAACATTTATATAGCCCCATCTTATATTGAACTCTGGGCAGCTACCAATCAACATTTAAAAAATAAATGAATAATAAACCAACATGATACATACATTTATTAAATGCTTAATATTTAATTAAACATTTAAAAAACTGTCACCAAAGTTAACATATAGTCCTTTAGAATCTCTCATCCACCTCACTCTATCTCAGTGCTTTGGAGAAAATCCACATCTTTAGTGCTTTTCAGAAAGCTAGAGGGGTAGAGGCCTACAAAATTCAAGAGAAAAGATTTTTTATAGGCAGGGGCTACCATGGAAAAGGCACGTTTCCTACTTTCCATAAAATGGCAATGTTTAAGGGAAGGGTCTAGGAGCATGCTCATCCTATCTGATCATGTTAGGACAGGTAGATGTCCTTAGGGGGAGGTGGTCCTGCAGAGAACCTGGCCCCATGCCTACTTTTCTTTTACATGGAAGTAAGACTTTGGTATGTTAAGAGAAACATAAAGGTAAATGTAATGGGAATTGTGTGTTGTAAAATCAAACATAAGGTCAAAAAATTAATGGGAGCTTGATTAGTGGGAATATAAAATGAGTAATTCATATGAAATAACTATATTGATGTAGTTTGATGATAAAAGACAGAATAGATGAATAGCAAACAAATATGAAGTGAAATGAATGGGTGAAATGGAAGGAAGATCAAAAAATTGTAGTTAAATGGACATAGAGGTGAGCTGTAAAGAAGAAAAGACAATATATGAAGTGATATATAGACTTGATAAAATCAAATGAGTTAGAAAGATGAATGATGTTGGTATAAATTATATTTAGCTATATTCTCTGTTCTTATGCTTTCCTTTAAAAAAAATTGCTTACTCTTTCTTATCCCCTTTATTGCATTATATTATTTATCCCAAATTTGTATGTACTGCATGTATATTTGTTACTGCATCTTTTCAATGTATCTGTATCTTTTTGAAAATATTTAAACAAAGAACAATGGCACTAGTTAACCTCATTGTTGTGTGTCTATCTTATATCTGACATTTCATTTCTTTCTAGACATTGCTATTGCACTTTTTCATTCAGCTCTAATATAGTTATGAAAATTAGAAACTTCACTTTTAAAAAAAATCCAACAAATTTCCTGAATTCAAATTCTGTTTTAGATATGGGATTCATTCGTAAAGTTTGCATAGATGAAATGGTAGAGTTTAATCAATGCATGTCTTTGTGGTACATGTATGTATATGAATATACTTAACCAATGCACATTGAATGATTAGTGGAATGACTTAAAATTTCTGTCTTGTTTTTATCTTGTTTTTAGACTTAGAGACAGACTAGTTTGCACCACAGGAAGCTATTTTAATAGGATTTAGTAGATGACAACCCTAGGAATAATAAACTCTTGCAAGCAACCAAAATTGTTTAATTCCTAAAAGACAGACCTGGTCGAACCACTTTTGGCCAGGGGCAATTGAGGACTTAATATTGTGTATGTAGCAATCTGGGTGATCTAAGAGAAAAGCGTTTAAGGGTAATTGCTCAATTTTCTATCCATGTCAACAGGGAAAATGGGCAGAAGTGACTGAGCTCAGTTCAATAATAGAGCTGGATGAGATGGGAGATGCCAGGCTAAAATGGGAATTGAAAAAATGCTATCTGTTAAAAATTTTCACAGAGCAAGGTACTTATTCCAAGCTCAAACTGCTTTATCGGTCTAAAAAAAAATATTAAGTCTTTTAAAATAATCAATTTGCAAGAAGTTGGTATCCTATTCTTTGGAAATTTTTTATTTCTTCACTTTTCTTGATTTGCTAAGAACAAATGAGTATAGTTATAGTTGTGCAATATCATCATTACTAACTTAATTAAGATCTTCATTCTGAGTGCAATTATATCCTGCTATTCATTAGGACTTTATTTTATTTGTTAAGTTCTTCATTAAGAACATAAGCAGTGCCCTGCTGAATCAGACCCTTGGCTCTTTTAGTTCAGCAGTCTCTTCTCACAGTGGCCTGCACAAGGAAGTCTACCAATTTCCAAGCAGAAGGACTTCAGAGGCAATCACACTTCCATTAAAGCTAAGCATCTCATGGAAGCAAATTCCAAAGCTTAGCTACAGGTTGTATATATAGAAAAAACTTTTGTCTGTCCTGATTCTTCCAGTATTCAGTTTTATTATTTGAACTCTGGTTCTAGTATTTTGGGAAAAGAAAAACAGCTTATCCTTTTCCACTTGATCTACACTGTGCACAATTTTGTACACTTCAATCATATCCTCCTCATTCACCTCCTTTCTAAATTAAAGACTAGCTAGACTTCTAGACTAGCTCTGTTTATGGGAAATACAGCTCGGAAATTAACTATACAATAAAAAAACAGAAATTATGCTCTTTTGCATTTGATTGTCCTGACCAGGTCAACCTAATTGCATAATTTCAGTGTTACTTGTTGCTACAAATGGAACCTAATTGCTGAACAGGTAGTCCTTACAACAGTTCATTTAGTGACCATTCAAAGTAACAATGGCACTGAAAAAAGTGACATATGATGATTTTTCACACTTATTGTCAGGGTTCCAAGTAACACCCCCAACGAAAGAAGACTCCGAGGCTTGAGTTTCCTCAAAGTTTCATTTTATTAGAGATGTCATATTGGCACATGTGGGAAAACCTGAATCTGAAAACTTCCAGGGTTTCCCCACCCAAAGGAAAGTTCAAGTCTCTGCCCAGCAGCCACATGTCCATCACACGGCCCATCCCAACTGGAGATGCCTCCCAGTTCCAACCCTCCAGGTGCAGGGCAAGATATCCTTGGCTCCCTGCGAAGGAATGTTATGGCTATATATCACCCTTGCTCCATACAATCCCCCTCCTAGTTTCCCACAGTAGTAAATGTGGCAGGCCTGAAACTCCAAGGCAAAAGATGACTTTCAGGCCTGACACTTATGACCATTGCAGCATCCTCATGGTCACATGATTTACATTTGGATCCTTGACAGCTGACTTACATTTTTGATGGTAGCAGTGTTCCGGTTTCATGTGATCCCCTTTTGCGACCTTCCGACAAACAAAGTCAATGAGGAAATCAAATTCACTTAACCGTGTTACTAATTTAAGAACTGCAATGATTCACTTAGCAAATGTGGTGAGAAAAGTCGTAAAATGGGGCAAAACTCACTTAACAAATTTCTCACTGAGCAACATAAATTTTGGGCTCAATTGTGGTTGTAAATTGAGGACTACCTGTACCTGAGGACATGGATAAGTTAAAGGCAAAAACTACTCAATCTATCTGACAACTGAGTTGAGAGAAAGTATTTTTTGTCTTTGTATATAGTCTGGTATATATGTGTTTTATTTATATATATGATTTAAAGAGGATTTTAAATCAGATGCTGCATTGTAGAGTGATTCATTTTTCTTCAGTCTCTATGCCAACTATGTTTCTTACTGAAATTCCTGTTTATTATCCTTTTGAGAAAATTGGATGTGGCCTTCTCACTGATGAGTACTTTACTAATTATTTTGAGATTCACAGTACTTCAATTGATTCTGCCTTAAACAATTAACATGAAATATTATTTTTTTAGCTACCGTAGTTTTAAACATGAGCATTCAGTGCAGATCAAAATGCTTGCATTATAACTGAGATGTCTTGGCAAATACTAACCACTGAAACTATGGAATATTTATAATTCTAATGGTCAGAGGTGAGGAAAATACGATGCAGTTCCTTAAGAAGGACATTGTAGATTGGATAAAATGAAGATTGGAAGGAGAAAGTGTGAGAAGTTTTATATCAAAATACACTTTGTTCTTTATAGTGTTTCCATCTTTCCTTAAAACATTAACAGAATCCACAATGGACTAAGAATCAGTGTCTCCACTAGATAATATGCTGAAACCAAGTTAATCAACTAAAAATAGCAAATGGCAGAAAATCTTTTACTCAAACTTCCTCAAATCCCCCCAAGTTACCCAGACTTAATCCACATATCAAAGATTAAGGTCTGCAAACACAAATAGAGTTAATTAAATTAGGTCTCCCAGCAGAACTGCATGTTCACAAGAATAAACATCATAGACATACCTAAACATGTCCCTCAAGTGTCACCCTAGAATCAGTACCTAGACACTTCCACATCCAGGACAAACCTCCCTATATAACTGTGTCATTGTACCCCATTTCTCTGCAGCTTCCCTTAAAGGCAAACACTTTGCTTTTAGGAATAAATATTTCTTCTTTCCTTACAGCTGTCTTGATCTCATTTTTGTTTATATTTGCACAATCACAGCTTGAGTTGAAACCCCAAATTATTCTTCTAACAGAAGGAACAAATTAAAAATGATTATTTTAAGTTTTAATTTAACTTAGTATTTTATGCAGGTCTGATAATATGATAGATTTGCACTTCAGTCAAACAGTTGCTAGACAGTAAAATTATTATAAATGAGCAAAGAAAATATTTATAAAAATTACCAATTTCTATGGCAAGCTTGATTGGCAGTCAGTAAGTATGACAGCAAGGAGGCATCTAAAAAGTTTATTTCTGAATTTTTTAATGCTTTTTTTAAAAAATTACACTTTATGACTCTGGAAATAAATGGTTAAAACAGTATGCAATAATGTGCATCATTTGTGTAAAGGTGTTGGATAATGGTAAGTGCATGTGTTTTGAAATGTTTGATATTTTCATGCCAAAATTCTGAAAAACAGTACATTGTCATATTGTAGCTGTGATTGTGGAGTCCTTAAGTGTGGTTGATGGACTAAGTTTATCTAAAAGACCCTTTAAGAAAAGCTCTTGAAATATGATTACAGAACTGAGGTGCCATCATTTGAAAGTGCCTAAGGCAAGTTCCTTTGAAAATTGCAGCTGTAGAGGGACAGCAAGAGAACTGCACAGCCCTTAATTGTAGTGTTTTTCCCTCAGGATTTGCTCCCCCCATCAATTTCTCATCTGATAGCAGCACGAAAGAAAGCAGCAATTGGAGTCCTTGTCTGAATTATGAAAATCTGATTCTGAGTGACTGTGATCAGTCCCAGTGGCTGTCAGCTATAACGGCTTCATGTGCAATGAAGGGGCTTCTGAGAAGTTTCTGGATATGAAAATGTCATGAATTCTACTAATCATATATATGTATAAAATCATACATATTCACAGTAAGAAATCTAACATAAAGAAATTCAGTTTGTCTTATTTTTTTCCACTCAATTATGAAAAGGATTAAATAAAACAGATATATCTGTGCTCTAACAGTATTGAATAAGATATTTATGAGAAGTTCCTTTTTGATCATATATTTAAGTAGTCCTCATTAATGTAACTGTATATATAATAATACAGAGTTTCTATTTTCTTTCCGTTCCTACTTAGGGAATATATGACTATAGCTCAACACAACTATGCATAAATAGGCACTAGTATTATTTAATATTATTTAGTTTTGGTAGTTTTAACAGAATCATGATGATAATCACTATTTATTTTAGAAACATTTTAGAGCTTTATAATTACCGGTATTACTTTTAATGTAGTAATACTTTAAAGTAGCTTTTTCTATATGACTTACAGTTTTTCCTACGAATTCACATTCTGAATTTTGAACATATTCTATCCAATAAAGATTTTTTACTGTGCTTTCTACGCCATCTCTGTTACTTGCATTTACCGTCAGAAGCTTTTCTCAGGTACACTGCATTGAAGAGAAGTTTTCCTCAGGTAGGCTACACTGCTTTGCAGTTGCATTTTTTTGACTGTAAAAGAATGATACATAGTAGAAATACTAAAACTTATGCTTCTATTAATATTTATCAAAATAAAAACTGATCCGAATTTTGATATTATATTATCTTGTCAGTGGTGTAACATTATGAACAATATGTTTTAACCACATAATAAAATTAATGTAATTTAAATGAGTATTATTTTTGGTTTTTAATTAAACGTTTTTGACTTTGGTTGCTGCTGCTTTTTAAAAATTGTTTTGTTCTTGTAGAGGAGAACATTTGAAGTCCCCAGGATAAAACAAGTTCTTAGTAGTTCTTATAACCTCCTAACTAATAGTTTTCCTTCAATTCAATTATTTCCTTTACCAAGCAGCATTCTTAAGCAGCATACTCAATTATAAAACTGCATTCTGCGTTTTATAATTGAGTAGTTGTAGGAAATTTCCATCTGCAAAATGTATATTGTAGAAAAATTAGAATATTGTTCTCTGGTATTCTTAATGTAGGAATTGTAAGGCTCAGTTCTCCTGCATTACTTACAGCTAGTGTACAATTAAATCTAAAATCTGTTCTGTAGGAAGCAATAATGTGTGGCATCTACAGATGTCATTTTTGTATTATGCCCTGAGGCAACATTGATAGAATTAATAGGAAGACAACTGAATCGCCTTGCTTTTTTTAAACTTTGCAGTCTGTTAACATTTCAGGATAGAATCACCACTATTGGCACATGGCCAATCATTAATCCTTATATTGTTATATTAAGCCAAGGAATATTGTTTGGCTGAAACCATTTTATCTAGCTGGTTTCTCAAATATGAGGTTTTATTATTTTACAGCTATTAAATTGTTTAATACAGCACAATTTACATACTCAGTTGGTTTTTCTTTTTCATCATTTTGTAAGTAATTTTATAATTGCATAATTAATTAAATGTAGCATTTGCTATTCAGTTCAAAGAGTAAATGACCAATTTTACATATATTACTTGTATTTGTAAGCTCAAAAATTGTAACATATAAAATAACTGTTTCATTTCTGGTAACTGTCCACATATTATTTTGATGTATTTTCCCTTCCTAGATATATAAATATATTTCCATGATTTATGCCTCTGTAAATATTAATTTGAATTAATGCTTAGTTTAAAAATTTATATATTATTCCCTCTGTACTTTAAATATTTTAAATACTTTAAATGGTAACATAGTTTATTCAATAGAAACCTTGGGACAACATATATTTTTGTCTTCTTACTTTCCTATAAAGATTTTTCTATACCAAATTTCCCTTTAAAAATGTTACTCTGTTGAAAAGCAAGAATCCCTTTTATTTGTGTCAGTTTCCTAACTTCCCTGAATTTGAATGGGTCTAGCGCTCTTTCAGTTTTTATCACTTCCACTGTCTGTTAAGTGAAGATAGAGATTGCCATCGGGTCTGGATATCCAGTGATGTTGCTTAGGAACCTGCCAAGTGTTTGTATTGTTGGGAAAATGAATGTTGCTCTCTTGCAGATTATATATTTTTAAATTTTAATAGTTTTGGGGTTTTATGTTTTAATGAGTTTTACAGGTGTTTTTAAAAATATATATTTCTTGTATATCTAAGGCGGCACTATAATTCACATTCTCCTGTTTTCTAGGACAGCACCTTAACCTACACCACACAAAATGTATCTAACAAAAAGACTAACAAAACTCTTTATGCAGAGCTCTAAATATCTAATTAAAAAAAATAAACTAATCTCCATTCCCTAAAATCTAGCTAACATTTTGGGGGGGGGGGAGAAGAAGAAAGGAAGGGTAGAAAAGAAAAGAAAGGGTGAAAAAACCCAATTTGTTCAATTGATAGGTTCATCAAGCTTCCAAGCCAATGAATTGTTTCTAGATAGACTTTGTGCTCCTTTTGTGACTCTCTGGATAGTCGGACATTCCTTGTGGTAATGAATAGCCATTTCTAGATTGCAAAATGTCCTTATACCAGTATCCAAATATAAGAAAATATTTTATTTATTGAAGTCTGCTTCAATAAATAAGTCTGGAAGTCTGCTTGGTGAAACTCTTCATGCTTCTGTTCCATTTTGTAAGGTAGATCTGGAAGGAATATCAATTGCTTTTCTTCATATTCCAAATGTGCTGGAGTTCTAGAGTACTTGCAATATTTTATCTTAATTTGATCTCCAAAAAAGTTAATAACAACATGTTCAGGAGTCTATGAGGAACTAAAAGGCATACAATAAGATGCTTCAGTCAGTTCAACAGTCTGTCCAGAACTGAAACAGGTTTTGATATAACTTCTACTAATATTTCTTTGTGCTCTAAAGAAATGATACCAACCTCTTTAGTTTTTATTGCATCTTGTACAATTAAAACTGCAATTAATTTCTTGGTTTCTTTTTTTTTTTTTTTTTAATAAAAAAGTTTTTATTTTCTGATCAAACAAGTATACAATATAAACAATCATTCATACTATCATCAGAAAAAAAGAAAAAAAAATCAATTTGGTAAACTCAATCTTCAACCCCTCCTCACCACCCCCCACCCCCGACTTCCCAGAACAAAAACAGGGCATAGATTTCACCAAACATTCGCTAAAATAAACTAGCTAACTGCAAGATTTAATAACTCCCAAGACCCCTTAACTCCCCTTTTACAATTTCATTAACCTCCCTTTATATAAACACAAAGTAACATGTAATCCAATAACTCTAAGAATTTTAAAACCATTAACAAATCTTAAACATTCAAACCTAAAAACATTTTTCCCCCTCCTACTTTTCTCAAAGTTCAGATATTTTGAAATCTCATAACAAAAAATAAACCTTAGATATTCACTAATTAAATTTCTACATTTTTATAATTAACCATTAGTACATTAACTAGAAAACCAAAAAAGATTAATCAACCATTAATACATCATATTTAAAAATCAATATTCAACTTTATACTTTTTCCCCCTCAGTAGTTATAACACCTAAAACATAATCAATTTAAACCATGAATAGAACAACTACAAAGCCAAAAAAAAAAAAAATTAATCTTCCATTCTTGGTTTCTTATTTTGAAATCTCATAACAAAAAATAAACCTTAGATATTCACTGATTAAATTTCTACATTTTTTAAGTTTCTAAATTTCCCCCCTTCATTATTCCTCCCTCCAATTTTTAAAATTTAAAAGATAATCAACAACATAATTAACCATTAATACATAAACTAAAAAACCAAAAAGGATTAATCAACCATTAGTACATCATATTTAAAAATCAATATTTAACTTTATACTTTTTCCCCCCTCAGTAGTTATAATACCTACAACATAATCATTTTTAACCATGAGTAGAACAACTACAAAGCCAAAAGAAAAGGTTAATCTTCCATTCTTGCTTTCTTTTTATATTTTTTCCAATCTTTCTGCATCCCTCCTACTTCTATTTTGAGGAGGTTTTTCATTTTAATTTGAGGTTGATATAACTGCAAAAATTGTCCCCTTTTTAAAAAAGTTTCCTCTGATTTAGAGCCCCCAAATCGCCTCTTCATGCTTATATAAATCAGTTCATTCCTTCGTCTGTAAAACCAAAGTTTGTCAAGAGTTTGTGAAGAAAAGTTCAATTGTTTCTTTTCTATTAAATGTATAGATGCCACTGACAAGTCTCCTTCATCTTCTGAAACTTCGAAAGTCTGGTCATTTACTACTTTTTTCCAAACCAAGTCATAATTTTGAAGGATTCTATCAATTTTTCCGAAAAGAGCAGAGAGTAAGCTCGAAAATTCTTGAGAAAATTCTTCCACCCTCTCTGCTGCAATATCTCCTGAGTTGTCATCATGCTCCGTAGTTGTTTTGATTTCCTCAGTCATTTCTGTTGTTATCCCTTTAAGAATTGCTATTTGGTTACTTATAGCTGCAGTATGATTATTCATGGCTTCTTTTATAAATTCTGTAAGTTCTGCATCAAAATCCTTACAACTCTGTAAATCAGACAACTGTTTCGTTTCTGACACCTCCAAATAGCATCCAGCACTTTCAAGATCTCCTTTCTTAGAAGCCATTTTATTTTAAAGAAATTTTCTTTCTTCCCACAGCCATAAAATCATAAAGTCAGAGCCATCCTTTTGAGCAGCATTCAGCAATTTCTTTATAAACAATCTTTTCCCAAACAGCTCTTCAAAATCTATTCCAGCAACTTAAAGCCAGTCTCTGAGCACGAGTCTATTAGCAAAAACTTTTTCTAACTTTCCCTTTTAAAATCGCAACAAAGAAACGCCATCTTAACTTCCAGCTCAGAAAATCCAATTAGAAACATTGTATCCCCGGAGTTAAGTGTTATACTTGCAAAAAGCTTGTCCTCCTGCTTCTGTTCCGCCTGCTTTTTTGAAATCATTTAATCTTCTGTTTGACAGCAGAAATTGGACGCAACACCTAGCTCTGTAAAAAAAAAACAGAGTCCCCCCGGATCCGGAGCTTCAGTGGGCTGAACGGGGAGCTCTCACCCTCCTAACCCCTGGAATTAATCCAGGGGTTTTCAGGGAGCTCTACCCTCACCCACCTGCTCTCCTCCCCTTCTTTTCCCGAAGGGGAGATTTTCAAGCCGTTTGACAGCTGATTAACGCTGTCAGAACGGCTCAACGGAATCACGGGGGCGGCGGTCTAAAAAGACCGTCAATGGTGCTGCGGAGCCAACCCGGAAGTCCTTGGTTTCTTTAAACAGTTTCCTTTTCTAATCTTATCAAGTTTCTCAATATATTGTGAAAAACAAGAAATAATAGTAATAATTTATTAAATTTGTTTGTCGCTGACTGCCAACTCAAAGTTCTTAGAATCTCAAAACTGCTAACGTACCAAACTATAAATTAGATGGAATTTCTGTAAATTCCTATCTGAATTGGAGTTTCAGCCACAATTTTCCACTGCTGTAATAAAGTTGGTAAATAATTTATTTAGAATAGAATAGAATAGAATAGAATAGAATAGAATAGAATAGAATAGAATAGAATAGAATAGAATAGAATAGAATAGAATAGAATAGAATAGAATAGAATAGAATAGAATAGAATAACAGAGTTGGAAGGGACCTTGGAGGTCTTCTAGTCCAACCCCCTGCTTAGGCAGAATGAATAAATAATTATTCACCACTCTCACTAGTTAGAAATTGTGGCTGAAACTCCAATTTAGTCTCATACTCCAAATCTATGACAGTTTCTCTAGAAGCTGAAGCTGTGTAGAAGGCTATCCAAGGGAGATCTGCACTGTAACAGATGAACGGAGGAAGAAACAGCCATTTCCTTGTTTATATGATGTGATCAATTTCTCAAAATATTGGAAATGGCAGAAATAGTATGAATTAATTTCTTGCTTACCATCTTTCTTCACAAGTTTTTTTTTTCTTTTTTTGTGGGGGGAGAAAGAGATAAATTGCACTTTAGCACATCACATCTTATTGGAAGTCTATTTCTGCTTCTCTTGGTTCCCTGATGCTACAGTTTCTCTCTTTGGAATTTCATGTTATCTTCTTTGGATTTGAGGCTTCTTTTCTTCTTTAGATGAAATTTCAGTTTTCAGACACACATTTCTAGCTGCAATTCTCACATATGTTTCTGATTTCCTTTTATCAGGTAGGTGGGTGACAGGTGGACAAAGTACAGAGATCCATGAAGCTTTTGGATTAGTTTGTATCTTGCAAAAAATTATACCCATTGACAATGAGACTTAAACTAAATGCTTCCTTCAAACTAAGCTCAACTCTTGAAAATTTAATGATTGAAGAATGTGTTCAGGAAATGGTTTGCCATTGCTTTCTTCTGTAATTTTTTTTTTTTAACTTTTTAGTTCAGTGTACAGTTTTGGGATTTCCTCGCAGTCACTAGTTTCAACCCAGTTTAGCTTCCAAGACTATATAACATTGCTCAGATAAGGCCATTCAGAGTGCAGTTAATTATAATAGGTATATTTTAGGAAGTCTGATTACTTGAAATGTTATAGTGTCTATGAAGATATATATTGCAATGAATAGCATAATAGTGATATATTATAATTCTGAATTGGCCATGAAGGAAATTTTATGTCTCAGATTTGCCTAAGTCTAAGAGGACAAGGATCACATAAACTGTACTTAGTGCTAGAGAGACAATTTCCAGTAATTAAAAAAATGAAAGGGATAATTAGCTTGTTGCTGTGTTTTGGTACTCCATGCCTACAGCAAATAACTAAATGATAAATAGAAGAACTTTACAGTGTGGAAGAATTTGCAGAAATTCTACATGGGCAATAGTATGCTACAGAACATCAGCCTCAAGCATAATCTGCATTTATGCTATATCTATGAACCTTCATAGACACAGAAGCACTGTTAGAATAAGACGATGGACAACTTTGCCTTCAAATGAATGTCTGTTTTGTGATTGGTCAAACCCACCATAACAACTATTTTGTATCTAGAATGTGTTTTCAAATTTTTAACTATATCTGATTAAGGACCTCTGAGCAAAATGAGTCATGCTATTTTCAGCCTCTATTATTCTTAAGTGCATTTATGATCAAGAAAAGAAGGCAATGCTATGTTCTTTAGTGTATTAGGACACAATTTCATTTGAAAATAATCTGAACCTTATGCTTTGCTCTTTTTTCCTGAAAGCTGAACTGCCTCTAAAACACTTCTTCCAATTAATTTTTAAAGCATGTATACTCTTGCTACTCATCATCCAACCATCATAAAAAAGATCTCTAAATTTCTTATGCTTATACTACTTAAAGGAAGAAAACTCCAGAAATGATTGCTATATAATCTTTATAATTTAAAACCAAGCATGCATTCATAAACATGTTAGAATTTAAATGTATGAAAAACCTCTTGGAGGTTTTATGAACACTGTTGTTGGAATGGGCCGTGTTAAGGAAGCTTTCCTGTCTTTTTGGTAGCTATGCTTCCAAGGAAAACTGTTCTGACCTAGGCTTCCTGAGTCAGTAAAACACACGAGTAGTCCCAAAAACCTGTTTTATTTTAACAGCTGTGAATTCTTTTCATTCACAGATGAATCCCAAATAGTTGTAAAGAGTCCTTCGGGATAAGGCTGATAATCACTCACCTTTATCTCCCTTGACATGCTGCCTAAGACCTAATTGGCAAAGCCACACGGAGTCCAGAATCAAACAGAGCTTCAGACTTTAAACTGCACAGAATTAACAACGTTGCTTCCTGCAAAGGCCCACATGCCTTTGCTCCTCTCTTATGGGAAGGGCCAATCATCTCCAAGCCCTACTCCTGAGTCGTCCCTTTTGTTTTAACTGTTCTTGCCTTCTGGCAGCTCTGCTCATGCACGCACTGGGAACAGGCTCTCCTTGTTCCTCTGCCTCACTGAGGTCCAACTCTGGAGGCTCCGGAGGCAGCATGTACCTCCCAGATGGCCCTTTCTCTGCCTCCGACCCAGAGCCCTTGTCCGAGCCTTCCCCAGACTCCAGGACTGGCCCATGTTCCTCCCTAGCCTCCTCACTGTCCGACTCTGCTGCCAGCTCTGCAGGCTGCTGGGGGACCACAACAAGAACAAACAAAAGAGCATATGAGCAACCCCATTGTCAAACTATCAGTGAATCCAGAAGGAGTAACTTTTTAATATACTTTTTGGGATAAGATTAGTCAACAAAGTAGAAATATTCTGCCAGAATGAGGAAGTTGTAGGTCTCCAGTTGTTACTGAACTGTCCAGCAGCCCACTTGGCTTGTAATGATGATTTCTGTGAGTGTTAAAGAGCATCCAGAGAGTTTCTATACCATTTCAAGATATTTTAAGGAAAAATGTTTAAAAATAAATTGACACTTTTGAAATAGCATAGCAGGATTTGAAGAGTTGTATGCTTAAATTTGTTTACATAAAAAATAGTTCAGACTGACCACACTGTGCACGTTGGTAATTTTATCAATCCAAATAATCCCAAATTACTTGTTGCTGGAAAAGCTAAATGGAAAATGTCTGTATAGAGCAGATGTGTTTTGAGGGGTTGGGAAAAGGCAAAAAGACAAAAATAAGGTAACTGTCAAATACAATTTATGCCAACTCAATCCTCTTTTGGCTGCTTCAAGGGGAGAGGGGCTCTTTTTCTTTGGCTCTTCAAGTTTAAAATTTTCATTGTTGTTTTTGTATTAAGTTCAATGGTAAGCAAGCAAAGGAGATGGGAGAAAGGCAACTGGGGTGCTGAGAATGAGGTGATATTTCATAAATAAAACCAGGATTAATATAAATCATAGTTTAATGTTATATATTGACATGACTAATCTCTGTCTTTAGGGAGTCAATGTGTTGCAGTATAGTTCCAGCTTTCTGAAGACTTCTTAGTCATCTTCTGAATTTTCTAAAGTTTTGGCTTTGTTTTTACTGAAAAGATTTGAAACCCACTTCCCAGATACTCCAAAAATGGTTATTAGGCTGATCTCAAAAAAATTAACTATAAGTCTCAGTTTTCTATTATGGCAGCCAGTACACAGTTGCTATGGAACATATGTTTCATCAGCTTCCTTAATATCCTTACAAAATTGAATGAGCAGCCTTATTTGTGTCTGCCTTAACTCCTGGTTCCTTGCAGTTTATGAAGGCTATAGCCTGTTGCTTTCTGCTTTATTTTTCTTATATCTATTTAGAAGAAAAATAATTATCAGATTGAAATTTGCTAATTAAAACCATTTTCTAGTATTTGGTTACTGTAGTCTTTGATGTCTCTCTGACAGGACCATGAAATGCATGGGGTGTCTATAGGGACAGAATTTGCTGAACATGGTGCTTTGTAAATGCGGGAACACAGTGTCGCAGCAGCTCATGAATATGAAACGCTCATGATGCTACCTCAGTGGACTTGAGAACACAGATGAATCCTGTCATGTGCTAAATGAGACCAATTTCTTTCATTTAACTTCATCTTCAATCAGACCCTCTTCCATTTGCCTGTTTAAAATTCCCTAAACGTGATGCAGAAGGTAACAGTGCTTAGTAAAAAAAAAGTTTTGCAGTTATAAGGAAATTAGAATTGCATGTGGTTGAAGTTCCATGCCTTAAAAATCAACTTCTTTTATATAAATTAGATAAAGGAAGTTTTTGTTTTAAAGACTCTCATTGCACAAAATGGGCCAGTTAACTATTTAAATCTCTTTATTTGATGTCTTTTAATTTTCTAGTTTTGTACATCAACATTATAAACATAGCACTGTACATAAATATTATCATTTATATTCTTGCACTCTGTATCTTGCATTCTGTAGTTATAATAAAAACTAGATTATTACTAGGAGACTTTTTCACTCTAATTTGGCTACTAAAAACAGCAAGTCAATAAAATAGGATCAGAGCCTATCTCATAAATTATTTGAGGCAGGCTTTGATTATTGGGAAAATTTGAAAAAGTACTGCAAGATCATTTTTTAGCTTTGAACATTGCTTCACAACCTCTTGTAAAATTGAACGATCCTGTAATTTGAAGACAGAAAAATAAGCAGAAAAATAATGTTATATAAATATAAACATAATTTAGTTTCTGTCTTTTTTTCATAGATCAACATCATTGTGAATGTTATGTGGGAGTATAGCTGCTTAGGAATTGATTTTAACAATGAGCATATGAGCAAACCTATGTATAAATAAATATACTCAGTTCATAAACATATTTTGATTATTAATCTAATAGGGTATTGGATATGTCCTGTCATCCTAAAATATGGCTAGGGTATCTATAGCTTTGTAGATGTTACAGTATTAATTCATTGGCTTTCCTTGTTGAGACTGATGGAGTTTAGTGTTTTTGGAGAGCCATACTATATCCTTCCATTCCTAACATAAAATTATATGCCATGAAACAAGCTTCAGGCAAAGAGAGTAGTCATTCCCAATAAAGTAATATAAATCATAATGATCTTTTGCCAAGGAATTCTAGTCCTCTTTTGCAGTCTTATTCTGTACTTAGTTCATTTAGAAGGGTTTGAACCCATAGTTGGAAAATCTGGACACTTGTTGCTTCAGAGGAGCTCAACTAAGTACCATTTTCCGTATTTTAATTATTGTTCAATATATTTTAGGTAGCCTAACAATAGGAATTCTCTAGACAGTTCTGGAATGCTTAATCTGAGTTGTGTCTATTTGAGATGCAGTTCTTAGACTTCTCTGTTCCTCTGTCTAGAGTCACTTGTCTAAGCTATTTATTTGTTTGAATGCAAAGGTTTCAGAAGTAAATGCTATTGATATTATTGAGAACTAAATAAAAATATGAAAGTTAACATTTTGCCTTAGATCAGCATTTCTGATAATTTGCATCTTGTACTGGTTACGTTCTCTGCATGCAGCAGTCTGAACCGTGTAGTTAATCTGTAATGAGTTAATTTGTGGAAGAACATCCAAAGAGTAGGAAAAAGCCATTCAAGTCAAGTTTTTTCTTTTACTCAGTACAGAGATTCTACTTGAACACATCAAGTAAAGTGAAACACATGTTCTCTTGGTAATTGATTATACTTTTGAACTGAAGTTATCATTAGAAAATGTTTCTTCTACCAGTCATTTGGAATCTGCCTGCCTTATTGGAAGGTAGATTAAAGTGGATCTTGCCTAATGAAGGATAAAGTTAAACTATTGCTTTCCATGTAAACTTTGCATTTGTTTATGCTAAATTTAATTCTATTGTTTTTAGCCCATTTCTTTATTAGTAACATTTAGAATTTTGTTTCTGACTAGATTAGCTCTCCTATCAATTTTGTATCAGCTGCAATTTGGAAAAGTATTCCTTCTTCCATGTCATTTGTTTAAAAAATAGAAAGTACAGTGCCTTGACTTAATCCTATGGTCTAATTTGAATACTTTTTCCAATTTGATGTTCAACATGTTTAAGCATTATTTGAATATATGATTTGAGCCAGCTATGCATTCTCTTGATTGTCATGCTGTTCAGCCCACACTTAACTAGCTTGTTAATTAGAATGCCATATGTAGGCATATGTTACCTATTTCAGGCATTGGGTTTTCCACCGGTTCTCCACTTATCAGCTAGATTATATGCAGCCATGTTGGTTTGTTCCTCTTGCTTTTATTTTTTGTCCATTTGCAAGATTTTAAAAACACTTGAAGCCATTTTCAATTCCTTTCCTCATTAGCTTTTCTGGTGATGGACTTTAAAATTATTATTGCTCAGGGTTCAGGAATCTGGAAGAATCATGGTTGGCAAAATTTGCCTTTCAACAGATAATCAGGGTAATGTTTCCCTATCATTACTAAGAAAATTACACTAGGTTTATTAATTAATTTTAGGACTAATCATAGTGTATATTTCAATATTTTTTTTTTACTAAAGAATATGGTTGACTTCAAAAAATTGTAAAAGCCTCCAAATAATAATATTGAGCTGTTAAACTGTTGTGAAATGGGGTTGAGGGGTACCCCGGACCGTGAACCAGCTCATGAGTAAACACACTGAGACTGAAATAATTCTGACAGAGGCGTCTTGTGTAAAAATATAATTTACTTTAGAACATTTAAAAAGCACTATGTCTTTAAGAAAGCACATTAAAAACAAAGTCTTATCTGGGTATGTGAAGCAAGGCTATCTCCCTAGATCCCTCTCCACAATACCGAAACAGTTCACAAGAGAATAAAGCTAACATGAAGGTAAGCAGCTTCGGCATCGATACATCATCAAGGTAGGGGCAGCACAAACTTCACAGCTAAAAGTCACCTGAAGTAAAAACAGTTCAAAACAGCAAACATTGCTTGAAGCTTGTGGGAGGAAAAAGGTCCAGCAACAGCAGTCCCAATGATAGCTTGCGTGTTACAAAACAGCAAAAGGCAAGCATCCATGGGAGTTTCTCTGCAACGGCGTCTGGAGTCCTTATCTGCATTCTTCTCCCATCTGCGGCGTTGCACTAAGCTTCCTGCAGGAGCTGTGCATTTAGGCCTAAACCAGGAATCTAGGCCCGAGTAGCAAGCGAAAAGATCCTTGCTTATATGGGGAGTTAACCTGCAATTAACTAGGGCAGGGAAGGCTTGCAGGTAATTACAAACAGGAGATGGCTTGATTGAAACCATACTGTTTGTGAGTAGGCAAGTAGCCACAGCAATCCTGGAAACACTCGTGACATAAACAATATTTTGCAGGTAAACATGGTCTTTTTTTTATTCTTGATTTTTTTTTCATTTCATGTTTTGTGAGTCTTGGCTTATTGTAGAGGACTCATTCCACTATTTAGAATAACCATTCCACTTTTAGAATAACCAGTATATGATAAATTCAGTTCAGCCTTGACCAATTGGCAGTCTCAGTCCTGTGGTGAAACAGTTGGATAGCCATCACTGTATTCAGTGCTCACAGCAGGCCTTGCAACATTAAATGAGTTGTATGAATTGACCTCAATTCATTACTTAAATTAGAAGTTGCCCTGTGGTCTGTGAATTTTGTCGGTTTGCTTTAATAGCTGCTGAGTTTATTAGTTTTAATTTCTGGCTCTTAGCATGTGCAGGCATTGCTGCTCTGATCCAGCAATTTGGACACCCAGAGCATCTTAAAGGCATTCAAAAACCAAGTTTCTCTACAAAAGAATTAGGTCTTAAACACATGACTTATTCAAGACTTGGATAAAGGTAGTCCTCAATTGACACCTGTAATTGAATCTGCGGCTGCCCATTAGGGTTGTAAGTTGTGATGGTCATAAAGCAGGTCACCCATGTGAACAAGTGATTTTATCTTTTTTGCTGCGGTTGATAAGAAACACCACAGTTGTAAAATGAATGCCATGGTCATTAAGTGAATCCATTTTTGCCATGTGGCATTTTGCCTAAAACCAGAACTAAACACTGGTTTTAAGCAAAAACATCATAATTCATGGGCACATCACAGGATGCTGCAAACAGCTGTAAATGCAGGCCAGTTGGTGATTGTCTGAAATGTGATCACATGATCAAGGGAGAGCAACCATCAGAACAGGATCCTAAGCACCTTTTATGGGGTCCATTGTAACTTTGAACATCACTAAGTGACTGATTTGTAAGTCAAGGACTACTTGTATTGGATAGGTGAATCCTAATGATTTCGCTGTTGTCTATTTCTGTGAACTGATATTTTTATTCAGCAGAACAGAAAATTTTCATCTAGCTAATGGCCACATATAGTTTTGAGAGGTATAGGCAGTGGTGGGATTCAAATAATTTAACAACCGATTCTCTGCCCTAATGATTTCTTCCAACAAGTAGTTCACCAAACTGCTCAGAAAGTTAACAACCGGTTCTCCCGAAGTGGTGCGAACTGGCTGAATCCCACCACTGGGTATAGGAGAGTGTACTTCATAGTAGATATAATCATATAAAATAAAAAGTTAAATATAAATAATACACTCAAACTCAGCTATAAAGTAATGCACACACCTAATTCAAAAACTGCACTCATGTACTCATATGTTCAGACATACATACATTGATAGAATCATACTATATTAAATAAATCATTTTCTTTTAATAATTTACTTACTATTTTCCAACACACCCACCCACCCACACCATTAAATTGTAAAAATTGAAATATACTGTATCATCCCACAGGAAGATGATCCTGAAGTTAAAAGTCTTTCCTCAAAAGAAAAATATAGACAGAGAAAAAAAATATTTTATCATAACTAGTTTATCCCTCCTGTCCTCCCAGGTAAAACTGTCCTGGAGATTTTCTTCCTCATAAAAATGTATACAGGACATGTGTTGTACTTGTGTGTACATGTGTCTACATGTATTTATGCATATTAGAAGGCACATTTCAAAAAAAGCAGGGCTATAAAAAATGTGTAAATATAAATTGTATTAATAGCTATTGATTAAAATTCATTGTCTATAAAATAAAGTTCTTCAATTATATCCAATAAAGTCAGCAAGCAGGTAATCCATTTTAGCTGCAGTTAATCTTCAAAGGCATGTACTTTCCTTCCTCACATTTGTTTGTTTTTAAACAGCAATATCTATTCTTAGTTATTATAAAATAATCTCCTCCCATTCAAGGAAAAAACTTTGTGTTCTTTTGGCAAAATATGGTACTTTATTCTCCATTTATAATTCATTCCAAGCCCAGTAGAGGGAGCTAAATCAGCACTTAGGAGCAGATATTCAGATGTTCTCAGGTCTGAAAATAGTTTTTCTTTAAAAAAAAAAAAAGGTTGAAAAGGGGCAAGCCAGAGAAAAAAAGCAAAGGAACAATATTGATGATCAAGCTGAGAAACAGTAAGCTGGGAATAAGCTAAAATGGGTTTAGTTTCAGATGGAAATGCAAAAAGGAGACAGTTGAAGAGGAAACTACACTGAGTTTTGGGAACAAAAAGAAGACAGGAAGAGACAAATTGATGTTGCAAAATAGAGAAGAGGAGAAGAGCAGTAGTTCAGATCAGTCCTCAGGGAAGACCTATTAAAAGACCGTCCAGAAAAGTAAAACAGCAGTTGTCTCATATATCAAAACTCAAGCCACTCAAATATGTTATTAATAATTTACAACTCATATTGAATAACCGCACTGCACTTCTCAAGATTGGGTGGTAGGCCCAAACTTGTATAGATTCAACCATCCTACATGAAATAGATTCTCTCAGACAGTCTGAAGAAACCTGAAAATAATGGTAACATGGGAGTTAGAGCTTGCAACAGAACAGATATCTACTACCAGCACCATCTTTTTATACCATTTTTTTGTATCAGCAGCACCATTACAAGTCCCAACAATTTTATACCCAAGATATGTCTTCACATGCTGTTTCTCTAATTGATCTATCCCATTTTCTGCCAGCAATGCCCCCCTGGGATCTATGTAGGACAAACAGGCCACACTTTGCACAAAATAATTAATGGACGTGAGTTTGACATCAGAACTCATAAAAAAGACAAAGTAAAAGTGGAGCATTTTAATCCTTCAGGACACTCGATTGCAGATTTCAAAATTCTGGAACAAAGAAACATCCTCAGCACAACTGAGTAAGGGAATGATGGACTCTCATAGTGTACATCAAAAGGGTTCATACTATGTGAGAAGGTATTAACAAACACACTGGGATTATAACACATTAAAATTATTATTTGATATGGTACTTGTAATCTGCCACACATGTATAGTAATCTGTATTGCATAACTATCCTGTCTTCCCTCACTTTTCTCCCCATCTCAGTTTAAACCCTACTTCATTTAGCCATTCTGTGCTATCTGGTAGAGTGAGCTGCAGTTCATGATAGCTTGTGCCTTTTAATGAAATGTGTTACTCTAAAAAAAGTGTACCTCTTTTGATACTGTTCTGCCATATCAAATATCTCCTGTTGCTGAATGTTATTAAGAAATTACAAGGAACAGAAAGGCAGGATAGAAATGACAGAGAAAGAAAGTGATGTGGTAGTGTGAAGTATAGCAGAGTGCAGTTAAAAATTCAGTGGAAAATGGGAGTAGGAGGCAAGGGAAGGCTTTGGAAAGGCAGGGAATCATTGTAGAATGCACTCAACCTGTTGCTCTACATGCGGCTGGAGGCTGCAATTGTTGCATTTGTGAGTAAAATGCAGTCTTGTAAAAGTCCAATTCTGTTACTGCACATATTTAATCACTATGGCATAGATTTGCTAAAGAAGAATCTCAACAGCCCAATTTCTTTTATATTCATTTAGCTATGAGCTAAAAAACCACTCTGCTTTAGGCAGCAAATCCTTGGATAGTTGAGGAGCTGGAAGGCATAATTCTGCAGAGACTGTCCAAGCTGTCACTGTCTCTTGCTTTGGTTTGGCTCTGTTTTCAGCCTCTCTTTCATTCAGCCCCTTCACCAGGCATCCAATTAGAGAGAATTCCCACTGTGTGGGTTGCTCCAAACACTACCCTTGTCAAAAGTCCACGCTAACCCTTGCCCTATTGCAGATGGACCAGTCCTGCTTCCATCAAGGTCAGAGGAATCTGCAGAGGAGGAGGAGAAGGAATGTGGAGGAGGAGGTGTGGCTGGTGCAGTTGGAACTGTGAGGGGGGAGTTTGAAAAAGACCTGGACATGGGTACTAGACTTCATAGGACAGGCACTTTTCCTGCTCTTGAATGTTAATTTCAGACAAGGTTTCAAACAAGGCAGCACTTAAACAACCAAATGGCTTGATGCAAAAGCAGCTACAGACAAAAATCTGAAATGGTCTTTGCAATCCTAAAGTACCATCCTTAGTTAAAATAGTGTGTAAATGATTTATTCATTATTTATTAATCACACTGGTAGCCCACCTACAAAGCAATCCTCAGCAATGTCCAGATTGAAAATATTTTTAAAATTAACAATCAAAAATTCAGCTGAGCCTGCCAGTTCCCTAGCCATCTAACTTATCTGGGACACTATAATAAATTTCAGAATGGGATCAAGACAGCTCAGAGAACAATGATGCCCAATGCTTAAGCATTAGGACTTCAGCACCAAACTATTCAAGAGCTAGCTTATTGAAAAAAAGGCATATTGTGATTGAGGAAGAATTCATTGTACTAGAAGGTAAATGGAGCCTGTGTTTCTATGAATACGCATGTGCATGTCTTTGTACAAGATAAATAAAGATTATTCTTTCATTCAAACATCCAAATATTTTTCTTTTGCTTTTATCTTTATCTTTATTTATTTATTTATTTTATTCAATTTGTATACCGCCCTTCTCCTAGTGGACTCAGGGCGGTCCACAGCCAGAACTAAAACACATACCAATACAAAATTTAAATTTTTAAAAAGAATTACATGACTTTGGCCCAAAATTTAAAACATTCAAACTAAAACCCATTGACAATGCTTGATGGAAAAGAAAAGTTTTAGGGCACGGCAAAAGGCCCGGAGATCCAATATCCTTCATATCTCTCGGGGCAAATCGTTCCAGAGGGCAGGAGCTGCCACAGAGAAGGCCCTCCCTCTGGGGGTCGCCAGCCGACATTGCCTGGCTGACGGCACCCTGAGGAGTCCCTCTCTGTGGGAGTGTACTGGTCGGTGGGAGGCTATCGGCAGCAGAAGGCGGTCCTGCAAATACCCAGGTCCTATGCCATGGAGCACTTTAAAGGTGGTAACCAACACCTTGAAGCGCACCCAGAAGACCACTGGAAGCCAATGCAGCTCACGCAGGAGAGGTGTCACATGGGAGCGCCCCTTCGCTCCCATAATCCCCCGCGCGGCCGCATTCTGCACCAGTTGGAGCCTCCAGGTGCTCCTCAAGGGGAGCCCCATGTAGAGAGCATTACAGTAGTCCAGGCGGGAAGTGACGAGTGCCTGAGTGACTATGCGTAAGGAGTCCCGATCCAGAAAGGGATGCAACTGGCGAATCAGGTGAACCTGATAAAAAGCCCCCCGGCCAAATATTCTGTTGGAATATTTATTTATTTAATTTTTTTATCCTACCTTTATTATTTTTATAGATAACTCAAGGCAACAAACATATATAATATTCCTTCCTCCTATTTTCCCAACAGTATCAAACCTGTGAGGTTGGTTGAGCTGAGAGAGAGTGACTGGCTCAAGTTTACTCAACTGACTTTCATGCCTAAAACAGGAGTAGAACTTCTGGTTTCTAGCCTGATGCTAGAATATACTTAATTTTTTTTTACAAAGCTTATATCTGTCTGCTTAAACAGTTAAAAAAGAAAAAGGAGGAGGAAGAGGATATTAGTTGTCACATAGGTTAGGACTATTGTTAGGACAGAGACAGATTGTGTGTCCCTAAAGATGTTGATAACATGTCCTAATGTCAACAGGTATCATGGCTACAATGAAAGATATTTGGAATTGTAGTACAACAATACACTCTCTGCAGATTTCATATACCAGTATTAAGTTATTTTTTTGTGCAGAAACAAAATGTCTACAAATATATGTGCTATACTTGCCTTGAGGTCAACTATTTGTCCATCTGATTCAGAATAGTCTGCTCCAGTTGATAGAAACTCTTCCAAGCAGAGGCTTTCCCCATCACCTGATGTTCTTCATTTGAGATGCCAAGGATTGAACAAGGGGCCTTCAGATTGCAAAGCCTATGTTCTACCAATTAACTATGGTCCCTCTCCCAAAATAAACTATGCAAATGTGTAGTAATTCTTTCTTACTCATATTTTATCTCTTGCAGATATACCAGTGATCCCTGACTTGGAGGAAGTACAAGAGGAGGACTTCGCCATGCAAGTGGCAGCCCCACCTAGGTATAGTAACCCCAGAATTAGTTCTACTAGTTAGTTGTCCTTTTGGGATCAACTTCTGCCCCAAATGGCTGATTGTTGTACCATATGTTATAATAAGGGCAAATAAGCTCTTCTGAAGGGAGGAAGTAGCTGCTGTAGCTACTGAGTAAAGCCAATAAAAGCCTTTTTTTTAAATTAGGATCAGCTCCATATTTTAGACTTTCTAGTGAAGAATGGAGAGTGTTAATTTCATTTCTGCTCTAACCCCAATCACAGTGTTCAGGTGAATAGAGTGCTGACCTACCGTGACTTGGACAATGATCTCATGAAGTACGCTGCATTCCAAACCTTGGTGAGTGCAGTCAGATGGAAACTGAGATTTATTTATATTTCTTCCAGGAAGAAGGGAGCAGTAAGTAAAGTATTACATAAAATTGACATTTATTACATTTTAAATGTCCCTTTTTATTCTAATGTAATATATGTATATTTGAACTATTGCTTTGATAGAGCCCTTGGTTTTGGAAGCCTAAATAAATATCTAGTGACTTTATTTTCTTATGCAACATTTTTGATGTTCCTTTTAATCATCTTTGGACATTCCATAATCATATAATTCATTTGGCAGAATGTCTTTCAGGGATTATTTAATTATTAGTTTATATTTGGGACGCAAGACTAGACACTGGGTTTTGGAAATTAGTGCACTCATCAGAGAGCCTCGGCCAAGAAAAAAAAACCAATTCTCCAAATGTATGTATCTTGTGATTGCTTTTGAAAGGATTTTTTGGGTGAGATGTTAGTGCATTTGGTCTGCTTTGCTCCCATGCTGGGCATATGTGTTTTTCAGAGAAGGAATGGGACTGTCTTGCTATCATGGATAAAATGCAGATATTGCTACTACTTGTTCTTCAAGCAAATATGATTTTAATGTGTTTTCATAGGATGGAGAGATTGATCTCAAATTGCTCAGTAAAGTCTTAGCACCAGAACAAGAAGTACGAGAGGTGAGTTTGGTTATGAATATTTTTGCTAGGCTGCTCTTAAAGTTAGCATCGATTTAAGAATGTTTGTTTCACCCTATTGTTTCAGTTCTTCTCAGTTTCCTTAGGAATTTGCCTTATTGGACTCATAGCATGGACAACCTTTTAATGCTTCTCTGGGTGTTTTTTTTTTTTTTTGTTGGGGATGGGGACCATCATATCAAGCAAGCGGGTAGTACCAAACAGAGATGAGATTGATCATCTATGCAAAGAATGAAAAAATATTCTCACAACAAATCCCCAACTGTTTCAATGCTCCTTCCTCAAGTATTTTGATGAAGGAGATGGTTGGACTTTTTTGTGCAGATGCAATGGAATGAAAGAAGTGATCCATTTTCACTGCACCCAGTTCCATGAAGTAGGATTACAACTGTGCTTGAAAGAGCCCCAATCTATGTTTGGACTGATTCAGCCAAGACATTCCTCCATTCATATTGCATCACTACAGTAGTACATTGCTTCCTTGCTGTCAGCTTCCTGATGCCAGTTGAGCTCTGCTAGATGGAAAAGGATACTTAGTGATGGTTTCAAATGATGTTCAACAGAGTAGCCAGGGATTCAATAGGACTCCTGATTGGCAAACATGTTCAGAAAACTCTCCATTTATTTTCTGAGTTGGATGCCAATCTAAGACACACCAGGGAGTGATTTTTGGAAAGCTTACTTTCATATGACTATCAGTTGAACCGGAGATCAACTTCATTGTGTGTAGGACTGGGGATGAGGTGATATAAGATTGAAGTCAGACTTTCAAGGTAGACCAGACTAGGGAACCAAAGTCATGCGGAACCAAAGTCATGCAGGCTAATATTACTTTTATTATAAAAATATAATAAACAGAATCTTGCAAGTCTGAATGTGTTCCCTCTCTCTAAGAAGGGTCTTATCTGAGGTGTTTTCTCAGATTACAGTTCTGGCTCTGACTCCTATTTCTTTTATTAGCCAGTAGTGGCTCTTCCTCCTGTTCTTCAAGGTTATTCCTTATGCCTATTACAGGGCCTGAAATCCATCAAGACAAAAATATAGAATATCGCATTGACGCAGTGGTGAAATCTGAAATTTGTTACTACCGGTTCTGTGGGCGTGGCTTGGGGGGATAATGTGACTGGGTGGGCGTGGCCATTTTTAAAAACTTTTAAAACCATTTTTTACGTGTAAAACCATGTAAAAAATGCTTTCAGAAGGCTCTGACGATCCCAGCTGGGTTTAAAAAACCCTCTGCCAATCAGGCAACTCAGCTGGGATCGTCAGAGCTTGGATCGTCAAAGGCATTTAAAAGAAAAAAAGCCTCTGATGATTGCGTGGCTCAGCTGGGCATGGAGGGGTGGGGGCAGGGATTTTTGCTACCGGTTCTCCGAACTGCCTGCCGCCATCGTTACCTACTCGCCTGAGCCGGTTCGAACTGGGAGCATTTCACCCCTGCATTGACGCACCAGCAATCATCACAGTTATCTTGAAAAGATAGATTATTATGCAATGGGGTGGCAGTATTTAAACAGTATTGCTCCATTATTGTGGCCACCTAAACACCGAAGCAAATATTCAAAATTAGAAGACTGTTGGTTGGAGCTTCTGGTCAATGAGATGAATTCGCACTTCTGCACCCTCTGGTCCTAGCCTGCTGCATCACACAGTATTCCAGAGGGTAGAATTGAGAGAGATTAACATTCCTCTCTTGTTTTAAAATATATACCATGTCAAGTACTTACTCAGAATTAAATCATGGTTAATAAATGTTTTACCAGCAACTGGCATAGCATTAAAAAGCAGAAGCTTAAGGGCGAAGGGTCCATTTTGATTGTCACCTGGATTTCCTTGATTAGACTACAACCTGGAAGAGAGACTGGTCACCAGTCTATCCATCCTTCCATATCTGTTACTACAAAACTTTGTTCTTTCAACATCTTCCTAAAGCATAATGTCAGCGACTGTTACTAAGATAACAGGAAGAACAAAATAAATTGTTCTTCCTCTGTTACATTCCAAACATTCATGAGGCCAAGAAGCCTGGGCCACCAAAGGGACTCTCAGAAGTCAACCTCTTTAGATCACCTGTCAGTGGTAAACCCACTAAGGCAGAATTTCTTTTAACCCATGGAGTGGGATGATGCGATCTCTGCAGACAAACCCAGCTGAGCGTTTCTTCTGACCTTCTCCTGCAAAGACAAGTGATCTTGCTACCATTATTAGCACTTAGGGATTGGGTCCTCGCTCTAATGTATTTTTCCCCCATTTGAACTGAGTCATCATATTTAGAAACGTTGCCCCCATTGGTACTTGTTTTACATTTGTTATTGTTCTTTGACAGGATGATGTCATCTGGGACTGGAATCATCTCTACACAGAGGTTGCCTCTGAACTTTTAAGTGAATGGGACTCTGGGCAATCAGAAAAAGAAGAGAACCTTATGAACAAGAATGCTTGAATTTTGATTGATTGCATAAAAGCACAGTTGTAGAGACATTCCTTTTTAGTATGATTTTTATTTGAGAAATTATTTTTGTCTACACAATATAAAAATAGCTATTTCAGAAATGTATCTAACAGAATTCAAAAGGAGTTTTGTATTGATATTCAAGTTAATTGATTATACTTTTTATTAACTGGGAATACTTTCAATTCTCTTCAGTAGGTAATGTTTTTCCAAGTACTTACATGCCCATTTTAAGGTGTTTTATTTCTTATATATATACCATATTTTTCAAAGTATAAGACACACCTTTTTCCCCCCTAAAAGGGGGTGAAAATTTAGGTGCGTCTTATATACCGAATGTAACCCCGCCCACACACTGGTCCCCACCCTTTGGCCTCTGCCTCCCAGCAGTTTACCTCCTTGCAGCAAGCAGCAAGAAGAAACAGCTTGTTTCAGCTTCAGTACAGCCTAATTAGCACAAGTTGATTGGAACGGCCTCCCGACTCTCAGCTGTTTTGCTCTCGGCTGTTTTGCGCGGGCCTCTGCTGCTTGCTGCAAGGAGGTAAATTGCTGGGAGCAGATTTTTTTTTTCTTGTGCTAATCAAGCTATACTGAAAACGAAAATGAAACTAAAGCAGGCTATTTGCTGTTTGCTGCAATGAAGCAAAATTGCTGGGAGGCAGAGGCAGATTTCTTTTTCTTGTTTTCCTCACCAAAAAAGGTAGGTGCATTTTATAATCCCGAGCATTTTATACTCCAAAAAATACGGTATGCCTCATTGTAAAATGTTATGCTTTATCCTCAGAGCTATTACAGATAGACAAGTCTGGAATATTAAATTGATTTATTACCTTTCCTCACTTAAGTGGCGACTCTAACATATTCAAATTTGTTTAAATGTACATGAATAATAAATGTGTAAAGAAGAGGCTATACAAACAAAAAGCAACACAAGTGCACCATACATCACATGAGCTTTTTGAATTTGGAAGTGAACTGGGAGTACCAGTTTCCTATTCTAAAATATGCTGGAGGTTGACTGCTTTCCAAAGATCATAATTTGTGAATTTATCTATGCTTATCACCCAAGCTAATAGTACACTTAGCAGTGTAGTGGGCAGTGAAATGGAGCTATCAACAACAACAAAACCCATGTTTGTGCATAAGCAGCATATTGCAGGCGTAAAAGACAGGAAAATTAAAAACCTTTTTCATTTTGAATTGGACTAGTCTAACTCACCTCCAAAACTGGAACAGAATATTAGAAACTACTGAGCCACAATAGTAGGCAAAGCAGCAGGGATGAGCATATCTTTTCAAAGAGATTAGTCTGAATGTGCAAAAGCATCTAAGAAGCCCCTTGTTTTAAATTGCCAAAGCGGTTGCGGCTTTTTTCCAGGTTTTCCTGGTTTCTTTAGAACAGGGCTGGTCAATTAATTTTCCGAAGAGGTCACATGTGTGAGTGGCGGTTGCTTGCACGCACAGCTCCATTTGCATGAGTGTCAGGTGCTCATAATTGTGCTCAAAACTCCCATTTGCGAGAGTGGCAGGTACTTCCTCTTGAAGCTCCATTTGCACAAGCAGCAGGCGCTCATGCTCGCAGCTCCATTTGCAGAATTCCTCTCAGAAATATACATATATCCAGTGGTGGGATTCTACCGGTTCGCACCGGTTCAGTAGAACTGGTTGTTAAGTAGTTAAGCAGTTCAGAGAACCGGTTGTTAGAAGAAATCTCCTTTTGTTTTTTTTCCACTTTACAGGGTTAATCCTGTAAGGAATTATAACATTCTGGTGTTTTGTAGCCTAATCTTTGTTGCCCTGCTTACAGAAACTGCCTCTCTGTTAATCCTTATTACATTCTTGGCAGTACACCTAGACTTTTACTGTCACTTTTGGTTCCGGAGCTTCTTGGAGTTTTTTTTTTCCCTTGACTTGGGGAAGGGTTGTTTTAAGCTTTTTACACCGCTGTTGGGAGGTAATACTCCCCTGTTGGAGTTCTTCCAGCCAGGATGCAATGATCAACACTTTGAAAAAATAATTGAATAACAAAGCAGAAGCTTTTAATGACAAAGAACCAAGATGAGTGACATTCAAGGCTTCTTGGCTAGCTAGAAAGATTGACATTCAAATGTGAGTTTACATACCCTTTCTGACTTTTGGTCTAAAACTGGTTTTTGGTGAAGTTTAATTCTGTGTTTGGTGATGTTTAATCCTGTGTTTATTGATGGGATAATTTTCCCTATTCAGCTTTGTTTGGAAGGAAAATGTTAATCTCTGTTCCTGAAAAGAAGCAGCTTCAGAAATCTGTCTAGTTCCTGTGTCTATTTGTTTTGGTAATTGGTTTAGCAAGCAACAGCTACTGTGTTTGCTCCTTTGCTTCATACTGGAGAGCTTAAATGACCTCTCTGCTAAAGGGTTTCACTTTATGAGCAAGAGTTGGCTGCTGATATTAATCATTGCATTTTAACTATTTTAATTCCTCAAGGTGCTCTGGCACCCTGCCTGATTTGTAACTCCAGCTTGCAGGTATTTCTAATCTAATGATTGGTATTTAGGGCAGCTTTTTGCAAGCAAAGAAGTTTTTTGTATTTTTCTACAGGTAGTCCTTGACTTACAAGTTACAATGGCACTGAAAAAAGTGATCTTATGACCGTTTTTCACACTTACGACCATTGCAGCAAACTGTCATTAGGGCAAAGAAGCGATGTCACATGACCACCTGGCCACCCTCACCAGGTCACATGAAGCACCGCAGTTGTGAAATGAGTGACACGGTTGTTAAGAATGCTGCAACAGGCATAAATGATGACCGGTCATAAGTGTGAGGACTGGTCAAAAGTGCAAGGACCTGTCAGAAATCACTTTTTTCAGCCTTCTGGGTAGTCCTTATGTGCATAGGGACTACTCAGAGGACTGAAAAAGTTATTTTTGACCACTCCTCGCACTTTTGACTGGTCCTCACACTTATGACTGTCCTCACATTTTATGTTTTGCGCCCTATCTTGTCACCGTGGTGAAGAGAAGCAGTTGTGAAAACGGTTGTTAAGAATGCTACAACAGGCATAAACGTAAGGATGGTCATAAGTGCAAGGACCGGTCAGAAATGATTTTTTTCAGCCCTCTGAGTAGTCCCTATGCACATAGCCACACCCACCCAGTCACATGACCAGCTAGCCACACCCACCCAGTCACATGACCACCAAGCCACACCACCAAATAAGCCACACCTACAGAACTGGTTGTTAAAAAATTTGAATCCCACCACTGCATATATCTCCTTGCATGCATGAACTCTCTGCATAGAATCATCACCACTATAAGTGTACAGTCTGGGAATTGGGAACTAGTATGGGGAATTACCACTTAACTGTTGTTAAGGTGCTCTTCAAAAGTTTTGTCATTTTTTCTCTAAGTATCTCTTGGCAAACAGTTTAATATTTGTTTCTTCAGTCCAAAATGGGTGTCACTTGCCATATTAAGTATTTTTAAAATTTTGAATGTATGTGTTTTAAAATTTGCAGAAAGTTGTGTTTAATTTTATACCATATACAGATTGTATTTTTTTCTGTTCGTGTAAGGATTCAATGAAACATATAATTTGACCTATGATGATTAAATGTAGCAGGCAATGGTACCTAAAAACACAGAAAGAAAATGTGTATTTCACTTTTAATTGCAAGCTGTGGGACTTAGAAGGGAAGAATGCTTTCTGTCTTTGATGTTAGGGTCAAATTTGGACCTGTTCTTTTCTCTAGTTGCGTCCTGTGTTTTTGTCTTGCTGTTGTTTGCTTTTGTGTTCTAAAACCTGAAGGGATCTTGCCTCTGGGCTGGGTTGATGCAGTGGACCCTAAATCTCCTTAGATTACATAGCCTATATTTTCCAGCTACGCAGATTTTCCCTTCAGACTGAAAACAAAAGATCTCTGATACCTGGGCAATTGAAATTGAATCAGGAAAAGGAGCTATTTCACTCAATTTCTTAGACATTGTTTCAAGGACACAGGCTTGAGCCAAGAAACAAACAGGAAAACAGAAAATCCTAAATAGGATCTTCACAAATGATATGTATAGCATACTGTATTTTTCAGTTGCATTCATCTGTTGAATCCAGCAACTTCCTTTGACTTGATTTTGTCACTCTGTTAATTTCTCTCACTTTACTTCAATCAGCTACAACAGAGAAAAGAAGAAAGAGCATGATGGAGCAGATATATTTGAGACTCTTAATAAGAGTCTTTGTAATTTGCAGCAGATCAGCAAGGATTTTTCTTGGTGTTACTGCAACAATAGTAGCACCAAAGGACTCTCCCTGATAAAAGTATACCACTCAAATAAAGTTTACAGAAACCCAGAATATTCAAGACCTAGCACCAAATCAAGCTTCCAATATGCAAGTACCCCATCCTATCCAGTGCTTGGGTGGGGGGAAGCCACATTTTCAGTGCACAAGGCTAGGAGGGTAGAGGCCTACCAAATTTCAGAGATAAAGAGTGTTCCATAGGGCAGTCATTACCACAGAAAACGCACACTGCCTAATTATAAGGTGGCAATGTTTAAGGGAAGGGACTAGGAGCATGCTTATCTTTTGAGAGAGGAACAGAAAATATCCTACCATTCTATCTTCCCAGGCCATAAATGCTTAATGTTATGTTCAGAGTTAAACAAAGGTGTATAAACACTGTAGCCCAAAATTCAGCATAGCAAAATTGGAAAAACTCTTTCCTGAAACTCTGAAGCACCATTGCTGGTTGAGATAGATAGACTATTCATGGCCAGCAATCAGAACAGAAAAAATATGCAGCTGCTGAAAACTGATATTTTGGTAGGGGAGATTTGGGAGAGCAAAAAAAATAGACTTTTGAAAAGTCTTTAGAAAAAAGACAAGAAGCTTGAGGACTGCCAGTTGCCAACCCAAGTTAAATGGTACAATGAGCCTTGATGGTACAGTGGTTTAATGCACCCTGTTATTAACACAGCTGCCTGCAATTTCTGCTGGTTCGAATCTCTCCAAGGCTCAAGGTTGACTCAGCCTTTCATCCTTTCTAAGGTAGGTGAAATGAGGACCCAGTTTGTGGGGGCAATAAGCTGACTTTGTATAAAAATATACAAAAGAATGAAGGCTATTGCTTAATGCATTGTAAGCCGCCCTGAGTCTCCGGAGAAGGGCGGCATATAAATCAAATTTAAAAAAAAAATAAAAAATGGTTTTGATTTGGTGTAAGAAAGCCAGCCTTATTTATTCCTAAAAATTATAGTTTTGCCTCAATGTCCATTATAAGCAATTACCTCAGTAAAGAATATGTAACATATTCAACATTCATAATTTCAATTATGCAAATTATGCAAATCAGTAGGAACAAAGAGAGTTGATTTATCCAATTTATTTCCCTCTTTTTATTTTGAGTCGTACTTTTATCTGCATTTATACCTTTTGGAAGGTGGCTAGGAGTGTTTACTTCCTCTTTCAAATAACTTGATGTTCCAGAATGAGCTGTGCATGATTGTTATATAATCAAATGGAAACAGTGAAAATAAATAAGTTCTCAGCTGTGTGCTGGGATGTATCCAGGTGTCACAGGTGAGACAGAGTTGCACAACAATCACTGATTTCTAAGGAATTTCTCTGGAAACTAATTGCATCTGTTGACAACTCATTTTTTGGTGTAATTTTTCTGGGTTGCATTGAAGATTTTTTGAAACAATTCTCTTTATACACAATTCTCCGATATATTGTTCCTAATTTTCCGTATTAAAATTGTCCTTTTGAATCTAGATGGCAATGCATGGAGAGAATGCGGTGCATGCTACTTAATGCATTACAACAATCAATCTCTAAGAATTCTGCTAATTAAGGGTAAAAACATCAGGGAGATTTTCTAAACAACTTTCATAATAAAGTCTCTTGCCACCTGCAAGCCCCAGAAAAGGCCACTTTATTAAATGAGACAAAGAGATTAGAGATCAGTAGAGCTACTATGTTAATAACTTGGAAAGACTATGCCAATTCCTCAAGCTGGAGGGTTTCAGGGAAAACAGAATTAATTCATGGCATATGCTCTCAGCATCTGTTGCTGTGGCCTGCAATGGCAGGATCACAGGGCAAAAGAGCAAGAGGCAAACTTTTGCCTTCCTTTATTCTTCTCTGGCTTGGCGAGGAGCCTGTTTCCATTGGCTGGGCAGGAGAGCAGGTGTGGTGCCCGCTGCATCTAAAGTGCCCTGGAGCTCAATGTGTGAGTTAGGAAAAGAACTGGCTATTGAATTGGTTTTATATACTGCACAAATGTCTCTTTAATTATTAGGAAAGTCATAGGATCTTGTACTTGGTAAATATTGTTTCCCACAACCCAGATTAGGAAGGGCTCAGTCTTCTGAATTGGGGCACCTTCCCAGAATCCCATAGGAAATTATGCTGAGAATTCTGGAAGTTGAATTCCTAGATGTGGTTGGGAAAGGTTAAACTACAGAGGTTTAAGGAATAAAGTACATGAAGTACCAGTCCTGAATTAGTTGTTCTTGGGTTATCCCTTCAGAATACCAAGAAGGACAATATAAATTCTTCACCAGCTCTGATCTTCACACTTGAAACTAAGAGTTGGTGAGTGATTCGAGGTTTTCAACTCTTTTAACATTTTTGCTCACGGCTACATTGTGCAGGAAGTTTGCCAAAAAGCCAAGGTGTGTTGCCACTTATAGACTATGGAATTTGGTTGTCATCCTGCTTGATTAATTAGCTGCAAATATATGGGTTTGCAATTTCTGCTTGCAGCTTTGTCTGCATTAATGTAATCTATGGAGTTGCATGGCACCAAGGAATTCTCTACTTACTATACACTAAAAATACTGCATAAACCACCCCTATAGTTTGCAAGTCTGAAGTTCAATTGTTTGGGGACTGCAAATAGCATCTGAGTTGGCACTGCTTCTATGCCTTTAATAGCAACCCCAATGGAGAGAATTTTGGCAAAAATGTTGCTATCATTTCAGAAGCAAGGCTTATTTTGATAACAATGGCAAATTGAACCAACTGACACAATTCCTTCTCTCCTTTCAAATCTCCATTTACCTTCCCCTTTTTTTGCCTCAAGTTCTCCCTATAAGCCTTTTGAATGACCTTTATCAAGGCCCATCTCCTGTCATTTTCAAGACCACTTAATTATCCCTTTATTATTCTGCTTATCATTATTAATTATCACTCTGGATTGGTTAGAGTGCTGACAGCTGCCTCTTGTCAATTCTTTCCCTCTTGTTTTAATCCTGCTCCTTATCTGAAATGAATCTGATCCTTTTTCTTTTAATTAAAAGAAATCTAGTCTGCCCTGCCCTCTTCCTTGTGTGAGGAAAAAGCTGATGGCTTCTCCTGATAGATAGGAAATGATCGGCAGGCTGTAAGTTAGATAATCTTCCACAGCCTGACAGTAGAGGTCATCTTGATAGTTGCCATTTGAACCAGGCATTTTGGAGAGGGATCAAAAAAGTCAAGATGGCAACTTCAGTCATGTGATTGTTGCTGCTAATCCCCACCCCAAAGAGGCTTCTGACTAGGATCAGACCTCTTGTGTGTGGTCAGCCATATTCATATGAGAATTCTGCGTGCAATCACTGCTACCTACAGGTTAAAAGTGTCTTTTACAAATGCCATATACAGCTTGCACACGAACAAGGGGAGCTTTTCTAATATATAATTATTGTACATTTTTTCTAGTAGGCATAGTCTCTCACTCTGTGTATACACACACACACACCGTGTGTGTGTGTGTGTGTGTGTGTGTGTGTGTGTAGTGTAAATTAAAATACATGAACAGAATAAAATGCAAAATAGCATTGATTAAACAATGAGTTTCAAAAGTACAATTGCATTATTTATTGTTATTGCTATAATATATAGAGGGGGGAAATCTACAGAATACAAATATGAACATACTGTGGGTCAAAACCAAAATGATTAAAAAAGAAAAAAAAACCCACCCCCCACACAGATACAGATACATACCTATATATTACTATAGGTATGCAATGGCCACTCAATAAGAGGCTACACAAAATTGTATTGATCATTCTTTTTATTGTGTTGATAAAGAGCCAATCCAAAGGCCAAGAGAGAACGCACTTTTTAAAATCAAGTATTTTAAGACTGGGGTAGTAATTTCTTTCCAACAAAGCAAAATTTTGTTTTTAGTTATACTATATGTATTTATTTATTATAAATACTGTATTTACTTTGTTATCAATAAATTATAACATCTGGTATGTAATTCAACATCATATCAATTTTAAGCAGTATTATTACAAAGCCTAGCAGCCCACAGTGGGATAGGGAAAGCAGAACCTTAATTGGGGGCTGAGATTTTTCCCAGGATCTTCAGAGGTACTTTGCAACGTTCACAATATTCAGATGTAGTACCTGCTCAGAAACAATAGTGGCTCCTCTGTCTTTGAAATAATCCCAAGGCAGCATTTCTTAGAGGTCCCATGCAGGGGTGGGTTCTACTTACCTTTACTACCGGTTCGTAATGGGAGCACGCGCATGCGCAGATCACCCATGTTGTGGCGAGTGGGCGGAGCCTCCCGCCAGTTTTACTACCGGTTCTATAGAACTGGACCAAACCGGGAGCAACCTACCACTGGTCCCATGCATTCCATGTGCCTAGGCACATGTGTGTTTGTGTCTGTATGCACGCACCTGCCTGCAAATCTATGTTTTGTTTCCTGGTATAGCATAGCACAGCACAGCACAGCACAGCACAGCACAGCACAGCACAGCACAGCACAGCACAGCACAGCATAGTTCTGGTGCAATCCATAACAGAAAATACAAAACAACATAAATAGTATAGAGAATAATCCCTATACAAGTAATTGGGGGAAAAAGACTAGTCATACGTTTCCGTATGTGCGTGGAGTGATTGTAATTGTGTTTAGGAGTCTGACAGCCCATGGGTAGAAGCTGTTTTTAAACCTGTTTGTCCGGCTGGTTATGCTTCGGTGTCTTCTGCCCAATGGTAGAAGCGAAAAGAAACATTGCCCAGGGTGTGAATCATCCGTAAGTATCTTCCTTACTCTTCTGAAAAAGGGAGACCTGGCGATGTCATCTAGTGGTGTTAGAGGGCAACTGATGGTTTCTTGTGCTGAATTGATCACTCTCTATAGTGCCTTCCTGTCTGCAGCTGTTAAACCAGCATACCATACTATGCTCACATACTATTATACAGTATGTGAGGACACTTTCTATTGTGGACCAATAGAAAGAAGTCATCAGCCATTGTTCCACCTGATTTTTCCGCAGGACTCTAAGGAAATGAAGTCTCTGTTGAGCCTTACTAAGCACCAGGGACGTGTTGTTTTTCCAGGTGAGATCTTGACTAATGAGCACTCCCAAGAATTTAAAAGAGGAAACCATCTCCACACAGCCCCCCTTGATCTGCAGTGGGGCAGGTTCCTCTCTACTTCTGGAAATCTAGCACCATCTCCTTTGTGACTAAAAGTATTCCTTGACTTACAATCACAATTGAGCCCAAAATTTCTGTTGCTAAGTGAAACATTCGTTAAGTGAGTTTTACCCCCATTTTACAACCTTTCTTGCAGTTGTTAAGTTAGTCACAGGGTTGTTAAGTGAATCTGGCTTCCCACTGACTTTGCTTGTCAGAAGGTCAAAATGACCTGGGGACACTGCAGTCATTATAAATATGAACTAGTTGCCAAGTGTCAAAATTTTGATCATGTGACCGTAGGGATGCTGCAACGGTTATAAGTGTGAAAAAGGGTCATAAGCACCTTTTTTCAGTGCTGTTGTAACTTTGAACGGTCATTAAATGAACTGTTGTAAGTCGAGGACTACTTGTACTTGGATGGTCCCTGCAGCTTTCTTGGGAGGTTTTTCAGAAGTGCTTTCTACTGACTCTTACCGAGGGGTGAGGGAGACTTAGTAGCCCAAGGTGACCCACCTAGAGGAGGAAAACTTACGGTTTCCCAGATTCTAGCCTGGTGTCTTTGATGGGGCGTGGTGGCTCAGTGGCTAAGATATTGAGCTTGTCGATTGAAAGGTTGGCAGTTCAGCGGTTCAAATCCCTAGTGCCGTGTAACAGGGTGAGCTCCCATTACTTGTCCCAGTTTCTGCCAATCTAGCAGTTCGAAAGCATGTAAAAAATGCAAGTAGAAAAATAGGGACCACCTTTGGTGGGAAGGTAATAGTGTTCTGTGCACCTTTGGCATTTAATCATGCTGACCACATGACCACGGAGACGTCTTTGGACAGCACTGGCCCTTCTGCTTTGAAACGGAGATGAGCACTACTCCCTAGAGTCGGGAACAACTAGCACATATGTGTGAGAGAAAAGCCTGGTGTCTTAACCACTACACCAAACTGGGTCTCCCTAGGCCAGGGGTGTCAAACTGGCAGCCAACAAACCGGATGCGTCCCAGCTCCACGAAGGGAAAAAAAACATTGTGATACGTCACGTGACAGCAACATGACACAGCGAGTTTGACACCCGTGCTCTAGGCAGAGCAGAAGACTAAAAATGGGAAGAAGAGAGCACCATAATAGAAGTGCATGAAATTGGTAGGATTTATAAGCTCACTATGAAAACATGGCTTAATTCACAGGAATATTCTTTCAGATATTTTCTTTTTTAAACATTCCTTTTCCTTTATAGAGATGCTTTAAAAATTACCAGTTTCAACAGATTATGCACCAGTCTTAAACTGTCATCAAGCTAGTAGTCATCAAAAATTGCAGACAAAAATTTAAGCCATTTTTTACCAGTTAGATAGATTTGTTGATATAGAAATGGCTAGTTTACACTATTATGTAAAAGTAAAAAGTTGAGGTTTGATGTTACTATCTTATTTTACTGTACCAAAGGGAAGTCAATGTCTTTTTTTCTATTTTCCTTCTTTTCTACACTCTTCCCTTCCTTTTTCCCTCCCCTATTTTTCCTATTATTTGTTTTTGTATTTTTGTATTGTATATTATAAACTAATAAAAAAATCAAAAAAATTAAAGCCATTTTCTTGCTTCTTTTTTTTTTTTTTTTGTTCAGAGTGAACATGCAAGAGAAGTTGACTTGATCTGGGACTGTACAAAGAAAAAAAAATTGGACGACCACAAGTGCTAAGACATCTTTAAGAATATTCTGTACTCTTTAAGTAAACCATGACATGGATAAGATCTTTTATTACACTCAAGCAAAAATTACAAAATAGCCAAAAGATGTTATTCATTCTTTTACATTTTGTATTTTTCAATATCAGCTATACAACATGATATTCTTTTATGGCATTTAAATGCTTCAAAAGTTAAAACAGATGCTTTTCTTTCTTATGATTCCTATAATTTCTACACGAAGGAAGGGGTAATGGCGTATACGAGAGGATAACTATTTTGCAAATTATACTGGATCCCAAAGTATTGTTTTGCCCCATTCAGAAATGCTATTCATACTGTATTGAAAATGACAGCATTGAGCAAAGCATCTGCACGTGTAGAATGGACATTGGTTTGGGTGAATTCCTAGGCTGGCATTGAAGTCTCTGTACAAGGGAATGTGTATGTGTGTGAGTGTGGAAGGGGGCATTTTGACATTAGGTAAAGGTTCCCCTCGCACATAAGTGCTAGTTGTTCCTGACTCCAGGGGGCAGTGCTCATCTCCGTTTCAAAGGTGAAGAGCCAGTGCTGTCCGAAGACGTCTCCGTGGTCATATGGCCGGCATGACTAAACGCCAAAGGCTCATAGAACGCTGTTATCTTCCCACCAAAGGTGGTCCCTATTTTTCTACTTGTATTTTTTTCAACGTGCTTTTGAACTGCTAGATTGGCAGAAGCTGGGACAGGTAACAGGAGCTCACTCCATTACGCGGCGCTAGGGATTCAAACCGCCGAACTGCCAACCTTTCTGATCGACAAGCTCAGCATCTTACCCACTGAGCCACTGCATCCCTCTCATTATGTCAAGATAATTTTGACATTATTAGGGACTAAATGCATGCCTATTCAGTTGTAAGCATATGATAACCTCCCACATTGTAGTGTAATCACTAAGTCTTTTGTGTACATGGGTTATCTTTTCTTGGACCCCATTATCTTTCTTCTACTGCATGAGGAAAATAATACTTTTTGCTTCCTGTTGGTTCTGCAGATCGCAAATCTCACTTGTTTTAGGCTTCATCCACCTGCCTGTCTCGGCTGTGTGCATATGTACCAGCAAGTGGCTGTGGCTAGAAGTTTTCATAGCAATTAAAATGTTTTGCCTGTGAGCTGTTTGGGGGGATTTATTTTTTTTTTTGAAGTGAGAATTTTTCAGACTTCAAGGTGTTAACAGCTCCTCTAAATGGTTTTGTTTTTTAATTGCAGCAAATGACTGCAGAGCCATTAAACATGCGCCTCTCTGTCTCTGCAGTTGTTTCTAAGCCCTTGCAGTCCTCCTTCTATTTATTCTGTTTAATTCAGTCAGGTAGCTTCAGGGTACTGAAGATCAATACTTTACTTTGATAGAAAAGAGTCAGGTTTGAAATACAGAGATAAAACTGACACATTTTGTATAAATTTAATTAAAAATGCACCTTCAGTGGCTTGTTGCCAGCACAAAGCAAGCCTCCGTCTCTCTCTCTCCCTCCCTCTTTCCTTTCTTGTTCCTAACAGAAAATCTCAGGATCTGCCTTGCCAATAAAGGCAGCTTATTTGTTGTTTTCCTCTCCTCCTCCTTTTTTGCCTTGGAAGTTTCAGCATTTGGGAGATGGGAGGCACGTGAGATTTTAAAAAGACCTTCTGTTCTCCCACCCTCCTTGATGATAGGGGGAGCACCTCCCATGGGGAATGGGGCTTGATGAGAGGTTTTGTTTAAGCTCCCACCAGGCTAGTCTGTGACACAAGTTTTCCGTGTGTCTCTGCCATGGCTCCTCCACAACTTCTGGCTTTGTTAAATAAGGATTTCTTTTTTCCATTAGTGGATCCCATCACAGGCCACATCTCTATTTTCCATTTTGTCTGCCCATCCAACTCTCCCTATCCTTTCCGCCAATAAAGACATTTATCTTGTGTTTTATATTCTGGCCCTTTCCACCCCCTTCCCCTCCACGTCTCTCTTTCTCAATCCTGTTTGACTTGGTTCATTTTTCACCTGAGTGGCTTTTCTCCAGTCTCCTTCTGCTCCAGCCTCTTCTTGTTCAACACCAATAAAATACACACAACATAGGTAAGACAAGGTGCCAGGGTTCAGTGTGACAAACTGCTCACGTATTGCTCGGGAACCATGGCTGTAAATCTTCCTTGCTCACCTACTTCAAGTTGACAGTTGGAAGCCGGAATAGGGCTGAAGGAGGCCTTCTTCACCTCAGTTTCTAGCAGGAGCCAAAGGACCCTCATGGACCCTAGTCCATAGTGGTGCCAGAATCCAGAGCTTAATCCAGTTAGTCCCAAATTACTTCTTGGCCACACAACAAGATGGCATACTATCAGAGACAGGTTCTTAAATTGCGAAACAAAAATATATGGGTTTACTGACAAGGACCAGAATCAAAGAAGATATGCTGGAAAGAGTGAGTGTGGAATTTCAGTCGAGATTTATGCAATTCTTCTTTGTTTTTTCACTGTGATTTTATGTTTCAGCTGGATTTTGCAGAAATGGGTGCCACCAATGCTTCTCTTCAGTCTCAACCTGTAATTAGAGGGACTGGAGAATCTAAAGCTGGGTGAGAGAGGGGGAGAGATTTCTATTAAATAAATACCAACATTCACTCCAGGAATTTGATTAATAAAGGTACAGATGAAGAATATAAAATACTTTTGTTGAGATGTTTTTTACCTCATTATGAGGACAAAAAGAATGTGGAAAAATCTATTAAAATAAATAAAGCATATATAAAGAATGTGGAAAAGCAGTTCATAATGCAATTACCAATGTAATGTAGTTAATGTAGTGTGTAGTTTTCCTGGATTGTAGTGATAGGACATCCGAGGAAATGTCTTGGGAATATTCCAGACCTTTTTCTTAACCTTTTTCTTAATTATTTTCATGCAGACCACCATTTCTAAGCGTGGTGCTTTCCAAAATAGAAGAGAGGTCCCAGAGCTAAAAGGCTTGAGGCAGAGGTGGGTTCCAGCAGGTTCTGACCAGTTCTGGAGAGCCGGTAGCGGAAATTTTGAGTAGTTCGGAGAACTGGTAGTAAAAATTCTGACTGGCTCCGCCCCCATCTATTCTGACTCCCAAGTCCCAGCTGATTGGGAGGAAATGGGGATTTTGCAATATCCTTCCCCTGGATTGGGGAGGGAATGGAGATTTTACAGTATCTTTCCCCTGCCATGCCCATCAAGCCATACCCACCAAGCCATGGCACACCCACCAAGCCCCACCCACAGAACCAGTAGTAAAAATTTTTGAAACCCACCACTGGCTTGGGGCCATTCTGACAGTCTCTGTGTGCATTTGCATGTTCAAACCATGTGGGGAGTTTCTTAAAGTAGCCAAGTTGAGCCTTTAATCTGGCATTTTACTGTTTCCTAAGCAGTCACTTTGAATGTTCCTGCCTTGTTCTACTGATCAACTTCTCACCAAGAGGGCAGTCCTACATTTCCATACCATTTGCAGAGGCTGACAGACCCACACTCTGCTGATATTCAGAGTCCCTTAGTCCAATCATTGAAACAAAACAAAACAAAATGAACCGACAGAATTATTTGGTTTTTAGTTCCAAAACTTGGTCTACTAATGAATTATGAAAAAATATATATGTTACCAAGCATGTATATCATTATTTCCATTACTGTTGAACCTTCAGCCTATTCACGTTCCTGTAAGGTTCATCAGCAGGAACACAGGGTTGGTCCTCACTTAATGATTCAGTGACCACTGAAAGTTACAATGGAGCTGAATGAGTGGTACTTATGATTGGTCTTCAGAGTTCTGCCCATCACAGCATCCCTGCAGTCCCATGATTGTGATCCAGGCACTTGGTGACCAGCTTGCAGTTACATTGTGGCAGACTCCCACCTTCACATGGTTGTTATTTGTGATCTTCACTGCTGGTTTCTGACAAGCAAAGTCAGTGGGGAAGCAGGCAGGTGGTCACAAATAGTGATCACATGACGTCACATTTGATGTTGTGGGACTCATTTAATTATGGCAACCAGAACTACTGGAACTGCCATTGCTAAGCAGCGCTGTCATGCTTTATGACCACATTGTTTCATTCCAGACATAATTGCTGTTGTTAATCGAGAACTACCTCGAGAACTACCTCGAGAACTACCTCGAGAACTACTATGAGGACCCAGATTGTGGGGGCAATAAGCTGACTTTGTATAAATATACAAAAGTATGAAGGCTATTGCTTAATGCATTGTAAGCCACCCTGAGTCTCCGGAGAAGGGCGGCATATAAATCAAATAAAAAAACAACAACAACAACTACCTGCATAGTAGATTCTTTAAGCTAGGGAAAAAATGTTTGACAGACAAGTAAGGAATGTGATGTGTCTTGACACTTGTCTTGTAAGAAACCAATCCCTCCGGGATGAGGGAATAATTCTGTAAACTAAGAAAAGTCAAAGATTTTTCTCCTATGACACATCAGTGTTTTTGGTGGAGGAACCTACGTGGGAGCCATCAGTTCCTCTGAGTTACACCTCTGAGAACATAGCGCTGTAGGAGGTTAATGCAGTGATGTGCTCTGCACTTCATTTATAATATGAATGAACCATAGTGTGGCAGTGCCTCTGTTTCTAGCCTTAATCTTGGCAACTGGAAGTTTCCACACCGACAGAAAAGATGCCAGCTTTGTGTGTGTGCCACGGGGCTCTTGATTCTGCTTTTGGTAATTGCAGAGACAAGTGGTGAGGTTTCTGTTTTGTTTTCTGTTTTAATGGCAGCTATAATTGAAACAGAATTTGGAATCAGGACCCTGCGGGTAGCACTTGTTGAAAGAAGAAATAAAGATCATTTGGGTCACCTCTTTCTGTAATTTGCGTTTAATAATCGTTCCAGGAGGTACGTACAAAGGGAGAGGAGACATGAGCTGCAGCAACTGAGTCTGCATCTCCCTTGCCTCACAGCCTTTTCTGAGGAAAAGAGAGAGGCCTGACAAGGGAGCTCTCTTTTCATCTGGGAGGTGGGACAACACTTGGATATGCTACAGTTCCCCTGGTGAGAAGCAAGGGAGGGCTGGGAGAAGAAATCGCGCCTGAGTTGGACTCTACAATGAGAGTCTTGCTGAACTCCAAAACATGTTCTTTTCCTGAAGGCTCTGACTCAGTCTGAGGAGCAGAGGTCATTCCAGATGACACAGATGCTTGTAATTGAAATTACAATAGAAATATTCTCTCTTTCTCTCTCTCTCTCTTGCCAACTTTTATGGACCCTGCTCTTCTGGAGCTTGTGAGTTTGTATGATTAGATGGCAGAAGGATCGTTTCAAACATATGTGCCCATTTTTGAATAAGAACTTGGATGGTCAATGCAATGCCTGTATGGTTATAATGAATGGCATCAGATAGCGTAAGAAGTTACAAGGACAAAGAATCATATATTTTTATATATTGTACTAATGCCCCTTTTTTCTTCACAACCAGAAGGCAACCTATAGCCTTTGAAACCTTTTAATGTACCTCCCACTGCCTTCCAAATTATTTCAGCCAAACTCTAATTTCTATAACGAAAGGAAAACATCCAGAATTGCTTTGTGACAAGTTGGGTGGCAAATAAATTTAATAAATACAGAAAAGGACATAAGAAATATGTGATTGCTGAGAGAAATCTTAATAATCATGTTTTAAGTTAAGGAAATGGAAGGGTATGAATGCTATTTTCATTGTCTGGAAAGTGGTCTCCATTAAACTGCACTAGGATCAAGATGACATCAGGTCCAGATAATATTGTCTAACTCACACAACTTAGATCAATGTTTCTGTTTCTATTTCTATTTACTTGGATTCCCTCTTCTACTCCTCAAAGTACTCATTACAGCAACCTTATGAAGTGATTGTGCTGAGAGGCAGCAATAGGACTAAAGTCACTCAGAGCATCATGTCTGGCCCAGGTTTTGAATCTTCCTCTCCCCAAGTCTAACCCAGCAGTTGGAGCTACCATGCCACCTGGCAATTCAGAGGGTTATACAAAATAATGCATCATAGAAGCACAGCTATTTGTATTTATAAAGAAGAAATGTAAAGAGAACCATGCCGGATCAGCTCTCAGAATTGTGAACCTTGTTTTCCTACAGTGATTTTCTTGAGACTTATATGAAGAGTACCAGCAAGATAATAGTGGAAGAGCATCTTCTGGTCACTAAACTCCAACACTAATATGCAAAGTATTTTAATTTGTGTCATTCACATTTCATTTTGTCCCTCCTTTGACAACCTTTCTTTAATGATTCTATTCCATTGTTTCTTCACTATTAGTGTAACTCTTGTCCCGTGGTGAGTTGTCCGTGGCAAATTGGCCACAGCAAGTTAGCTTCACCAAGTTGTTGTAAATCCTCTGTTGGAGTTGCCTTAACTTCCTGTACTTGTTGCAATTCAACTTCAGGCCAATTTCTTCCATTGTTCCCAAGTTTGTTAAAATGGTATATTTACTGTGATTTGTTCAGCAACTGTAATTCAGCCTAGGATGGGGACTGCACTTCCATTAGTACTATAATGTAGTTGGAATATGTCTCTGTGTTGAGAAGTTGGGAAGGCTTTATGTACAGATTGCTCTGCTTCAGGTAAAAGATTTCTTGTTTGTATAGTTATGTTTCCTATCTTTCTTTCAACATTCTAGAACAGGGTGTCCAATCTTGGCAACTTTAAGCCTTGTGGATTTCAATTCCCAGAATTCTCCCGCTAGCATGGTGAAAAAATATTAGATTGTGACATATAAAACATTTAAATAACCATATAAAATTATTTTATATAGAATAAATAAAATAAAAGAATAACATTATTCTTTAAATAGTCTTCTTATTTCTTCCCTTTAAAGCTTTTAAATTAAGGTTTTAAGTATTAAATATGAAAATTTACAGTGTTTTGGCAACCAGCACAGGTAGTCCTCAACTTATGACCAGAGCTGAGACTGGAATATTCAGCCAAACAATGCGGTCATTAAGTAAGTTGCACCCTAATTTTACAACCTTTTTTTGCTGTGGTCTTTCAGCAAATCCAGTTTCCCCCATTGGCTTTGCTTGTCGAATCCCCCTGGGAATGGCTGCCAATGGTGATCATATGACCTTAGAGCAGTGTTTCTCAACCTTGGTAGCTTGAAGATGGGTGGACTTCAACTCCCAGAATCCCCCAGCCAGCAGCTGGCTGGGGGATTCTGGGAGTTGAAGTCCACCCATCTTCAAGCTTCCAAGGTTGAGAAACACTGCCTTAGAAGCTGCAACTGTCATAAATATATGTTGGTTGCCAAGCACCCAAATTTTGCTCATGTGATTGTGGAGATGCTGAGATGGTTGGAAGTGCGAGGACCAGACATAAGTAATTTTTTTCAGTGCCATTGTAACTTTGAACGGTCATTAAATGAATAGTCATAAACTGAGGACTATCTGTAAACTTCAGTACCTAGCTAGGAAGCAGCAGCTAATTAACCTTGTCCTATTTTAAAAGATGAAGCAAGGTCAGATCCGTCTCCATCTCCGTCTTTCAGAAGCAGACAATGGCAGGCCACTTCCATACAGGTGAAACAGCTTCCAAGTAATGCTGTGTGGAACAGTGAATATGTGCTGATGTTGGCTCTATGCTGGCAAGTCAGCATATATTCATTACCTCACATGGCATTATTTGGAAGTCATTTTGCCTATAAATAGCACCCAACAGGCTATCACTTCCATGTTGCTGCCAAGACTGTTACACTGATGTGTCTATATACCCATTAGGAATTGAAGTCAACTCAAGGGAATTTTACCTGAACAGCAGTGAAAAATTATTCTAATTTCCCCCCACAACTGAGCAAATTTTGCCATGACGCAGTCTGAGAAGTATTTATTTATTTATTTATTTATTTATTTATTTATTTATTTATTTATTTATTGGTTCGATTTATATGCCGCCCTTCTCCGGAGACTCAGGGCGGCTTACAATGCATTAAGCAATAGCCTTCATACTTTTGTATATACCTGCTTAGTAGGGCTTTCGGCCCCCCCAAGCGGTGTTCTTTTTTTTTATATATACAAAATCAGCTTATTGCCCCCACAATTCGGGTCCTCATTTTACTTACCTTGAAAGGATGGAAGGCTGAGTCAACCTTGAGCCTGGTGAGATTTGAACTTGCAGTAATTGCAGGCAGCTGGTGTTACTTAACAGAACTTAAGCACTTAGTTTGCTGCGCCACCAAGGCTCTATGTATGACCTCCCAGGTCACCTCTGTGCACATGCTTTAAGTCAGCTTGCTCATTAGCCTGCTATAGCTGTAGCTTCAGAATATCACAATCTGATGGAGCTAGTCATTCTACTGTCTGTCCTTTGGGGAAGACAAAAAAATATGGTTTCCTTTTGTATACTCTCCATTGCAGGTAGTCCCTGACTTACAACCGAAATAGACCCCAAAATTTCTTTTAAGTGAGACAGTTGTTAAGTCAGTTTTGACCCATTTTATGAACTTTCTTGCCACAGTTGTTAAGTAAATCACTGCAGTTGATAAGTTAGTAACCCAATTGTTAAGTGAATCTGGATTCTCCATTGATTTTGCTTGTCAGAAGATCACAAAAACACCCTGGGACACTGCAAGTATCATGAATAGGAAGCAGTTGCCAGGCATCTGAATTTTGATCATGTGACTGTGGGGATGCTGCAGTGGTCATAAGTGTGAAAATGGTCGTAAATTACTTTTTTCAGTGGTGTTGTAACTTTGAACTTTGTCACTAAACAGATTGTGTAGTGGAAGTTGTAAATTGAGAACTATCTGTATTAGCTAAAGAGATTGATTAGCAGTATGGGTTCATAACTGAATCCCTACCACCAGATGTGGGTTTCACATATTGTTACCACTGATTCGCCGCACGCACATCTTCCGTGCATGTGCCCAGCCTTCTGCGCACATGCTTTGCTCACATGCGCACCTTCCGTGCATATGTCCAGCCTCGAAAACATGATTTTGGATTTTTGGATTCATGCCTCTGATCACAAAGAAAAGCATCTGCTCTCTTCATCTAAACATAAAGCGTTCAGTGGCTCTTTCAGCTCTTATTCTATAGTAGGGATAGAAATGGAAAATGGGAGTAAAGGCTGTGTGGATAGGTTCACAACCAAAAGAATTGGAGCTAAACCATGGGAGTGAGTGGAGCCAGGAGTTCAAGGAGGAATTGGGAGATCCCTCCCCACTTTTTAAAAAATGCATTTACCTTAACGTTAATTTTTGTGCGTTTTTGTTCCAAGTAGTTTCCCATTGAGCAGATTATATTTTAAAACTTGAAGTCCCCATAAATCCTTGCTCTTCACGCAAATGTAGGAGAAGGCAATACCATACTCATGGTTCAAAAGGTCAGTGTTTGTCTTGTGCCTCTTACTGGCTTTGAAAAGAATCACATTTTTCACCAATGGCCTGTGACTATTCTCAGCAAGATTGTCCTCACCCTTTTCAAAAAATAGAGAGGGGGACACAACAGGAAAAGTCCAAAACGCTTGCATGAGTTTGCATGTGTACAGACACACATACGAGCACACGTGCACCCACACACGCTCCTTCGTGCACACAAGCTGCCCCCATTCTCGCCTTGGATCTTTGTTTGCTCCCATCTGTTTTCTGCATAATTGTGTGCCAAAGTCACTTCCTTTCCACAGCCGCCAGATCTGGGTGCAGAGGGTGCCCCCTTCTTTCCCCCAGCAGTCCGGTGGGCTTGTGAACATGTGTTTCTGGGCAGCAGATGCCAGCTGGCTGGAGGGAAATTTGCATATTCAGCATAAAGTGCCGGAGGTGAGCTGGGAGCATGTGGAGGAAGTTGTGGCAGGAGGGAGAAAACAGGGCAGCTGTGGTCAGCTAGCGGTCAAGTGAAGCCAATTTCCAAATGAATGGCCAGATGGCAAGTAGAGGTAGAGGGGGCAATGGTAGCAGTGGTGGTGGTGGTAGTGGGGAGAGGGGCTCAAACTTTTGCACCATATAAATAAATTGTTAAACATTAGGTGCATAGCTTAATGCTATAAGATTGTACAGGAACTAATACATTTATGCTCTTTGTGATGTCTTATGCCCAGAAAGAAAATATGGATTTTTTAAAGAGTAAGCCTAAAAATTATAATTTTTATTTGCCAAACACTTGCTATTCTTGGGAGAAAACATAAGCATACAGGAGTTTGTTATTATAACTGTTTAAAGAGACCTATTTTATACCATCTGGTCATAATATCGATACTTTGTTAAACGAAGATTATTTTTTCATAATCAGACAGTTTGGTGCGGTGGTTAAGGCATCAGGTAAAAAACCAGGAGACTGTGAGTTCTAGTCCTGCCTTATGTACAAAGCCATTTAGGTAACTTTGGGCCAACTACTCTCTCTCAGCTTTAGGAAGAAAGCAATGGCAAATGCAAAAACATAGTCAAGAAAACAGCAGGGGTTTTTCCAGGTAGTCACCAGGAATCAACACTGACTTGAAGGTATGCATACAATTTTCATAATCAACTGGTAGTACATTACACTTAGAATATAATCATTTGGGTGCATGACAAAGATGTCACAATATCTGGAAAAGATCTAAAGAAGAATAACCTATAAATAAATAAATTTTAACTTCTATCATAAGTGAGACCAAGCCAGGAAATCAACTCCATGAGAAGGCTAAAACTACTTTTATTGAGATTGGCTGCATCAGAATTTTGCAAGTCAGATTGTGCTATATCTACTTCTCTTTCACCGATGAAAGGAGACATTTACCTGCACGGTTTCCCAATGTTATCCTGTTGTCCTGGACTTTAAAAAAGCGTTTTAGTCCCTTTTGCCTAGATAGAAGTTCCTGCATGCCTCTGTCAATGTTACCTTGTTATTCTTACAGGTAACCAGCAGTAGAGCTCTGTATGAAGCAGCTTTATGATAGCCAAAACCTCTTCTTTTAACAGGTAGTTATTTAATCAATTGTGATGGTGGATCTCAACATTCTAGGAGGAAAAATATAGATTTTGCAGATCTGAAGTTTGCTGTTTGCAGCATATCTTAAGATCTATCAAATTCCTGAGAAATGGGGATACCTTAAGTACATCAGCATGTTCAATACAAGTATCTGCAGTGGTCTGGTAAAGCCTTGACTCTGGAACTGGCAGCCATCCAAGCACCCAGAGAATAATTGATGACAGTAGTTCTGGGATGTATGCCTGACATCATCACCAAGGCCAGCACAGGTATGCTGGACTTACTAGAGCAGAGATGGCTAACCTTTTTGCCGTCGCGTGCCAAAAGCAGGGGGAGTGTGGAGGGGTCACACACACGTGCGCCCACACCCATAATTCAAGAGGCTTTCTTGGAGCCTGGGGAGGGCAAAAATGGCCTTCCCCACCCACCGGAGGCCCTCCAGAGGCTGGAAACGGCCAGTTTCCCAACTTCCGGTGGGCCTGGAAGGCCCGAAAATCAGCTGGCTGGTGCATGCATGCGTGCTGGAGCTGAGCTAGGGCAACGCTTGCATGCCCACAGATATAGCTCTAAGTGCCACCTGTGGCACGCGTGCCATAGGTTCGCCATCAAGGTACTAGAGGGTTTTTTTAAAAAAATCAAGACTGATTAGCGCCTTTATTTTATTATCAATGTCATTTAAACATATAAGGGTCAAAGTGTGAATGTGGGTGACAAAATCTCAAGTGTGTGCTTCACAAGTGAAATAATAGAACATGACTGCAGCCATCTTGAGTTTTTTTCATATCCCCTCCTGCAGAAGCCTCTGGTTGAATGTTTATGGTTCACATACCTATCTCCCCATTTTCTTACAACTAGGTTGTAAGGTCAGAATAATTTCCAGCGGTATCCAGCTACTGTGGACAGAAGCAATTCTGAAACTTCTGCTGACTATCATGTGTAGGAAACTAACATTTATACCTAAGCACAGCCATTTGTGGCATGGATTCTTCAAATATGCCCAGGGATTCTGCAGTTATAGTTCTCTAAATATCCTGATATGGTGAAACTTACTTATTTGTACAGCAGCTTTCAGTTTTATTCAACTATATTAGATAATACACATTTGAATCCAGATTTGAATGCCTTGAGTAGTTTCAGATATGCACTTACAAAGTATCTTATAATTTGACAACAGTCCTCCAGCCTTATGTTCTTTTTAGGCTACTTAAGTTCCACACAAATTATTTTGTATGGTGGCGAAGGCTTAACTAATATGAAAATCTATCAATACTCTTTTTTGAAAAGAGCAACTGTGAACCCAGGATGTAGTTCCAAAGCAATCAGGAAACGGTCACTTCGAATGAGATATTTAGTTATGCTAAGGATCTTTCCAGTCTCATTTTCTTGTGCAGAAATTAAAATCCCAGTGCTAAATTGTGCTTTTTTGCACAGTGCAGTTTTCTAAAGGAACTTGGTGGAAGAGGAAGCAGCTTCCCTCCGGCATCACTAGAGGTCTCTCTTGGCCACTGAGTTCTTGGCTGGAGGGCAAAAGGAGAAAAATACACTTGCTCTCAATAACTTCTTTATTGAGCGCCTGACAGCTCACAGCTTTTTCAAGAGCAGGAATCCAACTCACTTTGGCAGCAGGGAGGGGGTCTATTTCTGTGACTCAAAGCACTGGCAGCTATGGAACTGATCGGGCATGTCCTGTTCCATGGCTTACATTTTGTGTGCTATTGCTACGGAATTTCCCAAGACCACTTCACCCTACGAGGTGAACAAGACTCTCATAGAGCTTACCTGCATATTTGTTCCTTATCTTATTTCTTATCTGTGGAATCCAGTACTGCCTTGAGAATGCAGATAGACAGCCTTTCTTTAGCCCTCAGAATGCGGAGGGATTTGAGACGACTGCTCAGTCATTACTTCCAGCATTGCTCAGTGAAACACGTAGATGTAAATATGGAAACTTAACAGATAGTGTGTGCACCATGACTGACGAAGAGTATAACAATTCCATCTGCATGACTGCACAATTTTAATGCTGGATTCGAGGGCTACTAAACAACTCTCGTTCAGTTGAACTCATCCATTGAGAAGAAATCGTATTTGATTTCGCTGAGTTAAAAATAATCTATAAATCCCTTCTAAGAAATTCAGGACAGACAGGAGAGCTCACAGCAGCACAGACAGATCCCTCTAGCAACACAAATTTCCATTAGCAAGCCTATCCCTTCCTTTGTTATATGCAGATGAGATTGTACCGTGCTGTTGTGAAGCAAGATTTTCCAGTGTCCCACCAAGTCTTTGATTGGTCCTTAGCACCACTCTCCACTTTCAACAGCCTGAAATGAAGATGAAATGAAAATGACTTGTCTAAGAGTTAGGAATGAACAATATTTGTAAATAATATCAAAATATTCAGGATGGCACATCCCCAACTGATTTTACAGAGCTTTAAAAGAAACCAGATTGGTAGGTGGACAACAATAGAATAGAATAGAATAGAATAGAATAGAATAGAATAGAATTCTTTATTGGCCAAGTGTGATTGGACACACAAGGAATTTGTCTTAGGTATATATGCTCTCAGTGTACATAAGGAGAATAAAATACATTAATCAAAAATAAAAAGATACACCACTTAGTGATAGTCAGGGTTACTAATAATATCAAGTCGTACTAGGAAACAAATAAAAACATGTTGCTTGAAAGATACAAGCAACATGGTTATAGTAATAAATGGGAAGAGATAGATACTACTAGTAAATTATTTGATATTGTTGTGGGAATTAGTTGTTAAGCTGAGTGATGGCATTCGGAAAAAAACTGTCTTGTTTAGTTCTTTTGGTGTGCAGTGCCCTATAGTGTCTTTTTGAGGGTAGAAGTTGAAATACTTTATGTCCAGGGTCTGTAATTGCATGTGTCAATGAATTTGTAAAATGTATTTTTTAAATACATTTTTAAAATGCGTCAATGAATTTGTAAAATGATGCACACTAAGGAAAGAAAGAAACTTCATGTACACTGCAAAATCTAAACTGGCATTGAGATGAAGAAATATATCGGGAGTATGGTTTATGCTCAGTTGATCAAAATTGATTGGTAAAGTTTTTTTTTTAAAAAAATGAAACTCTCAAAATTGCAATCCTCTTATATAAGACTAATATTCAGCAATGCTTTATTATGGTCTAAAATCAGGTACATAAAGGATGTAACAGGATTGGAAAAGATACAGCAATTACACAATCCAAGTGCAGGAGCACTATTGAGGAAAGATCTTCACCGTTCCTGCTGGAAAGAAACTCAAAGCTAGAGTTTATAGGTGCTAAAGTAGTGTCCTAACGCAACATGTTTTCTCATGTTGTCTTTCCTGCATAATATTGTCATTGTTGTGCCACCATATTTTGTGCCAGCTAGTCAGCAATTTCTTCAATCACCCCTGAATCCCTCCCTCTCATCAATCTACCCCACCTGCCATAAGGCTGGAGAGGATCAATCTAAGAGCAAAGAGGAGCGAGTTGTTTGCAGATCCTTGGAAGCTCTCAAGGGAACCTCACAGCACTTGGATGACAGTGAGTGTGGCAGGTAGCTGGGGTGATAGATTGAACAAGATGAGGCCATTGCTTGGGCTGGGAGGTGATATGCAGCAGCTGTGACAGGTGCCTATGTCTGTCCCTTCAACCTGCAATCTCTCCTAATGGGGAAGATTGAGGAGTCCAGTATGAAATGTGTCAACTTCAAGAGGGATGGGAATGAAGCTGGAGACTCCACAGATGCAAACAGCAGACTGGAGGGTAAGGGAGGAAAAGAAGCTATTATGGCTATCATCAGAATGTTTTCTGCCTGCTTTTGAAACAGGGAAACTCACATTAGATTTTCCTTTACCCTTTTCTTTGTAACATAAACAAAACAAAACAAAAAAATAAAACAACCCCATGAAACTAAATTCTAAAGATATTAAACATTCTTATGTTTGTAATCTAACTGTTGATAGGATTTGATGGCACATAATTAATCAATGTTTGTAACCCACATATGCATCCACCTATATTGCAATGAAATCAGAAGGACTTTTCTAGGTTGATATGAAGAGAAATCATTGTCTGATTATTTATTTATCTACTATGTTTATTTTTTATTTTATTTATTAAATTTCTATGTTGCCCATCGCCCCTAAAAGGCTTTTAGATTCATTGAAAAATGGTTACAAATTAAGTGTTTAAGTGGCTAATTTTTTATCTAAAATTGCAAATCCAAAACAGTTAACAATTTCTATTCATTGTACTCTATAGATGGGATAACCTCCCTTTAACAATAACAGATAGAAGAGGGAAAATATAATTCAGTGAAATGGCAAGTTTTCTATAAGCAGAAACTTGGTTCCAAGAAAATGTTTAATTATCAGCATTATGACAATCTGGAACAGTCCCCTTCCAATAGTTACCTTCAGAAGGAATCAGATTGCGGCACAGCATGAATGAAAAATTTTGATGTCATGGAATCAGAGACACATAAAGTTGAAACTGACCAATTGGGCCACTGAACCCAGCCCATTGCAGAAGCCAAATTAAGGCTCCGAGACAGACAGGTCTATAGCCGCTGCTTGAACACATAGCACAAAGAAGAAGCAATACCTTTCTATGGAGCTTGTTCCACAATCTGGCTGAAAAGAAACAAATAATGCAGGTGCTATTAATAAACTGCTCTGAACACCTTCAGAGATAGAGAGAGTGCTGTATTATGAAAATAAATAATATTACTTTCCTTTTATTCCTGTTTGGAGCAGCCAATGCAATATTACATATATTACTTCAGTAGGAAATGTTAATACTGGTAGAATTTTTATTTTTCTGAAAAATATTTTTTTTAATGTTATTATTTTCTAGAAGAGTGGTTTCTCTAAATCAGTTTTCCAGGGACCCAGAGCAATACTTCCAGGGGGATCAAGGAAACTTAAAGAGCCAGAGAAAGCTTAAGCATCAGAAAAACATATCTTGATGCTTGGCAGAAATATGTCCGAAGAACTAAAGAGATTTCCTTTCCTCCTTTTATTTTTGTTATTTTTTTTCTCATGGTTTTGCGTGACATTCCTAATACTCTTGAACAATGAAACGCTGGAATATTCAAAAGCACAATCCAGAAATTATATTCATATTTCCATCTCAAATCACCACTTCCTGCGAGAACTACTGTATAATAGTTGCATAATGTTAATAATCAACATTTTCAAAGAATAAGTTTAGTTTTAAGCCCCAAACACTTGAATTTTAGATCTTGTGTGCAATCGTTGAATTAATGTTATTATTAATAGCTTTGTGTTTCCATTTGCTCCACTTGTACTCAGTTGGTGTACAAAAATATCCGTTCTTATTGTTAAAACAAATAAATAGATAAAATACCTTGTTTATTACTGTCACGCAAATACTAAGTTAGAAAAAAAAACCATCTAAATGAAAAGAGGAAACAGGAAGCACAGATCATGGGAAGGAATTAAGTTAAATACAAACTATGCTTGAAAGATAGTGAATCTGACTTTTCTACTCTTAAGATCCATGACAGATCAACGCTGCCATTTGTAAATAATGGGGACTTGTGCTCCTAGGTTAATCTCCATGTTTGCTTCCTGTTTGTCCATTCAGGTCTGTGCCTGTTATGTGCCTGTCTTTCAATACAAGGTGCCGACTTGCTTATTCTACCAGTCTGGAGCAATCAATGCCATCACGAACCATGGTACAGAAGGTGAGCTGCTGTGTTGTGCTAGTAATTATGGTAGATAAACGGCTCTGCTTGAGAGCTGCGGGCCCCCATAGACTGCAAGGCAGGCAGTCCAACACGGCTGCGGAAGTCTATTCATTTTAATAAGAGGGACACCCTGTGTTATTAAGAAGAGTGTTTATTACTGTCGCTGTGTAGTGACAGCAACTTCCATCATCGTTAAATGGCAGATGTGGGAGGGAGGCCAGGAACGCCAGGCTGTTCTGTTCTCTGAAAGGCTGGGCCCCTGCAGCGGGTCAGGGTTGAGAGCTGAGTAAGAAGAACTATGGAGGCTCAGGGGACTCACCTAGCTATAAAAAGAATCAAGCTGAAGGAGAATACAGGGTTACCTTCTGAGCAGGTAGAGTATGCCCTTCCCTTAGTCTGAAGGGCTATCCTGCACAGGGTCCAATTTAAAACCCTAAGAAAAGAGAACTGGACCTCCTGAAATTACCTATCAATTCTTTAGCCACTGGTCTGTCAGACAGACAGATAGGTCATCTCATTATGGTAAGTTCCTCACTATGGTAAGATAAATTATTTCAGTCAAAACAATTGTTTCTAAATTTGGATTTATACATATACTGTAAATTAGCACACATAAATCTTGAACCAACCTTCCTACCTACCTCCCTTCCTTCCTCCCTCCCTCCCTCCCTTCCTTCCTCTTTCTGATAGCTGATGGATGCAGAAAGTGATACTTTCTGATCCAACATCTAATCTTGGGTGTTGAACTCTTTCTTAAAGAGTCTCTGTGCTGATTAATGTACCTCTATGTATTCACTTGCTGTAATTACCAGCCAGCACAACATTTCTATTATTAGTTTCAGGACCAAATGAACAGCAGGTATTGTCATTTGGTGTTTAGTTGTCTCTTTTCATTGGTAATTGTGAGAAGAAAAAATCCAAGAATTAGAAAGATTTAGAGCTGTGGGAAACATCTGCATCCTGCTGAAATTGAACCCATGTTCTGGTGACTACCATTTGTGATGTCACCAAATCACCTACCACACCTTTTACACATCTACTTAAATAGATAAATAATTGATGGGTACATAGCATCACTCCAATGCATTAATGTATTAACCTTACAAAAGGCCTGGCAGAGGAGGAAAAGGAAATAATTGAACAAGAAGTCACGTAAATGCTTTGAGCTACCTTAACAATCAATTGCAAAACCTAGACTGATTTGGCATTCATTGCATTTGAGCTGAAGAACTTATTGATGATATAAGGTCTCATGCCTTGGCAGGGGGTTAGACTGGGAGACCTCCAAGGTCCCTTTCAACCCTATGATTCTGCTCTGTTCTGCTCTGCTCTGAAGAGAATAACAGAGTTGGAAGGGATCTTGGAGGTTTTCTAGCTCAGATAGGAAACACCATTTCAGATAAGTGGTTGTCCAATCTCTTCTTAAAAACTTCCAGTGTTGGAGCATCCACAACTTCTAGAGGTAAGATATCCCACTGATTAATTGTTCTGTCAGGAAATTTCTTCTTCGTTCTAGGTTGGTTCTCTTCTTTATTAGTTTCCATCCATTTCTTCTTGCCCTGCCAACAGGTGGTTTGGGGAATAGGTTGATCCCCTTTTCTTTGTGGCATATTCCTTAGATATTGGAACACTGCTATCATGTCCTTCTTTCCACTCCTAGTCCTTCTTTTCATTAAACTAGAGATACCCAATTCCAGTTCTTTATATATTTTAGCCTCCAGTCCCGTAATAATCTTTGTTTCTCTTCTCTGTACTCTTTTTGGAGTATCAAAATCTTTCTTTACATTGTGGCAACCAAAACCTATTCTATTCTATTCTATTCTATTCTATTCTATTCTATTCTATTCTATTCTATTCTATTCTATTCTATTCTATTCTATTCTATTCTATTCTATTCCATTCCATTCCATTCCATTCCATTCTTCAGCTCGGATATTTGCCTTGTTCAAGGCACATGTTCAGCCTTATAAAATGATTTAGAAAATTGAATCAAATAAATCTGGATTTCTGAATTAATAGAAAGTAGAGAGACAGCTGAGTGGAGTAAAAGAGGGGTAAGGAAATTAAAAAACAGTCTGTTTATCTAAGAAGATTGTATTCGACTCTGCCTGTTTGGCGGGGTGGGGGGAAGTGGCAATGCAAATTGGATTGTGTGGGATAGGTTTGGGTTTATGATTTAGGAAATGGAATTGATCTTAAGATAAAAAAAAAGAAGGATTAACAAGTTGGATTTGATGGGTGCAAAGTGATTGGTGTGGTACTGGAGTTCAAGAGGGGGACTGAAAGAAAAGAAATATTAAAAAATGTATTTCTGTATCAGTGACAGCCAGGGAACAAAGTGTGTATGTCTTTGTGTGTTTCCCTCTTCAGTGAAAGCATGGAGAGGCTTCTACCCCCACTGTGGTGCACTGTAGCAGGATCCATGGGAGGCACTGCAGAGGCCTTGTTGGAAGAGGGTGTTTTGTAGGAAGAAGTTTAGGGTAAATGGTCTTGAGCGGAAGTAGGGTGTTTGGTAGCTGTGGATTGGGAGGACCCTATTTGCTGAGTTGGGTGGGTGAACTGAGTGAGTCTGCAGAAGCCTCTGGCATTGCAGCCTTATTGAGCAAGTAGAACGAGACGGTGGCAGGTACTAATTTGAATGCCATTTTTTGGAGTGGTGGTGGGAGTTCCTGGACAATGGTGCTGGGGGCAAAGAAATGAGAGAGTGATAGGCAGGGAAAGAGGTCCACACATTGTTGCAGGTCTCTTCTTCTAACTGAGTAGCTCTGACATTGGGCCCAGGTAGCCAAACTCTTGGGCACTTTGGTCTCAGGCTACTGCTGGTATTTGTTCAGAATAAGATCCATTCATGCTCTGGTGGTGGAGAAACATGCAGGGTTGACATTTGTTACAGAGACCTGGGTAGCAACAGGGATATGACTTTGTTGGAGCTCTGTCTTCCTGGGATTCAGGTTCTGTAGAGCAACACCACCAAGCATGGGGAATATGGGTTGTTGTAATTATTCATGAGATCTTAAAAGTGACTAGCAGCACAATTCTAGGTACAGTACCTTCACAGATATGTGAAGTTGTGCTATAGAGGGTTCATTCTGGTGAAATGACCATTCTGCTGCCCAGAAGTGATTCTCCAAAAACTCCTGGACTTTATTTCCTGTGTCAATGCTTTTGGTACTAAGAATGGAATAGAATAGAATAGAATAGAATAGAATAGAATAGAATAGAATAGAATAGAATAGAATAGAATAGAATAGGATGGGATGGGATGGGATGGGATGGGATGGGATGGGATGGGATGGGATGGGATGGGATGGGATGAAATGGAATGGAATGGAATGGAATGGAATGGACTGGGATGGGATGGGATGGGATGGGATGGGATGGGATGGGATGGGATGGGATGGGATAGGATAGGATAGGATAGGATAGAATAGAGTAGAATAGAATAGAATAGAATAGAATAGAATAGAATAGAATAGAATAGAATAGAATAGAATAGAATAGAATAGAATAGAATTCTTTATTGGCCAAGTGTGATTGGACACACAAGGAATTTGTCTTGGTGCATACATTCTCGGAGTACATAAAAGGAAAGATACATTCATCAAAAATCATAAGGTACAACACTTATTGATAATCATAGGGAAACAGTCAATATAAATCTTAAGGATACCAGCAACAAGGTTACAGACATAAGTGGGAGGAGATGGGTGATAGGAAGGATGAGAAGATTAATAGTAATGCAGACTTAGTAATTAGTTTGACAGTGTTGAGGGAATTATTTGTTTAGCAGAGTGATGGCGTTCGGGAAAAAACTTTTCTTGTGCCTAGTTGTTCTGGTGTGCAGTGCTCTATAGCGTCGTTTTGAAGGTAGGAATTGAAACAGTTTATGTCCAGGATGTGAGGGGTCTGTAAATATTTTCACAGCCCTCTTTTTGATTCATGCAGTATACAGGTCCTCAATGGAAGGCAGGTTGGTAGTAATTATCCTCTAAAGTCTGTATCTGTCTTGTTGGGTTGCAGAACCAAGACTAAGGGTCTTCATTCACCATGCCTTGAAAATGGGATTCAAGTTGGCTCAAGGTTTTGTGCCTTCCACAGCAACCATGGGGTTGTCTCAAATAATCACGCTTTTGACTCATGAAAGTAGAGAAATGCTGAATCTGTTTGTTTTTTATTATTTCAAAGTAATGAGATATCACTTCTTTGCTCTTGTTGCATTCACAGATTCCTGCCAAGTAATTGTGTTTAGGGTAATACCAAACCACTGGGGAATGACAGGAAGGACAAAATATCTGCAGGCTCTTTTGCTGTTTTTACATATTTTGGGGTTGTTGGTTTTTTTGCAAATAAAGGCATTCATATTTAGTTAGGCTTGGACACAAATTGAACAGAGCTGTGTCAGTTGAATAGGATGCACTTTTGCAATGTTACCTGGAATTCTTTTGAGCTTGTGATACAAAAGAAACAGGATATGGTACTCTGTAGTACGAGTCTGTCACCTGTAGGTTGAACCCATGTCCCACCTAGTTTCTTCAGGCAGCTTACACATGTATGAGTGACTGGATCCAGGAAGTATTTAATGCCTGTCCAATGGAAAGGGAGTTGCCCCTTGACTTGAGAGAGGAGGAAGGGTCAAGTTGGGGTGGATGCTTCCTCTCATTTTCTCTTTACAGTGCAATCAGAACTCCATGAAGTGAGGTAGGCCAAGGAAAAAAAGACAACTTCAAAATCATCCAGTGATTTCCATGGTTCCCCATTCCTGGTCTTATACTTTAACCACTGCATTTCCCTATCTGTCAAACACAATATGTTATCTTTCAGTTATATAGTGTGGTAAAAAGCTGAAAACTGGGACCCACAGGCCTGAGCTTCTTGCCATGTTTACTTTTCAGACTTCTTGATGGAAAACTCTTACAGGACCTGACTTTTTCTCTCTCCTAAAACTGCTATGGTTCTTTCTACTAGCTCCAACCTTCCTTCCTGGGGCTCTTGGCAGCCATGCATGATATTAAGCCATGTCTTTGTAGGATGTGCAAGGTTGATGGGGACCAGTGCACGTCACTCTAGGCCACTTCCTCATCATCATAACTCTAAGGGGAATAACAAGAAGCTGAGAATCTGCTAACGCAGGCCCTGCCACAGCACTCGTTCACTTTCTTTTATTTGCCCCCGAGATTTATGCTGCCTATCTCCCTTCCCTTTGTCCACTGGCCAAGCCCTATAAGTCATGTCCCCAGTCTGACAGGTCACATGGACTGTGCTGCTGCTCTGTCAGAGTGAGTGATGCCAAGGAGTGATTAAAAGAGAAGGGGGTGAGAGGTCAGCAGCAGACGGCATGATGGGAGTGTGGAATGTAATTATCAGCCCTGTGACATACTGCTGGGGCTTTAATGGATCAGCACACATTGGCTGGGGGTGGGGAAGAAGGTTCGGATGGAGGAAATAGGACAAGGAAATGGTTCCCCCATTTCCCACCAGCAAGCATAGTGGTTAATGGAAGATACTTCAAAGTATACACTTATCTCCGGTGTTTTGTGTGGGTGCACCAAAAAAAAGTTTTTAAGCATTGTGCAAGAGTTTGTTTCTTTAAGTGGCCATAAAAGGGCCCATCAAGATCAACTGCAATATCCTGAAAGTCTTGGATCACTCATGTCTTGGTAGCCCAAAGCTCATTTTTAAATCGATCTAGCTTGAAATCAAGTGATCACTGCCGTTTGTATAATGATTGTATTTCTCACAATAGCCTTGTAGTTGAAAGTTCCATCATCTGTCACCAGAACCTTTTCAACTTGTTCAAAGAAGCCAGAGAAAAGAGGGATTTTTCCCAGATCAGGCTACTAAGGACATGAATGAGGTTTAATGTTGTTAGGAAATGAGATTGAAATGTGAGCATTTTGTATGATGTTAATAATGCTTTATACTAAAGTGCTGTACTCTTCTATACACTGTACACTAGTGTACAGTTCTGTACCCTATGTCTGCAAGAAGTGGCCTCCCTAGGCTAAGCAGGTTTTCTGAATCACAGGTTCTCTGGATGTGTTGGTACTATAATATCCAGGATTTTCAACCCACATAAACTCAGTATATCTCATCTGGTAAAAGTAAAGCTGCTGAGTAATTTGTACTTTGGCTTTGATGAAGTATTGAAACATCCAAATACATTGTTAGACAAAGCAAGCAGTTTGGAAAAACAAAAGCAGCACCTGAGCACACTGTGCATGATATCTAGCCACAGAAATCTATAGTTCCATTAAAATGATGCATTTGGTATCTTAAAATTTTACATGCTACAACTTGGACTTATCCTGGGATGGGAATTCCAAATGTAAAGCTTCAACACTGAAGAAGATGACCACAGGAATTTTTTTGGGGGGAGGGATTTCTAAAGGATCTACCTTGGATAACTGGAAAACTGGGAAGCATTGGGGTTATAAAATCTCTCCCTCCCTCCCTCCCCCTCTCTCCTCTCTCTTTCTCTCTCTTTTCTCTCTATCCTGGTATAATTCAAGAAATGGAATATAAACCAAGGAATTCTGCTCAGGAAATAAATTATTGTAATTTCCCCCCAAGATAATATATTTGATTGTTATAAATGGATTTCTGGTGATAAATGCCCTTTGTGAGTTGACATATCATGTAGTGTGTCTGTGACAAACTGAGGATGACAGTGGAGTTGGTCTAATACAGCTGAAGGCTATCAGATTGTAGAAAGAATTTATGGAGAAACATGTTAGAGAAGAATGCAGAGCAGAGCAATCCTTCGGGGGAGAGAGAAAGAAACTGAGATAGAACAAGCAAATGCAAAGCTTTGCTATAGTCATGCTAACAGGGCAGAGATGTGGGGCTATTTTTGGGGATGTGGTATGTTTCTCTTGGCTAGTATATATACTGTAATTGCAGCTTCAATCCGGATCTTCAGTCAGGATTTATAACAGGAAAACTTAAATGTGGTGTTCATAAGAATCAATGTATTGCATTTAGGTACTTCCATTGGTACCTGATGCCTCACTGCACTGCACATTCTTTTAAAAATGGAATATAAATTAATTGTAAAAAGCCAGAATACCATCTATTACTCTGCATAGTGCAATATGCTTTATTTAAAAAATAAAAGTGTTGTGCAATGTATTCCAATGTCTTGTTTACAGTTATGGACATATTCAGACAGCCACCATGACCCAGTACATGGGTGGCCTAGTAATCATTTTCTGAGCACATATCTGTGCATCGTGACCTGTATCTCTTTGCCCTCTGCAGTCAGGTGGCTTGAGGTGTGATGCTCTGGAATTGGAATTTTCCTCTAATTCGGCAGTCAATGTAGTGGCCTGAAATGACCTATTCCATGTTGGCAATCTTGTAGCTTTAATTGATTCCCCCTGGTTTCCTGTGAGACTCCCCTTTCAATCTGATGCTTAACCACTTTCACTTTGCATATCTCCAAGTCCTTTTTTGATTGCAAGGGAAACTGTGATGCCGATAACAGCTTCAACATACAATATTCTAAGGGTTGAGACTTGTGATTCATTTGGCTGAAGATTCAGCCCCAGCCTATTATATACCTGAGCTCTGATACCATCTCTCCTCTTAGTCTTCTCTTTTCCAGACTGACCCAGCCCAAGTTCCTAATTTTGAAACACTGCTTATTACTCCAGGACAGGGCTTTTCTAATCTAGAAGATAAATTATTTTTCAATACTACTTGTTACTCTTTATTTCTCATTCACAGATATTCAGTATAGGTATATGCCTCACAAAATCTTATACAGTGGTATGTTCTTACTGCTCCTGCTACTATTGGCTAAAACTATATCATTGTGTGTATTTATAATAGTAACACATTAATGTAGCAAAAATATAAAACCTCCTGTCCAAAGGTCCACATTTGTTGCCGTTTTGGCAACAATCACATACAATTATCTTGATTTGGGAGTTGCAGTTCAACTCATGTTGTGGGTAACAGACCATAAATATTGCCCATAATTATGTAATAGCGTCAATCAGATTGACTCATAGGCAGCACTTTTGTTAAAGGTTAACTACAGATATTCTTAAAATAAACTATAAAATAATTAAAATATTTAAACCAAATATATATGTGTGTTTGTGAGCAGTTCTTTACCTAGACAAAGCCTAGTATGTACGGACCTTGTGAATCTGTCCAGAATTTCTCCTGTTTTTAAATTTCAAAGCTAGAAAAGGTTTAATTTCTCTTTCCGCCATGCAAGGTTAACAATGCAAGAGGCATTCAGCTAAAGCATACAAACTGATCTCCTCTCATCCGGCTTCTGGCATCAGAACAGAGTAGAATGTGACAAATTGATTTATAGCCTAATTGCTTTACTCTGCTGAGGTTAACTATCTCCCTGCCAGCAATAATAATAATACTTCTGCTACTGTGTCAATATTTTAACCTATTGCTAAGTGTGTAGCTATTAGTAAATTACCAAAGAGTTAAGGGATTTAGTTCAAATTTAAGCTGGCAACTTTAGATTCAGAATCTCCCGCTCCAGAATCTGTGCTGGGAAGGCTGATCTCACATCCTGCCATCTTCCTCCCGGCAGTGACCTCTATGCTGACTCATCTTTAGTGACTCCCAATCACCCAGGACCCTGCAGCTCTGTAGCAGTCTGACACAATCTAATTCCATGTTTGCTTCTTTCTTCTTCTCTGAGTTCCATGCAATTCTCTTCCTACCAGGTCCTTAGCACATTTTAAACTCTTCTTCCCCCACCTCTAATGAGAGACACTGAAAAAAAAAACAACAACCAACCAATCCTGATCCATTTCTCTCAGCCTTTTTCCATCCTCATATTATCAGCTCTGAATACAGCCTATACTGTATATCTGGGAGGTCAGCTACGCAGGGGTCTCCAACCTTGGCAGCTTTAAGACTTGTGGACTTCAACTCCCAGAATTCCTCAGCCAGCTTTGCTTTGCTGGCTGAGGAATTCTGAGATTTGAAGTCAACAAGTCTTAAAGTTGCCAAGGTTGAAGACCCCTGAGCTACAGAATAGTGTAACTTCTCTATTCTGCCATCCTACTATGTTAACTCCAAACAGGGTTTGTTGCTCTAACTAGAGCTTCTTAACACGAACAAGTATTTTGCCACTGACAATGTGGTATTGGAGGAAATATAATGCTAAATTTCTGAGCTTGGAAACATTCTGCATCATGATACAGAAAATAGGGTATATTTTTTATACTGTCCTTTACTCTTCAACAATTAGAGACTGTTTTTCAGAGTGAAATTTTCCACACGTTATCCAATTCATATGACTTCAAACATCTCTTCTGAGGTATAAATCTCACCTTCCCCCCTCCTGTCACGTCTTCATGTGCACACAGTTGTACATGATTAAATTACTTCTAATATAAGAACAAAAACAATTATGGGAAGTGAAATGAGTCCTTTTTTCCAAGACAGATATTTTCAGGAATAAATACTTATTCATGCTTTTTTGTTTTTCTAAAAAAACCAGAAATAAAATATGTGGAAATCCATGAAATTTTATATAGGAAACCCTAGATTCTCTTTCCTAAGGTTTCCAAAGGTAGTCCAAATATTTATCTGGAGAAAAGCTTTGCTTCTAAAAATAATTAATGTTTATGTATTGATTCCTTTCTCCTTGCAGTGATATTTATTGATTTATTAACTCTCCATTCTTCCTAAATACTACGGACAACTAACAGATGGTTTAGTGGGGTTTGCAGAGCTACTTAAAACATTGTACTTTGACAAATGTCATAATGAATGGATCCAGAGGTTTAGAGTGGATGTTGTGGAGGTGATGGGGGACCTGAGCAACATGATGATGGACATATAGGATTGTCATCATAGGCAGATGTTGGAATGGTGGGGGTGTTTCATAGGCCATTAAATACAGAGAATCTGCGTATTCTTGCAGGCCCCTTCTCAGTCAGTGTGTCATCTTTGCCAATGCAAAGGCCAAATTGTCATATTCTTTGACTTCAGATTGCTTTTGGTCAATTCCAGTTGTGGGTGTGTTGTATACTGTCATGGATTTTTTCACTAATTCTGGGTCTGTGGATGTACAGTGCTGTGACTAAAAGGAACCATCTTCTCACCTTCTTCTGTTATTAAATCTTTGGTTTTCTGGAGCCAACATAATGGGGAGTAGATAAAATATCCACTCATCTCTATGAGATGTCCAAGCCACTCCCTTCTAGTACTGAAGATGCTAGCTAGTCTAGTAACAAAATGTCTGCAAGCAAACAGCTAAGCTGGGAGGGCACCAAGAACTCCAAATATTTTCGTTTATTGGAACAACTTTTTAAGACCAGGTTTTTAGGTCAATCCTGTAATCTCAGATTGGGTATCTGTTTATTTCCAAGTTTCGGAAATCCAATTAAAATCCCTTCTGATTAAAATATGTATCTGTTATTTTCTTTGCATCGAGTCTTTGAATAGCTATACCTGAACATGTGAACCAAATCCTAAAACAATATCTATAGTATTGTCTCTCATCAGTGAGACAATTGAACGGTTACCTCTTGCAGAATTTGCCTATAACAGTATATTCCTTCACCATCTCCATTTCAGGTAGCTTAGGATAACCACTTCCATATTTTGCCCTCCAGAATTCCTGCATAGGTAGTTCCTCATACTTCAAACTTCCTGCATAAAAGGCAAGCTGCTCAATGCCTCTTAAAGTAGCAGCTGGATTTGACAAGGACTATGTTAAGTGGGCCACAGATGCACACAGACAAGAGGGGGTCATAATTGAAGAGATAGATTTAGTGTGGCTTTCAATGAAGTTTTTATCTTTTGCCCTTCCCTTCAAAAAGCTAGACTCAACATATTTTGGCTCCTTCCCAATGGAGCAGCAAATCAATCTGGTGGCCTTTCATCTGCAATTGTCTACAGCAATCATGATTCATTTTGTTTTCCATCAATCCCTGCTTGTTCGGGAGGCACTCACCTGTAGCTTATTTTCTAGAATAACTTTATATGACACACACATTTTGGTGGATGGGGAAGCACAGTATGAAGTGGAGCTATTGCAGACTCTACATGCTGTATCTAACCACAGTATCTGGAAATACTATGTCTGTAAAAGCTGAAGAAGTGCAGAAGGTCCTCTACAGTATGCATGCTGCCATCTCTGTGTTGGAAGAAATATCCAGGTCCAGGTCCAAGCTGGGAGAAAGGCACTGGAGGCAAAATGGAGGCTGAAGGGTCCATTTATTGATGAAGCAGAACCACCAAGCACATGTGATTCTGGGTAGCTGAACACATAGAGTTGAGAGTGGGGGGGGTATTTATACCTTCTTTTGGGCTTTGCACTTGAGCTTCCTGTTCCTGTGCAATAACATGTATTCTATTGGCTGTTGGCAGACTCCCATGGTGTCATGTACAAATCCTAGGAGTTTGTCTGAGCTAAGCTTGCTTGATGTTTGGCTGATGCAATGAAGGGGCTTGTTGGGCAATTCCTATTGTGGCTGAGGGCTAACCAGTGGTGGGATTCAGCCAGTTTGCACCACTTCGGGAGAACCGGTTATTAAATTTCTGAGCAGTTTGGTGAACTGGTTGTTGGAAGAAATCATTAGGGCAGAGTATCGGTTGTTAAATTAGTTGAATCCCGCCACTGGGGCTAACCCTACCTTTGTTCAGACCTTGCTGCAGGGACCAATGGATTACCAAACCTGCATTTCTAAAAGTTAGCCTCAGCTTAGTATCTGCTTGGGGGCAGGGAGCTTGGGCTCTGAGTTTCTGTCTCCCTTCTCTTCTAGGGGAAATATTTTATCGTGCCTTTTTAATATTTCTCAAAATATTTCATTCTTCTAGGAGAGGGGTGGATGCTAACTTTCTGCATGTGAGTTACATATCTCTTTTGGGCATCCAGGCAGGGGGTGTGAGGATGAATTCTTAAGGCAGTAAATGTCTGATGGAGGGAGGAATTAGTCCTCCCTCCATCAAAAAAAGATACAGTGAAGAGGGAATCTTTCAATCCTGCCACATGGGTAAAGTTCAGACCAGGCTCTTTTCTCCTCTTTGGAGGGAAGACAATTGAGAATGTGGTTGCAAATCAGCTATATATATTAGAGGATTCTAGAAGACATGAATTATTTGGATCACTTTCAGTTGTGTTTCATTCCTGGGTATGGAACATAAAAAAGCTTTCATTGCTCTGGTGGATGACTTTAGTTCAAACCCGAATGCGTGCATTGTTCCTCTGTTGTCCTGCTAGCCCTCTCAGCAACATTGACTGTGACTTCCTTCTCTGCCACTTGCAATGACCTGGGGCTAGAGATTCTCTTCTTTCATGGTTCCACTCTAACGTGCATAATTCCCATCAGTAATTGTGTGTGTGTGGGGGGGGGAATTGGTCCATGGTTACTCTAATGTGGGGTTGTGCACAGGGCTTAGTTCTCTCATCCATGATGCTTAACATTTATATGGAATTGTTGGGAGAGGTGACTGGTCAATTTGGACTGATGTGTGCTCACTATAAGAATGATACTCAATTACGCATCACGGTTGCAGATCAAGCTGAGATACTGTAGACGTCTTGAATTGCTGCCTGGAGACTGTCAGGAACTAGATGGGGAGAAACAATCTCCAATTCGATTCTTGTAAGACTGAGTTTATTTTATTTATTAATCTAATCTATATAGCTGCCCATCTCGGGTATGTGACTGGGTGGTGTATACAATTTAAACAAAACAATTAAAAGCAACAATTTAAAGTCATTAATACAATTGAAAACAATGTAAATAAAATCAGAGGAAAGTGTTTGTTGCCTGTTTAAATAGTCTGATATTTTTAAAACATCATCCTGAATATTATTCTTTTCAGAATTGCATCCCACTTGTGGACCTAGTCCATGACTTATGACTCTTACTTGAAAAGCAAGGGGGTGAGGGCAATGGCCAATGCTTACCCATCTTCAATAGATGTACCAGCTACCTGGACTATCTGGCCTTATAATACTGACTCAAGTCCCATGAAATGGGTATTAATCTAGTATGATATTGGATATTCCTAACTGACATTAGGGAAACACATAATAAGCAAGGAGTTTACTTCAGCAGTTGCATTTTAACAGATTAAAAATAGGAAAAAAAATGTAAAATATAAAGAACAGATTAGACCCAGAATTAAAGTTCTGATGTATAAAGTTATATGCATGAATTTATGGGCTATTATTGGTAAGAATATTAATTAAAATAATGTAATTTGAAAACCCTTTACAATAAGTGGGCTGTACCTGCATATTTTTGATATTTGTACTTAACTGTTCATTATATATCCAATTAAAGGCAAAATATATTCTGTCATGTAACGGATGCAAGACCATTAATATGATGCATCTCCAGTCTTCAGGTTCAGTGGGGAGTGTCTGAATTGCACATAGGCCTCAACTGAGTAAAATTGGACTACTTTATCATAAAAGATGGACAATGCATGAGTACATCTATGGGTCAAAACTATTATGGCTGTTTGGCTTAAATGTGGGAGAGAACATGAACAAAAAAGTTATTCTTAATCATGGCAAGATAGATATTTTTAGGGTGACCACAGACCCAGAAAATGTTGATATGGATGAAGTGCAGATGGGGGAAGGGGAATTGAGAAAACAAATCAAGAAAGGGTTTAGATAAGGATTGCCTAATAGGCAGAGAAGAGGCTTATGGAAAGGAAGTGGGAGCTACTGAGAAAACGTGGAGGGGTGGGAAGGAGACTTCAAAGAATGGAGGCATAAGGCTCCAGGTGAAGGAAAGACAGCGTGACTGTGTCTGATCTACACTGACGAGTACCAATGTTAACTGTCACCTCTCATCTCTAAACTAAATCACACTTGGAATTGGACGCAGCGAGGAACCAATAGTCAGCCCCTGCAAGACGAGAAGTCAATCAGAGCGGAGATGCGTGGAGAGACACCAGCTTTATAGGGCTCAGCATGTTCATTCATCCTGGGATTTACACCTGTCAGTTCTCCTGAAAGGGGGCGTGACAGCACTCATCCCAGCACCACTTAATGTGGAGACAACAGCTACAAGCTCTGGGTTTTTGCATTTGCCCTTTTGCCTACACGTTACGGCTTTATATCCTGAAAACCTCTGTCCTCCAGGCTGCCTGCCTCAAACAGCAGATTTAGATGTGCAGGGATATTATCTGATTTATATTTATACTGTTGGAATCATTATGACACACTGTCAGTTATTTGATTTGCAGATGGGGTTTCACTTCCCAAAACATATAGCTTTGGGGGATGCTCTTTTTTTGGTTTCCCAACCCATCAGCTCTTCACTATATTGTTTTCCTGTCTCCATTCATCCTTCACTGGATTTCATCCTTCACCCATCAAAAACACTAGTACTCTTTGGCTATGTTTGGGCCTGCATTTGAATGCTCCTAGTTGGTCTTTAGATACTAAATAAATCTCTAAGGCTTGTTGACTAGAAACAAAATATAAAGATAAAGAATAAAACAGAAAGAAACATAAAACGATGGTTTTATTATAGCTGCTCTGAGACTTTATCTTCATACATAATTTTTGATTTCTTAGATAAAGTTAAGTATTCTGTTTTGAGTGAGAGAGAGAGAAAGAAAGAAAGAATGGAAGGAAGGAAGGAAGGAAGGATTCATTTACTAAAGGGAATTTCCTCAATTCCAATCTATGAAGATGAGAACTTGTTGATGTTCTTACTGTACATATGTCAATCAAGTTTTTGCAACTCAGTTTTTTTCAAATGTTTTGGAATCACAGCTTTCAGATTCCCAGCTAGCACGTGGCCTGGAACTGCTGAGCATTGTAGGCCCTATACCTCTAGAAAGCACCATGTTGGGGAAAGTTGAGTGTCATAGTTTATGGAAAAGACCGCTGGAGTTGTTGGTATTTATTAGAAGAGAAAAATCAAAGGTGGGAAAGCAACCACTATTTTCCCAAATTCCTCACAGTTACAAATCTTCTCCCTTTTGTTAAAACCACGACCAGATCATGTTGTTCCCTGCTGGCTAAATCCTGGTACCAAAGCTAGTGTAACAAGCTTTGAACAGCCTGATCTCTTAATCCAGCTGTGTTCATTCATTTGAAACCCAAAGCAGCTTTTTTTTATGTCTCCATTTCTCGGCATTAACTTCTCTTTGAAGTGATTCTCGCTTCCGATGCTTTTTCCCTTCATGGGGAAGATTAGTGTGAAATTGGCCTGCTCCTCCAGAGACTGTAGTGCTAAACCTCTAATTCTTTAACCAAAGTGAGGTGTTAGTGGGCCAGGTGAGGGGATTGGTTCTTGCATTTAGCTTTCAGCCTATTTGGTGAAGTGTTTCACTGAAGAAACTGGGTGCAACAATGCTGCAAAAATTTCATGTTTTGTAAATAAGATTAGCAATCCAAAAGTCATATATATTTACATGAAGCTAATATTTAAAAGCTCCTATCTTCATTAACATTAAGTCGATGTTGACTATAAACATTTTTATAATAAGCTTTTCTCTGGTTCTACCTTGACTTTTTTTTGTACATTCTTCCAGGTGGCATTTTGCAAAATCACTGCGCTCCAGTGTTTCTCTGTTATTATTTTATCAGTTCTGATTTGTTTTAATTTGGTAAAGAGGAGTGAGGACATTAAAACATACTCTCTGTGTCTGCCTTTCTGGTAAAGATTGAGAAATCTTTGTGCTGAAAATCAGTATTTTCAGCAGAACTACAATTTTAACTGAAAGCTTTCTGATGCAGTATGGAATCTGGTTATATTGAGTGCTATGCTGATTTACCATTTTAATTCCTATTTCAGATGACTTAAGAAAATACATTTTAACTATGTATTGTCAATCAGATAATGACAAAACTTTAGAAATGTGATTTTATAATTTGAAGAAGTACATTTGAGTCTTTGGAAGGATGGTGTCAAGACACTTTAGTACTTAATGTGAAGGGACAAGGTGCTTCCTTCCTATTGCAGTAGGTAAACACTTTGAATGAATTGGAGGAAGCTCTTTGGACCTCACCTGAATGTAATCCCTACTTGCTATCTTTTTAAGTAGCATGACATATAAGTCTTAAAGAGATAGAACCTTTCTTTTCAGACTTACCTACTGGTAGTAGGCTGAAAAACACCAGACTGCTTTAATGAATGGTAGTGGACTTGTGTTTTTACAAAGTCTGAAGGATTTCTTCTGTGTCATATTTGAAGGATGTTCAACTGTAATATAGCTGAACAGCTGAACAAAGAGGTAGTTTGACCCTTCTCTACACCCTTTACTTCTTTAAGTTGGATAGTTTAGATGGGCATATACTAAATATAGTATTTTCAATTTTTGTTCTAATGGATCAATTTGTTAAATGCTTTATAAATATACCAGTTCATTATAAATTCATCTTGACTTTGGCTTCTTGATCTTTATGTCTTGTCTCACAATCAGATGTCCTCCTATATTTATAAGGAACTCTGAGGTTGGTGCACTTTAAGACTGAACAACATAGCCTGTTCTGACCTGATGTAATCCAACGGATATAACCAGGTCTCTCTCTCTCTCCCTCCCTCTCTCTCTCTCCTTCCCTTTCCCTCTGTGTGCGTGTGTATGTGTGTATGTATGTGTGTGAGAGAGAACACGAACCAAAATGCACAAATGGAAGGGTTCTTATCTGAAGTATAATCGGTATTTGAAATGATCAGATGGATCATAATTTTTCATTCAAGGCTGCCAAAGTAAAATAATCTGAAGAATGATTTCAATGATTTAGATCAACACCATCATCATTTATTGCATTTATTTCAGATTTCAGGCAGATTTCAAAAAACAGAAAAGGCACTGGGAACAAACACAGTGACATAATATGTAAAAGGAAAGGTATGGATTGCAAAGGAACTCTCTGTACTAAAATGCTCTAGGTTTCCTCCCCTCACTCCATTCAATCATGTCTTGATTTTCACAGACTGCCTGGAAAACGCGTTGCAGTTTTCTTGACAAGGTTTTTCAGAAGTGGTTTACCATTGCGTCCTTCCTAGGGATGACAGAAAGTGACTGGCACAATGTCACCCTGCTGTCTTCATGCCCAAAGTGGGACTAGAACTCATAGTATCCTGGTTTCTAACCTGATGCTTTAACATTTACACCAGACTGGCTGGCTCTAGGTTTAACTCAAAACACCAGAATTCCCTGTCTCCCTGAAGAAGTATGTTGAGAGAGTAGTGGAACACACGCGGAAGTACAAATCTGTCTTTGAAATTACAAGCTCTAGCTTAAATGCATGTGTGGATGCCCTCGGTCACAGCCTAAGCCATGTGTCCTGGCTCTCCCACCTCCAAGAAAATGTACCCAGTATCTCCTCCTACTGATACCTGAACCTTATGTCTTGATCGATGAGCAAGGTGTTGCAGAATTGCAGTAAAACAGGTGACCCTCTTAAGTCAAGGTCATCTCTTGCAGAGCAGTTGAGCGCATTGATGGACCATTTCCCTGGCTAGTGGGAAAGGAACTGGTTTGCCATGGCTTACTTCTGGGAGATCTTTTTCCTTTTTTTCCACTTTGATACTTATTCTACAAACTCCGATGATCTCCCATGCAAGTACTACCCACGTCTGGATGGATTTGCTTTTGGAGATCTGCCAAAGATGCTACCTGAGCTCTGTAGCAAAAGGCATTCTGCACGTGCTCAGAGACAGTCTCCCCTCTTTTCCACACCTAAGGACGCCTTTCTGTTTCCAGTGCCATCACCTGCCTCCTTCCCCGGGCCTCCCAGGCGATCCTTCATCGCCCAGGTCCCAGCAAGACGTCGTGTCACATGCCTTGCAGGTCCCAACGAGATTTGATTCCCGTCTCTTGCCTTGCCCGGGGTGCCATTGTCTCCGCACGGGCTAGTGGCGCAGCCCCCGCCCTCGGCTTAGCCTTGGGCTTCGCCGCTCCCGTGGACTCCAGCCTCCTCCCTCTCGCAGGTCCGCAAATCACTCCTTCCCGTGTCAGCCAGCAAATTGGTTTATCCTCCCCCCATCTCGGCTTTCATTACCTTGCCGAAATGAAGCGATATCTCCTCGGTGGAGGCTTCCCGTCGCCGCAGCCGGTACCCAAATCATGAGAGCTGGCATAATAAATGAAGACAAAGTGCCGGCGCGGTCGGGGCCATCTCGCCCAGCGCACCACCAGCCGCTGCCAGCTTCATTATTCGCTTAAGTTGCCGGAGAAAATTACTTAACCCTGACCCGTGTATTAGGGCCCTGTATTAATGCCGCGACAGGCGCCTCTTACAGCAAAGAACAATTTATTAGAGCTGAAACAGGCTGCTTTTCTCTGTCATTTTTCCAATCTGAGCTTTGAACACACATCATTAAACTTGTCTGACTCTCTCCCCTTCTCCATCATTCCTTTTTTATTTTTTTTTTCCCGCGAAAGTGCTGCGGAGAATGGAGATTGCTCGGAGCCCGCTAACCAAGTGCCTCGGACTTGCCCTCCCGCCCCGCCGCCCCGCCCATAACCCCCGTTCCCATCATCCCGGCTTCCTCTCCCGCCCTGAATCTTCGTCTCCCTGCAATTGGTGTCGTTCTGCACTTTTGGCGTTTCTTGTTTTCGAGCGTCTCCCTCGCGCCTTTTTCTGCGGAGGAGCCGTGAAGGGAGAAGCTGGCCGCCTCCTTTCCGTCCGGCAGTTGTTTCGATCCAAGTGGATGCCCGCGTTTTTTACACAGAAGTAGATTCCCTCGAGTTAACTGGGCTGGGTTGAGGATTACAGTTGGCCGCCTCAGGGTCAAACGGTTTCCATAGTTTTGGAGTAGTTTAATGTTTCTGTCACAGGCCTTTGCAAGGATTAGAATCTAAATGGTCGGATAAGGCCAGGCTCCCCCCCAAATCATGGATGCACAATTTTACAGAATTCAAAAGAGCAAAATCAAAACAAATAACATGTAAAGGGACGCAGTGTGCTAACTACAATGCGAATAGTTTAAGCTAGGTGAGCCAGCATTGAAAGTTTTTGCGAATTGTCTGCAAGCCTGAAAAATCGCAGATTTCCCGTCTGAAAACTTATCAATAGTTACATTAAATTACATGGTTACATCACATCTTTTGATGGCAGATGCACCAACCACAATAGAAAAATATACCGGTAACATTTATTTTCTGCTGGGTCCTCATGATCTTGCTTTAATTTTGCCCCAAAACCATGAATGAGGTTGCCTAAATCACCCTCCTTATTTCAAGGTTAACCTTACAGATGCATAAAATCTGGTAAGCTTTGTCAATCATTACCTTGGAAAAAAAACAAATGACTTCATTTCAGAAAGAAGCGGGGTAGGGTAGGAATTGGCAATGGGGAGAGGATGCTATGGCTTAGTTTTCAGCCAGTTCAAGAATGGACGGATAGCATTTCAACTCAGGACTGGGGAAAGGCCCTTAGTAGGGAGCTTTACTTTCAGACAACTGGGATAAAATGCTGCTTTAGCTTTGGCAATAAAAAACAATGGTTTTGCTGTAGAAATTACAGGTAGTCCTTGTCTTACAACAGTAACTGTATGACTGTAACCTTGTTGCTTGTATCCTTACGGTTTATATTGACTGTTTCCTAATATGATTTGATTGCTTATTTGTACCCTATGACTATCATTAAGTGTTGTACCTTAGGATTCTTGACGAACGTATCTTTTCTTTTATGTACACCGAGAGCATATGCACCAAGACAAATTCCTTGTGTGTCCAATCACACTTGGTCAATAAAGAATTCTATTCTATTCTATTCTATTCTATTCTATTCTATTCTATTCTATTCTATTCTATTCTATTCTAAACTGAGCCTAACAATTATGGTTGTGGTAGTCATGAAGTGGGTCAATCTGTGACCAGACCTATTATTATGTTATTTATTTTTGCGGTGGTTATTAAACAATTGCAGTCATTAAATGAACCCAGTGCTTGTTTTTTGCTGTTTTTTTTTTTTTATGCCAGAAACCAAAAGTAAAAACCAGTTCCCAGCAAAACTGTCACAAGTCATGGTTATGTGGTTGAGAAGGGCACTGAAAATGGCTGTAAATGCTGGCCAGTTGCCAATTTTCCAAAATGTGGTCACAGCACAGCTGTTGTAACTTCCAAACCAGATCATAAAACTGTGGGTCTGTTGTAACTTTCAACATTACTAAGCGACTATAGGTAGTCAAAAACTACCTATAAAGGGAATCATTGAGTCAGTAGAGCCTTTTGGGTCCTCAGGTCCACCCTGTGGTTCAGAGCAATTCTTTTTTACATTTGACTGGGTTAAAAGGATTGCTTTGTCCAAACTGGAAAAATGATGCTTCTTGGTTGCTTCCCCAGTATTTTTTTTAAAAAAATTCTTTTCCTTCTGAGCCACTTCCTCAGATCTCAAGCAATTTTCTCTATAAGGCTAATCTCAGGCAAGTTTAAAACCATGGTCTATGATATTTCTGCCCACTTAAATAAATTAGTCTAAGATAGTTTAATATTATAAGCCACCCAGAATTACTTTGTGGTAAGATGGGTGGTCAATAAATTTAATAAATAAATAAATAAACTAAATACAGCAATCTGGCTTGAGGCAAAATCTACTGGATAAATAAATCTCCAATTCTTAGAGACATTTCAGCGGAAACCCTAATCTGTACCCAGTTTGTGCTAGTACTGCAAATTATTGTTCTTCATTTGATCAGAGAAGGAATTCCCTAAAAACTTTGAAAAGTTTAGTAAAATTATATGTAATTAAAAAATATTATTATAATCTTAAAGAAAACTTATACAATGATATATCAATAAATCAATCAGAATAGAGCTGAAAGGGACCTTGGAGGTCTTCTAGTCCAACCCCCTGCTCAAGCAGGAGACCCTCTGCCATTTCAGATAAGTGGCTGTCCAGTCTCTTCTTAAAAACCTCCAGTGATGAAGCACCTACAACTTCTGAAGGCAAGCTGTTCCACTGGTTAATTGTCCTCACTGTTAGGAAGTTTCTCCTTAATTCCATATTGCTTCCTTTCTTGATTAGTTTCTATCCATTGTTTCTTGTCTTGCCTTCTGGCGCTTTGGAAAATAAGTTGAACCTGTCTTCTTTGGGGCTGTCCCTCAAATACTGGAATACTGCTATCATATCACCCCTAGTCCTTCTTTTCTCTAGACTGGCCATACCCAATTCTTGCAACCATTCTTCATATGTTTTTGTCTCCAGGCCCTTAATCATCCTAGTTGCTCTTCTTTGCACTTTTTTTAAAGTCTCAACATCTTTTTTGTAATGTGGTGATCAAACTTGGATGCAGTATTCCTGGTGTGGTCTTACTAAAGCTTTATAAATTGGTACTAATACTTCACATGATTTTGATTCTATGCCTCTGTTTATACAACCAAGGACTGTATTAGCTTTTTTGGCTGCCGCCACACACGACTGGCTCATGTTTAAATTATTGTCCACTAGGACTCCAAGGTCCTTCTCACAGTTACTGTTTTTGAGCCAGGTTTCACCTAATCTGTACTTGTACTGTTTGTTTTTCCTGCCTACTGTTAAAACCTTGCTTTTCTTCACATTAAATGTCATGTTGTTGAATATGGCATTTGTTCATATTCATATGTTGTTCAAGTCTGTTAAGAACTTTTTGGATCCTGAGCTTGTCTTCTGGGATGTTGGCTATTCCTGCCAGCTTAGTGTCATCTGCAAATTTGATGAGTTCCTCTTCTATTCCCTCATTTAAGTTATTTATGAAGATATTGAAGAGTACTGAGCCACTGCTTCTTTCCTCGCATGTAGATGTAGTGCCATTAATGACTACTTGTTAAGTATGGTTTGTCAGCCAGTTACAAATCCATCTGGTGGTGATGCTGTCTATCCTAGTTTTCTAGAATATTTTTTCCCTAGACCATAGGGATGCTGCATGGTCATAACTGTGAAAAACAGTCATAAGTCACTTTTTTTTAATGCCATTGTAACTTTGAACAGTCACTAAGTAAATAATAATAAATAATAAATTTGAACAGTCACTAAATGAACTGTTGTAAGTCAAGGACTGCCAGTATTTGATCACAACTGAGGTTAAGAAAAGTTACAGGTGAAAATGAAGTGACACAATATCAGGAGAAGGCAGTGTAAAAATAATATTTAAGCAATTGAAAACCCACATCTCAGTCCAGTGGTAATAAAGTTTTTGGCATAATTATCTGAGACTAAATTGACTAAAGTGTCTGGTCTACTTAGGAAGGAAACAAAATGGAGCAGCTATACTAATAAAGGAGATGAAGCAGTTAGGTAAAAACATTTGCGATTACTTTCTTCCTTCTAATATCTATTTCTTTTAATCATCCAAACCATAATCATAAGTTCATTTTGTTATTATACAAAAATTGCATAAGGGGTTTCCAATGAGTAATAAATGTAGATACAGAATGGCTCTTTCTTTAATCAAACAAAAGTCAGTTTGGCCATCTCAAAAATTTCTATCTTAACCAACCATTTCTGTGTTGCAGACATTGTCAAATCTTTCTATCTTCATGCATACAATAATCTTGCTGTGGTTATTATTGTACAAAAACAAAGTTCCATGACTTTTTTTCCAACGGTCTGTCCTTCAGTCCCAAGAGGAAGATTTCTGGTCTCAATTGTATATTAATTCTTAAAATATTCTGGATCAGGGTACATATTTAAATATATTTTTTTAGCTTTTCACATGTTCAAGCATGATAAAATGACCTTTCTTATGGGTCCCATTTCCAACCTAAAACTGAATTTTATGCATTCTAGACAATTTCTCTGGTGTCATATACCAATGATATACTAGTAATTTCTAGTAATTCTACTTGAATTACCAGAAGAAAAAGTAAAGAATCTAGAGACAACTCTAGCCACTCTGAAACTCAATGAGAGTTGAGAAATCCAACCTAAATCCCAACCTAAACAAGAAGACTACGACTGTCTCACACTCACCGATTTGAGAGTTTTAAAGTTGTGTACTAGAGGTGGGTTTCAGCAGGTTCTTACCAGTTCTGGTAGTGGAAATTTTCCACTAATTTCTGGTAGTGGAAATGGTAGTGGAAAGTAGTTCGGAGAACGAGTAGTAAAAATTCTGACTGGCCCCGCCCCCACCTATTCTCTACCTCCCAAGTCCCAGCTGACTGGGAGAAAATGGGGATTTTGCAGTAACCTTCCCCTGAAGTAGGTTGGGAATGGAGATTTTTTGCAGTAACCTTCCCCTGCCACGCCCACCAAGCCATGCCCACCAAGTCATGCCATGCCCACCAAGCCACACTCACAGAACCGGTAGTAAAACATTTTGAAACCCACCACTGTTGTGTACACATGGAAATCTCCCTGCTTGGGTTTGCACTGGCTGGATGTTGTTTTTTGGGGACAATGGTTATTGCTGCGGTTCAAAGGTCCAATAAAGCCCTTCTATAAGTTAGAGTCCAAATATTGCTTTATAAGTGCTATCTCCTTAGTTGACATGACCAATTGAACATCGTTGCTGACATATTTCCCACCTCAGTTTTTAGGCTGTCCTGGTGCCAGAGGAGTGTGTCCATCACATTATTGTCAGCTGCTGCTCCAGTCTGTGGGTCCAATGCCATCCTGTGTTTTGGGAGTTGACTAAATTAATGTCAGGCACAAAGAATGAGGACCACATGTTAAATTCCACTTCAGATTTATTACTCAAGCCTATACACAAGAATCTAGTCAATTAAGTTTCAAATCTGAATCAGTACCAGATAAGGGTCAATGGAATTGGGGGGGGCTGGACTTGTTTAACTCCCCCCCCCCACAGCTCTGCCTGCTCTTCTTTGAAGGACAGGTCTGCAATTAGAAGATTAAAATAGCCTTTTGAAGATTACAAATCTCCTGTTGAGGTAGATACTGACACTTTTGTATTCTTTTTCTTTTGGTATTAGCTTCATCCCTTTGGTCTCCAATGAGCCTGAGGTAGTTGAGAAAAATCCCATCGCCATAAATATCTGTGAATTAGATGAAAACTCTTAATAATTTAAAATGTAATTTTTTATTATATTTTTATACTACATACATTCTTTTAAATGGAAAATAAACATAGTGCTGGGGAAAATTACCACCTGTCATTTTCATATTTGTAAACAAAATAATCCTTATTCCCATTCCCAAGGTCATGAGAAAAAAAGAAGAATTTGGAAAGAAAGCCACAACAGCTATAGTGATGAATGACAGACTTCCTTGCATGATAGAAAAATTAATATATGAAAAGCTAGAAGGTTCAAAATGCACTCCAGATAGAATGCATTGATTCACAAGTAACAGACATAGAAAGGTTGAAATGCCATGCTTCCTATATGGCATGTATTAGGTTTTCGAACCTAATATAGGCATGCTATAGGTGCCTGTTTTAGGAAAAAAGCTCACTAGGATTTTATGTGGTACATGTGAAGAAAAGGAACAGGGGGACTGAACCCAACACATTCAACTCTTTAGATTGAAGTAGTGGGTTGGACTATGGTGTTTGTAATTTTGGGAACTCCTATAGAAGTTTGGATCACAGAAAAATTTGTGATCCAAACGTGATCCACCTGGGTAACTTGACTTTTAAAAAACATGAGAATTAGAAACAATTTTCTGCTTCTAAGGATACTTTTCTCCAGTAGTCTGAGATTACTTTCAGAAACACTATTTATCCCCACAATAATAACCATAGTCCTGTAAAGCCAGAGATGAGCTATGGCTTCCAAGCAATCCTGTAGCTCTGGTGGTCAGCTGGACTAAGGATAGGAGAAATCAGCTATGAGGTGAAATAGCTGGTCCTTCCCAGATTCCTCAGCATTCTGCTGCTCAGCCTGATAGCTCCTTCAAGTTCTTTAATCACCTTCCTGCTGTAATGAGTCTCTCATCTTGCTGATGGAAATCAGGGTATTTGGTTATGAAAGGGACACTGTTAATAACACGATCTCCCTCCTTCTCTACCCCTCCCTGTTTTTCACACAATTCTCTCAATTAACGATAGGCAGAAATTAATTTTTCCCTGGGACTGGAACAATTGCCTAGTGGAGGATTGCCAGTGCTGATCCAGATAGGGACCTTTCCCAGCAGAGTCTAGAGAAAAGAGGAGAGACCAAGGCGATAAGTGGGGGCCCTATCAGCAACCACAGGACACCGTAATACAAATGTTATCCTTAGAAATGTATTTAAAGAGGATATGTTTATAATTCGGAAGAGATTGTCAAACTCCTCTCTGCCCCTCCCAGAAGTAACTCTGTCCTGCTGCAGCTCAGCTCTTTCTTCTTCCTTGCTACAGCTTTTTCTAGCCTTCATGGAGCTTGGCCATGGCAGTGGCCAATAAATAGGTCCCTTTGACCTACCCTAAATGGAAAGGATGAATAGCATGTGTCTACGGCATAAAAAGGGCACAGAGACCACTCAATACCTTTCTGCTTACAAATCCTGATAAGCTGAGGAAGAAGCTAGCCAGATAGCTTCACAATGGAGCTGAGAGGGGTTCCCTTATAGGTGGTCCTTGTAGGGTTTTAAACAGAAGTGGCATCAGTGTTCAGGAGAGTCATTTTTGAGAAATTGAGTCTGGCAACATTAGAAGTGGGTGTCTGGAGGAATCCTTATTCTTGGTTGAGTTCCAGTCAGTTGGTTCCCACAGGCAGCAGAATAGCTACTCTGGATTTTAGTACTCAATCAGCCAGGAAGGGAAAGAGAAGTCGCCTATGTTGTGCCATGATTGTGAGGGTGTTGCAAAGTTCTTTAATGAGGGAGAATAACAACTGGCCTTAATGTGGCGATAGCAGCTGGCTTTACTCAGATTGTGCTTCAGGGGTCAATTTCAATCTATCTGGAGAGTCTCCCAGAGCTTTGTTGGTGCTGGTTGAATATGAGTTCTCTCAAATGCCTTCTCTTCTTTTCCTTCACTTGACACCTCAGGAGCCATTCATGACTGAAGAGGTTGAAGTCTATAAATATATCACTAAGCCTCAGGGCTGCCTTTCTTTTTTTTTTTTTTAATTTGATTTATATGCCACCCTTCTCCGGAGACTCAGGGCGGCTTACAATGCGCTAAGCAATAGCCTTCATTCTTTTGTATATTTATACAAAGTCAGCTTATTGCCCCCACAAACTGGGTCCTCAATTTACCTACCTTAGAAAGGATGGAAGGCTGAGTCAACCTTGAGCCTGGCGAGATTCGAACCTGCAGTAATTGCAGGCAGCTGTTCCTAATAACAGGGTGCTTTAGACCACTGTACTACCAAGGCCCTAACCCTCCAAATTCCAAAGTATCATCATGAAACCTCTTCAGGGAGGTGAGGAAGGGTACAGTTATTACTTTGCCCAAAGTCTGTGCCTTCCTTCCTTCCTTCCTTCCTTCCTTCCTTCCTTCCTTCCTTCCTTCCTTCCTTCCTTCCTTCCTTCCTTCCTTCCTCTCTGTCCTTCTCAATACCAAGGAAAGATTAACTCTTCTCCTGTACCAGAGAAAGTTATTATCATTAATGAAGAATTAAAAGAGAGTGATTAATAAAAGGGCCTTATCTGGTAACGAGGAGGAGTCTGGACAATGGGAGGAAGATGGAGAAAATGAAAAACAATAAATACGGAGTGTAAAAGGAGGCGAGTGCTGCTCCCGCTTGCTGCTCGTTAGATCCCAGCTGCATCTCCTGAGGGGGGAAGGCTCCAAATTGCTAATTACTGCCTCTGAAAAGACCTCGCTCTGATATGTTTGCTGCTGAAAGGCTCCTATTAATGAAGCAGCAATGATGCCGTTTCCCTTTGACTTGCCTTCAATTCCCTCTCGGAGCTTCCTCCCAAGCCGGGAACAATGAGGCCCGAGGAGCTGGTGGCTCCCACAGGCCTTGCAGAGAGCAGGCCGGGGGCAGCCGAGAGAGAGGAGCTGAGCTGGTTGTGAAATATGGAGGGGGGAGATAAGGCAAAGACAGAGGAAAGAGGCTCACTCCCAGGAGCCCAGGGAAAATTTGCAGTTATTATGAAGGAGATGAGACAGATTAAAAGCCCTTGTGTTCTGCACTGCCCTTTTATTTAGTAGCTTCATCTCTGAGATGAAAGAAGTTGGAAATGACTTTCTCTGCATTTTGCTGGGAGAAGCTTCACGGCACATTTTTTGACTTTATTCCTCTCTTTGTCTCTTGTCCCGTCTATCTTGTTCTTTAACCCCTGAAAGGGTTAGCGGAGAAGCAGTAGGCCTGTGATAGTTGAGGGAGAGCAAAACATCCCTAATAAAAGTTGGACCGTAGCTGAGAAAAACCAAGAAGATGGTATATTCTTGGAAATTATCCCCTTCATTTTATTTATATGGTAACTTGCATACACCAAATGAAAATAAAAATGGCTTCCAATTTAGCACAAGCACAAATTATTATTGCAGGGTCCAATCTGGGTCGGTCACTGGGACTGGAGAATTTGTTTTCTAAGCTTTTGGACTCATGCTGGATCCCATCCAAATTATTATTATTACTACAGTTCATCAGAGAGTTAGCCAGATGTTTAGACTGAATTTGGCATTTATATCCACTTATTGAATCCTTTCCAAAGACCTGGGATAGGCAGATATTGTTGTTTGAAGATGTTAAAAGGTATCCTTGGAGCATGTAAGCTGTTCAAAGTGAATGTTTGCAATTGATTGATGGTGATTTTGTCAATAGTGATGGTGTTCAAGTGGTGCTCCAGATATTTTGGGATTGCCCTCAAGATGCGCCTATTGCTATTAGTAGTACCCTTGCTTTCCTTTGCAACTGGCATTCTATTTCTATTTTTTGTGGGTCTTTGTATTTTATTACCTTATCCAGTTCTTTCTCTTATATTCTACTGTCTCCAAGGTCTGCCATGTCCACTCTCCAGACATTTTTTGGGTCTTTTTTATCAACAATTGTTAAGTGTGGGATGTTATGTGGCAGGTGTCTGTCAGGTTGAATTCTAAAGTCCCAGAATTATTTCTATTACTTTATCTGGTTTGTGGTCCTATCAGTTCACGTTTGCAGGCTAATGGTATTTTTGCAGTTGCTCCAATGCACTATTGTTACTACTTTGTCGTGCCATTATTTGTAGTCAGTCTGTGAGATCTTCTTGCAGCAGCTAACTAAGTGGCCACTGTTTCTTCAGCTTCTTTGCAGAGGTGGCATATGCAGTCTGTTACTGTCTTCTCAATTCTGGGTTTGTATGCTTTTATTCTTAAGGCTTGGTCTCCTGCAGCCATAATTAGTCAATCTGTCTCTTTTTTCAATTTTCTGGCTCTGAACCATTGCTAAGTCTCTATGCTATCTACTTTGCCTGATAGTTACGCATTGTAAGCTGCCCTGAGTCTCCGGAGAAGGGCGGCATATAAATCAAATTAAAAAAAAAAGTTTTATTAAAAAAGTTTTTTTTAATATGCTAGCCATGTAATATTTTGCTTTGCCATGTCTCTTTTCGTGGTGAAAAGGTTTACTGTCACTTTCCTTCTTCATTGTCCTTCAGATATTCTTCCAATGTCCTTTCTTCTTATTCTTCAACAATCTGGTGTACTTACAACATTCCAAGCCCACCTATGCTACTTGATAAATAAATATATTATTATTACTATAAGGGATGGCAGATCCCCATTTATGATGTCCAGAGCTGCTTTATGGGCCATAAAATACCCATTCTATGGTCCTCATAATTTTGGTCATAAAACAACTGGTTGTTAAGAAAGGACTACCTGTAGGCTGTTCCAAGTAAAACTGCCTTTTGTAATTGGCTGATGGTGCATCTTCAAGTGGTACTCCAGATATTTTGGAATTGCACCCAAGGCATATATTACTATTGTTACTTATCTTTGCTTTCTTTTGCTACAGTCATTCTATTTCTATTTGCTTCTACTTTATATTTTGTGATTTTCTCCAATTCTTGCTCTTTTATTCTGCTGTCTCCAGGTATTGCAATGTCCATTAGCCAGACTACTATTATTATTATTATTATTATTATTATTATTATTATTATTATTATTATTATTATTATTATTGAAATTTAACATTATCAGGTTTCACAATCATGTATAAAGATCAATCAATATAATAAGTATAGTTGAAAGAGAAGCTAAATATTTTTTCTACAGACAAAATCAGGGTCTAAGATTTGGTTTCTAGATATGAGTACAATTTATTTGTCCAGCTCACAAGAGGAAATCTTTCCAAATATGTGGATGTTCTTAAACAGGACACTTACACAATTTGGTAACTAAGGAAACATAGGATCTGCTCTTTTTTCTTTCTTTCTCCTATATATTTTCTCATCCCTCTCTCCTGCTCTTTTTTCTTCAACAGAAATGATTCATAATTGATACTTCTTCAAACTGTCATCCTGTAAGCTTCAATGATTATTGAGGAAAATCAGTTTAGATACAAAATATTCAAGATTCTAACAAGGGAAGCAAAAATATTGAAATAAATGATGGCCAGAGTGGAATAGTGGTTAGAGGTTGGACTAGGACTGAGGGTACCCAAATTGATGCCTGCCTTCAGTCACGAAACTTTCCTGGGTGATTTTGAGCCAATGACTCCCACAGCCCAGTCTAGCCTCACTTTGTTGCTGACAGGAGAAAAAACTGGAAGAAGGAGTTCTACGTACTCTACCTGAAGATTCTAGAGCAGTGGTCGGCAATCTTAAACACTAAAAGAGCCATTTGGACCCATTTCCCACAGAAAAGAAAACACAGGGAGCCACAAAACCCTTCCCGTGCCTGACTATTTCCTGAGCAGCCAGAAAACTAGCATATGTAGTTGAATTAAACATTCTGTTTTCTTCTGAAACTTTTCTTTTCTTGGATTTATCCATGATTGGTCTACTGGGGGTTGAAAAGCTCAATAAATTGCGTGTCAGCGGGTGTCACACGTTGGCAGTTGTGAAGCATATTTTGAGCGACAGGGAGCTGCAGCAGAGGAATGAAAGAGCCACATGCGACTCCAGAGCCGTGGGTTGCTGACCCCTGTCCTAGAGGAAAGCTGTGTCTAATAATAAGATAAAAGTGGTTGTGCAGCCTTAAAACATATCTACACTCTTCATTTATAGATACTTTCTTTAGAATTATGAAAAAGGTTATCAGAGATGAGGCTCAATTAACCTGTGAGAATCTTTATACCTTTTTAAATAAAAGGGGTTCAAGCTCTTTCCCACCCTTTTTACAGAACTAGTGCAAAGCAGAAATAGAGCAAGGAGGTCTCTGTGTAAAGTAGTAGTAGACAGTTATGAGGGTCTTCATCCCAAAGTGCATAGCTAAATGTTTATGGAGATTTTCAGTCATCCATTGTCCCAAAGATGCATTTTTTCCAAAAGGCAACTGCATTTTGTTTTTCCTTGAAGACATTCTGCTTCTCATCCAAGAAGCTTCTTCAGTTCTCAACTGAACTGAAACAGTCCAGTTGCCTTTTGAAAAAAGCACCTTTGGGATAGCACCTTTGTTATTTGTGACATAGTGATGGTGCATATCTAGTATGCCAGTGGGAAATGTAAAGCTAAATATCACTGAGGAGATATTTTGTCTAATTCACAACTGAGTTACAGGGAAAGAAAGAAATCTTACTCAACTGGCATTGTTGAAAATCATGCTGTTAAATATTTTAAAATGGCAAGGAATAATATTTAAGTATGAAAACTGAACATGAAAATTTTATTTAGAAAGCTTTGAGCGTATGGTAGAAAAATATAGAATTTCAAGCTGAATATCCACTTATGGGGAAAATTCAATAGATTAAAAAAATTAGAAGTTAGAGAGGATTGAATCATGGAATCATCAGGTTATAAGGACCTTAAAGGTCTTCTAGTCCAACATTCTGTCCAAGGCAGGAGTCCTCATACCATTCCAGGCAAATGACTGCCCAGCTTTTGTTTGAAAATATAGTGATGGAGCCTGCACAGGAGGCAGGCTATTCTACTGCTTAATGGCTATCATGATTAGGAAATTCCTCTTTTATTTTTGCTTTGGATATCCTTATTTAGAGTTTCTACCTGTAGGTTCTTGTCCTATATTGAGGAGCTATAGAGAATAAATCCCTAGTTCTACACTTCCCTGTGATAGCACTTCAGATATTACTGTCTTCCTGTAGCTTTCTGTTCTTTAGATTAATTCAAATCAATGGAGTAATAGTTATACTATTGTGTTTCTCTGAAAATAGGACATGTCCCGAAAATAAGGCCAAGCCTGATTTTTGGGGTGGGCCTAAATATATGCCCTCCCCCAAAATAAGCCCCCCTCTCTCTCACACACACAGGTCCCTCACCAGTGGTGGGTTGCCCCCAATTAGGACCACTTCGCAAGAACCGGTAGTAAAACCGGCAGGAGGCTCTGCCCACTGACCCTGATGTCATCAGGAAGCTTCTGTGCATGGCCCTGTTGCGAACCAGTAGTAAAAGTAGGTAGAGCCCACCCCTGTCCCTCACCCCCCCAACCTTCCTAAGGCAGCCACATCCCTGTAAACTCCTGCTCCCCCCGCCCTTTCCGCCACCCACAGCACCGCCCACAGTAGACCTCGAGTGCCTGCTCCTGCTCCTGCATGCAAGGAAAGCAGCAGAAGCTGCAGAAGTCTTTCTTTCTTTTCCCCAAACTCTGCCTCTGAGGCTTCCAAACCCCAGCCAGGGCAGCTGCTGCTCTGAGAGTGTGCTTCCCACTCTATGGTGATGGCTGGAGCTGGACCCTGCAGGGAGAACTGGCTCAGGCTGTGGCTTCCGTGGGGGTGCTGGTGGTGGATGCCGGTGGCATTGGCTACGAGCTCCTCAAGGACCTGGTGCTCACTGACTTTGCCCACATTGATGTGGTGAGGCCTGGGAGGTGCGTGAGTGGGGGATGGGGACAGGCACTTGCGCAGCTTGGTGCCTTCAGGCTGCTTGCGTTCTAAATACACACCCCGCGGGAGGAGAGGAGGTTGATGGCGGCATGCGAAGGGAGCCTCTCTTTGCCTGACTCCCAGCTGTGAGTGCGTAGGATGCTCGAGGCCTCCTGCGCCCCCAAAATAATAAGACCCCCAATAATAAGGCCAAGCCCTTATTTCGGGGTTCAAAAGAAGATAAGAACCTGTCTTATTTTTGGAGAAATATGTTATATTCTGCATTGGTCAGAGCATAACACAAGTTCTGTGGCACAGTAAATTTAAGTTAAATACATGAGGTACAGGAAATAAACAGGGTTCAGAAAGCACACATAAGAAAGATGTAAAAGAAAAAAGACAAGAACTAATGGAAAATTAGTAAAATAATTTATATCAAAAGATATTGGAGGAAATTACATATCTTATATCTACTTTTCTCATAGTATTTGAAGAACTATACTGTATTTAACAGCAGTGATAAATATGCAGTTCTAAAATTTAATCATTAATTGAAAACATGAGAAGTCAGCATATGTTGGGGTATTTTCTGATGTGACAAGTCTATGTAACATAATCTGTTTGTATTAAAACTAGAAATTCCCTGGCAATCTAAATGAATTGATTCGTTAATTTAAACATGTATCTTCCTAGATACTCAGTTTGGTATATTCTTCATGCTAAGTCATAATGTGGCTTATTTTCTAATTAGCAAGGTGAGTGAAACATGCCACTGTGGAATATTAAAAAAAAAGAATTATGAATTAATGTAAAATGTGAGTCCAGCCATGACTTCTAAATGTGTGTGACAGAGTATTATCTTTAGGTAACACTTACCTTTTATAATACTGAGGTAAACCAAGGTTGCTATTGGTACATTCCACCAGTTAATATAACAAATATTAAAAGTTGAGTAATGAACAACTAAATATATATTTAATGCTTTTTATTTCTTTAAGGAGTTTCTGTAATCCAGTCATTTTGATTTTGAATTAGTTAATGGTGATTTTAACGGTTCGATTTCTTTTTTTAAAAAAACTTGTAACTCATAAGTGCCCTTTTTGCAGAGAGATGGAAGCAACCATCACCACAATAATTGTGGGTGTGAGTACCGTAGCTATTTTGGATATATCCTTAATGAAAGTAAAACATTTTTTAAATGCAAAGAACAATGCTACTGTTTGGATTTATGCTGAATCAAGACTTCATTTTCAAATACATTACTTTGTGGAAAGTTTAATAATGCATCATTTCATTTTATCTGATGCACTGCTGAAGAATATAATGTGAAAGATTGAAACAACATCTCTGAAATGTTATGCAACCATTAATACAACCTCTAGGCATTTGCTGCTCTGCACTAAGCCAGTATTTATTCCTATGGATTTCTGTTCTTATGAACCTGTCTGAACCTGAACACTTTGTATATTAACAATTGTGAAGCCAAGCCAGAAGACCAATGGAATATATACAGTATATTAAGAAAGTAAGAAGCTAATACAAATACAGGCCTGAAACCCTAATGTGTATTTTTAAACAAAACTTGTTAAGCCAATCTGATTGTTTTCTTTGACTAATACTCCCAAATTAGTAGATGAATGAAAAGCTGTGTTTTAATATTTAACATATATATAAAAAAAGATTGATGCAATGCCTCATATATATTGTGAACCACTCTCCACTCTTAACATGAATTGATATTGCTTGCTACTCTTACATGGATTAAAAGTTAACAGAAGGGTCATAAAGAAGAATGCTAAAGCAGATATTTTAAAAATTTATTTCAATTTGTATGGCCACCCACCACACTGTCATGACTCTGACTAGAATGTTGAACTGTAGTGAATAAAGCAGAAGAGGCTGCATAAAATTCATTTTATTTGAGATTTCAGATAATCTGAATGGATTAGATCAAATAAGTTTATAGATAAAAGAGGAATTGAAAGAGGGAGTTGCAAGTATTGTTGCACAAGGAGAAAGCATAGCTAAACATAAGAGCAGAAAAAAATACAAGTATAATTATATTATGCAGGCATGGCGGCCAAACGGTTAAGATGCTGGGCTTGTTGAGCAGAAGGCTGGCAGTTCAAGATCTAAGTACTGCATGGCAGAGTGAGTTTCATTACTTGCTCCCGTTCCTGCCAACCTAGCAAACATGTAAATTCAAGTAGATAAATAGGTACCATTTTGGTAGGAAGTTAACAGCATTCCATGCACTTTCTGCTTATAGTCATGCCAACCACATGACCCCGAAAACATCTTCAGTCAACATTGGCTCTATGGCTGTGAATAAGTGCTCATCAAATGTGATAAGCACTGCCTTGTAGAGTCGGACATGACTGGCAGGGGAAACCTTTACTTTTATTTTTATAAGAGAAACAGAAGTTTGTGGAGAAGCTATCGTACTGAGTGAGATATTAATCATGAAATTGTAGCAGAGGGGTGGGAGTGCTATCACTGCATTCAATCAAATGTACTTAATATGCTGAAAAATGAGCTTTGAAAAAAACCCCTTCAAATTTCAATTATAAGTTAGTATTCCACAGCCCAAAGACATCACTAAGGATCTTTATTTAGGAGTAATTTTACACTTTTACAAATTCCCTATTTTACAATTAACTTGATTCATTAATGATATATGCATGATTTCATGTGACACTTCAAGCAATTAAAATTAGGCAAACAGCCTGAAGCAGGAGGAAAGACTGGTGGCTAAATGCTCATTTAGTTTCCTTGTATGCACATTGGATATAATTGGATTTTCTGAAAGCCACTGCCTTATTTATATTTACTTATTAGTGGAACTGTATGGCTGCTCAATGCACTACAAAAACTCTGAATGGCTAGCAGTATATAAAAATATTAAACAAATAAATAATAAAGAATAATATGTGCAATCCCAGATTCATAACACATACCTACCTGTAAATGGACATTTTCTGACCATGACTTTTTAAAAAATTTAACACTATTTCCTTCCTGGTAGACTCATACCCAATAGAGAAAATTAGCCTTATTTGATGTAAGAGAGATTTCTTTCTTGTGAGTGCAAGATAAACACAAACACATGCAGAGTAGCAACTCAAAACAAAAACACCACATATTGTGTAAGTCACATGAATCTTAGTCATGATAAAGAAGGCAACAACTTTCATGAGTAACCTGCCAAGAATGAAAGGTAAATTCCAATAGAAAGTATAAATTTTAAGTGAATCAATACACGCATGACATAATTTCAATATGGAGAAATGTTACTTAATTTATATAAAGGCTGGAGGTTAGTGAACTTCTCACTGGTAATTTTATAAATAAGAATTTCATATCCTGAAGCAAGTGAATGTACACAACAATAAATCAGGTAGGTGACATCAAGTTTAGGAACATAGTAATGTTTTGCCAAGAGTCAGGCAGTGGCCAGGTGCCAGACAATTGGTTCTTTGAGGATTCAGAGACAATGAAACCAGTGAATCAGGAGAATGTAAGCTTTATTAATAACTTTAGTAGGCAGATTCTAACAGGAATATAAAACATAACATACCAAGCAAGATGCTCTCCCTTCAGCTGTTGAGAGCCCCCTTTGACAACAGCAGAGATATTCCAAAGGCCCAGATGAGTGCTCAAGCTTAATTAGTGTAATGTAATTAGTACCAAAATGTGAATAGTCACTCTTCATGCCAATGATAGGGTTGCATTGTCCTTTACCATCACTACAAATCTACAAATGATTCTTGATGAACGTATCTCAATATCTACTCCAAAGAAGTGTAGCATCAGATTGATTTCCTATATGGAAATCTGATTGTTCTAGGAAATAATGGGCTGCTTTTATTTATTAAATTTATATACCGTCCATCTCATCAATAAGGTGAATCTAATTAAACCTTGTTAAAAAATTAAAAGTAGCTATCTTTACAGTGGCTGTATTTGTATGACAGAATGAATCATGATTATTAAACTGCACTTTATTTTAGAATGTTGTGTGGCCTTAGCCTGATTCATTGTTTTGTGCAAGCTCAGACCCAGACTGAGTAAATCATAGTAAAAATAATTGGATGAATATTTCATATGAACATGGCCAGTAGTTCAGGAAGTCTGAACACTTAATTATGAACACAAATGTTAATGCAACTTTGTAAGTAAGCCCATAGAAACTTAAATATGTGCTGACTAAAATGGCGAGGACAGAATATGGTAACTTTTTCAGATACCAGACAATAATAATTAATCATAATAGCTAAAACATTGTGAGACTACAACATTTTGTATTATTTTGGCAATCTTATCCTCAACATCTCAGGTTCTTACACAATATTAAGGTCATCCAAAAACCAAGATTCTGCAAGATGTCAGACATTTTCAACTGAAATCTGAGTGTTTATATGAATATTAAAAACTTGTGAGATCTTGTCTTTAACATTTGATAAAACAGGGTACTGGGAATATGTGTGAATAAATCCTTTTATTTTCCAAGACCATGTTTAGAGGGGTACTCCTAGTTGTATTCTGGATTAATTCAGAGACTCCTAGGATTTATGTGTGATAGAGACAGAGACAGAGTGGCAAAAAGACCGACAGCTAGTATGGTCACCCAGTGAATTTCATGAAGGGACTTGAATTGTCCCTAAAGTAGTCATTTCATTACAGTATCACACCAGCTTCATTTATGGTTTAAGAAGGCAGCAATTTATTTGAAAGGTCCTTTTTTCTGATTGGAGAAAATAATACAAATGAAATGTGTACATAATACATGAAATGTTACAGTTACTTAAAATAAACACCCCAGTATTGATAGGTAATACTTAGTTGTATACTCAAGTCCTACCTAAAAAAGAGCATCATGTATGGATATATTCCACTGGAGAATGCTCCATCTGTGATAGATAAAAAATACTTAAAGAATGATTGGATACCTGAAGGCTTCAAGGCCAAATACATCCAACAGGGTGCTTTTTTTGTTGTTTTTGGCAGTCGTAGGTAAGTGATTTACTATTGCCTACTCCTAGGATGTTTACAGTGGGACACAATAAAACAACTCAGGAGTAAATAGCCATCATCACTTAAAAGGGGGGGGGAGAGATATACAGCACCTACTGAAGCCAAGTTGGTCTGGTTATTTAGTGCCTAAACCAGATTGCTCTGTATCTAGAGAAGGACTGACAGAGATACAAACTCAAGGTAAACCGCTCCAAACTCGATTGCAGAAAATATGACTTCAGTAACAGAGCGGTCAATGCCTGGAATGCATTACCTGACTCTGTAGTTTCTTCCCCAAACCCCCAAAACTTTAACCTTAAACTGTCTACTGTTGACTTCACCCCATTCCTAAGAGGTCTGTAAGGGGCATGCATAAGTGCACCAGCGTGCCTACCGTCCCTGTCCTAATATTCCTTTTTACTCTTACTCTTTTCATGTTTTCAAATTATGTTTATACTTTTACCTGTTATCTTATATATGCTTGACAAATAAATAAATAAAATAAAATAAATGAGTCTGCAGCGGCAAAAACACGAGAAGGCGAGTGGCTTTTGTGCCTGCAACGCCCTTCAGGTTGAGGCACGGCCACTTCTCAGCACAAACACACGGGTCACTTCCATAACTGTGAAAGGGGCGCCCGTGTGTTTTAATACAACCGGACAGTATGGACTATTGTCAGGGGCAAAGGCGGGCTACGGGTGTCCTTCAGAAACGACTGTGGCGCGCCAATTCTTGGGAGATCACGAAGGCGTCTTTCCGGACGCGACTGCCAAGGCTTCCTCGGCTCGGCTTCCCCACGAAGCGCCCGAGTGTTGGTCTCACTTATTAAGAACCGCCGTTTTTCAAATGTAAATCCCGCTGGATTCAGCAGTTCCCCGAGGCGAGTTTAACCCAGAGAAGCGGAGTGGCTCAAGCGAGAGTCCTCCCCTAACAGGGAAAAAAGTCGCCGGGATTGCAGAGCAGCGTCGCTTCCCCGCCCGCACAGCCAAGCCTCGCCTCGCCTCGTTCCGAGCGCCGCCACGAGAGCCCGCGCGACCCTCCCGGCCGTTGGTACCGAGGCGAGGAGTGACGTCATTGTTTCAGGAAGTGGAGGACATGCCTCCCCCTCTCCCAGGACCGGAAGTGTGGTTTTTTTTTTTTTTTGGCGCTGCCTCCGCGCCGAGCCGGGAAGGCCTAGAGCGGCGGTTGTGGTGAAGGAGTTGGGGAGGTTGTTGCGGGAGCCGAGTGAGTTAGCCGATGCGCGAAGGGGGGAGCGTCCGATGCCGACCGTCGGTGGCCTAGCCGCGGAAACGAAAGGTGGGGGAACTGCCGGGGTGGCTTGAGGAGGCCTGTCGCCCTCCGGGGGAGCGGGAGTGGGGAGAGGGGGGGACACCCGTGTTTTGGGAGGATCGGTAGCTCAGGAAAACGGCGGTGGCGCCGGGAGGAGGGCGGAGATTTGTGTGAGAGTATCGGGGGCGGAGTAGAACAGGCTCCCCGCTGGATCGGACGAAAGATCCTTGTCGTCCGGTGGCAGAAGACCGCTCGATGCTTCCGGCTATTACCCTCCAGCAGCAGCAGCAGCAGCAGCAGGTGATGATCCGAGCCTCCCCCAGTGTGTTTGGGGAGGAGAGGGTGGCTGGGTGGCTGGATTAGATCGCCATTTGTTTACCCTCTCGGCGCTATCTAGAACCGGTTTCCCCCAGTTTCGGCCAAGGTTGCTTGTTTTCCAACAGCCTCTGGCGGCCTAAATAAATAGAATTGGGAGAATCGCTTTTATCACAGCGACGATCTGTTTAATAAGGTAGCTAATTCGGACACCAGTTGGCTAATCGTTTGATTACAGAAAGGAAATAACGTGCCATTTCCTTATAACCCTTCTCTCTCAATTTGGCAAGGCGAGGTGCCAGTTGACTAGAATGGCTATAGAACAGGAAGATGCTTGTTCTCAGAGAAAGTAGATGCTATTGTATTAAGTTATGCACTCCCCCTCCTCCCTTATAATATAACTCTTTTCCATTTATCTACATTGCCTGTTTTACACATGGTCCCTTCCATTATTGTTGTTTTCTTCCCATGATTACATCAAGGATTTTAGGCCAATGCCTAAATTTTAGGTCTCTTTCTTTTTTAATTCTGTAAAACAGTTTAGCCTGAGAGACACTTATAAACAGATAGGTATTACTGTTGTATATTACATCTATGTGACTTTCTGCAAAAATGGAACACACAGAGTTTGGGTTATTAGTCTGCAGGGGATTTTAGAGCCATTCTCACAGTTCTCCATCACCTCAAAAAGACTAAGCAGAAGACCACCTCCTATCTTCAGGATCAGCATTTGTTTTTCTTTAAGTTTCTTTTCTCTATAAAAGAAGTCATTGAAGTATATGATACAGAGGCCATGTTAACACCTGTATTAACTATTAAGATAATACTGTACATAGTAACACAATATAGATTAACTATATCTTCTTCATTTAGTAAAGCTAACCCAAAGTCATTTTTTGAAAAATGTAATATGTCACTTGGAAATAAATTCTATCATTGTGATGACATGCAAAATGGCTGATTTAATTGTGTCCTTTTTACTTTGGTAGACATTGCTGATGGATGAGCTAGTACATGATTTGGCCTCAGCTCTTGAGCAGACCTCTGAACAGAACAAGCTGGATGAATTATGGGAAGAAATGACTCTGAGCCCAAGGCAGCAGCGTCGGCAGCTTCGTAAGAGACGGGGACGCAAGCGGCGTTCAGACCTTACACACCAAGCGGAACATGCTTGCTGTTATAGTGGGGCCTCAGAATCCAGCCTAGAAGAAGTTGTGGAGGACTGCCGGGAAGTGCTAACTGCTTACTTTAGTGACTCTGATGACATGGCAATAGCCAAACATCCAACTCTCAGCACAGCTCTCAAGAATAAGCAACACTCATGGCATGAATCAGACTCCTTCACTGAGAATGCACCTTGTCGACCCTTAAGGCGCCGTCGAAAAGTTAAGCGTGTGACATCAGAAGTGGCAGCTAGCCTTCAGCAGAAACTCCGAGTATCGGAATGGACTTATGAGAAGGGCTGCAGATTCAAATCGGCTAAAAAGCAGCGCCTGTCCCGTTGGAAGGAGAATGCTCCCTGGACATCAACTGGCCGTGGACTCTGTGAGTCAGCAGAGACCAGGGCCTTCCTCAGCAAAGGGGGAAGGAATGAAAGGATGGAGTGTGAAGCAGATGAACAGAAACAAGGTTCTGATGAAAACATGTCAGAATGGTGAGATGTTTAGGACTTTCTTCTCTTAACTGTGGCTCTAATATTTTACTTTGTTTCTTCACAAGTAGTGTCTCTTTCTTTTAGGTAGTTCCCTTTTTAACTAGATTAACTCGATCCAGTCTTCTCATATAATTTATGGAAAGCTGTTTTGCAGGGTGTACTTGTATAGACCAGTATTTTGTATGAGACTAATTTCCAGTGTTTGTTAAGAAAAAAATAAAGTGTGATTGTTTAGTCTTTAGTCAGCATTATTTTAAATGTTATTTATTTTCTGAAAATAAATGGATGATATTGAAATGGAGATGTTCCAAAAGGAATGCTACTACTTTGATTTTTGTGAAACAAGTATCAGTTGAAGTGGTATAATTCATGCTATTGATTTGAATAGAACATTAAGCACCACGTTGTAATTAAAGGATGTTGAATGAGAATATATAATGCTCTCCATTGCTGGTCATTCTCTAGGCATATAACTTGCACCTTCATTTTAGATGAATTGCATCAGGTTCTGAATAATATGTTATAGATCAGGGGTGTCAAACTTGTGGCCCACAGGCCTGATGCATCACATGCTGGCTATGCCCACGCCCGGTTTAGTGAAGGGGGGAAAAAGTCGCGATACGTCATGTGATGACTCCGTGACAACGCATGTTTGGCTCCCATGTTCTAGATGGAGTTTAGCAACTTGTAATATTAAGTCAAGGTTCATGTAATTGTTGGCCTTGTAAATGAAATTTCTTCACTTGTAGGAAGATTGAGAGAAGAAATGGTCCTGCATGCGTTCCCTGAAACCACTTACCTCCAAAAACATGCTATTTTTAATTGATCAGTTTCTTGTCATCAGTTATAAAAGATGTAAGCAATTAATTGAGACTTAGAATGAAGCAAATTTGTTTAGAAGAAGAGGCCCAGTTGGTTCTTCCATTATGTCCTTAGTTCAGGGGTGAAATCCAGCAGGTTCTGACAGGTTCTGGAGAACCGGTAGTGGAAATTTTGAGTAGTTCGGAGAACCGGCAAATACCACCTCTGGCTGGTCCCAGAGTGGGTTGGGAATGGAGATTTTGCAATGTCCTTCCCCCGGGAATGGGGATTTTGCAGTATCCTTAACCTGCCACACCCACCAAGCCACACCACGCCCATCAAGCCACGCCCACAGAACTGGTAGTAAAAAAATTTTGAATTTCACCACTGCCTTAGTTCCTAAGGTCTTGGAAGATATTGTAGATTTTGGAGTAACCTTGGGAGTGTTGTCTGAGTGTAGTTAAGAAAATTTATTTGGCTATACTTTTATTCAGACTTCATTGAATACTGAACTATTTCAAAAATATTTTATTACATTTTGATTGAATATGTGAATGGTATGATATTGTAGTCAGATACGATGAGTAAAATACCTTTCTTAATCTATACATTTGATATTTAAATAATGGAAGAATTTTTGATAAAATTAAAAAGAGGATAGTCATTAGGATACTGAGGAGTAGAAGTGGTTTCCATGGCTTATAGAATGAATTTTGAATTATTTGATAAAACTCTATAAAAGGATTGTCACCTGGAGTTAATCTTTGAATTTATTTTAATGATTGGTTTTCAATATGTGTTAGAAATAGTAGTTCAGGAAAAACATACTAGTACCATATTTCAACAGCTTCTGGGTAAAGAGAATAATCTACTAGTCATTACATCCTGTCAAGGAACTTAAATTCACTGCTAATCCTTTATACAAATAAACAGTCCAAGAATTGCTTTCTATTTTCCTTCATCATCTTGAGTTTAATTAAAATCATATCATTTATCCATCTTCTCCTTTCTTATGTGCTTTTCTTTTTTCTTTTTCTTTTGCCATGTATGGATTATAGTGTGTTGTTTTTCTTTCCTGTTCAGGGAACTATTAGGAAAGCAGAAGCTTTCAATTCTTTTCTGACAGTAAGAGATCAAATAAGGTGGATAGCACTGGTTGGGCAGTATACGTAATGATTCAGTCCTGAATTACATGTTGGTCTTTTCTATATTCAGAAGAATGCTAGATTTAGTAACCCATAAGGAGTCAGGAAGAGATTAGTTGAAGTAAGACTTTTTTTGAATTCTCTTAAATGAGCAGAGATGTGCATCCTAATTCCTCTGCGCCCTTAATTAAAATCAGTTAAATCCACAGCATTCAAGAGGGGTCATCCTATAATACTTTAGTGAAGTAGGCATGGAGTCTAAAACCGTTCTACTTATTAAGTTTATAAAGTTGTCAGTTACACTTTGGAGGGACCAGTAGGAAAAGTATATCCAAGATTATGAATAGTATTTTGTTGAATAGAATAAAACGGGTGTCAAACTGGCGGTCCATGGGCCAGATGCATCATGCGAAGGCCACGCCCACCCGAGCTCCACATAGGGGAAAAATGTCACAAAACATCACAGGACAGTAATCTGACACCGCGAGTTTGACACCCATGGAATAGAATAATAACTTTATTGTCACTTTGAATGTATACTATACATTAAAATGAAATTTTGTTCCATATAGCTCTCAAAGGGTCACCACTTCCAATATACACTACATAACTATGACTACCTACCTACCTAACTAACTAAATACAAAATTATGCATATATCCTTATACATGACACAGAGAAACAACACAGTCTAGTTCGGATATATTCATGTACATTATTCCTGTGGGTTTATATGTTTTATAGCGTGTCAAATATGAGACTTAAACCATTAACTTGCATCTTGGGTTTTTTAGCTTATTTTCTTTTTCCTCAGATGTGAAGAGGCAGCTTTCGATACCATCCACCATGAGATTCTCCTAGGGTGGCTTCAGGGGATGGGAGCGGGAGGCCTTGTTCTATCCTGGTTCACTTCCTTCCTCTGTGGCCGCTTTCAGTCAGTGTTGATAGGCGGGGAGAGATCCAGCCCTCACCCATTGCTTTATGGGGTTCCGCAGGGCTCGGTACTCTCTCCGCTCCTGTTCAACATTTATATAAAGCAGCTGGATGAGATAATCCGTCACCAATACGGATTATTGGAGGTATCACCAATGTGCTGATGATAGTCAGCTGTATATCTCGGCCTGTGGTGTGTTAAGTGATGTTGTGTCCTTCCTCTCGCAGTGCCTAGAGGCTTTTAGGGACTGGATGGGGAGCAACGGGTTGAAACTAAACCCTTGCAAGACCGAATGGCTCTGGGTTTGGGGTTCATTGGCTCAGGGAGAATTGCCACCTTTGGTCTTGGATGGGGTGGCACTACCCCAAACAGATCCTCTGTGTAATCTAGGGATTTTCCTGGACTCATGACTTCTGCTTGAAGAGCAGGTGGCAGTCGTTGCCGGGGGGGGGGGGGGGGGCTTTGCGCAACTGCAGGTTGTGCCCCAGTTATGCCCTTTCCTGGACCAACAGTCCCTACTCACAGTCACTCATGCCCTAGTCACTTCCCGTCTTGACTATTGCAATGCGGTCTACATGGGGCTGCCCTTGAAGAGCATCTGGAAGCTCCAGTTGGTGCAAAATGCAGTGGCCCGCATGGTTTTGTGCAGACCCTGGGAGCTGCATTGTTGCTGATTTGCTTCAGGGTGCAATTCAAGGTGCTGGTTGTCACCTTTAAAGCCATTCATGGCTTGGGACCATCTGAGGGACTGTCTCTTGCCGGTCACATCTACCCGACCCATCAGAGCGGGGAGGCAGGGAATGTTGCAGGTCCCATCCCTGAGGGAGATACACCTGGTGGGACCCAGAAGAAGGCCCTTCTCTGTGGTGGCTCCCTTTCTCTGGAACATCATTCCCCCAGAGATTAAAATGGTCCCCACTCTAATACTCTTCTGGAAGATGCTGAAGACCTGGTTCTGCCAGCGGGCCTGGGGAACCCAGAGCGGGATGGAGCCTATTAAATGGCTCGTGTGATTTGCTGTTGCCGGGGCCGGGGGTGGGAGGTAGGGGGTGATTTTATTATATTGTACTATATTAATTTATTTGATTCTTTTTCTTAGTTTTTATTGTTTTAAATGTGTTTTTATATTCTGTAAGCCGCCTTGAGTTGCCATGGGCGAATAGGCAGCAATATAAATTCAATCGATCGATCAATCAATCAATCAATAAGCTGAAGTGGCTACTTTAGAACTTGGGTAAAGAGGTATGAATGCTTGCTTGTTTGGTGACAGAGCAAGTGACAGAGATGGAGTGTTTAGCCTCCCCCTCCTTCTTCAGCCCAGCCTGACCTTCTGCACCCCCTCTGTGCCTCTTGTTTTTTTATTTTTATAGAAAATCAATACTCTTCTTGACACAAACAATAGCTCAGAAGCATAACTGAATGGGGGAGAGCTGAGATCTGTCCATCACCTCTCACTTTAACTCTTCTGAACTATTTAATTACAGGCGTGCTTTGGTCCAGGTGTTGGCAATTGTGCAATTGCTAAATGAAGACCGTTTTAACCAAAGATTGGGTGATCAATAACTCTATATCAGTAGCTTGTTGGATCAATGGCATTCATTATTTTCTGGTTAAGGCAAGTAGCCTTCTTTGTAACTGGAGGTCATTAATCAGTGCTTACTGGACTGTATGGCCTGTACTAAGGGACTGTGAACTTTCCAGTAAGAATTCAATGTAAAAATAACCTAGTTTGTATGATCATTTGGGTGAGAAAAGTGAGAAATGAGGCTTAGTCACTTTGTTATTTTTGTTTCATTCCATTTGAGGATTTGGTAGTACTTCCAAAACAGATACATGTCAAAACCACAGACCCTCATACCCTAAATTTGGTTGCCAATTACCTAACACTGTCTTGTCCTGCTACCTCCTATCTACTTAAGACCTGTAAGTAGATGTATGATAGAATTTATTTATAAGAGAACAGGTTACCATTTTGTTTTGCTCATATCTTTTATTGAGAAATGAGAACAAGGATCACTCTGAGTTTACATTTAACAGTGAAATAATTGTATAAATTAAGATAAGATACATAAAATAAGATAACTTTACTGTCTTTTTTTTTTTTACTGTGAGCACACTGGCCCATGTTAAAAATGAAATTCTGTTGCCTGCTCTCAAGAGAAAGTGTATATTTACCCAAACACATACATAACACACATATACACATGCTATATACATACATAAATATGTACCTGCACATATACAGATTAACAGAGCTAGAAGGGACTTTGTAGGTCATCTAGTCCAACCCCACTGCCCAAGCAGAAGATCCTACACACCACACACACACACACACACACATCATCATCATCATCATCATCATCATCATCATCATCACTGTCCATTTTGAATACATAGTGGAAAGAGGAAACTTGAGAGTTCACAAGGTTGATGCTATATGGAACAAAACTGACTGAATCTAGATGTTCTGCTTCGGGTACTATAAAGCTTCCTCCCAGAATGTAACAAGGAAAACAAGTTGTGAAGAGGATGTGTAGTGTCCCAGACAATCCTGTGGACTCTGCTCAAGCAGTGCTTATATGCCATGTCCTGGATGGAAGGGAGTGAACTTCCAATGATCTTTTCTGCCATTCTCACCATTCTCTCCATCACCTTCCTGTCTGAAGCAGCAATGCTTCCAACCAGACAGTAATGCAATATGACAGGATGCTCTTCCTCTTTATAGTGCTCTTAGCCAATTTTAGAGAAGCTACTGGTGTCTACTGCCATATTCAAGTGGTCCTCGATTTACAACCACAATGGAGTCCAAAATTTCTGTTGTTAAATGAAACATTTGTTAAGTGAGTTTTGCCCCATTTTATGACCTTTCATGCCATAGTTGTTAAGTGAATCACTGCAGTTGATAAATTCTTAACCTGGTTGTTAAGTGAATCTAGTTTCCCCATTGACTTTGCTTGTCAGAAGGTTTAGGTTTAGGTTTAGGTTTAGGTTTTATTTGATTTATATACCGCCCTACTCCTGAAGGACTCAGGGCGGTGAACAGGCACAAGATAAAACACATAAATACAAAATTTAAAAGCAGAATAAAATCAAATTAAACAATTTGGCTGCAGACAGATTTAAAACACCCCAATAATTAAGAACAGATTAAAATTTGCATTTTAAAAAGGGAAAAAATTAGGTCAGGCCAGCCTGATGGAATAAAAAGGTCTTGAGAGCGCGGCAGAAGGTGCGTAAATCCGGGATCCTCCGTATCTCTGGGGGGAGCTCATTCCAGAAAGTAGGTGCCTCCACAGAGAAGGTTCTCCCCCTGGGGGTCGCCAGTCGACATTGTTTGGCCAATGGCACCCGGAGGAGCCCCTCTCTCGTACCGGCCGGTGGGAGGCTACTGGTGGCAGCAGGCTGTCCCGTAGATAACCAGGTCCTAAGCCATGGAGCGCTCTAAAGGTGGTAACCAAGACCTTGAAGCGTACACGGAAGACCACCAGGAGCCAGTGCAGCTCGCGCAGGAGAGGTGTTACATGGGAATGCCATGTCGCTCCCATAACCACCCGCGCGACCGCACTCTGCGCCAGTTGGAGCCTCCGGGTGCTCCTCAAGGGGAGCCCCATGTAGAGAGCGTTGCAGTAGTCCAGGCGGGAAGTGACGAGGGCATGAGTGACCGTGCGTAAGGAGTCCCGATCCAGAAAGGGACACAACTGTCGAATCGGGCGAACCTGATGAAAAATCTTCCCGGTCACGGCCGTCAAGTGCTCTTCTAAAGACAGCCATGAATCCAGGAGGACGCCTAAGTTGCAAGCCCTCTCCGTGGGGGCCAGTGATTCGCCCCCAATAGTCAGTGATGGCACCAACTGACTATATCAGGACGTTGGAAACCACAGCCACTCGGTCTTGGATGGGTTGAGCCTGAGCCTGTTTCTCCCGATCCAGATCTGCATGGCCTCCATCACTTCAAGGGCATCGTTGGGGTGGTCCGCGGTGGAGATGTACAGCTGAGTATCGTCAGCGTACTGATGGTACTTCACCCCGAAACCACGAATGATCTCGCCCAGCGGCTTTACATAAATGTTAAATAGAAGGGGCCAGAGGACCGACCCTTGTGGCACCCCACATAGGCGCCTCGGGGTCGGCCTCTGCCCCCCTGCCAACACAGACTGCAACTGGTCGGAGAGAAAGGAGGAGAACCACCGCAACACAGTGACCCCCACCCCTAACTCTTCCAACCGGTGCAGCATGATACCATGGTCGATGGTATCAAAGCCGCTGAGAGATCTAATAGGACCAGGACAGAGAAGCAACCTCTGTCCCGAGCCCTCCAGAGATCATCAACCAACGCGACCAATGCCGTTTCCGTGCTGTACCAGGCCTGAAGCCCGACTGGAACAGATCCATATACACCGTTTCATCCAGGTGCTGGGGGAGCTGTCGCGCAACCACACTCTCAACAACCTTTGCCACAAAGCGAAGGTTGGAGACTGGACGATAATTAGACAACACTGCCAGGCCCAGGGAAGGCTTCTTGAGGAGAGGCCTCACCACCGCCTCTTTCAAGGCGGCGGGGAAGTCACCCTCACTCAGTGAAGCATTTATAATCCCCTGGAGCCAGCCTTGCGTCACCTCCCGAGAAGCCAGCACTAACTAGGAGGGGCACGGGTCCAACAAACATGTGGTCGCGTTCAGTCTACCCAGAATCCTGTCCACGTCATCAGGAGTCACAGGATCAAACTCATCCCAGATACCGTTTTCAAGACCTGCCTCAGTCATCCCCCCTGAAACTACCCAGTCGGAGTCCAGACCTTCCCGAATCTGAGTGATTTTGTCATGCAGATACTGTACAAAGTCCTCGGCTCTACCCTCCAAGGTCATAAAAGGTGATTACCGAATCTTGGGACAGAGCAAAGGTCATAAATATAAACCAACTGCCAAACATCTGAATTTTAATCACATGATTATGGGGATGCTGCAATGGTTGTAACTGTGAAAAACAGTCCATGAGTCACTTTTTTTCACTGCCGTATAACTTTGAACAGTCACTAAATGAACTGTTGTAAGTCGAGGATTACCTGTAATGCACTCTGTGGCTTTGCTCTCTAAAGCTGCAATGAATGTTTCTTTAACAAGAAAATACTGAGCAAATGATAAGTGTTAAGTCTCCAATCCTTATTAATATTTGTATTTTTCAGTAATTATGAAAGGGAGACCCTATGCTTTTATTTTTGAACATAACCATTTAACTCTGAGATACAGATGGTTGCAGGAGTTGATTATTATGGGATCTCTTAGTGTCTTTCTAATGGCACTGACAAAGATACCCCACATAAGTAAATATAAATCACATGCTATCATACATACCTGATCCTCAAATAATTGTCAGATACACTTGGCATTTGTAACTACAGTATATAAACAGAAGGAATGCTGGAGTGTGTTCTTTTGTTTAAAGAAATTCAAGGCCACCTAATTTTCTTGCTTTGTTTTTATTTACAAAATATGAAGCTGACCACAAATCATAATAATTAATAGAGAAATGATTATCCAAGTATTTGGAATGTTGATCTGGCTATTGATTCGAGATGCATGTGTTACCCAGGGAGATCTATCCTTCCTTTCTAGTGAAATAAATGAAGAAGATATTCACATGTAATATAAGCACAATGTTATACTGCAAATCGTTTTGCTTTCTACCCCTCCTCCCAAATATTATTTTTAAAAATGCCTATTTATTAGTGTATGCTTTTTGTGTCCCTTTATTCTAGTTAAAAAACTGATGTCTGGCTGTTAAAGCAATGTGGGCTTCAATTGGCTGGAGAATTATGGGAGTTGAAGTCCATACATCTTAAACATTGCCAAAGTTAAGAAACACCTAATTGAAGCAGTTTAATTAATAAAAGTAACAAAATAATTGTGAGGTTGAGAAAATCTGTAATGTTGCCTTTGCTTGTACAGTGTGCCTCATGTCATCATTCAACAATCAGTTGTGCTCATTTTCTCTAACTCCACTAATAGATATCTGTTATTTTCTACTAATAATACTGATATATGATTATTCCTTACAATTATTTTTTACGTATGTTCTTTATATGTTCATTGTACAATGCTGAATAACTTAAAGAATCATTGCTTACTTTTTGCCCTGGGAAGAAAGCAGTGGCAAATTGCTTCAAAAATCTTGCCAAGAAAACTGTGGGGATTTGTCCAGACAGTGGTCAGGGGTCAATATGAGTCTAATGCAGTGATGGCAAACATTTTCCGGAACGAGTGCCCAAAGCGCGCTGTGCCCGAACCCCCAAAATGCAATGCGTATGTGGCCCCCGCGCATGAGGACCCCGTATACGCCCTGCCCCCTGCATTGTCCCCGCCCCCCCCCACATACACGGCAGAGACCCAAAGACCAGGTGGCTGGCGGGAGGCACGCACACATGTGCGGCGGAGCTGAACTGGGGCTACAGCTTACGTTCCCACAGAAAGGACACTGTGTGTCACCTCTGGAATGCGTGCCATAGATTCGCCATCACGGCTGTAAGGCGCAGGCACCCCTCCAAAATCACTAAAGACTGCCTGTTTCAGATGCTCTGGAAGGCAACACCAAAGTTTTAAATAGCTTAGAAACAGCCCTCTCTTTCTATATCCACCCATATGATTGGCTAAACCTTATATTCTCCATTACGCCTCTGTCTCCTCATAAAAATTTTAATGTCAGGTGAGCTGCAGTCAGCGAGATGATGTTCAGCAGCTTTGCTGTATCGCTAGAATGCTCACTTGAAGGCTATTTTTATATCTGCTTTATTCTGTTATGTTATTCTGTTATTTTCTCACCCAGGCTTCCTGCTTGGCATCATTCTCTGCAATATTGATTCTCCTTTAAATATGCTGTTCCTTATATTTTTAATGAAGGCAGTCTCTGGGTTTAAAATGTTTGATTTAAGGACAACCCTTAGATAAGAACTCACTGCCTCTTACTAAAAGTGGAGACTGCATTCTTCTTGTTTGAACTGACAAACTGTTGAAGCTGTGCATTTCTTTAATGTGCGGTCTGTTTTCAGCAGTCCCTGAAAGCCTTTAAGTTCTGACTTATGTACAAATTTGGGTTAAACAAAGAGTTAGAAATAGAACTTGTCCTTAAGTTGGGGATTTCTATGTTGAACTAAACCTTCATTTTGTGTGACCTAGCCTTTGAGGGCCCTATCCACCTACCAGTTTGAAAGCATACAAATGTGAGTAGATAAATAGGTACTACTTTGGTGGGAAGGTAACAGCATTCCATGCTGGCCATATGACCATGGAAAATGTCTTCAGAGAACGCTGGCTCCCTCAGCCAAGAAACAGAGATGAGCACTGTGCCTTAAAGTCGGATATGACTGGACAGGGGAAATCTTTACCTTTACATTTAGCCTTTGAGAGCAGGAGGCGAGTATACAAATATTACATCAGATGTCATATATGAGCACATAGCACCCTGAAGAGTAGCTCTTGATGTTTTCATTTGATGTCTTTACATGCTGGTTTTCCTATCTCTTCTCTATTTCCTCTGTGTTTTTCTCTGCTAATATATATGTAGGGCGTCCCTTTTCTCTGCAAAATTACTTTACCGGCAACTTAATCTATTTTGGAGATTTCTTTTAATATGGGAGAGATAGCAGACTGCAGTGCTTTTAACATTTTATTTTCCAGACGATTGTACTGTTGTGCTAGGAGAGGGGACAAGTCTGGAAACCAGTGCATTTCTGCTTTCTAACCATGTACAATGTATACAGGTAGTCCTCAGTTTATGACTATCCATTCAGTGACTATTCAAAGCTATGCTGATGCCGAACAAAGGAATTTATGAGCAGTCCTTGAAGTTATGGTCATTGCAGTGCCCATGTGGTCTCTGGCCTCCCAGAAATTGGTGCTGTGTTGCAGCTGGGATTCCCTCCCCTTTCCGCTTACTTGCATGTCCTGAGTTATAACCCCAACTGGGATTGCTGGAATTGCAGTTGCTAAGCAACGCAACAGCATGACATTGAATTTTATGGCCGTATTCCTTAGTGATAGAAATTCGTTTCCTAGTTCTAGTCATAAGTCAAGGACTATGTGTAAAAATCAATGATATTACTGGTAATTCATGTATTTTTCCCTTAGTCTCTTTTTTTTAGATTATTGCATATTTTCCTAATTTATTTTTCATTCCATATATTTTATATTCACCCATCCAGTTTTTTGGGGCATCCATGTCAGGATTAATCAAGTTGTTGAGATGAATAAAGCAATACCACTATTATTTGTTGTGCTGAAAGTTTGTGAGAAGTTTCCTTGCAGTGAAGGATTTATTCTTAGAAAAAAGTATATATGTAATGCATATATACTTAATTCTTTGTTTTCCCTTTCCAGTGAAACCAGCAGTGTTTGCAGCAGCAGTGACACTGGCCTTTTCACCAATGATGAAGGTCGCCAAGGTAAGAATAGGTCATGTCTCTATTTCTTCTATAATTTAGTGCTTTGAATGATAAATCAGATTTAGGCTTAAAATAACTTTATTGTCGCTTTATATGTACACTAATCGGCTTACGTTAAAATGAAATTGATATCAGGCACAGGTACTTGTGGTCAATCTGTATAGGAGAAGAAGAAAAGAAGGAAAATTTAAAGTATTATTTTGAGGCTGAATTCTGATTCTTCCTTGAACTGTAACAAGTCATTCATCCCTGATTGCTCTGTAGGCTTTGGATTTTTTTTTTTTTTTTGCTTGTTGCAATTCTTCTGCTGTTCTAGCAGTTGCATACCTGCCAGATGGTATAAAACTGTATTTTTTGGTCTGTGTTGTGGCACTATAACAAAATGCCTTAAAAAATAATGCGGATTTCAGTGATCACTTGTGGCAAGGCTAACTCCGTTTTACATCCCATGCCATTTATTAAAGCAAAGATAAACATGTTGTGGCCATTATATTTTGCTGAACTATAAGGCTCAACAGGCCCAACTAAAATGGCGAGGGTTGCTGTGAGTTGCACTTCAGTAATATCTGAGGGTGGCGGGGGGGGAGGGTATTTATTTATTTATTTATTTATTTATTTATTTATTTATTTATTTATTAAATTTTTATACCGCCCCCTCTCCCGAAGGACTCGGGGCGGTGAACAGCCAAAATTAAAAAACATACAATATAAACATTAAAATACTATAAAACAAAATTAAATTTATCTTTGGCTTCCCCCAATTTAAAACCCCTAAAATTCACCAATTAAAATTTTTTAACCCAGCCCGGCTTGCTGAAATAAAAAAGTCTTCAGGGCCCGGCGGAAGGTCCGGAGGTCCGGGATCAGTCGTATCCCTGGGGGTAGCTCATTCCAGAGGGCGGGTGCTCCCACAGAGAAGGCTCTTCCCCGGTGGGTCGCCAGCCGACATTGCCTGACCGACGGCACCCTGAGGAGGCCCTCTCTGTGGGAGCGTATTGGCCGGTGGGAGGTTATCGGTGGCAGAAGGTGGTCTCGTAAATAACCGGGCCCTAAGCCATGGAGCGCTTTGAAGATGAGAACCAATACCTTGAAGCGCACCCGGAAGACCACTGGAAGCCAATGCAGCTCGCGCAGGAGAGGTGTCACGTGAGAGCGCCATGTCGCCCCCATAAGTACCCACGCGGCTGCATTCTGCACCAGTTGGAGCCTCCGAGCTTTACCGTTCCTGTAATAATGTAAAAACATTTAAAATGGCCTAAAAAGGCACTGACTTATTATTAAATATGTTGTATCTTCTAAGAATGGCAAGGAGTTATGTAAGGATACTTACAGGTTCATTTGAGTCGGAGATGGAGATGTCTACAGATAACTATAGAGACATCAAGATGCAGTACTATTATAATTTAAGACTTTGTTGTCATCAATGAATTTAGGGATATATTTATCTTAGAAGAGTGATTCTCAAACTTTGTGATAAACCAGTCCTCTAAAACGATTAATGAATTTGGGTGAATTTTCTATGAATAAATATGATGATTTCATGATGTCAAGTCTGGGTAAGAAATAAATTTACTGTTTTTAACAATTACATTTTAATTGATATATCACAAAAGATGTCAACATTTGTGGAATGCAACTGTAGGCAAAATAGCAAAGGCCGGGATAAGATTTGACAGCCTTCCAGCTTTGTCTCTTTACATTAAAAGAAGTCAAAGGTGCTCCCAGATTGTCTGGGCATACTGCAGCTGGTAGACCCCTGAGTGAGTTTTGACATGACTTTGCCTGTCCAAACCTGTAAGATTTAAAAAAAAAAAAGGTTGTGACTACCTTTAAATTGTCCTCTACTCACAGCTTCATAACTTTTGCCTGTTTAGTGGTTCTGACGTTTTAGTGTATAAGGAGATTCACAGTAAGAATATATTTGAATAGCTTTTTATTTCCTTCCTAGGTGATGATGAACAAAGTGATTGGTTCTATGAGGGCGAATGTGTCTCAGGATTCACAGTTCCCAATCTTTTGCCCAAGTGGGGACCTGACCGCCCGTCTGATATGGAACGAATGGACTCGAGCCTTGAAAAAATCTCAGAGCCAACATTCCTTCTGCCCTCTCGGCCTGTTACAAGAGGTGAGATTCTTTATGTTAATACTTTCGTATTGTGGATATAAAGGTAAAGGTTCCCCTGTTCTGTCCCCAACCCCACACACACACACCAACAGACGTTCAGGAGTTAAAGACCAAACCAGCCGGCAAAATCCTTTTCCTTATGATAATGGAACTTGGCAACAACCTAGTGGCTGCCTGCCAAGAGTTTATTATTTACAAAGAGGAGAGATAACTTCTCCCCACTTCTGATACATCAAAGGAAAGCAGCTCAATAACTACAATCAAGTCCAGAGTTAATCCAGTCTTAAAGCAAAAGTCCGGCAATGCAGAATGGTGTGGAAGCTTTCAGCTTTGTTCGCCACAAGGTTTGACTGGCCACCACGCTCCCTTTTCTATCCTGTGGGGTGTGGTCCAGTGACTCAGCCTAATCTCGGGCACGCCTTTTCTTCTGTTGCGCGCGCTTATCTCTGCGACGCTGGCGTGGGTCCAGCCAAGACTCATTACCCTCATCACTGTCCATCTGTGGCTGTGTGGACGTGCTTGGCCCTGGCCCTATCTCTTGCCCTTCGGCGGACACCGAAGGCATTGCCAGAGAGGAGGGTCCTGGAGAGGGAGGCCTTGCCAACTCCTCCCCTTCACTCTCGGAGTCCTTTCCTGACGATGACACAGGCTCTGGTAACGGAGCCATAACATCCCCTTGCAGATATGTACTAGTTGTTCCCGACTTTAGGGGGCGGTGCTCATCTCCGTTTCAAAGCCGAAGAGCCAGCACTGTCCAAAGACTTCTCCATGGTCACGTGGCCGGCATGATTAAACGCCAAAGGCGCACGGAACACTGTTACCTTCCCACCAAAGGTGGTCCCTATTTTTCTACTTGCATTTTTTACATGCTTTCAAACTGCTAGGTTGGCAGAAGCTGGGACAAATAACGGGAGCTCATTCTGTTACGCGGCACTAGGGATTCGAAGCGCTGAACTGCTGACCTTTCGATCGACAAGCTCAGCGTCTTAGCCACTGAGCCACCGCATCCTTCATTGTGGATATACTGTAGCTCAAATCAGATGTGATAAGCATGTGCAACTTTCAGAATATAGGTGATAATAACATAGTAGCTTGGATTATAGTGTAATGTAGAAACTAGGGATCATAGTACATACCTGAGAAACCAATATGAATTTGCATACATATGAATTGATGTTGTCCTCATGTGACGTGCTGGGCGTGCGTGTGACACATCCAGCTCGCGGACTGGCAGTGTGACACCCCTGCCCTATACTCTATAACACACTCTTGTGAAAAGAAGGCACAGCAATATACAGTGCATTCTTATCTTAGTTTGTAATATGCACAAGCTCCATAGAATAGAACCTGGAAATCAGAAGCTGATCTAGATTCTTGTTCTTTATTCCAGCTGATTCTGTTTGTATTTTTTTCATGTTTCTTCATTATACTCTTCTTTCTTTTCAGGATTTCACCCTCGCTTGAACCGTCTTCCCAGTGTTGCTACCCGCTGTCTTAGGAAGGGCCGTAGAAGGCTGGTTAGCAAGGTATTACTTTATAGGGGATGATGATTTGTTTAGCACATAATGTCAAGAAATATACCAATTGGTGAAATGTGCCATGTGGTTCATTCTAACAGTTTCAACTGTGTATTCATATACAAACTCTAGTTATGCATAAATGTTTTCATAATTTTTTTAAAAATGGCAATAAGGTTCTGTTGGAAAATAATATGTTGTTATGAAAAGGAGGCTGACTAAATATGAATGTGTGCAGTATAAAAAAATATCTGTAAATAGAAGAAAGAATGTTGATACCAAGCAGAGGTACAGTACGTGGGATGAGGAAAGCTATTTTGATAGCTAGGATGGAGAAAATAAATATTGATTGACTTATTTATTTATTTATTTATTGATTGATTGATTGATTGATTGATTGGTTCGATTTATATGCCGCCCTTCTCTGGAGACTCAGGGCGGCTTACAATGCGTTAAACAATAGCCTTCATACTTTTGTATATACCTGCTTAGTAGGGCTTTCGGCCCCCCAAGCGGTGTTCTTTTTTATACAAAGTCAGCTTATTGCCCCCACAAACCGGGTCCTCATTTTTCCTACCTCGGAAGGATGGAAGGCTGAGTCAACCACATATTAGTGTGGTTCTTGTATTACAGTAGATTTAAATGCTGAGAATTGTGCCTGTCATCTGCAAGTCATTTCATTTTTTATGAAATATATATATCCAAGCATTTCTTACCATCCTTGGAATCCTTTTGTGTGTGAAGGTGGAATTCTGCAATCTCAATCTCCCACATATTAAGCAGAAAGTTTTTTTGGGAGCTTAATTTGCATGTGTAAAGTGCAAGCATGTGTAAAGGTAGTTAGACTTTATGTGCAGTTTATTTAAGAGCCATGGTGGCGCAATGGTTAGAGTGCAGTATTGCAGGCTAATTCTGCTGACCGTCAGCTGCCAGCAGTTCGGCAGTTTGAGTCTCATCGGCTCAAGGTTGACTCAGCCTTCCATCCTTCCGAGATCGGTAAAATGAAGACCCAGATTGTTGGGGGCAACATGCTGTAAACCGCTTAGAGTGGGCTGTATATAAATCTAAGTGCTATTGCTATTTTAGGAATTTCATTTGAGCCTAGAAAGAAAAATCTTATGTATTAAAAAAGTTTGACTCATCAGTTAATTAGCTTAATGTGTGAATGGCTGCTTCTTTATTTTAATATGTTTCTTCCATCTTCAACAAATTCTTCAAGCCCTTTCTCTCTACTTACCTTATCAAATTAAAGAGTCCAAATATGTTTTCAGTTATAGTGAATATTATGTCTCGGGCAAGGGCTATTAGGCCACTGGTAAAGGCCTAGGGTCCTAGGCTTTTTAAAGGTTCCTCTAATGAGAAAAATAATATTTACTTGTTTAATTCATCTTCATCACCTTAAAGGGATCTATGTCATTCGCAGTGGAGGTCACTGCTTCCCCTCCTCTCTTCTCTTCTAAATTGTAATAATAAATAATGAGTTTCATTCAAAGCTCCCTGCCAGCAAGCTGCTAATTACCCAAAGTATCGCTTGTAATTTACACAGTAATAAACTGTAAATTTAAACATTACGGCAGTTTAAGTTAATAATTTCTCTACTGTAACAAATAGCTCATCTTTCATCCCCGCTGTTGCCTTCACACAAGCCTTTCATTTGATGGTGTTTTGTGTTTCTGGACACCAACACACATTTTTATTGATAATGAAATCCTAGTTTTCAGGCAGTTTATTTATAGAGAACACATATGAATATATACAATGATATACATGACAGTATATGAATATAAATGTTACTTTATTTTCTTGCACAATGATTCCGAAATAGTTTGACCCAATATCCCCTTTTCCTGGTCTTGAATAATGTCATTGCCCCCATAAAAATGCGAACTATTGTTTTACATAAGGGTTTTGGCAGTGGCAGTCCCAAAGTGGATCCTAGACTCAAAGAAGCAATTACAAATTGCTCCATTATTTCCGGGATATGCACAAACTACCACTTTGGGAATAATTAACCCCCAGTTTTAAGAACTATTGCTGTAAGTATGGTATTACAAATCTTTAAGGCCGATTCAGTTGAAAGAAAAACTTTTATGGAACTGTTGGTTGTAAGAAATTGTTGAAAGTAGAATAGCCTTGCAACAGAAATGGCTGATAATTGTCAAGGAATCATGTTCCAATTAAAGGAGATATTTGTTTAAATAATTTTGTTTCTTAGACTTGGACCTAAACTTTGATACACTACTGTATGCTATGTAATTTATATAGCTAAGAATAAGCTAATGAGCTTTCATATGAGAATTCTGCAGTTAACTCAAAATACTTAATTGTAATTAACAAAGTTAGGATTAAAAAAATGCAAACAAAGCTCTTGAACTTTCATCATTTCCTTGGGGGAATAATATGATGCTAAATACGTCATTAGAATCTATATCAGTTTTTTATTTGATAATATGTTCAAATGGATCCTTTCTCTAAGGCTGATACAGAGGGGTAATTTTCATTGGAACATGACTAAAGAAGGAAGGGTTTAATTTGTCTCTAACACTAGGTCTAAAATTAGAAGGAAGATTATACCATTTAAAATGATGTGTTCAATTTTTGTGTACTTTAATAATACGATGAATAAAAATTATAGGTATATAGTTGATGGTAATCTTCTCCCCCTAACTTTCATATAATCCATAGCCTAATAATTGTCATAAATGTTCCCATTTTGATTCCTTGAATGGAATAGAAAATATAGGTAGTCCTTTCTTATTGTCTCTGTCATTCAATGATAACTCAGAATTAGGATTGGGATAAATTAGGTGCTGAAAAAAATAACTTTATGCGATCAATATCTGCATGTATGACCTTCACAACATTACTCAGTCATTTGATTGCAATCAGTTACACATCAGTTACACATCCTCCGTTTTTCTGTTCCTTTTACAAGAAAGAAATGCTGTGGCATCAGCATCCCTAAACGTTCTCAGGGCTGGGAGTTGTGAACATGCTAACAAATAACTTGGTGTATTCCTCATTGTGTGTCTCTCCAATCTGCATCAGGCTGTAAACCAGGAGGCTGCAAGTCCTACTTTAGACATGAAAGCAAGCTGGGTGACTTCGAGCCAGTCACTCTCTTTCAGCCCTACTCACCTTACAGGGATGTTATTGTGGGGAAAAGAGAAAAAGGAAGGGGTATGAAGTATGTTCACTGCTTTGAGTTATTTATAAAAATAACACAAGCAGAATAAAAATAAATAAATCTTTTCTTGTGAGAGGGAGAAAGAAAAAAAAAGATCATGCACAGGAAAGATTGCTTATAGAAATTGCTCATTTATCTTGACCCCTCCCCACAGTAAAATGGAGAGCTTTGAGAGGAAGGAATTACAAGACAATACAATGTGCAGTTGTATGAGGGAGGGTCACAGAAGGTGCATGAGGGTACAGTGTGGCTCAGGGATGGGATGAGGGTGTGAGTGAGAGTCATGGGTCAGGGAGAGTGTGAGGGAGTGCACAGGTACAGTGCAGAAAGTGTGTGTGAGGGGGTATAGCATGAGTTAGGAAGAATATGTGGAGGTGTGGTGCACATTGGGAAGAGGTCATGAGGATTGCAATTGGCCAGTGCAGCTCAACCTCAGAGGGGCTGGAGGAAGGTTCATGGGTGGCAGAGGCTTATCCTAATAACCCACGACCTTCCCTTGATTTTCTGAGGAAGCTGGCAGGGTGGGCTACAAATAGCAATGGCAGGGGTGTGGGACTGCCAGCGCTATGAGAGCTGGTTGTAATCACCATTCATTCAGCATCATAGATGGACTAGAAGACCTCCAAGACCACTTTCAGCTATGGTGTTCTGTTATCCTCATAAATTTGAACAGTTGCTGAATGAATGGTCTAGCACAGTGATGGCTAACCTTTTTTCCATTGCGTGCCAAAAGCGGGGGGAGCATGGGAGGGTCGCGCATGCGTGTGCCCACACCCATAATTCTATGCGCCTTGACCCCCCGCATATGCACGCGTGACCCCCCTGCTCTCCCCCTGCTTTTGGCACGCGATGGCACAGTTGGCCCGGTAGGCCTGTTTTTTGCCCTCCCCAGGCTCCAGAGGCTTTCTAGGAGCCTGGGGAGGGCAAAAATGGCCTCTTCCCCCCCAAAGGCCCTCCGGAGGCCGGAAACAGCCCATTTGCCGATTTCCTGTGGGACCAGAAGGCCCGAAAATCAGCTGGCCAGCGCACGCATGCATGCCAGAGCTGAGCTTGCATGCCCACCGATATGGCTCCGTGTGTCACCTGTAGCATGCGTGCCATAGGTTCGCCATCATGGGTCTAGCAGCTCAAGGACTACTTCCTCTCCATTGAATGTAAATACAAAAAATAATTCTCATCTTGCTAATTATGGGAGGGAGAATTAGGAGGCAAACAAAGGCAGAAGGTGTGAAATAGTACAGGAGTGAACATTTCAAAGGGAAATGGATCGAGAAGAGGAAATTCTAAAATGCTTGTTGTTTCATTCTGTTTTTTTTAGCAAAGTTGAAAACTAAGTCCTTGTAGGGAATATTATCCTTGCAATCTAGATAATTATACAGCATTGTAATACAATTTTTCAAGTAAGTTCCATTGAACTCAATGGTACAAACTTCCAGGAGAAAGTTCATAGACTGCATTTTTCAATTAGGTTGCGGTTGAGCTTTTTGTGCGGTCTTGAGATTGCCTATTCTTAGACCACTCAAAGTCAATCAGATTCAAGATGAGGCATTATTATTATCTTGGGACTATTATCTATAAGCAGAATAATATTAGCTAAGACATCATTGAGCTGGGCTGGAATCTTGATGGCTATATAGATATGTTTGCATAATTTTCTTGGCAGAATATAGAAGTGTTTTTTCCTGCCTTCTGCTTTTTCCCATCTTCCCAGTTAACCTTCAGTCCGGGGATTTGCTGTGATCTCTCATCTAAATACTAACCAGGATTCAATCTCTTAATTTTTTGATATCACTAAGGTGTTGCTCCTTGATCAAACTTAAACAAAGCAGTGAGTGTATTGTTGGTGATGTTTTTAGTTGTTTTTGTTGTTTGTCTACAACTTTCTTGGCAAAATTTTTTAGTTTACCATTGCCACCTTCTTCCCAAGAAAGAGTAATTAGCCCAAAGTCACCTATCTGGCTTCAGGCTAAAGCAGGGCTAGAACTTGTGATCACCTGGTTTCTTTCCTAGTAACTTAATCACTACATCAAACTGGCTCTCTCTGTATGCTTTAGGTAAAATGATTCCATTGAGCATGAAAGTTAACTTGTATGATTGTTTCACTATATTCTTTAATTTATCAGAGGTTGATTTCATACCATGTAAGAATGAACATAGAATTGGTTTGTAAAGGAAGACTGTGATTTGGGGAGTAAGACTGTCTGAAATTCAAACTATATAGAATCATAGAGTAGGAAGGGATCATTTTGAGATCGAGTCTGATTCCATTCTCAAAGCAGAAATCAAATAAAAGCAACCAAGAGAGGATAAAATTGAGCCAACCACAATCACAATTTAATGTGAGGATTGAAGGCCATGTTATATGGAAGCGGACACATGGATGAATGCGATTTGCATTTTGAACCTCGCTTCTTGTTACATCCAATTTTGTATTAGATCTTGCTTGAAATATGTTACGTAATATACTCAGTAATATGGGTGCTAGCAGTTTTCTTCTGAAGTACCTCATGATTGTCCCTCTTCCTAAAACGCTAAAAAATTACTATAGCTAAATACTATTTTAAATTACATTTTCCTTCCCTAAATTACCATTACTTTCTTTGGCTCAGGAAGTAAACAGTATCTTAAAACTATCCGTTATGACTGCAGCCTCAATTTGCTGGCCAACATAGCACATATGTTTAGAGGAGAATGTGATGGAATGTCCAATAAACCCTGGGAAGTGAAGGAGGAATTGCAAAAAAAGACACCTCAAGAGTGGAGAAGCTTAAGAAAGAGACACAAAGCAACTGTGCTTTACTTATGCTAGGTATAATTTGAGCAGGATAATTTTTCTGGTAGGCTTTCATGATTCTGTTATATCACCCTGTTAGCAACATTGATCTTTCCAGAAACCAAGTGGTTCTTGTTTCTTGAGTTTGCCAGCTTTGTGGGGCCTGACAGAGGAAGGTACAGCATTTGTAGCTCTTCTACTCTCGGACCTTCATTCTTGCTACTGCTGTTGCCTCATTTTAATATGTGGCAGTTTTGCTATTCCTCCCTGGAGGTGGGTGGTGCTGAAGCAAGCCTTATGGCCTTTGTTTTCTTCCCAGAAAGGAATCATAGAACTTTATTTTTGCTATGTATGTTGGGTTTTTTTGTGGAATTGAATTGGAGGGAAACAACGATGTTATTGTGTTAATTGAATTCAGTTTTAAAAATGTCCACATAATTATGGCAATTGTTTTATATCATTAATGCCATTTTTGTGGCAGCCATTTTGAAACTGTGATATTGAAAAAGCTGAAAATGGTTTTCTATCCCACAAAAGACTATACCATTTAATACACACTTTTCCTTCCTCTCTCCTTTTCTTCTTCCGCTGCCCAAGAAGTCTTGCATGCTCTTTTTGGATCAAAACAGCACTTCTACCCCACTCTACTTGTAGTTAGTTGAGGCTGACTTAGGTTTCAGTAAATGAGTCAGTGTAGTTTTAGCCTTAGTCTTTCCCCCTCTTACTTTGTGTTTCAGGAGACCATCATGAATGCAATGGGTACTGAGAGGATTAGCCACATCATTGGTGATTCCTGCCAAAAAGAGTAAGCATCTGGGCACAGTAGATAAAGATCTAGAACTTTGGGGTTGGGCAGGAAACAAATATTCGTTAGTTTAAGTTTACTATAATGTGTGTCATAGATCAAATATGAAAGTCTGTCCATGGAGGCATCCATAGGGAGTGTTGGGGAAGGAGGGCAAATGATGAACGCAGTAGCACACTGCAAGCTCCAACCCTTCATATGTATATCATAGCACTGCCTGAATATGTGAAAGCATCAGATCCTATGGGTGCTTCTTCTCATAATAAAGAATTAGATTTATTTTTCACTTTATAGGATTGCTGAAGGATATTGTTTCAGCATATTTCTAGCAAATAATGGCTGTGTTTGTTTGACTACCCACCCACCCTAATTCGTTTGGACTCATTCCTGTTCAAAAAGAAGGTGGCAACCGTAGCCAAGAAGGCCTTTACATAAGTTCTTCCAGGAAGCCCTTCAGACAGCCACTTGTATCTTGTTTACTCTTGATTGGGCCACTGTAATGTGTGGTACATGAGACTGTCCTTGAAAACCTCTCAGAAGCTAAAATGACCCAGATAGCAGTGCAGTGGAATGTAGTAATGTGTGTTAACGGTGCACACACGTGTCCCTGTTGCTTTTAAGCTGCACTGGCTGTCAGTGGGCAATTCAAGATGCTGGTTATTGCCTCTTCATGTCATATGATCTGGCTCCTTGAGGGACCACTTGTCTCCAGCCTGTTCAGTGAGATCAGCTAGTGAGGCTACATTTTGGGTTCTATTGATTAAGCAGTGTCATGTTGCAGGACCTAGGAGGTGTACCTTCTTGGCGATAGCTCCTGTTATCCTATGACATCCCCCCAGATATCCAAACAATTCTAAACCTTTAGCTTTTCTGCAGGTTCTTAAAGACCTGATTGTCCTCCCAGGCCTAGGATTAAGATGTGGTTGAGTCCCTTTGGTTTTTGATTCTGTCTTCTAATCAGTTAGATTCTTTTTCTTAGATATATGCTGTTTTCTTTTCATTAGTAAGCTACCCAGAGTTGTTGCGAAATCAGGCAGTCTCAAAATTTAAACAAATAATAGGGAGCTGCCACTTGAAGAAGTGATCATGTATTTCCCCTTCTATATTGACATGGTATTCCTGTTTCCCCCCCCTCCTTTTAATAATGGCTATTGGACTACTCCCCATTAGTTGAATCATATACTTTAGCCTTTTTAAATGCGCATATATAAAAAACACAAAATCCGAACACAAACAAACAAAAGGGATGTCAATGCTAAATAGTATAGCCACAGTTGTAATAGAAAGGATACCTTTGTAGTAAAAATTTCACCATTTTTGAAATTATATTTTCCTGGCTTTAGACCATCCTAATCATATATTTTTGATGGGTGATATACTGAAATTTCTCTTTCTAAAAGGAAATCAGGGTATTTGTAATACCCTAATGCCCCCATCTTGGGTGAGTGTTAAAGATAATGTGGCTTCCTGTGGATGTGCTCCATTGGATTGAATTTTCTGTCTTCCATTAATATTTAGATTAATTCCTATTGACTTATAACTAGCTTTAGCAAATCTGCCTAACATGGATGTTTAATCTTTTTCTCTTCTTCTTTATGCATCCATTTTTTTTTTGTTTCCTCATTTCTTCCAACTCTATTCTCCTGCTCCGTTCAACTTCATCTCTCCTACCATCTCTCTCTAGTTTCTGGTTGCCATCAATGGGAATGAGAGATCGCAACCAGGTAAGCTGGCTCTACTTTGTATATTCTCTCATTTGATTTCTATCTCTCTAGAAAGAACAAAGTGCTGGCTTCCAATTTCTTCCACATTGCAGCCTGGGTCCACGAGGTAAGGCAGCCCCATTCTTTGGTCCAGCAGACCACTATGGCTCCTTGTACCAAATAGAACCCCAGAATGTTAGCTTTCTACAAATGCTTTGTAGCTGCATATGTTATTTGCATGTTTCTGTCAATTCTTCTGTATTTATGACTTTTCAGTCTCTATGCAGTCTCCTAATATTTCACTCTCTTCCCATATTTTATAGCTACATTTTCAATCACGCTAATACTTACTTACATACAATTGTGAAGCAGAGAAACGGGAATTTTAGTTATGATATTGTTTTATAAATATATAGTGTTTACATTGATGCCCACTGATGTTGAAATCTCAATGAAATTATGCCTGTGTAAGTGTTTAATTTCTAAGTGTGTACCACTTATGCTAATAAAATGAAATCATATTTCATCTTTTAATGGAAAAGCAGGTCTCAGTTTCAGTTTTGAATCAACCGTGCTTGTCCCTGTTCAGTACCAACCTGTTTTGTTTCACTCTAAATAATATTAAAATTTCACCAACCACTCTTTTTCTGAACTCACTTTTGTTTTACATACCTAGGACTGTTGAAAGTCAGCTACTACTATCAGACCTTTTTTGGGTTAATTTGTACTTTCTAGACAGAGAGACAGACAGATAGATGCAAAGGAAAGGAGAGTTCCTTTATGAATCTGAGGGATTGTCTTCTTTACCATATGTTTGGATATTAGAATCTGTGATCAAATTAATTTAATGGGATTATTTAATTATAGTAGGCTTGAGCATTTAGTTTTGTAGTTGTTTTTGTTACAATTTATGCTTCCTTGGTAGAAAGATCTTGTAATAACTGAAGAATGTTGTCTTCAAAGTTAAAACGTTGTGTTTTTTTTTGTGGAGAGAAGTTAAATGTTGACAGAATTAAATAGGAAAGAGATAGAAAAAGGCATTAACATTAACATTTGCAGGACTAATGAAGATGGAGTTTGGAATATGATCTTGTTCTATTGCAGTTTATGTTTTTCATCACTGTCTTTTGTCAGAAAGCATTTCTGAAGATTGAGTTGATCTAAAAATTAAGTAAGGCAGTTGGGAATTGCATATTTGAATCATTTCCCATTTTGAAATCTCCAAATGAATATGCAAATTTGACTTATCAAATAGAAATATCTAAGGTAACCTGCTTCTAATATACACACAGAGAAAAGTTTTTAACATACAAGAATATGCTATTCTATTGACTCTTCTCTAAGGAGGGCTGTGCCACTTACTTTGCTTAATGTTTGAACAGCTCACAGCTTTTAAAAGAACTTCAGTCACTGCCTTGTGTTCAAGAAGAAAATCTTATCTGTGAATAAGTGTTGGTATTCCAATAGCTCATATGCAATAAATGAATAATAAATAGAGTATGTCTTTTTAATTGTTTCTGATAAATAATTTATTCTGCTGGTAAAGCTAATACATTCTGTTCCTTATGTCATTCTTAATAACAGCTTCTGCTGTTACATTATGTCACTATGTCAGTTGTCTGTTTGTAATATTAAAGAGGCATTTATGACAGTTTCCAAGCTGTCAGGGTTCATAATAAAGGTAAAGGTTCCCCTCGCACATATGTGCTAGTCATTCTCAACTCTAAGGGGCGGTGCTCATCTTCGTTTCAAAGCCGAAGAGCCAGTGCTGTCCGAAGACGTCTCCGTGATCATGTGGCCGCCATGACTAAATGCCAAAGGTGCACAGAATGCTATTACCTTCCCACCAAAGGTGGTCCCTATTTTTCTACTTGCATTTTTTTATGTGCTTTTAAACTGCTAGATTGGCAGAAGCTGGGACAAGTAACGGGAACTCACCCCGTTACATTTGGTTCTCAACTGGTTCTCAATTTGGGCTGGTATATTAGACATACAATTGGTAGATGTGGGATTGACTCAGAGTTCCCTATACTGGATGATACCATAAATGGTCATACGCTGTGTAGGATTGAATTCAAGCATCTTTTTTCAGATAATATAACTTGGAATGTTATTAACTGCCTGTGTTTTAAATTTATAGTTCAGCCCATTATCTCCACTGTATTCCTTGGATGTTCTTGCTGATGCTTCACATCGAAGATGCTCACCAGCACGCTGCTCAGCCAGGTAATCACATGCTTTACATAGAATGATACTTTTTTTTTTTAGTTTTGGAACATATAAATCTGAAAACATACAGTATATTTGTCCAAAATTTCATTTCTACCATTTCTAAAGAGAATCTTGGATGGCTATCCAAGATGAATAATAATCATGAAAGTAAATACAGGATTAACAAGAATAAAAATAAAAGAGCTTTGTATAAGAAAGCATTAAAAGTACTCACTTTAATTTTTATTTTTATTTTATTTTATTAAATTTCTATACTGCCCTTCTCCCGAAGGACTCAGGGCGGTGAACAGCCAAAAGATAAAACACAGAAATACAAAATTTAAAATGGATTAAAACAGATTAAACAATTTGGCTAAATTTTAAAAATATACCATAATTAAACAAATTAAAATTAGTGTTTAAAATTTAAATTTTAAAATTTTAAAAAGGAGAAGATTTAGGCCAGGCCAGCTTGATGAAATAAAAACATTTTAAGCGTATCTCCGGGGGGAGCTCGTTCCAGATCGTAGGTGCCCCCACAGAGAAGGCTCTCCCCCTAGGGGCCGCCAGTCGACATTGTGTGGCTGACGGCACCCGGAGGAGCCCCTCTCTATGGGAGCGTATTGGCCGGTGGGAGGCTATTGGTGGTAGCAGGCGGTCCCGTAGATAATGAAACACAATCATATTCATAGCCATTACTTTTATGGCAGGAGTGTCAAACTCTATCCCATCACGGGCCGTATCAGGATTTAGTTTGCTCTTGGGGGGCCGGGGTGGTCATGATCTAGTTATCGTGGCCGACTGGATGGGCAGAGGTGGGCTGGGGCTGGGATGGCATGGGACGGTCCCTCGCCATCTCTGGGACAGTCCTGTGGGACAACCTGGGCCTATTGCAGGCCAATCTGGCCCGTGGGCCACGTGTTTGACACCCCTGCTCTATGGGGAGAAAACACCATGGGATGTACCTTTATTAGGACCAACCAAATATTTATAATCATTATTTGATCAAAATGCGTACAGTTTTAAAGAACTGTTCAGTTGACAAGATGTTACAAAAACCAAGGGACAGGGAACAAGCAATAAGATTCAAGAATTAGTTTAGCTGTTTTAATTTATAAGGCCTACAGTATGACTTTTTGGGAAGAAATGGCAGAAAAAAAATGGCTCCATGAAAAGTGGAGCTGATGATCATATGGCATGAAAAGCCAGCAAGTAGACGGCTCTTCATAATTCCTTTTCAGACAAGGAGAGGACTTGACATCACCCAGAAGTACTCCAGACAGTTGCTGCTCATGACGAGACTGCAAGACAGCAGTGCCTGGCCAGTTTAGAAATCTGCGAGATGAGGAAATAGCCATCTAAGTTCAAAACACAGTTGGCACCGTTAAAAAGACACTAGTTTCATATTTCTCCTTTTCTAATCACTTTTAGAAATTACTTGTTAACTGCTTTTCACTTATTAGGAACTTATTTCACTTATTTGGATTGACAAGCTTTTCACTGCTGGGTGAGTTTTCTCCTTAGGAAAATAAGTTTTAAATATATGGACTTAGGTTTTTTTTTATTTAATAAACAGCAAAAGGGTGATTAAAACTTTGTTTTTAGAAAGTTACAAATGGAATAAGGCTCCAAATAAATTTGAAGAAAAAAAAAAGATTTGGGAATTGATTATAGGAATCTTTCCTGTGGGAAAATGCCTTTGTTTTGAATTAAAAAAAAAAACATATGAGATTAGACTTTTAAAATTGGACACTAGAGGGAACTAGAAGCAACTAAAAATTACAATCAAATGAGAATATCACTTAAATTTGACTTACAAATACAGTATGAAGCAAAATATTTTAACTTTGGACATATTGTAGGATATTTTTGAACATTGGACCCAGAGATTAATTTTAAGATATAGATAGATTATACTTAAAGTTATGAAAGAGGAACAACTTTTATCTGACAAGTTTAAGATTGATTTGAAAGTGGATTTAAAAATGGCAGACTACAAGAATGACATGGAAAAAGATACTACACAGAATATACAAAAGAAACCTGTCTTAATGATTAAAAGGGATATACAAATAAGAAATCCAGAGAGTGACCTGGACAATTTTCCTATATTGGATTTTTAAAAAAGGAATTTTGTGAGAAGAAACAAAGAAAAAGTGAAAAGAATTCAAGTTCTAAGGCATTAGTTGAAGGGACTAAAGATCAAGATACTAGAAAAAGAAAGAATATCAAGTTAGTTTACTTAATTAAAATAGATAAACCAAATTTCAGTCTCCAAATTTGTTGCATCTTACTCATCACTTCATGTACTATATTCTATTTCTATTTACCTCTCTTGTAAGAATCTGAATTTTCAATCAAAAGTACATATTCAGTTTTTCCTCCAAATAACACTATATTTAGCATAGTCTTTCTCAGTTAAATAAGTAAATGATTTTCCACTTTCACCAAATGAAAGAAACGTGAATAAATAATTTTCAGAAATCGCAGTTAGTTTTGGTTGCAATTCTCTATCCCACTCTATTTTACCAATTTGTTTCCCTATTTTTTTAGACTGCCATTTTTATTTTATTTTTTGCTAGTTCTGTCTGCCTTTGCAGATGTATTATATTACTGGAAGTACTGTTGTCAAGCAGATCCTGGAGGGAGGGAACCGTATATCATAGCCCATATTTTCTTTGCCTCTCAAATGGTTTATGATTCAGTTTATTTTGGTAGCGTAGTGATTACCTGGTAACCCACTGCTTCATTTAAACAGAGCCGCCAGCTAGAGTGTTGCATATGAGGCCACAAGTGTGCAAGGAGGAGCTCTTTAGTGTCAAGGAGATGGCTTTGTTGAGGTTTCCTTGGAAGATGCAGTTAAAAGACTGTATAAATTGTACTATAGCAAGATTTCTTTTCTAGATTTCTGTCTGTGATGTGTTGAGACTTCTCTCAAAGCATTAGAAGCAGCACTGGGAATTCCACACCCATCATTAGAAGTACTCTGTGTCTGTGTGTTTGGTGGCTGTTATCATTAGTAGTATAATTTTATTTTCCAACGTGAAGAGAGTTTTCTGCATTTTTTGTCTCTTTCCCTGGAGATGGTTGGTATATTAATTTGCTGTATTGCCTCCTGGCTGTTCCCAGGCTGTTTTTGATTCTACATCATGGAATTTTAATGGCCTGCTGCCTCTCGGGAGGCATGTGACGAAGAGCAACTCAGGGGCTTCTTTTCCTTCTCTTCACATGCCTGTAATTGCTGCTCTTTAAGGGCACAAAGCATTTACTAATCATGCTTGCCTATCATAACTTCTGTTTTGACTGTGCTCTGGAGTAGAAAACATGAAGAAGTTGGCACTGAGCACTTTTGCTCAGTGCATTATTTTTTGGTTTTGAAATATATGAACCTCATTGTGATAGCAGATTTGATTTTTTTTTCCTCCCCATGATACTGAGCATTGTCTAATAATGGAATGCCCCCTTTTGAGAGTGATTACAGCTTTCCTTTACACAAATAGTGTGCTAAAGCAGTGGCCCCCAACCTTTGGGCACCAGGGACCTGTTCCATGGAGAGAGGTTTTTCTGTGGACTGGAGGGAGCGTGGTTTTACATGCTGCCTGCATCCCACAGATAGGGATTTGCTTGTTTGCGCCGCCCAGTTTCTGGCATGCTGCGGACCGGTGACGGTCCTCAGACCAGGGGGTTGGGGACCTCTTTGCTAAAGCTCTAATGAGCCAACACTCACGAGAAGTGAGGTTAGCACCATCCTTGTTAATGTTCAGGATGTCCCTTAAGACCTGGCTATGGGAATCCCAAAGGACCAGTGAAATGTTTAGATGGCTCCCTCACTGTGGCTGATGTTCACTCCCTCCTGGGCCATGTGGTTTTTATATTTAAATAATGACTGTTTTGTAATTTTAATAATGATTGTTTTTATAAATTCATTGTTTTCATAAATTTTTATATGTCATCCAGCGTAATTTTTTGTGAGATAGATGGCCTTAATAAATGTAATAAATTAAAAAAAAAATTACCATGCTTAATGGTAAATTCCCAAACAGTGTCAGTGCCTGTTGAGATCCTTTACCTAAAAAACAGAGAAAAGTAAAATTTTGGACTCATTGGATGGTCAGTTGAATGCCCAGTAGGTGAAGATAATAGGAACATTTGGCTCTGTCAGTGTAGGCAATGAAATGAATCCCTGGGACAATTACTTTTGTACTGAGTCAGACATTAAGTATTTTTCAGTACTCTGGAAAATGTCTCTGGTCTAAAGGAAGATATTAATTGTTTAGCCACTCAGAAAAATTCTTCACTTGTCCCTGCAGGTAGGTCTTTTAGATGGTAGTAGTATGATACATGCTGCAAAGGTGGAAGGAATTAATCACATGGGTAATTGTTAATTAATTACCCATACATTTTGATTATTAGTTTTATATGGCTGAGTTAAGGGGCAAGAGGAAAAAGGTGGAATTTTTGTTTCACTAAGGCACTTTATTTGCCATTCTGGAGTAGACAAGCTTTTGAATTAGATGTAATTTTATACCTGGGCACTTGTCCATCCTGTATAATGAGCTATTTCCTTGATACAGATATGTGATTATTGAATTGATTGGATGAACACTGGTTTCAATGTGCAGTGTGCAGATCAGAGATGGTTTTTCAGCTATTTGGTGTCATTTCAAAGAGGCAGAAGAGCTCTGTTCTCACTATTAACTTTGACCTTTGAAGGCATCAGAAATAGCCCCAGGTAGTACCCCAAGGCTTTAAAAAGGTATCTTTTATGCTGCCTGCTGTGGATGCAATGTGTACAACAGCAATAGCTGAGCTGAATACTGTCAATCCAATACCCTTGATAGGAAATATTTCTTCTTAATGGTTCCTTTCCACGAAGATAGCTGAATAAGTTGTTTAAAAGACAACTGGTTATCCTGTATTACACCTTTTTTTAACGCAATTCCATTACTACAGTTGATATAATTCAAATTTAAAATATTTCAATTCTGCTTTGGGTGCTTTCTGGTAGAAAATTAAGGAAGAATTATTTTTGTAATGTCTAACATTCTGCTTTTTGCTTATGAGTTAATTATAGACCCTTCATTTCTATGCATTTGTATGTATGTAGATTTAAAAGGTGCATATCTTGAATCTTTTGAAAACTTTTATTGTTGCTCAGGTTCAATATTTCATTATGAAAGGACTTATTTCTTGCTTCCAATGGAATACTTTGTGTGATTATCATTCTGAGTACTGTATTTGCAACTAAACATAACTTCTAAATGATTCTTATTGTTTAGAGATGTTGATATTCTGGCCCAATGCTAGGGCTTTATTTGTTTTTCCTGCAATTGGCAGTGTGCTAATTCTCTTGAGTAGCATAAGAATGTCGTTAATTATCAGAACAGTGAATATGTTCAGTGGTGGATATCTCCATTTCTCTTCAGCCCCTCTATTAATAGACCAAATATGCTTAAATCTAATAGAAATGATTTTGTCAAGGTTCTGACTGATGAGCCCAAGCAAATCAGAACTCTGAAACTCAGATCTCTCTCAAATAACTTCTTTATTGGGCACATCATATTGGCACGATTAAATGTAAAACCAACTCTGAATATTTCCCGCGGTTTCAATATAGTTAAAATAGTAAATGATCCCCTCCCCAAGTGTCACAGGTCACATTGTCCAATTAGGTTCATTGGCAGGCTCCCTAGGCACTCCTCTTCAATCTCATCCGACACCTGTGGAGAAGACTTTGGGTCCCACGAGATAGAGCAGTGTTGTGTCTGGCAGTGCATTCCTGCCCCCCCCCCCCCCAATACCATGTAGCAACTGAGAACCAACAAAATGGCTTCTCCCAGGTTTGGTTTGAAGTTGACAGCTTAATTGTATTCTTCCTCTGCTAAACATCAAGACTCCTTCCTTACAGTTGAAAGCAGGACATCTGAATTGAGACTATACTTGTTGTCAATAGCCATTGCTGCTGTTATTACTTTGAGGATAGCAAAAGTAGGCAAGAGAGTGTAGGCTGGAGACTGTGCATTAATTTTCCACGCTGTAAACTTGAGATACAATCTGTCATACCGAGGACACTTGGGATGCAGGCCAGAAGTGGAATAAGCCTTGTGTTTCTCTGTGTAGTGCAATGTAGGCTTGAAATAAACATTGAACACATTGTTAGTCCAAGCCGGAGATCAATAGACTCTTGATTTATTAGCCATAAATAAAACAATAAATAAATAAATAGCTACAAAATTTATAACCCGCTGTATCTATGTTTACTTAACTAGTTACTTTTTTTTGTTTCAGCAAAATATTTTTAGCATTATCTCATCTTACCACATTTATACTTCACTTTCCTTTGTTGATAATTGTTGTAACTGTATGTTAATATTCCCAGGACTTTCTTAGTATCATTTTGCCACCTAAAAAGGAGGCAAAACACCGTGCATTGAATGACCATATTTAAAGTAGATTAGCTGAATTTATGATTATTTTTCCCCCACTGCTTTTAATAGGACTACTATAAATCTATAAGTTGCATCAAAATCAATGTCTTGTTTAAGAGGGATATACATGTCTATCACTCATAGTACTGTCTTATTTTTTGATGCCAGGACTAAGCCAGGCATGAATAATAATTATCTGGTTTAACAGTGAAAGTATATAGGGCAGATGCTTCTATATTACCACAAAGGAGCATAATTAAAAACTTCAGCACATTGCCTTTTGCATCACAGAACTTAATACGTGGAGTAAGCGAGCCACTTGTGAAACAAATTGATTTCTATCTAGCTGTTTCATTTGCACTCTAAATATGCATTGAGTACAATGTGCTTAAAACGGAGAGCACAGCTGTAACACAAGGCAATGGGTACTTCAGTCTCTTGAAGTAAAAGGGCTTGAATGTGCTGCTTTGTTATTGTGCGGTAAACATTATCAAAAATTTTGAATCTGCATTTGTTGTGGATTAGCCTATGATGTTGCCCTATAGCAGTTCCTTTCGGTCAGACCATTGCATCAGGAAAGGGTCTGGTCTTTTCTAATACTTTGTAATTCTGTCAATCATATACTTATTGTTTGATTCTAATAGATAGATTAGTGAAGGCTATTTCTTCTTCTTTCCTTTCTGAAGCCCTTTATCTCTAGTTAAACACATGTAACTCTTCTGCATTCTTTGAGCTTATGCATTTTCCCCCTTAAGTTACCTTTAGCATAAATGTGGAAGAACATTTTCCAAGCCAGATAATTTAACTATAAATATTCAATCTGGTTTTCTTTTCTAACAAAAACCATTAATTGTTTTTTCATAGGATAGGAAATGTACAGTATCTCTGCTCTTTGGAAGAGTGTTATGGAAAACATTCCCTGTAAGGTTGCTTTTGGTTCCTGCTCCCTCAGGAATGTAGAATATCTGTCAAGTTCCCTTTCTTTTGCGGGGTTTTACTATACTGTATACGGTTAGCATTATTAGATTGTTATCCCAAAGGTGCTTTTTCTTGTTTTTATTTGATGATGTTTCACTTCTCATCCAAGAAGTTTCTTCAGCTTCGAGAGCTGAATTACCTGGATGACTGAGAATCTCCATACACATAATTAGATTGTTAGCTTTCATCTATGTATTTGATTTTTTAAAAGCTTTTAAAATTTTGTTCGCTGCATTCACTGCTCAGCAGAGAACCAGGGTATAAATTAGATCAATCAATAAAAAGAATTGTTCTTATATTATAAAAATAGTGCAGGGTAAATGCTAATTAAAAATTATCTGGCTGACGCATTTCCTGTTAAAAGACCATCAGTGTGATACTTGTTGGCTTCTTTTTCTAATTGGTACAGTTTATTCATTCTTTAGGCAGACTAATATACACCTGGGACCACCGTGCTCAAGGGACATCAAGAGGAAACGCAAACCAGTCATGGCAACAGCCTCACTTTCCAGCCCCAACTCAGGTAAAACTTTCTTCAGTAGTAAGTGATATGGACTGTGGCAGTTTTGGAGGAGAAATTATTTGAAATTCATGAGAAGATCCACAGTTTAAGAGATCTGCCTTTTCAACTGTTTTTGACCATATTAAAAAGCAGGCATCTTATGGCAATATTATATAAAGTTTCAATTTGTTGTACACAAATGCCAAATTTAATATTGGAAACTGCCCTTTTGGTAGTAACTGTTGGTTTGCAAATGTTTGAGAAGTGCCTGATGAAAACGCAGATGTCAGCAATAATTGGAGCCTTCCTAGCATGTTGGAGCTCACAGAGGCAAATTATTTTGTATAGTAAAAGATGGGTAAGTTGTATGTACTATGCAAACCTGACTCATTTTATAGAATTCTGTACAATGTGGTGTTGCTTCCCACAAAATTTGTTTTCCTTTAAGATTGCATTATTAACCTGTCCAGCCACCAGTTGTGGTTCCTTAGAAAGATTTTGATTTAGAAAGATACGATATTTATGGCTTTTTTATGTCAGTATCTGAGCACTTTGATTGAAGAGCATCATTCTGAGTAGGCAAAATTATATTGTGTTTGAAAGTACAGTGCTAGTTCTTATGTGCTTGGTACAGGAAGCATGATGATATCCCAAGGGATTCTAGGCAAGTCTTTCCCAATCTGGTGTCCTCTACATATTTTAGACTTCTGTAATTTATTTTGCATGGTGCCTATCTTTTTTTTTAAAAAGACCCAATTTAATAAAATCATTTTATATTATGAAATACATTACCATCAATGAGAAAATATTTTGAAAGAACTGAGATAAAAAATAACATGAAAAATGCTGTCGAAGTTCCTTTGTGTGACACTACCAAGGAGTCTGCAGTATCAAGAAGTCTACATTTTCAGCCACAGAATTTGTTAATATCCTTACTGTGTTTAGGAGAAGCTTAGATTTAAAATATTCAGGATTAGGGATAGCCTAAATATATTGTGCAGTGCCATCTCTATGACTTGGATAGGTCGGAAAAAATTAATAAATAACGATTTATATAATGCAGAGATCTGTTCCCAGTGAAGATATACTTTTCCGGTACTTGTTTATTATAGAGGTACTTAAATTTTGGTTGGATTTTCTGCTCACAAAACATACCATTCATGCCAAGAAATCTGTGCCAGGTTTACACATTGTACGCAGTTACTGTATGTGACCTATTTCACTTTGGTTAACTATGTTGTGCAATGCCAGCCATTGTGATTTATCAATCATCAATTCTGTTAATAACATGATGTGATTTCAGATGATATCAGAACACAAGCAGAGCAGCCTAGAGAAAATTCCAAAAAAGTCTCAAAATGTAGTCATGTGATTGCAGGATGCTGCAATAAGTCATAAACGCAAGGTGATTGCCAAGTACCTGAAGTCTAATCACATGACTATGGGTAGTATGACAGTTGTAACTTTGAGATGGGTCATAAGTATTTTTTTCCGAGGCTGTCATAATTTGAATGTCATTAAGTGATTGATCATAAATTGAGGATTATCAGTATAATAGTGTTGAATTGGACAAGGGGCTGAAAAAGAGCAACTGATCCAAAGTTGCTGAGTGAGTTTACATGGCTGAGGAAAGACTTAAACTTCATATGTATTCATGTTGTATCCAATTTTATAATTCTGCTGGTGAAATTCAAACCACCATCAAAACCAGCTGAGGAATGGAGAAGGAGAGAGAGTCGGAAGGAATCCAAGAGAAGTACAGATGCCTAACATTTAATGTAAATTGAAGATTTCTGCTTTTAGGGCAAAAAATGATGATATAGAGGCTATTATATTTTGATCATGCCAAACTACCTCTAAAGAGTATAGCTTACGTGAAAAGAAGACATGGGGAGAAGAACTAAAACCTTTCCTGCTGCAGTTTGTTTGATTCATCTATTACTTAGATTTATATCACTCAATCACAATGACTCAGATGGCTTACAGTATCATGCGTAACATAAAATCCAAATATCCTGTCATTCCCCATAAAACCAGAACCTCATAAATCAGATCTACCCCAACCACAATGAAAACCCTCCCCAATAAAAAAGCAATCTCTCACCATCACTAGTGCCCAAATTCCTGTCAAGACAGGCATCTTTGTATAACTTTCTAAAGCTACAGCAAGGAGCAGGCCAAATAAGCCAAAAGTGGTAGCTTAGCAAAAGCACTTAGACTTGTACTTCTATAGTGCTTTACAGCACTCTCAGAGCCATTTACAAATGCCAGCATATTGCCTCCAATAATCTGGCTCCGCATTTTACCGAACTCAGATGGATGGAAGGCTGAGTCAACCTTGAGCCAGTCAGGGTTGAACTCCTGGTTGTGTGCAGAGTTAACCTGCAAGATTGCATTCTAATCAATGCGCCATCGTGGCTATTGTATAGTGTTGTACAATTACAGTGTTGTACAGTGTTGTACAAAGTCCATCTTCTAGTTCCTCATTAGACACTTTTGGCTGATGTAATCTGCAGCATGCCCAATGTGTTGGATCAGATCGGATGGGTAGAAACTCTTGGAAAAGACAGTCCTTCAGATAACCCAGTCCCAAGCCATGTAAGGCTTTAAAGGTGGCAACCAGCACCTTGAATTGCACCTGGAAACACACCAGCAGCCAGTGCAGCTCACAGAGCAGTGGTGTTACATGTGCCGTGTAGCCAGCATCTTTTATTACCCTTGTCGACATCAGTTTTACATCAGTTAAACTTCCCGAATGCTCTTCAAGAGCAGCCCCATGTAGAATGTGTCACAGTAACATATCAAGAAAGATCGTTACCCACTGTCATCAGTTCCAGTGTAGGTCTATTTACAGTGTATCTCACAGTTTGGCTGAAGACAGTCAGGTGCATCAAAGGTAGAATAGAGGTTAAGTTTCAGAGATAAACAATAAAATATCAGTAATGCTAATTGAAAAATAGCAAAAATCCATGGACATTTTAATCTTAGTCTAGTAGCACAAATTAAGGTTCTAGACAAAAATCAAAAAGGAAAGTGGACATCCTTACAGAGTGCCTTTATAGAGTGAAAAGTAGATTAAAAAACATTTTCAGTATGCGCGTGTATATATATATATATATATATATATATATATATATATATATATATATATATATATATATATATATATATATATATGAATGAGAGAGAGAGAGAGATCACAACTTTTATTATCCCCCCGCCCCCGCCCCCCCCATATTGTAAATCGCTTTGATGTGTAAACTCTGTTTTTGTTTTTTGTTTTTACTGATTGGTAAAATCAGTACTAACAGTATTGTTAGTACTGTTAGTACTATTGATAACACTATCAATACTAACATTATTGGTTAGTAGTGTGTATCAACAAGAGAGAGGGATGGATGGTAAATTTAACTATAATCCTCACATTTAGTTTAGTCTTCCAAAAGCATGTAATGACAAGATTCAAACAGCATTAAATCCCTGCAAAGAGACACGGTTACAGATCACTGGAGCAGAGTGCAAGGCAAGAAAGACAGACAAGACAGAATGTATAAACCCTACCTGAAAAACTAATTTGGGGATCTCTTTTGTTTCTGATTTTTTTTGGAGGGCATTTTCTATGGTCATAAGTGAACCTCTTTTTTAAAAAAGTGTAACTGAATGCTTTGTTATTCCAAGAAAGCAAAATACATTTCTGTATTTTGTGTGATGAGCATCCCTAGTTATTGGACAATCCTTCCTTCTTTCTCTCCAGCTTGGTTTCAGTCAGCATTCATTGGATAGTTGCTCCGATTAGCTTATGAACGGCAACTTTCTTTCACCGAAGGTGCAATTTTCTTTTGATGAATTCTTGTGTCTTCAGTAAAAGATTGTCATGAATCAGAATTCAGACCCAGGTTTCAGTTCAGGGAGTCTATACAGGCAAGGATGTTTCTTCAGCACAGATCTCCGTCTGAGCTCGATTGTTCTCAACTCACTTGTTGACCAGGTCCTGCTTCAGTGAACTCCTTTATGCAACCTGAGTGCCCCACAGAGGTGAAGGACACAGCCTGAGCTGGCTCCATCAGTCAGCAGAACAAATGGGCTTGCTCTGCCTAACATCAGGCCATCTCGGATTCCACCTCTTTTATAGAGATGAGTGATGAAGAGAAGCTTGTTCCGCTTTGCTGCTGTATTAATACACATCAGGGGCCAGCTCCCGGCACTAAATCATGCTACTGCATACATCTGTTATCAGACTCCTCACCAACGTGATGAACAAGACTGCAGATAGAGGCTTCCTCATGTCATTCTTTATAGGATTTTCCTAAAAGAATAAATAGCTCAAATCTCTGCCAACACTCTGCCCTGTCATTGTGATGAATTTAGCTTCTTTCTTAAACATGCAGCAACAAATCTTCCTCTGTCATAGGCCCTTTCCCTCCCCCATCTATGGAAAGTTTTGCTGAATTTTGACTGAATTTAGATAGTAATAGTCAGTCTACTGAAGATGCTGCCCTCATTCTATGGTGGAAGGGAAAGTGTCAATTTACAATTCTCTCTCTTTTAAAACCTTAATTAAATGTAATGGTATACTATTTATATGGACCTGTCTATTTTTTCCCTTTTTTTAATGTCTTGGATACAGGTAATCCTTTCTTAAAGATGGGTCATTTTACAATCACTTGAAGTTATGATGACCATGGAATGGGTGCTTTATGGCCCATAACGCGTACCTGGCTATCATAAATGATCACACTGCTCCCTGCAGTCACATGACTGTACATTGGGTGGGTCAGCTTTTTGACTGGTTGCAACATTCTGTGGTCACATGACCATGATTCACTATTTTTTTTTTTTTTGCCATTTTTGGGTGGTTTCCTGCAACATCCCCCCCGCCCCCTCCATTCAAATAAATGGCTATAGCTCTGGGGAAGTAGAAAATTACTCCATCACCAGATCTGCTGATGAGGTCTAATATATGACTACCCATCTTTATTAACTCTTGAGATTACCTGAGAGAAACACATGACTGTCCTGGAGGCCATGAACTCCCAGACCTTACTGGAGCCAGTTTCCAAAGTAGGAGGTTGAAGTCCCTCATCAGAAGATAAGTGCTTCTCCACACCAGTCCAGAGACCAATTCCAGCAGTCCGGTGAGGAAGCCTGCTGGGCAGCAAGATGGCTGATATATCAGTAAGATTCCAAACTTCTCTGCATTCCAGCATAACAGATAGGCACTCCCACCTCAGAATCTCGAGAGCAGAATCTTTGGCCACCCCCATCCCTGGCTTTCTTCAAATCCGATAAAGGGTTTGTTACGTAGCTGATCAGATTTTAGACAAAGTGACACCGTTCATTGCCTTCTTCTGACCAGGTTTCAGAAATGTGTGCCCCCAAAGTCTGCTATCGCATTCACCATCAATTTGTGGTTGGCTTTATTGCAAACAAACCTGACCTTCAACATGTTGAAACCAAGGTTCCCAGCAATCCAGCTTTCTGGCCTTTAAGATGGAGCCATCAGCCTATAAAGATCTGGCCAGAAGAGATAGGCTAAGCCCTTCATAGTTTAGGACTGGTTTACTTATGAAACTGTCTCTCCCCAGTTTATGCTTGCCCTACCTGAACAGCAAGAAGGACATGCTCTGGATACTATTGTACCCAGGAAGTGTCAGCTGGTGGGGCCCAGAATGATAGTTTATCTAAGTACTTCACAATATTGGACCTAGGAGTTGAGCTTGCATTTGTTCATTGTTCAGTGATGTAATTATGAAGATACTGAATTCATATATGGTCTTTTATCTCTGTCTGTATGATCTTGACCTATCTTTTGACTTTTCTTCTCAATGGATTAAAAAAAATACATTGCTAGTTCTCTCTTTGATCCCTTTCCTGTGATAAGGATAGGCACCGAGGATAGGTTAGGCTGCCTCACCAACAGCCTGAAGAGTTTCTTCCATCTTGTCTCACTCTCTTGGCAGACAAATTGTTTCACACTGCCTAGAAGATACTTATGGTCTTTAGTCTGAATCCTATTACTATTCGTAAAGTAGATTCAACAAGGGACTTATCCTGCTTTTTACATGCACAGTAGATGTTTTTGAATGATCTTTGGAGCAGGGAAGACTGCAGATAGTTCCTCACCCTTTTCATCATAGAATTTTGATTATTTTGGCTACAAAATCCAGTTTTTTCAACTGGGCACAAAACAAGCACAACCCTGGATATATTAATACATAAAACAGGAAGTCTGTAGAGATTCTCAGTCATCCAGGACATGGTTGTCCCAAAGGTGCTTTTTCAGGAGGCAACTGGACTTTCTTGTTTTTTCTTTGAACACATTTTACTTCTCATCCAAGAGCTTCTTCAGCTCTGACAGGATAGTGGGGAATGGAAGGATTTATATTCCTTGCAGACAGCTGGTCATTTGCATCCTTTTAGAGAGTTGTTGAAGCACTTGGAGGTTTATCTGTGTCCTCAGGGTCACCTGAGTTGTGCTAATGGTTCCTGTATTCTGCTATTTTTCTCTGGAAATACATTCTTACTTCCACACCATTCAAAGGGTCTTCATCCCAAATTGTATAGCTAAAAGTCTGACTGGTGTGTTTCACTATCACAATGTATAATAACAGGGAGACTTGTTGTAACTATCAGAGCTCTCTAGTGTGAGTTTAGAAGTGATTTTCAAAAGCTCTAGCGCAGTGTTTTCCATCTCTGCAAGTTTAAGATGTGTGGCTCTTAAAATTCTCCTGGCAGCATGCAGAGGTTGAGAAACACTATTCTAGAGTGAGTTAATTCATAGGAGCTGTGAATGGTTTGATTTTTTCTTCTTGCATTTTGCAGTCTGGCAAAATGATGTTTTACTGATGTTTGTGTAGTGACTGGCTGGACAGAATATATTGATCAGAAAGCAAAACATATATCAGTGAAGTGTGGCTTGCAAGTGCATTTTTTTTTAAAAAAATCAAGCAGGCAGTGAAATATTGTTGCAGAAACTTAAAACTATTTTAGTAGTTTGCCTCAACCCTCATCCCAAACTGGTTGAAAAGAAATTAATGGTTGAAAGGAAATTAATTAGTAACAACAGGAATGGATAAATGGTGGGGTTTGGCACATAAATCTTGATATTAAAAATGGTAGATTTTTTTATCTGTTTGGCATGACTTTTCACTGTATTTTCTTCACTCTTTATTGTTGTGTTCTAGCAGCTTTATCTATCCACATAGATGCATCAAACCCTGATCTGCCTGTGACCCACCAGAACTGACTCTGGAGCCAGAATCGATCCACCATCCGAAAGAATCATCATGGTCACTCCCAACAGCTTTTTAAAAAATGTCATATGAGACGGTACTAAAAGCAGGCCATTCTTCTATTGGCAACTAGTTCTGTTTTTTAATCTGTTGGACTCCAGAGTATATCACAATTTTTATCAGTTGCCTTGACTGGCAATAAATGTCTCTCAGTATTATTATGTGACATGTCAATATTATTTGATTATTCAATATATCCTGCAAATCATGTTTATATACAAATGCAAATGTAATCAGTGTTGAGATTTCTATATTAGTAATGTTTCTATTGGTGTGCAAATTAGGTATTGCACACCCTTACTTCTTTGTTCTCAAAGCAAACAAATATTGTGGATATGTGCAAAATGTTATTGTTTATTGAAAATGCTTACTTTTGTTACTGACCTCTTCATATTTGGAAGTATCCATTGTACTAGAATTTCTGTATTAAACAGGGAAATGTTCTAATTGCAGTATTTTGAAGAAGCAGACTCTGTCATTCCAGCATGGATGATTTGATTAGAGTGAATACAATAGATGTTTGGTATGGATTGGGTAACCTGAGTGCTACAAAGGGTTCATTTTCCCAACAGTTACTTGTTAGAAAAAAAATCAAGCACAATATAGGAAATCCTCCATTTATATCCCTTCATTCAGTGATTGTTCAGAGTTTGGGCGGTACTGAAAAAATGAAAATATGACTGGTCTTCAAGACTTTTTGGCCATTGTACAACCCTTGTAACACACAATTGCAATCTGAGCTTCTGGGTGTCTGGTTTGTGATACAACATCACCAGGAACCATGTTATGGAATTGCTATTTGCAACTTTCCTGTTGACTTCATAGGGAAGCCAACAGGAAAAGTTGCCAGTTGCTCCAGTAAGTCGCTCCCGCTCTTTCACTATCCTGCAGCACCCCCTACCCAGTCCCAATTTTCATCATAACCCAAAGATTACCTGTATGCTGGTTAAATCTTTTTTAAGTGGTTCTTTATGTAGAATGATCCTTTCTGATTTTTTTCCTTCCAGAACCACTGGAATGTCCTAAACTTGATTTAAATGAGATGCATTTCCCCTTTGAGCTCACTTTTCTATTTTCCCTGTGAACAACCAACAGAATGATAATTTCTGGAATGAATTGTTATGTCAAGAAACCTTGAAATATATAGTATTTTGAAGTGATTGATAATGAAAACGGGCGACCAGCAGGATATACTCTGAATATTATTTTAATAGATATCTGCTGTATTACCCTGATGTATGTTGCTGTATTACAGCCTTTTAGGTAAAGTAATTTGGAGCCCCTGAAAGCCCATGCACACAACTGTTTTTAATAAAAAGTAGCTAGGATGCATTTGGGTCATTGTGGAACATAGTAGCTATGTTTGCCCTAAATCCCACTGCCAGCTAACCAACTTCCATCTCTATTTTAGGCTTCTAGAGCCTTTTCACAGGGGCTGAGCCATTGCTACACCGGTCTCCCTTTCCTGCTTGATTTCTACCCCTCGGCTACTTCATGGTCCTGCATAAATATTGCTTGGTTTCCTAGACACAAATAAAAAACTAACATCAGCAACAGCAAAACCATCCTGAATTGAGATTTCCACCTTTTAAAAATATTCCATATTTTGGCCTCAACTTTTGTTGTAGTTCTCAGAAGGATGTTCATTTAAACTGAATATCTGTTGGTACAAGTGATAGCACAGATATAAAAGTTTAAAAGGAATGGCTTCCCATTATTCTGAAGTAGCACGCAATACAGTTGCAATATTTTCCAGATGAGCTTAATATGGGAGAAGTTTTTAAATTTTATCTTTTGTGAATCACTTGTATATGTGTGTGTATATACAATTATATATGTGAATGGCTATTTTTTTTGAAGCACTGTTTACTGGTTTGTATTTTTTATTTTGTATGTTTTTACCTGTTACTCCTATCGTGGTAAAGAGTCATCATATGTGAACAGGACTGCAAAATAGTCCACATTTCAGGTATCAGCATTCATATTTAGGGACCTGACAACTAGATGTCCATATAATCAGTCCAGCACGCTTTGCTACACTATATTATATGCCTTTTGGTGCTTTCTTAAATCATCTGCCTTTCTCTGTTAGAAATCTGCTGCATTTAATGTTGACAAGTTGAAAATGATTGAGTGTTGAATAGGACACCACAGTAATACATTTGATTTGTACCCAATATATTAGGGTACAAAAATCAGAGTGAATGGGGCTGCAGGCTTGGGTGGATCTTGAAATTTAAGTAGGCAGCAATTTTCCCTTGTGGCATTTGGTGTATTCAGCTAGCAGCTGAAATGATGCTTAGGAACAGAGAAAGGATTGGTATGTTTCATATGCTTTTGTAATGTGTTATGTCAATTGATAATATTAAAGAATTACATACAGAATTAACAAATGTACTAATTCTATATAAATATTTGAATGCAAACAGGCACTGGTTTTGTTGATAGATTTTGCAAGATGTGGTGATATGGGTTTATCCGGTAACATACTGCAGTTCATGCATGCCTTACTAAAATAGTTAGCGATGCTGTCCCTGTGTCCAAGCCATTAATGCTAACCATGTTTCCCAGGCACAGACTCAGATCTTCATTAGTAGACTCCTTATATTCTCTTAATATACTCTGAAATTGATTGTCAAGAAAAGCCCCTTTTAATCATATATAAAGGATGCACAAGTCAATTTATTTGAATGCTTTGTGAAGATTTGAGCGGCCTTGGGGAAATCACTATGATAACTGTTGTTTCCAGATTAGTCATTTTATTGTCTCTTCTATAAATTCTCATAGAACTGAATGGAAGCTCCACTATGCCTCAGATCCTATGCTGCATAATATACACTACACATTTAGACATGCTGAAAATCTTGTAAAACTCTCCATGTTCTCAGATTTATAGCTGAAATTTCTCAAATAAGGTTAGATTGGGATTTATAATATATATACTTCAATACAGTTTGATACAAGGGCACTGTTTGCTGTTTCATTAGTTTCTTATCACGATTGCCCTGTTCTTTCAAAATATCAACTTTGTTCTGCATGTTAGTTGTAAAAAAAATGACAAAACATTTGGAGCTGACAGAGTCAAAGGATATAGAAATAAGCCTAGATCTATTGATTTGTTTCTTTATTATGCTTTAACTACCTTTACTTACGAATTTAATAAAAGTATTATTTCCACTCATCTTTGGAAAAATGGTTTTCCATAAGAACATTTGTTATTTACACTCATAACTGCTACTATATTTGTAGTCAGATATTTATATAGTTTAGCACTATATAAATAGGGCCCTATGAATTCCATGCAGAATATATTTGAAATCTTGGATAAGAAATATACGTACATTTTTTTAACAAGAAAAAGCTACTGGAATAAAAACCAACTGTCAGATCTTACTTCTGATTAAAGTATTATGGAGTTCTTTATAATACATAAAGTGATATATGGTATAACAAAGATAAAGCAGCAGACCCTTGAATACCTATTATCATATGAGTGCAGAACTCCTTGGACCCTGAAAACTTGCAACTTTTAAATGTTCTGTATTAAGCTGTGGCTGCATTCTGATGTCATATTTACTGATCTTTCAGGTTAGAGTTTCTGTATCTATTTCAGTGATTTTATTTTAATTTTATAAAACTATTGTGATCCAAAAATCTTATCATCTGTAGAGCACTGCTGTTTATGAGGTTGTTGGGAGTTGGGTGGCTTACAAATTTAATTTAATAATAATAACAATAAATAATACACTTCAGTGATGGAATAAATGAGTTTTAAACTAGACCTTGTGCCAAATCTAATTATTAGTAATTACAGTATCAGAGAACTCCCATTAAAAGAAGTGTGCAACAACTTAATTAAGGCCTGGTTACGGATAATGAATGGGGGAATCTCTCCTGCACCTTCTTGTGCAAAGCTTGATACTGTACACAGATGTTTCTTTCTAGATTAAGGTACTGGAATTTTAACACAAATGATATATTTCATGATGGAGGTTTACAAAATTATGCCTGGTGTGGAAGACATAACACAAGGTCATCCCAAGACACAGTGAAATATATAAAAGGAACTAACTTCTTAACATAATACACGATTTATGGGATTTGCTGCCAGATGATATGGTGATACAGTGCTGACCATTAACTTAGATGGCTTCAATCTGTTACTGGTACTATTTGTACCCAAATTTATTCTACGGAGCCTTCAGCTACAGCTGAAAAGTGCAAGATGCACTGAATATTTCTGACTGCAGAGCAAATGTAAGAGAAAGCCATTTTGCTTATAAAACACCCAACTGGCTATTGTGCGGAGTGAACAAATCATTAGATCCAGCAGAGCTTTTCTTTGTTGCTCCCTGTACACAGAAAAAAATGTGAGAAAAATTCTGAAAATCAGATTGGTTCTCAATAGAACAATATAACACATAAACACTGCTCAAAACTACATGTAGTGACTGATCTGTGAGTACTGTGTATACTTGCTAAGGCTTTGGCTTTCACTGTATGGCCTATTTTAGTTGCCCTAATTATATCCTGATGGCACATAAACAAGCCCACATGGAAAATCAACACCTATGAAATAGCCCATTCCCTGGGCAGAACCATGTGGACGTGATTTAAAGTGACTCACCTTGAAAAGAAATAGCTCAGAAGCTGTTTCTAGTGTTTTCTACCCCTGGAGGATGCAGCTTGGTATTCAGATGCACACAGATTATTTCCAATTGGAACGACAGACCCTATTTTTTTCTGGAGAAATGTTCAGAAATTTGCAATGCAGGCTGTTGATGCCGAAACCCTTGTTGCCTCTGTATATGAGTTGCCTCTACAGAATATCTCTGGGGTGTTCAGAGCATTAGGATTAGATGCATTGAACGTTTCTGCCGATTGTCCTAATAATCTCCATACAAATCTCGGTTGAGGCTTCTGGCTTCTTGCTTTTGTTCCATCCTCTGCATGAATAATACTGTCAAATATTTTGTAAATAGCAACCTATCCAGGAGAGACACTGAATGAGTAACATTATTGGATAGAGAAGTATATAGAAGATAGAGGGAGCCCTTTCTTGGTACATTGTTTTTTTTAAAAAAAGTTGACCAGTTTAATTTTTATTTTATTTTTTAATTTGATGTATATGCCACCCTTCTCCGGAGGCTCAGGGCGGCTTACAGTGCGTTAAGCAATAGCCTTCATACTTTTGTATATTTATACAAAGTCAGTTTATTGCCCCTACAAACTGGGTCCTCTGCCCATCTGATTTTTCTCATCTGCCTCTTACGGCAGAATACCATGTTTCCTGGAAAATATGACCTACCCGAAAATAAGCCCTAGCCTGTTTTTACGTGTGCGCCTAATATAACCCCTATCCCCAAAATAAGCCCTGGTGAAGGGATGGGCGTGGCCAGCATAGGCAATGAGTGTGTGTGGGCTGATGGTGTCTGGCGGCGGCAGCAGCCCGCACAACACAGGTGAGTTGAGTACCTGTGCAAGCAGCAGGCACAAGCAGAGGCGGGGGTGGGGAGGCAGGTGATCCGGACATGCCGTGCGAGCCACAGGAAAGCTGAATGGTGGCCGGCCATGGGATGCTCATCTTTGTGTCTCTCAGCTTGCCTGCAGGCTGTGCTGTGCGTCAGGATCGCCTGCCTTCTGCTCCATGTCTTCTGTGCAGCCCTAGACTGCGCCAACCAAGGGACATGTGGGCTGCAGCTTCTGCCGGATACTGTCAGTCCCCACGTGCTTGCAGGCTCTTGTATGTGCACCGGGGGGGGGAAGGGCTCCCAGCCGGGCTGATCACCCTGAAATTGTGTTTCCCCAAAAATAAGCCCTAGTGCTTATTTTGGGGGCCAAAAGAAAATAAGACCAGGTCTTATTTTTGGGAAAACATGGTATTAATAATACTCCCATCTATTTTATAAATGGATTCATGGTGCCAAAATACCTTTTCTCATGGGAACAGTGGTCTGCAGGTACTATGGTCAAGCTTTGTGATTTTTACATGATTTATTTGAATATTTTATCCATTAATGTTTACAGATAGTCCTCTATTTACGATCACAATTGAGCCCAAAATTTGTCTTGCTAAGTGAGACATTTGTTAAGTGAATTTTGCCTCATTTTACGACCTTTCTTGCCACAGTTGTTAAGTGAATTACTGCAGCTCTTAAATTAGTAATACAGTTGTTAAGTGAGTCTGGCTACCCCATTGACTTTGTCAGGTCACAAAAGGTGATCACATGATTCTGGGACATTCAACTGTCATAAATATGAGTCAGTTGCCAAGCATCTGAATTTTGATTACATGACCATGGTTGCAAGTATGAAAGACGGTCATAACTCACTTTTTTCAGTCCTGTTGTAACTTTGAAAGGTCACTAAGTGAACTGTTGTAAATCGAGGATTACCTGTACTTTGTAATTATCCAATTATTTTTGAAATCCTGCTGGAGTTGGTGATACATAATGCTATGCATCAGGTTAGTTGTTACATGAGGTTGAGAGACGATGGGATTAAACCAGAGGTGAAATCCAGCAGGTTCTGACAGGTTCTGGAGAACCGGTAGAGGAAATTTTGAGTAATTCAGAGAACCGGCAAATACCACCTCTGGCTGGCCCCAGAGTGGGAAGGGAATGGGGATTTTGCAGTATCCTTCCCCTGGAGTGGGGTGAGAATGGAGATTTTGCAGTATCCTTCCTCTGCCACGCCCACCAAGCCACACCATGCCCACCAAGCCACACCCACAGAACCAGTAGTTTAAAAATTTTTTATTTCACCACTGGATTAAACCCTTAAATGAAGGTCTATGCACAAAAGGAGGTGTCTTTCCTTCAAACTACAAAATGGAGAGCCTACTTCAAATCAAATCTCTTTATCTCATATTTCTATATTTTCATATAGAAAACTAGCATCTTGGTGGTAGGAGACTAAACTCACTAGTATGTTAACTGTCAGCATAAAGGATTTTTTTTCCTTTGAGCAAAGTTAATTATTTAAATTCCTTTTTAAGTCTGTCTGAACTCTACAGATAGCTTATACCACCATGATGAGAACTAAGAATCCATGGAACTACTCATGAGTAATCTCTATGGAAGTTTGGTAACCCAGAGTAGGAACTTTGTGGATTTAAATGAGTTGAGATTCTTGCCCAAATCGTTAATAAAATAGGTACTTCAATAGAAGTTTGATCATTCACTGTAATCTCTGCAAAACGTCTACTTACATTCTACATAGAAACTGTTTGCATGTGTATTTTGTTTTCATCAGGTTCTGGATTCTTGAGGCCTTTACAAGCTTTGTTTAGGACAAGTACTATAAAAATATGCTATGTTGTGGTTTGGGAATTTTATCTTAGAAAATACTTTTCAAGATAGTAATGTGCTTATGTTGAATAAAAGTTTACTGCTAACCGTGATATGGATTTATTTCATTTATTCCTCCTCTTAACATTTCCTCTTAACAGCTTCCCCTACCAACTGCAATATTAAATTTGAACAGGGTGAAATATAGGGGTGAAATACTCCCGGTTCGGACCGGATCGCCCGATCCGATAGTGATGGCGGCGGGTGGTTCGGAGAACTGGTAGCAAAAATCCCTGCCCCCCTCCCATGCCCAGCTGAGCCGCGTGATCATCAGAGGCTTTTTTTTTTTACTTTTAAAAGCATTTTTTCTACAACCTCTTCAGCTGAAAAAATGCTTTTAAAAGTAAAAAAAAAAAAAAAAGCCTCTGATGATTGCGTGGCTCAGCTGGGATCATCAGAGGCTTTTAAAAGCATTTTTTCTACAACCTCTTTGGCCGAAAAGGTTGTAGGGGAAAAAATGCCTTCAAAAGCTTCTGGCGATCCCAGCTGAGTTGCCTGATTGTCAGAGGCTTCTAAAAGCATTTTTATTCTGCAACCTCTTCGGCTGAAGAGGTTGTAGAAAAAATGCTCTTAAAAGAAAAAAAAAAAAGTTGGCCACGCCCACCCAGTCACATTACCCCCTACCAAGCCACGCCCACAGAACCGGTAGTAACAAATTTTAGATTTCACCCCTGGTGAAATACATTATATTAAAAGAAGCATTTCAGACATAGATCTCTTAGAAGCAGAATTGGTTCAAAAAGTTTGATGTGGAGTTATCATTTGTATAATGTTATAATTTAGTACTGTGTATCAGGCAACTTGAAGCTAGTTCAACAGACTAGTTAAAATTATTGTCTTAAGGTTATATATGAAGCAGTTCGTATGTGTGGTGGTCTTCAAGCTTTCAGAGTTTGATGCTGAATACAGCTGAGCGGGGATCAAGAGAGTGAGTGGACATTGAATAGTTTGGAGCTGGCCTCGCTTACGGGGGTGTGAATATTCCTAATCTCTATTTAGCTATCTTGAATGCTTTTTTCAACATTCCTGGTCCTAGACATAACTTTTTAATGTGAAGCAATTGTTTATGTTTTGGTATAAGGGTACATGATTGGTCTGTCAAGAAGTGAAATTAGTAGGTTTCTGGGAGGGGGAATAGAAAAAAAAATGAATTATGCTTATATTAGTCCTTAAGTGTTCAAATAACCACCAAGAGTCTCTTTGGATTGCAGTAGCATATATATGCAATAAACCAGAAGTGTCAAACTCAAGGCCCACAGGCCGCATCCGCCCTGCGGGGTGGTTAGATCTGGCCTACAGGGCCAGCTGAAAATAGCAAAGGACCGGCCCACCGGGGGGGGAGGGTTCGCACAGCCCCTGCACCCCGTTTTGGCCGGCAGAGTGCTGCAGGAGGCCTCTGTACCATCTTTCCCCTCAGCTGGCCCTTGGAGGACAACTACAATGCTGATCTGGCCCTCGAAGAAATCCAGTTTGACACCCCTGCAATAAATCAATGTTTATCAACTTTAGATTTAAGTAACACAAGGCTCAAAACATTTTTGATTCCTCAACGATCAACCAAAATAGAACAATCCTTCCCACGTAAATTTACAGTTCAGACATTGGAATTCTAACTATATTAGAACTAGCAAGATCTGTTCATGTTCCCTCTTGTTGATGTTTCCTGGATTGCTGCATAGCAATTTCCTACAATGTAGTAATTAGGAAGACAACCCATTAAAATATTACCTTGCAATGCGGTTACATAATCGGGATATTAATTTGGCTAGCAAATTGCAAAACTTTGGCTTGAAGTGTAGACTGGGGAAAGGAAGAAATTGTAGGAAGTGGCTCATGTGTGAACTGAGTTTCTGATTGCACTTTAAAAATTCAGTGCACACTTCTGTTTCCTAGACCGGTGTATGTTAATCATTTGAGAGCCTTCTCATATATGATAGGCATAAAAAGACAGGAAGGTTCATATAGGTTCTGCTCCATAGTAATACTCTATTACAGATAATTAATTATTGTTAATTTATTCCTCTTGAGATTATTTTGATTCATGTGTGGTAATATAACAATAAAAATATGCAAATGAGATATATATCCTTATAGTTTGATAAAACTTCATGTCATGTTTACTCATTAAATGGATGCCTGGAGATGATAATGAAAACAATAAAAATATACAAATTAAATACATAGCAATGGAGCCCCAGATATGCAAATAAAAGGAAATAGAGGCCATCTAGTTAATATCTACCTCATTAGCTGTCATCCCTTCAAGGTAGGCCAAGTTAGGAAATAGATCACATCATGAAATATTAGAAGCCTATTAGTTTATAGTAAGCATCTTGAAAGCCTGACAGTGTTTCCTCTTGTCTCCCTCATTCCAAAGAGAGTCAAGGTGGGATGATGTTTAGTTTCCTTCTTGCACTTTCTTGTTTTTGTGGACTAAGTTCAGGTTTTTGTGGACTAAGTTCAGGTTTTACATATTTTCTTCAAAGTACAGTTATTCTGTAATAAACAAGTGTACGTTCTTAAAAACGTATAGAATACTGTATTAATAGGCTTACATAGATTCAAGAAGGAGACATGGCAATGTGTTTGGATCCAGGTGTAGAACTGCCTCTTTTAAGGTTTTGTATGCCTTACCTTCATTAATGAAACATCTGCAAGAAAACAAGCAAGCTCGGAGAACACCAAGGACCCCTCATTTCAACCCTGAGCTACAAATATTCTCCTTTTTAGTATCATTTACTGGAAAACGGAAGTGTTTGCTTGTGACTTAGCAGCTCTGGCTAACAACAATCTGTTGTTCTGCGGGCTCTGTCCAGAGTGCTGAAACATTTCACTTGTCTTCAAGGATCCTAGCTTTGATATCCATCTGCTTTTCTCCATGTTTTTCCTTCTGCATTTGAAGCTCTTTCTAACGCAGTCCACGAGATGAGCTGTGCTTTATATTCTAGTAGCTAATGAGGCAGATTATCAGCACAATTAATGAAAACAATGCAGCAAAATACTTCCATGGCTTGGAGCATTGCTGTTTTTCAGCAGCCTTCCTTTCAAGTTAGCATGAATATCACTTCTTTGTTTCGGTAAAGATTTTTCAGCCAACCCATTTACAAATGGGTATTGAAATATACAGTACATAGTGATTGAAAGGGCTTGCAACTTTTAGAGTTATAATCAAAGTAAACAACTGTCACCTTAGGCCTGTATTAGAAAAAAATAGCAAAAGGTTTTTTTCTTGAAGTTAGAGGGAGGGCTTATCCTGAGAAGAGATGATTTTGACAAAAGAAGAACCAAAAGCAAATGGATTTTCCTTCTTGGGTGCCATATACTGCTCTTGTTATTCCCTTTCCCCATTTTCCTGTTATGGATTGGGGAAGCATTAACTTGGAATAATCAATGTAACTTCCTGGAGCGCCCTTTGAGTTAAAAGCTTGTCATGTTTCTTCATTTAGTGGAACAGATGGGGGCTTGGTATCAGGAGGCTAGGTTTGGTCCCCTTACAGATGGATGTTCCAACTTAACAAAGTGCTTTCTGCAGGCTGATTGGTCACATTCTATCAGCACACCAATTTTTCTCTTTCAAGTTCTGGGATTCAGGGATAAAACTGCTGAGAGGAATTAGTACTGCTGTGAATGCTAAGATCCTAAAGCAGTTTCCTGAACATGTGTCCTAGAAACATTTGAGTCAACAGTAACACCATTTCAGTCTTTGTTCCAAGTGAAACAGATGTGTTTTATTCACATATAATTTATTCACACTTCTTCTAAACAACAGTAATATTATTACTGGCCACCCTGGCAATCTCCCCAGGATTCTTGGAGATTTGTGGTAGAAACACATTCTGACCTCAGAGTCTGCAGATCCACACAATAATAAAACATGATGGGGTGGTAATAGTTCTGCACAACATGAAGTAAGAACAGGTTTCTTGAAACTTGAGAGTCACTAGGCAGCATTATGATTAGTGTTCTCCATGAACAGAATATTTATGGAGAACTGCTTCATACCCAAGTTCTCAGTTTAAAAATCAACATCAAGACAACAGCAGAAAGAGAAGGAGAATGGGATAGAAATAAAATCATATAATTATTTCAGTGGCATGATGTTTGTTTTGGGAAGTGTACTAGGATTCAAAGCTGTACTGTTTCCAAAGCTCTTCCAAAAAAGTGAGATTTAAGGAGGTATTTGAACAACATCACAGAAACAGTAGCAGGAAACTGAGAAGATGCCAGTTAAAAGAAGCAACAAGGACAAAAGGCCAAGTTTTAACAGGAAGTAGAAGAGATTTGGATGAGTGCAGCAGGTGTATATAGCTAAGCAAAACTAATGGCTGGGTTATAACAGAGCTGGCAGGCAGTGGGAGGGATGAACCATTCCAATAGCAAGTTTAAGTCAAAGCTTTTCAGGGTTCACAAGAGGAAGCCAAGGCAGTAGAGATTGAAGAAACTGGGAGAGGAGAAAAAGTCAGTGTAATACAACAATTAAGATACTAGACAGGAACACGTGAAGTTTTCATTCAACCATCTCATTATGTAATTTTGGAGCAATCACTATTTACTTTACTTTACTTTACTTTACTTTACTTTACTTTACTTTACTTTACTTTACTTTACTTTACTTTACTTTACTTTACTTTACTTTACTTTACTTTACTTTACTTTACTTTACTACTTTTATTTGATTTATATACCGCCATACTCCTGAAGGACTCAGGGCGGTGAGCAGCCAATAATAAAATACATACATACAAAATTTAAAAAGCAGAAATAAAATCGAATTAAATAGTTTGGCCCAGACAGATTAAAACCCCAATCAATTTAAAACAAATTTAACAAATTTCTCACTATTTCACAGGATTGTTATTGTGAGAGGAAGAAGGGTGTGCTATAAACATTTCTCTATCTGATTTCTCCGAGTTCTTTGTTCAGAAGCTCAAAGAAGAATACATAGCATTTTCATTCTATTTTCCACTATCAGGAGACAGATAGAGAGGAGAAAGAGAGAAGGGAGAGAGAGCCAGTGAATTGCTGTAGCTGAGGTTGGACTCCTCAATACCCGTACCTGTTTCAACCCCTTAACTTAGCACTCTGACTCTCATATCAGTTAAAACACATAAAGCCAAGCAAGGTGATCAATGACTATCAAAAGGAAACAGGAGGCAACAATTCTAGTTGTAAGAAGAGAGAATATAGAGAGGAATTGCAAAGACACCAGTCAAGTGATTTGTGTGTGAGAACAATCCTCACCCTGAAGCCAAGCTGTATTGGTCAGCTTCAAATATAGTTATGGTCTTTCTTCCATTCCTTGCATGTTTGTTTCCACCTGTGGCTTTCTAGATATTGTTGGGTCACATCCAGTGGTGGGATTCAAATTTTTCTACTACTGGTTCTGTAGGCGTGACTTGGCGGCGGGGTGTGTGTGTGTGTGTTATGTGCATCTTGCTGTGAGTGGCATTGAGTTGGCCATGCCCACTCAGTCACATGACCCCACCAAACCACACCCACCAACCCACACCCACAGAACCAGCAGAAAAGGTAGCTCTGGCCTGTCCCTTTATGGTCCCCCCTCCCCCCGTGTTGAAGAACCTTAAAGGGACACCGCAGTCTGGCTGTTTTCTGAGCAGCTCCGCTGCGACGCAGTCCCTCTGGTGCAGCAGGCCATTCTCCTGGCCAGGTCTGGCAATGGAGTGCCGCCATGCTTGCACACCGGCAAGCAATGGGATGTGCATGCACGGCCAGCACAAAGAACAGGTCAGTGACAGGACTTCAGGCCTCTTTCGGCGCAAGAAGCCTGCATCTGCCGCCTCTTTTTTGGCATGAGAAGCCTCCAGGAGGTGGGTGGGGCAAGGGGAGCAGGCGGGTGGGGGAGGGGCCAGCCAGAGGTGGTATTTGCCAGTTCGGCAAACCAGTTAAAATTTCCGCTACCGATTCACCCGAACCGGTCTGAACTAGCTGAATACCACCTCTGGTCACATTGTCATCTCTGCCTGAAAGACATGGGGGAGAATGGTGTTCATAGGATAAGGAATAACTAGCTTCTGCAAGGTCTGATCTCAATCATTCCCAACCCTCATTCCATGAAAGCATTTTGTGTTATAAGAAATGGGCAGACATCTGCACTTTGTAACTGCCCAAATGTAATGTTTGGTTGATGATCAGAGATGGATTGTGTAGTCAATTCAACATGTATGTCTTTTCTCCCAGGTATTAAGATTCACTCTGTTTTCATCACTGATCAGTCTTTGGAACACTTTTATCCTATTGTGTGAATTACTGGATGGAGAATTATCACATCCCACTTGTGTTTAAATACCAGGATGGAGCAGGCAAACTTGTTCAAGTGCATCTTCAGTTCCCATCCCCTTCCATGATCTCCTTATGTTCTGATCAGATTCTTTAAAGGCACCCATTGTCAGCATTTATCATTGCCCTTTTTTCCTTTTTATTTAGACTGTATAAAAAAGAGAGAATGGCAGAGAAAGCAGGAAGCAATGGCAACAGCAGAGCAATTGCAGATGAATACCCCGCCGCTGGGAGGCGGAACCAGTGAGATGGTTCCGCCCCAGGCACCTGATGGACCCTGAAAGGTTCCAGGTGGAGCTTGGGCCATTTCCTGCCTCCTTAACCCACGATTTGTCCGAGGCCCTGGTGGCGGCCTGGGAACAGGCTGCGGTGGGGGCCTTGGATCGAATTGTGCCTTTGCGGCCTCTGACCCGACGCAGATCCCAGATGGCTCCATGGTTTACCGCAGAGCTTAGGGAAATGAAGCGTCGGAAAAGACGCCTGGAGGGCGGTTGGAGATCCTCTCGGACTGAATCTGACTGAACACAGTTAAGAACCCATATTAGGTCTTATCTTATGGCGATGGAAGTGGTGAAACGTCATTATTTCGCCGCTCTCATTGCATCTGCAGAAAACTGTCCAGCAGCCCTGTTTAGAGTGACCCGCTCTCTTCTCAATCATGGAGCGAGGGAGGACCCCTTGCAGGGCAGAGCTGAGGATTTTGTACAGTTTCTGCAAGATAAAATCGCTCAGATACGGACTGGGTTGGACTCTGACTGGGCAGAGTCTATCGAGGAGACAAGGGCTTGTCTTGAAGGTAACATCTGGGTTGAGTTTGAGCCTGTTTCGGTGGATGAAGTGGACAGGATTATGGGTCGGCTGGGTGCCTCCACGTGTTTATTGGACCCTTGTCCCTCCTGGCTTGTCTCTGCAGCCAGAGAGGTGACTGGAGGCTGGATTCAAGCGGTTGTCAACGCTTCCTTAAAGGAAGGGGTCTTTCCTGCCACACTTAAAGAGGCAGTGGTTCGACCCCTCCTTAAGAAGCCCACCCTGGATCCAGACTCCCTTAACAACTATTGTCCAGTCTCCAACCTTCGCTTTATAGCGAAGGTTGTTGAGTCCATGGTGGCACAGCAGCTCCCTCAGTTCCTGGAGGAAACTGACTACCTGGACCCGTACCAATCAGGTTTCAGGCACGGTTACAGCATGGAAACGGCATTGGTTGCCCTGGTGAATGATCCCTGGTGGGCCCGGGATGGGGGTTGTTCCTCCATCCTGGTCCTACTTGACCTCTCAGCGGCTTTCGATACCATTGACCATGGTATCCTACTGCAGCGACTCGGGGGATTGGGGGCAGGGGCACTGTTTTGCGGTGGTTCTCCTCCTACTTCTCGGGTCGCTTGCAATTTGTATGGACGGGGGGGGGGTCAGAGGTCCTACCCAAGGCCCCTCACTTGTGGGGTGCCTCAGGCGTCAGTTCTCTCCCCCCTGCTCTTTAACATCTTGATGAAGCCTCTGGGTGAGATCATTCATGGTTTTGGGGTGAGGTATCATCAATATTGAGGTATCATCAATACAATTGAGCCTTGGTAGTACAGTGGTCTAAAGCACCCTGTTATTAAGACCAGCTGCCTGCAATTACTGCAGGTTCGAATCTCGCCAGGCTCAAGGTTGACTCAGCCTTCCATCCTTTCTAAGGTAGGTAAATTGAGGACCCAGTTTGTGGGCGCAATAAGCTGACTTTGTATAAATATACAAAAAGGATGAAGGCTATTGCTTAGCGCATTGTAAGCCGCCCTGAGTCTCCGGAGAAGGGCGGCATATAAATCAATTTAAAAATAAATAAATATGCTGATGATACTCAGTTTTATATCTCTACCCCAGACCACCCTGGGGATGCCCTTTCCGTGATGTCCCGTTGCCTGGAAGTGGTGTGGGCCTGGATGGGAAGAAACAGACTCAGACTCAACCCATCCAAGACTGAGTGGCTATGGATGCCGGCATCCCATGATCTAGTGGCCCCGTCACTTGTGATAGGAGAGGAGGTACTTACTCCCTCAGAAAGGGTTCGCAATCTGGGTGTCCTCCTGGATTCATGGCTGTCTCTAGAAGATCATTTGACAGCCGTAACCAGGGGGGCCTTTGCACAAGTACGCCTGGTGCGCCAGTTGCACCCTTTCCTAGACCAGGATGCCCTCACCATGATCACTCATGCTCTTGTTACTTCTCGGTTGGACTACTGTAACGCCCTCTAAATTGGGCTGCCCTTGGGATGCACCCGGAGGCTTCAGCTAGTCCAGAATGTGGCCGCGCAGGTTGTTACGGGAGCTTCTCGTTACTCCTGTGTGACACCTCTCCTGCACGAGCTGCACTGGCTGCCGGTGGTCCTCCGGGTCCATTTCAAGGTGCTGGTATTAACCTATAAAGCCCTACATGGCTTAGGCCCGGGATATTTGCAGGAGCATCTTCTGCCATCCTCCCATCATCCCGTACACTCTCACAGAACGGGCCTCCTCAAGCTGCTGGCGGCTAGACAATGTTGGCTGGCGGCCCCCAGGAGGAGAGCGTTCTCTGTGGGAGCGCCGACCCTCTGGAATGGTTTGCCCACCGGGCTTAGGACATACCCCGACCTCCTCTCCTTCCGCCGCGAACTGAAGACGTGGCTCTTTCATCAAATGGACTGACCCGTCTAGGGGCTTTTATATTGTAATAATTTTAATTAATTTTAACTGGATTTTAATTTACATTTAAATTTAAATTGTTGAATTTTATTCTTTGTAAGTCGCCCTGAGTCCTTCGGGAGAAGGGCGGCATATAAATTGCATGCATGCATGCATGCATGCATGCATGCATAAATAAATAAATAAATAAATAAATAAATAATGTTTATTTGCTATTTGTTTTTTAATTATTTTACATTTTATCATAAATCACCCAAAGGACCTTAATTACTGACTGGCAGGTAAGTAAATAGGTATGTAAATATTTGCAATTAACATGTATATTAAAAATGTAAGTAGTAACTTAAGGAGAATAGAATAGAATTCTTTATTGCCCAAGTGCGATTAGACACACAAGGAATTTATCTTGGTGCATACACTCTCAGTGTACATAAAAAGAAAAGGTACATTCATCAAGAATCATAAAGTACAACACTTAATGATAGTCATAGGGAACAAATAAGCAATCAAATCATATTAGGAAACAGTCAATATAAATTGTAAGGATACAAGCAACAAAGTTACAGTCATACAGTCATAAGTGGAAGGATGGTGATGGGAACAATGAGAAGATTAATAGTAGTGCAGACTTAGTAACTAGTTTGACAGTGTTGAGGGAATTATTTGTTTAGCAGAGTAATGGTGTTCGGGGAAAAACTGTTCTTGTGTCTAGTTCTGGTGTGCAGTGCTCTATAGCGTCGTTTTGAGGGTAGGAGTTGAAACAGTTTATGTCTGGATGTGAGGGGTCTGTAAATATTTTCACAGCCCTCTTTTTGACTCGTGCAGTATACAGTCCTCATGGAGGATGGAGTACCTGAACAAACAGATTTTCTTCAGTGCAAATAGCAGTTTTGGGGGAGGAGGCCTTTGGAAGTGGGAGAAAATAAAGAATTGAAGGTCTTCTCCTTGCTTTCTGTATCCCAATTCTATGTCTCATTAATGCCATGTCTGCTTAAACTAACCTACCTGTCTTACCCATTTGTGTGGATATCATAAATGACATACAGTATAAGTTGTTCTCAGCTTCTGGAAGAAAAGTGAGGCAAAGGTGTCATTAAAAATAATAAATGTAAATAATGATGACCACATAAGAACTCTTTCAAACAATAGAAGTCAGAGCATATGGCAATATCACGTTGACCTTAGCTGGTCCTGGTGAAAAAAATTATGCAGAGTCATATCTGATTAATACTTGAGACTGCCAGGAAATCCCAGGGGCTGTAATCAACACAGAAAATCTGAAAAAACATTCTAGAAGAAGGTAATAACAAAATATTTCCATACCATTGCCAATAAATGGAGTCTGCCAGATAATATTGTGGCTAAGAAAATTATATATCAATATATCCCTGAAGATACTATCAACCATCCCATTGGCATGCACAGCAAAAGAAACTCCTGGGACATTTTTTTATTACCAAGAGTAAAACTTTACTAACAGATCCATATAGGCGCAGAAGCAGCAAAGCTAGTTCTGAGATTTTGGTATGAAGTGCAGTATAATGAAACCCCCTTGTCCCGGGCCATCCTGTGTCCACTGTCTTCCAATCCAGGTTAAGCCTTTTATTTTGAGAAAAGAGTCTGCGCCTGTCGAAAGTCTTCAGCTCACGACCTTGGAGTTGCAAGATTTTCTCAGGCTCTAACGGCTCACGTAGATTCCTTTTCCTCCTTCCTGGCTTCTCCCATATTCCAATCACAGCATTCCCCCGCCCCCCAAACACACACACTTAATTTCTTTGTCAAGCTGTGAGCAGAAAGTGGTGATTTGCGAGTTTTGCGAGTCAGCCTTGACAGTTGCTAGGAGTCAGAGACTTTATTTTTTATTCAAGTATTATAATACAAATGAAGAACAATATATATCATATTACAGCAGGGTTTCTCAACCAGAGTAGCTTTAAAGTATGTGGTCTTCAAATCACAAAATTCCCTTGCCTGCATGCTGGCTGGAGAATTCTGGGAGTTGAAGTCCAGACACCTTAAAAATTATTGAGATTGAGAAGCACTGTATTACAGCAAGTTTTATATTACAGATTATATTTTGGCACATCAGAGAATGTGGAGGTGGAGCCAGTAGACAGGGACACCCATTATTTTTTTCTTTTTGCCTTCTCTTCTGTGTCATTGGCAATAGAAGAGAGATAGACAGATGAAGACGACTTAAATAAATCTGCGAAATAAAATTGAAAATTGCTTGCCTAAAAGTAGTAGTAGCAGTAACATCATCAGCAGCAGCAGCAATAGTTGTAGTTATTATTGTTATTGTTATTGTTGTTGTTGTTACCAAATTGACAAAGGTGCTTTTTCAAGAGGCAATTGATCTTTCAGGTTTTGAAGACATTTCTCTTCTCATCCAAGAAGCTTCTTCAGCTCTTTGTCTTCAAAGAAAAACCAGAAAATCCAGTTGCCCCTTGAAAAAGCACATTAGGGACAACCATGACCTGGATGCCTGAGAATCTCCATAGACCAAATTGACAAAGTTCTTGAACATGAGCAAGTCAAGATCCTGTGGAACTTTCAGATCCAGACAGACAGACATCTGGCCCACAACACACCTGACATCACTTTTGTGGAAAAGAAAAAAAAAGGTCTGGTTCATTGATATTGCAATAACAGGTGATGCATGAATTAAAGAGATACAGCTAGAAAAAAAACAACGAAATATTGTGATTTGCAAATTGAAGTTGAGCGACTGTAGGGGAAGAAATCAATGGTTGTACCAATAGTAATAGGAGTCCTTGGAGCAATACCCAAATGGTTGCCTAGATGCATGGAAATTTTGATCTTATTAAACCTGAATATTCTGACTTTGCAAAACCCACCTTATTCAGAACTGCCTATATACTTGGATGTTACCTTAACAGCTTTTAGATCCTTGGTTAGGAATTAAACTGTTTTACCAGTTCCAGTCTGTGAATTGAATTAAGGATTAAATCTTTAATAACAATAATAACAATAATAATAATAATAGCATTTTTCCACCATCAGAATGATTAATTGTAATTCACTGATTTTCTCAAACCAATGTGCAACGTACTGTCATTCAATTTACTATTACAGTAGTGTTAAAGAATGTAATGGGTCAAGATCAATGTTGCTACTGCACATGTTTGTGTGTGGTTTGATTTCCTTTTTCTCTGGCTGTGTCAACCCACCTCACTGTCTCTATGGAATCCTTGGAAATCCAACTAGAAAATTTAGATCTGTCAACAGATCTGAACTCCATGTGTTTATCCAGGGGCCACCAACCTGTGGACTGAGGCGCACTAGTGGGTTGTGAGGAATTTGCAACTAGGCCATGAAAATGGCCAACAAGTGTGCACGTGCATGAATACGCATCCTCACTTGCGTGGGCAGCATGTGCATGTGCATGCCACTTGTGGAAATGGAGCTGTGTGCATGCATGCACACCTGCCAGTAACTTGCATGAACCATTCCCCAACCCCCACCCCCAATGGTCCACAAAGCTGGAAATGTTGGGGAACTCTGCATTAAGCCATGCATTGCCTCAGTACTGTATACAGTTATATAGAAATTGGGGAAATACCTGTAACTCTTAATTCAATTTTTCCTTAAACTTGTTGGGCCATAATAGAAATTACAAATGGGTAGCCTCCATTTTGGCAAGGTGCTTTTCCTCTGCATATCAACATTGTCTTCCTTGCCAAAGAATTGTGGTGAAGCATACTGGTTCCAAAAGCAGCTAAGAAGACTGCCCTGTTGTATATGTTAATCTCAAGATTTAAATTTTTATGTTCCCTCTTTCTTTGTTTTAAAGTCAAAAACCACTTAAATGTTAGCTTTTTGCTCTTGAAGATTTCTTCTGTCTCTTGTTTAAAAAATGTCTTTCTCCATAGTGAGAATCAGAGATTCCTCCTTCGCCAACTTCAAATCTTTCAAAATATGTGGATTGAGAATAGGTGTAAGCATAGTTCAACTTTGCACATATGCAGAAATCCACTTCTACAATTCTCAACTATTGTCATGCTGATTGGGGACTCTTGCAATGCCCAGAACATCAGAAGTCGGTAGTCATCCAGGTGTAAATATTAAGCTTGCCACCTCCTTCCCTCCCAACTATAAAACCTGAGAGGGAATTCCCAGCACTGTGGTCCCAATACACCAGGCTGGGTGAGTTCATTACAAAGGAAGTAAACTTCAGGGGGACAACAGAGTAAAACTCAATCTCAAAAACTAAAAAATCAATATGAGGTAGCCAGAATGAATTTCCCTTAGTTTAATTTTTCAGAAAATTCTGAAGTTGTCCATGGAAAAGTTTTGTTTTGCTCTGAAGTTCTGCTTCGGAGGGAGAACTCCTGCCCTGACTATTGAAAAGGCTTTGCGTGACAATCCCACTTTCTCCATCTTTGATGGATTTTTTTTTTTAGAAGGGAGAAAGACATAATGTAGTGGGAAAAAATTGGAAGGTCATAAGTGGAAAAATTATCTAAATTTTGGTGTAAAATTCTGTGAATGGATGACTGCATGACAAAATCTAGAAAGAATGGTTTTTAAACAAAGGAGAAAAGTACCTTACTCCTTTTCCCTGGAGTGTACCAAAAAGGGAATTTTTATTTGTGGAATGTGCCACATTTTAGTATCCCTAGGCCACAACATAGCTACCAGCAAACTGGTTTTATACAAAAAACATTCAGGATCTCACCCATGTTTGTATCTAGTCACTCTAGCAATCTTTACTTCGCTTCACTATTGTATATCTACTACCAGTACTTTTACATGAAGGGTGTATTTAGTGTGTCAGTTGTGTGCTACATGCTGGGCTGTCGGATTTTCATACTCCTCTCCTTCAATGTATATTGTTGTGGGAGGAGAGAGTGTATCCCAGCAGCTGATTTGACCTTGTGCTTTGTTTTTGTTTAATTCTCTTTGCACATGTCTCTAATTGATCTTGAAAAGAAGGGACAGTTAAAGAAGACGTTAAGGTGAAATGAAGCCATAACTGTGACTGGAGACTTTTATTAAGTGTGGCAAAGTTCCCTGGGCTGCGTTGAAATTGTTTATTGATTTTGGTACGGCTGGGTGCTTCAGAGTAATCGCCCGCAGAACCACCGGAGGTGAGTTGGAGAGGGAGTGCAGAATTAAAGCACTTCACCTCCGCTGCAATTGGTCTCCGCTTCTTCCTTCTGCATATTCTCAGCATTTTCTCCTCACCTGTAAATAAGCATTGGAGGCCACCGCTAGTTAACTCTCGGCACTGTCTTCACCATTTGAGGTCTCCCAGTCCTCTATTGTTAAAAAAAAGAGGAAAGTTTGGGAAGTATTTCAGCACGAAAAGCTTTTCTTTCAAATGCTTTTATATGCATCTCATCAGGATTAGGGTTAGGGTTGTCTATGTTTATAGCAAGCCTTAAAAGTGTCATGGTAGACTTGGAAGCAATACAAAAAAAGAACAAACAGTATTTGTGGAGTTTCTCCTTTGTGAGGAAAGGATATGACATTAGGAGCTGTTTAGAATAAAAGTGAGCAAAAGAGGGAGGGACATAATAGAATGACCGCTATGTGGGAAATCGCCATTTCTATGAAGCCAGCTAACCATGGCTGCTGTGGCCCCATTTCAGGCTGACACACTAAAAAAGAAGCCATTGCTTTCTCTGAGGGCAAACAGCAGACCTAAAAGAATATGGGTAGTCCTCATTTAGTGACTGCAATTTGCTCCAGTGAAACGTTCACTAATTGACTTGGTTGCAAAGTGAACCATATAACAGAGACGGATGTTGCAAAGATTGCTGGCTGCTGCTGTCTTATTCAGGTAAAGTTCTCTCATCCAGTGTCTAATCCATTTTGCTTTCCCTTTTTGGCCCCTTGCAGGGTGGAGAGATCCCTTAAAGCAAGGGTCTCCAACCTTGGCAACTTTAAGACTTGTGGACTTCAACTCCCAGAGTTCTGGGAGTTGAAGTCCACAAGTCTTAAAGTTGCCAAGATTGGAGACCATTGCCTTAAAGGAGCTCTTCCTGAGCTGCTATTTTCTGCATCACAGTGGGTCTTTTGAAAGCACTAAGGCAATTTAACAAGCTCAGCTTAATTAGTTGATTAAATCCCTCCTGCTGGCTTGCAAAGGATGCCTGAAACAGAACAGATCTTAGTTGGTTTCCCACTTCAGGCTTTTGTTGTCCTAAATGCAGGCACAATCCCTTCTAATTGCAAATGGTCACAGATTGGGGCAATCACTAAATGAGGACTACTTATATTTCTTTCAATTTTTGGGGGGTAATGGCAGCATGACAGCAAAGAGCAAAGTAGGGACTTATTCATCTTAATAGCAAAACAGAGATAATCAAGAGGAAGGCCCAATGACATTTCTTAGCAAGTAGGTGGAACAGTATGAAGTGCGTTTTCTGCTAATCAAACAGATTGTGAGAACGTGGTGTGTGTCTACAGTACAATGCCATTGCTCCAAAGGAGGCATGATAAACCTTCCACCCATAAAGTCCAAGGACCTATATTAGATGACTTGGCCCTTTGCTTATGTAGGCTGCTTTGAGAATTGCAAATAGAAATCATATTCAGTAGTAATGAGATAGGCTTAGTTGGTTTATGCTTAATTAACATTAAGTAACAAGATCAAAAGCAGCACCATGAACACCATGCCCTTGGAAATGGGCTAACAACAAACAGAATTATTTCAGAAAATAAGTGACTGCATTTCTTGCCAATCTACCCACATCACTACATAGGTGACAACTGCAGTTTCTGAATAACATTCAAGGGCAGTCTCTTGGGTAGGATTTTACTGTCTTATTTATACTGAAAGTCATAAAGATACAACATTCAAGTAATTAGTGATTCAATATTAGAAGTAAGATTTATAGATAAAGAGCAACAATACATGCAGCAAAATCTGACTCTCTTAATACACACACACACACATATTTTCTGTGGATTGTGTTATAAGTGTAAAATATTAAAAGAAATACAGGAATGCTCATTCCAGAGGTTTTATATGTTATTCTGAATTGTGACACTTCTTAACAGGCAGTTTGTATTTTTATACGAGTCAGCTATTGACTATTGTATAGTCTCCATGAAGTGGGGGCTAGGTGGATTTCCACATTCCTTCATTCTGACAACTCAGACTGTAAAAGTTATTTTTAATTCATCTTCACCCCTGCTTCAACAAGAATAAAATAGGAATTGGGTGGAATGTGATAGAAATCAATAGGTTATCCCAACAGATGTGATCTTTGGGGTACACTTTCCCTAGAACACTTGCTACACTAACAAAGATAAATGGCGATTTGTTAACACTGTGATCTAGAGCCGGGGATGGCTCAGTAGATCATGCAGTGACCTTTAACATGTTGGACTTAGAGGTATGTGTGAGAGAAAACACGAGGGGGAGGGATAACTTTGTAATCAGATAGAAGAAGCACACAGCTTAGAGTCCTGTATCTTATGTACAGTGCTACGCAAATTAAAATTATTTGTCCTGGACACTTTCCAAACACAAGCAGTGAGATTCAGTCCAATTCAATTCAGTCCAATTCAACTAGGTGGAGTTGTGCTAAGGCCCTCCCATCCACTCCTGCCACTTGCTCATCAAGTAGGTATTGTGAGTTCAAGAACCCCAGATTTCTCACCAGCCTTGAATGGGAAAATGCAGATCCAGCGATCTTAATATCCACAGCCACTCAATCTTAGTTGGATTGAGTCAGATGGTCTTCATCTGTACCAATTTCAATACATAGACTATACATATTTTATAGATGAAACTACATGAAAATAAACTGGGTTAGCAACTGCATTAGGAAGAAGTACAAATCCATCAACACCATCTAATCTAAGATTAGCTACTGGACCCACTGTCAAATATTTTCATAAGACAATCAGGAGTCTGTTGGCAAAGTTTTAATGTGTCAGGAAATTATTTCTTTCTCCTAGTTTTGTTTGCTCTACTGTAGTTCAGGAGGGAATGTTTATTAGATTTACACACACACACACACACACACACACACACACACACACACACACACACCTATTGTTCAGTTGCAGATGAGCAATGATTGGCTTATGATGTGTCCCAAAAGTTGTCAGTGGCAGAAGTGAAGATGATCACAGTCAGCTTCAGAATGGTATGAAAGTGCTTTGAAACACACTTTGATTGAAACAACAACTTCAATTTTACAGGCATCAATGAGTCCTGGCCATCTCCAGGCATCTTCTGACCCCACAACTCTGTTGCGCAACTTGTCAACACTGTGCTTTACAATCAACCTGCTGCTTAAGCAGAATAATTGTAACCAAAGCTGCAGAGTTCCTCTGGATGTTGAGAGCAATCTGAGGGTACTTCCTCCTTGTAAGAAGTGCCGAGAGATAATTCCATCATTGGCCTGATAAGGATGAGACAGGAGAGAGAAAAAGACAGGAGGAAGAATAGGCTAATGGGAGAGTCTTTTGTTCTAGGACTGGCCTGAGGGTAAGTCAGGTAGGTTTCATGTGGGTGTCAGATGTTGCTTTGTTTTGTCAGTTCAGTTGTCAACACTCAAGTGCTCTGGCCTCAAGCCTTTGCTGCTCTGAGTAGCGGTTTTGTGCATTCTTTTTTGGAGAGTTTTGCATGGATACACGTCCTTATACCATAATTGTATGCTTCTTAGAATGGGCTTTATTTATGGATTGGCTAGGTTGCAGTTGCCACAATTTTGGTAGGAATTGTAGGGACAAACCAGTAAGGTTAGTTACTTTGTTAGGGCTTGATATAGACCAGTATTATTTGTATAATGCATTATGTCTTATACATTATGTATACATATACAGATGTATAAGAAGTAGGTAGGCCAACACATATTATTGGACATCATTATATCAGCTCCTATCTGATCTGCTTTGCAGCTATGATGGTATTTTATGAAAATAAAGACTTCAGAATGGTAGAAGTTCACATCATAGCTAAAAAAATGAGCATGGATGCTGCCAGAAAAAAGCATGGCAGCTGTTATGAGTGTTGTGGTGGGTTCAGGGGTGAAATCCAGCAGGTTCTGACAGGTTCTGGAGAACCGGTAGCAGAAATTTTGAGCAGTTTGGAGACCCGGCAAATACCGCTACTGGCTGGCCCCAGAGTGTGGTGAGAATGGAGATTTTGCAGTATCCTTCCCTTGCCATGCCCATCAAGTCACGCCCACCAAGCCACACCATGCCCACCAAGCTACGCCCACAGAACCGGTAGTAAAAAAATTTGGATTTTACCAGTGGTGCAAAAGCTCTGACTTATATATTTGCATCAGATGCAAAGATGTAATAGTATTTACACAACTGTGTCATTTTTGTGTCATTCACTCTTAGCAAACACAATGAATGAGTTTGGTTTAATGTCTGAACTGCATTGTAATCAATCCAGGAATTGAAAATTCTACACAAGCCACTATTTTGCAGAAATTCAAAAATTACTGACTTGGTTTGGTTAAATCTCTTGCTATACGTCAAGTGGCTGCTGAACTATGGAATGGAAACAATCTCATTCATTCATTCATTCATTCATTCATTCATTCATTCATTCATTCATTCATTTATATTCTATGGCTGCCTATCTCAGCCAATAACTCTGGGTGGCTTACAATTCAGAAAATATATTACAATTAAAACTTTTAAAAACATCTTAAAACAATATAAACAGTAAACCAGTAAAAATATTAAAAACATTCAATTCAACATACACAAGAGCAAAAGATTTTGGCCAGTTAATAATATAGACAGGAAATGGAGCCCTTGGCAAATTCAGTGCCCCAAGTTCAGGAACATAGCCAAGTTATGGTTCTTATGAAAGAATTAGTGAATCAGATAGGAAAAAAAGACAACAAATATCTATAAATCAAGACTTATTTATTTTCATGAAGAAGCTCACACGACGGATTGTCCTGCAAAACTATGTGGCCTTAGATAATACTTAAATAATATTTTCCTCATCATTTGCGGGATGAAAACATGTGATTTACCTTACTGTTGATCAAGAATATATTTTCTATCTATAAAAATCATGGTCATTAGTAGGGGCACTTGACATTTCTATACTATACAAATGCTACACTTTTGTATAAACAGTAAATCAAAATATTCCTTATATACGTATGTGTGTGTCTGTGTGCATGAAGTAGCAGAAAGAAACACCATGTTTTTTATGCTGTATCTGGAAGTGTAGTTTACATAATTTATTAGCATTAAATGGTCTCTTGATGAAAGGATCGCTATGAAGATTGAAACCTAGCCCAAGATAGCAAATCTTGAAAAATAATTCTTCAAAGAAGTAATGGAAAAGATATTTGCAAGATTCCTGATGTCCTCTTAGTTATAAAAAAATAATTGAGATGGCTGGGGGGGGGAAAGGGGGGAGTGTAATCCAGTAAGAGGAGAAAGCATCCATGTTAGGTCTAGTGTGATTAATCCTCTTCATTAGTGCTCTAGAAGAGGAGGTAAACAGTCCATTAATTAAATCTGCAGACATACTTAATTGGGAGTGTTCCAAGCACAAGTGAGTGAGGAAATAGCAATAATGCAGACGGCCTTGAGTAGATTAAAAATGAGGAAGAAATAAAATTGCACTGTGTTTGGATAAAACAACGACAATCGATGGTGGAGGAAAAATGTAAACACTGTTGTCAAGCCAAGATGTTTGATGAAGTGGAGGAAAAAAAGTACAGAATGAAAAGAGGGAAAAGAGGGATAGCTGGGAGGGGAGTGGGGGGGCAGAACCAAGCACAAGTCAAATACTTCAGCAGAACTCACAAGATGATCTAATCGAGAGCCTTCCCGGCAGTCACAGAGGTTTATGTGTTTTTGTCAAACATCCAACCTTCTTTGTATAAATTGTATTCAGTGACTATCTTTATGTATACTGGCCAAATTACCATTATTCTGATTGCGGCAATCGACGATGGATGTAAATGGCAAAGCTCTGATATAAGCAAGAAGTAGAGAAGGCTGTAAAGAAAAGGGTTAAGGCCTTATGTAGTATTAATGCAGGTCCATATCACACGAGGGACATTTCTTTGTACTTATAACACGTATATGAGACACAACTCTTATAACCTCAGCAGAAGAAGGTGTTAGAGTGTCAAAACATTCCTATTCCAGCAGGCTGGTCTGGCCTAACTTCCCTTTTAAATTGCTATTTTTAAATTTGTCTTATAAATTGGGGTGTTTTAAATTTGTTTTGGGCCAAAGTATTTAATGTATTTTAAATGGTTTTTAACGTTTGTATTATGTGTATTTTATCTTTTGGCTGTTCACCGCCCTGAGTCTTTCGGGAGTAGGGCGGTATATAAATTTAATAAATAATAATAATAATAATAATAATAATAATAATAATAATAATAATAATAATAAGTGCCAAACTCACGGCCCATGGGTCGGATGTGTCACTTACTGGCCATGCCCACCCTCATTTTATTGAAGGGGGGGAAAGTCACAATACATCATGTGACGAAAATGTGACGCTGCGAGTTTGACACCCCTGTGCTAGAGAGTTCCCTTCTATATTTTGAGCAACCAAGAGCAGTACATCTCCAAGCTATGGTATTGTGTTTCATTTCTTTAAGCCCAGGTTCTCTTTGCATAGACCATCAGGTTAAAATTATCTTTCCTTCTTTCTTGTTTATGCTTTTTTTTAAAGAAATCAATTCTTTCCCAACCCTTAATGCCTTAGGACAGGGGTCTGCAACCTTAAACACTCAAAGAGCCATTTGGATCTGTTTCCCCCCCACACAAAAACACTGGGAGCCACAAAACCTGGCTGGGCATGGCCAACTCCACATCACTCACTCCCACCCAGTCACATGACCCCGTAGCCATGCTTACCCAGCCAGTCATTAGCGCAGAGAACCGGTTGTTAAAAAACATTGGAAACCACAAACCCCCCCCCCTCTCTCTCTCTCCCTCCCTCCCTCCCTCTCTCTCTCTCTCTCTCCCCCTTTTCTCTCTCTATTTCTCTATGTCTCTCTCTCTCTCTCTCCTCCTCCCTGTATTTCTCTGTCTCCCTCTCTCTCTTTCCTTCTCTCCCCCTCTCTCTGTATCTTTGTCTCTCCCCCTCTCCCTCTCCTTCTCTATCTTCCCCCTCTCTGTATCTCTCTGATTTCCAAGGCCAGGCGAGGAGTGACTGGGAGGGGAGGGTGATGGGACAGGGAGCTGCAGCAGAGGGCTCAAAGAGCCGCATGCAGCTCCGGAGCTGCGGGTTGCTGACACCTGCCTTAGGAGAAGCAGAAACCAGAACATTTTCTTCACTTCTTTGCTATCCTTGAAGAATAACTTCCTCTTTGATAATTTCTACACCCTGATTTTTATCAACAAATCTGATCTTAATTCTTTCTGCTAAGTTTCACAGTGCCTGGCTTGATTTCTCTTATACAAATCAAGTGCACTTAGCAGAATCCCACCAATAAACCTGATGGATTAGGAACTGCAGGGCACACAGTACACAACAGTTTATGAATTCTAAGATTAGCAATTTCAAGGTAAATAATACATGGGAGTTTATGAATTCTAACTTTATAATTAGTCATTATCTGAGAGACCTGTCATCTCAAAAGAAGATCAGGTCCAAAGGAAGAAGTGAAATATATACTGTGTATTTTGTGACAGTAGTTCAGTTGATGTACTACTGGAAAATCACATTTGAATGTGATCCTTGAAAAAACACCCCATAAAATTCTCCATTCACAGAGACACAGAAACACTAGTCTGACACTTCCAGCTTGAATCAAATATTAAGAGCATATTTTTTACACAATAATGCAGTGTAGCCACAAAGATATGGGACCCAGCTCCCAGGTTACAGAGCATAACATTCTGTGATTGATTTACTCATTCACTTATATCATTTTAACCAGGATTTATTGAATAATTAATAGTGGTTTGATTCACACATAATGCTAAATTGAAAGCACACTTCATAAGCTACAATGGCTGACTTCACATACTGGGCTATATTAAGACAACTCTTCTCCATTATTTTGGTTTACCATGATTTGGGGAACTATCCACCATCTGGTGGATGCTGAAATAAATGACCAATCACCACGATGCCTCTCCTAAAAATGTGGAAGGAAAGTAAATATTGGACTGAATGTAAATGCGCATGTACGTTGCAGGTACATACATACTTGGGTAGTATGTAAACTGGATTTTTTTTCCTGTATTATTTCTCATTTCCAAATCAGGGATATAGTGCTATATTTCTATAACAATGTTTTAAACATACAAATGAACCAAGGATTTAATATTTCTGTTGGCTGATTGAGATATTATTTTTTTAGCTCTAACAGATTGATTTTTTTTGGCCGTACATGCCCAAACCCCCAAAATGCAATGTGCGCACAGCCCCCATGCATGTGCCCCACCCTGTGCATGCATGTGCCCCTGCCCCCCATGCATGAGCATGCACCCCACATGCCCACTGCCCCCCGCATGCGCTGCAGAGACCCAAAGACCAGCTGGCTGGCGGGAGGCACACGTGCATGTGTGGCAGAACTGAACTGGGGTGATGGCTCGCGTGCCCACAGAGAGGGTGCTGTATGCCACCTCTAGCACACGTGCCATAAGTTCACCATCACGACTCTAGGGCATTTAACACACCTCTTTGGAATTGTCCATGCTTTTTTCCCCATGAGGTTGCTTCCTTTAGTTGAATTTTAGGCAGTTATGGCTGCCAAAAACTTCTTCCTCCTCATTTATCAGCACTTGTGTTTTGATTCCCCTTTGGATATGAAGGAGGGACCTTGTGCTGCATCTCCATTTACAATATTCTTGCTATTCTCTGTTGCTTGGGACATCCTTTCCAGGTGTTTATGCCTACAAAGTTTAGCCTTGGAGGCCAACCCTTTGCTGACAGCTCCCTGGCTCCTCATCAAAGGCTCTATAGACTGGCTGCTCAGCAGACAGAAAGCTGCAGTGTTAGGCCACGAAATCTGACCCAGAGAAACCTACTATTTTTCAGAAGATCCTTGACAGCCCTTCATTTCATGTCTGTCAGCCCCCCATGCCAGGTACATAAGTTCACTTCCATCTGAAAAAAAAGGGAAAAAGAAAGGGCATTTCGCTAGGCAGTGGGCCTACTAGCAGATTATGAGATAAGACCAAGGCCAGTGACAGCCAAAGTCTCCCAGCGGATATTGCGTTGCTTAGGGTTGATAAATTGGAAACACACCTTATGCAGGTTTCATTCCTTCCAGAAAGCTTGCAATGACAATTCAGATGGTAGAACTTGGGGTGAGGGGACAAGATTTGATTTTAACTGCATGCTACCTTCAGGTAGGACTATTGTCCAAAATCGATGAAGTTAATGGGACCTGTAGTCCAACATCCCCAGAAGATGAATGAAGGCTCAAGTAGGGTTTTGAAGTTATATCAGCTAAACTGATGTCAGGAACATCTCAGAGTCATTGACTTCCTGTTTCAATTTACCAGTAAAAAGGGAATGAAATATTATTTGCCGTCTCTCTTTCTCTCCCTCTCCCTCTTCCTCTCTCTTTCTATGTGTGTGTTTATGTGGTCAATTGTCATTTTGAATATTCAGAATAGTGGTTTTTTTTTTTTAAATTTAGATCACAGAACTGAAAAATTATTAGAATCTCTTATATAAATGGTGACAAATCCTATTAAATATTCCTATGGATTTTCTGCACTCTTGTCCCAAATGCTTTAGAAACTAAACCTGATGTTTAATCAGATAGGACACTCTCTTCAAGATTAAATAAATGTCACTTCAAATAAATATTGTGATTCCTATGCTAATGCTGAATAATTGTCATGGAACACAATCACATTCATTGTATTTATTTATTTGTTAGACATATATCTTGCCTTTTGTCTAGAAATCCAAACCAAGTTATATATCTTCCTTTCTTCCAAATTTTTCTCCACTTGCACAAGCATGTGAGATCAGCTGGATTGAGAAAGGGAGAGAGATAAATAAAAATGGGCCAAATTCACCCAGCAAGCTCCATGGCTAAAATTGAACTTGAGCTTGGGTTTGTCTTGTCCTAATATAATACCTAAACCACATACCACCCTGGTTCCCTTATTTGTTTACTCAGCTAAGCAAGTCACACATAGTCTTACTACCATGTTATATATATGTGTGATACTGCAACCATAGAGTACAGTCCTAAGCATGCCTACTGAAAAACAAAGCCCAATGAATTCAATCTGATTTGCCCTTAAATATAGAATTGCTGCCTCAATCATCTCTTAAATAACTGTATGTATATTTAAATAAAAGTATGTACATTTGCTACAATTTCCTCTTCAGACAAATTGTCCTCCACTTCACTCAGGAAAATGTAGCCCAAAGTGATTGTTTCAAAGTTAGAATTTCAATATTCTAATATCCCAGTAATTTCTGCTACCATTTTTTTTAAAAAAGGTTCCCTTTTCCCTCTCCTAAGGAATAGATTCTTCTTTTATTTTTTCAATGAGAAATCAATATATGCATGCAACAAAATTAATCCAGATAGTAAAGCAGTGTCGCTACTTCTACTTTCATATGGGACATCTCCAAACTCAACGTCCATCATCCATTCTAAATTGCTATTTATATGGAGAAATGAAATAATTCTTCTGTTTTCCTCTTTGTAATGTACTTCTTCAATATTGTTATTCCCTAGACAATTTGCACTTGGCACAATATTGCCTTTACGAATGTATTAATCTGTGGCCATTTTCATTTTAAAATAATCCCAAATTGGATCAAAGTGATGCCAATCTCTACTTTGGAGTGGAACTCATTTGTTTCAAATGTAGAGACAGATTTCAGAAAAAGTGAGGAACCCCCCCCCCCACTTCACTCAGGAAAATATAGCCCAAAGTGATTGTTTTATGTTAGAATATGGATTGTCCTTGCTTTTCAGCTCTTGTTAACCTTTAATGTATTTCACTATCTCCTACTCAAAGTATTTTTCCTAAGGCCCCTAAAAGTCATTGCCACCATATTTGGAAGCTGTTTGACTGTATCTATTTGTATTGTGTTCTCACCTTGTTCTTTGTCCAGTTGCGGCTGTGTCTGTGTGCCTGTGCTTCTTGCTTTCTTCTACCTGTAGCAGTGGCTTTTTCTATTCCAACAGGAAGGTTAATAAAGACCTACAGCCTGTTTACCTCAGGCTTTTCTGGAAAAAAAAAATACAAATAGCATGTAAGCAACATTTATTACTGTGCATTAGCCTCTCTCACTGTTGGTTGGATACACAACCCCCCCTCCTCTTTCTGGCATCTCTCTCCTTTTAATATGTTTTTTTTAATTTGTTTTGATGAATGAGTGACAACTCTGACACCTGATTCGCTGAGATTAATAGAAACGACACAATATTTACGTCGCGCCGACGAGCAATTATCCTGCCATCTATCTTTGAGATTATCTTTCTGATTGAAAACTACTCATCCGTGTAATCGGAATTATTTGGAATTAGAAGGGAATTTATGGCCCCTCTCTCTCCCCTTCTTTTACCTACTCCTCCATCTCCATCTTTCTCTTACCTTCCTTTAAATTCCCCCTTAATTCCTTTCCTTGGCCTTTTCTCCATTCATTATGGACAGAGCCTTATGCAGTAGATGAAGGACTTCATCCTATGATGAATACATTGTGTACTGTGAGATGAGGCACAACATGAGGGGTGGATGGGAAAAAGAAGGGAGAAGAGAAACCAGGGCAGTGATTAAAGGGAACGTGGATGATGAAAGAAGAAGAAAAGAGGGGTCCTTGGTGCTCTCTGAGCTTGCTGGTTTTCTTGCAGACATTTCATTGCCCAAACAAGGCAACGTTATCAGTGCAGCCTTTCAACCCTAAGATACAAATATTCTCCTATATTGGCAGAAGAAGAAAAAGAAAGCAAAGAGATGCTAAAAAGGGGAGCCCCAAAAGCAACAGTAACAGTAACAGAGTTACTGGAAGGGACCTTGGAGGTCATCTAGTCCAACCCCCTGCTCACGCAGGAGACCTGTACTAGGGATTCGAACCGCCGAACTGCCAACCTTTCTGATCGACAAGCTCAGTGTCTTAGCCACTGAGCCACATAGGAATCAAGTTTGATAGGCAATGAAATGAGGTCATTGTGTGTGTGTGTGTATATATATATGGGTAGATGGATGGAAGGAGGAATGTTTGTATTTTGTAGTGCTTCAAGGTAAAATGCTCTAGAATCTGTCCTAAAATGGTCCTTGTCTGAACTTCCACTTGGCAAGCTGGCTAACTATGATGCTGAACCAGAGCTCTTGAGCGCTACAAATAGAGTTGCTGATGCCATGAGATAGAGGGCCTTTGACACAGAAAAAGAAGCCAACTTTTTTTAAAAAGCACCCCCCAAAATGTTAAAGAATTTTGACTCAGAGATGCAGTGCTTTTAACTAAGGATAAGTATACCTATGCTGCTTTCAGATAATCTGGCTTCAGAAGTCCTCAGTTCCCAGGGCCTAGAGTTGTAGTAATATTTATTTACTTTAGAGGTGTGCATTGGAGCTAGTTAATGAGACAGACGGGGGTAACTTGAAACAGTGTTTGACAAGTCTGATCCTGCTCCATTCCAATTGTACTAATGTCTATTCTACTAAAGCTTCCTTGCAGATTTGTCTCTTCTATCTCCATTGTATTGTAAGGCATGAAAGGACTAGGCCAAAAACAAATTAATGTAACTGTTTAGATTACACTTCATAGTGGGGAAGGAAGAAAAAAAGAAGTATTGGATTCAATAACCAAATCAGAATTGGCCTTTAAACCCAATGATCTTTGCAGTTGGGACATCAATGATGGCTTGTGTTCACAATGTGTGATTCTGATATGTGATTCTCGCAGGGATGTGAGAATAACCTTGGGAGATGGGAGAAAGATCCACAGTTGTAGGAGCTTCATCACTTGAGACTTTCAAGAAAAGATCGGACTGCCATTTGTCAGAAATGGTGTAGGGTCTTCTGCTTAGGTAGGAGGTTGGATTAGATGACCTATAAGCAGTGGTGGGTTCCTCCTGGTTTGGCCTGATTCTTCCAAGCCGGTAGCGGTGACGATATGACGTCACCGAACCGGTTCTGCCCCCTGCCCCCCCGGACCCTCCCACCCCCCCATGCCCCCCCACCCCCGCATTATTCTTACCTTTTATTTGGCCCCACGCCCAATCTATTGCTGCCTCCTGAATCCCAGCTGATGGCTAGAGGGAAAAAAACTGTTTAAACTCTTGCCGCGGGGCTTCAAAGGGCTGCCCTACAGCTGATCAGTGTTAAAAGAAAACAAATGAGTAGATCAGTGCCTGCAAAAATACATGAGTAGATCAGTGCCTGCAAAAATAACTGGGTAGACCAGTGCCTGCAAAAATACATGAGTAGATCAGTGCCTGCAAAAATACATGAGTAGATCAGTGCCTGCAAAAATAAATGGGTAGACCAGTGCCTGCAAGAAATAAATGGGTAGATCGGTACAGCTCTGCAAGCAGTTAAAAGCCTGGTAGACCAGTACCTCTGCTAAATCCTAAATAATTGTCACATGACCATCAAGCCACGCCCACAAAATAAGCCACACCCACAGACCGGTAGTAAAAAATTTTAGAACCCACCCTTGCCTATAAGGTCCCTTCCAACTCTGTTAATCTGTGATAAGAGAAGTCTAGATCCAACAGATGGATTGGAATGAAGAGTGTGTCAGAGGGGACCTTCCCTAAGTTCTCTGGAAAATAAAGACAGGGATTGGGGGAAATGCTTTTAGATTTGCAAAATTATGTTCCTGTAACCTTACAATAAAGGCAGTATTAGTGCTCATGGTTTTGGTTTCCAGTCAAAGGGCTGACACAAAGGCTATATTCATACAACATGCTAAACTACAGGCCCCTACAACATTCATTTAGCATGTTGTTCAAAGCCACCCAGTATAATAAGGTCATGTTAATTCATGTTTCAATGCCTCTTGCATACTCAGGCAATTTGTTTAATTGTGTAAACTGCACTCAGTGGGGAGATTCATAAGCTTATAATTTGTTCCATGTCATCATTGACCTGTCTTTCAGTCTAAGTGGTTGCATGACACTATTTTGTGTATTAGCTAGCTAGTGTGGTTGAGCATCCAATTTATTTTATAGAAAGGACCAGTAAGCTCTGTCTCAACCCTCAACATTCAGCTCTACTCCCTTCACAAAGATGTATCTTAATTTCAAATAAATACTTTGTATGTAATGCTTTCCCCAGACGTTTGACATTTTACAGAGATTGTTATCACTGTGGTTTTAATTTCAGTGTGACTCTCAAAATTTAGTTTGCTTATTTATTTGTTAGTCAGAATTCTAAGATGTTATACTTATTCAGAATTCTAAACCGCATGCAGTCCATATCCATAACAATGGTTTAAACCAGGGGTGTCAAACTCACAACGACACGTCGTCACGTGACATATCACAAATATCCCCCTTTTGCTAAACTGGGGGTGGGCGTGGCCAGCACATGGTGCATCTGGCCCACGGGCTGCAAGTTTGACCCTAACCCTAGTTTAAACAATCCTTTACACAATAATGAAGAATAATTAATTATATTGTGCCAAGAGCCAATTTGGTGTAATGGTTAAAGCACCAGAAACCAAAAGATTGTGAGTTCTACTCCTGATGCACAAAGCTAGCTGGGTCACTTTGGGTTAGTGTTAGGCCCAAGCAATAGATGAATATGTTGATCTAGTTCAAATTGACTACTTTATTACAATTCTATCTATAATACAGGAATCTCCTCAGGCTGCTTGACGTGCTTTGGGAATACATAGAGTATGGGGAGGAGACAATCCTAGATCTCTTGCGACTGCGCAGCAGTTCAGTAATATATATTTATTTTGGCTTCTTTTCCTATAAACTACATTGCTAAGATCTTGACCAGGGGTGAAATGCTCCCGGTTTGGACCGGCTCAGGTGAGTAGGTAGTGATGGCGGCAGGCAGTTCGGAGAACCGGTAGCAAAAATCCCTGCCCCTGCTCCCCATGCCCAGCTGAGCCGCACGATCATCAGAGCCTTTTTTTCCTTTTAAATGACTCTGACCAGCCAAGCTCTGACGATCCCAGCTGAGTTGTCTGCTAATCAGGCAACTCAGCTTGGATCGCCAGAGCCATGTAAAAGAAAAAAACTTTTTTCTTTTTAAATGGCTCTGACGATCCCTCCTCCCTACCCTCAGCTTGCTTACCTTAGCTGCTGGTCGCAACGCCTTGCTGTAATCCCTGCAATCAATTGCATCAGCAAGCAACTGAATCTCCCTGCCTGCAATCAAGCAGGCAGGGAGTTGTGGACTTCAACTTCCAGAATTCCTCAGCCAGCAAAGCAAAGCTGGCTGAGGAATTCTGGGAGTTGAAGTCTACAAGTCTTAAAGTTGCCAAGGTTGGAGACCCCTGTTCTATTGGGTAAGTTTTTTTCCCCTTTGGGAGCTTTAAAAAAATAGTTTTAATTGGTTTTTTTTTAGTTGTTCTTTTTTTAGACCTAGCCATTTAAAGTTTAGGAAGTTTTAAATTTAGCTGCTTTTATATAAAAATAAAAATAAATAAAAATAAAATAATATTTGTGCAGCTTTCTGAGATTTAGTGTGCTTCTGTAGTGTTTCACTTTAACTACACAAACACACAAAATTTCACAAAACTGTATGTGGAATTTTGTGTGTGTAAAGTGTGAAAGTTGTTTTTTTGGGCTTTTTGTGGCTGTGTGAGGTTCCTGCTTGTTGCAGGGGCCACTTTGGGTCTAGCACAGCTGCTTTTACATTGTGGGTGAGCCAGTTTTGTTGTGTTGTGTTTTGTAGATTAAAAAAGGGCAAAGAAGTGACATTGACTTGGCCACGCCCACCTTACCAATAAGCCACGCCCTCCCAGTCACCTTACCACCAAGCCATGCCCACTAATTAAGCCACGCCCACAGAACCGGTAGCAGAAAATTTTAGATTTCACCCCTGATCTTGACATACAACTGGATTTGACTGGAAAAAAAGAATATCTAATAGTAATCCTTTCTTGGTTCCAGCCTTACTATATGTAAGCGATCCGAGCCATTCCCAGTCCCTCATGGGATATAAGAAATATAATTGTTACTGTGAAATTCAGGATTACCTATATTCACTGCTTTTTCATCTCTTTTTATCAATGTCATCATGAACATATTAATATATGAAGCAGAACCAATATATATATAATTTCCTTTTTGTATTCCAAATGCAGTGCTGCCAGATTTGGGCTAGAAAATACAAATAACCACTAGAGGGCAGCAAAAAGCTAGAGCTTTCTGTACTTCGGTGTGCCATCTTGATTTTTGCAACTTACTTTGATAGCTCTACAATTACCTGGATTTACCAAAAATAAAAATAAATAAATCTATACCTTAACCCCAGATGTCCCAGTAATTGATCAGTGCAATTTAGGCTGAGTTTGATCCCCTCTTACTTTGTCTTCTTCAATTTAAAGGTATTGGAACTTCAGGCCATTTTTTGAAAATGCTTCAGCCAATCTGAGCTTGCCCCTCTATTGCACTTTCCCCCCCTTTTTGACGTCTCTAAAAGTGTGACAAGGGAAAATTCCTGAAGATGACCTTGTGGGAAATAGGCAAGAATAAAGGCAAAGAGGGCTGAAACATTCCATGCCCTAGGCAACAAGCTAGTATTTGGAAGAGACTTACACATAGTATATAGATGGGAGGTAAAGCAGAAGCAGACTTGCAAGACTGAGATCAGGGAACAGACTCTACTGGAACAATGGAATCATTGAGTTAGACTATAGCAGGGGTGTCAAACCCCTGATCCAGCCTGCGGGATGCTTAGATCTGGCCCACAGGGCCACCTGTGGAAACAGTGAAAGACCAGCCCGCGGTGTCTCTGCCAGTGAAAATGGAGCTCGGGAGGCCTTCACTGTTTCCAGAGTGGCCCTGCAGGCCAGATCTAAGCACCCCGCAGGCCAAATCCGGCCTGCAGGCTAGGGGAGGGGGTGCCACCCACCTGAGCTCCATTTTCACTGACAGAGGGCTGCAGGAGGCCGTCGTTGCTGAAAATGGAGCTCTGGCCATACCCTCTGGCCATGTCTCCCTGGCTCCCCCAAGGTCAAACACAACCCTGATGTGACCCTCAATGAAATCGAGTTTGACACTCCTGGACTATAGGCTATAATAGTAGAAACTTGCAAGCTCAATAGTCTCTAGGCATTGGGTAACTGGGGCAAAATGTCCATAGCATCTGGCCTGGCCTTGGGTATACAACTTGATACCATCAGCATATGGATATTACTCAGAGCTGGAGAAAAGAATGAGTTTGCAAAGTATTACAAGTTTGGCATAACTGCACATCTTCCTCTATCAAGAAAAAAAGGGTAGCCACCTCTCTACTGCATCAGTAAGTGGTTTAATAACAGAATGAAGAAATTTCCACTACAACAAACGCAAAGATAAATGGGTGGCCAAATATTAAATTGCCAAGATTTTTGTAATATAATCCCGTTTTCCCTTTCAGCCACCTGGTTAATAAGACACTGTGAAATCTAGCTCCCTTGATGCTTCGTGGCTGCTAGGCATTTAGCACTTTACCTCAAAGCAAAGAATGATATTAAAATCAGAAGAAAGAAAACAGAACCCTGAGGCATCCTATGCAGGAATAGCATCAGGACCAATTGTTTGTCACTGACCATAACTACTTGCTGAGGAAGGATTGCTTGGAACCACTGCCAAACAATTCCTCCCATGCCCAATCCTCACAGATATTGAAGGCTACTGAGAGACGAAACAGCATCCACAGGGATGTTTTATCCATGTTCTGATCCATTAACCAAGGTGTCAGTGCCTTTTGGAGCCCATGTGTAGACCTGAACCATGACTGAGATCCATAAGCTGTGATCCTGTTCTCTATAGCTGCAAAACCACCACTTGCTTAATATTGAGACTAGATGATCATTGTCAATATTAACCAGATTCATGGAGAACCTCATAAGTAGGGGGGAATACCACAACCTCCTTCAAGCAGGCTTGCCAATACTCTGTCCCAAAGAAAGGCATTGACAATCTCCCAGATCCAGCTCACTATACCCCGCATGTCTATGTAGGAATCAGGAGGGGCATGGATCAAGTCAAAATCCCCCTCTCTATTTCATTGGAGTCAAAAGCACAAAAAGATTACCAGAAAAGACAGTAAGGCTGGGGGGCGGGGTTTATACCATTACTAGTAATCTATACATCCTTGATGAAAAAGAGTAAGGAAAGGAAAATATTTGGAAAAAATTAAGTGTGTCTGAATCAGAAAAAAATTCACAAAAGAGGCAATAACTTAGCAAGTGGGTTACCTAAAAATATAAATGCAGAATTTCCCAAAGGAAGGAAGTATATGCAGTTTGGCCCAGTTCTGTAAATCTGGTTTCTTGAAATGTTTTAACATATTGCATAGAACTTTCATTTTTGGAAAAAATATGTTAAAGGGGGACAATGTCTTTTTTGATCATTACCATCTTTTATGTAGAAGAGATTTACTCCTCAAAATTCAGTTACAAATATTGCATCAAGCAAGGGCTTTCCAATTACAAATCTCACATTTTAATAGGGATGAGGAGGGAATCAGTTATCCATGTTGTGCTTTCAAAGATGAACCAGAATACAATTTTAAGTCAGTGTCCGGGGGTTTCCCAATTTAACTAAGCTGTTCACTATTTGCATAAAAATGTTTATGTTAAAACAATGTGCATAGAAATCACATTGCATTATAGGAAAATGGTTGCAAGAATGATTAGATTATGGAAAAGTGTAAAAAAACTGCTTTATTGCAAGTAATACAAATTAACTTGCATTAAAATAATACAAATATTTGAACACATTTTAAAAAATACTATAGAAACCAAATGGGTTGAGTTTAAGGATGAAAAAATAATGAGGAAATGGGCTAAATCCAGCGTCGGATACTTGTTTTCTCTACTTACTGGTCAGTTGATACACTTTGATTTGTTCTATAAAGGATATTAGAATGACACCATTCCAGTCTTCCTCTGAAGTGTTTCTTAAGCAGCTGACCACCCAAGTATCTTTTGGAATCAGGTAGGTCCATTTAGCTCCAATAATCCTCTAGGCTTCTTCAAGTTACTTTGGGAAGAAAATAACATAGGACCTTTTAGAGTTAAATCTGTTTTTTGATATAAAGTAGTTCTGTATAATGGCTGAACCCATGTTCAATATTTTTTCACAGGAAATTTGAAAAAAATCTGTAAGGAAAATGTGCTGGCAGTTCCATAATTTTTTTTCTAAATCTCACCTTTATCACTTTTATAATTAACTCAAGGTGGTGAATATATCTAAAATTCTTTCCTTAACTTGTTTCCCCCAGAACAAGAACCCTGTGGGGTAGGTTGGGCTGAGAGGGAGTAAATGGCCCAAAATCACTCAGCTGGCTTTCATGCTTAAAGTGCAACTGAAACTCACAGTGTCCTGGTTTCTAGGCCAGCCCCTCAACCACAACACCAAGCTAATTCTAAATTAACATTACTGTTGCAATATTTTCAGGATCAGACTCAATAAAGATAATAGAAGTTATAGGTTTAAATATAATTCTCTTTAATCATAATAGGCATTCTATATTCGCTGAATATTCAAGATAGAAGCAAGGAAAATGGGGAGGATGGCTCCTTTTATATACAAGGGGCGGAGCCAGGAATGGGAGTGGTAAAATATGAATACATTAAAGCTCAAGTAATAAGTTAACCCCTGATGTTCCATATATACATTATTTACACATTAGAGAATAAGGCATTTACATCTGACAAATCCCCCTCTAAATGCCGGTTCGTTATACAACACCAGTTACATTCAGATTCAGGACAATATAATACATATAATTTAGAAGTTAAATATTTGTGTTGTTTAGAAGGTAAGGGTTTTGTTAATATGTCAGCTAATTGTTCAGAAGTATCACAATGTATTGCTTTGATGAATCCGTCTTGAGATAGTTGTCTCACGTGCTTAAATTTTATATCAATATGCCTGGACCTTTGTCCAATTGCATCGGATCTAGAAATTTCAATGGCCGCTTTATTATCTTCATGCATAATAAATGGTAAAGTAGGTTTCTTCCAAACATCTGTGATCAAATCATTGAACCATACAAGGTTATTTGCAGCTTTAGACAAGCAAACATATTCTGCTTCTGTGGTAGAGGTGGCTACCAGTTCTTGTTTACCAGTATACCAGTAAACTGGACAATCGTTCAATAGAAAAACATAACCAGAGGTACTCTTTCTGCATGATGTATCACCAGCCCAATCTGCATCAGCATAACAAGTAATTTTTGGTTCTTTGTCATTATTGGGTTCCAATATTAAACAAAAATCTAATGTACTTTTCAGATATCTTAAAATTCTTTTGACAGCTTCCCAATGATACAAGGTTGGTTTGCTAACATATCTTGACAATAAATTGAGAGGTAATGCAATATCTGGCCTAGTCCAATTAGATATATAAAGGAGTGAACCTATAACTGATCTGTAAAATGTGTTGTCTTTAAACTCAGGGGAAGATTCATCATTGTTTCTAAGAAAATCAGTTTGCATAGGTGTGTCACATGTTTTGGCATTATTTAAGTTACATTTGTTTAGGAGTTCAATGATTTTATCTTTTTGAGTAAGTTTGAATCCCCTTTTTGTTTTGTTAATTTGTACACCAAGGTATTTATTCACTCTACCTAGTGATTTCAATGAGAAGTGTTCGTTTAACTTATTTACAAAGATTTCCCTGCTCTCTTTATGCTTTCCAATATATAAAATATCATCCACATAAATTAATACAAATTCAATATGATCATTACTCTTTTTTACAAAGAAACAGTTATCAGCAGTGGTGGCGTTGAAATCCATGGTCTTTAGTACTTTTACCAAACAATCGTACCATCTTTTGCCAGATTGCTTCAATCCGTACAGACTCTTATTTAGTAACCAAATTTCGTTCTTATTAGTGTATTGACTGTGTGGTGCTCTTACATATATTTCCTTATCTAATTTTGCATGTAAGTATGCAGTCTGTATGTCATATTGAAACACGTCTAGATTGAGTGCAGATGCTACTACAAGAGCTGTTTTGACACTCTCTGTTCTCACTGTGGGTGAATATGTGTCAGTATAGTCTTCTGGATATTTTTGTGCATAACCTTGTGCAACTAGTCTGGCCTTGTATAAGGTATTACCTCCTTCTAAATTCTTAATTTTATAAATCCACCTGGTACCTATAATTGTTTTATCCTTAGGTGCGATCGCAGGTGTGAATACATTTAATCCTTGTAAACTTTTCATTTCTTTTTCCATAGCTAGTTCCCATTTTTCTCTTTCTTCACGGGGAAGTTTCAATACTTCCTCATATGTATTAGGTGTTATTTGTTCTCCATCCATATGCATAATATAATCTTTGTATTTATTTGGTATTTGGTTTCTATTATTTCTAATATTTCTTTCAGGTTTGCTATGGTTGTCATGCAAATATCTGGCTTCCTTTTTTGTTAATGTGTCTGTCTTTATTTTATGCTGACTATTTGTCCAAGTTTTGGTTTTGTTCTTACTTTTGTTAATATTTTGATTTTCTGTTGTTCCTTCCTCGCAAGATATATTATCTTTGCTTTTATTAGGAAAAATTTCATTAAGGTGCAACTTAGACCAATTGGCCTGCTCATGAAACACAGCTGTTCTGGATACTATAAATTTGTTATTATTATCGATGAATCTGTACCCTTTGGTTCCAGTTTCGTATCCCATGAATCTTAATCTCCTGGATACGTTTTCTCCCTTTCTCCTCAATTGTTTAGGTATGTGCACGTCTGCAGTAACTCCAAATATGTGCATGTGTGCTAATTTAGGTTTTCTATTGTACATCACCTCATATGGTGTCTTATTCACAATACTGGACCATGTTCTATTTTGAGTGTAATTTGAATAATGTAAGGCTTCTGACCAAAATTGTTTGCCTAAACCAGCATCCTCTAATGTGCATCTAATCATGGTTTGTAGTGTGGAGTTCTTTCTCTCTGCAATCCCATTTTGAAAGGCAGAAAATGGATTGGACGTGAAATGTAGCATCCCTCTATCCTTTAACCATTGGGAGAATTCTTTAGACATGAATTCACATCCCCTATCTGTCATAATTTGTTTTATTCTGATATTATGTTGTGTTTCTATGCGTTTGTAGAATTCCTTAAATTTCTGAAAGGTTTCATCCTTGTGCTTTAATGTGTAAACAAAACCATAGCGACTGTAATCATCCACTATTGTTAGGAAGTAACGTTTTCTATAGGTAATTGATGGAGTTAATGGACCAACTAAGTCCATATGTACCAAATCAAAAATATTGTTAGTTGATCTGTTAGATTTTTTTGGTCTAGGACTGGTTTTTAGTTTGGTGGATTTACATACTGAGCATTCTAAATAATTTTCACAATTTTTTATTTTTACACCTTCTGCGTGTTCAGTCATTTTTTGTACTACAGGAAAGCTTGCATGTCCTAACTTCCTATGTAAGATATGAGCACACTCATCATGAATTGGTTTACCTATTTTTGGTTTCTTCTCATTGTGTGTATTTTTGTTATCATGAGTTATTTTACATTCATCATTGTCACTGTTACTGACATTTTCATCATCTGCTTCAATACAATCTTCCATATTTGAATCAATGTTATGTAACCATCTTTCTTTGGTTATCAGATAGGGTAGACCCCCTTTTATCATCACAGTGCCTACATTTGTTTTGTTCTTTTCTATAGTTGCTTTCCCCTTTGAGAAAACTATATTGATGTCAGATTCTCTGCTTAGTTTTATAGCACTTAGTATGTTGTGAGGTATTTCTGGGATTAATAATACCCCCTCTATTTTCCCTAAACCAGGCAAGGTCACATTTCCTCTGCCTAATACTTGAACCTTTTCTTGATTAGCTACCTTTATCACAAACTTATCTTCTGTAAATGAAGATAATATACTTTTGTTATTAGTGGTGTGATTTGTTGCACCAGAATCAATAAGCCAATTATTGTTCTCATCTTGTTGTGTTTTGGTGCTGTCTTGTTTATTTAGCCCATTTAGTGACCCAGATTTTCTCTCTTTTGAATTTTCTCTACCCCCTCTACTTTCTCTGTAGTTTGGTGGACTTCTATATTTGTGTCTATCTGTGGAAGATTGTCTGTAATTGTATTTGCTCCTATATTCTGGCCTATGTCTCTCCCTTGGGACTTTGGGACAGTCTCTTCTACTGTGTTCCCTGGATCCACAATTGTGGCATCTAAAGGCCTCATTATATTTATCTTGAAAGACTACTTTCCTAAAAGATTTGTGTTCTGTTTGGTTACTGGAACGATTTTTTCTTGAATTGTCTTCTGCTATCAATTTGTTAGATAGACTTTCTATTGATAAATATCCCAAATTAATGGTATCTAAGTGTGACATAAAGCTATCCCATGATGGATCAAGTGAATTGATAATAACACTTTTCATAGTTTGATCTGAAATCACTTCCCCCCTCAATTGCAGCTCAGCTCTTATTTTGTTTAGATTTATCAAATGTTCACTTATAGAAACCCCTGGTTTCACTCTAGAAGAAAAGAAATCCTTAGACATTCTTGTGGTTGTGGCTACGCTATCGCTGTGAAATAGATTAAACATGCATTGAATTATTTCTGATACAGTTAGGTTTGGTTTGATGCTATGATACATTGCAGGAGACACGTTAGAAATTATTATGAAAAATGCTCTATGATGTAAACAGTCTATTTTTAAAGTCCAAGGTCTTCTTGGAGGACTAGTTATAAAGAATAGTAAATTTTCTTTCATAAAAATAACCTGAAGCTGTTGGTACCACTCTTGTAAATTAATGCCATCAACTCTAAGTTTTGGGAAGTCACTGGGTAAGTTCCCCACATTATTTTGTCCATTACTTACAACCTGAGGCAGTCCGTGGTCTCTCAAGTGCAGGAAATTACAGAACGGCATTGGGATGCTTGTAACGAGTCTGCGCGGTTCTCTGGCCAGTTCAAGTCTTTCGGGGCCGTCTACGTAGTTTTGCACATGCGCGTTGCTCATTTCTTCTTTGGCGCCGTTGTGGAAGGTTCTCTCCATTTCAGCTCTCTCGATCCGCTCCTCTTCAGATGAGTCGGTCTCTGGCTCGGTTTTTGGGGCTTTGGTGATGGCGGCGGTTCTTCTCTTTCTCTTGTGTGTGCTGGCACTCGATTCTGTCTGCGGTGTAGGACGGAATCGGCATGGCTCTCTGGGCTCGGGTGTCGTCGTTTTCGAAGTCAGGATGGGAGCGTGCAGGTCTTGAGTTGTCGGTTTGATTGCTTGCTTCTTCGTTGATGTCTTAGAAATTTTCAATCTTGGCCCAAAAGCAGCAAAAAGTGTTTTCATTGCTGACTCTACTTGAGACTTTGTTAAATCGTCTTCACTTTCTGATTTTGGTTCATCTGAAGAGTTTGAGACTTCTTTTTCACTTTCTTCGTCTGATAGCGTTTTTCGCGCCAGAAATTTTGAACTGAGCGTTTTGATTGGCTCTGCTTCACTCTCTTTTGAAGTTCGTTGAAACCAAGATGGCTGCCGTTCAAAATTTCGCGCGGGGTCACATCTTTTCTTTTTTACAACTATTTTCTCAGTAGTCATTTCACTCACAGTTTTTTGATCTTTGGGTTTTTCTTTAATGATGTTTTTCTCTCTCGCTGCTCCGCTGTTCCTCAGCATCTCCTGGAGGTCCGCGATGAGGCTTTCATCATTCTTTTGGCTTTTTAGTATTTTTAATATTTCTGACCTGAGTTCGTTATTTTCTATCTCGATTTCTTCCTGGTCGTTATTTTCACTCATCAGTTCTTCTTCTTCAGTGGTGTATTCTTCGGATTCTCTCGAAATCGCATTAGTGGATTCGTTGATCATCTCTTGATCAGTTTCTATTTCTTTGCTGTAGGCCCTGGTGTTGGGCCTATCTTTCTTGGACATTTTTAATTACTTATTGAGTCAATTAACCATCCTCTGCTACCAGCTTGTTGCAATATTTTCAGGATCAGACTCAATAAAGATAATAGAAGTTATAGGTTTAAATATAATTCTCTTTAATCATAATAGGCATTCTATATTCGCTGAATATTCAAGATAGAAGCAAGGAAAATGGGGAGGATGGCTCCTTTTATATACAAGGGGCGGAGCCAGGAATGGGAGTGGTAAAATATGAATACATTAAAGCTCAAGTAATAAGTTAACCCCTGATGTTCCATATATACATTATTTACACATTAGAGAATAAGGCATTTACATCTGACAATTACATTAAATTAAACTGGCTTTTAATTAGTTTAGCGTCAAAATCAGTTTATCTTTTGGTCTCTATCTCCTTTGCCTTTTCTTTGTTAGGAGAGTTTGTGTGTACCATACTGATATAAATTTTGCTTTAAGAGAGAAAAGCCGTCCAAGATATATTCATTTCCTCCTTCCCTACATCTTCAAAGTTATTTAGAACATGAAACCAGATCCCTATTTGGAGCCTGACCTTAAATGCATCTTATATACACTAGTTGGAAAACTGCTGCTGGGATGCTTTTGGTGTAGAATAACAAAAGGCATTAAATGTGCTCAAGTCAGATGGTTGCAAAAGAAATTATTTTAAAGTACCATACACTGAGGATGACTAAAGATTTTGTTTCTTAGAGTTTTTTATTATTGCAGGTAACTGGACCAAAGTGGAATTTGAGTGGCACCATATTTGAATTCAGAAAAATACTGGGGTGACATATATTTTGGAATGTTGATGGAATTTTGTAGGACAATTTTTCCCAGACTGCCATCCTTCAAATATGTTGGAGCTGAAACTTCCAGAATTCTTATTTTAGTATGCTGAAATTGGGAAAAGATGCTATGGGAGATTATTTTAAGGAATTCCAGTGAAATGTGAGTCAATGTGGATGCAACCTTTTATTTCCATTTTGTTAGATCTATCTCAGAACATGTTTAGATTGAAAGTTGCATTTGACTTTTGAGAGGCATGCCAGACGTTGCACTTCAAAACAAATATGGAATTATGAGAAAGATCTGAGTGGCACCAAGCCTACAGCTAGATTTGTTTTAATTTGCCTTTTAACTTTTTTCAAATTAATCAATGTTGCTGTGTACCATGTAATTAATCTTTTTTCCCATTGTAGCATATTAAAAAGTACAATTTGTTGGTTACTCTTTAAGGGATGTTAAGGGCCATATCTAGCTTGTAGAGCCTCAAGTAGTGCACTTTGATCCATATAGATGAAGCTTATATTTGTTTAGGAGGAAGAGAAAGATGTATCCCGTTGAATGACTTTACATTCTTGCTGCAGTTTTTATTGTCTTTAAGGTCTCATGAGCCATGCCCCTCTTGTAACTGGCTGTTTTATTTGGTTAGGAGCCAGGGGAAAAAGAATGCCAGAAGAGTCATCTGGTCTTATTCAGGCAGAAGATAGGAAAATTCCAGTGATACTTGGAGTCATACTCTACTGAAGCCATTGCAACCTCTTCTTGTTTTGTCCAAAACTTCAGATGGAATGGAATAAAACAGTCTTCCCAACCTGATGCCCTCCAAATGCTTTGGATTGCACCCATCAGAATTCCTTATCAGACTGAAGGAGACAGATTAAAAATATAATCACTTCCAAAAACAGGACAATCATATGGATATAGAATCTTGCAAGTATAAAGTATTTTTCCTGTGCTCTTCTTCTACCCTTTGGAAAACTAGAGAAGATCCCTTCTGAAACACTTCTTGCACCACCCCCTCTTCCTGTTCTGACCTAGGCTTCCTGATACAGTAAAACCACACAATGAGTCCCAAAAACCCTCTTTTTATTTCAACGGCTGCGAATTCTGCTCATTCAGAGCCTGTTCATTCTCAATCTGTTCATTTACAGATGAGTCCCAAATAGTTGTAAAGAGTCCGACAGAAGTCTGCCACAGTTCTTCGGGATAAGGCTGATAAACACCCACCTTTATCTCCCTTGACACGCTGCCAAGATCTAATTGGCAATTAACTTTGCAAGGCCACATGGAACACAAAGTCAACATGGAGCTGCATGAACAACAGTTGCTTCCTGCAAAGGCCAACATACCTTTGCTCCTCTTTTATGTGTTATGGGAGGGGCCAATCATCTCCAAGCCCTACTCCCAAGTTGTCCCTTTTGTTTTAACTGTTCTTGCCTTCTGGCAGCTCTGCGCATGTGCGCACTGGGAACAGCCTCCCCCTGTTCCTCTGCCTCGCTGATGTCTGGCTCTGGAGGCTCTGGAGTCTGCACATAACTCCCAGATGGCCCTGGCCCCATCTCTGCCTCCGATGCAGAGCCCTTGTCTGAGCCTTCCCCAGACTCCAGGACTGGCCCATGTTCCTCCCCAACCTCCTCACTGTCCGACTCTGCTGCCAGCTCTGCAGGCCGCAGGCGGACCACAACACTTCCTTCTATGGACTGAGATATCTTTTACATGATGCTTTTCCCCATCTTCAAGGTCATTCCCACATACCATTACAATTGCATTGCAAAATACCATGAGCTAAGTGTCAGTGTATTGATTGATTATTCTTTGGTGGACTTCTATAGTCAACATTTTGTGTTCCTTGATATGTACCTTTTCTTTTTATTCTAACAAGAACCAATCTGAGTGTAAGAATTGTATGTTGAAGAATATATTATACAAATGCAATGACCATTGGCTACCATTACTATATTGCTACCATATTAAAATGTTGTACAGTTCTATTTTGTGTATATAGGCCTGTATTCCCAATGTGTCGAATATACGCAATGTTCACTGTGTATATGGGCCCTTATTCAGTTTAGTTGCATACATGGTAGGAACACAACTACAGTCTTGCCTCTTGAATCTCTGAAATCTTTACACAGTGGACAAAATGTGCTATTTTGATCTCTTGATCATAACTTTATGTTTTTATTTACAAGAATAATGAGTTCATTATTTCTGCTACTCATTCTTGGAAAATCACATCCTTGATATTCAGTAATAAGTAAAATGTAAACCTCACATAATTATAGCTAAATTATACTTTCTAATCTGAAACCTGGTTTAGATTTTTAATGTACAATAAGTGCCACCATCCAAATGGATTATTTTTTCAGGCTTCACCAGCTACAAGTTAAACTATGTTAATTAAAGTTTAGCTAACAGTTCATTGCTGATAATGTACAACGTTCATCTTGCACCAAATACTGTAGTTATATTTCTACATTGTAATTGGCTGCGAGTTTGCAAGAATGTCAACAGGCTAATATGCTGAGATGCAAACTGTTCACTTTTTACATATAGGATTTCCATTCTGTTGCTGATTCTATCTACTTTTGTAGCTTGTTAGTTGTGAAGCTGGCATCCTCTGAAAGGAAGCAATCAACAGGAGAGATTCAGGCTATTTCCTGCAGTATAGTTTGCTTCTTGACTGACGACAAGGCAAATAAAGTGGAAGTAAAGAAAGAACAGTATTCAAGACTGATTTGATGATAGCTGTTTTTGTAGAGTTGGCCCTCAGTGCCTTTGGATGACAACTAAAATGGTAAACCAACCTTCCTTCCTTCCTTCCTTCCTTCCTTCCTTCCTTCCTTCCTTCCTTCCTTCCTTCCTTCCTTCCCTCCCTCCCTCCCTCCCTCCTTCCCTCCCTCCCTCCCTCCTTCCCTCCCTTCCCTATTGCCCCTTGTATAATCCGTCTTTTTATTTACTTTTATTATCATGTATCTTTGTTTACTGTTTTATAAATATGGTTACATTTGATATATGGCTGGTCCCAATCCTGCTGGCTTTTTGAAAGGCAATAAAAACCTTGGCTTTTTCGTTGGGCCTCAGAGCCACAATAATCAAAGTTTCCATGTGGAAAGAAGTATTTCCATGTTGTGGGAGAGAGTTTTGAGCTTCTGGTTGGCTGAATTTGTTTGGCTGAATTTTTATTGGAATGGCTTATCTGTTTATCTGTTGCTTTTGAGTAATCTGTTGCATAGCACCTGATGTCCCAATATTTAAGTTCAGTAGCCATATACATTAAGTAAAAGTAAAACTAAAACAGTAAATGTTAAAAGGTTTGTACATTTCTTTTTAGAGATTCTTTTTTTTGGGGGGGGGCAGGCGGACAAATTAATACTAAAAAGAAATAAAGACTATAGTGTAGTTATGTTACAGATGCAATCCTAAATCTGCCACCATGTGTATGCCCAATTTACAACGGAGTCAGTAAGTGTTGCCTGCTATGTATCCTGTATAAAGGTACATACTTACTTGTTCAAATTTGAAAATCTAGAAGAAGTCAAATCAGTTCTTTGGTGTTGCGTAGGCATGCAAACCTTATCTCTGTCAGATGCACCCAGCATGATCAGAACAGTTGTAGAATTGTTCCCAATGAATAGAATAGAATAGAATAGAATAGAATAGAATAGAATAGAATAGAGAATAGAATAGAATTTGAATAGAATAGAATTTGAATAGAATAGAATTTTTTTTATTGGCCAAGTGTGATTGGACACACAATGAATTTGTCTTGGTGCATATGCTCTCAGTGTACATAAAAGAAAAGATACGTTCATCAAGAATCATAAGGTACAACACTTAATGATAGTCATAGGGTACAAATAAGCAATCAGGAAACAATATCAATATAAATTGTAAAGATACAAGCAACAAAGTTACAGTCATACAGTCATAAGCGGAAGGAGATGGTTGTTGGGAAATATGAGAAGATTAATAGTAGTGCAGACTTAGTCAGAATAGCCTGTTTTCAATTTGAAGGTATAGATTTGAATTCAGAAAATTTCCAATGGAGACGGAAGGTCCCTAACTATGATCTGAATATTTTAATGGTGAGAACTCCTGGTACTTTTGGCTTGATTTCCCTTAATCGTTGAAAGAACATTTCACTTTTTCCTTCCAGGTATACTTACACTTTGAATATCTTTCTGCTTGATGCTGCATACCCAGCAGTGAAGTTTTTTCTTTCTTTAATATTTAATGTTTAATAAAGACCTAGCTCTCTTAGCAGGCCCAGGGCCATTGGATTTGTGAACCCACTAGCACGCCATGGCTGCTTTAATTTTGCATTCTCTGGATGGTTGTTCACCATTTGGTTCTTTTTCTATATTGTAGTTTTAATTTGTCTTGTATCCCACCTTGAGTAGTTTGATAATTAGTTAACCTTACACATTCAATAAAATAACTGCATTAATACATACAGAATAGACGAACAGTTTACAGTGCAATGAAATCTTACTCGTGGAGATAAAAATGCTGTTTCCTTCCAAAGGATCAAGCCATTTTCTTTTAACTTGGATTATAGATTGATCATTTGGGCAAAGCAGCAAAATGTAAAATGCAATAGCATTTAGACTTATAAACAGCATTCTTATAAATAGCATTTAGACTTATAAACAGCTTCACAGTGCTTTACAGCCCTCTCTAATATGCTTTATAAAGTTAAATAGCATTAAACTCTGAGAGAAATGGCTCATCTTTATGACTGAACTAGGATGGTATGATACTGTCCTTTGCAAAGGTTAGTCCTAGACTAAAAGATGTCCCCTCTGAAGGTCTATGCAACTCAATCCAAAAAGGATTAAAGGAGGACAGTAAGTTGAAGTTGCTCCTCAGTACTCAGCATCTGCAGGCTTAACTCAGAAAGCAGATCAGTTATTACCTGCAGGGTTCATTTCTGGACTAAAATGTATTTCCATATTATTGTATGTATTTGAAAATGGATATCATAAAATTATTGAAGGCAAAAGGAGAAGGGGATGACAATGGAAGAGATGGTTAGATAGTGTCATTGACATGAATTTGGGCAAACCCTGGGAGACAGTGGAGGATGGGGGCAAGGGGGGCTCATGTGCTTTGATCCATGGGGTCATGAAGAGTAGTACATGACTTAGCAACTGAACAACAGCAATCATAAATTTGGTACATATACATGTAAATCTGTAGTTACTTTTTAATGATGCATTTCCTCTTTTTTGGCCACATGCATGGGCAACTCTCAGAGTTAATGGGATACTGGAGGTTCCCCACAACATACAATTTTGGAGACGGGAGATAGGTGAAAAACCCTTCCTGGACCAATCTGAAGTGTTGTGAATTAGAAAATCTGCAGAGCTGGATAATGGAATGCAACTAGCACTGTCAGCTTCCTACATTGATTACATAGCTATGTATCAACATATTTATGTAACAAAAATATACATTTGGGGGGTAGTAGAAACTCCTTCACTGATGCTATTTAAACAGGCTGAATTACTATTTATCAGGCTGTTGTAAAAGATTAATAGCATATTCATGCACTTGGCAAAAGATCAGGCCAGATGATCTTCAAGGTCCCTTCCAATGCTTCATATAAATATACTAAATCAATAACATGTAACAACAGCATATAACAACAGAAACCTCAATAATAATGAAATACAGAGTGAGCTACTCTCACAGACAGGAATGGTTAAAATTAAAAGAGGCAGGGAAAATGCAGAACAACTTTGCTAGAAATAAAAAAAAATGTTTTGGGATTGGCAAAGAAGACTAAATAAGCAGCCTCCATTTCACTGAACCGCATTCAGATAAAAGTAATGAAATATTTTGAGGGGAAACTGGAATGAGAGACTGCTGGGAGTGTATTTTAGACACCTGTGTTTAAATAATAGTGATCTGTTGAGTTGTAGAACTGAAACAGATAATATAATTTTAATGACCAAAATAAAAGGATTAAATGGAAGGATCAATACTGTAAGAATGTTGGCAAGAGGTAAGGCTGCAGGTGTAGATGATATAGCTGAAGAAATGTTCCAGTAAGGTTTCTATGTGTCATATTTAACATTTGGGTAAACACTGCCACTGTGCCTGGAAATTTTTTTTTTTTTGTTCCAGGAAACAAAGAGAAAAGTAGCAACAGAGTATGCAAAAACTGCAGGGGGTTAGCTTGTTAATTATGCCTGGAAGGGGGATTGGCATAATTCTGATCAAATTGTGTGAGAGGTGGTAATGAGCAAAATTTAGGAAATGAATGGTGCGTGCATTTAGGAGTAAGACAAGAATAGATGATGTCCCTTTGGTTATTTAAGGTGTTTATTTACAGGAAAATTTTAAAGAATGCTTGTGGTGACAGCAGAGGTATGTTGGTTGGGGATGTGAATGCAGATACACTTTTGTATGCAGACAATGCCATATTGTTGTCTGAGAAGCAGGATGATCTGTAGCAAATATTAGATTGCATGATGCAACAAAGGGCATGGATTTGAAAATTAATGAATCAAAGACCAAGGTAGTTGTGTGTAATGGAAAAGGGGAATGAATGACTGCATGTCATAGTAAGTGGTGAAAAACTACATCAAATCACATAGTGTGCCTTAATAAAATGTGGATAAATGGATAGGGAAATTTCAAGATGTGTAATACTAGTAAAAAAAGCTATGGATAGTATGAAATCTGTTGTGAAGGATTATGTTGATTTAAAAAGTGAAACTAATTACATATAAGAGTTGTGTACAAGCTTGTCCACTTGGTTAGATGGAAGTGAGAGTTGGGTATGTCAGAAGAAATGTAAAATTAATTTGAACACAATGAGAAGACATACTTAAGGAGTGTTTGTGATTAAGCAGGAAGAGATAAGGCCAAGAATCAATGGGTAGAAAATGAATGTAGGTAGAATACAAAAATAAGAGATCAATATGAAAGAAGTATGTTGAGGCAGCTTGGTTATATAGAAAGAATTACTATTACTTACTGAAGATCAAATAAAAAATAAATATATGAAGGAAAAGTGAAGGGGACACAGAGGGAGATGCAAGATTGAGTTAGTCTTGAATGAGATTGATAAAATACTCAAAAAGAGAGAATACGGTATATGGAGCGGTATATGGACATAACAGAAACAAAGATGGTTTGCAAGGATAGGTATGAAGAGGTTTATATACAGTAAATCCTGTATAAACTGGATTTAACTACATTCCTTTCCTTTTTGTTTTTTTGGGGAGAAAATGAGGACACACATTCTGTTGCTGGAAAAGCATGGGGTAGAATGTTGAACAGCAGAATTCACAATGCAATTTTTTAATGCAGCTTTCAGTGGTCTTATAATGAAATAGTGCCCTATTATGACAACCTGATATGATCGCAACTCGCTTTTCCCACATCTACTATCCATCTGCATATACTTTGCTTAGAAATTGTTTCCCACACTCAAAGTGAATGCAAGTATAACTTACACAGAATTTTGTACGATAATTAAACATCATAAGCTGTTTGCATTGAAATTCAATAACTGTATTGTTCTTATGTTTTAATACCTGAGACTTCTGTGAGGTGATTTGTTTTGCCATAAAATAAAATATAAACAAATAGATAAATATTTAAGAGGGATACTGTGAAAAAAGTTATATTCTGTTAGGCAGCATAAAATAAGTTTCCATATTCCGTTAACATTTTCAAGTTAAAATATGAACTTAATAACATCAGTTTAGCTTCTGGGTTGCCATTAAAACTATTTCTTGTTGGTGGTATTACATATTTTACTACAGTTTATCTTAAAAGGGCTAATTAAGATTTATTGTTCATACTATTTCTCATCACTCCTTTTTACAACAGATAAACTGGTTCATTCTATTGCAAGGATTCCCCCAAATTTACAGGTGAGTGATTATGAAAATGCAACCTGTGGTTCTTCTTCTACCCTGATTGCAATTGTGAATCAACCTAAAATGATTTCTTTAAAAATGAAATACAGCATCACAGAACTTGAAGTCCTTTTTTAGTATAGGTAGTATAGGTAGTTCTCAACTTACAGCAGTTCATTTAGTGACTGTTGAAAGTTACAACGGCACTGAAAAAAGTGACTTATGACCATTTTTAGTTACAATCTTTGTAGCATCCCCATGATCATGTAATGAATATTCAGATACTTGGCAACTGGTTCATACTTACCACTATTATTGTGTCCCAAGGTCATGTGATCACTTTTTGCAACCTTTTGACAAGCTGTTCTGTCCCCGTCTCACACACACACCCACAAACAGACAGCCGGGGGTTAAATAAACTGGCAGACAACCAATTCTTCCGATAAGACGCTTGGCAGCAACCCAGTAGCTGCTTGCCAAGAACTTTTACTCAATAAACAAAATACACACAGTCAAGAATTGTCCATTTCGTAAAATAAATCCAAGGCCGATAATGTTGTTTCCACAGATGCAATGTGACTCGATAGTAGTTAGTTTTGTCCGTCACAGAGTCTGAATGGCTACCTCACCCCCTTTTATACCCTGTGGGGTTTGGTCCAGTGACTCAGCCTAATCTCTGGCATGCCTTTTCTTCTGTTGCACGCATTTATCTCTGCGACGCTGCCAAGGATCCAGCCAAGACTCATTACCCTCATCACTGTCCACCTGTGGCTGCATGGACGTGCTTGGCCCCGGCCCTATCTCTTGCCCTTCGGTGGACACCGAAGGCATTGCCAGAGAGGAGGGTCCTGGAGAGGGAGGCCTTGCCAACTCCTCTCCTTCACTCTCGGAGTCCTCTCCTGCCGATGACACAGGCTCAGGTAATGGAGCCACAACACAAGCAAAGTCAACAGGGAAGCCAGATTCGCTTAACAACCAGATTACTAATTTATCAACTGCAGTGATTCACTTAACAACTGTAGCAAGAAAATGGTCATAAAATGGGGCAAAGCTCACTTAACAAATGTTTCACTTAACAACAGAAATTTTGAGCTAAATTGTGGTCATAAGTCAAGGACTACCTGTATTATATTTTCTGCTCTTCTCCTCTCCTTGCCACCAGTTTGTCATTTCATAATTCCCAGCAGTTTTTAAATTGTCCATAGCAGATTTGGGAAGTGTAAGGTAAGGGAATACTTTTTCGACATTATCAGTCTCTGGAGGAAAATATTAGGCATTGCTGGATCACCACTAGATCCAGGTTCCATGGACAGAGAAAGAACATGGTGAAATTAGACAAGTTGATGACTAGCACCTTGGAAAGCTCCAAGGGGGGCAGAAGTCTGGAAGCCAGAGAAATTGGCTTGAATGTAGTTCCACCTTCCAGCATTTATTGTCAGAAAATTAAGTACTGTAGGAATTCAGTTTCCCTTCATGGGTAGTTTCATTTCCTTGCTGAATGAGATCTGTTAAGACATCGGTCGAAATAGAAGCTGTTTTATTATGAGGATATTGAGATGTCTTGCAAAGTACTCATGGTTTCAGTGCTAGAAGTACAGTGCTAAATAGTAACACAATTTTCCAAGATATGGGAGACAACTCTCTGGTGTTTAGGGAAACTCTCTGTTTGAGGATGTTTGTGAAGCCAAATGTACAAAGGTTGATAGCTGAAATCTCTTTGCCTGAACTTCCCTGCCCCATTCTACTAGTAATAACTATTCTGACAGGTGCAAAACTTTGCTAAAGTTCCACAAAGTGGAAACATCTGGAATGCGTCAGATTCTGATCTACCCACACAAATGCAGAAGCATATATAACCATATGGCAAACTGTAACATCGAGTATGGTAGCCAATCTGTTGCAGATGTGAAGTTTATCAGATTGCAGCAGTGCTGAAAGGACTACAGGCCCCATATGGTTTGATTGATCGCCACTGCTATTTTAATTTTGCTATAATGCATGGGCCCCAATGTTTGTAGGACAAAACTGGCGCATGTAAGTCTTTCTGGGCCAATGTTACAGTCAACCAATAAAAAGATCTGGATCAGGGGGAAAAAGTCATAGTTAGGCCATAAACTGTAATTAAAATTAATAATATTCATAAAATATCTCCTCATATATTTAATATTTTTGCCCTTTGGAGATAACTTCTGAACAACTTCTGGGGGATAATTCTCAAACTTTCACAGGGTGCGCATTGTCCCAAAGATTTAGTCAGTGGATGACTTCCATAAATCTGCATGGGCTTCCACTTTTATATAAAAAAATTATTAGTATTCTGTCCCTTCTCCCAAGTATACTTCAAGCTACTATTTTTTCCCCTCTTTTGCAGTATGTATGCAACTAACTTGTATACAATCAATAAAATCAGGGAATGACAAAAGTTCATTCAACTTTGTCTTGACTCTAAAATTACCAATGGTTACAGTGGTTACAGCATGTGGGACGATTAATCGTTGTTGGGAAATGCCTTGAGCTAGGACAATATTCTTCGGGAGAAACTCCTGGCAGTGAGTGATCAACAGGTACGTTAATAAGAGACCACTCAGCTGTTTTCCTTTCAAGCCTCTGTCAAAGAAAACTGCTTGAGCCAGCCAAGGTGTAAATCTTCTGCTTTGGGAAGAAAAAGTATATTTGAGACCTGGCAAATCTGTTTCTGAAGACATAGACCAATCTGAGACTGGCTAGCAGTTTGCATTTTTCATGAATCAGATATTGTTCATTTTGCTTTCCTTGCTTCACATTCCCTGCAATGCTGCTGGGGAAGTAATTGCTTTACACTTTTTCCTTTCCTGAGCCCACCTAGGACCTTGGGAGGGGTGTGTGGATTCCTTCCCGGATGCAGTGTGAAGTCAGAACCCAGCATTTGCTGCTTTGCCTAAGACCTACTTATTATTATTTTTTTTCTTTGTCAGCTGCCTGTTATATCAATCACGGAGCTGAGATCTATTTATAGGTTGGGACTCAGAGTGCTGTGTCCTCAGTTACAAAGAGAGCCAGAGACACGGAAGGGACTCCTGATTTGTGCAAGCAGAACTGAAAGATACTCACTCAGCAACACCTGAGAGAAAAGTCTCCCCTACCTTGAGGGTTTCTTAGCCCAAAGCATGTAAGTATCTTGGGGGTGTGTGTGTCAAGCTTCTTTTCCTCAGTTATATTTGCTCTTTTATCTGAACTTGAAATTATGGATGCATACCCTTTCAAACACAGAACTGAAGAAGGAGATAGGATTCGTATCCTGTCGGTTGTCTTTTAAAAGGAAGCTCACAGAGGGGAATTTCAGAACTTTTAACAATAGTTTCAGGTTTCCTTTTTATTTTGAACTATGCTGGTGAAAGTTTGTGCCAGATGCTATTCATTGGGAAATGCAAATAAATTGCCAGCATTCCACATGGCAACAAGGAAGGGAACTTGGCTTAAGGGCTTATCAAGGACAGGTAATCAATTTTCCAGCAGCCTTGTAAAATCTGAAAAGGGAAAAAAAAACTTTAGCACTAAAGACCTCTTGTAAGAAATGTACATCTCAATATTGATCACTGCAAACACTTGTAAAAATGTATTGAAATCATGTGAAAAGGGGATATTTTTTTAATTTTTGGAGCTCTATGTGTATGTGTACTTGATTGGTATATGATGTCCCAAGAGTGGAAACCATTTAGAGATTATCTTTGTTAATATAGTGAATTCTTTTAAGAAATTGAATATACAAAAATTATTTTTGTGATGTGCCTGTTATACAAGCAAAATTGCAGATAATTGCCAATTGAAAATGCAAAGAACATCAGTAATTACTGTTTATAGGTATATATTTTTATATAGTGAGAATAATTTGTATTAATTCTATAGCTATCACTCAGTTTTGTAAATTTCTAATTAAATTCCTTTTTAGTTCATTTTATTGAATAGGAAATAAATTCTTATTGGATGCTTTTTAAAAGCTGCAAATTTTAATTTTTTCCTTTTAATTCTCCTATTCAAATTCTTTTCCATTTGCTTTAAAGTAATCATAAAATTAATCTGTCCAATTTGTAAAGATACCTCTATTTTTTCAAGAGTGTGAATTAACTTAATGGAACAGCAATAAACAATGCCTTTTCATTAATTGGACAAATATATATTTTATATTAAGTCAGAGTGAATGTGAAGAAAATGTTATGAAATAGCTGAGGATAGTTAACATGTGAATAGTTGATAAATATCTTAAATACATTTTCAGTATAACCAATTCCTCATTCGTGTTGAACTAAAATTTTACAGTTAACACATTACTCCTTCACACATACTTTATATAGTTTACTTTATTGTGCTATATTTATTCTTAGAAAAAATTAAGGGAGCCTTATAAATGTCTGCGTTGGTGTAATACAACAGGGGCTGTAAATTTATTTAATGCAATTTAACATAATTCAAGAATGATTCATATTTCTATAGAAACCAAGTTAAGGAAGGTAACCTAGAATCCTGAAAAAATCTAGCAATTTAATCAAGTATTCTTTGTACTTATTAGTTATTCAAATACAAAATTAAATGTATTTATTCTGTCCCAAGCCATTGTATGTTGGTTTTACATAAAATCATCACTAGACTTTTTCCTTGTTTCATTCTTCATGTTCAGGAATGGTGGCCTGAATTTTTCCATGAAGACAAATGCACAAATGTGATTTTACCTAGCAGCTAAAAGAAAAGGGTTTTTTGTTTTTTTTTTTGCAATAAGATTAAAAACATAGACTATGCTCAAGAACACCTTTCTTTAGACTTGTTTTTGCTACATTTATTACTTTTAAAAATGAATGTTATTTGCAGGTTTTAGTAATCCCCATTTCTTCACTAACAAACATATACAAAACAAGAGGAAATCCCTACTGATATGCCATCTCAGTATTCTCACTTATTAAAAATGTTGGCCTTTGGGTAATTGAAGGAAATATTTTAAACTATTTTCTTGTGGCATTTTTGAGGCATCTCTTGGCATGCATAGAGGTATGTTTAGCTCTCTGAATGTATGTGTGATCTGCTACTTATTTCCCCTTCTGTTCAGCGAGTAGATTCTTTTTCTTGCTTTTGAAAAACGCAAGTCCTTTTGGGGAATATAGGACATTCTTCTTTGCCTTTATGGATACCTAGATAAATGATAAGAACATTCTGAAATATTAATTGGGTACCTTGCTGATTGATATTGCTTAATAGCTACTTCTATAGCAATTATTATTTTCCGGCTCAAACCCTGTCCCAGCTCTACCCCATCTGAATTTTCTTCTCAAATACAGTTTTTAATGAGTCTGTTCATGATTCTGAGAAGGAAGCCTTCCCTCTTCTATCTGTTTGCCTTTAAAGTCATGAATAAAGTCATGAGTTATGGCCCTTGACTTGTTTTAGGAAGCCTCTTTCTATTGAATTTCCAATTATGAATATTCTACAACATTTGCATGCAAAGCTGAACCTCACACAGGTGTGTAAAATGTACCTGTTGGTTTCTTCTGTGTTTGTAAGCTTGAAATGATGAAATGGACATCTGGAAGGTAAGAAATATCAGCCAGAGAATTGCTTAGTTATAAATCATGAAGGCCTCTATCTTTTTCTTTTCTTTTTTTTAAATAGGAGGACTTGGGAGCCGCACATTTTAAAAAGATTATGCAGCCATCTATTTCACTTTCTTCTGCTATCTCTTCACTTATACCTCACCCTGTCTTTTTATCATATCTCAGTTTTACATTTCATTATGCTTACTCTTTTCTATCGCTTCTCTTCCCCTGCTGTGCGCACTTTTTTTTTCCTGGAAAATACATTTCTTTCTGGCACAGAAAATAAACTCAGATTGCTGGTAGTTATGTTAATCTAATTCAATCCTCGGTGGGTTAGAAGTGAAATTCTAATAGTGGAGCTGTTGAGGGCTTTTTTGTTAATGGCTTGGGGATTACATTGAGTTAAATGCTCATTTCCTAATCAAACAGAGAGGGAGAGAGTGACTCCGAATATTTATGAGTCTCTCAGCCTGAGTTAAACATTGAACTCCAAAAGAAAGATCTCAGCACAGTGGAAAGAGTTAAACCCCCTCAGGGCTGCCGTGGAAAAATATTGAAAAGTTAAGCCATCAGCATTTTCAACTGTTGTACAACTTCTCTTCGGTTGGGGTGTGGGAAGTGAAGAAAAAATGAAAACAGCAGCGAGGTATTTAAAACAAAATCAAATGATGCTCCAGAATACTTCTCCTGGAGGTAGCCACATATGGAAAGCAAGGATGTATAGAGGCCTGGCAAGTGCAATAAATAATCATACAAATAGTGGATATTTTGAGTGCCAGGAAAAAGAGCCCCCCCCCCCCCCGTTTGTTTAAAACAGGGTTTATATATTAAAAATTCATTGCATTTAAAAAATGTTGTATCCTTTTCTTAAATAGTTGAAAGAATATGTACAATTCATCTCATTTGCACACATGTATCCAATTTTGGAGCTACTTCAGAGCAGGGTGGCTTAATGAAATGAGTTTTGTATTGTGGATTTCACCACAATCATGTGACTGGTCTTCCATGCATTATATCCAATAGATGGGTAGTCCTCGACTTACAATCATTGGTTTAATGACTGTTCATAGTTACAACAGCACAGAAAAAAGTGACATGCAGCTGGTTCTCACATTTTTGAATGTTGCAACATCCCCACAGTCACAGGATTAAAGTTCAGGCACTAGGCCGCTGACATATTTTTATAATAATTGCAGCATCCCAAGGACATATGATCACCATTTGCAACCTTCCCAGATGACTTCCAACAAGCAAAGTCAATGGGGGAAGTGAGATTCACTTAACAACCACGTGATTCATTTACCAACTGCAGTGATTCACTTAACAACTTGCCAAAAAAGCTGTAAAATTGGGTGTGACTCACTTAACAATTGCCTTGTTTTAGGAACAGAAATTCTGTCCCCCAATTCTGATTGTAAGTCGAGGGCTACCTATATAAGTTCCTTTCCAGCTGATAGATCAGATTGATTGAAATTTCTCCTAACAGATTGCTTCATTCCAGACATGCCAATGTGGCTAGAAGATAAAAACTGAATTTAATATTAATAACTGGATTGGAAGATTGGTTAGTTTTTGTCAGTAATTTCTTGAAATGAAATTCAAGTTCACAATACAGACACACTCAGTATTCCTTGAATGTTTCAGTTCAAATATGTTTCAGGAATGAATTCTCATAAATACACAACTATTTTCTATTGATATTTACTATCATGTGCATTTGGTTCTTACATGTGAGGAATACATTTGCATCTTGCATTCAAAAACAAGCAGTAAGAGAAAACATTGTTTTTACAATAAAAAAAAACATTTAAACTTCTGTTAAGAATTAATAGAAGCTATTATTAAAGGATTGAATGCATGCAACGATAGAAAGGTCTGATGAGGAAGATTCTTCTGAATAAGGTTAAGGAAATATTACATTGATCTCAGTGCAGTGAACAACATTTGCTTGGCTGTTCTATGTACCTCATCATGGAGTACTCCTAAAGCAGACCCCTCACCTTGTATACAGTTTTACAGATTTTCACAGTCTTTGTCAGGCAGTCTCTTTATTAAGGCAGTTTCTCTGAATCCCAAAAGCACTCTGTTACCTCCTTCAGGCTTCATTATTTAGCTAGTCCCTGGGAGGAAATAACTGGAGGTCAAGTCAACCATTGAAAAATGAACACATATGAAAGACATAATGGTCCAGAATGCAGCAGAGTGTACAGTATTAGGTTCCCATAGGTTCGCTCCTGTTACATCTTTATTGTGCAAGCTGTACTGGCTCCCAATTTTCTTCTAGTTGCAATTCAAGGTGCTGGTTATCACCTTGAAAACCTTACATAGCATATGACTCCGTTATTTTCAGGATTGCCTCTCTGTAAGAATATCTGTCTGTCCCGCTAGATTAGACTGGATGAGTTCACGCCAGATCCTCTCCCTGAAATCTTGCCATCTAGTGAGCTCAAAGGCATGCCGTTCCCATGGCTGCCTCTGTTGTGGCCCGTCAGCGGCCTGTGCAGATTGTAGCTGATTCCGACAACAAGGAGGCTGGTGTGGTGCTGCGTCAGCAGCCTGTGCAGCTGGCGCTCGAGTCGGACAGTGAGGAGGCTGGAGAAGATGTGGTGCCAGAGGCAAGGATTCAGCCAGGGCCATCAGAACCTCCAGAAGCTCCTTTAAGTGAAGAGGATGAAGAGGAGCCTCTTCTCAATGCATGGGCGTGCAGAGCTGCCAAAAGGCAGGAGAGGGTCCTCAGGAGGAGGTCTCCTTGAGATTAAGGCTTGGGGCTAATTGGCCATTCCCTTAGCCTATTTAAGAAGGAATGCCACTTGCAACAAGCTATAGAGAACAACTTTAGTTCACTCTCCTTCGTGTCTGCAAAATTGCTTCTGGGCTTTCTGCCAACTCTAGTAAGACTGTGATTACCTTATCTTAGAATTCTGGTAGGTTGTTAAGACAGTTCATTAACAGCCTTTGAATAATAAAGACTAAGTTATGTGAGTAAAATAAGCTTTGTATAGAGTTTGTGTGTGCTGCGTTCTTTGGGGTCCGTAGCTGGGGCAGAACAGCCTCCAACCTTGTGGAACACAATCCCACTGGTGATTTGACAGGCCCCCACCCTTCTAGCCTTTTAGAACAGGGGTCTCCAACCTTGGCCACTTTAAGACTTATGGACTTCAACTCCCAGAACTCTGGGAATTGAAATCCACAAGTCTTAAAGTGGCCAAGGATGGAGACCCCTCTTTTAGAAGGTCATTAAGACCTGGTTCTTTACTTAGGCACTGGGACAGTATAGATACTGGTAGTAAGTACTGTATGGAAAGTGGGCAGTGGGTCTGCTGTGGGGCATCCCAGGAGGGTGATTATGGTGCAATGTTTTTGTTTTAATGTTTCACTGTTTTTTATTGTTTTATGATTATTATATTTATTGGTTTTATTATTATTGTGAGCTGCTCAGAGTTATTTCAGATGGGAAGCCAAACAAACAAACAAACAAACAAACAAACAAACAAACAAACAAACAATATGTAGGCTGATATTTAATTGGATCCTTTGCAGATGTATATTGCATAAGTGCATGATATTCAGTTTAGATATCTAGCATGATAATCAGTCCCAATGTCTATCAGATAATAAACCCTGCCTGGATGGGTTATTTTTATAGTTTTACTGGGATTATGTATTTGGAATATATACTGTGAATGAATGAATGAATGCAGGAATGCAGGAATGAATGAATGAATGAAATACTCAAGGACTGTAGAAGCCAATCTACATATCTACCGCATGTCTCCCCAGAATACATTCCTGTTAGACTTTGCATGATTGTATAGGAACCAGTTCAGATATGTATTGCATCTCTATAAAGGAACTCTTGCTAGATATTTATTTTATTTATTTTATTTATTTTATTTATTTTATTATACTTATATGCCGCCCTTCTCCCAAAGGACTCAGGGCGGCTCACAAAACTAAACAATAGAAACAATAAAAATAACTACTAAAATCAATACTAAAATCTCCCAATTAAAATCACCCAACAGATCAGCAAATTTGTTGGAAAAGCCATGTCTTCAGGTCACGGCGGAAAGAGCGGAGGTTGGGGTAACCCATTCCAGAGGGTCGGTGCGGCCACAGAGAACGCCCTCATCCTGGGCGCCACCAGCCGACATTGTCTGGCCGATGGCACCCAGAGGAGGGCTGTCCTATGTGAGTGCACAGGGCGGTGGGAGGCAGGCAGAAGATGGTCCTGCAAATACCCCGGGCCCATGCCATATAGGGCTTTATAGGTAAGTACCAGCACCTTGAAGTGGATCCGAAGGACCACCGGTAACCAATGCAGCTCGCGCAGGAAAGGTGTAACATGGGAGTAACAGGAAGCTCCCATTACAACCCGTGCGGCCTCATTCTGGACCAGCTGGAGCCTCTGGGTACAGATATGATATGTGCATACTGATTTCTGTACAGCCGTGCATATATCATATTTGTACTGTTTTAAATGTTTCAGCTAGCAGCCCTCATATATGCAAGGGCTGATAAATCTCCATCTCATCCTAGTCTAATTATTATTACCATGTTTCCCCGAAAATAAGACCGTCTTATATTTTTTTGAACCCTGAAATAAGCGCTTGGCCTTATTGCTATGCACTCAAAAGCCTGATTGGGCTTATTATCAGGGGCTGTCTTATTTTGGAGGAAACAGGGTACTCTCAGATCATGTATTATACACTGAGGGAACCAAGAGTGGGAACCATTCATGGTTAATATGTGGGGCATATAATTAAGAATATGGTGTCCCAAACAATGCCAGGATCTTGACTTTGAGGTCCAGGAGGGATTAAAAAGCAGGGGAATCCACCAATAAAGGGCTGGGTAAACAAATTGCTGTATAGAACACTAGGCCAACTTTGTGTCAAAATAGAGGAACAGGATGAAAATCGGAGAGGGACTTCTTTAAGCTGTCTGGCAGCTGAAAGCTGCAGAGCTGATAAGCCCTGAGAATGCCTTATGGAACCCCTACTTCTCTGCTTAGATGTACAGCTTTAAAAAAAAAGCTTCAAGTGTGTACTAGCATAATATTTCCATCCCTGGAAGTAGCCATTACAATGTACTGATTAAAAATTGGGGAGGTGGGGGGGGTAACCAAGGGACTTGTATAAAGCAGAGGGAATCTGTCCCAGATGCTCCCCCACCAATTGCTCCTACGTAGCATGTTAACTATTGTGTATTATCTATAATTCATTATAAGATTAAATGTGAATTACCAAGTCTTGACAGATATGGATATCAGTAACGCGCAAATTGTTCTCGAGGTAGAAAAATAGCCGAAAGACATTTGGCTACAACAATAATTTTCCTAGTGAAATGTTCAGTATTTCTATTGGCATGGGTTATGGTTATGCCCAAAAACTGGAACAGGATATCCTTTCTGATATATCACTGCATGTTAACTATTAATCCTGAAAAATACCAAACATAACTTTCATGTGCAGAGTATTATATAGTGCAAAATGTCAATTAGGGAATCAAGTGTTAAAAAATCAAACATAATTGGTTGTCTGTCAAATATCATATGTATATATCCTATAACTAGACACATATCCTTGTAACTAGAAAATATCTGAACTCACAGGATATCTGCTGGACAGCAAAACATGAAAGAAGGATATTTGGAAGCAATTAATTTAAGATTGATCTCAAGGCTAAAGAAGGATTTCAGCTTGTGGGTTTTCTCATGCTGGCCCAATATGGGAAGGGGTCATACAAGTAAATCAGGAATGCATAAGCCAGAGAAGATAGGCCTACCTCCGTGAAAACTATATTGTGGACAAATGTCTATGGAGCTTCTCAGTCATGAAGCTCATGGTTGTTCCAGAGTTATTTTTTCAAAAAGAACTGGACTTTGTTTTGTTTGAAGATATTTTGCTTCTCATCCAAGAAGCTTCTTCAGTTCTGACTAAATGGTGGAGGATGGAAGGATTTATGTTCATTGCAGTCATCTAGTCATTAGCACTCTTTCTGAGAATCGTTGAGGCCACTTGAAGGTTTACCTGTGCCCACAGATCACCTGAATAGTGGGTGTGGAACAGGGGTGAAATCCAGCAGGTTCTGGAGAACCGGTAGTGGAAATTTTGAGTAGTTCAGAGAACCGGCAAATACCACCTCTGGCTGGTTCCAGAGTGGGGTGGGAATGGAGATTTTTCAATATCCTTCCCCCTGGAGTGGGGAGGGAATGGGGATTTTGCAGTATCCTTCCCCTGGAGTGGGGAGGGAATGGAGATTTTGCAGTATCCTTCCCCTGCCACGTCCACCAAGCCACGCCCACAGAACCGGTAGTAAAAAAGTTTGGATTTCACCAGTGGTGTGGAACCTTTTTGGAACTGCTGAAAGGACTGTATTGTAAACAGGAGATAGGTGGTGTTGTATCTCTTCCCCTCTGTTGAGAGAGGGCTGGTCAATATTAATGTAGATGGCCTCTGATCCCTGTTTCAAACCAATGGTCCTCTCTGTCCAGAATGTGGACAATATTGTGGATAAAATGCTGGAAGTTTTCCTCCAAATACAGCATCATCATTTTACCAATCTTGGCTGGTCTTGAAAAAAAAATGCTCAGATTTTTACTTTAATGGACAACACCACCAAATCTGAAGACTAGATTGGGAAATAATCAAATAAACACATCTTGGAAGAAGCCGGTGTCAAACCACCTATAATGTTGCCAAGAAAAGTATAAAAACATGCCCATTTTGTCACTGGGAGTTAAGCTTGACTAAAGGAGGCTATCTTTTTTTAGACTGTATAATTATATGTTTTGTTGAATTCATTTCACTATGTGGATTGATCCTAAGCCTGTTCCCAATCTCTTTGTGTTTGAAATACCAGCTTGCTTTTAAAGTCGAGCTTTGATGATTGCTTTGATAAATCTTTCCATTGCTCTCCATATTTGTTGGAATATATTAATCATATTTTCAATTCTATGTTACTCCAGTCTGGACAACTCCTTTCCCTACACTAGTCCTTGTAATGGAAGAGAAAGGAACTTTCCTTCCTGCACAAGGGGGAGTGACCGTAATGGAGAAATTAATAATATCTGGACTGGGCTCCCCACATTTGCTATTTATTTTGAGAGGAGCCCTTCATGCAAGCGCTAATTGAATTAAAGATAGCCCGTCTAATCATCTAATCGGGCTTGAGGTGAGGAGGGGCTGTGTGGTCTATCAAATCAACATACATCTTCCTGATATTAAATCACAACATTAGGCACTGTTAAATATATGCATCCTAGTAATCAATAAAGATTGTGAATTAGTATTGTCCTCCCCCTGGCCTTCTCTCTCACCAGCTATAAATGCAGCAGCAGCCTTATCAAATCTTGCTAGCATTTCTCCATAGCTGATCTCAACGGAGCTTTATATGGGCTGTATATGCCATTTTCTTTTTCTCTTGCTACTTTCATGAGTACTACTTCCTGGATTTTCTTAAATGTCAAGATTAGGTTTCTGGTGTTGGGCTATAAAATGAATTCACATTCTCTGTTACTGTCTACCAAGTATGCCATTTTCCAAAATCTGATATTTCCCTTGAGAGTAGACAACAGTAAGATTTTCCTGTATAGACATCTCTCCTTTCAAATGGAACTAAGCTCTCATTTATTGAAAGATCATTCCTGAAATGAAGAGAAAAAAAAAGTCATCTAACCCAGCTAGCATCTCGGCATCTGTCTGTCTGTTACTCTAAATTTCTGCCTCTCTTGTGCAGTTTCAGAATGCTAAAAACTGCAAATTAAAATAAGTTAAATATGTGTACACTGACCTATTGTTCACTGTTACTTTGGATTACTTCTTGTTGTATTACAAGCTATGTCTTGTGGCAGCTTTATCCCTTCTTCTCTTCTGTGTGCTTCTGTAAAGTTTCTTAAGGCAAAAATATGCCATGGCCCAGTGGTGGGTTGCCCCCGGTTTGAACAGGTTCTATAGAACCGGTAGTAAAACTGGCGGGAGCCTCCGCTCACTGACCCTGACGTCATCAGAAGTGATCTGCGCATGCGCAGAAGCAAGGCGTGTGTGCGAGCTAAGCAAGCGCGCACGCACGATCCCGTTGTAAACTGGTAGTAAAGGTAAGTAGAACCCACCCCTGCCATGGCGCCCCTGCATTTCAATTCCCCCCCCCAGCCCAACGATCAAGTTCAGAATCAGGAAAGCTCATCATCACACAATGGTATATCATGCAACCTTTTCTTGCTAAACATAATGAGAGAAAGAGAGAGCAAGCAGAGAGAGACCTGGCTGCTATTTTCAGCACTGATTGGAACAGCCAAAATATAAATCATCCTTTGGTACAACATCCTATAAAACGCCGGAAAGCCACAAAATCAGGGTAGTAATGTTCAAGCAGAAGGGAAGTGGGAAACCCCCCCTCCATTTGGACAGACTGTGAGACCGTGGGGAGATTGGCTTTCTTACGATCTTTATCTCACTTTCCTTTTTTTTTGTTGAAGTTTTAAAAGTTTTTATTAAATATAAAAAATTCCATTTCTGAATAAACAGTGTGTTGTCTGCGTATTTATCTCATTTTCCTAATCTATTACCAAATCTAGGTATCCTATGAGCAACTTGGCATTCCAAATAGCTTTTCCATGAACCTTTAAGAGCTTCAGTCTGATTTCAGAGGTTCTTCTACAATTTTACGTGGCACACTGTCACACTGTATTATGAATTAGAGGGATAGTCTGTAAAGAAATCAATTGACAGTTGCTTTCATATACTGTAATCCTTTCTGTTTATAAGGAGCTTTATACTCCAAGAGATCACAGCTAGAATTATTTATGTAATTGGAAGTTTTGCTGACAACCGGAATTTAGCACATTGAACATTTTTTGGATGTTCCTTAAGTTTTTCCTCATCTTGGCTCTCTCTAGCACTAACTCATTTGCTGATATTCTTCCTTTTCTTCTTTCACTCCAATTTTGACACTTTCTGCTTGCTCTTCCCTATATCTACAGTATGTCGTTGGTACCTGCCAGATGTTTAGGATTTTCAACTCCCTGAATTCCCAATCAGCAAGTGATAAGCACCAGACTGTAATGTTGAGAACTGTAGTCAAAATACTTCTCAAAGCTACAGTATTTAGAAGGCGGATTGTAATGGTATGTGAGAGTGACCTTGGGAGACAGGAGAAAAAACTGCAGACTAGACAATGATCATGCAAGGAAAAGGGGCATGGGAAATGTCTCAGGAGGGATCCTCACTAGTTTTCCGGAAAGTAAAAGTAAAGAAGTGCTTTTGGACTTGTAAAATTGATATCAAGTCTTCAAGGTTTCAGAATACAGAATAATGGAAAGGACCTTGGAAGACTTCTAGTTCAACCCCCTGCTGAAACAGGGGAGTCTATACCAGGGGTGGGTTCTACTTACCTTTACTACCGGTTCACAACCGGGCCGCGCATGCACACGTGCTCTTTTGCGCATGCGCAGAAGCATTCTGATGATGTCGGGATCGGTGGGCGGAGCCTCCCTCTGGTTTTACTACCGGTTCTATAGAACCGGTCCAAACCAGGGGCAACTCACCACTGGTCTATACCATTCCAGACAAATTATTGTCCAATCTCTTCTTTAAAACCTCCTGTGATTGTGCACCCACAACTTCTGGAGGCAACCACCCATAGAGGTAATCCAGACAAGAAGCACAAACCATGAGCACTAACCCAGATTAAGATAAACACTTGATTTACACATGGTGATCTTTATCTTATTTTATGCTTTTTTTTAAAAAAATAAAGAGGTTGTGTGGAAGCTGAATTTCATAGCCAGCATTCTATGTACAGTTTAGGCTTCTGCAACTTTGCTAATCAGCATTACCAATATGTTTCCTTATCACATGGACAGTGCTGTGCACGGATGAGAAAGATACTTTAATCTCAGAACATTGTCTCAAGAACTATATCCCTCTACTTTTTTACTTTGATTTCTTCTCCATCCTCCTTTTTTCTCATATGCTCAATGTCATTGCCATTAGTTTTGGTATATAATATCCACAGTTGGTTGAGGAGATTGAATGGGCACAATATGATTATTGCAAATTAGGGTTTACCTCCAAATCATTAATGGAAACAAATTTTGAAGTGGTTTCTTGACTTGTTTTGATGGCAAACCATGTTTTTCAGAAACTATGGATTCCATAACTTGAATGTTACATTAAAATATACTGTAGCTGTATTAAACCTGGAAGTAAGGAATGGGATGGAGATATATAGAGACTAAGAATTTAGAGGAGAATAACACCATGGTTCAACTACAATGATTTGCTCAAACATAACACTAAGCCACAATATGTCTTGCATGCTTTTGGATTTAGTGTAATGTACAAGTTTATTATTATGGATGAATATTATGAGAACCCAGCCATTACTATATGTTTTGTTCAGCAAACCAGATTTAAATCTTAGCTTAACTTTACTTAGGAAGTCAGTAGTTATCTAAGTGATCTGTGCTGTCCTATTGTGGAGTCCTTGATGTTCTCTGAGCTCGGTTGTTTGCTTGTAGATGGTTGGTTATCATACTAGATAATATCTCCAATGTTAGAATGAAGTGCTGCTTCCTCTCTATTCATATATGGTAGCTTGCCCTGTTTTAGCTGTATTGTGATTGGGACTGGAGAAATAGCATAAATGAATAAACAATTATTTATCTGTAATAGCATAACTCCAATGCTTAAATAATTGGCATCTGTATTAGAAACTTGCACCATCAGTAATCCAGACCCTACATTTGGAGAGTGAAACAACTGTCTCATGATGCTAATTCTACATGCTGTGGTCAGCATTGAAAATAATCAGGCTCTGCTTTAGTTTCCTAAATGACTTGATCTCCTTGAGCAGTACAGGCCTTTACTTGGAAGAAAGAGTGCCATTATCATATCCTTTCAGGGACCAAAGGATATGAGGCCAGCCATGGTGTCTACACAATAGGAATTGCTCTCATATTTTGTATTGATGATTGGATGGGTGTTTTTATTTTTTACAGCTGTGCAAATCTTTAGAAATGGACCAGATTAATTAAAGTAAACTGGACTTTTGCCTCAAAGATTGCAAAGAAATTAACCTCTCATACAACAACAGTAATCATAATTAGAACGTTAGCTATATATTGTTCTTTGAGTGCTCATCTCAGAGTAACTCCGGAAGTAGCAACATTTGGGGGGGAAAATCTCAAAGGTTTCAGGGTATGGAAGTTATGTAAAAATACATGATCTTCTGTCCTAGACAAGAGGTTGCAATAATAGGTAGAACTAAGAAACACATGGTGATTCAGGGAATTTGGAAGTATTTAGTTTTCCAGGACTAGAAGAAGCAAATTATATGAAATTGTTTATGATATAAAATTGTTACAGTAAAAGGCAAGTTTTCAGTGTTCAATTAGGTCACTTTTTGTAGTCTTCTGGAGAAAGCCATGATTGCCGAGGATTATGTGAGTTGATACTACATTGCTAGAGAGCTGCAGTCTGGACAAGGGTGATTTGCAGCACAGTTAAATCTCATGAAAGTAGTAATTGCACCCACTCACATACCAGTGTTTAATACTGCAGTGGAATCCAGGGTAAATGATGTATTGCTGATTTTCTTGGCCTTCTCCAATTTTATTGTTTTGAGGGCATACAGATCAAATGGAAAATAAGAGCAATACAAGCATTTTCTCTGCCTCCATCCCGCCCTCGCTCCCTTCAGCTCTGTGTTGTCTCTTAAGTGAGACAAACAGTCCACTAGGTTTTCTGCATCTTACGCATTTGATTCAGGAATTTCCTATCATTCAAATGGCATCTGTGACAATGTTACATTATCAAGAATGATCTTGATAATTGCAATGGAGAACCTGCAATCCTTTCTGAATAATTACTCAATGTGATAATGATAATGTCGTCGTCGTCATCATCATCATCATCATCATCATCATCAATTTTTTTTGGCTGCTTCTTTTGTTTTTGCAAGATCTGAACTCCAACAAGGAACAAACGTAGAAAAGGTGTCTTATTTTGAAAGGGGAAATTAGAATCTACACGCAACTGGCAGATTAAAGAGCCCAATCTTGACCCATTTCCCTTTGAGTTTTGCAATTTCTTATTCCAGGATTGGAACACATACCTACTTACATAAAAACGAGAGAGGGGGAGAAAGGGGGAGGGGAAGCGTGCAGCAGCATGATTTCAGCAATGCAACACCCTCTTCCCTGCAGCAAGACACCCTCCCCCAAATGCTGTACTCCATGAGGACCCAACTAAGCATCGTTCTGTGGCTTGAGAAAAGATGCGAGTGGAGAATGGATAATCATCCTAAAGGAAAAATGATAATTGTGGCATTTTTGTTTCAGGACCATGGATACAGTAAGCCCTTTGGAACCTTCCCTTTAAAAATTACATTGGAATAATATTATCTGGTGCAAGGAGGGGGGACACACAGAAAGATAGAGCGTGCATTTCAAAGGACACTGATTCAAACCAATTCTTCGTGTATTTGGCTACTGACTTGGGCCAACCTTTAACCAAATGATAGGCCCTCCCTCCCCTTCCAACAAATTAGCCTGTCTTCAAAGGTGAAAAGCCCAATAAAATTGTCTCCATTATTGTTTAGGGTGGCTTGTGTGGATGCACTACCTTACGGAGATATGCAAATTCCTGTCTGCTCTCTCTCTCTCCCTCCCTCCCTGAAACGGACTCGCACTCTGTCCGTTTTGCCATTCTTCCTGCCAGCCGGATCCCAGCAGGGATTCCCTAATTAGCAATCTCTTCATTTCCAATCAAAGCACAAAGCAGCCCCAAAGCCTCCCTTTATGAGGGAACTGAGCAGTGGCTGGGGACAGAGAGTGGGATAATTGCCTTCGCCACTGGCAGCGGTAAGCAGCCGGGCTAATTCATTACCGTAATAACTTTGTTTGTCCTTGGGGAGCGTGGAGGTAAGACCAGAGTGGGAGAACTCAGCCAACCAGTGCTTGCTCGGGACCCGGGGAAGTGGGAGCCCAGCCAGGGTCCGAAGAGGACGGGGAGAATTAGCTGGGAAGGGGAGACCATCCCAGGTGAGTCTTTCTGCTTTCTTCTCTCTGAAAACCACCAGCTCCAGGGATGGCCAATAACCAAGGGTTGAATATTAACAGGTTGTAATGTCCCAGCATAGCAGAATAATGAAACTGAGGCTAGAGTGAGAAAACTAAAAAAACTAAAATAAAAAAAATGCCTTTGGGCTTTGATTCGGTAATCAGACATTTGGTCAGAATAAGGCAGTTGACCAATTTCTATGGTTGGTTACCTGGGTATAATATGAGGGAAGAAGATTGGTTTGGTGACAGGAAATGGCAACTCAAGTATTTCAGTGTTAAAGATAGGTAAGTCTTGCAGGGGGTGAGTCAGGATTTCAGCATCAGGAGATCTACACAGTGGTGTAATCCAATTTTTTTTACTACCTGTTCTGTGGGTGTGGCTTGGTGGGTGTGGTGTGGCTTGGTGGGTGTGGCTTGGTGGGCGTGGCAGGAGAAGGATACTGCAAAATCTCCATTCCCATCCCACTCCACTCCAGGGGAAGGATACTGCAAAATCTCCATTCCCACCCCACTCCAGGGGAAGGATATCACAAAATCTCCATTCCCATCCCACTCCAGGGGAAGGATATTGCAAAATCTCCATTCCCTCCCCACTCTGGGGCCACCCAGAGGTGGTATTTGCCGGTTCTCTGAACTACTCAAAATTTCCGCTACCAGTTCTCCAGAACCTGTCAGAACCTGCTGGATTTCACCCCTGGATCTATAGTAGGGCAAATGCTAGCTAGGACAAAACCCAAGTGGTGTTTGTACTTCTCCAAAAAAAGAAAAAGAAAAAAAAACCCAAAACAAAGCAAAAACAAAAGACAGTCCTCTCTTTCGTAAACTTTTTTTAAAAAATAAACTCAGCCTATTTCAGTGCCAGGCTGTTTTCAACACTTCTGTGGAATTGGATATATGACTGCTGTACCCACTGTTGTATGAGTACAGTGTCACTTTAGGAATCAGCCAAAGAAGAGGCCTTAAACACCCTGTAAACTTTTTAAACTTAAAGGACAATAGAAGATTCTTCTTTGTCATTATGGACATTTCAGAAAGTAGTGGAATCTAATTCTTCTTTTAAATTAGTATAAGGTTCAATTATTTGCCCCTTTGCCCTGCAATTACTTGCTGTGTTTTTTGCTGGAATTTGCTCTGGGAAGGGAAATAAACCAAAGCTCTCAGAGAACAAAGCATTCTGGAAAGAATTATAGGGAAATGTTTGCTGCATTTAGAATTTAGAAAAAAAATGTAATCAAAGAAATACAATTGCAATCATCAAACTCTAAAAGGCGGGATGCTACCATGCTGTTGCGAAAACTACAAGAATAAAACAGAAGATATTCAGGAGAATATGTATCCCTCTTTTTCTAGACATTTGGGAAAGTAACTATTACTGTTTTGTGTATCCTTTTTGAAATGAAAAAATAAATCCCATTTCCACATGGCTAGATTAGTTCTATGTTTACATACATAGAACTGCCATCACCATATCTATGTAAAACAGTTTTACTAAGGCATATTTTAGATTTGGGGTTAGTTATGTTGAGATTGGGAACATGGGAAGGATCCAGAGCAATATACAGTATCTCATATGTTGAAGCTACAATAGAATCAGATGATTTGAAGTATCTATGACTGCCATGCAGAAGATCAAGTGAGATCTTTTTCCCATTCCTCCTTTTACAGTGTCATCTAGTGCAGGAGTTCTCAAATGGTGCTTCAGCTGCCTGAGACATTGTGAGCAATTTAGAAGGGGGGGGTCACATTTGCCCAGATGTATAAGAAATTAACTTATTCTGGACTTTACTCCTTGCTTTGCCCATACAGGCCTACAGTAGAGGGAGATAATATTACAAAGTTGAGAACTATTTTAATATATAGAATAAAATGGATGTCAGGTTTCGGTGCTATCTTGAATAAACTTCATTCTCAAGCACAAGCTGTCTAATGAAACATTTTATTTTTAAGCATAGCAGAATCCGACATTTCTGACTCAAATTTGCAGCCAAACTGGCCCCTCCTTCCAACCCCCTCCTCTTCCGCTCTCCAGCCCCAACGTCCCATTGGCCATCATACAAATCCATCTCTACATCCCGGCACGTTCTTTTCACAGGAATGCAGCCCCCCACCCTCGTCTCCCAGGACACCCTATCTGTATATACAAAACTAGGTAAAAGTTCATCTCAGCAATAAATCAAGCTTCCGCTCTTTCTGCTTCAACTTGTTATGTCAGCGTTGGAAGAAAGCCTAATTTGGAACGCTGACATCCGGCCCCTCTCCCTTCACTTCTGCGACATCACCTATCCCATAGGGAAAACACAACAAGATTAGTCTCATCAGCCCCTCCCTGGCTGTGCAACCCCCCCTCCCGGCTTTCCCGGGTGGTCTGCATGGAATTTTGCTATAAGGCGATCAGCTTGGATGTTTGCGCTCTTCACCCAGGAAGCCTCTGACAATGGGTAACCTTTCCATTTAATTAAGTACTGAAGGCGCCCCCTGTGCCATCTTGAATCAAGAATCCGCTGCACTTCGTAGTGCGTTTGGCCCCCAACAACCAGGGGCCCAGGGGGTTCACGTGGCGTTGGCCTTAAAGTAGACCCCACTACAGGTTTTAGAAGGCTGCTGTGAAAAACGGGGTGAATTTTCCCCAAAAGCCGTGGCAACTGCAATTGCACTGTAACGGGGTTGATTTTTTTTTTTTTTTTTTTTAAATAGTTTTTATTGAATATAAATATTAAAAAAGACATACGTAACATATACACAACGAACATTTATACAACATATACACAAAAAGAATATAATTTCTTCTTAAGCATTTTTTCAGAGTGACGTTCTACAATTCTACTTATAATATATTCCTTCACCTTTCTGTAATCTAATAATATTTTTATTACATATATATGTATCAATCGGTAATATATCCCCTATATTTTTTGTATATTTCTAATTTTTAACCAATTATACCAACTATTCCATATTTTATAATAGTCTGATTCTTCTTTTTCTTGTAGTTCTTTGGTTAACCTATCCATTTCAGCGCATTCTAAAATTTTCCCTATTACTTCTGTTTCACTTGGTATTTTTTCTTGTTTCCAATTTCTTGCGTAGATTATTCTTGCAGCAGTTAATATGTGAATTGTAAGATATTTAATATCCTTAGGGTATGATTTGTTAAATATTCCTAATAAAAATGTTTCTGGTTCTTTTTCAATCTGTGTTTTTGTTATTTGTTCCAACCATTTTTTGATGTTAGACCAAAATTTTTTTGCTGCCGGGCATGTCCACCATAAATGATAGAAAGTCCCTTGTGCCTTTTTGCACTTCCAACAAATTGGGCTATTTTTAGGTTGTATTTTTGCCAATCTGGTTGGAGACATATGCCACCGATAAAACATTTTCAGTTGGTTTTCCTTGTACGCCGTTGCTTTCGTTAACTTTAGGTTTTCCTGCCAAAACTTTTCCCATTTTTCCAAAGGTATTGTGTGTTTGATATTTTGAGCCCACTTAATCATCGTTTCTTTGACTGTCTCTTCTTCCAATTTATAGCGTAGGAGAAATTTATAAATTCTACTAATTAATTTATTTTCTGAATCTAATATAATTTTATCTATTTCTTGTTTTTGATTGTAAATTTCATATGTTTTTATATGCTCTCTATATTTAGATTGTATTTGAGTGTAAGTCCACCAGTCTATTCCTCTGTGTAAATCTGTCTCCAATTGTTGTTTTGTCTTTAGTTTGCCTTGATAGTCAATTATATCTTTATATCTAATTATTTTTGTCTTATCTGTTAAATTTGGGTGTCTAATTGATTCCGCCGGTGCTAGCCAATTTGGTATCTTCATATAATGTTGTTTTTTAATTTTAAGCCAAATTTGTAATAGTGAGTTCCTTATTGTATGTGTTTTAAAATATGAATGTGTTTTGTATTTCTCATCCCACATAAAGGAGTGCCAGCCAGTTTGAAGTTCGTGTCCCTCAATTGTTAAAATTCTAGAGTCCTTTAATTCTATCCAATCTTTGACCCACGATAGTACTGCTGCTTGGTAGTATATCTCCCAGTCAGGGAGTGCAGCTCCTCCTCTATCTTTTGTATCCTGAAGCAGTTTAAATTTTATTCGTGGCCTTTTCCCTTGCCAAATAAATTTAGATGTTATTTTATTCAGCTTTTCAAAAAACGGTTTATCTATTTTAATTGGGGTGACCTGAAACAAATATAGAAATTTAGGTAATATAATCATTTTGATAGCCGAAATTCTTCCTAGGAATGAAATGTGTAAATTTTCCCATTTTTCTAAATCTTTCTTTGTTTGTTCTAGTAATTTATCATAATTATTTTCTTTAATTGCTGATGTTCTTGTGGATAAGCAGATTCCTAGATATTTTATTTTTTTTGTTGTTTGAATTTGTATATTATCTATCAAATCTTTTGTTTGGATTTCCGTAAGGTTTTTAACAATTAGCTTCGATTTATTTTTATTAATTTTTAGTCCAGCCACTTCTCCAAATTCTTCTATTTTTTGAAACAAATTAGGTATAGATTCCATAGGATTTTCTGTCAAAAACACTAAGTCATCAGCAAAGGCTTGAACTTTGTATTCTTCTCTATTAATCCTTAAACCTTCAATTCCTTGATCTTCTCTAATTTTTTTCAACAGGGTTTCCAATGATAGAATATATAGTAAGGGGGAAAGTGGACAGCCTTGTCTAACTCCTTTTGTTATATTAAATTTGTCTGTTATATCATCATTCATAATTATCCTTGCTGATTGCTTGGTATAGATTTCTGCTATAATTTTCCCAAATTTTTCCCCAATTTGCATATTTTGTAGTTGTTCAATCATAAATTTCCAATTTTGGTTATCGAAGGCCTTTTGGGCGTCAAGAAAAACCAACACTGCCTGCTTCTCCGGGTGTGATTCATAGTATTCTAAAGCATTAAGTATTATTCTCATGTTGTTCTTTATTTGGCGTCCCGGCAGAAATCCATTTTGGTCTGGGTGTATATATGTATTTAATACTAATTTAATTCTTTCTGCCAAGATTGCTGCAAATATTTTGTAATCGGCATTCAATAATGACATAGGTCTATAGTTTTGTATTAACTGGAGATCTGTGTCTTCTTTTGGAATGATTGTTATTATGGCTTCTGTCCATGAATTTGGTATCTTGGCTTTCTCCATAGCTTCATTATATAATCGCAACATATTCTCTCCCAATACTTCTTGCATTGTTTTATATATTTCTACCGGTAGCCCGTCAGGACCCGGTGTTTTATTGTTTTTTTGCTTTTTCAGTACTTCATCTAGTTCTAATTTGGTTATTGGCCTATTGAGAGTAATTCTTTGTTCTTCTGTGATTTTTGGCATTCCTGATTTCTCTATGTACTGTTTTATTTTATCTTCCTCTATTTTCCCCTGATTATTTTTATTATAGGAAATGGTCCTATAAATTTTGGGCCCAATTTCCTGCTCGGGAGTCTAAGTCTCAAGTACTTGGTGGAGAGGTAAACTTTCTCTCCTAGCTGAAATGGTCTTTGGGGAGTTCGGTGCTTGTCTGCTTGTTCCTTATAAGATTGAGCCGCCTTTGCCAGCGCCCTCTTAACATTTTCCCACGTTTGTCTCAACATTGCCATCCAGTCGGTCAAACTGACTGAGGAAGGGGGCTCCCTCGGGTATTCTGGCATGGGAACAAAATCCATGCCACTCACTATTTTGAACGGGGTTAGCCCCGTGCTGCTGTGGACAGCATTATTATATGCAACCTCCGCAAAAGATAGGAGGTCTGCCCAATTGGACTGCTGGTAGTCGACGTAGCATCTTAAATACTGTTCTATCATAGCGTTCAGTCTTTCTGCCCCCCCATTGGTGCTCGGGTGAAATGCTGAGCTGAGCCCTTGGGATGAACCTATGGACCGTAGAAACTCCCTCCAGAACTTTGCTGTGAACTGGACCCCTCTGTCGGAAATGATTCTCCTGGGGACTCCATGTAGGCGGTAAATGTGTTTCAGGAACAGTTTGGATAACTGACGGGCTGAAGGCAGTCCACTACAAGGAATGAAGTGTGCCTGTTTGGAGAATAAGTCTATTACAGTCCAGATCACTGTATTTCCACTGCTCCTCGGTAGGTCTACTATAAAGTCCATTGCAATCTCCTCCCATGGTCTTGTTGGCTCAGCTACTGGTTGCAACAACCCAGGCGGGCACCCTGGCCTTGTCTTCATCGTGGCACAAATGGTGCAGCTTTTTACATAACTGTCTACGTCCTTTCTCATATGTGGCCACCAGAACTGCCTTCGTACTAGGTGCAGAGTCTTTAGGAACCCGAAGTGTCCTGCTGGTTTAACATCGTGGCTCCTCTTGAGAATCAGGATGCGTAAACTCTGTGGGACATAGAGCTTTGTCCCCCTCCATGCTAGTTCATCTCTTTTTGTCAAGAGATGTTGATTGTCCCGATACCAGGGGTCTGTCAGCATTTCATTTTTTAATTTCGCAGTTAAGTCACTTGCAAGTTGGCCTTGCTGGTCACGTCGTTGCCGTCTGGTTACCACTTGGGCCGCAGCTTGGGTGGAGGGGATGATGGCATTCACTACCTGCTCCCGCTCACTGTTGTATTGGGGCATCCGGGAGAGGGCATCAGCCAGGAAATTTCTCCCACCTGGGATGTGCTTAAGCTCGAAATTGAAACGATTGAAGTATTGTGCCCACCGCACTTGCCTGGGCGACAGTTTTCGTGGGGTTTTTAGGGCCTCTAGGTTTTTATGATCAGTCCAGACTTCAAATGGTTTCTGGCCTCCCTCTAGAAGGTGCCGCCAGGTCAACAAGGCCCACCTTACTGCAAACGCTTCCTTCTCCCACGCCGCCCATCGCCTCTCCGTATCGGTGAGTTTGCGGGAGGTGTAGGCGCAGGGTTGTAGATCACCTTGGTTGTTCTTTTGGAGTAACACGGCTCCTACTGCCACATCACTTGCATCTGCTTGGATGACAAAAGGCTGTTCTGGATCCGGGTGTCTTAAGACAGGTTCTTTCGCGAACAGTCCTTTTAGCGTCTCAAATGCCTGTTGGCAGGTCAGGTCCCACTGTAGGGGTTGTCCCGGGCGAGGTTTCATCGCTGGGCTTCCTGTCTTTAGGAGATCTGTCAAAGGTTTGGCAATCTTCGCGAACGAGGGGATGAATTGTCTGTAGAAATTCGCAAAGCCTAGAAAACTTTGCAGTTGTCTGCGGGTGCGAGGGGGCTGCCATTGTAGAACTGATTGGACCTTGGCTGGGTCCATCTCTATCCCCTCATTTGATACTCGGTAGCCCAGGTAGTCTAGCCGTGATTGGTGGAAATCGCATTTTGGCAGTTTGACATATAGGTTTGCCCGTAGCAGTTTTTTCAGCACTTGGCGGACGAGGGGTATATGTTCGTCTATGGTCTCCGTGTAGATAAGAATATCGTCCAGGTAGACGAGGACCCCTTTGTAAAGGTGTTCATGTAAGACTTCGTTTATTAACTGCATGAATACTGCTGGGGCTCCTTGCAATCCAAAAGGCATTACTTTAAACTGGAAACTACCCAGGGGGCAGTTGAATGCTGTTTTCCATTCATCTCCTGCCTTTATGCGTACTCGGTAATAAGCTTCTCGAAGGTCTAGTTTGGTGAAAACCTTCCCTTTAGCTAGGTGGGCTAACATGTCTTTCATGAGGGGGAGGGGGTACAAGTTGTGTACGCAAACAGCATTGATACTTCGAAAGTCGACTACCAGTCTCATGGAGCCGTCCTTTTTCTCTTTAAACATGACCGGCGCCGCTACCCTTGGTTTCACTGGCTCAATAAATCCCCTTTGTAAGTTTTTGTCTATGTAGTCCCGCATTTCCTGCATTTCTCGGGGCGTCATGGCATACATTTTAGGTTTGGGTAGTTTCGCTCCTGGGATAATCTCAATGGCACAATCGGTCTCGCGGTGGGGGGGCAGAATGTCACACTCGGCTTCGCTGAATACCCCCGCAAGGTCTTGGTACTCCCTTGGGATCTGGTTTGCGTTACAAGCGGTGGTGGGTGCGGCTGCCAATTGCTTTGCTGCACCTTCTGGGAGGGACCCTTGTGTTGGTGGTGTTTTATTCTGTAGTGGAGGGCTGCTTTGGGGTCTCAGCGTGGGAGGGAATTCTTCTGGTCGGGGCGGCAGGGGTTGGGGCCCCTTTGCTATTCTCAGCCTGCGGGTTCCCTCTTGCCACCAAATGATTGGGCCCCATTTGTCGAGCCATGAGAGTCCCAATATGACTGGTTCTGTCATCTTGGGGGCTATTATGAAGCGGATCGTCTCCCAGTGATCTGCGAGTTCTAGTCTCACGGGTTCAGTCAAGTGTGTGGCGTACGTTCCTCCCACTAGGGACCCATCAACTTGCTCGAAGCGAATTGGTTGTTTGAGCTGTTTAGCCCGGATTCCCAATTTTAGAACTGTGGGTAGGTTGATTAGGCACCGTGTGCTACCCGAGTCTATTAGGGCTTGGAAAGTCTCTTGGGCCCCTGTTTTGGGGGCTGTTAGGCGTATGGGGAAAAGAAAAGGATGGACGGGTCCACTCACCATCGGGTCATCCTCGCCTTCGTCTTCCGTGTCATAGGGTTCGGGGGACTGATCTCCCTCCACTGGGATTCCTCTGGTTTCGGTCAGATGAGCGAAAAACTCAGGGATTTGGGTAGCTTCCCGTGGTACGTGGATGACGCGCTTGGGCCCTCGTTCCGGTCGTGCTTTGGGCGGTGGAGCCGGTGCCGGTCTAGGCGTTCCACATCTTGCTGCTATGTGGCCGCTTCCTCCACATCTGTAGCATTTCAGTGGGCTCCGTGGGGCAGTTGGTCTGTAGGAGGGCTGTGATGTTGGGGTTTCTCGTCTGTTGAGTGGCCCCTGGTCTGGTCGGCCTTTCTCCTTTTCCTCTGGTGGTTTTGACGTGTCACTCGCCCGCAGCCCTCTGTCGACTTTTATCGCTACCCGGAACCATTCAGCGAGTCGGTTTGGGATGTCACGATAGGCAGTCACTTGGGAAATTCTTTTATCTAGGCTTGTTCTAAAAAAATACACCAGCAATCGCTCTGGTAGGGGAGGCAGTGTCCCAATGACTCTCCTGAATTCACGGATATGCTCTCTGATAGGCTTCCCCCTCTGCATTAGGTTTCTGAGCTCGTCTTCCACATAGGGGTCCTCCTCCTCCTCCTCATAACGGGCTCTCAATAGTTGCAAGAACCCATCCGCATTTTGTAGCTGGGGGGCCCTGTATTTGTAGAGTGATGCTGACCACCTCTTTGCTTCTCCCTCCAGCCCTTCCGAGATAGCATTCACTAGGGCTCTGGGGAAAGGGAAGAGGTGTCCGAACCGCTCTATGTATATCTCAGCTGAATCGAGGAATTGGGCGAGGTTGTCTGGGTCACCATCGAATTTCCCTCTGAACTGGGGTGGTTCCTCCCTCTCTGCCCTCTCCTCTCTGTGCTGAGCTCTGGAGGGCCAGCCTTGGTGTTGGTAGTCCTCTGCCTCGTCTCTCATCCTGGGGTGGGGAGGTGCTGCCTTGTCTGGGCTTCGCTGCCATTCCCATCCCCAGCTCGCCCTTCCCAATTCACTTAGGGGTTTTTCCTTATCTTTTACCTTTGTATTTTCCAAGTTGGCTGGAATCACGGCCGCTTCTGCTCCTCCCGTTTCTTGAAGCAGGCTTTCCTCCGAGAGCTTGGCTTCAGCCATAGTCCGTCCGACCAGATGTCTGGGAGGGAACGGGATGATTTAAACTCAGCCAGCCTGGATTTGGAGGAGAGTTTGGCTGTCTGTCAGGTTTCGGTGCTATCTTGAATAAACTTCATTCTCAAGCACAAGCTGTCTAATGAAACATTTTATTTTTAAGCATAGCAGAATCCGACATTTCTGACTCAAATTTGCAGCCAAACTGGCCCCTCCTTCCAACCCCCTCCTCTTCCGCTCTCCAGCCCCAACGTCCCATTGGCCATCATACAAATCCATCTCTACATCCCGGCACGTTCTTTTCACAGGAATGCAGCCCCCCACCCTCGTCTCCCAGGACACCCTATCTGTATATACAAAACTAGGTAAAAGTTCATCTCAGCAATAAATCAAGCTTCCGCTCTTTCTGCTTCAACTTGTTATGTCAGCGCTGGAAGAAAGCCTAATTTGGAACGCTGACATCGGAATTATTAAAAATAAGGTCAAGGTATATTTATTTCTCGTCCAAATCTGATCCTAATGAAATCATTTTTTATGTGAGAGTGTTGCACAATTTCATTTACCTTTTTAGAGGGTTGTGCTACAGCAAAAATGGAGAGTCTCTAATTTTGTGAACCTCAAAGCCATGATATTTTATTTTGCTAAATTTGCTCACTTATTAAATTTAGAAGGCTGCCCAATTCCACAAGACTCTGGGTGAAAGAGTCTCACTAAGAATTTGTAGGTGACAGCTGTGGAAGTAAAGTGGGAACAGAAAAGCTGTTTTAATACATTGTCACATTTCTCACTGATTAGGCTTTACCAAAAGAGAGGGAAGAAGTGGAGGTCGGACTGGTGTTTTTCATTGCATTCATGTGTTCTCTGCATCATCACATTCTTTCCTCATCTCATGGTGGATATCAGTGCTGTGGGCAGTGACACATAGGAGATTTACTTTATAAGGGGAATTGTTACCTTCTGGTTCAATGGGCTCCCCCAACTACAGATAGAATCCCCAGTCAGATTGTGACGCTGCCTAGAAACTGTGCATTGCACTACAACGTATCCAAAGGGCACCAGGAATGGGAATTTTTTAACCTGTGGACGTAAACTATATCAGCATTTTTGAAGTATTTTATATTGGTAATTGCTGAAACATGAAAACTGATAGTTGGATTAGCTCTTAGATAGCACAGCAATGAAAAAAGTCTTCATTCTGATTTTAGAATTGTCTTTGCTTCAGTATAAATTTGGAAGAGAATATTGTAGAGCAGGGGTATCAAACTCAAGGCCTGCGGGCCGGATCCGGCTAAGATCTGGCCATCCTAGAAACAGCGAAGGACCAGCCTGTGGTGCCTCTACCAGTGAAAATTGACCTCCGTTTTCACTGGCAGAGGGCTGCAGGAGGCCATTGCAGCTGAAAATGGAGCTCAGGAGGACTGCATGGCAGAGGGCTGCAGGATGTCGAGCTGGCCATGCCCACCCTGGCCATGCCCCCTCACCACCCCACCCCCTGTGATCAGGCACAACCCTGATGCAGCCCTCAATGAAATTGAGTTTGACACCCCTGTTGTAGAGGATAAAAGTTCTATCATTTATTGGATACTCATCCCATTTGCTCAAAGTTGCCCACCATTCACATGTGTGACAAACTTCTCCTCTTGGGGTACAATTTTCTTAAGTTATAACATTTATATAAAATTGAAGCATTCTTCTGGAAGAATTAGAACTTTTGGGACTTTGAGCTTCTTTGGCCATGCAAAAGACGAGTCAGATGTACAGAGTGACTAAAAACAAAACAAAAAACCCACCAGTATTGAGACTGGTGGTGCCTGCCTGGCAAACATGTCAGCTTTTGGCATCTGTTGGGAACTGCTGAAAAGGATCTGTACAGACCGTTAGGCTCTCTCTTTCCACTCCTTTCATTTCCAAGCACAAACTGTTGCGTGAGGAGCAATTGCTTATGAAAAGGCAAGAAATTGTAGCAATGGACAGGAGAGGGGAATATTAATGATTCAATTTCCAGCTGGGTTCCACTCCAAGGCTTCGCTGGAAGACGAGCATTTTTAATCATAACAAACTCGAACGAAGAGGCATTTACGACGGAGCAGCTTTGTGGGTAGAGCTGTTGAGTGTGATGCATCTTGTGTACACCTCCCTTCTTAAGGAAAAAACTATGCTTTGTGACACCATTTGAATGGAATCTACTCTCCACCATCTTTCAGGGATCACTGTGTTCTAGTTTGGAAGAAAATGTAACCAAATATTATTTCACATCTTCATCATGATTTCTTTATAACTTTGATTTTATTTTGACGCTTTCTTTTTTGTTGTATTAGACTATGTCACTAAATTTCCATGCTTGTGTTCAAACACCTTCCCAGGATACGCATGACATTATTTGGTGGATTTTCAGGCAGCTGAAGACAAAAATCTGGAAAATGATGGGGTAATCAGGCATCAGCATACATTTTTTCAACCTTCTGTTCTAAACACATTTTATTTCAATATTTGCCTACAACTCAAATCTGTTCTACTGTGTTTCCCCAAAATTAAAACCCTGTCTGATTTTTTTTGAACCCTGAAATAAGCGCTTGGCCTTATTGCCATGCGCTCAAAAGCCCGATTGGGCTTATTATCAGGGGATGTCTTATTTTGGGGGAAACAGGGTATGTATTTAGAAATGAGCATAGTGCAACCACCAGTAGCTACAGCTGATTTGTGCATTATCTATCAAGTGCAGTTCCATATTTAGAGATTGAATTTCTTGAACATATTTAGTAGGAACTTGTTTTGTGCTTTTGAATCTAATCAGAATGGATTCTGACAAGCAGTTCTGTTGGGTTGCTAGACCAGTTTGGTAAAACAAAATAGAGGCTGGAGTGAAGAAATGCCTACAGATCTGGTTCTCTCCAAATTAACCTATTCCTTAACTGATTATATCATTTTCCTACTTCTCCCCCAAACAAAAAATATTTGCAATGTAACTGCTTTAGAAAGTAGAAAACTGACTGACATCCTATTGCTAACCTGCAGATGTTAAATATCTACTTTCAGGATATATTAAATATATAAAAGAAATGAATAAAATGGGAGAGGGAGAGGGAGAGGGAGAGGGAGAGGGAGAGGGAGAGAGCGAGAGCGGTACTAAACATTACAATGGAACCACTTACACATACATTTTTTCATGAGATAGATATTTAGATATTTATAAGTTCAATTGAAAATGTCATTTAATAGTAATTTAGTTTTCTCTTCCAAAATTGTTTACGATGACAGTTCTACTCCTGAAATCAAATGCAGGATAACCTTAGGCCACACTGCAATAGTTAACATGAATAAGTTCTGGAAAAACAGAGATATTGATATAAATACAAAAAACAGGCTAGTTAGAGCAATAGTCTTCCTGATAATGATGTATGGGTATGAGGGTTGGATACTAAAATGGCTGATTGAAGAAGAATTGATGCCTTTGAACAGTGGTGTTGGTGTAAATTACTTCATATACCAGGGACAGCCAGAGAACTAACAGGTGTTAATTCATATAAAACCAGACACATTAATAGAAGCTAAAATCATAAGACTAGTCTGATTTACTTTGGCCATGCTATGCATGCAAAATTCATTGGAGAAGGCAACGATGCTAGGAATGGTTAGTGGACAAAGAAGAGGCAAGCAAAGAACATGTTGGCTTGATAACATCAAATCTGATAGAATTGAAAGAAGCTATGCTTGGCAGGATAGCATGGAGAGAACTTGCCTATAAAGTCATCCAGAGTTGGACACGACTAAATGGTTAAAACAAAACAAAAACTGTAATTTAGTTATCCTCCAGTGAAGACAGAACATTAATCCAATGAATAAATGAAGGTCCTAAAAAGGTAAAGAAGGTCAACTCCTATTATACCCATGTTTATCCAGTGGGGAATGTCAAAGATCACATTCACTTCGTAATAGTGTTGCAGAGTTGGTTCAGCATGTTGTGGTATACTAGGCAAAACAGTTGATGGGAACTGGCACAAGTAGCACTGGCCATGATGTAAAAGAGCCTTGGTAGTACAGGGGTTTAAGGCACCCTGTTATTAAGCTGGTTATTATTAAGACCAGCTGCCTGCAATTACTGCAGGGTTCGAATCTCGCCAAGGCTCAAGGTTGACTCAGCCTTCCATCCTTTCTAAGGTAGGTGAAATGAGGACCCAGTTTGTGGGGGCAATAAGCTGACTTTGTATAAATATACAAAAGGATGAAGGCTATTGCTGAGCACATTGTAAGCCGCCCTGAGTCTTCGAAGAAAGGCGGCATATAAATCAAATTTAAAAAAAAAAAAAGGTTTCTAGTGGTCTAAATGAACTACTTCAAGAAGACTGATGGCAAATATGGAGCACAGAGGGTGATTGCCCGATCACGGCCTTCCTCATTGATGTAATTTATAGTTGTAGAATGCTGATATTTGGATGGAAAGGAAAGGTTTACCACTGGTTTTGAGAGAACTGAATCATAAAGGAGACTTTATCTTCTTTATTTTATTGAGTCAAAGTCATAAGGAAAGTGCCACATTCAAATAGTCTGTCTTTGGTATATTAACAAAGGTCTGAAGAGTGTTTTCACTGAGGGTTATATTCCTCAGAGAGAGTTTGTTGGAAGCTGCATGATAGTGATGAGCAGGATCAAAGTCGTGCACAGGGTTGTTATCTTCTCATTCTTTCTCTTCCTCTATTTGCCATTTATTTATTTTTCTCTTCCTGTCATTCTCATCTCTTTCAACACTCCTCTCTTTCTGCCTCCTTCTCAAGTGGGCTCTTGTAGAAAGGAAAGATTGCTCTTAACAAGGATCTCATTATTTGTAAATGGTTCTTAAAATTGGGCAGAGGGCTGCAGATCACTCAACCACGATTTATTATTTTAATCCATTGGCCACATATTTGTCTTTCTTTGTGAATGTATCCTTGCAGAACTCATATACAGTAACTCGTAAATAGCATAACAACATATACTACGATCCTGAAATGATTTGAAGATGGCAACTGTGAACTATGAGACACAAGTGTGGGGTATCGACTGTAAACCCACTGGAATATTGCACCTCCTTTATTTAGAGATGATGTTCATTAAATAATGTGACATATTTGGGTCATCTACATATTTAAGACTTATAAAAAAATGGTTTTGAAGTTTTTATGCAGTTCTGCAATGGCTCTGGTTGCATTTTAAACTTTTATTGCCATTCTAATATTTGCATTCATTCATTTTGAATGAATGAAATGAATGAAAAGAGATTGGTGTAAGTGGATGAATCTTAAAATAACTTGCTTCATTTCATTCGTAATATATGGATGACTTGATGTTTAGGGCTGAGCATTGCTTGTCGTCCTGTGCTCCAGCAACCTGTCTCTGTTGTATTCCCCAGTTGGCCAGGGCCCCTCTTTTCTGATTGCATTAAAAGCCCTGTAATTCTCCCTTCATTAATGATTGACATATTTTTACCTCTCACTAAAAGAGCTTGGAGGCAACTCCCCCTGGGAAAGGAGTGGGGGGGGGGAGCTCTTCCCAAATGAAACAATTTCATCTTGCTCCAGAAATGCATTAAAAAGGGTTTGTCAGGATCTTATCGCTAGTTAATTACTTCTATTTATTAGCTGCAGTAGCCCCGTGCCATTTAACAAGGTAGGTATTGGGGCAGGACAGCAAGCTGTTCTCAGCCAGGAGTTTATCCCTGTAGTGTCTCCTCTTGCATGTGTAAGGGAATTCAAAGTGAGTTTTTCTTTCCCTGTCTCTTCTCTCCTCTCCCTTGCAGAAAAGTTTATCCTGTTCTCCTTAACCTTATCCTGTTCCCTTTCAACTGTTTTACTGTTGAATTCAGGTTTTTACCATATTAGGAAGAAGAAGAAGAAGAAAAAAGAGGGGGGGGGGAATTTGTCTTTCCCATCCTGTTTAAATTCTGCACATTTTGAAATAAATTCAGAGATGAAAAAAAATCTACATTTGTGTACACATTCCTAGTGCATCCTGAAACAATTACATGAATGAGCGAAGGTATAGCTTTGGGAGAAGCACAAATATATTGGGAGACTAAGGGTCTGGTTAAATTTGGAACCATTGCAACTGAATGGTATGAATGTTGTGTAAAGAAACAATGGCAACTTATTTTCTGGTGAACAGTTTGTAGCATGTGGCTCCTATTAATCCCTCTATTGTGGAGAGAGAGAGAAAAAAAATACTGTGGGTATATTGAGCCCAGACAGGCTAAACCTATCTAGAAAAAGAGAGAAAATCCCTTCCCCTCTCTCCCCAAGCATGTATCACTATAATCCCCGTTGAAGTCTTGGTCCGCTGAAAAACAATCTTCAAGGGATTGTTTTAAAAAAGCTGGAAAAATACTGCAGTTCTAAAACAGGGTAGCTCCTGATTAAACACAGTGATCTTGTAAGATTTGGATCAGGTTTAGAAAAAAGCATAGCTGTGGCACTGCATTAGGGGCACCGCAGATGTTTTGAGTGGTCCTTTTAAGCTAGAGGATTTTGCCTTATAATATCCTAGAGTTATATAATATATATAATATCCTACTGCAATTTTGCAGCAAAAGAAGAGCTCAGTAGTTAGTCCCTGTGGTTAGCAGGTGAATTTCGCTGTTGCTTGAGTAGGCAGCTTCAGTACAACAGTGACAGGGTGTCTGAAAGCTGCAGTTGAAAAACCAGCACACCAAGTCATTCTATTACAGTGTATCATATTTCCTTCCATGTGGCAAAATTCTAGTTTACAAGATTAGAACAATTATTGCTAATATTGCTATTGTAATGATTATTTATATAGTTTACATCCTGCCCAATTTTACAAACTCCAGGTGCTTGTCATAAAAACAATAGCTTAAAACCCAATCATAAAAATAACGTAGCTAAAGCAGAATTCACAACCAAATTACTTATTTATTTATTTATTTATTTCTCTATTTATCTTATTAACTAAAATTGGCAGGGGTGGGGAACCATGCAAATATAGCTCAGTTATAGTATCTATTTCCACAGTCATTGAATGAGCAGTGATTGGGACAAGAAAAACTAAAAAATGTTTTAGTAAATCAGCAGTTCTCAAAAAAATAAAAGGAGGCTGATAGTGAAGGAGTCAAGAGGATAAGCATAATTCATAAGATCTATATTTTTCTTGAGATCTGAATGGCCTCCAGATGTAAAGAGGCAGTAAAGCTGCTGCTACTTTGCTATGCTTCTTTAAAATGTATGTTTCCACAATGTTCTACATTTAATAAGTTTCAAAAGAAAATAGTGGATTATATAAATATTATTGTGCAACAAAAGCTAACATTTTCAGAGGCTAATATATCTATTACATGGACTTTATATAGAGAAGTATAATAAAATATGGGACTCATTATACAGAATACACTAGGTTAAAAACATATAAATGTAGTGTGTCATATAAATGTATTAGAAAATTAAATCTACTTGAATACTAGACAAGCATATATACAGTTGCAACTGTTTATTGTTAACAATGACCATTTTTGTCATATTTTTCACTTTTTTCTTAGAGCACGTTTTATGCTTTTTCTTCTCTTTGACAATGTATCAATATTGACACTATCAATATTATTTTTGTGTTTGGCTCTTTCGTCTTTGTTATTCATTAAATAGACTAAATGTATAATGAGTCCCATATTTTATTATACTTCTCTATATAAAGTCCATGTAATAGATATATTAGCCTCTGAAAATGTTAGCTTTTGTTGCACAATAATATTTATATAATCCACTATTTTCTTTTGAAACTTATTAAATGTAGAACATTGTGGAAACATACATTTTAAAGAAGCATAGCAAAGTAGCAGCAGCTTTACTGCCTCTTTACATCTGGAGGCCATTCAGATCTCAAGAAAAATATAGATCTTATGAATTATGCTTATCCTCTTGACTCCTTCACTATCAGCCTCCTTTTATTTTTTTGAGAACTGCTGATTTACTAAAACATTTTTTAGTTTTTCTTGTCCCAATCACTGCTCATTCAATGACTGTGGAAATAGATACTATAACTGAGCTATATTTGCATGGTTCCCCACCCCTGCCAATTTTAGTTAATAAGATAAATAGAGATAGAATGTATTACTGTATTCCACCCCCCCCAAACCTGTTGATCCTTTACAAAATCAGAATTGAGAAATATTTGCATGAGTCTTGAGAAGTAGGCATTTATTATATTATTTTTAAAAAATCAAGTTTTATGTAGGTCAGTGTCCCCAATTACTAGGGTCATAATTGGGCAGTGTCCCTCTTCCCAGTGTCTCTCCTTTTTATGCACTATGACTGACTGTTGGGATTGATTGTTCTTGAGAGAATACAGTATATATGACATAGGGAAGCACTTCAAATATCAACATAAAATCCCAGAATTATACTTTCTTTGTTACAGAATCATGACTCGTGGTTCTTGAGAGTCAAGTGAGATACTGTACAAGATTAATAAAGAAATAATGACACAGCATCTCACTGTTTAGAATTTTACTTATTCTGTTCTAAAGTTGCTTCTGGACAATGGCAATAAAGTTACTAGAAAATAAAATTTTATAAATATGTTCAAGCATCATGCACAATTTAGTCTTAATTCCCAGTCGACTCTCATGTTACTCATGTTATTATCACCTGGACTGAGATACCTAAATGACTATATTCCCTCTGCCATTGTCATTGTTCTTAGATTTTGCCTTGGCCATCACTTGAACGAAGTGGCAAAATCTCTAACCTGGATCCAAATATCCAGATATTTAAGGATCCTGCACGTTGCAGCTTTTCTGAATGCACCATCAGTTTGTGACTCCTCGATCCCATGGCAAACTCTTTTCCCATCACCCCTGAACTATCAATTTTCTGACAAAAAAATTGGAAGAGATCCCATTTGGAAAAGTTTGGAAACATATTTGTGCTGCTTTCAAAGTAAAAAAAAGAATATGAAATGTTTGCATTTGAACATGCCTGAAGGATGTCATTAGACCTTGTAAACTGACATTAGACTCCAGCAGATGAGCAATGTTCCATTCAATCATTTCTTTGCACACTCTCATTTTTTGAGTTTCTATGAGAGTCTATGGCACCTGAAATGATCTTCCTTTGGAGGCTTGCTGAGGACTGTTAGTATTTTAATGCCAGATGACTTTTTTCCACTTACAAAATTTTGTAACTGCTTACACTATATACTACTTAGTATTTGTTGTGCTAACTGACTTTAGATAGGTCATTTAGTAGAGCTATTACATCTGGAATGCAAAATGTTGTGCATCAACGAAGAGATGCAGAAAACTCTCTTTGCCACCAACTACTGGTCATCTGGAATTTGGCAGCCTATTTTTTTTTATTGACCCTCATATAATTGTTACATTACTGACATTTGGTTCTAAAAAGTAAATAACCATGAAATCATTCAATTTCTTCTGTGCAAATTATTTATTTATTTACATCATTGCCTGCCTGATTCCATAATTGTTGGGAGGCTAACATTAAAAATAAATAAATAAATATAATTAAAAAAAACAAATTTAAAGTAAAAAAGATCATTAAAACATCCTAACATGACAGTCACCTGAACCAAACAAACCTGGCAAAATACCAGTCTCCAGCTGAAGAAGCTTCTGGATGAGAAGCGAAGCATCTTCAAAGAAAAACCAGAAAGTCCGGTTACTTCTTGAAAAAAACACCTGTGGGACATGGAATGGGTTGCCCACCGAGCTCCGGACGGCCCCTGACCTCCGCACCTTCTGCGCCGACCTAAAGACATGGCTCTTCCACCAACTTCCCTGATCTGCCGCGGATTTTAATTTGGGTATTTGGGTATTTTTAATTTGGTTTTAATACTATTTTAATTTTTACTTATTGTCAGGTTTTTCTATTGTTGTGAGCCGCCCCGAGTCTTACGGGAGAAGGGCGGCATATAAATCTGACAAAATAAATAAATAAATAAATAAATAAATAAATAAATAAATAAACCATGACTTGGGTGACTGAGAATCTCCATAGACAAAACCTAGGTGAGTTATTTTGAGTTTCTTTTTTCATGCTTTCTTCTTTCCCAGGGCCGAGTATTCTGTTTTGTTGTTTTAAAAAAGACCCCTACCTTAACTGTTTATCTACCCCATCCCTCACATTCCATCACAAGAAGGTACACTAAAAATGCCTCAGAGTAATCTTGAACCTCACTTCTTTAGCAGGGGCAACAGTTGGGATGTCATGACTGGGGCTCCTGGTCAGTTAGTTCCCTGCTGTGGCGGCCTTGTTCTCCCATGTAGTTGAAAAGACAGCCCAGAATGGCCTGTCGCATTCCACAAAAGACCCTATCGATTGGGCTGTCAGAGTGTTTCCTGGGGTCCTTTATATCTCTTGCCTTGTCATGGCTAATGAAGAGGCAGAGTACAGGGAAAGTCGGCAGATGCCCGACTGCTGAGATTTCTTCATCTTCTCATCAGGATTTTAATTAGACACGTCCGAGAGGGCACACTATGTGAGGGCGGGCAGGAGTGTTATCAAACAGGCCACATCTTTAATTACTGTTTACTGACAGATAACAAGGAGTGGGGCTGGGGGTGGCAGAGGTTTCAGAGAAAGGGCAGCGCACCCAGAATATCCTTGCATTGCAAAACCCATGACTTTTTCTTGGCACCCGAAAGGAAATTTTTGTTGCTTTGGGCTATGGCTCCAACCAGTTGCCTAGGATTGGATTTGTTTCAGGAAAGAAAATATGGCCACATATTAATTCCAGAAGTCTGGTGTATTGATTGTGTTATGCAGATTATCTTTTCTCCTTCCTACAACAAGCATCTGCCCAATGCCACGAGGCATGGAATAGACACAGAGCCGTGTACAGATGTAATAGGACAAATAAATTGGGGCCATGTTTTATTACATCCGTGCTTAACATCTGCCAATTCATCCATTTCCACTGTATGTTTGTGAATTTATGAGCAACAACAACAATAAAGTTAAAGACGTCTGGACGTTGTCCAAGAAAAGGGAAGGGGAACCCTGGTGGGAAGTGAAAATATTAAGAAGTCTCTCCATCCCTCCATTTGCTTCACATCAAAGATTTGGTCAAGGGGGCAGGAAATGAAACTGAATGTGATGACTATATATACAATACCAACCTCTTCTTGAGGTTATTGAAGCCTGATCTGGAATCGTTTGTTTTGCTTCCATTTCCTGATTTCTCTGGTTGGTTTAAATGAGTTTGTGAAATTTAACTCTTGCCTTATACTGGCTACCTCCAAATGTAATGGCAAGCCAAGATTTTAAACTCCTGTTTGCCAAACAGGCCTTTGTAGTCTATTTTGTATACAACACTAAGCAATAATGGCAGGAACTCACATCATCCTAACAAAATAAGCAAGCACATTATGGCTTGGTTCTTCGTCTTCTTCTTGTGCCATATCCATCATCAGACGTTGGCGATCATGCTGGCAATCCTATTTTTGTCAACAGCCATATGAAAAAGTGTTGCTGAGTTGTATCCAAACCAGTCCCTTAGGTTATGGCTTGGTAGTATGTGTAAACTAAACTGTGGCTGTCAGATCTCACAAAATGTCAGGTTTTCAGGCTCAGGGACAAAGGATTTGTTGTAAAGAGGAAATGTACTATAGTAATTTTAAAATATTTTTATCCCGTCTTTATTATTTTTATAAATAATCCAATAATTCAAGATGGTGAACATACGTTTCCACCTCCTTTTTTCCCTCAGCTCTGGAGGTGAGAGAGTCACCAGTCAGTCAGCCAGTTTTCATGCCTAAGACAGGACTAGATCTCACAGTCTTCTGGTTTCTAACCTGGTGCCTTAATCACTGGATCAAACTGGGTCTCTTCTCTTATTTTCTTATTGTTTCTTATTTTCATGTAAAAATAGCCTTGCAGAACAAAGAGGTGCTGTCCGAGAAGTTCGATCTGTAGGCTATAAATAAAAACTATTCTATAAATAAAATGGATATATCAGCTAGAAAATCAAGATAACTGCCAGGCATCCCCAAAATTGATTGGATAGTGGCTCAATAGATCTTGAAAACTAGTTGACTCTCTTTGAATTTCACTTACAAAGTAAACAGCCTTGTATAAAGGCAGGCCATTGGCTAATCTACTCCAGTATTTTATATTCTACAAGTATAAAATCCCTTCAATCCATCTAGAAATCACCAGGTTGGGGCAACTAAGTCCATTATTCTGAACAGTCTAAAAACTGATTTCAACAGACTTTTCCCATTGGTTCTGTGAGACCCCAGCAGCAGATGCTCCCTAAAGGAGAAAAGTCAGAGTAATTAGCTTGTTGTTCTTCCATTTTGCTACGCAAGGAATGAACAGATTATAGAGCCCACCTATTATAGATTTCCTGTCAGTCCTCATGAATCAAGCCCTGTTATCTTATTTATTGTTAGCTGTTGCCTGTGAATACTTTAATCGGGGGGTGCGCTTTATATACACTCATTCTTTTTCTCAGACACATACAGTATATAACAGGTATATGGTGTGAAGTACAGTCTATAGAATTCCTCTTTATCACCTTTCTAGAAAGATTTCCTGAAAACTGACACCTCCTTGTTTATCATCTGAACTCTCTCAGGCAACTTGCAACTAATGCCAGGATAACACAGTTGATATCCCAAACGATGCATGTTGGATGCCCTTGGTTTTTTTTTTCTTTTTTAGATGTTTATATCTATTTTTAATAGCATGAAAGAAGGCATCCCTATTTTGTTTTCTTGACACATGCACCCCAGTAAATTTTGAATTAATTTAATATAAGGACAGTTATATGACTACTGGTTTTTATTTAATCAGATTACGCATACTTTAAATGCCATTTTGCTGCATCAGACTTTTGAGGGAGGTATCCTTCTGTAGTAAAGCAAAGTGCTCAATTTTTGTAGTTGTTGAAGCAGAATAATGACTCTGCTTTGCTTCAGCTGGCAACAGGTTCTTCTGTACATGCATGACATAGGCCCGCCATACCCTTTCTTGAAGTGAACAGACTGACTGAGGCTGACTGGCATGCTTCAATGCCTTCCTGAGCACCACCAGTGTAGCATGTCTTGATTCTGTGAGGCATCTGTTAACTGAGGTAAGGAAGCTTGTGAACCACAAGGCAAAATATCTCTGTGGTAGTTCTGCCCTCAGAAGGTCCAAACAGTCTATGTTACATAGCACTGACATAGGTACCGGAATAATATGTTTTCTGGAAGATCTTTCTCTGGATCTCCTTGTTGTGGTAAGTGGTTTACTGAGAAATGGAGACCTTCCAGGGATGGTGTCCCTATTACAGATTGCCTTGCCAAGGGAAGTTCGCAGTGCTTACTTTATTTATTTAAAAAGATAAAGATTTCATTATTTCTCCAACTTCTACACATTTGGCTCTTTTTTGCGTTGAATGGTGGAGTACAACTTAAATAAATTACCACCACCACCATCATCATCTTGAACTATTTTAATGAAGTTGAATTTAATGAAATTTACTGAGATCCGATAAAATTTACTGTTGTCATTACAAATTTTCATATGGTCATTGTTGGTTTGTAGCAGAGGTGGTATTCAGCAGGTTCTGACCAGTTCTGGAGAACCGGTAGCGGAAATTTTGAGTAGTTCGGAGAACTGGTAAATACCACCTCTGACTGGCCCCGCCCCCATCTATTCTCTGCCTCCCGAGTCCCAGCTGGTTGGGAGGGAATGGGGATTTTGCAGTAACCTTCCCCTAGAGTGCAGTAACCACTCCCCTAGAGTGGGAATGGAGATTTTACAGCATCCTTCCCCTGGAGTGGGGTGGGAATGGAGATTTTACAGTATCCTTCCCCTGCCACACCCACCAAGTCACGCCCACCAAGCCATGCCACGCTCACCAAGCCACGCCCACAGAACCAGTAGTAAAAAAATTTGAATCCCACCACTGGTTTGTAGCGTATATTTAGATGTTATTGTTTTACTTTTCATGTATAAATTATGTTTATTATAAGCTTTACTGACAGTCTTGAGTATTGGATGGAATACAACATTATTAAAAAAATAATAATGAGTACATGGAAGTCTGATATCCACCATCCTATCCACTTAAAGGGGATCCTTTATACATCCTATTTGAAAGAGGCCACAGTATTTCTCTGTCAAGTTAATCATTGTGTTAAATTATATGAAAAGGCTCATTTGGTTTTGTAGTATTTTCCTTTTTTATTTTAAAGTCTGTGTTAGGCTTTATTTCCCCCACTCTGGATTTAGTGAATTTATTTCTCTTTTCATTCAGGATATAATCTGATTGCCTTTTTTATTTAGAAAATCGATACAAACACTACCAAATATATTATCTAATCTACTAGACATACAAATATAGACATGATGCTATGGTTATTTGCAAGTGTTCCAACTGGTATTTTTTTAAAAAATTTTTATATTTTTGGCAGTAATAAAAGCATGTGGCTCTGAGATACAGCACATGCTGTATCTTAAGAATGAGTTCTGGCTCTGCCAAGCTGGGCAAAACAAACTCCAGCCTGAAATGAGGAAACTCATGTGTAAATAATTCCACATATAGGTGTAAACAATTCCAGGCTAATTGAACCAATAACCTGTTTCCATAGAGAATGGCAGGTGAATTGCTTTGGGCACAGAGATAACTAGTGAGATAAGGTTCACTAGTGAGTTATTCCATAGTTTAAAACTTAATTTACAGTTAAAATGACAATGCCTTGAATAAAAAAAAAAACAAGTAATTTTGGGTTTTTTTATTCTTAATCAATAACTTTAGTAATTTATCAATACCGTGATGAATTGGAAACAACAGGATTTGACCTGCCCAAAATTTATAACGTGCATACATCAACATGGGTGAAGGTGGCCTTTCTAAATTTCTCATCAGATCTATGAGTGCAGCAATCAGGTGAGCAATGCCTTCAAATGTTTGCAGGGGTAAGAGAAAGTCTAAAATTATTTGGTTTATGTTTCCATTTGAGTTTGGAGTAGCTGCATGTTCAGTGTACCACGGTTGCTTCTTCATGTGAGATTGGCCAGTTTGCGTGTGCTTTTTAAAAGTAACATATAGTTTGGTTGTGAGAAAGGAAAGCTAATAGGGATCTCTGAGAAATTACTGCATTTTTGTCTAGATTATAATTTCTGCTCTCCACAATTAAAGCAGAACAACAGTATAGAGGTGACCTGATCCTGTTTTATGCAGTGTTTTGCCCTCTGCACTCTGCCAGAGGTATGTTTTAGCTCAGTGGTGGGTTTCAAATTTTTTTACTACCGGTTCTGTGGGTGTGGTTTGGTGGGCGTGGCAGGGGAAGGATACTGTAAAATCTCCATTCCCACCCCACTCCGGGGGAAGGATACTGCAAAATCCCCATTTCCTCCCAATCAACTGGGATTTGGGAGGCAGAGAATAGATGGGGGCGGAGCCAGTCAGAATTTTTACTACCGGTTCTCCAGAACTGGTCAGAACCTGCTGAAACCCACCTCTGTTTTAGCTAGTGTACTTTAGCTATCTTTTTCATGTAAATCTTTTCTTTTGGCCTCCCAAATAATGTACTATTTTGTTTTTCAAACTTGTTTTCATTTATTGTCCATTTCTACCACTCAATAAGTATTATCCGGGGAATATGAAATCAGGTAATTTATAGCAAGACAATATGTAGACAATGTGGGATGTCTATGGAGGGAATCTACATAATCAAAGGCCCTCCCCCCTTTCTAAAGTGCATTGTGACACAAGTACAAATGGGTGTGGCTTCAATCATGTGGTTGTGCCTGCCATCTTGACTTGTTTGAACCCCCTGTAGAGGGGTTTCTCAGCAGTTCTCAAATGCATGGAAAATAAGTTGAAGAGCTGACATTTTTCTCTGAAAGGATTTAATCTCTAAAGTTCAGTCCAAACCCTTTTTCAATTCATTAGTTGAAGGCACCTTGCTAATATTGATACAGTTTAGTTTTTGTTTATTAAAATATAAGATCATGGGCCAAAAATAAATGTATGAATACGACTTCTCTGAGGACCATTTCCTGAGCAGTAATTTTTGTGGTCTGCATGTAACCATTTCATATCTTTCTTTGGGGAGGACTTTTTAAAACCTAAATCAGGGACTGATACACAGACTTATGCAGCCATCTGTCATGCCTAGGAGTCAATAAAAACAAGTGCCAGCTCTCCATGATCTTACAGCCTATATCAATAATAACCATGCTGTTGCATTGTAGGGACAGGATGGAAACACCTGGCCTTTTTAAAAGTTATGTAATGGTGCTGTGCTATATCCTAGACCGTCTCACAGTTCCTGCTATTGAGCCACCTATTCTCTACCTGTGCATTTGGTTTTTCTTGCCTAAATGTGAAAGCTTTTCTCACCATTGCATTTCATTTTGTTGGATAGGGCCCAGTGTTTGAGTCTGTCAAGATCCTTCTGGATCTTGAGCCTATCTTCTAAAGTATTCGCTATTCCCACCAGTTTAGTGTCATCTGTGAATTTAATGAATTCCCTTCTATCCCCTCATCTAAATCATTTAGGAAGATGTTGAAGAGTACTAGCCTAAGACAGAATCTTGGGGTATCACACTGCATACTTTCATCCATATAGATGTAGTTCCATTAAGGACTATGCGTTGAGTGCGGTTGGTCAGCCAATTACAAATCCCAAAAAGATGTTGAGACTCTAGAAAGAGTGCAGAGAAGAGCAACAAAGATGATTAGGGGACTGGAGGCTAAAACATATGAAGAATGGTTGTAAGAACTGGGTATATTTAGTCTAATGAAGAGAAAGCAGTCTTCCAATATCTAAGGGGCTGTCCCAAAGAGGACAGAATTAACCTATTCTCCAAAGCACCTGAAGGAAGAAGAAGAAGCAATCGATGGAAACTCATCAAAGAAAAATCCAACCTAGAATTAATGAGAAATTCCCTAACATGAGCACAATTAATCAGTGAAATGGCTTGCCTTCAGAACTTGTGGATGCTCCCTCACTGGAGGTTTCTAAGAAGAGTTTGGACAGCTATTTGTCTGACATGGTATAGGGCAGTGATGGCTAACCTTTTTGCCATCGCGTGCCAAAAGTTGGGGGAGTGCGGAGTGGTTATGCGCGCGTGTGCCCACACCCATATGCAACCCCCCGTGCTCCCCCCACATTTGGCACACGGTGGGCCCGGTAGGCCCGTTTTTTTTGCCCTTCCCAGGCTCCAGAGCCTTTCTAGGACCCTGGGGAGGGCAAAAATGGCCTTCCCCATCCCTTTGGAGCCCTCCGGAGGCTGGAAATGGCCCGTTTGCCAACTTCCAGTGGGCCTGGAAGGCCTGAAAATCAGTTGGTGGAGCTGAGCTCGCGTGCCCACTGATACGGCTCCGCGTGCCACAGGTGGCATGCGTGCCATAGGTTTGTCATCACGGGTATAGGGTCTCCTGCTTGAGCAAGGGGATTGGACTAGAAGACCTCCAAGGTCCCTTCCAATTCTGTTATTCTGGAATGTTTATTAATATTAGTTTGATCCAGAGATGAGCCTTTCTCTAGGCTTGTTTAGTTAATGATGTTGGAAATGAATGCTGATGGTTAGAAAGTGTTTGCTGAAATGTGCACTTGCAAGATCAGGTGACTTCACGTGACATCAGCCTCCTGATTACAGAGGGTGGTGCAGGGGTGAAATGTAAAATTTGTTACTACCGGTTCTCTGGGCATGGGTTGTTGTTGTTGGTGGTAATATGACTGGGTGGGCGTGGCCAACTTTTTTAAAAAAAACTTTTCAAAGCATTTTTTCTAATGCTTTGAAAAGCCTCTGCCGATCAGGAAACTCAGCTGGGATCGTCAGAGGCTTTTCAAAGCATTTTTTTTACCACGTCTTCAGCCAAGAGGTTGCAGAAAAAAAATGCTTTGAAAAGTCTCTGACGATCCCAGCTGAGCCGCGCGATCATCAGAGGCTTTTTTTTTTACGTTTAAAAGCATTTTTTCCTCGGAAGAGGTTGTAGAAAAAATGCTTTTAAAAATAATAATTAAAAAAAGCCTCTGATGATCCTGCGGCTCAGCTGGGCATGATGGGGGGGAGGCAGGGATTTTTGCTCCGAACCACCCACCGCCATCGCTACCGGATCGGGCGATCCAGTCTGAACTGGGAGCATTTTACCCCTGGGGTGGTAACTGACAAAAAAAGTAGGATTGCTTTCACACCTCCGCTCTTCTTTTACTAACTCATATTGCTTCGTGCTGCATTACAGATTATCATTATAGCAATGCAAGCCCAGTGTATGGATTTGTATATAAACAGTGCAGGAGTCACCATTAGTCTTCCATTTCAAAGGGGTAAAAACGAACAGGGTTTGTCTGGCAGAACTCGTGTAGGATTATTCTTTCTTTGCTTTTTAACGGGCCCTTTTCCTGAAATGACTTACTATGCTGCAGAAACATCTTCCTTGTTTTTAGGGTAGAGATTCTACTCTAGATCTCTATCTTTCATGCAGATCAAGTGCTCATTTTTTGGCTTTGGATTCCAGATTTAGGTGGGAAGCATAAACCGGATTTGGGAATCATCTGACTGGGCAGGCAGGCAAAACAGCAGAGGACAAATGGGACAAAAAAAATCTCTAGCTTGCGTGGTGCAGCTAGAGAAGGAGAGACATACATGGTTGGATTTATTTATTATTCATATTCTAATTTTTCTCTGCTCGTATTTCTCCAACTGCTGGAAATAAGGGTTTTCTTAACTGACTCCATTATTTCGTGACTTGGGAGTGTGCTCTGTGACATTGACTCTGTCTTTGAGATGGTTAGCACCCTCTAGTGGCTAATGACATCCCCACAACTTTCCTAGGACTAGGAAACTAGGAGAGTGAGTGGGGATTAGTCATTTTCTAGCCTTTAATGTAGAAGAGTCATGGTATATTTTGGACTTCTCTGGATGGAGAAGATGAAAGGGAATCCAGAAAATATGAAGTTCCAAAGGAAACTTGTAAGAAAATATTCCCCCCCTTTTCCCCCAGATTCATTGGATTTTGCTTTAAAAACACTCTTGACCAAGCTTCCTATTTTCTTCAGTGAATCACACCTTCGTGTTATTCAGGCAGCAGCTTGTCTTCCAAAGTATTCCAGAAAGCATATATAAGATCTTTTTATCTGAAGACCATTTTTCACAAGTGAAAAACCTGCCTTATAAGTTCCTTGCTATTTTTATCTATTCTGCACATGCACATCTATTCTTTTACATGAAGAGCAATCCTCCTAAGGGACCTAAATATGGAATTGAAATCACATATGTACTTACAGGAGAAGGGGCATAAGGACCCACATTATTTTGTCAAGGGAATCTACCCCCATAGCATTCCCAGTCCTCTCCAGACTGACATTCTCAAGTGCTTCCCTGAATCTAATTCTTTTCACCTTCCCTAAAAATAGTTCATTCCAGTTGTGTGTGTGTGTGTGTGTGTGTGTGTGTGTGTGTGTGTGAATATAAAATAGAGGAATTTAAGTCCTTGGGTTAAATCAACTTAGCAAGCAAAGAATATGGATAGCTTCCTAATTCCATTTATACTCTTTTGGGTTGTTATGTAACCCAATGGCTGATGCTGGTGGGCAGCTCTGAAAACATTTGGAGTGTAAATATGGATAACTAATCTGGTGTGTAATCTAATTAATTAATTAATCAATTAATTGCATGTTTACTATATACATAAAATCTTGTCGCTATCAAATGTTCTCTCGACCAATTGCAAAGCGTTTAAGCATTTCAGACAACATTGTTCAAAAGCCAATATGCCTGTGAGAAGAAAACATTTTTTTCTTCTAAAGCTGTACTGAAACTGGTTTTCAAGCTGGAAATCTGAAGGCACCATTTCAGTTCTGAAGAACTCAACAATTGGGATCCTGGTTTGAGTCATTCTTGGCATTCTGTGCAAAGCCTAATGTGATATGCACCCAGGTCTACAGTATAACAAGATACAGTGAAGCAAGACTTAGTGCATAGATGGCTGTATATGGTAGAAGAAGTTGTTCCTTTGCCATGCTGTGGAAATTTTATAATGCAGTACTGAAATATAGCCACTCATGATTTAATGATTACCTTGGTTAGTGACCACTGGCAAATACATTGATAATTATCCTAAAGGTAGTTTTTCAGGAGGCAACTGGACTTGGTTGTTTTTTCTTTTGAAAATGTTTCACTTCTCATCCAAGAAGCTTCTTCAGCTCTGACAGGACAGTGTCAGAGCTGAAGAAGCTTCTTGGATGAGAAGCAAAATGTCTTCAAAAAAACAACAACCACCAAGTCCAGTTGCCTCCTGAAAAAACATTTTGGGGACAACCATGAACTGAATGACTGAGAATCTCTACAGACATTGGTAATTAAAAAAAATTCTGACAAATGTATGCATTTATGACATTTTTCGTGACTGCCATCAAACACATGTTGGAGTGAGAATAACACTGGTATACTGTAGCTGCATGGAGAACTTTATCTGAATGAGATGGCAGCAATCAATAATTTTCTTAGTGTAAAGTCGTTAGATGGGGTTATCTGGGCTAGACCTGCTCTTGAGAGGAAATCCAAACACCGCGTTCGATTTTGGGGTACTGTAAACTCTGGGAGCTGTATCTAAATTTTGTTCATGATCCAGATACTATGTTTTCTATGGAGTTGGGGGTTGTTTTTTTTTTTTTGCATTTATCTCACTCATTTATTACCTGCCAATTCATTAGAGCACAGCATTTGCAAGTCTTTGTCCTTCCTCTCCCTATTCTTCTCCTTGTGGTCTTGTCTTTTTGGTGATTCTTTTTTTTATTAAAAAATTATTAAACATTTTTTTAATATGTTTAATATTAAACATAAAGAAAAGAAAGCTTTAACACTTTTTCTGTTTCAACAGTTTCGCATCAGTCAAAAATTTCATACTTATACATTTTTTCCTCCTTCATTTCTACTATATTTTTTATACATATACTTCTAATATTTGTTTATTTATTTATTTACATATATACATAACAATACCCGTCTACCCACTTCTATTTCTACAGCTTTTGTTTCCTCATATTAGCAATTATACTTCAACTCCTATTTTGACCATTATTTAGTTTTTCCCTTCCTTTTATCTCTCTCCTCCAACCATTCATATCATTTCTCCCACACTAAGTAATATTCTATTTCCTCTTTTTCTTGTATCTCCTTTGTTAATTTGTCCATCTCCACATATTCTGAAACTTTTCTGATCAGATTATCTTTGGATGGTATATTATCATTTTTCCAATTCCAATTGGTGATTCTTCTTGAGGCTGGAATCTTTGCTGAGTTGAAGCTCTTCTACCCAGCCATCTGACAGTGGCCTGGCCGAATGACATTCAGGGAACACACAGCAAGGCTTTTACTTTTTACAGTGTGCCGTTTCTTCCCATGGGTATTTCAGCATGTAACATATATCATCACCCATCATTCAAAGACAGTTTTATTCCATGTATAAGTATTAATTAATTAACCCTCACCATGTGCTGCAAGGGCAGCTTTAAGATGCCTATTTCCCCACAAAGGCAGAGAAAGATTAACTGCTTTCCTAAACTGGTCAGTCTATAAAATAATGGATCAGGAAATGGGATGATAGGTTATGAGCCTGCTTACTCTCCTTTTAGTGTTATTTATTCAGAAATGTTGCCTATTGTATCGGTTAGGCAAATAAGATTTTTATTCTCTGGATTGCTTGGCGTGATTGTTCTTTTAGAGATGTAAAACTGTCCGCGCAGACAATCAAGGGAATTCATCCATCCATGAATTAAGATTAAAATCACCCTTTATTTATACTCATCAATTACAACTTCCGCTATCTTTCAACTAAGGATCTTTAGAAAGAGGTCATTCTTGTTAATGTGAGCACAAGGAGGGACTTCTGACAATTTCAGGAAGGAAATGACTAACATCTACTTGATCTACTAAGAGCCTTTGAAACTATTACTTATCCTATTGCGGGGCCATCTCAGTGCTCATTTTTGTCTGTGTGTTGCCTTTGAGTTATTGTTGACTTCTGGCGACTGCCTTGATGAGTCCCTGTAATATTCTTGGCAAGATTTCATAAGTCATTGCTTGCTTCCTAGGATTGAGAGATAGGGACTTGTCCAAGGTCACCCAGCTGGCTTTGTACTTAAGGTGGGACTGGAACCCATGTTTTTTTGCTTTCTAGCCCAATTCCTTAATCACTATACCAAACTGGCTCTTCTCAGTACTCAGTTAGGAAATACTTATGTAAAAAAAAAACCTATCTGGGAAATTCAAATTGAAACAAATAAATGTCATTTAATACTAGTCAGTGACTGTAATAAATATACTTAATATTTAACTGTTTGCTGTTTTTAAAAAATAGCTTATCTTTTCTTGTAACTTGCTTGCTGTGTCCTTGAAATGATGAAATGCCAATGTGTGTTTATGTGCAGACTAAACCAAATTGCTGCAAATCTCCGATTTAACTGCATGAGCTGCCATAGTTTACTGCCATAAAGCATTCTACACCTGGAGGGGAAATTTAAAAAGCTTTCTTTCTCAGAGATATCTTTTGGGATTTCCGACTGAAAGGGGCACCTGAAAAAAAAGATTTCCACTGTTCATTTTAGGGCATGGTTAAGTTGACAAGAGTAGAGACATATTTTGAGAAACCAAGCAAACTTGGTTTGGCTGTTAGGCAGAATGAAATCTACTGTGCATCATGGGAAACCAGCAAAATCTAAGTTATATACTTACTGCCACTCAGAGGGAAAAAGTGTTTCTGGATTGTTTGCCTAATATATGCAAATAATTTGACTGGTTTTAGGAATTAGGCACCTGGATCGGGATGTGTGTGGTGAAATGGGGGATCCATTTGCTGCTCTGAGTCAAATTGCAAAATGTCTTGTGCTCACATAGGACCAGCTCAGAAGCTGGGACAGGAAAGTAACATAATCTGTTCTCCTGGATGTTTGCAGCAAGAGCAAGAGATAAAAACGGGAATGCTAATCTGAGAAGAGGTGTCCTTCCTCTTCTAGAACCCTTTGCAAAGTTGTACTTTTATCTCTTTTGCAGCAGAGTCCTGAAATGACATTTGTTAGATGATCAACTTCTGTACAGGATTTGAAGAGATTATACCATGACAGTGACTGCAAACACTGCCCCGTTTCCACAAATACAAAATATTTTCATGAGGCAATGTCTTGGTGTTCTGAAGATGATTACTTGTAAATGTGCTTTTGGCCATACCTGAAAGTGCCTTTTTGTCACTCTTCTTTTTAAGAACTCTTGTTTTTCGGTGTATTGTTGTGAACACACTTCTGGGGCTGACCAAAGTGTGCCTTGTTTTTTATATACTGTAAATAACCCCATATCTTCAAATATAAGCACATTTGACAAAGCCTGTCCTCAGCTGGTGCCCTCCAGATGTAGTGAGGCTGCAACTGGATAAATCCTCACCCAGCATTCTGAGAAGAGTGACTTCAGTTGATTTGTAGAGTGCCAAATGCATGGGCACTGGCTCTGAACATTTCTTTGCATAGACATGAACACAAACCGGAATGGACATTAAACAGGATCCAATTGGAACTGTGATATTAAAGATTGCAGTAAATACGGTGATTCAATTTTAGGTGTTCTGTTTTGGTGACGGATTAGACTAAATGAACTATGAGGCATCACTAGCTCTATGATTCTAAATATGATGAAATTAATGGGGGAGCAAAAAAAGGCACCCAGTGACAGAAAACCAGTAGTGCCTGGCTAACAAGGAATAGTGATTAGCCAGAATTTTAATTAATTTTTATTAAATGAGATGTGTGGTAACATTTATCTTTCCTTACGATGCCGTACAAAAGGCTATAGTTCACTAAGAAGCCAGCTCCATAAAAATGAATGGAAATTGCTGCATTCTTGCACAGCACCCATTCATTTCAAAAAGATTGAGCAAAAATTCCAAATAAATTGTTCCCAAGGTTGTCTAAGCACTGAAACAGCACAAAAACAAAAACATGTACTTGAAAAAGAAAGAATAGAGATATTGTGACATGCACAATGGAATTCATTGGTGGCAAACGACAAAGCTATAATTTTGATAACACTCCCCTTACTTAGCTAGCTGTGTAACTATATTTTATATATATATTAAAACATATGTATTGTTGTGGTAATAAGAGTACTACTGTTGCTACAAAAACACAGATGACCACTTATAGCATAGGCTATCTGACAATTTGGGAGGAGGGCATCTTGCCACATTCAATAAAAAAGAGTTTTCATCAGCATTATGTTTTTGGTGTGAGTTGACCTTAGAGTATATATTGCTGCGTTTACTTCACTTTAATATTAAATACTATTTCTAGTTTGTTTAACAACTTTTTATAACAGTAATATGCCGCTATTGTGGAAAACACTGATAGCACAGTGTCATGTCCACAATACCCTCTCAGAATGAGATATAGTCTGTAGCGAAGAGATCTTTGAAGGAAGGCAAATATTACTTTTGTGCAGTAAAAGTGATGGTGGATCTCCATGGTAGATAATGGAGATAATAGCAAATCAACAGTTGTCCACGTAGCTGGAGAATACACAAATAAGTAATAACAGAATAGAGTCCAAGGTATAGTTGATTGTATGTGTAACATGTTGCTTAACAGATCTGCAATGGCTCATTGTTACTCATTAAGGGTCAGCTCTGTAAATTCTAAATTACCAACTTTGGGAAACTAATGAAATTAATATAATTGTAAAAGATTACCTCCCTGTTCTGCAGTGGCTTAAAAAATGTTAGAAATCAACTAAGGCAGGGACATAAATCTAGCTATCCAGTAAAGAAACAAAATCCCAGAACATCTGTGTCCAAATTCCAGCTTTGTCAGATAAAGGCCTTAGGCAGATCTTGAATGCTGTGTAGTACCAGTTCGCTATTCGTTAAACAGCGGTATCTGCCATTTTTGAAAAAGTTATTCTAAAAACAAGATTATTAAGATGTAAAAAAATACCTCTGACTAGATCTTAACTCCTGTTGATCATGGATTCACATGTTTTGAGAATTGTTTGTTTTTGCCACAATTTGGAAGTCTTTGCTATTATTTTTTTCTGCAATTTCCCTTTATACTTCTCAGTCCAGCATATAACTCTGGAATTTTCTGGTGATCCCCATCAGACATACTAACCCACTCTAACTTGGCTTTGCCTTTCTGAGATCAACTAAAGTGGGCTAGTGTCACTGACAGATAATGAAGCATATACATCTGTACAAGGAAAAAGTGAAGGAATTGGGTTTGTTTAGCCTTGAGACAAGATGATTGAAGGGTGAGATGATAGCACTTTTCAAGTAGCTGAAGTAGTCTTAGATAGAAGAGTGTCAGGACTTGTTCTCAATTATCTTAGGTAGAATGGTGTTAAGTCGTAGGAAGGTAGAGTCCCTTAAGATATAATGAAAAACTTCCTAGTGTAGCAGCAGTTTAGCACCAGACCCAAATACTGCCCTGCCTCTACTTATGTACAATTAATGAAGGGGAATTCACCATGTTGGTGAATTCAACGTGGTGAATTCCCCTTCATTAATTGTACATAAGTAGAGGCAGGTCAGCTATCTGTACGGAGCTGTTTAGTTTGGATTTTTGCACTATGTAACACTGTGTTTCTAACAATATGATATATCTATATTTATGTAATAAAATATGAAATCTCTGCCCTCATTTGTGTTGCATTTTGGTGATGCTTACATTGATCTTTGTTAAAGCCCCAAATTCTTCTACACTTTATAATATAGACAGTATAGTTTTGAATGTAGGCCCTTTCTTGGCTTTGAATTATTATGTATAAATGAAGTTATTTTTTTCCTTGATTCTTCCCTTTTCAGTCCCATAATTGTTTGCCCATTTTACAGTATCTGATGGAAAATATGGACAATTATTTTTCATGTGACTTACACTGTGTTGATTTTTAACCTGTTCTGTAGGATTGTGCAATGTTTCCATGTTTCCCTGCCCCCTAAGAAATTTCAGTGGAACAAATTTCCCAACATGGTGTCCTCCAGGTATGTTAGGTCTGGGATTCTAGAATTCCCAACCAGCAAAGTTAATAGCCACTGCCGATAATTGACTGGCTGGGAAGTTTGAAAGTTGCAGACTCAACATGTCTAGAAAGCACCTTGTTAGGCCTGAGTGCCTTAAGATGTCAGCAGAAGGCCATTGAAAATGCAATCCTTAATAATCCTTTTTATTATTTTGCTATATTTTGTTATTAAGCAATAAAATCAGACTTACTTAGCATGGCTATCAGCTTCTCATGTGTATTATAACAAATGCAATTTCTGTCAGTCATCGTGTCACTCATTAGGAAGTTGGCACTACTGCAACATAAAAATTAAAAAGTAAGAAATAAATCTAAAATTAAAAAGTAAGTAATTTTTAAAATTAAAAATTTAAAAATAAATCTATCACACTGAGTAGGAACAGTATATAAAACCAATTTAATGAACTGATATCTGAAAATAGGATGATGTGTGTGTGTGTGTGTGTGTGTGTGTGTGTGTGTAACTACTCCTTATCCTTGTGATGCAACAATCACACAACAAACACTTGTATGAATTGCCCAAGCAGGGAACAGGTAGATAAGAGTTCCCCCTATTCCAGTATCAAAGTTGGTTCATTTCCCTCCTTGTTAAGAAGGTTTTCATTTTGTTGCTAGGATGCTCCTCTTCAGACAGTTAGCAGTATTTCTTCTGGCCATAGCTCTCTAATCACAGGTCATGAACATCTCTCTCCTTCACCCACTTTCTACTGGTTTTATTGAACTGAAGATGCCAAGGGATTCAACTGGGACATTCTGCATATAAAACATATTCCCTGCCATTCTCTATGCTTCCTGTCCTCCCTCTGCCGTCTTTTGGCAAGGTCACACCCAGAAGTAGCTAAGGCTGCCCATTTATTATATTAAATGGTTATCTTACCTATGCATCAGCTGGAAATTGGAGCTTTATGATGACAGGTACTTCAGTCTGGTTGCATATCATGGCACAAGATCAGGGTTTTACATTTTGGGAGGCCTTGTGCCCATTTAGAGGAAGCCGAGAATTTGTTTGGGGTTTAGAGTTTCACTTTATTTCTCTAGTGAAAGTTTTTGTTTTTTTTTTACTTCAGCTTGGCAAATTTTCTACTATAGGCTGCTACCTTTTAGGTCCTGTTCAAGTGGCAGAAACACCTGGCTGACCTTGGCAGATCTTGAAAAAAAGCTAAGCAGAGATGGACTTGGTTAGTAGTTGAATAGGAAACCACCAGGATAGCATAGGTAAACTGGGATGTTGGAGAAGACATTGGCCAATCCCATTTATATTGGCCAAAAAACAAAAAAATAAAAATCACCCATTCACCCAATTGCACACTTATTTATTTAGTCATCAGGAGTTAAGTTCAGATTAAAGGGTTTTTATCTTTTTTACTGAGTTTCTAATACTTAACCAAGCCCAGATTCAGGTACTTCTCTTCAGATTTGAAAACAAAATTCTCGTCTCTGAATTCTTTCCAGGGTCTCAACATCTTTTTTGTATTATGGTGACCAACAGTGAACACAGTATTCAAATTTTGGCTTCACTAGTGCAGTATAAAGTGGCACTACCACTTCTCATGATTTTGATGCTATCCCTCTGTTGATGCAATCTAGGACTGCATTAGCATTTTAGCAGCTACAGCACATTGTGGATCATTCTTAAGAGATCCCTCTCCGTCTTGCCATTGTTGAGTCAGGTACCAGCTATTCTATACCTGTACATTTGGTTTTTCTTGCCTAAGTGTAAAAACTTTCTCATCACTGAATTGCATTTTGTGGATAGAGCCCAGTATTCAAGCCTGTTAAGGTCCTTCTGAATCTTGAGTGAAGTTGACTGAATCATCTAGTGTTAGCTGTTCCCTCCAGCTTGGTGTCATCTGAAAATTTGATGAGTTCTCCTTCTATCCCCTCATCTAGATCATTTATGAAAACGTTGAAGAATACTGGGCCTAAGACAGTAAGATTATTGAAACAAATCTCACCTCATTGTTAGTGTGCTTTAGAAACTTCAGGTTGCCCAGTCTCCAGAAACAGCAGAATTTGGTGACAGACCAGAAAATACTGGGGGAGGATATTTCCAGGTATTTAATGGCAATGAGGAGAAGCACAAGAACTATGCATACCTGAAAGTTGTAGCAGATCTTCAGAGCAATGCTATAAAAAAATTTTCGGTTGTGAAATATAGCATACCAAAACCATTATAGTCATCAACAACAAGATCCTGACAACATCCAGTGTTTACCAGAAACAGGGATGAAACTATTTTATTGTTGATATAATTCTTTCTCACTAATGAAGTTAGAAGTGCTGTAGTTCAGAAATGAAAGTATATCTTTGATCATAATGTACTGCTGGATTCTTTTCTGACAATGCAGACTACTTCCCAACATCATTCACCTTTCAAACTGAGTTTGACTCTTGGTGACATCATGGACATATCCATGTAATTTTCTTGGCAACAATACAAATGATTTGCCCTTGCTTTCTAGGTTTTGATATCCCAGCCACCCTGCAGCTGCAGGATTTCCTGGTGGCCTCTCATCCAAGTAAAAACCACATTTGAGCCTCTTTAGCTTTTCAAGATCATTCAAGGTCAAAGTTAAGGAGATATGGAAACTAGAGAAAAGCATGTAATATTGATTCAAATTTGATTTTTTCCCCCCTTCCATTTTGCACACTTAAGATATTGTTACCTGTTATGGTCATGTTTTAATCTTAACTTCACTGCCATTCAGTCCTGGGCCAGCTAAATTTTCTTTTTTCCTACATGATGTTTTTATTTTATTTTATTTTAATTTGATTTATATGCCGCCCTTCTCCGAAGACTCAGGGCGGCTTACAATGTGCTCAGCAATGTTGAATTTGCGTTCCACAATGAACATGTGTGAAGATGCTAAAGTTGCATCTGATTTAAGGCAATAAACCATTCCACTTTGTACTTACATCTCTCTTAAAATTTGTAGCCCCTTTATTCATATTTCTGTGGATAGATACATAGAGGAACTGTAGCAACTTTTTCCTTGCAATCTTAAGCAGTGACTCACTGCCTGTTGCAAACTGTCAGCAATAATGTCTACTTATGGTGATTATTCTTATATCAAACCCATTTCTAAACTATTATTTTTATTCAAAACCAAACTGTATTGTCTTAATTTATGCTATGGTTTGATAGGAAGGACACCTAAAACAATTCTGAGGAAAGTTGGGATTTGACCTAGCCTCATTCACTCCCGACTTCCTTCTATCCCCATAATAATCACTTATTGTACTTTGATCTGCTACACTGGATGAAGCAGGAATTCCTACTAAGAGAAAACCACTGGCCCTCAAATTCCAGTGTTCAGTCATCAAAATCAGTTGGTAGGCAGCCCAATTTGGATAACAATTTGAACATGCAGATTGGAGTGGCCTAAATACCATGTGTGAATGGGCCCAGTCTCAGGAAGAACAGCTTTTTCTAGCTTTCCTTTGGCATAGAATGAACTTCTGAAATGCATTAGACACCATGGATATACCTCTATAAATAATAATATTTTCTAATGTTCCATCAAACTACAGATTTATTTCAAGACTTGGATGGGGAACTTGTGGCCTTCCAGTTCTTGTTAAACCACAACTTTGGCATTTTGGTTCAGGTTGCTAGGAATTGTAATTCTAAATGGCCAGATTCCCCACCTTCCTGGGAAAATGTCCTCAGGCAACAAAAAATATAAATCAAAAGCTGAACAAACTAAACTATGAGTTTGGAGCTTTTGAACTGATCTTTGTAAAAGTTACCTTGCAATAAGAAGACTGAACTGTTGCAATGGTACCACAGCTCCAGGCATTGTAAGGTGGAAGCACTTTCTACAAATGAATAACATAAATATCAACAAACTAGATTGGTTGGAGAAAGACTGACAAATAAAAACAGAAGGGTATTGGGATGTGCACTAATAGGAATTGGGAATTACAGTTAGGAGAACATTCCCTTGAGAACCAGAACAATTGTTGTATGCTTTAAGGAAGTGCTTCTCAACCTTGACAACTTTAAGATGTGTGAATTTCAGTTCATGTTGGCTGGGGAATTCTGGGAGTTGAAGCATGCACATCTTAAAAGTTGCCAAGGATGAGAATCACTTGCTTTCAAGGCTCATCTGATATTTCAGTCTGCCTTTGGTCTCAGAAACATCTACACGGGATGTGTTTCTGCGTGTCAAGAAGGTAGCTAAAATGTGTGATCAAAGTTCATCTATATTTTAAGGCCAGGGTAGAGAGTGCAGCGTTCCTCAGATATTTTGTGCAATGAATCTGATCGGGTTCAGTCATATTAACAAACTTGTACTTAGTCCAATTTTAGAAGGGCTACAGATTTTTCATTCCTAATCTTAAGAATTCAGATAATTTAAATGATTTCTAATCTGTCTTTCAATATAAATGTAAACAGAATATAAATTTATAAATGTTCTAAAGTGGACCCACCAAATTGGACCCACCAAATTGGACCTTCAATAAAGATCAGAGAGGAACGATCAAATTGCAGACCTAAGAAGTTTGTTTGTAGGCTTTACAGTGTACAAATTTGTGCAGTTGTGTGTCTTCAGTTTGAAGGCTTATACATCTCACCAGGGGCAGAAGAGTGCAAGAATCACATCAACCCAGCAAGCTGCTGTATGCCTTAAGATTGACCTGACTGGCAGAACTACTTCATAAGGATTTTCTGCTTGGAAAATCTTCCTAAGGGAGGAGAGACAATTCTTGGGAGAATGGAAAGCTTTTAGCATTCCAATTTGGGAAGAGATTGGAAAAAGCCAGAAAGTATTGGGGATATCCCCCCCGCCATTTTTTTCTTGTGTTGACAGTGGGAGAATAGAGCCAGTGGGACACATTCTCTTTTTTGTGATCTGCTTCCTTAGGTTTATTCTGAGGGATCTTGTGCTCCTCTGTAGTCCTTTCTTCCTGATTGCAAAGTTTGACAACAGATAAGAGGATGAGAAGAGGTGCTATTAACCAAACTGCTCAAATTGCTGTGACTTTCAAACAGACTAGTGTCTTTGACACATGCAGGGATGCGCTAGAATAAAGTCCAAAAATCTGGGCTTTTGGTTTTTGCATTTTGACAGTATGGCTGAAAACACTTATTGTTTAATATGATCGATTAATTAAAAAAGAGATAAAATCAACTTTCTTCAACATCTATATTAACACTTGACTTTCTGTGCTTATTTACTTCACCTGCAGTACTTCCACTTTTTTTTTTCTTTTTTAAAGCAGAGTTTGTTTTGAATGCACAAAAAAGAACAAGCCAGCAAGTATGGACTGAGATCTACAGGACAAAATGAAATTACTTTTGGTAATTTAATCTGCTAAACTGGATGAGGCAGGCGTTCCTACAAACAGGAAACTACATTTTAGTTACGGTACTTTACACTTACATTTTTGCAGGATAGTACAGAAGTGTGGAAGTTATTTTTATGTTTTCTGAAGTCAAAGACAGGATGTTATAAAAGTATTTATTTAAGTAGAGATGCAGAATCAGCAGTCTTCGAGATGTCATTGGGCTTCATTTTCTATCATCAATTCAGCAGTTCGAATGTCACCGGCTCAAGGTTGACTCAGCCTTCCATCCTTCCAGGGTCAGTAAAATGAGGACCCAGCTTGTTGGGGGCAATATGCTGACTCTGTAAACTGCTTAGAGAGGGCTGTAAAGGGCTGTGAAGTGGTATATAAGTCTAAGTAGTATTGCTATCAGTCAGGTTGCCAAAATCTTCCCCATCCCAGATTTAGAATACTTCCCAATGTGGGAAATGGTTGGATCAATTGTGCATCTTATATACTTTGGTATATAATCTAGCAATGTTCAACCAAAGATGTTAACTGTATCCATTTGATTTTGGGGATGTGATATTATAGAACTCTGCCTCAACATTTTTGACTTGAAATAGTCATTTTACACATATAAATTGTTTGATAACACAATAATTTGTATTACAGCCTGTAATAATCATGCTGTAAACTTCTAGGTATGAACTACAGTAAATGTAGGTTATTATTTTCCGCCAACATATCCGAGAACTTTATGTAGGAGAAATGTTTTTATCTATTTATCTGGAATTGATTTCCGAACAAATATGTCTAGGATTTTATTAATAAACTGACAGTTATTTTTGTCATGACGTTAAAATGTATTTTTCATAAATAACACTCATTTTGAGGATCTTGTGCTAACAGATCTATATAGCTTAGTATAAGCCCATGTTCACCTACGTAAGAGCTTGTTCCAGTGCCTTCATGAGCCATTCTTCTTACGTATGAATTTTGGGAAGTTCGTGAAAAATAAGAGACAGTTTAGACTAGTGGCCTCTTAGAGGCTGAAGAAGCTAGTCCAGAAAAGGGGAAAGTTCTATTTTTCCTTTTACACTTACTATAAAGCAAAATTAATTTTTCTACCAGTAATAGTTCTATTGAGCCCTTTTCAGAAATCCTTTTCTTTTTTACATGGGCATTTTCCTGTCAGCAGGAGTCTATTATCTGAGCACAAACCTTCATTGTATTTCTGTTATCAGTTAATTAGACCACATGAAATCAGTGCCAGCCAATCAGGTGGTTTACTCTACCAGGCCCTGATAAATTAAAAACTTCTGCTACTGAAAGCCAGCACCTCCCTTAAAATTCAGTATTTGTTCTTGGAGGTCCAGCTAAGCATTTAAGAATATGTAAATAATGGGCCACATTTACACAAAGTGTTACTTTCCCCTCTATTCCTGCAATTTTCAATGGTGAATCCTGTTCATGATTGCCATTCAGATATATTATGGGATCTGAGAATGGCAAGCCAACAATCTTGAAATGGATCAGGACAGGAAACATTCCTCCCTGAGAGACAAAGTTGAGTTTCTTGGGAATTTGTGGTTTTGAGGCTTCTAAATCTACATTTAGAAAGGGAAACTGCATGCCTCCTTTGCATATTCTTAATTAGTTATGCTTCATGACAGAATTTCCATACTCCTTTATCAGTTTCAGGTTATGTCTCTAGAGCAGTTGTTGTGGATGTCATTTCTAGAATTCCCCAGTAACATTTGCTGCTCTCATCAGTACTAGAGTACTGTTTGTTAAAAAGAGAAACTAAAAGCAGATAATAAATAAAACACAGGAACTATAAAAATCAATATTATTTATATATATAAATATAAGAAGACACCAAAACAAGTAGGACAATTTTAAAGGCTGCATTTTTTAAAACAGTGTTTTAACACACTTAGAAAAAATGTTTGAACATAAATTAATTAATTTCTGGAGGCATTGACTTTGAGTATCACAGTATGTTTAGCTTTTTCTCCAATAGCTGTTTACCACAAAATCACTGTACAGTTTTATTCTTTGCGGTTCTGAAATCTGATGTGTTGCATTTAAGACAACATTGTCTGAATGATATGATCACTTCAAAAGTGTGAAAGATGCTTCTCCTATATGTGACTATTGGAAATAAATTGCTTATCAGTTTTGCTATTTTTGTATTGTTCATGACTCATAATGTATCAAATAATTCACAAACACCTGGATATCATAACATGGAGCCAATTTGGGCACAATGATTTTCCCTGGTCATACATTGGATGCATATAGGCTATGTAACAGCTTAATTTCATCTGACCTCAAACCAAAAGTATAAATAATTAAGACTGAAAGATACTGCATTTGTTGCAATGTGATGGTAAAGGCTATTGAATTGGTCTCATGTACTCTTACAACATATAATATCTATCCCCTTTAAAATTATTATTTCCAGGAACATCAAGTTCCACTGATGAACAATATATTACATGTATATAATGCCTTTGTTATGCATTCATATATTTTAACTGAATGACCTATTAGATTTACATCATACGAAGTCAACAAATAATTGCATTATATGGAACATCAATTAATAAAATCTTGCTTCTTTAAAAGCCCATTACGTTATATAAAGCATCATAACATCTCTTGTATTTTAAAAGTGATTTTATTAATCTGAGCACTGTAGCTTTTAGGTATATCAGTCTTCATTAGCTAAAGTGAAATCTATATGCAATACAGTAAGCTATTCCTGGCTATTTCTGCCTTTCTCTGTGGCAATCTGGCTATTTTCTGAGCTTGACATCATAGAGTATGTTTTCATAGTCAACAATATGCCAAGCTCTTAAATCCTTATTTTTGCACTTTTGCTGCATGAAAGTTCTACTATAGGTTTGTTGACAATTTAGTCTTTCAGTGAGTTGAATTTTTATTTTGTGGTTTTTATATTACTGCAAGCTGTCTTCAGATTTGTTTTAAGATGGATCTTATTTATTTTAATAGAATATTTCTAATAGACATGCTAGAAGTGTTTCAATTTTCAGAGCCAGCTTTCATACTATGGTGCAACCTTTAAAAAACCCCCCAAACCCTTTTTTCTTCTTCCCAAATCCTCCCCTCCTGCTTCTTTCACTATGCTGTTTTTCAGCTTGGTCTTTAAGTACATAAAGTTTAAGAAACAATATTTTGGAATTTCTTCTTGCATTTCTTTTGCTTTTGCCATTTCTTTTTTAGTTGACTAAAATAACAAAGAAAGAAATGGTGTCAACTGTATTCACATGATGCCTTTTGCATAATATAATGTGCAATTTTAGGTTAAGATACCTTACAGCTATAAAATCTTACTGACTTCAGGTTGTCTTGATGAACTATTGTTTTGTCCATTTTCACCTATTCCTCTATATAAAAATTACAGAATGATCTTGCTTTCCTTAATTTGTAGTGAACTTCTCAGAATAGCATGGATAAAATTCCACTTGTTCCTCATCCTCTGCAGCATTGGTTGCTTGATGCTTTGCAAGAAAATGACATTCCTTTTAAATACGCACATTTGTATGCCCATTCATTTCTCCAAATCTGATTTTCTGCAACTCTGGGCAGGTGATCAGGTACATTTATGATACAGTACTTCATATTTAGGATTTTCATAAATACTTCTTTGGATGAACATGGAAAATGTTTGATGCGTATCTTGCTTAATATCACTTAATGAGCTAAAGCTGGATTGACAAATCATTGTTTGCTGCTAGTTCCTAGGATGCCATCAAGCAACTTTTTAGACTTGACACTTGCTAATGGTGTTTTTACATATGTGATCTGCTTCATGCCAAAAAGCAAATGTAGTCATCAAACTTTATAATAAAATTAACTCCAGTGCAGCTGTAGGCTTATAAGTACTACATTTGATATCCCAGTTCAGTGCATTAATTCTTAACAAAAAGGGACAGAGCACCATCAGAGAATGTTTTACAGGGAGAAGGTACAAGGTTCAATCCCAATCATTTACACCAAAGGCTGGGAAAAGCTTCTACTTAGAGAGCAATACTAGAGACTGCCATTTGGCGCACTAAAAGATACCAATAGTCCGATATAGTGCACAGCAAGCTCCCATCTTCCCTTTATGTTGAAACTAAACGTCCTTGGGAATGCAGCTCATGTTTATGATCCAGCTAACATTTAGCATGTTTAAAACGCCTGCTGGATCCAGAGTCTTGTAAGATTCAATTTCATGGTCTCTTTATTTCCTCAGCAACACACAGGGGGGGGGAGGGAGAGAGAGAGGGAGAGGGTGTTCCTTGCTATTCTCTGAGCTTGTTTTCTTGCAATCATTGGTACCCATTGGCTAGTGATGTTACTTAGTTAAAAACAAAAAACTCAAAAGGCAGAGCCAGTAGATTACTGCATCTTTTTCTGCCGTCAGTTTCCCATGTGTCTTATTTTTGTATGCTAATATTAAATGAGGGCAAGACACTTACCTTAGGTATCAATCCCTATCCCTCTGGCCTTTCTTGGCTTTTGAGGGACGGAGTTTGACCAGGAGGGTGTTTACTTGAGGGGTTTGCAATGTTGGGATGGGATACATACCCAAAGCAAGTGCTGGGAGATCAACATATTTTTAAAAAGGAGAGAAATCCGCAGGTGATTTTGGGCCATTCCCTTTCTCCCAACCCACTATGGACCAATGTGCTAAACTCCATTCCCATAACCTTCAGCCAAGAGGCCTCCATCCTGCAGCCTGATAAAAATAACAACACACGCCAACACTAGTGTAGCGCCTCTTTTAACACACATCATTCTTTTCCATCTTGGACCGAAAAATAAAAACTTTTCGCCTTACAGAATTCTGCGTTCGTATCTAAGGGAACAAAAGAAAGCTCGTTTTTATTAATTCGTGCATCAAGAAAAAAAACTAGGTACAACTTGTTTCTGAAAAGCAAGATTTTTTTTTTTTTAAGAAAGTTATCTTGACCTCCGTCCCGAGACGCGCTCTGATAAACCGGGAGGGCCGGTTAACCAGCCGACAGCTTTTGAGATGATCTCCCGCCAGTTTACGCGAGGACAGAAACCAATTCTTTTCAAAAGTTGCAAATAAAATGATCTTATTTAATCGCAAGCAATCGTGACCGCTTTCCCCCCGCTCCCCCCCCCGGCCACCCAACCACTATACAACGGGAGTTTTAGGAGCTCAAAGCCTCACTTTCCACCAGCCCGTAATCGCAGGCGGGTTAAGGTCCGCTCTGCCTGCTCGAAGGGACGAGGCTCCGGACGCAGCTCCTCCGTCCGATTCCCTCTCTTCTGATCCGCTCGCTTTCCGATTCACTCGCTCGCCGAGGCCGGCGTGGCAAGCCAAGCCAAGCCAAGTCCGACGGACGCGGGGAACCGGGCGCCACCACGTAGAAGCGTCTCCTCCTCCTCCTCCGCTTCCCCCAACAGAGGCTTCGAAATCGGCGGGCTCGCGCTCAGCCCGCCACCCGCAGCCCACGAGGGTTCGGGCCGCCTCGCGCTTCGGCTCCCTCCCCCCCCACCTCCAGCCGCGTTCCTAGCGAAAGGCTTCCCCGTGCGGGAAAGGGGAGGGGGGTGTTTGAAAGAGGCTGGAGGAGCGGGCGTCGCACGTGACCCCCTCCCCCCTCAAGTGGCGGCTCGGGATCCGGCCTGTGAGGGTGAGGCAGGCGGAGGCCTCCCGGCCACGTGCGGCGAGGTTAGCGACTCCCCGCGCTTTGCCCCTTGCAACCTCCCTCCCTCCCTCCCTCCCCCCGCCAGCGCGCGGCCGCTCTGTCACTTTAAGTCCAACCCCCCGAGAGGGAGCCAATAGCGGCGGTGCCATATTCATCCATCTCCCCCGTCTTAAAGCTACAGTAGGGGTTAGTGGCGTCTAAATCTCTACAGCCGCCGTTTCCGCGCTCGCTGGCTTCCCGGCTGCCGGCTCGCTTCAGTGTGATTGGAGGAAGAGCCGCGTGTGGATGAGCCTGAATGCTTTTCTGTCTTTTCTCTCTCTCTCCTTCTCCTTCTTCCGTCTTCCCTGCGCTCTCCCCGCTTCTTCTGGTCCGTCTCCCCCCTCCCTCCTCCGAAGCCTTCCCGGTCACTCTCGTTTTTGTTTTTTTTTTTGTTTTTCTCCCCCCCCACCCCCGCTGTCCCGCTTCTGGTCTTTATTTCAGTTGCCTCGCCGTCCCCTGCCTTCCTTCCCCTCCGCTCTCTTTCTCTTCGCCGCGACCTAGTCGTTTTTTCCTCTCTCTCTACCAACTGGGAATGCTAAAACAGAACTGATGGACATTTCCGAACTTTGCATCTCAGATCCTCTCAGCTACCATAACCAGTAGGTGCCCTCCTTGCTTTACTTCTTTTCGCCGGAATGTCTTACTTCTTTTTCATTCATTCATTCATTCATTCATTCATTCATTCATTCATTCATTCATTCATTCATTCTATTTTTCTTTCTTTCTTTCTTTCTTTCTTTCTTTCTTTCTTTCTTTCTTTCTTTCTTTCTTTCTTTCTTTCTTTCTTTCCTCTCTCTCTCTCTCTCTCTCTCTCTCTCTCTCTCTCTCTCTCTCTCTCTCTCTCTCTCTCTCTCTCTCTCTCTCTCTCTCTCTCTCTCTCTCTCTCTCTCTCTTTCTCTCTCTCTCTCTCTCTCTTGCTTGCTTGCTTCTGATGGAAATGACAGGAAAGGCTTCGGGTTCAGAGGCGTCCTAGATGGAGTTGCAAAGGGGACCGGAGGGGGGGGGCTTTACGTTTTGTGCGTGTGCGAGTGTGAGTGTTTTAAACGCGCGCGCCCAAACTTTTTCCCCTTTTCTGCAATGCGAAGGAGAGGCTCCCCGATCTCCTGAAAGTGCAGGCGACCGCCGCGCGTGTATTATTATTATTACTTTGCTCCGTCCAGAAGAATGCAATTTCTCTTATATAGAATAGGGTCTCCTATACTGTAAGGTATAGCGCTTACGGGGAGAAATAAAGGAAGGGAAAGAAAGAAAGAAAGCGAGAGGGAAAAGAAAAAAAAAAGACTTGCGAAGCAGTTTGCTCAGCGCGCGCCACTTTCTTTCTTTCTGGAGCGTGCAAATTGATTTAAAACGGCCAGATCGCCTTCTCTGCTTTCAAAAAGCTGAGCTTTTTCTTTCCTTGTAAACCACTTTGCATACTTTTAGTTGTTGTTTTCAAGTAAAGGTGTGTAGATGATTTGAAGTTCTCCAGATCTTCTGTGCATAGAGCAACCTGGGCAGCGGCGGTTAGAGTTAATCCAAGCTGGAACTGATGTCGGTTTGACACTTGGCTGGTGGCTTCTCCCTTCGTGTGATGGGTTTGAGGAGCGACGCGGCTCTGGCGTGAATTTGTTGGCGAAAGTCTTGAGTCTTGTGCTGTGAACTTTGGAAAGCGGATTGAGTTCGCTTGCCATCCCGGTCTGCTCTTGTTGCTCTGATTCTTTCTCCTGTCTGCTTCTTCTCTTTAAACAAATGAGTTTCTAAGCCATTCCCCCTTTGTGCCTTCAGCTGAGAAAACCTGAACGGTAAACAATTTAAAAACATCAGAGGTATCAATTGGGTGGATTTATATGGCATAATTTCAACAGCTACACTTTAGTAGCGGTTAAGGAAAATCACAGTTTTACTAAAAGTAATTAGCATTTTCTCTTGTTTCCTTTTGACATCTCTCTTTTCCTGGAAAAGACTAAACGCTCCTATGTTTTCTTTTTGTCTGTTCATTGTATTTTAGTGTTCATTCCATTTGTTTGCCAATAAAAAATGTTCAGGTTTTTGTTTTTATGAATGTTTTGGTAAGTGGCAACTACCTTCCTGAATAAAAGTATCATTAAATCTTTGCTTACATTTTATGAATGGTGGCTTAATGTAAGAATGTATTTGATACTTTTAATATTTTGTTAGAAATACTAACTAGAATAGAAACTAGGAAAAAAAAGTGAAGCATGCTTGCCTTTAAAAAGATGCTTACTATTTACAGCCACTGACATTGTGTTTTTCCTTTAAACATTTTGTTTGTACCCACCTTGTTGAATGTAAGTAGATAACAGTTCAAGAAAATAAACAAAGCTCCTTACCTGATTCTTCTTAATGACTTTGTACTCTGAGAGGATTACAGTAACATAAAGTAGCCAACAGTGTTGTGTTTTAGTTTGCAATTAAAAAGGAAAGGAAACAAAACTGGATCTGATCCAAAATGAGGACTGTATTATTTCAGCTATGAAATAATGGACTTTGCAGTTTTTAAAGAGAAAGAACTGCTATTAAATAAGACTCAGAGGTGTCTAATCTTTAAGATGATTTTGAAATGCAAAATGGTAACAGAGAGTATACATTTCTAAAATTCCCTTTCTGGATCTTATTTCAACTTATGTTTACATGCTTATACAGTATAGAAGACCATAACTATAACTATAATTATGTGAATAATAATTCATCTGATGTTGCAAATATATAATATTGGTACAAGATCATTTTTCTCTCTGCACATATGCGTCATCTGTCAAGCGAAACCTGTATAATGAACTTAGTTCAGTTACCCAATGATTATAAAGTTGTTCCTTTAATTTTCTTTAATAGTTGCCATTTTTATACATAAACACTGTATGTTTAATTATAATAGCAATTTGTAAAGATAAAAAGGACCTGTATTTTTTCTTTTGCATTATTAAAAATGGGCATGGCATAGCATAACTAAAACCTTTTTTGTTTACTGTATTTGGTTTTCCACTAATGACGCGTGTGTGTGTGTTTGTGTTTGTGTGTGTGTGTGTGTGTGTGTGTGTGTGTGAGAGAGAGAGAGAGAGAGAGAGAGAGGGAGAGGGAATAAATGTCAGTCAGTCAGTCAATCCATTAAGGTGCTGGAAGTGAAAGGCAAAATTCTATACATTGTTGAATTCTGATTCTGTTCTGTCTCTAATCAGGGGGTGGTTTAATTCTAAAAATCAGCTTTTGTTTAGGCTTAGGTTACTGATGCTTACATTTTACTCCTTTGGGTTAAGGAACATCTTTCCCCATCTGTTCATATGTATTATGATATAGGAATGTTTTAAATAACTAAAGAAGACTATGAACAATCATCTTCTCAGTATAAATTCACAAAGTGCAAGCACTTACCCTTAAAGAATGTAACAATAAGCATATCTATATATTTTTTTATTAATTTGACCTTTATATACACATAGCGGATTTTTTTCTGTAATTTTTAAGACATAGCATTAAAAAGTTTTTTTTTACTTTAATAAGGAGAATAAAGTAGAAACCAAAATCTTTGGCCAAGTAGGATTAATAAGTAAGGATACAAAATAAATGAGCCTCCAATTTGTCTTACAGGTCAAGAAAGATGTAGTGCGTGAAATTAGTTCAATTGCAATGATAGTGCTTCCCTGCAGTACAGTAATTATGTAATATATGAATTCTGCATAGGTGTCTGTGTGTCTGTGTATATGTCTGTTATCTAGATGCATGATGAATATATGATTGAATATTATGCTATACATGGTCATGCATATAGAGTGAAATTTCCCAGTTTTTATTTGCTTTGGCATTAAGTTCCAGTTCTTGCTAAGGAGTTTCTGTAGTTCTAAGATAATGGCTGATGGCAAATAGATTAAATAAAGATGACTAGTTTGGTACATAAATATATCACCAAATATGCATGTTAAAGATTCTGTTGGTAGGGTAAAGAAGCCACATTAATGTTAGTCTCATGTGATCAGATGGAACTATTTGATTAGAGAAAGGAGATTCATTATTAATGTTTGCTGCTTTTTGTTGATCATTGTGGTTTCTGAAGGATTATAGTAAGATCATATTTTTGTGATAAGAAGAAATCCAAGTCAGAAAGGCTGGATGAATCCATTTCTTATGTTCTAGGCCTTTCTGGAAATCTAGGAGGACAGAATTATTTTTTTCCAGTTCTGTGATTTGAAAACAAAATCTAAACAGAATCATTGAATAATGCTGTAAGTGGTCTGGATACTCCTGGACCACTATAGTAGGCAATAGCTGCTCTCTCTGTCTGACATAATAGTTCAGGAAGAAATTCTAATGTAAAGAAATGAGTGGGTTAATTTCCATGAAATGAATTCTTGTGTATATAGCCCAGAACATTAAAAGAAAATTTGAACCTGGCATTTGGTTTCCATTTTTCCCATATCAATTACTTAAAATAATAACAACATGCCTTATTATTAACATTTTAGGCAAAACAATGGCCTCACAAGGATTTTTTCATTATATTGATTGAAAGGAATCACTGGTTATCACATTTAGCCTGAGAGAAGAGCATTTTACATCAAAGAAAACTGCTGGGATAGAAATTTTTACAGCAGATTGGATTGTTTTTCCTAAGACAATATTTGTGACTTGAAACTATTTGCCTTGAATTTTCTGCTTCCTTTCCATTAATTTCTATTCTGATTTACTTTTCTTTTTCTTTTCTTTTCAAATTTTGATAATTTCCCCATTCTTAATGCCATACTGAAGCTTTTCATTAAGTGCTGAAATCTTGGTAACATCTTTGTTTTGGATAGAGTTAAGTTTTAATAAATGCTGAAAGAGAAATATACATTTGTTTACTACGTAATGTTTTGTTTTACATAGAAAAAAAGTTCCATTGTTTTAAACATTTACTCTCTGATAGAGTTTTTAGAACTGGAATCCAAATCATGAATGCACCAATAACTGATCTCTTCTAAAATATCTCCACCTTGCAAAGTGTTTACACGGAGAAAGAAAGAAATGAAGCCAAATAAGCCAGATACACTTATGATTCTGCCACTCTGTATTACAACTAATACTCTAGAGGGGAAAGAAGTGCTTAGGGCAGTATTATAAGGGCAGTATTAGGGTACTCTAGGGATACTTAGATGCTCCATCAGCTTACTGTAAAGAAGCTGCAGTCCTTTACTAAGGTGCAATCGCATAGATTTCATTGGATCATACTGCTGAGTAAACGGGTTTTCGGTGACACTGAGATTATTTTTCTATGTCAACTGCAAAACAAGTATTTTTTTAAGTTTTAAAAATATTCCTATATTTTTGTATCTTTAGGAAAATAGTGCAGCATTTATAAAGTAGCAGTTGTACAATGCAGTCATTCCTAGTTCTTAGTGTATATAATATTCATGACTTTCCTGGATGCTGACTTAGGGGTATCTCAACAGCAGATGCTGGTAGTAATTAACTTTTGCAGATCATCAGCAAAGAAATCCAGATGTATTTCTATTTCTTTGGGCAGGTGTGTTTGGAATTTGTAAGAGAGAAACACACCTCAGCTTTCAGAATGAAGTAGTAAATACTCCATCTGACTGATCTGATATGTTATGGATATAATTAATACAGGATTTGAGGAAAATCTGATTTTGAAATTATTATTGTGTTTGGTTACACAGTACGCCAAATGTTTATACTGGGTTTGGCATTTTTATCCACCTGTCAAGTCCTTCCCAAGGACCTGGGACGGGTAGATGTTTTTGTTTGAGTATGTTAAAAGTGTCATCGTAGGATGTAAGCTTGTCCAACTAACGCTGCCTTTTGCAACTGACTGGTGGTGATTTTGTCAATGCTGATGGCATTCAGATAATTATTATTTATGATGATGATGATGATGATGATGATGATGATGATGATGATGTACAAGCGAGTGTTGACTCCTGGTGACTGCCTGGGCTTGTCTTGCCTTATCTGTCCTATTCTATCCTTTGATTCTTTGAGCACTTGGGTTGCCCATAAAGTGGCCCTTCTATGTAAGTGCCCATTACTTGTCAATCAAGAAGCACTTGAGAGCTCTGCTGCTTGAGACTACTTTCTATTAGGAAAGTATGACCGCTTGAAGTGGAACATATTGTAGAAATGGTATCTTTGCCCTATTTGTAATTGCAAATGTAATTACAAACAAGCTCTTGCAGATTAAGGCAACTTTCACTGCACATGACTTAACCTTATGTTAGCCAAAGAAAAGTAGTATGTGCCCTTTACTCCATGCCAGATATGCATTTTTTTTTCTTGATTTGGGTGCTGCTTCTGGATGCCATTTGAATGGAACTGGTGGTGTTCTTTTTCTGAGCTTTGGGTACTGTTCAAAACAATATGAAGGAAGACTGCACTAATGTATATTGGCTTGCTAGTGCACATGAATAGTTCAGACAATCAACCTTGCCATTCATTATCTTGTGTTTCTCAGGGACAAGTTGCAAAAAAGCAGTTTCTATTGTCACGTAACTTGTGCGTACTGCATTTTTCCTCTTGCATTCTTCGTGTCTACTGTGTTCACCTTGGTGTCCTTCTCTCCTGCCTCCTAAAAAGGAAAAATCTCTGTTTAGATTTTGAAGTAATCTCCCACCAATATTTCAAGCTAGTCTTCATTTTATCAGAATATTCTTGAATTTTTTGTTAACGGTAAACATGTAATCCATAAGTGACAAACTTTGACTGTATATTCAGAGGGTATTTGCCTTCTCATGCAAATTTTAGCATGCTAGAGATTCTGTTTTACCCCTTTTGTGTGCAGTAACATGCCATGACCAAGCTATTCTTGTTTTGTTTTTTAGTGTGGAAGGGAATGGATTGAGAATAGACAGAGGCGGCGTATCTTGTCCGATTCTGCACTGCTGGTGAGGTGCTGATTTTTAGGGTATTTCCATACCATTATATCCTGTTTCTGGGGTAGGAAATATTGTAGACAGACTATTGAAATTTGGAATGAAGTGTGATCTTTCATTCTATGTGCTTCTAAGTAATAGTTAGAATGACCATTAGGTTATCAGGCTAAAATTATCTTTTTAGCCTCTTCCCTGTATGTTAATTTAACAAATTGTTTATGTTATAATCCATGTGTGATAATTTCTCCTGCAAACATATTTGTGTGTTGTGCATTCCTTTATATGCAGGCAGATAGGCAGGCAGATGGACAGTCAGACACATCTACATATAAACTAGTTCTCCATTATTATATTTTAAAGATAAATTCTGTGTAACAGCCTTTATGAACAGCTCCACAAAGCATATTTTGTTCTATTTTCTTGAGAACAGAATCCTAAGAATGGTTTTACAAAAAGCTTTACTTTTTCTATTGAAAAATTGCTGATTTCCTCTTTAAAATACAGAGAGAATGGAATATTATTGTCATCACTTATGTTGATCTGCAAAATAGTTATCTTTAAATTCATTGTGTTTGTCCAATGTACATATCACAATCATATACAAATCGTTCTTCCACTGATATTTGTACCATTTTTTAGGTCTGAAAAAATTAAATGTCTATGAAAATAGCTTACAGGAGGGAGACTTTAGACAATAAAGTTTTATTTTGTCCAAAATCTGTAAAAGTTACCTTGTGATACAATTTATCATAAAGTTGGTATAAGACTATTAAATTATTGGATATTTATTTCTGAAAAAAATTAATTCTAGGAAGATTTTTCATATTCTTCTATGATAGGTATTAAATTATTTGGGGGAATATAGTCTTGAGAAAATTTGCTGAACTTCTTTGATTTAGATTTCATTCAACATCTCAAGTGCTCTATTTTTATGTAATATTGACTCTTTCATTATAGTAAATTTAGTGATATGTGAGAAAAATCCAGATTAGTTTTGGGGCAATATATTCTGGAGTGGCAATTTAAGCAAAACCTAAAACCTTAATGTCAAACATTAGTAGTCAACTGGGCATTTAGGTATCAGAAGAGAAAAACATGTAATTCCTTAGTTTAGAAAGTGGTGACAATTAAGGCCATATTGCCTGCAATGCAGTCTAAATTGACAGCACTAGACATACGCTATTGGAGATATTAAACATTACTTTCTAATAAAAAATATTTGATAAGCATTTGTCTTGGATTCCCTAAAATTTTTCAGAAAGTGTACAGTAGCTGCCCTTTGATGCAATTTCTTTATCATCAGGAGAATATAGAAATAAATGTTTTTGAAAATATTAAAAATGGAGTCAGATGTAATCGTATATTCATGTATTTCTGTAAGCAAAAGACATTTGTAGATTGGGTTGGTTTAAAAATGTTGCAGAAAATAAAATAAACATGGTGCCTGCCTTCTCATATAAGTGTCACATGAATAAAAGCAAAAATCATTTTGAAAAATCTTATTTTTCATTATGAGTTATACATTATGAGTTTCTGTGTCATACAAAAGCTTATGAGATTTACTGTCTGTGCACGTTACTGGGACCTGTATATGTTTTAATTAATATAAATAGCATATCTAGCTATGCATTTCCTTACAGCTAGCGTGAATGTAAATATTTATCTATGCTGAATAGAAGATACCACTATGCTGGTATCTTTAAATAAATTGAGTTGTAAGGAATTAATCTCTCTTCTGAACCCAGTTTTGATACAATATAAAGTCACCTGTATAAAAAATAAATTATAGATTTTTAAAAAGGTATAAATAGAGGATATTAATTTTTTTTGGATGGAATTGAATTATTAGAAATAAATACAGAAAGAGAGCAAGTACTACATTATAGAAAAATTCAAGAGATTGTCCCTTAGTTAAATGATAAGAAAATGTGATTAGATTGTTGTCTGTTTAACATTAAGAAGCATGATTGGTTAAAGACAGGAATTTTGTTGCAATATTTTAAGGTGTTGCAATATTTGAATCCCCTTTAAGGGGGTTGTTGTAGACGATGAGTTCTTTATATTTTTGTTCAGTATGTCACATAACATTTATCTTTTTAACTTTTAAAAATACAGTTATAATTTAATGGTGGTTTCTTGCTGAATTCTTAACCATCAGTCGCAGCCTAGTATTGCAGGGAGAATTATACTGAATAAAGTAAATCCATGCTCTTATTTTAATGAAATCTTTCCAAGAGAAACAATATACTGTTTAAGGGAAACACTACAGTGGTCCTAATAGTGTTTTGTTCTCTGAATTTTTGTTGATAAATATGCTTGAGAAATACATTTGGCAAATACATGCGCGGCCCAAACAACTTTACATTGTATTTTCATTTCCTTTTTATTTATTGAGGAATTTAGGGAAGGCTCTTTAAATGTTGATTAAACAATGAAAACAAAAATCAGGTTTAAGTTGTTAGGTTCTTTTCTTAAATTTGTATAAAATATTACAGTGTCAGTTTCCCTATTGTTACTTGAGTAGGGTTGTTGAGTAACAATAAGAAAACAAAAATTAATTCATGAATAATAAAGACTAATCAGCCTTGGTGAGTTTAAAAGGGATTAAAAGATACGTTTTTGCACAGAATAAATTATACTGTATATCTTAGTGCTAGTGTGGTTGGACTATTGGACATTGTATTGGGTCTCACTGGTTTATCTTATGACGAATGTATACAGCACAGTTGTAATTGTCATGCTTTAACATGCCTAGTATTGGATGGATTAAGACATCACAAGAGCTAGTGCTTGATACAGGTCATCAAGCTAAGATAATTCAGGTCATTTGAAAGCGGTTTGAATGATAAGCAGGTTTAAATAAGAAATAGGGTTTGCTAATATTAAGAAAATTTCACTGTGATTTTGATTGTCACTTATCACTGAAATCCATTTGAAGATTTGAGTGTTCCCACAGTGTATTCATTTGCTTCTACTATTACATGGTGTAGACACCGCAGTTTTCTACAGTCTTCATCTATGTTCCCTGATCGTAGTTCAGAGAGAAGGAAAGGCAGAAGGAGCTCAAAAGTATTTGTGTGGACATGCATGTGCAAAAATGTATCGAAAATACTGGAACAATGTCTCCTGAGTTTTGTGTCTTGTTTAACCAAAGTTAAACATGTGGTGGAATCCAAGTAGGATTCATCAGTGTGCAAAATCATTTTTGTTGATTCTTTTGTTCTATCTCAGGAAAAAAGTGGTGAACTTGTTGCTTTGATTCCTTCCAAATGGCAAGAACTTACAATGCATTAGAATCAAAACGTGAGCACTGAATTTTTACAAAAGTTACTAAAACTGATTTGGAGAGATTTTTATGAGAGATCAAGAATAGCAATTTTCTTCTGAAAGATCTGATGTGAAAAGGCAGGGGAATACCCACAGTATTTCCTTATAAGAAATACTAATATAGGTAGAAGCCACAACATATTCTTTATACAAGTCATAATAATTTAAGAATTCTTTTCCCCTATTGATTTAAGACCACCACCTCATTAAAGTATCTTAATTGACTAATTCAGTGATTCACCAATCAACCGATAATGCTTAACATGTCAAAGAATAAAGCTATTTTTTTCAGATTTTAGATGCTTTTAGATGGTACATGCATTTCACAAAATAAGTATTCCACACATCTTCTGTATGTACATAAGAAAAGTGGTAGAAAGGAATGTTTTGTTAGTATTTTCTAGTCTAATTCTTATAACTACTAGTATTAAAAATGATGAAGTAATTTTTTTCCAATTATTTGGTGGTGCTATATTAATCAGGTAAAAAGGATTTGGGGTTCCTTTGGATACTTAGATCATCAAATATTTCAGTCCAATTATTTTGTGGCTATTACATAGCATGCTTTACTGAAAATGACACATTCTACCTGTTAATCTACTTCATTGCTGTCCTTTTCTTGTTGTTTAAGCTGTATTGAATTTGATTTTTTTAGCTACTCATCCCAGGGCCTGTCCTGTTTGTTCTTTAAAGTTCTTTATACATAGAGATAGTTTACATTATTGTTTACATGTATATTTACATTATATTGACCTATTTATTATGCCTTATTTAACTATCTTGGGAAAAGAAAAACCTGGTTTTCTGTAGATGCTTTCAAACTTCAGCCATTTTCATAACTGGCACTACAAGAATACTTGTTCATGTGGAGTATTATTTGCTTATGTGACTAGTGTACAGCAAGAGGTGATGAGAAATTTCATTCATAATGCAAAAGAGAAAACCAACAACTATTTCATTCTTGTTTATGCCTACATATTCTGAGGTAAGTAAGAATGTAGCCGAGCACTTTCCTGGATGCAAATACATTGAACACAGACAGATTTCTTGATATACTTTATTTATAAATACACATGCACCTAATTTGTCCTGCAAATCATGTATTCATATAGCCTGGCTCCTGGAAATATTTTGAATAAAGCTTGTAAAAAAGATGAAAATTCTAAATTCATTGTGACAGTTGTGTAAAGTTGTTTCCCCCAAAGCCTAGTCAGGAAGGTATATTCAGGGACCTGTTTAGTACAAACTTGTTTCTTTTATTAGAGGAGTTGGGACAAAGGGCTTTGTTTTGGCAGATACAAAGTAGTTCAGCTTAACATCTTTAGAAACCTCCTCTGAATTGCTCTGATTGCTTTTGGGGTCCCTATACTATAATAGCCATAAGTTGTGAATACAGAAGAACACGGCAGCCCCCTGCAGGATTTAGCTAACACTGTGCAGCACACAATTTTCAGCACAGCAAAGAGACATTATTGCTATGAATTGTCCTGGAGGGTCAGTTATGGCATTTTTGTGCAGATGTAATCCAGAATGGTAATGAAATTACACTGTGGTTTGAAAGGTAAAATAACGCTTTTCTCTGATGTATTAAATTCCACCCCCCCCCCCCGCATAGATCTCTAATATTTGAATGAAGCTTATCAAAGTGGCTTTCTCTTAGTAAGGTGGGGATTCTGCCCTGCAAGATATTGGTGCAATCTCATTTTGCATGTTGTTAATAGACATTTTAAGCCACAGAACTAATTATTGCCACTTTGGTGGTTGCCCAAGATAGGCTGTTGTTATCCTTGGTACACGAGTCTGACAAGATAAGTAAAGAGCTTCTAAGCTAATTCATTGTAAAAATGTTAGTGATAGAATGCACTTCTTTTCCCATTCAAACAGGGACTGTATTTGTGAGCTGAATATTCTACAAGTATTTCTTTCTACAAGTAATAACGTGACCATTTTTTCCTCTGTCATAAGTTATTTTCTTCATATTTTCATTAAAATGCTAAACTTTGCTCTTAACGTGTTTATAATGTAATCTTAATGCAATTGATTCAGTGCTAATCTTGACAAATGGTAAACAATAACTTTTAGCAGGCTCAAAATTTCAAGGGTTTTAGAGAGTTTTCAGTACGCATTAAACATTACCTTCATATGTCAACTTTTCTATATTTATTGCATGATAAAATCTTTCTGACAGACATTAGAGCCAAAAATTTAGGATTCCTTTTCTCGCATTGCTTATGAAGTGCTTAAGAGAGGACAGCTATCTAGGTAAAATGGTTAGCGTTACAGCAGAAATAATTTTAATTGTTTTTTACATTGGACATAAGAATACATTTTTGCTTTATGAATGATTCTTAAATTTTCAAAAGCAATCTTGTAGAATATGAGTATGTACTATTTTTAAACATATTTTTGAAATGCCTAACATCCCTAATGAATTCAAAAAGGATCAACTCTGATTTTTAAAACTGTCCTGTTAGGTTATTATTTTTTTTAAAAAATAAAAAATTTATTTCTGTGTATTGTTGCTTATTAAATTATAATTGTGGTTATTTTATAAAGTTACTATTTCTGAAAATTGTCCTTGCTTTCAAAAAAAATATTTTAAAACAGGCAGCTAAGATGAAAATAGAGAAACCTGTTGTTTTTTAAAAAAATACTTTCTCGATTCTAAGTGTAAATCTAAAGAGTATCTTTGTCTTCAGATAAACAGAGGGAGGGAACCTTTAAATCTAAATATCTTTTAATTCTTTTACATTTGTAATAATTACTTTTTTTTAAAGATGCAAGTGAGGGGAGCTGCATAAACTGAGCTAGATTTTCTTAAGTATTGTATGTTGTTTAATGGCAAGTCTGACTGGTTTTCGACCAATTTACTTATGTATCATAAAGCCACCTCAAAAACTACAGGTGATTAAATTATTGGATATGTGAAAGAAGGACAACTAAAGGGCACTGTTTTAAATGTAGGCATCTAATTTTACTATTGTTGTACTTGAAGGTACTATTCCTTTGAGATTGTTTATTTGGCATGGGGGTCAATATTAAAATGGGGAGTGGGGCGGGGAGAAACTTATTCTGTTTCTCCTTTCCATCTTTGTGATCATTCTCTTATTTTTCCAAGTAGCAATGCAGGAACAAAGAACTCCTAGCAGACTATGACTGTTTCATAAGACTCTGTGTGTATGAGTGAGTGTGAATGAAAAGAGGCTAAGGGATACATGAAATAAAGCTGAAAACTGTTTGTGAATTTAGGGCTGAAGATTGTTGCCCTCTCCTACTCCATAAAAATACTTGTAATAGGTCTTCCTAGGGAAATATTCTGAGAAACAAAGTGAGGTCAGGAACTCAGAGGCTTCACACATTGGAATTTGTTACCATTCTCTTCCTCTAGTTCTGTTTCATACCTAAGAATCCATGATGGTAGAGGCAATACTGAGAAATTACAGCTCTGGGTTCATTGTTCTTCCAGTGTATAAAATGATCCCATTAAATCTATGAGGGTAATTTGGAGTGTTTTGGAGAAAATTCCAGAATAGCAACTGGGGACTTGTTTTTAACTGGTAAATTGTTCAGAGAACAGAAGAGGCAAATGAGGTAAGAGAGGAAATGATGCATGAACTCACTGAAATTGCATAAATTTAAAACATAAAGATTTCTACAACTAAGGGCTCAAATGTAGACCTTTACAACAGGCATAAAGCAAGAGGAAATCCAAATCCAAGATAATTTATTATAGATTCAGGAGAGATCTTTATGGTACACATGGCACAAAAATGGGAAACATAGCTGAGATGTTAAAAAAACAGGAATCAAGCTCAGAATAATCTAGATAGAATTATTGAAAGAAGCAATTTTTTTTTTTTAAAAAAAGAGCAGACTCAGAAAACTGAGCCCCTTGTTTCGGATATTGAATATATTTGGAATTTTGGGAAGTATAAGCATTTCACAAAACTATAGATTTGATGGTGATGGGAGAAGCATTTTTCCTGAAGTGAGCTAAGGAAAATCTGAATTAAAAAAATTAACATCAATTTTTTTTTAAACTCAGGAATTTTTTATTCCACCATCACAGGAATGAAATTGGTGGGATTCAAAGGTAAGCAACATGGCAAACAAACCAACAATATCATGGGTAGAATCTGAGCTCCAGTGCCAACAAATATATTTGTCCCCATAAACTTAACTTAAAATATTTTTAAAATACGTGAAACTTGAACACATTTAAAGCTTGAAATAGAAAACTAAGGGAAGTTTCATGACATTTTGTGCTCAAAATGGTTCAGAGCAAAATATTTTGCACACCCTATTGATTCACGAAATACAAACAATTGGTGCCAAGAGAAACAGAAAAAACTCAGAAAAAAACTCTTTAACAGTGAACAATAAGTATTCCTTCCCAGTCAAATAAATAGGCAACTCATGTTTAAAATTCAAATAAAACACAGTGAGGAACAAAACAAAAAAAATTTGACGCCTGTTAAAAGGTCAGATTGACTGATATATTTAGAAAGGCATCAACTATTATGGACTAGAGTTTGCATCATAAGATGAATGACATATCGCAAGTTGGCAGGAATATATATTAGGGTTGTACAGAAATGCAGATTCAAAGAGCAGAATGTGATTAGGAGCACAATTTGGCACACGTAGCACCTGTCGAAGGCGCTATAAATGAAACAACATCTTTTCCCAAAATCACACACCAGCTGCAAAGGACAGGTGTGCAAAGTCAGGAAATGATATTTCTTGTACATGCTGAACACCTTTGAGTCTGAGTTCCTGCACAGACCTAGGACTACACATATCAGTCCAGAGAAAACAAAAAATAAATTATGAATTCAGAGTGGGAAAAAGGCAAAAATCATATCATTTAATAAATTACACTAGCTATTTATAAATAGCGTTGAACCTAATTTCAGCATTTGACCAACCAATTGGATGAACCAGGGAACAACTGCTGCAAACTCTGGCCTTTCGGGAGAGTAGATTTGTGGACTGAGGCGAGGCTGTTCTCTGTATCAGCGTCAATGTTGTGGAGTAGACTTCTCCCCCCACCCCATAGAGGGCATACTGGCTCCTCCCTCTTGGTTGGTCCAAGAGATAATTGTTTCAGAGAGCACTTCCATGATCTGAATGTTTCCTGTTCCTTGAATGATCCCTGATCTTAATGTAACATTGTATGCTTCTTTTAATTATCTTTGTAGTTGTTTTAAAGGAACTCTGGGTGTTTTAACTCTATTTGCTTTATGTAAGCTGCCAAGAGTCTCTTTTGATTGTGATGACATAAACATATGTTTAATGAATAAATAAACAATGCAAACATTCTGCATTATTAATTTAATTGAAGTACATCAGAAGATGACTATTTTACTTAATATATAGATCTTTATATGCAACATTCCTTTACATCTATTAAGATTTGATAATAAACATTTAAAGCTGAACCATCCCTAAATAAGCTCTTTGTTACCCTATGTAATTTCAAATGGATACAATATTTTTCTTAACTGCAGCTTTCATAAATGCATTAGTTTTGTTTGAATTTTTGGGTGGAAGCTGATACATATTAGCATACTTCATTAACTGCAGTCAGATTTAAGTATGAATGGACTCTGTTTGATGAATCACACCAAGTTTCAGTCACTGCCACATAGGGCAGTTCTCTTTTATCCTTACAGTTTTTTAGGAACATTTAGTCAATAACTTAGGGCAGGGGCTGGTAAACTTCATACTACACACAAACACACACTAACACAGATACGACTGAAGTAGAAAAGTACTATGCATCGATTGTGCTTCTTTGCAAGACATGAAGGACTAGCCGATCCAAATATTTTGGCAGCTTTCTTGTTCTTCTTACTTTTATAAAAGCTTAGAATTGCCCGATCCAGCATGCAATAGCAAAATATTGGTGTCTGGCAGTACAGCTAATATCTTTGTGGGATCAAAAAGGGTTGTTGTTGTTGTTGTTTTTTCAAGAGTCACCAAATGGCAGCACTCAGTAAAATTAATAACAATGGAAGTACATTATAGAATACATCAATCTTTTATTTCAGCATAGGAACGCTCAGGAACATAGGTACACTCAATTTCTGTAATAAATAGCATTTTCATTGTTAAGTTCCTTCCCCTTATTTCTTAGAAACAGCATTTCAGCATCAGGATTGAGATGGTTTCCACTTTGTGAGATCTATTTTTTTAAAAAATAGAACTCCAAGACCCCCACAATCTGAATCTGATGAAGGATATAAGTAAAATTAAAGTATGGTAACTCCAAGAATTTTTCTCAAGTCTCAAAACTGAAGAGAGCTATGGTTCTTATACACAAGTATTGATTCTTGATGACCCAAAGCTTTCCTCCTTTCATCAGTATAATTTGGGGACAGAGATTAAAAGGGCAACATTTTGCTGCCATGGTTCAATGTATTTATTGATTTTAAAGATTTATGTTGCCACCCAACATAATCACGACTATGCAGCATACATCAACCCCAAAACAATATTGCAAATAAAAAACATATAATGTCAAGAAAAAAAATCCATAAATCAGGGCAGGCACCACAACAAAAACGATATACCTCCTAGATCCCATCAGATGGCATTATTTCCATTTGGGGTCCAAATAAGATACAGAAGACCTCACTTTTTCTTTTTTTAATAGGGATAGTTGTTTAGTTATATGCATAGGAATAAATGTATTGCCAATAGTTAAAGTTATGTACAATGATTGCCAGAAGCTTCTTTAATAATACTTTTCTTTTTAAGAATACATAAAGATATTTATGTTATTTACATATTATAACTGAAAGCTTACTAAAAACAAATTGTAGTGTCTCTGTGATGAAAATTTGGGTTTTGAAACTCAACTTCTACCAGAAAAGATAGATTTTAGAATGAAAGTGAAGAAACAATGTTCTGTATGCTGTGCTAGAAATTTCTAGATATTGTGTAAAAGCTTGTTTGAAAAAGGAAGGCAAAGCCTTGAGCATAGTTTTATTTTCTGTCAGGCAACTTATTTGTGAAAAACAAGAGCTTAGATGATTTCAGAATATTTTAGGGCTGATTCAAATATTACACTTTTTGTCCATGGAAGCCCTTTCACCATCTTTAGATACACTCTTCATAGGCCATATACTGGCCACTGGCCAATGTAATAGCTTTAAGTGCACTTAACTTAGTACTGGATCGTGGCCATGGAGTGTGTCATGATGATTGGCCCGCAGTAACTTCCATGATTGCATGGCAGTATTTCTCTATACCATGTCACAATTGCCTGTTTTACACACATCACATTTATATTAAAGGTAAACTTGTAATCTCCCATTAAGAATGTCTTTGATAATTCATTTTTTCTCTGTGATGAAAGGTTCTTTTTAATTTGACATATGATTTTACTCAAGAGAATTCCTCCCCCCACCCCCCAAAAAATCCCAGATAATAACAAACCCTGCTAACAGAATTTCTAATAGAAAAAGACAAAACTATTATTGGAATATTGTTTCAATAATTTCTATTAATTTTAAAAACTAAAGTTATTGGAGAACGTATTCCAGCCTAGATTCTAAATCAAACAGACCTGATTTTCAGTTCCTGGAATATACATTAATTGGAATTCAATTATACCTCAGATTGTGTACGTGTCTGAATTTTATGATGTGGCTATTAGATTAAAAATATACAACAAAACCGATCACATTTTTTAAAAAGCATACAATTATTAGTATGTTTGGAGAAAACATATATACCTTAAAAGTAGGTGTTTATACCCTTTGCTTTGTAAATTAGAGATGATAGAACAACAGTTTGGATTTAGAGTAGACAAATGCATAATTGGCAGGATTCATTTCCAATGCAAAGGAGGCAAAATCCAGGAATGCTGGGATATCATTTGAAAGAACTGTGTGACAGCCCCTTCTCAGGTGATACTAGACACATATGGTTGAGGAAGGAGCCATGCTGTCTGAAAAGATGCACAATTGGAGTGAAACAATAGAAACTTGGTGACTTGGTGACTCCCCAGGATTTTAAAGGATAAAGACAGCAGTTGCCATTATCCTACTGATTTTGCTCTACATTGTAGAACTGTGGGAAGGATAATTGAACTGTATTAAAGCCCAGAGGTTTCATGTAAGGAAAGAGAGTGCATGCAAACAAGAGCCTCTACTCTACTCTGGAAAAGAAGTTATTGGAGAGTAATTTTAAGAAGAATGTAGATATCTATATTTATTATGTTAATGATCCAAATCTATTTGTTAAAATAGCCCTGTTTATACAAACCAAGGAACATGATGCTTTATAAAGCCATGATATAACTACCAAATTCTGAAGTGATTAATACTGCACTTTAGACATTGTTGGATCCATAAACTAGAGGTGGGGATTATATCATTTTAGCTTCACATATTCTTCACGTATTCTTCTCCTACGCCATTTCCCTAAAATTTATTTAAATAAATATATTCTTGCTTCTTTCCATTAGGGATCCATTTTTGAAACCTTTTGTCTGTGACACAAGAAGTCAATGAACTTTGATTCAAGTTTTCCCTTCGTCCTTGGATTACTCTAAACACAGGGATGAGTTTAACTGTGTCTACGCGGACAACCGCTTTAAACTCAATGTGTTGTTGTTGATAGTTGCAAAGTTGTGTCCAACCCATCGCGACCCCATGGACGATGTTCCTCCAGGCCTTCCTGTCCTCTACCATCCTCTGGAGTCAATTTAAGCTCACACCGACTGCTTCAGTGACCATCCAGTCACCTCATTCTCTGTCATCCCCTTCTTCTTTTGCCCTCAATTGTTCCCAGCATTAGGTTCTTCTCCAGTGAGTCCTTCCTCACTCAAATGTAAATGTAAACTCAATGTAAATCATTCTAAACTTGACTGTAAAAAATATGACTTCTGTAATAGAGTTGTCAAAGTCTGGAATGCCCTACCAGATTCAGTTGTCTCAGCTAAAAATTTTCACAGTTTCAGTCACAAATTGACTTCCGTGGATCCTACTTCATACTTAAGTGGTCAGTAGAGGGGGAGTGCATAAATGCACTAAAGTGCCTATTGTCCCTCTCATTGTATTTTTATTCTCTTATTCTTGTTTTCATTTTTGTTTGACAAATTCCAATAAATAAAATAAAAATAAATACTTCTTTCATGCTGATAAGGACCTGCTGTGATGATGTGATTCCTTCTCAGGAACCTGCTGTGAAGGCAAAGGTCGCACCATCGTGGCCAGTGAAAACATTATGTTAATTGGAAAAAATTAAGTGCATTTAAAGCTAGCTAGCATTCTTTTCTCTGTATAATTATTGCAAAATTGTACCATAGGAGAAAGTTCAAAAGGATTTTGATTACTCAGAATAGAAGCAAAAATAAACAGCAATAAATAAGTGTTTAAAAATACCTGAAAGAAATAATACCAAAGCCAGTTTTCTTTTCATATATCCTTTCTACTGGGCTTTCTAGCTTTCCAGCTTTGCTTTTATTTTATTTTTTAATATTTCATTTATAAAGTACTTCCTCTATTTTATTTGTTTTGAGGATATTTTATCAATGGTTGGAAACTGTTGCCAACACAAGTGGCTTGGCAAAGAAGCAAACTATATGAGTAATTGCCAGCAACAAATTTCAATCATAGATTAGAAAGAAAATGAAAAAAAAAATCCTGGAACTAATACATCCTTTGGACATTTACAATATTAAACTATTTTCAGGACTGAGCGTTCTACAATCAGGTAGCAGTGTACAGTACTGTGAGTTCTCAGCACTTTAGAAAACTTCAGCACTTTGGTGATTTAAAAACAATATTAACTGATCAACCAGTTTCAGATCTGTTACAATTGGAACTGCTGAGTTTTACTTGATTGACAAATCCAACCAATTGCAACAATTCCTCTGAAGGGTATTTGGAAAAAGCATATTTCCAAGAATTTATGGATTTCTGTAGTTTAAGAAAGTTCCATTTGCAAACTCAACCTGATCACCAACCAAACCATTTCTCATACAGGACTTTGATGAAGGTTTTCCCCCTCTCCCAAAGTCTGTCCTATGTCAATTTGTTCATGTTTCATTTTTTTCTCTTTGAAGGAGAGAAACGGGATAGCAGTAAAGCAAAGGAACATTAGTAGTTTTGCTTTTCTCCATCACAGGAAAATGTCAGGCTGCACAAAGCTGTTAGGGCTTTTGTCCTGCAAAATCACACAAGGTTCAGCCCCATTAGGATCTGTGTAGAACAGGATGTCAAGGTTCCGAAAGATGCCCTAATTAATCACACGCTGGCCACGCCCATGCCCTGTTTAGTGAAAGGGAAAAAAGTCCTGATACATCATGTGACACCTCTGTGACGATGTGAGTTTGACACCCCTGGTGTAGAGTAACAAGAACCAATCCTGGAAAACACTCGGGAAGCTAAAACTCAAAGCTACTTTCTGCCCTGGAAATTGCAGTGTTTCCAGTTAGAAAATTATTAGAAAGTTGTTTTTAGGTCAAGTATCAATGCTTCCTTTCTATTATTTTTCTCCACCAAAGTAAAGTTCTTCCTTTTTATAGGAGACACAAATAAACTAGCACAAGCACACTTCTGGCGCACAACTATGTTTTTTTTTTCTTTGAGAAAGTCTTCAACTTTTGGTTCTGTCACATATATAACTATTATATATGACTGAAAGAAAGTAAACATATTGAGAGGAGAGCCTAGAATGAGAAGGAGAAGCTAGAACTTTTTAAAATTTCTTCACTTAAGTAGATGTGTTCATGTGTTTTCCCATGGCCCTATCTCCTCAGAAGTGTGCATGAAAAGATATTTTTAAGGCATATACATAATACTCCTCCTGTTTTCCCCACAATAAGTCTGTGAGGGGGTTGCTCTAAGAGACAATGTCTGGACCAAAGTCACCGGCTTCAAAGCCTAAAGGATTATAAATTATAAATTAACCACAGTCTCCAAGTTTCTAGTTTTGCACCTTACCTTTCAAATTCATATGAAAAAAAAATCCTGTTTCAGCTGGTATTCCTTGCTTTGGATGGGGATGATGCGCAAGAACTTTCTCCTGAAGTTTTGAATATGATATGGTTGGAAAGGCATGACATGGTTAGTTCCATCTCATTTCAGAATTCTCAGGGATCTAAACCATGATCCCAGTGACTTTTGACTGTGTGACATAGCAATTGATGCGGGTAAATTTGAACATTAACTCTTAAAGGAAAAGACCCAAAGTTAACAGCAGAATCAAGCAAGAACTAAGCAGGGTTTTGGACAGATCACTGACTGAAGGTTTTTAATGACAACAAAGGAAATGGTTGTTTCAGCGAAGCACATATTCTTCTGAGACTTCATAAAGGTTGGACTGACTGGAAATGCTGATGTTGCACCCATACCGAGCAACTTTTCAGAGTATTGTGTAAATCGGTAGTTGTTGGTTCTCACAGAAGGCATGGTGGATGCTGCACCAGGAATGAAATGGTAAGAAGGACCCATTATGAGGATTAAAGATTTTACATCTAAATTACCTCCTGAACTGGGGGAGGGAGTTTGAGATTATTGAATACGTCAGTAATGAATGTGACAGGCTGTTACAATGAAGGGAACTGAGAGAAAGGTTTGCAATTTTCAGTCAGAATCCTTAATATTTAAATCAATGCAAGTAACCCCTTCTTTGTTTCTCTGTCAAAGATTTAATACACCAGTTTTCTCAAGAATTTTTCTTCTAAAAAGAAAAACACCTGAGCTCGAACATAAGCATTGTGGTATAAATGTAAGGTTTTATTGGATGTGTTGATATTTGAATAATAGTATAAAATAATTTAAAGTCTTTTAAATGAGGGCAAATGTTGTAGGGATGTGGTTGAAGGAGAAAAGGATGTATTTGTAGCTACATAATGCAGAGAAGCCAGGAGGCTTTGGGTGACATGTTTTGATGTCAGGGGAGGAGTTTGGTGTTTTAAAACGATTTTCCCATGTGTAGTGTGTAGGGCAATCTCATTGAAGAAAGGAATAGCAAAGGGCTCTTTCTTTATTACAGTGCCTGTTTTATCTCTGCACTCTTTCTGAAGACCTAAGTTTAAAGATCTCAGCTCAATACCATTAGTGTATCTCTGCTGATGGCCCTTTATAAAATTGATTGGAAACTGGGCTTTTGCATGTGTGTGTGTGGGGACTCTAATGTAATTTAAGTCCAAGATGGTATCTTTAATTCAGTACATTGTGGCAACTAACTCATGGACTTTACCGAGAGTCAAGGCCCTTAATTTGGTTTGAGAATACATTAGCAAAACAACCTCAGAAGGCCCCGTTTGGGGTGGGGCATTCCAGAGAGGTGGGGGTGGGAAAAGATCTGTTGATAAACTGTGGAGGTTTCAGTCATGACACTAGGCAAGACATTCCTGATTATGTGTGAGCTTTTCATAAACAACAAAGAAAAATTTTAAGCAGTTTTAATCCGCAGTCAAAAACAGAACCAGCAATGGGGTTTTGAGTGCAAAGTTTTCTTTCTTTGTTCTACAATCTTCCTTTCTCTTTTCCAAACTTCACTGCAAACCTTTACTGAATATCTTTAGTCCCATAGTTTTAGTAGCTCTGTGGATTACGGTACTTTGATTTTAATAGCCGTCTTAATGACAGACCTGCCGGTAATGAATCAGGAACAAGGAACTCCAACTGTATTACTCATATAGAACACTCATAGGATCACAGTATTATCTGCTTTAATTTATTGCTGTCATATGTTGTTAAATAAGGATATACGTTGTAGGCACTTTGTTTTCCTTTTTAAAATGGATGGAGAGTAAAATCCACTGATAGATGCTCAAGTGAAACAAATGGGATTCACTTAGTGAATATAAGCGAACCTTCTATGCAGAAAAAGCGGCATTATGTAGCCCATAGATTTTTGTTGCTCTTGGATGGAGGCACAGAGCCAGAAATTTGGTGTTTTAACAAAATGTGAGTTTCTCACTTATTTGTATAACAATCCTGGATGAGATAACATTGCTACAGGAAATAGGTCACCTTTAAAAATTACTGGGGGAAAAAAAAGAAGTATTTTAAACACCATTTCTGAGTGGTGATTTTCAAAAGGGCTAGTTTTCACCATCAAAATTATTGTCTTGAAATCTGTTCTACTTGTTTTTCCTCTACTGTATCTCATAATAAGTTTGAAAAAGTTGGGAAAAGGTAGAAGAAAAAAAGCCTCCTATTCAATGGCCAGCATGGCAGACTATAAGCTAGTTAGGCTAATTTTTTCTTTTTAAAAAATAGTTCTGTCTAGTTAGGGAGAGAGACAGACACTAGGTCAAGAAATGAGCTAAAAGACTAGAAACATGTATTCCTCCTCCATCAACCACTCATTTGCCTGCATGGAATTCTTGGTTGCCTTTGGCTATCAAACTGCTTCTTTTTAAAAGCTGTATCATAAACAATAAACGATTTGTAACTGGCTGACCAACTACACTCAAAGTGTAGTCCTCAATGGAACTACATTTACATGGACGGAAGCATGCAGTGGGGTATACCAGGATTCTGTCTTAGGCCCAGTACTCCAACACCTTCATAAACAATTTATATGAGGGGATAAAAGAAGAACTCATCAAATTTGCAGACGACATCAAGCTGAGGGGAATAGCTGATGTTTTAGAAGATAAGCTTGAGATCCAGAAGAACCTTGACAGATTTGAACACTGGGCCCTATCCAACAAAATGCAATTCGGTGATGAGAAAAGTAATACTTTACACTTAGGTAAGAAAAACCAAACACATAGGTATAGGATAGGTGATGCCTGGTTCAACAGCAGTAACTGTGAGAGGATAGGAGCTCTAGTGGACAGCCACTTAAATATGAGCCAGCAGGCTGTTGCAGCTGCCAAAAAAAAATAAAAATAAAAAAAATCAATGCAATTCTAGCTGTATCAAAAGAGGAATAGTATCAAGATTATGTGAACACTTACCAAAGTGTTATACTGCTTTGGTAAGACCACACTTGGAATACCACATCCAGTTTGGGCCATCATGATACAAAAAAGATGTTGAGACTTTAGAAAGAGTACAGAGAAGAGCAAAAAAATGATTAGCCTCCAGGAGGCTGGAAGCTAAAACATGATGAACGGTTGCAGGAATGGGGTATATTTAGTCTATCGAACAAAAGGACTAGGGGTGACATGACAGCAATCTTCCAATATCGGAGAGCTGTCACAGAGAAAAGACAGTCAACCTATTCTCCAAAGCATCTGAGAGCAAGACAAGAAGTAATGGATGGAAACTTGTCAAGTAGAGATACAACTTAGAATTAAGGAGAAATTCCCTGTCAGTGAGAACATTTAATCAGTGGAACGGCTTGCCTTCAGAAGTTATGAGTGCTCCATCACAGGAGTTTTTCAGAAGAAATTGGGCAGCCATTTGTCCAGAATGGTGTAGGGTCTCCTGTTTGAGCAAGGCATAGAAGACCTCTAAGGTCCCTTCCAACTCTGTTATTTTGTATTCCTGTATTCTGTAGTTAGACTGATTCAGGTTTCCAGAGAGGATCCACCTGCTAGAGATGATGGACTGTTTGAGCTGGATCATGATTGGAAGATAGACTTTGCATGCAAAAGACTAATAACTAGGGAATACTACTAGGTTCTTGAGACCCAGAAACACTATCAGTAAGAGGAAATGCTATGGAACAGTGGCATATTGGTCTGGCCTGGTATTACAGTTATTTGTGCTTAGGAATGTTGATGGGTCTGAAAAATAGCAGTGAACATGAACCAGATACATGTATTACTGTATCTGGAAGATGCTATCAGTCTGTGCTTAGTTTTCTTCTTTCCACCTTCCTCATCAAATCGTAGCAGTCAGCATTTTAACTTCTGTAGATTGCATCAATGAACTTTAGTTCTGCATCTACATCTCTATCCAGTCAGCACTGCATTGCAGAGAAATAATCAAATTTTCTTTGATTATTAATAATTAGTCCCTACTGTTATTTTGAGTCGATTGATTAAAATAAACAGTGATCTGACAGGTTATTGCACACCTTATAACCTAACACCTTCATGATTCCAATCTCTTGAATGTTCAAGGAGAGACTGCATTGAAGAGAAGTGGAATAGATTCAGTGATGAATAGCATTTTGAAGGACATGTATTAGTAGAGAAAAATCTGACTACTTTGCAATAGATTAGTAAGAATTTCTAGTAAGAATTGTTCTATAACAATGCTAGCAATAAAATGCTTCGCCCCACTTTTAATTATTCTAGTTAAACAATGAGATTGTAGAGTAATAAAGTTTATATACAGGATTTATATAGGTTATGTTCAGGTCTAGCATTTGCATCACAACTGAACATATATACAAATGCTGAATTTCAGAATTCTTTGTCTTTTATAAACTGCTAAAAATGATAGGCTTCAAGATTCTATTGAAAAGTTTGATCTCAAAACTTGATGCCAATAGCAACCAATAATATAAAAATCTTGTAAATTCTGGAACAAATTTGTTATGACGTGAATTTGTTTGGGCTCTTATGAGATTTGTTTCTATTACAATAGGCTAGTATAGTCAACTGTGTGGATTTGTGTGTGCAGTGAATAGATCTGAACTTTTGCAGAATATATTGTTATGATGACACTGACCGACACTGAAGAAGCAGCCAGTAATATGTGTTGCTATAGAGTTAATGGCATGATGCTACTCTTGTATGATTCTCCTCATTCTGCCCAATGGTACAGTCCTTGCATCTTTTAACCTTACAAACCATGGTTCTTTTAGTCTTGTGAGAATTTGCTATAGTAATTATGTTCAGAATTTGTTCCCATATTTATACACAGAATAGTCCTGAAATCTGGTGTTCTAATCTGTGATGCAGGGGTTTATATATTTTTTGTAAATGTAAATTGGGCAAAATTATAACCCTGGTAAAATGGGCATTGACAGAACGAAATGGTTCATGTTGAATATAGAAAGCTTAAGGTCAGAGCCTTAATTTTATTGATTCAGTATTGTTACATGGACTGACAATGGCTTTCCTTAGTATTGGCAGTGTTTTCCCTTAATTCTCTATGGAGATTTTGGAAGCCTCTGTGGAAAGCATTGCAGTGATGGTCTTTTACTGTATTAGTTCTGGGTCAGAAGTATGAAAATCTATGTCTAAATAATCTTCCTTTAAAGGCTTTTTATATCATTTCAGCCCTAGTAATTGTCAGTTATATCTTCATAACCTTAAATTAGCTTACTATGACCTTGATAGGCCTTTGCAAGCTTCAACTGCTTAAAATTCAGTGATTCAAGTTCCAGTGCTCCAGTGGCTTCACCAAGTAACCTTTATTGTCTAATCAAAATGAAAGGGAGAAATTTACCTATAAATTGTTTCACAACAACCTATTTAAATCAAGCACTTTGCAGATATTGGCAATGGTGACAAGTCAGGTTGCAGAACACTTGTGTGTAATAAGTTCCAGTGACATCAGATATGTGCCCTACTTTAAAAATAGGGTACGTTTCATTTTGGGATGATATTGTTCCCATTTGGCTTATGGACAACAGTAGTGCAAATCATTAATTGAGGCAAGTGCCCTGCTGGTTCTGTTCCTTGAAGCAGCCAAGCAGCCCAGACTGTTGAAAGGTTGGCACGGCTGCTTCGAGGCCCTCCTGAAATCTTCCACTGGGACAGGTGATTTGCATTCTGTCAGTGAAGCAGGGCCATTCAGGGTCAGGAATGGTGGGTAAATGTAGCTTTTTTTTTTTTTTTACTGTTCCCGGTTTGAGCAAATGGCAAATCATCAGCCAGAGAACTACCTTTCCCTCACACATGGTGACTTTGAAGACACTTATTTGCATAACTTCATCTTTTAATTTGCATACTGAAACTCATGATTCTTTGTTAAAATATGGGGATTGATATCTAGCAAATACATGAGTGAACCATGATATTTAATAAGTAGAAGAATGTTTTTTTAATGAAAATGAAAATAGCATCAGCTATATGCTGAATGGCCAATGAAACTGTATGCCTAATAATCCTAAGAAACACCTCTATTATTTCTTGTCTTCTATGCTTGCATTCATGATTATTGTCAGCTCTCTCCCAAGTTGCTTATTTAAGAAAATGCAGATTGTATGGCATATACAGTTTAAAAATTAATTAATTGTTTTAAAAATTGCATATAGTATATAATTATATAGCATATGTATATATGAGTATGCACTGCTTGTGAATTATTATCAGACTCTTGAATTTCTACAGTTTCTATGGTATATTCTGTTAGCCTTTGTATCATTTGGATACAGTTTGAATTATGTGTACATTTTTTTACCCATCTAAACTTGGAACTGAATTTTCAAATTTTAGTCTACAATACACCGAAGTGCTGAATCAATGGGCTGCAGATGAGATCAAAGCACTACCGGCCTGAAATGCAAACTTGGTATGTAGCAAAAGAAGGTGTAGGAAGTCAGAAGTGTATGGGTCGGAAAAAACCCTGAGATCTATAGTGGACATAAAGAAATAAGTATAGGCTGAATATAATAGGAGAAAAAAATAAAATTAATCTGCAAAGTTCCATTCTATCTGTGATAGTCCTATGCATAATACATAAATATGCATCTCTACATGAAGTGTTACATCATGTAACATTCCAATACAAATTATCCACATGATTTAAATGAATGTATGTGTATTATTTATTGCACAAGGATTGCACAATTGTGGTTTTCCCAAGGAACCCAGTTTTTTCTGCTTGAGTGACATATGTGGTGTTTATATCTATGTGTGATTAATTTCTTATTAATTTCTTACTTCCCCAGCATTCAGATCACTTCACATCAAAAAATACTTTTTCTTCCCACCCCATATCTGATCCAGCCAACACTTTCTTTTTTGTGATCACATCTGGACTTCAAAAGTCCAGAGAGCCACTGATTGGAAGCAAAGGGTTAGATTTCCCTTTGCTGTTAAGTTTTGCTGCCCAGATCTGGTAAACCTACTGTAATGCAGTATATTCTACTAGACATCTCATTTTAAGAATCTTTTAAAACATTTTTTTCTCCTTCCTTAATATTTTTGTCTTGATATAATTTGCAGAATGGCTATCCTATATTTGAGCTGAAAACCACCAGAAAAATGGTGCTCCAATGACTTATCACTAGTCAAAGAAATCTTATTCTGGGGGTAAAATCCAAAGATGAAAGAACTGTTTTATAGTGGAACAGAAGTGAGGGAAGAGTAACACTTTCCTTCTTTTACACTTTGGGGGTTTTCTCCCCATATCAACTTTTCCCTAATTGATGATAATGAAGTGAAATTCAAAGTTTGAGTAATTCTATTTGCATTTCAGACTTTTATGGGGCTAGTTTTAGCAGTGATGGTGGTGGAATGGGAGAGTTGGGATCCATAGTGTTTCCTGAAATGTCTCCTGTTAGTATTGACCATATATTGGAATGTTACAAATGCTAGCTGGCCCTTTCTATGGCCTTAAAGTGGTGGAAAGTTGAGAATATTACCATCTGAAAACAGAACTCTCTTTCCTACCCTTGAAGGTAGGGATCTAAAAAAATTGTCTGAGTATTGCAACACCTTGCAGAGATCTTTTGGTTACAGCCTAAGGTGATTAATTGTAAGAGCTTTAATCCATCCATCATTTGAGGAATTTTGCATCTGGATAGGTACATTATTTTGAAGAAAAAAGAAGGATTCCTTTATTTTCAGCTGATGCATATAGACATTCTAACTCATCCTTTTGGAAGAATTTCCCTTATATGTGAGAGAAGGTAGAATAAATCTTTTGGACTCATGATATATATGTGTGTTTATGAAAAAAAATTGAAATTGGTGCACAATTCAGCAAAAGCAACTTTTAATTAAATAAGAAGGTTTGAAATAAATTAATATAATTATGAAATCTTGCAGCTCTATTTAAATGTAAGATGGATGAATTACTTTATTTTGGTCCATTTCATTTTTGCATGTATAACTTCTTTCTTTCACAATTCTGCATGGGTTTCTAGTATTTATAAAAAAATGGACAAAATTTGCATTAGTTTTCCAGAAAATATACATTGCATAAGTGTTTAATGCTACAATGTGCACTTTATATAGTTTAGCCTAACACAGAGAAATATGTCTTTATTTATGTGTGTATGCATATAAATATATAGTCAAGCCATTCCTCCCCGATGTACTGTGAAAATCAGACGATAATATTGTTTGATCTTATATTGTATATAGTGGTTAAGGCATCAGGATGCAAAGCAGGAGACTGTGAGTTCTAGTCCTGCTTAGTCATAAAAACCAGCTGGGTAACCTTGGGACAGTCATTTTTCTCTCAGCTCAACTCGCCTCACAGAGTTGTTGTTATAGGGAAAATAGGACGAAGGTGTATTGGATGCTGCCTTGAGTTATTTGTAAAAATAATTAAGGCAGGATATAAACAAATAAATAAATATTAATTCAAGTAATCAGATCAGGCTGCTTAACTTTAAAAAGTGGATAAAATCCTCAAAGGTTGTGAATGAACAATATATTGTATCAATGGAAGGTTTTTTTTTCCTCCCCAAAATTTCCTGATTCCATGTCTCCCTGGCTTTTACTACTTCTCAAAGCCCAGTTGGTTCTTTTCATCACTCCCAATCTAGTTTGTAAGAAGAGCTGCTTTTGGGGTCCAATTTATAGTCCCTGGAAGCTACTTTGACTAAAGTGTTTGGCAGTGAATTGATTATCTTCCTTGCTCCTCCCTTTCTTTCCAGCTTTTGCTCTTCATTTAATAGAGGAAGGCATATACTTTCCTGTCTTCTCATTTTTGCTTAGTTTATTAGCTGCATTTATAATATGCTTTATATTACTCTTCTTAACATCTGACTATTGCAGTTTACAGCATACTTGTAACAGTATCATCATAAGGTATATAATGTTTGATCAAATTAATAGAGTAAGAGTGCAAATATCCATAAAAATAGCTAAATAAAACCTCCAACCAATTGATTAAAATAACATTTAAAATAACGGACTACTAAATATTTAAAAATATGAAGATCACTAAGGAGAATAGAGGTAAATAGCCCAGAACTTTGTGTGATTTCTCTACACTTTGGAGCTTTGTCTCCCATTTCTGGAAAATTTCTCCTAAAGCTATAGGTGCTAGTAAGCAGGGAAGAGGAGAGTAAGATGAAGTGATGTTATACATACCAAGGTTTGTCTGTCTGAAGCCACCAACTGATATTGAAAAAGTGATACTTTGCCTCTTGATTCTTGCTACTCTTTCCCCTTGGTGTAAAAACACTAAAACATGTTTTCATTTTTCAATATTTTTCAATATTTATTGGAATGAGATGGTTTAAGAGACGTAATCTCCCAAATAGTATCATACAATGATTATACATGATAGTCACCAAAGAAAGCAAATATGGGTCATTATTACTCAAATACATTGGGATACATTTCTTGGGCCTATGGCAGGGATAGGTAACCTACACCCTATGGACCAATTTAAGAGGATAATCTCTTGTTGCAAAGGTGCTTTTTTTTTTTCAAGAGGCAACTGGACTTTCTTGTTCTTTGAAGACATTTCACTTCTCATCTAAGAAGCTTCTTCAGCTCTGACAGGATAGTGGAGAACGGAAGGATTCCTTTCATTTGCATCATTTTAGAGGGCCGTTGAAGCACTTTAGGTTTATCTGTGTCCTCAGGGTCACTTGAGTAGTGCTCCTGGTTCCTGTAGTCTGCATTTTTTTCTCTTGAAATCCATTCCTACTCCCACACCATTCAAAGGGTGTCCATCCTAAATTGTATAGCTAAAAAGAACCAGGAACACTACTCAGGTGAAGCTTCTTGGATGAGAAGCAAAACATCTTCAAAGAAAAACCAAGGAAGTCAGTTGCCCCCTGAAAAAACACCTTTGGGACAACCATGACCTGGATGACTGAGAATCTCTACAGAATTTCAATGAGAGTCCTTGAATTAAAGAATTTCCATTCACCATCCAATCAGAACTGAAGAAGCTTCTTGGACGAGAAGCGAAATGTCTTCAAAGAAAAACAAGAAAGTTCAGTTGCCTCTTGAAAAAAAAAAAAGCACCTTTGGGACAACCATGACCTGGATGGCTGAGAATCTCCATAGACAGGATTATCTCTTGTCTTCCTCTAAGATAGATTCATTTAGATCTATACAGGCTTATTGCTTATCTTCTTTAGTTGGCTTGTCAATTATATTATGTAACTGTAATATAGAGGTAGTCCTCAGTTTACAACTATTGGCTCAGTGGTGCTGAAAAAAATGACTTATGATGTTCCAAGTCTAAAGTTAACACTATTGTAGTGCTATGACAGCCACATCATCAAAATTTGGGCACTTTTTGACTTCAGGGGCACTTTAGTTCCCCCCACCTGTCCAACTGCCAATTTGGCCACCTTGTACCTTGCCTTGTGAGACAAAAGCAGCCCCAGAACCACACAGCTCTGGAGCTGCTTGTGATGCTGCCTGACTACCAAGACATCATTTTCTCCTTTTTTACTGAGAGCCATGAATGTGGCATAATATCATCCAATCAGTTTTCCAGCTTCTGACAATTCACATGGGTAATCACTTCATTCTTAGCTCGAGACTGAGTATTCAAATCTTTTACCGTTGGTCTGGCCACGCCCTCTTCAGACTTTTTCACTCAGTCTTACTAACGCTTCTCCTAATGCCTACTTGCCTATCATCATCTATCGTATTTCTATGTTGCTTTTCATTCGGGGACTTGAAGTGGCACATATTGTGTTCCCTCCTCTTATTTCTCCCCCATAACAAAAGCCTTGAGCCTTGTAGATGAGATTGAGACAAATTGAAGGATGCAGAGCCACCAATGAGCCTCCAGTTCAAAGGAGATCAATGCCTCAGTTTCCCCATTCTCAGTCCAATATTTTAACCCTAATATCACACTGGAACTCCGCACTGCATAGTTGCAGAATGCTGTGGTGGCTGAAGTGAGGATGGCTAGTTCTAAAGAAACCTTTTAGATTGCAGAGGCTGGAACTCAATATGGGTGAGATCATTTCTCTTAAAAGGTCAGCTGCTTTTCAGGAGCCAGGAGAGGGATTAAACTAAAGTTGCAGTTTGGGTTACAAAGCAGCTGAATCAGAAATAAATTGGCTCAGCTACCAAACTTAGCCATCATCGTGGGATCACAGAGATCCAGAAACTGTTTCTGAACTGGTGCAGAGTCATTTTGTGGACGTGCTGCTAACAAGGGCAAAAGAACAGAACTAAAAACACATTCCTGCTTCCCAAAGCAGTTTCCTTCCCCTGCTCATTGTCAAGAAGTGTCCCAGGCATTTAACTTCGTTTCATTTTGCAGAGGTTTTCAGGCACTTTATTATTGTCCTTTTCTTGGTCTGTCTGTTTTTCGTAGTGTTTTCTGTTACCTCATTGATTTTTATGATGTGACCTTTAATTGTTTTAAGCCATGTTTACTGTTATAATAATAGATCTTTTTAAAGTGATGAAATCAATAAAACCTAGAAAGGGGAGACAGAGGACATTTGTAGGTGTCGTAGGTGATCCTGCTGGATTGTAATTCACTTACAATGGTTTAGGAAATGCAAAGTTGGTTCATCCACTTGGATAATTACTTATGGTTGTTAAATACTAAACCTTGATGGTCTGTAGAATATATCCTCTTATTTTTGGTGCAACACGGCTTTGCTGCTTTATTTTGTTTTCCTCTGTTGTTATTGATTTGTAAACTTTTCTTTAGAGGCTTGTCATTGGAAACCTCTTTCGTATCTTTTCCAGTCATCCTGCCTTGTATTCCCTAACGGATGTACTAAACGAATGTCTCTTTTCAAGCGTGGCCCTTCAAAGTCAAACTCAGATCACAGGGCAGGTAGAAAGCAGAGCATTTGCTTCACCTTGCAGCCACCCTCAAGAAGCTGTAGCCCAGGCAGTCGGCCAAGCCGTAACACAGCCAGTTCTGTGGTTTTGGCATTGACGGTGATGGGAGTGGCAAAGAAAAGCAGTTCACATTTAAAAGTTGGGTGGAGTTCTGTTGCCAAAATGGCAAGTGAAACAGCAACAACAACTGCAACACCCCCATCCTTTATGTTTCAATGTTTACACTGCTGGCCCATCACTGCAGATTGATTTCCAGTCCTTGTATCATTGAATTCTTGGATGTTGTAACTAACTGGACTCAATCCAGCTTCAACAACCCACCAAAGATCTAATGAACTCTCCAATTAAGTAAAAGCCAGGAATAACTCTGATTCAGATATGTGTGACCTTTCTCCTGACCATAATAGGCTCAGGCAAGCTCCGCTTTTTGTCCCTTCTGCCTTCTTTTCTTGCAGGACACTCTCTTCCTTCTCCGTTCAGTATATTTCATGAAAGGGGGTTGAGTCCCGTTAGGTGCTTGCAGCAGTCACTGCTGCTGAGCTTCCTCACAGTGCCTATGCCAGGTCGAGTGTCATTGCCAGCAGCACTCTTGGCGGGATGAAGGTTGCATTAGTGAACAGTAATTGAAATGCAAAATAACATTTTGATCGAGCGAGCAGGCTGTTTATTTATCAGATCAATAGCCCAGATGCCCCATCTGGAGAAGTCAGCGTGATAAGTGATAGGATTCCAAGGGCAAGTGGAACATGCACAGTAGGGAAGACCAGTGAGAAGGGTGGGGTGTGCAATGTGGTCGGTGTCTTCAAAACATGCTTCCCCCCCATCTCTTTTTCTTCTCAAAGGTCTTCCTAGCAGCTCACCATGGACAGCAGTTTTTCCCACATATAGTTACATGAAATCCAACCCCACTTAAATAGCCCATTAAACTCAATTTTAGATTCCATGAGGGAAAAGTTTCTTTTCTGGTTTGCACAAGAGGGGCAGAACTCAGGCCTAGGGTCCCATTCATCTAGAATAACTATAAGGATTTTCTTTACTATGTATAAAATTGAGCTGGTGTAATAATTTTATATATTATTTGTTGCACAGTTATAAACTGTTTTGTTCCTTGGACTCAGTGCAGATACATTAGCTAAGAATACCGTCTTAAAATCTCAAGTAAACAAAAGTAAATAACTAGGCTGGCCCCACACCAGTGGTGGGTTGCCCCCGGTTCAGACTGGTTCTATAGAACCGGTAGTAAAACCAGTGGGAGGCTCCGCCCACTGACCCCAATGTCATCAGGAAGCTTCTGTGCATGCGCAGAAGTGCGTGAGCGAAGTGAGTCCCGTTGCGAACTGGTAGTAAAGATAAGTAGACCCCACCCCTGCCCCACCCCATTAGGTCCCTGAAGATCTGAGAACAGCCAGGTTTTGGGACAAGGTATAATTTGCCTCCCAAAGCACAGAGACCCACCCACACCATTCTAGCCTCCAAAAAGAGCTGGGTTCTCAGAGGCTAGAATGGTGTGTGTGGGTCTGTATGCTTTGGGAGTCAAGATGATACCTTATCACAATCAATTTATGTGTATACTAGTTTCCAGATAACAAATCTGGATAGTCTAAATCAGGGGTCCCCAAACTTGGCAGCTTTAAGACTTGTGGACTTCAACTCTCAGCATAGCTGGCTGGAGAATTCTGGGAGTTGAAGTCCACAAGTCTTAAAGCTGCCAAGTTTGAAGACCTCTGGTCTAAATACTCTAATGGCATGTACCTTCTTTTCCTTCTTTAAAGGAAATATTTAAACATCCCTTGTTTAAAATGGTTAAACAACTTGCTGACCTGGATTCCAGACATATTTAGAATTTGACTCAATAAAGAGTCAACAAAACTAATAAAGCTAATAAAAGTCTACCTCACTAAAAAAGTGAATTGGTTGTCCTTGCACATACTATGGAGATAGTGTTAAGCAGTATGTGGAGCAGTTACACCAGATTGGAATAGGAAGAGGCTGCTTTAATGATTAAAAAAAAAGAGGTGATCTGTGTGTACTTTCTTTGCACAGCCTAACTAGTAAGGCTTTGAGTGTTTCTGTTTTGCTTTGAAGGGAAGAAGGTGCTTCAGCGGATGGATGGGCATGAACTATTTAAAGTAAATATGTTTTTTTCTGGGATGGTGTAATAGCTGCTAAGAGAGTTGTTGCTGATAGCTGAATACACGACAGAGGCTTTTTTTCATCTATAACTTTATTTTTTTTCTCTTTGTAGAATCAAGCACATCATATTTTGTTACTCCTTATGTGTTTTTGATAGCCAGATCCATCTCTTTATATTTTTCTTATCGTGAACTCCAGCTCACTTTTAGAAATCAAATTTAAAAGGTTATATTGTCATCTGAAAGTCATCACATCAACCCCAAATTTCTGTTTATTAAGTCCCTTAAGATTTTTTTAGTTGGCATTTAATAGGTAACCTCTTTAGTTGCTAGGCAAGCAGTTCTGATGTTAGGCCTATGGGGAAGCATTATATTCATTATGTAATTAATATGCAGGACAGATGCTTTGCTGTCATTCAAATTACTCCTCAGAAGAACTGCTGTTACACCCCCCTCACACACACAACAGGAGATACATTCATGTTTCTCTGATGTCATGTCTATGTTTAGCCTTCAATAGCTATAAGTAACAAGATATAATGGAATTTATCCCTATTGCTTCCATTGACAAGCGCTGATACTGATTGGATGACAAACTATCAAATGTTAATCAGGAGAGGTAGCTTTCATGGGCTCAGTAAGACTAACAACATCCCTCTGGTGCTTTAATCACAAGATAAATAATCTTTGAAGGTCCCCTAACTTTCAAAGCAACTTGCTTGTTGCCATGGGGAGAAAAATACGTTGAAAAACTTTCAGCTTGCCTGTAGCGAACCACACACTGCTTGGAAGCAAAGTCTTGATTTTCTCTCATCTTGATTATCGTGATCATCTTTTCAGTCACCTTCCCCCTCCACCTTGCTTGACCCTCTTTTCTGTATAATATAAGATTTTTAGAATAATATATGGTTGTGGGTTGTTTAAAAATAATATTAATTTTACATCTAACATAAACTTCTTATTTGTCCTATTTACTGCTGAATGCATTTCCTCTCTGACTAGAAAATGATCTGGTGGTTTGATAGATAGCTGAGAAATGAACATTCACCTCAGCTTGTATTTTAAAAAAGAGATATTTTCCAGCAGTGTTGACTATAATTTAATTTTTGTGAACTAAATTTTCTCACCTTTTTCAGAAGATGAAATAAAAAGTAATTTGAATTTGTATCCTTACATTACAGGACATAATGTTGCCTCCAATCAAGGAAAAACAAACACTGTTAAGATAGCAACAAGGGCAAACTGTTTTGAGCATAAGAATACTCATTTAATTTGGAAAAAAGATGTGCTCAAAACACATGACAGCATTTTAGCAATTTAGCAACATCATACCACAAGAGGTCAAGTTAAAGAAGTAGTAAATAGAAGAATTAATATCTAATTATTGAATATTGAAGAACTGTATTTAAAGTAAGAAGAAAATGTTAAATTGCTTCTTTAAAATAGTTTGGAATATTCACTTTTAAATTGGGCTGGAATAAAGAATCACATTTGATTCATAATATACAGTAGTTGAATTTATAAAAGGTATAATGTGTTTTTAATGTTCGCAATTATGACTATTTGAGCAGAGGATGGTTTGTTAGCCCCCCCTTTTTTTTTCTTTGTACCATTATGGGCTGCCTCAACTAGAGTATAAATGTTGGAATGTAATTCTATATGTTTATGTCTTCATGCAAAAAATGTCCAGTTTATTTTGCCTTGGGAACTCTTGGCCTTTGTGGTTTTGTTGCATTAAATGAAAGTTTGGCTTTCTTTGCCTGACTTTAACTTCAACTGCCTGAACTTTCCTGATGTGCATTTCTTCTCAGTTTATAGTATGCTATTTTTAACAGAAATTTTATAGGGTAACTTGAGATTAGAAAGTAGGTAGAAGACCATGCTGTTTTTTAGACAGTCTTGGGTTATTTTGTCTTGATTAAATATGTGAGTGCTGAAATAAATATCTAAATGTACCAATATAATCCTCTATATCATCATCCTATTACATCTATACAAAATAATTAATATAATCCATTAGAAAACTTTCTTTTGCAACAGTGGTATTATGTTGAATGATATTTGTGTTGAATTTTTATTTTTATCTCATTTATTTAGTATTAAATTTGTATATTGTCCATTTTGCTTCCCAGAATGACTCTTCTTCAAACAATTCTTCAAACATTTATATAAGCTATTTATTTATTTATTTTTATTTCTTTGTTCAATTTACATAGTGTCCATCTCTCTAATTGAGATGACCCTGAGTGACTTACAACATAATACATAGAAATATAAAAACCATTATAAATATAAAAACAAAATAAAATTACAAAAGATTGAATGTACCTTCTCTGTCACTGCATCAACCACTTCCAGCCTACAATACTAACATTGTATTTTACCATTCCTTCAGGGTGATCAAAGGATATTTTTTTAAAAAATAAAATAAATTCTCTACATCAGAAGTGTCTGTATAACTAAAATTCAAAATATGATGTGTTTGTATGTGTATCAGGCTTCTTTTAAAACATAGCAATATGTCTCAGTTCTCCAAACACTTCTTTTCATATTCAGGAATTTACTGATAGAAGAATCCCATAGACGCAATTTTGTCTTCATTGCAGGGAAAAAAGGTGTGAAAATAGTTTGTGCGTGTGCATGATTGGTCTGCTGCCATATTCAGAAATCAAAACCTGTATTTGTATGTCTGCTGCAGGGTTTCAGTTCTTAGCCTTTTGTCTCATCTTTTTGAATCAGCACAGAGTTGGCCTTCTTTTCATAGTCATGACATTGGAAGCACCCATTCATTCAGTTAATATAACTTAATCCATTTGTTAACATAAAGCTTCTGTCTGGCCTGAGAACTGCTGATTTCTGCCTTGCCATTTGCTTCACTTCTTACAGTGGCTGTATTCAGTATAAATAGCAAATTCTTTTTCATAGCTCTGTTTTACAATGAGGAAAAGTAGACAAAATTATGACTTACAATGAACATTTAAAATTTGCTCCAGAATAGTTTATAGCATATAAATAAATGCTTTGAATAAATAGGTCGCATGGTACATGATTCTGGACCTTATGTATGTGTTGCTCTCATAAGTAACAACAGTTCAGAGAATAAGGAACTAGTCAAAACAGGGAAACATTCATTGGGCATGATATATGTATAAAGAAGTTTTCAGATGAGACTGAATTTCAAGTAACTTGCTTCATTCATATATTTGTACAAAATGATGTCATTTTCCATTTTTATCCCTTCCATCATCTCTCATACTTTGGCAATTTTTCTATTCAGAAAGAGTCCAGTGAAGGATGGAATAATAGCATGATTCCTTTGATTGGTAATGCTGCAAGCATCTCTCTTGAACCATTCTAGTTAAAATTAAATTATATCAAGGTAATTTCAGTCCTAGAATCTCAGATTCTTACTGTTGGAAAGAGGCTTTTTAGGATATCTGAATTAAAGTATCCCTGCTAGATAGCCAATGAAAAATACCCCAACGTTTCTCTAGATAATTTTTCAAATTATGTTGTTAGAAATATATCCTAACATCCAACTAGAATATATTTTTATATTTTAAACACATTGTTTGGTGATATGAAATCTGGAACAACAGAGAAAAATTGATTTCCTCCTGTGTGATATTCCTTCAGATTTTTCAAGATTTTTCTCCTCTGTCTATTTAAATTTAATCATGTCCTGCATCTCCATTAAAAAGTATGGTCTCAGAATAGATACAGTACTCAAGATAATGGAACTATTACTTTCTATTATTTAGAAATCAAGATTTTCAATTTTACGTACCTAGTTTTCTGCAATATTTCTGCTACTTCTATTTCATCTATTAAGTCTTCTCTGTTGGTTAGTTGTCAGTTCCTACACTGATAAGGATTCAGGAGTTAATTTTATAAGTAACCACCTGCAAGTTCCTTTGTTATCAGTGAAGAGACCCACTATTTCATAGAAAGACAATAAAAAAAGAAGAGGAATTCCAATCCACTTGGTATGAATAGGTTATGGTTGGAGAATAGTTATATATCTTTTTTCTTTTCCTATAACCTCTGCAGTGATGAAGTCTGGGAATTTGTTCTGAGTCTGGCATACATATAAATGATTTTATGTGAAGTTATTCTACATTTTCACATCAAGTCATAGATCACAATCTTGATTGGAAATCCTATTTGCTTATCACTTACCAGACCATAACATGAAAGTTATAATTTTATCTAAGTTTTAGATTATATTGATTGACAGTAGAACAATTTGTAATATGTACAGGAAAGTACTCGCAGGGGGAGGAGTGGCAGAACCTGGGAAGGGGGAGTTAAAACAGAAATCAGCTTAGAATCTCTATGTGGCCACAAATGTATTAAGTCCAACTCTCTCCTGCTCCAGCTTACATGCACACACTGCATAGAGACTTCAAGGATTTTATTGAAGCTTTCCAGTCCTTTCCAAGAATCTTTCTCAGAAAATCCCCAGTCCAGCATCAAGGCAACCCTCCCCCCCAACAAATTCCCAACTCAATTCCGGAATCCACAAAGCTGGAGCAGTCCACAAGGCAAGACAAAATAGAAGCAAGGCAAGGATACAAAGACCAAGGTTCACCATTCAGTGTCTGGAGAACAGAATTCAAGGCAAAGGCAAATCTGAGAGGCAGGTCCAAGAGTCAAGCCATGAATCCAGGGTCTAAAATCCACAGTCAGGGTCAGGAAGCTCAAATAAGAGACTGGCAAACACTAGGCTCCAAAATGGATGTGTTTTTTCCAGCGTAGTTTCCCTTCTCCTGCTGCACTAAATAGCCGATTCCTGGTGAAGCCTATCAAGAGGGCAAGCCTGCCACCTCACGAGTAGCTAGTCCAACCTCTGTTGCTCCTGTCTCTTGTCTTCCCTGCATGTTCTCAGATCGGGTGGGGAGGCAGTTCCTTCTCTTCCTCGCTGGCCTGTCTGCAGCTTCATACTCTCTCAACCTGAAGCCTCAGGGCTGTCCTGCTGCAGCTGTGCCTCAACTGACCCAAGCTCAGCTGGCTGCTTCTCTGATTACTCCTTCTCAACAAAATCAATTCATCTTAAAGTAAATCTGGCCTACTTAATTTTCAAAGTTTTAGCAATTGATCATTTCAGAAAACTATGAAAATTAGGAAATTAGTAATACAATCTTAATATGTTTACTAAAACATATTAAAAGTACATCCCATTGAATTAAATGGTATTTACTCCTAGATGTGTATAAAAATTTAGCCTCAATGATATTAATATAATTTATCTGTAAGATTGGTCTAGACATAGTAGAAAATATTCATTTTACAACTGATTTAATTACTTGATAATGAGCTAAATATCCTCATGTTATTTATTATGTGATTTGGTAAGTAGTACATGGATGGATAAATTTAGCTCCATGAATTACAGTATATATTTTAGCTTTCCTTTTGTATTTATGGCAGCTTGATGGTAGATAATAGCCATCTCCTGCATGCTGGATACAGTTTATCTGCTGATTGGTTGTTGTTCCAAATTCTGAATCCAAGACTTAGTCTCGCAAAAGAAATCAAGTCACCTTATCTCCTAGGTTGCGGAATGTTGTCTGTAGAGGGAATATCCAGATAGATATTCTATTATATTTTAAAAAGATACATCCCCAGAATCTTATATATAAAGTTAATCTCTATTGTAAACTTGTTTGAGTATACACTGAAGTATTAAAATCAAGCTTACAATTATTATTGATTGTATTGTCCCCTGTGGAAATAAATCTTGATTAGTCTCTAAAGCATATTTTTTCACATAAATTCACAGATTGTATTATGCATTTTAAGTGAATTAGAGGGGAACTAGAAAATTTATGAAAGTAGAGGAGATACCTATTGTCAGTTATATATGAAGACAGATAAATGTTACTATTTTTAAGATTACTGAAGAGAGATTCATGCTTATGGAGGGTCCCAATCTCAGATGTTTAAAGCAAATCCAGTTGGCAGATCGGGATTGAAATATACAGAAGGAACCCAGTGTGGGATAATATACATGGCCCTATCCTTTAAGCACATAAAATACTAATATTCTCCTGAATATATGAATAGATGCATGTAAAACGTTTAAACATTCAAAATGTCTGATGTGAATATTTCTATCTTCATTTACTTAAGAACACAAGTAGTCCTTGAATTACAATAGCACTGAAAAAGAGATTTATGACCATTTTTCACACTTATGACTGTTGCAGCATCCCCATGGTAATGTGATCAAAATTCAGATGGTTGGAAACTGACTTATATTTATGACAGTGTCCTGGGCTCATGTGATCACCTTTTGCAACCTTCTGACAAGCAAAGTCAGAAGCCAGATTCACTTAACAACCTTGTTACTTACTTAACAACTGCAATGATTAACTTAACAAGTGTGGCAAATGGGGCAAAATTCATTTAACAACTGTCTCACTTAGCATCAGAAATTGTGGGCTGCATTGTAGTCATAAATTGAGGACTATCTGTATAGATAAGTATATTATTCTTTACTAAGAAATTCTCTCAAAAAATTATTGTGCTGAAGGTGGCAATTTAAAGAACACTTTAGGTAGAAAAAGGAGCTTTTTCATTCCCTATGATACTAATTAAGCCCATATAAACTACCCTAGCCATATCTTTCCAATAGTAAATCTTACACAATTCAATAGTACTTTGGCAGGATTGCAACCTAATTTAGTATGTATTAAGATTTAATCTCCTTATTTTTTTAAATAGAGGGAAACTAACAATATAGAATAAAAGGGTAATGTCAAAGCAATGTTGTTTAGCTCCATTTTGCATTTTAAAATATAATCAGTAGGACATTTTTAAGCAAATACTTTTATTATAAGTTATTGATAACTTATTTTCAATAAGACAGATTTGATACAAAGCAATTAAACAATTGCCCATTTTGTCAATAATGCATAATCAATGGATTCTTAAGCAAACAGAGGTAACCTCTAAAAGTGTAACAAAAAAAATTCACATTTCTTATTTGTATGCGGGCATTATTTGATACAGTTTTTTCTAATCTACACCCACTTCAATTTATGTAGAGTTAAATTTTGAGAAAAGTTAACAATTCTCAAAATTCACAAGCTACCTCAAGATTTGAGCAGACTGTCCTGTTCAGTATTATAGATTTCAATGAATGCACATTTGGAGCTGTCCAGGGTGCTGAACTAGCTCCTAGCTTCTTCATATTTTACTAGCTTTGGTTATTGTGGCAAACATGCAGTCTTAACATGTGAGCAGAATACATAGTAGACTTTTTTCTAATTGGAAGAGAATAATATTTGAAAAATTTACAATGTGTAATTGTCAGTTCATTTCTGCTTGAGATATAAATTAACAGTGACAGTTTCCATATGGGGGATCAGTTAGGATAGCCTGTCACTGAAAGTAAATGGGTTGCAAGAGCTTTTGAGACTTTAAATAACTTATGGAACAAAATGCTCAGTAAGGACCACTTGTCTACTCAGTACCTGATTGTCATGGCTATTTAGTTCCGGCATGCATAGAACAGGTGTCTGGTCCAGATGGAAGTCAATCTGAATAGGACCTGATGTTGCAATCGTGTTATGCAAATCAGTCACCTACACTCCTTCCAATTATTTTCAGTCCCAGTTCAGGTTACCTTTTAAAAATGTATTAAATTGCAAGATTCTGGATCTCTGATGGAATGCTTTCCAATTGTATCTAACCCTGATACCAAGATCATCTGCTACAATATAGACTCCTCTTGCCCAAGTATTTTTTCATACTGAGGTCCCAGTAACAACAAGAGAATTTTCTGCTGCTTCCTGGTTCTGGTAGTTCCTGGTTTTGAAATGTATACCAATGTATATTTCTGTTCCATCTTGTTTGCTTTTGAAAAAAGAATTAACACAAAAAGAATTAATAAACAGCATTTAGACATACAGTAGTTTACACTAGTTGTATCTTTGATCTTAAATTTATTTAGATCTAAATTTATTTAATAACTTATCTCTCTGTTTTAGGTTTATATTTGTATAATGCTGTTAATTTTTTGCTGTGAATTTGTGTTTACTGTAGGTTTTAATACCTTTTATTTTCTCTTTTATCACTTATTTTTTTATAGATAGATACTGAAGATGATATAGATAGAAAGATAGATAGATAGATAGATAGATAGATAGATAGATAGATAGATTTTTATAATTGTAAGCTGCCTAGAGTTACCCGGTGGTAAAACGTGCGGTCAATAAATTTTATAAATAAATAAAATAAATCATGTAAATTACCTAGCACCTCTATAAACATTTTATAAAATGTTCAGTGGATTAAATCACTCCTGTTTATCTCTTTGGTAATTGTGATAATATTGCCATATTTTCCTGCATGAAACTATGATGGGGAAATACCAACAAGAAGTAGCTACATGTTCCCAAATGAACACTGCCCCTTTGGAGTATGCCTTTATGGTTTCTCTTAACCATTCTCTTAGTGCACACTATCTTTGTGCCACTTTATTTTTTATATTATTCACTGATGTATCACATGTTTTAAGTCATGTTTTTTTTTTACTTTGGGATTTTATTTTATCTTTGAATGTAGAAACTGCCATATAAATCCAGTAAATTTTCCAATGGGATTTTTAATCTGTGAATATTTTCTTCTGAGAAAGAATATTTGCTTCTGAAAACTGTTCTCTGATTTTAAATCTAACAGCATTGTTTTTAGGTTTTAGTATTTTTGTTTTTAATTAGTTTAGTTTCTGTTTTCTTTCTTTATAATATAGCAGTTTCTATTATCAACTATACCATGACATTTATTAGGATTCTATACACTTTCTGAACCAAAAAAAAAAAAAAAAAAAAGAAAAAGAAAAAAAAAAGAAGAAGCTAAAATATCAAAATTTGGTTCTTATTTATGTGACAAAAGTATTATTTCCAATTTCCTTATTTCCAGTTCTTTTTACCCACATAACTTGCTGTTTGGCTTAAAGGTGAACAATTGTTTTTGTGTCTAAAGGAGGTACTTAATATTTCTTAACAGACCAAGAATAGCAAAACGTATGTGGAAGGCACAACTCACAAGTATGGAGAGATGTTTAAAGCAAGATATTCCTATTTAAGGATTTTCACTAAGATTTTATTATTGTAGAACAATGGAAAACTACAGAAACCAAAATCTCTCTTGAGAACCATGTTAGAAGGGTATATAGGAATGCCAAAGTGGATCACAAGAGCTCTGTGGAATGCTGTGGCCACAGGTTTCTCACCTTTGTTAAAGGCCTCCTCTGCAGAAAGTCTTGAAGTACAGGTAGTCCTTGATTTACAACATTCATTTAGCAACTGTTCAAGGTTACAACAGCACTGAAAAAGTGTCTTACAACCAGCCCTCGCACTAATAGCTGTTGCAGCATCTCCACAGTCACATGATCAAAATTCAGTGCTTGGCAACTGGCATGTATTTATGACAGTTGCAGTATCCTGGGTCATGCGATTCCATTTGTGACCTTCCCAGCCAGCTCCCGGCAAGCAAAGTCATTGGGGAAGCGGAATATGCCTAACTACTGCACTGATTTGTTTAACAACCATGGCAAAAAAAGATTGTAAAATCAGGCACAACTCACTTAGCAACTGCCTGGCTTAGCAATGAAAATTCTGATCCCAATTGTGGCCATAAGTGAAGGACTACCAGTATATAATTTCCAAAAAACACTATACTCCCTACCATTTTCTAGTTTCTTGTACTGTAATATAAACATGCAATATGTGAAAACACTGGATTTATTTAAAAAAAAATCCAGCTATTTTAATCCAATTATGGATATGAAATTTATTTATTTATAAAACCATTATCCTGTATTTTCCTGGCTTTTAACAATGCATCTCTGAAGAATACCTATATGCATAAACTTTATGGTGCAAATATGTAATGTGGATTTCATGTTACATTTTTTGAGTCACAGTGAAAAGAACTGTATTTGATTCATTTCTCAGAATCAAAAGTATATTTTAAAAGCAGGCATGGTCACCCTCTGGCCCATAGATGGCAGGTAACTGAGATGCTTGTGAGCAGCTTGTTAAACTAATATTTTAAAAGGGGGTTCTAGTCTCAGAAGAGGGAGGCTTTTCTAATAAATAATATTTCTAGGTATGCTACTGGATGGAAGATAACCAGTCAATACTACTTTATAAAACCTGCTGATTTTTAGGACAATCTTAATTTTGGACCTCAACTTTGAGGCAGTCTGTGTGCATATCCTGTTTGTTGTCAGCCTTGCCCTCTGGAAATTATCTTGAGGAACATGGCAGATAATCAAAATACGGTTGGCAAAAAAGTTCTAAACTTTATTTAATTTTCCCCCCAACATCCAATATGTAATATTTGGTATTATTTTGTATGTGTAAACCTGGAAATCAGAATATATCAATCCAACCAATCTGAGTACCCTTGAATGTACTTTCCTGCTTTAATTCATTAGCACTGTCAGCTGCAGCATCAAAAAAGCTGCAGCAACTATATTTAGACCAAGAAACTATCAATGTGCATGGCTCAGTTGAGTATAGTGCTAATTAATTTGGGATGCAAATTCATTTTTGTTTTCCCTTTGGACTCTAAAACCATAAAACTCATCCCATGAATCAACCTGAGACAGGAAATCCTAATTTATTGATTCCACAATATCACATGCCCAGCTATCCAAGACTAAGATTATCCCAGAGATTCAAAATCACTTCATCATCTTCTATGCAGCTCATCCCCAGAGGAAGCTAAAATGAGAAGATCTAAAATCTCCAGCTTCCCAGGGTTTCATTAGTGAACTCTCCAAGCAAATCCAATTTGCCAATTAATATCGTATCCCCTCCCTCTTAACCATTGTATGCATCTCATCATAAGTACAGGGAGATGCAAATGCCATCTTCCTGTGAAAATCTTCTTTCGATTAATCCTGCCTATTGCTTTTTAGTTACTTTCTCGAAGGAATTTACAAATGTCCATTATTATCCTCAGTCTATTTAGGACAAGTCTTTTAAAAAAGAAATCAGATACGGGAGTATAACTTAATAATTACTAGCATCATTTATATTTTTTACAGATCTTTTTTTCTGCTAGACTTCTGCCTCTTCTGCACTGAGCAACTTAAGTAATGTTGTGAGCTGGGTGAGCCAAGGTATCCCATTCAACTCACTACTTTCTGTAGTATCAGAGCAGAGCTGCCTTTTGAATGGAAAAAGTTTAATGTTAAGCTCCAGGAACTTCTTCATTGAAATGGAAAGCTTTCCTTATAATTTATTCAGGGAGTTATATTTTATTTAAAAAGAGGGGGTTGCATTTTTTTTGGGGGGGGAATACCTTCAAGTCTGCGTTGGCAGTTCAGTCAGTTGGCAACTGACTGAACATGTCTCTACAGTTATATTGGCAGGTTTTTCAGAAGGCGTTTGCCATTGTGTCCTTTTTAGGACTGAGAGAATGACTGGCTCAAGGTCACCCAGCTGGCTTCATGCCTGAAGTAGGGGTAAAACTCACAGTCTCTCAGTTTCTAATATGTGCCTTAATATACGAAATTAGTTCTCTTAAATGGTTTTCTTAAACTTTTTGTTGTTAATGTTGCAATACATTATTACTCAAATTGGCAATCCTCTATTCCTTTCCTTTGACTCGAGCTGAGTAAATACAAAGGCAAGGGAGGAGAAAGGCAAGACTTTAAAAAATGCAGTCTATAAAAATATGCCAAAATGAAGTAGGATAAGATAAAATAAATACAGGATTCAAAGAATTCTAAAAGATACAATTGTATTTTGGTAAGAGGATTAGGTTTATGAAGAACATTTTATTTCTTAACAGCTAAGAACAGTGTAATGATATATGGAAATGACTTTGAGAGACTGGGTCCAGAATTCCTGCATAGGGAATGGTCGGATAAGAGGTAGCAGATTCCCCAGCTGGACAGTGGGTGAGCAAGAGGCTCAGAAGGGACGTTCTCTAATTTCTTGGGGGTAAAGGATATGGGAGGAAACTTGCACTCTCAGACTTGCAAGGTTCTGTTATAACCTTACAATAAAATAGAATTAGTTCATTTGGTTATGTTTCCTGTTAAAGCTGACAGCCAGTATAAAATGTGTCATTTTTGACATTGATGCTAAACTGATAGTATGTTGTACATTTACGCTGAGATGAAAAGATTTGATTTTTTAAAAATCCAGACTGCATTTGAGTGTCCCAAAGGTGTTTTTCAAGAGGCACCTGGACTTTTCTTTTTCAAGAGGCAACTGTCTGGTTGCCTCTTGAAAAAGCACCTTTGGGACAACCATGACCTGGATGACTGAAAATCTCTATAGCCACTGCATTTGAGTACTAAACCTTTTTAAAGAGGAAATCCATCCATTTGCTGTCTTTATGTAAGCAAAACCTACAGGTAACATTTGCTGCTTTCAAGAGGAAATACTGGCTTGGGGAAGAAGGAAAGAGATGCATTTAGAATCCAAAGTATCACACACATAACTGCCTCTGTATTGGACCCACATGATTTCTCAACCCACAAGTAATTCTCTGGGAGAGTTCTCCTGGTGTCTCAGAAGCAGCTTGTGTTTGTCGCACTAGGAAAGGAGAAGTTTGTGCCTAAGAAGCTTTTAGGATTGCATAGAAGTTCTGCCAGTAGCCATGAGTTTGAAAGTAGCAGGCAGGAAGTATTGCAACAGCTAATAGATTGCAAAGTGGCTAATATGCTGTGCTAGAGAAATCTGAGGGGATAGAAACGATATCAATCTGCAAGTTGATATGAGTCTTACTGAGCAAGTAGTGGGACAACTATATAAGTAATAGTTCAAACTTCATATTTAGGAAGCAGGCTCTCTGTTCCCCTGAGTAATCCATCTATATTTCAGTTTCAGTATTCATGTCTAGGTACATTACTATTCCTGAGACAGTTTAGAGGGAATCCAGAGAACAGCCATGAAAATATTTAAAGGAAAGAACGAAGGGAAAGGAAGGATGAAAAGTGCCATGTTTAGATTTTGTAAGCCTATTCAGACCAGAAATAGCTCTGGAGATGCCTTCATCGATTCCTAGGAGAGCTGGATTAAATATCTTTCATTTAACATCTTTGCTTAAATAAAGAGTTCCTAGCAAAATACTTTTTGGTTGTGGATGTATCCTTGGATAAAAAGTCCCGTCAATCTTGTCTTACTGAATGGTATTGGATTTTATGTGTCTTCCTTATACTTACATTCATTTTATATGGGTCCAGCAAAAGAGCAAATGTGGGATGGTGTTTCACTTTTAAAAAACTGGTGTTTTTATTAGAATGATGGTTGTATTGAATATGAACCTTGCAGGATGGACATGAAAGTGTAACAGCTTTACAAGGATTATTTATCATGCATCGGGATGCACTGCAAGAAGTGCAGCAGCTGCCAAAAAAGCCAACACAGTTATAGGCTTCATAAACAGAGGGATAGAATCAAAATCACATGAAGTGTTAATACCACTTTATAATGCCTTGATAAGGCCACACTTGGAATACTGCATTCAGTTTTGGTCGCCACGATGTAAAAAAGATGTTGAGACTCTAGAAAGAGTGCAGAGAAGAGCAACAAAAATGATTAGGGGACTGGAGGCTAAAACATATAAAGAATGGTTGCAGGAACTGGGTATGTCTAGTTTAATGAAAAGAAGGATTGGGGAGACATGATAGCAATGTTCCAATATCTCAGGGGTTGCCACAAAGAAGAGGCAGTCAAACTATTCTCCAAAGCACCTGAGGGTAGGACAAGAAGAAACAGGTGGAAACTAATCAAGGAGAGAAGCACCTTCGAACTAAGGAGAAATTTCCTGAAAGTTAATCAGTGGAACAACTTGCCTCCAGAAGTTGTGAATGCTCCAATACTGGAAGTTTTTTAAGAAGATGTTGGATAACCATTTGTCTAAAGTGATGTAGGGTTTCCTACCTAAGCAGGGGGTTGGACTAGAAGACTTCCAAGGTCCCTTCCAACTCTGTTATTCTATTCTATTCTATTCTATTCTATTCTATTCTATTCTATTCTATTCTATTCTATTCTATTCTATTCTATTCTATTCTATTCTATTCTGACAAAGGCTCTCCATTGTTATTGGTTTCTTGCATCCATTTTTACTATAATATTGTTTCTGAACATGGAGATTTTATTTAGCTATTTATATATTTATATTTATATTATTTTTATTTTATTATTTGATTTATATACCGCCCTACTCCCGAGGGACTCAGGGTGGCGAACAGCCAAGAGATAAAACACACAGAATTACAAAATTTAAAAACAGTATAAAAACCTAATTAAATAAATTTGGCCCAGAACAGATTAAAACAACCCTAAAATTTTAGACAAATTTAAAATTTACAATTAAAAAGGGAGGCTAGGCCAGGTTATTATTATTTAGTCTAATAATTCTTGATAAATCCTAAAACTCTCTCATCCAAGGACCATAACATATAAGGACAACAAATTCAGTAGGTTCATTTTGTATTGGTTACTCCATTTTCTTTATTTCCTTATTTAATGGGATTTTTATTCTAGTCTTCAATGAAAAAGGTTCTTAGAAGGGCTTACTGGGCATCTACTTGTTAAAAGTGAAATATAGAATGAAGTCTCTTTGTACAAGGTTGCGGTCTAAAAGACATTGTATAAAAGAAAAAAATGGATGGGGAGAAAAAAAATGATGAATAGATAAATTGCATTATATAAAACCAACTGATTGAATTGACAGGGTGATGGAAGAGGGAGAAGGAGATCTGGTCTGTCAGCAAAATTGAGGAAATGGTCTTCTTTTCCTTGTCTTCTGTATCAGTCTCGTGGGATTTTGTCTGCCCTGAATGTACGTCATATAGTGAGCCACTGCATGAATTTTAGTGTTCCAACAGAGGGGTATATTTTCCCTATTAATTCTCTCCACAATATTCTTTATTTTGCAATCTTCTATCATTTTCCCCTTTTTAAAATAAGTCCCTAAACACCGCATGTATGCCTCCTTTGCATTTGTTTTGTTTTAATTCTTACTATAACCAGAACTTTAAAAAGTTGGAAAGAAGCTCCTGATTGGCTTTTCAGTATGATTTCATGAAAATTATCTGCATGCAGGTCTGGTGTGATAATGATTCATTGCTCTGGCTTTTAAAAATTGCATGAAGCTTTTAAAGCACTAATCGTGCCAATTAGCCAGAAAATGATTCATATGGAACTTACAAAGATGGATGCAGCTAGCAGAAATCTCAAATCTTATTGCAGTGTTTGTACCGCAGTGGTGTCAGGGATGTTTGCTGAATATGGGCAAAAGTTGTATTCATCGCTGTCTAAGTCCCATGCATATAGAGGAGCTGGGAAAAACCACTTCCTAAAGTCACACATCTGCTGCTGTGTCTGCTCTGTCCTTAAAAATTTAGCAGCTTTTTTCCCCTGGCTATATGTGTATTTCTAAAAAGATGTAACAGAAGAAAAGAATAAATATCAGGGAACATGTTGTAGTATTGCAAAAACATAGACAGTGATTCATTGAGAAGGAACTGGGAAAAAAGTTTATGTGATGCTCTGGTTAGGAACAATGAGGGCATCACATAAACATTTTTCCCAGATTGGTGTTATAGTTAAGATGCATTTTTTCCTTAGAACTATCTTACATTATTCAAAAAGCCAAGAACAAATGAACCTGTTAATTTCCTTTCTTTTAGTTTTACTGATATTTTTCTATCAGATTTCCATATCAATTTGTGATTATTATGACTGTTTTTCATATGAATGTTCATGTCCATTTAGCATGCTTTTATTATTTTGCCCAATTAATTTTTTTCCAAGCCATTTTCCCCAATTCAGTTTTGTATATTGTTCTCTTTAACAAATATAGTTTTTAGAGGAAAATTCTATAAGTTGCAGTATTGTAAATCTTGAGGGATAACTGTATTTTGGTGGTTGGGGAAGTTTAAGGAAATTAAATCTGTCAATTTCAGTGCCTCAGTTTTATTGTGTTTACAATTTATTTATTTATAAATCTAATGTTTATCGCTGCCCAACTTACAAGGGTAACTGATTCCATTTTTGCTCCCCATTCCATAGATTTAACACAAGTTATCTGGGCTTTATCAAAAAAGTATGCTGGCAGTGATTGCATTATTCAACAGCCAGAATGGGATCTATCTGAATAAGGTAGGATGCTTCCCTCAGCTAATGGGCTTCTTTTCTGTTCTTGCAACCCACAGGCTACTAGGCAGAATGTCCACAGATGAGCGGCACTTGACCTCCAGTTGTGGATCTTTCATCAAGACTGAGCCATCCAGTCCATCCTCTGGAATTGACGCCATTAGCCATCACAGTCCTAGTGGCTCATCTGATGCCAGTGGTGGTTATGGCATCACTATAGGTGGCCATTCTAATGGCCTGGACTCACCACCCATGTTCGGCAGTGCAGGGATTGGTGGTGGGCCTTGCCGCAAGCGATATGACGACTGTGCCAGTGCTATTATGGAAGATTCACCCACTAAATGCGAATATATGCTCAATGCCATCCCAAAAAGGCTATGTCTAGTGTGTGGGGACATTGCATCTGGATATCACTATGGAGTGGCCTCTTGTGAAGCATGCAAAGCCTTCTTCAAGCGGACAATTCAAGGTAGGAGGTTGGTGAGAGAAAATGCAAGTGAAATGGTTATATCAAACACTGTTTTTGTTGACTGACAGGCAGAATTCACTATAGGATTTTATATTGGAATTGATGATGGCTAAATATTTTGAATATTCAAGGGAGATTAAACCTGAAAAGCAAGCAATTTGGCAATGTGAATTTAGACAGCATAGGGTCACACTAAAGGCTTAATGGTATCTTTTGCTAACCTTAGCCACATTTTTCTTGTCGTCCTATAATTTGGAAGTGAATTTTCTAAATCCTGGCTGTCAATGTTATTTCAGTTTTTGCAACTCTGGGTAAATCAGATTATATGATTTCTATGCTTGCTACCTCATTCACATAATCTAATGTGTTTTTTTAAAAAAAGTTCTTTTCACTGTTAAAATAGTCTGAGTCATATTTATAATTGGAAAAACAATGCTGCCAGTTATAAAAGACTGGGTTAAAGAGATCTATTTTACATCCTATTCAAAATGTTAAGGGTGAGAATCAGTAATTGAACTAAAAGCATTCCAAAATTTGGAAGTAATACAAGAATAACCCTGTTCTGAGGCCAGAAGAACTGTCTGTTTTTGTGCGTGGAAGATATATTCAGCAAAAGCACCTTCCAGAATGGATTTAGAATTTAGAGAACTCTCTAGGGCTATTGGGTAGTCTCGAGTAAGTAGAATTTGCAAATTTTGCATATTTAAATCAGAAGTGTCCAGCTTTGGCAACTTTAAGACTTGTGAACCTCAACTCCCAGAATTCCCCAGCCAGCATGTTTGGGGATGTTAGTTCATAGCAATAGCACCTAGACTTATATACAGCTTCATAGTGCTGAACAGCACTCTCTAAACTACAGAGTCAACCAATTGCCCCCAACAATCTGGGTCCTCATTTTACTGACCTTGGAAGGATGAGTCAACTCTGAGCCAGTCACAATCAAACTCCTGCTGGTGAGCAGAGTCAGCCTGCAATATGCATTCTAACCACTGGGCCACCATGGCTCAAATAGAAATCTACTGAGTGCCAAAGATGTCGCTAAATGTTTCACCCTCAGAAGTAGATGCTTAACTCTTTCTTATCCATGTGAAAGTTAAATTAAGTTTTTTCATCCTGCAGATTCAGGGCACTCTTTCATTCAGTTATTGTTGCTTCTCTAAGAGAGAAATATTCTTAGACTGCTAGGAACATTTTCTACTTTTGAACTACCAACGTTTTTTTGAACTACGAAGCTCGTGCCAGACCAAGAAATCAGTAATATTTTTGCAGATTAATACTGACATTTCAAGAATAAAATGTAATTTATAACGGGCATTTTGGATGAGACAATCAAAAAGCTGAAGATGGCAGCCCCCAAAGCTCTATCCTCTTTTACCTGTGTTGCAATGAATGCAAAAAAAAAAAAAAAAGGGTGAAGTTCTGATCACATGGTTGTGACAATGTGATGGAATGCATTAGTGGCCTTGAGGAAAAAGGAGAGATGCTGCCTAGGGAACAATCAAACCAGAGGGACAGACAGATTCTGTTAATGTAGCCATACCATAAAGGACTAGAGCCGCTCTAGTTCTTTTCCTGTCTGGTTTGCCGGGGAGGGACGGACGAGGGGGGGCTGACATTAATCTTGTAAGTACAAACTTCCCGCCTACCAGTTTTAACTGCCTGATCCATTAGGGCAGGCCCTCTTGTCTGATGGTTTCCAAGGCAGAATTTTTCCTTCTTTTTCCTCAAGGCCACAAACTTATTCCATTACAGGCTTGCCATCTTGATTGTTTTTAACTATTTCTGTAAACATCCCGGTAAGTTAACTACTGATCCGCTGCCTAGGAATTATTGTGAACAGTTATTCTTAGATCCAGATAAATAATTAGACATTCAAATGCCAGTTCTTTTTTAAACAGAAAATGATGGTAATCATTTTAATTATATCACGTAATATAATTATTGTACTAAATCTCCTAAATGGACGAATTTATTTTCTTTATATCCTATTGATGTTGAAACTGTCAGCAGTAACTAACCACTAGTGAAAACCATCTGTTGAAGAAATATGACATTTTGACTTTCTAGCTGCTTTTAGTTCTTATGCATACATCAAACAAGTAAAATATAAACCAACAGATAAACACTGAATTTGTTCCAGATGAACTAACTTGTAGAGATCACACTCAGTTTCCCTTCTATAATATAGAAAGAAAATTGATCTTACATCAAAAGAAAAATTATAAAAAGTTATAAGGGCATGTATCTGAAAACTGCTATAAAACTTAAATCTTCAATTTAGAGAATGGCCGTGCTACAAAAATCGCTGCATTTTATTGACCTTATTATAGTAATATAATGTGGTAAACTGTAGTCATTAATCTGCTATTCTGTCAGTTTTCTAATCAATACATTTCAAACTACAAAAGTATATCTGCTTCATTTTTCAATATGTGTGCATATCAATAATGTACGAACAGACATTTTCTTTGTCCCTTCAAATTAGTGTTGACTCCTGGTGGCTGTTTGGACAAGTCCCTGCAGTTTTCTTGGCAAGATTTCAGAAATGATTTGCCATTGCCTACTTCCTAGGGCTGTGAGAGAGTGATTGGCCGAAGGTCACCCAGCTGCTTTTATGTGTAAAGCAGGCCCAGAACTCCGAGTCTCCTAGTTTCTAACCTGATGTCTTAACTGCTACACCAAACTGAATCTTATCTAGACTCAATATATTATAACATGCATTCTCTTATCTATAGTTTTGCAAACTGACAAGCGTTTGAAATTAGAGTATTTTGCATTTTGTAAGCGCCCGCTGCTTGCGCAAGTGGAGCTTCGCACGCACACACACATACATGCAAGCGCTCACTGTTTGCATGGCCCAGTTCGGAATGGGCTGCAGTGGCAGCCCTGGGGTTGGGGACCCTTGGTTTAAAACATATGCATGAATATTGGAACCTGAAAACCAAGTTATTAGTGTTTTCAGCTTAACAAAAGAAAATTTCAACATATATAAGAAATGTTTTTCGCAATCTTCTCTTACAATTTTTTTAAAATAAGAAAAGAGGCCTTTAATATTGAAATACTAAATTGTCAAAGAACAGTTGAAAGATTATCTTTCTCTAAAGCTTGATGGTTCAGTTTATTTCTAATCAATGTCATGTTTGCATGTTTATTCATAAATCCATTATTTTCTGTATCTGCTAATAATTCATATAAAAGTTCTATATCATTATATATTTTTGAGTCTATTTTTTCCCAAGTATGTTTCTTTAAATGTATTTTCTTTCCAAATGCTCGTTTCTAAACTTCTTTCTTTTTAAAGAAGTTATATATTTTATTGATTATGTCCCATCAAGTTGTTGTTGACTCTTAGAGACCATAAAGGTATTTTTTCTTATGAAGACACGGTATGTCCCTAGCCTGATATATCGGGTCTTTCAATGGTGCAGTCACTGCCACTGAAGCTGAATCCATCCACCTTGCTGCTGCTCATTCTCTTCTCTTTCCTTTCATTTTTTTCCAGTATTAGAGCCTTTTCCGGAGAACTTAGTCTTCACATAATATGTCTGAAATACACATTATGTACTTATTATAATTTTAATATGATCACTTGTTCCTTGAGTGACAACTCTGAGTTGATTTTGTTCAATAATCTATCTATTTGTTTTCATGACATAGTCACAATCAGAGATCTTCTCTAACACCAAAGTTCAAAGATGCCAATGCTCTTCCTATCCTGATTCTTCAAAGTCCACCTTCTCCTTTCATAGCATCACCGACAGTACCATGGTTGTATAATTCTGATCTTTGTAGATATAGACCCATTGTGACATTTGAATATCTTCTCCAATGTCTTCATGGCTGATTTACTAAGTGCTAGCCTGCAGTGTATTTCTTGATTGCTTGTTCCTTTTATTATTGTTGGTTGATCCTAAAAAGGCAGAAGCTATCTACCTTTTCGGTATCTTCATTATCAGTTCTAAAACTTGTTGTTCAATCTATTGTCATTAGCTTGGGTCTTCATTTTATTTAATTTTAGTCCCATGTTTTCCCATGGCCAGTACGCTTCCACAGAGAGGGACTCCTCAGGGTGCCATCAGCCAGGCAGTGTCGGCTGGCGACCCTCAGGGGGAGGGCCTTCTCTGTGGCAGCACCTGCCCTCTGGAACGACTTGCCCCCGGAGATAAGCATGATACCAGATCTCCGGGCTTTTCGCCGTGCCCTAAAAACTTTTCTTTTCCACCAAGCAGGGCTGGCATAACCCCCCCCCCCTTTTTGAGATGTTAGATTTTAATTGTCTGTGGGTTTTAGTTGGGATGTTTTAAATTTTGGGCCAAAGTGTGTAATTCTTTTAACAAATTTTAAATTTTGTATTGGGATGTTTTTTATTTTGGCTGTGCACCGCCCTGAGTCTAGCAGAAGAAGGGCGGTATACAAATTTAATAAAATACAAAAATACAAATACAAATGCTTGGCAATCTAGAACTATTACTTTCTGCAATTTATATAGAGCTTATATTTCTGTTGATGCAGTCCAAATTTGCATTTGCACACATCAACGTTTAGATCAAGTTGAATTCAAAGATCTTTTTCATGCATATTATCAAACTTTGTATGCTTAATCTTATATATGCTCATTTGATTTTTCCTCTAAGTAAAACTACCACTACTAAATGAGGAAAAATCTGCATTTGTCTCTATTAAATTTCATTCTAATACTTTAGCTGACTTCTGTAGCAGAGGAATAGCATGCTGAATTTCATTTTTGCCTTCAAGGATGTAAACTATTCCACCCAGTTTTATTTCACCTGAATATTTGACCAGCATTCTCTTTACCTTTTTCTCCAAATCATGAATAAAAATGTTAGAGACTGACAGGCCCAGGACTAATCCTTATGGTTTCCCACCTAACTACCTATGAACCACATGGGGCTTTAAAAATAATCAGTTATAGGCATGACATCTTGGACATCTAGATCATCTAGATTTTCTCAGCTCATACCCTTTTCTTTGAAATCTATTAGTTATGTTGGAACAAATCTCATAACTGGCCCTCCATCCTTGGGTGATAGCAATAGGAGATTAATGAGAAAGTTTTAATTGTAACCAATTGCTTAATTTGTTGGGGGTCAAAGCAGACAGTTTTTGTTAGGTTCTTCTGATTGCCTATTTACTTGATAAGCAAATGCAGATGCTTTTGATTCTCCCTTGCTCCATTTCCATGGTCAAAATCCTTCATTTTGAATATGCTATTAACCATCAGGAAAGCTATTACCATTGCAAACATGTACTTTCCCCCTGTCTATCTTTTTCCTATTGCATAGTGGTGTTTGGAGTATAAAAGTGTAAACCAGGTTTGTAGTGCAGAAAAGCTTAACTCTTCCCAATGCAACTGCTCCAATAACAAATTTTACCTTCATGTAGCTTCTTAAAAGTGATCAAAAAGTTCTAATGAAGGGTTTTGATTAATCCAGCCACTTTTTCCCATTTAAAATAAGAATGTAATCATGGTTTGTTACATACAACTGTGCGAAGATTTTTTAAGAGCCTGTGACACTTTTACCATTTAGTCTTGCCTGTTATTGTGCATCAAAGTTCAACATTTTGTTTGTGAAAGTGATTTTAGACAAAGCAACTTCCAAGAAGATGTTCACAGTGGATTCCCATGCTTTTAATTATTACTTTAATAAACCTATAAGATAGAAACACCAGATAGGCTGAAGGTTTAAATTTAATCTTAGTACCTATTGCTTTTTCAAAACTAGATAGAAATGATAGATGTATTGATCTTGAATTGAGGCAGTAATGTCTATCAAATGATGGAAATTCCTCCTGAACTTAATGGACAATTACTTTCAAATAATAGTTTCTGAATTACATTAGAAATATCTGTACATTAGTGTAACTGCAGCCATGTGCTATTCAATCCCAACAGAGGAAGGACTTTTGAATCAGAGTCTAGGGAATGGAATAAAATGTTCTTAATTTGTCATCAACCCATTGTGACTGTACTATTGTAATGGCTTTACTGCTAGTGTAGGTATAGCTTGCAACCTGATAAGTCCTCCAGTATTGTTACATTTTCTGGAAGATTTCTCTATTGGCTGCAATATTGTGATGTGTTTTAGGTGGTTAGGAACTATGCTTTTCATTGAAAGAATGGGAAGTAATATGATGCATTCCTCATAAATGGTCACCAGGTTATTTGAGAAGGCATCCTTGGAGTTATTTGGAAGGACAGTTCTTCAAGATTCATGGGCATATGGCATTTGCTTGAGTAAAGTTTGGAGCAATAATGGAGTGTAAACTGTTTCTCAATATTCTCATTGAGGCTGTTTGTCTCAATCCTATGATTCCTATGGGCCATTTGGAAGAATAGATCATTACTTCAGAAGAATAGAATACCTTATGAAGGAAATCTGGGAAACCCCCAAGAGTATAATCTGTTTGGAGATTATGCATAAATGCTATTGAGTAGCTAGTTTCTAAAAACTGATTTGATGAAATTTCCCTGTTTGGTGCATTCCAGTTGGTTAAACCATTTGAAAACTGTATCTATAAAATAATAATAATAATAATCACCACCACCACCATCATCTATAAAATAAAGAAGCATGTGGAAACTGCTCTTAAAACAGCCTATGGAGAGTGTCTCTAAGGATTTCCATGAAGGATTTTGAATTGGAGATGATCCTTAATAACATGTGATGATGTTTTATAATCAGAAGGAACTGATACATTACAATGGTCATTCAGTAATCTTCTTATAGTTTATACAATATTTGAGAAAATCATGGGAAATAAAAATGACAGTCTTCAGTCATGGGATGTGAACAATTTATTTATTTTCAGCATTTTTACCAAACATTTTCTATGTTGAAATCTATATAAAAGAATAAAAGAAATTGTTTTCGCTGTATCTCAAAACAATTGATATCCAAAGGCATTGTAATATAAAAATAGTAGATAGTAGCTTCTAGTCCCAGCTGTTTGACATGGAAGGGGAAAAGAAAAGTAGAAGTAGAATAAGGCCTATAGTAGGTCCTAGAAGGTACCTCTACTTAATACATGAGATTGCCTGCCTTATTTACCAAAATTTTGAGTGTCGGGATACACATTTGATTTTGTTTATCCACCAGGAAAAAAAAATCTGGGCTTTGGGCACATATTTTGCAGTTCAAGGGCCCTATGTAATTGTACCAACCTAGGAAGGCTAAATCTCACACATTCCTATCTCTTTCTCTATCTGAAAAAGCTCAGAGCTGCTTTGGTTCTACTTTCATTGTGCGGATCCTCAAGCATTGTTGGGAAATGTTCATTTGATTCAATTAGATGTGGTACAGTGGAATAACTCACGTTCAGAGAGCATATTCTCATGGACAAGTGTAAGCCTGCAAATATCCATGTAGCTTTCCTTGCTCATTGGCATGCATTGCTTCCTCCTCTAGCTGCTGAGGATACCTTGGAGCTCTTTCCATCATTGTCTGCCAGATTGCCCCTAGTCCACAGTGACTGAAGTGACAGCATGACTGCCAGGTAGAAGAAGGCTACTGGAATCCTGATGAGTTAATCTCATCACTTTATCACAAGGCACTTACAGAAATTGCAAGGTGGTGTGAGTAGCTCTTTTCTTCTGGCAGACAGCCCAGGACTCATAAAAGAAATTGACATACTTTGTGATGGGGGTAAAAATAAAATAACAACAGAGCAGAGAACTTTGTTAAATATTTGAAGACAATAGTTTATCTTGTCCTGGAATTGCTTGCTTGTGGAGAATACATCATCTGCTTTTGTAGGCTTTTCCTCAGATAAGAATAAGGATGGGAGAGAAATTTGTTTTCTTTTAATACAAGCTTAATATATAATTTCCAAAATACAAACCAGAATGCCATTTACTTTGGCTCACAATTATTGCATTGTAGTTTTCCAATCATAAAATGCATACATGAATGGCATAAGACAGTAATAATGCATATATGCAGAACATTTGCTTGCAACAACGCATGTGCTGGGGGAATTAGGGATATACAAAAATGGATATAAATTTTGTGCAGACTTAAATGTATAAACGGGCAGAGCAGTTGGAAAACATGCATTTTTCTTGAAACTCTGCTTATTGCTGTGTATGGGAAGCCTAACAAACAGGCTGATCCACTTTCATTCATAAATAAAATGTCCTTGCCCATCTTCACAAATTACAGCATGTTGCCTTTATAAATACATACAAGGTCACCTAGTGGGCATTAATATTTTGAGAGTGTTTGTCTAGATTCTTCCTTTTGAATGAGGTGTATTTTAAATGTGATGATCTCCAGGCACAATCTGGTTAATTAATATGACTTAAAGCAATATTTAAACAAAAAGGAACCTGAGTGGCGTAGGAGGCTAATGTCTCCTACTAAGGCAGCATTTAACATCCAGCTGCCTGCAATTACTGCGAGTTCAATTCTCACCAGGCTCAAGGTCGACTCAGCCTTCCATCCTTTCTAAGGTGGGTAAAATGAGGACCCGGTTTGTGGGGGCAATAAGCTGACTTTGTATAAAATATACAAAAGTATGAAGACTATTGCTTAATGCATTGTAAGCCGCCCTGAGTCTCCGGAGAAGGGTGGCATATAAAAATAAATAAATAAAAATAATAATAAAAAAGCTCAAATTTACTGGCTGGTGAGATCTTGGGGGGGGATGTATGCCTGCAATCTCTCTCCCTTTCCCCCCTCCCCCCTCCCCCCTCTCTCTCACACACACATGTGGAGCAGATTTGGGATTAGGCAGAGTGTGGAGAAGTGTCATTCCACTAGTTTACTGGTGGAGAAGTTATGGAACTGTAGAATTTGCCCTTTCCATATTCCTGCATTTTATCTTTCATTTTATTTCATTTCTTTCTTTCTTTCTTTCTTTTTTTTTTTTTTACAAATCTCAGAATGCAGTTCTTGAAAAGTATATTTAATGTGGAATCAATTTCATACAGGAAAACCTATGTCCAATGATGTCATTATACAACTGGACATTGTTAAGTTGCTACAGGGGTTAGAAATCTATGAATTTCCTAGTATAGCATTACAATTACAATTACAATTCCCAGCCTGTATTGCCTCTGTCCATGGTACCTGGAGTTGCTGGAAGCTGATGTTCAGTCATTTACTGTTGTTATTTTTTAAAATTCTACTTCTTGTGCATATAAAAAAAAGCAAAGATTCAGAATTGAACTGCAATGGCAAGGCAATCCATCCATTCAACTGCAAACTTGGAAAAAATAAGTTTGCAGCTGAATGGACTGATTGCCTTGCCACTGCAGTTCAATTCTTCACTGGAGATCAAGCCTGCATTTCAGATTCCAGCTTTTAGAGGTATTTGATACTGCCCCGATTATTGAAATTACTGTGCAGTGCCAGATTGTAGACTGAATGGAAGCAGATGCATATAGCTTATGGAACTTCTAATCAATCTCTCTGTATCCTGAATGTAAATCTATAGTAGCAGCAAGGCTGTCAGCATACAGCTTGGCAAGGAAGAAAACACCTGCTCCTGTTGTTGATCCTAAGTGGGTCCTAACTTCTTATGTCAATTACACCAAATCATATTTCTTTCAATCGCTGCACATTTCAATCCATTCGAGTCTGTCCCTAAAAAAGACAGAAATGTTATATGGTATCCCCCTCCTTACCACAGAGGTCTCTGCTGCAGTGGAGGAGCTTTGTTTGATCAGTCTGACTCCTGACTTGAAAGTGAAAGTGTTTTTAAGGCAATCCAAATGACCCATTTCTCCCCTCACCCAGCAAATAGCCATTCTTTCATATTAACGTCCATATCACCCTCTGTGAGGCTTCATCACGTCTGTCACAGTTTTACCTCTCTGGAAGAGTTCATCTTTCTTTTAATGCTTCATTGCAATGGCGCTCCCATGTAACACCTCTCCTGCGTGAGCTGCACTGGCTCCCGGTGGTCCTCTGGGTGCGATTCAAGGTGTTGGTGACCACCTTTAGAGCACTCCATGGCTTAGGGCCAGGATATTTACGAGACCACCTTCTGTCACCGAGAGCCTCCCACCGGCCAATACGCTCCTACAGAGAGGGGCTTCTCCGGGTGCCATCAGCCAAACAATGCCGACTGGTGGCCCCCAGGGGGAGAACTTTCTCTGTGGGAGCACCTGCCCTCTGGAATGAGCTCCCCCCGGAGATACAGACGATTCCAGACTTACGTACTTTCCGTCGGGCCCTCAAAACCTTTTTATTTCATCAAGTCAGGCTGGCCTAATCTCTCCAATTGTGTATTTTAATTTGGATTTTTAATGGGGGATTTTAACTGTCAGACCAAATTGTTTAATTCATTTTTAAATTGTTTTTATATTTTGTATTTGATGTTTTTTACTTCTGGCTGTTCACCGCCCTGAGTCCTTCGGGAGAAGGGCGGTATATAAATTTAAATATTAAATTAAATTAAATTAATTGCTGAAAAAATAAGAATTACATGCCCTGCAATATTCTAAGTTTCAGATTTGTAAAAAAGAAAGCATTTTGGAGAGCATATGGAAGTTGCACCTGTCTTTGCAGGTATGTGAAAAGCAGTGGTGAAATCCGCTTACCTTTACTACGTGTTCAGGAACAGGAGCGTGCGGGAGTGTGCATGTGCTCTCTGCATGTGCACCTCTTCTGTGCACGCGCAGAGGGTCAAAAACAGGACGTAATGACATCCCGGTGGGTGGGCGGAGCCTCCCACCGCAGGCGCTACCAGTTCATGTGAACCGGATAGATCCGGCTGGATTTCACCGCTGGTGAAAAGGGAAATATCTGACCAGGTCTATATCAAAGCATTTGCACAACACCCATGACTCTTCCTTTGCAACATAATCTTCCAATTCACTTCCCCACCTTAGAAATCCACAACCTCCTCTTCCAACAAACACATATTTGTCTCATTCTAGTCAGCAAACCTCTGGGCAGAGACCGTGCCATTTCTAGATTTAATTATTTCACCATAAGGATTAATTTATGCTGATGCATCATTTAGTGTGAGGCTGTAGTTGTCTTATTATGCCTTTGAATTGTTTTAATGACATTTTATATGGTTTTATTGGCTTGTTTTATTGCATCCTCTTTGGTACTAATTTTAATGAAAAGCAGGCTAAATTTGTTATAAATAAATACAAAAATAAAATATTTCTCAGGCTGTTTTATGCCACCTGAGGCTTCTATTTCCTATGAGCCTCTTAAGCTATTTCTTTGAATGCATGAAAATTACTATTTTTGCTAATGTATCAGAGAGGTATTTGTATCTGTTAGCGTGTTTAATTCCCCTTTTTCCAATGCCTGTTTTGGAAAGGAAGACTGAGGGGAGCAGTTTTGATTGCAGAGACAATCTTTATAGAGTCAACTGCTTGTTGTCCCAGTATAGCATCAAATCTAAGATCAAATGCATGGTCTCAGGAAGCTTTCTGAGCACCCTCCCCCCAAAAAGATCTCCTGGTACAGCATGTATTTTGATCTTGGGAGAAGGTTTAGAGTGATCTCTGATTTTTGAATGACCTCATGTTACTGATGGCTGATTCTTGTTTCCAAACAGATTTTTTCCCCTTTAGGTAAAAGTGATCTTAACGGGGAAGGCCATATTTGCTCATTTACATGTCAGCATTATTTGTATTTGCTGGTTAAGAGAAATCTAATCCATGTGAGCCAGAAATACTATAAACTGTTCAGTTTCCCCTACTTTATTCATTTTAGGTACATTGTATGGCATCTCAGAAAAATACCAAAACTCCAATGATGAAGAAGAGTCCACTTCTAATACTCCTCTTGTACTCCCTTTAATTATTTTCCAGGCTCTCTAACAATGTCAGGTGGCTAGGAGCCATGTGTAAAATGTCCCATAATGCTCTAGAAACTGTGGAATTAAAATGGCAGTAATGTAGGAAGGGGCACCCAGGAAAGTCCTTTTGTTGACAAACCTCAAAACGTCCTTCAAACCCTAAGTTTACCTTCTGCACACTCTCATTTAAACACTTTTCCCCAACCAATCCCTTCCTTCCTTCCTTCCTTCCTTCCTTCCTTCCTTCCTTCCTTCCTTCCTTCCTTCCTTCCTTCCTTCCATAGGAGCTCACACAACTCCATGATAATTCTGAGTGTCATCAATAAAAATAACATAGAACCATAGAAAAGCAGAAATTATGGTAGGAACTTATGATTCAAGGGATAGGAACAGCAATAAGAAGATTCAGAAACAGAGAAAACCTGATTCCTGGCCCACATCAGATGACATTATTTGATCAATGAAACATGCCAACTTTGTCTAATCAAACAGGCAGAAAGATACCAGTGACAGATAGCCTGGCCTTATTCCACAAAGGGCTTTTTAAGTTGTAATCATCACTTTGAATTGCACCTGGAAACTAATTGGCAACTAGTACAGCTCATAGAGCAGAGGTATACCCATCACTGCTTGTGTCACTGCACTCTGGACCAACTGAAGTTTCTGGATGGTCTTCAAGGGCAGCTCCTTGGATAACACATGACACCACCACCAATCATCCTCACCAGATTAAAACCCAATCCCATCCCATAGATGAAATACAACCACTGTCCAGGGGCCGGACCACAGCGGCATCGCCAGCTGCTGCCCCCCCTCCGATCCCTACACAAAGCAAACTAACACACGCCATGAGCACATAACAAGACCTCAGACTCGGAGCCAAACCAAAGCCCGGGAGGTTTTATCACAGCCATCTGCTCAAGACAATACATCACAGAACTCAGGATGTCACAACACTAGAGCTCAGGATGCTACCACACAACCCATTACCCAAGTCGTTAAAACATAAAAGACTAATGGGCACACAGCTAGGACCTCGCCCACACAGGATGTTACAAAACAGCCGACTAAACTGCAAACATCAACTCCATCAACTAATCAAGATGTAACAACACAGCCAACCAACCTGCTTACAACAACAAAGCCAGCACTCCCCACCTCCCCACCAGTATTTATAGAGAGACGGCATCTCTGATCACACAAGCATGAAGCCAAAGACACCAGCCTGAAGATGACGAGTAGGACCTTGTCGAAACGTCGCCAAGATACTCTCAACCTTACACGGGAAAAGATCCGAATACGCAATCAGGGTTTTTTTTCCTATGTAGATAAAGTTGTTAAATGGCCATGGTGGGATGAAATCTCCAATCATCACTTTCAGGCCTGTCAGACATTTTCTGTTGTTTATTCTGAGACTTATGGGAGACTGGGATAGCACTATTTCGGGTTTTTTTTGAACCTCTTCAGCCAGCCACACCCATATTTTATGACTCCTCCCTGTAAAGTATAAATATTTATACTTTTTAATTCATAGGTTTAAATGTATGATATTTTTGTAATCAGGGTTTTTTTTCCTATGTAGATAAAGTTGTTAAATGGCCATAGTGGGATGAAATCTCCAATCATCACTTTCAGGCCTGTCAGACATTTTCTGTTGTTTATTCTGAGACTTATGGGAGACTGGGATAGCACTATTTCGGGTTTTTTTTTTGAACCTCTTCAGCCAGCCACACCCATATTTTATGACTCCTCCCTGTAAAGTATAAATATTTGACCTTTACAGGGAGGAGTCATAAAATATGGGTGTGGCTGGCTGAAGAGGTTCAAAAAAAAAAAAAAACCGAAATAGTGCTATCCCAGTCTCCCATAACTCTCAGAATAAACAACAGAAAATGTCTGACAGGCCTGAAAGTGATGATTGGAGATTTCATCCCACCATGGCCATTTAACAACTTTATCTACATAGGAAAAAAAACCCTGATTACAAAAATATCATACATTTAAACCTATGAATTAAAAAGTATATATATATATATATATATATATATATATATATATATATATATATATATATATATATTTATTTATTTTATACTTCGCTGATAAAGAAATAAAGGGAGACTTTATTTATCTTTATCAGCAAAATATAAATTTGATATAAAATGGTTTGTCGTGAATGCGACTGCTTGAGGGCTCCTGGATTGGAGCTGAAAGGCGAAAGGGAAGCAGAATGCTTCCTCCCACATATTAGGGTAGACCAGGTATCTTGATAGAAAAACACTTAATATATATATACACACACTCACTCACTCACACACACACAAAATTGTACTTGAGAAAACAGTATCGGAACAATAGTTGATTATAAATGGAATATGAAGTAACAGTATAATATGGTTTCAAAAATAAATACAGTTTTGAAACTGAAGGGATTAGGAATATGTAGCTCTTAAAAGACAAGAGTGGGAGAGGTTATCAGAGCACTCTTTAAATATCAAGGGTTGTTCTCTATCATCCCAGAGTACTGACTGGAAAATAACAATCTTACTTTACCGCAAGTCTAATTCTAGTCAAATGATAAATACTTCTGAACATTAAGACTAGTTTAATGTGTAATTAGATGTCATCAAAGAAGTGGTGGATTCATTTCCACTGAACGTATCCAATAAGAATCTAAACAATCTCTTGTCATGAGTGCTTTAATTTGGATTCTTGCATGAAGAAAGGGTTGGATACTTTCAGTCTAAATCACCTTTTTCAGTGTTATGATATTACAGACTGGAATGGTATCCAGAAGATTGATCCTCCTTTTATACACATAGTTTCCATCTTCCTAGAATCGCTCTCTAAGTAGAGTGGATAATTTTTTGCTGCCTCTGATAGATTCTGATGTGGTAGTCATAAATCGAAAGGGGAGGGTTCTTCCTCCCCTCCGATGCACAGTGACCTTAATCCAGTTCAGCATTCATAGTTACTTTTGAGTAAAGATGGTACAGGGAGTATATTTAGCATACCATGTAATTTGCTCTTCAGAGTGTTTTCTGTTTGTATTTGTGCCTGGTTCTGAATCCGCAAATACCGCCCTTTGTGAGAAAAACACCAAATGTAGGAAATTGAGGCTGCAGTTACTAATATTGAAGTATTAGTATATTAAACAGGGGTTTTTTTTGTCATGAGTTCATTCAGCCACAGTACTTGTTCTAACTGTACTGTTTTTGAATTTAAGTGTGAGACCATATATTATAGGCCAAGAGGAAGTGCTGGTCCTCTTGAGAAAATCAGACAATGCAAAGAAAGTCAAAGGGAAGGGAATGGGAATGGACGGGCTTCATTGCTGGAGATTTCACAGAGTAGCAGCCTGGAGGTCTGAAAATCATTTGACTCTCAGAATCGGCTCTGATGGATTAACTCGGGAGTTACTTTTTCGTTTCATTCATGACCCGAGAATCCCTTTCCCTTTGATGTGTTCTTTACCAAATTGTTAAGGCAGACCCATTAGATCAGGAGTGTCAAACTCGCAGCCCGCAGATCAGATGCGTCACGTGCTGGCTCTGCCCCCACTTGGTTTATTGAAGGGGAAAAAAGTCCCGATGTGTCATGTGACACCGCCGTGATGACATGAGTTTGACACCCCTGCATTAGAGGGATCTTACAACAATGGCAGGAAAATTTACAAGTTTGATTTAAGACCAACAAAGATGATTTTTAGAGCAGCCCATTAAAATCTTTTTTATTTTTTAGATAAAAGATAAAGATCGAGCTGATTTGTTTGATGCTTCCTTTGGAATGACTGTTTACTGGTGGAAACTTTGTTCAAAATCCATTAACACCACAAACTAAGAAGCTGAAATGGGGAAATACTTTTAGTTTTTCCAGCCTGTTTCCTTGCTGAGTTTTAGCTTGTGCACACAGTGTTTTTATTTTGGTAAGAAAGCAAAAGAAATTAATACTCGATTGCCCAAGAACTCTGGCATTTCTTTCTCCATCAATCTCATCAAACCTCATTCCATGCAAAGGGCTTTTGCAAACTACTGTGAAATAGTCTTGATTGCTAGAGTTAATCAGAGCCAAGAAAAATTTAAAGCTGCGTTTACGTAATTGTGCTTGTATGAATGTGTCCAAGAGAAAGAAAGAAATATTTGCCTCCAGATATATAGTTCAGCTTTAGACTAAATGGTGTTTGGGCAGAAGGATGCTCTTTAGATAGAAACATGAATTACATCACTTCACAGTGTGGTGAGCCAGCCCAACTGTTCATGTGCTTTCTGAGTCATTCTGAAGAGTGAAGCCAAAATATTGCCCTGATAGTTCCACTATTTCTATCTGTCTTAAAGATGGAACTATTTACTGGAATTATGTTATCTCCAAACATGTTTACTATGAATCGATGTGATTCAGCCAATTTCTCATTGGAGACTGATGATAGAGTCCTGTTGACTCACAAATCTCTCCTTGGGCTGGTTACCCTTCTTTATATTAATATACTATAAAGCAGCTCACAGGGGGGAAGGGAGGCTCTTTAGGAAATGACTGGGATTCACATGCACCATTTGGGATTGTTCTATCCCAAAACAAATAAATAAATAAGTGCAATGTTTTATTTAGACCCTTATGTTTTGACATATTAGGTCCAGTATAGGAATCCTCAGACAATATTGTCATTAATATTAATATATTTAAAGGGCAAAAAGTGAATTGGTGCAAGGAACTTAGGTAGATTGGTGCTCCTCTGATTCTACTCCCTCTGATTCCGGCAGAAAGATTTTGATGAATGTTCTCGTTCTTATTTGTTTTCAGGATTTGTATTTTTTTTTAAAGGGCATGCTTACATCTGTCCTCACTTTTGTTTCACTTCTTATTTGCAGGGAACATTGAATATAGTTGTCCAGCTACCAATGAGTGTGAAATCACAAAACGGAGGCGCAAATCCTGTCAGGCCTGTCGTTTTATGAAATGCCTCAAAGTGGGGATGCTGAAAGAAGGTAAGGTGGGCTGCATTGCGCTTTCGGTCTGAATACAAAAGCGAAACAAAAGAAGAAAATGGCTAAAAAACGAGCAGTTCAATTAATCTGATCTCACTGTCTCTTGCCTCAGAATGTGGAGGATGATCCTAGGGAAGGTCTTCAGATAATGGAAGAGTTAGGGAGATTTTTTTAAAAAATCAAGATTGAGCAGTACTATTGAAGCAGTATTGTGGTTTGCAGGATTTCAGTCATCTTGATTTTTATTTTTATTTTTTACTCATCCCAACCTTAAATGATATTTGGCCAGGGGTGCATGTATATACGCCATCAGCAGATATGTATTGATAGTGTTCTGGCTTACCATCATCATATATGGTCACTTTTAAAATCTGACATGCTGTTTTCATTTATATTTTGATTATTTAAGTTATAGTTTGATTATTTTTGTAAACTACCATGGGTAAAGTCAATAAATAAATACTATATAGAAACTCACCATAGAGAAATCATTTTCTTGGTTTTGCTGTACGAAGATGATGGAGAAAAAAAAAACTTTTTTCTACAGATTTCTGTTTCTCTGATGAGCGGAGGCCAAGATCTCATTTGTGAAACAGCTTTCTCTTGCCCATTTATTATTAGGGCAATTCCTTTATTAAATCCTCCACAGAATACAGCATGCAAGCTATTGAGTCCTCAGGGCTTCTTCATCTGCAGCAGCAGGTGTGAAGAGGAAAACAGGTTAAAAGATGGATGATGTTAGAGTGATTGAGTCTCTGTATTGTTGCTCTCAAGATGCAATGAGTGAAAGAGGTAGCAGCCATTCAAATTAGGCTGTGTTAGATATGGTGAAAGTTTCAGATTGCATCTAGGACTGCCCCGAAGAATACTAAGATGAAAAACATAATTAGGATAGCCCTTTAAAAAAAAAGGGGGGAGGGGGGGTGAGTTAGATTCTGTTTGTTATCTGTATCTGTCTTCATCCTTATTTGACATAAATGGGCACTTGGGCAGAAAGGAGAAAAAAGATCAGAATGAAACTAGATCATTTTTGTATTTTAAAAGCTGGAGATCTTAAAGTAATTGTAAAAAGCTGCAGAAGCTAATGCAATAGAACCTGAGCTGGGTTGCTGTACCCAATTGTTAAATGTCTCCTCAGAGGAAAAAAAAATGCTTTCAGGTGATGTACAGTGTGTTCTAAACACACATGCACAAATATTTCAGACTGAAGCCTGCAGACATTTTGACATTTGAACGCCAAATTGCAGAACCAAATTTTGGCCAGGTGAATTGAGGCTGCTAGGGAGGTGGGGCAGGAGGCACTTATGACCGCAGATCTATAGTGTGCTTATCTTTGGATTCATAGAATAATGGCAGACCTAGATAAACACAGCTGCCATTTGTCTAAACTGTTCCTCTAAGATTCAGAAATACAGTGCTTGAAATATAACCTGATGGTGTTGGCCATTTCATTCTCCCCGCATTCGGACAGTGAGTAAAAAGCTGCAGGAAGATTTGGAAAGTGAGGTATTTGTAAATGCATTAAAATAAAGTGGAAGAGCAACAGCTCTGTATTCGCCATAACATCCATTCTTACCCATGATAGCTATGAATGTATCTAATTAGCTAGGAACTATTCCTGATGTAAAACTGTTTTAGATGTTTTGGTTATATTATTTCAGTCAATAAGGCTATACAGAAAAAATAAAATAAAATCTACCGAAAGGAAGAAATAGAGGTTCATCGTCTTTAGTGTTCAAAGAATCAGTAATACTCTGTAAAAAATAAAACCACAATTGCTTGACTTGCTACAGAGATACGGCATAAAATTGGTCGGGGTTTTGGTTTTTAAAGTGGTCGTTGGCATTCCTTTGTGCTTCCTGTAGCTATATTAGAGTATCTCACTAGTGGGTTTCAAAACCCGTCGCTACCAGTTTGCTCATGGGCGCACATGCATTCGCACACGAGACGCTTCTGCGCATGTGCAGAAGCTTCTGCGCATGCGCAGATGTATATGGGCGAGTGGGTGGAGCCTCCCGTCACTACCGCAGCTACCGGTTTGCCCGACCCGGGGCAAACTGATAGCAACCCACCACTGGAGTATCCACTCTACCTCTCAGGGACTGGAGTGGAAGCTCTGCATCTTCTCGTTCTGTATCTAGATCAATCTTTACAGTTATAAGGGAAGGAGCTTCACTTACATGTTCATAGTTTAGAAGAGAATGTTGATATTCAAGTTAATATTCCATTTTTCTCTTGTCCAGAAACTAACCTATCAAACTATTTCCTATATGCCATTTCTTAATATTTACCAGTAGTTAAACACTACTTGCCTTTATTCTGAAAGGCATGCAGCAAGTCTATATACTACAGAAAATGAAGTGACCCCCAGACTATAGGATGTCTTGTAATTAAATATCAATTTTCCACATTGTCTTCTTATTTTCTAGTTTTTTTTTAAAAAAATGTTGTTTCTCTTGTTGCCTAATACTCATCTTTATAATAATGACCGATAGACACACAAAGAATAATATTGATCCTTTTTTCCCCATGTTTAGTATTTAGGGCTATTTCAAACTCTCTAAACTCTCTAAATAAAATGATTGTGATCATTTTCATCAGTATCATTGTAGATGTACAATTACAAGATCCCAAGAAAACTGCTGCCTCAGACTATGATCCTGTCTAATTCAGCATTCTTTTCTCAACAGAAGTCTGGCTGGACTAGCAAAGCTAAAAAGCTGACATGAATGTAATAGTATCACACAGATCTGTACCTTAGTGAAAGACATACTGCCTTGTGCTTTCCTTATTGGAGGCAATATATAGCCAGCATGACTAGAGCTAACAAGATTAGCTTTATTCTCCATGAATTTGTTTAATCTCTCCATAAACTCAAAATCTAAATTAATAGTCAACAGTGAATTATATGGAATCAAATTCCAGAATATTTGCTATAAATTCTTTATTACATCATTGTCCAGCAAACTCTTCAGTTTAACAATCTATTGAAGCTGAGTATCACCAGGTTTTTTTTAGGGAAAAACCTGGCTAGAGGAAAAACACACACACACACATACACACACACACACGTATATATATAAATTGGAAGTGTCCAATTTTACGCGGGAGAAAACCCGAATAACCAAAGACCTACACACACACACACCCACACATTTAATAACACATGCACCACAGCCTTCCAGTCCCACTCATGTATCATCTACATATTATTGTTCACTTACTGAGGAATAATTTTTGACATCCCCAAAAAGAAAAGACGGAAGATAAGGATTGTCATTTCAAATAGGGTCAATGGAAGGGAAAAGGGAAAAAGTAAGGTCCCAAAGGGACACTTCAAGACTATGAAAGACTACCCTTGTGATGTAGATACTGGGGCTTGGTAGAGCAATGCAGAAAGTGAATAAGAAAGAGGCAGGAAGGGACAGAATGAACAATCAATAGGTTTCTCAGATATCGTGGCTGTTTTCTTTAAGAGAGCCCCAATCAATGCACTATAACTAAAAGGATGCATGAGCATAGAGCCATCTCAATTACTTCCATCTTTATACTGCAGAGTAGAGACTCACTGATATACCTAAAATTCTAAGTGAAAAACTACCTATTTAAATTCTGAGATATAAGTCCAGAGCACATGTATTCAGTATGTTGGTTTTTAACCTATAGTTAATCATCCTTCTCACAGAAAAAAGTGTCAGTTAATATTCCTTCAGGGGCTTTAAATCTGTAGAGATTGTCCAAAGTGACATAAAGTATTTTTGCTGAATATACAGTTTTGCTCTCAGAGATCACCCTGGAGGAAAAAAATTGGTTCCAGGTTTTGGCCAGGAGAATTTGACCTTCAAGCATGCTTGAAATAGGGAAGATATGTTTTTTTTTTTTAATTGATTTATATGCCGCCCTTCTCCAGAGACTCAGGGTGGCTTACAATGCGTTAAGCAATAGCCTTCATACTTTTGTATATTTATACAAAGTCAGCTTATTGCCCCCACAAACTGGGTCCTCATTTAACCTACCTTAGAAAGGATGGAAGGCTGAGTCAACCTTGAGCCTGGTAAGATTCGAACCTGCAGAAATTGCAGGCAGTTGTGTTAATAACAGGGTGCATTAAACCACTGTACTACCAAGGCTCTTGCAAGACACTAGATATTTGTTTTAAATTCTGATATTATTTTAATAAAACCAGGAGACACACTAATGGATAACTGAGATCAAATGTCATATACGCATATATATTTTTTGTTTCAGTTCATATTTCTGTATTATGCTGAGGCCATTCTTTTGTGATCTTCAGCTTCTGAAGTAGTGGTTCACTGCTATTCTGAACATTTCCTCTGTGAGAGAGAAAGAGTTGCTGGAAAGCTATGAATACCTTAGATAGTATTGAGCAGTTAGCAGGCACCGGGATTGCAATGGTCTCTTGGCAGTTTATGCAACCAAATCCTATACTCTGGGAAAGCCTGTTTTTGAAAAAGGCTGGATCAGTGGTGGGCTGCTACCGGTTCGCCCCGGTTCGGGCGAATCGGTAGCAGCAGCGGCGGGAGGCTCCTCCCATGCACCTGGATGTCATCAAATATGCTCTGCGCATGCAACCAGTAGTAAAGACAAGTGAAACCCACCACTGGTCTGGACTCTGGATATAATCTATATTTGCAAGGCCCTGTGGGGGCCTAATGAAAAAGAAGCAGGAGTAGGAAAGGAGGAATGTCAGAAAGTCTTTTAAAATGTTTCCCTCTCCAATCCATCTCCCAGTGCTCTTTTGTGGACCACTTAGTCTTAAGGCAAACTCTTTGACTTGCAAATCAAAGAAGCATGTCCTTAATTTTCCAAAATGTCCTTATATATTGGTAATGCTCACATTTTACCATTTGATTCAAAGATGCTCAAGTTCAATAGCAAGCTAAAATTCAGTAAAACCTATTGAATGGAATACAACGCAGTCAACCTAATTATTATACCGTTGATAGTTCTGTCTCATGAATAGCAGTCAGTTGCTGTAGCCAGTAACTTGCTGCCAAAGATGTTTCTGTTAACAGAACACAGATTATGAGTGCAATATGAGTTTGAGTGTTAAGAATTTTTACCTAGACAATTATGTAATTTTATTTTATTTATTTATTAAACAATTTATATGGCTATCCAACTCATACACATTGATTCCAGGCAGCCTACAGAATTAAAGTTTTTTAAAAATTAAACTAAAATTAAAAATTTGTATTGGAAGTGCAAGAAAACATCAGAATACCTTATTTGAAATTGTCTTTGGGGAATTTGATGTTATCTTCTGCCTTTACCACATACTGAACTCCCAACCACCTTTAAGAGTTTTTGCTGCCTATAGGATTTTTGTATTAGAAACAGGATGTATTAGACATTTTAGTTCCATATCAAGTACTATGTGGATCACCCTATTTCAGATCAGCTTTATGTTCAAGTGGGGGATAACTATTGGAAATTCCCGAAGACTGTTGTAGATGTGATTTTTGATCTATAGAAATCTTTCCCAATTTGGTGCTTTCTAAATATATCATAGTACAATCTCCATCATCCTGCCATCCATAAAGACAAGGGAGATCTAAAGAGTACCACAAGGCACATCTCTGTATGTGGAGAAAGCACATTGAGATCATACTTGCTCTTTAACAATTGATTGAAAACCAGAGCTCTGATTTTGCTGAATGATGCTCCAGAATTGAAAATAAGTATACAGTAGGTTGGCTGCATTCTGAACAAAAATTCAGCTAAAAATGGTTTGAGCCGAGCCTTGACTTTAAAGCTGCTCTTCTTTTTGCAAAGACCTTGCACTATTTCATATATTGCCCTGTTGCCTTCAACATTAACTTACAGGCTGAATTTTATCAAGGAATGCTTTCCCATTGATAGCATTTCCATTGTAGAAAAATGCTTCAGCTGCTAAATCTCTGCTTGTCATGCAGTTCTCAAAGGCAGAGGGAAGATCAAAGCCAGAGAAACCAAGACAGATGTTACGTCGCTGAATAGTCTTGTCTGCAAGTACCAGAAATCCAGTCATTTCTGCTATAGCCACTGCTTGTAAGCAAGGCCCTTAGTTAAAAAATAAATGTTCAGTTGGTAACAATTACTACCCCCCCCTATTTTCTCCTTAAATCCCTTTCAGTGGCACGCTGCCATTCTAGAACACTGTCTGTCTGTCAAGTGTCCCTGCTGAGTTCCCTTCCCCCCAGCTTTCGATTTCCATGTGTTTTCTGAAGGATATTTGATTTCAGTGAAAGCTCTGCTGACATCCAGACAGTATGTTTGTGCTTTCTCTTTGTGCTTCCTGGGAAGGATGAAGACTCCTCCGGGGATTCTGGGTAATTGGGTTAGTGGCCAGCTCATGTCAGGAAATTAAAAGGCAGCCCTGATCAGGTTGCTGTTGCCTCAGGTTTAATGGCTTTGTATTTATAGAGCATTCTGCTTCAGTCCTGTGCCAGAAATACCATTTTTCTACACAGTTAGATGAATGAAGCGAATGATGCAAAGTTTTCTCAGTGAACAGCACACATTTTCAGACAGATTATTTTAGGGTCTGTAAGTGTATTTGTAAAGACACTGAGCTATTTTAAGAACAACTTCTCCTGTAGTATAAAGATCCCAACTATCTCCCTCTGTTGTATTATAAGTTAACATACAGCAAACCTTGTGTGTCTGTGTGTGTGTGTACACCTCTTTTATCATAAGGATAAAATTGAGAAAAATTCTGTCCTGGAAATTCAACATGGCATCTAAAATTAGGCCTGAAGTTCATTTTCCATTGTATGGGATGTTTCTTGGACATTTTAATTGTATTTTAGTCTTGGGGGTAGGGAAGGAATGTAACTATACTATTTGTTCTATCTCTACACATCTGGCTGTTTTCACTTGTAACAAACCGAGTCTTTAGCCAATATTTTGGAAAGAAAATAAAATGGTGGAATTGTTTAACACCCATTAAGAAAAGAAGGAAAAAGATCTCTCTCCAAAAACTGTTGTTATCAGACCAGTGAGGGAACATCTGATCTCAAACTTGTTGGGCAGATGTCACCTGGCTCGGCCACACTGAATTTCCACTTGAATGGATCCTCAGAACAGCTCCTTTTACGGCAGAGGAATTATATGGGCGCAGATGTTTTTAAAGGACTTCTGTAACATAAGCGGCACCAACAGGATGGTTAGAAAATTGTCAGACTTATTTGAAACATGAGGTAATGGCATATTGCAGGCAGATTTTTTTTTTTATTGCAGGATTCCATGCATGACACTTTATTCAGAAACCAAAACAACATAAAACAAAGCAAAAAGTGAAAGCCTAGGAAAGAGAAGAATTTCTGAAAACATCACCAAGCAGGCTGGAAAATTATATGATTTAAAAAAAAAAAAAAAAGCTGCCTTGCTACTAATTTAAAAGGCAGGAAACCATTTGTTCTTTTGGGTTCAAAATATTTTTTTTTCTCTACGCTTACCAAGAGCTTTGAAAAATAGTCAAACCTCAGGATATGAGTTCATTGACTTTGTACTGCTTCGTGCTTTAGTATTCATATAGCTAGTCCATTTGTATACAAGATAAGGAGGCATTCACCACCACATGCCCAAAGGTAGCATTTAAAGTTTAGAGATTTTCAAGAGTAAGGAGATTGTACCCTGAAAAATAACAACAATTAGCATTTCATACTTCCCTAGATATATCCCCAAAGAAATAGAGATGGGGCAGTGATTTATGAGATGCAAGGACCATGAAAGAGGTTGACCTTGATAAATAGGAACAAGTGTAGCATATGAAGCTGATCATTATACAAGTTTATTTGATGAGAAACTCCCTTCCCCGATCCAGTGCTCATGTTTAATTATTGGAAGTACAACCCAGTTTTCATCTGACAAGCTTAGAGCAGTTCTTTTGTGGGTATTGAGCAACCCTAGGAGACCAGGCCTCCTAAAGTTTGGCTGTAGGGTTGTGACAGGTTTGTGGGAGACCGTTTTTGAGGTAATAATAACAGCAGTTCTTACAATCTCAGATGTGCCCAGAGAGGTGCCCAGTTGCTTGCTTTTGTATTTTGTCCCTCACCATAATTGGTCTGCTGTTTTTCATCGTATCTCCTATGTCTATGGAGATTCTCAGTCATCCAGGACAGGTCATGGTTTCCAAAAGGTGCTCATATCTCCTATAAATAATTTCCTTCTATAAAATCAAATTCATTTTTTTTCTTTCATAAAGTTAGCATGAAGACAGTGACATCCCAAAAGAAGAGGGATCAGGCAAAGGTATACCCAAGGGCCATCCTCAAACAGTTTAGATTGCATTTAGTGAGGAGCAGGCTTTCATGGAAGACTCATTCTAGCATGCAGTGCAGGCTTTATTGCCTCAAAACATTCTCTAACAGATTTTACATAAAAATGGTGAGATGCAGGAACTGAGCTAAATGGTGTTCCCATGTTTCCATCATCTTCAGAAGAGATAGAATTAGAAGCAAATTCTCTGAACAATTCCCATTTTTGCTTGTGAGGGATAGACATTCTTTCCTTTTTGGCCCTTTCTCATCCAGGAATTTATGTCAGAAGTGACAGCATTCACAGAGCTAAATCACTATATTGGCACACCAGCTGCATTTTGCATCTTCCCCAGTGCCTCAGATCTAACATTGTTTTTAGACAATTGTAGAAGAAATTAGAGATCAATCCATGCTCATCTTGAAGATATTCAACAAAATACCTTGTTTGGGCATAGGGCTAAAAAAGAAAATGTTCAGAATTTTCCCTTTGAAAAGCCTCTTCTGAAAATTTTTGATTAAGCGTTGTATTTCATATCACTCCATGTACCAGTATATGCATGCAGGCATGCACACACACACACCGTTATGTTTCCCGGAGGGGGGAAAAACATTTTGTTATCTTCATATGCTAAGTCATTTAAATGCATGGAGATTTAATGATTCAGATAAATTACAATTGAGAATGAATTTTGTTTTCTTTTAATTAGGCAAGTAAACTAATTGGGACTGTTTAAAACAGCTTTGTGTTAGATGGCCTCCCTCTCCTAATGCAAAAGTACTAAATCATGGTTGGTAGCTGCTTCAAAAGGCAGCAGGAGAATTTGTTTTCCTCTTGTTTTCTGTCTAGTGAAGCAACAAACTAGATCAGGTGTATTGTAGAATGACAGCTTGCACTGCAGAACCTTTTGCTAACAGTTCCCAGTTTTTCTCACATAGTGATCATGACTTGGCTCTATTGTTATGAAATTTTAGCTAATGTCAGACTTTAAATCTCAGCAGTTATCATTAAAAGCAGAAACTTACTATGATCTCATTTTCAATTGGCATCCTCTTGTTGGCATCTTATGCTTAGTATATTCATCCTGTTTCTATTCCCATTTCTGCAAACTGTTCAGTTCTGTCATCTATCTACTTCTCCATTTCTAATTTCTGTGAATTGAGACTTTTGTTCAAATTATATAATTTGCATAAATCATTCTATGTACATTTCCAGAATCTATAAATCATGACCAATAATCTGACAAATCACATTTTTCCTATCAGGTAAATTGTCCATCTCTGCTAAATCCAAGCATTATAGTGTTTGCTTCTCTCTTGAATTTCTTATCCAGTGTAAGTCAGGCCATGGAGTGGTGGAAAGAAGTGTACAATTGTGGCATACAGTAGATTGACATTCAAAGAACAAGATGCTTAAAGTGAGTTAAGATGGACTGATGGAGAGTAAGCAGATTGAAATTAAAGTTTGAGAGATTGTATTTAGACTCTATGGATTTAAGTTTTCCTCGCTCAAGTGCTAGCGCAAGTTAGAAAGAGAGAGAGAAAGAGACAAATCTATTTTGTCCTCAGGTAGAGGAAAATGTGGCTGCCTTTAGGAAGCTGGTTTACAGTTGATACAATAGGAGAGAGTAAGATTGCTTGCAGGACAATCCCGGTAAACTAATTTTGAAGTCAATGAACTTGTTACCAGTAGTCTTGAAGGACCTGTCCAAAGTGCTAGATTTTGTTTTCAAAGCCCTGGATACAGTGCAGGACCAGGATATATCAGGCAATGCTTTGCCAGAATTGAATCTGCTCATACGAACTAATATTTGAGAGTGGTCTTGTGGTAGAATGGACTGACTGCTTATCTTTTTATCTAGTGCCTAATGCTTCTATTACTTTTTCATAATTTTTACGCTATCCAACACGTTTGTACAATGTCCTAATGTACATGCTTCTTTCATTTGTTTTCAGTGAGGAGGATGAGGATGACGAGGCGCTACATGCAGAATGTAGCTCCTGAGTTGCATTTCCATAATTTTGAGTGAGATTGCAAACTTGTTAGGGCACGGATGTATCTGTTTATTCAGCCTGTTTGGTTGAATAAATAGGAGCTCATTTCTCTGCAGCCCAAACACTTAGAATTTCTCTGAATGGCATTTGCAAGGCTGAATGAAATGTTTATAAATCAGCTAGCTTACATCCTGTCTCTTTAACACTGTCTGTGATGATGTCTGCATTGGGATGAAACAACAGTGACCTTATTAAAGTGTTTGTCTCAAGGAGTGTCAAACAGGATGCAGGAACAGGAGGAGAACAATGTCTTGATGGAAATTAATGAGGTAAAGTCCTTGAATGAAAAGACATGCACAACAAGGAAAAGAGATGTGGAGGTTAAATCTTCTTGTACTTCTGTCTCTTATCTCTTCTAATACACTTAAGTTCTTTTGTGCCTCTCTAATCTGATTGAGAATGCCTAATTCCTCTGCAACCTGTGCAGCCACATTCCCAGCCAAGTACTGAGGGCAAAATGTTTAATATATTATATTATATATGTAATAATATATTAATATATTATATTATAAATATAATATAATAAGTTTAATATATTATATTATAAATATAATATAATAAGTTTAATATATTATATTATAAATATAATATATGTATATTTCTTTAGTAAATTGTGTGACTTCTTCCCTATCTTCTCCTTCCCTTATCCTGTAATGAGTTTTGGCCCTGGAGCTGAAGTTTGGGTGGTTCAATTTACTAACCAATTCTTGTTCTAAGGAAGATATGGTCAAGTTATCATAGCACTTGACGTAGCCTTGTGCAAATGTTCCCTGTTATGTACATTGAACAATTCAGGGCCAGAGCTGTTAAACATACTGATAATTCCAGAGAGGTCTAAATGTATTTGTACCTATTCCCAATCTGTGTGGTTTATTATATTTCGTGTGGTTCATGTTTTAATGTTTTGTTGTGTTATATTTTATTTTCAGTATTATTTGGCTGCTATCTGCTTATTTTTTTTTCAAATACCAGAATTTAGCCTGAAAAGTTTCACATTAGACTTTAGCGGACACCTTTGAAAAGAAAATGCATGGCAATTGGAACATAGCCAGCAGAAACCATTTTTCCTTCGTATGCATTGGTATATACATTAGTGAATACAATTTGCATACCCTTATGGCCCTCTCCACTATGAATATAAGCACATATACATTGTGTTCTCAGACAGAATGACAAACTCCATATCCATTGGGTTGAGGCAGTTGCAGATTATATTACTGTAGTAATAATATCATTACCGTATTTTCCGTCGTATAAGACGACTTTTTAATACATGAAAATCTTCTCAAAAGTCGGGGGTCATCTTATACGCTGGGTGTCATTCTCCTGTAACCAGGCAGACCAGCCCAAAAGGCTCTGATGAGCCTTAAATGGCTCTGGCGATCCAAGCTCTGACGATCCCAGCTTTGCCTGCTAATCAGGCAATGCAGTTGGGATCGCCAGAGCCATGTAAAAGGAAAAAAGTTTTCCCCCTCCAACTTGCTTACCTTAGCTGCTAGTCGCAACGCTTGCCTTCCTTCGCTTGCCTGAATCAGTTCCATCAGCAAGCCACTCCCTGCCTGCAATCAAGCAGGCAGGGAGTTGTGGACTTCAACTCCCAGAATTCCTCAGCCAGCAAAACAAAGCTCGCTGAGGAATTCTGGGAGTTGAAGTCTACAAGTCTTAAAGTTGCCAAGGTTGGAGACCCCTGTTCTATTGGGTAAGTTTTTTTCCCCTTTGGGAGCTTTAAAAAAAATAGTTAATTGGGTTTTTTTTTTAGTTGTTCTTTTTTAGACCTAGCCATTTAAAGTTTAGGAAGTTTTAAATTTAGTTTTCATATAAAAATAAAAATAGAATAAAATAAAATAATATTTGTGCAGCTTTCTGAGATTTAGTGTGTTTCTGTAGTGTTTCACTCTAACTACACAAACACACAAAATCTCACAAAGCTGTATGTGGAATTTTGTGTGTGTAAAGTGTGAAAGTTGTTTTTTTGGGGCTTTTTGTGGCTGTGTGAGGTTCCTGCTTGTTGCAGGGGCCATGTTGGGTCTAGCACAGCTGCTTTTACATTGTGGGTGAGCCAGTTGATGTTTTTTAATTTTTATTTGGTGTACGTTGGAAGAGGGGTAGTCTTATACGGCGAGTATAGCCCAAACCCTATATTTTAACAGGAAAAGTCGGGGGTCGTCTTATACGCCAGAAAATATGGTACATTACTGTAGATATATGATATGATATGATATGATATGATATGATATGATATGATATATATATATATATATATATATATATATATATATATATATATATATATATAGTGTATCCCTTTATATTATTATCTTAGCTGATTGTGGCAGAAATCCAATTTGAAATTGGATGCTATGAAAACCATAATAATAAATATCCCCCCCCCCGAAAAGTACCATGTGGATTACAGATGTAGTATTTTTGGAATTCAGAAACAGCCAAAGGTTTCACCATTTGTATGCTATGCAAATGTGTTAAAAATTCCATATGCACATTAAACTACTTTTTGGATGAATCTGCATTGATAAGATGAATTTTATCATTCATAATGTAAAGACATATGATGATGTTCATCTGTGTGATCAGTGTAAAACTAAGAAACAAAAAGATTAAAGATAATATCTGATAGCATAGGGTTAAATAGCAGTTCACTGATTATATGCAGTTATAAATCTCTTCCCCAGTCAACCAAATGATGCTAGTGAAATATTCCTGGTGTTTGGATGGGCATAAGTAGGTTTTGTCTAAGCTCAAGCAGAAATGGTGTAGGGTCTCCTGCTTGGGTGGGGGGTTAGACTAGATGACCTACAAGGTCCCTTCCAACTCTGTTAATCTGTTAAGCAGGTTCCAGTGGCTATGGGCTTTAGTTCTTAGTTCTTAGTTCTTAGTTCTCTTAGTTCTGTGTGGTGTTGCACTCTCTCAGACAGAATTGGTACACCATTTGGATCTTCACTCCAAGTTCCTGCTTGCGAAGGAGATATGATCAATAAGAGTCTTTGCTTAACTTTTAAAATGGGTCTTTTGCATAAGCCAAAACAGTGTTTGTATAACTCTTCCCATTCCTTGGTTCAGGAGGTGCTGCTCGTGGTTATTCATGTTTTTGTCACCTTCCCCTTTAACTATTGCAATGTATTCTACCATCCTTGAAGATCATTTAGAATCTGTGCTTGGTCCAGAATGCAGAATAGGTAGTTATGGATGCATCCATGTAACATCAGAGCTGCATTGGCTTCTTATAGGTTTCCAGGTATAACACAAGTTTCTGGTCACTAGAAAATTCTTCATAGCACAGGGTGAGCAAAAGGACTGTTTGATTATATCTACCTCAATCATGACGTCTAACCAAGAAAGCATATATTGGGTTTCTTTATTAATCTAAATCTAACATCTTCTAATGGACCCAGAAGGCATGCCTTTACTGATAAAGCATCTGCCCTTTGGAATAACAGTCATTTTTTAATTTCACTTCCCAAGATTTAAATGTCCCTGTTGGTCTTAAATAAGACTTTAAAATTTGGTTTTTATCCACTGGATCATTGAATTCACTGGATCAGGATATTAGTAATCCCATTTATTTATTAATTTGTGTTGTTGAAGATCTTGATCTCAATTTGTGCTGTTATATGTTTTGCTTTTAGGTTTTTGTGGAGTTTTGGAGAGTTTATGAAGTTTTAATTTTATGCTGGCCACTCAGAGTTGCAGGTTGGGAAGCCATATAGATTGCATAAACAACCAAACAAAGTATTAATGTCCTGATTTGGACCTCCGATGCATCCAGATTTAAATAGAGAAAATATAGTAAAAAGCATGGATGTCCAACCTTTTGCCTTGCCTGAGCCTCATTGAGTAAAAAGGAATTGTCTTGGATCACATATAAAATATATAATATAGTTGATAAACAACAAACTTCCTTTAAAAGTTTACAAACTTATGGGGCTGCGTTACTAACTGTCCAAGACTGCATGGGACTTGTGGACCATGGGTTAGACACACCTGGAATAAAGTTAAGCTAATGTTACTATAAACTATTCTGTCAACAATTATGTCAACTATTATTCTAGCCCAGGCATGTCAAACAAGTGGCCCGCGGGCTGGATACGGCCCATGCAGGCCATGCCCATCCCGGCCCCACAAGGGCAAAAACAATAAGTCACAATATGGTCTGTGATGCGATTGGGTTTGACATCCCTTTATCTAGCCTAATCTTTCGGTCTGTCTAAACCAGAGGTCCTCAAACCTGGCAGCTTTAAGACTTGTGGACTTCAACTCCCAGAATTCTCCAGACAGCTATGCTGTTTGGAGAATTCTGGGAGTTGAAGTCCACAAGTCTTAAAGCTGCCAAGTTTGAGGACCCCTGGTCTAAACTTTAGGCTATAATAGCATTATAGCATTAGAATAAGTAGTCACATACTTTTTCTAATGGTATTTAAAGGTCCTCAACTTTTTAAAGGATCCCACTTTAAAAAAATAATTTCATGTCTAAGGTTTCAGTGTTTCACTATGATCTAGAAGTTCCATGAAACTCAGTGCAGCTTACATCTCAGCATACATGTGAAAAGATTGACCTGTAAGCCTTTTATTGATTGTGTTCAAACCTGAATGTACTGATTGCGTTCTTAATAAACAAAGCTGTAGCATTTTAACTCATACATAAATTCCTAAAATAAAATGGTAACGTTTTCAGATCCTTGAACAATGTTTTGTCTATGAGCCTGAATGAAAGTTCAGCATGACTTTGTTTAAGAAACAGATAAAAAGGATGCCGATTGTCAGTGAAGTAAAATAGGAAGTACTTACAGATTCAGCCGAAAAGGAGAGTGATTTTTGCAAGAATTCATTGTGATTTGAAGGTTGCAATTTTTCAGTAATTTTTATGAAGGTTAATTGCTTCTCCTTTTTACAAACTGTAGATTACCCAAGAATCAGACTGGTGTTCTGGGAATTGGGTCAATAACTATTGGTGTCCTCTTCATCATGCCCAAATATTTTTTCCGCTTAAGGCAAAAGCCAAGATGGCATCATCCACGACCAGCTCTGTTTTCCAAATCAATGCCATTGTCTGCTCTCCTGTATTTGCTGCTTGAGATGGTTGCTTCATTGTGCCTAATGGTTGGGCCAGGTTGCCATGGATATTAGTGAACAACTGATACAAAAGAAAAACAATTCTATTGATTTAGAAAGACAGGAAGAGATAACGTTTAAGGTGTGTTATATGTTTTTATCTCTAATTTGGAAGAGGAAGTGAAAAAATACCGGTAATATATATTCATTAATATTCAGTGAAAGAAAACCTAAAACAGTTTTACCCAATTTTAGAGTTAATTAATAATGCAATCTTAAGTCTTTTTTTCTTATTGGGCTGATTATTTGAAAACTATATTTAGATTAATTGAAATATATACAGAAATTAATGGAAATAAAACAGTATTACTGAATGGGAAAAATAAATTTGTTTTTTTTTAGATTATCACAAGTATATTATCAAAGATAATTTGCCATACTGGGCATTTTTTTGTACAAAAGGAAGATGAAATCTTCTGTCACAATTTTTGCCCTCAGAAATCTGGGTTTTAGAAAGTATTTGCAGGCTAATTTGTTGAGGAAGTTATTTAATTCCTGAGTCACTTCAGGAATAACAACTGAGCTTTGCTTCTGTTTTATATACCAAACTTGGAAGAAACTGTTTTCCCTTTCCAATTAACTGTCAAAGAATTGCAGATGTATACATATATTTTATGCTTTTATTTAAACTTAATCTTAGAAGCCATTTTATGAATATTCGACAGTTAAACTAGGAATATGTTCCCGCTCCCCTTTCTTTGTACTATCGATCTTTCTCCATTTATAATTGCTATTGATGGTAAAGGAATGTCCCTTCCCCCTTTCAGAATCTCATGTAAGATCCTTAAGATCTCGTTCTTTTGCTTGCAGGAGTGCGTTTGGATCGAGTGCGTGGAGGCCGCCAGAAGTACAAAAGAAGACTGGACTCTGAAAGTAGTACTTATCTGAGTTTACAGATTTCTCCTCCGGCCAAAAAACCATGTAGGTGCCAGTTGCACATTCTCTTTATGGATTAAACCTTCAACTTTCATTGATCTCCTTAACTTTTCATTGAGAGAATCAAATTCTCAATAATTTTAATTATACAGCAATTAAATAGCATGGCCTAAATAAGGTCATCTGAGGCTATAGTGTGCAAGTCTAAAGCTAAATTGAATGTTATATAGAAAGCATTTCCACTGACACAACCAACATTTTCTTCCACCTTTTCTTTCTGGGTCTCTCAATTTTTCATGGGATAGATGGCAGAATAAATTTGGGAGATGGGTCGGAATGGGAGGGCAGGGTTGATAGTTTATGAAAAATGGAAAATATTTGTATAAATATAAGGAATACACTATTATTTCCCAGCTCCTGTAGCCGTTTAGTCATCAACCTCCAGATAGGTATGATGACCTACCATCACCAATTCTTTTTTTGAGGTGTTTTTTAAAAAAAGTGCCAATTTATCAGCTTGTCCATTGCTAATACTCTTTCCCTCAGTCAGCTGATAATAATTTTTGAAGTATTTCATGATAGGACGTAGGGGTAATAATGATATTTAATTCTAGAAGCATTTGGCAAACTACAAAAATAGTTCTAATGCTGACACCAAATGGACATTTAGCTCAATGTTTTCACCTGTATGAGGCACACACTTTAATTATACTCCTTCTTCATCAATATATTTCTTTTATTGCTTGTGAATTAATTATCTAGTACCATAGATTAACATAGCTCTTTTTCTACAATAACTAGACCAGGTTTTGGCAAATTATCTCCCTGCAACCATGCATGGCCCCAAAATTTTCTTTTTTCCACCCAGAACCTCCTCTGATTGTGATTGCTGAAAATCAGTGTGTACATAAACACAAGATTGTGATAAGAGGTCCAGAATAAACTTAATATAATTAAAGTAAACATTTAAAAACTGCCCATTCTTAAAATTTCAATCCATATATGTTAAAATGATCCAAATCACCATTGGGATCCCTTCTTATCTCCCAGTTCTCTCCCTTCTCGCTTCCAAATTAATGCTATTCCTGACTGCCAAATGTTGCCCATCCCTAATTTAATGGGTCCTCTTAACAATTTCTTGGTTCATCTTGAAATTATATATGTGCAAAAAATATACAGAAAAAAATAAGGCTCCCTTTGTGATAGGGGCGTTGTCCTCATTAGAGAACATTAGAGAATCTATGTTGCTTCTGCAGTGTCTGTAATTAATAGATTCAACAAGATCAGAAGAATTATGTTCTGTGTGCATGAACTAACAGAATCTAATGCACTTCACGTAAAAATTGCTCATATGAATAATTAGAAAAATTTGTAAAGAGAAGTGAGAAATGATTCATTTGTATTTTCATTTGTATTTTCTCCCAGGCACAGGGTTAAAGGTTATTGGCTTTTTTCTTTTCTTTTTTTTTTGCATCCTCACTTTATTTCAGGAGAGTTCCATTTCCTTTATAGAAAATATGCGCTAGTATACCCTAACAAAATTTGTTTCAATATAACACTGATTAGTTACAATATTCAGCATTTTCAGAAATAGAACTTGATTTTTTATATAAGAATCTTAAAGATATCGGTAATTACCTTAAATTTATCAAGAGTTATCCTAAAGTAAGATGGGCGGTTAAAATATTTTATAAGTAAATAAACTTAACATGAGTAAAGATATATGAGGATCAGGGAAGGGTCACAGATTTGGTGGTAGGATATATAGTTTGCCTGCTTAATTTTACAGGTTCAGCATGCTATTTCCATTTTAAAAGGGCCCAATATCAGGTGAAGAATTGTCCAGTGAGCTGCTGGGTCAAGATAAAAACTAGTATATTTCTTTTCTTTTCTTTTTTTTAAAATAATTTTTATTCAACATTTACATCTTTAACATCCTTGTTACATTTTTACAGCTTTCCAATACCAGCATCTTTGATAATGTCTATTTTATCTTTTAACCAACTATATACACATACATTTTATATATTACTTACTAATTTCTATATTCACTACAATTTATACCTATCTATTACACAATAACTATTTCGCTCCTCTATAATATCAACATGGGACATATTTCCACATGTGGTGGACATGTCCCAAAGCAAAGGCATATTAGTTAAAAATTCAAAAATGGTTAGAGGAAATGACAGGGGGAAAAATTGCTATGAAACCCAAACTATTTTTATTGGGAATTATAAAAGAGAAGATTAGGAAAGAAATTTATTACCTTATACTTCACATAATTATGGCCGCCAGAATTTCATTTGCACAAAATTGGAAACACAGATTTGCTCCATCAAATACGATGATCATAAAAAAGGTGCTAGAATGTGCAGAAGCAGATAAATTAACAATGGAACTAAAAGACCGAGAGGAAACGATTTATTACGAGACATGGAATAGATGGTATAATTGGTTGGAGAAAGAATCCAAAATTAATATATAAATGTATAAACATAAGAGAAGATATTAGATAAAAAGTACTATATTTCTAATACATTTCAAATAGCGTATCCAAAACAAACAGAAAAACAAAAAAAAGTCTTGCTCTCTCTTTTGTAAAGGTTTTAATTTTTTTAGTTGTAGGAGTTCACCACAAGTATATTCTAATTTCTGCTTTGGGATTTGCAGTGACTAAAATAGTCTCCCACTTACTGGTGGCAGAGCCAGAGAAGATTTATGCTATGCCTGACCCTACCATGCCGGAAAGTGACATCAAAGCATTGACAACGCTCTGTGACTTGGCAGACAGAGAACTTGTTGTGATCATTGGCTGGGCAAAGCACATCCCAGGTAAGAAGGGAGAGCTAAAATAGACACAAAGTGGGGATGAAATTATTCATGTAGGGGAATGGTAAACTGTAACAGATCTTTGTCTGCTGAATAGCACAGGAGCAATTCACTCTTCTTCAGCATGTCACAAATAACAAAATGTTTCTTTCTGTTGTTGCTTTCAATATGTGGAAGGGGGAACATACATTTTGGACTAAAAAGGAAATCTATGAGTTCCACTTTCCAATGTCACCAGGATGAACAGGAAGTGGAAACAAAACCGTGCAAATATATCTAGTTCATTGGTATTGTGTTGCTTCTGTTTCCTGAGCTAATGCACATAGGGGATACAGGGAAAATCTGTATTCTTTAGCAGACAAAGGTTACAGGAGGACAATTTGTAGCTTCAATATCCTTTTTGCTTGTACTATGATTTCCAGCACAATTATCGATTTATTTGTGTAAATTAATGTATCCATAGCTCCTGGCGATTGCACTATATATTTAACTTTGACCTGAAAAGCTGGAGTAGATAGAGATTTGGAGAAAGAGGTCAGTCTTTAGACACTGCTTCTCAGCAAATCTTAATCCTGGTAGTGCTCTTCTTGAAGGAGACCTGTTCTGTTAGGGATTACACTGCTCACTAGTTGTACAATCTGCCAGGACCTGATTCAGCACAAACCGAGTTAGGCTACTGATTAAGGCAACTCAGCCTGAAGACCCAAGGGCTGAAGAGAATTAATAGAAAGGATAATCATGGGCCAAAGCAGACTATGGCTTCTGTAAAGCTCACACCAATTATTTCATTTTGATATGTTCTTCCTGCCTGAGAATTTCTGAGATCATTTTGTAGTTAACCAGACACTCTGTTGCTCAAATGGAGTTTTAGTTGCAGCAATACCACATTTTTTTAACTGCTGGGATATATACTGTGCATTGTATGTATCCACCTAAAATATATGGAACATTTCCCAGATAATATATTTATTGATTTTCTGGATTCAATGTGGACTGCTGTTGTCTTTCTCTGATCCACAGTTGACTGCATCCTTCTCTATTATTTATTAAAGCAAAGTGCGCCATTTTGTAAAATGCAGTCCATTATTTGGAAATTGACATATAACTTAAGCAATTTGTTCCTTGAATAATTGAATCATTTCTGGATTTCATTTTGCATTTGGGGATAAAAATTCTGAACATATAATTCACTTGCTGGTTCTTTGTTATTGGCATAGGCATAGGTGAAATAATAAAGATAATTGTTTTAATGAAGTTAGTGAAACTGAATTGGGAAATATGTGGATGGTCATGAAAGGCTATAGGTACATTTGTCTAGTGGCAGATTCGATCAAAGTCTTTAAACAAACATCTACCAACTCAGTGCATCATAACTCCCCCACCCCCCACCGCCCAGCATCTGGAGGAGCTAGAAAAGTGGGGAAGAGTGGGGCTGGTAGGATGGAAGTGATGAAACAAGCATCACAACAACATGATTCAAAACTGTGAGTGACATACTATGTCGGGTGTCAAGTGCATAATAGTAACTTTTTCCTCATGAGTTCACTGCATGTGCATCATCATTTTGCTGTAGGCATCCATATTTGTATTGTGATATTTCCAACATGAGATAATACAGTAAGTACTTTATACAACATTTACTTAAATTGTACTTTCATTAACAAAAGTTAGCAGTCTGACCTGATTTTTCAATTCAATTATTTGCATTCCCTGTTAATAAAGAATTATATATCCATCAATAATATTTAGTCGAAAGGAAGAGCTCAGCTACGTGTGATACTATATAATTGCACTCATGTGAGATTTTTTTAAACTTGGCATAGTGGAACTTCCCTTTTGTTTGTCAGAACCCTGTGTGTGTATATACAACACACATGTTTTAAGTCTGTATTAATTCCATAAACTTGCCTCTAGAAGTTCCTTATTCTAGTGCAAACTCCCTGTAGTATCAAGCTATGAGAGCAAAAAACTTAAAACCCCCTTTTCTGAATATATCAAAATACTGTATGTATTTATGGGATTTATCAAATATGATTCAGAATTACAGAATAACAGAGGTGGAAGAGACCTTGGAGGTCTTCTAGTCCAACCCTATACTATACTCCTATAAAAGTATAGGAGACCCTATACTTTTTCAAACCAATGACTGTCCAATCTCATTTTAAAAACCTCCAGTGATGGAGCATCCACAATTTTTGAAGGCAAACCATTCTACTGATTAATTATTCTCACCAACAAAAAATTCTCCTTAATTCTACGTTGGATCTCTCTTTGTTAAGCTTTCATTCATTACATCTTGTCCTGTTCTCAGGTGCTTTGGAGAATAGTTTGACTCCCTCCTATCTGTGACAGCCCTTCAAATACTGGAAGACCTATTATCATTTCATCCCTAGTCCTTCCCTTCATTGGACTAGACATTCAATACAGTGTATTGAATAATGACCAAAATTAGATGCAGTATTCCAAATGTGATCTCACTAGTAGAGTACAAAGCAGCAATATCACTTCTCATGATCTTAATACTATCTCTCTGTTAATGCATTAGCTTTTTTGGCAGCTGCAGCACACTGCTGGCTCATACTTAAGTGATTGTAGGCTAGGACTCCTCTCACAATTATTGCTGTTGATCACCAGGTACCACCTATTCTATACCTGTGCATTTGGTCTTTCTTGCTTTACTTTTCTCACCACTGAACTGCATTTCATCCCTTCCAGCTATTAATGACTGGAATGTTGCTTCCACTTCCATGATAGGTCTCTGCAAGAAGAAGAAATGTCTGTTGAGATGTTGTGATGAGAGGGGCTCTCCCAAGGTGCCTATTTTGGTGTTACCCTGGCTAAGAAGGTGAAAGCCACACACAGGATGAAATACAGCTAGTGGAATGACAGCAACTGTGTCTATAGCGATCTCAGATGCTATAATTAAGTCTCTCTTTATTACAGCTGCTAATGGCCCTCCAGGATGACAGAAATGATAATAAATTAACAGATTATGAATTCAACTTGCTACAAATTATGTGTTTTCTCTCTTTGAAAAATCTGGCTTTCAAATGTTGAAAAAGAATGTAAGGTTATGACTTCATGAACCTAAATACTACAGCTTTAATTGAAGAGTTTTGACTCAAGAGAAGGAGCTCCGGTCCAGAAAAAAACATTAAAAGCTGCTTAGAAAAAAAAAATAAACATTTAACCTTGGTGAAATAAGCCAACCTTACAAATCTTTTTTACTTTTAAGAGTGCTAATGTTATTCCTTTTAAGTAACATTCCAGAAGTTTATTTCCAAATAGCAAAGTTATTATTTAAGTTCTTAAACCTATATGAAACTTCTTTAACTGAGGATTAAAGAACATCAGTATAATAAAAGTTGTCCTTCTGTAGATTCTTAATATCCAAAAAGAAATGGTCCAATCTGGTGTGCCTTTGAAGATTCTGAACCACAGCTTGGGCAAAACTGATTTTCCTGGCTCCCAGAGCAAGAGTTTTGAACTCTGTATCTGATTCTGGTCTTTCATTTCAAATAGTTGCATGAGATGCCTTTATTATTTTTTACAAACCAATCATAGTATACACAGATATCTACTGTTTGCTCCTATCTTCCATCTTATTGGTGACATTCTGTCACTGAATATGAAAGCCCTATCTTAGGTGTCTTGTCTAAGACTTATTAATAGATCAAATGTTTCTATCATTTTTAAATGATACCAATTTGTTGTAATCTTCATAAATTTGATTATCCATGCATGAAATCTTTTTCATCATCTTTTCTTTTATGTGTCCTGAACTTTAAGCTAACGATTCACCTACAATGATCTTTTTAAAATATAATAAATTAGTCAACTGAATCTTTCTTTCTAATAAAAAATGTTCTAATTTAGAATGCTAATCTTTGAAAAAATAAAGCCCTCAAGTCAAACTTGATTCTTGGTGACTACATCCATGCATTTTCTGGGCAGTGACATGGAAGTAATTGTACAATATACAATACCTTTCTTTCTTGTTTTAACTTCCCAATCCAATCTACAAACCTGGAATTTCCTGGCAGTTCTCCATCTAAGTATTGCACTAAGGCTAACATTCTTTAGTTTCTAAACTGCCCAAAAAAATTTTTTTTTAAATTTTCAGATTGACTGTATGAGATGATTTAAGGCATAAAATGATTGCATTTCCAAATGGATTTAGAAAGATATAAACATGGTTTGGAAATTTGAAAGACTTTTGTTTATGGGCAAAAGTACACTTTTTATGCATCAGTTTGAAAGTCCAAATCAATTCAGTTTTCCAAATCAGTTCAAAAATTCAAATATGATGTGGGTTGATTTTTCAAAATCAAAAGTCCAAATCGAGTTGGTTCAACTTTACAAGTCAGTTTAGGAATATGAATCAGATCAAACCTGATTTGCATTATTGAATATGAATTGCAGTAAAGCTTCATATACAGTAAACTCTTGATTCTCCAGACCTCCATTAAGCATACTCTTGGTGCAATACAGTGGTGGGTTGGTCCCGGTTCTATCCAGTTCTATAGAACTGGTAGTAAAATCAGCAGGAGGCTCTGCCCACACGCCCTGACGTCATAAATGACGATCTGCGCATGCGCAGAATCTTCTGCACATGTGGAGGAGAGTCCATGCATGCGCGAGCGAAGCAAGTGCACATGTGTGGCCACATTGCGAACCAGTAGTAAAAGTAAGTAGAACCCACCCCTGGTGCAATAGCAAAAAAATTACTACAGTAGACAATTTACATAATGTACCGTAAGTCATTTGTGTCAATTAGTGACATTTGTGTAATTATGAAAATCACATGTTTACATCATCCAAATCACTCTTCCTGACACAAATATGCAAATGTCAATTCTGTAATTGGGCAGATGGTATAAATTATGTCAATGATACAAATTTGGATTTAACAGACATTTGGATTTAATGGACATTTCTTTCCACTTAAACAGCCTATTAAGTCAAGATTTTATAAAATGCAACATTGGACATTTGCTTTCAGTTTCTTTTCTTAAATTTAATTATAGTTGTTTTTTTCTTATGGGAATTAAACAAAGTTTCCCGTGTTTTCTCTTCAAATTTTGCATTGGAAAGATGGGAAATGAAATCACTACAGTGGAGTCTCAGAAAAGATGCAATGCATTACAAATTTATTCTTCATTCAATCTTGTATCAAAATAAAATAGCTCACAAATACTTAGTATGTAAAAATACTAAAATCCAACAATAAAAATGAAATAAAGTAATGCCAAAAGAACTTTCATTAAAATGTGGGGAAGGGAAGGCAAAATGAACAAATAAAAATCATTCCTCCACAATAAACTTTCAGTGAAGGCCTGGATAAAGGAATCAGTTTTCAACAGGAGCCTAATAGGCACCTGTTGACTCTCTGAGAGTCATTCAAGAGCACCAGAGAAGAAGTAGAAATTATGAATGCAGTGCCTGATCAGTGAGGAATAAACAATGCTTATTTCTTTTTATTGTTAACTAAGGAAAGACTCTCATGTAAAATTCTGTAGAGATTCTCAGCCATCCAGGTCATGATTGTCCCAAAGGTGTTTTTTCAGGAGGCAACTGGACTTTCTTGGTTTTTCTTTGAAGACATTTTGCTTCTCATCCAAGAAGCTTCACCTGAGTAGTGTTCCTGGTTCTTTTTAGCTATACAATTTAGGATGGACACCCTTTGAATGGTGTGGGAGTAGGAATGGATTTCAAGAGAAAAAAATGCAGACTACAGGAACCAGGAGCACTACTCAAGTGACCCTGAGGACACAGATAAACCTAAAGTGCTTCAACGGCCCTCTAAAACGATGCAAATGACCAGCTGTCTGCAAGGAATATACATCCTTCCATTCCCCACTATCCTGTCAGAGCTGAAGAAGCTTCTTAGATGAGAAGTGAAATGTCTTCAAAGAAAAAACAAGAAAGTCCAGTTGCCTCCTGAAAAAGCACCTTTGTCTCATGTAAAATATTTAACAATATTAGTTGAGATGACAAGATTGGGGGAAACATAAATGACAGAACACAGAACTGAACCTGAGAAAGAAGTTTTAACCATCCACTTCAGTTTGAGCTGGAGAATCCTGCAGCCAAAATCTGAAGTTGTATGTACTGTTAAATATAGCAATATTGAGGCAATTCATCAAGGGATGTTTCACAAATTAGTGAAAAACAAGCTAGACTGTCTGATGAATATCTTAATGCAAGATCCAAGCACAAAGTGCATAGTTAAAATGTTTAACTGTACCTGTCAAAATGAGAAAAGAACCCGAATTTAAAAATTGATATAATCCTTACCTGGCTGAAGACCTTTTTATATGGTTGGCGCAAAATATCTCATATTAGATTTCATCTTCAGATTTTGAGTTCTTTGATGACTCAGAGTAGATTTAATGTCTTTAATGCGTTAAAATGATGGGCAATCTTCATAACTTAATTTTACTGTCGAAATTAGAACTTCTTCTGAAGCATGGACATTAAAATAATCTGTGTACTTTGTATATTGTAATTCTCCAATAAATGTACAGCTTTAGGAACACAATTATGTTACTAAGTAAATGTAGTGTAACAGTCAAAAAGCTCTTTTACTCAGCCATGACTGACTGTAGGTGGTTGTTGCTCAGGGATACAGGACAGAGCAAAAGTTGGTGGTCACCAATGCATGGCAGCCCAGTTTTGCCAAGTGAAGCTTTTTTCCACATTTGCCAAACAAAGGTCAAATTTGTAATTCATCTCCAGAGTGCCCCAGATTCCTCTTCAGCTGTCCTCTAATTTCTTCTTGCCCTCTTCTCCAGTGCTTTATTGATCCATACCTCTTACCCGTCAGACTTCATACACGCACATACAACATGTGACAGCTGATTGGTATCTGTTAATTAATGTGGCTTGCGGCCTCTTTTCTATTCAGTGGCCCGATAAGGGAAATTGGATGTCTAAGGACTGCTGTGCCATTATCACCCCTTACCTCCTTTGGCAACACAAATACAAAACAGGGTATAGTGATAAATAAATGCCACTGACCCATCCCTCTGCCCTCTCTTCCTTTAGTTGAGATAGCTGAGATAGAAAAATAGAACTCCCGACCAGTCAATATAGCAATCACTGGCTCTTTTGTTAATTGCCAGGTTGATAGCAAAGGGAATCAAAACATCCTGGCTCCCTTGGTTCCCAAGTGCAGGAAGGCACACACAACTGCATGAGCTGAGGGTTTTTTGGGGGGAATAAAGGCTTCTGGATAAGGATATATCACAGTTAGTGAGACATGCACATCACTAAGTCATACGAAAGAACTCTAAACTAACAGTGAAAGCAGTTAGACTAAAATAAGAAGAGAATAATCTCATACATAATACACATGGAAAAATTTTAGGCCAAACTGCTCATACTTTTTATTTTTATATACAATTTGCTACCAAGCAATTAAATTGAAGTATCCTCTATAGAAGAAACATGAATGTTTTTTGATTTAACTAAATCTTCACACAAGGAATCCAACTTTTGAACTCTTAGTACATTCTTCCCCAAATTGGTACCTTCAGAAGTGTTAGGAGATACAATTCTAATATTCTGAAAGGCACAAATTTGGAGATGGTATTTTAACATATTATAAGGTATCTTGGGCATGGCTGTAATATTGGGGCATGGCTGCAGTTGCCAATAATGTTTTTATCTTCTGTTTTCCTATCACTAGCAAGAGAGGAAATCTTTTATACAAGGACTCTTGCCTATTCTCAATCATTTTGAAAGAGTATCCCACAAGCAAACATATTCATATTGCAAGAATGAAAATAGAATTATTAGTTCAAGAATGATACTCTCTTGAGTATCATTATAATTGTAACATTGTTTTATCTCAGAGTGGAATCATTACTGATACTGGGGTAAATTTCCTAGCACTTTTAAGGATTTTAAATTGGAATATTGAGAAAAAAGCTTATTTTTACACTTCCTTATGTTTTATACCACAAAATCTCCCCGTTTCCTCTCCCACGCTTGCTAGAATGCCTAAATTTATGTTTTCATTTACGGAATAGTTCCTTTTCAAGCTTATTTTTGATTTTTCACAGATCTGCGATTGGAAAGCAGATGAGAGTCTTATTTATGATCACATTTGTTCTCAGTCATTAGACTTAACTGGTTCTGATGGACTTAGTTACAGTTTGTTACTTTTTGTTTGTGTTTTACCTTTTTACTTTGACAGTTAATTCAGTGCACCTGTCTGTAGGGTAGTTTTTTTCCCCCTTGTCCTGAAGATACAGTTATAGCATTTGGGATTTCATAGTGATTTAATGTTTGTTTGTTTATTTATTTAAAACATTTATACAGCTGCCCATCTTTCACTCAATCAAATCATGTTTGACTTCTTAAAGTTAGATGTTGCTGCTTTGATGAAGTGGCTTACAAAGATATTTTACCCAGATAAGGTGAGAACTTATATCTTCCAATAAGGCCCACTCTTCTTCTATGAGAAAAATTTCAACTCTTTATTAAAGAGGAGAAATAATGCATGATTCAGTGATGGCTAATATTAAGTCCCTATTTCTTTGAGTCATGGTCAGACCTTTCTCCGTTTGTACATTCTGTATAATAATGTTGCACACATGTACAAAATATTAGGCTTTGATAATGCTGTTACAACTACCATTTTGCCCCTTTTAATCCTCCTCATCCCCTCCCAACTTTGATACTGCTTTAATACAAGTGGATTTGAAGTAGTGTTTTCTATGATAACATAACTAACTGGTTTCAAAAGGGTGCATTCAAGTATAGTGCATCATCCTTCTCTTTCTCTCCTTTTTATGTTAACACGGCAATGACTAGACCGGAACAAAACATCCCAGAAAAGGCATATTACAAGGCATGCTGGCAAGACTGAAGCACTTAGCTCTTGAAATATTAAAGCAGTTACATTCTCCATAGGGATCAGTGCAGCCGATTTGAAGGCTTTCCTCATTGTCTTTACTTGCATGGTTCCACCACTTCAATTTGCTATTCATTCAGATGAAAATCGGGGCTTTATATGCACACGTATGTAGAGTCATCTAGGAGGGCCTTCTAGCAAAGGCAGCTGCTCCAGCACTTCAAGAATGGTATTTGGCGAAGCATCTCTTGGGAATGCTTTGCCCAGTCCTAGGAATAAATGTTCAGATAAATAGGAAGTAGCTTCTTATATGAAGCTGCTTTCCCTTTTGAAAATCTGAATAGGCCTCTGTCTTATTAAAGTACATCTATAGGACTGGCTCAGAGTCAAAACCACTTCACTGAGGAGTTTGTCTATGGACATTTTTTCTGTAACAGCCAAAGAATTCTGCGAGTTGCAATCACAATACAGCAAAGGGCAACCCACTTCGGAAGGCTGGCCTAAGATACACTTTTGCATTTGTTTTGGGGTTCATTTCCTATGTCAAAAGAAAAAAAAACCCAACCACAAAAAAATGAATTGCCTCTGCCAATTTTCTAGGAAGCAGCAACCCGATGCCTTTACTTGGTCAATATTCTTAATCTGCTATTCCTTTGCCTTGCCAGGATTTTCTAACCTTTCTTTGGGAGACCAGATGAGCTTACTGCAGAGTGCCTGGATGGAAATCCTCATTCTGGGCATTGTGTATCGCTCATTACCGTATGAGGATAAACTGGTCTATGCTGAAGATTACATCATGGATGAGGAACATTCACGTTTGACGGGGCTCTTGGAGCTCTATTTGGCCATCCTGCAGCTGGTCCGGAGGTACAAAAAGCTGAAGGTGGAGAAGGAAGAGTTTGTCACTCTGAAGGCCCTGGCTCTCGCCAATTCAGGTAAAGTCATGGACAAAAGAATCAGCAGCTGGGAATGTGGGGAGATTATTATTTTTTTTTGTAAGAATAAAAAATGATACCTGTGCTTTGAAAGGAGGCATAAGCCCATTGTTACACTTTTGGAAGAAATTGCCCTCCATCTGAATTCAGACTAATAGCTCCTCATCTCCTGACATCTATAAGAAAAAATAATCATAGTTATTGATTTTGTAATTAACAGTTCGTCAGAGCTATATTGATAACAGTTCAGCATTGGCTTGCTGGAAATAAATCCCATAATATTGGCTCATTTTTATAATCACTATATATGGTTTTGGGTTTTTTTCCTCTTCCACCAACCTATCATCTTGCAGAGCTTTTGAACTATTTAAATGCACCTGAAAATGATCTGGGTGGGTTAATTATTTTTGGATCTTTTGGCTCAAAGGACACTAAAAGCATAGCATGTTTATATATTTATGACACTAAAGTTACAGAGACCTACCAGCCAATCAGTTATTTTACTTTCTGCCCAAAAGCTGAGCACAATGAGCTATCAGCCAATTACTTTCTTGCTTACCAGCCAGTAAACACATTCCATCTCTCTAAACCTGTTCCTCAGACCCATGTCTAAATACAAATCCCTTTCTACTCTATTCAGAAATAAAAGAGAGTAAGTGAGTAGTGTTCTCCCTATTGTCACCATGCTGGTAAAATTCCATTGCCTTCCAAAAATTTAATTCAGACAAAACAATCCAAAAATCTGCATTTTGGACTGTTTTGTCTGCTCATACTAGTGTCCTACTAGGAAAAATTCCCAGAGTTGTGGGCAGAGGTAGAAGAGAAAGCCAATAAAAACCTTTCATGAAATCACAGAATTGGAAGAGGCTATGTACCATTGACTGACTCCTACCCACTAGTCAGTGCAGGAATCCAAATTAAAGCACTCTATGTGAATGGCTATCTAGCCTCCATTTGAGCACATCTAATAAAGGGAAGTCCACCATCTCTCAAGGTAATTAGTTCGATTATTAAACTGCTTTTATTTTTAGGAAGAGGATTTTTTTCCCCTAACATTCAGTTAAAATCTGCCCCCTTGTAACTTAAACCCACTATTTCATGTCTTGCACTCTCGAACAAAAGAAGGCAGGTCAGGGGCTTCTTCTGTATGATACCCTTTCAGGTATTTAAAAAGTGTTATCAAATCCCCCCTCAGCTGCGTTTCTTTGTACGAGTTGCAGGAAAAGAGCAATTCAGAAGTGGGTTGACAAAAGCAGAATAAAATGAAAAATAAGTTCCAGTGATTTAGAATTTGTTTTTCAATTGACACAATTATAAATTACATTCTGAGCTTACAATCAACTATTTTTCCAAGATCTTTTTCATATATACAAAGCTACATATTTCTCATTTCACTCATTTAATGTAAAATAAATGTTTTGACTGATTTTGAGTCTCCCTGATTTGGTAGTCATATAAATTTAATATATTATTAGTGTTTTTGTTACTTTTGTTCCTAATTGCCTTTCTTTTTTGGTACATGTTACCAGCCCACATAATTGCAGCAAGAGCTTTGAAAATAATTCAGTGAGGATTCTTCCAATCCACGTATCGGTATACAAATTAGAAAGCAGAAATATAGACAAACAAACTGATATCTGATTATCAAAAAGCAGGCAAATCCATCCAACGTTTCAAGGCTTCTTAAATTAGCTTTCAGTATTTTCAAGTTGATCTAGAAGGAGAAATCTCTTGAGAATGTAGAATGTTAGTGTAGCACATTAATTAGGTCGGTCTTTGAGCTCATGATATAAAGCTCCAAGTGCTGAAGTTGTTGTTCATTTTGAAATCAAAAAGATTAAATGTAAGAAGAGAGGAATGTATATCTCAGGTATATCAAAAATTATATTCTAATCGCTTTGCTACATAATTTAATGCAAAAATAGATTGATTTAGTAATATGTCTGTTTCTTCCAACATACCTTTTGCATAGATTCTCAAATAGGATACACCTTCCAGAAGCTGTTTCTCTTGGTTCTTCAGATAACTCCCTTCTACCATGGAACATTGTGTTCTGAGATTAAATATGTTCCCTGCCCATTTATCTAGACTGATTCCCTCCTTAATTTTGCTTTTCCTCTAAAGATTCAATGCACATAGAGGACATGGAGGCAGTGCAGAAACTACAAGATCTTCTCCATGAAGCCCTTCAGGACTACGAGTTGAGTCAACGTCATGAGGAACCACGACGTGCAGGAAAGCTGCTGCTGACCCTGCCTCTCCTGCGGCAAACAGCTGCCAAAGCTGTGCAGCACTTCTACAGCATCAAACTGCAAGGCAAAGTCCCCATGCACAAACTCTTCCTTGAGATGCTCGAGGCCAAGGTCTGATGTGCCCAGCCCCACCTGGAGAGCCCAGGAAACAAACTGGAAAGAGAAGCAGCCGTGGAGGAAACCAAAAATGGCAGCTGGCTTTTATTTTCAATCATTTACGTGGAGGAATTATTTAACGCTCATCTGGCAGCCTGCCATCTGAAGATTATCATGTACAGAGATGGAAACTCTTTTAATCAAGTTTTTTTTTTTTTTAAATTGGTGGGAAATTCGCAACTAAGCTCTTGCACTTGCAGAGGGAACCAAGGAAAATTTGGAGTTCTTGAGCAGTGATGCTCTTTGCACTATCTAGGGCAGCTGATTCCTAGCTTTTTCCACCTTCTAATGAAAGGATGTGGAGATCTGAAGCAGGAAATGGTGGGGTTAAAAAAAATACAGCATTTATAGCATGGTGGTATGAGAGGATTTTTTTAAAAAATGTGGGCATCAGTAGACCTGGCACTTGATAAAGTGTGTCAAGGCACAGGACCATGTGCCAGTTGCTTCTTTGGAAAGGAGCACCTTCAGTCCAAATTCAAGTTATTTGTAATGTGTACATAGAGGCCTATTTCCTACTGGGAAGAGCAGGTGTGACTGTGTAAGATATTCTGTGATCTTGAGCATCTGGCTTTTCCTATTCTTGTGCAATCAGAACTTTCTCAGTGGTAGTTGCTACACAAGCTGGAGATACGATACATTCTGGGGAGAGAAAGGTCTTACAGTTTCAGAGGATGCAGAGAGAACAAGTCCAGACCCTGTCTTATTCCCCCCAAAAAAATTTCCAGCACAATTCCTTTCTTCTCCTATATGTGATATTATTTTTAAAACCTCTAATCTCCTCCTTTCTTCAACACCTGGCATGAATCTCAAGACTCAGACTGCTCACAACAATCAAGCCAAAATGATAACGTGTCCTGATAGGGCTTTTGTTCAGCTCTTTCAGCAAATCCTGATATTAGATAGATCCTTTCATGGATTAGGAAAAAATATCTCAAACCTTAATATGGACTCATGTTCCATATTAAGGGAATTACCAGTATATCAAATTCCTTAAGGGAAATGTTTAATACTTATTCTCTTATTCTTTAGCCATTTGTTTGAATCCAATCTAAATAGTTGCGTGTAGGGAAATAAATTATTTTCAGGCTAAGCCAAAGTCAGCAGTATATGGGGATGGCTTCTATCTCTCTTTCTTTCTATCACAATCCTACTTCCTAGAAAACTGCCATTGGGAGGACAGATAGCTCTTGCCAGAGTTTTGGTCACAAGATGGAAAAGCAGTTGTCCAGCCTTAGTTGCAGACCTAACTCTCAGTTCTTATGAATGCCAGGTTAAACTTTGCTGGTATGTTTTCCCTCACCAGGAGAAAGATGGTAGAAGTAGAGCCTCATGGTCATCAAAAATTGTCTTCCAAGTTGACCTGGGTCCAGATTATCTCTTTGGGAGATTAGTTGAATTTCATCAAATCACCCCCTGGAACCAAAAGCACAGCTAATATCTTTTCTCCTAATTTGTAATATTTCAACAAAAGGCGATCGTATTTGGGTTTGTGTTTTCAGACACCTTTTGAGTTCCAGCAATTAATTACACTCAAAGAGCCAAGGTAACAAAACAAATGAAGTTGGTTTAGAAAAGGAGTTTGACACACACACACACACACACACACACTCACACACACACACACACACACTAACTATCATATACACACTCCAAAACCCCAATAAAAGCAATAAAAGACATAATTGGGGGGGAGCCTATTGCCAAGTGGATGTTATGCATTTTCTTCCCATCTCCTCTCCATAGGCAATGAGAAAAGAGGCTTTAACCTTTGTATTTTTAATTAGTCTCTGCTATCTTGAGATTGTAGTCCAAAGGATTTTTTTAAAAAAAATAAGATAAAGAGGGGAAAACAAGAGAACACTAAATTGTGCAAAATGTTCTTCATAAAAAAAAGTATTGCTATGCTACCCACTGGCAACTATTTGTGGCCAAAGTCCATTAAAATAGTAGAATCTTGTTATATTGTCCTGGCAGTTTTGTTTGGGGAAGTGTAAACCTCACTTCTAGAGGAATGGCAAAGGATGCGCTGATTCATTTTTACTCTTCAAAGTTTGAAATTTCGTTCCTCTCTTCACATAGGGTGAAAGGAGAGAGAAGATCTTTCCACGTAATTCCAGTGTGTTCCCTTACTGCTTCTATTGTCCTAACAACAGTTTTTCTCCAAGACAGTAATCATTGGTAGAAGAAAAAACAGGCTACCTGTTCCTCATATAGAAGTTCCCAGGTATATCCTTTGGTGCCTCTGTTTGCAGATGTGAAAATCCACTGAAGGAGATTTTTGAGAGCCACTGCCAAAGATTAGATGCTGGGTCAGCTGGAGCAATAGTCTGATTTCATAAGATAATTTCTTTATTCATGACCTAATGTTACAGGCACGGTTTAAATTTCAGTTGAGAGGTATATTTCAAAGGCATGTCCAAGAAGTATTCCTCCTTGTCACTTAGAGAAAATAATAATAATAAAAAAATCAAACAGGAAGGAGGAAGATCAATGTAGAAACTATTATTTCTTGTTCCTGCACTGATGAAACTATGATTTGCTTCACAAATTTTTTAAGCCACAATTTCCTTCATCATTCTATCTTGAGTAAGTCTGAGTTTGAATCATATGGCATTTTTAAGGCAAAACCAGACAAGTTAAATCAATTAACCAGTGGAACAACTTACCTCCAGAAGTTGTGAATTCTCCAACACTGGAAATTTTTTAAGAAGAGATTGGACAATCATTTGTCTGAAATGGTATAGGGTTTCCTGCCTGAGCAAGGGGTTGGTTAGACAACCTCCAAGGTCCCTTCCAACTCTGTTATTCTAATTCTAAATACAGATGATGTCACATTATGATTTAGTACAATGTGTGAACCTATTTTTTCATTGTACATAACTTGTAGTCATTTGTAAGCTAAAATAAAATCTCTTCACCTTAAATTTAACTCCTAGCGACTTGACGGGTGCATTCTCCATAGTTTTCTTAGTAGTAATATGGAAGTGGCTTTTTTTTTTGGCTTCCAGTCTAACCTACATTTCTGGGATTTGCTGGGAATCTGATATCCAATTACTTATCACCTTTGATCTTAAATCACTTTTGAGATCAGTTAAGATTGCCTAGCCCTGCAACTGACTGGGGCCATTCTTAACCTACCCAGACCCACAATTTCCAGCATTCAATTGTCAGTAACAGCAGAATCTCTGACTCTGACATGGAAGAAAACTGGGCTCATATCTTTGAGCCATCTAGAATATATTCTACTGATGTACAATATGTTTTAGAAGAAATGAGGATCCTGTTTCTCTGCTATTCACTGGGCCCTTTTAGGATCATTAAAGCCGACAGCTGCAACACTCTAGTAAATAGACCATATAATATTCAGTGAACGTAAGAGAACAAGAAAAAGAAAAGCATTTTCCTTCGTATTTGTAGGTGATCCAGTCTGCCTTATATAGGATATAAGGGGGCTTTTGCAGCATGTTTTGGTTTAGCATGTTCAGTCATGTCCCAAAGGAAGACTACAATAGTTTGCCACAGCAGCGATTTCTGAGGGGCTGAATACCCTCAACCAGCAATAGAGAACAGGCAATCCCATACGGAAGTGTATTTGTGAATGTGCAAAGATATATTTTGTTCTTTACAGCAGTTTAAACAATCTTGCATATACAATGGTTCAGTGTGAGGAAAGTCTCTTTAAGTACAAGAATGGTTTGTTATCTGCAAGTACAATTATAGCTTCCATGGAGTAAGCAATTCAGAAATCTTATCCAAATGCTAATCCAGGATTAGATTAGGACAAGGCATGCAGGTAAGTGCCCTCATTAGGATATAGTGATGACGCTAGCAAAACTCTGCACCTTCCCAAAGAGGTGTATCATTCTTCTTCTGAGCCTACACCCAAATCCTGTGATGTACTCTCTCCCTTCCAAAGCTTTGCGTATTTATACATAGACAATAGTTGTCTGTGAAACATAACCTTTTCTGTGAGCCCAGAAGGCAACAGATGCTGCTCTTATTTTACATTCCTCTCTGGAAACAGAGATCTCTGGCCTTGAATAGGGGGGGGGGAAATCACTTCCTTGGTTTGATGGAGATCAATTCAATCATTCATTCCACTTGTATCTGAGAAATAATGGGCATTACTTTGGAGTGGAATGTAAAGGAACTTCAAACCCCCAGCCAAACAATACTGTTTATGCCAAATAGGGGTTATTGTATTGTTCTTCATAACTAGATGCCCATTCTGAAACTGTTAAAACTATATTTAGAAACCAAGCTAAAACAACTCTAAAAGAAGAGGGGAAAGGGGGGAGATTATAAAGAAAGACTGAAGAATGTAAGCGGTTGAATTTTTTACATGTTCAAGCTGTATTTCCAACTTGTAGCCATTCTTTAATGAATGTGGCCCAAACCAGGCTCAGCTCCTATAGCTTGATGCTTAAGACACACCCCTCCCTCTAAAATGGGAAGCAAACTGTCACAGTTCAGAAGCAAAATCAACAATATCTACTCAATTACTATTCTCTTTGTGGGGGGAGAAAAAGGCCCTGTTTAAATTTAAAAAATGTATTCTTGTGCTGCAGATAATTTCAAACAAACTGAGAAATAAAACAATGTACAAAGAAAACTGGTTGAAATGGTATTTATTGCATATTCTGAAGCATCTAGCACAGTGATGGCTAACCATTTCCGGACCGAGTGCCCAAAGCACCCGAATCCCCCAAAATGCAATGTGTGTGTGGCCCCCACGCCTGATCCCCACACATGCATGCGTGGCCTCCTGCATGTGGCCCGCCTCCCGTGCATGCATGTTAGATCAATTAACCAATTAACCCCCTCACACATGCTCCTGCGCATCTGCACACCCCCCCCACATGAGGCCCACCCCCACGCATGTGTGGCAGAGACCCGAAGACCAGCTGGCTGGTGGGAGGTGCGCGCGCATGCACAGCAAAATTGAACTTGGGTGACGGCTTGCATGCCCACAGAAAGGGCACTGCGTGCCACCTCTGGCACACATGCCATAAGTTTACCATCATGGATCTAGCATGCTCACACACATGGCATTGGTACCCTTGCCCTTCCTTGCACTCTCCCTTTTATTATAGACCAAACACCTAAATTAGTGCCATAAGCATACATGTAAATTAGTCCAGCCGATAGCGGTTTGGATATACCTACCTCAGCTCACATTTATATAGTCCAAGTTTGCTTTCACACTAATTATTTTCTTTGCAAACTCACTTTTCAAGGAGCATCTGGATTTTCATCTTAGCCATCCCATAGTTTCCATAGTTCCATTTTCAAGTCGGCCCCAAGGATAAAGGATAAATGCAATCCTCTTTCATCCCACTTTGTTGCCAGTATCTGCAACTGAACATATGGGGTGAAGTTTGTAGGAAGCACCTTTTGAATGTTGAGTTCACTGCTCCCTTTAATCCCTAAAAGTTTCTAGGCTTCTCCTATGGCTACTCTCCAGAAATAACAAGGTCTCTATCAAGGGTGGGTTCTACTTACCTTTGCTTACCGGTTTGCAATGGGGCCGCACCCGCGCGTGAGCGAAGCAAGTGTGCATGACATCCGGGTCAGTGGGCAGAGCCTCCTGGTTTTACTACTGGTTCTATAGAACCAGTGCGAACCGGGGGCAACTCACCACTGGTCTCTATTGTAGAACATCTTCCCAAATTGGGCAATGACACATTATTTTGGGACTCGGGGGATATGAGCAGCAAATAGTTATAGCCCACCTGGTCTTGTGGTGGAGTTAAAAAAAAGTCTGCTTCTCCATTTTTTAAAAAATAATACTATTTATATGTCAGTGTTGTTTGCTGCTGACATTGAGAGATGGCAGCTAACAACTGTAGGCAGGAGAACAACTTTGGTGCACAACTTTGTAATGTGTACCAATTGCACCCATACCTGGATTGAAGGGCCTTACTCACTGTTATTCCTGCCTCCTGGTTGCTTGTTGCAATGTGCACTACATGGGCTGCCCTTGAAGGCACCCCAGAAGCTACAATTTATCCTGAATGTAGTGGCAGGATATTTATGGGTATACCGCTATATGCGTACAGTGTAATACATTACTTTGCAAGCTGCACTGGCTGTCTGTAATCTGCAATTCAAGGTCCTATTTATCACCATGAAGTCTTACAAGGCCTGGGGAATCACCGCCAATGCTATTGGATTGTTCCACATGTCTAACAGGGTGGGTGTGCCCAGGGTTCTTCCCTAAAACTATACCATCTGCCAAGACTAGGAGGTATGTCTTTTCTGTTCCGGGCACCTGCCTTCTGGAATGATCTTCACTCTGACATTTATTTGGTCCCAACCACAGTGGCCTTTACAAAGGCAGTAAAAATCTCCTCAGGTGTTAGGGTCAGGATGACTGGAGTTCTCATTTGGAGGATGACAAGAAATTGTCAATTCCTGATCACAGCTAACACAGCCAGGGTGTTAGAGGCACAAGAGGAGGGTTATCTCCTATTTTGAGAATTCAGGATTTGAGGATTTGAGTGGTGGTGGTGCAGTGGTTGAATGCAGTACTGCAGCTACTTCTGCTGACTGCCAGCTGCTTACAATTTGGCAGTTTGCATCTCACCAGGCTCAAGGTTGACTCATCCTTCCATCCTTCCGAGGTGGGTAAAATGAGGACCCAGATTGTTGGGGGCAATCTGCTGTCTCTGTAAACCGCTTAGAGAGGGCTATAAAAAGCATTGTGAAGCGGTATATAAATCTAAGTGCTATAGCTATTGCTATTGAGAATTCAGGAAACTTCAAAAATCTCCTAAAACAGAAGTGGACAACATGAAATTGTGCTAGCTATGCAAAAACTCATAATTTCACTTAGTTTGGCAATCTCAAGAGATGCTTTTTCCAGGTCAGATAAGCTTGGGATAAATTCTTCTTTTAAGTTTGGAAGGGGTGTTCTGATTTTATTTCCAAGTGCAATTAGAACAGATTATATTCGGTAGCTAAAGGAACAATTCTCAGTAGAAAATGAAGAGGGGAGGGGAAATCTTTGGTTGTAGTTAAAAAAAAAAACCTGGCTGGAAAATCAGTGAATGTAGTAATAATAATAATAATAATAATAATAATAATAATAATAATAATAATAATAATAATAATAATAATAATAATAAAAAAAAAAACTCCACACATTTTGTGAATCAATTGCATCCTCTGGGCTGCATTCCAGTTTCGGTCATAAATCAATGAGCCTTAAGTTAGTTATGACGTAAGTGCTATTATTTCAATGAGTGTACTCTAAAAGTCTCTAAATATAGAATTAGACTTCTGTCTCTGTTAATGGCTGTCCAGACTGATCACTGTCAGAGTCTACTACCTTAGATGACTTGACTGGAAGGACATTGGTGCTAGCCACTTCTCTTATGCTATGAATCACTGTAACTTGGTAACCTGTCTTTAATGAACCTTATTTCGGAGATAATTTTTTATTTTACTTTCCAGGTCCTTTGCTTGGCATTTTGTACTTTCAGTGATCCTGGTATTGTAATGGAGCCCACTGTCTGGCTGCAGTCTGGCCAGTCTTCCATATTTTTAAAAAATCTGCTTTGAGTAGCCAGGCAATTGAATTAGTTACCATTTAAATTTCTTGCATTGTCTCCAATGACACATTGGAAAATTAAAATTGTGGCCAATTCTAATCCATGGTATAATTTGGAGTTCATAAGCATGCCCGTCCATCCTGGAGAAGAGAGAGGACTATTAAAGCAACTGCTTTAATAAAAGCAAGTGGCCTAAATAGGAGAATGAACAATGTTTATCATATGCTACCAAAAATGGCTACCAACCTGCCTTCCATTGAGGACCTGTAAACTGCACAAGTCAAAAAGAGGGCTGTGAAAATATGGACATAAACTGTTCTAACTCCTACCCTCAAAACAACACTATAGAGAACTGCACACCAGAACAACTAGACACAAGAACAGCTTTTTCCCGAATGCCATCACTCTGCTAAACAAGTAATTCCCTCAACACTGTCAAACTAGTTACTGAGTCTACACTACTATTAATCTTCTCATCTTATCATTCCCATCACCCATCTCCTCCCACTTATGACTGTATGACTGTAACCTTGTTGCTGGTATCCTTACGATTTGTATTGATATTGTTTCCTGATTGCTTATTTGTACCCTATGACTATCATTAAGTGTTGTTACCTTATGATTCTTGATGAACATATCTTTTATTTTATGTACACTGAGAGCGTATGTATTGGACACACAATCACACTTGGCCAATAAAAATTCTATTCTATTCTATTCTATTCTATTCTATTCTATTCTATTCTATTCTATTCTATTCTATTCTATTCTATTCTATTCTATTCTATTCAGACATGATCTGGTTTCTACTTTGCTGTTCGGTTTTATGCAGTTAATTATTTACTGTATTCTTTATTGTTCTAACTAATTTTTTTACTACAGATAGTCCTCAACTTACAACAGTTCATTTAGTGACCGTTCTAAGTTACAAAGGCACTGAAAAAAGTGAGTTGGAACCATTTTTCACACTAATGACCATTGCAGCATTCCCATGGCCACGTGATTTACATTCAGATGCTTAACACGTGGTTCATATTTATGACTGTTGCAATATCCCAGGATCATTTGATCATCTTTTGCGACCTTCTGACAAGCAAAGTCAATGGGGAAGCCAGATTCACTTAACAATAGTTTGACTAATTTAACAACTGCAGTGATTCACTTAACCAATGTGGCAAGAAAAGTCGTAAAATGGGACAAAACCCACTTAACAAATTTCTCACTTAGCAACATAAATTCTGAGCTCCGTTGTGGTTGTATGTCGAGGACTACCTGTGTTCTTAATGTAGACTTTCCCACCTTGGAATATTTCAGATGTGCCCAGATCACAGTTTCCACATGGTTCAGGCAGCAGAAGAAAAATTGAGAAAGACTGATGTATGTCAATTTGAATTGCACAGCCAGAATATAACTCATTAACAGAAAAAGGTTTTTTGCATCATAGTATTCCCTTATGACAATGTGGATGAATTATCAAAGGAAATCTGCATTCCACATTGATTTAGTGATAAATCAGTATATAAGTAGATTCATCATCAAAGAAGAATTTTTATCCATATACGTGAGAATCCAATATGCAGAGAACAGTTTGCTTTTGTCTGTGCAACATACGGTAAGTACAGAAAATGACAAAACATTTGTCACATATCCCATGTTACATCACTATTCTATGAGCTGCACTGGCTGCCAATTTGCTTCTGGGTCCAATTCAAGGTGTTAATTATCACCTTTAAAGTAGTGGTGAAATTCAATTTTTTTTACTACCGGTTCTGTGGGCTTGGCTTGGTGGGTGTGGTGAGGCTTAGTGTGTGTGGCTTGGTGGGCATGGCAGGGGAAGGATACTGCAAAATCCCCATTCCCATCCCACTCTAGGACCAGCCAGAGCTGGTATTTGCCGGTTCTCCAAACTATTCAAAATTTCCACTACCGGTTCTCTAGAACCTGTCAGAACCTGCTGAATTTCACCCCTGCTTTAAAGACCTTCATTACATGGCATGGGTTTGGCTCACTCTGATGGGATTAGCCTGCCTCACTTGTGCCACAGAATTTCAGTCAAGGAATTTCGGCAGGCAGGATCTAGAAGAAGAGCCTTTTCTAGTGTGGCTCTTGCCCTTTAGAACATCTTCCCTGCTCCCCCCCCCAAGATACATTTCCACCCTTCTGAAAGACTTGATGACATTGCTATCTCAACTAGCCTAAGGTCCTAATGGGGCTGTGGCACATTGAGGTGACTGATGAAGTAGACAACACCCCACCTCCTCTTCTATGAGCACTTTGTTCTCTCCCTCTCCATCCTGTTTAGTTTTATTTTAATTATATTTTAATCGCTATCATTTTAATGTTTTATTCTGTATTTTATTCAATGTCTGCAAGCTGCCTAGAGTCACCTTCAACAAGATGGGTGGTGTACAAGTTTGATAAACAAACAAACAAATCACACCATTGTGGCTGCCATTTTGGTTCTTTTGCCCATACCCTGTGCACACATTTGTTCTTTCATAAGTCAGTCCTCTCCCATTTGAATATCAATTTATTCCTTTTTAAAAACGACACTAATATTCATAGTGGTTTTGACATTTTTAATAATATACCGGTAATACAAAATGATGTAAATTTATAAACTGACTTTTAAAGCTATTTTCCTACACATCTTCCTACCCATCTGAAATGTTTTGTATGTATTTTCATGTTTTTGAGCTTATAAGTGTATTACAAAATTTCATGGAGCATAAAAGAGTGCAAAACAATAGTTTTGATTTCTAAAATTGATCAGTTTGCTTATAAATTGGGACCAACCCTCTCATTTCACCATTTCGTATATGGAATGCTCTTCGTTTTAACTCCAGACAGAAAATAAGAAATTGTTTCATCAATATGATCAGCCTCAGGTTACATTTTGTGGTTGTCATATAATATTGCTCTAACTTTTAGCAAAAATAATGGAGAAATATGTCAGTATGTGCCATACGATAATCAGACTGCTTATTTCAGAAATACCACCAAAACAACATAATTTTAATAAAAGTAACTCCTGCCCAAAGTTGTTCTGTGCAATAACATGAACATGGATTTATTAGAATAGAATAGAAAGAATAGAATTCTTAATGGCCAAGTGTGATTGAACACACAAGGAATTTGTCTTTGGTGTATATGCTCTCAATATACATAAGGAGAATAAAATACATTCATCAAGAATAAAAAGTTACAATACTTTGTGATAGTCAAGGTTACTAATAAGCTATCAAACCGTATTAGGAAAGATACAAGAAACATGGTCATAGTAATAAGTGGAAAGAGATAGATACTGGTAAGGAAGATAAGAATAGTAGTAATACAGCCTTAGCAAATTATTTGACAGTGTTGTGGGAATTAGTTGTTAAGCAGAGTGATGGCATTGAGGAAAAAACTGTTTTAAATTTTGTTTTAAATGTTTGAAATTAACTGCATTAATATTCAGAATATAAATTTATGTTTTTAATATATTCTTTGATCAGATGAGGTAGAGGCAAAGTAGTAGAAGAAGAAGAAATAGTAGGGGTGGGGATGGTAGTGATATAAACCCAACCCTCAATGTAACAGCAAAGTTAAAAAAAACCATACAAAGCACATAAATGTTATATTCATAGGCAATTGGGGGGGGGGGATTTGCACAGCCTGTAGCCTGTCAATTCAACTGAGTACAGCAAGCAAGCTTGTTATGAATAATTATATTGGACTGAAGAATGCTATTTTGGGGCAGAAAATGATAAAGCAAGATTAAATCACTTCAAACAATTCCATTTTCAAAGTTGTAAATTGACTTCAATTTTAATACATCACCGAAGCTACTAAATCTTGCAGATAACATATATTTACACTATTAAAACCTTTTCTAATGATTTCGTAATGATTAAAACCAAACATAATCAGAAGTGGAAAGTCCGTACAACTGTGATCCATTCCATACCAACATGAGCCTGTGGGTTGACCACTGCAACATGCTTTATATTGGGCTGCCCTGGAATACAACTCAGAAGCTGCAATTGTTCTAAAATGCGTTGGCTTGGCTCCTAATAGGTAGGATCTAGTTTAGTAGCATTACATCTGTTCTTAAGTCACTGCACTGGTTTGCAATATGCTTCTGGGTCCAATTCAAGGTGCTAGTTATTATTTATAAAGTCCTACATAGCTTAGCACTTAATTACTAACAAGAAATTCTCCTGCCCAGATTCAGCCAAACCTACAAATGCATTCAAAAGAGCCTTTACTTAAGGCCCTTACTCCAGTGGTAGGTTCCTCCCGGTTTGGCCCGGTTCGGCCGATCCAGTAGTGGTGACAATATGATGTCACTGAACCGGTTCTCTTTGTTCGGGAGCTGGGCCCTCACCCCCCCGCCCCAGCGTTATTCTTACCTTTTATTTGGCTTCGCCCCCAATCTATTCGCTGCCTCCCGAGTCCCAGCTGATCGGCTAGAAGGAAAAAAACTGTTTAAACTCCTGCCTTGGGGCTTCAAATGGCCGCCCTACAGCTGATCAGTGTTAAAAGGCAGTGTGGTGGTAGACCGGTGCGTTCCAAAAACAAATAGGTAGACCAGAATGCTCCAAAAACAAATGGGTAGACCGGTGCCTCCAAAAACAAATGGATAGACTGGTGCCTCCAAAAACAAATGGATAGACCGGTACAGTTCTGCAAGCAGTTAAAAGCCTGGTAGACCAGTACCTCTGCTAAATCCTAAAGAATTGTCACATGACCATCAAACCACGCCCACAAAATAAGCCACACCCACAGAACCGGTAGTAAAAAAATTTAGAACCCACCCGTTATCGACCCCATTTTATGGAACCCTTTGCTCTCTGAGATTAGGGTTAATTGGGGTTAATTGGTAGAGAGATTACTGTTAGTTTATTTTTATTCTTTTATATTGTGCATGTTTGTCAACTGCCCCAAGTGCTTGGAAGCTGGTGCTATACAAGTGACTGGTTGATAAATAAAAGTCTTCAGCTTATGACTACAATTGGCACCAGAATTTCCAAGGTGGTTACTGAAGGAGTCATACCCTTTTTGCCACCATTGTTAAGCGAATTACATGGTCAATAATAATAATAATAATAATAATAATAATAATAATAATAATAATAATAATAATAATAATAATAATAATAATAATAATAATAATTTTATTTCTATACCGCCCTTCTCCCGAAGGACTCAGGGCAGTGTACAGCCTATTAAAAGCACAAAACAACATCAGTTAAAATAGTTTAAAATTATTAAATTATTAAATTATTAATTAAGTGACTCAAGCTTCCTCCACTGACTTTGCTTGTCAGAAACCAACTGGAAGGTCACAAACGGTGATCAGATGACCTTGCTGCAACCACCATAAATGCATGCTAGGTGCATGTAGTTGTGTGGTGGTAAATTGAAGACTATATCTGTATAACAGAAGTAACTTCTTTCTTAGATTCTCTTGCTTTATTTATTAGCAAAGTTAATTGCTAATTAACTAGCTAACCAGGGGTAGCTAACCAGGGGTGGGTTCTAAAATTTTTTACTACCAGTTCTGTGGGTATGGCTTATTTTGTAGGCGTGGCTTGATGGTCATGTGACAATTCTTTAGGATTTAGCAGAGGTACTGGTCTACCAGGCTTTTAACTGCTTGCAGAGCTGTACCGGTTTACTCATTTATTTTTGCAGGCACCGGTCTACTCATTTGTTTTTGGAGGCACCGGTCTACCACCAAACTGCCTTTTACCACTGATCAGCTGTAGGACGGCCCTTTGAAGCCCCGCGGCAAGAGTTTAAACAGTTTTTTTCCTTCTAGCCGATCAGCTGGGACTCAGGAGGCAGCAATAGATTGGGGGTGGGGCCAAATAAAAGGTAAGAATAATGTGGGGGGGGGCAGAACCGGTTCGGTGACATCATATCGTCAGAGCTACTGGCTCAGTGGAACCGGGCGGAACCGGGAGGAACCCACCACTGTAGCTAACTGATCTTATGTCTTTCCATCTTTTCTGTCAACTCATTCCTTTGGCTTTTCTCCTTCCCTGCACAATTCCAATAGTTTTGTAATAAGATCTAATACAAAACTGACCTTGTATAAGAAAATAGTGCAGTGGCATGGCAAACTGTGTGGTCTCTTGCAACTTCTACATTGTTGTGGCCCGCCAGCGGCCTGCGCGGATCGTGGCTGATCCTGATGAAGTGGACTGTAAAGCACTGTCAAGCGGTATATACCTGTAAGTCTATTGCTATTGCTATTCTTTTGAAAGTACATAAGCACTTGAATTGCATGTCTGTGATCATTCAGCAATAGAAAATGTTTCAGGGACTTACCTTCTTGATGACTATTAGGCAAAGATTTGGAACCAGTTATGACTATCTAAATTGCCATGATAAAGCATTCCAAGAATATGAGCTCATAGAAACATGCTTACATGCAGTGGTGGGATTCAGCCAGTTCGCACCACTTTGGGAGAACTGGTTGTTAACTTTCTGAGCAGTTTGGTGAATTGGTTGTTGGAAGAAATCATTAGGGCAGAGAACCGGTTGTTAAATTATTTGAATCCCACCACTGCTTACATGCATTAATTCATGTGATAAGAATGGAGGCTTCTGTACTTCTGCCTGTATTTCCCAGGATGAGATTATGAAAAGCAGCATTTTCCACTATGATGATGAGAATTCTGGAGTTCTGGCTTAACATGAAGGACACTTTGGCAAGGCTAGGGCACAAGGGATAAAAAGCTTGCATCTCATCCCTGGTATTGATTTAATGGCAACATGATATGAAAACTACTAAAAGGAAGCTGGAACTTGCTTTCCTTTAAAGAGCATCTTCCATTATACTTAGAAGCCAGGACAAGTATCTTTTAGGTCAGCAAGTTTTGCTTTCTTTTGAAAGCAGAGCTGAACCAAAGTATATATGAGGATGCTTCACAAAAGGCTTTACTTTGTTGTCAGAACTGATCTAGCTTTTCATTCGTTGTCTCCTTGTTATAGGTTATGTTTGCTTGTCGTAAATTGTCATAGTAAAATGTTCAATGAGGATGTTTTTGGTTCAAACATTGACTGTTTCATGCATTTTTAAGATCTTGTTTCCTCTCCCTACATGAAGAGAGTTAAGCGCTTATGTACAGTATATGCGTGGTTCTACATATATCTATAAAATTTGAAGTCTTTTATCTCTCTTTAAGAAGTTTACTTGTGTGGTTAAACATGCCTTGAATTGTGGATTATGAGATTATATTTAAGAATAAATCCAAGACTATCCAAAGAGGGGGATTGTTTAGAGATTTCTATTATTTTGTTGCTTTATTCTTAAAATACATGTTGCAAAACAGCTAAGAACACAGCTTGATATTTTGTTTTTCAAATACGTTAGGATGGCATCTCTATAATTATTTATTATTATTTAGACTGCCTATTTTATGCAAGATAATCCAAGGTGGCTCACAACAATAGTCATTAAAAGCCAACATAAATAAAACAACCCAAACACGATAAAAACATATAGCTGAACTACAGTGCCACAATATCTGATAATCTCTAACTTGTTTCCCCGAAAATGGGACCCAACTGGAAAATAAGTCCTAGCATGATTTTTCAGGATGCTTGTAACATAAGCTCTACCCCCAAAATAAGCCCCAGTTAAGATTGTCAGCCAGATAGGTGCATAAATGTACCGTATTTTCCCCAAAATAAGACCTAACCAGAAAATAAGACCTAATGCGTCTTTTGGAGCAAAAATTAATATAAGACCTGGTCTTATTTTTGGGGAAACATGGTATATACTCTTGTATTTCCAGGTCCCACTTTTATTCTAGCCCCAAGCCTGGGTGAAGAACCAGGTTGGCAGTCCATGGAGAAGGAACTTCTCTGAGGGCCCATCAGACGGCAATATTTCAGAGAAGATAGCTAAAGGATGGGAATACTGAGGTTCACAGCCAGATTGTATCTGCCGGGCACCAAGTTTCAAGGAGCCATTTTACCCTTTAATTTGCTCTTTAAACAGGTTCCTTCTATTAATTCACAGGATACCTATTCTTAGCTTTCTGTTTAGGCAAAATGGAAGGATCCCACTTGTCTGACGAGAAATGGAGCAATTGCTTTCAATTCAATTCAATTATCACTGGGATTTTTGGATATGTTCCTTACTTCCTAATCTGAGATTCTCATAAACTTTCTTGAGTGTATATGCTTGGCAAGATCTGTTCTGGTAAGGATTAACAAGTAGCTAGAATGAGTAAAAGATTAACAGATTGGCACAAAATGTGCACAAGCTGATTTATATGCAGATATAAATTTGGAAAGTCATGCTACCATTTGAAGAGGTATAAAATACACCCCACCCTAAAAGGAAAGACTATAATCAGGGGGCCTGGATGTTTGTCTGCTGGATTTTGCTGTCCAGATGTTTACTGTGAATGACATTTTCAAGATCCCTGATCTTCCTTCTTCCATTTTTTAAAAATCTTTAAACATAACTTTGGACTGAAACTAGCTGAGGTTCAATATGGGAGGAATTGATTTGGAGGAAATTTCCCTGTGTGGTTGTTCCTTTTGTCTCCTGACAACCTTTTCTTGGAGACCTCTTGTCTATTATGCACACTCAGACTCACCCTACCTCTGCTGTAGGATCTTCTTTGTCCTATTTAAAGCCCTACATACAACAACAAATAGCAAAAACGTGCAGATTTCCCCTGATTTTTATTAGAAATCCACTTATAAACTCATAGACTAGCAGAGAACTAACACAGACAGCAATTGCACATTCCTAAATATAAGCCAGCAGCATGAGTACCACATTGAGTACTTGCTAGAGTAGAAAGGTGGGGTAGAAATTGAATGAATGAATATCTTTACTTATTACTTATAATCAACAAAGAATGGAAGAAAGGAGGAATTAAGTTTGCAGTGTCTTCCGGGGAACTGTGTCCAGCTTCCTCAATTTGCTTACTCAAATGTGATCTCCGCTCACTCAAGTTGGAGGGAGGAAAGGAAATGAGCTCTAGTTTCTTGACAAAAAAAATGTGAAGAGAATGCCCATTAGGGACAAATGATGAATGTCACTTGCCATGACACATTCTTTATTGCAGCTTTGTCACTGGGCTGCTTTGTGGATAATGCACTACAAATTATGATTACCATTACTTACTCCTGTCAGCTGCTTCCAAGCTTTAGCAACAGAGGCCTTTCTACAAACCTCATCTTTATCTCAAAGAAATTTAGCGAACATCTTACCATTGACCCACTCGATCTGTTTTCCTTTCTCATCTCTCATAGGTGATATGCTGAGGTCCAAAGGAAAGAATCCAATGGCTCATGGACCAAATGAAAAAGAAGGAATAAAGAAACGGAGAATGAGAGAAGGGTATGAGAAGCCAATTCTCAAAATTCTTATTTGTTATTTCAATATATTCTGAAGGTCTTCTTTTTTTCATATTTTGTATCAATAAAAGTTGTTTTGCAAAACAGATTCCATTTTCCCAGTTGATTTATCTATGGGTGAAGCCTTTTTCATGGTGTTTTGGTTAAAAATTTGAAAGTTAGCTTATCTGTCAATGGGCTTATCCATGGAGGTTGTTTGACTTTCCTGTTAAGTATTGACACTTGTTTGAGTGTCCTCAAAATATATTTAAAAAATACTAATTGTACTATTACAAGTCCCATTCTTCTCTTAACCATGCAGTTAGAATAGAATAGAATAGAATAGAATAGAATAGAATAGAATAGAATAGAATAGAATAGAATAGAATAGAATAGAATAGAATAGAATAGAACAGAATAGAATTTTTTATTGGCCATGTGTGATTGGACACACAAGGAATTTGTCTCGGTGCATATGCTCTCAGTGTACATAAAAGAAAAGATATGTTCTTCAAGAATCATAAGGTAACAACACTTAATGATAGTCATAGGGTACAAATAAGCAATCCGGAAACAATCAAATCAATATAAATCGTAAGGATACAAGCAACAAAGTTACAGTCATACAGTCATAAGTGGAAGGATGGTGATGGGAACGATGAGAAGATTAATAGTAGTGCAGACTTAGTAAATAGTTTGACAGTGTTGTGGGAATTATTTATTTAGAAAAGTGATGGCGTTCGGGAAAAACTGTTCTTGTGTCTAGTTGTTTTGGTGTGCAGTGCTCTATAGCGTCGTTTTAAGGGTAGGAGTTGAAACAGTTTATGTCTAGGATGTGAGGGGTCTATAAATATTTTCACAGCCCTCTTTTTGACTCATGCAGTATACAGTTTCTCAATGGAAGGCAGGTTGGTAGCAATTGTTTTTTCTGCAGTTCTAATTATCCTCTGATTACATGATTTTAGGTTAAGGACTGTATAGTCTTTTTGCCCTTTCTGTCTAGGTGACATCATGCTAAGCTTAAGGGACCTGTCTGCTCACTCTGCCATGAAAAGAGCCCTGTTTTTAATTCTGGATAGAGCTGCCCCCGTTGGAACAGTTTGCCCCCTGATATGGGAACCTCCTAAGAGCGAGGTCCCTACTTTGACATTTTCTGAAGACTTTATTCTTTCAAAAGAATTCTTTGAAGTCCCAGGATATTGGTTATTATGATTATTTATTAGCAGTATTACTTGATTATTATGCTATGTTTCATAAGCTATTCAGAGTCTCTTGAGTCTGGGGCAATGAATAAGTCTAAAATACATAAATACTAGCCACACTTTTTCCCACATTGAGAAGCCTCTTTTTACTACTTTGTCAGAATAATATACAATGTTTATTTAGATGCCCCCATTTGTTCAAATTGAATATTGAATATTAAAAGTAGCAAAGTGGAATATCCTTGTTGTATTCCCCCCATGCTGTTTGTCCTAGCTTAGTAGAAAAAAGATCTACTCCAGGTAGACAACGAGGAAGCAACGTCTGTTGCCTTGATTGACGGAGAGCAGTTCCGTTGCAATAGCTTTGTTTAAAATGCAAAATGTAGATGTGTTTAGAGGGTACATCAGCATCAATCACTGCAGGCAAATGCTTACCATAAGGAAGCGTTCCCTATCTAAGCCATTCCTTGCTGCCCTAATCATGTTCATGCCAGTGACTGACGACATCTATAACACTGATGGGCCGTAGATGTCTGCCCCAGGAAAGATTAGTATAAAGTGATAAGAAGTCATTTAGCAGTTCTAAATGAGAGAGCTGAAGTTGGGCATATCTTCCCACAAGTATCCTTCCTGTCCTTATTAATAATTTAAGTTCCAAAAGCTTGTCCTGCAGAAGGAATATGGCACATTAGAAGCCTTGAGACATAAACCATGGGCTCAAAGAAGAATGCAAGTAATATCAAAATGAATTTAGGGAATGTAAAGGACATTTGCAAATGGCATCTCATCCCCCATGAATTTATGGTGGAAGACATTTTTAACTATACTTAACAGTAATCTGGCATAATTCTAAACAGGCTCTTCAAGTCTACTTGATTTTTGTTCTGATTTTTTTGTGGTATCAGAAACCCCACTCAATAAAGTGGGCTGTTTTTTCCAACCAGTTCTGATCTATAAAACACAGGAGAAGTCCTTTATTTCAAACGCATTCATCTTGAAAACTGGACTAATCAACCAGTTAGAAAATTCTAAGATTGAACAATATTAAATTATTTCTATCCCTAACGGTTTTGAAGGGCATGCTTTTAACTGCTCTAATTCCACTCTTATTTTAAATACATGTCATCACAGCTTTTGCTTTTGTTCATGATCAATGAGTGTGCACCAATTATACAAAAAGAAGAGGCTGTAATACTTGAGAAGCTCTGCACATATAGCACAAGGGTAATCTAGATGAAGTTAGCCTTAGTGCTTTTCATGTAGGACCAGGGGTGAAATCCAGCAGGTTCTGATAGATTTTGGAGAACCGGTAGTGGAAATTTTGAGCAGTTCAGAGAACCAGTAGCGGAAATTTTTAGTAGTTCAGAGAACCGGCAAATACCACCTCTGGCTGGCCCCAGAGTGGTGTGGGAATGGAGATTTTGCAATATCCTTCCCCCAGGAGTGGGGAGGGAATGGGGATTTTGCAATATCCTTCCCCTGGAGTTGGGTGGGAATGGAGATTTTGCAGTATCCTTCCCCTGCCATAATCACCAAGCCATGCCCACAAAACCAGTAGTAAAAAAATTTGGATTTCACCACTGTGTAGGACAATGTGTTTGTGGAATGCTTATTGCACCCTCTGGTCCTATTCTTCAATGTACATTATATGTAAGTATAACACATTACAATTTAAAGGGAGGGAGGAGGAGGAGGCATGCAAGCAATTCATTTTATTGTCTTTTGTGTGGGATGGGATGAGATTTAATGAAGTAGGATGTGCTCCTTTGTTTCAAAAATTTGAAACAGACTGATTTGAAGACAATTACAGACCTTGAAAGTGATTCAGAAGGCTTGAGAAATGAATATGTCCTAACAGATCCTAGCACGCAATTTTCAGCAGCATATGCAACTATCATTATTGTGTCCCACAGGTATCAAGGTACAGTAATTGTTCCTGGAGAAACCCTATTTCCCTTTCCTTGTCCTTCTGCCCCATGTGGCCCTTACCTGCTCTTCCATCTAATAGTTATTTCATCACCTTTTTTACTCTTCCCTCTTTGGCATATGACACAACATCTGTTGGGCTGGTTTCCAAATTTCATGGCTCCAGAGGATTTTCTTCTCCTTCACTGAGGTTTCTGTACAGATGCTTATATGCAAAGACCCACTGTCGTTAATTCCCTGTTCAGCACCATCACTTTGAATTATTATCTTACATTTATCTTTTAAGTCTGAACAACACTGTCATCTCCTCTGAGAGCAAGAATTTTATCCTTTCTGTGTCTGTAAAATGTGGTTAATGTTTATGGTACCTTATAAATAAGGACAATAAGAAGTTGTTACCAATAGCCCCAAGAGGAAAAGGAAGGAATTGGCATCTGTTTCAGCAGAAGAAAATGTGCTTCCAGTAGTCACTTTTCCGAACAGCATTAAAATGAAGTCAGGGTCATGTCGACCAATTTACCATAATTCTATCCATTGGTTACCTGAAGTATTTACTGTCTGAAAATCAACTACAAATAAAACCGGGCATTTCTTCATTTATTCCTAACCATGGCACAAATATGTCCTGGTTACTACTTTTTTTCCCCCTGCCATTTCCTGCCATTTCATGGAGTTGCCTCATTCTCATCCCCAGCTTATACACGAGACAGTCATCCATAGCTGTTTCATGTCCTTCCCTCACCCATTCTCCCAACATATTTTTTTCACTGTGAATTATGATCTGGCATGTTTTATTGATTATTTGGTCACCGGTGATGTCAGTGGCTGGAATCTGTCCATATCCTATTGATCAATTCAGGCTGCTGAGGACATGACCCTTCTGTCTAGTTGCAGGGCTGCAAGCTTCCACCTAGGTTCCACAAAGTCATTTGCTTCTATAATGTCTGATCAACCCTTCCCATAGCATTTTTTAGGTCTTATACGGGCTCCTCTCATACATGGCTTAGCACTAGGAATGGCGTAAGTGGAACAAAGAAGCCTCTAAACCAGTGGTGGGATTCAACTAATTTAACAACCGGTTCTCTGCCCTAATGATTTCTTCCAACAACCAGTTTGCCAAACTGCTCAGAAAGTTAACAACCGGTTCTCCTGAAGTGGTGCGAACTGGCTGAATCCCACCACTACTCTAAACAGCTGCACAACCACAATCCCATGATAAGTCAGTGCGGTTGTAAAGTGAGCCATCACATAAGCAAACCTAATTTTATGATCACTTTTTCCATGAATGTTAAGTGAATCCAGCTTCCCCAATTGACTTTGCTTGTTGGAAACCAGCTGGGGAGTTTGCACATTGCAATCGTATTGGACCATATGATGCAAGCCAGTTGCCAAGCACTTAAATTATGATCACATGATGACGGGAATGGTATGACAGTTATAAGTGCAAGGACAGATCATAAGTCACTTTTTCTAAGGGCATAGTAACTTCAAACGGTTGATAAACAAATGGTTTTAAGCCAAGGACAACTTGTATAGGCAAAATCTCACATGTAACATTGATGTATTGTTACAAAGCCGGTGCCTTTGGTGCAATGCTATAATAGTTTACTATAGTTGGTGATTTATTAAAAAAGGAAAATAGGAACATAAAAATTGCAGAAGGCAAAAGGGACATGTGAAAGAATTTTATGCAGTTATTCAATGAAAAATAGGATAGGCGACTGATAAATGTATGTGCATCATGGTGTTATTATGTCACTATTTTGCATGAAGAAAAGTTCTATCGGTTTCTTCATTAGTAAGGCTGCAATCTTGAGTAGATTTATTGAAGTAACACAAAATTAACACAGTGTTAAGGATATTGTTGTTGTGTTACCAACCAGCAGAGTGTAGAGCACAGAGAAACGTTGCTGAGAGCAATGAATAAGAGATGTGCAAACTGGTTTATCAAAAGTTTACTTTATAGTGAAAAAACAATCTCATAGTCTTTAAATCAATCCAAGTCTTTGCCAGTTAAATCAGTCCAGTAATACAGAAATTCTTCTTACAACACAAACAGTAGTTGGTTAGAATAACAAGTTCACTCTGGTTCACAAACCATGATGGTAGCAGATCCATCCAACGATGATAGCACAATGATAGCAACTCCACACACTATGGTAGCTTATCATCTGAATCCATTACAGTACCTTTCTTAAATACGTTTACAACTAATTACAGCATGACTCAGCATTACAATGATTCAGTAGTAAAGCCTTAAAGTCACACAATACATATTCATATTAAAGTCACAGAACACATATATTGCCTGGACAACTTGTTAGGCTCAAATCATATCCTAACACACAGTTCCTTATTTGGGCTTCTAAATTTGAAATGAGTAACTTTAAAGGAGATGTTTATATAATTCTGCACTTCAAAATAAATGTGGGCAATTTCAGAATAAACAAGCTTCCTGCTGTACTATATACTTTGTATCTTGTATATGTCTCTTACAATTCTCTTCTAGATCCTGAACCTAATGGCCAAAAGGAAACAAAAAATGAAATGAAAGAGAGGGGAAGTCAAATAAATTTTGTTGGTCTATAATTTTAAGTAAATAAATCTAATAGAATCTATTTTGTGTATTCCATACACAGACTGCAATAGTTGTGCTTCAGATAGCACGTTCCTCCAAATATTATGTGATACTTCCTAGTTCAAAATTGACATATAAGAAACATATATAAAGGCAAAATTTGGTGCAAAAAAATGCACCAAATAGTAAATTCATTTACTATAGAAAATAGACAGATTTCTGAATATATGTAACAATAACATACACCATGATAGGCTGGGTTTCCTCATAATGCTCAAGCAGGATTATAAACCATGGCTTATTGCAGGGGTCCCCAACCCCTGGACAATGGACTGGCACTGGTCTGCAGCATGCTAGCAACTGGTCCGCACAAACAAGCAAAGCCCCATCTGCGGGATGCAGGCAACACGCAAAACCACACCCCCTCCAATCTGTGAAAAAACCTTTCTCCACAATATCGGTCCCCGGTGCCCCAAAAAATTGGGGGTCACTGGCTTATTGCGTCAACTATACTGGCTTGGTTCATACCTAGTACTAAATCATAATGGGTATGTTTACATAGAATGGTAAACTAAAAACAAGCATGCCACACTGTGGTTAAGTATGAACCAACTTACAGATTGATTTATGCGTCTTAATTGACTTAGCTCTCTAGAAGGGATCTGAAGAACTACAAGCTCATAGGACAATGCATGCTCTTTATTATTTAGACAGAATTTATAGATTTATCGAGCAAACCGATAGCGAGGGGTTTTGAAACCTGCCCCTGCTTAGGGTGCTTACCTTTGGTACTTAAGGGAAACATAAGAAGGCAAGGAGACTTAAGATTGCTGGGGATATTATGGTACATATAAAAGACAGGAATAACACACACACACACACTTTGACTAACTGATAATCAACACATGCAAAAAAACCACACTTCACTAGTAGAAAGTTCCCCAAAGTCATCTCCTTTAAAACCATTTCTAAAGCAAACTCTCTTTCATCACATTACCTGAAAATTAATAGATACAGTCCCTGCAAAATATAAGGGAACTTCTCTGCCTAATCCTAAATAGCAACAGCAGCAGGAAACTGCAGTGAGGTTAAACTGATGACATGCGCAATGATGCAATCACACAGATGCCATGATTGCTTAGTCCATCAGGGTGCTGGAGTCAAATAAGTAAGTTGCAGCATTTGTATGATTATGTCATCGTGCCTATGTTGTTACCTCTCCCACTCATGTGGATGTCCATAAAATCGATATAAGCATAATGGTCCTCATTATGCTTTCTTGATTGCGCTCTTATTTTGTTGATAATGATCCAAAGCAAAATAGGCACTGTTAAATAGCTCCCCCAATTTCTTCAAATGAGGTGTGTTTGACTTCCTGACTAGAGAGCACTCAGTGCCAAAGAGGGAATGGCAGTATTAAACCAGTGAGGAACAAGCACAAGGTTTTGGCTTTACAAGAAGATGATGAATAGCAACAGTAGTAGGAATAAAACTAAGCATCTTTCATGCTGTCAGAGCAATGAAGGTGGCACAAAACAAGATATTGCTGCAGGAGACTGCTGTGTTTCAGAAGGCTTCAAAATGTCTAGTCATTTTTGGTCAATCAGAGCCAATGTATCTATTCGCCTTCCATTGTTTCCTTCTCATGGAACTGCAGAGGAAGCTTAAGGGTGCACATGAATGATAATTTGTCATTAAAAACACTTCCCGTGGAATTCAAAGAGCACTATACATAGCAAAGCCCACAAACTACAAGAGGTCATGGATGTGATTTTTGCTTGTTGACTTCCCATTGGTAATTTGGCCGGCCACCACATACTAGACAATGGTATGTCCTTCTAGTAATTAGGGGATTAATTCAGATGGCAGCTATAGCTTACTATAATTTCTAGGGCCTCCGTAAATTTAGAAAACATTGCTATCCATATCTTAGCGAGTTCAAATATGCATCCAGTTTCTGAAATAAGATCTGAAAATGGAAGACATTGTAATCAGTCTTTTGCCATGTGATTCATATGTACATGATGAACCTATGTATTTTTTAAAGAATTTTCTTGGTATGTTTATAAACTTTCTTGAGCTCATTGAGATATACTGTATAATTTTTTGTATAATTCCAGAAATATGCCAGCTTCTAACTGTTTTACAAAGAGGAAATCTGCAAGTTTAGTTCCATCTATGGGTGTCCTTGCTATAGATTCAGATGGAGTGAGCTTACAGCGCAGGTACTCACAAAGATCAATGTAGTATCAAACAAGATCTGGATTTCAACCACATTCAAGGAATCTTTAAGATTTGCTCTCTGAGTGGACTTCCAATATTCATAGTCATAGACCTCATAGCTGAGGTTTTAAGGAAGCTACTGAAACCTGATGTATTAGGTTTCCAGTCTGTGATGGTTTTAAATCTTATAAATAACCAAGAAACATACAAATAAATCCAGTCTTGTTAGATATTGGATCTGATTGTTAAAAGATCATCTTAGCTGTTTCTGAAATCTCAGACTGCTACATAAGTGAGAGGTCCAGCAGTGGTGCTTCCACTCTCTGCATATACATGAATGCAGCTAGGATTTTCCCACCAAAGTGGTACCCCTTTATCTATTCCTAATATTGCATGCTTTCCAACTGTGGGGTGGGCAGGAGCTAGTGAATGTGTGATGGGAACTCACTCCATCTCATGAAGCCAGTCTTGATCCACCAGAGTGTCAACCATTTGTGCCCAGCTGTTCCAGCATCATTAAGCTACTGCACCACTGCATACCCTAACTGGTTAATAACTGGCAAAACCTGTCTGAATCAAAAAGATCCAGGGAAGGGCAACACCAGGAATCTAAAGGCCAATAACTTACTTACCTACAATGTTTAAATTACTCACAGGCCTAGTGCTGTTTCCCCTAAAATAAGACATCCCCTGATAATAAGCCCAATCGGGCTTTTGAGCGCATGCACTAAAATAAGCCCCCCCCTGAAAATAGGCCCTCCCCAAAAATATGTAAACGCATACACAGCCGGTCCCTGCCATTTCCTCTGGCTTCCTCCATGCGCCCCAAAATAATAAGACCTCCCCAAAAATAAGGCCAAGCGCTTATTTTGGGGTTCAAAAAAATATCCCGTGTTTTGGGAAAACACAGTAGCAGACAACAACCAAGTTCATTTAGAAGAAAATAGCAACTTCCCAGTAGAACAGAAAGAAAATAAAAAGAAAAGATAATAAAGATCCACTTCTGATTGATAAAATGGTTCTAGAGAATTGCAAAGCTGAAAAACCAATTTACATATGGCCTGTATTGATCATAAAAAGTTGCCTGATTCATTACCACATAGTTGGATCATCAAATGTTTGGAAACAATTGGTGTCCATAAAAACATTAGAATGTTTATAGGAAAAAATAACGAAGCACTGCAAAACAGAAAAGATGGTTGGAAATAAAAAATATGGTCTTGTCAACATTAGGAGAGACATTCAAGGGTGACGGATAGCTATTTACATTTAGCATGTTAAATAACAATATCTGCCTGTCTCAGGTCTTTGGGAAGGACTCAATAGAATAGAATAGAATTCTTTATTGGCCAAGTGTGATTGGACACACAAGGAATTTGTCTTTGGTGTATATGCTGTCAGTGTACATAAGGAGAATAAAATACATTAATCAAGAATAAAAAGATATAACACTTAGCAATAGTAGATAAAAAAGCCAAATCCAGACTAAACATCTGGCTGACTGTGTGATAAATCATAATTCCTTACAGATAGTGTCTTGAGAAAAATATGCATCATCAATTAATGAGGCTACAGAAATAAATAAATAATATAAGAAGCAAAATCAAAACCATTTAACAATTCACATTAAAAAGAGGAAGCAAAATTAAGGTCGCCTATTCGGAGATTTAAGTTAATTTTTCAAAAGAATGATGACTTTACTGACTCTGTCATGTGCTCTGAAAGAGTCACCGTGTTTGATGTTACCATTTATTGTAATACATTTGTAGATCTACAACAACTTGGGTACCAGCCTTTGAATTCTATGTCAGCCATGGTGAACATATGCCCCTGCTGCTGTTGCCTCTCCTCCTCCTCCTTGAAAGAGAGTAAGAGAGGGGGTTTAAATGCAAAACAATGCATTGTATAAAACACATCACTGAATTTAAACTCTTTGCACATTTCTTATCAATTTTTTTTTATTAGAACCTCATGCTGTATTTGATCAGCCAACTAATAAAACCAAGTTTTAATATTTAAAGCTCATTTTGGTGAACTACAAACTGATAACAAACATCATAATCTAAAATTTCCAGATTAGATCAACTCCAGTCACACAGAAATCAAAGGCTGAAGAAATACACTTGATTGCCACTGACAGGAGACTTTTCCCACCAGGAATCCTCCTAGTTTTGGGGCAGCTTTTGTTAATTTAAATTGGGCAATATATTATACCCATTATAAATCTTCTAGTGTATAAAAGAATATCTGCCTTGTAGACCAGAATGCCACTTTTTATGCAAATGAAATAGCTATGCATTTGGCTTCCTGTAGACATATAGAAGCAACACTTATGATCCCATTATTCTTCATTAGCCCTAATTAGAATTCTGAACATGATTGCATTGTTTCTACATTTCAAATACTGATTAAGAATAATAGCAATCTGCACCAAGCTTAGCCTTCTGTTTTCACTTCTCCATTGTCACATCAGATACCTTCTCCTGATGTGGGTATGGCTCACAGATATAACCAGTCCCTGGTGTTACTTCGTTTTCTGGGTGCCAGGATGGTATATGACTCGGAAACCCAAATGCCAGCCTACCCTCCACTCTAGAAGCTTTTAAAGTGTCAGTGCCAGTTACTCCCTCTCATCCAAATCATCTTATGGGAGGATAATAATGGAAGAATGAGTGCTTGACTTACTTCCTTGAGTAAAAATGGAATACTAATAAAATATCTTTTCAAAGATTTTTTTTGAAAGTACAAAAATAGCAGTATGTTTGAAATGTCCGTAGAGCTTGGGATGGACAAGCTTTTATTACATGGCTAGTTCTTTGGAGGTTTCAGACACTGGTGAAAACTATCAGATGCCATGATGATATTTGTAGTAGTTAATGAGGATAGGATGTCATCATGGTAGTAGTTAATGATCATAGTCACTAAGCTCTTCATTTTAACCTCCATGCACAAAGCTTTTCTATTTCCTTTCTTATGCTGAAATATATACAGACGTAAAGAGTCTCTAATTAGCCTTATTCTTTCACATAAACATATTATCTATTACTAAAGAGCAGACAGGTGATTATCTAGAGCAGTGGTGTCAAATTCACATTGTCACAGCATCATCATGTGACATATCACAACTCCCCCCCCTTTGCTAAACCAGGCATGGCCAGTGTATGACGCCTCTGGCCTGTGGGCCGCGAGTTTGACACCCCTGATCTAGAGCAATATTTCTCAACCTAAGCAATTTTAAGATGTGTGGACTTCAACTCCCAGAAATCTTCAGCCAACATGCTGGGAAATTCTGGGAGTTGGTCCACACATCTTAAAACTGCTGAATTTGAGAATCATTGATCAAGACTCTACTAAAACATCCAAAGAAAGTCTACCACCTATCTGCATAATTAATTCCTCCTCTTATTTTTACATTTTAAAAAAATGTTCAGTCAGAATCTGTGTTCCTGTAACTGAAAACTTTGCATGTCCTGTATTCTGAAAAAGAAAGAAAAGAAAATTCTATAAGTTCCTGCAGCGGGCAGGAAGAGGAAAGACCTAAGAGAGACAATGGAGAAAAAACAGTTTTGTGCAAGTGCTACATCTAAACTCTTACTTTACATAACAACTGACTCTGGAATCCTTTGAGAAAGAACCCAGAAAAATCCACATGGTCATCCTGCCCACAAAAACTTTATTTTAAACCTCCCTCCACTGCTACCAACAGATTTATTTTTTATTCAACATCTGCAGGTTTAAGATTGTATTCCCTCCTTCCTATGCTTGGAGATGCAAATACCATGCAAATACTCAGAATTAAAAGAAATGGGAAGGATTGGCATACAATGTATGTACTTCACAGACCACATAACTCAGAAACTGCCACCTGCTGTTCAAAGTATAGTTGCATGAAGCAGCTGCCCACAAATCTGAGGATCCTAACTGTTCTTCTGCAGTTTTCATAATACTTTGATGATCAATAGTCAGTTCTAGCCAGGATTTGTTGCCTACAATCTCCTCTAATTTCCTTGCAAAACAGGATCCCCCCCTTTTTTTGCTTGATTTGAGGGATACTTTTCAGCTTTCAAGTAGAGAGTTGTGGGTGTGAGTTTGTGGGTTTTCCTTTCCATTACCCATCTGGACACTGTCCCATGTTCTCCCTAAGCAACTTGGCTTCCTGAGAAAGATCTTAGGAAAAGCCTCCCTAAGATCTCTTCCTCGATCTGAATTTTAATTGCAGCACAGGAAATTGGAAATTGCTAGTTAGAAAAATGATTGCATAACGAAAGACAGATTCTCTCTCTCCCTCTCTCTCCCTCCCCCCCCCCTCTCTCTCTCTCTCTCACACACACACACACACACACACACACACCTTTGTCCCTTCCATTGAGTATTCCCAATGTAACAGCTCACAGAACTGTTGCAGCTTGATCAACTGATCCCACAGGGGGTATGCAACTTCCTTCAGAGATAGCATGCACAGGGTTAACTTCCTTGAATTCCTACCCTTTGACAAATGGATTGTGTTTTGGTAATGCTGCTGAAAGGAAAGGGGGGAAGGCTCCCTTTTTATTATTCTGAGGTGCATTTTAATTTGCACAAGCGACATTGTGTCTGTGATGGATTACGTGGAAGAAAACATTACGGCCCAGCAAGCTAGGCAAACGGGCAAAATAAGGAAGATATGGGGAGGATTAAAAACAGCTTTTTGCAATGCAGAATTCCGATAAGAGGTCTATGATTTGCTTTCAGAACTGGAACAGATGGAATTTAGAAGGCAAGAAATTAGAGAGAGGCAGGGTTCACTCAGAAAGAAGGAAAGGAACCTAATTCCCAGCATGTCCTCCAAAGCTTTTCCTCATGTTGTCCCATCTAACTAACCAAAAATTCCAGTGGTTAGAAAACTGCTTGCATTAGTCTTCATAATCTTATTGTGTCCAGCAATGGTTCACATTTTTGGAGTTACTCAGTTTTATAACACAATTTCCAGACCTTCTTTCCCCTTTTTCTAAAAAAAACAAATATGCTTTAAAAACTGTGAACTGGTATTGATCCAGTGCTGTAGTATGCATTTGTATTTTTATACTAATAAAATAAATTTAATTATGAGAAAAAAAATAATCCTATACTAACTCACTATAGAGAATTTAAACTTCTGTCTAAAACTAAGAAAAAGTGCATGAGTAAAAATGTCAGAAGCAATTGCAGTAAAAGTCAGGGTCCTCTTTTCTGCTATGAATTGATTCATCTTTTTTGTGCTACCTTGCTATTTTTTTTATGTATTTATTACACTTCTAGCTGGATTTTCCTCAGAGTGGAAATGGATTTCTACTCCATTCCCACTCCTTTAAAACAACTGTCTGAGATAGTATGACTGATTCAAAGTCAACCAGCAAGCTTTATAGCTCAGGAGAGACCAAAGTCTTTAACTCTCCAATGTTAGCCCAACATTCTTGCTTTGTCTTCTTATAAAGGCCTCATGCATTTAAGAGATGCATTAGTGGTATTAAACCAGCAAAGCAAATGCACATTTTATTTTTATTATCATTTCCTACTGGGTTGGGGAGGTTACCTCTTTTAAGCTTCTTGCTGATCATCACTCATTTACTGTAGTGATGGGACCACTAAAGTTGGCTCCCTTTAAAGTTCTGATCACTCTGTGTATTAGATATGAAGCCCAGTCTTATGTATCTATGTTTGTATCCTGCCTTTATTATTTTTACAAATAACTCAAGGTGGCAAATATATCTAACACACTTTCCTCCTATTTTCCCCACAACAACTATCCTGTGAAGTGGGTTGGGTTGAGAGAGAGTGACTGCTCCAAAGTCATGCAGCTGGCTTTTGTGGCTAAGGTGAGACTTGAACTCACAGTCTCCTGCTTTCTAGCCAGGTGCCTTAACTATTAGATCAAACTGGCTCTCTAAATCCTTATATCTGAATGCTCAGAAATTACATCCGCTCTTATTAAATGGAATCTATTTTTAGAGTTCATAAATTTATAAATTGTATATAAATAAATTGTATATAAATTTATAAATTGTATATAAATCCAATTTACATAGACTTCTGTAAAGCCTTTGATTCAGTAGTACACGGCAAACTACTTCTAAAACTAAAATCTTATGGCATTTCTGGATCCCTGCATAAATGGATAGCTGCATTCCTATCAAACAGGCAACTACCAAGAGCCTTGGTAGTACAGTGGTCTAAGGCACCCTGTTATTAAGACCAGCTGCCTGCAATTACTACAGGTTCGAATCTCGCCAAGGCTCAAGGTTGACTCAGCCTTCCATCCTTTCTAAGGTAGGTAAATTGAGGACCCAGTTGTGGGGGCAATAAGCTGACTTTGTATAAATATACAAAAGAATGAAGGCTATTGCTTAGCGCATTGTAAGCCGCCCTGAGTCTCCGGAGAAGGGCAGCATATAAATCAAATTTAAAAAAACAAAAAACAAGTAGTCAAAATAGGGAATGCCCTATCAAACCCTGCACCTGTTAACAGCGTGCCCCCCAAGGAAGCATTTTAGGACTCACACTCTTTATACTTTACATAAACGACCTTTGCGATCATATTATAAGCAACTGTGTTCTCTTCGCTGATGATGTAAAACTATTCAACACCACCAACAATGCTGCTATACTACAAAAAGACCTTGACTATCTATCAGAATGGTCAAACAATTGGCAACTCCAAATCTTAACCAACAAATATTCTGTCTTACATATTGGCAAAAAAAATCAAAACACTAAATACAAGCTGGGCGGATATGACCTTGTAGATGACCCTCACTCTGTTAAGGACCTTGGAGTACTCATCTCAAATGATCTAAGTGTCAGAGCTCATTGTAACAACATTGCCAAAAAAGCATTAAAAGTTGTTAACCTAATCTTGTGTAGCTTCTTCTCCGGTAATATTGAACTGCAAACCAGGGCATACAAAACTTTTGCTAGACTAACTCTTGAATACAGCTCATCTGTCTGGAACCTGCACTGCATATTGGACATTAATACAATCAAACAAGTCCAGAGATATTTCACGAGAAGAGTCCTCCACTCCTCTGCTCGCAACAGAATACCTTATGCCACCAGACTTCAGATTTTGGGATTAGACAATTTAGAACTTTGCCGTCTTTGCTCAGACCTAAACGTAGCACATAAAATTATCTGCTACAATGTCCTACCAGTCAATGACTATTTCAGCTTCAACCACAACAATACACAAGCACACAATAGATACAAATTTGTGGTAAACCGTGCTAAACTTGATTGCAGAAAATACAACTTCAGTAACAGAGTCATTAATGCCTGGAATGCACTACCTGACTTGGTGGTTTCTTCCCCTAACCCCCAAAACTTTAACCTTAGACTGTGTACTGTCAACCTCACCCCATTCCTAAGAGGTCTGTAAGGGGTTTGCATAAGCGCACCAGCGTGCCTACCGTCCCTGTCCTAATGTTCCCTTTTATATGTATCCATTTCATGTATTCATAATTATGTTTATACTTATATCTGTTACCTATTACATGCTTGATGAAATAAATAAAATAAAATAATAAACAAACAAACAAACAAATAAATAAATAAACAAACAAATAAATAAAACCAGAGTTTAGAATAAATAGCTATTTTCCAAGTCTTAAATACAATCAATTGATTTTCTGAGCCTGAGGAGGGCAACACAGTTCACCAATCGTATGTTTGTATTTCTATCTAAAATTCCTTACTTAGAGAGATGAAGGCCTGAACAGCATATACACTCAAAACATGTATCACTGAGATATGGATTTCCTTGTGAAACATAAATATTCACAAATAAATATTAGGAGAAATAAGTTTAAAATAATGAGGGTGATGGGATTCCCTTAATAAACCGTTAAAAAAATCTTCAATTGTAGGGCATTGTGAAAAATTGAGTTATGTGTTTGCCATTATAATTTACAGGATAAACTGTATAAATCAAAAAAACTGGATTTATAGCTTGAATATTAATTATACTTGTAAAAAAAGATTACCAAGAATTCTCTAATTGGCAAGAGTAATGAAATATAGGATGTGAATGTATTTATTCTATGGAAATATGGTGCTAAAAGGATTTATGTATTAATTTATAAACCAAAAATAATGATGAAAACTTAAAACATATGTTTGTGGTTTAATGTTTAAAAAAGAATATTTACTAGTCGTAATAAAGACAGTAATTAAAAGGAATTCCATGTTTAACCTTTTAGGTAATTCCTGGGTACATGCCTTAAAGGACAAATATGAGATCTGGAATATGATCATAGATCTGGTCAGTATCAGGCTGTGTGACCACTGACATTTAAAGATTAGTGTAGTGTACTACAATTTAAATTAGCTTTTCCTCTCCAGATGCATTAGGACTAACACTCCCAAATTCCTAGCCAATATGGCCAAGGGAAGTCCAGCAGACATAGTCCAAATATATCTGAAAAGCCCTAGGTTGCTAAAAGTTGCCTTAGAACATTGATCTTGAATTTTGTGACCAGAGTTTAAATCCCCATTCAGCCCTGAAACCAATTTGATTACACACACACACGCGCACACACACGCACACACACGCACACACACACACACACACACACACACACACACACACACATTAAGTTTTTTTTCTGTCGAAGCACCTGGTCTACCCCAATATGGGAGGGAGCATACTGCTTCCCTTTCGCCTTTCAACTCCAATCCAGGAGCCATCAGGAGTCGCTTTCACAACAAACTATTTTGTATCAAATTTTTATATTTGCTGATAAAGAATATATATGTATCCTATCAAAACCATGATATAATCACAATTATATCTTTCAATGGGGAAAGAGGGGTTTTTGGGTATAGTGAATCTAAACTATCTTCCAGACAACTGTGTTTTATAATCCTGGGATAGTCTGTATAGCAATAGCATATTGCCCCCAACAATCTGGGCCCTCATATAGCTCCATATTCTGGTAACAACACTGTTGGTTCCATTGCTACACTCAAAGCTTACTCATATACTGTAAATGCATTAAGTTACCATATAAGTTGTTTAATTTTGGCTTATGCACTATGTGAACCTAACTACTGCAGTTCGAAAAGTATAATTTATGGAGTGTCATATTTCACAAAACAGTTATAACAGCAAAGACATGGCCAATGATTGATTGAAAAATATCATAACTTGCTCATGTTGAAGTTTCACACTAAGATAGAACAGAAGAAGGAAACTAACCAGTTTCCACAATATGATCATCTTGATTATATAGCCAATATTTCAAGAAGGACTTCAGAAATCATTTTTAAATCCTCAACCTGGGAACCAGAGAATCAGTGAACTGAAATCAAACAAGTTTGAATGTGAATATGAAAAAAGAATGTCAAAAACCAAGAAACTGAAGAAAGCAAAGTAGATGTCAAATATCAAATAGTCAAAATTGCCAAGAAGAAAAGAGACACCAAAGCCAAGAAAGACAAAGATCTCAGGAAACAAATTAACAACACATTTCAGAGAATTGTTAGAAGAAACATGAAGCAGTATTCCATCAAAGAACAAGGAAATATTCTAGACAAGGAAGAACAAGGAAAGTTTTCTAGAAGATCTCCAAGCTTAGAAAGAGTTTGTAACCTCAAACTGGTATACTCAAGGACACCAGTGGACAGAAATAACTGATTCCAAGGTGAAAACAAAGATGGAAGGAATATCTTGAAATTCCATCTGAGGTATCTTAGAAAATATCTTGTTCTCGGCAAGAGAGAAGATAATAAGAATTAATTGAGTGTCTAAAAAAATATGATAAGCAAAGAAGAACAATTAAGGTCCTAAACAAATAATGTCAGCAAATCTGGAGAACAACACAGTGGTCAATGGTTTGGAAGAGGTCAATCTATATTTCAATTAAAAATAAGACTTTTGTGCAAGTTATCATACAATATTAATTTCACATGCTAACAAAATAACAGATTATGAACTGTTTGCGAGATAATTGAGGAAGCTAAAAAAAATCCAAAAGAAATAAATATGTGCTTTATTGATTATAGAAAAGCCTTCAGTTGTGCAGATCATGCCAAGCTGAGGAACATCTTTAGGGATATTGGAATCTTGGATCATCTTATTGTTCTCATGCAAATCCTATGAATTCATGGTCCAGACAGAATCTGGCAAACTAAACTTGCTCCAGGTTAGCAAAGAAGTGAAACAAGATTGTATACTTTCCTCTTAATTATTTAACCTATATGCAGAATATACATTAAGAGAAGCTGGGTTGGAAAAAGATGAGTTTGGCTTTTAAAATTGGAAAAGAAATAACCTATGCTATGCTTATGACACAACTTTGATAGCAGAAAATGCAAATGATCTGCAAGTTCTGATAATGAAAGTCAAGGAACACAGTAAAAAAAAATAGAACTGAGATTAAATGTAAAGAAGATCAAATTAATGACAGTAGATAACAACAACCAGCCTTAGAATTGACAATGAAGTGGTAGACAGCTTCTGCTTTTGGAACTGACTACCAACAATAAGAAACCAGCAGTCAAGAAATACCACAGACCAGCACTTGTGGAACAGCAATAAAGGCCTTAAAAATATATTTAAATGCCTCTGGTGTAAATATATCTGCAAAGATCACAATCATGTACAGAAGGTAGTAGTTTTGCCTATGACCCTCTGTGGAAGTGAAAGTTGGAATTTGATTGAAGCAGGATAGAAATAATATTGATACTTTTGAACTTTGTTGTTTGGAGAAGACTTCTGAGAATACCATAGATATAAAAAAAAAAAAAAAGCCCAAACAAATCAAAATATGACAATCCACTGTCATATTTTGGACACATTATGCAAAAACGTAGCTCTCTAGAGAAGTCTTTAAAGTGGGGGAAAGGTGAAAGAAAGAGAAGAAGAGGATGAGCAGCAACAAGTTGATGAACTAGATTGCCGCAGCAACACTGAAAGACCTGAACAATCAGTTTGGGAAAGGATCTTCTTGGGAAAGTTCCATACATGTGGAAACTAACTGCTGAGATCATTTTGAAGACACATAATGAGACATATATTTAAATGTGGTATAAACCCAGTCAATTGCAGTATATGCAATCAGAATACTTAAGCAAACCTTTGCAAACATAATGCATGAATCGGATCACGGAGTTTCTTGTGGTGTAATTGCCTCTGTAGCAGTGGTGGGTTGCCCCTGGTTCGCACCGGTTCTATAGAACTGATAGTAAAACTGGCGGGAGGCTCCGCCCACCAATTCCGACGTCATCTTCTCTTGCGTAGAAGAGCGTGCAGCCCCGCTACGAACCGGTAGTAAAGGTAAGTAGAACCCACCCCTGCTCTGTAGTGAAGGAACCCTTCTACTTAAAAGTCTTCTCTGCTTCATTGTATTCCATTACAGGTAGTCCTCAACGTATGACCACAATTGAGCCCAAAATTTCTCTTGCTAAGTGAGAAATTTGTTAAGTGAGTTATGCCCCATTTTAGGACTTTTCTTGCCACATTTGTTAAGTGAAACATAGCAGTTGTTAAATTAGTCACACGGTTGTTAAGTGAATCTGGCTTCCCTATTGACTTTGCTTGTCAGATGATCTCAGAAGGGGATCACGTGACCCCAGGACACTGCAACTGTCATAAATATGAGTCAATTGTCAAGCATTCGAATGTAAATCATGTAACCATGGGGAATGGTCATACGTCACTTTTTTCAGTGCCATTGTAACTTAAAAGGGCCACTAAGTGAACTGTTGTAAGTTGAGGACTACCTATTTGCTAATCTAAATAATCAAAGCTCTTCTTCATGTCCATAAAGTTGTTTTGTCTCACCCGCTGCACTTTTTATTTACATGAATTCTACCATTCTGCCTCACTATAGGTAAAGAGCATTTCTAGACTCCCTTCCCATGCCTGTTTCTGATTATGGCCTGTCTTGGAAGCAGATCATCTTGATTTCTGGGAAATTTCTATTTTCTTGTTACCGTAGCAATGGCCGTCATTGTAGTTATTCTATGAGCAGTCCCATGTTATGCTCTCAAAATTCCCAGTATGCCGGATTGATTATATACAAAATAAGTATCAGACCAAAAAATATCAAATAGCTTATGAATGATTTCTTTTATCTGTATAAGCGCTAGATAAGTGATATTAGAAGTTTTATGTCTAAGAAGCAGGATTTTATCTATGGGGGGTTAAGAATTTTTTTTTAGGGGGTGTTAGTTTAATGATTGGTTAAGCAATTTAGTTTATTGTTAAAAGTTAATAGAAATACCTTGTGTTCTGCTCTGGGAAGTCGGGGAGGGGGAGGGGGGGCTGGGTGGGAGGGTTGTGGGGAAATTGTGTTTGTTTTAAAACTTTTTCAATAAAAAAAAAATTCCCAGTATGCCTACCAGTCCCAAATAATGGCACCAACTGCCCCATAATTGGACAGTCTAGATAGAATGTGATTCAATTATTCCACCGATAGTATAAGAGCCACAATTCTGTCACTATAATAAAGAATCTCTTTTATTCCTCTTTTATTCCTTTTGCTCACATTATAATATGAAACTCTATTGCCAAGGTCTAGAGGATCCTACAGAAAATAAATAATATTTTCTGGAAGGAGGGATGTTAAGAAAAAACAGAATTCAAAACTCTTATATGAAGTCAACAATGCCTATAAACTCCTACTTAGATAAGATACAGAGACAGACAAACAAAAAGATGTATAATAAAATTTCATAAAAATTCAAAAAAGCAGTTACAATACAACAATGGAAAGAATTATGGACCAAATCTATAACCTTTACATTAACTTAAAGGAAAATTGATACAAACTATTTTATAGATGGTGAACAACTCCATCAGTGGCACGAAAGATGGACAAATGGTACTTCCATGAAATAGAAGGAACATTTTACCATATGTGGTTAAGCGGACTAGAAAGACATATATAGAATAATACAAAAAATGTTAGAATTCAAATTTGAAATGAATTTCCTATTAAGAATATTATTTAATTTAATGACTTTTATGCTTCTAGCTGTCAGACTTGGAAAATCCTCACCAGTGATAAAAGTAACACTTTATTTACACAACAGAAGTCTAACTAAATTTAAGCAAGATTCGTTCATTTTTGTAACATGTTTAGGCAGCATGGTAAATACCCTGTTTCCCCCAAAATAAGACATCCTCTGATAATAAGCCCAATTGGGCTTTTGAGCGCATGGCCATAAGGCCAAGTGCTTATTTCAGGGTTCAAAAAAAATATAAGACAGGGTCTTATTTTTGGGGAAACACGGTATAACCATACACACTCTAGACTACAACCACTTTTTTTCTTTTTACTTTACAGATATTTTAACTTTTGTTAAACTTGTTTCGTCAATATTCTTTCCTGCTTATCAATGCATGCTTGCACACACACCACATCACACACAAAAACAATACAATGGAAATTTTCATATAGAAACGTAATTATTTTACATAAATATATTGCATTGAAATGAAAATTATTTATAACAATATAATATAAGGGGAAAAAGAAAATAACTTCTCTGAAAAGCAAAAAACAATTGAGACATTTGGCAAAATCAGGTCCTGGCAAAATGAAAGTTTAATTACAGCAGTAACCATTTTTGGTTCTTTAAGCATTTTATAAGGGTTGAATAAATGGTTTGACAGCACACATCAATTGAGGGATTATGGGAAAGATAACTAAACTGAAGAAGGAATTGCTCAAACCCAAATTTACCTGCAAACAAGGAAGGACAGCTTGCCTGGTGAATCAGTTTCTTCAACTCTAGTGCAAGGGACTCCACACACACACCCCTTCCGCACAAGGCTTGGGCAGCCAAAAGATGCAGCCTAATTGGTTTCCTTGCTGTGATGGACACAAGAAGAGATTGGTTAAAGAGCTTCTGAGATAACCTTCCCTACAGAGATTTGTTTTCAAGACACAGAATGAATGTGGCAAAAAACATTAGTGCAGCTCAGAGATCCTTTGAAAAGCCCTCCTCTCTCAGCAAAATATTTCTAATACTGGTTGGGTTACCTCACCAATTCCTCTTCCTCATTGCTCTTTTCCTTTCCCAGTTTACTTTATTTCAACAATTAGCAAAGAATGCTATGGGAGAGCAAAAGAATAGAATTATTGTGCAAATAAAAAATTGTAAAGGCGATACAACTTTAAAGCAATCACTTTGGGCTAAGTGTGAGATAGATAAATCAAAGATAAATTTGATTTTGTAAATTAACCACTTTAGGCCTTAAAATATATATTTGGCTATTAGTATCTTTTAAAATAAACCCTGAACATGTTACCTTCAAGTGAAATATAAGCTTCAGGTGACTAGAAAACTAGCCCTTATTGGTTGCAATCCAAGAATTATCTATCTACTGCATTTGCAAATCCACTGAAAAATATATTTCACTTCAGCAGTTCCTTCTTCTGAGCTTCCAAATTTAACCAACTTCTAAATAGAAACTGCCTAGAATCTAGGCCCTAGATTCAACACAAAAATATTTACATTTATTCTAGGAAATGTGTGTTCTCACAGTAGCAGTACATGAACAGATCTCTTGCCTTGAAGAGGTAAGATGTATATGAAATAGAAAACGGAAACCTGGGAAATTGCATCATGTAACATTATATATTACATAATATTTGTATCTTCTCCGTGGATAGATAATGGATAAGCAGATATTTTCTCATATCATACATAGTTAAATGCATTTGTGGTGATGACATCAACTTGGATAATTTGAAAAAGGATAGATGAAATTGTGGAAGAAAAAACAATTACTACTCATAATGGCATTGCATGTTACCATCAAGATCAGTAGTACAATGCCGCTGAATAAAATTTGCTGAGGAACAAAAATGAGAATGTAGATTTGTCACAGCTGTTTTGGTGGCCATCGTGCAGGCAAGATAGGGAATTACATTGCCCTTTCATCTGATCCAATAAAACCTGTTTTAACTCTGCCCAAATAACCTCACCAGCTCCATTTTTGCATTCATTCTGAACCCGAGAATTGTCTCTCCTGCTTCAACCATTTCAGCCTATGCTGGCTTTTCACGTTTATGAGATAAAGTTTCCTCTTTTTTCTGCATTAATGATAAACCTATTTTCTTTTTCTCTCTACCTATAAATATATCCAAAAACATAAAGTGTTGAAATGTTGACTTTTTGCCATAGCTATGATAATGGAAAGCAAAGGTCTCACATTTAGCTAGATGCTGGCAGTGTGTTGTATCTCTAACTTTCTCGTGGTATTTTCTTTCTTTGGCCAGTGCCACTTGTATAAGACTTCATTTATGCTTCTTCTATCTAGGTGGGGAAAGATTATGGGTTTAAAGCAGCTAAGCCCCCAGCCCTTATTGCAATCCATGGCCAAGATATCAGGTGATGAAATAGAGCAAGAGTGTGGCTCATTCTGCATAATTAAAGGCCATGCTTGCAATCACACGATAGGACTTACAACTTTCTCTCTCCTTTTTTAATGAAGAAAATGAAACTTTATCAACAAGCCCTTTTAATCTACCATAGTTTGGGGATCCACACTACTCAGAGAGAGAAAATGCAGGTCTTCCGTTTTATGGAAGATGCCATGGGGGGGGGGGTGTTTTCCTTTACCTCTCCTCCCCCCCAAAAAATAGAAACTGAGAATGGCAGGCAAGAATGAGACTAGGAGAGAGGGAGAGGAAAGCATTTGTAAAATTAAAAAGCAGGGCCCCATCAGATTGTGTTGGGCAGTAGAAAGCATGTTGAAGGCAGGAGTAATTGGTAATTGGAGCAGAAGTGAAGAAGGGGGGATGATTTATGGGAGCATGGAGACAGGGGTGGAATAATTTTTGGAGCAGAACGGGGAACTTACTGAACGCCTGAAACTCAGCTACTTATCCACTCATTCTTGTGATAAATTAGCTCTTGTTTAAAGTAACCGGAGCTCCATTTTTCATTCTGATTACTACACTTGATATCTCTCTCTCCCCCTCTGTTTCTCTCTGACCAACTGCCCCTTAGCAGGCTCCCTGAGCTGAAGCAATGGCTTTATGGAAACTCCTCAACTTCCATCCTTATGATCCTCTCGCTTCCCACACATAATTACAATAAGGTTAACTCATTTGAAATAGCAGGAAACACTGAAGGATCCTTAGAGAAGCTTACGGTCTCTTGCTGTTCTCAATACAATCATGCACCATGTTTGTGAAACTGCATTCAGTACAGTCACTGAAGATTCAAATAGGCACGCAACATGTTTTATTGGTGGGGTGCAAAGTGAAACTATGCCTAATAGTGCAAAAAATATAGGTCAAAAGTCAGTAAAGAAGTTCACAAAGAATCTCTAAGATCATCTCATTCAGTCTTCCAACCCTGATTCCCCTCTCTAACTACATTGGACTTCATTTCCAATAATTTCCAGCCAGCAGCTGGACAGTCTAGATTGGAGAAGAGAATTCTGAACCATTTTACCATATAGTTTGGACTATGCAATGCAGGGCTACACAACACAACTAATATCATATGTCTCTGAAGCTACTCATAATTCTATTTATCCTTTATGTATTCTTACATGAGACCCAAACTATACATTATGTGTAACACATAGGAATTATACAATAAAACAACAATAACAATAACCCAGACCTTGAAATAGCTGTTAGGGACCTCATCATGAGTAGAATGGCAACAGAAAGAGTTTCCTTAAAATTCTGTCATGTTCCCATCCATTTTTCCAAAAATTACATGTCTGGCTCTCCAGATGGCTGGATTAAAGTGTTCTCCATCAGTTTTAGGCTGCCAAAAAAAGTATGCCAAGCATGAATTGTGCTGCCTCTATTGCCAATCACTAATTAGCAGCAGTAACGGGGTTGGTGAAAGTTGCTGTCCTTATCCACTTCTGGGCCAACTTCAGAAGATTCGATGGACTCCTCCAATTTTGTTTCTCCTCTTACATGCTGCAACCACTTATAATTCTTCCTAACGTAAAGCACGGCAGAGCTGGGAGAGGACAGGCTGGTATTTAGAACACCCAAATAGATTAGAACCGATTTAACTACTTGTTAAATTGCCCAGTTCACAGATTATAGTTTTGGAAAGGAATGTGAGGTGACGCAGGAGTCAGTATCCTCAATATTCCTGCTCGGTGCAACTCCTGTTCTCCTCTGTGCCGATGATCTGTCAGTTCAGCTATTTCTGAAATGGCTTTGGTGTTCTTTGGAAATAGTATTAAATCCCTGTTGAGAAATAGCCCAGATAGCTCTGGAGCATTAATCCTAATTTTGAACACAAATCAAAGAGTGCTAAATCTATATTTTTTAAAAAAACAGCATTCAGATTTAGAAGAGTGCTAAATTCATGTTTATAAGGAGTTCTATAGGACAAGCACTTTAGAAAAGACCCATTAGACATGCATGCAAATGCCTCTTCAGAAGCATATAATTGATCTCTTCTGCAATCTAACCAAATATGCTCATGGACAGCAATTCCCACTGGGTGGAGGAGGTACTTAAGACAGCATCCTAAAAGGTCCATTAGAGCTGGACAACTCATGCCCTCTAACATCACTAACAACCACATTGTTGATCATAATCAGTTTATTTGTCAAGCATATATAAAATAACCGGTAAAAGTATAAACATAATTTGAATACATGAAAAGAGTAAGTAAAAAGGAATATTAGGACAGGGATGGTAGGCATGCTGGTGCACTTATGCACGCCCCTTACAGACCTCTTAGGATGGGGTGAGGTCAACAGTAGAGAGTTTAAGGTTAAAGTTTTGGGGGTTTGGGGAAGAAACTACAGAGTCAGGTAGTGTATTCCAGGCATTGACCACTCTGTTACTGAAGTCATATTTTCTGCAATTGAGTTTGGAACGGTTCACTTTAGGTTTGTATCTATTATTTGCTCGTGTATTGTTGTGGTTGAAGCTGAAGTAGTCATTGAGAGGAAGGACATTGCAGCAGATAATTTTATGTACTATGCTTAGGTCAGACTAAAGTCGCCGTAGTTCTAAATTGTCTAAGCCCAAAATCTGAAGTCTGGTGGCATAAGGTATTTTATTGCGGTTAGAGAAATGGAGGACTCTTCTCATAAAATATCTCTGGACTCTCTCAATTGTATTTATGTTTTATTTACAATTTAATGTAAATATTTTATTTAATACAATTTATTGTATTGATGAAACATGGCAGATCATATAAGTAGCCAAAACTATGTTGGGGAAAAAACAGGCACTGCTACACACAACAAAAAAATGACTAAGCTGGGAATGAGATAAAGACAACTTCATGAAAACATGGCAGAAAAATATGGAATGTTTGAATCGTACTTAGGGGATATGAAAAAGAGATTTGCCCTGAAACATTATTTTATTTCTTTGTTTGCTAGAATTTACAGTACCCCCTTTGGTACTGTATATATTAGGCAGCAGACTACAACAGTGTCTTCATATTAGCCCTGATAGTCTGTCACAGCAAAAGGAACAAAGGCCACTATGGCATGTTCTGTCATCTCACTGTTTACAATATTTCTCTCTCTAATAAATCTTCTTTGAGTTGCATGCCAGTGGTGGCGGAAAGCATTTGTAGCCAAAGTGGGCAAAAATAGAGTAACGTTCAATCATCTGTCCATCCAATATACTGTACGTGTTGTCTTTCTGTTCAGAAAGAAGATTATTTTTAATTATTATTATTATTATTATTAATTTTAAACTGGTGAGGAAATGGACTGAAGTGAACTTTATCTTGATGACATGGGAAGCAGGGAAAACGCATCGGCTTTCTACCACCTCGTCCCTCCAAGGTACTGCCCATTAATGACAGATGCAAAAGGCTGCTACAGGGGCCTTTGTCAGCTGCCTAGGTGGTTTTTGTAATTTGATGAGCCAGCAAGTATGAGTGGGAACAAAATCCTGAGCCCCTTTTTCTTCCTTTCTAGGGTATGGACAGTTGTGACTCCTTCTCTAGTGCACCTCTAGATTGCAACCTCGGGCCTGGATTACAGAACCTGATCTTTGCGGAAAGGACATTCATCAGATTAGGGCAGTATTTCAGGGAGACTGAAAATGCATCCAAGTGAGGTTGAAAGCACTGTCTGAGGTGGATAGAATGCTCTGAAATTCTGCAGATTGCTCAAATTCATTCGGTTTCCTGGTTCTTGTTACCTCTTTTCCCGATCAACAAAAAAGTGGAGCTACTGCCCTTTTCCATTTCCCACCAGTTTCTTTACCAAGGTAGCAGAAAGATCTGCAGCAAGTGGACAAAAAGTCAAGGTAAAGGTTAACAGTCAGGCGAGTGCAGTGTAATCAAAGTTCCACCTGGCTTTTATATGCAATTTTGTGGCTGCCATCTTGACTGTTTTTACCATACCCCAAAGACACTTCTGTGAGCCTCACTTCGCAGGCATGCTGGAAAATGAAAATAGCAGCTACTTGAAACACAACCATTGCAGTCAGGCAAGCCTATCCTGAACCTGCTGATTGAACCACACATATTTGGAACCAGACCGGGATCTGCTTATCTAATTCCTCATGAAAAATTCATATATTTACCTAAAACATTTCTACTAATAATACATGTAGTATTGTAGTTTTCAGGTAATATAAGTTCCATTTTTTTCAGGCAATTTTCTCTCAGACAATGCCTGCTGTCCTTGAATATACACATTTCCAAACTAATTTTGAATTTTGAAATGCATTGCAAAGGTGTGATCTTTGGTATGCAACTCTGTTCTAGATTACATGTACATTTGGGAAGTTCCATTTGCATGAGTTTCTGTAAAATATTAACTGAATGAATTCACTCTGATCGCCCATTTTGAAACCCAATAGTCCTGCTTTTAGAGCGTCAGCAAAACACAAGACTCAAGCCACTTGGGTCCCTGGTCTTGGTTTAGCTGTTTCCAGAATGAGCATTAATATGTAGATCAGTATTTGTTCTCATGTAGACAATTCTTAATTGAAATGCAGACTTGGAAGACTTTTAGGCCCAGAGCAATGCAATAACAGTTAACCAGTAAAGGAGGAATGGAAATCCAAACTGCTAGAATGAAATAGTTGGTTGAAAGATAGAAAGGGTTTGCCCTTCCTGAGATGCAGCTACCTTGCTGTGTTTGTGCAGTGTTTTGGGCATCTGCTTCCTAACAGAGCAGGGAGAGAGATGTTTTGCTGTATATAGTACAGATCATTCTGCTGTGAAACTGAATTAAAACATGACAGGTAAAAGTCAGTTTAAGTAGCATGGAGAGAGAAATTCTTTGCTAAATGTCAGTGAGTTCTACAGTTAATTTTTGCTCAGCATGGAGGCAGGCATGGAAGCTCTGTATTCACTCTTCATTTATTTTGAGCAGATACAAGGAACTGTGTATTTCTTGATGGTGCAGATTTTTAGCCAGTGGGACAGGCTGCCACATGAAGTGGTGAACTCTCCTTCACCTAGAGGTCTGCAAACAGAGGCAGGAGAGTCATCTGTCAAAGATGTTATGTGGATCCTGCACCGACCAGGGGATGGGACTAGATGCCTTAGATGACCTCTAAGATCTGTCCCAAAATTATGATTTCTGTCCATAATTAAAATAGGATAGGAATCGAGAGAGTCATACAAACACACAAACACACACATGAAAACACCCCAATGTGTGTAAACATACATATATACTTCAAAACAAATGCACCATCCACGCTCCACGCCAGGCCCCCTCCCTTGACAAAGGTGAACTGCATATCTTTAGTTAATAATTAAGTTGTCATGAACTCCATCAATATCATATCATCTTCCTGACAGCAGGACGGGAGGCGGGGGGAGGGGGCAGCCCAACGTGCCATCTCTGCCCACAACCGTGATCTCGTCTCGACTATAATAAATAGCATGAAATGCGCTCCTGATAAATGCCCGTGTCATGGAAAGATTTTACCTTCACTCAGAAACAATGTAATATCTCAGCTATTACCCAAAATAATTTATCAACGTGTAATAGCTTTGTGCCGAGCTCAGATAGGAGGGGAGAAGCGAGGGTTGAGATGGATGGATCCTACCTTCTGCTTTTAATTTTTAATGTTCGTAGGCAGCTTCCCATTAAAGGCCAAGTGTCATACGTAGACTTAATGTAAGAAAGGAGTTCATGAATTCTAAGCAGGGGAGGACCTCTCCGCTTTAAGCACTTTTTAATTTATTTATCAGTTTTCTTTTCTCCTGTGTTTCTTACTTGTCCACTTCTTTTCTTCCATTTTATTTTTGTTGAAAGATTTTGTTGAAATTTTGAAGATTTGGCAAACCATGGCTCTAGGTCCCTGACTTGGAAGAGTTAATCTCAAAGGTATGCTATGAACATAACCCTACTTGCAGCTTGTGGCCTTGTATGCATCTGAGAAACAGAATTAATTAGAAACCAAGCATATTATGCACCACACTGAGAATAACAGCAACAGGAGTCTGTTGAGCACTTATCTAGTCTATTGCACTAATATCTGCTTAAAAAAACACAAGTGAAGACTTCATACATGTTACTTTCTTTGGTGGAAAAATGTCTGTCTGTCAAGCATTCCATCTGAAAATGGAAAGAGAATGGCAACTTCTGTCCATCTTTGGGAACTGTTCCATACAAGAAATCATTTTACCTGGTAAACAATTCCAGTGCTGAGAAAACACATCAGAAAAGCATTTAGAGTAGGAAAAAAAAAATAGAAGGGTGTTGAGGAAGAATTGCCCAGACATGAGAAATCTATTTAAGGAGCTATCTCTTGTCCTTCTTCCTTCTTCTCCTTCATATAACTTTGCCTCTCCATCTACCTGACTTCACAATTCAAATAAAGCGGATTTTTTTCTCTCACGGGGTAGATCAGTGTTTCTCCAGCTCAGCAATTTTAAGATGTATAGACTTCAATTCCCAGAATCCCCAATCATGGGAGTTTAGACAGGAATTTTGGTAGCTGAAGTCCACATATCTTTAAAACACTTAAAATGTCAGAAAGATTTGCTGTAGACTATACTTTCTGCCATGTATTACTCCTATCCCTTCCATGCACTGAATTCCCAGACTCCTTCAGGGAATGACTCCCTGCTTCAGTTCATGCGCTTGGGGCAAAATATTCAGAATCTTGTGTTTCCCCATCTATTGTCCTTCACTGCAACCAGTTCCCAGTTTTTGTAACCCATTAGTACAACCCATAGTTCGTTTGCACATCTTTTTTGCAATCCATGTCACTTCAGAAATTTTATCTATTTATTATTAGATTATTATTCTGCCTTTATTAATTTATAAATAACTCAAAGTGGTGAACATTCCTAATATTTCTTCCTTCTCCTTTTCCCCTCACAATAACAACCCTGTAAGGTGGATTGGTTGAGAGCGGGGGTGAAATTCATTTACCTTCCCTACCGGTTAGCAAATGTGTGCGTACCCTAATAAGTCCTAATAAGCCCTAATAAGTCACACAGAAAGTGTTTCATTGGGTTCAGGAAAAGCTTACTGCTTACCTGATAGCTACGTGTATTTGTATATATGTGTCTATCAGGGGTGGGTTCTACTTACCTTTACTACCGGTTCACTCTCCATCACTGGAATCAAATATTGGAAAAACTTCAAGGAATCACAAAGGGAACTGAGTTCCACACTACACCAGCCCTTGGGAGAGAGGAGTTTTATCTCAGATGCCTCTGCTCTTCCCCAACCCCAATTTGTTTTTCATATTGAAAGAGTACCATAACATTGCCATCATGCTTGGGATAAATCTGTTTTCCCCCATTAACACCAGTTTGTGGGTTTGGTTTTTTTTTTTTTGAAATTTTATATGCCTAGCTGTCTCTAGTTGTTATGGGGCCAGGACCTGAGAAATAAAGTATTATATCTGTAGAAGAGAGAATACATTTTCTGAAATATTCCAGAAAATGGGACACCAATCTGCACATCTAACATTTGCTTAAAATAGCTATAAGACTAGTAACAGATGACAAAAGCTAACTTCACTGTTGTTTAGAACTTTGTCTGGAAGAGGCAACCATAGGGGAGGGGCTGCTGGGGGTTCGCAGAGATTGGGGAGAACCTCTAGCTAAGATTCTGTGCAGTTCAGAGGACCCACAAATCCCACTCCTGGCTGGCCCCTCTCACCCCTCCCAGGAATCCCCATGTGGTCCGTTTTGGATGCTGGTAATCGCAGAGGCTCAGGGAGGGTGAAAAACAGGCCTACTGGAAGTTCAGGAAAGCCGGAAACAGGCCCCCGGAGCCTGGGGAGGGCAAAAAGCCCATGCATGCGGACCCTCTGCGGATGCGCAAACCCTTCTGCGCATGCACAGAGGGTAAAAAACAGGTTACTTCCTGGTTAAAACCAGGAAGTAACAATGACTGTGCGGCTGGGCGGAGTCTCGCGCCACCATCGCTACCGGTTCTCTGAACCACCAGCCGCCATTGCTACCGGTCAGTGGTGGAATATAAAATTTGTTACTACCGGTTTTGTGGGTGTGGCTTGGTGGTGGGGGGTAATGTGACTGGGTGGGCGTGGCCAATTTTTTTTTTACTTTTAAAACCATTTTTTCTACAACCTCTTCGGCGAAGAGGTTATAAAAAAATGCTTTCAAAAGGCTCTGATGATCCCAGCTGAGTTGCCTGATCATCAGAGGGTTTTTTAAAAACCCTCTGCTGATCAGGCAACTCAGCTGGGATCGTCAGAGCTTGGATCGTCAGAGGCATTTAAAAGAAAAAAACTTTTTTTCTTTTAAATGGCTCTGATGATCCAAGCTGAGTTGCCTGATCGTTAGAGGGTTTTTTAAAAAAAAGCCTCTGATGATCACGTGGCTCAGCTGGGCATGGGGGGGGGCAAGGATTTTTGCTACTGGTTCTCCAAACCACCTGCCTCCATCGCTACCAGATCGGGCGATCCAGTCTGAACCGGGAGCATTTCACTCCTGAATCTAATTAACATTTACTGAGTGCAGTTCAGGTTCTAAGTCAACAACGTGGTACTAAGTATTGCATTCTATTTTCCATCATGACAATTTGGTCCATGGAAGCTTCCTCAAGCTTTGTATTAAAATAGAGAAGATACAGCATTTTCTGTAATGGGAAAGACACATTTTGACATGTTTTGTCCACCCAATATTCCACAACCACAACCAAAGCCCCAACAATGTACACATTATTTTATGCAAACTTAGATCTATTACCTTGAAATAAAGGTAATTGCAAACTAATTTATTGTTATCTCTATCCCAACAACTTGGGTGTATTCTGCCTGAAGTGTATGGACACAAGTATATTTAGCATTCCAAGACACAGTTTTCATAACTGAGCATATGTTGTCTCTAAATTTTCTGCCTTCTGCATTCTTGGAGGCCCAACAAAGATTCAATTGCTGCGAACGCTGAAGTTAATGACCTCCAACCCTAGTACCCCAAAATCTTAGCACAGAGAGTTCTTGGCTCACTAATTCATAATTGGGAGGACTCCTGGCAAAGCCATGCCATACATCCATGATAACAATCCTGAGCTTTGCACAAGCGGAGTGTAATCAAGATCTTTTGTTGTCTTATTCTATCACTAGAACTACAGCTCTAACTGCCTTGTACTACAAATTAATCCATTCCTTCAGTTCTTGCTGTTAATAACTGGCTGTCAGAGCAATCTCCCAAGGAGCTAATTGAGAGTTGTGATCCATGCAGTATTTCCATTAGCACAGTAACAACAAGCAGCCTCTCTCCCTCTCTTTTTTCATGCATGCACATTCAGTACAGGTTGTTCAGTTCTGACAAAGGGAACCAGATAATAAACAAACAGACATCATCCAAGGTGCTCAGCTCACGTATCAAGAGGGCAAACAGGGGAAGTAGTTTCAATGATGTAACAATTTACGGTCATCTAAACTTTGGTTAAGCTAGAATTAAATCAACAAGCTGTTGGGGTTCTGATAACAGTACCTGAAATAAACTTTATGACCAAACATTTGGGAAGAGTGTGCCTTCAGGAAAAATTTGAAACTGAGAATTTTTGCACAGACCTTTAATATAGCATCAAAGATTTCGGTCCAATACAAACTTCTGTAATTACAGCAATCCTAACAGAAGGCAATACAACTTGTATTGTGGATTTTTGTGTAACTTTAATGTAAATGGTAGATACTGAAGCCATGCCATGAAAAAAAAACAACAGAATATTAACTTAGTGCATAGCACACTTTTCAAGTCATGGTGGTGACAAAGCCCAATATACAGAGGTGAACAGAGGTGCATCTACAGTGCATTCCGTTAAAGAGACAATTTTGGAGAACTGAACAAATTATTGCTGAAGAGAATACCCTGATAGTGATATTAGCTGCAGTGGCTACACTGCAATTTACGTAGGCTGATTGTGCATCTGATGTGCAACCAACCGATGGCATAATGCAGATTGTACAGGTTGGATACACATTGCCGCACATTTGATGTGCGGTGATTCACAGATTTGCACTTGTGCAGAACCACCTACAAGCAGTTGTTAGAGCCCTTGAAGTAATATTGGTATTTTTCTTTTCTTTTTTTAAAATTAAGATTCTTTGGGACAAAATAAGGTCTCTAGAATTTCATTCTCATAGGGACAATTTATGTGTAACTGGAATTCTGGGAAAGACTAGAAAGACCAGCCAATTGTTTTTATTTTTGCTAATATGAGAAGTAGGATTAGTTAAATATAAAAAAGTTCATTGTTTTCCAGCTCCTCCTTGTTGTAGAATTGATAAAACAATTAATTAATTGAACATTAATTCTTAACTGCATTGTGGTCACCTACTGCAAAGGACTCTGGGCAACTTATAACATATCAAAATATACAAATAAAACAAAAATATAACACGATTATGTGGCTCCGTAGCTTTGACATGTTAATGAAACTACAGGCAGCCCAAGTCTCTCTGGTAGTTAAAGAGAGAAAAAATATCAGATACTACTTTTCCCCCCCAGATTACTCCAAGGATGTTCAACAGGATAGAAAGTTTTCCAACACAGCAGGAAGGATAACACCAAAAGAAGAATCTTCTGTCATATTAATTCTCCAACTTTTTTGATTTGGTATCATCAAAAGGTACACAGAAATAATTTCATAATCACATGGAGGATGAAAAATATCTTATCAGTTTAAGTTCCTATTGAAGGAGAAAGATATTTTCCTCTTGTGTTTTCTGCTATTATGCTCATTTGTATCAAGACTCTTAAAACTCTTTATCTCTGGTTTTTAATTGTACATCTACTTGTTATGTTTGTTTGCTATTGGCTGCAGAGAAAGTTTATGAATTTCAGTTTCTTTTGTAGCTGTGCTCTGTTTCTATCCTCTCCCTCCCTTTTCTCCACTTTTCCTTTTCCCTGCTTGAAATTCACATATTGTGATCAGTAGAACTTCCCTTCTCCCTCCCCACTGATCTATGTAGATCTATATAACAGTAACAATCACATGCAGGTTTTAAATTTTTGTACAAGGTATAAATTTTTGTATAAGGGATACATGGCATAATAATTTAGGTGCAACCGTTGCAATGAGTAGATGATTTAAATTGAAGTATATGATCTAAATGAGTAGATGAGTAGATGATCTAAAATGATCTAAAATGATCTAAAATGAAAGAAAGCAAGCAGACAAAGAAGAGTTTTTTTAAAAATATATTGTCAGATTTAGTGATCAGAATCTAACCCTCTTAAATGTATATGATCCAAGCATACATTCTGCAGAAAAAATGGATGGTTCTTTACAACATCTGTATATAATAGCTGGAGGTGATTTGAATCAAACATTTGATTACTTTTCTGATCGGAACACTTCATCATCTTAATTAACTTCTTTGAGTAATATTATGAAAGATTATATTTCTGAATTTAATGTTGTTTTACATTGGTCTTACATTATCTACTGAATATTATCTAAGAGCAGTATCTGGCTCTTTTCTTTCCCTTCCTCAACATACAGAAATTATTTGGGCTAGATTGTTACCTGGCATCGTGTTCCTTGACATCAAAACATATGTTACAATGTCCAAATCTTGTCCTGCAAACTCAATACTTTCTTTGATATGATCCTTAAATATACTATATTAGAGTTTCTGATACTTACAGGCAGGGGTGAAATCCAGCAGGTTCTAACAGGTTCTAGAGAACCGGTAGCGGAAATTTTGAATAGTTCGGAGAACCGGCAAATACCACCTCTGACTGGCCCCAGAGTGGGGTGGGAATGGAGATTTTGCAATATTCTTCCTCCAGGAGGGGAGGGAATGGAGATTTTGCAGTATCCTTCCCCTGAAGTGGGGTGGGAATGGAGATTTTGAAATATCCTTCCCCTGCCACACCCACCAAGTCACGCCCACAGAACCGGTAGGGAAAACTTTTGGATTTCACCCCTGTTTAGGGGCTTATTTGCATTGGTGTCATTATTATGGGGTACTATAAAAACATCTGTTTGGATGACTTCAAGGACTAGATTAGGAACTGATCACCATAGAGCAAATCTAATTATATTGTCACTAAGAGTCAACACTGACTTGATGGTACATAATCAGTCAAGGTATATGTTTCTGAAACCTCATTTTTACTATATACTTCCCAATCCTCATGCATTTTCCTGGGCCCTAGAAATATCCGTAGGAGCTGAGAGAAGATATCCAAAGTCAAATCACCGTATCTGTAGGCAGATCTCTATTTCTATCCTTAGAGTGAGAGTGACAATCTTTCTAGTCCTTGGATCTCCTCTTAGACTCCCCAAATTCATTAGCTTTTCTTCCAATATTTCTTCTTAGCTATTTATCAGCATCTAAGAGATATATAATAACTCACTGACACTTGATTACCAAAAGCTGAGTTTCTATGTGGATTGCTAATATATAGGACACATTTATCTTATATTTATGACAGTATTTGTCATTATAGCATATAATACATACCGGTATGTTTGATGTTAAACATCTCAGATAAATTCATACTTTATTTTATTAATGAAGTATACTGAAAGAAAGAGATGAAAGACAAAAAAGAGAAAAAATTAAACAACAAAGTCAAAATATATATTTTAAAATATCTGAGCATTAAACCTTGATCAGATGGAACAATAGAATAGAATAGAATAGAATAGAATAGAATAGAATAGAATAGAATAGAATAGAATAGAATAGAATAGAATAGGAGTTCTTTATTGGCCAAGTGTGATTGGACACACAAGGAATTTGTCTTGGTGCATAGGCTCTCGGTATACATAAAAGAAAAGATGCATACAGTTTGCTCAGAAAGCTCAAACTGCCCAAGGAGCTGCTGATACAGTTCTACAGAGGAATTACTGAGTCTGTCATCTGCACCTCTATAACTGTCTGGTTTGGTTCTGCAACCCAACAAGACAGACACAGGATAATTAGAACTGCAGAAAAAACAATTGCTACCAATCTGCCTTTCACTGAGGATCTGTATACTGCACGAGTCAAAAAGAGGGCTGTGAAAATATTTATAGACCCCTTGCATCCTGGACATAAACTGTTTCAACTCCTACCCCCAAAACGACGCTATAGAGCACTGCACACCAGAACAACTAGACACAAGAACAGTTTTTTCCCGAACGCCATCACTCTGCTAAACAAGTAATTCCCTCAACACTGTCAAACTAGTTACTAAGTCTGCACTACTATTAATCTTCTCATCTTTTCATCGTTCCCATCACCCATCTCCTCCCACTTATGACTGTATGACTGTAACCTTGTTGCTGGTATCCTTACAATTTGTATCGATATTGTTTCCTGATTGCTTATGTGTAACCTATGACTATCATTAAATGTTGTTACCTTATGATTCTTGACGAATGTATCTTTTCTTTTATGTACACTGAGAGCATATGTAGCAAGACAAATTCCTTGTGTGTCCAATCACGCTTGGCCAATAAAGAATTCTATTCTATTCTATTCTATTCTATTCTATTCTATTCTATTCTATTCTATTCTATTCTATTCTATTCTATTCTATTCTATTCTATTCTTCCATTGCTTTTCTCTTTCTCTCTTTTACTTTTTTAAAATGTTATTAGCATTTTCCTCACTGTTCTAAGTAATCTTGAATCTGCCATGTGGAAAGAAACTGTTATGTTTCCATTATTTGTGCTGCAGATTTCTTCTGAGCTCTTATTTAGTCTGCAGTGCTGGTCAAATTGCTTTCGATACCCACCCCACAAGGATTGGGCAATGTTTTTTCCTGAGTGGGGTGCAGAATTTTATTTTCACTTAGTTACAAAGTTGACAAAGAATTTGTTTGCACACAAAGGTAGCTGCACTGAAAATAAAATTTTTAAAAAACTATTAGGAAAAGCTGTGTTTTGAAGCCGATAAATCAAAAATTATATGTTTCAAAGAACAAAAGCATGCATCACATTTTTAAAACTGGCTCTGGGACTTCTCTATATTGCAGACATAACCCATGATACATTTCTCCACATTTCAAAAACGAAACTTTGGACAGGGATATTGCTGTGTTAATCTTGACGCTAAAATGGGCAGAATTTTTAGCAATTCAAGCATGGAGTAATTCTTCCCAGGAAGCTTCTTCCCCTTTGGAAGCATATGGCAACTGTGGGGGCTGCAGAGTGATGGAGTGATGGAGACATGTAATATGGAAAGTCACACACGCCAACCCTGCAGTGGCAGAAAAATGAGACAGAAAAACAGAACTCTGGTTTGAGAGGAAAGTAAGTGGAAGGAATTTGCAGTATCATTGCTTAAATATTTGGGACCGCTGGAAGAAGCAGCTAGAGCAGGAAATGGAAAAAGATGATGGCCATCCTGCCATCCTGTGGGCATTTGCCTTTTTTGGCACAGGGAAAGTGCTAATCAGGGAAAATGCAGAAAGGATTAAACTTCTTAGCTCGATCCCTTTAACACAATATGGCTTTAAGCTGCGTGGACTTCAACTCCCAGAATTCCTCAGCCAGCATGGTTGGCTGGGGAATTCTGGGAGTTGAAGTCCACGCAGCTTAAAGCCGCCAATGCTGAGGAACACTGTTTTAACAAATAGCTATTAGTGCACAGGGTCCCTGTTGATGCAGTATCACTGTGACCCCGTCCAGCCTCTCAGTATGAAGCAATACATGCCATGTGTCTCCCCCCCCTCACTACATGGCCTTTCCTTCTTGCCTGCCTACCGTAGATATACAAGGCGAAGTTGATGAGCTGTTCAGCTTAGTGTGAAATGTGTTACATTTTCCCCCCAGCTGCTTCCTGATTGCAGTATTTACTTTTAATCTCCTCTGCCTCAATGCCCGATAAAAACTTTGTCACATTAGATGGTGACAGATGGGAAAGAGAAGGGGGAGATCACTGCAAGAGAACGTCCTGCTTTCCCAATAATTTTTCACAACGCCAATTATGTCCTTCAGTGCTTCCCGGCATGTGCACCCATGTCAGCAGAGAAGGAAATAGAAAGGCATAAATAAAGACAAAACCAGGCACTGTGTGGCTTTAATCTGCAGAATAACATTTCTCATTGGGGTGAAATATGGCTGGATTCTCTCCCTGGACTGCAGAGAAGCTGCACACGCCCAAGTAGATTGGCTTGTCTGTGGTCTGGAAAACACCCAGTCTGGCAAGTACTATAATATCTCTACGGCATGATAAGTTCAAGAATGTCTCTGGGACTTTTCCTGCAGTCTTTCTTATTTTACTTCAAGGATAGTTGCTTCTCCCAAGCCACAAGTCCAATTCTGATCCATTCCATAAGCCATGTTACTCCTTCTATGTAAATGAAATATTCTTATTCTTTGCTGTGGTGGGGAGGAAGAGAGAAATGGCCCCTAAAAAAGCTCGTTCAGATTTTTTAAAAACTGACTAGATGGTCCTATTTATTGGGGAACCAGATTCAGCAAGTAAAGTGCTTTACATTTTCTCACCTTAAATACATGGGTGACATTGATTCAGTGGGAACTTCAGGGAAAGCGAGCTTAAGTCGCAGTCTTTATCTTTCTAGCTGTCAGAAAAAGCTAAATTTGGGGAGTGGGAGGTCAACTGTGTTATAGTATTATATATAGATATGTATCAGGGGTGAAATCTACTTACCTTCCCTACCGGTTTGGAACCGTGCGCACACATCACGTACATGCGCAAACCCTCTGCGCATGCGCAAATCCTTCTGCACATGCGCAGAGGGTAAAAAACAGGTTACTTCCTGGTTAAAACCAGGAAGTAACGACGACTGAGCGGGTGGGTGGAGCCTCGCACTACCATCGCTACCAGTTCTCCGAACCGCTCGCCAACATTGGTGAAGTGGTCTGAACTGGTAGCATTTCACCCGATACGTATGCATTGTCAGTCAGCATATTGCCCCCCCAACAATCTGGGTCCTCATTTTACCAACCTCAGAAAGATGGAAGGCTGAGTCAACCTTCCAACCTTCCCATTCGGCAGTGGGCAGAATTAGCCTGCAATACTGCATTCTAACCACTGCACCACCACAGCTCTCTGAAGACAAATAGTTTTAATGGTCCAATAAAAAACACACACCTTCCTATTAGAAACTACAGGTCCCAAACAGTAGTTTCCAAACTGTAAAGCAAGTGGTCTTGGCATTTGTCTCGTTCCAATATTTTGGTTCCCATTCTAGCCTGCTTCTTTCAGCAGAAGAGATCCTTAGCAACTTTACATAATTATGTGATTGGTGATTTACATTGCCTTAAGGCATGGATTCCTTCAAGCATTGTTTTTTTTTTTTTCTTTTCTCATTAAGCACAATTGGCAGAGTTCACACTAAACCAAATGAAGAAAACCACATATGAATACAGAGCTTATGTTCTCTGGTTTAGGACTGCTTGCCCCTTCATGTCATAGAAGACACAGCACAAACAAGCTAAGCTGCAGAAGGAAATAATACTTTTAGACTCTTGGAAACAAACAAAAAAAACCCCCTGTTTCCAGGTCTTTTATAGTTTGAAAATAGTTTGAAAATATTTTGGTTAAGTTTATTTTATTTAATGATACCTGATTTAGTATTTTTTAAAAATAACTTAAAGAAAAATCAAATTACTTTTTTTCCTACATATCCAACAAGGCTTGTAAGAGCAGGTTTCACTTGCTTCCAGCTTTCTTTAATATCTATTAAAAAAATAAGTCCCTATATATGTACACCCGATGCAGTGTTTCTTTGTTCTGCAAAATGTGATTCCCATTCATACCTAACATGAGTTGTTTCCAGCTCGGTATCTTTCACATGCCATTTCCATCATCCAGGAATTTATAGAACTACTAGTTGAAGATGATAGGTATTCTGATCCAGCACAGACCTTCCTTTAGCCTAGACCTGCCTGTATGCCCGCAGTTAAAAGAAAGGGTCAAGCAACATGCATAAGTGACCTTATGACAGCATGCAGTGCCATGCATGGATGAGAGCATCTGTTTTTCTCTCTCTCCCTTCCTCTTTTCCTTTTTCTTACACAGAGAAGGAGAGAAGTTTGCAAAAGTTATGCATATTCTTGAATGCTATTGCCAGTCTGAAATCTCAAATATACGCTAGGGACTAAAGCAAAAACAACCCTATTGTTCTGACCTAGACTTCCTGAGTCAGTAAAACACATGAGTAGTCCCAAAAACCTGTTTTATTTTAACAGCTGTGAATTCTATTCGTTCACAGATGAGTCCCAAATAGTTGTAAAGAGTCCTTTGGGATAAGGCTGATAATCATCCACCTTTATCTCCCTTGACATGTTGTCAAAGACCTAATTGGCAAAGCCATACAGAGTCCAGAATCAAACAGAGCTTCAGACTTTAAACTGCACAGAATTAATGTTGCTTTCTGCAAAGGTCCATGTGCCTTTGCTCCTCTTTTAAGTCTTATGGGAGGGGCCAATCATCTCCAAGCCCTACTCCCAAGTCATCCCTTTTGTTTATGTTAGGATATGGTGTAAACCTAACAAGTTGTCCAGGCAATATACGTGTGCTATAACTTTAAATGTATTCTGTAACTTTAAGATGTGTTCTATCACTTTAAATGTATTCTGTAACTTTAAATGTAATGCTGAGTAATTGTACTGATGAGTCATTGTAACTGACTGCTGACTGCAATTATCCTAATTGTACTGTTGAGTCATTGCACTGCTGACTTCACTTATCTTAAGTGGATAATTACTAGTGTAAACGGTATATAAGAAGGAAGCTGAGCTATAGTCATTGTTGGACCTGCTCTCATCATTTGCTTGACTTTTTGCTTGACTTGTTGGTTGGAACTGCTACTGTCGTGTGTGAAGATGTGGATGAATATGCTACCATCGTGATTTGTTACCAGCGTTGAATTGCTGTTTATTACCTACTGCTGTTTGTATGGTAAGAAAATATCTGTAACTTCGGACTGATTTGAATGGCTAAAGACTTGGATTGACTAAAAGACTATGCAATTGTTTTTCACTACAAAGTAAAAGCTTTGTTAAACCAGTTTGTATGTATTGTATTCATTGCTCTCAGTACCGTTTCTCTGTGCACTTACTCTGCTGGTTGGTAACACAACAATATCCTTAACAGTTTTAACTGTTCTTGCCTTCTGACAGCGCTGCACATGCGCGCACTGGGAACAGGCTCCCCCGTTCCTCTGCTTTGCTGAGGTGCGACTCTGGAGGCTCCAGAAGCAGCATGTACCTCCCAGATGGTCCTTTCTCTGCCTCCAACGCAGAGCCCTCGTCCGAGCCTTCCCCAGGCTCCAGGACTGGCCCATGTTCCTACCTAGCCTCCTCAATGTTCGACTCTGCTGCAAGCTCTGCAGGCTGCTGGTGGATCACATCACCTATTCCACACCTCTTCAGGAAGAAAGATTATGAGAAGCCAGAACAAATTGGAGAAGGGGGGAAAGGACCTAATAAAACGATCCAGGATGCAACTTCAAATTCCTGAACAACAGAGCACAAAACTGTCAGGAAGGCTCAAGATTAGTTTAACAGATAGAGTAGGCTGCAAGAAATTAGTAGAATTGTCCACCTCTGAATGAAAGAGGGGCAGACAAAAGGATATGCTGCACCTCGACCTTTCACTTTGCACAGCAGAAGCAGCAACGCTCCAGGGTGTGAAGCATTAAGGGAGAGCCAGTGTTCTTTGACTGGCAGTTCAGCTCAAATAAAAGGGTGCCAGTTCAGTTCAGACAAGACCGAGTGGCTGTGGGTATTGCCTCCTAAAAACTATGTTGATTGTCCATCCTTGGTTCTGGGGGGGAAGAAATTGTCCCCCTCAGAAAGGGCTCGCAATTTGGATGTCCTCCTAGACTCACAGCTAAGATTAGAGCAACATCTGTCAGCTGTGGCTAGGGGGACCTTTGCACAGGTTCGCCTGGTGCACCAATTGCGACCCTACTTGGATCAGGAGGCTATCCTCACAGTCACTCATGCCCTTGTCACCTCACGGTTAGATTATTGCAACACGCTCTACATGGGGCTACCTTGAAAAGTGTTCAGAGACTACAGTTGGTCCAGAACGCAGCCGCATGAGCTGTCATGTGTACACCTAGGTACACCCACATTACACCAATTCTCCGTGAGCTGCACTGGCTCCCTATTGGTCTCCAGTCACAATTCAAGGTGTTGGTTATTACCTTTAAAGCCCTACATGGCTCAGGGCCAGGTTATCTTCGAAACCGCCTTCTACCACATAGCTCCCAGTGACCAGTAAGATCCCACAGAGTTGGTCTCCTCCAGGTCCCGTCACCTAAACAATGCCGGCTGGCGGGCCCACGGGGGAGGGCCTTCTCTGTGGCTGCCCCAGCTCTCTGGAACCAGTTACCTCCTGAGATCCAGACCATCCCCACCCTATTGGCCTTCCGAAAAGCGGTGAAGACCTGGCTTTTCCGGCAGGCCTGGGGCCGTTGATCTCGCTGTTGTGATCTGGCGAGACCCAGCCATGAATGGTGTGAATGGGTTTTAATTGTTTTTAATGTTTTAATTTTTAATGTTTTTATATATGGTTTTTAAATTGAGTCTCCGCCTTGAGACTTCGGAGAAAGGCAGCATACAAGTTTTTTTTTTTTTTTAATTTGATTTATATGCCGCCCTTCTCCGAAGACTCAGGGCGGCTTACAATGTGCTCAGCAATAGCCTTCATCCCTTTGTATATTTATACAAAGTCAGCTTATTGCCCCCACAAACTGGGTCCTCATTTCACCTACCTTAGAAAGGATGGAAGGCTGAGTCAACCTTGAGCCTTGGCGAGATTCGAACCCTGCAGTAATTGCAGGCAGCTGGTCTTAAGCAGCTTAATAACAGGGTGCCTTAAACCCTTGTACTACCAAGGCTCTTTTTTTTTTTGAATAAATAAATAAATAAATAAATAAATAAATAAATAAATAAATAAATAATAAAGAATTCACTGATCCGAATGGCAAAGTGACACAATTGTTCCACTGCCTACAAGTGGAGGGTAGTTTCACTTTGCTGTTTTGCTTTGAGGAAGTTCTTGGTGAAAATTTCATTAAAGCAAATGCCCCTTCAAAGCTCTCAACACCTCTAGTATTTAGTGAGGGAAAGAAGAGCTGGAGCTGCATGCTATCTATGTTTTGTCATCCCTTCAGGCAAATTCCCAGAGAGTTTGCTTCTGATAGTTTCAGGTGAATATTAAAAAATGCAAGGGATCATACCCGAGTCAAAATTTCTCAGAAGAGATGGTTCTGAATAAAAGAAGGCCACTTTGCCAAATAATCTTGCCCCATTTTTTTTTTTTTTTGCTTCATGGTACTATCAGCTGACATCGCCCTATGTCCATATTAATCTGCAACCCTGAAGATGCCAAGTTGTGCCCAATTTGCCAATACAGGGAGTCCTTGTTTAGTGGCTGCCTTGCACAGTGACCATTTGCAGTTATGATGGTGATGAAAAAAAACTTTTGAGACCAGTCCTTGCATTTAGCAATAGTAATAGCACTTAAGACTTATATAATGCTTCACAGTGCTTTACAGCCCTCTCTAAGCAGTTTACAGAGTCAGCATATGGCCCCCCAACAATCTGGGTCCTCATTTTACCGACCTCAGAAGGATGGAAGGCTGAGTTAACCTTGAGCTGGTGAGGATCGAACTCCTGGCAGTGTGAGCAGAGTTAGCCTGCAATACTGCATTCTAACCACTGCACCACCACAGCTCCTAATAGATTTGCAACTTTGGCAAATGTCTGTAAAGCACAAGAAAGCTGAAGTAAGATTACAAGCATAGTCACAGTTTTGCCTGGTGACTGCTTCACTTAGTGACTGAATTGCCATCCCAATCATTGACACTAAACAAGAATTATATTTAAACCTATATAACAAACCTATATATTTATTGTTGTTGCTTTTTGTTGCTGCTAAACAAAAGGAAAAGTATCAAACTCCCTCTCCCCTGCAAAAATACCCACCCCATCATACAGGGAAGGAGTGGTGTGCAATAAAACCAATGAAGTGGCAAGGTGACTATCAAACAAGAGTAGGAGGGGAGAAGAAGGATCAAGATGCATCACTTCCCCCTCCATGATGTTCTTATATGCCTGCCCCTCTACTACGTAGACATTGCTCCTTCCATCCTCCTTCCTGTCTTAAATACGTTCAATGAGGCATTTGTACCAAGAAAGAAGGTGGATAGGTGGCCGGTGGGACAGGTCACAAGTGTCTATGGAGATTCTCAGCCATCCAGGTCATGGTTGTCCCTAAAGTGCTTTTTTCAAAAGGCAGCTGAACTTTGTTTTTCCTTCCCTTTCCAAAGTTCAGTTGCCTTTTCAAAAAAAGCATCTTTGGGACAAGGCACAAGGAAGCCAACTAGTTGGAATTGGGGGTGGCAGCAGCAGGGCTTTTGAACTACCCTTGAAAAACATTGCTACAGTTGTTGCTAACAGTGAACTCTGTGTCAGGATTCCGAGGGATGCCCTAATTAAATCATGAGCCTCGAGCCAAGCTTCAAAAGAAATCCAGTCATTTATTAGGAGCTTCATGTCAGCACGTTCCAAGTGAAGCCAACTGTGACCCCACATAATTTATGACCCAATCTTGACCCTGTTTCCCCCCTCCCCCCAGGGTGTGTCATCAGTCACATTCACCAACGGAGCAATTTCGTGGGTTGTAGAGATCACTCCCCTCCGGCCGCTGTGAGTAACCCTGGGAGACAGCCTTGAGAGAGATATGTCTGGAATGTGCTTTTGTTTTTGGCTGCCGTGCTGCTTCGCCATTTTCCCATCCCCATTGCCTACGTCAACTCGAGAGCAGGCCAGGGATGCTTTGCGAGTTGACCCTCTGGTTCTTGAGAAGCTGTTGGGGAAAATTCTTCTACTTTTGGTCAAATTTAGAGAAATAATAGCTTCCCTCTCATTTCAGTAGCAGTAAACAGAGTGAAGACATTCAACAGGTAACTCATCTACATCCAGCTACATGACAGTATCTAACTGATTAACCTGACTGATTATGTGCCATCAAGTGTCAAGTCTTAGCAACCACTTAGATATATTTTCTCCATAATGATCTGTCCCTAACCTGGACTTTCAGTCTTTCAATGGTGCATCCATTGCCACTGTAACTGGGCCCATCCATCAACCTCCCCACACCGCTACAAAAAACCCCAAACCCTATTGCTAGTCATCCTCTTCTCTTTCCTTTTACCTTTCCCAGTATTAGAGTCTTCTCCAGAGATTTTGGTCTTCACATAAAATGTCTAAAGTAAGAAAATTTGTACTTTTGGATGTATTTTTTTGATGACCCATTTGTTTGTTTTATCCAACACTAAAGTTCAAGGGCATCAATACTGTTCCTATCCTGCTTCTTCTAACCATGGTTGATCTTCTAACCTTGGATGATTTTAAATAATTAAGTAGGATTGAATTAGGTTAGCATTTATGTCAGAGTTCTCCCAACCAATAGTAGAACTGGAACCTTCATGGGCATTTATTCAAGGACACATGAATTTAGTGTATATATATATATTGCAAAAGCTAGGAAAACTGTTAAGGAAGAACTGAAGAAACTGCCAAGAGCAAGAAAGAAGCCCTGTTTATAGTAGGAGCAAGGTTACATTTTTACTTCGCTTTCTTCCATCCTTGTGGAAGGGTGACAATCTCCCTGCTTTGGGGTTGGGAGAAACTGTCAACAATTGTTCTTTGCTTCAGAAATGAAATGTTCTGGTTTCAGGCTATTTCCTTCTGCCCTTGCCAGATCGCAATTCAGATGGGAAATCCCTATAGGTTAGACAGGGAAATTGAAAAAAGCAAACTAAAAGAAAGCACTACAAACCCTCTCAAGAAAAGTTCATGGAAGTGTCCATGAAGACTCCAAGAGCTGAGCTCATTTCAAAGGAAACTTCATTTTTTAAAATTTCTGTACGCTCTCACAAAAGGCCTGGAAGTATTTGCAGCAATGTCAAAAGCCAATTTGGGTGGGACCACCACCTAGAATCATCCCACACCAAAAGGACTGAAGCCACCTCGACATCAAGCTTCCAGATCTTATGCCAGAGAGATGTCCCGAAGGAGTACAACATTTGCACAAGGAATATCTTTTAACAAAGTAACACCTAAAGACAGTCTCTGGGCACAACTAGAGTGATAAATTCTGAGTAATATCGTTCAGTGTTTTCTTTGCCTAGAAAACAAAACAGCCCAGAATCTGCAAAACGAGTGAGACAAAATGCGTGTTTGAAAGTGCGACTATCCCAAAATAAATGTGATCGATGGCAGCTTCTGCAGTTAGCTATAACCATGGCAATTGTTGGGCAGATGATAAATGATACTTTCCCCTTGGCTGAGGGACTCAGTTGGATGCCCCTGTCTAGAATATCAATTGTGGTACTGGGCAGAGAAATTCTCCGGCATCTTTTCTCCTCCCACTTCTCATTCATTCTGATGAAAGAGGAGAGCTTTAGAAGTTTTTTTTGAAATTTGGGAGAAATTCTACGGGTTATTTTTATACCTATTTTATTAAAATTTTTGATTATAAAACTAAAATTAATATAAACTAAACTTAAAGAGTAAATATGCAAGGGGAAAAAAGAGAAGAAAAAGTAAGAATATATGAAAGAAAGAAAGAAAGAAAGAAAGAAAGAAAGAAAGAAAGAAAGATGGAAGGAAGAAAGAAAGAAAGAAAAAGAAAGAAAGAAAGAGAAAGAAAGAAAGAAAGAAAGAAAGAAAGAAAGAAAGAAAGAAAGAAAGAAAGAAAGAAAGAAAGAAAGAAAGAAAGAAAGAAAGATTGTATGGGTTACATGTGGCATTCTTGGACTTAACTTAGTGATGAATTAGTTGCAGACTGTGAAAGGATGTCCTGCTTTTCAATATACCAACTGCTGTCCAGTGACCTGTAACTTCTCTGGTTTCCCACTAAATTTCAATTAAATTTCAAGCAGAAGCATTTACAGCAGGGATGGAATCTACTTACCTTCCCTATTGGTTCGGAAGTGCACGCACATGCGTCATGTGCGTGCGCAGGCCGACTGTGCATGCACAAACCCTTCTGCGCATGCGCAGAGGGTAAAAAACAGATTACTTCCTGGTTTTCACCCTCTGCTCGCACTGCCGTCGCTACCAATTCTCCGAACCACCCACCGCCATCCCTACCAGTTCAGCTGAACCGGTCCGAACTGGTAGCATTTAACCCCTGATTTACAGGGCAGGTTAAAAAAACTATAAGGGGTAATAACCATGCAATCAAGGCCCTGCCCCCTTTTTACATTTGTAATAAAAAGGGATCACAATTTGTAGTCCTCACATTGAATTTTTTGTTTCTTCTTTCTTTTTTTTCTTGTCCTCTGCAAATTCTCCTGAACTCGCAGGAGGACATTATGAGGGACTTCCTTCTACTGGGCTTTTTCAGTGATAGGGATGCTGTCAGTTCCATGATGAAGTTGTTGAAAAACGTTTGTGGAATTTTTCCTACCGCTGGAAAAATGCTAAAAGAAGAAACTATTTTCTTCGTCCACAAATTTGATAGAAATGTTTAAGTGGCCATTTGTGTCCAGCTCTAAGCAAAATTCTGCTGTCAAAGAAGGACAGGAGTTTTAATGTTTTTTTCCCTCCCCTATTAATTACTGTTAGAATCCGGCAATGATTTTCAAGATCTGATTCCTGAAATTATTGACAATTACATACTATAGCCAATCACTAAAGACCAGAAGTTCCCTGTGATCAAGAATGTCTTGCTTTCTGTCTGTTATGGGAAAGAGACTGTACATTATCAGTGTTTTGCCCCACACTGGCACTGGGGTGGCTCTTGCCATCTTTCACACCCAAGGGGGAGCTTGCCTTAAGCACTGAGGTTGTTTGGTTGACTGTTTAATGAAAAGGGCTGTTAATTGTTCTATAAAGATAGGTTGTCTGAAATGTTCTGTGGCATCACAAATAATGCCAGTATTATGACCTTAAGATTCCTTGCCCCTTAGAACAGAAAAATGAAGTGAAGTAGCTACAGAACACTTCTTTTTTTTCTTCTTAGGAGCAAGAAATCGTAAGGTCATAATACTGGCATTATTTGTGACGCCACGTATTACTGAGTGACCTAGTGAATGTTGATATATTTAAAGAGGCAAATGAAATTCTTGCAATAAATAAATTCTTGCAATAAAGAGCCTTGGTAGTACAGTGGTTTAAAGCACTCTGTTATTAACACAGCTGCCTGCAATTACTACAGGTTCGAATCTTACCGGGCTCAAGGTTGACTCAGCCTTCCATCCTTTCTAAGGTAGGTTAAATGAGGACCCAGTTTGTGGGGGCAATAAGCTGACTTTGTATAAATATACAAAAGTATGAAGGCTATTGCTTAACGCATTGTAAGCCGCCCTGAGTCTCCGGAGAAGGGCGGCATATAAATCAAATTTTTTTAAAAAAATGTACATTTAAATTTAGCATCATATGAAGCATTTGGAACCCAACCTATTGGTGAGAAAGCAGTGTATCAATAATTTGATTATGACTGTTTAAAATGGAAATGTTTTCTAGCCTTATCATTTGTTCTGGAGTACCGGCAATGAAAGGGGAAGGCTGGATAATTGTATACCAACAGCTTTCATTCACAGATAAAGCTGTGACTAAGGCCCAGCCTGATTTATCATCAATATTTGCAAAGAAAGTTTTACTCCCCATTGCTTTGTTTGTAACTACATGGAGGGCTTCCCCGGCGTGTTTCAATGGGGCAGGAGAGGGAGGCTTTGATTTGTGAAGGGGGAGCAAGATGTTCCAAAAAGATTATCTCACAGTTGGAACTCGTTAATGAAAGAAATAAATTAGCTAAGTTCATTTTTCAGGGAATTCTTGTGTAAACTGGAAATTTTCCAGTCTATGAGCCCCGTGCAGGGCTACCCCATAAATCACAGCAAGCAGGTTGTCTGTATACCAAGAGCAGCCTCATTCAGAGGGAGGGAGGGAAAGTGCCCAACATATGTTCATAGAGAAAAAATTACAGAAGTAAAACGGGGAAGACGGATACCTTCCTCACCCACGGCTGGAAAAGGAAAGGGCTCAGCCTCCGGCATTATGACATACGGTGTTTCCAAAGAGTCTTTTCCTTCCAACCAGGAGAAAGCACCTGAAATGGGTCAGCTTTTAATTGAATACAATGTTAATTACAGCATGCACTATTAACGGTTTGTGGGATTTGACTAATTAATGTAATAGTTTGTGAGTCACGCTCATTAAATATGAAAATTACGCTGGCGAAAAGTATTGGTTTCATTATCAATCTTGTATGGACAGAAATTAGGGAGGGGATGTACAATTGGTGGGGGGAGAGATACCCATCTTGACTTATGGAGCAATTAGCTTTTTCTTTTTGAGAAAGACTTAGTACATACAATATGGAAGAAGCAGAGTTCTATTCAAAAGGGGTAGGGATTAAAGAAAGAAGGCAGTAGGGCAATCAGGAGGAAGAAACATACGGTTGCAAAGTGCAAATTCTCTTGAGATGGTCAGCATCTTTGGGAAGGAGCAAGGACAACCGAATAGAGTTATGGATGTGGAAGTCAACAAAAATTGATCAGCTTGATAATAAACATGGGACAGGAGAGTGAAGAGAGAAAAATCTGTCAGGAGGCAAAATAATGAGGCTACTCCAAGGGATTAACAATGAAACTCCTGACAGAAGGAGGCAATTGCTCCTGAGTGAGATAAAAGTCTAATATAACACAGAGAGAACATTTTCCAAGTACTGTACAGGGCTTGGGGGGCTTCATTCCTGTTAATGATGACGAATAAATGGTGCACAGGGAACTCCAGCAAAACAGGAGGAGGGTAGGATGGTTCCAGCCCTATTATTTTTATTGCTGTCCTTTGGGGTGATTTTAGATGCACTTGCTGCATGTGTTGGGGGAGAGATTGGCTTCTTGCCAACACAGCTAGCCCCCTGCCCTATAGGTGCTCTGCAACTGGAGGCTCGTGATGGAGACCCAGAGGAGAGCCAAAGAGGAGCAATTGCAAAGGAGAGGATCTGCCTTATAAAGTGACGAAGAGAAATGATAGGCAATTAACTTAATACCCCAAAGCCTTGGAGGAAACCCCAAATATTAAAAAAAAAAAAGTCCATAAATCATGGACGCAACTAGTGAAAGTGGACCCACTTATGCAACTGATAGGGAATCCACTTAGGGGTCTTGGCTTTTTTTGCCCAGATACTCATACCTAAAGACTGGAAAAGATGCAAAAGTTGATCAATGCTGATTTGTTTGCTTATAGGAACATCCTTTGTTCATTGATGATGCTGAAACAAGCAAACAAGCAAACAAACAAACAAAAAATCAAAAGAAAGCCACAACAATATAATTAAAGCCCTGGCCATTTTTCTGTGCATTGTAAGGTTTCAGTTGCAAAGTTGCAGCTGCACTCATGGCCTTTTTTATTCCTCCCCTCCCCCACACCCGCTTCTGTTAATTTACAGCAGAGGTCTTCAAACTTGGCCGCTTTAAGACTTGTGGACTTCAACTCCCAGAATTCCCAGAATCCCAGCATAGCTGGCTGGAGAATTCTGGGAGTTGAAGTCCACCAGTCTTAAAGCGGCCAAGTTTGAAGACCTCTGATTTACAGCAATGTCTTTCCTTTCTACAATAAATATTATCAAACTAGATTGTATGACAATTATAATAACAATAAATATGAAGTAGATGGAAGTAAAAAAAAACATTACAAAAGAGAGGGAGAGAAAAAAACCCTACAGGTAGTCCTTGACTTACAAATGTTCATGCAGTGACTATTCGAAGTTACGATGGCACTGGGGAAAAAAGACTTATGACCTGTTTTTCACACTTATGACCATTGCAGCATCCCCATGGTCATGTGATCCAAATTGAGAACTGGTGCTGTGTTTTCCCGAAAATAAACCTTCCCCCGAAAATAAGCCCTCCCCGAAAATATTTAAACACATGTGCAGCCGGTCCCCGCCATTTCCTCTGGTTAAGGTTAGGGAGACAGAACTGGAAATCAGGTAAGATGGCAAGAGGATCCCCGTCTTGCTCCACGTGCCCCAAAATAATAAGACCTCCCCAAAAATAAGGCCAAGCGCTTAATTCAGGGTTCAAAAAAATATAAGACAAGGAAACACGGTATGTATTTATGACCATTACAGCATCTGGGGGGGCGGTGTCATGTGATTAGCAAACCTAATATTTCAATCATTAAGCGGTCAAAAACTTTTGCAGGTTAAAGGGATTAATTGAAAGGCTTCATTACGCCCTCTACTTAGGCTAACAAAAGACTAGTTTGCCTTAAAAACAAATAACAGTACGAGCAATACGGTTTTGGCCATTCTACTTATGCCTTTGGCAGCTTTCCTGGTTATGCATCATTCATTCACAGCTCCAGTCTAGCACAAAAGCATTAAGCAAATTGGAACTGCCTTCAGTGGATTTCCAAGTCATTGATGTTGAGAGTTTTAAGGGTGTTGAGTTCATTGAGAAATTACTTGCTTCTCAAGGAAAGCCAAAGCACAGTAGGAACAGATTATAAACGTTCTGTGGCAGTATATTACTTTGTGCTCTAGGTTAAGAGCTTTTTATCTGTTTCTGAAAAGGATGAAAGATGATGAAATATCATAAAGAAATTATCTGGTTGTTTTTAACAAATTCAATACACTTGTTAATTACAATGGAACAATTTTGTGATGGTTCACCACCCAGAGTCACTTGTTTGAGATGGGCAGCTATAGAAATTGAATAAATAAATAAATCATTCATACTTTGTGTTTTGAATTGCTGCTGGCTCCCTCTGTCAGTGTAATTTTCTATGGGTTTTTTTTTTTAGACTTTTTCAAATGTTTCTACTACTTTCTAAAATGAAAAATAAAGTAATATGAATAAAATGCCAGAATTAGCTATCTACTTTGTAGCTGTCTAGTCAATGATAAACCAAATTTAAACAAGCTACAAATATTTTAATTTCAATGTTCATTCCAAACTGACATTGAAAATCACCCTGGTTCTCACAACAATGCCAACAAGTTATAAGTCACTGCTTTTACATAGCATATTAAATTCTGCAACTCTCACCAGCGTCAGGGAACTATAAACTCTTAATTTTATGGGCAAAGCAAAGTTTTCTACACAAAGATTACTGTAGGTTGATTGACAGACTCCATTCAGAAGATCAGGAGGAACTCATGATTGTTTCAGCACAGCGTTGTCAGGCAAGTTAAGCACAATTATGTAAAATACTGTATAATTTAAATATGTTGAATAACACATTCAGAAAATGCCTCCTATGATTTCTGATTGATTATTTTTAAAAAAAGCTACTCTAGTAAATGAGAGAAATGTAGTTATTTTTGCTCTATATCCAGCAAAGATTGATTTTGGGAAAGTCAAATCCTCTACAATCAATGTCGGAGGGCAAAAGGTTTTTGGCAACAGTAGTGTCAGGGTTCCAAGTAATTGATCCATAGCAAGCAAAACTCCGAGGCAGGTGGATTCCTCAAAGAATAGCTTTATCAGGAGGCACATATCTGGTGAAAACCGTCTCTGAAGTCTCCCGTGGTTTTCACCTAATTAAAAGTAAAAGTTTTTCTACTTTCTCAAAACAATCAGTCACTTACTGGCTGACCCTGTGGGTCAGACTTCCAGATTACTATTTAGGCCAGTGCTTATGGCGGGACGACTTCCACAGTCCTTGGGCCAGCAATATTCATAGCAAACTTATGAAGATAGGTATTCCCCCTATTGAAGCCGTTATGCTTGGCCCAGATGCAGCCAAATCACTGATATTCCAGCGATTGGATGATATTGAAAGACAACAGAATCTGGCATTTGGTGCGGGAGTATGTTCTCGGTTTTCTCTTGGTATTACTCCCCGAACGCACCCCCCTAAATACCTCTCTGTGCTATCCTTTGTCAAATACAGGTTGGCCTTTCTAAAGGCACTTTTTAATGTGATCCCCTCGAATGTCCTAGAAAGCAGGTGCTCGGGGTGTGTGAAATCCACCCACTGTTCATGTGTCGGCCGATCTCCGGAATCGTTGGCTCACATCGTATTTATATGCCCCCATTATCAGGAGGTAAGGTCAGAACTTATCTCTCCCATTTGCCAAAGATTTCCTGGAACATCTGAAAATCTTAGCCTTCGCTTCTTACTCCAACATACTGATTCTAAGATTACATTAAAGGTAGCAAAATTTTTTGCTGCAGTATTGGTATGTAAGAGTCGGGGGAAGGGACGGGCTGGACCCATTGACTGAGGTCAGCCTCACTGATCGTCAGCAGTTGAGCTAGCTGGTGGTTGTATAAAGTGCTGATGTGTGGATTTTATGCAAATTGCAATATAGTATTTTCTACCTATGTATAATTTTTAATCGACCATAGTCCATATAGATTGGAGCTAAAAATTTTGTAACACATGAACTATGAGCTTGACGGAGTGGTTTTTCTACCACTGATCTTGTTGTGGTTTTGCACTTCAGTCTGGTCATGTGCCAGCTATGTGCCTTGGATGTTTTGGTTTTTTGGTCTATGACCGCAATAAAGTATGCTATGCTAACTGTTGCAATATTTTCAGGATCAGACTCAATAAAGATAATAGGAGTTAGAGGTTTAAATATATTTCTCTTTAATCATAACAGGCATTCTATATTCACTGAATATTCAAGATAGAAGCAAAGAAAATGGTGAGGGTAGCTCCTTATATATACAAGGGGTGGAGCCAGGAATGGGAGTGGTAAATTATGAATACATTAGGATCCAAAGAATAAGTTAACCCCTGATGTCCCATATATACATTATTTACACATTAGAGAATAAGGCATTTACATTTGACAAATCCCCCTCTAAATGCCGGTTCGCTATACAACACCAATTACATTCAGATTCAGGACAATATAATACATATAATTTAGAAGTTAAATATTTGTGCTGTTTAGAAGGTAAAGGCTTCGTTAATATGTCAGCTAATTGTTCAGAGGTATCACAATGTATTGCTTTGATGAATCCATCTTGAGATAATTGTCTCACGTGCTTAAATTTTATATCAATATGCCTGGACCTTTGTCCAATGGCATCGGATCTGGATATTTCAATGGCTGCTTTATTATCTTCATGCATAACAAAAGGTAATGCAGGTTTTTTCCAAACATCTGAGATCAAATCATTGAACCATACAAGGTTATTAGCAGCTTTGGACAAACAAACATATTCCGCTTCTGTGGTTGAAGTGGCTACCAGTTCTTGTTTACCAGTGTACCAGTAAACTGGACAATCATTCAATAGAAAAATATAACCAGAAGTACTCTTTCTGCATAACGTATCACCAGCCCAATCTGCATCTGCGTAACAGGTAATTTTTGGTTCTTTGTCATTATTAGGTTCTAATACTAAACAAAAGTCTAATGTACTTTTCAGATATCTTAGAATTCTTTTGACAGCTTCCCAATGATACATGGTTGGTTTGCTAACATATCTTGACAATAAATTGAGAGGTAATGCAATATCTGGCCTGGTCCAATTAGATATATAAAGGAGTGAACCTATAACTGATCTGTAAAATGTATTATCTTTAAATTCAGGGGAAGATTCATCAGTGTTTCTAAGAAAATCAGTTTGCATAGGAGTGTCACAGGGTTTGGCATTGTTTAAATTACATTTGTTTAGAAGTTCAATGATCTTATCTTTCTGAGTAAGTTTGAAACCCCTTCTAGTTTTGTTAATTTGTACACCAAGATATTTATTCACTTTACCTAAAGATTTCAACGAGAAATGTTCGTTTAACTTATTTACAAAGGTTTCTCTGCTCTCCTTATGCTTTCCTATATATAAAATATCATCCACATAAATTAATACAAATTCAATATGATCATCACTTTTTTTTACAAAGAAACAGTTATCAGCAGTGGTAGCGTTGAAATCCATGGTCTTAAGTACTTTTACCAAGCAATCGTACCATCTTTTGCCAGATTGCTTTAATCCGTATAGACTCTTGTTTAATAACCAAATTTCATTTTTATTAGTGTATTGACTGTGTGGTGCTCTTACATATATTTCCTTATCTAGTTTTGCGTGTAAATACGCAGTCTGTATGTCATATTGAAATACGTCAAGATTGAGTGCAGATGCTACTACTAGAGCTGTTTTAACACTCTCTGTCCTCACCGTAGGGGAGTATGTGTCAGTATAGTCTTCTGGATATTTTTGTGCATAACCTTGTGCAACTAGTCTAGCCTTGTATAGAGTATTGCCTCCTTCTAGGTTCTTAATTTTATAAATCCACCTGGTACCTATAATTGTTTTATCCTTAGGTGCGATTGCAGGTGTGAATACATTTAATCCTTGCAAACTTTCCATCTCTTTTTTCATAGCTAGTTCCCATTTTTCTCTTTCTTCACGCGGGAGTTTTAATACTTCCTCATATGTATTAGGTGTTATTTGTTCACCATCCATATGCATTATGTAATCTTTGTATTTATTTGGTATTTGATTTCTATTGTTTCTAATAGCTCTTTCAGGTTTGCTATGGTTGTCATGCAAATATCTAGCTTCCTTTTTTGTTAATGTGTCTGTCTTTATTTTATGCTGACTATTTGTCCAAGTTTTGGTTTTGTTCTTATTTTTGTTGATATTTTGATTTTCTATTGTCCCTTCCTCGCAAGATATTGTATCTTTGCATTTATTTGGAAATATTTCATTAAGGTGCAATTTAGACCAATTGACCTGCTCATGGAACACAGCTGTTCTGGAGACTATAAATTTATTATTATTATCTATGAATCTGTACCCTTTGGTTCCAGTTTCATATCCCATAAATCTTAATCTTCTGGATACGTTTTCTCCCTTTCTCCTCAACTGCTTAGGTATGTGTACGTCTGCAGTGACCCCAAATATGTGCATGTGTGCTAATTTAGGTTTCCTATTATACATCACCTCATACGGTGTCTTATTCACAATACTGGACCAGGTTCTATTTTGAGTGTAATTTGAATAGTGTAAGGCTTCTGACCAAAATTGTTTGCCTAAACCAGCATCCTCTAATGTGCATCTAATCATGGTTTGTAGTGTGGAATTCTTTCTCTCTGCAATCCCGTTTTGGAACGCAGAAAATGGATTAGATGTGAAATGTAGCATCCCTCTATCCTTTAACCATTGGGAGAATTCTTTAGACATGAATTCACATCCCCTATCTGTCATAATTTGTTTTATTCTGATATTGTGTTGAGTCTCTATGCGTTTGTAGAATTCCTTAAATTTCTGAAAGGTTTCATCCTTGTGCTTTAATGTGTAAACAAAACCATAGCGACTGTAATTGTCTACTATTGTTAGAAAGTAACGTTTCCTATAGGTAATTGATGGAGTTAATGGACCAACTAAGTCCATATGTACTAAGTCAAAAATATTGTTAGTTGATCTGTTAGACTTTTTTGGTCTGGGACTGGTTTTTAGTTTGGTGGATTTACATACTGAGCATTCCAAATAATTTTCACAATTTTTTATTTTGACACCTTCTGCGTGTTCAGTCATTTTTTGTACTACAGGAAAGCTTGCATGTCCTAACTTCCTATGTAAGATGTGGGCACACTCATCATGAATTGGTTTACCTATTTTTGGTTTCTTCTCATTGTGTGTATTTTTGTGATCATGAGATATTTTACATTCATCATTGTCACTGTTACTAACATTTTCATCATTTGCTTCAATACAATCTTCCATATTTGAATCAATGTTATGTAACCATCTTTCTTTTGTTATCAGATAGGGTAGACCTCCTTTAATTATCACAGTGCCTACATTTGTTTTGTCCTTCTCTAAAGTTGCTTTCCCCTTTGAGAAAACTATATTGATGTCAGAATCTCTGCTTAGTTTTATGGCACTTAGTATGTTATGAGGTATTTCTGGGATTAATAATACCCCCTCTATTTTTCCTAGACCAGGTAAGGTCACATTTCCTCTGCCTAATACTTGAACCTTTTCTTGATTAGCTACCTTTATCACAAACTTATCTTCTGTAAATGAAGACAATATACTTTTGTTGTTAGTGGTGTGATTGGTTGCACCAGAATCAATAAGCCAATTATTGTTCTCATTTTGCTGTGTTTTGGTGCTGTCTTGTTTATTTAGTCCATTTAGTGACCCAGATTTTCTCTCTTTTGAATTTTCTCTACCCCCTCTACTTTCTCTGTAATTTGGTGGGCTTCTATATTTGTGTCTATCTGTGGAAGACTGTCTATAATTGTATTTGCTCCTATATTCTGGCCTATGTCTCTCCCTTGAGATTTTGGGACAGTCTCTTCTACTGTGTTCCCTGGACCCACAATTGTGGCATCTAAAGACTTCATTATATTTTTCTTGGAAAGCTACTTTCCTAAAAGATTTGTGTTCTGTTTGATTACTGAAACGATTTTTTCTTGAATTGTCTTCTGTTATCAATTTGTTAGATAGACTTTCTATGGATAAATATCCTAAATTAATGGTATCTAAGTGTGACATAAAACTATCCCATGATGAATCAAGTGAATTGATAATAACACTTTTCATTGTTTGATCTGAAATCACTTCCCCCCTCAATTGCAGCTCAGCTCTTATTTTGTTTAGAGATATCAAATGCTCACTTATAGAAACCCCTGGTTTCACTCTAGAAGAAAAGAAATCCTTAGACATTCTTGTAGTGGTAGCTACGCTATCGCTGTGAAACAGATTAAACATGCATTGAATTATTTCTGATACAGTTAGGTTTGGTTTGATGCTATGATACATTGCAGGAGACACGCTAGATATTATTATGAAAAATGCTCTATGATGTAAACAATCTATTTTTAAAGTCCAAGGTCTTCTTGGAGGACTAGTTATAAAGAATAGTAAATTTTCTTTCATAAAGACAACCTGAAGCTGTTGATACCACTCTTGCAAATTAATGCCATCAATTCTAAGTTTTGGGAAGTCACTGGGTAAGTTCCCCACATTATTTTGCCCATTACTTACAACCTGAGGCAGTCCGTGGTCTCGCAAGTGCAGGAAATTACAGAACGGCATGGGGATGCTCGCAACGAGTCTGCGCGGTTCTTTGGCCAGTTCAAGCCTTTCGGGGCCGTCTACGAAGTTTTGCACATGCGCGTTGCTCATTTCTTCTTTGGCGTCGTCGTGGAAGGTTCTCTCCATTTCAGCTCTCTCGTTCCGCTCCTCTTCAGATGAGTCGGTCTCTGGCTCGGTTTTTGGGGTTCTGATGGCGGCGACGGCTCTTCTCTTTCTTTTGTGTGCGTTGATACTTGATCCGGTCTGCGGTGTAGGACGGAATCGGCATGGCTCTCTGGGCTCGGGTGTCGTCGCTTTCGAAGTCAGGATGGGAGCGTGCAGGTCTCGAGTTGTCGGTTTGATCTCTTGCTTCTTCGTTGGTGCCTTGGAAATTTTCAATCTTGGCCCAAAGGCAGCAAAAAGCGTTTTCATTGCTGTCTTTACTTGGGATTTCGTTAAATCTTCTTCACTTTCTGATTCTGGTTCTTCTGAAGAGTTTGAGTCTTCTTTTTCACTTTCGTCGTTTGATAACGTTTTTCGCGCCAGAAATTTTGAACTGGGCGTTTTGATTGGCTCTGCTTCACTCTCTTTTGAAGCTCGTTGAAACCAAGATGGCTGCCATTCAAAATTTCGCGCGGGATCACATCTTTTCTTTTTCATAACGACTTTCTCAGTAGTCATATCACTCACAGTTTTTTGATCTTTGGGTTTTTTTTTGACGATGTTTTTCTCTCTCGCTGCTCCGCTGTTCTTCAGCATTTCTTGGAGGTTCGCGATGAGGCTTTCATCGTTCTTCTGGCTTTTTAATATCTTCAATATCTCTGACCTGAGTTCGTTATTTTCTATTTCGATTTCTTCCTGGTCATTATTTTCATTTATCAGTTCTTCTTCTTCAGTGGTGTATTCTTCGGATTCTCTCGAAATCGCGTTAGTGGATTCGTTGATCATCTCTTGTTCAGTTTCTATTTCTTTGCTGTAGGCCCTGGTGTTGGGCCTATCTTTCTTAGACATTTTTAATTATTTATTGAGTCAATTAACCATCCTCTGCTACCAGCTTGTTGCAATATTTTCAGGATCAGACTCAATAAAGATAATAGGAGTTAGAGGTTTAAATATATTTCTCTTTAATCATAACAGGCATTCTATATTCACTGAATATTCAAGATAGAAGCAAAGAAAATGGTGAGGGTAGCTCCTTATATATACAAGGGGTGGAGCCAGGAATGGGAGTGGTAAATTATGAATACATTAGGATCCAAAGAATAAGTTAACCCCTGATGTCCCATATATACATTATTTACACATTAGAGAATAAGGCATTTACATTTGACACTAACAATCAGTCACATGATCCAATCACAGTGCAGACTGGCAGCCAGATAGTATCACTCTGTCTTCCTCTGACCAGGTGGGAGAATGTCCTTGGTTCCCAAGAGAAAATATTTTGTTTTGGCTACAGAATCCCCTCTATCTCAAATCCCCTCTCCTATCCCTCAGCTCCAGTGTGGCAATACTGAAGCAGTCAAAAATGGCTTCAGCCAAGTCAACTTCAAGGTTGATAAGTAGTTCTGTTTGCCTAATTCCTATCTAGACCTTTTTATACTAAGTACTGAATGTATTCATAACTTTCCACAAGATGGGAAATCATGTCTTATTACCCTTAAGAATTATTGTAAATCAGAAATGGGGTCCTTTGGAAAGGAAGCGAGAAGAAGGCTGCCTCAAGGAATTAAGAAAAAAGAAAATCTAGGTCTTGGGAAGAGTATAAAAGTGTGATCCTGTAGGTGCGACATATCTGCACTTGAAGACTTTAGTTTGGAAACAATGGGTAGGAAAAGAAGAAAGAAAAGAAAGCAATTAGTTTAAAAATGGCCAAGGACTTAAGCAAAGGGAGAAATGAAAAGATTTATCATAAATAAAATGAAAAGGAGAGAAGGCACAAAGGTTTGGTTGCTTGGCCAGTGTGGAAAATAAGAAATGCTCCCTCTTTATGTGTGATCTGGGGAGAAGTGTGGGTGATGGAACTAAAGAGGAAGAGCGAAGGATGGGACTTGGATGTGCCAACAAAGGGATGTTAAAGAGGGGAATAAGAAAATGCTTTAAGGCTTATGCAAAGCAGCTGTGGCTCACCAAGGAAGCGGGAGACATTAAACTATTAAGATTCCTTTGTTGGTTGGAAAGTTGCCAGCAGACTTTGAATTGGATAAAATTCAATGAAAGCTAAAGGGGCCTGCTTTGGGGTATCCCCTGGGGGATCAGCTTCTTGAACTCAGACTAGCTACTGAAAAAAAAAAAAAAAACCAGGTCTAACCACAAGCTATATTTAGGTTCCCAATCAAGGAACAATTCAGTTGGATATCCTTAAGAAATTTCTAGTCAAATGTATATAGAGAACATAACAGAGGGGCTTCTCCCAATGGACATTTAAGTCTTGCACACAGGTTAAACACCTTCCTATTATCCCATGTATATCAAGGTTCCAGTTCTCAGGATAAACTTTTATTTTTTATGTATTGTTGGAAGTTAAAACCCACCCATCTCCTAGCAAAATGAAATATTTTAGGATATACCAAAAAGGCAGAATATTTCCCCCTAAAAGGGAAGCAGAAACTCATTCCCCCCATCTTTGTCAATGGGCCATTAAGGCCTCAGCATTCCATCTGCAACACAAAGGACCCATCCAGCAACAGAAAGTCCCCACATGGCACCTGGGAAGATTACATCAGCCAGCAAGGCTAGCTATGACCTGGAAGCAACCAATCAGGATACTCTTCCTGAGGCCCAGGAACTTCAAAGCTAGAGAGGGTATAAAACCCAGGGACTCTTAGCATCTCTTCCCTTTTTCTGCTCAGGAACTCAAATCATGTGATCCTGTCCACCATTGTAGGAAGTTAGCACCCACCCATTTCCTAGAAGAATGAAATATTTTAGGAAATATTAAAAAGGCAGAATATTATGTTTCCCTGGATGAGAAATGGAGAAATATGTTTTAAAGACAAAGCAGCTCCCACCTTCCTGACTCCCTCCCCCCGCTTTTGTCAATGGGCCAGAGGCAGAAACCCAATCCTTTGTCAAAGGACCATCATCTGCAACACAATAGGACCCATCTAGCAACAGAAACTCACCACATGGCACCTGAGAAGATTACATCAGCCAGCAAGGCCAGCTAAGACCCCTACCCCCTGGGAGTCTGAAAACCAATCAGGATACTCTTTCGGGGCCCCAGGAAGTTCAAAGCCAGAGAGGGCATAAAACCTGGGGACTCGCTACATCTCGACACCTTTTCTGTTCAGGAACTCAGACCATGTGATCCTGTCCACCATTAAACCATCTTTCCAAGCAATCTCCATGTTTCCAGTGTCTTTTTCCCCACTTGGAACTGAACCCAGAAGGACATTTCTTCCAACGGTATTTAAAGTTAAAAGTTACAAAACAATCTACCTTTTAGCTTGCCGTGTGGATTATTGGTCTCCAAAGACCCGTGCCTGCTCAAACTGTAAACTTCAGCTGTCTTGACACCTGGATTCCTAATGGACATCTGGGGCAAAAAAGTTCACAGCCAGCATAGCCTCCACTGAAGTCTGGCATCTGCACCGAAAGCCTCTCCATTTGTCAAACTTAAGTGATAATTTCTATTCAATCAGATACATACTATAAGAATATAAACAAATGCCTCCTGCTGTATCAACTTTGTGATCGCTTTCTTTTATAGCCATCATTTGTTACACACGGACAGAAGGCTGTTCTGTAGAATTCCAAAGAGGGTATCATTTGGATGATCACCAAGAAGCAGCCATGCACTTACTTTCGACCAAAGCGACAGCAGAATGAAGTCTATGATTTATGCCAAAACTTAGCATGCTCCAAAATTTCTTCCTGCTCCACTTTTCTAAACAATCCATTAGCTCATTCATTCTGCTGCAGAATGGTAGAATGGGGGAAATACATCATTTTGCAGCACCTTGAGTATGCTTAAAAGGATCAAAAACATGTCAGTCTTCAAAATTTAGGTTAGTTTTTTTTTTTTACTTGGATATATACTATTTATTTCTTTTCTATTTGCCCCAAAGGCTGGGAATGCAACTGCTTTGGAATATGGAGGGTATAATTAGAGGGCTACTAAAGTGTTGCAATTCTGAGGTAGAAGCCCAGATTCAAAACTCCATTTAGTCATGAAGTCCTCTAGGTCAGGGGTCTCCAACCTTGACATCTTTCTGGGAGTTGTAGTCCGTGGTGGGATTCAGCCAGTTCGCACCACTTCGGGAGAACCGGTTGTTAACTTTCTGAGCAGTTTGGCAAACTGGTTGTTGGAAGAAATAATTAGGGCAGAGAACCGGTTGTTAAATTATTTGAATCCCACCACTGGTTGTAGTCCACAAGTCTTAAAGTTGTCAAGGTTGGAGACCCCTGCTCTAGGTGACCTTAGATCAAAATCTCTCTGTAACAGTAATAGAGTTGGAAGGGACCTTGGAGGTCATCTAGTCCAACCCGCTGCTCACGCAGGAGACCTGTGTTAGGAATTCGAACCGCTGAACTGCCGACCTTTCTGATCGACAAGCTCAGTGTCTTAGCCACTGAGCCACCTAGTCAGCCTCTCTCAGTTTAACTTTTTAAAGGATTGTTGTAAGGGTCAAATGATGGTTGCAGGGGAGTTCTGTATGCCACTTTGAGCATTTTGTTAAGAATTTTTTTTTAAAGTATTAATTTAAAGAAATGTAAGAGCTTTTGTGCTGAATGAGATACATAATGCAATAAATCCAACCTACTGTCTCCAGAAAGGCTTCTGGAAGTTGGTATGGGGACCTAAATTAAAGAGATGGACTTTACTTCCCATTTATTGCTAACATCTGGCATTCAGAGACACATTACCTCTTTATATAGTGAGGTTGGCTAATTAAAAGCCACTGATGAACTCATCATCTTTGATAGCAATAATTATATTTGCTACTTAAAGCTCCTCAAATGATGGCAACAAATTCCATTGAGAGGCTGTGCCAATGAAATACAATTCCAAGTGGGATATTAGTTTTGAACATGTCGATTGGTTTATTGAGAAAGTGCAGGGCTGTACAGGATAATTGCTCCATACTCTCTGCTTTGAGATGGAGGTACCAGGGGTGGTGGAGACATTTTTACAAACAATATCATAAAAGCAATGCTTGAATTTGCTCCTTCCCCCTCCATTTTTTATATTGTCTTTGAGATTGAAAGCTTCAAGACAGGAACTGTTCTGTCCCCGTCTCTCACACACACACACAAACAGACAGCCGGGGGTTAAATAAACTGGCAGACAACCAATTCTTCTGATAAGACGCTTGACAGCAACCCAGTAGCTGCTTGCCAAGAACTTTTACTCAATGAACAAAATATCCACAGTCAAGAATTGTCCAATAAATCCAAGGCCGATAATGTTTCCAAAGATGCAATGTGACTCGATAGTAGTTAGTTTTGTCCGTCACAGAGTCTGAATGGCCACCTCACCCCCTTTTATATCCTGTGGGGTGTGGTCCAGTGATTCAGCCTAATCTCTGGCACGCCTTTTCTTCTGTTGCGCGCGTTTATCTCTGCAACGCTGCCAAGGATCCAGCCAAGACTCATTACCCTCATCACTGTCCACCTGTGGCTGCGTGGATGTGCTTGGCCCCAGCCCTATCTCTTGCCCTTCGGCGGACACCGAAGGCATTGCCAGAGAGGAGGGTCCTGGAGAAGGAGGCCTTGCCAACTCCTCTCCTTCACTCTCGGAGTCCTCTCCTGCCAATGACACAGGCTCAGGTAACGGAGCCACAACAGGAACTGCCTCTTTATTAACTTTAAGGAACTGCTTAGGGAGTATTTTTGGATAAATACAAATGCTGTAATTAAATAAGTAAGTAAATAAACTAATGTTTCTCAACCTTGGCAATTTTAAGATATGTAGACTTCAACTCCCAGAATTCCCCAGTCAGCCATGATGCTATATAACCACATAAAATAAAATATACATGCATCTTTTGTTGTTGTTGTTGTTGCTCTACCCGAGTACAACAACTGTTATGTAATAATTTCTGAATAGAAATAATGTTCAATATTAATTTCAGAACATTAAAATCATCCATATCTGTATTTTCCCTTCTGAACCAGGCCAGTGGTGGGTTGCCCCCGGTTCGGACCGGTTCTATAGAACCAGTAGTAAAACCGGCGGGAGGCTCTGCCCACTGACTCTGATGTCATGAGAAGCGATCCCGTTGCAAACTGATAGTAAAGGTAAGTAGAACCCAACCCTGAACCAGATGTGTGGGGGTTGTGAGGGAATAGAATAGAGGGAAGAAGGGAAGGAAAGGGAGAAGGAATCTGTGTGAATCAGTGGGTTCCTCAAATCAGAATGCTAAGGGGTTTTTGTTCAGACATCCTTCTAAAACACGGGTGTCAAACTCGCGGTGTCACGTTGCCATCATGTGATGTTTCATGACATTTTTTCCATTCGCGGAACTGGGCTGGGTGTGGCCTGCATGTGATGCATCCAGCCCGCAGGCCGCCAGTTTGACACCCCTGTATCTAAAACATTACAGTGTAGATAAATTCTCCAAACTGATGAGGAAGTTAGGATGAAATAGTTTTTTTTATTGATATTATCCATTCTTCTGTGAAGATGGAATCTCAATCTTTAAAAGTATTTTTTTTGAAATTACTTTACCGTTACCTGGCATAACTGGATGGTGTGGCTTTTGTTTCCTTATTGTTCTTCCTTTACATTTTTGCCACAAGCTTTGACGATGTTTTTTTCAGTACAGCAACGCCTCCAATACTGGTCAAGCAGATCAGTTAATGTCCACAGGGTTTCACTTTACAATCTTTTCCATAATTAAGCAGTGATAAATCTCCAGCTAAACAGCCATGGTCTAGTTTTCTGGTGTCCTGATGTCCTGTGGCTGGCATCTTCAGAGGCAGAGGAAGCTGCTTTGTACCATAGTGTATTTCACAGCAGCTCACAGGCAACTGAACCAGGACTGACTGGACTGTTGAATGAACCTGGCAAGCTGATCTATGATGGTCCATTTCATGGGAGTCCAAGAAAGCAGGTTATTGATTCAATAATTCCCTGTTCAAGCATGTTTATTTGTTAATTAGCATGATACAGCATGAAGGGCTATCCAATTTCAGTTCAATCCAATTGCTTCTTGATATCAGTCACCATGGTCATCTTTTTCTGAAGTATATGAACCTGTTGGCTTTCTCTAGTCAGTGTACAGGTAGTCCTCGACTTACAGTAGTTCATTTAGTGACCATTCAAAGTTACAACGGCACTGAAAAAGTGACTTATGACCATCTTTCACACTTACGACCATTGCAGCATTCACATGATCAAAATTGATGCGTGGCAACTGATTCATATTTATGACAGCTGCAGTGTCCTGGGGTCATATGGTCAGCTTTTGCAACCTTCTGATATGTAAAATCAATGGGAAATCCAGATTCACTTAACAACCATGCTACTAATTTAACAAATGCAACCTTTCACTTAACAACTATGGCAAGAAAAGTCATAAAACTCACTTAACAAATGTTTCACTTAGCAACATAAATTTTGGGCTCAATTGTGGTCATAACTCGAGGACTACCTGGAGATACACACACACACACACACACACACACACACACACACACACACACACACCTGTATATATCCCACACTTTTACCCCATTGTTCATATTGACAAAAAAAAATCTGGGATTGGTGGCTAGACAAACTTTGCCACATTGGGCAACGAAAGGCAGTTCACTGAATGGGATCTAATGGTAGCTCTGGGTTATATGCAGTAGATTAACAAGGGGTTTGATTTCCCTTTATTGAATAATTGTACAAAAAATAGCCCTCAAGCCTGCTAAATTTTTTCATCTAAATTGTGCAGCTAAAATTTTGGAAATTTTGATGTGCATTTAGAAGTTTCCTTTAGAGCAATTAATTCTATAATTCCAGAGTGAGCTCTTGAAAAACACATTCCGAAAATAGTATTTGGAATATGGAAGATTGGAGATTGGTTCATCTGTGATGAGAAATTTATGAATAGGTGCGGTGAGAGAAAAGGGCTGCATTTTCTTCCAGCAATTCAGATGCTCCCATTTGGATGTTACAGCAGTCCCAGCCAAAGTTGTCATATGGACAAATCAATGGACACAAGGCGGATTCTACGCTTTTCCTCCCCCACCCTCCTTTAAATCCTTTCTTGGGCAAAAAATGCATGGAAGTAAGAAGGGGAAGGATGACATATGTGCAGCCCATTGAAAGGCTAGTGTGTAATTTTTAATGGACTGACACACAAATGCAACATGATTCACTTTGAACAGGGCACCTGGAATAGACAGAAATTAATTAAAACAATCCCTCATTTCTCACAGAGGTTAAAACTTCTGAAGACTATCTAGGGGAGGGGTAAGAGAAAGAGTGGATCCCCCCTTTTTTATTACTCTTAGATGGTATTCAGAAAGTCCATAAATACATCTCGTATACCTGTGATCCCATTCATCTTGCTGCCTCTCCTACTTCTCTTTGCCAACAATCAGATCCCAGTAAACAACCTCAAGTGAAATTTGCAACTGTCAGATAAACATTAAAAATGCTTCCCTTGTCCTTTGTCACTGATAGTCCCATTAATATTGTAATGAAAGAGAAAGTTATGAAAATGAATGTACACTGTTTTTGAGGAAATGAATGATGTGGGCTACTGCTATGAATATGTATGTGCGTGTCTGTGTGATTGTGTGTGTATGCATTTGTTGTGTAGGTTTGTTGCTGGAACAAATGGAAGGCCTATGTGAAGTAGTATTCAAAGCAGTGGCTTTTCCCAACCTGGTGCCCTCCATAAATATTTGGTTACAAATCCCATATTATCTAGTTTAATGTAAGTGCTACACTCAGTGGGTTTTCCATCTGATGCTTAGTCTGTATCTTCAGTTTGACACTAATTAGGAACTCTGGGTGTAGCAATCTCATCACATCTTGAGCTTATTAGATGGAAAAGGCCACAATACCCTGTTTGTAATGGTAAATCGTGGTGGCGCAGTGGTTACAGTGCAATACTGCAGGCTACTTCTGCTGACTGCCGGCTACCTGCAATTTGGCAGTTCAAATCTCACCATGCTCAAGGTTGACTCAGACTTTCATCCTTCCGAGGTTGGTAAAACGAGGACCCAAATTGTTGCGGGCTGATTCTGTAAAATGCTTAGAGAGTGCTGTAAAGCTTTGTGAAGCGGTACATAAGTCTAAGTGCTATTGTTATTGCTATCAAATTGTTGCCTTTAGGAAGTGTAAATAAGTTATGAAGCAACAGCAATACAGTTCTCTTGACTGTATGTCCCCCCCCCCCAACATATTATATGAAGAGAAGTACAAGCTCTGAATATATGAGGCTTCCACTCATTTTAATCTCATAATAACCAGAAACTTGTAACGGCCCAAATAATCAAGTGCATTTCATGTTAAATGGGAACTTGAATCTGCATGTTTGCAATATCTTAGTTTCTATAGTATTCTGCTTTTTGGGCTCACATTGGTACTCATTTGCTGCATTTTTCTCTAGGATGATACTATTATGAAAGGATGTTTGCTTTCCATTGATTGGATGTCAATTTGTATCACAAAGTGGGCAGTGAACCTCTGCCTTTTATGTGATTCTACTCAAAATAATGGAGCAAGACCCTTGAGAAGAACATTTTCTTACTAGTTCAGCAACCTTCTCCCTACCGTGGGTTACTGTTAGACCATCTAATATGAAAAATAAACAGTTATATAGAAACAAGTTATATTGATATGTTCTTCAAGTATGGTTTTCCAAATAACTTGCCATTTGGTGGACTTTTATTACATATCTTAGCAAAGGGAAATACAATGGTTGGCCCAAACTACAGAATTTGTATAATTATTCCTTACCCTTCTATTAAACATTCAGTAAGAATTCTATTGAGATAGAAATAAGAAAGAAAGAAAAATGAGCAGAAAACGCTTTACTGTTGAATATTTTGTTGTTAGTTGCGAACTCGTGTCCGACCCATCACGACCCCATGGACAATGTTCCTCCAGGCCTTCCTGTCCTCTACCATCCTCTGGAGTCCATTTAAGCTCACGCCTACTGTTTCAGTGACTCCACCAGTCACCTTGTTCTCTGTCGTCCCGTTCTTCTTTTGCTCTCAATCGTTTCCAGCATTAGGCTCTTCTCCGGTGAGTCCTTGCTTCTCATTAGATGGCCATTTGGTGGCCAAACTATTTGACTATTGTATATAAACTCATTCATTTCTTTCTTTCTTTCTCCATTCTTAAGGTTTCATGGCCATTAAAAGATATAACATCCCTTTAGGACTTAAGGTATGCAACTCAATGCAGCCAAAGAATTATGTAGTAAAATGTCAAATTGGTCTGAAATCCTTACACCCCTGGAAAGCAGGCATCATTGGATTATACAATAGGACTTCTTTCTGAATACACATACAATGGGTAGCACAGTAAGTTTTCTTTTAAGAGAAAAAAAAGGGGGGGGGGAAATGGATACTTTAACTTTTATCTCTGAGTTAGTTAATTTTCACACTTAACTGCTGAACTGGCTAAATTCTTTTCTTTTCTCAAAGACCTTTATAAATTTCATCATTAATAAAATCAGACATTCAATTAACAGAGAATTTCTGATTGCTTACTTTGATTTTTACCTAATCTTTTCATTTTTCCATTCTTTTGCTTTTCCCTTCATGTTCCTCTACCCCATGCCCCAAAAAACTGGGGAAAGTGAAAATTGATCCCATTAACCTCTGTCATTACCTAAATCCATCTCTTAATTAGTATGAGTTAATATGATTAATCAAAATAATGAGACAAACCTATTAAATTAGGGTGTTTAAATTACAAATGGAAGTAGTTAAGGCAAAGGAGCTGATAACAAATAGCTGCAGAAGGAGATGGTGTTGGTTTCTCAAGTGATTCATAAAATTCATTCCAGTGGAAGCTTAAGAAATCCACTAGGAAGGCAGGATCTAATGCCTGGAGGAGAATGTTTTGACCTATAATGGTAGAATAAGAGTCTAAGTCAAGATAATAATGTAATCATGATTAAGATTCCATGACTATATGTTTATTTAGTTAGCCTATGCTGCGCCAGTCATCAGACCATTAGCAAGTCACAATCAATAGAAACAAACAAAGCAACCCATGTGTTCATAAAGAGTAAGTTAAGTATAATGTGTAGGTGTTCTACGTATTTGTTTAATTTTTATTGCACTGCTCTTCACTAAGTACATAAGGCAGTAATATCCCAGCCCATTTATTTATTACCATATCTCTTATTGTTACTATCCCATTAATATTCCTTACATAGTGTAATGAGGAGTTAAGCTTAGAGAACTTAAAAGTACGATGCTGTACTATGAATTATGAACTCATGAATCCATGGTAAACAGGCATAGCATGACACATTCCGGCCAAAATCCAATATCTCAGGAGTATATTTCCAATTGAGCGATATACTGATGATGCCCTGGAATCATCGGTCATATCTTTTACAGATCATGTATGGTCCCAGGCTGAAAAAAATGGTCTACTTTTGATCTAATGGATGTTGAAAAAGCTGCTGTTCAAAACTCACCAGTTCATATATCATACTAAGCCATCACTTACCATAGTCTATTAAATTAACCAACATCAGCAGCATATACATCATATTGTATACTGTATAACCATTCCTTTTATTTTTTCATACTCTAGAAAATCCATCTTCTATGAGGAGGAGCCCCATCTACTTCTCTGAGGGCCTGAATCAATGGGTTGGACCAATACCAAAAATTGGTGGAGGCACCCATTCACTTTCTAACATTTCTTTTTTCCACTTTCAGAGACGTTTGTGCTTTTCTACCAGTAGCAGCTTATAGGCAAGGAACCTGGAGTAAACTAAAGTGAATTGATAACTCAGGATGCGGGTTAAAACTTCTTAGAAGTTTTATATATTTATATATATTGACCCTCTCTGCCCTAATACTTAATCCAGACGTCACAAATGTCTGACCAGTGTATAACATACTATGATGGAAAATCACTATCCTTGAGCAATTGTGCTTTTCCTCCATCTTTGAAAAAATATTTTACTTAACTATTTTCATTCACATTTCTTCAAGTTTGTTCTTATCACAAATTCATTTTATCCCTAGCTTGGATCCACATAAAGTGCTTTAATTTCATTCTTGCCTTTGTATAGAACCCTTCTGTTTTAGAAGCTCTACCCAAATATTGTTCCTCTTGTTCTATACCTTTCAGGATTCCAAAGGATCCTCCAGTGGAAAGATTAACTTTGAAGTGACCACAAGGGACTCAACCCGGAGAAAGAAAGCAGGAAAGGAAGAATGCATGAGTACCCTATCCATTCTCTTGTAATCCACTTGTTCATTTTCTTTTATATAAATTTCTCAAAGTATTCCCATAATCATGTAGATTACTCCGCAGAACTTCTGAATTTATTCCCAGTTTCTGTACACATTTTTATAATTACCTATATTCATATCTGGAGTTCAAAACTTCAGATCTCAAATTTGAATTCAATATTTTCACAATTGACATTTTCCCTTCTCATTTCAGCTGCGGAAGCTTTATGGCATACTTTTGTGAGTTGGATTATGGCAATTGTCAAAGCTTATACATCATCAAATAGTCAGATACTTTGTAACATTATATACCATCTATCACATTCTGTCAAATACAATTTATTACTGCATGTCAATTAACAATTCTATTAAATTTGAATTATTATTATAGATTAGTTATCCAATACTGTCAAAAAAGGAATAGCTGACCAATATAAAGTCATCCAACAGAGCCAATGTTCAGTGATATCAATATTCAGTATTAGCCAAATATTTGAAAACTGTCTTTGAATGCACAGCTCCCAAAATTGCAATTTTCCTTTTTTTTTAAAGCAAATTTATCTTCAAAAGGTTTGGAATCAGAAAATTTCCAAGCAGATAATTAAGTTAACTGGCAATACTAATGAATGTGGGAAAAAGTTCTTAAAATGGTGCCATGATAAAAATGAAAGGAAAATGGTTAATGCTTTATTAAACCAAAATACAGAGAAGTACAAATTCCAGAGGACCTCATAGAAATAAAGGACAGAATCACAAAGCAGGGTATAGATGGGCTTTTTGCTGAATTGAATTGAGCTTCCCATGTAGTCTGCTGTGTCAACCCAAATTGATATGCTATGCGCTAAATGTACAGCAAGCTCTTCAATGTCATATTATAAATATGCTTCCAAAAATCTGAAAAATGAACAGGTGATTTAATAGGAATATTTTCTGTGTGCGCTTGGGTGTGTGGGTAAGCGTGAAGTTAAAAAAAAGTTCTTGCATAAAACAAAGATAACAGAGAGAAAAAATAGCAAAGCCATAAATAATCCTCCAGTCTTACTCTTCCTGTAGGGATTTGGGATATTATCAACAATTTTTAAGGAAGGGCAAGTTGTTTGATAGAAGACTTTAATCACAAGGATTCTTTACTTCTGTGCTTTGAAATTTTTTGAAATAATCACAGGACCTGGTTGATGACATTCAAAACATTTAAACCAAACTTGGCAACTTTAAGATGTGTACGATGCTGGCTGAGAAATTCTGGGAGTTGAAGTCCCCATATCTTAAATTTGCCAAGTTTGAAAAACACTGATTTAAACCATTATAAGCACTCTTTTCCAGTTGCTCTTACCATATGTTATTTTGAAAAGTATCTTCAGTTTCTTATTCTGAAACATAAGGAAAGAAACAGAAGGAGCCTGGTGGCGCAGCAGACTAAAGCACTGTTATTAACATCAAGCTGTCTGCAATTACTGTAAGTTCAAATCTCACCAGGCTCAAGGTTGACTCAACCTTCCATCCTTTCTAAAGTAGGTAAAATGAGGACCCAGATTGTGGGGGCAATAAGATGACTTTGTATAAATATACAAAAGTATGAAGGCTATTGCTTAATGCATTGAAAGCCGCCCTGAGTCTCCGGAGAAGGGCGGCATATAAATCAAATTTAAAAAAACAAAACAAAACAAAAACACCAAAAATATCAATGAAAGAATGCATTCAAGTTGAAGTTAATGACTCTCCAAATGTCCTAGGTGAGGTAGTCCATTTTCAAAATCATATTTGTCAGTTCATATTCCAATACTTGTTATTTTATCTTGCAGTTGGTTATTCTAAACCTGTTCTTTTAGGAAGAAAGTTGAACAAATAGTTGAAGAGAGTACCATTGGCCGTTATAAGAAAGAGAATGGCTCCTAGGAACTTAGATTGGCTAGGTTAATTTTTAACCCAGTTTACTAGCATGATGTAATGTAGGAATGGGTGGTTTTTGGTGGCTGGAAATTGTACATAAGATGGATGCGTGTATGTTCAATGAGCAAAATTCCATAGTGGACACAATAAGAACACAAGGAGGCAAGGGATAGAAACTAATCAAGGAGAGAAGCTACCTAGAACTAAGGAGAAATTTCCTGACAGAAAAATTAACCAGTGGAATGGGTTGTGAACTTCAGAAGTTGTGGGTACTCCATCACTGGAGATTTTTTAAGAAGATCCATTTATCTAGAATGGTATAGGGTCTCCTGCTTGTGCAGGAGGTTGGACTAGAAGACCTCCAAGGTCCCTTTCCAACTCTGTTATTCTCTTTTGTTCTGATGGGATGAGTATATTTTCTTTTTTGTAAGGCATTGCTTTTCAATCCTGAGTTCCCAAGTGCTATTAGAATAAAACTCCCATCATATGTTATGATATTCATGGTGTCTAGAGCTAATGGAAGTAACTTAACAAAATCTTAGGACTTAAGAATGGGAACCATTGCAGTAGGGAAAGGATTGGACACAGAAGATGGAATGTAAATTCAAAACCAGTGATGACCTCTCAGGAAATTTCTCCCAAGGTTAGCTTTGAAACTGACCGTTCCCATCAGGGGTGGGTTCTACTTACCTTTACTACCGGTTCGCATCACACACACTCTTCTGTGCATGTGACATCATCATAGGTCCAGGTCAGTGGGCGGAGCCTCCCACCGGTTTTACTACCGGTTCTTACAAACCGGTCTGAACCGGGGGCAACCACCACTGGTTCCCATGGACTTGGGCAGGTCATCCCTGCCTTTCTGCCCTGCTTCCATAATTTATCCCAAGTGGCACAATAGAGTTATACTCTCACTGACCAGCAATCTCAAAATATGATGCCCTCATTCATTATAAGAGGGCAGGGGGTAATATTCCAAAGTTGACCCTTGCCCTTTTTCATCAGAGGTCAACCAAAGCTTAAAGATTTCTATTGAATTCCAATCCTTCAAATGTCATTTTGAGCAACCAACATGAACTTTTTTTTTCATTTGTTATGGGCCACTGATTAAAAGGAAAAGTGGAAAGCAAATTTGACATTTCTGGCATAGGTCACCAGAAGGCCATCGGTTTAATATTTAACAAAAGCTACATTAATTTGTTTCAAGCAAGTGTCATGGTGGGAGAAAAATGTAATGTTTAAGGAGAAAAAAAAATCACTTGGAGTTATTCAGTGTCTTTCAATATACAGTGAAATCACATTGAATTTAAGAAGAAAGAAAACTGGCTAAAATACACATCGGCAGGAGGAGACCCATCATCAGGCATCACTTCTACTCACACAGCAATTTATGGCCTCCCTGTTCATATGAGAGGCGCTTGTGGCATTCACAAATTTTAAGTATTGCCTGCAATATAAAATCATAGGGTGGGAAGAAAACACTGTGAAGGCCACTGAGTTCAGCCTCTGAAGGAGGAATCCAGAGCAAAGTCCCCCCAACTGTCCAACTTCTGCTTGAACACATCCTGTGAAAGAGAGCTGAGATATCCTCCTTTGATAATAACAACTACTATTGTCAGGAAGTTTTTTCAATCATTCAACAAAATTTGGCTTCTTGTAATGTAAATCTTGAAAACTCAACAGTGGCCACAGGATTGGAAAAGGTCAGTTTACATTTCAATTTCAAAGAAAGGCAATGCCAAAGAATGTTCAAACTATCGCACTATTGCACTCATATCACATGCTAGTAAAGTTATGCTCAAAATCCTACAATCTAGGCTCCAGCAGTATATGGATTGAGAAGTACAGGCAGGATTTCAAAGAGACAGAGAAACTAGAGATCAAATTGCCAAAATACACTGGATCATGGAGAAAGCTAGGGAGTTCCAGAAAAACATCTACTTCTGCTTCATTGACTATGCTAAAGCCTTTGATCGTGTGGATCACAACAAATTGTGGCAAGTTCTTAAAGAGATGGGAATACCAGACTATCTTATTTGCCTCTTGAGAAACCTATATGCGGGTCAAGAAGCAACAGTGAGGACTGGACATGGAATCACTGATTGGTTCAAAATTGGGAAAGGAGTCCAGCAAGGCTATATGACTGTCACCCTGCCTATTTAACTTATATGCAGAGCACATCATGAGAAAGGCAGGGCTAGATGAATCAAAAGTTGGAATTAAGATTGCCGGAAGAAATATCAGCAACCTCAGATATGCAGATGATACTACTCTAATGGCAGAAAGTGAAGAGGAACTAAAGAGCCTCTTGATGCGGGTGAAGAAGGAGAGTGCAAAAGTTGGCTTGAAACTCAACATTAAGAAAACTAAGATCATGGCATCCGGCCCTCTCAATTCCTGGCAAATAGATGGGGAAGAAATGGAGGTAGTGATAGATTTTATTTTCCTGGGCTCCAAGATCACCACAGATGGGGACTGCAGCCAAGAAATTAAAAGATGCTTACTCCTAGGGAGGAAAGCTATGGCAAATCTAGACAGCATACTAAAAAGCAGAGACATCACCCTGCCAACAAAAGTGTGTATAGTCAGGGCTATGGTTTTCGCAGTTGCAATGTATGGCTGTGAAAGTTGGACCATAAGAAAGGCTGAGCGCCAAAGAATTGAGGCCTTTGAACTATGGTGCTGGAGAAGACTCCTGCGAGTCCCTTGGACTACAAGGCAATCAAACCATCAGTCCTAATGGAGATTGACCCTGACTGCTCTTTAGAAGGCCAGATCCTGAAGATAAACTCAAATACTTTGGCCAGCTAATGAGAAGGAAGGACTCACTGGAGAAGAACCTAATGCTGGGAAAGATTGAGGGCAAAAGAAGAATGAGACGATAGAGAACGAGATGGTTGGAGGCAGTCACTGGAGCAGTAGACATGAGCTTAAATGGACTCCAGAGGATGGTAGAGGACAGGAAGGCCTGGAGGAACGTTGTCCATGGCATCGCGATGGGTCAGTCACGAGTTCGCAACTAACAACAACAACAATGTAAATCTACTGGGACGCAGTGGCTCAGTGGCTAAGATGTTCAGCTTGTCGATCGAAAGGTCGGCAGTTCAGCGGTTCAAATCCCTAGTGCCGCGTAATGGGATGAGCTCCCGTTACTTGTCCCAGCTTCTGCCAACCTAGCAGTTCAAAAGCGCTTTAAAAAATGCAAGTAGAAAAATAGGGACCACCTTTGGTGGGAAGGTAACAGCGTTCCATGCGCCTTGGGCATTTAGTCATGCTGGCCACATGACCATGAAGACGTCTTCGGACAGTGCTGGCTCTTTGGCTTTGAAACGGCAATGAGCACCGCCCCCTAGAGTCACGAACGACTAGCACATATGTGCGAGGGGAACTTTTACCTTTAATGTAAATCTACTAAATATTATATGGATGTCTGAGAGGATAGATCTCAACTTTTTTTCTGTGTAACAACCTGTTAGGTATTAAAGAGTGCTTTTAAATGCTTGTTCAATCTTCTCCTTTGAATATTCCTAGTCACTTCAAATTCACTCCATAGGACTTGGTTTCTGGTTCCCTGACCCTTTTGTTAGCCCTCCTCTGAACATGTTTCAGTTCAGGCCTGGGACCTAGAACTGGATGATTATGCAAGAATTCAAGTGGGCCTGACCAAGGCTAAATAGAACTGAATATGTAACGGAAAATAGAATTGAGCTTTCACTTCTACTGCTGATCCCACAGACTTCTACTTCAAGTTGAGGGGCATAATATTCCAAATCAGAGATGAGAAAGATTATAAAAAAGGACTCATCTTTTTCTTTTGGAAATATGAAGGCGGGGAGGGGGCAGCGTTCTGTTGGAAGAAACATCCTTCTGGGTTCTGCTCCAAGTGGGGAAAACAGACACTGGAAACATGGAGACTGCTTGGAAAGATGGTTTAATGGTGGACAGGATCACATGGCTTGAGTTCCTGAACAGAAAAGGGGCAGATACAGTAAATCCTCGGGTTTTTATGCTCTCTCTGGCTCTGCATTTCTTGGGGCCCCGAAAGAGTATCCTGATTGGTTGTCAGACTCCCAGGGGGTGGGGGCCTTGCTGGCTGATGCTCACATGTGCTTCCCAGGTCATATGTGGTGAGTTTCTGCTGCTATTGTGTAGAGGGCTAATCCCATCTTTGGCAATTCCTACTATGGCTCTGCCTGAAGGAGGCAGATCTTTGTTATGTAGAATAGACTGGCCCAGGCCTTAATGGCCCATTGACAAAGGGTGGGGGGCAGGAAGGTGGGAGCTGCTTTGTCTGTAAAATATGCTTCTCATATTTCTCATCCAGGGAAATATAATATTCTGCCTTTTTCATATTTCCTAAAATATTTCACTCTTCCAGGAAAGGGGTGGGTGCTAACTTCCTACAGTTCTATACTAAATACTTTGCCTTTTTTTCTGGGCTTCCAAACTTCTCTCTAAGGCCAGACCAGTTACTTTGGCACTTGAGGCAGAATGTCCCATCTGTGCTTCATTATTTTCCTAATAAAAAAATAAGCTCAGTAGAGTTTTGTTGTTGTTGTTGTTGCTCTCTGGTAACATTCAAAACATGTACTGTGTCCTACTAAAGATTCATTGCTAAAATTCTGTGTTGAATTACATCTACAGGGCAAAAGGTTGAGGTTGACTAAATTTAGCTACTTAGTCTGTAGTGAGTCACCAGCAAGCTTTGTCCGCACATCTGAAGGACAGTTATTGTTGCCGTTCCCCACCCCCAAACTCCACAAAGCAACAGGGTTTGACTGTGAAATGTTTAGATTAAGATTATCCATCCTGTCTTTGGATCACATAGAAATGAAGGAAGGAAAGCCCACACTCTGGAACTCTGCAGTTATGCTGAATTTTATTCAGCCCCACCTAGGATGACTAGACTGGTATAAGATGGAGATTATAGACCAAGGAATCTGGAAGGTCCAAGATTAGAGGAAACAGTTGCAATATTTAATTCAGTAAAAACAAAATGAATCCTCCAAACTAAGACTATATGTGCCATCTAGAACAGGGGTCCCCAACCTGCAGCCTGCAGCCCACTGCTGGGCTATAAGCGGTTCTGAACTGGGCCGTGGATGAGCACACATGCGCAAGCAGTGGGCAAGCGTGTGTGCACACACTTCACTTGCACAAGCAGTATGTGCCTGCCACTCATAAAAATGGAGCTGCATGTACACTTGCCAACCGTTAGCATAGAACCATCCCCTCTCTCTGCCCCTCCCCGGAAATCCGCAAAGCCAGAAAGGTTGGGAACTTTGAACTAGAAAACAACATATTGGATGTTGCCCTTCAGACCATCTATTAACCTGGAAAATAAGGCAGCCACAGAAGGAGGAGAACCATTGTTTTTGTGGTTTCCTTATCTGATGAAGGAACTTCCTTGTCTGGAAAAAGGCAGAATATGTTCCATGCAAGAGTCAAGGAGAAGAAGAAGGAGCCTAAAGGACTGAGCATAGGTATCCTGACCTTCTACCTTTCACAAAAGATTTGAAAAATCTTGCAATCCTAGCATTGAATTCACCAATTAAAAATGACGAATCCATTGTCATTCATGAGGAGTCACGGACTATGAGAAAATGAGATCTAGAGAATTGAAGGTTATCACCTTCAAAGCGCTCCATGGCATAGGGCCTAGCTATCTTCGAGACCGCCTGCTGCTACCGATGACCTCCCATCGACCCGTGCGCTCCCACAGAGAGGGCCTCCTCAGGGTGCCATCAGCCAGACAGTGTAGGCTGATGACCCCCAGGGGGAGGGCCTTCTCTGTGGGGGCACCTACCCTCTGGAATCAGCTCCCCCCAGAGATAAGGAGAATCCAGGACCTCAGTGCCTTCCGTCGTGCCCTTAAAACCCATTTTTTCAAGCAAGCCGGGCTGGCTTAAGATGAAATTTTTAATTGTTTTTAAATGTTTTAAACGTTTTAATTGGTAATGAGTTTTAATTGGGCCAAATTTATATATCTTTTAATTGTTTTTTAATATTTGTCCTGCATGTTTTTTAATTTTGGCTGTACACCGCCCTGAGTCCTCAGGGAGAAGGGCGGTATAGAAATTCAATAATAAATAAATAAATTATTAAGCTTATGCAAAATGCAACATGGCCCAAGATATGCTTTCTGAGAGTTAAGGAGAATAAAACATTATAGGGTTGCATTGTAAAATTATAGAGCTGTATTGTTAAATTATAAATAATCCCAGTGAATGCATAAGCATGGTGCTTTTCTACTTGCTTCTCTCTATCCCAAAAAAGAGTATGGGATAGATTAAAATAAGTTTGCTAAGAAAGACGTGTCATTAAATTGGGACTAATGTTTTTAAAAAGTGAAGGGCAAAGGGCACGATGCAAGTCATTGGGTCAATGACCTCAACCAATTTGTTATATGCAGGGACGGTTGCAGCCGAAGCAGCAAAGTTGAAAGTTGAATGGGAGGAATGATGTTCTGGCCACTTTTATTTAAGCAGCTGGGATAAATGTCACCATTTATGTTGCACCACCATCTCATCCTTCTCACTTATTGTTGCTTTCTGAGCGTGCCTGCTGTAACCAATCTTGCTTCAGGGAGAGAAGATTAAAAAGTGAGAGAAACAAGGGGAGAGGCGTCTACAATCCACCTAGTAAAACTTCAAAGTTAGATACTGGTTGAAGCTAAGGCAAGAAAGTAGATCCCTGATGGCCAAGAAGCGGTCAGTACTACTTCTGCCTCTTTCCTGCTTCCTGTAAAAGGCACCTAACAAAGTTTTAAAATACCCAACCAAAATTACAATCAAACAATGTGAGTGTTGAGAAAGTATAGAATTAGAATTTTCACAGCAATTGTTTCTAAGGGTATTAAATTCAATCCTGAAAGAACAGCATTGCATTTTAGTGTGATCAGTTCTGTATCACCAAAAAGGAGAAACATGTCTCCTGACAGAAGAATATAAGAAGCCATATATTTTCCTAAAATACAAATAAGCAAATTTTAAAATGTAAATACAAATTTATATAGATTATCTAATTTAATTTTTCCATAAAAATAATGGATTATTGAATTTAGTTAACTCTCTTCTCTAACTTCTTTCCTGTTGAGAAAACTCCTACCACCGCCACCCAAATATGCTGTACTAGACAATATTGATTCATTTGTCATATTTATATGACCACCCAGGTCATAAACAAGTGATTTTGTGCAGCATATAATAAAATTAAAAATATATACAAGTATTAATATTATTATTTTAGATTTAAAATTCTAAAAAGCACAAAACTAAATACATATAAAGTGAACCTCGGGTGTTAATTAACCATCCTGCAGGTAATTCTTAATTGGGGCCTAATTCACGTTTTCCATTCCAGAAAAGTAAGTATTTAAAGATAGGATTTTATGAAAAGATGTGCAACTTATAACTGCTTCTACTATTCTTTGCTTCCATATCGAGGACTTCACTCTCATTAATTGGAGGTCTTATATTTTCTTCTATATCTATCTAGATCAGGGGTCTCCAACCTTGGCCACTTTAAGACTTGTGGACTTCAACTCCCAGAATTCCTCAGCCAGCTTTGATGACCCCTGATCTAGATGATAGCACCTACCACTTTGCCTAATCTAATAATGTTTAGATCTGCTTAATACTTAGATGGGAGACTAACCGAAAATCCTAGGCCCAAAGGTTGGACTGGGAAATAAAAGAGAAAAAAATCCAGAAGAACACAATAGCAAACACTTCTGTATTATTGCCAAGAATACTACATGGACCTATCCATTGAGTCACCAAGAGTTAAGCTTGACTTGAAGGAAAATTATTTTGTTCAATGATACCCAAGACAAGAAAAACCTATCCAGTGATTGCATTCTACAGATTGTACAGCAATGGGGATTTTGTATTCTGAAAGTCCAGTAATCTGCCTTCTTTCATCCTCAGTGGTACACACGGAAGTTTTCATCACAGGTGGTCATTTGTATCCACTGATGGATATAACACAATATCACAGACGGTATTTATGACATCACAGTATAGTTTAGAAAGGGGAGGAATTGCTCACTATTCCTAATTATGTTGAAACCTGTATGTGAAGATAACACTTGAACAGGTCTAGTTGATTAATTGATTGATTCATTATGAGCTATCAAGTCCTTGCTGACTCTTAGCAGTCATATATATATATGACTGCTAAGAGTCAGCAAGGACTTGATAGCTCATAATGAATCAATCAATTAATCAATTATATATGTATTCCTCTGATAATCTGTCCCTAACCTGGTCCTTCAGCAATACCAATGGTACCTTCATCACTATGGTAACTGAGTCTGTCCACCTTCCTGCTGGTCATCTTCTCTATCCTTTCACCTTTCTCAGCATTAGAGCCTTGTCTTCACAAAGTAGGATAATTTGTTTCTGGGAATTTGTGGCTCAAGTAAGAACACTGCATTCATTTGTTCAATGATGCATTTTTTTTTCTAGTTGTCCACAGTATTCTAAAGAATCTTCTCTAATACCAAAGTTCAGAAGGGTCAATACTAATAATTATAATAGGACAAGAAGTAATGGATGGAAACTAATCACAGAGAGAAGCAACTTAGAACTAAGGAGAAATTTCCTGACAGTTAAAAACAATTAATCAGTGAAACAACTTGCTTCCAGAAGTTATAAACAGTCCAACACTGGAAGTTTTTAAGAAGATGTTGGATAACCATTTGTCTGAAGTGGTGTAGGGTTTCCTGCCTAAGAGGGGGTTGGACTAGAAGACCTCCAAGGTCCCTTCCAACTCTCTTATTCTATTCTATTCTACTCTTCCTATCCTGCTTCTTCAAAGTCCAACTTTTACTTATGTAGAGTTTCACAGGCAATACCACTGCTTGCATGATTCTGACCTTTATAGGCAAAGATACATCACAGGTCTTTCTGAAGACCTTTGTGGCTGCTCTATCAAATGTATTTCTGTAGCGTATTTCCTGACTTTGCTTATTCATTTGCTGTTGAGTTTATTTTAAATGTCCTTACGATGCTGCCTTTATTTCACCCCTACCCACAATGTTCAAAAGGAGCCTGTGTATCAGCAGATAGGCCAGCCCCCTTGGAGGCACTTATATGAGATAGTTGTCTTTATATTAAAAAATGTTTCCTCCAACCCAGGCCCATTCCACATTAAAGAGAGTAATTGATGGATGCCCCCCTCCCCAAATCTCAGGAAACAGTTTTGTGAGAGGGGAAATGGGAGACTCTGCTAATTACTTTCCTTGTCTTGTTCTAGTCAAAACCAAAGGACAGCACTACTTGTTAACTTCCTTATTGAGGCCAAATAGGGCTCAGGAGTGAGGAAAGCACAACTCCTACCTACATGCTTGACCACTAATTCAAGACAGGAAAATGCACATTAATGGGGCCATTTGAAAGAGCCCTTAAACTCAGTTAACATACAGTAAGTAGAGAAATAAAATGGAGTTTGGCCTGTCATCCTGAAATCAAACATAATCATGTAGGAGCAAGTATTGCATGAATAGAATAGAATAGAATAGAATAGAATAGAATAGAATAGAATAGAATAGAATAGAATAGAATAGAATAGAATAGAATAGAATAGGAGCCTCGGTGGTGCAGCGGACTAAAGTGCTGTTAAGTGCTAGCACTTAGCTGCCAGCTGCCTGTAATTAGTGCAAGTTCGAATCTCACCAGGCTCAAGGTTGACTCAGCCTTCCATCCTTTAGGTAGGTAAATTGAGGACCCAGATTGTGGGGGCAATAAGCCAACTTTGTATAGAATAACACCACTTAGGGGGGCCGAAAGCCCCAATAAGCAGGTATATACAAAAAATATGCAGGCTATTGCTATAATGCATTGTAAGCCACCCTGAGTCTACGGAGAAAGGCAGCATATAAATTGGACAAATAAATAAATAAATGAATAAGAATAGAATAGAATAGAATAGAATAGAATAGAATAGAATAGAATAGAATAGAATAGAATAGAATAGAATAGAATAGAATAGAATAGAAAGGGGCCTTGGAGGTCTTCTGGTCCAGAAGAGAGGGAGGGAGAGAGGGAGGGAGAGAGAGAGAGAGAGAGACAGAGACAGAGACAGAGACAGAGACAGAGACAGAGACAGAGACAGAGATGCAGCTGTTAACTATCCCATGGCATACAAAATTCAGAAGAGTGAAAATCAGATGTTCTCCCATTGTAAATGGTGTTATGGGTGACATAGTGAGCATATTAATAATGAGTGTGAATGTAGAACAAAGGAATGGCAGTAATTCAACATTAAATGCCATTACTGAGAATGTATAGTGAAGTTTAATGTACACCTGGATCAAAGCTGAAAAAGTAGGTATTTGGTGCCCTCGTGTGGCCAGAAGATTACTGGTACAACTGGATTATTCCTGAAACAACATATTCTTCAAGCTTTGCTTGAAACTATGACACAAGGATGAACTACTATTGCTCCCCTGATATTGGAATATTACTTTCAAGGGTTCTGGTCAGTACGTCCAGTGGAAACTTCTGAAGAACTATAGTACCCTTCACAAGCCATAGGATAAATTGTTATTCCAGATACTTGAAAGCAGGTTAAACTTCTTTATAGCATGACTACCAGATTTGAGCAGCAAAAATCCAAAGTTTTTTGTTGGAATGAAAAATCCAGCAAGTTCCTTTGCTGCCAACTAATGATCGTATGGATTCTACTGGCCAATGTCTGATATCCCAATCTGAGCGAAAAGTTAGCAATAAGCCTCTTTATTCATTACAAGAATCCTCCAAGGGCAAAGGGGTAGGGGGTGGGGAAAACGGGAGAAATTTGGGTGGGGAAATTTGCTAACATAGGATTCTCAGGATAGGCAGCTCAGAGCCCAGTCTAGATGCTGATGTCTTGCCAAGCTCTTGAGAATGTACCTACAGAGCCTTCAAAGACTGCGGGAATGCTCAGTTACAATAAAAGCCTCCCTGGGACTACACTTTCCTACTTTTCCATCAGAACAGCTGTTCCAGATGACAAACCAGACTGCAAACTGACTAAATAGTTGTGCACACCAAAAATGATTCAGAAGAAACAGTGTGGAACTCAAGCAAGCCCAGCATCTCTTTCCTGTCCATGTAAACAACCCAACATTTTTTCAGGGTTCCGTGCTAGAAAAATCAACCACATCGGTGGTTTAAGAATTACATTAATAGACCGAGATTCCATCAAAGCTGATTCTGTCTTATAGAGGAAACTATGCAACACTGTCCTATGCAATCTTCTTCCGCAGTTAATAGGGGGATACTCTGTTTGTTATAGCCATCTCACAGCTGGACAACAATAAAACGTGAAAAACCATTAAGATGCAATAACAATTAAAAGCAGGGAAAAAAAAATAAAATCCCCTTTTGTGAGAATCCAGAAGTTATTTAAAGAAAAGTGGAAAATAATTAGCTGTACTTCAATGTTGACTGGAGTGTCAATTCAAATTATATATAAAGCTGTTGCTTGATTTAAAAGAAATAAAATGATGTCTTAAGGCAACTTTTTATAATGTGTAGCTTGCTCTGGACTTGATTCCATTATTAGGAAACTTTGAGCCAGTTCTAACAACCTTTTTCTAGAAGAATCTGATAAATTTTATAACTTTTATAAGACCTGATTTGAATTTGAGTAGTCTTTCCCAAATATTGCTAAACAAATTATTGGAGCTCTTGTTGCTCTATATGCTTAATATAACATTCCTAAATATTCTCATCCTCAACCAGAAGTTTACAGGAAGATAAATAATCTTTATTTCCTAGAGCAACTATGTGGCTTTTTACAATGAATTTTAACAAATGAGTCAATTGCTCTGAAAGCTCAGGCTTCTCTTGGAAATCCATTTTATTTCTTAAGACTTCCAAAATTAGAGGGTAAATAGAATCAGCATGATTGTAGCTTTGAGGCTCTGCACAGCTGAATATATACTGTAAGCTTCCACGGAATACAATACAAATCCATTTAAAATGATGTTTTTATCATAGCTTCTAAATCCAATGGAGAAACAAATAATTTTTCATGCTGTTTGAAAAGCTGGTGCTTCAAGTGATATGAATATTACTTGTTCCACTTTAATTACTCATCATTAAGTATCATGCCAAAAACCATACAAGAAAAATATGATAGTAATGGTTAATTTTTTCCAGGCAGGTATCTTGCAAACTGCCTATTCAAAGTGAAGTTCAAAGTAATAATCAATAGTTAATTTATTAACAAATTTTAAGTGAGTTTTAATTAATTATAGAAAATTATATTTGGAAAATTTTGAGGAGTTATGATTAATCTTAAATAGGAATCATATAGAATATGTGCTATGTGTTTTTGCTTTTATCCAATTCACATCAACCTAACAATCCATTTTCTGTTATGTAATCTTTTATTAGTTTAAAACAAAATTTTCCCCAATGCTAAGATACAATCATTTTTTGAATATTATATATAGATCTGATCACAACTCAAAAGTGACATTATAAATCCAGGCAAGGGAAATGAAAAGGCAGTCTAATGGGCTTCTACTTGTTAGCATGGGGAAGAATATAAGAGAATGGTGAAAAGAGAATTGTGAAAAGGTCTATAAAATTATTCTTAGTGTGCAAAATTGAGGAAGTTGACAGGTTTTTCTGCCTATCTAATAATACTGGAAATCAGTATTCTTCAATAAGATTAGGTACATATTTAATAGATTAACAGAATAGCAAAGTTGAAAGGGACCTTGGAGGTCTTCTAGTCTAACCCCTGGTGAGCAGGAAACCCTATACCATTTCAGACAATCTAACTAATTACAAGTAATCTGTATTCAGACCATTTCCCCCACATATTGCAATAGTTCCAATGGGTTGAAACTGACTCCTCCAGATCTTGATATGTAGGTTAGTTGAACTATTAAATGGAGTCTCCTGAGACTAGCTCTGGCAGTTGTTCCAGTATAGCCTTTGGAGGTGAATGTGCCTCTCCTTGCCTTACAGGGTGCTGTCCTTGGTACTGAAATCTTTAGGGTACCACTTTCTCTCCTTTCCCTTTTGCAACTCTCCAGAGCTCTGAACTTCAATGTCTGAGATTTGCATTCACTAGCAATTCTGTACTACATTTTCATCCCTAAGTCAGCACTAGCTTTGATAAAGCAGGTCCTGATAGACCAAAATACCAAGCTTTGGAACCTTGTTGTAGGAGAGAGGGAGATAAAACCTTCTAGCTGCCACAATTCTTAACATAAACCAGTGTTTCCCAAACTTGGCATCTTTAAGATGTTTGGACTTCAACTCCCAGAATTTCCTAACCATCCTGATGGCTGGGAAATTCTGGGACTTGAAATCCACACATTTTGAAGTTGCCAAGGTTAAGAAACATTGACTTAGAGAACTGAATCCTACGCAAGTCTCATCAAAAGTTATCCTGTTGCAGTTCTTTTTTCTTTGTATACACTTGTTCTCTTTTAAAGAAAAGGATTAGTAAAATGATTCTTAAAAAGTAATCCCTTAAATTCTATGGAGTTTATTATCAGATAAAAAACATGATAGTGGTTATGATGATGATGAAAGAATTGGAAGAAAAACAGAAGGAAGAGTTATCCATTTCCTTTTGGAGGGAATGGAGAATTTAGGATTCTGCAACTAATAATAAACCTGCTTCATACATAAAAGATAAATGTTCCAGGGTTCCATGTTACTGCAGTAAGAAAGCACTTTTTGCCAACTTTTGGAGGCTTCAGTGAATATACACAGAGTGGAATGAAGAGGACCCACAGCCACTGGGATTAAAATTATTCCAGGAAGTGTTAAAGGGAAAATAATATAGGTCCATGTTATGGATTTTTGTTTCCATACAATACTAATATCCTAGAAATCCAGAAAATTCTAATGTACCACATAACAGAAATCTATTCTTTCTGGAGCACCTGAGTTGGCTTAGACCAGGCAAACATATAAACATTTTGCTTATTTGCACTTATCTCTCCAGTGAAGAGTGGGATGAATTCTTTATCCCAAATACTTTACTGTATTTAGAAGTGACTCTGAGCTGTTAGTTAAAGTGAGGGAATTTTCCTCTTCATTCTGCTTTGGGAAGGCGAGAGAAATATATAGACCAACTATATCATTGGCCTTGTTTTATTCATCCCAGATAAGCAAAATCAATATCTTCAGACTGATTAAATATATTTGCAATCTTCTGCTCCTTGGATGTGGCTTGGGACATGCTGTCTAGTATTCCAGGAAGATGGTGTTCCATGGAGAGGAACAAAAATAATCAATGGCTTTAACCTTCATTGCCTTTAGCAGAATGAAATGCTTATTTGCATGTTACATTTTTAAATTTCATTAGGCAGAATTTTTTTAATGATCTTGTGAATGTATTCTGGACTGAAGGATTAATTAGCCTCCCTGGGGAATGTTTGCATTGAGCTTCCACATTCCTCATCATTTATCACATTCAGATCCAATATTTATCACCCAGAACAATGAGTAGTTGGACTCTGAATTCCCTATTGCATTTATTTAATTTTATATCTATAATAATTATATTTTGTGTCAATTCTGGGGTGGAAATGCTTTTTAAATGTAAGAAATTTCTGATCAGACAGAAAACATAACACTTAGGTCAAAGACTAAACTGTAGCATCTAAAATTTGAAACACCTGAATTGCTCTAGCAGTATGTATGTATCCAAACAGAAAGTAAATGGTAAATGAAGGCTAAAAGGATTGCTATGATAAAAGTGCAGGTAGAAATGATACCGCTTGTAAGTCTTTTTTAAAGTGAAATGGTATCATTATGGTGAACATAGAACAAGAGAGTAAAATAATGATTAGATTGGAAACAGAGACAGAGAGAAGTCCAGGATTAACTACGACTTCAGTAAAGAAATCTGTAGCTATACAATTCTTAATGTTCACCAACAAGCCTTTGTTGAAATGCATTCAGCAAAGGAGAACCCACAATTTCCATGGCAGTTTATCTTACTGTTTGGATTTGTATATTTCACAATGCTATAGTTTTTCAACATAGTTTATTGAATAAAAATAGCTTCACTGAAGATGAGCAGTAAACTTTGGTTTATAAAACATACAAGTTAAAACTGAAACTAGCATGAACAATGTACTGTATATAAACTATTGCCCACAAGGCTAGTCAAACTACTGTCTGCTAATTTCCTGAAATGTGCAGCAGGCACATTGTGACCATTGTATGGGGTGATAACTGAATAATGCCAACCTAATCAGAATGGCAGATGGTCCTGCAATTCAGTTTAGCAAAAATACAAGAAGAAAACAATAACATCATTATTAAGCATTGGGGACTTTCACCAATAAATATATAGAACCAGTGGAAGAAACCAGTCCTTTCCTCAAACTAGCACCCTTTTCATGTGTTAGAACTGCAACTTCCAGTATCTCAACTAACAAGCCCCTTATGTTTTCCCATCTCCCTGTAAGGTTCAGTGTCATTGCCTTTACACTATCTCTTGTGGTCACCTTCCTCTTATCAGTTCCTGCTAATTAAAAGATCAGAGATCTGAAGGGTCACCCTGTGGGATAGGTTGTTACCCATAAGTACAGTGCTTAGAAAAACAGTTTAGATTTTCCTTAGATGCAGGAACAACACCTCCATCTGAAATACAAATGTGTAATATTTGTTCAAAATATTGTGATTGGTTTTGAAATCAACAGATGTTTATATCAAGTTTAGGTTTTAATATGCAGATACACAAGCCATATGCTTTGCACTCCGTCTAATCCATCCCTAACCCTTTTAATCAAGTGTGGTTTTCATAGAGTCATCCTAAAAGCTGGATACTATAATAGCCCTACGGAGATTCAGAGTAGACATTTATAACAGACCTGTGTCGTTTTCTGATCTGCCCCAAATGCTTTATTTTTTGTGCAATGTTTCTTGTTTAATATATTTGTGACTTCTGTCATTGTTTACCATGATCTGAACAGCTCTGCAAGTTATCTCTTTCAAGTCTGAGTATTTTCAATTTAATACTTAATATTAAAAACAGGGCATTTATTTTTTTTATTTTAAATAATGTTTGATTTTGTTTAACTCTTGTGCGATTGGTCTATCTGCCAAAGAAGTAAAACTGGATTGCATCATCTAGTCAAGTGCCTATACAATATATGTCAGAAGTTGGCACTATGGAAATTATTTCAACTTTTTAAATGTAGATTACTGGAAATGCAGCACAGATCGTTGATAGCCCGGTGTCTCATATACATGGTGAGCTGCTTCTGAAAGATAGATGATGGCTGTGGGAACTACCAAATTAGTACTTTAAGGCAGAAGACACAGAAGGATTCTTAGAGGAGAAGTTTGGGACTACTAACTTTTATCCTATAGGCTCAGCTGTCTGCTACAATGATATATTTGCATTGTTCTGTATTAAAAAGGAAAGCAAGGATTCCAACAAGAGAGTTTCATGTTGAGGGACCTTGTTTAAATAGTTTGTGGAAGGGAAAGAATACTTGATGGTTAATAAACACCTCTATTCCGTTTAACTCTTTCCCAGATGTAAGGCTCTACCACGTGCCTACAAAAGAGGAGTATTTTCAAACTCCAGTTGTGGAGAAAGTTGGAGCAGGATTGTAAGGCCCCAAATGTACTTGAGTCACCAGAATGCCGAAGAGAGAGACCCAAGAAGAAGCTTGGAAAAAATATCAGCTTTTATTTGTACAAAGAAGAACTGGGTAGACTGTTCCTTTTATACCTTCAGAAACATCAGTTTAGTACCCAATTCTGGCCCCCTGGCCCATGCCTTCCTTGTAGCCCTGTATTGACTGTGCAGCAAGGAACAGGAGGGCTGAGTGCTTAGCAACACAGGTATTTGCCTGATATAATCCTGCCAAGCCATGACATAACCCGCTCCGGGCACTGAGTTGCACAAAAAAACAAGATAACAGAAGTTAGATCACTGGTAGAAGCAAATGGCAGATGCAATTCTAATTCTTACAGGAGCAAAGCAATTCTTACAGAAGTGAAATAGCAAGTTATTATTATGTCCCAGTAATTCTACCTATTCTACTATTATTATGTCCCTTCAGGGTGATGGATATGTGTGCATTGGTGTTTTAGGTTTGCCAACAGCAGATAAAAAGAAGCAGAATCCAAAGGAGAAAAGGAACAGAACCTACCAAAGGAAAGTTCATCTCTTGTAAGGGAACCATTGAGTGATTGAATAGCCGAAAGAAAACTGCCACAGAGTTGAAATCTCTGCTGAGTGAGAATCCCTGGGAGAAGCTGTTGGAAGTCTGGGGAAATATGTTGTGTTGCACTATGTTGTGCCTTTATTTTTCCCCCACTTCCCTCCCTTTCAAATAGAGACAAAAGTTCTTCCCAGCAGGAAGAGGAACATAAAGAAGGCTGAGAGTCCCAAAAAGATTCAGGAGCTCCATCTCCCGGCCAGTTATGGGACAGCAGAGAGTTTAATAAAATACAACATGGTCCTTTAAGACAGTATACTTTACAAAGCAAATGATGAATCAGATTCCAGGGGAAAGGAGGAAAGCACCAGCCTACCTCAGGAGAATTGTAAAGTTAGGAAAGGGACAAAATGGAAGTTAAAGTTAAAACAAGGAAGAGATACAGTAAAAGCAATAGTTATATGAGAGTATGTAGAAAGAAAGTAGAGCAGAAGTAGAGTACTAGTAATGTAGCATGTGTAATATAATATAAATGTAGTACATTAGGAGTATTGCAAATGTAATATAATAGTAAAGGTAGTCTTTGTTTAACAATCACATTTGGACCTGGCAACTGTCACTAACTAATATGGTTATTAGGCAAGACATCATATGACTGATTTGCGATTTTACTGCTGGCTTCTTCATTGACTCTGCTTGTCAGAAGCCAACTATTGTGGCTCACGGAAGATGGATAGCAGATCTGGATGATCCAATAATTATTATTTATTACATTTATTTGCTGCCCATCTCACCACAGTAACTTACTACAGTATTGCTGAAATTATTCCGTATATTTAAACCAGAAACACTGAGATCCTGGAAAACCCCACCGTCACATGATACCAGAAACCTGATTCCCTATAGCTATCTAACTTTGCATTGTAACAATACTGTTTTTATCAGGAAACGTTATGTGTATATAAATCACCGTAGCAGGTGTGTTTTCACAAATAACATCATATAATGTGATGTGTTAAATGTGTTAATAACCCCGTATAATTTCTATTTTTAATGGACCTGTTAGTGATTATAAATACTAAATACAAGTCTGAGCCAATCGTGGGTTGCTAACAACCATAAACCCAACTTTGGGATTTGCATAAATAATATATGTGGCATTTCTATAATACATTGATTAAACCATTTTTTTTTTTGAGAGGGGAGTGGAGGGGAGGCCATGGGTCACATTTTGTGTGTCTCATCAGAAGCTACATTCCAAAAAGTAACTGGTGCCAGGATAAGGAATAAATCTGATTCAAGTGCAGTTTAAAATTCCATTAAATGTAAAATGAAATGGCCTAAACAGGATTTCTCCCATGAATTTAATAATCAGAATGTTGCTGCAGTATCTTGGATGAGGCACCTCAGGACCTCTTCTATCTCAGCTCCAAGTTTTCAGGCAGGAAATAAATGAACCCCTTGTGAGAATCCTGTTTTTCTATTCCTTCCCAGCTTGTGAAAATCAAGAGGTTGCTATTGAAGAGGGAGAGGGAATGAATTAACCTAACCACTTCTCCACGTGGCAATTAGCAAATGAAATCAAAACAAGGGAAATGTTCTCCATTTATCTCAGCTTGCCAAAGAGACCTGACTGCCATATAATCCACAGCAATTAGCCAAATAATAGGGCAGTAGGAGATTTATCACAGTGCAGGGATTAGAGGAAAAGACAATTAACGTGCTGTACATGGATGTGCATTGCAAAACTTGCAAGAGAAAGAAAGGGGAAATTTAGCAGAGTGATGTTTCTGTACCCTTTGGCTATGTGCAAAGTATATATGGGGAGATGGGGAACTGATTTCAACCTTGTGGGATGAATTAACTCATTTCCTGCTCAGCTGAAGGCCTCCTCCAATATCCTAACAACCCATTTTAATATCTGCATTACATTGGGACGATAGTTTTTAAATATTTTGATTTTGTTTTCTGGGCTACTTATTAATGTATTTTCACTACTTTCCTTTTCAATTCCATCACTTTTATCACTTTACTATTTTTAATATTTAAAGCAAAAAATTAATCTGCCCAGTACATTCCACTTACTGCATTTTTAAAGAAATCATGCAAGACCACAGAAAGGTATGACAACTTGCTACTAAATTTTAAATTAGTTTTGATTCTCCAGATGTTGTTTATTTATTTTTATTTATTTTTATTTAATTTTATATGCCGCCCTTCTCCGGAGACTCAGGGTGGCTTACAATGCGCTAAGCAATAGCCTTCATCCTTTTGTATATTTATACAAAGTCAGCTTATTGCCCCCACAAACTGGGTCCTCATTTCACCTACCTTAGAAAGGATGGAAAGCTGAGTCAACCTTGAGCCTGGCGAGATTCGAACCTGCAGTAATTGCAGGCAGCTGGTCTTAATAACAGGGTGCTTTAGACCACTGTACTACCAAGGCTCTTGGGTTGTTGAACTGCAATTCACTGCAGCCTCGGTCTACATAGCTTCTGGTTTGGGATGCTAATAGTTTTGGTTTAGGAATATCTGGAAGTCCTAAAATTTCTTCAACCCTCATGGAAGGGAAGATATTCTCCTCAGCAAAGATGCCCTTACTGCAGGAGTGTTGGGGGAGGGGATCAAAAAGGTTAAGATAATAGCCATGACCATGTCATTAGTATTCCATTTCCTGTTTGTTTGTTACATTTGCATTGCTTGTAAAAAGGGACAGGACCAGAGATAGTATTCAGCAGGTTCTGACCAGTTCTGGAGAATCAGTAACGGAAATTTTGAGTAGTTCAGAGAACCGGTAAATAACACCTCTGACTGGCCCCACCCCCATCTATTCTCTGCCTCCCAAGTCCCAGATGATTGGGAGGAAATTGGGATTTTGCAGTAACCTTCCCCTGGAGTGGGGAGGGAATGGAGATCTTACAGTACCTTTCCCCTGCCATGCCCACCAAGCCATGCCATGAGATGATGGCCAGAACTGCATGGCCCACAGAACCGGCAGTAAAAAAATTTGAATCCCACCACTGGACAGGACTTCTATTTTGCAGTTCTGGCTATCATCTCAACTTTTTTGGACACACCTTATGGATACCCTGCCCTAGAATTTGTTTCACTGGGACTGTCTCTCCATTTTATAAGAGTCAAACACCTCATCATCATTTATCACAACTAGTACGGTATGTGGAAAGGATTCAAGAGAGAGAGAAAAATCCAAATAGGGGAAGGAAGATAGCAAAGCCAGAGTTTGATCAAGACAAGCCTATAAATATAAGAACAATTCAGGTACCTGTTCATGTTTCAAGTGGACTGGTTCTATCCCCTAAGTCACCTAGGATCATTAAAACACCACTGGCAGTCTCTTGGAAAGAATGTTAATGAATTGTAATACACTGATAATATATGTTGCATTTTTAAATTTTATTTTGGAGTTATTTGTAATAGCATCTAAAGATAAGAGGCCACATTCCCCATTCTGTCAAGGAACCTTGGCCCCAGTGGTGGGATCCTCCCAGTTTAACAACTGGTTCGGCAGGGGTGGGTTCTAATTTTTTTTACTACCAGTTCTGTGGGCATGGCTTATTTTGTGGGTGTGGCTTGATGGTCTACCAGGCTTTTAACTGCTTGCAGAGCTGTACCGGTCTACCCATTTATTTTTGCAGGCACTGGTCTACCCATTTATTTTTGCAGGCACCGGTCTACTCATTTGTTTTTGGAGGCACCGGTCTACCACCAAACTGCCTTTTACCACTGATCAGCTGTAGGGCGGCCCTTTGAAGCCCTGCGGCAAGAGTTTAAACAGTTTTTTCCTTATAGCCCATCAGCTGGGACTCAGGAGGCAGCAACAGATTGGGGGTCGGGCCAAATAAAAGGTAAGAATAACGCGGGGGGTGGGGGGTGGGGGAGCAGAACCGGTTCGGTGACGTCATATCATCACCGCTACTGGCTCAATGGAACCGGGCCGAACCGGGAGGTGGTTCGGTGATTGCGCACGTGCACAGTTTGAAGAAATCTTCACTTCCGCATTTCTTTGGAAGAGAAACACAGCTGAGGTGCAGCAATTTGCTCTGCTACGCGAATCAGCTGAGAAGATAAAGGTAGGAAAATAGTGCGGGAGAGCGGGCGGGGGGGCCCATCTGATCGTCGGGGCAAACCAGTTCACTCCCAGCTGATCATCAGAGCTACTGGTTTTCCAGAACCAGTCTGAACCAGTAGACTGCCACCCAGGGGTGAAATCCAGAAGGTTCTGACAGGTTCTGGAGAAATGATAGCAGAAATTTTGAGCAATTCAGAGAACCAGTAGCGGAAATGTTGAATAGTTCAGAGAACTGGCAAATACCACCTCTGGCTGGCCCCAGAGTAGGGTGGGAATGGAGATTTTGCAATATCCTCCCCCCAAGAGTGGAGAGGGAATGGGGATTTTGCAGTATCCTTCCCCTGCCATGCCCACCAAGCCACGCCCACCAAGCCACACCACGCCCACCAAGCAACGCCCAAAGACCTATAGTAAAAAAATTTGCATTTCACCACTGCTCCCACCCCTGCTTGGCCCCACATCAGTTGATAGTTGGGTTTTGCAATAACATAAGCAAAAGCATGGTTGGCATTTCAGGGCTTATTATGATGTGAATTAACATAGATTACCAGTTGAAACTGTGAACAACCACAATAGCAAACAGAAATGAATGTAGTCAGATTGTGGTATGGTGATTTGCACAGAATCACCTGTTCCTAACACTATACAGGTCATATACCAAACTAGGACTGCTTAAAAAGAAGAGAGAGTAAACCTTGAAACTGAAAAACAAGCCATTATTCATCTTCAGACTGATGATTCAACAAATCATGATGAAAATTAATGTGACGTGTGAATGCAACCAGATATGAATGTTAAGGTTATTCAGTGTTGTTAAGAAAACATTCAGTATGTCCTCTTCTTTATATATTTGGATTACTTCTCATATAAAGTCTTGTGCCGGCACTGGAAATGCATTCCAGCTAAAGTGAAATATAAGCTAAATTGTCTCCAATTAAGCCCTCAAACATCCTTTCAAATTATGGAAAACAAAATTTTGAGCCCCTTAATCTTATTTATTATCTAGGAATGGGCACAGAATGAATGGTTCTTCGTTTTATATAATTGAAACATTTAAGGTTCTCATACATTTATGGGCTTTTTATCATAAATATTTCAGTACTTCAATGATCTAAGAGGCTGTTAGAAGAATTCTAAAAATTCAAATAGCCATTATGAATGAGAGCTCACACTTAAAGGACACGCTTGAATTTGATTTGTTCGTATAAAAGAAAAAGTACAGGATTGTTTACTTTACATCTTATTTTTAAAATATCTGTATGTTTTAAAAGTATGAAAGATGCAACACTGTAACAAGGGAGCTTCAAACAGAGGGATAAATAGATAAACGGGGAAAAACAAACCAAAAGGAGAGCAGTGTTAAAATAAAAGGAAAACAAAATGGGTTGGGAAGGAAGATGATATACTGTAGAACAGCGGCCCACAACCTTTTGGGCACCAGGGACTGGTTCCGTGGAGAGAGGTTTTTCCATGGACCGGAAGGGTCTAGGACTTTTCGGCTCGGTCTCTTCGTCTTGCCTGCTTTGCCTTGAGGTTTTCGCCTCTGGGTTATTAGCCACAAACTTTTCTCCTCGGCTGGCCCTCCGCCAGTCTTTCGCCCTGGCACAATGGCCACGGCGACTCCCTCCCAGGCGCTTCGCCGCAGCCCATACACAGAAGGAGTTTTCGTCCTCGATTTTTCGACACCTGGGACAGTTAGGGCCCAAAAAATCAGCTAGAGAGGGAAGGAAGGAAGGAACAGCCTTAGTGAAATGGGAGGGGGAAGGAGGGGGGGTGGACTTTTACATTTTAGCCATTGTCTATCCAGTGCAGGATGAAAGTCCAAGTCCTTCTTTTGCCAATTGGACCCACAATACATGTTTGTGTGACAATAAACCTGCTGGATGCCACAATATATTGTTGATTTCATTTCTAGAGCAAATTTACAATGAAATAGTTAGGGGATTTTGTAAAGATTATTAAACTTCAAAATGTAACAATAAAGCTTAATTTAATCCTTTGTGCACCTCACTGGAATGTTATCCTTTTAAAACTTAAGCCAACATGTTTCTGCAATCCTGATGCTCAATTCAGTCAAGGATTTACATATTGCTGGCATCCTTAAGATTTATATTGACTGTTTCCTAATGTGATTTGATTGCTTATTTGTTCCCTATGACTATCATTAATGTTGTAAGTATTGTATCTTATGATTCTTGACGAATGCATATTTTCTTTTATGTACATCGAGAGTGTATGCACCAAGAAAAATTCGTTGTGTGTCCAATCACACTTGGCCAATAAAGAATTCTATTCTATAAAATGCCTAAACTATCTTCAGAGAATCTTTATCAATACTCATAGAAGTACTTTGAATAATATTTTACTTAATTTCCTTTAAATATTTCGGTCCACCTTTCAGCTCAGAAAGTTTCCCCAAAAATTATTTACAATTTAAAACTTTAAATTAATATTTAAATATTAATTTGGCTGCCACAATAAATGTTGCTGTGGCATTTGGGGGGTGGGGCGCTGGTGTGGAGTGGAGTAGAGAATAGCAAGTTGTCAGCAAAACTTGTTGGGCTGGTATTTGATTTGGAAAGTTATGTTCATCCTGAAAGGACAGAAGGAACCAGGAACAAGCAGGGTTCAAAAGTCAACCCAGAGATGAATAGATTTCTAAAGCATCCCAGACAAGAACCAGAGAAAACCCAGAAATAGACAGCATTGGAAAAGTGGGGAGGGAGAGAAATAACCAAGAGAGGTCCTGCTGGGCTGAGAGACGGAGCTGAATTTGCCACTCTGAGGAAGCTGACTTTAAGGCGACCTTCAGTGGACTCCTTTGCAGTGCATGCCAGGCAATCGCTGGTAAATCTTTATTAATTTTAATTGGCGGCACCCATTTATAAGAACCATTAAAAAGGATAAATTGAGCCCATCCGGCGTAATGTCTTTTGTTAATTAGTTTGTCAGCACTGTTTTAATATCCCCTAATGACTTCATATTTCAGGCCTGACATTAAAGGAGACGCTGTGAGAAAGGAAATGGTCTTATCACTGTGTACCTTTTCTCTCTCTCTCTCTCTCTCTCTTTCTCTCTCTCTCTCTTTTTTTAACAAAAGTGTCCTTCCAGGACTAACCAAGGTTAGGTGTCATTAACTCTGAAGCAGGTATGGGGGGGGGGAATGTGGAAGGACACTCCTCTTTGCTGAATTTCTCTTGTCACCAGCAGTTCATAGTGTCAGGCACTGTTCCTTCTCCCTTTGGGCCATAAAGTCACTAGAGAACATTCCTACTGCAATGAAAGGCCTTCATCTTTGATTCTGTTAGAGACCTCTTCTTCCAACCCTTATTCTTCAAATACATTTACCCTCAATCATTTTGGACTTACCTTTTTCTGCAAATCTATCTGCCCTTTTTCCTCAGAAGAAAATACCATATGTCAGTTTAAGGCAGTGGTGGGTTTCAAATTTTTTTACTACCGGTTCTGTGGGCGTGGCTTGGTGGGCGTGGCATGGCTTGGTGGGCATGGCTTGGTGGGCGTGGCAGGTGAAGGATACTGTAAAATCTCCATTCCGTCCCCAATACAGGGGAAGGTTACCGCAAAATCCCCATTTCCTCCCGATCAGCTGGGACTTGGGAGGCAGACAATAGATGGGAGCGGGGCCAGTCAGAATTTTTACTACCGGTTCTGCGAACTAATCAAAATTTCTGCTACTGGTTCTCCAGAACTGATCAGAACCTGCTGAAACCCACCTCTGTTTAAGGCCTTGAGGAGAGATGACAGGTAGTCCTTGACTTACAACAGTTCGTTTAGTAATTGTTCAAAGTTACAACGGCACTGAAAAAAGTGACTTATGACCATTGTTCATACTTATGACTGTTGAAGCATTCCCCACAGTCATGTGATTTACATTTGGACACTTGACAGCTAACTTCTTTATTTTGTTCAGTGTCTATAACACGTACCAAGTATCGACATGGCTGACATTGCTGTTTAAGTACAAATGTTATGAAGTCCAAGATTAATATCGTTCCAGCCAGCTCCTAGAACTGCCCAATATGAAATAAGACTTATTAAATAATTGATGGGAATAAATTCCACTCATATTCATTAAAATGATGGGTCAAGTTAATATTATTCAATCTGTTCTAATCAATGACCGAATGCACTGCAGAAGAAGTTGAACTCTGGCGCCACCAATAGCTTCATAGACCCATCAAAGCAAGAAACAGAAAGCTGTTTTATAAATTGGAACACCATTTAATTAAATTGAAACACTTTACTACAGTCTATGCATGATGTTATTTATAGCATAGATAGGCCAGGGGGAGAGGGAGAGGGGATGCAAAAAAATAAATTTCCTGGTAAACGTTCAATGGTAATTGGTCTTTTAGATGGCTGATCACTCCAAAGTGAAGTAGACATCTCTCCTGGTCTCCAGAAAAGTCACATCATTTTTGCACAACACAAAGAGAGATAGGATGGAGTAAAGATGCTGAATACTTTGTGCTGATATTCCATCAAGATCTATTCTCATTTTCTCTCTCTTTCTCTCTCTCTCTCTCTCTCTCTCTCTCTCTCTCTCACACACACACACACACACAGAGCTTTAATTTGAGGACCAATTAGCGAAGCAGGAAAAGCCCTCAAATCTATGCACATTAAACTCTAGTTGAATTGGGAGGAGGAGTCTAGAGTCCTCTTCTAACTGTTTTGGAAAGGAAAGGAGTGTTGTAATACGACCATGTCTTAGGAGTCCAACGGCATCAAATCCAGGATCTGATAGCGGTTTGACTAAAACTGAACTCATTTTCCATTCGTTTTCATCACTCACTAAATAATTTTGGACAAACACTTCTTGCCACAATGTATTTCACAGGGATCTTAAGACATAAAAAGAGGGGATCGATATGCCTATGTGTGCCAGTTGTTTCCAGCAAGACTCCAGCAAGAATAACAATTTTTTTTAAAAAAAGCAATACAGTGCATTGTGTATTTTAGTACCCTTGATGCTGAAACCAAGAATACAAGAATGCAGTTGTTTGTATTCCAATTGGGGATTGGAACAGGATTTTGCATTGATCATTGTGTTTCAAAGGTTCAGGTGTTTCTATCTGGACTATTTAAATGTACACCAGTGGTGGGTTTCAATTTTTTTTACTACCGGTTCTGTGGGTGTGGCTTGGTGGGCATGGCATGGCTTGTGGGCGTGGCTTAGTGGGCATGACAGGGAAAGGATACTGTAAAATCTCCATTCCCACCAGTGGTGGGTTGCCCCCGGTTCGTACCGGTTCTATAGAACCTGTAGTAAAACCAACGGGAGGCTCCCCCCACTGACCCCGACGTCATCAAAATGCTTCTGTGCATGTGCAGAAGTGCGCGTGCGAGCGTGAGCGAAGTGAGCACGCACATGCGGCCCCGCTGCAAGCCGGTAGTAAAGGTAAGTAGAACCCATCCCTGATTCCCACCCCAATCCAGGGGAAGGTTACTGCAAAATCCCCATTTCCTCCTGATCAGCTGGGACTCGGGAGGAAGAGAATAGATGGGGGCGGGGCCAGTCAGAGGTGGTATTTACCGGTTCACCAAACTACTCAAAATTTCCGCTACCGGTTCTCCAGAACTGGTCAGAACCTGCTGAAACTCACCTCTGATGTACACCTTGTTTCACCCACAAGATACAGAGTGGATTTTAAAGTAGCATAGATTTCTAGGAAGCCACTTTATAGTTATTCAGTATTGTTTTTAGCTAATTTAAATATGCTCAACTATGGCTATAGTTTTATCCAGGAGAAAGTGTATGCAGAGAAAACTAAAAATAGGACAACAATTTTTAGAGAGGAGGAGGAGGAGGAGGAAAGGGAGGAAGAAGGAGTTAATAAATTTAAAAAAAAATTAGATTGATTGAAAGCCTAAATATATGAAAGTTTATTCTGACTAAAAAGGGAAAGGCTTTTCTCATGGTTGCTATTCTAATATTGCGATCCAGAAGTGAAAGTGTCCCTTAATATAATAATATCTCAATTGGCACTTCAATAGTTATAGTCAGCACCATAGTCTAGGACAGAGGTCTTCAAACTTGGCAGCTTTAAGACTTGTGGACTTCAACTCCTAGAATTCTCCAGCCAGCTCTGCTGGACAAGGGCCCATGGTTCTCCACCCCTGCTCTAGGTCATATTACTGTTAGCTTTGGTTTTGTAAATTTCACTAATTGTCTGCATTCTTTAATAATAAACAAACAATATTGCCACAAAGATCCATTTTAACACGGTTTTTTTCAAAAGCACATTATTATTATTGTTGTTATTTAAGATTTAATCTACAATTCGATTCACAGTCTGGTAAAAACTTAACAGTTCAAGTCCTAACCAAGGTCATAAGAGCTGTTTTATCATCATCATCATCATCATCATCATCATCATCATCATCATCATCATGGATTTGACATTTTTGTTTACCTATTGAGTCCTTACTAAGGACCTGGGATAGGCAGATCTGGATGTTTGATGGTGTTATAGATATCACCGCAGGTTGGAAGCTGTTCCAAGTAAAGCTGCCTTTTACAATTGACTGATAGTGAATTTGTCAATGCCAATGAATTTGTCAAGTGGTGCTCCAGTTGTTTTGGGATTGCACCCAAGGCACCTATTGCTATTGGTACTACACTTGCTTGCCTTTGTCATAGTCATCCTATTTCTATTTGTAGGTCTTTGTATTGTGTTATCTTCTCTAGTTCTTTTTCTTCTATTCTGCTATCTCCAGGCACTGCCACATCCACTATTCAGACTTTTTTGTCTTTCTGTTGACAATTGTTAAGTCTGGGGTGTTATGTAAGAAGTTCCTGTCTGTTTGCATTCTAAAGTCCCAGAGCAATTTAACTTTTTCATTTTCTATAAGTTTCTCTATTTTATGGTCCCACCAGGTCTTGTTTGCAGGTAAATGATATTCCTTGCAGATCTTCCAATGCACCATTGTTGCTATTTTGTCATGCTGTGGCTTGTAGTCAGTTTGGGTGATCTTCTTGCAGCAGGTGGACCACTGTTTCTTCAGCTTCTTTGCATAGGCAGCACTTACTATCTTATTTCAAAATAACTATCCCCTTAAGCTTTCTTACAGTCATACCTTATTAATTTTTTTCAAAATGTTTAAATCTCTGAAACATTTTCCCCTTTTTAATCCGGAAAGAATGTTGTCTTACCAAGCAGAGTTCTATTATGCTGCCATTCAGAAAATCTCTCTTTAGCTGTAAATTAATTCCATCCAAAAGTATTTAAGAAAAGTGAAACTTGTGTGAACCAAATGTCCATATAGACTGTATTATATCTGTGCACTTGGTTGAAATATCTCCTGCTCAACTCATGAGCCGACTGAAAACAAAATCTCAGTTCCTGCAAACCTATTCACGAGGAGCAGAGGAGTGGGAGATATCACAACCTTTCCTTTATCACTTTATCACTGCACTGACCAGAATTTACCATCTCTACCACGGAGCCATCCCCATTTCTTCAGGGATATATTGTCCACTATAAATCCTCACTGGAAACTGAACACTGCTCCCTTTTGAGTGAAGCTCTATTTTAGCTGGGTGTAGGTAGATCTGTGCTAAAAATAGTGCCATATAGAAAAAAGCATCCTGCCTTTGAACCGCTGTCATCTTCTTAGTGATTCTTCTTAGGGAATGTTTGTTTTAGACTTTCCTTTTGAGCAGGATTTTGGATACTCAGAGGTAGGATGTAGTGTTCTTCTACTTACTCAGTTATAAGGTAGCCAAGATATATGTATTTCATTGTACAAGCATCTTCCCAGATAACTTCCATAATTCATTAAATCCTAAATAAAAACTTCTCCTATTGGGGTTTTGTTTTTGTTTATTATTATTTTTTTATATTAATGATTCAGTACTAATGTTACTTCTAGGGGGAATTCTGTTCATAAGAAATTGTTGGAGAATTTCTATTTCTTCAACAAATCCAGAAATATCTGGGAAATTCTGTCCAATTTCTCTGCTCATAAATTGACTCAGGGAAGAGTGGTGCAGTGGCCTAGAGATGGAGTTCTTGCCTCACAATCAGGAGGCTGTGAGTTCGATCCTAGGTAGAGGCAGGTATTTCTCTCTCTAGGCACAATGAGAATATATCTGCTGCAAACTCCACATTAGTGACAGGAAGGACATCCAGCCAGTAAACAGTCAGCTACATTCAGTTGCCCTAACTCCACTCCGATCCAAGGGATTATGGGGTCATTAAAAGGCAAAATAAATATTGTGTCTACCTGTGTCTTAAATTTAGTTTAGCTATGATGCTTAGTAAATGACTTTGGTTGGACCACTCAGTCATGTCAGGTTCCAATGATAGGAAATGAAGGACTCCAAACACAGAAGATGGTTAGAACCTTGTTTATCCACACCGGCACAAACTGACAACCAAAAACAATGAAAGGAGAATATTGTTGGAGCTACCGCTCCGTGCTCCCCACCACCTTATAAAGCAATCAAACCCATTTAGCAATTAACCCAGCCCACCCTACTCATTAAGCACTTAGTCCAGCCCCACCCCCACATGTGCTCCCGGCAAGCTGCCCACTCAGTAAAGCAGTCAGTCCAGACACACCCCCACACACAATCCTAGGCTCTGTGTTCCTGACAGACAAGCAACAGTCAGGCCAGTCAGAGCCCCACACCCAACTCTGGCCCCCAGCTGTGCTCAAAATGGCCGTGGTCATCCTCGGGTCGCAATGTCCAGCCTGAGGTGCCTGCCTCTCATCAGGGCTCACTGTGGCGAGGGCGTCACACAGATGATCCGGGGAAGCCATGGGAGCCCAGTGACATGATCCGGAGGCATCCGCCTCCCGTCCGGGCATACTGAAGCAGAGGTGTCAGTGGGCCTGATGCCAGGGTGGAAAGGTCGGCCGATGCAAGATGGCGGTAGCGGGCCTGGTGTCAAGGTGGGTAGATTGGGGAGGCTGGTCACTGCTGCGGCCGCCGCACACACCGTGTTCTCAGCCACCCCACCGTAGTGGCAGCCCCGCGGCACCAGACGCACCGGGACTGACAAGTCGCAATTGGGTAATTTTAAATTATGGACATGTAGCTACGTATGGGGTGGCCTTTCAACATGCTAATTTCTATTCAATTAGTGCTACATCCCATCTGTAGATGATAATGGGTATGATTTCACTTATATTAAAGTGCAATAAGGGCTTAGAATATGAATTTTAAATTGGGTTGTTTGTCAATTTTTAACTTTGTGGGCCAAATTTAATATATTCGTTTTAAATTGTTTTTAAATTTTGTGAGTTTATGTGTGTTTTAATATGGCTGTACACTGCCCTGAGTCCTTCGGGAGAAGGGCGGTATAGAAATTTAATAAACTAACTAATTAACCAAATATACAAGTCCTGATGAACCTGGAATCCAGTGGATTGCACTCTTGGCTATGCCAGATATGGTTTGTTCAATAGATTTACATATAACGTTAAGATCAGGGCCGGATTTAGATGAAAAGAGGCCCTAGGCTATTCCACTTATGAGGCCCTTTCACCTATAGTGAAAGTGTAATTTTAATTTTGCTAACAATTTGAATGTAGGCCCCTCTTGATCTTGAGGCCCTAGGCTGAAGCCTAGTTAGCCTATAGGAAAATCCGGCCCTGGTTAAGATACAAACCACGGTTTCCAAATCAAAGGGGCTGTGTTTATGCAACAAGTTAAACCAAAACCAAGTAAACCACAATATGATTCGTGTTATGTTTGAATGATGTCTTGGGTTTATTGTTTGTTTGTTTTTGCCATAATCCAACTGATAGGCTTTCTGTGAGAGTAATATTGGTGGAAGAAAGGACTGCATATTTTGTTACCTGGTGTTTTGATTCTCATCACTCCCAAACAATTGTTCCTTTTCCTAAAGAGGAACATCCAAACCAGCGTTTTTCAATCTCAGAGCCTGTATGTTGCCTGGGGAACTCTGGGAATTGAAGTCCACACATCTTAAAAGCTCTGAGACTGAGAAACACTGATCCAAACCGTTTTTTATTTCTCCTTTTCAATATTATCTAGTCGTCACTAGAGGGCTCTAAAGACAATTGTAAATGAATATCAGTGAATTAGGAAGACTCTTTTAAAGTATTTTCATCGTTACTTTTCTAAGCCACTTGTGCTTCAGAAGTAATGAATTTAAAGCAGTGGTGAAATGTAAAATTTGTTACTACCGGTTCTGTGGACATGGCTTGGTGGGGGGGGTGTAATATGACTGAGTGGGTGTGGCCAACTTTTTTTTTTAACTTTTAAAACCATTTTTTCTACAACCTCTTTGGCTGAAGAGGGTTGTAAAAAGAATGCTTTTAAAGCCTCTGACGATCCCAGCTGACTTGCCAGATCAGCAGAGGGTTTCTATTTTTTTTAAAGCCTCTGATGATCCCAGCTGAGCTGCGTGATCATCAGAGGCTTTTTTTTTTAACTTTTAAAAGCAATTTTTCCGCCAAAGAGGTTGTAGAAAAAATGCTTTTAAAAATAAAAAAAAAGCCTCTGATCATTGCGCGGCTCAGCTGGGCAATAGGGGAGAGGGCAGGGATTTTTGCTACCGGTTCTCTGAACTACCCGCCTCCATCACTACCAGAGAGGGCGATCCGGTCCGAACGGGGAGCATTTCACCCCTGATTTAAAGTTTGTTCTAATCCACAGAATTAATGAATTGTTCAACATCTTCCAACTAAATGGAAAACTGTATCTAAAAGCGTTTGACAACTCGACCCAATAAAGCACAACCAACACAAGCTATGAAAAGGATAACACTGTCATACATCAAAAACATCTGAGAAACAACCAAGACTTTAACAACTATACAGCATCATGGTAGCATACGAAACAAATCCTCCAAAGCATCTTAAATAAACCAAAGGACCCAATAGCCCAAGAAGAAAAAACAGGAGTCACCTACCTCATGTAGTATAAGAACTGTAACAGCCACCCTGTAGGACAGCCGAGTTGAAGACTATCAAAACACATCCATGAACACCAACCAGCAGTCAGAAGATACGATAAAAATTCCTTAATTTCACAACCCTGGGACAAATTTAACTATAGTTTCAGCCTTGAAACTGTGACCATCTTACACTAAGCTGAATCCAAAAATACTAGGGAATCCCGGGAAGTTTGGTATTCAGACAAATCAGCCATCAGTAGACACATACAAATAAATCACATTTCTACACCATTCAAGAAAGAGGATTTAAAAAAAAAAACTAAGAAGGAAACAAAAAGACCAGAGTACATCCTCTCCAGCAGCCAACATCCAAAAAGAAAGTGTTTAACACCAGGCAAAGAATTTAGCAGAAAACAATAACCTAATCAAGGAACTACCAACGTGAAAACCCACCAAAACAGGCAGGGCAAGCCTTATAGGGAGCAATATAGGGAGCAAACTCCACACTCACTAGCAGTTGGATAATGAAACATCTGCAAGCAAACAACCAATAACTCTCTTTCTTACTCCATATATATTGGACTAAAATTCCCATCATCCCAAACCTACATAGTCTACCTGTTTTACCAAGAATGATAAGACCTATACTACAACATTCAGCAGAGAGACTTAGGGCTCATCTCAATAGCTTAGTTAAGTTCCAAATTTTAATTACTTTATCAACATATAAAATACAAAGAAAAATGAAAATAGTGGGAAAGTAAGAAAGGAAAAATAGAAGTGTAGGGGAAAGTGGGGGGAGAAAGAAAAGTATTGACTTCTGACTATTTTTAGCACAGTAGAATAAGATAATAATATATAGCTTCAACTTTTTACTTTTACATTACAATTCCAACTAGCAATTTCAACAAACCTATCTAATTAGCAAAACACAACGTAAAAGTTTTATTTATTTTTCCACCTCAAGCACAAAGTCCAGAAGTGGTTTCCAAGTGGAATCAATGGCTTAGTTAAAGTGCTCTCCTCCTATATCTGAGCCAGCAGAAAACTAGGCATGACTTTGGCTGTCCTCATTGCCAACCTATTTGCCCTCCCTCTAGCTTGGAAACCTGGCATGTATAGGAGGCATCCCAGTTTGATAGAGATGCACCCTCCTTCTACCCAAAGCAGAGTAATCTCAGGACAATGTGCAGGGACTAGAAAGGGGGAGGCATCCCTCCATCACCTCCAAGTGGCCAATAGATGCTAAATTGATTCTATACTGCAAGGGTCACCTGATAGCACTAATGATAAAATGGTTGGCAAAGGATATCAGATTGTACTCATAGTAAAGTTGTTCCTGCTTGTGGAGACCTCATGGGAAAAATTGATATTAACACATGGACAGCTCAAAATAACGGGTATAGAATATGGGATGCAAACTACATGAAAGCCATCTCATGGAGATAGGCAGTTAGCCATGCATCTAACCATGCATCTAGCAAAGTTCTAGCTTCAGATTTGTTAGCCCAACTTTTATGCTCCCATTCTGAAAAGTCATCAAATGTTGATTTGTTGACTTTGAATATAAGAATTGCCGCTTTAGTTTCATCCTCAATTTTCTGAGACTAGAAAAAAAAAATCCATTGATTAAATAACAGAGAAGTATTTATTCTCTGAGATTCTTGTGGCTTGTGCATAAGCAATAACAAGAAGAAAAGTATGTGAATAGCAGCTGACTCTGCTTATGCAAAACCATGACTGATCTTTGGGATATTAGGTCAGAAATATTTTCCTCAGTTTCACATTATGAATGATTCTTAATCACCATAACATATCCTGGGGTCATATAATAGACAATTTGTACCATTGCAAGGAAATTTCTTTTGCTTTTCCTGAAAAAATCCTAAACACTTTAGTTTTAAAACCTATCTTGGAACATGAATCCATGGTTTAAATCTGTTACATCATCTCATTTTTATTTATTTGCTCATAAAATTTATTAGAAGGCCATCTTACCCTTTGATAACTCTGGTCAGCTTAATAATATTAAAAGGTAGAACTATATAAAATGCAATAATTTAAATACAATACTATAAAAATCAACCTAGCTAAAAAGATGGGGAGGGAGGGAGGGAGGATGATGAGAAGGGGAGGGGGTGAGATCTATTGTTAATCTAGCAACCACCCCAATTGAAACCACTCCTTTGGGGCCCCAAGCCAACTGGCAGAGTCAGGTCTTTAAGGCTCTGCATGTAGTGAGAAGTTTCAGGGTACAGCCTTTATCAAGATTTTATTTCCTTTAGAAGGAATCCATTGACATATAATTGATGTTTTGCAATTACTTTTATTTATTGATGCATAAGGTGAACATGATGCAGGCACTATAATGTGAACATTCCAATTAATAGCCAACAAATCTATTTTCCTCACATCAGACCTTTAAAGAGCCTGCCAGATATCAGTGTCAGCACTTTACCAAACTTTGTTGACCTAGAACATGGGTGTCAAACTCGTGGCGTCACATTGCCATCACGTGACATTTCGTGATGTTTTCCCATTCGAGGAGCTGGATTGGGCGTGGCCTGTGCAGGCTGCCAATTTGACACCTCTGATCTAGAAAATTAAGTTTTGTCAGCGTTGGTTAGTACTGAAATAGAGGACCGTTGGGAAGTCCAAAACTTCCCAAAACATTGGGAATTTGAAAAAGTGTCCGAAAAACAATGCCAAATAACATTAAGTCAGTAAGGGAATAGATTTATACAAAAGCCCAGATCTCATTGATTGCATTCCCATCTTGCACTCAGCCACTGTGGTTTGATTGTTTGATTTAGTATAATGTATGTACTTAGTTGCCAAGGCTTGTTCAAACGACAATTATAGAAAAAAATAGCACAATGCATGAACAGACGTCATTTTTCCAAGTCTTCTTCAGACTGCAGCCTATTATTGCTTATTTATGGAAAGCATTTTCCTTTTTTTACATCTGAAAAAGAAGTTGAGGGTGATTTATGAAGATCAGTAATCAGACAATCCCCTTCCTGAGTGCTGTCAGAAGACATGACATAAAATGAAAACAAGGAAGGAAGAGGGAAATGTCTCAGATCCTGTAATTTACTTACAAAGTTCTTTTAGATATGTTAAAAAAATCAGCATTTGCAGATAGGATGAGTGGCAATGATATGCTTTATTTTAAATTGGGATTGGGGGAAGTATAACTCAGGCATCTCTCTCTCTTTACCCTGCCACATTTTTATCCCTACCACAATATTTTGATGTACGTTTTATATGTTTTTTGTATAGACAGACCATAGAAACAATGGAACCATACAAACAAAGGAGAGAAAATTATAGAAACAATAGCATCTTTCTTATTTATACAATGTAGAGGCTGCTTGTCTCCCAAAGATTCTAAACAGCTTACAATTTCAATCATCATCATCATCATCATCATCATCATCATCATCATCATCATCATCTATATAAATAAAAATGTTCGTTTGTTCAAAATCTTAAATCTCCAAAAGTTCTTCACCGATTGCTTTGAAATTTTGACACAACGTTGCATTCGAATACGCGCGTGTTTTTACATACCTACTATTATATAGATGTCACACCTGTGACAGGAAAAAACATGCTTTTTTGAAAAACAGCGCTATACTAAATATTTTACGATTCCATTTCAATGGTTCCGATTTACAATCCATTTACAATTTTTTTTGTTTTTCCTTTGTTTTTTAGTTCATGTTTTTTCCTTTTTTAATGTTTTGCACGTACTCCAATTGAAAATCGGCGTGTCAATTATCATGTTGCGAAATATCAACCAGCGGCTTGCAGTAAAAAAATTAATGAGCAACGTCATAGAAGCAACAATCTTGACAGGACCTTTCAAAGGTGAAGATGTCCTCATTCCTTGCATTCCTATGATTCCAACGGATATGCCATTTCAATTTAAGAGATTGCAATTCCCAATTTGATTGGCTTTTGCAATCACCATCAACAAAGCTCAGGGCCAATCTTTAGAATTGTGCGGTTTAGATCTAGACACGGATTGTTTCTCACATGGACAATTATATGTTGCGTGTTCTAGAGTCGGCAAACCAGACAATCTCTATATCTGCACAGACAATGGAACAACAACAAAAAATATTGTATACCCACAAGCATTGTCAAATTAAACATATTAGAAACGTGCACTTTCTCTTTTCTTTCTTTTCCATTTAACCAGACTGAGCCACAGCAACGCGTGGCCAGGTAATAATAATAATAATAATAATAATAATAATAATAATAATAATAATAATGAGGAGGAGGAGGAGGAGGAGGAGGAGGAGGAGGAGGAGGAGGAGGAGGAGGAGGAGGAGGAGGAGGAAGTGGAATGACTTGATCAGAAATGTATACGCAAACAGGTGTTCTGATGTTGTCTCTTCCCAGGCTGAACATTGTCCGCCTGGGAAGAGACAGCTATGAATCTGTTTTGTCCGCTGTGGGATCCTTTTAGCATCTGAAAGCTGCCCTCTGTGGTAGGGTTGGACACTTACCCATTTGTTTTCCCCTCCAGACTCAAGAACTGGAACATTTATTACATATTTTTTAAATCTTTGTTTGACTCCGGTTAAACAGGGAAAGTTGTGACATGGCCCAAATGCTCAGGAGAGCTTCCAGAGATCCAGCCCACTCATGGGCTGCTGAATGCTCAAGAGAAGGTATGCCCAGGGATGGGGTAGACAGTCTCAGGTATTCTGAGGAGTTGGAATTTTTGAGAGGTGTAAATGGTGGATGAATGTGATGGCTTTGAGTGTTCAGGTAAAGGCCAATCTTGGTTGAGCTTCATCTGGGAGAGTACACTTTTTCAGGGGTGGAAAAGATCCAGTAAAATTGAGGTTGCATTAGAATAATAATAGAAAAGCAAAGTTGGAAATTCAAGTGCAGAAGAACAAGAAAGAAGAAAATATGCACTTAGTAAGGTCCTTTTCTAATGACAATATGTGGAGCAATATTAAGGTGACCAGATTTTAACATTGGTAAAGAGGGACATTGTGGGCGTGGCTTATTTTGTGGGCGTGGCTAGCTGGTCATGTGACTGGGTGGGCGTGGCTAGCTGGTCATGTGACCGGGTGGCCATGGCTATGTGTATAGGGTAAGGTGAACAGATTTTAACATTGGTAAGAGGGACACCATTGTGGGCGTGGCTTATTGTGTGGGCGTGGCTTGGAGGCCATGTGACTGGGTGGGCGTGGCTAGCTGGTCATGTGACCGGGTGGCCATGGCTATGTGTATAGGGACTACTCAGAGGGCTGGAAAGTCATTTCTGACAGGTCCTCACACTTTTGACTGGTCCTCATACTTATGACCATCCTCACATTTATGCCCGTGCAGCATTCTTAACAACCATGTCACTCATTTCACAACTGCTTCTCTTCACCATGATGACAAGATAGGGCAAAAATGTAAAATGTGAGGACAGTCGTAAGTTCGAGGACTGGTCAAAAGTGCGAGGACCAGTCAAAAATAACTTTTTCAGCCCTCTGAGTAGTCCATATGCACAAAAGGACTAACCAGAGAGCTGAAAAAAGTCATTTCTGACAGGTCCTCGCACTTTTGACTGGTCCTCACACTTATGACCATCCTCACATTTATGCCCATGCAGCATTCTTAACAACCATGTCACTCATTTCACAACTGCTTCTCTTCACCATGATGACAAGATAGGGCAAAAATGTAAAATGTGAGGACAGTCATAAGTTCGAGGACTGGTCAAAAGTGTGAGGACCAGTCAAAAATAACTTTTTCAGCCCTCTGAGTAGTCCATATGCATTAAAGGATTACAGCAATAGAGAGGGATGAAGGAATGGAAATTAGAGTAGGAGTGAGGGTAAGAGAGGGAGGAAGAGAGGAGGAGAAGGAGAAAGAAAGAGGAAGTAGGGAGGAGAAAAAGAGGGTGGGGGAAGAGAAAGTAAGAAGGAAAGAAAAGAGAGAGGTGGTAGGTTTGAGGAGAAAGATTGCTGTACAATAAAAAAGATGAAAGGGAAGAAAGCCAACCCCAAGCAAATATAAAGATATTAAGATAAAGAATGAATTGTTAAACTTTAAAGAATAAAAGAGAACAAATATGAATAAATAGCAATAATTAGAAACACACATACAAACATACAATGTATTTTCTTTGAACAGAATATTTGGCTGGTTCACAAATTTAAACAGCGTTTAGTCATTTCAATTAAATTTACAATTTCTATATTTCCTTTTTGCCATATTTATTCCTCATCTATTTTTTAAAAAAACCAATATTACCCTTCATCCTCATCTCTAATCTTAATCAAATTCAATTTTTCCCTTCTATTCTATATTATACCCCTTCCCATTATCATCTATTTTTATATCCATCCTCACATTGTTTAATTATGTAATTATGTAATACAGTTGTTTAATACAAATTCAACATTTTAATATAAATCAATTAGTTATAAAACTATCTTTTTTGTATATTAATCAATATGAACATGAATATTCCAATTATTTCCATGCAATCCAATTTCTTACAAATCAATTAATTATATTTACCAATAATAATAAACCAAATAATTTCTCCCATATATTCCTCCGAACCACAACTTAACCATTTCTGCTTTCAACACAATATACAATTAATAGTATCTCAATTATTACAATTCCCTAGTTAAATACAGCTTTTTTTCCTTTGTGTTTTAAAATCTTGAAGTCTCCTCCTAAATTTCCCATTGTTTGCAGTTTTTCACCTACCTTTTTTGGGGAGGAAAAATAAAAATAAAAATAAATCTCTCTCTGCCTCATTTTGTCACGCTGCACCAAAGACCCTGGTTTCGGTTTCGGTTTCGTTTGTGAAGCTTAGCTAGGGGAAAAAAAAACTGCTTTACACTGATTGCCTGTAGGGCGGCCCTTTGAAGCCCCGGGCAAGAGTTTAAACAGTTTTTTTTTCTTCTAGCCATCAGCTGGGGCTCAAGAAAAATCGGGACTTTTTTGAAACGCGGGACAAATTGCTCAAAAGCGGGACTGTCCCGCCAAAAGCGGGACGTCTGGTCACCTTAAGCAATATGGGTAGTGACGGGAGCAGCATGGCACTCCCATGTAACACCGCTACTGCGCGAGCTGCACTGGCTCCCAGTGGTCTTCCGGGTGCGCTTCAAGGTGTTGGTTATCACCTTTAAAGCGCTCCATGGCATAGGGCCTAGCTATCTTCAAGACCGTCTGCTGCCACCGACGACCTCCCATCGACCCATGCGCTCCCACAGAGAGGGCCTCCTCGGGGTGCCATCAGCCAAACAGTGCAGGCTGGTGACCCCCAGGGGGAGGGCCTTCTCTGTGGGGGCACCTACCCTCTGGAATCAATTGCCTCCAGAGATAAGGAGAATCCAAGACCTCAGTGCCTTCCGCCGTGCCCTTAAAACCTTCCTTTTCCAGCAAGCCGGGCTGGCCTAATTTTTTAAGTGTTTTTAAGTGTTTTGTTTATTGTTTTTAATTAATGGGGCCAAATTTATATATATATATTTTAACTGTATTTTAATATTTGTACTTGATGTTTTTACTTGGCTGTTCACCGCCCTGAGTCCTCAGGGAGAAGGGCGGTATACAAATTCAAAATAAAATAAATAAAATTCATTTTCTCAACTGCCTTGCTATTAATAATATTGTTGATGCTGTTGGTACAGAATGCAGCAGTGCTGGCAGTTATGTGTGCGCCTAGAACAATGCATGTTACATCTCTGCTCTGTGAGCTAAGTTGGTTGCCAGTTAGTGCCAAGTCCAATTGAATGTGCTGGTTTTAACCTTTAAAGCCATTTATGGCACAATATTGAGTTATCTGAAGGACTGCCCCTCCCCAATTATATCAGCCCACCCCAGAAAATCTGCCAGAGAAGACATGCTGCAGATCCCATCAGCTAGGGTTGTACCAGTGGTGGGTTGCCCCCGGTTCAGACCGGTTCACAAGAACCGGTAGTAAAACCGGCGGGAGGCTCCACCCACTGATCCGGACGTCATCAGAAGTGATCTGCACATGCGCAGAAGTGCACGCGGGCACGATGAGAACCAGTAGTAAAGATAAGTAGAACCCACCCCTGGGTTGTACATTTAGTGGGATCCAGGCAACAGGCCATCTGTGTCGTGGCACCACCTTATGGAACATTCTTCTATAAGAAATTAGATAAGATTCATCCCTTTTGACGTTCTGAAGTCCCTCAGGACCTGGTTATGTCACTAGGCCTAGAACTTCCAGGGAATTGGAGATATGCTTAGATGGCTCCATTGCCGAGCTGGCTATTCTTATTCTCTCTTTGCCTAGGGTTTGTATATTTATTTGTATAATAAGTTATCTTTTAACATTGGTTCGTATTTTTTAATACTGATTGTTTTATATGTGTGGTGCTTTATTGCAATGTTGTACACTGCCCAGAGTTGCTTTCTGTGAGATGAGTGGCCATATAAAATATGATAAACAATACACTACACTTTATTTTAATAATGGCATACCAATTATATTATCCAATCCTTCATGATTGGAGATGATAGGGATGATGTCTTGTCAACCCTGGCTTGATAAGACTTTTTTGATCTCTATTATCTGTAAGGATTATAGTTTACAATTATTAAAATTGACTGCTGGTAACCTTCTACCGCTGTACCATAGAGAATATTTTAACTTACTGCACCTGTTTATGGTTTGCCAATTGCACAGTGGCAGATAGGACAGCACTCCAGAGGGTTAACATCATTGCCCAGAGGATCATTGGTTACCTTCTCCCCTCTTTGGAAGAGCTTTATAGCTCCTGTTGCCTTAATAAAGTTCAAAACATTCTTAAATGCTGGGCACCCTTTTTTTGAACTGTTATCATTGGCAGACGGTACAGGATAATAAAAACAAGGACAAATAGGCTGAAAAACAGCTTCTATCCCTGGGCAATAACTATATTGAATTCTACTGTATAGTGTAATATTAATGCAATATCAGATTTTCAATCCAATTGTATAGAATGTGAAGGATGTGTGTTTGTGTTTTATTTTTATAGTTATAATGTACATTGAAGATGGCATTTAATTTTGTTGTACCAGGTGCAATGACAATAAAGTAAACTAATTCATTGTGCTGAATTTTGTAGGTGTCATTAGGAAATGAAGTACGCAAGGACATCATGATTTCTAGAGAGGAAATTAACATTGCTGATCTTCAGTTCAGAGTGTAGCTTTCAAGAATATTTAACTTTCAGAAATCTAATATCAATGAAAAGCATGTGTAACTTAAAACTCACTGCAAGAGGAGTCTGTTGACTGATATAAGCACCAACCTCCTGCCTAGCCTTTTAGATAATAAGTGTTAAGAAAACTATCAGATCAGAAAGAAAGATATTTTTCTTTCTCTTTATATTATCTATTATTCTATTTAAATAATAGAACGTTAATAATTTTGAACATAAACAGACATCAATGTATGGAAACAACACAATGTATTAAGATTTATAAGAAGATAACATAAAAAAGGAAAACCACCAGAGCAAACAAGAGAATTTATCACTGCAAAATGAAGGCTTTAGAAATAAATTAAAAAAAGGCCAAGGAATGAGCTGAATCAGCCCTTGTTTCTGAGTGCTTCACTTCCTATAGCTTCTCCCTTCAGAAAAGGAAAATATTAAAAGTGTTTTGGAAAGTTATTTGGGGGGGGGGTTGTAACCCCTTATCATTGTTAAACAGAATATGCGTGACTACTAGAAAGAAAACCATGCCCACGGCTTGTATAAACACAAATCCAAATGGTAGGCTTGCAACTGTCCAGTGCAGTAGCAAGAAATGGCAGGAGAATCCAGCAAGATTACTGAATCTCTTGTTGCTCGTATATATTTTCAATAGGGTAACAGGGTGATTTATTATAAAGATTGGATTGAGGCTGGCATCTTTTGGCAACTGATTAAATTAAATCCAGTAGTAAGCAATTCTGAAATCCAGTAATGCTTTTGAAAAGGTGATAAACATGTAAGAGGTGATACTCTTGATTTATTTAATGCTGACTGGCAGTGTCTGGCAATGAATGTACTTGTAGAGAAGTATGGCAGAGTACACTAAAATGTGCTAATTAATGGCTTGTGATAGCAGTAAGGAGTTCAAAAGTAGGAATAAGGAAAACAGTACTTATATGACATGTGAGGAGGTATCTATATGAGAAGGCAATCAACAGACAGAATTATTGAAGGACAGGTAATAGGAGATCAACAAACCTAGACTGCATTTTTTTACTTTCTAAACATAAGAAATGAGGGTTTGTTTTTAAAAAAAAAGGGAAAAAGAGAGAAAAAGAAAGGTCATATACACAAACACGAATAAAGGATTTTATTTTGTAACTAGCTGTACCCGGCCACGCGTTGCTGTGGCTCAGTCTGGTTAAATGGAAAAGAAAGAAAAGAGAAAGCGCACATTTCTAATATGTTTAATTTGACAATGTTTGTGGGTATACAATATTTTTTGTTGTTCCATTGTCTGTGCAGATATAGAGATTGTCTGGTTTGCCACTCTAGAACACGCAACATATAATTGTCCATGGGAGAAACAATCCGTGTCTAGATTTAAACTGCAAAATTCTAAAGATTGGCCCTGAGCTTTGTTGATGGTGATTGCAAATGCCAATCGAATTGGGAATTGCAATCTCTTAAATTGAAATGGCATATCCGTTGGAATCATAGGAATGCAAGGAATGAGGACATCTTCACCTTTGAAAGGTCCCGTCAAGATTGTTGCTTCTATGACGTTGCTCATTAATTTTTTTACTGCAAGCCGCATGCCGTTGCAAAGCTTTGGCTGGTTGATATTTCGCAACATGATAATTGATAATAGTGCTGATGAGAACATGCCGGCTCAAACTATAATCATCAGCTGGGTTGTACCGTAATGCAAGGCGATTGTAATCGCATGATTGCTGAGCACGGAGTCGTGTTTGACGCTGATCTGCTGTTTCTCGTTGACGTCTTTCAGCCACTCTCAGCCTGTCGTGTTTATTCTGTTGAGAACGAAACAGATCTCAAGCTGCAGAACGCGATCGCCGTGCTCGCAACTGTGCATCCTCCAGTCTGGCTGCACATCTCTCAGCTGTTTCCTCGGCACGTATTTGAGCCATTCTTTGTCTGTTTCGCTCGTTTGCTGATGCCCGTTCTTCCTCAGTTTGATTTGCTATTACTCGTCGCACTGCTTCCGCTCCGCGAGTACGACAACCTAAGTTTGATCTTCTGCGAGGCATTATTTGGATGAACTAAAGCAGATTGATTGCACTGAAAAAGAAGAAAGTTATAACAAAAACATATAAAATTGCAAAACATTAAAAAAGGAAAAAACACGAACTAAAAAACAAAGGAAAAACAAAAAAAATCGTAAATCGATCGTAAATCGATACCATTGAAATGGAATCGTAAAATATTTAGTATAGCGTGTGTTGCTTTTAAGTCCAACAGATGGCACTGTTTTTCAAAAAAGCATGTTTTTACCTATCACAGGTGTGACATCTATATAATAGTAGGTATATAAAAACGTGTGTGTTCGAATGCAAGGTTGTGTCAAAATTTCAAAGCAATCGGTGAAGAACTTTCGGAGATTTAAGATTTTGAACAAATGAACATTTACATATTTATTTATATAGATAGATAGATAGATAGATAGATAGATAGATAGATAGATAGAAAGAAGGAAAGAAAGAAAGAAGATTAAAAGCCAGGGCCTTAAAACTGGAAAGGACTCCCTTTGCACTTATTGTAAGCGTATCCAGACTTAAGAGTAAACTTATTTAAAGCTCTGAGGCTTAGTTTTAATCAATACTGCTTTGGTTTCAATGGGTCTTTCCTAATAAGACCAGCCAAACCCAAAATATGCAGAATTGGCCCCAAGGTTCTTTCTAACACTGTTATTCTGTAATAGCTGATATGCTTAGGATAATGTCAGATTAATTGCATTTGGAAACGGTCATTTTGTTAGATGTGCAGAAAGCCTTTGATATGCTGCGATTAAAATAGGATGTAAATGTGCTGTTATATTATATTCCAATAATTCGGAATCAAAGAAAAATAGATCTATGGGCTACGTATAGTTGTTTATTCCAATGACACTAGTACACAACTGAAGAACCAGGTTGGAAAACATGAAATTAGGCCTTTGACTCTGAATGGTCTAATATTACTCCATGATGTGGTCAAGTTTTAGTTTGTTCTGTAAGACCCAAGTTTTTGTTTTATATATAAATATTTCTTTCAGTGTGCATATTTGAATTTTATTCTTCATTCTTCATATTGTTAATTTTTAGGAGGTTGTTTTTCAAGAGACAACTGGACTGAAAGCTGAAGAAGCTTCTTGGATGAGAAGTGAAATGTCTTCAAAGAAAAACCAAGAAGTCCAGTTGCCTCTTGAAAAAGCACCTTTGGGACAACCATGACCTGGATGACTGAGAATCTCCATAGGAGGTTGTTGGTTTTCCTTTCCTTTCCTTTTTTTTTTTAATTCACAAGTTTTAACTGGCTTTCAGAGTAGATTTTTTTTTTTTAGAGCTGTAAATCCCCAAAGTATTTTCTATAGTCCTAGCTCACAATTCGCCGCAAACCCATCCATTAAGGCCGCGTGGGAGGATAAGTGACCTGCAAGGGCGCTATGGCAACGAGCGCGGCACATCCTCTTCTTCCCAACCATCCAGGCTGCGATCCTGATCCCAACCAAACCGGTAGCAGCCCAGCAGCCCGCTCCCTCTGTCCCTGTCCCTTTAACTATCCCTCCTCTAGGAAGACACGCATGCGCAGGGACTGTTCGATTCCTGTCGCCGGGAGGGGGGGTGGGAGGAAAGCAGGGGGAGACCCAGCGAGGCTACCCTGTGCGAGGCTACCCCCCGCAGCGCCGAGCCCGCTTCCTTCAGCTCAGGCCTGAGGCGCCGCCTGGAGAATTCCAAGGCAGCGACCCTGGCGCAGCTGCAGCGGCTTTTCTGCTCGCTGGCATCCGCAGCATTCTCTTCGCAGGAGCGGCAAGGGAGCTGCAACAGCAGCTTCTACACCCCTCTCCCTCGAGGCCAACCGACCTTTGTCCCTCCGGCTCGCCCGCGCAGTTGTTGGGTTTGCCTGGGAAAAAGGAGCCCCGCGGGGTCCCCCCTATTTCCAGAGAGGCGGCGGCGGCGGCAGCAACAGCCTTGGCTTCCGTCGCCCTCCCTTCCCCTTCTCTGGCGGCAGCGCATTGTGACCCGTGCTGAGTTCACCTGCCTTGCAGCGGGCGGGCTTTGGCTGCCTGAAGAGACTCCCCCTCCCCGCCCAGAAACGCGAGGAAAGTCGCCTCCTTCGCGCCCCCCTCCCCGCCCTCCTGCCTGCGTGTAGCCTCCTGCTTCATCTTTTGTCTGCCTCTCTTTTCTCCGGCTGCGTGGGGTGGGTGGGTGGGTAGGTAGGTAAAGAGATCGTCTTTCTCCGGCTCTTCTAGCAAATCTCCCTCTTGCTCTTGGGATGCTTTCCCGAACCTGGTGGCCACCAGCTAATGATGTCCAGCTAGGTGAGTGAGTCCTGTGTGTTCCCAGATCCTCACCTTCCCTCCTTTTCTTTCTCCCGATGGTGTTGTTTTATCTCTGCAGCCTTGAGAGATAGCTAGGCGGGTCTCTTTCTGAGCAGAAATCCTGAAGTTCCCAAAGCATACATAGCTTCATTCTTTCCTGGCTGGAGAATTTCAAAACCTCAGCCTTGCTGTTGCACTTCCCCCCCCTCCCTCCTTTATGAATGAGCCCCACCCTTTTGACTGATTGTCTTAAAGGGCCTCCACTCTCTAACTACTATGTCTTCAGCAGCAGCTCTTCTGTCTCAAACAATCTGAAGAAGGGGCCCAAAGGTTCTGGGGTCTGAAGAACAGGAGGTCAAGCTTGATGGATGCTGGGATGTCAGGTGGCAAAGTGGATGGCAGTGGTGGCGGTGTTGCTGTTCTGCGGAGGTCCCAGGCCAGGGAAGGGGTGGCCCAGCGAGAAGAAGAGCAAGAAGAAGATGGAGATGAAGACCTCCGAGATGGAGGAGTCCCTTTCTTTGTGAACCGTGGAGGGCTTCCCATCAATGAGGCCACCTGGGAAAGAATGTGGAAACATGTGGCCAAGATCCATCCTGAGGGAGAATTAGTAGCTCTGAGGATCCGGGGAGCCACTGATCTACCCAAGGTGAGAGGACTCCGAAAAAGAATGTTGGAAGAAACTGCTTCCTTGACAGCAATCAACAAAGGGAAATTGGGGTTGGGGGGGGGGGTTGGGGGGGGAATGGAAATCAATGCCAGGGCTTTTCTAATTTGAGTCTGACAATGAATGGATGCGAATCACAGATTAAGGTTGCAAGTGTGAGAGATCCATCTCCACATAAACATAATCTAATGTATCTATTTAACTCATAAAGGTGCCACTAAGTTAAGCTTAGTTTTTGCTAAGTGCACATATCCAAGTAGATTTATTTGCATAAATATGAAAGTGTTTACCATTATCTTTTTCCAATATGATTTTGAGTAAGCCTATTGCCATGAGATTTTCTGCTGGTTTTCCACCCCAAGTATTATCTAAAATCAACATGGGTTACTGCTTAACTTTTTTTCAAGATTAGAAAAGGGTCAGCTAGGTGTTAGTATGTGAGCTGGATTCATTCATTAATAGATGGAAGAATAGCCAGACTGTTCAAATCTATTAAAGGAATCCACATTTTTAGACACAGCTCAACAGAATGCAGTATACTTGCAGTGCTTTTAATTAAAAGTAATTATATAAACAGATTATACAAAGTAATCCATATAAATTATACTTTACAAGGGTACACAGTTGGGACTGTGGCTATAACAAACCACAATGACGTAAGATAATGACACCTCCTGACAACATCATGCAAAAGTCAATTTGGCACTTGGGTCATGATGCCTGACACAAGGATGTAAGTCCTGATGCCAGGAGGTACATATCATGGATTCTTCTCACTTCTGCTTCCTGCAAACATTTCATTTGGGGATGCTTTTTTGATGGGTGTGTGCCTACATTGGCTTTAGCAGTGATCCACCTGAGCTGGGGTGATTTAAGTTTATTGACACTGTCCCATATTGAACATTTTTTTAATACTTGAGCTGGGAAAAGAACTGAGTTGAGTTCACGTGATCATTCGCAACTATCTAAATACCGACTGTATTAAGATTTATGCTCATAAGAATTGTATGAAACAGTATAACCAGCTTTAAGAATCTGAAGCTCTGAGGAAAGCACCTTAGAAAAAAAGTACTTTTAACATTGGACAACATGATATTTTTGACTATAGGTCTATGTTGTACAGTATATTAATGTTATTCTTTGTCATGTTAAACCTACAGTGTTTGGGAGATATTTACATGTTATGAGGTCATGCCAGATATATTTTGAGTCAATAATAGGTGGATATCGCAATTCTTTGGACAGTTTCCTGTTCTTTTGAAAAGTGTCGCTTTTGACTTTCCAGACTGGAAGAGATGATCTAAACTTGTTATACAGAGCACACAAAAGGGCGGGCTTTACTTCCGGAAGTTGACTGTATAATTTGAATTGATTGACTTTATCTGAATTCTAAATTAGAATTAGTTCTTATTTAGTCCTAACTAAAAACTAAGAGCCCGTATAACTGTGTTGTGGAGATTGTACCAACTGCCAAAGCTAAGAGGAACAAATGCATAAGAAAGATTAAGAACATTTGGGTTATTTCCATTAAATACTATAGTGTAACCTTTTCAACTTTGCCTTTTGACTATGCTCCTTGGCAGTTCTGGGAATCCCAGACTCTACTTATCCATGTTGAGATCAAGCTATCAGGAGGAGAAAACTGTTGTAGTATGTGATTCAAATTTTATTTTTATGAAAGTGCATGATGAGCAGTAATGCCAGATGATTAGGTTAAATGGGTAAAGGTAAGTAGCAGCTTACAAAAGGTGGATGAAAAGCGGTATATTACTAAAACTGGAAATAGAGTGCAATTCACTTGATAAGGATTGTGCCAGCTTTTACTAACTGGCTTACACTGGACAAAATGTAGTCTACTTGCTGCAAAGAGAAGTATAGCAAAGGCCTGTTGATGTCGGTGGCTTTCAGCAAGGAACTTTTTTTGAAAATGCATTGATGTGATAACCTGCTTAGCCTTGAAAATGATAGCAGAAACTGAGAACAGGCTGTTCAAATAACCAAAATAAATCTATCTGCCTCTTAGTCTTCCTTTGTGCAATTACATTTTTAGTCATGCTTTTTTAAACGGAATGGAAGAAAGCTGTTCAATTAATAGAGACTTCACTTACAGGACATTGGATTATGAATTACTTTGGATTTGAGGAGGAAAAGGTGGTGCTTCATTGGGTGTGCAAGCACACATGGGACACTTGCCCATGTGCACACCAGATCACCTCTTCCCTTTTAAATTGTGCAGATAATTGTGCAGCCCTACAAGTTAGATATTCATTCAAATAACTGTTCTTAAATATGTGCTTAGCCTAGGGGCCAGTCTTCTGGCTCAGCACTCTGTCCTCAAAAGACTCAACATGAGGATTGTAGTGCCCTTGCTAAGTTGGCCAGCCCAACAAGCTTCACTAAGTTGTTGGGATGACATCACTGTTCCAACAACTTAGTTATCATCACTATTTGGCTCCATGAGCTGAATTGCCATTGGACAAAGGCAAAAAGACTTGTGGCAAAGCCTCTGCCTATAGTAACTGACTTGGTAGCAATTTTCCTGTCATGCAGCAGTGCCCAAATGAGCTGCTTGCTGCAGAAGGGGTGAACATGTTACGCATGGCTCCCCACCCTCAGTACTGCCCTGTGTTATCACTTGTTCATCTTGGACAGATGGAGCGTCTTCAGAAAGGTTTCAGTGAATGCAGAAAGATTCCTTTTAAATAACAAGAGAGTGCGTTGGAATGAACAGAGCTGCGTTTCAGAGTTATAGCAGTGCTAAAATACAGTCTGTATCTTCCGCTGCTTAAGACCATATTGCAGAGTCAGGAAAGCAGCTCCAGAATTTGGTTTATTTTATTCCTGTGCATTATTGCCAAGCTTTGTCTTTCCTTGATATCTTGAAATGCAATACTAGCTGTGCTATCTGGATGCTCAGAACATGAGATCTTCACATTTCCAAAGCCTAGGAAGGAGCTTTTGTTCTGCAGACATTTTACATCTGGATAAGTTCCAGCCTAAAACTCTGAGTCAAATATGAGTGTCTGGCAGGCCTACTGACTCAGTGACAGGAATTCACATATAGATTACGAACTGTGGTTTTGTCAGCATTACAAGAGATAAATGGGGGAGTTTGAATATTAACAGTATACTCACTATGCTGCCTTTAGGAAAGCCTTTGCACTACAGCAGTGCTGCAGCTTGATCAATTATGAGACATCAGGTTGGTGTCATCTGTTAAATCTGCATGGACAGATCTTCACAGAACAACCTGTCCCAATCTCTGTATCTTTAGGTGTCTCAGCAGCACCACTATAGTTGTTGTCACTGAATTCATCCACCGTTGACCTTCATGACTAGAACTCATGGGTTATTTGCATTTTTAGCCATACTCTAGCCACAGTACTGTCATAGGCACAGTGTAAGTTACTGACATTTCTTCACCCAATTATATATTTTGCACATAGGGTAAATAAATAATGGGAGAATATACAGCCTTGTCTCACTCTTTTGCTGACCTAGAGCCAGTCTTTTTCACTATGTTCTGCCCAGAGGATGACTTACTAACTTGGGTACAGATAGTCCTCGACTTAGAATTACAATTGAGCCCAAAATTTCTGTTGCTAAGTGAGATAGTTGTTAAGTGAATTTTTCCCCATTTTACAACCTTTCTTGCCACGGTTGTTAAATAAATCATGGCAGTTGTGAAGTTAGTAACACGGTTGTTAAGTGAGACTGGCTTTGCCATTGACTTTGCTTGTCAGAAGGTTGCAAAAGGTGATCAAATGACCTCAGGACATTGAAACCATCATAAATATGAGTCAGTTGCCACACATCTACATTTTGATCACATGACCATGGGGAGCAGTGCAACGGTTGTAAGTGTGAAAAACTGTCCTAAGTCACTTTTTTCAATGATGTTGTAACTTCCAACGGTCACTAAATGAACTGTTGTAAGTTGTGAATTACTTGAATTGATTTCACATGAGGACAATGAGATGTCCAGGCATTCCCATCTTCCTAAAGAGATTCCAGAGCAAGGTCTGATTGACATACATCAAAGATCTTTGTACAATCAGTGAAGCATATATTAGCTTATTTTGTTATTCTTGGACTTTCTGAATTATCCAGTGTGTATCAGCAATGGTTTGTGTTTCTTGGCCTTTTCTAAAGCCAGTTTTAACATCTGTCATCTCCCTTTTCACATAAGTCTCTAATCTGTTTTGGATGATCCACAGCATTATTTTTCTAGGATGTAAAATTAAGGATATTCCAATAGTTTTCCGGTTGGTAATAATTAGAGCACCGATCTAACTTCATTTTCTTAGAAATAGTTCTTATAAATAGGGAATGTCTTCTGAGGTATCTTTAATGCTGTACAGAATTTCAGTTTACTCCTTCCATCTTTGCTGCAAAAATATTCTAAATTGTAATTATTTCAGGGAAACTTTGTCTTTTTGTTGGACATTTCCAAGTACGTAACTGTTGTAAATCTTGCTGTTGTCTATGGTAGCTGCTTTCTGATATGCCCATGCAGAAAATGGAAATATCATTTTCTTTATAATTATGCTTCCAGGTGTCACATAGCTAGAATAGAATAACTGAGTTGGAAGGGACCTTGGAGGTCTTCTAGTCCAACCCCCTGCCCCAGCTAAGAACAGGCATTATTTTAAAAATGGTTACTGATACTTTGTCTGAAAATATGCCTTTCTGATTCTAACCCCCCCTCCCCCATATCAAAAAAGATAAAGAACAGTGGAGTAATAGATGGGAGAACTACAACAGGTGGCAGAAAGCAACCTCACCAGCTTGGCTTCTTATGCAAAGCAGTTTAACAATTGGTCACATTTCTATTCATTACATGGTCTCAACTTTCCAAATATGCTGGTTCTGCCCTATTATCCCAGTCACACATTCCTTGCTCCCACATTTTCCAGATTGTATGCCAAGATCTGGAAGGACATTGGATGGATTCAGATTCATTGGAATTTGAATAGAATTCTCTTTTGTTATCAGGGAGGCTGGTTTAAAAGGGCTTCCATTTTTATGGACAGAAGACTCCAGTTGCAATAAACAAACGTTTTCTCTAATGTCACCAAGATGCAATCTCTAGGAGTTAGGTTTTTCTCAAGAACACCTTTACATGTTTAAGCATGAGCAGAACACACCCACACATTCCAGATCACCTTTTGCAGAAGACTAATACAATAGAATTACATTTTCCTAAATGGGCTTTATCAGTGGTGGGTTCCTCCCGGTTCGGCCTGGTTCTCCCGAGCTGGTAGCTGTGACGATATGATGTCACCGAACCGGTTCCGCCCCCATGCCCCCCCACCTCCACATTATTCTTACCTTTTATTTGGCCCCACCCCCAGTCTATTGCTGCCTCCTCAGTCCCAGCTGATGGCTAGAGGGAAAAAAACTGTTTAAACTCTTGCTGCCGGGCTTCAAAGGGCCACCCTACAGCTGATCAGTGTTAAAAGAAAACAAATGAGTAGACCAGTGCCTGCAAAAATACATGAGTAGATCAGTGCCTGCAAAAATAAATGGGTAGACCAGTGCCTGCAAAAATACATGAGTAGATCGGTACAGCTCTGCAAGCAGTTAAAAGCCTGATAAATCAGTACCTCTGCTAAATCCTAAATAATTGTCACATGACCATCAAGCCATGCCCACAAAATAAGCCACGCCCACAGAACCGGTAGTAAAAAATTTTAGAACCCACCCCTGGGCTTTAGGTACACTTAATGTCATTCAAGTATAATACCTGAAAAGCTTAGTGTAACCACCAAGGGTGGGTTCCATTTACCTTTACTACTGGTTTGCAGTGGGAGCACACATGCAGAAGCTTCTGCGCATGCGCAGATCACCCATGATGATGTTGTGGTGGGTGGGCGGAGCCTCCCACCGGTTTACTACCGGTTCTATCGAATCGGGAGCAATCCACTACTGGTAACCACTTTATCCTTCGCAAATTTGCGTTCCTTTCTTTAAATATCAACAGGCTTGGAATCTACAAATGCATAGACTATGTTATGGTAAGGCAATCTGTCTGTAGCATCTCATAATTTTGAAAGTTGCTTTCAGGGCAATGTGGAAAGGGCACAGGTAGGAGTTCAGCGGTTGGTTGAGTGCAGAACATCTTTACTGTATTGTTAACAATGCTGTGTCGCTATAATCAATCAAACCGTCTTTAAAACAAAATAATAGCTTTTCCCCAAAAAGCTTCCCTTTAACAATTATTACCTGTATATTAATACATTTTGATGGAAGAAATTGTAGCAGGGAAATATGTATCACAAGAAAGTGTTACTGTAGCATCTCAATTAGCTTGGAGTTAAGAGGGACAAGTTATTGACTTTCAGTCTGCCCTCTCTGTCTCTTAAGGGACAGAACTGAAATTCTTGATACGATGGAAATTTTAACTTAGTCTGGGTTCTGGATTCAAGACCCAGGTCTGTGTACAGTATAGTGAATTCTTCATCACCCTTAGTAGTTTAAATGAGAAGCTAATTATAGCCATAGGACCTGCATATTTTAAGTGGTTTCCATTATATTATGTAGGATTACGTATGTCCTACTACGCCAAAGAAGATGGGGAGAAGCAGTGACAATTTCTCTTCCATGTAAAAAGGGTAAAAAGAGTGGCTAGTCTAAATGCAAGTTCTGCTTCTCTAAATACCTCTGCAAAGAAGGTTTTAACTTTGCTACCTGGGAGTTATGGCTAGTTCTACCTTTAGGCAGAGTTGAATGGCAGCCAATTTGGGGTGATAAAAAGAGACAGCAGCAGCTGATGTCTCCCTAATTGACTGTCATACGTTTTTCCTGCTTAGAAGATGGAGGTGCTCAAGGGGTTTTCTGCTTCAAATGCTGAAATAACTTGGCTATGAAAGAAGGTAACTTAAGAAATCAAATATCTGGGACCAGCCCTGCTGGGAAAGATTCTTCACTGTTTCTTACTAGAACTGAAGAATATTTTCCCATTCATCAAAAATTGCCTAATGTACTTTGTTCTGAAGAATAAATACATGTCTCAATGCCACTATCTCATGTTCAGATATTTTAAAGCTTTCCATCTTGTTTTCTGACACTATACATGTTACATTAAATGTTTGTCAGAAAAGATGAGCCCTGCCGAATTCTCGCTCTTCTGCTTGTGTATTATTAAAATATCATAGTCATCCTTAGCTCCTCTACCCCTGATGAGTTTAACTACAACTTCCACAATTCCAAAGCCTCTTAGAATTAATGAAATCATAATATAGCACTTCTACAATGCATTGTTCTGGCTTAGACAAAGGAGTATATAGACAAAATCGTCATTAGACTTTTTTGCTTACTAACTGGTTATTATCATTAGATATTAGTAGGTTATTATCATTAACCTACTGCACTACAACTAATCCTTGCTCAGCAACCACAACTGGAACTGGCAATTCCATTGCTAAGCAGAAAATCATGTGGCAGCAAATGGCTTTACTCCCCTGTCAGTCATTTAGCAAAATGCTGTGGTCACTAAGCGAAAAATATCACATGACCACAGCTTATGGTTTTACTTCTGCATTCTCTATTAACTCTACTTGTCACAAGCTGAGTGTGCAGCTTGACTGAGGGATACTGCAGTGGCCATAAATGTGGACCAGTTGTGAAACACAGGAATGGTGATCCCAATGACCATGGGACATTGTGATGATTATAACACAAAGTTATTTTTTTTACACCATTGTAATTTCAAACAGTTGCTGCATGAGGCAATCGGTAAAGGGAGGACTACCTATAATAGGCTGAGGCAGGCAGCCTTGCGGCAATCTTAATATTAATGAATTACATCTTCCAGTAGCTCCAGACAGTGCAGTTATGATGAAAGATGCTGGAAGTTGCCTCATGATTTGCCTCTGGAGTTGATTTTGCCTCTGGAGTACCACAGGTTTCCTTCCTTTCAACTAGAATATAAATGGAATTTCATCTTTGACTTGGTGATCTTGAATCTCATTTTCTCCCTCCCTTCTTATCTACAGAACCCCATACCAAGTGTGCCTACTCTACAGTCAACCACTCTCATCCCTGAGCGCCTGGAAGCTATACAGCGCTATATCAGGGAACTTCAGTATCCTTTCAGCTGTATCTGAATCCCCAAGAAATGAAAAGAGAAGCAAGGCAACTTCCTTGCTTGACCACAAAAGGAAATAACTCATTAACATTTCAGCTTAGCTTATTCCCTACGCATTTGGTCATCATTGTTGTAAGCAAGCCAGAGTTAACCTGTTTCAAAGTTTGCTTTGCTACACCAGAAATACAGCATTCAAAAGGCATTTCACTTGATTCCTTTCCAAGTGCATGGAGGAAAACCTGGGACTGTAGAACAAATAGGGAGTGCTTTGAGTGCACATTGCTGCTGCTAGAGTCATTAGGACTGCTAGCTGTATTTTGGGGTGGAAAGCTGGAGTGAATTTTGTTGGGGTCATTATTGGTGAAAGAAAAGTAAACTTTTTTGCTGCATGCACTGTAGTCCCTCTAAACAACACACACACACACAAACACACAGACACCTATCAATATTTTTAATAATTTGCTTATGCTTTCTCTTCCCCCGCCCCCACCCCTGTCTTCCAGCTTCTCTTCCAAATCAAGCATCCCTTAACTTCTTATTCCCAGATACAATCACACTGGGACACAGTTCTTTGAAATCAAGAAAAGCAGGCCTTTGACTGGGTAAGTATTGTCTTTCCAGACTTATTTTGAGAATAGTTCTTTTTCTTACCGCTACCCCTACGCTTACCCTTACCCTAAAAGAGCACAATTTTTTCTAGTTGCAGATCCATGAAACAGCCACAGCAAAAATATTATATAATCTGCTAAAGAAGCAATTTACGCTTGATTCCCAGGCCTTCCATCTCCTTCAGTACAGTTCAGCATTTCTGAACTCTTGCAGCGTAGCCATAATTGGTGTCTAGCTGATGTGATAAATATGGGTGGAGGTGCTTATTATTCCTGATTGCAATGCCATTCATGTAGTTTAAGCCTCCACTGCATGCCGCACTTGGGCCTCTTAACCTGAGACATTTAATGATAGAGATTAAACATATAAAGTTATATGATTATACTCAAATTATTCTAAATATAAACCAAACCTTTAATCCAGTTTGGAAGACAATTTTTTACTGAATGTTGAATTCAGTATTGGTAGTAAAAGATAAGTATGAAGTGAAGAGGAACTACTCATCATGACTTCTTTTCTGTTCTTGAATGACTAAGCAGTTATTTCCCATCATATTTTCTCTTTAGGCTGTTCTCCATCTATATATTATCTGACAAAACTTTTAAAATATTAATATTCTTGCTTGTTCTCTTGACTTGTCTCACAGGCTGATGGATCTGGCCAAAGAAATGACAAAGGAAGCGCTGCCAATCAAGTGTTTGGAGGCTGTGATCCTAGGAATGTATCCTTTTATTTTAGAAGATGTACACGGTTTCCAGAGATAACACCTGAATCCTCCTGTACTTATGCTCTGATATGCAAATGACCTGTTTAATTTTCCTCTTGCTTTAGACAAGAAGCATAATAGCAAAAACAAGGGACGCCCTCATTTTCTAACTAGGAATATTTTAGTTGACTGGTAGATTCCTTTTTTATTGTACTAATAATCTAGGAGTCACATCCTCTTTTGAGAGAATTGTGTTTTATGTCCCAATATGTCTTTTAATTATAGGTTTTCCCTTGCTTTTGTTGTAACACCATTTGTGCAGTTGGAATAGGATTTTCACTGCACTACATATTTGAATTAGCATTAGAATTATTGTCAGGAGGTGCTATGGAACCTGTATTATAAACCTTTGAGTTGTCTTTATGATGCTAGATGATCTGCCCAAGCTCATAGACTTGAAGACTAATATAAAGAAATATGATTTACCAAAGCCAGATCCAAATGCATGGATGGTTCTGGAGATCACTCAGTTGAGATTTATCTACAGATAGAGAAAATAGGCTTGGTATTTTGTCACATAGAAAAAACATAGTCCTCCAGATGTTTTAGAAGTACCTCCCCAAACCTAGTAGTCCTTGAGTTACAACAGTTCGTTTAGTGACCATTCAAAGTTACAATGGCACTGAAAAATGTGACTTATGACCATTTTCCACAGTTACGACCATTGCAGCATCCCCATGATCATGTGATCAAAATTCAGATGGCAGCTGGTTCATATTTATGACTGTTGCTGTGTCTCAAGGTCATGTGATCCCCTTTTGCGACCTTCTGACAAGCCAAGTCAATGGGGAAAAACAGATTCACTTAACAACCGGGTTACTAACTTATCAACTGCAGTGATTCACTTAACAACTGTGGCAAGAAAAGTAGTAAAATGGGGCAAAACCCACTTAACAAATGTTTCACTTAACAGAAATTTTGGGCTCAACTGTGGTCGTACGTCAAAGACTACCTGTACTAGTTTAACCTGATAAGAGATAAGAATTAAGCCTAAAATATGTAAAAAAAAAATAGAGTGATGGTTCATTACTTTTCTTTGTTATACCATCTATTTCCTGAATATTTCATCATCAATAGTTACCTCACCAACCACATGCCAACACTGGACCGCTTCCCCATCAGTTTCAAAACTTACTTCTCAGGGAACTACTTCCACCATATCGTGTTGGGAGTGAACATTGGGGGCCGCTATGGGGCGCTTGGCATAAGTCGACGGGAGGATCTCATGTACAAAGCTCCCACCTTCCGCACACTGAGTGAGCTTATTTTTGACTATGAAGAGGCATATCGGTGCTGCTGGCATACCCTCAAAAAGGTGAAGCTTGGCCAGTGTGTGTCCCATGACCCACACAGTGTAGAGCAGATCGAATGGAAGCATTCCGTCTTGGACGTGGAGAAGCTGAGCCGTGAGGATTTCCGCAAGGAGCTTGAGAGACATTCCCGTGACATGAGGCTAAAGGTGAGGGGAAGGGGAAAAAGAAGAGCTGATTGTTCAATCTACCCTTATAAAGTATGGGTGAGTGTCCTTAAGTGAGTGCCTGGGGATAATTTTGGAACCACATAGATTGGGGTTGATGATTTAGAACAGGTGGGGGCAATGTCATATACACATGAGTCTTGGAAGATGTTATTTCTTTTATAACAGTTAAGCCTGTTTTGGACTTATGCTGTCATTTTTGTCTAGTTCCCATCTTGAAATGGAGAGGACCTGTTTCAGAGGGTAGAATAGAAAGAAAGGTGTTTGGGTCAATGCTGTTTCATCCATTCTTGGCAATTAGAGTTGAAGAGCGTCTAGGACAGTGATGGCTAACCTTTTTGCCATCGCGTGCCAAAAGCGTGGGGAGTGCAAGAGGGTCATGCATGCGTGTGCCCACACCCATAATTCTATGCGCCCTGCCCCCCTGCACATGCACATGTGACCCTCCCACACTCACCACACTTTTGGCACGCGATGGCACAGTTGGCCCGGTAGGCCCGTTTTTTCGCCCTCCCCAGACTCCAGAGGCTTTCTAGGAGCCTGGGGAGGGCAAAAATGGCCTTCCCTACCCACCCGGAGGCCCTCCGGAAGCCAGAAATGGCCCGTTTGCTAACTTCCGGTGGGACCGGAAAGCCTAATAATCAGCTGACCAGCGCACGCATGTGTGCCAGAGCTGAGCTCGCGTGCCCACCGATATGGCTCCGTGTGCCACCTGTGGCACACGTGCCATAGGTTCGCCATCACGGGTCTAGGATCTACAAAATATGGGGTGGGGGGGAGATAATTCATGTATAGTTGAGATTGCTCACCCCTGCCTTCGTTAAACATTACTCGGTTGATTTGCTCTTATTTGCATGCTTGAAGATGAAACCTGTTATAGACAATGCCATTTTTTTAACTACTGGAAGGAAGGAATAATTGTTCTAAGATGTTTCTTAAGGCTAAATCTTCAAAGTGTTCCTTTGGCAAATTTTCTCTTCCTATCAGCATGATCATTAGCAGCAACTTGCTCTTTCTGTAGATATATTTAGATGGGCTTTTATACACAAAATTTTGGTGAAGTGTTTTGAACATTCAAAAGACCTAAGCAGTGCTAAAAATACGGCAAGGTCCTTCCTATTTTTGGTATCAAGAGAAAAGCCTAAAGGTATGAAGTTTCTCTTTCCCTAGATCAGCAAAGCTTCTGGACCACCATCACCCACCAAGGATAGGAAAAAGGATGTCCCATCCCCACAACGTAACCAATCCAGTCCACATCGTCGCAATAGCCGGACAGAAAGGCGGTAAGCCTGCAATATTTTGCTTTGCCTATATATAGTTTTTGGCTTCCTTGATTGTGCTATAATTTAAGTACACATAACTTTTTCTCCTACGTGAGTAGAGACATATTTTACATCATTCTTCTTGTCTCAGCATATACACTTCGCACCTGCTTTCCCCCCTCTACTTTTAAGCAACCTGTTTGGTTATTGCTCCCAATGACATTTTGAAATGAAATGATTGAATGATCAGTCTCGTGGATTTTAGAGAATGACCATTAACTGAATTATAACTTCTTTCCAACAGAGCAATATTTTGCATATTTACATGCAATTCTAGGGGACACAATGGCTCAGTGGTTAAAGAAGCTGAGCTTGTCAGCTGGAAAGCTGGCTGTCTGGGTTTGAGACCTGAGCGCTGCACGATGGGGTGAGCTGCCATTACTTGCCTCAGCTCCTGGCCACCTAGCAGTTAGAAAGCATGCAAATGCGAGTAGATTAATAGATACCACCTTGGTGGGAAGGTAACAGCCTCAGCATATAGTCATGCTGGCCACATGACCACTGAAATGTCTTTGGACAATGCTGGCTTCCTCGACTAAGAAATGGAGATGAGCACCAAGCCCTAGAGTTGGAAATGACTGGACAGGGAAACCTTTACCTTCACCTTTACCTTACATGCAATTATTTTCTTTGCTGAATTGTGTTATTCCCAACAAGAGTGCTTGTTAAAAATCTGAGTTAGAATAGATATGGATATCCTTGGAAAGCATTGCACAGACTCCTCTCTTCTGTGAATATTCATCACAGAAAAAGAGCCGATGCCATCTGCAAGAAATTGCCTTCGCCTATTGCATTGTATTGTAAGCTCATTGTCATAATGAAAGCTCATTAATAGAAGGAAACAGGCACTGCTTCCAGTCTCTGTCTCATGCCCCCTTCAAGCAACAAAAGGATGACAAGCCTTTTCCTGACTTATTGTATGACTCACAGAAGGAGAGGAGATACTGATGTTGATTGAAACTTAGCCTGATACTTTTGCCAAGTCAAGGCTTTGAGAACTCTGCTTTAATTATGTCCAGAATGTATCCTTGAAGAATATGTGGGATGATTACCTACCTAAGCTCTGCAGATAATGATAACAATTTAAGACACTAAAATAGTTAAAGACTTTTTCTTGTTAGAAGGTGCAGATTCTTTTCATTTGCTCATTTGTTTTTCTTCTTCTTCTTCTCTCCATTGTGCAGACCTTCTGGAGACAAGAAACCTACAGAACCCAAAGCCATGCCCGATCTTAATGGTTACCAAATCAGAATATAAAGATCTTCTCATTTGTGGACCACTTGGTGGAAAGCATTTGAACCAACACTACCTATAAGATGTGCAGTGTGGGAGGGAATGCAGAGGGTACAAAGTGCATATTTTCCAAGGTATTTATTTACTCGGGATGATATCCTGTAAATTAGAGGATAGCCATTTCTTTGCATTATATCAGGAACTAAATACACCAACTAAACAAACAAACAAACAAACAAACAAACAAACAAACAAACAGATCTTCTACCAGTTATTCGTTATTCTACATAGTGGCAAGAGAAGATACATTTGCAAAGTAACAGTAAAAGCCCTTTCGATGCTGTTTCTCAGCCCACACAGAATAGAATGTTTTTGACTTCAGAAAGCCCCATAGTAAGTTATATATCTCCTCTCTGCTTTTGAAGGAACCAACTTAGCAGGAGATTTCAGGAGAAAGAGAGGGGCTAGAAGCAAAAAACAAATACTGACTCCTATGGAAGAATTTCTTAATTTGTATTTTCTGAGAATTTTAATATTTTTAATAACTTGGGGAGTGGGGAAAGCGTACCATATTGTTGCATATGCTCCAAAATCATCAATGTGATCCTAGTGTTTTTGTCTCAAATAATGGATTGCCTAGGATGAAAATGCACATCATGCAACTCCCACGGCAAACTGGCTAACTGGATCAGTGGTGGGTTTCAAATTTTTTTACTACCGGTTCTGTGGGCATGGCTTGGTGGGTGTGGTGTGGCTTGGTGGGCGTGGCAGGGAAAGGATACTGTAAAATCTCCATTCCCATCCCACTTCAGGGGAAGGATACTGTAAAGTTTCCATTCTCTCTCCAATCCAGGGGAAGGATACTGCAAAATCCCCATTTCCTCCTGATCAGCTGGGACTTGGGAGGCAAAGAATAAATGGGGGTGGGACCAGTCAGAATTTTTACTACCGGTTCTCTGAGCTATTCAAAATTTCCACTACCGGTTCTCCAGAACTGGTCAGAACCTGCTGAAACCCACCTCTGAACTGGATCCCCAAGATACACGTTTTGTAAATAGAAGATAGTTTAGGAACTGCCTGTGTTTTGGGGCATGGACGTCAAACGAATGCTGTAGTTTAATTGGCTTGTCATGGCAGTACCCGATTGTGATGCATTCTAGAGATTAATTGGAGACCAGGTTTCCATTTTCCTCACTTTCTGGTGCTATTCTAGATTTGACTGTTGTTAGAGTAATAGAAGCTTTCGGGTGGCAGCAGAACAGCCCCAACCTGATACTCTCCGTACGTGTGGCATTGCAGTCTGGCCATCTGGAGGGTGTCTAGTTGAGTGAAAGCTGCTGGGTAAGCACATCTCCTGTTTCTTGGAAAAGAGTGTCTTACTCATTTATAGTAACATGACCCTTGCTCTTTTTCCCTGACAAGATGTGAATTCATTCCTGCTGTATGAAATTGTATACTGAGGGTTCCTAGAGTGTGTCAAGTAGTAGCAGTGTATTTAGATTATTAACATGGGGATCAGATCCTGGGATATGTCTCTTTCTGCATTCTCTTTTCTGATTCTTTCTCCTCCCTTCTTGACTTGTGCAAAATGGGTAGAAACACAAGAGTTTTTCTGTGGAACCAGTATTTTATTGCCTTTTCTTAAGACTATATTTTTAGGGTGAATTTGCATTATTTTAGTAGTGCATCTTTTTCTCTTGGATGTTTTATTAAGTAAATATTGTTACTAATATTGGCAGAAGCCAAACTTAGTTATGAACCTGCTCCATAGTTCAGTGCATTTGACACTGAACTGGCAAACTGGAAATAGGTTGGTAGGCTTTAGAGGCACGAGTAGAAAACTGTTTAGTGGCCATTGTTAAAAAGATGTGTGGACACTCAGAAAGCAGGAAAACCTGGACATTTAGTATTTAATAAGTTATGTGAAAAGGAATGTGATAGGCCTCGTTAGACGACAGTAATTGAGAAACCTCTAAGGAATCTGATGCTAAGTCTTCACTTAACCATAGTTTATTAGCTAAGCATCTCATACACTGTACAGTTAGTACATGGAGATTGTTGAAAGATGTGATGATTTATAATGTAAGGAGAGAAACCCAGAGAGATCTTAAAACACTTGACCAACTCTGTTCTCCAATTTAGGATGCAGCTTTCCTATAAGTGCAAGAAAAATAGATTTTATTGTTATTGTTCCCTACCATCTTTGTCACACACATTTATTATCTTTCAGGGTTTTTAAAAACATATTTTTGTAGCAGAATAGACCTGCTATGAATTAAACACTTAAGATTCTGATGTGCCTTGCATGTCTCTACCTATAGAATCAGAGAACATTTCTGGTGAATAGTATTTCATTTTATATATACTGAGAAAGGGGGAAAAGGGGATGATATGGGCTCAAAAACGGGGAAGAGATCTACAATACATTAGAGAGTTTAGAGGCAGTGACAAGGAAGCATACATGAAATACTCCCACACTGTTTTTTAACAGTTGCGTACATATAACATTTTGAGATCATGCCATGTGTGATCTCATAGAATGACTATCAATGTAGGATATATGTATTCACAACATGGCTACAATATGGATACGGCCAAGCATAAAATGCCTATTTACTAGAAAAGAGCCTGGGATGATATTCCTTGTCATTGTTTCATATTTTATTTTATCTAGACTTTTTTCCCAATTAAAGGGGAACATTTTCAGAAAAATATTTAACCTATCATTACTATTTATGAAATATTCTTATGGAGTTGTGTGGGATCCAGTGGCCTTCTTCAAAATAAAGATGTTATAGACCAGGGCTGTCAAACTCCTGGCCCATGGGCCGGATGCGTCACGTGCTGGCCACGCCCCCACCTGGTTTAGCGAAAGGGGGGAAAGTTCCGATACATCACATGACACCACCATGACGACGTGAGTTTGACACCCCTGTTATAGACCATTGACTTAGAGCAGGCCAGCTTCCATATATTTGTTGTAATTAAGACTAGGTGGAAGTATCCTATTAGCCCCACCATATAGATCAGGCCAGGAGGGCTAAAACTACTTTTCTTGAGATTGGCTATAATTACAGAATCTTACAAGTCTCATTGTGCTGTACTTCCTCCCCCTCTATTGTACTCCTGTGAATTAGTGAAGTGTCTGCTTCAGCCACTTCTAAATATTTTTTGGTTTGTTATGGACTTAAGGTATGTTTCACTGCTGCTTTGGCAACAGAGCTTGCATATCTCTGTCAAAATCATATTCCTTACTCTCTACATATCACATTAATCCTCATGGGGACCACTTTAGTGATCTTATCATATATGGCATAATAATACAGAATATATACAAGTATTCCTGCCCAGAACAAGCATGTCACAAAGATGTATTTAGAAAAGTGTTGTCTGAATACTTTTCATTTTTATAAAAGTAAGGGAGAAAATATAGGAATTGGACAATATTTATCTTTAATATTTTATTGTGAGTTTTTTTTAACATCGCGTCTAGTTTTTAGGTAACATATAGTGAGATTCTAATGAAATTGTATATTAATCTATCAGCAGTTGCCTGTGCAAAATACTTAAGCATCCTCCTTTTTTAAAAGTCTCACTCATCAGGGTTGTATTCACTTTGTACTTGGTCACCATTATTGATATATTTTGCAGCTGTTAAGCCTTCTAAAAAGTAAATGGCAACAGCAGAGAAAGCCTTGATATGGTGGTGACTGAAATCAGTGTTAAGCTTGATTTATTGAAAAAGTTGAGCCAAATTCCAAGATGAAATGGGAAGAAAGCATTACATCTTTGGCATTCAACATTTAGTTGAGGCCTTGTATGAAATGATATCTGCCATTAGTTCTCTCTGAACAAAGGCTCCATTCTGAAGCATTCAAAATACTTCAGTTGTAAATAATAATAGGAAGGTGAAAATAAATAAAACATACAACTGAACTTACATCCTTTGACCAGTCTGACTGGATGTGTCCCTGAGTTGGAACTGAGAGAGAAGAATTTAGTTGAGAAATTTTAGGGATTCAAAGCAGAACTACAAATTTTGATGGATAACTTAATTTCATATACTTAGTGCAATGTTTCTCAACCTGGATCACTTTAAAATGTGTGGACTTCAACTCTTAGAATTCCCAGCCAACAGCTGGCCCTTGAGTAGTAGTAGGGGAGAAATTTCCATCATGGGAGGCTGGCCTCTCTGTAACTTGAGGCCAAACTTTTAGAACAACTTCTAGTTTGACTTGTAATGCCTTATGCAAACCCCACAGCAGTATGGAGGAGAGGTAGTGAGATCAGATCAGAGCAATCCATGCATACAGAAGAGTCTCAAGGTGCTTTAGGCTGAGAAGCCTTGAGTCTCCAGCTGATGGACTCCAGTGCCTATCAGCCACAATCAGCATTGTTAGTGGTTGGGAATTATTTATCTTTCTAGTTCTTCTTAGAATGAAGAGGGTAGGAAGTTGGTAGAATCTTTTGACATGATAAAGCTCTATCTAGTAAGTTAGTAGGGTCTGATGTAACAGGATCTAATATTGACTTCTGCCAGTTCACTGTCCAGAAAATCCAAAAAATCCAGTTTTGAGCATTACAAGTTTTAAAGATGAGAAAATGGAACATTATTTTCTGAAGATGCTATGAAAAATCTAACTGAATAATGTTTCCCCTTCTGGTTTTCTCCCAGCCTCAGTAATTCTGCATACTTGCCTACAGTTTTTGGAGCTTCTGGTGAATGTTAAGTCAAAGAATAGGAAAGGTTTCTTTATCTCCTGTCAAATTCTAAAAGAGCTTGCTGACTTTATTTGTATTAACTGCAGAACTGAAGAGGAGGGGGTGGAAGTCAACATTTCACAGATAAGTCCACCAAGGAGTCATTCAGTGTTTGAGCTGAGGTTTATAAGATCCACTTATTATTTTCCTCTAGAGAGACACTAGACTGCCTGAACAGATGTCTGGAGACCCTTTGGGATGGGCAAGAGTTTAGAAAATGAAACTTAATCTGGACAAGGCAAGATTAGAGGTTGCTGAGGATGAAAAGTAGCTAGCTGGCCAGTCTGGTTAGATCATTATGTTTAGTGTTAGATGAGGCTGCTTTTCCGGACAGGTCAAAATGAGCACTTTGGGAATTGTAGCTAAGTGGGGAACTTAAGGTGGCTTCTATGCCTGGGAATAATTTGTATGAGCTGAAAGTGCTATGCCAGTTGTGACACTTTCTGGAAGAAATGAATCTTAGCTTGACAGTTCATGTATTAGTGACATTTAGAATCATAGGGCTGGAAGGACTCTTGAAGGACTTCAAGAAGGACTTGCAGTCCTTCTGCCCATGCCAAGAAACCTTGTATCATGCCATACAAATAGTTGTCCAATCCTTTCTTGAAAACCTCCAGTGATGGTGCACCCATAACTGGGTGGCAAGCTGTTTCATTGGCTAATTGTTCTCACTATCCAGAAGTTTCTCTTTGGTTCCAAGTTGGATCTCTCTTTAGCAAGCTTACCCATTGCTTTCTGGCCTATCCTCTGAAGCTTTAGAGAATAAGTTGACCCCCACCTCTCTGTGGCAGCCCCTCATGTACCCGAAAACAGGTATCATGTCATCCCTAATTCTTATTTTGGTTAAATTAGACATATCCTTTACAGTTCCCTTAACAGTTCCTCGTATGATTTATCCTATAGACCCCTTCTCATCTTAGTTGCTCTTGTCTGTACTTTTACTAGGGTCTCAACATTGTTTTTGTATCCCGATGACCAGAATTGGATTAAGTATTTCAAGTGTGGCCTCACTAGTGCATATCAAGCAGTACTTTCACTTCTCATGATCTTGATGTTAATGCAGCCTAGAACTGCAGTGGCTTTTTTGGCAGCTGCAGCACACTACTGGAACATATTTAAGTGGTGATTCACTAGGACACCTAGATCCATCTCACGGTTGTTGATATAGAATAGCCAGGTATTGTCTATTTTATATTTGTGCATTTGATATTTCCTGCCTAGGTGCAAAACCTTACTTTTCTCACCACTGAACAACATCTTGTTGGATAAGACCCAATGCTGTGAGGCGCTGTGAAGATCCTTCTGACAATTTCTATCTTCCAAAGTGTTAGCAATTCGTCCCAGCTTGATATCATCTGCAAATTAGATGAACTCTCCCTTTATCCCCTCATCTAGATCATTTATGAAAATGTTGAAGAGCACTGAACCCAGATAGAACCTTGAGGTACCACACAGCATGCTTCCCTCCAAGTAGATATAGTTGCGTTGAAGACTACATATTGAGGGCAGTTGATCAGCCAACTGTGAGTTCATCTGGTGGTAGTACTGTCTATCCCACGTTGTTCTATCTTAGAACTATTCTAAGAAGTAGATTATGGTCTTTTGTGTCAAATGCTTTACTGAGGTCTAAGAATATTATACAGCATTTCCCTGATACACAAACTTATTGACTTTATCAAAGAAGAGAATAAGTTTGTCTTGCAAACTTAACAAACGTATGCTGGTTTCTGGTAATGGCTTGTTTATTTCTAGATGCTCTCAAACCTACTGCTTGATTATCTTTTCCAGGATTTTCCCAGGCATTGATGTCAAGCTGATTGGTCTGTACTTTTCTGGATCTACTCCCCCCCGCCTTTTGTAGATTGGAACAACATCAGCTCCCCCCCCACCCCGTTCTCTGGGTAGTTCCCCTGTACTCTAGGAATTGTGAAAGATTTTGCTCTGTAGTTCCAGGATCACATCTTCCAGCTCCTTCACAATCCTGGGATGTAAACCTTATAGCCTTGGCAATTTGAACTCATCTAGGTGTTTTCTTACCAATTTCATGCATACTTTGACCTTCATTCCTGTTCTGTCTCCCACAGTCCTGCTTTTGGTAGGTTGGGTCATTTTTTCCGTTGCATGACAGATGCAAAAAAGGAATTAAGAAGTCCTACTTTCTCCCTGCTGTCACCTTCTTGCCATCTTCTGTCTCTGGGGCTGCCTTTGTATATTGAAAACATGCAGGTTATGGCCATTCAGCTGTCCTGGGAGTTGAATGGTTAACAGTGCATTTGTCAGTATGTTTCTGAGACCAGTTTTAGGTCTGAATATAACCATTAAAGCCTTAAATGGCTTGGCCTCAAATTACTTGAAAGCCTGCCTCCATGTGTATCAACTCATCACACTCTCAGTACATCCACATAGGGCAGGGCCTTTAGAAGAGTGGTCTTGGCCTTTCCAATGAGTTTCCATTAGGGAATCCTCAGGCCTTTTAATTGCATATATTCAAGATAGTGCTGAAAATAATTTATTTTGCTGGCTTTCACTTTTGAGGCCTGGTGATTTAATCTGTAATCAGTGGTATTTGATTATGTTTGTGTAATAGATGTGTATCTTGTATGCCATCATGGAAGGGCTTTGTCCTATTAAAATAGTGTTAATGTTTTTAAATAGTTCAACAGTAACTGGGGGACTAAAGTTCTGTACTGTTCTACGTCTTCTGTTGGGGGTTCCTTTTGCCTGACAAATAACATACGTCTCACAAAACTGGCAACAGTGATGGACTAAACTTCAATTCATGACCCATCCATGCAAATAAGCAGAACTAAGCTACAACCAAAGTATCTTGAATAGGTACGACTAAACATGTTAAAAGTATAATCGTGAAGGAGTTTATAGGTAGTTGCATTTTGTTAATGCTAGGTGACTTCCCGTAAAGCACTAAGTAGTAAATATTAAAAGATTCTGAGTTGCAGCTGCTTTATAGTGATTAGAGTGGTGCTGAACTCATACAGAATGCTTTGCAATTATAAATGAGCTTACTAAGGTAAATGTTGCCTATCCTTACCCTGGACAGCACGCAGCAACAAGGTGTACCGGTATTCCTCTCCACCACTTTCAGCCTGAAGATGCAGCTTAAAGACTGGTGCTAGGGTGAATCAAATATTTGACATATCCCCCACTAAGGCTTCATCCTATAAAATCGTGGGCTCGTCACTGATACACTCTATTTAGCTGTGTGAATTTGTGTGCTTACAGGTAGTCCTCAACTTAACCATTCACTTAGCGACCTTCAAAGTCCCTGAAAAAATTGACTTATGACCAATCCCTACATGACCGTCATAGGGCTCCATGATCATGTCATCAAAATTCTGGTGCTTGGCAACTGGCATTGTACGTATTTACATACGGTTGCAGTTATCATATGATCGTCATTTGTGACCTTCCCAGCCAGCTTCTGATAAGTGTAGTCATTGTGGGAAGGCAGATTTGCTTAATGACCATAGCAAAAAAACCCGGCATAAAACCAGGCATAATTCACTTGACCACCGCAATTAGCAGCGGAAGTACTGGTCCCAATTATAATAATAAGTTGTGGACTATCTGTGTTTGGAATCATCAGTTGTAGAAGTGATGAAAGCAACTGTACAGTGTTGTGAGAAAAGAATACAATCCTGAGGTGGGACTGAGACTTGAGAAGAATTGAAAACTTCTCCCTGAGCCCTGAACGGAAGGGAAGAGGTCATGTTTGCTGTAGCAGGGCAGAACTAAAAAAAATATAGAACAATTTATGGGAAATGCTACAGCAGAATGATGTTACTATAGTGTTCTCATATGCACTGATATTTTTAATTTATGCATAATTGCTGCTATCCAGACCCAACATAGTATTTAAATTAGTTTGCACAATACTTGTCAGTATTAGATCTGTTTTATGATCACATAGCAACAATATTTGCTGAAAGCCTTAGCTGAAGTTCTGCCCTTCCAAATCTTGTGACTGGTTGGTTATATGTCTCTGTGTTGTGATATCCATTTTCAATGTTTATACACTGGATAATGTACAAAGCATCAGTGTCTTTATTCTTCAGCCTCCAATTAGCCTGGCTGTTACTTTTGTATCACAAATCAATAGATATGATAACATCTAATGTGATCACCCACTAATTCTACATCACTAATTCTTGAAGTCCTGATTCCTGCTGTCTTGAAAGCAGTTTTTGCATACAGGTCAATATGTGCATATTCTTGTAATGGGGGAGCTGCTTTTGATGAACAGTCCAGTAGTTCTCAGAGGCTGGTGAATGCAAAAGAAATGTACAGTTGTGATTGTGTGTGCCATTACTGATTTCTTAGTAAGAAACTTCTAGACACTGAAGAAGTCCCTAGAACGTAGTTCATGCCTGCCTTATGTTAAGGACAGGTTGGCCATAAAACAAATCAAGAGTTAGCTTTAGGGCTCTGTGCAGAAATATACTTTATCTTAAAAATGTGTGCAAGGAATTTCCAGTGCAGTTCTTTGGTCACAGACTGCTGGACCTATCCTGTTAATTGGCCAGAAAGTGATCTTAGCTAGGCTCCTTAGGGAAATCTGAATGAAGCATGATCTCAGCAACAGATGTCTTATTATCTACAAACCACTCTTGGCATGATATGCTAACCACCTGCCTCAAAACAATTCTGATTGCTTGTAGTGTAGAGATCCTCCAATTTTGTCAGATGGTTCCAAGGGAAATGAGGGCATTGCTTTTAAGACAATCAGTATTTATCACATTTTAGCAGTTAATTTTGTTTTCATGTCTGTTGTCATGACAGCAAAGTACAGTTTTGTTTCTTTATGGATGATCATGTTTGTGTATCTTTTGTGAACCACCCTCACCTCCTGGTTCTGTGTTCTTATACCACTGATACTGAACCTGTATAGATTTAGTTCTTGTTATCCTTCAATTTTGTATTCCTTATCCCAATTCTTGTTCAGAATTAAAGTTTGTTTCTGCATATTTTTTAATCTTGTGAGTCATAAAACAATTGTTTATTGATGTCATTAATGAGTAAGACTTCTCCCCAAATAAAAAGTAACGTCTTTGAGTACATTGTGACATCAGACTTCCGGGAATGGCCTGATCAGGGACAATACATATCTAATATTACAACCACCAATTCTACAATGATTATTCTGTACTGCCAAAATTGCAATGAGCTGTTTTTAAGCAGAGAAAGGCTCCTAACAATATTCCAAGACAGAATTATTTCCAGTAAAGAGCTGGCATATATCCTATTACCTTTCTAGCATGCTCTAAATGACAATACTTAAGCACGACAATCATTTATACTCAGGATTACTACAGACCTTCATGAAGAGAAGAGATTACTATATTACTTTCTACAATTGAAATATATTGAGATTTGTCAGATTATGGCCTTCCATTATTACATTCAAGTTTTCCTAGTTCTTCACATTGTTTTCATAAAATCCTTTCCCCGACCACTTTTTTTTCAAGTGACCAACACTCATTTTAAAGTCTTAAAAGAAATTACATCTTAAACAAATTAATGAAATTAAAACAAAGTCCTCGATTAGGATCTCGCTTTTCCACATTCATTTAAAGTGACGTGGTTCCTGTGACACTACAGGTTTCTGCTCATTATGTTTTACATCTTGTGTACCTACTGGTACATGGATGTAGCAGATGTGAGAAAATCAGCAGCAAGAATGGGATCCATTCTTTCCAAATCAAAACACTTTTTATTCTATTAGTGCTGCTTTAGAATAATGTTAGATCTCATCTGTAGTGTATGACCTGAGCTAAATGTTACTTAAGAAGAGATCAGAAAACCTTGATAGGTGAGAAATTTTGTTGGTGGTTAGGCTAAAAAAGCTATCTGAAAAGTCTCTGAATTTATTAAAATTTAATTATTCTTTTCAAATATATAATCCATCAAATGAAACCAATTATGTAATCCATCTGTTTACCATACAGTGAGTATGCAGTATAAAATAAACACAGCATTTGTTAGTGAAAATAGAAATAAGAAGTACCTTTCAGTGACAAGGTCGACAGTCCATATAATCTTCTTGGCAACAAAGAAAGTTATTTGCCTAGGCCGGTCTGCAGGAGATGGGGTGTTAAGGGAGGACAAACTCCTTTTTTATATGTATGTTGGGATATGCGCATGTACAAAAGGGGCAGGGGTTATAGTGCATTGCTGCTTTTATGTTGATGAAAGCATCCAATCCTGCAGATTTCTCATATTTGGATCTCAGAAGTTATCTGGAGAACAATGGGGCTTATTCCCAAGTAGTAAGTACAAGATTGCAGAGTTAAAAGTCTTTTGACTCTTAAGTATTAGTACAAAAACATTATCAGTACAGAAACATCTTGCAGAAAGAAGCTATACCTAAGGCTGAAAGCATATGCCACAGAGAGCATAGGGAATGGAGTTAGGATTTTCAACCAAATTTGGCTGGTGGTTATTTTGATTAAAGTAAGTTTACCTGACTTTTTCCCTTAAAACTAAGAAAAATTCCTTCTCTCTTCTGATAACCAAAGTTTTGATGCAATCTTGGAATTGCATGTGGCTCTAAGATGAACATTTATACACCTATATACCTATCAGTCGAGTTTATGCAGAACATCAGGACCCTCCAATTATAGCTTGGCGAAAAAAACAAGGTACCTGAAGTACCTAGCTGTGTAACAGGGTTGACCATTACCTCTTGTAGCTTGAGTCTACATGCAAATTGTTACAGATCTGGAATTCTAACCTAAAAATTTTCAAATCAACCTGCAGAAGAGCACAAAAATCAACAAAATGCAGTTAAGAATCTTAGTAAGAATTATAATATATGAGCCTCAATGGCACAGTAGTTAGAGTGCAGTACTGCAGGCTACTTCTGCTGACTGCCAGCTGCCTGCAATTTGGCAGTTCAAATCTCACCAGGCTGAAGGTTGACTCAGCCTTCCATCCTTCCGAGGTTGGTAAAATGAGGACCCAGATTGTAGGGGGCAATATGATGACTCTGTCAACCGCTTAAGAGAGGGCTATAAAGCACTGTAAAGTGGTATAAAAGTCTAAGTGATATTGCTATAATGAACAATACTTTTTCCAACTGAAAAACTTAAGTTAGAAATAAGACTCTTATAATCACTCAGAAATTTATCTGCAGAGACTAATTTTCTTTCTATGTGCTCCTGTAAGAGAAAGAATCTGAAAATTAGGGAGGTCCAGTATTCATCTTTTCTAGCATCTTTGTTGAGCAACACATTCTAAGTGTAGCCCACAACATCCACGAGAGGGCATTACCAAAGCCTCACACGAAAAGGGCTTCAGTTCACTCTTTTTCTAGACTCAACCGACTGAATTTACAACTTTTCTGAAATTAGAAAAAAGTATTTATTTTTCTTTCAAATTTAAGAAAACATTTAAAATACGGAAAGCTCCCAATGCATTTTTCCCAATACAATGTGGCGCACAGCCTGTGCATACCATAATAAATTTTCTATATATCAAGAATGGGAGTTATTTACAGACCAACCATTATTCCGAATCACATATTCATTTAACATTCTGTTAATATGTTTTTTTAAAAAATGAGCAGCAACTGTCAGGCCCACTTAGAGTTCCCAACAACGTGGCTTCCAATTTTTTTTTAAAGCATCTGTCATTTTCTGTTAGTTTTGGCAGTCCTTATTTGCAACTCTAGTTGCAGAGACAGCAAAAAGCATCCCAAAGTAGTGAATCAGTGTGTAAAAAGCTTCTTGAAGAACCTGATAATAAAATGCAGTGTTCTCAGAACAGACAATAAAATTAATTTTTAATCTAAAGAGTAGTTTTCAAGAAGCTTTGTTGACATGCAAACAAAATTGCCAGGAAAATCTTTATGGAAAAGTAACTGTGTAGTCAGGGGATGCCAGCTGAATTAATTCCATTACCAAACAGACAAGAGGGACACGCCAATCAACAAGCATTTTACCTGTGGAAACAGGTTCATTGGAAGCAATAGCTCACCAGCTCTCAAAAAGTTAAAATCACTCTACCACTGTCACTCTGGTTTGAGTGCAATAGTGAACAATATAGAGATTCCTTGCTGCCTGCAGCACAAAGCAAGTGTATGTGTGTATATGTGTGTCTGTGTGTAGCCCACATTACATGAAGACTCCGTTCAGATTTTTGTGATGCTCCGTGACACGCCCTGCTAACATGGTGAGTGAGCATACTTTCAAACCAGAGGAAGAACAAACAGACAAAGCTGCCAATTGGATGGCAGGATGCCCTTTAAGATGGTACAGTAGCCAGATTATAGGCGGACATAAAGTGGCAGTGAAGCTCAGACTAGGATTGCAGAATTCTAGAGTAAACCAAATCATTATTTCCTCATGTAAAAAGGGAGAAAAGAACAAGGACATCTCAAAAATAGGGAAGTGGGGAGGGTGGGGAAGATCCTTTTTTTCTTTTCGCTCGCTGATGCAAACTTCAGTGGCATGATTTTCCCATTCCGGCCAACTCTAAGAGAGTCTTGAAGATCTGGCACATGATTAGAAGTCAGAAATCTCTAGCCCAAAACTGGCCAGCAGACAAAGATGATCAGATGAACAGAAAGGATTTGGCAAGCCATTTGCTGACCAAAGGATGTCTTCAGAGAGAAGGGAGAGCCGGCCAAGCAGTTTTAGGGCTCCATCTTGGTACATCCTGCGATCTAAATACAAAACAGGATGGGAAATATAAACAGGGCCCCACAAAGTAAAGCTGTAACGAGGCAATCAGAAGGTAAATGAAATGCAGATAGAGATACAAATAACAGTCACAGCAATGTAAGAAATGTTTACAATAGATACATTTCTAAGTCCAGACATTCACCAGGACCCTTGATATCCTTTTCTACATTATTTGTAAATGTGACATGATCATGTGTCAATGGCAAGTTCTCAAATGTCCATATAACTCATTTTCAGCATTCAGAAGAATGTGAGCAGTGAAACAAATGAGGGAAATTACACAATTTAAAGAATTAAATTTAAAGAATTTAAAGAACAAAATAAGAATCACTTTCCAGTCTTGCTGCTGTATATGTGTGTCAATTTCTTGGCTTCCATGCTGCTAAGTTTAAACTCTGTTTTCAACTCGCTCGTCAAGTTAAACCCCAAATGAATGGAAGAATGAGCAAGTCCTTGCTCAGAAATAATCGTCAATATTTCTTCTCAGAATAAATTAAGGAAAGGCTGTATTTGACATGGAACAAATATCCATTTCTGTAGGAAGATCAGTTTCTTTACAGAGGGCTGGACAATTTCTCTTTCCTCATGAAGTTCTCTCACTTCGTCTCACAGCATTTGCACCAGTAAATTCTTCATCTCTTATGGATTTGGGAAAAGAGAGAAGGAGAAACCTCCATTGCATAAATAGAGGTTCATATAATTTTGACTCCCCCCCCCCAACATGTCTGACAATCATTAAAGAAAAGCCATAAGAAGCAAAAAAAAAAAAGATACACAATCTGGACCATTGTTTTAAAGCTGAAATTACAGAACAGGTGCCTACATAAACTGATACATTCAATGGCCCACTGAATTAACAAAAATTATCAGAAAATACATATGCTTGCTGAAAGAAAGATGCCTACTCACATTCTTCTTGATCATTCTTGATTGGCATTGCTGAGTAAAAGATATAATCCACAGTGGCTCCCACTCCCATTGGCATGGTTGTAATCTCTTGGCAACCTCTCTCGGGCAGGAAATGGTTGTAAACTGAGGTCAGGTTGAGGCAATGGTGAATACTGCCTGGATACCTGTACCCAGGAAAGAAATTCCACCCCCAAAACGGAAGAGGGGGCAGATGACATTTAACAACAGAACTGGAAGCAAAAAAAGCAAACTAAGCCAGCATTCACTATCACCGTGCTTCAGAAATTTACTCAAATAAAAGTTGTATGCTAAGAACTGATGATTATCTGGGACACAGCTTATGAAAAAGAGGTCTATCTTTTTTCTCTCTTTCTGCACTCCCAACAAAATCAATTATTTGAAGCTTTGTGAGAAGGAAATGCAAGTGATGTTCAGGCAACACCCCCATTTCCAGTCGCCTTTTTTTAACCGTTGAATGCTCATGTTGTTTTCAGGCTAATTACAGTCTAAGAAACCGTGCAAAGGACAAATATAATATATTGCAGCATTTCCATCCACAAATGCAAAGTTGCAGACTGTTCCAGGGGAGCATTTTGGGAAAGGGCTCTAATGTGGCATCATCAACCAAAGCAATTCTATGAACTTTGCCCCAGGATTAGATTGTGATGGAAAATGCTCTGAAGATGAAGGGCACATTTCCTTAGGCTTAGCCATAATGCCAAATGTTGCTAACTGTTCAAAAATAACAAATGTCAAAAGGGAAACTGAGAATATTTATAACAATCCTCAAACTAAAAAATTATCTGGAACCTTATTAATATCACATTCAAAAGCAACATGAAGGAGTACCTTGTTGCAGAAAATCTTGTTACAGGTAGTCATCGACTTACAACAGTTTATTTAATGACCAAAGTTACAACAGCACTGAAAAAAAATAGCTTATGACCATTTTTCATATTGCAATTGTTGCAGCATCCCCATGGTCACGTGATTTACATTTGGATGCTTGACAACTGACTCACATTTATGACGGTTGCAGCGTCCCGGAGTCATATGGTCACCTTTGGTGACCTTCTGAGAAGCAAAGTCAATTCGATTCACTTAACAACTGGGTTACTAGTTTAACAACTGCAGTGATTTATTTAACAAAGAACATGTATAAAATGGGGTAAAACTCACTTAACGAATTTCTCACTTAGCAACATAAATTCTGGGCTCAATTGTGGTCGTCAGTGGAGGACTACCTGTAATTTCAATATACACACTCTGCTCTGAATCATGTGATCAAGAGATTCTTCACTTTCTTAGCCTTCCTTTAGTTATATATTCAGAGACTGTTGACAAAATGTCTGCCTTAACCTCACTCTGAAAAGCATTCTTTCATTTTTTTATTGCAGCCTTCCCCAATCTGATAGCCCCCGACTCTCAAAATCCCAACCCAGCATACATATTACCTTGAACAAACCAGTTCTGGATCAGAGTTGTTCTCTACAATGAGGTCTTTAGGCCAATAGGCAGGACGGTCTGCAGTGCAGCAAAACAAAAGCAAAACACTTGATCAAACACACCAGTCAGTTTGAAGTATTTGACTTCAACAGACATAACAAAACCAGCTGCCCTAAACATCCTATACACTAAATGCCAAAACTCAAGAGCTTAGTTTCAATATTCTATGAAAATTACCATCTTTTTGTACAACAGTCTGGAAAAACTTCCACAAGTTTCTGAATAAATCCAAGCACCAACATGTATCAAGTTAAAAATGGGTTTGCCTACTTTGATTCTGCTGTGGCTGCATTCTAACATTTGTGCAGGCATGAAACAGAACACAGAAATTAAGGCCCAAGAAAGAAATAACATCAGCATTTTTAAAGTAATAGATACGATTCAGACCTGAAACAAAACATTGGGAGCAAACAGCAATGGCTTCAGGAATTCTTCCCAACCATTAGATATGGCCACAGAAAGTGCCTCCATTTTCTTCTGTGTAATGAAGTAGCATTTGCATCTGTGAGAGGTGCATGTGTGCACACTTGCACTTTCCCCCCAGGCATTAATCAAGTTGCATGCATACATGTTGCCTGCATGTATGTCTCTGTATAGATCTAATCAGGTCAAGGTGCCTATTCATCCTCTCTGGGTGTGTTTTTCTGCCCTCTTCTTATGTTGTGTCTATGGGCACTGAGACCCACAAGGCAGGCAGCACACTAAGTCATGTGATCAAGAATGCTTAGAATGGAAGAGTCGCAGCATTCCAAATTAATGCCCAACTGTTTTTCCCATGTGGATGCAATGGGATATTTTTTTTTCTTCCCATAATCCCTGGCCAGTTGCAGCACATTTTAAAATTCTGCCAGTTTCTCCATTCAAATCAAATTTGATCCTGTTGTGTTCAGTTTTCAGAAAGTTATCTCATTGGGGAACAGCATTCTGATTCCTTTTTATACAGTAATTTCTTCCCAGCTTCAACTTCATAGGGCATAACCACAGATTTAATCATAAAACATGAAGGGTCAATTTATTACCTCAATGAATTATTCCAAAGCAACCCACAGTCTGCAGAACTCATTGGTGCTCTTCTGATTACTATGAAAATCAAACAAAACCATGCAGGATATATTTCCCTACTGGGGTTTCCCAATATGGATTCTCACACTATTTACATCACCAAGCAGAGGCAATAATGCAATGCCCAGGAATTATGGAATATAAAATCCAATACTCCCATCACTACTTTGGGAAAGGCTACTTTAACCCCACTTACAAAGCCCTTCTGCAGCATCTTGTTAAACATTAAAAAATTGCTGAAAGAGGTAAAAACACAGAAGAATCTTGAATACCTGGCACGGCATCTGTCACACCTTCCAACAGGATCAAGTCTGCAGGTCGCTCACAGGCAACATCACAGTAACGGAACTGAAGCAGGAAGTCACGACTGTATTTAAGTCTGTCTGCAGATAAAAATCAGAACCGCCAGCCAAAAAAATTAGAATGGCTATGGTGTGTTCAGACTTGTCATTTGTAATCTAATTTCCAGCTGATAGTTGTTAAAATGAAGCTTCAATGCCCCCATGCAGATACAATTTCAAATAGTAAGAATTCAAAAAACAAACAAAACATTGAACCCTTTCTTCAACCCTGCAAAGTCATTAATTGTTCATTCCCACATCACCAATGAGCCTGTTTACTCAGTGAATTTACAACTGTCATTGAATAGTGTGTGTGAATGTAGGTAAATAATGCTTTAAACAAATTATTGAACCCCAGAGACTGAAAAGCTGTCATTCTGAGGACTCACACTGAAGACATCCCTTTCTGAACATACAATACTGAAAAGTACAAGACCTACAATTTCAATTTTACCATGAGATTCACCTGACTTCTTGCTTTGACAAAGAGTGATATACTGGCAGTCATCTGTTATACCCAGGCAGCCAGGCCACAGAGGAAACAGCAATTTCCGCTGGTGTGGGTTCTGACAGAATTCCTCCTGTCCAGACACCTGTGCAGGCCAAAGAAAAGAAGAAGAAGAAAAGAACAGAACACAAATACCCACCAAATATTTTGAGGAAAATAATCCAAAAATCTAGAATAACCATGTGAAAATCAGAAAGCAAAAACCCATTATCTAAAACAGTGTTTGTCAACCATAAAACTGTGTGGATTTCAATTCCCAGGCTGAGTGGGAAATTCTGGGGGTTGAAGTCCACACATCTTAAAGTTGTCAAAGTTGAAAAATACTGATCTAAAATATAAATGCAAGAATACTAGGGATGCATTTGCATTAACAAGCAAATTAGTAACTACTACGAGAAAGAACAGAGAAAATATATATATATTCTAGTTTAATTACTTATTATTTTGTAAAAGGCAACCTTTCAGCCATGAGGAACACATGTCAAATCATGGCCATAATTCTCTCAAGCAACAGATTTCTCTTTTACCCTGCAGAGAGGAACTGTACTTTTACCCCACTTCCCAGCAGTAGCTTGGTAGGCGTAAGAGGACTGACAAAGGGGAGGGAGGCTGCATAGTCAATTAATAGTTAAAGTCAATTTCTGCCACAGCAGCATCCCAATATTTTAATATCTGGCTGGCTATTAATAGAAAATAGCACTTTCTGCCACAACATGATTACAGATGGCTTCTACAGTAACCAGGTCAGTTTAAATGACCTCGCTCTAACACTGGAAGTTTTTAAGAAGAGATTGGATAACCATTTGTCTGAAGTGGTGTAGGGTTTCCTGCCTAAGCAGGGGGTTGGACTAGAAGACATCCAAGGTCCCTTCCAACTCTTGTTATTCTAAAATTCTAAATAAATGAACTAAGCCTGAAAAAGTGCTGTGGTGGAGAGAAAAGCAAGCAAGATTCTCAGGAGGTGCTGGAAACCATAAAACTAAGAGCTAAACCAAGACTACCTGGTCTCTTTCTTTTGCTTACCTTCCAGGCTGGCATTCCATGATAGTACAACTGGCCATTCCGGATGAACTTATATAGCGGGGAGTCCGGCACAGAGTTCAGGTCCCCACATAAGATGACGGGGCAGTAACTGCCATCAGCCAGTTTTGCGGTTTTGTCAATCTCTGCCAAGAGCAGAGCCATCTGGGCCAGTTTGATGTCTCCCCGACGGGGACTGTACAATACATGAGTGTTTGCCACACACAAAGGGCTGATTGCCTTGTCTCCCAGGTTTTCTGTTAATAAGGGCTGCAGTAGTAGCACCAGGCCTACATTGTCCCTGCTGAGGATATCCAAACCGGGCCGGAAGTATTCAACGGGGCTAGCACTGATCAGTTGGAACTTATTCTGCTTGTAACAGATTGCACAACCATCTGTCTTTCTTCCTGTCCGCCGCTTGTAGATACAGGTAAAGCCTGGCCAAATGACAAAAGCTTCTTGTTACATATGCCTCTTATGTCTAGTTTGATCTTTGAGATGAAGAAGCCACTGCTCATCTTGGTTCAACTCAATTCAGAAAGTAATTCATGGGAAAGGAGAAGCCAAACAAAGCTCAGTACACCCTCCCATCCAAAGCCTGATATGCATTGGAGCTTCAAAGGTATCCATGAAGCTCCAAGCTTCCCCAAACCATGTCTGCTATCAAAGTAAAGCCAACCATCCCAAAACATCGATGGCTGTTAAATATTGGGCAGGAGGCATTTTTACTGATCCTGGTTGAAGCATCAAGAAGCATATTCTTGAGATAAGCTGACTATAAGAAGGAAGTTTTACCCATCATCATCAGTGTTGGCTCCAACTGCTCCCAATAATGATTCTCTTGAACTTCTTGGAGACAGAGAATCTAGAAGAAAATAACTATAATAAGTTATGTCACAGCTTTCTAAGACAGAAGAAGTAAATTATTTTACACTAAATACATTTCACTTCTCCCAAATTTATTACCCTCACTAATTACATTTGCCATAGAAGGAAAAATACAGATATTCCTTGGTTAACTATGAGAATTGGGACTGGAATTGACGGAAAGCGTTGAGGTTGAAAAGCAAGATGCCACTTGACTGCACCACTTAGTAGTGGAAATCCTTCTGGTTGCTGTTGAGTGAATCCCACACTGACTTTAAGTAAGGATGTCATGGGATCACCATTTGCAACTTATTATTAGCTTCTCCACTGACTTGTATGTCAGAAGCCAGTAAGGAGGTCACAAATGACAATCACAGGATGGCCAGAAATTCAAGGATCAGTCGTAACTACCAATTTGTTCAGCACTGTCACGAATTTGAATGGTAATTAAACAAGGGGTTGTTAAGGGAGGACCACCTGCCTAGCAGATTTTGAAATTGTACACAATTGTATATTCAAGTGAAAAACAGAGAAAGAGAAAAGTGTTAAAGAAGCCTAAGATTCAACAGAATGGCCACAGTTATGAATATGCAATGGTACGTGGGAATGGATGGCATGGTGAAGAGGTGCTGGCTAAGGAACTGTCAGGTAAGACACAGCCCAGTCCAGAGGTGCATAATGGATGGAGCAAGAGGCTTAGAAGGGATCCTCCCTAAGATACCAGGCTATAAAGATGACAGTGAGAGAAATGTACTTTCAGACTTTTATGATTCTATTATTGTAGCTTTACAATATAGTAGAATTAGTTTATCTAGTTGTGTTTTCCATCTACCTGGTAAGGCTGACAGAATGGTATTAGCTCAAAGTCTAAATAGTTCACTCCCCCTCAAAAGCTGACTCCTAATTATTCAGAAAAGATAGGCTTAAAGACAAGTGAAACGCAGACTGTGAGTGAGGAATAATCTGAAGTTTAATTATAAGGCAAGGCATAATGGGCCTTGCATTTCCGCTACTTCCTCTTTGTACCAATGTAAATAAATGCAGGTAGTCCTCACATGCTGACACTCATTCTGCAACCGTTCAAAGTGTAGGCAGCGCTGAATCCTCCAAGTTCCAGCCATTGTAGTGTCCCTGTGGTCACATCATCGCAATTTGGGCACGTGGGAAACAGCTTGCTTGCACTTATGATAGTTGCAGTGTCCTGCGATCATGTGATTACCATTTGTGACCATCTCTGCCAGCTTCCCACAAGTAAAATCAACGGGGAAGCCTGCAAGTAACGTTGCAAGTCACTCTGGTAAGTCCTATCAGCATTCCTATGCTTGCGCCCTGCTGCATCCTCCAGCCCCTGGCCTTCCTCCATTTGTGTCCTGCTGTGCCATCCCAGTCTTCCTGCACTCACAACTTGTCACGCCATCCATCCCCTGGCCATCTTGCCTCACACTAGGCCACACCGTCCATCCCCTCCAGCCTTCTTGCACTTGTATACAGCCTGCACTGCGTGTCCCATGACCTACCTGATCTCCCTGTGGCACCCATGCACTCTTTACCTGGGATTCTTGTGTCTCCTGCTTAATGACCTGTGTGGCACTGCTGGGATTGTTATTGCTAAGTAATGCAATCATGTGACATCATGCTTTATGTCTGCATCACTTAGTGACAGCAATCCTGATTCCAATTGTTGTTAATAACCTGAGGACTACCTTTATACTCAAATACAGCAAAGCCGCCAAATTATACTCACATCAGGATCCCAGTGCTGGATCTCCTGTAAGAGATTTGCAAGACGATAGCTCCAGTTTAGGGTATCCGGATGGCAATGCATGTAAAGATGTGGGCACTGCTCAATCAGGTCCTGGGCCAGAATGTTGTAAGACATTACTCTGAATTCAAACAGAGACCCACTCTCTGGATTCAGCTCTGGGTTACTGGCAGAGATATCTTCCCAGTCTCTCCACAGAATCTCTGTACAAAAGCAAAAAGTGCAAGACATAGTTTGGCTCTATGCTGGAAATGTCCGTTTGTGGTTGAAACTCTGTTGTCCTTCAGAGCAAAAAGCAATTTGAGGGAACTTTAACTAGAATCTGAGCCTGTGCTATAAGATAAATTACTAAGTCATAAAGGCTAGTTTAATACAAATGCACCTTTTGACTTTTCATCCTGAGCAACTCATGTGCCTCCGACTTGTTTTGAGTTAGAATATCACCTGAATGCATGATAAAGACTACAATTCTGTTAGCCATCCAGAGTTGTTGTCAGATGGGGAAGGGGCATTAAATTGATAAAATACATTCATAAAAAATAAAATTATAGCTAGGGTTTTCACTGAATGTATTTATGGCTATATTTTTTGTCTGTTCCAGCCATAAGTAGCCTGCATACTGCATTTGTATGATAAATTTGGAAAGGTACACATGATGTCCTAAACCTAGCTCATGTGCCGTGAACCACCAAAAACTTGAGGGGAGAGGTATAAACTTTTATTTTTCAAGACAACAGTGTCAATCTCTTATAATTATTTCATTTAAAAAGCTTTTTAAAAAAAGTTAAATGCAGTACAATGTTCTGATGTAACATCACCTATCATCTAATTTGACCTACAGAGCAAAACTAGACATAACATTAAGGCTACCTCTGTATTTAACCTAAATAAACTTTTGCTATACAACTGAATAATTCTGTTTCTTCCAGAGGATAAGAGAGCTTTCCTTTACTAACACAACAGCATTCTGCAAACAAATATGTTATAATCCACAACTACATTTTTAGCGTGACAGACCAGCTTTTATTCCAAAATTAAAAATATTCAGAAGCGAGCATTTGGGCAATATATTCAGAAATACCAAAGTAGCCTCTGGATACCTCTCTGAAATGGATTCTGGAAATTTATTCTATAAGGGTGACTGTACTCCCTAAAAATGTTATTTTGCCATTCCAGTCTGAAGGCAATTATTTGAAAAGTTCCTGCCTATACATTGTAACTGGATATTCTTCTTGAACATACATACATTCATTCATTCATTCATTCATTCATTCATTCATTCATTCATTCAGTCGCATTTCTATGCCGCCCAACTCCCAAGGGCCTCTGGGTGGCTTACAACAAAGAATAAAACAATGCAACAATCCCATAAAAAATGTTAAAACATAAGTAATGCAGTAGATTAAATTAGTACGCATTATTTGTACTAGTTATTTTACATATTTTTGTCCTTATTGGCACTCACAGTGTGTAATATCTCTAACCATCAAAGGAATTTAGAACATTTAGCAGATACTTTGAAGGATTTCAGACAAAGGTAAGACTGAGAGGTGTTTCCACAATATCTAACATAACTAATATTCCCACATTATAGAAAGTATCAAGTCACATAGTAACTCCGCTCTTATGCAGTAAGGTCAAAGTCACACAATGAAACGCCTTAGTACTCACCATGATAAGGTATCTCTAGGGGGAGTGGCTGAAATTGACCTGCATCTGCAAAAGGCCACATTACTGCCTCGGCTGATATCACATCATTCTCCTGGGCAGGACTCCAGGCTAACACAGCAGGATCTTCAATCCACACTTCTGTGGACACAGAAGCATCCACATCTGGAGGATCACCCTCTGTCCGTATTGCTGCCCATGGAGCAGTGACTTCCACATCCTCTTTTCCCTCCGTTGGTGAGCTTGCCAGAGTAGGTTCTACAAATTCCTGTAGCTCAGAAGATCCCTCAGTGGGGACCCCTTGCAGCAGCTCCTGCTGCTGCTGCTGCTGTTCCTCTTCCTCCCCTTGGCCATTAGACTGTGGTGAGACAATCAAGTTGCTTAAGCTTGTCATCAGTAGCTTTGGGCCTTCTTGCCACTCCACAGCCGAAATGGCTGCTACTTGGTCCAGTTCTGAAGCCCTCTCATTAGTGCAAACCCCCCCAGCCCCCTTCTCCAGCCACTGCTGCAGCAGGGCTTGCTTCTCCTCCAAGTTCGGCTTCCCACCGATTGGAGCAGAAAGGCCGTCTATAGATGTGCTCTTTGGCAGAACCGCGTTCTTTCGACAGGTAAAGAAAGCATCTGTCAAAAATATGAACATATGTTCACTTTAGAAACAACTCGCTTAAGTGTAGTAAAATTAACTGCAATGATGCTTTTAACAATTCACAAACACCAACAAATGCTGGCACAGAGCAAATCACTGTTTTCTAAATCAGGGATTTCCAACCTCTCTGGGGGAGTGAGATAGATTCAGATTTTGAGGGTCAGTGGTTGACTGGTGGTAAGAATCAAATACCCATTATGGGAAGGCCCTGGATTGCACTCATCATTTTATTTCATACAAGATGATGTTTATTATTATTTTCTAAAGTACCTGGGATCTATATGGAGTCCAGAGGCATTTTAGCAAAGGCAGGTTATGTTTGAGTGTAGTATTATCCTTCTCATCCAGAAAGATTAAAAAAAAATCCACAAAAAATGAAGATTGAGTAGGGCAATAAGTTTGGAAAGCACAAAGAAATGTGTTGGTGAATATGTTGTTGCATTTGGAATTAAGTTAGGGAGCCAGAATCTATAACAATTTTGCACCATAGTATGTAACTATCACATAGGACTTTGAATATTTGGGTTTAGCAACATCAACATTTTATCATTCAGCTGAATTTGAAATCAGTCAGCAAACAAGAAGCGCTCACTGAAAAACCTAACTTTTCCATCCTTGAGTCAAATAAAAGCAAATTAATTGACATTAATTTCAAAAATTAGTTGACTGGGCACCACATACTGTAATAACAAAGGCCCAAATTACAAAGTAATTAAGATTTTACTTTGTAAACATGACTAAAAGAGACAGACTAAAGTTATACACAAAAAGTTTTAAGCCATGCTATCCAGGATCGAGGGTCTGAAATGTGATATAGTGCAGTCTCAAACCATCCCGAATATTACAAAGTAAGTGACTTTAAAAACCAATGGGCCATTTCTATATCTCACAAGAAGGCAATGCAGCCACAAAATGTTTTTAGGGCCACCCAGAAAATTGAAATGTGACACATTGCAGTCCAAGGCATTCTGATAATCAAAATCACAGATTTTGATAGGGGGGGGGGGGAACCCTAACTGAATGAATAATTGTGAAATTAAAAACATTGGCAACTCCTGCTCTTATATTCTCTCCCTTCCAATTGCGTTAGCAGGGAAAACAAACCTGCTCTACCTCATAAGGTTGCAAGAAAATAATGCAAGTAAAGCCCCGTGTAAAAGTTAACCATTAGCCAAACAAGCTTGTTTCCGTTTCCCCCAATGCCCAACTGCCTTATTTTTTTTTCCTCACACGCGCCCATCCTCCTCTTGCTCCGACCATTATTATAGCCTTTTCTTAACAGATTCTAAAACCACAGTACAATTTCCAGCACCCGTTTTGGTTGCGGATCTCAGTTACAAGCAACGTCACGGCCGCTGTTTTGATCCTCCGAGAGGAGAAACTTCACCAGCACGCCGGAAGGCGGGACGGGGAGGCCCAATGAAAGGCCGGCTCCCAGCGCTGGGCGGAGACGAGCAGCGCAAGCGGGATACCCTTGGCGGACGCCCTGCCGCCGTTGGGCCAGCCGCCCAGCTTAGGCCGGAGGAGTCTGGCAGATGAGAAGAGAGGCCTCGCCGGGGCGACGGCGCCAGCGGCAACCAAGCAGCCCTTGCCCTTGCCTGATTGGACGCTCTGTCCCATCATCCCGCCCTAAGAGGGGAGCGGACAGTCAGCCTGCTTCACCCGAACGGGGAGAAGAGGCGAGGTGGGGGGGGGGGGGGGGCGCGGCGGACGACACACGAGCCCGAAGAGGGGAGGCGGTTACCTTGGAAAGCCTGCAGGAGCCGCGACAGGGGCAGCAGGACGTAACAGAGGACCGTCCCGATCATCCCGCCAGCCTGCTCCTCCTTCCCCTCCCTTCCCTTCCCTTCCTTTCCCGGCCGCTAGCCAGCCACGCGGAAGACTTGGCTCCGCCTCGCCCAAACTCCCGGAGGTCGACGGGGTGCTGCGGCAGGGCGGCTGGCTCTGCGCTTTCTCTCCGGAGGCTATATTGGAGGCTGGGATCAAGGCCCATCCCCGGCCGGAGCTCAAGCGGAGTGGAAGTTTGCGCAGCCCCCGCCCGCTGCTTCCTTTCCCTTCGGCTCTCACACCGACTTGCAACGAGAAGCAGCACGCGGAAAGCCAAACCCCAAACCGCACCCCTTTTTCCTACGCGGTGCTTGGGAGTCCCAGATAATTCGGCGCCTGCTGGGTACAGTAGTCCTGCAGGGCTGGAGTTGGGGGTCACTTTGGCAGAAGAGCGGAGAGAGCCTGGATTTAAAGGGAGCTGCAGGACTGTCCCGCGGCCGACCGAGAGTGGGGAGGGGGGGAACGTCAACTCCGACTGCCGCCCCTCCCCTCCTTGAGTTGATTGAAAAGGGGGGGGGGAACCCGAGATGGGTGGACTTCCCAAAGTTTAATGGAAGAGATTGACAGCCAACCATCTGCTTCGCTGTTATAGGGTGACAGAATCAAGGGATCAATTCAATTTGCAATTTATATTTCTTTTTTTATATATAAAAAAAGGATGTTTACATCGGCAGCTAGCACTCTTAATTTGTTACATATAGCCGGAAAAAACCTGAGGTGGGAGGATAATCCCACTCTTAAACACTGGTAGCTGAGCACTTTGCTTCTCAGTTTGGCTGTAGCAGTGCAAATCGGGGGTTACCCATTATTTCATCATCTCAATACATTGATAAGAGTTTTAAGTCAATACCCGAGAAGATTTCTTAAAATGCTGAACTGCGTGGATGCCCTGAACACCGAATGTCATTGTTTGAAAATAAAGATGTTTTTGTTTGCCTACTAGTTGCTGTTACATATATTAATGTCACCCGTTTATTATTTTTCTTCTTCCATCAGTCAGAATAAGTCAGTACTTTTTTGTTAGCACTAATAGTCTTAAGCTATTAAAACCTAACATGTTGGTCCAGTTCTCTTTTGGTCTTATTTTTACATATGAACATTCATCAAACACATACACTTGATCTACAGGGAATGGTTTCTCTAAATTTACCCCTGTGATTGCTTCTTCCAGAATTACTCATTGAATTGTCTGCATACTGTAATTGCTCCTGCCTATCACTGGCTGTAGTGGAGTTGATTTACATGCTTTTAATGTAAATCAAAGATCAAATTAGATGAAAAACTGGAAATTCTTACCTGCTGGTTATATCCAGTATGGCCTTTATTAGTAAATGCCAGAATATCCTCAGCCAGTTTGAATCATAGGCAGCTCATATTCTACTGTTACTCAAAATAACTACCAGGAGTACATAATGTAGCAAACAACTCATCTTGAGATGACCAGGCTTAGGGTTCACATAACCCATTTTTTAAATAACTATGATTGTAAGGGGATAATAGAAGCAGCATACATCTTAATTCTCTTCTGTGTGTAGCATGGAAAATGGGCTATTTTCTTACGTATATAAACTACCTCTTTTTTAGTGCTTTTGAGTAATTTTTTTACTACTGGCCACTGCCTGAAAATCCCTGCAGTTTTCTAGGAAAGATTTTCAGAAGTGGTTTACTGTTGCCTCCATCCTAGGGCTGTCAGAGAGTGACTGACCCAAGGTCACTCAGCTGGCTTTGTGCTTCAGGACTAGAACTCATGATCTGCTTTCTAGCCTGGTGCCTGAACCACTGCACCAAACTGATTCATCCGACCTCTGGCTAGTATAAAAACTTGTTTGCTGTTACCTAAATATAGTAGCCTCAGGCCTACTGAAATATTTGAAGCCTCGTGTAAATAAAACAAAAATACAAATACAATTTCCTCAATCTTGGTTACTTGTTAAAAAAAAAATCAAATGGGGGGGGGCAGTTCAGGGAATTTATTGTGGGTAGAAAATAACCAAAGAAAATAGGGCATGAATATCTGTGCATCAGTTGTTGCCAGTGATTCAGCTTACATCAGACCCATATTTTGATGTTAAAGGTCTGAACCTAATGCCGCTAGTAATTTTGCCATGCTTATTGAAAGAATAGCCTAGCCAGGTTGTGCAACAACTACAAAACAGGAGTTTTTCATGAATGTTAGAAAAAATGAATGTACACAATCTAGAGTGGCTTCCCATCACTGCCCCTTAAATTACCAACAGCACCGCTTTCTGAAACAAGATCTCTGACCTGCATTCTGATCCATTTTGATCCAGCTCACCAAAGAAGACTTGACTCAAGCCTCAGCTATGTGACTATAGAGATACCATATATCCTAGGTCACAATGTCTAGGTGAGGTCATGGAAGACTTGAAATTAAAGTGACCTAAACTTGAGGCAATAAACATGCATAACATACAGGCAATCATAGTGATATGGAAATGTGGTCATTACAATAAGAAATAATATAATTTGGGATTCTCCCTTGCCAGCTGACATTTTAAGACATGAACATTTCTGTGATTCGTAATAGTTGTTGGATGGGTCCTGTAAAGCTCTGCTTTAGAAGGGACTGAAAGAAAGGAAATTTATCACAAAAATACAGTAAAGAAGAATTAACAGATTATCTGATTTCCCAGCAACATGGACTTTTTACTGTTTTTGGAGGAAGAGGAGGAGGAAGGTGAGATTGTAGTAAATGTGGTATTCAGTTTTTTAAAAAACAAATAAACATGCCCCAAAGAATGCCATTCAACTTTTAGCAAATGTTGTAATTGTGCAATGTTGATGGCTGTACATACGTGAGAACCAAAAGGGGGAGATGGACACTGATGTCTTTGTATGAGTGTAAAATGGGCCAGTAGCCAGTTCTGCAGAAATGAAGAAAACTGCCAGTGCATTTATTTTCAGCAAGAAAGAGAAAACTAATTAGATTATTTAGTTTACATTTACTATAGTAAAAAAAAAAAGTGAATGCATCTTGATTGAGCAGCTAATAATAAAAAGCCTATCCCCAGGCCCCAAAGAATATAACAATACTTATTATAAATGGAATGATACCTGTTGCAGGAATGGGATATCAGAGGCTTACTCACTGCGTGTAAGCTCCTTACAGGTTGCACTGCTGGAATTCAGCTACACAATAATTAGTATTTGTTTTAAAAACTAACTGATAAGCAAAATATATATGGTAAACTTCCTGTGAACCTTCTTACAGTATTTACTTAATCCTTTCCTTCCCTGCCAATTTTCTCTCCTATAAGAAAAATGTAGTTTGTGACTACAAAACAGTAGCTTCTTCCTGAATTAACAAAAGGTTTGTGTGTCCTGAATCCAGGGGCTTTAAGAAATAGCCTATATAACAAATATTGCCTCTTCTTCAAAGTTTATCTAAGATCTAAAGCAGGGCTGTCAAACTCCCGGCCCGTGGGCCAGATGCATCACACTCTGGCCACGCCCACGCCCGGTTTAGCGAAGGGGACAAAAGTCTTGATACGTCAAGTGATGCCGCCATGATGACGTGAGTTTGACACCCCTGATCTAAAGCCTTTCAGATCTTGACTACAAAAATCTGGATAAGCATTAGATATCAAGAAAGAGTTGGAGTTTTATGTATCAATTGGAAATCTTGACCATGGTTTGAATAGTACTAATAATGCTTGTTATTCACAAATTATCATGCCATGACAGGCAAAGACAAGAGGTGTTAGATGGTTTCCTATGTCAGCCCTGGACGCCATCTTTCTTTTTGGATTTTCAGGGCTGCCACACTTAGTCTGTGGGAAACCGGGAGGAGTTTTTTTGGAACTTTGAGGAACTGCTGGCTTTGGAGTCTTCATTGGTTGGGGGTGTTCTTGGAACCCTGACATCCTGTTCAACATTGACAACTCATCTAGGGAAATAAGCTGACTTTGTATAAATATACAAAAGTATGAAGGCTATTGCTTAACACATTGTAAGCCGCCCTGAGTCTCCGGAGAAGGGCGGCATATCAATCAAATTTTTTTTAAAAAAAGAGAGTTCTGTCAATGGCTATGGCCAGCTTTCTTTTTTTCACATATATCTAGAGCTGTGGATCTCATGTCAATTTTGAATATTAAGTAACATATAGAGAGGCCCCAAGGGTGCAAATCAGTAAATCCAGTGAGTGGAAAGAAGAGACAAATTTCCTGCATACCCATCCCACAAAAATAACTGAAAAATCAGAACACAAATATCAGATTTAATAACATTATTACTTGAGGCCCTTGTATGGTTTTGACTTTCTTAAAAGAAGCTTTCTGCTTCTACTTAGTTGTACAATAAATTATGAATTGGGAGTGAGAGAGGTGATATTGTATCTAATGGCATCTAAAATCTTGTTTCCAGTCTTTGTGCACACTGGTATTCATTTCACTTCATTGAAGGAGAACCCAGCATGCTAGTTGTTTTCCAAGTGTTATAGGAGCTTACTATTATGGTCTTCCAGTTAATGGCAGGAAAGGAACACTAGAAAAGGGAATGGCATAATTTTAGGCCAATAAAGATCAATAAACGGTGGGGAATATAACTTGCATAATACCGGTAGAAGCAAATAACTGGGAAAACAGAAGTTTTTCTATTCTAAACATGGTGTCCTTTGAAACTAGGAATGGTATCCTTTTGAACTAGCATGGCAGGTGTTGTGGGGGGACAACCTCAAATGACTATCGGTGGTTATCTCTTCTGACTCTGACTATAGACAACAACACCCGATGTAACAGATTTTTCATGATTGTTATGTACAACTGGGCAAAGAAACTCAAAAGGAAAAGGAAAATCGAACAGTTGTTGAAGGGTCCCTGAAGTTCATTAATAGATTCACTGATGAACATTGTGGATTTTCTGGACAGAAATGTTGTGTATTCAATATCTCAGGAAGCTTCTGTTTATACAGAAAGTAATTAATCTGATTGCAGGTAGTGTGATATCAGAAAACAGCACATATGTGGAGACATCGTCAGCTGCTAATGCCTCTGAGGCAACAGAAGAGAAGAGGGAAGACAGTTCCGACACAGACCTTTCGATTGAAGGTGAATAATTCTCTTCTGTCTTTCATATGAACATTCCCTACCTCCCATCTTGTGAAAGTTCTCCAAAGTGCTCTCCTTAACATAAGGCTTCTGTTGCTTACTTAAAGAGATTGTTTGTATTGTAGTTCTCCAGCCCAAAAGTAGATATAGATAGGTCGTAAAGTAGTCTTGTCAACATCATTAGATAGGATCAACCTAATCAAAATGAAGAGGGATGCGGTGGCTCAGTGGCTAAGATGCTGAGCTTGTCAATCAAAAGGTCGGCAGCTCAGTGGTTCAAATCCATAGTGCCCTGTAACGGGGTAAGCTCCTGTTACTTGTCCCAGCTTCTGCCAACCTAGCAGTTCGAAAGCGTGTAAAAAATGCAAGTAGAAAAATAGGGACCACCTTTGGTGGGAAAGTAACAGCATTCCATGCACCTTTGGCATTTAGTCATGCCAGACACATGACCACGGAGACGTCTTCAGACAGTGCTGACTTCTTTGGCTTTGAAATGGAGATAAGCACCGCCCCCTAGAGCTGGGAACGACTAGCACATATGTGCGAGGGGAACCTTTACCTTTAATCAAAAGGAATTCATAAATCTGGGCCTGGTGCCTCAGCAGACTAAAAGCATTGTGATTAACACCAGCTGTCTGCAATTACTGTAAGTTCGAATCTCACCAGGCTCAAGGTTGACTCAGCCTTCCATCCTTTCAAAGGTAGGTAAAATGAGGACCCAGTTTGTGGGGGCAATAAGCTGACTTTGTAAATATACAAAAGTATGAAGGCTATTGCTTAACGCATTGTAAGCCGCCCTGAGTCTCCGGAGAAGGGCGGCATATAAATCAAATTTAAAAAACAACAACTGAAATTGATTTGAAACAATGCAGCTCTAATAGCACTTCATTACACATAATTAGAGAGCCAGTTTGGCCTAGTAATTAAGGCACTAGATTAGAAAGCAGAAGACAATGAGTTCCAGTCCTATCTTAGCCATGAAAGCCAGCTGGGTAATCATGGGCCAGCTCACCTCCCCTCACAGGATTGTTGATGTGGGGAAATAAGAGGAGGAAGGATGAGTTTTTAATGTACTTGCATGCACAGATATATCAAGGGTCACCAATTCACTTCTCTTTGATAATTGTTCTGTGAAGCCTTTGACAGGACTTAATTTGTTTTCTCTGTATTGAACAAAAGTATGCATTATCATCTATATGCTGTATCCTTCACAGATGCTGAGCGCTCATTTACAACTGTAAAGGGTGCAGACCTGTATAGAGAGGCATGCAAGCTGGTGGGAGTGATTCCTGTCTCATACTTCGTCCGGAACATGGAAGAGCCTGTTATGAATCTTAACCATCATGGTCTTGGACCAAAGGGAACCAAAGCCATTGCTATCGCTCTGGTTGTAAGTACTTTTACCTGATGCTATTGCATTTCAACACACTTTTCCCAGTTTGGGGAAGAAAGATTAAAGGATCACCCTATAATACTGATAGAGTAATTTAAATACATAGTAAAACTGGCAATTTCCATGAACCTTCTTCCTTCCTTCCACCTTTCAAGCATTTTAACTGTAACTGTAAGAGTTTAACATTGACCAACAAGAATATCAGATCTCTTTACGTGAAGCCATTAAAACACCAACTGGTGCAGAGCAGTGGTGGGTTCTTCCCGGTTCGGCCCGGTTCAGCCGAACCAGTAGCGGTGACGATATGATGTCACCGAACCGGTTCTCTTTGTTCGGGAGCTGGGCCCTCCCGCCCCTCCTGCCCCCCTGCGTTATTCTTACCTTTTATTTGGCCCCACCCCCAATCTATTTGCTGCCTCTTGAGTCCCAGCTGATCGGCTAGAAGGAAAAAAACTGTTTAAACTCTTGCTGTGGACTTCAAAGGGCCGCCCTACAACTGATCAATGTTAAAAGGCAGTGTGGTGGTAGATCAGTGCGCTCGAAAAACAAATGGGTAGACCGGTGTCTCCAAAAACAAATGGGTAGACCGGTATAGCTCTGCAAGCAGTTAAAAGCCTGGTAGACCAGTACCTCTGCTAAATCCTAAAGAATTGTCACATGATCCTCAAACCACACCCACAAAATAAGCCATGCCCACAGAACCGGTAGTAAAAAAATTTAGAACCCTGGTGCAGAGGTAGTATTCACAGGTTCTGACCAGTTCTGGAGAACCGGTAGCAGAAATTTTGAATAGTTCAGAGAACCAGTAAATACCACCTCTGACTGGCTCCACCCCCATCTCTTCTCTGCCTCCTGAGTCCCAGCTGATCGGGAAGAAATGGAGATTTTGCAGTAACCTTCCCCTGGAGTGGGGAGGGAATGGAGATTTTACAGTATTCCTTCCCCTACCACGCCCACCAAGTCACGCCCACCAAGTCACGCCCACAGAACTGGTAGTAAAAAAATTTGAATCCTACCACTGAACTGGTGGTATAGAGATGATGATCTGCAAGAGATGCAAACAATTGACATACTAGCCTTACTGTCTGGTACATAGATAATGAAAAAAAGTCTGAGTTAAAGAAATGTTTTAATGGTTTAGATATACAACATTATTAGCTAAAGCCTCTCACTGTGAATATATTGAATGTGATGAGACTGCCCAGAAGTTGTTTATGATTACAGAATATAGCAGCTTGAATTGTTATGGGCACTTTTTGTTTTGCCCATAATTTACATTATTAATCATGTAAATTAATGTTACTAAATGTCTGCATTTTTTTCCTTTTTGAATTTTTCATTCTGTAGTCCAATACAACCATCACTCACCTGGAGCTAGAGGATAACTGGATTCTGGCTGAAGGAACTACCTACTTAGTACAGATGTTGCGAGAGAACTGCTACATTCAAGAGATGGTATTCTGTGTTTCCCTCATAGGACAACAAAGGAAACTCTCTTGTACTGCTCTGTAGAATTATGCTTGGCTAATATGCTAGGCTATTTCATGATTTTCTGGATGTACTATGAGTTTCACAGTCTTTACTTATTTGACCCTACTATATCTTTATCAAAGGTGAACATCCTAGCGTCCCATGCAGTTCCCAAAGCCCGAGTATTGTCCTCATGAAAATGCAAAAATTGCTATTCAACTTGAATGTTTAATGGGACAGTAGGAACTAATGGAATCCTGAAAAACTGTATTTCATTCTAAAATATATTAAAGATTCCAATAATCTACTAACTGAAAAAGTATTCATTGCTAGATATGAATATTTATCTACTAATGAATATATTATTTACAAAAATTAATTGTGTCTATGTGTTTGTGGATGCACAAAGAAACATCAGTATAATGGACTAATTGGGAAAGTTTTGTTATCCCTGATTATTTATTAAATTGCAAGTTACATCACTTGCAGCAGTTATGCCATTTGTGTATGACATCATTACACAAAAGATTTAAATAGTACTAAGTAAATGTAAATATAATTGCCTGGCCTAGACTCAGTGGTGGGACTCAAACATTTTTACTACCGGTTCTGTGGGGGTGGCTTGGTGGTGGTAGCATGACTTGGTGGGCGTGGCAGGGGAAGAATATTATAAAATCTCAATTCCCTCCCCATCCCACTAACCTACTTTCCAGCTCCATTCTTCTGTGCAGGGCAACAAAAGAAGAACCAGCAGATCAGCTGAGACTCGGGAGGCAGAGAATAGATGGGGGTGTGGCCAGTCAGAGGTGATATTTGCCGGTTCTCCAAACTAGTCAAAATTTCCGCTACAGGTTCTCCAGAACTGGTCAGAACCTGCTGAAACCCACCTCTGCCTAGACTACTTTGGGTACAATCAACTTAACTATTAAGTCTACATGGAAATTTGATCAACTGAATTTGAAGCCATTTAGTTGAAACCTGGGCAATCAGGTTTCAGAAAGGTTTATTCTTCTTAAAGTGTTCATCGACACGTGAACATCCAGATGTCTCTCCAACCCTTTTGTTCTCATGTTGATGGGGAAAACTTGAGAAAGTGCATTTTTGTGGCTGATTCCTCTTTTTTAAAAATCTCTTGTCTTTTGGTAGCCTTGACTCAAAGTTTTTGACAGCAATGACATGGCATTTGGCTAAATGCAGGTACATCAAACTGTGTGTAAACATAAACAGAGACATTTGAAAATGAAAACATTTGGAGAAGAGTAAAATCTTGCTAGTTAAATTCTGACTGACATGCCGGTCTGGATAACGTGGACTGTGTCATTCTCTAGGAATTCACAAATATCTAGTTGCTCAAACAGTGCGAAGTGCATCGATTTCATCTTTCAACTCTTCTCTATAAGTTTTTCTTCTTCTTTTCAGAATATTTCCCATAATCACCTCAACAAAGATGGAGCTGAAGCTATCTGCAGAATGTTTTACCACAATATTTCTAACATCCGGTCCATTAGACTGGCAGGTAGGTTTCTTCAAGAAAGGCAGAATGATGCAACAGAACAATATTCAGGTATCAGCTTTACAGAATATGGCATTTGCTCTTAGAAAGATCTTTTGAAAAATCCAAGGTTTTTGGCTGGCAAGAATGGGACATTCTACAGAATAATGATTTACCCTATACCTGTACCTTTGGGGCCTGTAAATCACAGGTGAGAAACCTGTAATTCTTCATATGTTGCTTCATATGTTGCTGCATACCACCTCTCTGAGTATACAGGTTGAACTCCAACTGTAGTGTAGGATCACAATCCCCACCCTGGACATACATATCCAAATACGAGTCACTTCATGTTATCAAGATGTTGAAAAAAGTCTTACCTGAAATTTTATAGTATCTCAAAACTCCAATATTGATAACCTGTTTTCTTGTTATTGTTGTCTCTCACTAAGCTTTTTATCTCTATAAGTAATATAGCTTTTTCAAAGTTTTGTTGATGTACTGTATTCCTACTAACTACTTTGATAGTTCTCATTTTTACAGGCTAACAGCTTGAAGCCCTGTTGGAACGGATTGCTTCCTAATTTTAAATAATATCCAGTTCTTGAATTATTAAGTCAAATGCTCTACTTTTCCAAGATAAAGACCATTTCCATTTTTAAAAAAGAAATGAAATTCAGTTTTACATGCATCATATAAGCATATTAGATGAGATCTGTGTACTGTGTATGAACTGTACAAGTAGCCTTTGCAAATGGCAGAAACTGACTAAGCAATTGTCTTACGTAAAACAGCCCTCTAACTTTTTAGCAACTTTTTCTTTGTCTTTAGGAAATGATTTTAGAGATGAGGCAGCGCCTTATTTTTCTGAATCCTTAATTGTGAGTATCTTGCTAATGGGGACAACTGGGCATCTGGAATAAAGAAGGAAGCATTTAAATGCAAAAATAGGAAAACAATTAAAATCCCCCAAACTAGCTGGAACTTTGAAAGCAAGCTTCTCAAGCTTTAGATATGATGAATTACAACTCCAGTCATCCCCAATCATGGCACAAAGCCATATTTGGAAAATACCTCTTGTTCACAAGTGCAATAACTTCTGCATACAACACCCTCAATTGCTCATTCAGTACAGGAAGGACTAATTCTGAAGAAATAGCATTGCAGTGAATAACTTCTGGCAATAAAGAGCTCATAGTAACCATTAACGAGAACAAAATCATCTGCACTGATTATTGCAGACTTCTCTGCACAATTTAAAATGCTGGTTATTAACTTTAAAGCTCTAAACAGTGCAGCATTTGAATATACCAGGCAACTGAATCTGTCTGCCCAATTCACTTCCAGTCCAGGGAAGTTCCCTCCCTTGGTGAGATTCCTAGGGCATGGGTAAGATGGCAAGCCTGCTTGGTAACTGTCATCATTTTATGGATTACTGCTCCTCCAGACATACACACAGCCTCCATCCTGCTGAGTGCTGGAAATAGATTTAAATCTTTTTATTTCATCAAGGTTTTGGTCCTAGCTGAATGACTGTAAATTACAATCTGGGGTTTTATGTGATTTCTTTGTATTTTGGATATTGTCCAGATTTACTTTTTTATTGTTATAATCTTGGTTAATATTTATTTTCATTTCAACATGACACGCAGAGTCTTGGGACTGAAGAGGCTTATAAATACTGTAAAATAAGAAACATATAAATAGATCTTTTTCTCTCAAATTGTGATCAGACTTGGCCTCTCGGGTAGAAGGACTGTACTTTCTTCAAGTCTCTATTTGAGATATCCAGAGAAGAATGCATGCCTCTTTAATAAACTTTCTTAGAATAATAAATAGAATAACAGAGTTGGAAGGGACCTTGGAGGTCTTCTAGTCCAACCCCCGGTTTAGGCAGGAAACCCTATACCATTTCAGATAAACGGTTATCCAATCTCTTCTTAAAAACTTCCAGTGTTGGAGCATTTACAACTTCTGGAGGCAAGTTGTTCCACTGATTAATCATTAATCTTTAATCATTCTTTAATAACTTTGAACTTCTCTTTACCTTCTCTGAGGGAAACCATAATCAGAATCAGAAATAAAGAGGCGTATGCACTGAAATTGACTGCCTGTTTGAACCATAGTCTACAACCTAGAGTGTAGTTCTCAGCATACTGTAGTTTCCTATCAATCAGGTCTCCTAAAGAATAAACCAGAATGGTTTTATTTTGAAGACACTAAAATGCTATCTCAGGATTGGATAACTAGTTACACGCTGGCCTCCACCAGTAGAGATGCAGAGGAAATACAAAAATAGCCTATCTGAGATGGTATTAGGTCAACATGGTCTTCCATGTATATACTTTACGGTAGATGGATGCATATACAACACTACCTTGGAAACATTATTATTGACACTTTGAAAAAGTAGAGTGTCATGTCATATGTCACAGACAAACATTAGGTGACCCTTGTTTTAAGGCAAGTGCTTAATAGAAGACAACAACTGAGTCTATAGGTCTCTGCACCAATCTTTCTACAGGCTAATTACAGAGTGATAGAGCTGGACCTCAGTTACAATGAGTTTTCTGAGAAAGCTGGAGAGCTATTTGGACAGGTCCTGGGTAAGTTTTGTTTCCCAACTTAAGGGAGGAGATGTGCCAAATAGTAATATTACTGAGTCAATCAAGGACTCCAGAGTAGTATTCATACTTCACAAGCCGTAGACATCCAGAAACAATCCAAAACCCACAGTTGCTTTGGATAGTGATGTGGGCAGCATATACATTTAATAAATAAATCTTGCAAAAGTGCCCATATGGCATATATAAGTGTTTGTGCATCTTTTATTCAGCCAACAACGAATCACTGGAGATTTTGAATCTGAGCTGGAATCATCTGCGGCTGAAGGGTGCTACGGCCCTGAGTACTGGTCTCAAGGTGAGAATCTGCTGGACGATCTGCTTTAGATGTCTTGAGTTGAAGGCCTTGAGCAAGGCAAGGTTGAGTATGATACCCAAGCAACAAGGATAAAAGCCTATGGCAAGATAGCAGCAAGCAGAGACCCTTATCCATAAAGAATCTTAAATATTTCAAAATATTTCAAAGCAGGAGATGCTTTGGAAGATAGCAGTGAAACAGTTATTCACTCTGAATTGTCATTTTTTTAAATATAAAGCAGCACTCTACATGATTATGTCTACTCTAAATTTAATTTCCATACCTCAGTATACTTTCAGATTGTGTAGATCAGACAACACAGCTGGTTTTTGCTAGCTGGTGGAAATGCTGGGGTCTTCGGCATGGTGCCAATGACATCAATGTACCAACTCTGTGACCTGCCAGACCCTCTGCCCCATCTGATTTCAAAGAATTCCTTGATGTAAAAAATAAATAATGGGAAGGTAAGGAATCCAAACGAAGCTCCTATCTGGATAGTGCCTTTGGCTCTTTCACAGTGCACTTCCACGTGGCCAGTGTCATCTTCCTAAAATTCTCCAAACTTTCAGAGCCTTCAGAGTTCCAGGTTTCCATGTTGTATCACTGGCTTTATAAGCCACTATTTTTAAATTTACATTTTCATTAGCTGTGAATTAAAAACTGTCTCAAAAACGTAGTAGCATTGTGGAAAATTTAAGAGGCAGAATCAGCCTTGAATCAACTGCAGTTATTAGGCAGTTTTTCAACATCAGCTGGAACCCTAGCAGCAGATTCTACACATCTTAGTCCAACTGTGATTCTCAAAGTAATCTAGTTGGTCTCTGCATGGAAGAAAAAATGTTGGGAAAGTAAGGCCTTCACATTGTATATGTGTTGATGTAAAACATGATCAGAGTTCTCTTCAAATTGATTTCATTTCTGATTTCAGCGCTGAAAATTAAAATGTTTTTTTTTAAAGATTTACATAAATAAAAGTTGGTTCTATTGTCTCTTTTTTTTCCTGAAGGCTAATGGAACATTGAAGATACTGAACCTTTCCTGGAATGGCTTTGGGAATGAAGGAGCCTTTGCCCTTGGAGAAGCTCTCAAAGTCAACACTATGCTTGCTGAATTGGATATCAGCAACAACCATGTCAGCAATGAAGGGGCAATAAAGCTAAGCAAAGGATTAGAAATGAATGGGGGCCTTAGAATCCTAAAGGTGGGATGCCATATTCTGAGCTGGTCTACCAGTCAGATGTCCTTTTGGGCTGCCAGTTTTATGGCCCTGGGTGAACTGTCTACAGCACTGATAAAGTTATGCCGTTCACTGTAGAATTTGAGAAAAGTTCCCAAGTTTTGTTCTTATGTTTTCCTGTTTCTAGACTTCAACGCTGCAGAGATTAACTTCAAATCAGTTGAAGTAGCAAAGAGGATAAGAAATGTAGAGCTGCAAGAAAGATCTGTCAGAAGAAGATGTTTGAATGACCAAGGCATTCCCATACCATGTTGCTTATAAATTTAGAGGCTGAAAGTGGTCATTCTTACAGCTTTTATTTGAGATTAGTTTGCAACTGATCACGCAAACAAAGAAAGACCTAACTATAGGTAGCTCTTGTTTATTGACTGCCTTGTGCAGCAACCATTCAAAGATATGCTGCTGCTGACAAAATAACTTTGTGACCATGGTGGGCATTTGCAATCATTGCAGTGTCTCTTTCTGTCACATATTTGCCATTACAGTGAACTAGTTCGCATTGTCTGATGCTGATCTGTTGTTTACTCTTTTTTTCCCTTCACTCCAACAAGTGATCTCTTTAAGCAACCTCTCCTGTGCCTAACCAATTTTTCCCCCTGCAGAGCAGAGAGATTAGAGAGAAAGGGCTAACAAGACAGTAAGCAAGTATACAATGGAGAATACACATCAAAAAGGAATGCATGCCTTTCTTTTGATTTGTATTCCCCATTGTGTGCCTTTTTACTCTCTTGTAATCCCTTCTTATCCTATGAATGTAAATACAAATATTAATACCTTTCTTGCTTATTATCCAGTGTCAGGGTAAGCATTCCAAAAGTGCTTACTGGGGAGTGGCAGGGGGAGAGAAAAGCCAAAGTAAAATTGTAAGCACAGTAGCAGTCCAATGATTTCCCAATTAACAGCTGTATCACTTAGTAACCAAGTTGCTGATCCCAGTTGTCACTAAATGAGGACTGTTTGTAGTATTTGTCTGTTCCTTGTTTGAGATTTATGTCAGCAATATAAGCAGTGGAAATGTAATAAACACAGTTGCATCCATCTACCACCATCAACATTTTCCTTTAGTCTGGAGGATGGGGTTTTCCCCCTATAAGTAAGCATAGGCCAGGCCTGTCAAAGTGGCAGCCCATGGGCCAGATATGGCCATTGCGGGCCACGCCCATCCTGGCTCTGCAAAAGCAAAAAGATCCCAATGTATCACAATACGGCCTGTGTTGTGATCGGGTTTGACACGGGTGAAATCCAAAATTTTTCCCTACCGGTTCTGTGGGCGTGGCTTGGTGGGCATGGCAGGGGAAGGATATTGCAAAATATCCATTCCCACCGCACTCTGGGGCCAGCCAGAGGTGGTATTTGTGGGTTCTCCAAACTACTGAAAATTTCCGCTACCGGTTCTCCAGAACCTGTTAGAACCTACTGGATTTCACCCCTGGTTTGACACCCCTGGCATAGACTATGGCATAACGTGTATGCCTGTTATAGTGCTTACACTACCACCCTGTGTCAGCTTCCTAGCCCAGCTAAATTTGGCCAGCAGCTGCCATATGGTAAGATAGTAATATATTTAGCACATTTAATTTAAAAAAAATTAAACTGCTTCAATATCTTGTCCTAAGTCAAAATTGTTATCAAAAAGTGGTTACTGCCAATAAAAAGTTATCAAAAAGGAAATGAGTGCAGAGGAAACTATGGCTACTTTTTGATGCAGCATCGTAGAAATCTGTTCAGCGTTACAAACAATGAACAATGATATTATTTGACTGTGCTGAACAAAATCAACAGTTCTTCCAGGCAGCTGTACCCTATCCCTTTTTCTCTAGCCTCCCAGACATCCTTGCTAAAAATCTGTTTCTCTAATTGGATCATCAATCCATGGCAATGTCTGAGACATGCATTGTACTTCTTTAAAAGCTACTGATCACTGTTATTTCCATTTTACAGGTCAAGAATGTTGCTCATGAATTCATGCATTGTATAAAACCATGCAACAAATCTATATTAAAATTAGAACAGAATCAAGTCTCCAGATCTAGGGGCAGGCTTTTTTTTTAAGCTCCAGGATCAAAATAATTTATTGTGTATTATTTCAGGATCCAAATTATAGTTTATTTTCCTCACAGATGTCCCAGAATCTCCTCACAGTAGAAGGCGCTATCGCTCTTCTCATGTCAATCAGGAAGAATCCAAAATCCAGAATGGAAGAAATCAACATCTCAGTAAGAATGAATTCAGAGAGAGAAAGTTAAGAAATATATATTGTTATGTGCACAAAACCAATTGTTGGTAAAATGAAAGGTTGCCACACATCCTGGACTTTGCTAAGAGGAATAAAGATTTACAGAATTATATCTTGCAGCATAAGATATTTACAGTATATTGTATACTCTGTGCAAGTTAAATATTAGATAGGATACTTCACAGCATTAGCATCTCATTAGATTCCTCTGTCTTGTTAGATTTTTAGGGGTACCTTGTCAAAAAGTTTTGTGTCTCCCCCTCTCCTCCCCCCCAATTATTAAGAACATAGTTGAAAGGCATCATCCATGCTAATCAAATCGTACCTTCACACTAACAGAGCCCTAACGTTTAATAATATTGAAATCTTCTTAAAGCCTTTCATGAACACTTTTAGCTCCTTTTCCAATACAGCCCATGTATGAATAACCAGAGGAATATTAGCTGGATGGCTTTTGAGCTTTTTGAGTTAAATGAAGAAATCTGAAGTGCATCTTGAAATGGATTGTATAGTAAAAGAGCAGTTCACCGCATATAGTACATGCCAAGTGAACTTCAAAAAGAGAGACATAAAACATTGCTTCTGAGAGTAATGATCTCAGGCATATTTGTTTAGAAATGCATGCCATTTTGTTCCAGAGAATATGCTGGCAAGCACATTTGTATGAAAGACCCAGCAAAGCTACCTGTGATTGGCAAAGCAGAATACTTTGTGCAAAACAGGAAAAAGAGGCTGAATCAATTATGAAAAGTGATGGTGTATATGTAGATTTGTGCAAATTACAAAACTCTGAGTTTTGGGTGCATAGTTTGAAAAGCAGAGAATAATTAGAGCTCTGTCAGAAGGCTCATCTTAAAGTTTCCCTGTCAGTACCAAGAACACCTTCTGGTAACTGTTTTTATAAGCTTGATTCTTCTGCTATTACCCTAAGCTCATCTTTAAGCTCTAAATTGACTTCTGCTTTTAAAGAAGGATGTGCCCTATTCTGACAGAGTTTATGCCATCTGCTTGATTGAGGATGATTCATAGATAATTGACTGACAATGTGGTTAGAAATAGAATCTCTACTATCTGTATTGGCCTCTGTTGTGGACATGCTCCTTCTCCTGTGACCATTGGTGCCATTTTGGGTTTGACTGCAGGATCAACCAGACCCCTGGCTTCTACTGCCTCTTTCTGAAACACCTGTCAGATCTTACCCAGGCTCCATGAGTGCATATATAGAATGCTTTTTTGAAAGAGCATTAGATGTGTTTATATTGTTATTTAGAAAACAGAATTAGTATTCTCTGAAGAAAAGAAAGTTCTACTCTGCACTGAAGCATCTAAAGCAATCTAAGTTCTACTATCTGTGCTGCTGGTTCTCGTGGCCTCATTCCTGGGTGGAATTTGTGTGTGTGTGTGTGTGTGTGTGTGTGTGTGTGTGTGTGTGTGTGTGTGTGTGTGTGTTTGTGTGTTGCCAGAATACTTTTCTTCTGACTCAAAAACTGGAGGACAGCACAGTGACACAGCCATCCAACTGTACCTAGAATGACTCACTTAAATGGTTTCAGGGGCTAATTCCTTATGGGAACTAATTCAGTAAATGGACCTAAAAGTATGGGAGGGGATCCTTTATTTCTAACCCCAAAACCCTGTTATCCTGCTCTTGGCTCTATTTTAGAATGTGCTTGTAAATGAAGGCTTCATCAGGCTGTTAGATCATGTCTGTGAAATACGGCCTGAATTAGATATTGTCTATGGAGGAATTGGAGGTCACATTGTGAAGAAGATTGAGCATCAGGCAGATGCTATGAAGCTGATTCAGGTAAGTGTAATGGTTAGTCCCTTACCTGAGATACGTTTTAGGCTTCTACTCAGAATATTAGGTCTTTGTTGAGCTCTCATGTCTTCCAATAATGCAAAGCTTAGAAGATGCTATGGCCAATTCCCCTTTCCACCTGCAATGTGTCTGGGTTAATGCTTTATCATTCATTACTAATGCTGTGCATTAATGAAAGGCACAGTAGTAAATTATTATTTATTTATTTATTTATTTTTTATCAAGCATATATAAGATTACAGATAAAAAAAGTATAAATGTAATTTGAATACATGAAAAGGATTCAAGTAAAAAGGGACATTAGGACAGGGATGGAAGGCATGCTGGTGCGCTTATGAATGCCTCTTACAGACCTCTTAGGAATGGGATGAGGTCAACAGTAGACAGTCTAAGGTTAAGGTTAATGTTTTGGGGGTTTGGGGAAGAAATCACAGAGTCAGGTCGTGCATTTCAGGCATTGACCACTCTGTTACTGAAGTCATATTTTCTGCAATCCAGTTTGGAGCGGTTTACCTAGAGTTTGTATCTATTGTTTGCTCATGTATTGTTGTGGTTGAAGCTGAAGTAGTCATTGACAGGTAGGACATTGTGGCAGATAATTTTATGTACTACACTTAGGTCAGGCTGAAGTCGGTGTAGTTCTAAATTGTCTAAGCCCAAAATTTTAAGTCTGGTGGCATAAGGTATTTTATTGCGGGTAGAGGAATGGAGGACTCTTCTTGTGAAATATCTCTGGACTCTCTCAATTGTATTAATGTCTGCTATGTAGTGCGGGGTCTAGACAGATGAGCTGTATTTGAGAATTGGTCTAGCAAAGGTTTTGTATGATCTAGTTAGTAGTACAATATTACCAGAAAAGAAGTTACGCAAGATTAGGTTAACAACTCTTAATGCCTTTTTGGCAATGTTGTTACAGTGGGCTCTGGCACTTAGATCTTTAGAAATGAGTACTCCAAGGTCCTTGACAGAGGACTACAAGGTCATGTCTATCTAATTTGTATTTTGTGTTCTGATTTTTTTTGCCAATGTGCAAGACAGAGCATTTGTTGGTTGAGATTTGAAGTTGCCACTTGTTAGACCAATCTGACACATAGTCAAGGTCTTTTTGAAGGGTAGTTGCATTGTCGGTGGTGTTGAATAGTTTTACATCATCAGCGAAGAAAACACAATTGGTTTTAATATGATCACAAAGGTCATTTATGTAAAGTATGAAGAGTGTTGGACCTAAAACGCTGCCTTGGGGAACACCACTGTTAAGAGGTACAGGATTTGATAGAGCACTTCCTATTTTGACCACTTGTTGTCTGTTTGACAGGAAGGTAGCTATCCATTTATGTAGGAGTCCAGAAATGCCATAGGACTTTAGTTTTAGAAGTAGTTTGTCATGTACCACTGAATCAAATTGCTCCAGAGTTTGGAATCAAGTGTTAAAAATAAATACATAGTTTTAAAAATCCGTTCACTCTTTATTAATCAGTGGATATTTTGTACTTGAGTACAACCTGAAGCAACTACTGCAGGATAAGGGCTCTTCCTTGAAGGTTATGGACTGTAATCATTCATGAGGGTTCAGTGTGGGTTGGTAGACAGCTGTTTTGCAATTTCCCAGGTTGATAGAGAGTGACTGACCCAAAGTCACTCAGCTGTCTTCCATGCTTAAGGGAAGACATGAACTTGAATTTCCTCACTCCTAACTACCTTAAGAACCTTAACCATTATAACACACTAACTTCCATACACATGTATCTACACATAGATACTCTCATAGAAACAGATACGCCCTCAGAATTATATTAGAATTTGCCAGGTTTCTGAGAATATTAAGCTTTATCTCAAACTTTCTGAACACTTTTTCGTAAGTACCTCAGTTCCCTCCAAATTAGTGAAGGCCAAATGCTTTTGTCTGGGCCTAATTCCTTTGTGACATATGGATCAATAGCTGAAATGAAAGGGTCTACCCTATTCTAAATTTTTGCAATCCATTCCAATATGTTTTTTACAGATCGGAGAAACCTCTTCCTACTGCTTTGATAGCCTCTCTATAGAGACTAGATAGCCTTGTTGGCTGGTTGCCAGCCTCGCCCATAGACATTACAGCATTAAGCCCATCATAATTATATTACCCAAGTCAGCAAACTAAACCGTATTGTATTAAATTCAAAACATATTATATTAAACGGAACTGCTGGAAACAGCCCCGATGGAGCAATAACCAGGATGTGCCCCCAGAAATATCTGCAAAATCTGAATCTTTTATTTATTTAAAAGCAGCATTGCTGTTACGATGCAGGCTCTGCCCTTTCCACAAAGATGTGGAATGTTACAATGTACAAGTGAAAGAAGCAAAACTTGTGTCATGAAGTTGTGACACTGCTTTCATTATTTGCCCTCTGATGTGCTCCCCAATTGCCTGCTGAACTAATTTTAAAGCTACACGTTGTTCTGTCCCCCCCTTCCCTACACAGGCAAACACACAATCAGGCACGTCTGCCAAGGTTTTATTATGCAATCAGACTAGAATCCCTTGCAGATAAGAGTTTTGGCAGTAAACTGCGAAATGCCTGCCAAGTCAGTTTTCACTCACAATAGGCAAGAGAGAGTTTATCCTCAGTCCGGTCCAGTAGCAAAAAAGTAATCCACAAAGCAATAGTTAGCCAAGGTCCAATCCAAATATGTACAAGCCAGATTTCAGGTAACGCAATGTGACTCTCAGGTTTTTAACTTTGACCATCACAAAGCCTGAAGAGCAATCACACCCACAACCGCCAAAGTGCGACACCCGCCGGCACACAATTTATTGAGCCTTTTGACCCCGGTAGGCCAACCATCGATAAATCCAAGAAAAGAAAAGTTTCAGAAGAAAACAGAATGTTTAATTCAACTACATAGGCTAGTTTTGTGGCCGCTCAGGAAATAGTCAGGCATGGAAAGGGTTTTGTGGCTCCCGGTGTTTTCTTTTCTGTGGGAAACGGGTCCAAATGGCTCTTTGAGTGTTTAAGATTGTCGACCCTTGGCTTAAGGGAAGTGATTCAGTTGTAAAGAGGAAATTATAGTTTTGGCAAAAGTAATGTTATATTTTCTGAAATGAAAAGTGGACAAGGTTAAATGACTGCTTAAGCATTAATAGTTAGAAAGCAGAAAAAATCACAACAGCCTCATCAAAGAGCCCTATCCAGGGGATGCAGGTTGAGTTTCAGCAACAGAAAACTTAATCTTTATGTTAGAAACCGCAGAAACAGATGTTGTGGCAGATTTACCCAAAGACATTTGATGCCACCCTGAGGGAAGTGGTTTAAAATACTGAACTTGCGGTCTCATTCACTTCTTCTTTTTTTTCTTTTATCCCCAGATCTATTTAGATGCCAACAGGCTAAAACCTTGGGACTTTTTTAGGAGTATGGATAAATATGGTGACATGAAAATTCCCGTGGCAGAGTTTCGGAAAGCCATGATGCTGGTAATGTTTCGAAATGTAAAATTCTTTTAACTTTTATGGTTACCCCAAAAGATCCCTGGGAATTTTAAATTCATTAGAGTGTTCCAGCTTTTTACCACTACAACTCCCAACTCATCTGCATCTGAAAACCAAGACAGATAAAAAAGCATGAAGCAGCAAGCCAGCTTGGTCTAGTGGTTAAGGCATCAGGTTAGAAAGTGGGAGACTGTGAGTTCAAGTCCTGCCTTATCCATGAAAGCCTGGTAAGTGACTTTGGGCCAGTCACTCTCTCTCAGCCCAACCCACCTCACAGGGCTGTTGTTGAAAATGAGAGAAGGAAAGTGTTGGATATGTTTGGCACACTGAGCTATTTGTATGAATAATAATAAAGGCAGGATACAAGTTAAATAAATAAACAAGTAGACATAAAATTATACTGATGATCAGAAAAGGCAATTTTATTGTTTTGTGGTTGGAATCTGAACACCCTTCACTATCTCCAAATTTTTTGTTGGCCCAGAGCCAGAAGCCACAGATAGCATGACTATGGAGAGGGCTGGAATCAGGGGTGAAATCCAGCAGGTTCTGACAGGTTCTGGAGAACCTGTAGCGGAAATTTTGAATAGTTCGGAGAACTGGAAAATACCATCTCTGGCTGGCCCCAGAGTGGGGTGGAAATGGAGATTTTGCAATATTCTTCCCCCAGGAGTCGGGAGGGAATGGGGATTTTGCAGTATCCTTCCCCTGGAGTGGGGTGGGAATGGAGATTTTGCAGTAGCCTTCCCCTGCCAGGCCCACCAAGCCACATCCACAGAACCAGTAGTAAAAAATTATTTGGATTTCACCACTGGCTGGAATGGTTGGTCCTTTTCTCCATTAGAGGAGTGAGGAAGTTTTTTTTAAAAAAAAGATTTTAAAAAAGGAAAATAATTAAGAAAAGCCTCTTACCTTAGTTCTATCATAGCTGCGTTTTTTCCCAGAGAGAAAGAGGAAAATTACATCATTTTTATTTAACTCTGGTGAGATGTTGGTGGCATGAATTTTAAAGATTTTGAGGGACCCCAAAAGGGCTCAAGGAAATATAGGACTTAGTTGCCTTGTGTTGCCCATCTTTGATGGGAATATGAATGCCAAGATTCTCAGTAGTACATTAATTGAGTAGCCCCTGTTGACCAAATATGTCTCAAAGAAAAAGTTAGTGTTGGCTGCATTAGGTAGACCAGACCAGGAAATCAACTCCACCGGAAGGCTAAAACTACTTTCATTGACTTTAGCTATTATAACAAACTCTTGCAAGTCCAGAAGTTGTCAGGACATCCTGGGCTCAACAAATATTTTACTTCTTGTTGCCTTGACAACAAAACTTGCATATCTCTGTCAAGAACACCTTCCTCACTCACTACAGTGTGCCAAAATAAATGTGAAACTCAGTAAATATTGATATTTTGTCAAAATGTCTCAAAGCAAAATACCTTCAATAAACAAACATTTTCAACTTCACATGGTCAGGTGAACCTTACCTTTCTACATGTATGGTACATTTAAGATTTTACAAACTGTCTTCACAATATGTAGCATCGATACAGACTTTTCTCCCTTATGCTGATGACACAGAAAAGCATTCATTCATTCAATTTCTATGGCTGCCCAGCTTGCTAAGGGAGCCTTTGTGGCTTACACGGGAAAGAAAAAAATGCAATGAGGAAAGAAGTGAAATCTGTAAAGATGAATCTGTTCCAACAATTTCATTACAAACATGGTGGATTAATGAGAACTTTTAAAAAGTCTGATAGAAATAGAGCTACAGCTCAAAGAGGAATGTGCTAACAGCTAACATATTACTGGCTAGTGGCTAAAACTGAGATTGGGAGCTAAAATGGAATTCCAATTCAATTATGGATATTGATAAGGAAATGCAGGATCTAATATGAGTAGAGTTGGGCTTTCTGCCTTCTGTTGTAGGTAGTCTGGGGGAAAATCATTATTGCAAGAAAATACTTCCATCCCAAACTGCTATCAGTCTAAGATGTTGTTATTGTGGGGAAAATAGGAGGAGAAAGGAGTATTAGGTATGTTTGTTGCCTTCGCTTTCTTCTGGAAAGTTTTAAAATTTCCAAGTCTAACTTACCCCTCTTGAGTAGTACTTCAATCTCCGTCTGAGTACTATTCAGATCTGGCCAAATTTACTTCAACCTTCACTTTATTTTATTTAAGTCAACCAAAATTGGCTAGGTGTTTCCACATTTTGAGACTTCTCAAATGGAACTCTGCTCCTAATGACTACATAATTTTAGCAGTGAAACAGAATTAGTTGATTACTGTCTTTTTTTCCAGGTTGTATTTTCAACTTCCCAGTCTAGCCTATAATTGTAGTTTTTCACGATGGTTCCCATCATAACCAGATCTGATCCTGCGTCAATTTGTGGACCACTCAAGGTCATCCAAGGGCTGCTGCCCATTGTAATGATAACCAAGATCTATGCAATAATTATATTCTTGTGTCTCAAGCAATCAAAGATCCCCCTGAAACGGCTGCAAGTTGTAGACCTGGTACGCAAATTGGACCCCAACAGAACAGGCTACGTGGACTACAGGTGACTGTTATATGCTATTACAACAAACATATTCTTTTTATTTTTAAAAGAGAGAGAGAGAGAGAGAGCGGCTTACATACCAGTAGAAGCATTGTTTGTGTTCTTGTTGACAATTTGTGTTGATGTGCCCAAAACTGAATATATAGGGCAATGGATCTCTGTAATTGTGAGTTAGGAGTCAGTATTTTCAAGCCTTCTGGACAGTTAGTTCTTTTCAGCATCCTAAGGAACTGGGAAAAATAAAAGAAAAGAGAGAAAAGTTCAGGAAAATTACCTTATTATTAACCTTACTGTTTTTTCTTCATTTTCAAATTAGTCACTATAAAGTTGAGGAGCCAGTCAAGAAACCCAAGGAAAATGAAGATGAAGAGGAGGAGGAGGAGAATGATGATGCTGAAAAATGGTCCTAAAAGATGAGTGCTGGAAGGAAATGTGCTTTGGGCTGAATAATAAGTGCTGGAGGTGGAGAGGCAATTGAATATCCACAGACCTTAAGTTTAGACAATAAAATGTATTGCAATAGAAACTGATTTCTGTACATCCAAAAGACGAAGATATAATGAATAGTATTTGAGAAGGGCAGTCAAAAAGGCAAGAGGGCAGAAACCAGCCATAGTCAAGTCTTAGAAAATGTTGGCCAACTCATCTAGAGATGCCAGTCAATCTCATCTAATTTCAGAATGTGAAGCAGGCTCAGGCAATAATTAGATGGGAGACCAACATGGCTCGACTGAGAAGTAGAAACATCCTTGGCACCCCACTCCTTTTTGTTGCCAAGAAATATGAAGTCAACGGGTGTGAACTTTTTTTTTTCTCAGAGTGGTGAAGTTAAGATATGTTGGGTTTCAATTCCCATAATGCCCAGACATCATGATCTTGCCAGGAGGATATTGTGGACCAAGCTGGGGGAAGGATGTTTTACGTCATAAAGTTTATGGTATTAAAGACAGGGATCAGTATCACAAACATTCCTCCAAATGTGCACATATCAGGGGTGAAATCCAGCAGGTTCTGACAGGTTCTGGAGAACCGGTAGCGGAAATTTTGAGTAGTTCAGAGAACTGGCAAACTGGCTGGCCCCAGAGTGGGGTGGGAATGGAGATTTTGCAGTATCCTTCCCCTGCTGCGCCCACCAAGTCATACCACGCCCACCAAGCCATGCCCACAGAACTGGTAGTAAAAAAAATTTGAATTTCACCACTGGAACATATATACTTTCTCACACAGCACTCCACTGTAGTTCTAATGGATTCAGGAAGATGGAATATTGTGGTACCTTCATTTACCTAGGTTTTTGCATACTATTTTGTTTTCTTAGTGAAAAATACAGGTTGTTTGGAGCAGGGGTGGGTTCTAAAATTTTTTACTACCGGTTCTGTGGGTGTGGCTTATTTTGTGGGCGTGGTTTGATGGTCATGTGACAATTCTTTAGGATTTAGTAAAGGCACTGGTCTACCAGGCTTTTAACTGCTTGCAAAGCTGTACCGGTCTACCCATTTGTTCTAGGAGCATTCCGGTCTACTCATTTGTTTTTGGAGGCACTGGTCTACCCATTTGGTTTTCGAGCACTCTGGTCTACCACCACACTGCCTTTTAACACTGATCAGCTGTAGGGCGGCCCTTTGAAGCCCCACAGCAAGAGTTTAAACAGTTTTTTTCCTTCTAGCTGATCAGCTGGGACTCGGAAGGCAGCGAATAGATTGGGGGCGGGGCCAAATAAAAGGTAAGAATAATGCAGGGGGGGTGGGCGGGAGGACCCAGCTCCTGAACAAAGAGAACCAGTTCAGTGACGTCATATGGTCACAGTCAGGAAATTCTTTCCTTCAGGGATGTATTTCAGGCTGAAATTGAATTGCCAGAAATACATGGCCCACCTGACCTGCTTGGGCGAGAGTTGACGGGGGGTTTGGAGGGCTTCCAGATTCTTTTTTTTTTAATTTTAATTTTTATTTTTAAACAAAACATACAGTAAAACATAAATCCATCATCCATTACAATTGCAAACAGTGTGTCGGTCAGTTACAAGTCTTTTGTGCCCCATCCCCATATTCAAAATTTACTAATTATCTAATTTCTCATATTATCAAACAGATAAGTATCCTCATTTATCATTTATTTAATTATGGCTTTATCATTTCATAAAAATTATTTTCAAATATTATATTATAACATTCATTTCATGTTTCATATTTCATTTCCATGTTTTATTATCTAGCCATTGATAAAATAAATCCCATATCTTATAGTATTGTTTATCTTCTTGTTCTCTAATTTCAAATGTCAGTTTAGTCATTTCAGCACATTCCATGATTTTCTTAATAACTTCATAATGCGTTGGTATTTTCTCATTTTTCCAGTTTTTAGCAAACACAATTCTAGCCGCTGTTAATACATTCACAATCAAATATCTCAATTCTCTATTGTATGTTTCTGGCATGATCCCTAATAAAAAAATCTCTGGTTTAAAGTCTATGTGTTTTTTTATCATTTTTTCCAACCATGTGTGGATTTTAGTCCAGTATCTTTTAGCTTCCACGCATGTCCACCACATATGGTAATATGAGCCCGGTGTCTGATGACATTTCCAACACTTTTCAGATTTGTTCTTAAACAAATCTGGCTATTTTCATCGGGGGTAGATGCCACCTGTAAAACATCTTATACAAATTTTCCTTATATGCTGTTGACATTGTCATTTTGTAATTTTGCAACCACAGTTTTTGCCATTTCTCTAAATCAATTCCATAACCAACATTTTCCCCCCATGCAATCATTTTCTTTAACTTGTTCTTCTTCCAATTTTACCTCTAATAAATAACCATACAATTTTTTAATTACATAGTCATTAGAACCTGTTAAAAGTTTATCTAAGTTAATCAAATTATTATAAAAACCTTCTGTCTTACAATCTTTGTCATATCTAGAATGTATTTGCATATAAGAAAACCAATTCATCTTTAAACCTTGTTCCTCCAATTATTGCTTCAATTTAAGTTCATCCTTTTCATTCAATAATTCACTATATCTAACAATTTGTTCCCTTCTAAATGTTATTGAGTATGAAAATGCTTCAAATGTTGATAACCAGATTGGAATTTTTAAATAGTGTTGTGCGGGCTTCCAGATTGTTGCGGTTGGTCCAGACCTCGAATGGTAAGCCCCTTCCAGCAAATGTTGCCATGCCCATCATACCGCAAATGTAAAACCTGGCGTACCAATGTGACATGCTCTCCTAGTGTCTTGGTGTATATCAGAATGACATCCAGGTATACAAGAACGCCGTTATATAAATGATCTTGTAACACTTCGTTAATAAGCTGCATGAATACAGCGGGTGCTCCACTAAAACCCCTGCACACTCTGTCTCCCTCCGTTCCCACCGGAATGACAGCCCCGACGACGTGGGCTGACAGATAGGTTTTTCGGCATTGTTGGTTAGCCATGATAGAAAACTGGTTGCTGAAATAAATGGCACTGATGATGATTGATTGATTGCCGATAATTCATTTTTTATGGAAAGGGAATACTGTGCCTCTTTCAATTTCAAAAGCTTCTGGGTTTTGGTTATCAAGGGACAAAATACTGCAATTACCATTGGAAATCTCTTGCCAAAAGGTTGACGGGTCTCCCACTCTTAGATTTTCTTCCATGTCAGAACTCATTGTGCTCCTCTGTCAGAACAGCTGTTCATTTACCTTCTAAAGAGTGTGCTTTCTGCAATGAAGTTTCTCACTTTTGATTTATGCTCAGTGTAGACTGCATAAGCTGACTTCAGACTGTACTGGCATTTCACTTAGCAACTGTTGTCAAAGTTGCATCCTATGCGTGCTTGAGATTTCAACTCCTGGAAATTCAGGCCATATTGGCTAGAGATGAATGAAAGGCTGGTATCATCATCAATTGGCTCCAAAGTCAGGGAAGGGCTACTTTATAGGAATAAACAGCTGAGGTAGAAATATATATTATTGGTGTTATGTAAGCTCCACACATAGAGCTTTTTAGCAGCTGTGACCGGTGAATAATCCTGATCATTCAGTTTAGGAAAGTTTAAGAGTCTCTGGACAGCATCTTTCCATATATTATTCGGTTACAGGTTTGTCTATTTAACAAGGAACTGCAAAATCAAGATACCTTGTAAAATATGCTAGTGTAATGGATGTGCTTAAAACGCATTATATTTTTAAGTGTGTACAAATATTTGGCTTAAATCTTAAAATAAATTCACATCATTGTCATTAAATGCATTTGCAATGATATTGGAAATCAACCAGCCTTCCTCAGTCTAAAATCCCAAGATGCAGTCTAATATAAGGTCCCCAGTCCCCAAGCGTAGCCTGGTATCGGGCTGTGGCACGTTCAGAACAGGGCCACGCAAGCAGTGGGTGTACACGCACAGCACCACTTTCACAAGTGGCAGCGGGCACATGTGAAGCTCCATTTGTGCGAGCGGTGGCCCAGGAATCAAGGCTCACTTCAGAACACACACCAAAATAATAACAAGGAAAATAGAGCGGCTATCCCAGTCTTCACCTAGCAGCTTAAAATTTAGCATGCTGGTCAGATGTGGGCTCTGTTAGAAGCACTGTGGAAAAATTTGATCCAAGAATTTCTGCAAGCAAAAGACCTATATGGTGTTCAAAGTGCATCCTAGGAGGAACGGTCAGTATCAAGGCAGCTTTGTATAATCTTTCTTCAATGAAAAATGATGTGATTCATCTGTTGGGATGTGATGTTATAATTTGCCACACGTTTAATATAAGAACCTCCTTTGTGGCACACCAATTCCAACAACATGAATGAGGACTGTAGGTGAAAAATAGATTTTCACAGAAATAAATTCAAGTGGTATTGGAAATCAAAATAAATATTTCTTGGAACAGGAGGAAAATTATGGGAAGTCTAGGTTTCAATGAGCAACTTAGTGTGTTATAAGTTCATCCCTATGTTCATCCCGATGAATGAAAACTTAGAAATAAATCCCATTCAAAATAATGAAGCTTTTACTGCAGAAGGAGCAGGTAAGAATGATCTGAAATACTATACCCATGATGGGGAACCTATGGCACGCGTGCCACAGGTGGCACACAGCAGCCTCTCTGTGGGTGTGCGAGCTGTTGCCCCTGTTCAGCTCTGCCGTGCATGTGCGCGCGCTTCCCACCAGCCAGCTGGTTGTTGTGTCTCTGCCGCGCATGTGTGGGGGGGCGGGGCGCATGCAGGAGGCATACGTGCATGTGCGGGGCGCCTGCAGGGGGCTGCACACCTATGTGCAGGGGGGCGGGGGTGAGGTGCACGCAGGGGGTACGCGTGTATGCACGGGGGTGGGGTAGAGATGTGGGGCCATGCACGCATTACATTTGGGGGGGGTGCTTGCGCTTCGGACACTCAGTCTAAAAAAGGTTAGCCATCGCTGTACTATACCATGAAATATTGGGGCTACCTTGTATTATTCATTCCTAATTATGTTATGAGACTTAGCACTTGTGATAACTTGCATAGTACGAAATGCATGAAATACGAGATTTATATTCAGCTCCCTATAAAACAAGAAGACATCTTTGCATATAATAGAAAGGATATCTTGGAAACAGATAGCAGCCCTGCATGACCAGCCACATAAATCCTAAACTCTATTTTATGCCAGAACTCCAACTGGGATATACCAACAGCTCAAAAGACATTTTGTATTTGGCCGCTGCAAGTTTTGACTCCATCAGTGTGTGGGTTGAATTGAGTCAGATTGTAAACAATACTTTTCAAAAAGCTGCTAAACCAGAATGATTCTTGACAAAACACCCGGCCATTGCTCAGAGAGTGCCGCACCATAGAGAAGACTTCAGAATAAACATATGAAGAGGAGTGCTGAACAGATGGGAAATAAAAGCAGTCAAGGAAATCTAAACTATCCTATGTTTTTAATTATGATTCGCATAGCCATGATTCGTTGAGTCCATGTGGGAAAAATCCTTGAGCTGATATGGAATCATTTTTAAAATTATTTTAAGTTTGGGGCAGATTCTTAGTAAAGGAGAACAGACCTAATTTTTCCATTTCAGAAGAAGAATTTTCCATTTCACTGCTTCATTGCAGGAAGTCTCTCCTTTTCTGCTGTGTAGCCCAGGTGAATTTCTGACATAGAATTTGGGTTTTACGGGGTGGCCATGCAGAACTGCTAAGTGTTTCCAAGCTGTTTCCCTTCTATTACATGAAAGTATGTTGTTCTTGTTTCAAAGGGAGCCAAAAATAAAGCTCATGTTACATCTGTTTCCTAGTAGGCAAGCCATCACCAGAACTCGGTCTCATAACATACTATTATTAGGCAGGAATAACAAAAGGTATGTTGGAAGAAAAACCCATCTGGTTCAGTTCCAAGCTGGTAGAAAGATGCTGGAAACAACATGGAGGCTGATTGGAAAGAAAGTTTATCAATGAACAGAACCACACACAAAGACAGTGTACAGTTTTGGGTCAGCTGAACAACTAGCTGAGTGAGAGGAAGGGCTCTTATATGGTTCTGTGTTTTTGAAGTTTGGGATTTGTGCAATATACGAGCTTTGGGTTTCTAAAGACGGTGTTGGGCAATTCCCATTGTGGCTGATGGCTTATGTCCTGTGCTGGATTTTGGGTGAGGGGCTGCTTGTTATAATCTTATGGCACAGCTGTTGTTAGCTGTCAAACTTTGCTGTAACGGGTTTTGAAATATCCTGTTTCCTCTTTCTTTCTTTCTTTCTTTCTTTCTTTCTTTCTTTCTTTCTTTCTTTCTTTCTTTCCTTTCCTTTCCTTTCCTTTCCTTTCCTTTCCTTTCCTTTCCTTTCCTTTCCTTTCCTTTTCTTTTCTTTCTTTCTTCTTTTTGATGAACAGAAAGGAATCTTGTAGGAGCAGACCACCTCTGAGTTTATTTTCAAAACACTCAAGCAGTTATTGAAATTCTTAAAAAATATAATGCCATTTCCAAGACGGGGCATTTGAACTGCATGACTGCTGCCAGCAGCCAGCGATGGAGGATCCTGTGTTAAATCTTCAAAACACTAAAAGAGAAGCCACCGAATCTCAAGGCAAGTTGAAGAGCCTCTTCAGGAAAGGGTAAAAGGAAGGAGAGAGCAACGGAGCCAAGTTGGCTTCCTCTTTCAATAAGCTCCTTATCTCCTCAAGTGCTGGCATCTGCTGTGGGCTATTAAGAAAGACTGGGGGCTGCTTTCTGCCTCTAAGAACATGTTTCTCCATTTCTTCTTTATAATATTCTGCCTCTTTAATATCCCCCAAAATATTTCATTCTTCTAGGAGGGGGTGGGTGGCTTCCCACAGGAAGCATCAATAACTCAGCAAATCCCTGGACAAAGTATGTAACGAAAGTTGTAAGAAAGGTGGATCCAGTGCAAGAGGACTCAAACTAGAGGTATAATTAAGTTTTTGTACAAATGTATGGCATGTTGGTAGAATATTCAAGAGCTGAAAAGTCAGCCAAATGATCTCATGGTGTAAATAACTATATTATGCAGAGAGATTCTATACTAGTAATGTAGAGATGCCACATCCTGCTCTGAAGCCATTGACAAATCTCCCTAGGATAAAAACACTACTTTAAAAGAAAACAGCTAAATATGAAGTTAAACTGCCTCTTGTTGTGCTATGTTGTAACCCATTTAAGCTGAGTCTTTTACAGGGGTGGGTTTCAAATTTTTTTACTACCAGTTCTGTGGGTGTGGCTTGGTGGGCATGGCATGGCTTGGTGGGCGTGGCTTGGTGGGTGCGGCAGAGAAAGGATATTGTAAAATCTCAATTTCCTCCTGATCAGCTGAGACTCAGGAGGCAGAGAATGGATGGGGGCAGGGCCAGTCAGAATTTTTATTACCGGTTCTCCGAACTACTCAAAATTTCCACTACCGGTTCTCCAGAACTGGTCAGAACCTGCTGAAACCCAGCTCTGGTCTTTTAGCTCAAGTTTGTTAATTTATCTTAGTTTCACACTATGGTGATTAGAAAGAGGGAGGGGGAGCCCACATTAATGGGAGAGGTAACCTATTTTAATAGGGGGAATACCTGCATTTGCAATCTTTAACAATAATGAAAGAGTGTTTTTTGTTTAAATCCAGAGGAGTCTTTGTAGCTTGGGGTCTTGTTAAACAAATTTGGCATTTTTCAAAATAGTAGCTGTTTGGTGTGATGACCACTAGATGTCAATGCAGCCCCAGGATTGAAAGAAATCTGGTTTATCTTCTACATATCTTGTCTTCCTAGAAAGAGATTTGTGGATAAGGCCAAAAATAATTTACTGTGAAAATCTGCTGAAACAACTTCTCTTTTTTTTTTTTGACATTTATTTTATTAAATCATTTTCTTCACTTTACATCACAATTTCCATCTTTACAACACTCCTGTTCGCAGTGTACATTTATATTATATATGCTATTATGTATACAATATGTAGTGAAACAACTTCTCCTTATTGGGGACAGTTGATTACAGTATGCCGGTCCATCTTTTCTCTCTCTACATGTTGTCATTTGAATTGCAATTGCTTTCATAACAAAGAAAGTTAAGCTTCTGAAAACCATAGAATCATCATAGAATCATAGAGCTGGAAGAGACCTTGAAGGCAGGAGTGGGTTCTACTTACCTTTACTACTGGTTCGCAACGGGATCGTGTGCGCATGCTTGCTTTGCTCGCGCATGCACCTTGCTTCTGTGCATGCACAGAAGCTTCTACGCATGTGCAGTTCGCTTTTGATGACATCAGGGTTAGTGGGCGGAGCCTCCCACCATTTTTACTACTAGTTCTATAAAACCGGTCCGATCTGGGGGCAACCCACCACTGCTTGGAGGTCTTCTAGTCCAACCTCCTGTCCAATGCAGGAGTACTTATTCCATTCCAGACTTGAAGCTGCCAGTCACCCACCCAAGCTGGGGTAGCGATTAAAGTGCCAGGTTAGAAACTGGGGACTCAGTTTTAGTTTTGGCCACAGGCACAAAAGATCCTGGAATCACCCCCTCTTGGCCCTTGGAAGAAAGCAATGGCAAACCACTTCCAAATCTCGCTAAGAAAACTGTCAAGAACTTGTCCAGCCAGTTGCCAAAAGTCAACAGTGACTTGAAGGCACTCCAAAACACAAACAAAAAAAACCCTCCCACCCAGGCAAACAAAAAAAATCACCCATCCAAACGTTATTGAGAACATGGTACAGACTGTAGTTAGGATATACCTTTTATTTCAAGGAAGTATGATGAGTGTTTTGAATCTCTTGTTCTCTCTTGCTTTGGTGAAGTGGAAAAGAGTTGATGAACTGTAAGCAAAACAATATAGAGGGCTACAACATGGGGCTGTGGGGAGAGGTCCTCCCTCCCTTCCTGGGCGCATTGGGAGTCAGGTGGCTTTCTGTGTTGTTCTCATAAACAGGAATGGCACTTGTGTCGTCTCCAGTTGCACAGATGGAAGAAGAAAAACTTCTCGGAGGGCAACTTCCGTCTCTTGCCTCTTCATCCGCAGTTGGTGTTTTCAGAGAAATTTGAAGTGCATATATTCACAGAGAGAGCAGAGCGAAGGAACAGTTTTCAAGTTGCCTTGCCAAAGCAACAGAAGGAAGGGAGTGGGAGATGAAGAAAGAAGATGAAAGGCAGCAGAATTTAGCCCCAAATGGAGATGAAAGCTGGGTAGGGTGGGGGTGGGGGGACTTTCTCAGTGGCTCTTCCATATGGTAAACCCATGTTTAAAACAAGTCTGGCACTCCTTAGGAAGAATACAGAATCTGCATATATATAGGAAGCCCATGTCATGCCAGACTGGTATTTTCTGAAATAGTTGCAGGCAGATGCATCCACAAATGTTTCCTATAGTGGCCAAGACAAATAACCTTGGAGGGATATGCCTTGCGACCTGCAAGCAATCTGGAGAATCCAGTTGGAGCAGATCCCAGACCTGGATCTGTGTCATCAGCCACATCCTGCTCTGAAGCCATTGACAAATCTCCATAGAGGGAAAACACTACCTTAAAAGAAAACAGTTAAATATGAAGTTAAACTGCCTCTTTTGGGGACTATGGATAAACAAAGTTTGGCATCATGAAGCTATGTCTTCTAGAAAGGTTTGTGCAGAGGTTGTATTCATCCGGTTCGCACCGGTTTGCCTGAACTGCTAGTGGAGATTGCGGGTGGCCCCGCCCCCCCACCTTCCCTGCCCTGGCGCTATGTCATCCTATTTAGCCACGTTTTCGAGGCCATGCACATGCTCAGAAGGCGCAGACACGAGCAAAGTGCATGCACAAAAGGCGGGGGCACGTATGGAAGGTGCGCATGCACTCACGGGGCGAACCGGTGGTAACAATATCTGAAACCCACCTCTGGGTTGGTGGGACATCTTCATGCCAGAGTAGACAGGATGGGCTTCAGAAATGCATGTGAATTCTGAGGTCTAATAGATCAAATTAGAAATTGTTCTGAATATTTATGAAAAGCACCTCATGCTTTTTTTTTTTTTTTTTGCTAAGTTATCGTAGTCTTTCTATTATGAATGAAGGGGAATATATGTCTCCCAGGATGATGTTGCAGGATCCAAGCTGGGTCAGTCACCAGGACCAGAGGTTTTGTCTTCCCAGCTTTCAGAGTCATGCTGGAGCCCATCTTCAGGGAACTTGTCTCTAGCAATGTGTGTGCTGCCACACTCTGTCTAGCTGAGTGTGTGTGCAGCTACCACACAGAGAACAGCACATACTCTGCAAAAGAGAAGTTTCCTGAAGATGGGCTCCTGCAAGAGTCCGAAAACCTGGAAGACAAAAGCTCTGGTCCTGGTTGTCACTGCGTTTTTTTATTTACCAGCTGAGCTCATTATTTCTGGACTATCAGACTTTCCGTAGCTTGCCAAGAATTGTTATCAGTAAGCTAAACTGCGCATGTACTCCATCCACATTCCTTCACACTCCTTCCTTTGTTCTCTTGCCAAAAGGTCCGGCTGCTGAGAAGCAGCTGGCACAAACTTTATTTTCAAAATGTAACAATTAATTTTCTTAGTTAGTGAGGTGTTTTATTTTCTTTATAACAAATAAATGAGTTTTCTTAGAAGAAATATCTTCGGGTTTTGTTTTCTTAAAGTATACTTGCAAGGAAAGGTCTCGATCCACTCCTCGTAATCAGGTGCGATTATCCCAAAAGCAGAATGGGATTAATCAATGCCCTGACACTGGTGACCGACCCGGATTGGATCCTGCAGTCTTTCTATTCTTGTAAAAAAATACTTGGTGAAAGATTTTCGAGGCCATGCACATGCGCAGAAGGCGCAGACACGAGCAAAGTGCATGCACAAAAGGCGGGGGCACATATGAAAGGTGTGCATGCGCTCACGGGGCGAACCGGTGGTAACAATATCTGAAACCCACCTCTGGGTTGGTGGGACATCTTCATGCCAGAGTAGACAGGATGGGCTTCAGAAATGCATGTGAATTCTGAGGTCTAATAGATCAAATTAGAAATTGTTCTGAATATTTATGAAAAGCACCTCATGCTTTTTTTTTTTTTTTTTTGCTAAGTTATCGTAGTCTTTCTATTATGAATGAAAGGGAATATATGTCTCCCAGGATGATGTTGCAGAGTAATTCTTAAAGATTTAGAGCTTGCTGAACAGAGATACTGTTTGAACAGAATTACTGAATCAGGTTGATTCAGCTTAGATTTCCTCATCAATTTGGAAAAGATCATTTAGGGCAGTGATGGCTAACCTTTTCCAGATGGAGTGCCCAAAGCGTGTGTGTTCACGAATGCATGTGCATGTTGTGACCCAGGCCCAAGTAAGTAGTAGGAAAATCAGTCAGTTAAAAAACAAACAAACTTTATTCGAACAGCTGAGAATTACTTCATTCCCAGCGTCGTTCAACTAAATTAAAGCAAATTCCTCCCAACACAGATTCCTCAGTCCTATCGCAAATCTTGTCCAATTAGGCAAACTGCCAAAGGCCTTTCTTGGCAAACGTTCAGAAGTCACAGATACAAAAATAAATACAAGACGTAGACAAAGAAGAAGACGAAGCTACCAATGTTGTTTTCTGGCAAAGCCCAAATGCCATTGCTGGTCTGTTTTAAGCCTTATGGGAGGGGCCAATCATCTCTTGGCCCTACTCCTGAGTTGTCCTCTTTGCTTGAGCTGCTCTTGCCTTCTGGCAGCTCTTCTCATGCGTGCATTAGGAACAGGCTCCTCCTGTTCCTCTGCCTCACTCCTATCAGTCTCTGGAGGCTCTGGAGTCCGCACCTCATTCCCCGATGACCCTGGCCCCATCTCTGCCTCTGACGCAGAGCCCTCATCCTCATCACTGTCCAACTCTGCTGCCAGCTCCGCAGGCTGCTGGCAGACCACAACAGTGCACGCACCCAAACCCCCCAAATAAAATGTATGCACACATCCCCACATGTTCCCCACCCCCCATGTGCCCCCTCACATGCACCCCACCCCCCTGGCTGCACTCCACCTCCCCACGCAAGCGTGGCAGAGACCCAAAGACCAGCTGGCTGGTGGGAGGCGCGCACATGCATGCACAGCACAACTGAGCTGGAGCGACTGCTTGTGTGCCCACAGAGAGGGTGCTGTGTGCTACCTCTGGCACATGTGCCATAGGTTCGCCATCACGGATTTAGGGCATGCACAGAAATACTGAATTGTCCAAACTGACTCAGGCATCCACTTCAGTAATTTAATTTTTCCAGAGATTCAGTCAAATCACTATCAATTTTAAACTCCAGATCAAATCTGTGCATAGTCCTGGTGCCTTTCCCTTCTGCTTCTAGTCACATATAAACAGGCAAGTACCACCTTAGCTTTATAACCTTGGCTTTCATTAATCTTTCTTACACTTCATCAAATCATAGGTCAAACACGAGCACTTATTCCTTATTTAATGCCTCCCTTGCTTGTTGCTGTATCCTCCAGGAAATTAAAATGTTCTATGTCAATCTACATAAAGAGTATTTTATAGCTACTTATTGAAATCAAAGCTGTAGGCATATTCCTACAAAATGGATTCGGCAGAGGGAGAAAATGGGGGTGGGAGGTGGGGGAGGTAGGGTAAAAAGCTACAATGCTTCAAGAAATTCTTGGCTATCCGGTATGTGTGAGAAATTAGTTTAGTTTGTGTACAAATGCACAACCATGTGTTTGCAATTTTGTCTACATCTGGAAAGCAAGACTCAGTTTATCCATCATCTGTTTATTGCATGTTTATTGTTCCATCCTTTGAAATAACATCCGATAAAAAGGTAGAAGGATCAAACATTGAATCCATTACTGTAATTCTTGGATGTTAATGGTTGATGTTTTTGTGAAATATTGGAGGGGAGGAGTGTTATTCCTTCAATGTGCTCACCATATGGAAATGGTAATTAATTCAGTCACTGGAATGAGACGCGCTAATCTTATCACAGGGCTGAATAATGTCAAATAATAGATGTGGCCTGGATCTCATACTGCAGTAAGAAGGAATCAGATTGAAAAGCAGTCACAGGAAATGTGTCACAGGAAAGCCAGCTACTTACAAATAAGTCATCAGCATCACAGTCTAGTGCTATGATTGTGATGACTTTCAGTGGTCGCTGATGCCTAGAGATGAAATCTGATTTTGGGTAAGGCCCAGGAATTTGTTCCAGGGCCCGTTATAATAACAAAGAAAACTGAATCTTAATGAGCCAAATAATTAGTTTATGCAGTTCAGCATTGAAATTGCTACACCAACAGTCTTTTCACTTGCTAATCATTCTTAGCTCACCTCAGAATCAACCCTCTTTATAATTAACTTCTAGAATTAAGATCTTAGGCTTAGAAAAATTTAGGCTAGGTCTATTATAGGAATGTCCCCCATTCCCAGTTTATTTTTCCTAAAATCAGGGAAAGCTCCAGGGAGATACTATATTCTCTCAGAACTGTTGGAAGCTAATATACAAAGGTGGATCCTACAGGTGCAGCTTTCTTTGACACAAATATACCTCAAGACTGGTGTGCAATCAATATAGTTTTTTATCAAAAGTGGGGGGGGGGGACTGACTCTGTCAATTAGAGGATAATCTGAATGTCCTAAGCAAACTTTATATGAAACACCCTCATTGAAATGTCCTAGATTTCTGCAAGAATGCTGTATCCAACAGACAGGATTCTAGACGAGCCAAGAAACAATAAATTAATGCTTGAAGGCAACCCCTTTGGCAGTAGATATACCAGGTTTACCAGAGGCATTCTTTATTACAATCTTTGTAATTCTTCAATCTAAATTCACTACCATTCCCAGGGACGTTTGGAAGAAACTTGTATCTTCATTCTCATCACCTGATAGGTAGTTGCTTTCTCAGTGACCATATGAGACATATTGTGTCACTCATCAATCTGAGGGAGTGTAATACTGGGACATTTGTCAGGATCCTGCAATACAAAGAGGTATGTATATGTCCACCTTCCATTTAATTTCTCTAGAAAATAACTGGCTTTAAAGAATCTTTAATCTGAACTTCATTGCTCATATTGGCTTACAACCCCACTGAGTTTTAATACAGGCAGATGGCATAGGTATGCTACCAATATTTCTTGTCAGAATGAGGAGAGTTCTGCTGGAGCTTGCCCTTTCTTGTAGCCAACCCTAAATGTCTATGGAGATTCTCAGTCATCCAGGTCATGGTTATCCCAAAAGTGCTTCTTCAAAAGGCAACTAGACTTTCTTTGTTTTTCTTTGAAGATGTTTTGCTTCTCAACCAAGAAGCTTTTTCAGCTCTGAAGAAAGCTGAAGAAGCTTCTTGGATGAGAAGTGAAACCAGTGGTGGGTTGCCCCCAGTTCTCACCGGTTCTATAGAACTGGTAGTAAAACCGGTGGGAGGCTCCACCCACTGACCCCGATGTCATCAAAACGCTTCTGCGTATGCGCAGAAGAGCACGTGTATGCACAAGCAAAGCAAGAGCAAGGCCCCACTGTGAACCAGTAGTAAAAGTAAGTAGAATGAGTAAGTAGAATGAGTAAGTAGAATGAAACATTGAGTGAAACATTCACTGAGTGCATGCGCAGAAGCATTTTGATGACGTTGGGGTCAGTGGGCGGAGCCTCCCACCGGTTTTACTACTGATTCTATAGAACCGGTGCGAACCGGGGGCAACCCACCACTGAGTAAAACGCCTGAGTAAAATGCCTTCAAAGAAAAACAAGAAGGTCCAGTTGTCTCTTGAAAAAGCACCTTTGGAACAACCAACCCTAACTTTAAAAAAAAAAGAAAAGTTCTTTGATTTTTTAAATAAAGCAAAAAACAAAAATAAAAACACCCCTATATGTCTGTCTGTCAAATGGATGAACATTTTTCTGGGGAACCAGTAATATTATTATGTAAACAATTGAAAGTGGCTTTCTAAATTACATAATCCTCGAAGGCATGGTTTATAGAGAATACCTAGAGAAGGGCAACAATGATCTATAGATTCATCTATAGAAAAAGTGGCTTCAGTCTTCCAGCAACCTTTATAGTACATAAAGCAAAATTATTATTTGGGCTTTTTGCATAAGGTCCATTCGTGCAGCTCCACTGAAGGAATTGGAAGCTTTAAAATGTAAGTTAGAGTAACATAATCCGAATGTTTATGCTATGTTCATGCAGTGATCACATTTGTTCCAAAGGCCTGTGGATTTGTTATGATAGCTGTGGGGCATCAGTGTTTAATTCACAGTGGGGTTAACGTTTATTTATGTATCAGCCATCAATTGGCTTGTTAATTCTGGAAAGTAACTCTACATCTACTTGGATAGAAACTCAAACGGATAAGGTGAAGAAATGTAACAGATGTGGCCATCATGAGATACACCTTCTATCTACAAGAGGTCAAAGCAGCATAGCACTCAAGGTGCCTTGAGTAAGTATGCAGACTCAGTACTAGATTCCAATGGGATCCCTCCTCCCACTGAGGGTACTTCAAGAATCACCCTTTGGGGGCTAGAAACAGAGTGCCTTGATCCGAATCAGGTTGTCAGGAGTGCCACTCAGTAGTGCTTTGGACTATTGCAGGATTTGTTGCTATGTGCAAAGACTATGGAGAACCCCAACATTTGTATCCTACACATAGTCTGATCCAGTGCCAGCAGCTTAGCAAAGGCTTTCAACATTTAGTGGAAGTGAGTGCAACACCTCTCAAAACTACTTCAAAAGCCGTTGGGTGTTCCAAATTGGTAATTCTTGAACAATGAACAATGAACATTCTAGAATGAACATTCTATTTCTATTTCAAATTGGTCAGAGTTCTGTGAACTCTTCCCCTGGAAGTTTCAGGGTAATGAAGAAACAATCCTTCCCCCCCATCACAAAAAGAGAAGCAAGTAAAATTCTGGCATTCCCCTCTTCCTTCCCCTCCCCTCCCACACAATCCGTACATTTGTCCGCACATGTTTGTACACATTTATCTGATAGCTTGCAAAACATTCCTTCTGAAGGAGGGAGATGGTGTCATGTGGATGATGAGGGGAAAAAAAAAAGATTGATTTTGAAGTTCTATTAATAACTGTACTTGGAAGCCTTATGTGGTTTCTCTTTGCCAGGGTGCCAGAACAGTGCTGCAGAGCAAAACCCATGATAGTATATTTTCCCAACAAACCCTGATCGTGTTGCATGGCAACAAATTCTGTTAGAAAAGCATGCCAACGAAATTATATTCAAGGGTTTTTTCCTTGTTAATCGTTGTTCTGATCAACCATAACTTTCCAAGATTTCAGATAGGAGCCTTTCCCAACTTCCCCTAGAGATGCCAAGAATCGGATATAAAACTTTTTACATGCAAAATTAAATTGGGTCTTTAGTGCTTTCTCTTCACACCAGAGGTGGATTTCAGCAGGTTCTGACCAGTTCTGGAGAACCGGTAGTGGAAATTTTGAGTAGTTCAGAGAACCGGTAGTAAAAATTCTGATTAGCTCCCTCCCCCTCTATTCTCTGCCTCTCAAGTCCCAGCTGATCAGGAGGAAATGGGGATTTTGCAGTATCCTTTCCCTGGAGTGGGGAGGGAATGGAGATTTTACAGTATCCTTCACCTGCCATGCCCACCAAGCCAGGCCCACCAAGCCATGCCATGCCCACCAAGTCATGCCCACAGAACCGGTAGTAAAATTTTTTGAAACCCACCACTGCTTCACACATATGTAGTGACAACAGAGTTGTATATAAAAGGGAGTACCTTTTCCAGCTTCTTACTCATCTGCAAATACTATCTTAGACCTTTTAGAATGTTGAATAAGAAACTACAGCTGTCTTTCTTCAATAGAATATATTGCTTGGCAAATTCTAATTGTGTCTCCTGAGATGAAAACTTAAATGCAGTGGGATGCGGCAGATTCTTAAGAAGACTCCCATAATATCTCATTGGCCCAAGCTCAGCGAAGATAAAATAAACGTGAAAGTAATGCCTCACTCCCTTAATTTTGTTTAATTTGAAAGTATCTTGGCTAACTCATGGCTTTAATTCTGGAAATTATATTACTAGACCCACCTCCCTTTATTCCTTTATTCTCCTTTTGTCAGCAAAGGTCCACAGCTGCTGCTCTACCTATCAAAAAAAGCCATAGGCACATCAATTTGAGACAAGCTGCTTTGTGGTTTGCAAACAAAAGCAAAACCAACAAACAAATAAATCACAGCAGCACGCATAATATACCTTCTCCAGCACTCCAGTTCTTAACTGACAAATTAGGAGACCAGAAACTGATAGGAACCTTATAGTAAAGGGCCTCTTCTTCTACAGTAAAGATAGAAGACCTATTTTTGTTTCGGGAGGCCCAGGGCGTCCCGAAACAAAAATAGATCTTCTATCTTTTCCATCTTTGTAAAGGTGGATTTCCTGCATCAGCAGGAGTTTGAACTATATAATCCTAGAAACTCCTTCAAGTTCTGTGATATTGTGCTCCTATTTTGTTACATTTTCTGCTTAGTTTTAGATAGACCATAACTTTTTATTTTACAGTTATTCCTTGCAAAGGGTAGCTTTCAGTTATGTTTAATGCAAGCTATATCAATTCTTTTTCCTTAATGCTCTTTGCTTGTTTCTTACGATAAACCAGCTTCAAACAGAGAAAGGAGAAGATAGATCCTATTTTATCTGGGCACTTTCCCAGCTCACTTCTTTCCCTAGCTGCTTGTCTCCTCGAGGGAAGGCAAGAAGAGAAAATATATACCATCGCACATTGCTTCTGATTTTACCCTAAAGCAGTGTTTCTCAATCTTGACAGCTTCAAGATGCATGGACGTCTTGAATTCTCCAACCAACTACTAGGAGTTGAAGTCCAGGCATCTTAAAGTTGCCGAAGTTGAGAACCACTGTCCTGCACAGAGTAAATACATGTGTGAAATGTAATGTCATGTCTGTGAAATTTAAGGTGTTGATCTTCAGATAGCTTGGGCCTCTTGCATTCTTCAGTATATCCACAGATGCATCTTGCATACATCATACAGGGGGAACCCCTCCTGCAAAAACAACCCCCCGACCCTAAAGGCAACAAGCCAGATAGAGTCCCCCCCCTATTTATTTATTCCATTTATTCCATTCATCGTCTTCATTAAAATTTCATTTCAGTTTATTATTCATTCTATTGCATTTTCATTCCTTTTCATAACTAGTTTGGAGCCCCAGCAATTCATTTGATTTACTGATGACCCTGCTCATTGTTACTGCTGCTATTTTCCAATAGACTACCGGGGTGGGGGAGGAGGCTCAGCTGCTCCATTGCCTGTAATGAGGGCATTTCCCACTGAAATGATATGACATTTTCACTCAATTTTACAACTCCCCAAGGCATCAAACTTGCTGAATTGTAGCTGTAATAGACAAAGGTCTCCTCTTTTATGGACTCATATTCTAAATCTATGCATTACATTGTTCTCCCCCATCCCTAGTTCCAAATCCTATAGCATTTTTTGACCTGTATGAAAGTGTTCCAGAATATTTCAATTTCTAACTTCATTAGAAAAAGATGAAAAATTTCAATAGAATAGAATAGAATAGAATAGAATAGAATAGAATAGAATAGAATAGAGCAGAGCAGAGCAGAGCAGAGCAGAGCAGAGCAGAGCAGAGCAGAGCAGAGCAGAACAGAATAGATTTTTTTTATTGGCCAAGTGTGATTGGACACACAAGGAATTTGTCTTGGTGCAAATGCTCTCGGTGTACAGAAAAGAAAAGATACGTTCATCAAGAATCACAAGGTACAACACTTAATGATAGTCATAGGGTACAAATAAGCAATCAGGAAACAATATCAATATAAATCGTAAGGATACAAGCAACAAAGTTACAGTCATGCAGTCATAAGTGGAAGGAGATGGGTGGTGGGAATGATGAGAAGATTAATAGTAGTGAGGACTTAATAAATAGTTTGACAGTGTTGAGGGAATTATTTGTTTAGCAGAGTGATGGCGTTCAGGGAAAAACTGTTCTTGTGTCTAGTTGTGCTGGTGTGCAGTGCTCTATAGCGTCGTGTTGAGGGTAGGAGTTGAAACAGTTTATGTCCAGGATGTGAGGGGTCTGTAAATATTTTCACAGCCCTCTTTTTGACTCGTGCAGTATACAGGTCCTCAATGGAAGGCAGGTTGGTAGCAATTCAAGCCAATCAAACTGATGAACAACTTAAAGCCTCCCAAGGCACAGAATATTATACTAATAGTTTTTTTAAAATTAACAGTCAGGTAATATTGACATCAGCCTTTTCGGGATATACGCTATGCTGGGTGAACTGACAATTCCCTTACCATAACAATCACAGCATTGGCAATATGACATTCAAATAACATACAAATGCCTGGCATTGTTGAAATAGAACATCGCACCTTGAGTTTATCAACGTAACTTCTAAGAGACTGAAAGACTAAAAGAGAAAGAATGTTTGCAAGGACAAATGTGAATATTTTCCAGCACTGCTGTGTATTTGGGCTGTGTTATTGATGCTAATGTACTTCACAAGACAGCACAAAAGGTCAAAGCTCTAATGAATATCTCTGATAGTGAATAAATCAGAAGTCTTCCCTTACGGATGACTCATTTGTCTTCTGGCTACTGTCCTAAGACTTTCCCATAAGTTTGTATGTTAAGGAAAATTTAGACAAATATGGAAAAACTTTCTGAAAGCCATGTCTATGGAAACCCACACTAATATGAATAACATTAATACACAGTTGAAAAAAGTAACTGAAAACAAAACCAAGAGATTGATTTTCTCTGTGTATGTTATTTTGAGGAGAAACATTCTAAGCATCTATATTCAACATTTCTGCCCCAAGCAAGAGATATGCAGATGAGGGTAAACATTATTAATATATGGTAGTTATGGTAGTTACATTATAATTGACTAAATTTATCCTTTGTTGTAGAATTTGTCATACTGTAGCTCTTTGTGTCTTATTTTTATCAGCCAAATCAGTTTCCCATGTTGAAAAATATTTTTGATTTACTGAAAAATGTACCAAGCTGTAAAAACTGCAAACTTAGTAGCTACAAATAACTACATTTCCTATGAACATAGATTTATATTCACTAGGACAGGGAATCTTAAATAGTGGATCATGACCCTGAGTGACTATGAATAAATTTAAAAGGTGTTGTATTTGCTTCTAGTTAGCCTTCACTAAACTATTGACCCAGGATTAGGCCATTGGGATGATCCAGGTGCTAGGAGTCTCCTTCAGTCTCTTTGTGTCTTGAAAAACAGATTCTGCAGCAGCAGCAGCAGCAAACCACTCCTCCTCCAGAGAAATCCAAGTGGGATTGAGCAGCGGTGGGATCCTTCTGGTTTAACAACCGGTTCAGTGATTGCACACTGCGTGTGCGTGCACAGTTCAATGAAAAATCACCTTCTGCATTAGTGCTAGGGAATTAAAACAGCTGAGGCGCAGCAATCTGCTATGTCACGCTAATCAGCTGTGAAGATAAGTAAAGCGCAGGGGCAGGCAGGCCCAGCTGATTGTCGGAGCAAAACAGTTTGCTCCCAGCTGATTGTCGGAGCTACCGGTTCGCCCAAACCGATCCGAACATAGAATCCCACCCCTGGGATTGAGGCAATATTTCCTAGTCAGATGTTCCTCTTCCAAGGATTGTTTCTTCCTGGACTTAATCAGAAGGTGTCATACTGGGCCCTGGCACTGAGTTTGAATCTGGGCTCCAGAAATCGCAACTCCTATACCACTTTTTGCAGGAAGATGATAGATCACTCTGAGGGGCAAGCATGGCTGGGCTGCCTGAAGAGCACATATGGTCTCCGTGCCAGAGTCTGCTTTGAATAGGAAACAAAGAGGAAAACTCAGACAGTCTTGAAAGCATTTGAATCCAAGCTGAGTGATCAGGGACTGTTTCTGTGAATACGATGACTATCAAGGATTGCTCTGGCTCTAGAAATGAGTTCTGGTGGTGAATCTGTGTGCCAACTCCAAATATCCTGAGTGCACTGGCCTCCCATTGGAAATCATCCTCTCCCTGTAAGAGTGGAAGTGGCCAGGTTGCCTGGAGTAAGCATACAAGAAGACAAGAATCCTGGCTGGATTGGTTTAAATAGCATTCAGAAACAAGGCAAACTGTTGCAAGACCTATTCTTGCAAGCGCAAAGGCCATCCGTTTGGTTCTGGAAATGCATTCAGACAATCAGGCATGGACCCAGCTTTGAATGTGCAAACCTGGCTTGCATCTTGACAGCTGAATCACTGTCAGACCACACTTCCGATTTCCTGGGTCAGTAGTGTCTGAGCATGGTCTCATAGTTCTATGCATGTGGCAATCACATACATTCATTTGTTATTTTAGGGGGTCATGGTACCTCCAGGTTTTAGCACTGCTGCATTAGGATGCAGTGATAGCAACCAATTATTCAATTATATCAATTATCATAGTATGGTTTTCCCAGATTCTTAACTTTTCTAAACAAAAGATGACTTGGACATTGAAACCAAAGATTTAGTCATTTGTTCACAGCCCCATCCCAATTGTTGTGCTCAATAGGAGATCAAGTCATTAGATATTCATACTAAGAATAGGTACTATATTTATGGCAAATTTATTTCTCCCTGTCTTGCAATGATACACTTCTTTTCACAATCTGCAACGTTAGCATAAGTCAACCTCTGGTACTGAAAGAAAGAAAAGGCTACCATTGGTTTATGGTTTTTTTGAATATTATATGGAAATATTCTCCTGAATATCTGTAGAGATTCTCAATCATCAAGGTCATGGTTGTCCCAAAGATGCTTTTTCAGGAGGCAACTTGGACTTTCTTGTTTTTTCTTTTGAAGACGTTTCACTTCTCATCCTGAATCTTTTTTCCCCCTCATCCAATTTAATGAAAGGATTTGCTCTTAATATTTCTTTCAAAGGAAAAGAAAGCTTGGGTGAAGGTTTTATGGGTGGAGTGTGATTTGCTTGTGCTTGTTTAGTTACAGGGTAGCCAAAATGTATAAGTCTATATTTTATTGTACAAACATCTCTCCAATAGTCTTCAGTTTCCTCAGCTTCTCACATTTCCATTAAATTGCAGAAGATCTTCTGAAGGAATTCCTCCCACAGGGAGCTTGTTCAGTTTGTGAATTGTGGGAAGCAGAAAGGCCTCAGAGTGATGGAAATATGTGTCAGTGGGAAGAAGAAACCAGCAAAAACAATCTCTCCACCATTAATAGAAGTCTGAAAGAAATGGCTGAATACCCTAATAATCTATCTTTCTTTCTTTCTTTCTTTCTTTCTTTCTTTCTTTCTTTCTTTCTTTCTTTCTTTCTTTCTTTCTTTCTTTCTTTCTTTCTTTTTCTTCCTTCCTTCCTTCCTTCCTTCCTTCCTTCCTTCCTTCCTTCCTTCCTTCCTTCCTTCCTTCCTTCCTTCCTTTTGTCTCGTTGTCTCTCTGTCTCTCTACTATGAAAACTCTCATTGTCATGACCTTTAAATGGGTGAAACAGGGCATCATAAGGCAACAATTTTTGAACTAAGGTATCTCAAATGGCCTTATAATGCATCCAAAATCCAGGACCCATGAGTCTCATGGAATTGAAATGTGACAAATTTTATAAAACATTTTTATGGCATCAACATTATCATAAAGCAATTTTATGACATAACACAAAATGTCATAAAACGTTTCTTATGCTGATGTTTGACCATTCTATACAGTTCAACGTAGGCTGTTTTCAAGGCAGATACATCTTGAATGTATCCCAACTCTTCCAGTGAACGCAGTACATTAGAAGTTCTTAATTTGCATTCAAAGCTCTCTCACCGTTGAACGCATTGAGGAATCTGGTAAGGAAATATCTCTGAAATGACAATCCAAGGGATCACAGGTTCTCTGGTAAAATATTAGAATCAAAGCTTTTCTCACAGAAGGTCCTGAGAAATTACAAGGCAGATTTCAGTTCAAGATTACTTTCCATCAGTGCTACCTGTGCACACCAAAGTGACTGGCAGGGAGAAGGGGAGAAGGGAGATCCAATTGATGTCAGCAGTGTCATGGCTGCACACATTCCCCAAAGGGGCTGTCATGCCCTCATCGGAGCCTGAATCTGCGGAGGAAGATCATCCTGAGCTGGAGCCAGAGATTGAGAGGGAGGCTTCATTGGCTTCGGAGGAATGTGGGGAGGAGCAGGCCGAGTCAGCCCAGGGCCCTTCAGGATTGGGACAGCTTGTTAGCAGGGAGGAATAGGGGCAGGATGACCAAGAGAGGGCAAGCGGTGGACATGAGGAGCAACAGAGCTCAGGTGATGAGCAAGGACTGCCCCCTCCTGATCCCCAAGCACAGAGATGGAGAGAAGTTGGGAACAGCGCAGGCCAACCCAATGACTCAGGAGGAAAGCGCCCCACCTCTCTTCACAAAGCACACCTGGGGACTGAGATTTAAGGAGACGCTGTGGGGAGGGGCATTTGTGAGGAACAAACGCTAAATTGGTAGAGTTTGGTGTGCTGGTACAGACAGTTGGAGCTTGCAGGACTGCTTGCTTTTTCTTACTTGTGGATTTAGTGCAGGGGTGGATTCTAACCGGCTTTATTACCAGTTCTCTTTGTGCGTGTGCTTTGTGCGCGATCGCCATGCGCATGCTCGCTTTGCTTGCCTGTTTGCCAAACTTGCGCTTTGCGCAAGCGCGTTGCGAATCTGCCCAGCTGAGGTGCACCAATCCGCTCTGCCGCACCTCTCAGCTGGGCGAAAAAAGAAGAAATATAAGGTCAGAATAACGCGGGGGGCGGGCGGGAGGGTCCAGCTCCCGAAGAAAGAGAACCGGTTCGGTGACGTAATAGCATCACCGCTACTGGCTCGGCCAAACCAGGCCGAACTGGGAGCAACCCACCACTGATTTAGTGCCTTCTTCCTGATTTTATAGACTCAATACCTTGTTCCTAACTTTGTGGACTCATTGTTTGTTCCCTGGTTCATGGATTAATTGTTTGTTCCTTGGTTCATGAACTCCTTTCTCTATTCTTTTGTTTTGCTGGATTGGGCGCAGCCAGAGACTGCCATGTGTGTCTGTGTGTGTGTGTGTGCGCGCGCGCACATGCGCATGCACATACACACACACTTTGCTCTGAGACTTGCCAAGAAGGTGGGCATTTGAGAGGAAATTTGGAGCATTGAAGGGTAGTTTGAACTCTTAGCTGGCTGTGTGACCTTCGTGCTTTGTCCTGAGTCATCACAGGGGCAGCTGCAGTTTACAGCACAACTTTGCAATATATTTCATTTCAGCATTTTCACAAAAGCAGTGCATTCCTCCTATGGATGCCATTGACACATCAGTTTGACTTTCACAGTTAAGTGTTATATGATGGTGTTAAGTGTTTATGATTAAGTCTTAGGAATGTAGTATTTATTTTAAAGGCACTAAGTGAATTTGGAAAAGAGAAAGGAAGAGATGCTTATTTTTAGGCTGGTGTTCCTCTCCATGTGAATTATTGTACACTTATATACAACTATGTTATTTCACTGTTTGAATGAGACATTTCCTCTTCTTGGTGATCAACTACCTTGATAGCCAATCTATGCAAGGGCTTTGCTCACCTTCATTCCATTCTGCTTCTGAACACTCTCATTTGAATACTTCCAGCACCCTAAGTACAGTACCATCCTATAGTACCTCAGAAGTAACTTCTATTGTATTCAAAAGAGTTTGGATGGAAGTATAGACTTCGTTGATTAACTAATTAAATCAACTGAATCAGGAAACGACACACTTTTTTATAAGAATGAGGAAGGATATGATCATTGTTTTTTTTTTAAAAAAAATCACAGATTTTAGGCAATATATGCATATGTCTTTATCATAGACACCATTTTAAAGAAAATGTTTCTTTAGTTTCTTTTCAACAGGAGAAGGTGAAATATAAAATTGTTTGGTCTTTCTGTAGCCACCAGAGAGCACTCTATTCTTGGGAATGCGGCTGTGACATTAAGCTAGGAGAAGAATGGAACTGCCAAAAACAAAGAAATTATATGTACACACTATAGAGCTCATATGACTCTGCTATCAGAAACCATTTATCTCAGCCTTTGGAACTCTAGCCAGACTTGCAGTTTGTAGGCCAGAAAAGAAGCATGAGCGACCTCTCTCGTCAGCCAACAAGGATCTAGAAAACTCTTGAACTCAAGAGCTCAGTGAACTCAGTGTCTCTTTCTTTTACCCAGCAATCAGACCCACCCTGCCTAATCCCCAAAGGGGTGACTGGATCCAGTGTCCCATTTCCGAATCCTTCTGCTGCACTGTTTTCTCTGTCTAGAGAAGCAAATTTCCTGCTGGGAGGGCTGGAGACAGACATAAACAGAATCATAGCTCAGATACTTGAACCTTCAATGTCCTTTTCCACTGGGTAGAACATACTTGTACTATTTCCAACTCTCTCTTTAAATCCTTCCTGGAAGCTTTTGGAAAAGATTAGTCTCACTGTCTAGTGGCTATCAGTTGCTTAAGAACATGTCCCACCCACCTCCTCTCAGTAGCTCAGAATGTAAATGCTGCCTGAAGGAATCCAGGCTAGATGGGCTTGTGGCCTCTCATGGATTACAGCACCCTCCTTGCAGCGGTGAAATCCGGCTGGATCTATCCGGCTCGTGCGAACTGGTAGGGTCGGCGGCGGGAGGCTCCACCCAACCACCGGGATGTCATTATGTCCCGTTTTTGACCCTCTGTGCATGTGCAGAAGGCTCTGCGCATGCGCAGAAGAGGCACGGACGCTCACATTTCCAAACCGGTAGCGAAGGTAAGTGCATTTCACCGCTGCCTCCTTGGTCTCTCTTTTATTACATTGGAAAGCTGTTTTCTCACTGGGAGACTCTGTGCTGTCAAGAAAGATGAGTAAGAATATCATTCTCCTCTGAAAAAATACTTTTACATGCCTTTTTAAACAAGGTTGATACAGCTGAGATCAATGCCCATCAAGATCGAAAGTTTAGGTGTGAGCCATTTTAGCAGGGGAGGGGAAAAATGGGAGTTCCAGGCTTGTAGGCAAAGCACTCATTAGTGCTTCCTATTCTTTTTCCTCCCTCCCTGTACTATGCAGCCAATAGGGAAGACTGGACTAGAGTATAGGGAGAGTGCTGCTGGGTAAAACTAAAAGTTCTGTATCTCCTTTATTGACAATAGCTACTGTCTGATCCACCACTGCCTACTGAATGTATGCAGGGGTGGGCTTCAGATCCTTTAGCAATGGGTTCGCTGCCTTGTTGCTGGGTGGGTGTGGCCATGGTGGGCATGGCCTAGTTGGCTGCCTGCACCACGGCAGGGCGGGGGGGAGGCGTTTTTCACCTTGCTGAGGCTTCGGAGGCTTTCTTCGAGCCTCCGGGAGGACAAAAACTGTTTCCCCCGGGGTCCGGAGGCCCTCCATAGGCTGGAAACAGGCCCATTTCTGGACTTCTGGAACCTCCAGTAGCCCCATTTTTTGCCCTCCCAGACCCTCCGCGCAGCCTGTGCACTTACCTGGAATGATGAACAGGCCATGTGGAGACTCCTGGGAGGGGCGGGTCAGGGTGAGGGGGTGTGTCAGGGTGGGAGGGGCCAGCCAGAGGTGGTATTTGGAGGTTTGCTAAACCCCGGCGATCCTTGGCTAGAGGACCGTCCAAACCCTGCCGAACCCCAGGAGCCCACCCCTGAATGTATGCTCATATATAGACCAAAAAAGCTGAAATCCTGGGGAGTTCGCTGTCATTCACCAGGGACGATTTGGAAGCAGATGGCAGCTCACCATAGGGCAGCTCTCCATATTATTAATAGAGATGGCTAGTCTCATTCTCACGGGCCCCCTAAACACAGCAAGAACATAACCCAGTAATTATTTTGTTATAATGTGTCCTGATGACATTGCCTTTGCTCCATCACCCATCCACAGTTGCGACAGCTTAGCTATTCCATAGTAGTGATCTCCCTTTTTCCCCTAACACAATTCTTGTGAAGACAATCTACCATGCTTGATCAACAATGTGATTGATGGTACAGTCAGAGGTTTCTGATCTCTCCACCTCCTTTTGGCTAGTTTAGGCTGCTGCAAACTCACTAATTCCACATTCAATTGCTGGTAGATTTGTGTAAAGAAATGATCCAATGGACAAGTCAAAGCATGGAAAATCAAAAGCTTTTGAAAAAGAATCCATGCCACCTTTCATCAACAGGTTATAATGTGTTGTTGTTCAACCCGTTAGCCAGGTAACCTGACAAATGGCCACGTAACTACAGCCATCCATCTACATTCACCCAGTCTCATGTACTGTTAGGGAGTGATGAGTGGCTGCTTCCCCTTAGGAGATGGAAGACCTTGGTGAAGGGGAACTAAGTGAGGGAACTCCACCAACAGCTTTTTTTTTAATTAATTCCACATTAAAACACCATTTGCTACCTCATTATTAGGCATAATAGACCCCAACAATAGGAGACTACATTTTATGCCCCCATACTTTTTTGCTATCTCAAGAGCTGGCAAATAATATTTTAGGGCACCTGACTATGACCTACATCTTTTGGCAATACATACCATGATTTAATATTCCATTACTCTTTGCTGAATTAATTAGGCCCGAGGTATATGCATTGTTACAGGATGAAAGGTTAAAAGGTGCTTCAGAATGTACCGTGTATGGGTGCATAGATAGTGTTACTGACCACTTTTAAACCACAGTACATCTTTTTCAAGGATGACTTCTGCTAGCATTTTATTCGATCATCAGTGAAAGAATAATTTAGAGAAGCAGTGCAGTAGCACATCAATAATATGGGTGAAAGCATCAAAGGGCATCTGTCTTTATTCCAGCAAGCTGCAGCATCATTATCTAATTAATGTCATGATAATGTCAATGTCAGCCAGCGATATTATTCTGAATGCAGATAAACTTTTCAGATAAACATTAGGAAGCATTTCCTCCCTGTGCAAGCTGCTCAGCAATAGAACAGACTGGTACTAAAGATGGTGAATGCTCCTTCCTCGGAAGACTGTAAGCCGAGCTAAAGGATAACCTCTTAGAGATGCGGTGGAAATTAATTTCCTGTGTCAGCTGATGTGAAGCTAGATTATGTTTGAAGTTCCTTTCAATTTTATTAGTCTACAATTTCAGATTGATCTCTGAACATATAGAAACACTGCTCCATGCTGTTCCATGACAGCAAGGACAAATGTGAAACATTGTCTAGATACGTTGAACTCAGCTCAGTTTCAAAAGCATTGCCTGGAAGCATAGTGAATTGTTCTCTTTAAAACTGCCTTCCTATTATGCATTGGATAAATTAGCATCACCACTAAATTTCATATTTGAAAGATTCATTTTTGTCCCAATTATCTTCTGGAGGAGTTCAAGCAAAACTGAAATTTCATCTTTTGGAGACTGCCAGATTTGTGGAAATAAAAAAAATATTCTGGATAAGAATGTATTGTAGTTAGCTCTACAGTAGTATTGAATGGTATATTTTATTTTCTATCTTCAGGAAATACTTTCTGCATTAGTCTAATAAGTAGCAATAGCACTTAGACTTATATACCACTTCACAATGCTCTAAGCGGTTTACAGAGTCAGCATATTTTCCCCAACAATAGACTTCGGATGGATGGGAGCAGTGGTGGGTTCCTCCTGGTTCAGCCCGGTTCCGCCGAGCTGGAAGCTAAACCCTGCTGCAGAGCTGATCGTCAGAAATACCAGTTCAGAGGAACCAGTAGCTTTTTAAACTGCCGGGGTTTTTTTACTATTGGTTCGCCTGAACCGGTAGTTTTTATTGCTACTGGTTTGCCCAAACTGGAGTAAACCGGTAGCATTTCACCCCTGCGGAGGGCTATGGCCTTATCCAATTTGCCTCTTATTTGGGGAATCTTAACTCACTCTTCATTCTGATATTTTCCTAAATGAAACATAGTTAATTCTTTCTGAGCAAAACTTTCTGCCTTTTTGACCTGTTTTGAGTTTTGTCAAGATATATTAGTAGCAATAAGCTTGCATTAAAACTAACTGATGTGATTTTGCTTGGTTAAGATATATGGACATTACATTCATTCCTCCAGAAATAATTACCATTCAAATATGAAGGATTTTCTTGGTGGCCTACAGTTTTCATGATACGGTGTGAAGGTGGTGCCGTTAGTACTGAAGAAAAACATTATTGAAATATTTATTATATATTTAATATCAGTTATATATGTAATGTATAGAGCAACAAAACATTATTTAAGCTGCAATTACCTCAGGGACTGTCCTGCCTTAGATTTTCCATTTTCACATCTTGAGACAGGCCTCTGCCTTGCAGAGGAAATTCAATATCATGAAATAACTTTCCTTGCCAGTTCTTCAGACTGTCTCTTTCTAAATTGAGAAAGGCACACCCAGGCCACATCAGTCTAAGAGAGTCAACATCCTCATGGTCACTTGACATATTAACCCAACCAATTATGGTGCCAGAGTCTTCCAAGAAAAGCAATTGTATTGCTTTGCTCATTATCCCCTGAGGCCTCAAGTAATTTTCATGTGCCTAGCAAACAATAATAAGACTAATTAAAGGCATTTAAATTCCTGCCCTAGAGCACATCCTCAAAGGATCTTTACTACCAAGGTTGGCTGGCAAGGTTTCCCTGCAGAAGCTTAATTTATTCTACTTAAAATGTCTCTTGCTGGATTAAGGTGAGGGTTAAGATACTAACAATTTGCTCTCATGGTCTAAAAGGTTAGGAAATTAAAAGTAAAAACAAAAATACTGAATACTTTGTCCAGTGTTATATATTACAATTATACATACACACATACATACACACACTCACATTTATGTTTCATTTCACATACTCATATTTTCCCTTCGTCTTACTGCTGGTGGGAGTAATGTGACAACAAAAATTAATATTTTTAGAAAGTGACTTTTAATTCTTTTGCTATATACATATCCAGTAACTTTTTATCTGATATATAAACATGGATATTGCTGTCCCAAAATGCTACTGCCACTATGTGGTGGCACAGTGGTTAGAATGCAGTACTGCAGACTAATTCTGCTGATTGCCGACTGCCAGCAGTTCGGCAGTTCAATTCTCACCAGTTCAAGGTTGACTCAGCCTTCCATCCAGGGGTGGGTTCTAAATTTTTTTACTAATGGTTCTGTGGGCGTGGCTTATTTTGTGGGCATGGCTTGATGGTCATGCGACAATTCTTTAGGATTTAGCAGAGGTACTGGTCTACCAGGCTTTTAACTGCTTGCAGAGCTGTACCAGTCTACTCATTTGTTTTTGGAGGCACTGGTCTACCCATTTATTTTTGGAGGCACTGGTCTACTCATGTATTTTTGCAGGCACTGGTCTACCCATGTATTTTTGTAGGCACCGGTCTACTCATTTGTTTTTGGAGGCACCGGTCTACCACCAAACTGCCTTTTACCACTGATCAGCTGTAAGGCGGCCCTTTAAAGCCCTGCGGCAAGAGTTTAAACAGGTTTTTTCCTTATAGCCCATCAGCTGGGACTCAGGAGGCAGCAATAAATTGGGGGTGGGGCCAAATAAAAGGTAAGAATAATGCAGGGAGGCGGGGGCGGCGGGGGCAGAACCGGTTCGATGATGTCATATCGTCACCACTACCGGCTCGGCGGAACGGGGACGAACCGGGAGGAACCCACCACTGATACAGTAGTCCTCAACTTAACGACCACAATTAAGCCCAAAATTTCTGTTGCTACGTAAGACAATTGTTAAATCAATGTTTATTTATTGGTTCAATTTATATGCCGCTTTTCTCCGGAGACTCAGGGCGGCTTACAATGGGTTAAGCAATAGCCTTCATACTTTTGTAAATACCTGCTTGGTAGGGCTTTCACCCCCCGCCCAGGCGGTGTTCTTTTTTATACAAAGTCAGCTTATTGCCCCCACAATCCGGGTCCTCATTTTACCTACCTTGGAAGATGGAAGGCTGAGTCAACCTTGAGCCTGGTGAGATTTGAACTCGCAGTAATTGCAGGCAGCTGGCAGCTAAGTACTACTTAACAGCACTTTAGTCCGCTGTGCCACCAAGGCTCCTTGGTGACCCATTTTACAACATTTCTTGCCACAGTTGGTAAGAAAATCACTGCAAGGTAGTAACTCAGTTGTTAAGTGAATCTGGTTTCCCCCATTGACTTTGCTTGCCAGATGATCCCCAAAAAGGGGGGGGCATATGAGTCAATTGCCAAACATCTGAAGTTTGATCATGTGACCATACCAATATCTCCCAAACAAACATTCTAGATTTACTGGATTATAAATTCCTTTATCCCAGGAACACTTTGGGCTCATTACTGAAGAAATGGAGTCATAGCCAACATATCGTGGGAAGGATGCTCCACATCAGTGTTTCTCAACCTCAACAACTTTAAGATATGTGGACTTCACAAGTATAAACTAAACGAGAAGTTACCATTGTGGGTAATACCCAGACACACAATAGAGAATATAAGTGTAGAGCAAAGGCAGGATGTGATTACATATAAAGAGCTTCTTAACAAGGAAAGAGGTATACTACAATTAAAATCTTTGAATCAACTAAGAGAAGAAAGGACAATTCGAACATGGTTTCAATATGTACAGTTGCAAGCTAGATGGAGAGAAGATCAGAAAATTGGTTTTCTGCAAAATGAGGAGAACTTGGTAAAACAGATTAGAGATCAAAGTCAAATGCATATAAAAAGGTTTTATAATGTGTTGCTAGAAATAGATTCAGAAACGGAGTTAGTTAAGGACTGTATGATAAAGTGGGTACAAAATATTGAAGAACCAATAATGATGGAAACATGGGAAAAAATATGGGTTAGAAATGTGAAGTTCACCCAAGCCCAAAATTTAAGAGAGAATTTTTATAACATGTTTTATAGATGGCATCTGGATCCTAAAAAGCTAGCCTGTATGTATCCAAGTGTGCAACCTAAGTGTTGGAGATGTGAATGTGATGATGCCACGTATTATCATATATGGTGGACATGTAAAAAAATTAAGGCATTTTGGATAAAAATATGGTGGATTATTCAAAATATTCTCAAAAAGAAGATAAAATTTACTCCACAGTTTTTTTTGTTAGGTATAATTACAGATTGTACTGTTATAGAGACTAAGTTGATTTTAAATTTAATAACAGCAGCCAGACTCTTGGTGGCACAGTACTGGAAGAAGGAAGACTTGCCTACTATTGAAGAATGGACACTAAAAGTCGTGAACTTAGCAAAGATGGCTAAAATTTCAGCATATTTGAAGGACCATTCAAATAAAAGATATATATTGGAATGGAGAAGATGGATTGACTATATTCAAAACAAATATCGGACTAAAAAGTTTCAAATAGCTTATGAATGAAATCTATATTTCCTTTTTGAATATGTTTAGTTAGTTGAAAGGGGAGTTAAAGAGCAAGGGGGAGTTTGGAGACCACAGAAAGTTAGCTTATTTTAGCTTATGTTTGTTATGCTATACCCTGTTTTTGCTCTGGGAAGTCCAGGGGGTGGGTGTCGGGGGGGAGGGGGGGTTGGAGGGAGAGGGGGGATGCGGGGTAGGAGTGGGGAAAATTGTTGCAATGACTGTTAAAACTTTTTAAATTAAAAAAAAAAGATATGTGGACTTCAACTCCCAGAATTCCCCAGTCAGCATGCAGTGAAAGGGAGAAATCTCACTCAAATACACGCACACACACACAGAGAATTTCTAGACACCACTCTCTGTTCCTTGTACCTAGCGCATAGGATAGAGAAGGAAAAATATCTGTGAGGTAGCTCTAATCCTTTATACCTAGAATGAAGGGTTAAATCAGGCTGCTAATAGATACCAGTCAAAAGCAAAACCTCTGACCTCTTGCCAATTTATTACAATATTATATGAACCGACATCCAGACAGCCATTTATTTAAAACAGTTTTTTCTTTCCTTCTCTCTAATAAATAGATAATTACAGCCACACAAATTTATATCATGTTTATTACAAGGTAAAACTAATACTTGTCTCAAAAAGAGAAGAGATGTCTAGATTTGTTGTTCCTTAATAAAGAGCAAATAAAACTCTGTCAAATCTGTTAATCTGTTGACTATAATATGTTATTTGCCAGTGGCAAGAATGAAGCAGAGATACAGTGCTAACACAAACATCTTAACTATGATCGATTTTCAGGTTCTTGCCAGGAAATCTGGGATATCCCATAAAGCTTATTACAATTTTATTAATCACACAGTTAACAGAACAACATAGTTGAAAGGGACCTTGGAGGTCTTCTAGTCCAACCCTTTGCTCACGCAGGAAACTCTGTACCATTTCAGACAAGTGACTGTTTAGTCTCTAGTGATGGGGCACCCACAACTCCTGGAGGCAAGTCATTCCATTGATTAATTGTTCTAACTGTCAAGAAATTTCTCCCTAGTTCTAGGTTGGTTCTCTCCTTGATTAGGTTCCACCCATTGCTTCTTGTCCTGTAAAGGAAGGGTCAATCCTGAAAGATACCCTATCCTGCACCTCTGATTTTATCCTGCAACATGCAACTTGCACGGGAATGCTGGTACCTCCAAGACTTCGTATTAGCTGGGTTTAACTATCATGCTAGCCTAAAATTGGTTATTTTGAGGCATAGTGTGTGCACATAGTCATTGCAGAATGCAAGCTTTGGTTTCATGTATTTCTTATGAGCCACCCAAATGTAACTTATTCAGCATGCAAATAATGTTTTTTTTTAATAATTTATACATTTTTACCAAATAAGTCACAACTGTCTAATTCACGTAGTATGATAAATCATAAACTATGGGTTGTAAAGTACAATGGCTAGGTTCACATAACATAATAAATGTAATGTGAGTTTGTGGTTAACATATTATATGAACACATCTATTGAATAATAATAATGTTCAAAATAGGCTTTTGATGTGCCATGTGATTTGGAGGACATTTGAAGGCAATCAGCTCACAAAGTCCTAAAATTTGCTCCTGTGGTTCAATGTTCAACCTTCAGTCATATGGTTAGAAATGTTGAGAAGCATCCAGAAGACCACAGATTGTTCATCAGTATTCTATTGTACCGTGTTTCCCTGAAAATAAGACTCACCCTGAAAATAAGCCCTAGCCTGATTTTTTTGGAAGCCCTACCCCAAAAATAAGCCCTAGTGAAGGGGGTGGGCATGGCCAGCACAGGAGGCAGCCCTTCCCTTCCTCGGTCACCTCATATAGGCTCAGCCCCTTAAACGCAGCCCCACGCAGCCCCACGGATCAGTTGAGCCAGTGAGGGCCAGGAGCTGCCTCTTGTTCTGTCTCTCCCGTGGAGGTGTTTCTGGCACACTCTTGCTAGCCCTGGCCCTGCCTGCGGTGCTAGGGAACTTCGCAGCTGAGGTCCCCTCTATTCCACAGCTCACATTGTGGCTCTGGAACAGGCGGTGACCACAGTTTGCACTCTGCCAGGTACTCCAGAGGTCGTAGATCTGGGCCAAGTTGCCCCACGCCAGGCAGGAGAAGCCCAGGAGTGCTGCTCAGAGCAGCACAGCCAGCATGGTGAAGAGCCCCTGTGAGGCCAGCAGCAGCAGGTGCAGCAGGTGCAGCAGGTCCAACATCCGGGCAGAGGTGGAGGGCACCGATTCTGACATGCCACATGGCTTTCTACCTTGCCATAGCAGCAGCCTGAGTATGATGCAAACTCCAGTGTCCCAGCAGCAGCAGGGCCAGAAGGCAGGGTTGGCGAAGGCTGGGGCATGTTGAGAGCTTGGTTTGTTGGTCCTGCAGACAAATAGACTATGGGACGGAGGGCAGGGCTGGCGGTAGCAACTCTCCCACTCCTGTCAGCCCCTGCACTCGCTGCCTTCTGTAGGTGAAGAAAAAATAAGACACCCCCCTCCAAAAATAAGCCCCAGTGTTTATTTTCGAGCCCAAAAGAAAATAAAACCAGGTCTTATTTTTGGGGGAACATGGTAGTAAAGGACTTTTGTGCCTGATGCATCAATGTAGATACTATTTCTTGAAGTAAGTTTGTAAACAACCACAAACTATAGAACATTCAGCAGTAGTTCAAAATTATCCATCTGCCAGTACCTTTTGATGGATATTTCTGATTGATCCAAATATAGATACTTCTATGCTCATCAACAATAGTACAAATGTAGATTTGATGCACTGTAAATTTTACTCAGCATTCAACTAGGAGGCCTGAAGGACAGTTTACTGCATTTGCCTGTATGTAGAGTGTTTTGCATGATCTAGGACAAATGGAGGTGGGAGACGGTGGGGCGGTGCAGTTTCCAGATCACATGCAGTTGTACTCAAATTCAAAGGAAGGATAGTTGCCCTTTAGACCAGAAGAAATTTCTTGGAATTGAAGTCCATTCATCTTAAAATTGCTGAAATTGAGATTCACGACATTTAGACAGTCAGGCTTTGCCCTCCATATAGTTGGAAATCTTCATATTTTCAAACATAAAAAAAGGCTCTTGTGTAATATTTCTGGGCACATTTTTATTATGAAAACAGCAGCCTTAGATCCACCTAAGTAAAAAGAGCAGATTTATCTCTATAATCCCTTCCTGGAAGCTGCTCTTTGAAATTTCAAATGAAGCTCTCTCATTACTTGGATTGTGGCCAGTAGGGGGAAATTGAACTTTTACCTTTCCAATGCTGTCCCTGCTTAGAGTTATTTTCTCATGCTGCTAAGATACCAAAACACATGCACAAAACAAGCAGGGTTATTGTGTGTTGTGACTACTTTGCCCTCTACTTATGAGTTGTAAAGAATTGTGTGAAAATGACCCCTGAGAACTTTGAAAAAGCAGATTCATTCATCAGCATTCAAAGCTAACAGAGAACAATCTGTAGAATTAGTTTTAAAACAGTGGGTGTTAAGCCCCCTTTCCTTAGCCTGATTGCTTTTCAATTGTATGGAGCTGATCTCTCAGAACACACAACATGGCCATCTGACTGGAGAATTTTAGAAGCTAAAGTCTACATAACTACAGACTAATTCTAGCTTTAAAACAGAAGGTTTTGATTTGTGGTAGACTTTGTTTTGTTCCTATATAGCCTTTTCTGAGCCTGATCCAAACTCTGAAAAACACTTTGAGCAACTAAAAAATATATAAAGTAATTTCAAAATACTTCCATACAATAAAATTAAAAGCTGCAATTTAATTCTGGATGTCAATGATCATATTCAAATATCTGAGTAAGAGAAATATTTTTTTTCTACAATCTGAGCAAGATCTGTGGAACCACGTTTGAATTTCTTGACACCAAGAGGAATATCACAAAAGACATGGCTTTGTGACAGAATATGTACATTTTGCAAGCAGAAGAGTCCAGATTTAGTTGATAATATTTTAAAAATCAGGTAAGGGCTGATACCTTTGCATAAGATTTTGGAGAACTGCTCTCAAGCAGAGTAGACAATTAGGATCTAAATGGATGGGTAGCATGACTATGAGGCAGTATCCTATGTATGTATGTATGTATGTATGTATGTATGTATGTATGTATGTATGTATCCAAATCCAATCTTTATGACAAGATTTTCATCATGTTTAAAAACCAGTTCATAAAATGACAAAAAACATATCTTGGGAAGCTGGTGAAATCCAAAATGGAAAACTAGAACCTACTATTTAGCAGACTCTGCATCTTCCTAGTGCAGGGGTGTCAAACTCACATCGTCACGGCCGTGTCACGTGACATATTGGGACTTCCCCCCCCCTTCGCTAAACCAGGTGTGGGCGTAGCCAGCATGTAACACATCCGGCCCCTGGGCCAGGAGTTAGACAGCCCTGTCCTAGTGGAAGCCCAGAGAAGAGGAAAACAAGCATGGTCCCATCCATCTTCCTCAGAAGGAACACATACAAAGTGAGTTTGCTTTGCTGCCAAAAGTAACAGCAAAACAAAAAAACACCACCTCACTTTGTAAGGAAGAAGGTTTCCTTCTGTGGTGGGTTTCAAAATTTTTTACTACAGGTTCTGTGGGTGTGGCTTGGTGGGCGCGGCAGGGGAAGGATTCTGTAAAATCTCTATTCCCTCCCCAATCCAGGGGAAGGTTACTGCAAAATCCCCATTTCCTCCCAATCAGCTGGGACTTGGGAGGCAGAGAATAGATGGGGGCGGGGCCAGTCAGAATTTTTACTACCGGTTCTCTGAACTACTCAAAATTTCTGCTACCGGTTCTCCAGAACTGGTCAGAACCTGCTGAAACCCACCTCTGGTTTCCTTCCTTCCAACATTTTCTCCCCTCTTTCTCTCCAGGTTTTTAAAATCAGGAATAATCCATTATTCATTTTAATAAGTTACTTTGGGAGTTTTTGAGCAAAAGCATACATATGTCTGTGAAGAGCAGATTTTTTAGAAGCTTTTGATAAATATACAAATATTTGTCCGGTAATCTAAAAAAAGAATAATCAAGTCAGGATGAGGAGCATAAAAATATACAAATGAAAGCTGTAATTTAAAACCAGCTGTTTTAATGTTCAGTGGAATTTGGCTGCCTTTATTTGTTTAATTCAAAAGTTCCCTAGGAATGAAAGTCTAGTTACAGGCCATGTAAGTTGGCTGGAGAAGAGTTGAATTTGTATTTTCCCACATCCTTCTTGCTTAAGCAAGTAGTCTGCAGCACACGGCCTGATTTCTGAGTCTTGTTTTATTGTTGACATGTGGCAATGGCAGCCTCTCTTTTTGCACATTTTGCTGCAGTGGCTACTTAAGATGAAAGCCCAAACTAGGAATGAAATAGCTAGTTCCTACTTCTTTTGAGAACAGGGAAAATGTTTGCTTTAAGGAGGATTCTGTGCAAGAACAACTAAGCAAGAAAGCAAATAGGCAGATAGTACCCAATCTTTACATTTGAATATGTACAATTCAGATTTGGATATCTCTAATTCTTGTTTTCAGTTCTGAGATCTCTCTATCTGATATAAGTTCATGATGGAATGTTTTATTTCTGTATATCTCCCCTCATATCTGATATTCTTTTTTGGTTGGAGGGACAGAGATGGACCATCTAAACCTTCCCACCTCCTGGTCCATGGCAAAATCAAGATGGAAAAACAGCAGTGCCAAATTATAGTGAAAACTCAATTTATTCATTTGCTTTATTGTTATAATCATTTAGTAAAGCCTTTCCCAACTTGGGATCATAGAATGTAAGAGAAGGGATGGTAGACAGTCCCACCCTCTGCACAGTATAGGAATTCATGGAACTATCCCTGAAGAAGGGATAGTTTCAACTTCCATTTGAAAATCTCCAGCCCTCTCCTGTAAAGACTGTATGGCATTTATTTATTTATTTATTTATTTATTTATTTATTTATTTATTTATTTATTTATTTATTTATTTATTTATTTATTTATTTATTTATTTATTTATTTATTTATTTATTTATTTTGATTTATTTGCCGCCCTTCTCTGGAGACTCAGGGTGGCTTACAATGTGCTCAGCAATACTTAACAAGTCTTGCCATCAGGTCTTACAAATACTAAAATCCTTTTGCATGAAATATTTTGCATAATGATAAGATAGTTTTATCTGTCAGCAGCATCCACAAGAGCAGGATCAAAACAGGCAAGATGGCACTTGAGGGGTTATGATTGAAGTCCAATTCCTGTGTACAGTATGTGTGCATGATGCACATCCAAAAAAGGCAGGACTTCTATCCCAATGCTACAATTGCCATCCTGTCTGATTAACAGATTAACAGAGTTGGAAGGGACCTTGTAGGTTATCTAATCCAACCCCCCACCCAAGCAGGAGACTATACACCATTTCTGACAAATGGCAGTCCAATCTCTTCTTGAAAGTCTCCAGTGATGAAGCTCCCACAACTTCCGAAGGCAAGCTGTTCCATTGGTTGATTGTTCTCACTGTCAAAAAATTTCTCCTTATTTTAACTGTTCTGACACTTCCCACAGCTATCACGGAGGTCCATTTTTTAAATTCATCAAGAATTGCAATGAGGTCAATTCCATGGCATCATCTTCTCTTGGATATTTGGGAGGAATGTTACAAACTGAATTTCCCCCTTCTCAATCTCCAATGTATGTTTTATAACACCTGACTTTATGAATCGATTTATCATATATTAATACAATTTATTTTAATTATTCAGAGTTTTGGGATGTTTAGATAGAAATACAATTTAAAAATATGTTAAATGAGTAACATTGACCTGTCTGCAACATTATGTCTTTCCTAAACTAAAATGCTCTACCTGAAATACATTGTGCAAATTGTCTTGTAGATCTGTATGATGAAAATGTGATATATATTAAAAAATTCCCTTCTCACTCCTATGGGTGGTATATTTGTCACCCTCAGTCTCAGGTTGGTTGCCACGATGTAAAAAGAGTGCAGAGAAGAGCAACAAAGATGATTAGGGGACTGGAGGCTAAAACATAAAGAACTGTTGCTGGAATTGAGTATGTCTATTTTAATGAAAAGAAGGACTAGGGGTGACATGATAGCAGTGTTCCAATATCTCAAGGGGTTGCCACAAAGAAGAGGGAGTCAAGCTATTCTCCAAAGCACCGGAGGACAAGACAAGAAGCAATGGATGGAAACTAATCAAAGAGATAAGCAACTTAGAACTAAGGAGAAATTTCCTGACAGTTAGAACAATTAATCAGTGGAACAACTTGCATCCAGAAGTTGTGAATGCTCCAACACTGGAAGTTTTTAAGAAGAGATTGTATAACCATTTGTCTGAAATGGTATAGAGTTTCCTGCCTAAGCAGGGGGTTGGACTAGAAGACCTCCAAGGTCCCTTCCAACTCTGTTATTCTATTCTATTCTTAAATCAAAGCAAAGGAATATGGGGAATAGAAAAAAGGGAGTGGAAGGATCAGAATTCTCCCCCATCTCCCCCACGTCCTCAAACATCCCAGATTTTTCTGTGCAGGTTCCAGCATGCTATCACTTAACTAAAGAAAAGAAAAGGATAAACATAAACATATACCTAATATATTTTTTGACTGCTACAGGTGGAGTGATGGGTGAACAGATATTATGTATGGATTTACGTACACTTTTTTATTATTATTAATCTTCCACTTTTTTCTTTAGGAGTTGAAGCTGGATTGAGAACAACAACCTCCTCCAATTTGTCATTGCAGTAACAACTCTGTAAGGTAGGTGCCTAAGACAGAATGACCGGCCCCCAAACAACTAATGAGCTTCTATCCTGAGGGTGGAGTTGGGCCTGAGGTGGGCTTCTTCATCCATTATCTAGCCCTGTGGAAGGACTTCTGAATTACGGCTCATGAGAAACTCAGATTACCACAGATAGGAGATGGTGGGGAATTTGGCAATATTTTGATCTAGAAGAATGTATCTAGTAAAGTGTGGAAGAACATATACATGATTATGTATTATTTATTTTATTATTATTTATTTAGTTTGTCAAACACGGACGAGATAACAGATATAAGTATAAACATGGATATGAACACAGGAATTGGATACGAATAAATGGGGACAGTAGGAGAGGGACTGTAGGCACGCTGGTGTGCTTCTGCACAACCCTTACAGACCTCTTAGGAATGGGGTGAGTCAACAGTAGACAGTTTAAGGTTAAAGTTATGGGGGTTTAAGGATGTAGCAACCAGGGTGGATTTGATTTAAATCGAGTTGATTTAAATCAACTCGATTTAAATCATGATTTAAATCACTAGTAAAAAGGCTTGATTTAAATCAATTTGATTTAAATCATAATTTTTAAAGAGCAACTATCATCTCTGCTACTCCTTTGACCCATTGTTGACTCACAGATAGTCCCAGTGTTGCAGAATATACAGCCTCATGCTACATAACTAAGCTCCATTTCATGCTGAATAAACTAAATTATTTATGTATCTTAAATAGAAAACTATCTTACGATAGATTTTTACCCCAAAAGATTTTTATTAAAATAAATTCAATAAAAATAAAAAAAATCCGATTTAAATAAAAAAAATCCAATTTAAATCAAAAAAATCTGATTTTTTTGATTTTTTTAAAAAAAATCATTGATTTTTATCCACCCTGGTAGCAACAGAGTCAGGTAATTCCAGGCATTGACCACGCTGTTGCTGAAGTCATATTTTCTGCAATCGAGTTTGGAGCAGTTTACCTTGAGTTTGTATCTATTGTGTGCTCGTGTATTATTGCGGTTGAAGCTGAAGTAGTCATTGACAGGTAGGATGTTGTAGCCAATAATTTTGTGTACTACACTTAGGTCAGACCATAGGTGGCGTAGTTCTAGGTTGTCCAAGCCCAAAATTTCAAGACTGGTGGCATAAGGTATTCTGTTGTGAGCAGAGGAGTGGAGTACTCTTCTCGTGAAATATCTCTGGACTCGCTCAATTGTATTAATGTCCAATATGCAGTGCCGATAAATAATGACAAAAACATTCAAAATGCCTTGTCTCTGAGTTGGAACCTAGATCTTTGACTTCAGGGGACTGAAGCCATTTAACTGGTCCTGGGTGCTGACTTTGGCCTTCTTGAACAATTCTAAGCATGGGGGGGCAGGAGATAGGGATATGCATCCTAGCCCATCAGACTCCACCCTCTCTGTGTTGGTTGGAAACGCCTAAAAAAGTACATTTCTGTGGTTGCTTCCTGATACAGAACTTTTTTTGATCTCCATTTTTGGCAGTCATTTCATTCAGAGCTTTCAACAACAATAACATGGCATCTGGCTGCCTTTTCATACTCTGAGAAGGGGGGGAGGAGAAAAATCACTGCAACTCCAGATGTGTCTTGCTTTTTCTTTTTTCTTTTAAGGGCTCAGCAGAAGAGGAGGAAACCTGGAGAAGGCCTCATGTTGTCATGGCAACGGCATCCCTGGCCCTGATCTGTAGAGTAGGTGCAATAGCTTCCTTGCTGAGGCCTCTTGAGGGTTGTCAAAAGTCTATAGGAACAAAAGAAGCCAAAAAGACAACCTTGTTTTCTCAAGAAGACAGAGGACATGGAATAGAGGGATTAAAGACTAGTCGCTAGATATTTCTTCTAAAAAAGACACTGCTGAGATGATTGTGCTAGAAAGGGAATGTAGCTTTTCCCAATATAGTGATTGTGATTCTTTCCAATTGGAAACAATTTCCATGTTGTTGCCAAAAAAGGATGTAAATGCAATTAAGCTAAATTCAAGGGCATCTTTATGTTGAGATCCACTCACTTCAGTTTGTGTAATTCAAAGTATCCTGAAAGACTAAATATGCTAAAAATGTAAGGTAAGCTTTTTACAATTTACAACAATAGCATACATTACAGTCCTTTATGTTATCTCCATGTGGTATCAGTTGCCATCATTACAATACCTTCTGCTATTAATGCTATGCTTTCTGGGCATTTTAACACAAATTTTCTACATTGCAAGAGTGGCTGCCCATTTTACCTGATCCAAAATTTGTTTATAATCTAACATTCCTATGCAATGTAGTTGATTCCTGGAATTAATAGGATCTCATTTCTATTATGACATCATGATAAAAGGTTTTCAATTCATGAACTAGGTACTGAGCTTAATTTTCCTTTTCTTTTATGAATAAACGTAACATGATGTTTGTAAATTTTTCTGAGAATCTTTTTGACTAAAAAGCAAGATAAACATTTGTCAAGCACACACATACATAAGCACCATCAACACATCTACAAAATGTAGGGAGAAACTATACAAATTAAGCCTTAATGTTGGGATATGCAAGATCCTGATGTAGAATGAGATTCTCTTGGTATCGTACAGTTTAAAACTCTTGCAACCAAACAGATTAATTCTTCAACATGAGCCTTTGGTGTTTTTGCCTCCTTTCTATAACAGGCCCTGTTGCACACAAGCAATTTTAGTTCATTGTTCTTGGAAAACTGAGAAGGGTCTATTAGCAAAAGTATCCTTTGGAGGTAAAGCTTCTTTAAAAACCAGACACTGATCTCTCAAACTATGGACTATTTTTCCTGTCACTTTCCTTTCAACTATTGCCATTCATATTAGATTCCATCAAAAGCCAGTTTGCCTCTGAGTTTTTACTGCTTCTTTGAGACATATGTCATAGAGTAAAAGAAAATCACCAGTTTCTGTCCAGTGAAGATAACATATTACTTAACATTACTGCAATGATTCTAGTAAGAAAAAAAGCTTTCACGCAGAGTATGAGAAAATGGAAGAGAAAGACCAGGAGCTAGTGGGATGGACTCAGTTAGAGTAGTGATGAATGCACTATTAGAAGACCTGAAGGATCAGGTTAGGATCATCGTGGAAAATATCTATGAGGTCACTAGGAGCTGAAAATGACTTAAATTATAAGATTGGAAGAAGAGATTTTGGAGTCTTCTACTCCAACACCCTGCCCAAGGTAGACCTTACTGCATCCCAGACAAATGACTGCCCAATTTTTTCTTGAAGACTTCCAGAGTTGGAGCCCCCACAAGTCCAGGAGGGAAACTGTACAACTGATTTAACTGTTCTTACTGTCAGTAAATTTCTCCTTAGATCCAGATTGGATCTTTCTTTAAAGTGCTTCCACCCATTGTTTCTTGTCCTGCCCTCAGGTGCTTTGGAGCCTGTGACAGCCCTTCAAATATTAGAAGATAGCTATCATGTCCCCAATAATCTTTCTCTTCATTAAGATGAACATACCTCATCACCCTTAACCACTCATCCTACAGTTTAGTCTCTAGACCCCTTATCAATCACAAGAAAATGGTGGCTTCATTGCAGTGGTGGGTTGCCCCTGGTTCAGACGAACCGGTAGTAAAACCGGCAGAAGGCTCCACCCACTGACCTGGACGTCATCAGAAGTGATCTGCGCATGCGCAGGCACAATGCAAACCAGTAGTAAATGTAAGTAGAACCCACCCCTGCTTCATTGGAAGAGGAAACTATAGAATTGAAAATGGAAAAGTGCATTGTCTGTTTGATATGTAACTAATTTGCTTTGTTGGGTTTTTTGTGTTTTTCTGTCTGGTTGGAGTTTTCTACTTCCAGTTGGGTAGTGGAGAGTAAATTTTCAGAATTTCTTCTCAGAGGACAAATGACAGCACATTTAAACATATAGCATTGAGACTGCAAAAATTTGGTCAAGATGCCGATCTGTAGAACTCTATTACCTTGTAAATGAAGAATCAGCTATATCCATGGTGAAAGTGAGCTAAAATTCAGAATTTACAATTCTACCATACGTTGTTTAGTATGTAGAACTAATTGCATTGTAACCAAAAGCCACAAGAAAGATGAGTGGTAGGAGAGAAATAGAGACCCAGTTAATTAGCACCTAATGCTGTTGGGATTTTGTTAAAAGGGGAAAAAAAGGAGGGGACAGAAAATGTTGACTAAAGTCAAATGTTGGATTCAAAATACGGATCTCAGTTCAAAGAACTGAGTGATTAATTCCATTCACCAGGAAAGCTTTTGCCATTTTTTTTAAAAAAGCAGTAGCTTGCCCAAGCTTCTTCCAAGGCACTTGAAGAAACTTCAAAAGCAGCTTATGTGATGATACTAATATTACCATTCAAAGGATTTTTAAAAAGACTATTAGATGGATATATGCACACTTTTAGAAATGCTAAAATCATCTTTCTGGATTGAAATTCTAATGTTTGAGGATTTCAAAATGTCAGCTTTAAGTAGAAATGGAAATATACAACAAGGAAGTATTACAAATTCAGCATGGCTATTATTTCTTATTCCTATCATTATCCCAAATCAATCTATGATAAGATGAAGGTTTCCTCTTGGAATGTTATTTATTTATTGTGGGCCCCCAGCATCCCACTGCTCTGCCAAAAGTAGGCAGCAAAATGACAAAAATTTGACAGTGAGATTTGGAACAGGAGACTCTATTGAGATTTTTCATTTCATAGATGAAATGAACTTCAGATAGTCCTCAAGTTATGACCATTTATTCAATGACTATTTGAAGTTATGAGTTTGAGAGGTGAGTTGGAGGCAGTTCCTTACCTTACTGAGGCATGGAGCTGAGAAAAACCAAAACGAAGTGGGTTGGAATGGGTCCTCAGCTAATGACTGGTAAAATTCACTTAATCATGACAATGGGGATTGCTGGGATTGCAGTTGTTAAGTGATGCAGTCAGAGGATATTTTGCTTTATGACTGCATCACTTAGTGGTTATTCTGGTCCCAATGGAAATAGTGTAAATTCTGAGTCCTAACAGTGGTTGTCAAAGATTACCTGTAATTCTCTATGCAGGGATGGGTTCTAAAAATTTTTACTACTACTTCTGTGGGCGTGGCTTATTTTGTGGGCATGGCTTGGTGGGGGAGTAATGTGACTGGGTGGGTGTGGCCAACTTTTTTTTTTAACTTTTAAAAGCATTTCTTTTACAACCTTAAGAGGTTGCAGAAAAAAATGCTTTGAAAAGCCTTTGACGATCAGGCAACTCAGCTGGGATCACCAGAGGCTTTTAAAGGCATTTTTTCCCCTACAACCTCTTCGGCCGAAGAGGTTGCAGAAAAAATGCTTTTAAAAGTAAAAAAAAAAAAAGCCTCTGATGAGGTGGGTGGGGTAAGCGAGTGGCGACTGGGCCGGGGCCTGGTTCGGGGGCGTGGCCAGCCAATGTTATTACTGGTTCTCCGAACTACTACAAATTTTTACTACCGGTTCTTGCAAACTGGTGCGAACCAGGAGCAACCCACCACTGTCTCTAGTTAATTTTTACTGAAACTTCTCTATTTGATTTTCTTTCCCTGCTTAAATCAGAAGTGTTTACTTTCTGCTGGCAGCAGGACCTAGAAGCTGTGTTCAGACTAACCCCCTCTCCAAATCTTCACAATATTATAGCATGGAATGAACAGAGCACAAGAAATAAGGAGGACAGTGAAAGAAAGGGAGAGAGAGAGAATATTATCTATTTCTGCTTACAAGGTCTGAGTAATACATAGCTTACTTACATTGTTCCAGTCACATTACTAGCATTCCAGACTAATGGGTCCCATCTGCAAGAAATATGCACAGCGCCCTTCTGCAAGCATTTTGGTTTGTGGTATGACATTTCCCTGCAGATAGTTAGGACTGTTCTTATAGGCATGGACCTGTGATCATCTCAAAGCAAATAATGAATGGTTTTTCATCTTGACTCTTAAATCTGCAAGTCAAAGCTCATTGCTCCCTCATTGGGATGATCTTTCCAAGAGCAACACTAAAACATTTTGTATGCATGTGGAATTACTGCAGACAAATATTGACTTTATTATTAATTTGATTTTTCTTCCAGATCCAGGTTCTTTAATCTTTGGGGATATGGAATACAGGA